>NC_141483.1:3357417-6051735 GCF_009769465.1 Tauraco erythrolophus | reverse complement strand
TTGTGGGTTTTTTCTAAGGAACATTAGTGAACAGAATAATAGTGTCACAGCAGGGCACTCATTTCCTACAAAGAAAATCTGTTTTAACAGCTAAGTTCCATAAACACTGCTTTCACCATAAAACCAGCAGACCTGCTTTCTGTTTCTTGAGAAAGCTGCTTGTTTGTAGATGATGTTATTTGTCTTCTGCTTTCTGAGCGAGTCCTGCAAGAGTCAGGACAAGCAGACAGTGGTATTTTGTATTTCACTGTGATGGTCCTTACAGGAAAGAGAAAAGGGTTTACAGAAATAGCCAGGCTAGAGCCTGGGAGATAGCGAACAACCAGCCAGGGAACAGCTCCAAATCTCTCCTGTGATTTACACTGTAGTGTTCGTAGGCAGAATTCATCCTGTAGATCCAAGCCTCACAGATGGAAATGGAGCGTCTTATCCCCTGCAGTGTAATTGCAGTTGGTCCAGAGAACCCTGGGGTGAAGATGCTCTAAAACACAGAAACCTCTCAGTGCCTGGCAGATCAAAGAGCATGTGTTGATGTTTTTTCCTAATAGTAGGAATATTACTTATTCCTGCAGTCAGATAATTACAGGCAGAGACTGCTGTCACATTCTCCAAATAACTGCTCTGCCATGCTCATGGCATCATATTTCACCTTGATTATGACAGGTTTGAGTTCAGTGAAAAGGTATTTGAGGGAAAAGGGTGGCAGGTCCCCGTGGTAGTGCTGGAAATCTGCAGGGTTTATGTGATGGCTCCCAAAGCCAGGAGTTTGAGTAACTGCAAGTGCAATGGTTACACCCTGGTGACAGACCTTGAGACTGAAGATTTCTCATCTACACCAACTGTGACTCTGAAATTGTGCGAACTTATCCCAAGGACTGAATATTAGGAATGCTGTTTTTTTAAGGTGCAGCAGGAAGCCAGTTAGAAACAACCAATGTGAACACCTGTCAGCACCAAAGCACGACTCATATAGATGCTATGTAGGAAAAAAAAGATCTACCCATCCACTCCTCAACAAGGCAGCTGTTACTAGAAAAGACAGAGGACAGCCTTCAGGAGCTCCTGGCCAGCCAGTGGCACACACAGATCAAGCCATAGCAACAGACAATTTCTGCTGCTTCTGGAATAGGGAGGCTTGTGAACAGCCTCAACCACAGTGCGCAGCATTTCACTGCCTACCCACAGGACTTCACCCATCTCCTGGAGCTGCTGTAAGATCACCTGCCATTTCCCTTCTCTGACCAGAGGCTGCCATAGGCAGTTGCTTCACTTCATCGCACAGGTTGCAAGTACTCTGGCTTAACCACCACATAAAAGCACCAGGAATGAGTTTTCTTGCCTTGTGGCCTTGTGCATTGGTGTCCAGTGCCTCTGGGATTTCCTCTGGACTGCGATAAATACTGCTTTCATCTTCTATAAAATAGAAGAATGTGCATATATTTGCTTTGGAAAAGTAAACAATGCAATGGTCTAAGCAGGCAGTCCTTGACCAGGTCATTGCAGAAGGATCTATTTCTATGTTTGACTGCAACAGAAATGAGACAGATGGATCAGATTGATGGTACTCTGGCCCAGGGAACGGATGGAGACCAGGCTGCCTGGGTGAGCTGTGTTCCTTTGCCTCTTATCTAACTAGAGACATGCTTTGACATGTTGGCCTCTGTCTAAGGAGCTAGAAATGGGATAATCCCCACCTACCTCAAAGGCTCCCATGACACATCTCAGTGACTGGAATGACCAGGGACAGTCTACCTGGTAGCCACAGGCTGAAACTCCTGTATGCCATCACCTGAGGGGACAAAGACCTGCACTGGGTGATCCCTGCTCATAAGATGCCAGGAAAAAGGAGAAAGCTCTTGCCTAATACAGAATCATAGAATGGTTTGAGTTGGAAGGGACCTTAAAAATCATCTAGTTCCAACCACCCTGCCATAGGCAGGGACACCTTCTCCTAGATCAGGTTGCTCAAAGCCTCATCCAACCTGGCCTTGAACACTTCCAGGGATGGGGCATCCACAAGTTCTCTGGGCAACCTGTTCCACTGCCTCACTACCCTCACAGTGAAAATGTCTTCCTTGTATCTAATCTAAATCTCCCGTCTTTCAGTTTAAATCCATTGCCCCGTGTCCTATCACTACATGCCCTCGTCAAAAGTCCCTCTCCAGCTTTCTTGTAGCCCCTTTAGGTACTGGAAGGCTGCTAGAAGATCTCCCCGGAGCCTTCTCTTCTCCAGGCTGAACAACTCCAACTCTTTCAGCCTGTCTTCATAGGAGAGGTATGTATGAAAAATATGTATTTTTCTTCCCGGAAAAGGCCTACCTAAACCTGGTATGATTCAGAGTAGAGAGCAGGAAGAAACTAGAGCTTTCCTTTTTGAACGTATACACTTGTAGAGTTACATACAGTTATGTCTATTTCCAGTGAGCAGTTATCTTTTGGGAAGCTGTTCGAAGTAGTCCTTTGACCCCTGCCATATGCCACAGGCAGCAAACTGCTGGCACGTTGGATTCAGAGCCTAATACAGGAAATGTTGTACTTCTCCTGCCACTTAGTGGCTGCAGCTGATGCAGCACCACATCCCTACTTACGTATTTGTAAGAGAATCCTTCTGTGATGCAGAACAGGTTTATGCTTCTGTTCAAGTGTATTAAAACAGGGACAAAAAGGCATTTAAAAAAAAAGTTCCACTTATTTTTAATACTTTGAAATCTGTCAGGGGCGGGGTCGGTGAAAAGCAGGAGAGGAGGAAAAAAAACAGGGTGCGTCTGTAAAAAGCAGGCGAGGAGGAAAAAAAAAAGAGTCGGTGAAAAGCAGGCGAGAAGGAAAGGAAAAAAGAAAAGGTGAAGGGTGGGTCTGGGCGTGTTCTATAGGTGTCTATGGGGCTTCTACAGGGCAAAGCGATGGGATGCGGTGGCGGGACAGAAAAAGTGACGGATCGGAACGTTTGTGACGCGGAACCAAAGTTCCGGGGTGCGGGGCGGTACAGAAAAAGGGACGGACTGGGCAGAATCTTCGTGTTCTATGGGACTTTATAGGGCTTTATGCAGCTCTATAGGGCTTCTATACATTTTTTATAGTACTCTATATGGTTATATAAGGGTCTGTAGGGCTCTATAGGGCTTTATGGGGCTCTATAGGGTTTTTTAATTCCTGCGTATATTTCTTGAACCCTTTCACATTGTCCCGCTGCGTTTCCCTCCCTCTCCCTGACCTCATTTCCATTCCTGCCCATGTTTCTCTTATCCCGTCACTTTTCCAAACTCTCATTCTCTCTTTACTTTTTCAAGGCTTCTCGTTTCTATTTTATAGTTTCTCTCTCTGTTTTGTTTCCTGCGGTATCTTCAGGATTTTCCCTGTATCGGCTCCATCTCATTTTCCTGCTGGTCCCTCCTGCCTCTTTCTCCTGCTCCCTCTTTTCTTCATTCCTCCATCTCTGTCCCTGATTTTTAGCTCAGGCTCTCCACACTGTTGTCCTGGTCCCCGTCCCTAAGAGGTGCGCAACATCCTTAAAGTAGCTGTAGAGTGAGGTAGACATGGAGTATTGAAATGGGAAGAGGGAGCAGGTGGGAAGTATAAACACGAGTTAAATATCTTGCTTTATTTCACTTTGTGCAGAACATGATTATAGACTACGCTGGTCGGAGGCCACTGCTCCTGTGGGGATATGTCTTCATGGCAGGATGGGCCATCGTCTTCATGGTCGCTCTGAGCCAGCAGGTATCAAACTTTACTGAATTATTTAGGCAGAATGAAGCTGGGCTTTGCCTTTTATATGACTGGGATGTTTCACGATGGCGAATAAGTGCGAGTGCCCTTACTGGTTTTCCATTGATCTCTGTGGCTGTAGACTCAGATTAGCTGGATGCCTTATCTCGGCATGGCCTGCATTTTTGCCTGTATCCTGAGTTTTGGAATTGGACCAGGTCAGTTCCTTGAGTGTTTTCACTGAAACTTTTGGGTGCTGCAGAGGCTTGGAGATATGTGCAAGCAGCTTATGGAAACTCTCAGACCCTTTTTACCCACAGCACACTCAAAGCAGTGAGGCAAATTCTGGCCGCAGTTTTCAGCTATTTCATGAGGGCTTGCATGCCCCTGGTAAGTCAGTGTTGTGCAGGGCCAGCCTGTGCTGTTTTCTGTGTGGTTTCTCCTTGCAGCCATCTTGTGATGGCACTTGGAGGTGATTCTTCTTTTAAACGGACAGCAAGGTTTTGATTTGCTGCCAAATCCGTTAGGGCTGTAGACCAGCATTTCTAGTGCTTCACTTTAATACTAGAGATGATGGCTACGTCATCTGATTGCTTACTTGCAGATACCTGGAAGCACAGTTTCCACGTCTATTCGTTAGCCTACTAACGTGCATTTTCTTGGCAGAGCCCATTAGTTTCTGTGGTTGCGGGGGCAGCACGCAGGCTGTGTGTGTGCAGATGTTTGCTCAGTGTGTGAGTAGACGTGAGGCTGTTCACTTACACGAGTTTGAAGGGAGGCAGGTCAGAAAAGAACCAAGCTGCCAGTGTCACATGCCACATGAGTTGGCAGTAATTTCTTGTCCCAGTCCCTACGGTGTCACAGGGTTCAATTAATAATAAGCCATTCTCACAGTCAGATCCTAGAGAGAATAATGTGGATTACCAAACCTTTCCTGGCAGTTCATTCTAATGTGCAAGAGTTTGAATAATTAGCCAGTCCTTAATATTTAACCTAAAACTTCCCCACTCTCTGTTACCACTTGTTCTGGCATTATTGTCTAGTGAGAATAATTTACTGAATAATAATTTACTGTTCTCATATACTTTATGTTGGTTTTGCTTGTTAGTATGCATTCTCTTGTTTTTAATATAGTATCAACAGCATTATCAGCTTTCTTACCATTTGTTTTTCCAGCTGGTGTAACAGGAGTTCTGCCCACAGAGGTTTTTGATCAAATGTCCTGGCCAGCTGCTTACATGATCTGTGGCTCTCTGCGCTGGCTCAACCTATTTCTGGTTGGAACAGCTTTTCCATTCATTGTGGTGGGTTCCCAAGGTAAACTGTCACCTGCAGCTCTTCAGTGTCTGTACAAGAGAGTCTGATAGTGACCATGAAAAGAGACAGGGCCTGGCATATCACCAGCTGCAGACACACTGCAAGATAGCCCTGCCATGAAAAGTATCTTTATGAGGAAAGTGAACAGAACTCCTTTAAACCAAACTTCCTGTGTGTTCCCTATGGTGATTTCTGATGTGAGGCTGGAAGCAGAATAATTTGGGGCATGGATGACCGATATTCCTCTGTCCTCAGCTGAGAACAGCTGGGACTAGAGATGTGATGTAATTCCCCTTGGCCAGACCCTGCAGCATTCCCTAAGGTGATTCCTGAAGCAAAAGGGAACAGAACTCCACAATATCCAATCCTGTCTTGTTTCTCACTGTGGATCCCCATTCTATACAGTTGTATATAGAGAGAAAGACAGAAAAAGACCTTTTGAGATACTCTTCTTGCTGTGTCAAATCTCCCAGACTATGCTGGCTAGCTGTTGCATCCAGGCATGTGAGGCCCTCACCAGGGTGCACAGAAATACTACAGGGTGAAGTTAGTCCATGCAGGAACAGGGATTAGTGGCCTACTTGTCATTGTACAGAATGTCACAACACTGTCTTGTTTTTTTCCTCCTCCTCAGAAAAGTCTAGCACATTTTTGCCACATCCCATTCTTTGTGGTCTGCGTCTGCACTGCTGTCTACGTTGGGTTTTTCCTTCCTGAGACAAAGGGAAAGTCCTTCTTGGAAATCTCAGAGGAGTTCAAGAAACGGAATTGCAAAGCTCAGACCCATGCAGTTTTTTATAAAGACCCTGAAGAGATCAAATCCACCAAGTTGTAGCAAAAGAAAGGAAGATGGTATCTGGGGCAGTTCAGCGGTGGTTATGTTCTCTTGCAGGGACACAGAGAGCGGTAGGGTTAGGGACAATGTATTACTGTTAGGTTCACCTTGAAAAGATATACTTGAATTGATAAATCACACAAAAGTTTAATAATCTGTTCTCAGTTTTTAGTGCCAAATAACACATACACATTTCAGAACCCATATTAGAGAGTGACAGAATGATGCCTTATCTTCTTATCATCAAACAACACCATGCAATCCTTTAGCAAATTTCTTCTGAATTTCTTTGGTATTTGTCCTCCACTTGAACAGTAACTTCCATCTCAGAAGCCTTTGTTTCCTTGTCCCTGAATCTGGGCTTTATAACAGAAATTAATACAATTAAGTTCTGTTTGCAGACACCAGATGAAATTCTCAGTACCTTGTCTTGGTGCTCCCCTTGTTTCTGTTATTAATTGATTTCAAATAGACCCCTACTTGTTGAGCAATAGTGAGCAGTTAATTATTTTCAGCTATAAAAACATGTGACAGATGGATTAGGAAGAAAGCTTGTAGTACTTGCTAAGTGGCTTATTACACAACTGACTTTTGGGCATTGTTTTGCAGACTGTTTATTCAGGACTGGTTTTCTTCATGGCTTGTTGGTTGTCATCCAGCCCTATGTTGTAAAGCACAGGTAATTCTCTAGTCTGGCTTGTACTGCTCTCACGGACGGTGCTGGTGCATCAAGTAGGGTTTTACACTTGCTCTCATTTTACACTTGCTTTCTGCTAAGGTTAGAGAGCGGTGAGGAGCTCTTATGGAAGCAGCTTGTTTTCGATGTGGAGATTTAGATCACAGCAGAACGCTCTCTGCAGCATGTTCTTGGTTGTCTCCATAGAGCATATTGTCAAAGACCCAGATGTGATACTGCTTCTCTTTAGTTAACCTGTTATGAGCAGGACAAAGCTTCTCTTTTCATATTGCCTCTCAGAGGTGTTGGATTGACTGGTGAAGTCTCTTCCAGTTTCTTCTCATAATCGTAATCAAGCCATCTTTTTTCTTTTGGCTTTGTTTTTATCAAAGTCACAGCATTGCTGATGGTTGCAGCAAAGAACACATACATTGTCAAAATAAGTAGCTAAAGTTTCTTTCAGTATATTTTTTAACTACATTAAAAAAAAATACAACATTTTTTAATGACAAGAATGTAAACATAACATTTCCAAAGTGCATTACTGTCATTCTGGGCATGAGTGGAGTGGCAGATCTGTTTCTCAGAAGAGGAGCCTGTGCAAGAACTATCTTTCACTGCCTAAGGTTTATAAATAAAAATAAAATAGGAAAAGGAAAAATAAAACTAGACTTTTGTTCATTTGTGGTTGCTGCTCTCTTAGAAGTCATTTGTATACAAACATGGGCAAGAGCAGGTATCTCTGCTCTTGGACAACGTTGAGATTTTGCAACAGCCAGGATTTTGAGACAGGATAATCAAGAGCAGGACTCCATGAAGCTGAGAACTGCAGAGAAACTTTTTGTTTCTATGGCCGGGAGAGAGCATGAGGGGCAGATGGAAAGAGCAAAAAGTGCTGATGCCATAATGATGATATTAAAATATCCTGTCATTCCTTTGGTGAGGATCAGAGAAAGGATAGGAGACAGAAGTGAAGCAAAGAAGACAAGGCAGTAGAGAAGATGCAGACTAAGACACGGGGGGGGGGACTGAAGAGACTGCCTGGGCAGAGGGAGGGCCTGGCACACACTGCTAGGACATACAGGTCAGAGAATTGGTTAAAACTGAGAGGAGTCCTCCAATGCCCGGAGGTCTTCACCTTGGCCATCTTTGTGGCTCCTCCCATGAGCCAGCATTGTTGTGCCTGTCCCCACAGCCCTGGAAGGATGGAGGCCATCTGCACCTGACAGTATGAAACACACCTGTCTAGAAATGATACACATTTACTTAACTTCCTGAGTTTCAGACCCAGTCCTGTGAGAATATGTGTCAGAAAACACCAATTCCAACTTGAGGCATTTTTTCTGACTATGGCCTGAAATCAGGTGTCTTTAGACTGATTAAGCAAAGATAAACAGTGGTTACATTTTAATTGGTCTAATTGGTTACATTTTAATTGAAGCATTTAACAAGTTGGTTAATTGTTACTGAATTAAAGTACCTTCACCTGAAAAAATATATGACACTTGT
Organism: Tauraco erythrolophus; assembly: GCF_009769465.1. Taxonomy (NCBI): domain Eukaryota; kingdom Metazoa; phylum Chordata; class Aves; order Musophagiformes; family Musophagidae; genus Tauraco; species Tauraco erythrolophus. The sequence continues at coordinate 6,043,693 of NC_141483.1, read as the reverse complement.
TGAGGTCAATTTTCTTATCATGTGGAGTGTTAGGCACAAATACATCTTGAAAAGTGATCCTCAGAGACTCATAGTTCCTATTATCGTTTACAAATCAAATCACTGTGCACTGTCGGATTGATTGATGGATAACCATCAACATCAGAGAAAAACAGATACTGCTGCTGTCCTCAAACAATGCTCCTCTGCACAAGCCACCTCTCACTTCCAACACAGCTCAGTGCCCATCTGTCCAGTTGGGACTCTTCTGGACCCTGAAGACACGCAGCATTCTAGCCTGGGGAACCGCCGAGTGCAGCCACTCACCAGGAGAAGGCATTTCCCCCTAAGCTCTTTGAATAACTTGTAAAAGCCTTTTAACAGAAACATCTTGGAGACTCCTAAAGAGGCCCTTTGAGAATTATGGATAAAAGTAAAGATGTAATTTGTGTGTTTTACAGTCAGGATTTAAAAATGACGTTCAACTTTCCTAGCACTTCCCATATACTAGAGGGACACAGACTTGAACATTCAGGCAGTGACCGTTACTCTTGAAGTATCATCTGACCCCATAATTCAAGAGTTGAACGCACAGGCTTAGTCAGGCTTGGTCAAGTCAGGCTTCATAAGGTTTTGCTGTAATGAGGCTCAAAGTAGCAGTCAGGAACTTTTCTCTAAAATGTGATGACTGATTACCCAACCTATGACTCAGGGAGTCCAAGCCAGTCCACTCCAGTTTGCGCCAGTTGCTGGACTTTGGCTTCCATCAGTGCCTTTTTTATTGTTCTTTACTCATCTCCTGCAGCTCTTACTGTCTGTCAGCTGCTGCTGGAGCTTCTCTTCCCTAGTGACCTGCATGAATGCACAGCTTGCCAAAATTATCCGCCGTTTCTTCAGTAACCAACACAATAATGACAAACCAAATAGCAAGAACTTCATGACAAACCAAAGGGAGTGTAAACACTGAGAAAAAATGAAATGACATGTTGAATTATTATCTCAGGCTCCTCTTCCTCTATATATAGAGTGACTTTTTTGCAAAGTAACCAAAGAAAGCGTCAGGAAAGACCTAGTCTGCAAGCGGAGATGACCACCTTTGCATACAAGTTGGTATATGTTTCTCTTTTTTTTCCCCCAAATAGAATTTTTTAAGTACTTTTTTTCCCCTTTCTGCTATTTTAAAACCCCTGTTGCATAAATTAAGTACAGAAAGAAAAATAAATCTGAATCAGATGTGAATCAGTGATTAAAATAATAGTATGAGGTCATATCTGAGAGATATCAAATATCTTGCAATGAATAATTTTTAAAAAGCAAAAAACCTGGATTTAAAAGCACATTTATATATAATGTTTGATGCATAACAGAGCAGGACAAACCAAGGGAGTTCAGAGCACAGCAACAAAAAAAAGCTGCATGATTTGGTAGATGGAGCAGGGCTGGAAGACTGAAAAAGTCCTCCACAATAAGAGAGTTATGAATAACAAAGTATCTAAAAGATGTAATCACCAAAGTATGGAAAACAATCCTTTCCAGTCAAGGAAGTATAGGAACAAATACCCAGAAAAGATAAAACAAAGATGTTTTCAAAAAGCAATTTTAGGATGAAGATTAAGTTAAACATTCTTCCTGAATTTAAAATCTATTAGACTGGAAAAGTCACCCAAGAGATGCGACAGAAAAATCTGTTATAGTATAGAGTGGGGATGAGACTAAGAAATTGCTGCAGGCGCAATATAAAATTTGCACTTAGAAGAGGACATTGATTTTCTTGCTAATGGGGAGTTTCTTGCTGGCATGTGGCATTTTTTGTAGCACAAAGGATAGTAGGGATGTCTAGTAGTAAAGCCTGTGAATCCCATTTCTTCCTAGTGCTTTGACAAAGAGGAGATTGTTGTAATTTAATATATGAATGTGTCAAATACCAAATTTATTCAGAGCTGACTCCTTTGAAGCCAATTATGTTGCAACGTGGATAAACGTGATGTCCATTCAAGCAATGGCATAAATCTGATTAGAAATCAGCTTGTAAATGTTCGGCAGTCGTTGTTCAGCATTGCCTTTGAATATGGTCTGTCCTAGAGAGAGAAGTGCAGCATCATGCCACCATTGCTGGACGGAATCACTGGGACACTCAGTAACAGAGAGCAGTGAGGGTGGGGAGATGGGGTATGCTCGTATCGCGATACTGTGTTGTGGGGTATTCTTAAGCCTGCTGTCAGACATCGTTCTAAGAAAGGGTGAATAAACTGTGTAACCAGGAATGCCCTTCAATCCCCAAATGTTTCTCTAGTCTCAGCCAAGTCACCGAGCAAAATATTCATCTAAGTGAGATAACAAGTGGGAAAGGAGGAGGAGGAGGAAGGACAACTAGATGGAAATCCTGCACATAAGGCTTGCACATTGCACCATGCTCCTGCAACTAGTTACCCTAGGATAGTGCAGGTTAAGATGCCAAAGCTGAAGACAGAAGCACTGAAGTGTGTAACTGGGTTCTGGGAGACAGATACGAGTTTTTTGTCTCCTCAGATTTCTCACTGTTCTGTGCTGTGGTCTTCTATTTCACTCTGTGCGCTGGCTGCTTGTCTCAGAGGAGGCAGGTGCGAGGCATTGCTCAAGCTGTAAGAGTTCCTGAAGGTCAAACAGGACATGTCTGAATAGCTACACTAGCTTTGTTTGCTGGTTTTATTTCCTGCCAGAAAATGAGCTACAATCTCTTCCTCCTGGCTTTTGTCCTGGGAATTGGTGGAGCTTCCCAGTATGGGTTGCAGGTCTCCATTATCAATTCTCCTGCTGAGGTAAGCTTGTACAGCTCAAAAAATTGAGCTACCAGCATGGATTTCACTGTTCTCCTGCATTCCTGCCTCTATTTGCAGTCACTATCTTTTTCACTTCTGCTCTCAAAACTAGACTTACTGTTGTTTCTTGGTTCTAAGAGTAGCTGCTATTGCTCTTATGTTTCATTGGGTTTTAACTTGGTCTAGTGTGACAGCACTGGGAAAGGGGAAGATGAATGATACTTACGAAGTCAGACATTTTCCCTTTACTGAGTTGGATTGCTCACAGGACATTCTCCTCTTTCCAGTGCCCAGGGAGTCCTTTGAACTGTGTCCTTGGTCACACACACTAGGTCTAAATGACTGTCTGTTAGGTGAAATAGGACAGGGAAGGACTGTAGCTCTAGAGCTGAGGTGAGTGCTGATACCTGCAGCTGGAAAATGAAAATGAGGGGAGGTGTTTGTCATCTGAATGGTGCTGAGGATATTGAGCTCATAGTATCACCAGATTGGGAACTTCATCAAGAATGAGGGTGCCATGGAGGTTATGAACAGTAAGTCAAAGAGACTCCATAATAGGCCACATCGAGGGACAAATCCTGATCTCACTGAAGTCAGTTGAAGTCAAACCTTGATTTCACTCGAGGCATCAGACAGGATGCAAAAGGTAGATAAGAGAGACAGACAAGTGGGAATGGAGGGGAAGATCGGGTAGCAAAACAATCAGGGTTTAGCACATAAACAGAAGACCAACCTGCCACTCTTTTAGTGGCACTCACTGTTGATACTTAGTATTGATATGTTTATTCATTGATTTATTCATTCTACCATATTGCTAAAGCATTAACTCCAGGAATGTTAGTGGCAAAATTCCCTTTGATTTCACTGGGGCTAAGATTTCAATCAAGGTGTCGATAGAAACGTATCAAAAAGACCAGTAAGCAGATAAGAGAAGTAAAAAAGAGGTGCAATTACACAAACACATGTTGACTGAGTCCGTTGATTTCTGTTTTTCCTTTAAAGTACATCAAAGATTTCATCCGTGAGATCTGGCTGAAGAGATATGGCTCTTCTCCCACTGAAGAGCTGATTACTTTGACGTGGTCCTTTGTTGTGTCCATTTACAGCCTCGGTGGGCTTCTGGGGTCCTTGTCTGCTGGATATTTGTCTGTTAGATTTGGAAGGTAGGAATAATGATTACATTAGTCTTTCTGTTTACACCCACAACTGCAAAAATAAGTGACTGTGTCTCAGGAGAAACACTGCTTGTAAAGTGGCACTGTGAGCAGCCCAGAGCTGCTTCAGATGAAGGATCAGTTCAGTGAAGAAACAGAATGGCAAAATCTGCCAATGATCGCAAAGAAAATCATACTCTCTCCCTTTTGACTTCAAAAGCAAATCCAGTCCTGAGAAACCACTTGAGGAGTGCATGCATTTTAATGTGAATTTCACAGACAACCTCTCACAGACCTCGTTCTTCTGTGTAGGTATTGGCTCCACTGGAGGCATCAAAAGCTTATCAATCCCTGACAAAGGTTTCCCATTCTCATGTCCCATTTACCTCACTGCAGCTGATCTCAGAAGCTGGCACAGTGTCTTTAATCACGGTACAATTCATGCCTCTTCTGTCAGGCTGTGAATGACACATGGCCAATATTTATGCTCACATTAATTTAAATGAATTCCAGGAAGAAGGCCATGCTGTTGGCCAATATCCCTGCTCTGCTGAGTGCAGCTCTGATGGGACTCAGCCGACTGTGTGGATCCTTTGAGATGATCATCGCTGGAAGATTATTTTCTGGGGTGTCTGGAGGTAAATTAGCATCCCTGCCTATAGTATTAAATAGCTGGGAGAGCAGTGACTGTGGCCCCCAAGGATCTACCAGATTGAGTACATAGATCACAGATTTTTACTAAACCTTGCAGAGGGCCTGATTGCTGAATGCAATTATAACTAAACAAGAAAACACAAACATAATTAAATTAATTATGTGTAACATCTCCATTTCTCATTCTTTTATCTTTACATCCAATCCATATAAAAAGTACTGCCAAAAAGCCAAAGCATGCAATATTTCAGGGGAGCATGCTCACTCAATAGAAAGCTGAGCTCCATTGTTTCCATGGCTGCTCGTTGTGGCTGATACTGCCTTCCATATTATGGACAAGGGAATGGTTTTCAAGGGGGGCAATTCTAATTTCCAGGGCTGATAACCCATGGATCCTGTCTTAACTGTAGCTTGAGACTCGTTGTATCAGAAGGTTACATTCTGCCAGTATTTTCAATCCCTGAGCAGTTCAATAAAGATAATATTAACCAGCAAAAAAAAAAAAAAAAAAAAATTGAGAGGATAAATATTAATTAATTCACTGAGCAAATGGAATATATAGCATTTGTTAACTTGTTGGTTTCAAGCACAAAATAAGGCATATAACATCCTGAGTAGACAGCGAAATATGTAATCTGAGATTAAAGGGAGCAACAACAATCCTGTGTATGTGGCTGTAGGAAACAATGTCAGAGAAGGCCAGCCTGATGAAGAACAGATTTCCCAGGGGAACATACTTGCTTAGTGAAATATTTAGCCAAGAGGACAAGCCATGGTACTGAGAACATGCTTTACATCAGGCAGACACATACTCAGCAGGATTAAAGAAGTGTCTCAGAGCCTAATCCAATATGCTTTGCCCCAAAACATCAAACCTGTGAGAGTCTGAATTGCCCTGACAGTCCTTTGTCGCTGCAGGTTTAGCTCTGAATATCAATCTCATGTATGCTGGGGAATGTGCCCCACGGAAGCTCCGCGGGCTGATTGCCATCACAGCTTCTACTGCCATTGCCATTGGAAAGTTTGTAGGATTTGCTCTGGGTCTCAGGTAAGGGGGTCTAAGACCTATTTAATTTATTCTGTTATTAAAATATATGCATATGTCAATGCAAGCCTATGGATAGGCAAATCAGCAACTACTTTTAGACACATTTTCAGGGTACCTTAGACAGCCAGACTGAATTAGCTCAGCTCAAATTCCTGACTTAAGTGAACAGGAAACAGAAATCATACAAAATACTTAATCCTGAAGAATGATGTTGCTTTCTAGCAAAGACAGATCAAAATATAGATAATAAAAACTTTTCACAGATTTCAATGGATTTGAAAGAAATCTCTCTTTTGTAAGAACTCACCTTTACTTTTTATTTTTTAAAAGGAGCAGGGAATATCAGATCCATCCAAACTTTCTTGAAAAGGCACACAAACTGGCACACCCACTCACCAAACAGACACAAAACCAGAAACCAATGGTGGATTCATTCCTCCCGGCCGCACAGGCTCCTTCTGCCTGTCCTGTGCCAAAGATAGCCCATCTCGTTCCCAGGGCATGCATCATTCTGGCCAGGGTATTCTCAAAGCTGCAGGAAACTCAGCGGCTGCTATTTGGGACAGTCAGTACCAGGCTGATAACCCGTTGATCCTGTCTTAATTGTAGCTCGAGACTCTTTGTATCAGAAGCAGAGAGATCAGTCACCACAGGTTCTTTCTTCAGTGCTTGTGCCGAGATGCTGTTTGTCCCTGTGGGCCCTCCGCTGCAGGAGGATGCAGTCAGCCTTGCTGCAGTCACCACTGAGCAACAGGTGGCAACACTGTGTAGTTCGTGGGCTGCAGGCAACAGAACTCTGCTCTCCCCTTCCACCTTCCATTGAGATTTTCGTTTTTCTGGGCTGAGAAACACTGGAGACTCCTGGGTGAGAGCTGCCAGGACACAGGCAGCAGGGCTGAGGGACCACCCTGTGTCTGCGTGGGCTCCCATGGCCAGCACACATGGTTGCTCAGCTCCTCTTGCTCTGCTGATTGTGTTTCAGGGAAATTCTCGGAGTAGAAGCTCTCTGGCCTGTTCTCATGGCAGCCAATGCGCTCCCTGCCCTCGTCCAGCTTCTCACCCTCCCTTTCTTCCCAGACTCTCCTCGCTACCTTCTCATTGACAAAAAGGACAAGGAGGGATGCATCAAAGGTAAGGAAATGGGCCACAAAGCATTCATTTTAGCAAGAAGTGGAAAATACAATAAAGCCCCACATCAGCCTGGAAGAGAGGTACGCTTGGAGAAAGACTCTTGATCTTTTGGCTCTGAAACCATCTTCAGCTTTAATGAAAGACAGCCTCTTCTGTTTCGATATTAGTGCTCTCTTGGCTCTAGTATTTCCCTTACCCTCTGCCCAGATCCTCCAAGGGATGTGATCACACAGAGCTTGTATTTCCATCAATACAGATTCTGCCCTGAACAGTCAAGGTGTGGATACGATACCTTCCGTCTCTGTGCAAGAAAGGGACACTCTTTACTGCCATGTCATATCTATAAGCATTCCAGTTCCTCAGTAACCTTAACAGCAACTACTGACATAAAAAGAGAAACAGCCATTGTGGGTTTTTAACTATCAAAAGAGAGAACTCTTCGGATGTAGACTTCTTTTTTAATGTAGGAGTCATTTTCCCTTCTCTGTGTTGTGGTGTGTGCACTAGAACTGCACCTTTGGCAGGAGGGTATTCAGGGAAGGTTTGGTAAGAGTTTAGGCGTGATTTACATTGAAACTCTGTAAGCAGCTATTGGCCAAAGGTGAGGTGGTGATTAAGATTTATGGGGAAAAATAGATAGCCATGAACTGGATCTGTGTCTAATCTGGACCCAGATCTCTATGAAGTTCACACAAGCAAGGAGCCTGAAGCTCAAATAAGACACTCTGCAAGGCAGGAAGTAATCCTCTGAATTCATTTCTGTGCTGGTGAGTGTGAACCAGGAATCATCTTCTCTCTTCCTCTCCTTCCAGCTGTGAAGCAGCTCTGGGGAGATGGTGACCATATGGCTGAAATAGATGACATGATGGCAGAGCAAGAAGCCATCCATGGGGAGAAGGCTAAGAGTGTTTGTGATCTTTTCCGTGACCAAGCTGTCCGTTGGCAGCTCATCACTCTCTTCCTTGTCTCTGCATGCGTACATTTAATCGGCGCTAATGTGGTATGTGTGCTACTTTTCTCTGCTTTCTAGATTGTTTACAGTTTCTTGGCAAAAAGTAAGCTTTGCAATGAGCAGTAAAATGCTGACTGCAACAGTGGCTGTAAGGAGGGGATCTGTTGTTACTCTTCATTATAATCTTTTCCCACAGAAGTTTGGAGTCTGGGATAAGTTGAGAACTGTGTTTTAGCAAGTGTCATCTGAAGGCATGTCTATCTATCAAAAAAGGCAGAAGCTAGTGTAAACTTTACCACATGTTACAGCCTTCACGCGTTCCTATTCTTTTCAGGTTTACTTTTATGCATACAATGTCTTTATAAAGGCTGGAATCTCCCCTGCTCAAACCCGTTATGTCTCCATGGGGGTTGGGATGACTGAGATCCTTGCCACAGTTCTGTGTGTAAGTGACTCTTCAGCTGAATTTCGTTCTGCTGTAACACGTGGTTCATTTCAATCTTTAGAACTACTGTAAATGGAGCTTCAGAAGTCAAAATTCTGCAACAAATCAACTGTAGTACTTGGCACCAATCACACAAAATCATCACCACACACCCTGCAAACATGGGCATTTATATTCAATTTATGGGAGGACAGGAGAGTCTTTCCCTCAAAATCACCCAGCCTGGGCCAGCCTTGGGAGTCCCAGTTCCCCTCTGCAGGAAGGGCAGATGACAGTCCTTGTGCCCACTCGTCAGTAGGACTCAGGCTGTAACAATGCAAGCATTTCCACTTTGCTGTCCTACCTGGCCAGCAGAGTGCCACCTCAGGCCTCCTCTGCCCGGCAATGCTCCCTGCAGCCCTGCACCTCCCCACCTTCCCCGACTCCCGCAGCTCCAGGTCCTGCTCAGTCCACCCAGATGCCTTTACTCACCCTCCCAGAGGAGGTACCACATCCCAGTCCCCAACTCTTCAGAGATCCCCTCCCTGGTGAGTGAAGGCAGCTACTGGAGCAGCTCACCAGTGCCTGCCTTTAAGGTCTGTCCTTGGGAGCTGACAGCATGTCCTCCTGGTTGCAGGGTTTCCTAATTGAACGTGCAGGGAGAAAGACACTGCTGTGGAAAAGCTACACTGTTATGGCCTTGGCTTTCGGGCTCCTCACGGTCACGCTTTCACTACAGGTAAGACCCCACTTATGCCTTAAAGCTGTGTCCCATCTTCAAGTTTTATTGTATGGCAGATGCCATTACTATTTTCCTCCCTCTAAATCACTTTTTGGTGGGAATAGAAGTGTTTTGGGGCTAACCATCATACTAACAGAGGTCTTTTCCCAGCCATGTTCATGCTCATTAAAGCCTACGAATATCATACAACCATGATCACTGCCAAGACTATCTCCTTGTGAAGTTTCTGGAAGTGGAGGAAACAGATGTATGTTTAGCATTGACATAAGTAGCAGTGATTAATGTTTCTAATGGAGCTGGATAAATAAAATTTTAATTTCTGATTTTATTTGCTTTTCATTTCCTACCGTAGGATTCCTTTTCCTGGGTACCATACTGCTCTGTTGCACTCATCTTTATTTTCATCATGAGCTTTGGCATTGGGCCAGGTTGGTATTTTCTATTGGAATGTTTTCATATACTCATTCCTTCCTCGCTGCAGCCTTTAGGAGAGGTCCCAGGCATAGCTGTTCCACAGTTAGCGTGAATCTCTACTCCTGATTCAGCACAGGGGTAGATGTTCCCCTCCATATTGTGATAGGAGGTAAAACTTCATTTCATATCGCATTCCTACATGCCTTCCTCCTGAAGAGCCAAGCAGCACCTCAAACACTTTCAGGTCAGTTAAAACCATTAACTTATGTGGCAATATGAGGTGTGAGCTACAGAAGCATCTTGCAAAATTTCTAAACTCCCTTTTTTCTCCAACATTTTTTTCAGCTGGAGTATTATGTCCCTTGCCCACAGAAATATTTATTCAGTCATACAGACCAGCTGCTTATGTTTTTAATGGTGCTACAGGCTGGATCCAACTCTTCACCCTTGGACTTTTGTTCCCTTTCATTGTGGTAAGCAAAGTAGGGTGTTTTGTTTCAGTTCAGAGGAGGTTAGACCCTTCTTGAAACCAAAGCATCCTTAGCTTCTTCAGCACTTCATGCAGAGGACTAATTGCAGTTCTGATGGCACCTTTATTTTTACCCAGGTATCTAGTGAAAGCGTAGCAAAACCACAAAATGGTGCTAACTCTGCACACAGTTAGAGTGTGACACTGGCAAACACAGAAGCGGTGACAGACACCAACACTGTCAGATGTCATTTGAATGTCAAGAGGGGCTCCCTTCTTTTTCCCCCTTGTCCTGTATGTGCATCTCCTTTGGGGTTAACGTGGAAAATTGGCAGTCCCAGAGATCTCACCCAGCGCTAGTAAGAAGCAGGAAACTAAAGCCTTTGCAGTTTTGGACTGTGAAAGGAGGAACAGAGCTAACACACTACATACCTTCCCCAGCCTAGCACTGACTGAGAAGAGCAGAGCAGAAAGGAAGAGTAACTGAAGCTCAGCACTTCTCTGAATTGTCAAGCAATGACATTTAATGTCTGCTGAGCATCCAACTTTCCTCTTTAAAACAAGAAAGGAGAATTAGTTCATCTTACTGCTTGGTGCCATTCCCTGGGTGGCAGCAAGCAGAATTTACATCAACTGAGTCCCTGGCCAAGTTTTTTAGTAAAACCAGAAACTCCATATCATAAGATAAAGAAATCTAGATCAATTTATATAAACACATTTTGTCTCTTTCTTTTCCTATAGGAAGGTCTTGGTAGTTTCTGTTTCATCATTTTCCTGACATACTGTCTGTCCATGGCTATCTTTGTCTACCTGGTGATGCCAGAGACCAAAGGAAAGACCATGCTGCAGGTCATGGAGGACTTCAACCGCCTGAACTACCGTGGAAAGAAGAGACAGACAGCCCTACAGCAGAGTAACGGCTCAGTGATGACTGTTACTAGACTTTAATAACAAACTCTCCACTCTATATTTTGCTCTTTTATTACTGTAGTGCCCAGAAGCCTCACTAAGCAAGAGAGAATTCATTGCTCCACAAACAGCACAAATGTATATTTAAAAACAAACAGCTGCAATGCAGGGTGCAGGATGACCTTGGTGGTTCTCTCTAACTGCCAAAATATGAGCTGAATTAAATCTTCTGCAGAAAAAAATTAAACATAGTGTGTAAAGAAATTAGATCTTTGTCGGTGCCTGCAAGTTAGCAGTTGTGCAAACTGTAAACACAGGATCTGCTATTTTTCTTACCAAAACCAGGGCTCCACAGTTATTGGAAGAAGTGAGTGTGGAAGGTTCAGATGTACAGCATACTTGTGAAACTGAGAGAAAAAGAAGGCAGAGCTTTCATGTTGAACTTCTCTGCTCCTGTTAACAAGTCAGTGCTGCTGAGCTTTCTCAGAGAAGAAGTTTCAGTCCAGATGAAAAGAAGTGTTCAGCTCTTTAATCGGGTGGAAGAAGAGTACCTTGCCTATCAGTACACAGAATCAATAGGCAGTGTTTCCCTCTCTTACAATTAGACGAGAGCAAGGACATGGTATAGGGGCAACTAGGACTTTCTTGAGGAGCTTATGACCACACCTCTGTGACCTGCACCATGGTCTTCATCATTTTTTTTGAGGAAGGGGTAGGGGAGAGGGGGGAATTTATTGCTATGTCTGAAGAAAAAAGGTGTAACAGAGGTATAAGGTCCTGATGTGAAGGAGACATTATGCTAGAGAAACATCCAAGCATAACCTGCTACCTCAATCCAAACCTCTTGCTTGGTAATCAGGTACATTGCCTAGATTTGGAGATTCTTCTATTGGGACAAAGAGGTGTATGTCAGCACTGAAAGAAGGCATGAGCGAAGAAAGCAGAGCTGCAGAAATCATGAGTGGGCTAATCCACAGTGGGCAGATTCTCCTTCTTCATTAGCAATGACTATGTAGCTTGTCTTCAGCCTGGAGCCATTTCATTTCAAGAGAGATGGAACACTGGGTTTCAATGGGATTGAGTTCCCAAAAGTAACTGGTAGTGATGAGACAAAAAAGAGTGATGCCTCTCCCAGAGAACTCAGTCTGTATGTCTGAGTGTTTGCTTCTCTCTCCCGATCTCTGCATACTCCACATTTTCATTAAGAAACATGGTAAAAAGGGCTTCACTTTTTGTATTTGTTGCTATACGATGTGACACACTCTTGCTCTTCTTCATGTTTCGCAGTTTACTGACAAGGAAATAAAAAAGCAGTGACTAGGAAAACACATCCTACTGACCATGCCTGCGTTTGGTTTTCATTGGTTGAAGGGTCAGTGACAGAGAGAGAGCCCGTCTTTTGGGAGTGTGTTTTTGGGGTCAAGGATATTGTGTCTGTCTTGTTGTGGAAATGTGATCTTCACTACTGACTTGCAGATGCTGCACAATAAAATTTGCCAAAGGACCTGAATATTTAACGGCAGTTTCTTTCACAGCCCTAAGGCTCCTGCTATTTTATCTTCACACCATCCTCTGACAATATTTGTAGCAGTGCCAAGAGCTAGTACCAAGAGCAGTGGACTTCCCCAACACAGCCTTCCTTCCTATGACAATTATCATATTATGAAAAAAGCTAGACAAAATTTATAGTTGCAAGACCGGAGGTCATGAATTGCACAATACCACAGTAAGAATCAACATACATTCCTTGTTTCTGGTCAAAAATGCAGGAGAAAAAAAGAAGAAACATTTAAAGTATTTTGAAAAGGAATGATTAGGTAAGACCTTGATTATTTTAAAAGTCTTTATTTGATCTGGTCTTTCTCAACCTAACTGGTTCCCAGCGAGGAAGTTTTTAGTGTCTTACAAGACACTAAAAACTCATTTACTTATACGTGTCTTTCTACAGTGTGATCTTGTCCAGCACGCCTGACTTCTTCACTAGTAAATACTGTCTGCAAGAGGGAAAGTGTGGTAAATCATTAACTCTGCCATAAACTAGCATGGATTGGGAATAAAGGTTAAAGAAGTACTTGTGAATCTGCAGTGTATCATCTATTTGATTTCCAGGATCACACAAGTGCAACACATGGCATCTTTGCAAACAAAATGCCTCCAAGCATCCAAGGGTGTTGGGTGCACTAAGTACTGGGTCTGGAATATGCACATTTCTTGTAGTGTTCAAATCCTAGGTGGAAAGACTCGTCCTGACCTCTTCTTTAGGAAAATAAATAAGAACTATACTAGGCATTTATGTCTTGCTTTCTCCTGAACAAAAGTGTGAGGCCAGATAGAAATGAGACAGCAGTATGAGTATTCTGGGAGAAACAGAGACAACAGGAGGAAGAGGAATAGGGCTCTGCTGGGACTGTTCGATCAACCAGTCAGATCTGTTTGATCTGGCCACAGAGTGTTTAAAAACCCCTCTAGAAGGACCCTGGCAGAAAGAGCTGCCATGTGTTTCCTTCCTTTCAGCAGCCAAGCTTCCTGTCCTCAGCTCATAAAACAAATTGTCCTTTCCCCTCTGGTTCATTCAGGCTCACCTGCTCCCTGCCCATGGCCCCACTCGGAGGTGCCTGAACCCTGCTGTCCGAGTCTAGCAAAATGGTTTGCCGTTAGTCTGACAGAACAGATTTGAGAGGGAAAAGAAAAATAAAAACGGACTTGCAAGAGACAACAGAGCATGAAAAGGTCTAGAAACCTTGATATTCAATGTGACAAATTCAATATGACATTCAAATTTGATACAGGAAACAGAAGGATTTAAAAGAAAGTAAAGATAAAATGAGAGAAACAGTAAAATAGAGGGATAATTATTTCAAAAGTAGCTTTTAGTGTGTCCTGACAGAGAGCAAGAAGTAACATGGGATTTTTCAAGTATTTCGTTAGACGTTCTGCTGCTGGAGTTGGGAATAACAAAAGTTTACAAGAGTTCAAGGAGGATGTCTGTAAATGCATGGAATGCAACCAAATGGTTGGACTTGATGATCTTAGAGGTTCTTTCCAACCTTAATGATTCTATGGAAGGGGCAAATATAAAGACACCATCCTGACTGATAAAGTCCCAGGGTTGCACATCACTGGGCCCTGGAAGATGCACAGGGAAAGTGTTCTTCTGCTGAGTTCTTATGCTTTTGCCTACAACCACTATTTGTAACTGACACCTCTGGGATACTCTGCTGGACACTGTCCTGATCTGATCCTAGAAGATAAGGTGGGGGGGGGTGGTAAGATAGGACGGGGGACAGCTGTGCAATCTGGCTGCAGTCTTCTCTCTGACAGCAAAATCTTTGGCTGAGGGGAGGGCAGTGGTCAGTGTTGAAGTGTCTGGAGATTGAGAGGAGGGATTTGTAAGCAGCAAGATAAAACCTAAATGAAGACAGGGATTTTTGCAGTAGTAATTGAAGAGACAGGTGGATTCTGGGGTATTTTAGAAGAGGAAGTTATAACATTTGAGGAGTCTGTGCTGAGAGGGGAAGGAATGAAATACCCGACCACAGCTAATGTGGAGGTGATGAAGACTTCAGGAATGATGAAAATGGAATGAGTGGAAAGAAGAGTTCAGCTTGAATCATTTCACTGTACTGATGTGCATCAAGACATCCGGGCAGAGGGTTTGGAGGGAACTTTACTGGGACACCCAGCAGGAGAAAGGTCAAGGCGTGACTCAGCAAGCGCACCCTGTGCTGCAGGGCACATGGCCAGGGGACAGTGTGGGGCTGTTGGCAGTCAATGAAGCCTGAAAAAGAAATTGTAGGAGGAATATCGGTGCTTCCGTTGTGCTCCTGAGCAAAGCTTCTGTTGCCTTCAGACCTGTAACCCACCTTCCCGCCTCCTCTTTCAGCACTAACCATAGACAGTTAAATCTCTAGTACAGAGTGAACTATGTTGTACTCAGTGTAGTACAAAATGTTCCATGCAATACGCAGAGGCCTGAAGGAAGCAAGAATTAACTTACACCCTTTGTAAACAGACAAGTCAGATTCGAAAGCTATTTTTTTAACATGAAATGTACTTCTGGAAATCAATTCTCAAGTCAGAACAGAATGAGTATCCAGCTCTGGCACACAGTAGGCCCTCTCTGTTGTTACAGGGAGGTAAGAGCGAGGCTTCTGAATGGTTCTGGAAACAGCGTAACCCTCTGTAAAGAACTGGGTGTTAGCAAGGACCCTGTATGCCAATACTCAGGTGCTTCACGTCCTGCAACTGAGAAATTGCTCACATCACTTCAAGCCATTGAAAATCTTACAGCATGCAAGAGGCATTATGGCTCAGCTGCAATACTGAAAGGGACTTATCTCTGCGGTACGCTGGGGAGGAGGAAGACACACTCTGCCTGAGCTGCTTGTCAGAGAGGTGAAGAAGGGCTCTGCTGCCCTGAAGGAAAGATGGTAGCACCGTCTGACTCCTCACACAACAGGAACATGCAGTTTTTAGCAGTGTGAGTAAGGAGGAGCGCTCCCAATACAAGAAGGATAAACATTTACCAATGTTGTAATCAGCTTGGCATATGTGGGTCTTAGAATAATTAAACCAGCAAGAAGAGGCCTCTTCCAAAACTGGGAAGAGTACACAATTCACTAAAAGCTACATAGTTAGAATTTAACTTTTGTGCTATCATCGCAACGTTTTATAATCTAAGCGTAGAAAACCTGTCTCTCATCTGACAAAGTTGACAAGGGCTCTCAGAGCAGGCAGGTTTTCAAGGGGAAATGGCTGGTTTCCTCTCAGACCTGGTGAGTATCCAACTTCTTGTCTTCTAGCCCTAGTCATTAACAGCAGCATGATCTTTAGAGATTACAGCAAAGGGAATCAAACAGTCTTTCTTGTAACAAAAATGAGCAACAGAGCACATGCTTGGGACAACACTGATTGAGCAATAAGACTGACTACACAGCATCTCCAGAAAATATATTAGAAATACCAAAAAGTGAGAGGTTTAAAAGAGGACCTGGGAAACCCAGAAAGAATAGGCATTTTAAAGAAGATAGAGAAATAGCATCAATGAGAAAAGACAAAACAGAAAAAAACTTCCCACTCTACTGCCCTGCACTTTGAAGGATATTTGAGGACAGTCATCTGTTTAGAGTGTTGTTGACTAAATGCCTGAAAACATATGTGCTTGTGAAGAGTGCTCTAAAATCCAGTGTACATCATGGAAACGCAGCATTTCAAATAGGAGTCGCTCAAGTAGGGACTCCAAAAATGGAGTTTCCTATGGAGATAGTAAAAGTGAAATGTAAAAAAAAAAAAAACGTTTTAACAGGACAGACTTGATTAATCTCTGGAAACTGGTGAGCAATGTCTCTGAGGAGGCAAAGTTGAAGGAAAAAAGGGATTCAAGAAAGCTATAGCTTCTTACTACGCAAAATCAAACCAAAACTATCCGAACAAGGCTTTTATGATTTCTTTTATTTCTGTGGCTAGCAGAACTAACAGAATTAGAGACTGCATCTTTTCAGGCTGCTAATAACCAGGAGAGGAACATAAAGGAATGTGCAGATTTGCATCTTAACAATTTCCCAGCAATTTTGCTTGATTATTGAAAAATTCAAAGTAAGTTTTTGCATTTTAAAGGCTTCTTAATTATAGAAATGTGAAGATATAAAATCTCATGAATTATTTCATGGTCTGAAAGCCATGCTGGTATCAGGAACTTAGGATGTGTTTCCTCATCTTTGGCAGGTTCAGTACCGGAAGGTATTGCTAATGATTACGCTGCTAGGAATCGGTGGAACCCACCTATCTGGTTTTCAAATGTCTGTGATCAATTATACTTCTCCGGTAAGCAAAGACTTCATAAAATCTGCACTTCATGGGACTAGGCCTTACACTTTGAAGATGCTCTAAAAGATCTGTTAGGTGTTGCTATGTGAGTTTATTCCCAGCTCTCTCCAGTGCCATGCTGTCCACCGTCAAAGGATAAAATGAGTTTGCATGATTGATAGGAGCTGCACTACGAAGACGACTTCCCACAGAACTATGTGGAAACAGTATGTTGAAACACCCTCCTTAAAGACCATGCCATGGAGAAAAAAATTTAAAAACTAGCTGATTGAGTCTTAACCTTCAGTTCAGTCCTTTTCTCTTTATATCCACTACCTGCAACAAGAACATTTGCACTTCACTAGAATCAATGAAAGGTGCCAATATTTTGGTGTAGGAACGCCAGGATTCAACAGATTAAAGAGAATAATGAAGTTTTGAAAGATACTTTTACACTGTCAGGCTGTATGAGAGGCAAATCCTAATTTGCTAAAAACAGACCCATATCCATGCTTTTAGTAATGACTATTAATCTATTTTTTTTAAGTTGTAAACCTAATGAAGATCTATTGTCATTAGTACCTCAGCAGAATGAAAATCTCTTTTTCTGCCTCAGTACATTCAGAAGTTTATCAACGAAACCTGGTTGGAGCGATACGGTTCTGCACTGCATCAGGAAACGCTCACGTTATTGTGGTCCATCATCGTGTCTATGTACTGTGTAGGTGGAGTGATAGGATGTCTTTGCAGTGGGTTCCTGACTGCAAAATATGGAAAGTAAGTATATTTCCCAACAGCTCCTTAATCAGGGCTGCAACAAGGGAAGCAATTAAATATTACTCCCCTGATACAATGGGTGTCAGAATTCCCACTGCCCCCTTCTGGTGCAGAATTGACTCTACTCAGCATGTCTAACTACACCTACCTACATCAGAGAGACAAGAATATCCAACTATTTCTGATTCCCTTTTCATGGTTTTTGATGCCATAAAATTCCTGTATTTTTCCTGAAATTTTAATAAAAAATAAATCTCTGAAATTTCTTTATTGGGCAATAATGCCCTAGGGAGCCCAACAATGCTGCAGGAGTGCAGAAGGGGGTGGGTATTCTGTAGGCAAAAGGTGGGGTTTTTTTAGCTTTTTTTTTTTATTTGATTGCAGCCTTTTAAAAAAATGTGCAGATTTATTCCTCTGTAAGAATAATCATATTTTCAGCAAAGATAAGCAGAAGTCCCTCAAGCCATATTCAAAACCTTCTCTTTGAGAGTGACCATAAAGGACAAAGCCAGAACTCTCTAGCTCGAGGTGGACAGTGAAGCAAGTTGTCAGGGAAGCTGGATTTGCCTTGTTCTGGGAACACATGCAGTGTTTGAGATGGAAGCTTTGCCCACAGGAAAGAAGTGAAAAAGAGCATTCCTTATCAGTATTTATCCTGCAGGACTTTCCTTCAGCCTCGTGGTATGCTCACATAGTGTTAGCATGGAAACAAGGAATCTAGCTTCTCTCTTTCCACTCCCCTGCTAAGACATTATGCCTTTTCATAATCAAGTATGGTTGTCCTACAAGCAATGGATTTAAACATGGCCATGGCTTGGTCTGCAAATCCAGAGGAGAACAGGCAGACATTAGTCAAAGAGGAAAAAGTAAAACATGGATCATACCCCCATGTTGTTTGCTGTTGCAGGAAGAAGTGTCTGCTGTTCAATGACGTGATCCTAATAATAGCCACGCTGCATACTGGCTTCAGTAGGAGAGCCAGGTCTTTTGAGATGATCCTGATCGGGCGCTTCCTGGAGGGCATTGGTGCTGGTAGGACTCCCCACTACTCCATATTAACGTGATTTCTTTGGGATTGTGGTGGATTGACCCTGGCTGGACACCAGATGCTCACCAAAGCCACTCTATCACTCCCCCTCCTCAGCTGCACAGAGGAGAGAAAATATGATGGAAGGCTCGTAGGTTGAGATAAGGGCGGGGAGAGATCACTCACCAATTACTGTCATGGGCAAAACAGCCTTGAGTTGGGGAAATTAGTTTAATTTATTACGAATCAAATCAGAGTAGGATAATGAGAAATAAAACCAAATCTTAAAGCACCTTATCCCCACCCTTCCCTTCCTAACAGGCTTCACTTTACTCCTGATTTTCTCTGCCTCCTCCCTGCAGCGGTACAGGGGGACTGGGAATGGGGGTTGTGGAGGATATATAGCAAATAGTTATAGCTTTAGCTCTCTTGTGTCTTCTTCACTTTAGGAATACATTTGAATGCCCATGTTCAGTATGCTGGAGAGATCTCACCTAAGAAGTTGCGTGGATTTGTAAACGTGACCACCTCTGTGTTTCTTTCACTAGGAAAAGCTGTAGCAAGAGTTCTTGGATTACGGTACTTGTGCTACACCTTCTCATCCTATTTTCTATTTATTTGTCTTCTGTATGGCAGGAAAATGTTGTTCTCCCCATCCTAGAAACAGACATATGCTAAGGATGGGGTTTTACTTTGCTTAACTGCAGCTGTCAAAAGGAAGCATCTACCCCATACCAGTCACTGAGGTTTCCATGTCATTCACCGGGGAGAAAAGGACTCTTCTCTTGAGAAAGGATGAATGCATCTCTGGAGGTGCAGTCTCTCTGCTGAAGTTAATATGAAAAGATTGTGTGTAAACAGTTAGTAAACTTTTGAGATGTGAAATCTCTGCTAATTTCTTGATAACCTCATACAGAATTGCAGTATTGGTTCATAGAGCTGTTGTGGGAATATTCAAACCCCACTGATCTTTAGAAAATAGTCAAATTATAAGAAAAATCTCAATCTTGCAGTAGAAATAAAATATTGGTCTATTTTCCTTTCTCTAGCCTAAACATCTTCTATTTCAATTTATCTTTCCAAGGTCTGCATGTGTATTGTGTCTCTTTAGCTTGGCTAGGATCTAGAAAATACCAAACTAGTTATAGACTGTAATTGTACGAGACTATAAATACACTCTAACATGCTTTCATAGAGATCTTTTAGGAACTGAAGACATGTGGAATGTGCTATTGTCCTTCTCTGGGTTGGTGGCACTGATACAACTGCTCTTTTTGCCATTCTTTCCTGAGTCCCCTCCCTATCTCTTGCTGCAAAAAGGAGACAAGGCTGGTTGCTTGAAAGGTAAAATAAAACTTTAGATCATTAATTTCTTAAACCGTAACTCTTGGGAAAATAAACCTAATAGAAGGAATCAGCTTTTCTATTAGCCAACTACAGATTTCTTGATAATTACATGATTAAAGAAATACTTAAGATCTACCCCTAAATACTACAGCAAGTTGAAAGCCATTTTCCAGGGAAGTCTCAGCATGTTCCAGTAAGCAATGTTCTAGTTCTTTGCTCAGTGATTGATGAATCAAAGTATGAACTGAACTGCAAATGCTGAATGTCATTAAAAGTTGAAAACCACAAAACTCTGAGTGGATCAGAGATGGAGGAGTACACTTCATTCTGTCTTTTCTGTAGCCATGAAGCAACTCTGGGGAGAAGGGAATTATCACACAGAATTTGATGACATGATGAAGGAAAAGGCTCTAACAAAAGGCACCAAAATCATGAATGTCCTGGAGGTGCTGAAAGAACAATCCGTGTATCCGCAGCTGAGTATCATGCTCGTCCTTTTACTGAGTCTACAGCTCTGTGGCCTGAGTGCAGTTGAGTACATCCTATTTCGGTGCTTAAATCTGCTATTAAGTAACCAAAGCACTACAGTTCCAACTTGTCACTTTCCTCTGGATCTACATTATTCCTCCTCGCACAAAGCCCACTGCCTGTGAAGATCTGTGGTATCATCACCTGTGTTCTGCATACCTTTAAGGGAGCTTTTCAGGTGGGAATACAAGAGATTGAACTCAGCATAAGTTCCTGCAAGGGCACTGTTGCCTTCATTCGCCTGATGGTATTACCAAAGATTCTGTAGGAGAAAGGCTTATAAATACCCCAAGGCTTGCTACAACCCAGAGGTCTATTTATCTAGACTTCCAGCTCCACTTTCTTTGACTTCTGCAGTAGCAGATGGCCAGCTATTGCCATCCAACTTTCATTCCATTTGATAAGGGAGATTTATTCATTAAGTAATTTCCTTTCAGTCGTTTCCACATAAAGGTGGATGAGCCAAAAACAGCCCGAGTGAATAGTGATTCTCCTGGATGACATTTTTATTGCTTGCCTGTGAGTCTCTCTCCCTAAGACTTGCTTAAGCCTGTGCACTCTGCTGGAGCTTGTTCGTTACAGTTGCCAGCAATGTGGGCAGAGGAGACACCTCTGCACTCTGCTGACAGGCAAATGGTGCCCAGTCCATCGGGGACTTTGCAGATGTGCAGCTTCTGCTCAGCAACTGGAAAAGGGCAACAGAATCAACTGTTTGTAGGGCAATGTATGGTCTGCTAAGACTAAGATCTGCTTTTCTTTTTATTCACCCCCTGTCTTGTCCCTTTCCACTTCCTCTTTGCCAAAAGAACATCTTTTTCTCTTTTTCCCATGTCTTACAGGCAGTATGCTCCTTTTTTTCCCCTGGACTTTCAAATCCCTTTTCTTCATCTCCACTAACCTTTTGATTTTTCATGTCTCATGCAGGTATGTCAGCTCCACAAAGAGCCAACAATGTTCTGTCAATGACAAATCTAGCTCTAAGTGATGCTTGATCAGCACATATCACATCTATTGACTATGCTTCATTTTGAAAACATTTCTTATTTCCCAGATCACCTTTTACACCTCAGAAATTTTTCAGACAGCCAACCTGCAGGAAAGCATAATCCCATATGTATCTCTAGGAGTTGCAATCTCTGAGCTCATCTCTGTCATCTTCTGTGTAAGTCAGACCTTTCTGGGGCTTTAAGAGTTAAAGTACATGTGAATTGAGTGTATTCTTCCTTAAAGAAAATGAATATTCTCCTTATGAACTACAGAATTTTTCTGTGGTACTGCATAAATCTGTAAAGTGCTCGTTACCGTCCCCTCCAAATTTTGTCCTACCTTTTACATCTTTCTTCCCATCTTCATTCTCCATAATTTCTTATAAAAATCCCTTATTCATACACATATAAATGAAGTGTCATTCAAACATAAATATGTATACTTATTTCCATATATTTGTGTATATCTATAAATTCAAATGGAGTCATAACATGCTTCCGTTGATAAGAGCGTTTATGAAAAAGTAGCTGTCACGCTGGTCGGCGATGGTGATTCGTAGTATTCGAGAGGCTACAAAGAACTCAATAAAATAACAAACTTGGAATGACTGAGATTTGTGTTCTCTAAAGTAAAACAAACTCAGAAGAATGCTTTATTTGTTGGACTGCTGACAGCTGGAGTTTGCCATGCTTCCAGTGATATGCATTCTCTTTCTACTCTTCAGAGCTCCGTTATTGATCATTTTGGACGTCGGGTGCTCCTGTGGCGTGGTTATTTGCTGATGGCACTGATATTGGTGTTGCTTGAAACAAGTCTTCTACTGAGCGTAAGCAAATGTCTCTGTGGGAGTGGACCTGCATCAGAATTCTTTGTGCAGGACAGCAGTCAGCCTTAGCTTTCATGTCCAAAATAGCAGGTCAGAATATCTTCTGCATACAAACTCATAGCCCCTCTGCAAGGCTTTGTTTGTCCTGCCTTGTAGTTCATCTGTTTTAATCAGGCTTTTGAACAGTCAGTGAAAAACATTTTGTAAAACCATTGGCCTGGCATAGCTTTCCTGCAGCTCTCCGCCTGCCTGACCTCTCCAAACCTCACCTTTGTCTTGTTCTGTTGTCCTTTAAATCCCTAGCTGAGCATCCCTGCTGTCACCTTTCCCATTTGCTATCCCATGCCTCCTGCAGCAGAAGCAGTGTGTACTGACCCTTCCAACAGCCACCAGTTTCCACCCCTGACACAACTGATCCAGCTACATAGTGCAGCTCTCTAGGTACTTCCAGTCGGGATGGTGAAAGGTAGTGAGGAATCAGTGTCATGGCTTCAGTAGTGCCAGTGTTTTGCACTGCCTTGCAATCTTGGTCTCAGCCCATAAACTTTCAGCTTCTTTCTGTTTCTCAGGTATCTCCTGGTGCACAAGAGATTTAAACATTTCTCTGAAGTTGTCTAATTCAATAATATAATTACGTTAAATCAGTAACAATTTTCCCCATACTATAATTAGCTTGGAATTCGTTATCTATTTTTCAGACCAGGGTGCAGTTCAGCTCACCTCCGTAGATATGATGCTGCAGGCTACTTTGGGCTCTCCACTGTGTTCAGTACAGAGAGATAAGTAGTTCTAGTGAGCACCTATTGCAGAGCTCAGCATCATGGGCTTTTTCGTAAACATTGCTTCTCCTATATGTTTGGATCAGCAGTGCTACAGCTGTAAAATCAATTTGCATTCTCTTCCCTCCTTTTGCCTTTGTCTAGGATCAGTTCCTCTGGATGCGTTACTGCAATGTTATTCTCATCTTTTTATTCATCATTGCCTATGGAACAGGACCAGGTGAGTACAACAATAAAAGCAGCAGCAGGAAGCTTTGGACCACATGGAGAAGCACAAGCCATGGATGTACAGAAGTAGAATTGGACTGTTTGAATATATCTTTGCAAATCAACAGCTTAGTTTGGACTGAAATTGAGGGAGTCCAAATTTTTGATGAATTAATGACCCAAGAAACAATCTATTTAACAAATTATTTGAAATTATTCAGACCCTGATGAATCAGGACCCTGTTTCTTCTCCCTGGATTATAGATTCAAGCCAAAAAAATACTTGTTAATCACTTCACTAAGCCTTGTTTTCGAGGGTGGGAATGCTGTTCAGTGCTTACAGGCTCAACTGGTCCATCTCTGTCTTTGCCTAAGGGCAGAGGTAGCTGCTTCTAAAATAGCAGAGTTTTCTCAACTCACCTGTAAAATCCTACCCTATTGAAGAATGATACCTGATAACACACATAGTGTGTCTCTTAGCATTGCTCTGTCCTTTCTCATCCTCTCTTAATGTCTCTCAGAATCACCTTCCTTGGTAATGCCAGAACTGGCACTCTATTAGGACCTCACTTAGGTAAGACCAATATTTACTCTGGAAGTTCCCCAACTGAACACTACTTTTAGTTATTACAGTCTCCAAATTCAAATGGCAGCCTTTATTATTGTAAGGGCTGCATATGAGGACAAGGAATGTTTTGAAAACCTAATAATTCCCACAGAAGCAGGTGTCTCCTATGGGCAAGGAAGAGAAATAGGCCATTAGGGAATTTCATCTCCCTATTTTATACATCTTAGGTGGATTGAAACTACACTTCAGAGTTTCCATCTCTCTCCATGGACCATAAGAGAAGTTCATAAGGGAATTCAGATAGAGATGGCTGTGCTGCACAAATTGAGATGATCTCACATTAGCTTGACTTACTGGGCTGTGTTTGACCAGCGACATCAGTTCACTTACATTGAGGAATATGGTTAACTACAACAATGTTTTATTGCTTTTTAATGTTTTTTTCCTCAGCTGGAGCCGTTGCATCTGTCATGAATGAAATCTTCACCCTCTCAACAAGGTCCTCCGCTTTTGTAATTGGTGGAATCGTCATTTGGCTAGGCCTCACTTTCACTGGAATGATCTTCCCCTTTGCTGTTGTATGTAATTTGATTCAAATCTTCTCTTTGACTGTCAATTTAAACTGGTTTTCTATGCTGATCTGGGCAGGAAGTAGGACGAAATGCCTTGTAGATGATCAAAGCTGTGAATCTATTATTGCTACTGGCATGTGGAGGTCGTTTATGTAAAACACTTCCCTAGACTTCAGACATCCTCTGCTGTCTCAAGAATAGATTGAAAAGATAAATAAAGATTCCTCTGTAAAATCAACTTATTTCACAGGAACAAATCAACAATTTTCAAGAATCTATAAGGGCAAGTGTCATCAGGAAAATCACTCATTTTATTCTGTTTTTATCTCCAGATGCTTCTTGGTCCTTTTTGCTTCCTCATCTTTATTGGTGTCCTGGTCATTTCAGCGATTCTCATCTATTTGTTCCTCCCAGAAACAAAAGGGAAGTCAATATCCGAAATCACAGAAGAATTCAAAACACACCAATTTAAGAAGAAGCGTCATCAGGCTGTGGAGAGGAATGCTACTGAAGAAAAGACATTCTGCACCAAGCTCTGATAGGCCACCATAAGCAACCTCCATCAAAATCAAACTGAAACCTAAACCTCAACATGGACTTTTCTCAATAAAATGTAATCCAAAAAGTAAACCACAGATATCTTGTCATTAATCCAAGTAGCCCTATTTTCTATTTATCTTTGCTTTTCATGGTGAGAGACAATGGCTCCTTCCTAGAACAGCTCTATAGCAGGAAGACGTTAGTAATTACAGACACTCCTCAGCTGGCACATGGAAAACATTTTCAGGCATAACATATCCATTTTATTTCAAGTCTTTCTCCTTTGCTATCATTTTAAAGAAGAAGGATTTGTTTGTTATTTCATAAGAAAGCTCTGCTCGGGCTTAAGAGCAGGATGAAGAGAGGATGAAACATAAACATAGTCCTTGCAGACAATTTTCATGTCGTGTCTTTATAGTATCACACTGTAAAGAATCTAGTATTGGTGATGAAACTGCACATGAACAAATATCAGGCAGAATAACAGAAAGAACACCTACCTTTGTAGGATGATTCTACCTTTGTATAGGATGATCAATTATTTTTCCATTTTCTGTCACAGCTACAAATGGTGTACCATGCCTCCTGTTTAGTAGGACCACATGTCCTATCTTTCTACAGGTTAATCATTCACATTGATTATTGCTGCACTGGAGCACTGGATCAGTGTTGAGTTTCAGGGAGTTTTCTACCTAAAAATTTCAGATAATGTGCTTGCTACTTCTAAAGAAATAGCCACAGAAGAAACTCTAATATTAAAGTGCCAGTATGTGTTCCAGCAACTGAAACCTGGGTTAGATTTTATATTTGATCTCGTTTCATTCCCTGTATCAAAGCAGGGAACAGTTATGCTACAAAATATTCCCATTTAGAGGGACCTCTTCTGTTGAGTCCTTGAAATATTTAATCCATCCGTTCTAAGCACTGTCCAATTGCTGCAAAATACATCAGTCAACAGAAATAATTTGAAGTAAACATTAACCTCAGTCTCAGAGTCTGGCAATTACTTAAGCAGAAGGTGCAGAAAAGACATGACAGGAAACACTTCCTCAGTCTAACAGAGTTCTGTCTGCCTGGGATCAGCCACCCTTGCAATATCAGCTTGAAAAGCTCCTTTCAGAAGTGGTAAGTACTACAGCTGGCAGTATCGGCTGTTAATATTGAGCTGTCAGAAGAATTGAGAGGTTGTCTGTTGCAATTATCATTCCTAAAGAAAATGCAACACATATGTACCGAACTATTTTCAAAATAATAGAGTGGACAGTGGATAATCTTTCTAACTTTGTTACTGTGAAAGTTAGAGCTACTGTTTGAAATAAAAAAATTCAAAGACACAGAATTAACTTTCTGGACTAAATCATCACAGAAGCTTTGAAGGAAGTTGGGTAGAGAAACTGATTTAAAAAAACCCCGAATGTTTAAAAGTCCTCTAGCACTTAAATGGTGAGACATTTCTATACTCTTCCCACCTGCTCCCACACCTTCCCATGTACAACTGTGATACTGGTAAGCTTTCCTAGCTAGTAGCCTGATAGTGGTATGAAATCGTGCATTTGAAAATAAAGTTCTTGTGGATTGGTTAATTAATTAATGTGAAGAAGAACAACAAAACTGATAATCCAGAACCTTTATCTGGCGGATCTTTTTTTGCATTGATGCTTTGAATCTTCTGCTAAGACCATTTAAACATCATAGAATCATAGAACAGTTTGATTTGGAAGGAATCTTAAAGATCATCTAGTTCCAACTCCCCTGCCATGGGCAGGGACAACTTCCCCTACATCATGTTGCTCAAAGCCTCATCCAACTTGGCCTTGAACACTTCCAGGGATCTCTGGGCAACCTATTCAGTGCCTCATCACCCTCATTGTGAAGAATTTTTCCTTAGATCTAATCTACATCTACCCTCTTTCAGTTTAAAGCCATTACCCTTTTTGCTACCTTAGAAACGCAGGGACTAGGATACCAGTTTCTTTTGTGATGAGCCTGTACTATTATTTGCAGGTTCAGTACCAGTGGTTGTTTGTACTGCTCTTTGTGTTGGGAATTGGTGGATTCCTCAGAATGGGCTTTCAAATCTCTGTGAACAACTCCTCAGTCATGGTAAGAAAAGCTTTAAGCAGATACAGCCTCTTCAGGAGTCCTTGGTAGTGGAGTTAAATTGTAAAGGATGCTTACCAAAATAAATTGTAAATGGTTTCCATTGACTTTCCATTCCCAGCCCTTTCCACCTCCCTTTCTCTGCAGAAGAAAAGAACAAGAGCTAGGCTGTTGCAGACAATCTGCAAAAACAGAAGGCAGCAATGGAAAACATCAAAAACCTGAGTGTGATGAAAGTGCTGGAAGACCAAACTCAGCACTGGCCGCCGTGCATTTTGATTATTGTGGTAACAGCTGCAATTCTCTGTCATTAATGCAGTTGGGTATCTTCCTCTCCCCACACACTAAGAAAACTCTTCATGTCCATAAGAAAATTCTGCAGTTTCAGCTTGCAGATACTATAAAAGAAGTTGTACCTGGGTGAGAGTCAAGCTGTCATAAGATTTACTCCTGGACATCAACTGGCTGCTGATTTGGCTTTGTATGTTTTTGCCCACCCACCTACCACTTTTTATTTGGAAAATGGGCATTCACCATCGACCTAACAGAAAAACAGAGAGCTTCACTGAGCTGGCAACGTGCTATGTAAATGCACCATGTTATTTAAGAGGAGAAGTTTTGAATTACGGACATTTATTCTGCAGTAATGCTGGGAGGCAACTGGCTTGTGTACGTTAATCTGCCCACAACAGCTCCTGTGCCCCTACACTTCACTGATTCCAAAAAGACTAACAAGGTGCTGCCTGCATCCACGATGAAATCTCATGCTTCTTTTTGTCACCATGCCCTCTTCCCCTATTCCCTCTGTGGCAGTGCTTCCATACAGCTTGCAGCTTCCCTACCAATGTTGTAAAGTGGAATTTCTAATGCCTGAGTCACCTGTTTGAAAATAAGAACAACATGAGACCAGACGGAACACAATTTAACATTTATCTGCTTCCTTGCTGTTCTTTCCCAGTTTGCACAGATTTCATGATGTGGTACAATTGCAGGGGGTGGGAATTCCGAACGGTGCTGAACAGACATTAAAGCCATGGGGTAACTAACTGCATAGACACATGGGAAAACACAGGTCAGGATCAGTGTTCGCTGTCGGCACTGTACCAGATCAGTAGTGTATTCTGCTGTGGTAACTTCCACTTTCGTTTGTCAGCTCCTTCTGTCTGGTTTTACTCTCTTCTTTTTTTTTTAATATCTTCTTTTCAGGTGTCCCAACCTTTCTGCACATACAGAAGAGAGAATTTTCTGTTGTAATCTCGGTCAGTGTCACTTTGTTTTTGCTCGTCCTTTTGCAGGAACAGGTCTCAGCAGAAGCGCAGCTCGAACATCGCAGAGGGACTCTGCATCCCTGTCACACAGCACCATGTCAGGTTTAAAAGCATGAGCCTTGGATCCCTCTGTCCCTCTCTTATGAAGTCCAGCCATGTTCACTCTGACGTAGCTCCAGTGTCTCCTGCTAGAAGTCAGTCTTTCATGGATAGTCTTGCTGGACACCTTCATGACTTCATGGCTTAAGGAACCTTTCCATCACAAGCATTCATCCTCCCAGGCTGCTCAAATCTAATGTGCCAAACCTCAGGAGGCCTGTTCTCCCAAACGCTTCCTGTTGCTGCGTCTCTTGCAGTTACTGACGAACCAAACAGTATATGATTAACCCACCAATATTAATGTTTGTGAGTTGTTTTAACCCCATGCCAAGGCCTCTCTTTCTCATGCTTCTGCAAGCAACATCTCAAAGTATCTCCACTACTCACCCTGCCTATCTTTCACTCAAAACGAGAAATAAAGCAAGTAAGCTAGGCTTTTTTCTTTTAGCTTTCTCATCGTTGTACTACTGCTTCAGTGTCATTGCTGTGACTGACACCTTCAAGAAGATGTTGGAAATTTAGATGCCATCCAGCGTTATTTATTTTGGGACAAGCCTATGTATCAGGACCAAAATCTCTGTTATGAGGCTGCAGCTGCGTCCAACCGAACTGAATACAAGCAGCAACATCACCGTTAGTGTGTCAGAGTTTGCTGTGTCTGTTTGAAGGAGGTTATGTTCTGGAACTATTACGGCTTTGGTAGCTGTTGCTGCTGCTATTGTCAGGAGAGCTAATAAAACCGGCTAGAAGGCAGAGCACCGCCTCTTCAAGCTACTGCCTGCTACAGCCTTCTCATCCCATATTTTTGTCTCTTTTCTTGGACCTGCCTTGACACAGTGGGGCTAGAACAGCTGTAGCAATAGTGAAAAGAGAAAGGAAGAAGCTTCACGTGGATTCCCTCTTCTTCCTCAGGAAATTCACCCATCATTAACAACTCTATTTTCATTTCTGTAGGCCCAACATTAAATGAGGATGGTAGTTGTATCTCCTGTTTTCTGGACCACAGCTGACTTGCATCACATGATGACCAGGATTGAAACTAAAATGATAGCAGTTTCTTTCTGTGAAAAGCATCTGAAAAGCTTTTAAAAAGACACTTTCTACTTCTGAACAATTCTTGAAAAGAAGGATTTTTTCAACAATCAGCAAAAATGACAAGTCACAGGTGGAAATGTACCCCATTTTCTTGCTTACTAGTCCTGACATTATAGGTGATACCTCACACGCAATCCATTGTTCCCAATTCAGGTTTTTTCTTCCGTTGTGTTTTCTAGGTTTACTTTTGCACTTTTGAGTTGCTCCACACAGCTGGGTTTGAAGAAAACCTTATTCCATATGTATCACTAGGGATTGGTCTCTGTGTGCTCCTTCCCACTCTGCTGTGCGTGAGGTGCACTGGGTCAGGGTGTTGCTCAGGCCTTAGCTGTGCTTACAGTGAAGTGAGTGTGGTCTGTGCTTCCAGACCTTTACCACTGAGCAGTTTGGCAGGAAGACGCTGCTGTGGAAGGGCTATGCTTTCACAGCCTTGATGCTGTCTGTCCTCACAGTTACTCTCTCCCTTCAGGTAAGGAAAATATCTTTAGCTATTTTATTCCCATTGTTGCTTCACTCCTGAATGCTGGCACGTTTCTTTTCACAGCAACAAAACAAAGTAGATGCAGACAGCTGCAAAGTGGAACTTTGCCATCATTGTCATAATTTTTTCATCATGTTCAAGGTACTGTAAAAGGCAAAGAAAAAAAACAACTGTGTTTCTCTGGTTTATTTCTGGGAAAACCTCATCTCTTTCTGCTTCCTTATCTTTACTGGCATCCTCATCAGCTCGGACACCTTCATCTACCTCTTCTTTCCAGAGACAAAGGGGAAGTCGATTATGGAAATAACCGAAGAATTTCGCACCTTACATTTTAGGAAGAGACCTCATTCCTTTACAGGAAATATTTCTCTTGAGGAACATATGACCTACACTAGCTTCTAGGTGGTCAGCAGAAGGACTATATATCAAGTAAGGTCATAAACGACCTTGATGCTTGCAGACCGCAAAACAAAACAAAGGGAAATTACTTGTTTTCCATTATTGGAAAAGATAAGAATATTCCTTCATAGATACAAGTGGAATCTTTGTGAATGAAGTTCATTCTTATACCACCTTAAAAACCTGACAGCTGTCAATAATAAGTCATCATAATATAGAATATGTGCTACACTAAACCTACAGATTTCCCTTGGGAAATGTTTTGTGCCTTAGATGTTTTCTTTAGTTCCAGTCTCTGTAGTGTTGTTATTCATAATTTCATTTTGAGTTTTGGATTATAACAAACCCAAAGTCTCAAGTAAAACCTGGAAGAAACCACTGAGTTCTTCTCAGCGTGAAATTAAACTGCAGATGGCTTCAGTCACCCACAATGTGCAATATAGTCTAGATCAAGCTGGCTTAGAACCAAGCCCAGCTTTCAGATCTTTAGACAAGTTTATGACACATCATGAAAGTGAGTTTCATGTGTT
Organism: Tauraco erythrolophus; assembly: GCF_009769465.1. NCBI lineage: Eukaryota > Metazoa > Chordata > Aves > Musophagiformes > Musophagidae > Tauraco > Tauraco erythrolophus. The sequence continues at coordinate 6,013,084 of NC_141483.1, read as the reverse complement.
TGTCCATCTCACAGCAAGAATTTCTTACGAACAAATTAAAAGATCTCCTTTTACTCTGTAATAATTCCTTGAACATGAAACCATGCACAACTTTCGTCGTGCAACAGAGCTTTTTCTAGAATAGAGGTGAAAATTTTAACAGAAACTGTCAATTCCATTGACTTGGAAAAAAAACAAGAGGTAAACTCCTAGGATAAAATCCTCCTAAAATTGCTGAGAAGGTGAAACAGTACCATGCTGTACAGTCACGTGCCTCTCAGAATCACCAGAAATCCCAAAAAATGTAAGACAAATTTCACTGTGAGCTGGTGGAACTGGCTGCTCTTTGAGATCCTGAGTAATTATTTTCAAGGAGTATTGGAATACTTATGACAATCCCCCTTATGCTTTGGTAGATTCGAGAAAAAATATGTAATAAAAAGGAAACATTGATATTTTGAAACAATAAATAGTCAATATCTATGCAACTTGCTGTTCTGTACAATCAAAATGTTACAATTGTTGATGTTCAAGAGAAAATACTTACAAAAATGCCAAATCATCCTAAATGCTATTGTGAGCCAGAGTAAACAGCACTTGCTATGCAGTTATATATAGGCAACAGTTGGAATGGCACAAGAGCTGAGGTTTTATTATTAACATGTATTTTTTCTCATTTCTTTAGACTCACAGTATTTGCAGTAAAGCCCTCTGTAAATAATTGCATTCTGTGTTTTATGGACGGAAAGTACAAGTCCCTCGAGTGAGCTTGGGCATTTACTGAGGGCTTCAGTACACCACCATTGCCCCATCTGCCCCCACCTCAAGCCTTGGAGGTGGAAGAAAGTCCCCCAGCATGAGTAAGAGCAAGCAGAAAAGTTTGAAAGCAGGAACAGCACAGGCATCAACCACACATGAAAGCCCCAGGCAAACCTCTTTCTTACAAGTGCTGTCTCTAGCAGAAGCCATGTAGAGTTTGAGCTTAATCTCAGAAGAGAGGAGCCTCTGGGAGCCAAAGGTGACTTTTCAATTGCTGCAACACTGATTTTGGAGTTGTTCCGTGTCATAGCTGAAACCTGAGGGATTATGATCCCAGTTGTCCCATCCCAACTCATTAGGGAATATTTACCATCTTTGATTACTCTTATGAGTAAGTGGGTCTTACAGTTACTGGCTATTTCAATCAAAGCCTTCAGGACCAGATGCTCTACTCCAAAAGCCTCTGGCAGGACACTACATCTCTCACTGCCTTTGCAACACTCCTGGCTGACAAACATCTCCCCATCCCACCAGACAAGAAATACCCTTCCTCAGTACAGTCTAACTGATACATAAAGCCAGAACAGCAGAATTAGGCTTTGAAATTTGCCTATTTTTCATCTAATAAATGATACTTACTATACCAATGAACCTGAAACAGAACATTACATACTTTACTTAATAATAAATAACAGTATCTAAACCTCACACCAGTCACTTTTTGCTTTGTGCAGATTATGGCAGAGATACTCCTCGATCTGTATCATAGAAGTAAAAAGTATTTTACTGTTCCTGGAAAATTATTTAGTTTTTCCTGAACTGTTCTCCTTTCCCTTTCCAAAGCCCTCACTAGCCCTTAGATGCAAACTTCCTCTGCTTTGAAACTTTTCCCCTGCGGACTGGACTAGATGCAATTATTTCCTGAAATATTTAATCCAGCAGCGTTAACTTTGGCCAGTCGAAGTAAATATAAGCGAGCGAAGACGAAATAGTAAAAATTTAACTCTGGTCCCTGAAAATGCCCACTGCCACACCAGCAGGCAGGAGACAGAGACACAGAAGGCTGTGATGACAAAGACACATCACGCACTGGATGACCAGCCCCCAGCCAGAGATGACCGGCTTTCTATCAGACCTGGTAAGTACTTGGTGGGGTATTTACATCTGTGACCTTTTTGTATGCTACTAGTGTTTCGAAGAACACAAAATCAGTATCTCAGTAAAACAAACAGGGCTCCTATTCACTGAAAGCATCTCAGAAGTGGTTCTGCCCTCCATTTTGAGATATTATAGATGTCTGCACTTCATATGGTCTGCCATCCGTCTTTGTCATCATATTTTTGTCAATATGTTATGTTTCTTAAATGCTTTAATTTACTGAAAAATATTTGCTTACATTCAAACATAATTTGCTTTGCTTATATGCTGAAAAAAAGTTTTGTTAAATACATCACTAATTATTTAGTGCAAGAGATGGCAGGCAGAGGTTTTGAAAGGCAAGGAGCAGGGCTGGATGCTGGCAGCTGTGGCATCTTGAGAGGGATGTCTGTGGGAGCCTGCAGCATTTCTATCCTGGCTATGGCTGAGTCTTGAACCCAGAGCTGCTGCCTCACACATCAGTGAGGCACCTCCAATGAGGACAAAGCCTCTTTGAGGAAAAGCTCTTGGCCTCTGCTGGGCACACTTAACCTCTTGTCCAGGAAAGAGAAATATGGCAGGGCACCTCTGAAAGGCTGTCGATTTTTCATTCATTCACAGCGTATTCACTGTCTCCTGCTGCAAAGGCTGCTGTAGAGTAAACCTAAGTGCAGTGCTGGTTGTGTATTTTCAGATCTGTAATCAACTAGAAAAAAAATCAGAAAAAATATCAAAGCAGGATGCCTGTTCTCAAAGCTCCGAAAAGATTAAAATGACTGTGCTGCTTGAGACAGGCAGGTGGGGCAAGAGTTCAGAACTGATGATGGTAATGAGAGCTAGAAACCACACTTTCTTCTTACAGCACATCTTGAGCACAACCACTGCAGAAGAGAACTTCTGTTCCAAAACCTTTCCTTGCTGTTTCCTCCTCTCCATCTAGGTAAAAAACCATGGATTTCCAAGGGCTGCCACACTGACAGGACTCAAGGTGGAAAAACATGCTACAAGCATCACCAGTTTGTTGTGGTTTTTTTTTTTTTTTTCCCATTTCAGACTTCTTTTCTAAATTTTTAGCTGCTGTGGGTGATTTCAGAAGGCTTTGCCACAAAACTTGAGTTGAGGGATCACTACCCACTGAAGGGCCTGAAGAGTGCCTAGCACAGCAGCTGCTCTCTCAGATAAGATAGAAAAGGTCTGGGTACAGAGGGCCTGGTCACAACTGTGGGCACAGGTCTGAGCTGCAGGTAGCCTGGCCACTGCTCAGATAGCAAAGTAAGATTCCCCTCCTCAAAACTGCTCTCACATGTTTTAGCCTTGGAGTGTGGAATGACCTTCAGCTTGCTACTCTGCTGACTAGTTATCGAGGAGGGAAACGTAATGGTTTCCATAGCTAAAGGCTGCGTTTCCTTGAGTTGGAGGTAGGGAAATCACAGGCGGATGTACACTGCACACCAGGGCAAGAGGAGGGAATGTGCTTATCTTCAAATCTCATGAGCAAATGAGACATTTCTGGAGAATGAAAGACACATTCAACAAACAGCCTGATATGGCTACAAGCTTAAGATTTTGTTCTACCTCTGCAGGTACAGTACCGAGGGCTCTTTCAAATGATCTCTGTCCTGGGGATTGGTGGAACATTCCAAATGGGCTTTCAGGTTTCTTCAGTCACCTACATGTCTCAGGTAGGCAAAGATGCATATGGCACACTGGTTAACAGCAGCACTCAATCTACATTCCTACTTGAGGATGCTCCCTTCTGGCAGTTAGCAAGGGTTTAATCACAGTATTCTCCTCTCACAATTCTTCCTTATTACTATGCTATCATGTAAAGCAGAACATGTCAAAGTGTTGAAAACAGAAGAAAAGAGAGAGACCTGCAAGCTGTTGTTAATAGAACTGTTCCTCAGAAGACACACACAGTCTACTTCAGTGGTGTCATTTGACACTATTCTTCACTCAGTTCCTCAGATTTCAAAGACAAAAAAACAAAGAATGAACTCCTTTTAATGGCAAAATGAACACTCTATACTCTATTACACTATATCTATTAGCTAATGCACACTTTTGGAGTCTATATGAAATAGTGACTTTAGCTGAAGCAACAAAATTGTGTTCTAAATGTAATAAAATACATGCACTGGAGTCACAGTCATTGTTAATGAAAATCCTTCTTTTTGTCTCAGCATGTTAAGGCTTTCATTAATGAAACTTGGCTGGAGAGATATGGCTACCCCATCCATCAGGATAACCTCTTGTTCCTATGGTCTATCACCGTGTCCATCTTTGGTATAGGAGGTCTCTTGGGTTCTTCAGGAAGTAGATACCTAACTGTCAAGTATGGCAAGTACGTATATTTAAAGATAATTTGCCAATTGAATCTTAGCTTAAGAAAATGCCAGTTGAGGTTTTGAATGTGAGACAGACTTTAAGGCTGTCATGCTGTAATGCAGCCAGCTTAGCAGTGGCGTCAATAGATTTTGCTGCTTCTTGCCCTTGTCCTGTGCAATGGCCTAATCAATCAACTGTGCTGCCAGCCTGTCACACCAGACACCGTTACTCAGGTTGTGTTAGCCTCGGCAAGGAGGAAAGGTAGCCCCCCGGCTCAAGACAGAATGTGTTTCTTGGAGGTGACACTGAAAATAAAGCAGCACTGAGATGCTCCTAAGTGGAGCATCAATGTGTTTCATGACAGATTTTCAAGTGCAGAAAAGCTTTAAGACTTTTCTGTGCTACAAAAACTAGAAGTGTTCTCAAACTCCCAGGTCTAGCCGTGTGCCAAGGAACACCACGAGTCCAGAATATCCAGTGCCAATGGTGTGAAATTTACTTGTTTTGTCCTGGACCACATATGTATAATTTCACAAAACTTCGAGACAATTTCACCCAAGACATCCTACATGCCAGGAGCTTAAGTGAAATTTCCCTTCTGATTTACAAAAATTATTTTTACTTTCTTGCACTTACAGAAAGAAATGTCTCCTGTGTAACAATCTGCTCATGATAGTGGCAGCATCTGTCATGGGCTGCAGTAAAATAGCCCGGTCCTTTGAGATGATTCTAATTGGACGCTTCATGTGTGGAGTAAGTGCAGGTAAGTGACTTCTCCCATAGGTCAGCGGGCTCTCCAAAAATTTTACATCTTTGTTCAAAGTAAATAATAACTTTCCACTAAAGAAAGAAAATATTAATGTCAGTGATCCCTTATTAGATCTTCTATAACAGCCAGAAATGAAGTACATAATTGCTACTAATTTCACTGGAACCACATTAAATTCAGCTTTGTCAAGTGTATAAATGTTCAGAGCTGTCAGGAATGTTTTGATACAATATGAAAAGAGTTTTTTTTCTTATGGAAAAATATGTATAATATTATCTAAATTTGGGTTAATGACACTGGAAATGATATGGTATATTTTTTAAAGCTACTTTTGTCATAAGGCTCCAGAGAACCAGGCTGGTCAAGGCCACGGCCATTTAATTTTGACTGTGAACATATTTCAGGAATGTTCTATGAGGGTATTCGACCAGCTTCAAAGCAGTAAGTCTGTGGGGTTAGTACAAAGAGCTGGGCATAATCAAGCAAAATCACTCCTGGCAGATAGACCACATGCAGTGAAAACATCCTGTGCTGGTATCAGTACGCATTGTATTTGTCTCCTACACAAAAAGTTGCTTTTCCATTCAGTTTGGATATTCACAGGGATGCCTGTTTTAACTTATTTCATTAGAAATTCATGTCAATTTTTCAAATAATCAGATTTTATGCATTGCTTCTCTGACATAGAGATGTATTGAAGAACTACAGTTGCATTTTGAGAACTACTTACCCACTGGGGCCCTGCTATGATCTAGAACCTATATCATACCTCATGCAAAGATCTAATTTTTGTTAAAGTGATTGCATATCTCCGTTGCTTTGCCATCACGTAAAGCCAGGAGAAGAATATGTTGCTTTCAAAACAGATAAAAGGGGCTGTGACCACCATGTCAGGAAAAAGCCCTTGTTCTCAGACTAGTTTTCAGAATGTCTGAGTTACTAGGTCCTTCACCAACAGCTGGAAACATTAACCCTGCATGAAATAATCAAAATTCTTGCTTGACGGTGGAAAAGAAAGAGTCGTGTCTCCCCTCAAATCACATACAAATCAATATTGAATATAGCACTGGGTATTTTAATCTACTATGGATCTACCATACAGTTCTTCTATAGCATCATGTCAAAAAAGGTGAAGATTATGTGGGTTAACTACAAGTAAATTAAATATTACCACAGAGTGTTTAGTTATTCGGCACTTGCATACTCTGTTTCCTTTAAAATATGCTAAAGCTCACAAGAGATACAATCATGAGGCTACACTTACACCCCAAAGGCAAAACTGCATTTCTTACGATCAGGAAACTGCACTGTGCAAAAAGGACAGGAACCAAACACTTTTGTAGAAAAGGTTAGAAAATCTAGTACTGAAAAATCTCATACATGGGTTGAGGTATGAGAAAAAATTTGGTGCATGAGGCAGCTATATTCTGTAATGCTTTGTTATTTACATGCAATTTGATTTCCAATGGTTATGAATGTTTTCCTTCTTCTCTCCCATAATTCTCTCCTCACCTCAAGGTCTTTGCATTCCTCTACATCATCAATATGTTGGAGAAATTTCCCCTAGGAAGCTACGTGGATTTGTAAACTCTACTTCCTCTTGCTTTTGGTCACTGGGAAAAGCCGTAGGGCAAATTTCAGGGCAAAGGTATAATACAATTGATTTCCCACCTGATTCATTTCTGGATCCCCTCTACCTTTTGCTTCTTCCTCTGCTTTTCTATCCTTTCCTTTCTCTCCTCAAAACCAATGCAATGAGCTTTTATTCTACACACTCATTTTATCCCTGCCAGGGAGCTGCTGGGCAGCCGGTCCCTGTGGCCCATGCTGATGGCCTCCTGTGGACTTCCAGCACTAGTTCAGCTGGTCACTCTGCCCTTCTTCCCGGAGTCCCCACCATATCTCCTCATGCATAAAGGAGACCAGGAAGGCTTCAAAAAAGGTAATCAAATACATGCACTGGAGTCACAGTCAGTTCCTCACTTGACTTTCAAGTATTTTGTGATGTTTGCTCTCCACATATGGAAAAAAAATAAACAGGGCAAAGTTTCTCCTTGCTCATTTCTAAGATGACTCAGTGAATACCTACTAAGAGTATTTTTGTTTTAGTTCCCTCACAGAACATGAAATTACTTCTCTCTACTCTTCTGTATTACAAAAACTTTCGCATTTGGCTGACGCCACCTGCATGGTCAATCTGACGATCAATGATAAATGATGATAAATGATAAAAGAAATGATAAATTATAAATAGCTGTTTGCACGGCAGGGCTCCACAGGGAACAGCTCTGGTTGTTGGCTGTGTACCCTGCTCATACTCTGAGGGAAGAAGGAAGGGAGAAAAAGGGGACCCATGGGCAGGGAGGGAGCCATTGTGCACCCCACTAGGCCCCTCTGTCAGAACAGGTCCCTCTGTGCAGGAGAGGACCAGGGCTCTTGAACACACTATAGGATATCTCTACCTCACACCACAGCTCAGCCCATGCATGTTGCACAGCCAGACACGCGCGTCACCTACTCAACAAACTCCTCAGGCAACAAACAACAAAGATGAATTAACATGGTAGGTCTCACTCTCCTTCTCCTCCACAGCCATAAGGCAGCTTTGGGGTGAAGGCCATCACCAAGCAGAGATTGATGACATCATGAAAGAGAAGGCAACAATGAAAAACATCAAGATCTTGAGTGTCCTGGAGCTAATGAAAGAACCAGCTTCCCGTTGGCAGCTGTACATAATAGTTATTCTGACCGTCACAGTTCAGCTGTGTGGCATCAATGCAGTTGAGTGTATTTCCCCCTTAATGTCTCAAGCACTTATTGACAACCTTAAAGGAGACATAATGGCTACCAGGAGTTCCCTCCATTTTTCTCAGGATTCTCAGACTGCAACTTGCTGTCTGCCAGCCCTGGTACAGGGCAGCAGCAGCAGTCTCCAAAGCTCGGCTGGGATTTTCATGTGACATCCCTTTGCCCAGACCTTGGTCCTTGCTGGAGTTACCAATTAACAGCCATTTTTGGAAGCCGTTGTAAGGGTCCATAACCCAGCCTTACAAATGAGCCCACCCTATATTGGCAAAATCCACAATGTAGTTTTATGTTACTGCTCCCTACAGCTGCTGCTATTGGGCCCCCAGCTCTTGTCAACTTAAGATGTTGGGATGGCAGTACGCTCACTCTACCTTTAAAGCTAATTAACAAGCATGGTTACTGTTCTGGCAGCTTCCGTAGTTCTCCCTCTCTTCCTCACAGCAGCACTTTTCTGGGATCATTTTGAAGCTGCAGCTTTGCAATTGCCTGCATGATTCTTCTACTTCTAACATCAGCAACATCTGTAAAGGAAATACATAGTTTAGTCTAACATAGCTTAAACTGGAATCTTTATCAGCTCAGCATATCTCCAAACAGTAGCAGAGATATCTGAAAAGAAAAGATGCTTGTTTTACCCACTCATGACTCCATAACCCATGCTCTTCTTTCTTGAGAATCTCCTACAATGATGTTTTGGGATGGGCTCCAGAAGACACAATATACCTGGCTGTTTCTGAAAGCACCTAAATCAGAACTCAGCAAACCTAATTGCATTGCGGCAGCTGGAGGTCCTTTTATCCCAGCATTTTATCTTTTATCAAAGTAATCAATTAATTAATTACATTTTACAGTGTTTTTCTCTGCCAATAAAGTGAATACTACCAAAAAGAGTGCAGAATTCTAGCCCACTCCAAAGCTGAGCTGCGTGCTCCTTGGTTAGCAGCTCCTATCTAGGGCAGTGTCACACAGGTATGGGTAAGAAACCAATTCTTCTCTTACTGTTTTATGTTGTGGGGTTTTTTTTACAGATTTATTTTTATACTTTTGAAGTCCTCCAGACAGCTGGCTTTGAAGAAAGAATGATCTCCTATATGACCCTCTCTGTTGGACTCTCTGAACTCATAGCTACTGTAATCTGTGTAAGTCACATTACTACGGGGATGGGGCACAATTTGCTCTTCTGGCACTGACACCAGTGTGATTTCTATCCTTCAGACCTCCATCATTGAGCGAGTGGGCAGGAAAGTGCTCCTAAGAGAAGGCTATTGGATCATGGGTTCACTGCTAGCTGGAATCACCGTGACTCTCTCTCTACAGGTAAGGAAACTCTTCTCATGACAGATTTCTCTGTCTATTCTAGTTCCAACCTCTGCTCACAGGCAGGACTATGCTACTGAGAAAGGAAAATGAGGCTTAGAAGCAATAACTTCTATGTTAACAGCTTACCCTCTGAGAGGGGAATATCCTGATGATAAGGCTTGTCTATACCTAGGATTAAACCCTCTCTCAACAGGTGCTCTTTTGTACTCCTGCCTTCCTTTTAATGTGATCCCATGAGCTCAGCAAGGAACACATAAAACACTGGGAGACTGTCACTGATTCCTGATTGCATCAGACTGCAAGCACCAAGCACTGGCCAGCATGGATTAAAAGACAGCCTAGGAAAATGGCCCTTTCTAATCATGCAGTTTTTAACAAGTAACAACAAAAACCCAGACCTTTGCATCAGTTCATTTGAAATTTAACTTTGCTGCAGAAGTTACTGGGAACGCACACATCTATTCACAGGCTGGAGACCAGTTCACCTCTATAACACTGTGTCATTGCTGTAGCTTCTTCAGAAGCAAGTCTCCTGGGTTACCAGTACTCATCCAAGAACTACTCTGTAGGTACTACAGTAAAATTAGCCTTGAAGCAAGGTGGCAGCAGATTTCTGTGGTTTTTTCATTCATGAAAGATCTCAAACTTAGGAGAGAGAAATCTTTCTTCCTAAATCATCGTCTTATATCTTGACTAAGACCAAGGAAAGCTCCTTTTCAGTACCAGTTATTGAACCTAGCACTTAACAAAAGTGAAGAAAGATATGATTTAGCCTTCCCATATCTCTCAGGGTTGGGAGAAGCACTGTGAGGTCAAGAAAAAAGGAAGACAAGGTGGAAAAATACTATTCAGGCTTCCTTTAATTGAAGGCTTCCAAGCTTGACCGCCGCTCTACACTAGCAAACCTGCTTCTCTGCTCACCTAATAAAAAACTCACTGCTCCATCCACACAAAAAAGCACTCACATTTCTCTGCCAGTTTCCCCACACTGTATATTTTTTCTTGAGGTGATAGTGTTGGAAAACAAGCAGCATTTCTCACCTACATTTATTAACAGATTTCACCCAGAAGTTTGTTATGGTTTGGTTTTTTTTTCCAGGACTGGTATTTTTGGATGCCATACTGCAGCCTTTGTCTGATTATCTTGTTTGCTCTTGTCTTTGGAGCTGGGCCAGGTAAGTAGTCATTCAAAAGAAGTAAAGGAATCGAGTCATGTGAGTTTATCATTATGGCTAGGAAAATACTGCATAATATTGCATAACATTTAGCATAAGTAATTTCATTTAACCCAATTTTGTAGTCATTTAAACATTGTGGATCCAATCATTGTCCATAAACTTCAATGGCATCGGGTTTGGGTTTTGCTAACAAGAGGAAAGGAAGTCAGCAAAAAGTACTCACTGGAAAAATACAGCAAAATAGAGCAAAAGCAGATGGGGAATAAATTTTCTTAAAAATACTAAGAAACAGAAAGAGAAAAAGAAAAGCAGGAGTTCTTTTAAATTCAGTGTTGTATAATGTGAGATCTTATCCCACACAGACAGCAGCACAGACCTACTTTGGAGTAATTGTTTTCTATATACTGCTTGCTCCTCTTTAAACTTTTTTAAAGCCTACTCATTTTTTTTTAAATATTTGCCTTCCCATATGGCAGGGCTGAACTATTTTCTTAACTCAAAGCTACTGAAGTCTTATGACTTCAAAACATAACTGAAATGTTCAGGAAGCGAATCTGGGAAGATCAGTCGTTGGTGATCTAGCAGTATCATGCTGGGAATTCTTGTTAATAATTGTTATTCCATCCTTAAACAGCTTCTTCCATGAGATGTCAGACTTTCTTAAGTGTCAACTGCTTAATTCTTGAATCTCACAATAAATGTATTGAAATAATTAACCATTTTAATAAGCTGATTGTCTAGGAGTTTATAAGATGCCACAAACATTTTCTTTTCTAAAAACCAGTGACACACTCAAGTCTTTTGAATGCCAGTCCATGATAGCAGCATCTGTTTGCTGGCTGTGCAATGGTAATGCACAATCCAAATGTTCAAATCAAACACATCACCAAGTAGTAATTCTTCTTCTTTTCTTTCAGCTGGTGCCACAGCTTCTGTTAGGGTTGAAATTTTCAAGCTCTCGTGCAGACCGTCCGCCTTTGCAATCAGCGCAGTTCTCAACTGGTTCGGCGTCTTTGTCATCGGAACAACCTTCCCGTTCATTGTGGTGAGTCAATTTCCCTGGGACACTCCCCAGGGGCACTAATATCAAGTTGGCCACACCAGCAGGAAGAAGAGCAGCAGGAGATGACAATGCCATGTCAATCTAGAGCGGCCTTGCCACCTGCTCTCCCCAGTCCGCTTTTGCAACTGAAGGGCCCTGATTTACCCACGATACTTATTCAGACTGAAACATTTGCCAAAAGTCAAAATGCAAATAACTCCTTATCGAATTCAAAGTACTTTGGGACCCAAATACAAAAACTGTGCAAAGAGAGTGACAGAAGATATGCTTATCTTGCTCTATTTCTCACTTTCCTCTTTCCTGTAGGAAAACCTCAAGCACTTCTGCTTCCTCATCTTCATGGGGGTACTTTTCACCTCAGGGATAATTGTCCACCTGTTCCTTCCAGAAACAAAAGGAAAATCAATTGTGGAAATCTCAGAAGAATTCAATAAGCTGAACTTTAAAAAGAAGCATATTCCAACAACTCCAAATCATGTCATGGAGGATTACATCTTCTGCACTAGGCTTTGACCGGCCATTAGAGGGAGTCAGGCTTTCTTAAAAGGAAGAAAAAAAAGACTGTTGTCTTCTGACTAGCAAGTTGGTCCAAAGGGACTGCCATCTTTCCTGTCTGTCACTTACAATGTTCCTATTTTGCCAAACCAGCACCTTTCTCAAGCACTCCGCTCTGGGCAGCTTAGAAGAGGGATGATGACTGATATTAACAGGAGGAACTCATGTGAATCATGAGCATTTTGGCTTCACTTGCTGATGTGTAAATCTCTTCTATAACAGAGCAACTAACACACTGAAACTACGCGTAGAATTTAGAAACACTCTGCTGACCACAGAGAAAGGGAAGACCTGTGATCTCCTCTCTCTGATTTCTGAGTGTGTTTTTACAACGCTGAAATGGCAATAGTGAAGTTCTTGGCTTGCTATCTCTGGCTAGGGTTCAATCCGTAACAGATTAAAGAAAACATTTAGTGGAATAGGAGAGAAATTCTTTATTTTTTCTAGGCTGAACTGAATAATCAAACCTCGCCAGGTTCCCATGCATAACGCCATGCTGTCCTTGTGTTGCAGCTAGTTTGACAGACTTCAACTCTACCTGGACCCAGTTTACCCCAGAACTGCCCCAGACTGGAACTCCTGGCTGTGACAGGATACCTGTTGCTTTACAGTTTCTCTTACAGACATGTGCACAGTATCTTGCTGTACATACAGCAAACTGTCAGCAGAAGCTCAGTCAGGTCCTCCAGCTCTCGGATACATGCTGGGCTCCTGCCTACAGTGAATTTCTCCATCATGACTAAGAAGTAATCACATATACTTATAGTAATCACATATACTTATATTTCAGGGGTGTGCAATCGGTACAGACTCTTCAGTTCTTGTTCACTGCAAGTGTAGATACTGATTGAAAGCTGTAGAGATGACTGTAAATATTTTATGCCTTAAATATTTTGTCAGACTCATACAGCTAGATAATGCAGTAAAAGTGAGAAATGTAACTCCAACATAAGGAACTCCTAAGATGTTCATTTAAGCATTTCCACCAACAATTTATGGTTTAATTGACAGTCTGTCAGGAGTTTTGCCAGCTTTTACAAGAAGGTAATGCACACAAAGATGAGGAAACAAAGTGAGAGAATATGTCAAATATATCATATGCATGTTTTCTAACTTTCAGATTTGGTGTGATGCACCATTTCCAATGATTTTTGTTGTAGGAATGGATGCAATATAATTTTCTTCACTGATCTATGATCAACATCGGTGCTTGAGTTCACATACTGCAGATTCTCAAACTATGAATGATCTTCAAGGCAATCTGGTACTGAGTTCCTAATTCTTCTTTCAGCTATAAACAGTAAAAAAAGTTTGTGAGCATTATAGCATAGCATGATCTTGCAAAGTACCACTGGGATTAATTTCATCAGAAACTTTTTTTGAAATATGCAAACTCATGGGACTTTTTTTAGAAAGTGTCTAATTTCCTGCACTTTTCCCTCTATTAATGAGAGGCTTACAAAGTTCTAGTAGCAAAGCAATACTATCAGCAAGAACATGAAAAAAGCTAAGGCTCACAGTGGAGCACACTGCACAAATTAAAATCCAAACTCTAGACTTGCACAATAAAGTATGTGTTTTTATCTCTGATATTGCTTTGACTGACATATTTACTTCAACTCACATAAGGCTATTCAAAATATGAATTCAATTGTTCATCTTAACTGCTGCTTATTTTTAATTGGAAATTTTAAACATAATAAAAATGGCAGGTTGACTTGTAATAAAACTTCTGGCCTCCACAAATGTTTCTCTCTCAACATCAGGATCTCCCTTAGGGACAGCTGACTAGAAAAAAAGTTATCAGTGTGCATACCCTTCCATGATTGGGGCTTTTCATTATTCCTGTCTTTAGCATTGAGGGATACTTCAGACTTCTCACTAAAAGATAATCTATGAAACATGAAGAGTCCTTGAAGCCAGAAAAGCTCAATAATCTTGTAGTGTTCCATGCGCGTTTAACAGCATGATTTAAAACTACCAGTCATCTGGAGACAACTACCAATATAGAAAGGAAATCTCAAAATTCTTTTCCTAACTAGTCATTCAGAAAACATCCTTCATTCCATTGCAACAATACCTGAACTCTCTGGAAACGTAAGCAGTGACATGGTGTAGCATTGCTTGAGTGACCCTCTAGAGAGCCACTTCTCTGATCTCAGTTATTCATTAGATGTTGCCAGGAAAGCCTTCCCCATAAGATCCTCACTAGGAAGCGAGCAGGTGCCCTATGGGACATTACTGTGACAACGAAGCGGAACAGCTATTTGGAGCACAAGTCAACCTTGTGCTCAGTGGAGGAAGAGACGTGTTCTGGTTACAGCCTAGTCAAGGGATGAAACAGCAAAAGGGTACATACATTCAAATATACAGGGGAGATGACAAAGACGACAGTCATTCAGAAGTTTCAGGAACACTATATGTACATTTTCCTCCAGAGATATCAGCTGATAGGTAAGATACATCTCAAATAGTGACTCTAACTGAGGCAGATATAAACACTTAAAAAATGGATCAGCTAGACACAAAAAACATAGATCTGGTCTAGCTGGCCTGTATTAAGGAAGGCTTAGCACAGCTTTGCATATACGTGTCATGTATGACTGTAAAATTGAAAGATAAATGACTAAATGATCTGATGTCGTGAGACTCACTGTCCTGATCACAATTATGACTAAAGAATATCTGTAAGATATCTGCTAACTACTTGTTAGCACTAATTATGAAACTGCACATCTAATAAAGAGATGCTCAGCTCAGTGTAAGTAATAAGAGCACAGAAGCAGTATAGTAACTAATCAACATAAATGCGAAAGATACTATGCATTAAGGGCATTACGGCAGGAAGACTCTTAACCTACCAAAAGGAGGAATCGCAAAGTATACGAGCAAAGCGTAAAAGTTACAATATGTATAAAGTATACCAAGCAGAAGTGGGTGAAATAGAACATGAGAAAATATGGGCAACAGGAATGCCCCACGCTGGTAGCTACATATTATTCCCCCAACATCATCTAAGCAAGGCAGATGCTCGCTGCTAACATGGCATTTCTTTCCTTTGTCAGATGCGTATTATGTTGTTTCCACTTTGTGTGACTTTACAGAAAAGGAAATTAATTCTTAGCATCAAAGGGACAATCTCATTTGTGCTCTAACATCAGCTCATTTGCTGGAGAACATTACCTGGAAAAGAAATCTGCCGTGGACTCTCAGCACCAATCAACAAGAAAGTCAACAAGAAAGTCAGCTTCATGATGAGGACCGCATAACAACAGGAGAAATTGCCGGGTAGTGCTACGTGCTACATTTCAGACATTAGCTGGAGAATCTCTGAATATTCTTTGCATGTGACATATTTTCGAGTAAATACAACTTCTTGCATCCAATAAGCCCTTAATGATTTCTTCATCCTTATCTTCAACTGGAAGGTAAATAGCAACTTAATACATACAAATCCCTCTTAATTATGAAATAAATGAAGTTAAAGCCTGAGAATTTTCTGTCTGAAGAAAGAGACATCAGCCCACCTATGGAGGTTACAGAACAGTTTCAAAACAATCTTTTTTTCATCACAGACATAGAAATAAATATACTGATTAAGGGAAACGCCAGACAAAACTGGTCAGGATGTTGAATTTTCCTCTCCCAGCAAAGGCAAATCAGCTACTATTAAACATTTAGCTGGTCAAGCCTGGTGTGCCACTGTAGAATTTTTAAGTTTGCACCCCACTCCAAAATGATGGAGCATTTAAATTCCTTTAAGTAATGATTAAGTTACGATGTGCTCCAGTTGCTGTCACATGACGACAGAATTGCTCTTTCCTATTATATGTCAAAGTCCTACAGTTCACTGTCCAAGCCCCATCTAAGATTCCCAACAGAAAACTTTGTCTTTATGCTTCTCAGCCTATACTGAAAAATGAGTTAGTTACAACTGTTGGAATCCTGTTTAAAATTGATGTCTCAGTTCCCTGTGCCCCTAGCACAAGAGGGAGTTCATGAAGTATATAGGTTCCCTGCAAAGGAGACCATCTTGTTTACTTGGGCTAGACACAACCATTGGTTGAAATATTTAATCCAACAATTCTAAACTTTGTACAACAGCTGAAATATGTGTAATTAACTCAAAAACCTTTGAAGTAAAATTTAACTTCTATAACATGGGAGTCATTCACTGCCACTGCTATTGCATAATGTGAGCATTTGCTTCTTTAGGCACGTACTAGCCAGTAAGCAACAGGAATCGGCTCTTTCGCAGAAGATGGCTCCCTTCTTCTCTGACCTGGTGAGTATATCGTCACTTTTTCTCCGGGATCTGATTTATAAAAGTCAAAGCTAACATAATACTAACCATCCAGATTCTTAAAGATTGTAAGCTCTTCTGGGACAAAGACTATCTTTCTTTTCTGCATTTAAACATCACCAAGAACAATGGGGCCTGGGGCCATGAAAATCATGTTGCATGGTCTTTTCCATGCAATAAAATAAAATAAAATAAATGAAAAAAATAACAAAAGTCCTGTCAGTTACACTGCTGACAATGCTACTGTACTTTTGTCTTCTGAATTACTGAAAATAATGCTAATTATTAAGCACATTCCCAAAGTAATGAATAGATTAACTGTACTGCAAAAGGCAAAGAAATTCATTATATAAGCTTTGCTCATTTCCTCCAAAGATAATTAATATCATCTATCAAGAATTTCCATAGTCTTAAACAGGGAAGAAGTGATGACTATTTCTTGCTCTGTTTCTCAACTGCCAGCAAGAAACTATTTTGCCTTCTTTTTTGAGTGAGAAGGCGAGTTCTTAATTTGTTAGAATGCTTTTGCCAGTTAGCAAATCCACTGAATCTGAGACAAAATTTTTAAGGAAATTTAGAGTCTTCTAGTCCATAGCTTCTTGATTCTTGTCATGTGATAATTTGGGAAATCCAGCTGTGGACTAATTAAGTAACAAGGTCTTGAAAGATGGACCTAAGAACCGTGAAAAGGAGTGTTCTTCTAAGTATCTCCCAGCCCAGCATTATTCGCACTTGCATTACTTTGTTCCTGCCTGATTGCATTTTCTACCAGATTCTCTTCATCCTGGCACTGATCTTCAAAAAGCTATGAGCTCATGAGGTTCATATTTAACATGAAAAGAACACAGAGTACAGTGTCCTCTATACAGTTACTGTCCTGGTCTGTGAATAAAAAGGGGGAGGCAGTTAAACCCCGAAGGAATCTGAACAGACCCTAGTGGGGCTAAAACCACAATTCTTCTAGGTTTTGTCTGCAAGGTACAGTCTGAGCTGCTTGAGGGTGACTTCATCTAGCCCTGCAGGCACTTGAGAACAGAATGGATGACCAGTGGTATCAAATACCTCAAAAACATCTATGTAGTTACATGGTACATTTTTTCTTATTTATGGTTAATATTGTTTCATTCATCAAAGCAGCCAGGGTATCCCAGTCCCTAATCCTTGATCGAGAAAATTTTAGACAGACAGTATTTCCCTAGCCTGGAAGATGCCAAGTCCTTCGATATGCAAGCACATACTTTCATGGTTAAATAAGTAGAAAAAATAAAATATTGAGAAAGGAGAAATGAAATCCCAAGTCTGTCAGGAAGATTTTTTTTTAATGCAATTACAGAGGTTATTCCAAATTATTCTCTTTGTAATCCAAGCCTCCCTGAAAAAGTTGAATGTTAAAAGGATCTTTTCTTTATCATGCTTAAAGATATGACACAGTCAGAAAGGAAAGCAGAGAGTACAATAAAATGTTGTTAATTTTTAATGTAGTTTTGTGGTATAACATTATGGTTTGATATACATAGGTTACTACAGATTGCAGACAAGGAAACTGATTCCCTTTTTCCCACGTTCAGGACTGACAACCTGTCAAATATTGCAGGCATACAGTGAAAGCTGTACTATCAGGAATATCTTTTAAAACTCTTTATCCTTCGCAAGCAAAGTGGTGGATTTTCACCCTTACACTAGCACTTAGTCTTGCTATGGCATTGCAGCCTGATGATCACACTTCGGCAGTAAGTTAGAGGGATTTTGGAAAAACGTTTAAATCTTATAGGATCTGAAGTGGACAATGCAGGTTTCCAGAGGGGAAGGGAAAGCGTGTCTACAAACCTCTGGCCTTGCACAAATCTAGACTAATGAGAAACTGAAGGCGTGTTTTATTCTTGCTTTGCAGGTTCAGTTCCAGGGATTATTTCAAATGATCTTAGTGCTGGGAATTGGTGGTAGTTTCCCATATGGATTCCACATTTCTGTCATCAACTATCCTTCTGTGGTAAGCAGCCATCTCTCTGAGGTTGAAACAGAAAATAGAGAGCCTGAACAATTCGTTCTCCCACAGATCTCAAATGTAGTGAGCATTCAGCTGATATATCCATGTCTTTTCTTTGGCTAACAGTAACATAAAATGTGTAGAGAACTTTTTCTCCTTTAAAGAACAGGATGGCACCTCCTGTTTTAAATAAATTGTTATCACATAGTATACAAGCTTCCAAAGGAAGGCAGAAACTGTGCTTTTGGCCTGCTGACTTGTACAAACTTGAAGATTCTGCAATGTGATCTCAGTTAACTCGTTTTATTAAGAAAGTCTCAAAAGAAGCCTAATATTAGAAGCACAGGCTAGATCTGAAGTACAACAGCCAAATAATGTGGAGGGATCTTACATCCATTGTCTAGCCAAATGTCCTCTTATTTTCAGCACATCAGGAAGTTTATTAATGAAACCTGGATAGAGCGACATGGCTCTCCCCTCCATCCTGAGACAATCATGCTGTTGTGGTCCTTCATTGTGTCTGTGTATGGGATAGGAGGATTCCTGGGGAGCCTCTGCTGTGGCTACCTGACTACAAAATACAGGAAGTAAGTGGTTTTTGTAACAGCTTAATAGTCAGAAAGTACAAGGAAATGCCCAGGTGCTTCTAGGCCGAAGCAGTCTGATTGAAGACTAAACAGATTTGGTTTGCTCATGCATCTACCTCTTTCAAGTGGCAAGCGGTCTTTCAGCTTGTTTGTCTTCCCCCGCAGTGAACTATATTTCTGTAAAGGGCGCATTCATCAACACATCACCGATCAGTGCCTCTGGGAGCAGCAGGGCAGTGAAACTGCCTCGTGTTCTCTTCAAGATCCCCTGTGACTCTCATAAAGGTCTCCCAAGCTCTATAAACCCCCAAAAAGGAGCTGTGTGTCTTGTGTTGTAACATTTTACATGCAGTTTCTCTAACCAACTGGAAACCACTGTGTGGAAGATATCCTTAAGTATCACAGAAGAGCCAGATTTCCACCTAAATACACTCATTCTAGGGTGATGACATTATATTAAATATTCATATCTGCTCAAGTGATAATGTGAACAGAATAGAAAAAAATGAATTGCCTGTAACTACGCTGTTAAGATACAAGCAGTGCCAAAACAAATTACCCAAGAGATATCTCTGTTCTTGGCAACCCATTTTACTGAAAATCACTTCCAAACTATCTTTGCCACTGGATGGAGAAAGGATTCCTAACACCACTAATTTCATTTGCAGAGAAATTGGCAAACATATCTACTTGGTGTGACTCACTTACAGATCTGCTCCACAACCCACTGATCCAGAGGCCCCTCACATGGGTCTCAACAAACCATCTTAGCCTGCCTGCAATTGTGTTCTTTCCTCTCAGGTAAGTGCCCCCAAGAAATTTCTTGTGGGACACTGCCTCATCCCACACTCAGAGGGTCTCCCAAGACTGAAAACAAGATTGTGCACTTCTCGCATGGGTTATTTAACACAGGACAACTGTTGGATCATAGTCTTCTGAACAGAACATCTCTGTGAATCCTTAATGTATGCAAGAGGACTCTTGTCGAGCAAGCATCACAGCAAAACTGAGTGCAAAAGACTTTGAGTCTGAGGCATCATGGTTGTGAACACACCAGCTCACGATTCACACAGAGTGTCTTTTGAAATATGCTTCTAAAAACGCTTTCTGCCATCTCAGATCACATCCTTTTAGCCAAGAGTGTCTTTAATATTCCAGAGTGGGAATCATGGACTCAGATTATTTCTGGGGAGCAACTTGACATTTTATGAGGAGTTCTGGCCATTTAAAAATCTTGGTAACGAGCTGGGCCAGTTCTTTGGTCTCTTTCCCCACTTGTACTGTGTAAAGGCTGATGAAGTGTTCCAACTTTTGAAATTCTAAGCTAAGAAATATTAATGAATTCAAATCTAAAGGATCTTGAAATTTTAAAGAATCACTTCGACTATCCAAAGTAAAAATTATGTCAGTCATTCCTCAAAACAGGAGGAATGGCTGTACCCTTCCTGTCACAGCAAGATTAGTCAAAAGAGTGTAAGAGGTTCTCATTTCATACTAAATTCTCGTGGGCTTCTTTTTTTTAGGAAAAAATGCCAAATGTGCACCAACCTGATCATGCTGGTAGCTGCACTTTTTATGGCTTTCAGTAAAACAGCCAAATCCTTCGAGATGATTCTGGCCGGACGCTTTCTCTATGGCATTGGTACAGGTATGTGCTCATGCCGCTGTGGAGCGCAAGCACCCTTGCTATCCCAGGATTGTCTCTACAGGCATTGCCATTCTTGGAGAATGATTTTTAAAGCAAATATACTAAGCACTTCATAAAAGTGAAAGACATGATCCCTTTTGCAAGAAATTTTAATCCAAATACTAGAGAGAATGGAAACAATGTAAGAGGATGAAGTCAGAAAGTTAAGCTTTCCTAAATATTTTAACAGTCATTTATCTTCTTCTATGTTAAAGGTTTTTCTCTCAATATACATCCTCAGTATGTAGGAGAGATTTCACCCAAGAAGCTGCGCGGATTTACCAACTCCACAGTTGCTGTTTTTCTGACGCTGGGAAAACTCACAGGACAGGTTATTGGACTACGGTAAATTCTCCAATCTTTCCATCAGGTTACACTAAAAGCAGTAGAAATCTTTCTATAACCTTACCCTCTCACCTAGTTAGTGACTGAGAAACCCTCTTATCTTCCCCAAAACAGGCCTTAGCTTATGCCAGAAGAAAAGTTTTGATCGTATTTGAGACAAATATATAATTTTAAATATAGGAGACAGAAAATTAATGACTCATAATCTAGTTTCTTGTTATTTCCACACCCTTTCTACTAGGGGACTTCCCCTTCAAAATTCACTATACTTGCCACGAGAAATCTTAGCAAGATGTTTTGGTTCTGTGGTCAAACAGTGGTCAAACGAGTCTCATCAGCTCTCTAGACATTATATTGGATCCTAATGATATTTAGAAAGCTTTTAAAAATGCCAAATAATTCCTTTAAAATTGTCATAAATAAAAATAGCCAAATTTGTGAAATTTACCAAATTATCAGTTCAAGTTTTTGCTCCATTGCACCCTTTAATGGAATTTGAACAATCTTCATCCCTCAGAAAAACTTCCTGAACATCCCTTCCGTTATTTCAGTATAATTTTGTTTCACATACACTTTCCAGGGAGATTTTAGGAAGCGAAGCTTTGTGGCCATGGTTGTTAGCATCTAGTGGACTTTCAGCATTGGTTCAACTGGTTACCCTCCCATTTTTCCCCGATTCACCATCCTACCTCCTGATACAGAAGGGTAATGAGGAAGCCTGCAGGAAAGGTAGAGTGCCTACTTCCCTCACTTATTTCACTTCATTTGAAACGTTAGAGCGACCGCCTCTGCGGGAGACAAGAAAGTGGGGCAGAGCTGTACAGTGCAGTGCGATGCCAAGGAGGAGCAGCAGAGGCAGTTCTAAATGAAACAGTCGAGGTACCACAGCCATACATCTGCACTAACCTAGGGCCTCACTCAGTCTGGTTTAACCAGTTAAGACAAGAAAGATAGATAGATATTTGCATGTCTAACATTTCCCACTTTGGTGGACATTATTTTTTAAAGGAAATGGTTTAGGCAACTTTTTTTTGTTAAATAAAAAGTAATTAAATGTTTACATTATTTACCATTAAGTCAACTCAACATTAGAAAGATATGCTATACTGACAACCAGAGAGACAAAATTGTTCCATTTGCCTCCTGGCCCAGAAGCAACCAGATGGCAGAAGCAGACAGCACCAACACCAACACCTACTCCAACGGACAGGCAGACTAAAGGGAATAACGTAACCACTTGTGATGGAGCTGTACTGGTAGAATAATCCACTCTCTTCTTTCTCCCCAACAGCCATCAAGAAGCTCTGGGGGGAAGGAGACCATCAAGCAGAAATTGATGATATGGTGAAGGAGAAGGTTGCAATGACAAGCATGAAAACCTTGCGTGTCCTCGAAGTAATAAAAGAGAGATCTTTGCGCTGGCAACTTTACATTTTGATGACTGTCATGACCACCTTGCAGCTCTGTGGAATCAATGCAGTTGAGTGCTCTGTTTATCCTCAGAACAAGAGACAACACTAGGCAGCGTTACAAACCCCTCAAAGTCAAACCAGCTTAAAATTGTGTCACAATTGCAACACTTTTTTCACAGGTGTATTTCCTCTCTGCATTTTTCAGATATACTTCTATTCTTTCGAAGTATTCCATACAGCCAAGTTTGAAGAATACCTTATCCCATACGTGTCCCTGGGAGTTGGATTGTGTGAATGCTTATCCTCTATACTGTGTGTAAGTCCTTTCAGACTTGAGTTTGAAGGAAAAATTTAATCTGGTCAGCAGTTGTACTTTTCCTTACTTATAACTGGGCTCGGGGAAGATTTGCATAATCTAAGACACATCTTCCTGCTTCTGCAAAACCACATGCAGGATAAAAGGCAGCTCTTTTCCCAAATTATTTGCATGACTGTATGTCTTTAGACTAGTTTTTATTCTGTAAAATAATTTTCTGATGTTCTGGATTAGATGTGTGTATGCATGTGTGCACAATTCACTAGATACTGACCCCCAAGAAAGGGAAGTGTCTAACAACAGCCCAGGGTTGACTAATAAACACAGAGCAATTAAAAATCAGTTAACTTTGAAGAAGCTAATCAAATCCATTAGGAATTAAGAGACTCTCAAACGACAGTGATTTCTGTCTATTACTCAGATAAGTCTTCTGCAAAGAACATGTGCAGAGGGGAGGAATTAATTCGTTTGAGAACTGGGATTCATGACCCGTGTTTTCTGCTTTTCAGAGCACCCTTATAGACCGATTTGGGAGGAAGGTGCTGCTATGGGGAGGATACACGCTGATGTGTTCTGTGCTAGCACTCCTTACCATGACCCTGTCACTGCAGGTAAAGAGGCAGCAGCCTTCTGGCTACTTACTCAGCATCAGCCCACCTTTCCGGTCTTGCTTCACACGATAAGCAAGAAAATTTGAGTCAGTGGCCGAAGATACAGAGCTCTGCTATTCTGTCATGTCTCTAACGGTTTCATATCACTGCTTTCTCACTTTTAGCATCAGTTTTTCTGGATGCATTACTTCAGCGTTATCTTGATCTTCCTGTTTGTTATCTTCTATGGAAGTGGACCATGTGAGTACATCAATGGTAACGCTGGGAGGAAATTTTGCGTCATATTGGTTGGTGACACAACTGGCAGAGGAAGAACAGACTAGTCTCACAGTAAAAAGTTCTGGAAATTAAGGAGGGAAGGGCAGATAGGTACAAGTGGGAGACAGGAAAAGTATACAGACGCCTTGAATTTTATTGCTGATCACAAGATCTAAATAATTTAAAATACAGTATCATCAAACCCTCTCCAGAGGGTTTGAGACAGAAATTTCAGAACAATTTTTAAAATACTCAGCTAAAACCAGGATTTTAGGCATTGCCAGGTATGTTATAGTAACCACCTTCATTAACTTAGGAAGTTAAGCTTCATGCCTACCAACATGCTTCAGGTGGAACTGACCACAGGAGCCAAAGGGGAGCTGGTTTTATAAACTACTGCGCTAATACTGGCTACTAGTGCAATACAGAACTTCACAGATCCACCAGCACCAAAAAAGGATTCCAGTATGCACGAGAGAAACCTAAATTAACAGCCGAAGTCCTAAATTAACAGATGAAGTCCCTTTCTAGAACTAAGGTCTCTCACTCTCATAGCAGAGACCACCTGCCAACAGGTCTCCTGTTCTGTCTGTCAGTCATTTTCTGCCACTCCCATTGTGAGGATCTTCAGCAGGAGCAAGGAAACAAGTATTCCTGGTTTCTGTTTTGCTTTTCTTTTCCAGCTGGAGCCACTATATCTATCATGGTTGAAATCTTCAGCCAGTCATTTAGACCATCAGCCTTTTTGATTGTTGGCTGCATCAACTGGATGGGACTGTTTGTACTTGGGATGATTTTTCCATTGATTGTTGTAAGTGACTCTAACTGGATCCTCCCCTCCAGGATAATCCACTTCTGAATACTAAAAGGGAGTAAAATAATAATAATAAATTGCAACAACACGCAAAGCTTAGAGCTCTGTCCAAATACCAAACTTGCTCAGGAATCCCCCAGGCCTGTCAGAGGAACAGCAACTGGGCTCAGGTCAAACGTGGCCAGTGGAAACTCCTGGTTTGATACCTTTCCTGGTTTGAATTTCAATTCAATTTTAATAATTTGAATGAATTATTCAAGTGGATAATTTTAATAATTTGAATTTAATTTTAATTACTAAGACACAGACTTGCACCCAAGGGCAGGGAAATAGAAATGAGGTTCTTATTTTCCTTACAATGTCTCCCATTTCTGCCTGCAGGATAACCTTGGACCCTTCTGCTTCCTGATCTTCCTGGGAATCCTTGCTTTATCAGCAATTTTCATCTACCTATATCTCCCTGAGACCAAGGGAAAGTCAATCATGGAAATAAAAGCAGAGTTCAACAAGCTGAACTTTGGGGGAAAAAAAAACTCAGTCACTGAAAATAACTTTCCTAAGGAACAGTTGTTCTGCACCAAACTCTGAATGTTCAGAGGAGAAATTTCCATCTCTTAGAAAAGACAGGAAACAATGTTGCAATAGAACTAAAAGGGAAACATTAAAAACAGACTGAAAGCTCTTCTGTGTCTTACTTGGTTTGTTTGGATTCGTTTTTTTTTTTAATATAGATAAGAAATTCATTATGCTAGAGTTTTATTTCTTGACAGTATCTAAATATTTTCACAGGAAATTTCATCACTCAGTTTTAAGATCTACTGGATATAAAGAGATTTTTTTCTATTAAAAAAAACTTTTATGATAGTCTACATTACAAAGTTTGAAAACATTTTGTTAACAGTCCTTAGGGCCCAAATCCTGCTAGAAGAACATACATAGAAGCTCTAATCACAGACTTGGACCTGCAGCCCTGGGCCTCGTCTGCCTTGTTCCCAGGAGTCCTGCCTAACGCCACAGATACCTGAACAGTTTGGTTTGAGCTTTCCTAAACAAGACCTCACTCGCTCTAAGCACCTCATAATCAGGAAATGGCTGACAAATAGCTCGGAGAAGAGTATCAGAAATACGAAGGAACAAGTGAAATCATTTAAGAAGACAAACCAAGGGAAGGAAGGATTAAGAAGGCTAAACGGTCATCGGTCATGGGGCTGGGGAAATACAATGTTTGACGAGCAGGCTGACAGAGGAAAAGCTAGATACGTGGTTTAGGGCAACTCGAGCAGATATGGATTCAGAACTTAGTACAGCAGATTAGGAAAACAGGTTCCAGCCATGATAACAGAAAAAAATACTGAAAGTGAAATTGTACTGTGCAACAATCCTTCTGGAGATGTAATGGACATCTCAGTGGAGAACACCCTAGTAATTCTAGGCAAGGAGAAGGACCTGCCAAGCAGCGCTGTTATTGTACACAAAAGAACTAAAATGGCTCCTATAAAATAAAGCACGTTCCCAAGAGCATCTGTGGTGTCTAAGGATCTGTTTTCCAAGCTGGTACATAAGCTTCTGGGAATTACACCAGATGTTTTCCAAGGAGAGTTTGTTTTGGAAATGTTTTTCTTGTTATGCAAGCAACCTGTGAATAACTAGTGATTATTGTGCCCAGCAGAAAAAACAGGTTGTGAAGTTCATTGGAAATACAGCCTAGGTTTTTCCAAGGGACCACTAACAACTGTAGTATGATTTGTGACTAAATGCTTTGGATCATGCCACCTGCTTTCAGCTACTCACTGAAGAAAAGACTCATCAATATTACAAACAGCAGTTCCCTCCTTACAGATGGAGCTGTCACGTGAGTTTGGTTTTAATGCTTTGACATAGGAATCATGCCCTGGAAATTGTGTTTGTACAAACAGATTTTATTTGTGGATTTTTTTCAGGACTTTCATCATTTTCAGAATGCTTTGGGTACAGGAGTTGCAATCCAGTAACACGGGCTGTAGATGAACACTGGCACATAGTAATTTATCTCCTGGCTTTTTACAGCAAGGGTGCTACAGGGAAGGAAGTGACACCACACAATCAACTTAAGCATGTTCATACGGGGGTTTTCACCGTTTAAAAGTATTTGTTTAAATTACACCGTTGCAGTACAAGCATTTAGCACAAGCTATGGAAAGCTCTCCCTCTCTTCCGCAGGCCGGGGAATGGAGTGAATAGAAAAGCTCTTAACTCACAGAAACTGCCAGGCATAGGCACCCATGACCTTCAACACGGAGAGATTAACAAACTGTTTATTTCATCCCCATCAACATTTTCAGCCTTTGCTTTCCCCTACACATCTCATCGTGAACACCTCCTACCAAGCGTACATCCCCTCTGAATCGCTTCTCTCCTGTAGCAAAGAGAACCCATCCCAGCTCTGCCACATTCTCCACTCCGGATAAAACCCACCCATTTTAGAAAACCTGTGGATTTCCTCTCTGTCCAGAGATCCTGTTAACTGTTATGGGACTATTTGCGCAACAAAGGAGCAAGGTGAAAACAAGCCTCCTCTGAGTACGTAGAATCCAGTGCTCACCACAGTGGAAAATCAAGACTCTGATTTTAAGGCATCTTTGTCATGCCTAGTCACAGGTCAGGGAAGGTCTCTACAACATGTGCTACTGCGGTTTTTCTGCTATGGTCTGTTCCACAGAAAGAGTTCCAGACCTCACAACTGAGGTGTCCATCTAATTTTTTTAAATAATTATAAGACTTGCATAAAGAGGCACATTATGACTGTCCCGCTTTCAAACACTCCCTGAAACACTTGCTTTTTCACTGCTTTTCATGATCAGGCTGCACTCAAACATGAAGTGTCATTTTGGATGCTTTGACTTCCAGAGCTTCCTCCTAGGCAAGTTGTACACGGACTGACTGCAGTGGCAGCCAGCAGCCCACACACAGGTGGCACATGCAGCCTCTCCTCTCCTGAGGCCCTCCTGCTCCTCCAGGTGCACCTGTGGAAGGTACCACTGGCTATTTAAAGGCTCCTGAGATGCTTACTAGCACAGTGGGGTAAGCCACCTCGCAGGTGAGTCAGGAACAAAGCTGTGAACAAGGTGAGCTGAAAGAAAACCTTCTTGTGATACAAAGACGCCCAAGTTCATTGTTAACACAAATATAAGCAAGGACAAAGTTCCAGAGTCTTTCACAGGGCAGCTCACCCAGCAGTTGTCAAAGGCAATGGGAAAACCAGCACAGATAAGTCCAGATGCTCAAATGTTTTCCTTATTTAGTCAGCTGTGCCTATGCAACAAGCTATTTCTCAGTGATAGCCTCTCTAAACCAACGTAACTAATGACTCACCAGTATTTAGAGTCTTCTCTCTGTACAAATATCAAACTTGTTTGCTGCAACTTAGCTCTGTTGACGTCTCAAAGCACCTGAAGTATTTAAACTGGCTGTGTGTACAATGGTATTCCATGTAGGCCTCCATGTAGGTCAAGACACTGGATGTGTGGGTATGTACAGCCGGGTATCTCCTTGAGTACCTCTCAAGACTCTAGCTGACTGAAAGAGGCCTCACCCTCTAACTTCCTTGCTGAGTCCTGCTGAATACATGCTTGTTACCTGCTACCAAATTGCCTGTGGCCCAGTGGTGACATGTGAAGATAAAAGAATAATGTATTCAGCTTGCTTGGACATCTAGCAAAAATACCCATGTGACATCCTGCTTCTTGTAGTCAAAACAGTAGAGTAAAATCTGTCTGCTGGTGTCATTACCACCCTGAGGGATTTTTACCTATTAAAACCCATGGCAATGTGCTACTGAGGTGAAGTACTGAAATACCAGTTTAAACCAACTATTGTTAAGGGTCTTATACGACTTTTACTTTCTTAATTAATCCTGAAAGGTCACTAGTTGTTTACTGAAGTAAACAACTTCAATGAATACGAAAAACAAAGTGAAAGCTCCTCTATAGTGCTGTAATCTGTGTAACGTGAGCCACTCCTGCTGTAGCAGCAGTAACTTCAGTGAATCAGCAGCTTGGTGAAGTACCTTTTCTAAGTATTCACTAGCAAAGAGTGCTTCCAGAAAATGTTTTTTATTTTACTTTGGGAGTGATGCTCTGAAACCCTAGAGAGAATGAAGTTCTGGTGCCTACCGAAAAGATTTTGAGGGCTCCCCAGCGAACCTTTCTCTACGCACTGGGACACCTGAAATTCTTGAGCAGATCTTTGCTCTTCATGGAAACAGTGTTCCAAAAAGGTAGTCACCCCAGGCTACTAAAGACAAAATAGAGGTCTCTGAACCCCTTAAATTGTTTGATAACTGTCACACATGGAATTGTCCTCAGAAGGAAAGAGGAGGAAAAATGGACCCAAACTCAAAACACAAGTGAGATAACCAGGAATATTAGAAGAAACTTCTGAACATCTTAAAAATGATGAGGAAAATCATGAGCAGCTGGCAGGGTTTTCTCAAAATCAGGAATGTTTTAAGCAGTCTCATGGTAGTGTCTTATGCTTAGATCTAGTCAATGCATCCATTAACGACTCGGTGGACCAAGGTGTGCAGATGACAATAGCTTGTATGCACAGGAGACAGAGTAAGAATTCAAGAAGATAGCAAGTAGGAGATATCTTCTCAAGTCAAGAAACTTTCAATAGCTGATTAACATGTCAAACTGCACAAAAGAGAATAATTAATTACGAAGCAAAGCATTTGGGGAGCTATTATGGGTTACAACACTTAGAAGAGTTAAGACAATGCTTGGGAGCAGGGGAATTTCACTTCTGTTGTGCACAAGGTGGAAGTAAGCCTCAGCAGGAGTTCTCCATCCAGCTTCAGACCCTCTACTTTGAGAAAGAGGAAGGCAGATTAGAGATGCATCAAATGAAAAATGCTAAAGAAATAAGAGACTATAAGGACCAACAGATATTCCGGTTCTTCTGGGAGAGAAGGCTGAAGAGGGACGCTGTTACGGAAGAGACAGGAACATTTTTTTTTTCCTTTTTCAGCAGCATAAGGCAGGAAGCAGACAGCTTAACTTGCAGCAAGACTTCACCTAGTTCTTGAAGGAATATTTTTAAAGTTTCTGTGACTTCTAGTCAGGTTCTGCATTGGACTGGTGCCATGGATCCCACCAGTGGTGGGATGGCTAATAGTACCAATATTTCTTTGACCAATTAGAAATTCTCAGTTCAGCACTGATAATTAGAATATTTCTATTTGTTGTTATATGGCTGTAGACTTTAGAAGATAGTTTTATGTGGTTGGATGATCTCATAAAAATTGATTTGATGCCGCGTTAAAAAAGCCAACCAATCTAGAGAAGCCTGGTTCTGCTGTGTTTCCTCCAGGCAGTTGTTTGATGTCTGATAAAGGGGCTCCTCTTTCTCTAGGGACAGTAACGGAGCTCTATGCAACCAACCAGTCTCATCAAACATGCAGGAAATCCGTCTCTGCCAAATTTGACCAAAGTTATCTCAGGGAATAAAAGCATGTTTTAGGCTTGTATAAGCCTTGTCTCCACAAAAAGCAGGCTAAACTGTAAATGGGAGTAAGATTTCCCCCCCCCCAACACATGCAGTAATATAATGAAATTCTTATGTAAAACTGATGTATTCTATCCCTCTTCAAAAAACATTTTTTATCATTCTACCCAACAAGTACTTGCTGTTGGGGGGGTGGGGATGTCAGCTGGTGGTGCTTGCATAACAGCTCCTGAATATAAAGCTAGAGGCCAGGGCTGGGATGCAGCTGGAACAGGTTTGCGCAGCAGTGTGGAAGGGATATGTAATGGGACTTAGAAATATACAGGGAACAACAAAGAGATTTTCTTTGAAGAGGACATGCAAGCTCTTCGTGACAAGGAGGCAATAGGAAAGGGAGAGTCTCTTGGTTATAACACAGAAAGAAGGAAAGGATTAGGGTGGGCTGGAATGCAGAACTTTCCTCTCGCAGGAAATGGTACCATTTGAAAAAAATACTGATTTTTATTTTTAATCAAATAGTGTTTTTTTCTCTACTGGAAGAGCTGTTTCAAACATTTCCAAACTGCTCTAAGAAGAAAATAATGCTGATTAATACTTCAGCTTCATTTTTTTTCTAAACAATAATCTGCTTCCAGGGTCGATGTTAAAGGCATATATGTACCTATATTCGGCATAAAGTTGAGAGCATAGTGTCCAGCCAGGGGAGAAGAGAGCCAAGCAAGCGGCACCTCAGCAGGATCTCCTTGTCTCATCCTGTACTGCTGTGGTCGGATGCACCTTGCACCCAAACAAGCTGCAAATGACGGCCAAGGCTAATTACCCAGACAACTCCTGGTACTCAGGCTAGCTTGTTTTACCAAGGGGGTTAATTGCTGCTGAGTTCCAATGATGCGCTGCTAATAAACGTGGGTAAGAACAGAACAGAAGCCAGATGGATGCCAAAGGAGCTGATCCCTGGATTCCCCAGTGTGTGGATCTGACGCTGTGTATCAGCAGCAGCGAAAACTGCAGGCTGGCCATTAATATTAACATAGATACTTTCTTCTATTTTTCCTGCTACCAAGAACAAAAGTCGGATTAGGCTGTATTTTGTCTAATGACGGGGATGTTGATTTAGACTCCGCTGTGTCAGCTCACATTTCCCTCGGCAGGGAAGACTGCAGCAGGAGCCAGTGAGGTGCGAAATCTCTCTGGAACGTAGGGCAGCAGCAAAGCAACTG
This sequence comes from Tauraco erythrolophus, assembly GCF_009769465.1. NCBI lineage: Eukaryota > Metazoa > Chordata > Aves > Musophagiformes > Musophagidae > Tauraco > Tauraco erythrolophus. The sequence continues at coordinate 5,982,164 of NC_141483.1, read as the reverse complement.
CACAGCCCCACTCGCGCTCGGCCTTCCCGTGCAGGCAGGGAGAGTCCGGCGGCTCAGGGAAGGTTCTGGAGGTACTGCAGGTCACTGAGCTCTTGGAGCACCTGAACTTTCCACCCAAAATTCAAAGTTGGTAAAGACGATACTGCAGGGTCCTCCTTCCAACCGTGTATCTGGGCCAAGCACTCAGAACCCATCTTTTAGTAGGTAACTGGGCACACTGAGGTTGAAGGTTGCAAGACAGCAGGCAGGGAAGGATCTTTGCCACAGGGTAGCTTAAGAACAAGAGTGAAACTATTTGCATGGTAGTAAGTGGTGAAAAGTATCTCTGAGTGTCTGGGACTGCTCTTTTTTCTTTCTTTCTTTCTTTCTTTCTTTCTTTCTTTCTTTCTTTCTTTCTTTCTTTCTTTCTTTCTTTCTTTCTTTCTTTCTTTCTTTCTTTCTTTTCTTTCTTTCTTTCTTTCTTTCTTTCTTTCTTTCTTTCTTTCTTTCTTTCTTTCTTTCTTTCTTTCTTTCTTTCTTTCTTTCTTCTTTTTTAATTTTATGTGCTGCTAGCACTTTAGTTAAGAATACAGCCCTTCTGTGATAGATGAAAGAATTGCGACTGCAGTGCCTCTTCCCAAACGGTATGTCATGGGAATGAGATTGTATTTCACACCTTCCCATCTTTGTGACTTGCAAGAAAATATTTAGGAAGTCTGGAAGTGCAATGAAGTACATGCAGGAGAATTTCAAAACCATAACTGATAGGCATGCACTTATTTTCACTGCAGGTTAGGTACGCAAATACCTTCTTAGATTTTCAAAACTTTTCCTAACATGGCAAAGGAAAATAATATTCTTTTCTTCTTCCAACAGTATCTAGCAATACAGATCTCTCCTGATCAGCTGATGTCCTTTGGTGGCTCCACAGACCCCTGTGCTGTGTGCTTTCTCTACAGCATTGGCAAGATAGGGAAACAGGAGAACAAGGTCTACTCCAAATTGCTTTGTGACCTGCTGAACAAGCAGCTGAAAATACCATCCGAGAGGTGAGCTCATACAGCAACTTGTCTGACATGACTTTCCACAGATCGTGAAAACTATTAATCCTAGACATGTCCTTTGGTGTTCTTCTACTAACATTCTGCTTGCAGAGGCCAAATGCCAAGTCAATAGAGCACCTCTCCAATTAAAAAGAGGAAAGAAGCATTTGCATGAGCTGCAAAGCCAATGCCCAGAAGCTGTAAAATTTCTTTCAGTTAAAATGATGGAGGCTCAGGCACTGCACGTACCCACAGATCTCGTATGTGCAAGAGCCCAGGTACAGACACAATAACCTGATTTTATTAAATTGGTAACTTGAGTAACATGTACCAATACTTCCCTGCTGCCTGTGGGGTACAAATGGAGATCTACTACAAAAGCTTCCACTCACATAAAAGCATTTCTATTCCTTTTCCTGAAGGTACACCAACTTGCTCCAGAAACAACTGTAAATAAAACATGGCATCCTGAGACCTCCTTAAAACAAGCAGAAAAATATCAGGAACTCCAGAATGCAAGTAGACAAGGCATTAAAAAGGAGGGAGGACATGCAACACTCAAACATGCCTGCCAAAACTTGCAAAAAGAAATTGTAACTTGCTGAGGTGCAGTGCAAGCCTGAGAAGTGTAAAGCCCTGTGGCACAGTCTACAGTGTCACTGTGCGCGTCCTGCTGCAGGAACACCCTTGCCAGCCTGTGACACTCTGCTTTCAGCAGCTAACGGTGTCTGTCTTCCCTTTCAGAATCTATGTCAGCTTCTTCGACATCAGTGCTGGAAACGTGGGCTGGAACAACACATTTGCTTGAGGTGCCCTCGGGTGGTGACAGCTTATTCCTGAGCCCTCACTGTGGCTTTTGAGCATGGCCGTTCTAGTCATGTTACTGGTATCCCGCACAAACACAAAAGGCAGCGGTACCTTGGTCGCTGCTACCCACTGCTATTTAACATCTTGTCTGCTGCTTAAGTAAAAGTAAAAATCCAGCAGGATCCCTATGGTTGAGACTGTCTTGTTATTCTGGAAAGGCCTGTGGTTGAGATGGAAGGCGCTTTCTCAAAATACTCTTAATAGCAGATATTTTTAAAAAACAATTTAGTCTTCTGTGCACAGATGAACACTCCACTTGGGTGTGCTTTGCCCTGTTCATGCTGGACAGCTTGGCCAAATTTAAATACAGCCGTCTTGACCTGACTTCAAAATAGACTTTAAGCCAATAGATGTGGCTACCAATGCGGCATACGGCCTTCTCTTCAAAAGGAGGAAAGACATGATTGCCTCTTACTTAAAAGGGATGGATCGCAGATCAGGTCCTCCTTAGATCTTAACACGACATGGACCTCTGGCTGCTTAGCAGAAAAACTCATGCTGCAGGAGTCTCCCAGCACTCGGGACAGGCAGAGGGAGTAAGTGGAAAAAACCACTGCTCACTGTTCTGCCCTCCCCTTTTCATCCATTGAGCAATTTGCAGTGACAGTGAAGATTAGAGTATAGCTCAAAACGAGGCAGAGGCACAACAAGCCATTCCCAGAGGCCAAAGTAATGAATTAATTACAAAAGGAAGATTTCCATATAAATATTTATTATTCAAGCCCTGGGTCAAATAAAAGCATTTGTTTCCAAAGCAAAATAGAAAGATTGAGTACAGATCTGCTTCATGAATCTCTGAAATTAGGTGTATTGTGATGTATTTTTTTTCTAGAAGAACAAACCCACCTCATCCCTGTTCTGAGCTCTATTGTGAACATCCCATTTTGTCCCTATCACAGCTTTGCTTTACAGCCACAGTCTTTAAATACGAGCCTCAACATGCAAAATGCTTTGTTGAGATAACAAATCAAAGCTGCTGTGGTGAATCAAAGCAGCACAGCCAATGAAGCAACATGCTACTTAGCATCAAATACAGTCCATCTTATTAAATATTTTTCATTCCACTTACTCTCTGGCAGAGCTGCCCAAGGAAGGAAGACATGGCATGAGGTAGGCAGTCTTTTGGCAGAATTGTTCATGGAGAATGGCTATGAAGCCCCTAAACACAGCAGGACCTTCCATAGGGAGGCAGTTTCCTTCTCCAGAAATCAATCTGCCTTCTTCATGGAGCCACCTGCTCAAAGAATGCTGCCTCTGCCTGTTCTTGGAGCTACAGCGTTCTCGGAGGTTCTCCTGGTTCCTCCTCCCTGGCCCAGATGCTCTGTGCTCAGGTTTTGACTGCGATGCAGGTGGGTATGTACAACTGCAGCCTGTGAATGCCCCAGCCCTGCTATTTGCAGCCAGCCTTCAGGAGAGGCTTCAGCCTGTCCCACATCTCTTCTGCAGCCTTTCTGTGCCAGACGCTTTCAGAGTTATTCTCAGAGCATCTAAACCCTGAAATGTGTGTTCCTAAGGTACTTCATGGCACAAGTACAATTAAGACCACCTCCACTTACTTACAATCCTTGTACTCTCTAATAAGCAACATAAAAGCTTTCTTTGCCTCTGTCTCTGGCACATTATTAGAATCCTCTTTGGTGTATTTCTGTAAAACATTTTACCTTTCAGGTTTTTGTTCTTGGACACATTTCTTTATTGTTCTTATTTTAATCACAGACAACTGCCTTTTAAAACAGATGCTTTTCATCCAAAGAATGTATTATGAATGCATGAGTGTGGAGCAATCACTTCAGGGAGGAGTGAGCACAAGTACACCTGTATTTGGTTAAATTCTAAAAATGCATCTTTAGAAGCTATGAAAATGTATGCACTGCTTCTTCCTCAGTCAAGGGGGCAACGGAGAATGAAATTGCGGACGTTTCTCCAATGTGTGGCAGCATGGCCAGGGTCTGTCGCCTTGGGCCTGGCAGGCCACAGAGCAAGCGCACCAATGGTGGTGACATGGCTCTCAAAGTTCTTCTCCCTGCACTGCCTCCCTGCAGAGGCGCCCCACCTCCATGCAACAACTCTGGGAGGCAGGAAGGTGAGAGGAGTAAGTGCCACTACACAATGGCAGGGAGTTGGTGATATTAGGTCTTAACAGAGCTTTTAATTGCTAAAAGAATAAGTGCTCCAGTCCTACCAGTACTCAGTATGATAGCCTGTGCCACTCCAAAGCATTCCCATCCCATCCCTTATTCTTTGTTCAGGGCTATGTGTGTTCACACGTGTAACACACATGTAGAGTCAAGCTTTCTAGCAGCAGCAGTGCTAGGACTTTTTAAAAGTTAACATGTGCTCGATTGCTGTGTGTAAAATGTGTGTGGAGAGAGCTCTGGGCCTGATGCTCTTCCACCTTCCTCTGAGTCACTCGGTGCTGCGCGGCAGTCACGGCAGCGAGAGAGGCAGGATGGGGAGTCGTGCCCTCCGCAGCCTACGTGCATCGCATCACACAGCCCTGCAGAAGGCTCATCTCTCAGGCTGCCTCTCACCTCCGAGTAGACACGCACCATTTCGTGTCTAAGGAAAAAAAAATCAGTTCTGCCTTTTTCCAGTAGCAAAATATTACATGAAAATGCGGATGCTGAGAAGTAAAAGATCAGTGTCGATTTGACTGAAAAACGTTAAGAGAATAATTAACACAACAGCAAGCCAGGCATTTCAGCTTACATTGCGATAAAGCTGTGCACGAAATTAAAACAAAAAATGTACAGATGTGCCTTTATTTTTCAAAAGAAAAAAAATCCCTTCAGAGACAGGGCTAGTGGCTCTTTTTGCAACTGGCAAGCTAGGGCCGCTAGCCCTTTTTGGCCCCGTTCCTGCAACAGCCAGTAGTCCCACATGCGCTGATACCAGGTTATGTATGAACTGCCCAGCGCGGCAAGGCTCAGCTCCAGGGAGGAGCCTACAACGTACCCTCGAAAAATACTCAACGATAGTAATAAAGCAAACGAATAGGCGGGAAGGGGGGAGAGAAGCCTTAAGCTGCAGCAAGGGCAGCAGACTGGGGAGGCAGCCCCCCCCCCCCCCCCCCGCCCCAGTCCGCTCCCTCCCCCGCCCCGCCGGGCGCGGCCCCTTTAAGGCCGGCGCGGCCGCGCGCACTAAAAGCGCCGTCGCCGCGGCCGCCCCGCCTCACTGTGCCGCCGCTGCTGCTGGTCCTGCCGCACCGCTCCGGTCCCGCCGTCGGCCCCGCTGCCCCCCCGCCGCCGCCACCATGCCCATGTTCGCCATCCAGACCAACGTCTGCAAGGACGCCGTGCCCGACAGCCTGCTGGGCGACCTCACCCAGCAGCTGGCCAAGGCCACCGGCAAGCCCGCGCAGGTGAGGGCGGGCGGCGAGCCCGGTGCTGCTGGAGGCGGAGGGCCGGGGCGCGGCGGGGGCTGCCCGGGATGGCGGCGGCGGGGCGAGCACGTGCGCGGCGCCCGGCGGAGGGGCGGCGGGCCCGGCGCTGAGGGAGGCCCCGGCCGCGGGGCTGCGCTTGCTCTCCCGCCCACCCGGGGCGGAGGGTCCGCGGCCGCCGAGGGGAGAGGCTGCGGGCCCCGCTGCTCCAGCGGAAAGGGGGTTGTGCCCGTTCCCGCCGCCGGCAGCCCTCCGGGAGAGCCGCGGCACGGCGGCAGGCCTCCCGCCGCCTAGGCCCTGCGGGTCCCGGAGGCCATCAGCCTGTCCGCCCGGAGCGGGAGCCGGCCCGTAGGAAGCTCGCTGCTCGAATAGCTCCAGCGCCGGAGGTTTGTCTGCGCTGGTGCCCGAGAGTCGGGATTTGAGCGGCGGAGCGGTGCCAGCGGCACGTGTCGGGGAAGGGGTGGCTACCGCCGGGCCAGGCAGTCTGCGGCAAAGCGACACCGAGCCGGGCTGCTCCCGGGGATCCCGGGATCGGGGACAGCCCGTCGGGGCGTGACCGCTGCAGCCTGAGGAGTCAAAGCCCGATAAGGCCGGGTTGCAGACAGGCTCTTAGACAGGCGCGGTGGCTCCCTCAGTGATTTGAGGGTGTGAATTCTGGCAGTGGATACGGTTTCAAGGCCTGGATTTCCGGCCGCCCGCTCTTTGCCCCGTAGCGGGGCAGGAGAACCCGCCCCACCTGCGGCTTTGCATCAACACAGCCCAGCTTCCTGAAGCTGAGAGCCAAGCTGGGGCATCCCCGCAGCACACACAGGAATGCCACCCGTGCGGGGTGCGGTGCCTGAGCCTCAGAACGGGGCAGAGGGCAGCGCTGCTGAGCTGCCCAGGCCACAGTAAAGTTGGTGCCTAAAGCGAGTTTGTGTCAGGAGAGGGAAGGTGAGATATCCTGTAACTGTCACTCTTATTGCAGTACATCGCTGTGCACATCATACCTGATCAGATGATGTCCTTCGGGGGCTCCACTGATCCCTGTGCGCTCTGCAGCCTTTACAGCATCGGCAAAATAGGAGGGCAGCAGAACAAGACTTACACCAAGCTCCTGTGTGATCTGATCTCTAAGCACTTGCATGTATCTGCAGACAGGTGAGGCTGGGAGATGATATTAACCTTGTTTATCTGGCTCTCTGAAACTGCTTTGAAAAGTTTATTTAAAAATATAAAAGCCAGGAGTAAGTCAGTGTGTTTGAGGAAGATATAAAGTGATCATTTGCAGTGTTTTCATGTCCAGTTAAGAGTTTGATGCCTACATCTTTCCTTTGAGAGTCCTCTGTTAAATGGCTTCCTGTCCTCAGAGCAAAAGTACAAGTCCCAGAGGGCTAACAAGTTGTACAGTGTGGGTTTTGCCACTGAGGTGTGATGTCATCTGGTGATGGGAGGCTGAAAGCACAAGGGAAGAGTAGAAACAGGCTGAAGCTGAAAGACAAAGTAGAAACCAGCCAGTGTGAACAGCTCCCTCGCAGACTGAGGAGCCTTGGGAGAGGGTCTGTGTGCAGCAGTGAAGGATGGGAAGAACCTGCTGCCACTGATGTGCCGGGGTTGGAAGGGAGAAGTGCAGAGCCAGCCCTGAGGGCCTGCTTGGCTTTCGTAAGGCTGCCTATCTGTTAGACATGTGTGAAGGACTGCAAACTAAACTTGCTTGGAAACAAAAGGTTCTGATCTCCGGAAATTCTTGACAGACTGCTAACCAAAAGCTGTCTGGTGTCTGAACAGACCCTGACTGAAGAAGAGTTTGTATTTTGAAAAAGGAAAGAAGTTCAATTCCAGGTACTGCAAGGAATATTGATTGTTGGAAGCTCTGCCAGACAAGTTAGCTAGATTTCAGTAAAAATTAAGCTTGAAATTTCTTCTGGGGAATGAGAATCACTGTCCTATCTCACTCATTACTTATAAAAATGAGTAATAAGGTTATTGTTTGTATGTTCTTGTGCTTCTTCTGCAGGGTGTACATCAACTACTTTGACATGAACGCTGCCAATGTGGGCTGGAATGGTTCCACCTTTGCGTAGAGCTCTCCGTCTGTCTGAAGAGGCTGCTCCTGGACCTGTCCTCATCCTACCCCTTAGCAGAGACCACTGCACAAATGGCCCTGTGTTGCATTTTGTGCACTCTCACAGATTGATGGCTCCTTGCTAGTGTGCTTAAATATTGCTGCTTCAACATTCCTCTGTTTTCTCTATGTAGAAAACAAATAAAGATTTAGAAGTAAGCAGTCTGGTGTATGCTTTGGCAGGTGGGCTATGGAGTTGGGCAGTCAGCAACATGTTTCACTCTGATTTCTGAAGCAACTGAAAGGAACACTTCGGGTTTGTTTCCAGTTCTCAGACATTGTGTTTCACAGTACAGTTAAACTGAGCTGCAGGTGCCTGACAGAACTCCAGGGTGATTTTTACCTTGCTGTAGGTGCCTTCAGGGCTTCCTGTTGCTGAGGTTTTTGGTGGCTGTCCCCTCCATTGCCACAGCAGAAGCAGTCCTTGGGCCAGCCCTGTGCCTGTTGCTTCAGGGAGGTTTTCCTCTAGCAGTGTGCCAGCCATGTGGGGCCAAGGAAGGAGTGCTTTTGCTCACTGAGTTGGAATGCTGCTATCCATGCTGCTTAAGCTGGCTACCCTCGGGCTGCCAGGGTGGCCTGCTGTGCCGGGGTCTGGCAAGCCCCCGTGCCGCCTGCCAGCCTGTCCCCGCGGTGGTGCTGTGCTCTCCTGGGCCGCGGTGTGGGACCGGGCTCCCGCCGGGCGGGTGCGGCTGAGGTGCCCTTCTTCCCCTCAGCGTTTTCCCGCCCTTTCTCCTCAGCCGCCCTCCCGCCTCCGCTGTCGTTCCCCTCAGGGCGCGCGCGGCGTTGTCTTTCCCCTGCCGGCAGGCGGCGCGCGCCCGCCCCCGCGGCTTCTGGAGCCTTCCGCCGCGCGCCACGCGGGCTCGGCTGACGTCATCTCCGTGCGCCCAGGCGGCGCGCAGCCATCATGGCGCTGTTCTGTATCCAGAGGTAAGCCCGGCCCCGGCGTCCCCCCGCGGCACGGGCTCGGGCGGGGGGTGCTCGGCGCGGCGGGGGCGGGCGGCCTGTGCCGTGCCTGAGGGGGTTTTGACGGCGCTGTTTCAGGTACGCGGGGGAAGAGGAGCAGGAGGCGGCGGCGGCCGAGGCGGAGGCCCGGGCCCGGGCTCGGGCGCTGCTGGAGCGGCTGCGCCAGCAGGCGAGGGCCCGGCAGCTGAAGAGGCAGCAGGAGGCACGGCCCCAGGGAGGGGAAGGCGAGGTCGGCGGAGGAGCCGGCCCGGGGGGCGCGGGGCTGAGCCCCGGGGAAGGAAAAAGGAAGAGGAAGGGGAAGAGTGGAGAGCGGACCTGTACGCAAGGACAGGAGGAGCTAGAGAAGAGACGACAGTCTCGCAGCTCTCCTGAGGAACGGGCGGATACTGAGGAGGCGGTAGATGGTAGCACTCCGTCGAAGAAGAAGAAGGAAAATCGGAGAAAATCCAAAGTGCCGCAAGAGAGGACGGAAACAGGTAACGATAAACTGAGGCTGTAGGATTTTGGTTCATTGTGGTCCACAGCTCTCAACAGAGAAGTAGGTACAAGTTATCCTTTCAGTAACTTGCCAAATTTACCTGATGGTAAATTTTATTCTCTTCTGCTTGATGTGTTCCCAAAGTAATTCATTTTTTAGGGGAAAAACCCCACATTGCAAGCTTTGAGGATTGGTTTAGTGTAAGGGAAGGAGGGAAGCACGTCACCTCAGTCTTCAGTTACCTCTGTACCAAGAAATAAATGTTTGACTTTTGCACTTGGATTTAGGAAGAAAGCAGAGCTTGCAAATTGTTTTTTAAGTCCTACTTTGTAAAATGTTCCCTACATCCCTTTTCTGTACCACATTCTGATCTGTAGCTTTATTGCTGTTATCCACATGCCAGATTCTGAAGAAGACATCAAACAGCAGGAGAACAGAAGCAAAAGTAACAGTAAGTCTTCTAAAACAAAGAATAGAGATGAGGAAACAGAGGGAGTTGAAACAAGGAAGAAAGAGAGCAGTGGAAGAGCAGAAGGAAATCAAAGCACAAAGGAGGAGCTGTCCTTAGCAGCCTCAGAGGAAGAGGCAAATCTTCCACCTTCCAGTTTGATGGTTCTTGGAGACTACGACAGGAAGCCACTGCATAAGGTAACCAACTGGCTTGACTGAATTTTGATGATGGTCAGGAATGAACGTAGATCTTACCAACTTATTTTATGTAGGGCATTGCCTGTTTGATGGTAGAAACGCTTTGTTTATTCTCCTTTCCTTCACCTCAGGTTCAGCCCTTCTTACCACAGTGGCTTGCTCAACCCAAACTAGTGCAAAGGCGTATCAAAGATAACCTAGTTCCAATCGGAGATGTCCCAGGAATTCATCCCAGGCTGTTGAAAAAGCTGCAAATGAATGGGATAGAGTCCTTTTTTCCAGGTACCTTCATAGTGCTTTTGTGTCTTTCTAAACTGACCTATGTAGTTCCTGCAGTCTCTTGCTGTATATTTTATGCAGTCAGTGAAGTAAAATACAGAACAAAACCAAGTTTAATGCATTAAAGTGGTCGTACAAGTTTTAACCCTTCGCTTTCAAAGCTTTATCTAGTAATTATTCAGTAGTTGAATTCTGTTATCTAGTCATAAATGCAGTTCCACAACATATGGTGGCTTGAAGTAACGGCTCACAGCTGCCAAAAGAGGGAGGTCACTTGTGTCCTCCCATTTTCCTTCCTTATGCCCAGGCATGTGCTGTAGGTCCTTACCTTCTACCATCTCTGCTTTTAATCAGACCTCTCTGGGAAACTATTCAACTCATTAAGGCAGTAGAAAACTTAATGGAAAATCAACAGGTTTTTTTTTCTTAATTTTACCAGTTTTGCAGACAAGTACAATAAATGCCAGCTCCTGAGTAAGTAGAAAGCACAGCTGGAAGTAGAGATAAGGAGAGGGAGAGAAGGGAAGAAGGTGGGATCTCTGGCCTTCATCCAATTGCTAGGTCCAGCTGAGCCTGGAGATGTACACCATATCAGAGACTCATCGAGGTTACACTGAAAAGCCAGCATGCGTCTTCTCTTTATAAGTGTGCTGTTACATAATGTTTTAATGTAAATGCTATTGCTTGTCTTCTTCTGGGAGATCTTCACAGGTTGCTGATAGCAACTTCTTGTGTTTTCTCCTAAATCAAGTTCAGCTTATGGCACTTGGTAGTAGATAAATCAAGCGGTATCATACTCTGGCAGAGACGGCGTCCACTGAAGTCGTACGTCGTATGTGTCACTGAGTATGGTCTTGTCATGGAGCTGGATCCCCTGGCTGCCAAGCCTCGTAGGTAAACTGAAGTTGGCCAGTTTGTCAGGGCTTCTCTTGGGGCAGGGGAAGGAGGGAGTTCACGCATGACAGCCAAAGGCGTTGTCTGTACTGAACTGTTTGCTTCAGTTCTCTGTACTCTCCTGCAGCAAACTCGACTTACTCCAGAGCCTGTAGGAGTTGTGCATTTTGCTTCTTGGCAGATAAGGCTGCGTTGCCTTGTTGCATATTCTGTGTTTACATAAGAGTAGTTTGTACTTCAAAGAAAGAATGCTTCCAAACAAATATTCATAGGTCCTAAATCTGCCCAGCGCCATCCTAACATGAGAACGAGAAGACAGATATGAGTTGGAAACAATATTTAACACAGTAAAGTCTTAGCTGAGCACTAGAAATAGCTGCATTCTTGGAGAGGGAGATCTGTGTATTCCGTGCTAAGCTCCCATGAGTCAACAAGAATCAGGTGAAGCTAGATAGCATCTCTGTTACAACTGGTTTTGATTTCTTCCTCTCTTAGGACTGTAGCAACAACAGCTCAGATGTGGAAACAGATTCATTGTATGTAACTGCTTTTCTGGATGCACTGGTTTTAGCCCAGTTAACTCTGTAGCTAATATTTGTTTCTGGTTTTGTTCAGTCCAGGCAGAGGTGATTCCTGCTATTCTGCAGAGTGCATCCAATGGGTATTTGATGGGGCAGGGAGGATACCGCCCCAAAGACATCTGCGTCTCAGCACCTACTGGCAGTGGCAAAACCCTGTCTTTTGTCATACCCATAGTACAGGTGAGTTTACTCCCAGGGAAATATCTGTAGGGAAAATGCTGGGGTTGCTTTTGTTCAAGAGAAACCTGAACTTAGAAGTAGATCAAAATCTAAAGAATTTGTGGCTGCAAAGCAGCAGATTTTTAGCTCAGAGCTGTCTGAGGGAGCTGTGTGAGTCCCTTTCATCTCAGCATCCTGCTGCTTTTCTCAGACAGCAGGTGTAGTGTGAGGAGTTGGGAGGGTGGAGGGGAGTCAAACGGAAACATAAACTTCCATGAGGATGTATCAAGCCCACCTCTTCCCACTAGGTTAGATACAGGAATGCCCTTCTCTCCCCACTGCCTTTGGGAACTCATTTGGCCTTTGTTTTGGCAGGTTTTGCTGGATCGAGTAGTTTGCCAAGTACGAGCTCTGGTTGTTCTGCCCACCAAAGAACTGGCACAACAGGTATGTGGCTCTGCACCTTCTCTCTGAGCAGAACTGGACCAAGACAAAGGCTGGTGCAGTCAATGCTTTGCTTGGCTGTTCTGTGCAGCAGGCTGTCAGGGGATTTGATGTTGTTAGCACAATGGAAGATATTGTTTGAACCCATTTCGTTCTGGGTAACAAAGCCTGTCTCTTTGCAGGTGAGTAAAGTGTTCAACATTTACACCGACGGGACAGGTCTGAAGGTTGTTTTGATTACTGGCCAGAAATCTTTTGCAAAGGAGCAGGAGATGCTTGTCCAGAAGAAGTACGTTAAAAAGTCTTTTGATAAGGTTTAAAGAGGTTGTAAACTACTTAATCTCAGTAAGCAGAGGTTAAAATATAGACTGTTTCATCACATCATTGTGCAATAATGATTTTGGATAGTGGGTCTATGTGCTAGACACTGGTTGTTCTGTCTTTGTCAAAGTGCCTGCTACTACTCCTTTTTTGTGATTGTTATGTTTCACAAGATTTTTGGGGTTCTTCACCAGCTGAGTAGAATGCAAACATTTACCTTCTACCCGCAGGTACAAATGATTGCTACAGGATTTTGCTACAACTAAGACTTTTTTAAGAGCAATGAAGACTGACATTTTTTGTTTACGATGAGGGTTTAGTGTTCAGCACTGCCTTTGTGTGCTATCCAAAGTGCATGTTTGAGTTTTATTATTTCTCGGTGAAGTGAGTAGTAGTAAAATCTTAAGATCTGCTGACGAGGGGTTTGTTACATGCTTTATGATGTAGGGAGAAACTTACTGATGGACTGCTTGTTCTTTCAGAGTGACAGGCTACTGCAGCCTGGCTGATATTATTGTGGCTACACCAGGGCGGCTCACAGATCACATTAGCCAGACCCCGGGGTTCAGCCTGACGCATCTTCGCTTCCTGGTGAGTCAACTCCACAGGTCTCCCATCCTGGTGCAGGGTCCATTACAGCTGTATTTCCTGCTTTGTTCTTGCGTGCTACATAAATGCATCTCTGTTGGAACTGTTGCATGGGCCTGGTCTGCACTCCAGATCACTCAGGGAGAGGTATCAAGATGAGATGTTTTATTCCAACTCGTGACACCCACGCATCAACCCACTTCCCCTTCTCTCTTAGTCTCTTGCAAACACAAACTCAGAGTAAAGCCTTACTGGTCGAGGTCAGGGTAAATTATCAGACTGTAGTAGCTTCCACTGCATGAGAGTCTGTGCAGAGGCATAGCTGCAATCTTATTTAGGATCTGGAGATTTTTATCTCTTACTTGGACACATGGCTTGGATTTATGTGCAAATGAAGTTGTGCGTATTTGAGTGTCAGACTGGCTACTGAGCCACTGAAACAGAAGCAAAATTCGATTTAGGGGTAGAAACTTCAGCCTGCATTTGAGGAAGGATGGGCAAAGAAATTCTATTGACTAGAAGCTTCCATTGTCTTACGTTCTGACTCACTTGTCACAGATACAAAAGGAAAATAAAAGCTCCCTAGTACGAGACAGTATTTAACAAGTAATGGTTTTTGTCCTTGTGAATTCAGATCGTAGATGAAGCTGACCGTATGATTGATGACATGCACCAGAACTGTCTGAACCAAGTTGTGAAAGCTGCATTCCAAGTAGAAAATGACTCTGGCTTCAACATGCTTTTTCAGAGGACCAAACCAGGGCCTGTAACAGCAGCCAGGTAACTTGCACAACACATTTCTTTGAACTTGTGGCATGAACACCCGCGCTTAGATGTCACTGCCCTGCTTCACAGTACTGTCTCACAGGCACTCTGAAAGCTTGCTTACTCTGAGAAATGTCTGCCAAGGTAAGGCAGCTGCTTTTTCAAGGCTTGAAACAGCAGGCAGTGAACAGCTGATGCTAGAGAATGTCTTTTAGACTGAAGTCTAAGTATTGTATTCTCCAGACTCTCCTTAACTAGACTAAAGGAACAGCAAAAGAGGGGACAAGTGTTGCAAGTCTGTGATTCATTTGTACAGTAACTATAGTAATGCCCTCTGGCAAGCTGAGTAATGAGTTTGAAGGAAAACTCTTGGAATTATCTATCTGCAGCTGCTGTTTTCATACAGCATGGTAGAGATGTGTCAGAAACTGAGACCAGCGACCAAGGAAGGAAGCAACTAGAATGAGGAGTCGGGTAACCAGGGTGCAGGGGTAACAGTCACAGATCGTGCAGTTGGTTGAGAGCGCCGATCCATTCTGCCTGTGAGCACAGCCGTAAAACAAGGGTGGAAAAGAACCTGCAGGAAAGGCCCAGGGCAGGGAAAAAGCATCAGAAAGAGTTAATTGCTTCCCTCATAACATCATCTGAAGGCCCTTGTGGAGGAACTCCTTTGCCCCATCCTCAAAGCTCAGTTTCCATGTGCTATTTATTCCAGCTCCTGCTACCCTCAGATACCATTACAGAAACTGCTGTTTTCAGCCACGCTGACCCAGGACCCTGAGAAACTGCAGCAGCTGGACTTATTCCAGCCTCGCCTCTTCACATCTGTCTATTCTGAGAAAAAAGCACTCGGAGATGGAACAGAGAATGAACAAGATACTAATAAGAAATACACGCTTCCCGAGGGGCTATCGGTATGACATTAATTATCTTGAACGAATTATACTCGAAGATTTGTTTAGCTCTGGAGTATCTAGTTATGTTTTACCCTATAAACAATAGGGTGAAATATAGGGGTTTAATATGTTTAATGCAGTTCCTTGCATTACAGAGGTGCTGGGTGAAAGGGGCTTTGGGAGTATTTATGACCCAGACAGCTCTACCTTCACACATTTGTTTTTTCATTACTTGGTGTTCATTTGATTAAGACTGGATTTTATTTTTTTTTTTTTATTAAACTCTCTTCATGGAGAATTAAGCTTACCAGCAATGGGGAGTGGAGATATGAAGTAATGATAATGCAGTACTGCTTATCAACTGTCCATACTTATGCATTTCAAGGCGTGTAGATACAGGTCACTGTAGACAAGAAGGCAGTACGTGTTGTTACTTGCCATGAAGAAGTGAGAACATTGGAACAACACAGATATGCTGTCTCCGTCTTGCCTTGTATCCTCTTGGCCTGTAACTATGACTTATTCTAAAGGGGGTGGTGTCGTGGGTCTGATTTTGCTGCTATTAATCACCTGTAAAACATCCAAGCCTGTGCAGGTCATGGACAGGTAATGGGTTTCAGAGAAGATAGGCTTGGCAAGAATTAATTTTTCTTTCTGAACTTCGTCCCTGTCAATTGCAGCAATGTTACGTGCCTTGTGACCTGAATTCCAAGCCTTTGCTCCTCTTGCATTTCATGCTGACAATGAAATTTACCCGCGTGTTGTGCTTTACCAACTCCAGGGAAGCTTCTCACAGGTGAATACATAATGGGATCGCTGTAGTAGGTATCTGTCAAGTAATGTTACAGAGATAATGAAGTGACTGTTTCTATCTCATTTACCTACAGATTGTTCCTGCTGGTTAAAGCCTTTGGTGGAGTCACTGTGGCTGAATTTTCTTCTCGGTTACCTCCAAGTGAGAGACAGAGAACCATGAAGGAATTTGAACAAGGAAAAATACAACTGTGAGCATCTTTTATGAGTTTCCTGTATGTCTTTCAACGTAGGCTATTTCCAGTGTGCAAAGCTAGGTAGAACCAAGAGCAGTTAAATGGGATTCTCTGTAAAAGAGACCATGCAGGAACCAACTTGTAGAATGGATGTGAGGCTTATTTACCCTGCATGTAACTTGGCCTGTTCTAATCTAGCTGTAATCCGAATTTCTGTGTGTTATTTTGTAACAAGCACTGAATGTAACTGCTTGTTCATGTAGTTGCCCAAAACACATACAGTTCTGAAAATCTGAAGTTTAATGTATGTGCTTGGTGCCTGGCGCTTGTTGGAAGACAATGGATGTTGGTGCTAGAACTATAGATAGTATTAGTGCTTCCTACCAAAGAAATCCCTGATCAGACTGGCATATGGGTTTACTTCTATCCATGTGTTTGATTTGCTTTGTGGTTTCGGTAGCTGTATGGGATTGCATCTGTGGATTGTCTCTGAGAAGAAGGTAAATATTTATTTTCTGTATTTTCTTTTTATCCAAACTCAGTATTTAAATTCCTCTTTGACTACTGGGATTTCGCAGCTCACTGTCTGCGTTCAGCGCCTTTATGAATGTTCAGATATCTTACAGGTTTGTAACCTCCAGTGTGGTGGGAGCCATCTGGCTTAGTCTGACATGCTTGGAAAACCGGGAAACACCCAGTAACTTTTCATGCACCAGAGTAGATGACAAGCCTGTAGTGACGCTTGGAGGTCTGTGGGCACCTAATAATACCAGTGACAATAAGGAGTGACCTACGATGCTGCTGTCACTCTCAGAGGTCCCAGGTGGCTGCCCACTTTGCACAGAGATTAGCAAGAGTTGTGCTGTGTTCCCTTGTGTTTCACTTGTGCATGTAGTACAAGAAATGGCACCTGAAAATGACTATATATACATTTAAAACCAGGTTAATCAGCACAGATGCCACTGCACGAGGGATTGATGTTAAAGGAGTGAATTATGTAATAAACTATGATGCACCGCAGTTCATCAGGACTTACGTTCACCGGTAAGACAACCAGAAACAAGTACGTCTGAGCTTGGTGTGCTCTGAAATGTTTCGCAAAGGGGACGTGCACTTAAAAGGGTTTTTAGCTTCGGATTTTTTTTACTTTAGTAGGCAAATAGCTTTCTAATCAAAATTAAGCCCGTAGCATCACCAGAGTAATGCAGTATTGAAACAGAGAACTAGCACCGTATGATAGAAAATGTATTTTACAGGAGCTAGAAATGCTGTCCTGGACAGCATCGAGTGTTGGGTTTCTAGAAGTTCAGAAAACTGCAGCAGTTCAGCAGCTGTGAGTGAGCCCTGGGAATGTTAATCCCATGTAACATACGGCTAGTTCCTGCTGTACTAACCTCAAAAAACTTGGAATGAGACTTTCTTAAATCTGGAGAATTTCAGAATCGGATTCATGGAGCTGATAATGGCAGTGACTATGTGGCTAAACTGACTTGACGCTACTTTTTCCATTTTCAGAGTTGGAAGAACAGCTCGTGCAGGAAAAGTGGGCGTCGCTTTCAGCTTGGTCCTCAGAATTCAGGTATGTCGTTGGTGTGGGTTTCGTTTCATAAGGATGCATGCAGGGACATAAGGAAGATGAGGTTCATACTACTTCCCACCTCTTCCAGTCAGCTGAGTTTTGCGCTTGGAAACTTCAGTTATTTCCTGACTGGGCAATGTGTTCCAAAATGTGCTCATTTTCTAGCTGATAGGCTGTGGGACATCTCATCTCTTGTGTCTGTTTTGTTATGCAGGAACGTAGGTTTCTGCGGATGTTGAAGGATGCCGGCATCCAAGACATAAAGAAGAACCCAGTGAAGGGCAACTCACTAAAGCCGTTGGTGCAGCAATATGAGGAAGCTCTGTGTAAGCTTGAGAAGACAGTCAAGGTAATTGAAAGGGGGAAGATAATTAAAAAAATCAAAATACAATTTGCACAGTTTATTGCAACTCATGACTCACACAAGTATTGATGTCCAGGATCCTTTCCTTTAACTGAGACATTTCCATTTCCGTGTGAAGGCAGCGTTTGTGGGTGTACCATTGTGAAATACTCAGAAAGGGTGGGGAGGGGAGAAGGAGGTTTTCTGTTAAAAGAAAGGTAAGCACCATCCCTGGAGGTGTTTAAAAGATGTGTAGGCGTGGTGCTTAGGGACATGGTTTATTGGTGGGCTTGGTGCTGTTAGGTTAATGGTTAGACCTTATGATCTTGAGGGTCTTTTCCAACCTAAATGATTCTATGATTTGTGGTATTTCCTTTTCTATTCTGTCTTTCCCTTTACCTCTAGAGCTGGGATTTTAGCAACTACTCAAGAGGAAGGCAAACAAAATGCAGAGATTAAGCTGTATGTCATTACAGAGTTTGTAAGGCTGTAATTTACAGCTATGCTGACTAGAAGTTGGGTATTCCAAGCCAGGAGAGCCTCTTCTGCAGACCCCCTCTTTGTACGCCAGTGGGAAGGTTGAGAGCTTTCAGACAAATCAGGGTAGCATTTAACTTGCTGGATGAGTAGACTGGGGATCCATGTGCTGTATGATTTATGGAAGTGTTCTGCTCTCTGATTTGAGGACTCCTGATAAACATCTGTCCTTGAAAAATGATGATTTTGAGTTGTAGACTGGGAATGTTTGAGAACTGGGGCAGAAAGGATTACTAAATTGTCCCATTGCTCCCTGAAGTCCCTTCTGTGTGACTCTGAGATGGGCGTTTTCAGTCACCTTCTCAATTTTAATTTTGAACAGAACGAGCGAGCACAGAAACGAGCCTGAATTAATGGAAGCTGAGAAGGTCATGTTTCATGGCTCTGAAGCTGCTGAGCGGGATACGTCATGGACTGCTCCCCAGCATGGTAACAATGGGACACGGTCCCTGAATGGTTGGCTCTTCTCAACCTTGTCATATCTGAAGTCAGCTATTACAGGCTTCGTTCTGCTTTCAAGGACACTGCAAACAGAGTTCAGTTACTGATTTAACAAAAAAAAAAAAAAAACAGAGATGGTTGTCTTGAAGAGGGCTTTGCATCGTATCCTACTGGCATATGTGAAACTACCACCAGTGAGAGAAGTGCTGTTACACAGCTGTTGAGCATGGGCCTGATGGAGCAGCCGATCTCCAGAGGTGGGGGCTGTGCCCTTCTTGCCTCTGAACTGGGACAGGTAATGGTTCTGTCTGACAGCACAAGCAGCTGTATCCGCAAATGCGTCAAGACCTACGCAGTGCCTATAGCAGAAGCGCATTTGAAGAGCTGCTCTAGGCTGAAGTGACTGCAACTTTCAAATAAATACTATATATATTTTTAAAACAGTGTCTAATGCTTTTCATTTTCTTGCCTACGCTCTTTCCTTCTGATGTTCAGTACCAGGGGTAAGAGCAGGTATTACTGAGTGTTAGGTTGGTGTTAATGCAGAATAAACTGATATGAATATACTGGAGTCAGCTAGTCACTGGACGCCATTGCCACATGCTACTGATATTTTTAGCTGCCCCTGGCAGAACGCTTAAAGCTACCACATGGCTGCAGCCTGCAACTACCCTCTAAGACCCTCAGCAGGAAATGCCTCAGCTCTGGCTTATTACTTCTGAAAAGAAAATAAGTGTACACCAGCATTAGCAATATGTTACTGGAGCAAAATGGAGGGCTGGGAAAGTTGAAAGGAGGGGTGGGTGTCAGGAAGGGTGGTTGCATCTTGTAAAGCCAGGAGCCATGTGGGGTCATTTTATAGCTGTGAAGAAGTGTGTGGCTTCCCACTGCGTGGCGGCTCTCCGGCAGCTTTCACACAGTGTGGGTGCCTCGGCTGGCGTCAGAGGAGCAGAAACACAAAAGTCCTCTTCTGCAAGAGCTGTGCGCTTCCACGAGCAGAGCAAGGGTCTCCCTCTTGCGCACCTACAGCCCACCAGCCTACCTTTGTGGTTTTTTCTTCTAACTAAGCAATTACGGGCAGTTATTAAGACATGCCCGAGTTGAAATACGAGGTGGCAGAGCCTGGTCGGATCTTTGCACAGGAGAACTGCCATCACCCCCCTCCTCTGGCACCCCCCGGCACAGCTCCAGCGGCCCGAGCAGCTCCGCTCCTGGCGGTAGGCCCGGGCGGAGACCGGGACGCCGGGGGCCTCCCCGGGCGGGGGCGGGACCGGGGCTGCCCCGCCCCGGAGCGCGGCGCTGGCGGTGCGGTGCGGTGGGGTGCGGGCAGGAGCCGCGGCAGGATGGGGCTGGAGCTGTACCTGGACCTGCTCTCGCAGCCCTGCCGGGCGCTCTACATCTTCGCCCGGAGCAACAACATCCCCTTCGAGTTCAAGCAGGTGGAGCTGATGAAGGGTGAGCGGGGCCGGGGATGGGGCGGGTGGAGGGGGGGTCGGTTCTACGCGCCCCCGCGGCCCCTGGGTGCGCAGAGCGCCCGGCTGCCGGCCCCGCTGCCGCGCACGGCCCCGCCGGGACCCGGGGCTGCCCTCGCCGCTCCCGGCCAAACTGGTCGTTACCAGCCCCAGAGCCGCGCCGCGGGCGGGACCGGGTTACTCAATCATCCCATCCGTGCGAGATGCTGCGAGAGGGTGGGGAGGGCTGGGCCGTCCAGCTGCAGAAGGCTCCAGATGTCAAGGAAGAAAAAACAAAACCCAGTTCCCTACAGAAGCCCTGGCTTTGCAGCGGCAGCCTCGGTGCCTGCGCTCCTCTGCAACGAACACGACTCTGCAAAGTTGTGCGGTCTCTTTGCAATCAGCCCCACCCCAGCAGAACACGAGGCTCTGAAAAACGGACTGTTTTTCTGAGAAGAGACGCTCAGGGTGTGCTAGCTCTGAGGCCCTTCCCCGTTTAGAAGGGAAACAAAAAGCGACAGAGATGGGACATTCACGTATGGGTGAGGACAGCGGAGCGGTTCTTGCTCACGAATTCAACTTCCTTAGGAAACTGCGCTCCGGTGAGCAGCAGCGGTTGCTGCAGAGCAGCTCTTCTCCTCTTAGCAGGATTTAACAGCCCCTTGGGAAGGGTCCTCATGCACAGAGCACGCTGATGTCTCCCCGTGTGCAGGTAGGGCAGGACAGCCAGCCACCCCTCGGGTGTTCCGTCGGGTCAAGCTGCTCGTGGTCAGGTTATTTTGAGAGGGTTGAAGACAGGTTTGTAAAGACAGTGAAGGCAGCAGAGCGAGATAGCGCAGGCACCAGGCATCTGAGCACTGAGAAACGGAGAAGGGAAGGTGGTTTAGTCTGTATTAAAACCAACTGATAAACAGTAGGAGCCTGCCCGAGAGCTATCATGTGTTTTCACCAATGGATGCCCAAAGATCTGTATCTTTTCTTTGCAAATGAAGCTGGTAAAAACTATCCTACAACCTTTCCAGACCTCTGCTGGATTTGAAATGAAGATAATGTATGAGGCGTAAAAATGCCTCAGTAAGTAATGCTTAAAAACAATGAAAGATGAGAAGGCTCCTGGGTAAAGAAATAAAAAAGGCTACAGCTTGTGACTCAAAGAAGCCTCAAGTGTGTTGTGGTTTACTCTCTGGGTGTTCCCCTGCACACTGGCTGTGCATTCATTGCACCTTACTGCAGCTTTCCTCCGACTTGTCTCTGTAGAAAAAAAATGTTGCTATTGTTTGTAGCTGAGGGCAGGCTCATCTAGTGTCCTTCCTCTTCCTTCCCAATAAATCAACTGTTGTGGTGAGATGCTGGTGCAAAGGAGACTGGCAGGCAAGCAACGAGAGCATCAGAGAGAATGGAAAAACTGAAGTACAGGTATCGGGGAACTGAGAGGAAGGAAAGTAAATTAAATCACAGTTTTCCAGTGATTTGTGGCATCAGCACTTGCTTTGGTCAGTGGATTTAAGATGGGTAGTTTGGCTTACAGGAATGCTAGACGTGCATCCTGTTCCTGCAGTGCTCACCTCCCACGCCGTGGGGAAGCACTCCTGGTACCTGTGGCTGGGTTAGCTTGGCAGACAGGTATGGGCATACCGGCCCCCGAATGAGCACCCGCTCAGGGATATAGTCCCAGGACCCATTGCTGCATGGTATGCAAGGACCAAGTGAGGGAACAAATACTCAGATCTGAGCTGGCAGGTTAAACATGTTCCCCCCAGAAAAGCTCTTGGACCCCCAATAGGGTAAGTCTCAAGGAAATGGGTGGAAAGAGTGAGAACGGATAGAAATCACATGACACTCCAGGGACACCTGAGGATTGGAATCTGCACACCACATGCAGAAAATCCCGATGTCTTTTTGTAAGGGGTTGGGGGAGACGGGCTGTGAGCCAAGTGACAAGGGTAGTCACGGATCAGGTTTGCCAAGTACTAGGAAAGCTAAAACCATTTCCAGAGCATCTCCTCTGGCACAGAGATTCTGAGGTGACTCACACAGCAGAACATGTCATGGAGTTAGACATTAGGGAAACTTGAATACAGAGGTACACACATATGACTTGAAGCCAGGGGCTGGAAAAGGCTGGCACGAATGAGTCACATAAAACAAGGCTTCTGGGACTGAGTTCAAATGTAATAGAGCATGCTGAGACCTCAGATGAACAAAGCACCTTCTCCTCTCAGGCTCACTCTGCCTGCCTTTCAGGGGGCAGCTGAAAGGTAGCTTAAAAGCAAACTCAAATCCATATTTGCTCTGATAAAGGATATACAAAACCCATGTAATCAGCTGATTGAGAGATCTGTAATAAAGTACCCATGGCTTTATATGGAATCACAAAAATCTATTTCATCTGAGGACTAAAAAGAGAGTTGAATGTAAATTATGTTATCTTCCAGAAAAAAAAAAAAATCCCTTGCTTTATCACTGTCCTTGTGGTTCATATTTCTGATACCGAGATCCCTTTCCTCCCAGGTGCTCGGTGTTCACTCTGGGTTTGTACAGTGATACTTGAAAAGTCAGTGCAATCGAACTTTCCAAGACCCGTTTTGGAGTTTTAGAAAGCAGATATTCTTTATTGCAGCGCTGGGCAGCACTGGGGATCACTCCACCACAAGTGTGTGCCCACTGGGCAGAGTTACAGAGCATATATGTTGTTAAGTCATACATATTTAATCACTTTTCTGAGAATTAGTTTACATATTCATGAGATTTCCTGGAAATCATTAGGATATTTACATATTAGCCTCGCATGCGTAGTTGTTCATCTCGGTGGTCTTCTGGTCGAGGGAGGAAGTAAATACTCTTCCTCGCCGTGTTAGTTCAGTGAATTTTGTTCTGTCGCATGCGCAGTCAGGAGCTGCTGTCACAGCTTTTTCAATTCTCCTTCTAACTTCCTTTGGTTCTGCAAGCTTAGCTATTTCATTAGGGTTTTTTATGCAATGGTCAGCTCATGACTGATATAGTTAGTAATGTTTTGCAATGAATGTTGTGTTCTTATTATAATCTACATTTCACAGGACTTTGGCATGATTCTATGTATATAAATTTTCTATTCAACGGGACAGGCACAAACTTAGAGTTGATAGAGCCCTGAGCTGACAAGTGCCGTTGGTATGAAAGGACTCTTAACCATTCTGACCTGCCTTGAGAGGTTGTTCTGGTATGCAGGCAATAAGCAAATAAGCTGACATCATAAGGCAAACCCGTATTCACCCTGAGGCACTTGTTGATTGCTTTTAAACAAGACTGTATTTGTACAAGCAAAACCAGGAACTTGAGGCCAGGTGGTCCCCACAGACTCCTCAGGTGTTTGCAGACAGGTCCTGAGCATCACTGCCAAGTAAAACTTCTCATTTCCCTCCTCAGGGCAGCACAGGACAGAGGAGTTCCGGAAGGTGAACGTCCTGATGAAGGTGCCCGCGTTAAAGGACGGTTCTTTCACCTTAGCAGAGAGGTGAGGCTCAAATAAGCTCCAACTCCTACTGCAGAATTGTTTATCCTAGTGCTTGGGTTCTGCCAGCGTGCTGTTCAGTCTCTAGTGGGGCTCCAGCCCAGGTAGCTGTTTGCCTCCTTCCTATCTGTTCCACTCGTACCGAACATAAACCTGTGTTTCAAGAGAAGATTTCTCATGTAAGCAACTCGGACAGCGTTGATAGTGGAAAAATCTGTGATCTGCTGCTGGGAACTAGCTTGCACGTAGGCAATGTTTCTGAGCTTAAATACCTGTCCATCTGTCCTCCTGCTCTCTGCCGTCAGCTGGAGGCTGAAGGTCAAGGCAGTAAATCTGACACGAGGCAGCTGCTGCTGGATGGCCAGGCAACGCAAGGCTCGGATTTGGTATAACCTCATTCTGCAGCTCATATCCGCTCAAAAATGTTGATGGGGTAACTGTCCCGGCAGGCCACGTCTGTCTCGCTGGGCTGATGCATCGTGCAGTCGCTGTCCGCAGGCAGCCGGTCAGGCCAGCACAAACTCTCACGTGCTGTGCCTCGCCAGCAGCTGCATGTCCTGCACTTACACCGGACTCGGGCCAGGGTTGTGTTGCTGCTGGTGCAGCAGTGCACAGTTTGGGGGAAGAAGGTGCTTTAATCTCAGATGACCAGCTTTCGGGTCTGTCTTGCTCTCCGGGCAGCATTGCCATCCTCCTGTACCTGGTGCGAAAATTCAAGACTCCTGATCACTGGTACCCATCTGACCTGCAGAAGAGGGCCAGGGTTGATGAGTACCTGTCGTGGCAGCACATCAACATTCGCGGGAAGGGGAGCAAGCTGTTCTTAACGAAGGTAAGACCATTATATACCAAAAACCACATGGTAAGAGCTGTGAGCACTCTGCCCCAGGAAGCACCTCCTGCATGCAGGGCCTTTCTAAGCAACTGTACAAGCCAGGTGACAGATAGGAACTGCCTTGGCTGCTCAGCTGAGCCTAACTGGTGGCCTGAATCCTTCGTGCTGCCGCCACAGCCCTGCAGAGGTCTGCAGGACTGTTGTCGCTTCTAGACGCAGTCCAGAGCAAACCTGTCCTGGTGAGCAGCTCACACCAGACACAGCTCGCCGGCGCTGCCCAACTTCACGGAAAGAACGAACCTCCTATGGGAGCACGAAACGCAGTTGCTTGCAGATGAGAGGAGACTCTCGTGCTTGAAATTTCAGACTTTCTAGGCAGGAGACAAGGACAGGCAGGAAGTAACGATTGACATTAACGTCAATCTGCCAAAGCAGATCAGCAGCACTGCTTGTTCTCGTGCGGGGCTGGTGAGGGGTCCTCAGAAGGCGGCAGTGAGAGGGCCGGACTAAGTCTGGAGGGAGACATGTAAAAAGCAACCTGTTTCTTCTCCCTGCCAGGTGCTGATGCCTCTCCTCACAGGCCAGCCACTTCCTCCAGAGAAACTGGAAGGTGTTACTGAAGAGCTGAATGTTGTCCTGAAGCAGTTTGAGGAGAAGTTCTTGCAGGACAAGCCCTTCATCGCAGGCAGCGAGATCTCCCTGGCAGACATTGTAGCACTGGTGGAGCTCATGCAGGTGAGCATCAGCCCCAGCCTGTTGGATATGCAAGTTGGGTTGAGGGCAGGCCGGGTGAGGTGTGACTGCTGCACCACCACCTCTTCAATGGCAGATCTGTCTCCCTGCAGTTAACTCTTTAGTAGACTTAAATCTTCTTCCTTTCTGACTTTGACCATATTGAGTTTGCCAGGGAACACTACTTTGGTGAGACAGTTCTCTCTATAGAAGTATGGACAAAATTCCTCAGAAAAAAAAATCACAAACTAGGCAGCGAAAGTACAGATATTTGGAAGAGATGTGTTGGTGCGCACGGACCTCCGTGTTCTGCATTAGGCAGTTCTCGGGTTCGCCGTGGCAGCGCTCTCTCGCTGCGTGTCCCAGGGGACAGCAGCTGCTGAGGATGACTACACTTGTTTCCTGTGAGCTAAGAACCTAATATGACAACTGGCTGCTGCCTTGAGCCAAAAGCATATCTGTGCTTCGTTCTGGTCCCATCCCTGGTAAATGTGTTGTGTGACTCACTCCCGGGTCCTCTCGTTCTCTCTGCAGCCTGTGGGTGCTGGCTACGACCTCTTTGAGGAGAGGCCGAAGTTGGCAGAGTGGCGCAGGCGGGTGGAAGAAGCAGTGGGCAAGCAGCTCTTCCAGGAAGCCCACGAAGGGATCTTGAACGCCAAGAACTTGACCGCTGATAAGATTGCACCTGAACTACTGGAGCATTTCAAGCACCAGCTCCTAAAGCAGGCCAGCCAGGTTTAGGGGGTTATACTCTGAGTACAATGGATGGGTTTGTGCAGGCTTTTTGTAGTATTTCACCATTTCTCCTAAACATCATACAGAAACACCATTTCACAAAATGCACTTCAATCACAGCCTTTCTGCAACTTAGAAGGGAAGAAAACTACATCTTAGACTGCAGTGAGCTGCTTTCCCCTCTTGTCCACTACAAGTATGTGAGCTGTAGCCTATAGGCTTTTCTTTCTTGCTCCAGCACCACTGGATCTGCTTGAGGACAGAGGCAATTCAGTCTGTGTGGGAAATGGGACCAGTCAGCACTTCCCTCTTCATCCCTGTTTTGAGTTTTCCAGGTCACAGTGCTATAGAAAGGGCAAAGAGTTCCTGAGGGTATGGTAGAACAGATCTGTCTGAAGCAAGGAAAAATCTTTGTTGGAAATGGCTTTCACTTGGCAACACGCTCAGTTGGAAGATTTTTTTTTTTGCTCTTTCAGTAAAGAGACAGGTCAGGAACCAGCCCTTGGTGGGGGCCCTGCTGGGACTCTTGGAGCTTCTGGCCATTAGAGGCTGCTGTGCCACCCGTGGGAGCAAAGGGACATTGTGCCCAGGAGCAGGGGGGCTGTGCAGGTACCAAGTGCGGCCCCCCTCTTCTGGGGAGGATGGGGTTAGCCCTGTGAATAAAGATCCTCAACCATGGACTCATGCCATGGTCTACACAGAACAGCCTGCACAGCTGAGAGAAGCTGCTTTTCCAGGTGAAGCTGCTGCCCACCACACTGTCCCCCTCTGCAAACCCTATCAGGGCCCTGTCTTTTCCCCGGAGCAGCTTCGTCAGCCCAATGGAAGCCCCTCAAGCCAGGCTGTCTCCACGGATGAGCTGCCGTGGCTGGCCCAGCTTTGGTGGCAGGGAGAGCTGTGCTGGCCAGCCCCGGGGTGAGCGGAGTGCGCAGTCTGAGTAACGCCTTAAATACTGTTGTGTGCCACTACTCTTCTGTCATGTCAGATACTCCAGTAAAGTTAATGGTTACGCTTGCCACGTGTTGTAGCTCTGTTTGGATCTGTAAACAGGATTGGGAAGGAAGCGGACACTGATTCATCCCCCACACCTGTGCAGCGCCCTTCACAACCTCTCGCCTGCGCCCCGTCGTACCCCTCCCGCCTTCCTGTCCTCTCCCATCCGTGTGACCTTCCAGGTACAAGCCATGAGGAGGGTTCCAGTTTGCAGAACTGTTTTTTTTTTCCCTTCTTGTTAAGCTCTGGTGGTTCACACCGCCCACAGAGATGGCTGCGTGGTACGCTGGGTGTGAGGTGTCAGTCATTGAAGCGCAAGTCATTACAGTGCTCAGAAAAGGTGAAAGTCGCTGCTCAAACCACCCTCGCACATCCTTTCAGCTGGACTTGCTGATATTGGGGAATGGGCCAGCTGCCTCTTCTGTGTTTGTTTCCTGAGTAAACTTGTCCTTTAGTTCAAAAGGGCACCAGGAACCACAGCTTGCGATGCACATCCCTCTGGGCTGAGCTAACGCAGCCAAGCAAGCCGGTCCCTTTTACCTTCTGTTCTTCCAAGCTGCAGGAAATCCTAAATGTCAGCGGTGAAAAAGCAGATTTGCCCCAAAACTTTTTCAGGCAGAGGATATTTGTCTTCTTACCTAATTTTTTGTTGGTTAAGTTTGTCGAAGAGAGCCTATTGCTCTCCAGCCAGCGAAGTCTCTGACAGCAGCTTTCTTCTCGCCCTGAGAGCACTTGCATGGTTGGTGCCGGAGCAGCAACCTGCCCTGCAGCACTGCACCGCTGTTCAGCTGTGGCAGCTTGCCAGCAGTGCTGAGCCTACAGAAAATGGCCTGTTTACACTGTGCCACCAACCACTTCCTTTGCTCCATAACCTGCAGCTTACCACAGCCACCAGCTGGGCTTCAGTGCACCACTGGAATAAATCAGGTCCTGCTTTGCTACCTCACCGAAGCTGCCCAACCTCACTGCGCTCTCTCCCATTAGCACCTTTGTACTTTGCCTAAATTTCAAATTTCTGACCTCCAACTTCTCCATTTTCTGTAGAGAGCAAACCTCCTCCTACTAGCACAATAAATTCCTCATGCAGCTTCTGTTCAAGTAGAAGCAGAGCAGAGGAACTTATCAAAACCAAGAGTCTAATCTATAGAGTGCTTATGCTGACAAACCTCAAGCTCAGATTGGAGCAGAGCCCTTCTTGATACACATCTCCATGCAGAACCTTGAGACAGGGCTGCTGTGCATGCAAAAACATTGCACAAGCCAAAGCAAATACTGTGTCTTTTTTTTTTTTTTTTCCTTCTTTATGGTACTTATAGCACAAGAGCTCCATGTAGGAGAGTCTTGAGCCGCTTTTCTGGTTGTTTGACTAAGGCAAGGGTTCCTTAAACGTCACCCATTGTGTGCTCTTGCAAGGACGGCTGCCTTCAAAAACAAGTTGGAACTGTGTTCAGAGCTCGTTGTCTGGTGCTGCTCCACTGCCAGTGTCACAAAGGATAACGCTGATCGGCTGCCACCTTGCTCCAGCCCGGTTCTGGTGACAGGAGGAGGTTTTAAATTGTTTTTCCCACAGTCTTCTCTGTCTGCTCGAAGGCCAACTGCTCTGTAGATGGAGCTGTGCGTGCAGTGGCCAGTGGCATTTTGGGCCCTTCTATGCTGGGGGCACAAAGCACCTCCCCAGGGTACCTCATTGGATGGCAATAGAGCTGTCCAACAGATAAATCTGCCTTGCTGTTTTTTTCATTCTAAATCGTGGGAATAAGGCATCTCATCCTTGTACTTTGCCTTTTGCTGTCCCTCCACCTCTCCCATTTGTTCATGTGTGTCATTTGATGGTGCTGATTCCTGCTCCTAGATTGAGAGCCCCAGGAGCTGCCCGTCAAAACCCAACAGGTTGTGCAAGAGTTTTGCCTGCATCAGTGCAAGGTCTGCTCAGCGTCCACTCTCCTTTCATCTGAATATGGAGAGTGTTACACTTCCGGTGACAGTTTAATGTGCTGTTCTGATTCAATTTCCTCAATTCTTGGCAGGGGCTATTTGGAAATAGGAGAGAAAAAGCGTTTTCTAGAGTAAAACAAAGCTGGGATAGACAAAATAGGAGGAAAGTTTAAAAACTAGATACCCATCCTGAGATGTTTTCTAAATGATTAAGAAATGAACTGCAAAACTTAACTGCATTTTTTCTGCCTTGTTCCTGTTTCCGAAAAGCTGACAGACAAAGTACAAAGAGGAAAAATAGCCTTTGAGGTGATGGAGCCAAATGAATATACAGTGCTAGAAGCACTGGCCTAGAGTCAGGAATAACAATCAAATGACATATAACATGACCAGATAAAAATCTCCCTTTGGTTGTGTGGGCTGTACAGTGCAGTCAGCAAATTGGGGAAAAACTTAAGGAAGGCACATTTCCAGGAGGTACATGAAAAGATCTTTGAAGTCCAGATAGGACTAATGGATCAACTGAACCATAAATACAGGAGAAAAGCGAACCCACGCTGTGACTCTTGCTACCCTCCGCTGAGATCAATGAACTCTTCTCAGTGATATCTCCGAGTAGGGACATGCAGCCATTTCGAAGCACAAAGACTTCTCGGACTATTACCTGTGCAGAGCCACATTCACGCTCCTTTCCCCCACTCCCTTTACATTTCAGATTTCTTTGCACTGAAGGAGTCTTGAGATGAACTCGAGCACCTGCCACAATACTCTATGAGCCTTCATCTCTGGCGTGTTGGTGCTGCCTGCAGGTGCTCTGGAGGCTAAACTACTGCTGGGGAGCTGAAGCGTGTGTGCACGCAGGCCCTGTCCCTGTTCTGGCCAAGAAACGGAAAAAAATGGTGGACGAGAAGCTCAATATGAGCCGGCAATGTGCTCTTGCGGCCCAGAAGGCCAACCGCATCCTGGGCTGCATCAAGAGGAGCGTGGCCAGCAGGTCAAGGGAGGTGATTCTCCCCCTCTACTCTGCCCTCGTGAGACCTCACTTGGAGTATTGCATCCAGTTCTGGAGTCTCCAACATAAGAAGGACATGGACCAGTTGGAGAGGGTCCAGAGGAGGGCCACGAAGATGATAAGAGGGCTGGAGCACCTTTCCTATGAGGACAGGCTGAAAGAGTTGGGGCTGTTCAGCCTGGAGAAGAGGAGGCTCCGGGGTTACCTTATAGCGGTCTTCCAGTACCTCAAGGGGGCCTACAAGAAAGATGGGGAGAGGCTGTTCAGGAGGGCCAGTTGTGATAGGACAAGGGGTAATGGTTTTAAAATAGAGGGAGGTAGATTCAGGTTGGATATTAGGAAAAAATTTTTTACCATGAGAGTTGTAGAACACTGGAACAGGTTGCCCAGAGAGGTGGTGGATGCTCCATCCCTGGAGACGTTCAAGGCCCAGTTGGATGAGGCCCTGAGCAACCTGATCTAGTTGGAGATATCCCTGTTCCTTGCAGGGGGGTTGGACTAGATGGCCTTTGAAGGTCCCTTCCAGCCCTAACGATTCTATGATTCTATGATTCTATGATTCTAAAATCTTGTGCAGTTTCTAAATCTGAACAGTGACTGAAAATAGGTGCGTGGTGCAGCGAACTCAATACTTTGTGTCGAGACGCAGCTTGTTCGCCAGAGTCTGGCAGACTGACCAGTCTAACAGTAATCCCCGTTCCTAAGGAGTTCTCAGAGCAGAAGTCTTGGCAAAGTGGTATAAAAGGAAGCACCTGAAAATGTTCCCACTGGTAATTTATCCAGTCAACGAGCTCCTGGCTCAGCATCCGAGCCTTTTCACCACCCTTTGTAATGATCCTTTACACAAGTAAAAGAGAACCAATCCTCCAGTTCCCTCTCCCTGAGGTTCCTGTGGCTCTTTCCAAGGATTTATGCGTGACATACAAGCTCTCTGGCACAATGCTGATAAAAAGGTGTCAGCTGAGCCGAGGTGGGTTTGACTGGGGGTGACTTTGCCCTGAGTGGTTCAGCTACTCTATCTTCCAGAGTCCCAGAAGTCCCTGTACTCAGCTATCATGTCACCCTCCCCGAATCACACAGCTGTGAAATGCTGCGGGCTGCATGCAAGGGCTCGAATTCTGTCTGAGCTGCCTTAGTTCTCCTCTGCTTGCGTGGAAATCTGAAATGACAAACACCAGGGAGCAAGGAAAGTCATTTGACTGTGAGTACGCAGAGGTAATGCCTGCAGAGATGCCCTCCACGCTTCACTGCCGTTCAGGCGGCACCTTGCAGTGCTGGGCAGAGACTATGTGACTAAAGAATTATCTTCTGAACTGAAAACCATACTGAGATCTAGCCGTGCGAGATCAACGCCATCTTAGAGATGTCGCACAAGGGCCCCGCTTGCAGCGTGACACATCCCTACAGGGGCGCGTTACAAAAACAAGCACTGGCCTTGTGAGAGCCGCAGTGGGGCGAGCGGGCTCCCAAGCCCCTGCGGCATCCTGCGGAGGGGAACGACAGCCCCGGCTCCCTCAGTGCTTAGTACCAACCTCTCATGTGAGGTGGGTAATTTACCATTACTCCTAAGTTGCCATTACTCTTCTTTTCCTGAAGCTGGGCTGTAGGCACAATGCCAGCCCAGCTGCCCAGGGCTGCCAAACCCTGTGGGATGGGGAGCCCTCTCCCTCCCACACTCTGCCCGTGGCTCGCTGCCGGGGGAGGCTCTCCTGGGGTCCTCCGGCATTCTCCCGTCCTCGCCCCGCGGGGCGCTTTCGCCCGGAGCCCTCCCCACGGCCCCGCCCGCCCCTCGCACCAGGGGCGGCCGCGGCCCCGTTCCGCGCCCCGCGCACCCACCGGCCGCCGCGGGCCCGGTCCCCGCCCGGCGCAGCCCGGGGGCGGGCGCCTCCCCCCCGCGCGGGGCGGCTCCGGGCGGGCGGCGACGGAGCCGCGGCAGCGTCCCCGCGGGCCGGGCCAGGGCGGGCCGGGCGGTGACGGCGGCAGGATGGGGCTGGAGCTGTACCTGGACCTGCTCTCGCAGCCCTGCCGCTCCATCTACATCTTCGCCCGGAGCAACAACATCCCCTTCGAGTTCAAGCACGTGGAGCTCTTCAAAGGTGGGACGGGCACGGCCGCCCGCCCGCCGCCGCGCTGCCCCGGGGGCGGTGGCGGGCGGCGGGGCCGGGGCGGGCCGGGCCGCATCCCGCCGGGGGCCGCGGGCTCAGCGCCCCTCTCTTGGCTCTTGGCAGACTCGGTGCTGGGGAAGAAGCCGGCGGCGGGGAGCGGCGCGGAGCAGCCCCGTGCAGGTGAGGGGAGGGGAGGAGATGGTCCCCCCCGGGCGTCCGTCCCGTCGGGCCGGGCCCGCTCCCGGGCGGCGGTGGGCGCCTGGCAGGAGGGGAGAGGCTGCGCTCCGGCGCTCGGGCAGCCCCCGGCGGTGTAACGCGATCCCCGGGCCGGGGCCATGGGGCCGGGGCCGGGCTGAGCCCCCGGGCGCTGGCAGGGCCGGGCGCCGCGCTGGGTCCCGGCCGCGACCTTCGGGCAGGGGGGCCGACCGCGGCAGTCGAGGATCGCGCAGCCCGCGGGGGGTCTGCTCGCCCGGCCCGGCTCTCTGAGCAGCATCCCGCCGCTCCATTTCCCTCGCCTGTCCTGAGCCGCTGCTCCGCTGGGAATTGACGAGCCATTGAGCCGGTTTGGACTGTTCCCAGAGCGAACGTCAGTTCGGCCCGTTCCACATCAGTGGAGGTGTCAGATCAGAGGAGGGACCCTCCCTGCTTGGAGACGCTCAGTCTCAGCTGAAGGAGGCAACTCTTGAAACCTGGAAGCTGGTAAAACGCTGGAGCTCGTGGAAGCGGGAGATCACCCGTTTATGAGAAGGATGCAGAGATGCAGAGCTCGGAGGAGGCTTAGCTGTGGTCTCAGCCTGGTGGCCTCTCAAGACAGGGTCCCATCCTGCCTGGGAAGGGTGAAGCAGGTCAAGCCTGCCCAGACTTGCACTCTAGAGCTGAGTGTGCTCCCAGCCCCTGGAAGCTCTGCTTGGCCCATTGGGAGGGGAGGACTGCCTCCTCGGGTGAGCTGAGTGGTTTTAAATGCATGCTCTGCTGAGGGGCCTGAGTACAA
This sequence comes from Tauraco erythrolophus, assembly GCF_009769465.1. NCBI lineage: Eukaryota > Metazoa > Chordata > Aves > Musophagiformes > Musophagidae > Tauraco > Tauraco erythrolophus. The sequence continues at coordinate 5,949,608 of NC_141483.1, read as the reverse complement.
TGGTTTGACCATGCAGCTCTTATTCCCAGAGCGGTCTCATGGCTATGTTACATCTATTTTTGTGGATCCCCAAGGAATGTTCCTTCAGCCATTTCTAGCAAATTAGTCACAGTGACAGCCAAGGAGTGCTCTGGGAACATGTACTTAGCAGAAACACTCAGCTGTTCAGACTTGTCCAACTGTACAAGATGTCTAGTGCCATTTACGTATTGCATTATCCTAGTAAATTGTTACTTTTTTCCCTAAGGCAAAGCATAGTACTTGGAAGTCCTTGTCTGAAGAGGTGATTAGCCAGAAACATGATTGGCAAATAAACTGGTCTTTCTGCTGAACTTTCTGCTTCTGTAAAATCTTGTCCCCTGCTCTTTTCATCCTCTGGTAAATCTCCTTCCCTGCACTACGATTTTGGCTTAAGAATTACTCCTGAGTGCAGCCTGCCCTGCTTTCTGACAGCGTATACTCTCTCTGCTTCTTAAAGTTATTCCTCAAAGCCCAGTGGTACACACTCTGTGTGTGTATATGTATTCTTGGGGGACATCAAGAATTAATTACGCCAGATGCAACTGATGTTAAACAGCACTTAAGTCAACATCACAGGAATGATAAAGATGAGCCACCTAATACCACTAAACAAAAAGGCTGGCTCTGCTTGCTGGGTGCTGGAGGAGAGGCACAGGCTTAAACTCTGCTAACGGCAAATACAAGTATCGCTCTCTGTTTTAATACAATAAGCAATCGGTGTCAATGAAGCAACCTGGACTTGGTGTTCATTCCAAGGCTCTTCTCAGTTTGCAGCTCGGTGGCACAGTCTCGGCACGAGTGTTTTGTGTCTGTATGCAAAGACCCTGTACGAGCCAAAGCAAACAAGGTGCCATCCCTGGGCTGTGGTGCAGACTGCGTAACAGACACTGACCTACTGCCCAGCCTGCTGTAATGACATGTTAGTCCCATCAGGGGACTAATATGTTCAGTATTCCTGCTGGGACGGCTGCGCAATGAAAGCAGGCTGAAATCTGATTCGGGCTGCCCTCACCCACTGCTTACTTCTCATATCATTGTTTCTCAGTTGCCTGCTGCCTTGGATGATAAACACAGACAGCAGAACAGCCAAGCAGCTACATCTGAGAATCAGCTGTTCATCAGTTGTAAGCATTATTGGCTTGCAACTTTCTGCTGCGTTTTCCTAAGGAGCGCCTGAACTCTACAGATCTCGCCAGAGCTGGAGGTGTGATGTTCGCTGGCCTGTAGAGCCCTTCTAAAAGCACAGGACCAAGCACCTTCCCAGAGCAACTCCTTGCTTGACAGTGGATTTACACAAACTTGCCTCACTGTTTTTATGATATAAATCATGGGCATAAGGCACCTCGTCCTTGTGCTTTGCCTGCTGGCTAGATTTTCGGGTTTGTTGGGGTTTTTTTGTATTTAAGTTTCTCAGTTATGAAGTTTAGCTTGCACTTTCTGTCTGGCTCTTATTCTTATGAAGCCTTTTCTTCCTACCTCTCCTGACAATGCTGCCTGGTTCTGCTGTGCACAGGGAACCTCTTACCCAGCTGAGCTGGAGGCCACCATCACCACAGGTAGCCAGAAATGTTCCCCGGTGAGATGGAAGACATGGGTTTGAATCCCTTCAGACAGCAGATGGATGTGAACCTTAGTCTCCCATGAAGCTACTTAACGCAAGAATTTAAAAAAGCATCTCTCAAAGAAGAAGCAAAGTAGAGGCTAGTCAGCTAGGAAGGAGAGCAGGGTGGTAATGTTTGCTCTGCTTCGTTATGTGAAATCAATATTGGGAAAGTAGGCTGTAATCTGCAATGCAGCAACCTTCCTTCCTCCCACCCCTTCCCAAAGACAACTGCAAATAAACTTGACAGTCTAAAGGCTGGTTTTATTTGTTGGAGACTATTTCCTGCTGCACATTTGTCCAGTAAAGCAGACACTGCCACTGCCTCCTGAATGGGGGCAAATAGTTCTTGGGGATGTAGATCACTGTCCGTTAGTTAACGGCCTTTATTTTTTTTGAACAAAGGGATTTTTGTACAAGATCTTAGAATCATAGAATCATAGAATGGTTAGGGCTGGAAGGGACCTTCAAAGGTCATCTAGTCCAACCCCCCTGCAAGGAACAGGGATATCTCCAACTAGATCAGGTTGCTCAGGGCCTCGTCCAACCTGGCCTTGAACGTCTCCAGGGATGGAGCATCCACCACCTCTCTGGGCAACCTGTTCCAGTGTTCTACAACTCTCATGGTAAAAAATTTTTTCCTAATATCCAATCTGAATCTACCTCCCTCTATTTTAAAACCATTACCCCTTGTCCTATCACAACAGGCCCTCCTGAACAGCCTCTCCCCATCTTTCTTGTAGGCCCCCTTGAGGTACTGGAAGACCGCTATAAGGTCACCCCAGAGCCTCCTCTTCTCCAGGCTGAACAGCCCCAACTCTTTCAGCCTGTCCTCATAGGAAAGGTGCTCCAGCCCTCTTATCATCTTCGTGGCCCTCCTCTGGACCCTCTCCAACTGGTCCATGTCCTTCTTATGTTGGGGGCTCCAGAACTGGACGCAGTACTCCAGGTGAGCTCTCACGAGGGCAGAGTAGAGGGGAAGAATCACCTCCCTCGACCTGCTGGCCACGCTCCTCTTGATGCAGCCCAGGACGCGGTTGGCCTTCTGGGCCGCAAGAGCACATTGCCGGCTCATATTGAGCTTCTCGTCCACCAGTACTCCCAAGTCCTTCTCCTCAGGGCTGCTCTCGATCCATTCTCCGCCAAGTCTGTATTTGTGCCTGGGATTGCCACGACCCAGATGTAGGACCTTGCATTTGGCCTGGTTAAACTTCATGAGGTTGGTACGGGCCCACCTCTCCAGCCTGTCAAGGTCCCTCTGGATGGCATCCCTCCCTTCCAGCGTGTTGACGGCACCACACAGCTTGGTGTCATCGGCGAACTTGCTGAGGGTGCACTCCATGCCACTGTCCACGTCACCGACAAAGATGTTGAAGAGGGCCGGGCCCAACACGGACCCCTGAGGGACGCCACTCGTGACCGGTCTCCACTTGGACATTGAGCCGTTGACCACTACTCTCTGAGTGCGGCCATTGAGCCAATTCCTTATCCACCGAGTGGTCCATCCATCAAACCCATGCCTCTCTAGTTTAGAGAGAAGAATGTCGTGCGGGACAGTGTCAAAAGCTTTGCACAAGTCCAGGTAGATGATATCCATTGGTCGACCCTTGTCCACCGATGCTGTCATCCCATCATAAAGGCCACCAAGTTGGTCAGGCACAATCTGCCTTTGGTGAAGCCATGTTGGCTGTTACCCACCACCTCCTTGCTCTCCATGTGCCTTAGCATGGTTCCCAGGAGAATCTGCTCCATGACCTTGCCAGGCACAGAGGTGAGGCTGACCGGCCTGTAGTTGCCCGGGTCCTCCTTGTTCCCCTTTTTAAAAATGGGGGTTATGTTCCCTCTCTTCCAGTCATCGGGGACCTCGCCAGACCGCCACGACTTCTCGAATACAATAGCCAGTGGCTTGGCAACTTCATCCGCCAGTTCCTTCAGGACCCGCGGATGGATCTCATCAGGTCCCATGGACTTGTGCACCTTCAAGTTCCTCAGATGTTCCCGAACCTGCTCTTCAAGTACAGTGGGTGGTGGTTCATCCTCACAGTCCCTGCTAGTTCTTTCCACAGCTTGGGCAGTAAGACAAGAGGCTTTACCATTGAAGACTGAGGCGAAAAAGTCATTGAGTACCTCAGCCTTCTCTATGTCCCGGGTAACCAGCACCTTCTGCTGGTCACGCTGATTGGATCAGGATTTGCACCCTAAATGTCATGTCTCCTTCTAGAGAGCACTTAAAACAAGTGAAGCAAACTCCTCGCACTTTCTCTTACGTAGGTGTTCCTGGACTTTTATGCAATTTCCTGGCATTTAACTGCTGACTGGCAATTCCAGTGCCTGCAGTGGGAAACTGAAAACCTGATTAGTTATTCAGCTGTTAATGCCTCCAAACTCCAAACGACTGTGGAGTTTAAACTCTTCTTTGGGATGATGTCTGCCTCCTGCGTTTTTCTGACAGAGGTGGGTTCACATATAGAGCCAGGAGTAATGCAGAGGCAGGAGTAATGCAGGGCAGAGGTGTGTGAGCTTCCCTGCCCCTAGCAAGTGTCCGCTATGGCAGAGTGAATTATTCCATGAGCCTACTATTGTATTGCTGACATTCATGTTTCTCTCATCCCAGCAAAAACTCTGGAAACATCCTCAGCTGCGTGTCTGCCAAGGGATCGGCTCTGTTGACAGCGTTTACTTTCTTTGAAAATGCTCAGTTCCCTCTGGTCTACAGAGGCAGACAAACAGGGAAAAGATTTTGCTCCCTGTGTCTGTACGCCAGCTGGGTTTTCTTTGATTAATTATAGAATCATAGAATCATAGAATTGGAATAGGGTTGGAAGGGACCTCAAAGATCATCCAGTTCCAACCCCCCTGTCATGGGCAGGGAAACCCTCCACTGCACCAGGTTGCCCAAAGCCTCATCCAACCTGGCCTTGAACACTGCCAGGGATGGGGCATCTACAACTTCTCTGGGCAACCTGTTCCAGTGCCTCACCACCCTCTGAGTGAAAAATTTCTTCCTTAAATCTAATCTAAATCTGCCCTCTTTCAGTTTAAAGCCATTAGCCACTGCAGTGATCTCTGTGAGCACAAGGCTTTCCAGTTGCTTTCCATCATGACTCCTTTGTAGGTAGAGTCAGCCACATTTACAAACTGCAGGGAAATTACTTGGGTTTGGTGCTGCCTGTGGTAACAGGAGCAGGAGTAGCAACCATCTGCCCTGGGTAGGACGCTGTGCCTGCAAACTCAACTTTTCCAGACCCTGCTTCCTTGGCAAATATGAAGTATTTTTTAGGTGCTGAGTTGTCTTCATCCTAACTTCGGTCTTTCTCTCCCCCCCCTCTCTAAAGCTGTCGGACACACTGTTCTCAAGCCAAGCCAGCTGTTCCCTCATACCTGCAATAGTGTTTTCAATACCAGGACCTTTGTTGCGGTGTCTAAATGCCTCCTCTCAGGGAGTGATTTTTTTGAGTAAGTTTTGCAAGTGTTACTGGTACCTGAGTGAAGCAACAGAATTCCTCTGTAAAAATGTGAACTGCTCTGTGCCACCTGCCAGGCCTGAGCCAACTGCCCTCCGCAGACAGCTTTTACATGGACTCTTCGATTTCACTACCTTTTAGTTGTGAAATATGACTGTACAGGGAAAATCTAACACAGTTCACTGATTGTCCAGTTGGCTGCAGGTATTTAATTTGTCATTCACTGGCAGGTACGTGTCTAACCTCTGACTTGTCTGTTCATGTTCTTAGGGCCATCAAATAGTGAAGGAGCTGGCAAAGTCAGCCTCCTGAAGAAAGTACCAGCACTAAAGGATGGAGACTTCACCCTAGCAGAATGGTAAGAACTCAGTCCTTAGACTTCCTTGGGTACCAGTAATCTGTGCAGCATTTAGGAGATGTCATTCCCCCGAATGATTAAGGATCACAGAATTTATGAATGTGTTGGTTGTTTTTAATAGTATAACCTCATTTGCTCTGTTTCCATTCTCTGTTTGAATTATCTTTCCGAATGTAAACAAATCAGGTGACTTAACTTCTTGATCTTACTCTGAATGCACTTACCTCAAAATGGGATTATAAACATTTCTGGGAAATGTTTAAAGATTATAAAAATCTCTTTTACCCTAGGAGAAAAAAAATCCCTTTTACCCTAGGAAAATATTCTATTTATCTGAATTATTCATAAAGGCCAAGTGAATACCTACAGAGATAAAATTTAGGTTTTACATTATAAGATTAATATGGAGACTGGTTAATGGTGTCATAATACTGAAATAATTGAACTATAGTAGTATCAGCATAGTAGGAGGGTCTGCATTTTCTTCTAGTTTGTCAGCACAGGATTTTCTGTGGCATCTCTTTTTGTAGTAACAGCCTACATGTTGTTGCAGATGACTAAGATATTTTTCCATCTGACTTCTCCTGCCAGTTACTGAAAGTATAAACATCTGGACAAGCACAAAAAGATTCTGTAGGCTGTCCTTGCTGGGACTTCCACTGACTTCAGTGGAAGCTGCAGGCTAGAGATAGGTCTGATGAAAAGGCAACATAACCCATTAGAGAGATGGGTCAGAACAGTGGAGGAACCAGTGGGGTTAACATTCCTGATAGACGATTATGGAGGATTATTGTTGGTTTACCCCAGTGCAGTCCAGCAGTACTGTGCACCTTAGAACAGTGCTGTGATTTTCCATCAGGTTAAAGTTTTCCTGGGAACTAAGGTGATTAAGTGCCATCTCTGATGTCAACATGAATTAGATGCCTATATATGGTCCCCAGACTCCATCAGAAATCCTGATCTGAATGCTTTTTAGTGGAAGCAGCGAGTTCAGAAGGGGCAGGAGAGGGACCTTACATGAAAGCGTTCTGCATCATAATTCGCTGACTCCTTTCTTGTCTCTTGTTCACATCTGCGCAGCACTGCCATTCTGCTGTACCTGAGTCGAAAGTACAACACTCCCGACCACTGGTACCCATCAGACATACGAAAACGGGCCCAGGTAGATGAATACCTCTCCTGGCATCATGCTAACATCCGGGCAAATGCTCCTAAGACCATGTGGATCAAGGTAAGGAGACTAAATATTAAAATGCGAGTAAAGTGATGTTTTCCTGGCAGAATACTGAGCGTTTGAACAGCCCCAATTTGGAGAGAGTTTGTCACGCTGAAATAACAAACCTAGGCCATTCCTAGCTGAGAGGAGCTGTCAGAGAGGGAGCCATTCCTCATTGTTCCATGTCAGGATCTAGCAAAAGCAGCTTTGGCCGTTTTATTTTTTTCCTTGTAGTAGGTTTGGTACAGAAGGTCTCAAAGCCCAACAGACTTCTGTTGCCTGGATTTGTGACCAAATATATAGCAGATCGGGTGTTGCCTCCAAGGGCCTCTCCCTCACTGCACAGCTGTGCAGAGTGTGCACATAGACAGAACTTTGGCTTCTTTGGCAAGTGTGTGCTTTGTTGCTGGAAGCAGAAGGGCTTGCATTCTTCATACAAGTCCCTGCAACTCCATCAGGGTGGAAATCCGGAAGGAGCCTTCTGTTTCCAGTCCACTTAGGTGCTTCTCTGAACTGGGCTCAGGGATAGACAGAACAGAGACACAGAGAGAATGGCAGAATTTCTTTATTCAGCGTGGTCAGATCAATTTACATTTGGGCAAAATTAACAGAATCACCCTGAGGCAGAAAATCATGTAGGATCAGATGATTTTGCTGGACACCTATTTCCAGCCAACTCACCAGACAGTTACTGCAACCATCCTTAGAGAGACCCAGGTGCAATATAGCCCTGCAAGTACAGCTGTGGCATGGAATTTGAGATGAAATCAGGGTTTCTAGTAAACAGGTAAGAACTTCACTCTTCCTGTGCAAAGTTTGCCCGTGTTTGTGCCTAACAAAGCATATAGGGACTCATTTAGCTTTTTGATTTATTGACATTGGAATTTTTGGCTAGAGAGCACAGAGAAGCAATTCAAATATGAGTCAGATTCATACAAGAAGCAGTTTCTTCCAGTCTCTGCAGGCTCTTATTGCAGTGCTTCAAGGGAAAGAAATCCAACTCGTTGCTGCTGATGATCAGATAACCCAGATACAGAAAGGTCCTCAGAATAATTAAAAATAGGGAAACGTATAAAGCCACCATGTAACAGAAGGCACATTAGCTAGACATGGGAGAAGATAGAGGGTCCTGAGATACAGAAAAGGAAGAAGATGCTATTTCAAGTGATTATACCCAGAGATTGCATCATACGTAATCGGAACCACTTAGGAAGAGAATTGGCCATGAATTTTCTGACGAAATAGATTCTGCATGTATTTGGCAAAAATCCTGGCTTGGATTACGCAATCCCAACTTGAATAGTTGAATATACTAGCAGTAAATAGAAGTTCAGTCCACACCCATCAATGGAAATTTCTATCTTTAATTTTGCTTCTCTAAATAAACTATATTTCTGTAGCTGTGGTAGGTGGATGCAGCAGAGTTGTGAAATACTGCGGGCTCCGACGGTGCGTACACCTCTGTGAATGGTGACAAATCTCATGGAAAGGCAACTACTCCCTGTGCCAGTGAGTCTGTGGAGACAAGCACCACATTTATATGACTGCTCTGGAAAAATTTCTAGTGGTTTAAAGAATGACGCGTGGGAGGCCACAGAAAGGCTGGTGTAAAAGCAGTGCTTACCTGCTCCCAGCCTCGCTGGCTGCTGTCACGCAGAGGAAGCCATTTCCTGCCTCTCCAGCCACTGTTGATGCATTCCAGACCCTCCTACACTCCCTGCCACAGACACCACTGTGCCCTCCTTTCTGTCAGCCTGCAGGACAGGCAGTTGCCTGCCTGCCCGCCTCTGGCACCCAGTTACACAACAGGGCAGATAGGAGGGGTGGTTGGTGGGCAGGCAGCCTGCTGACCCATCTTGGCAGGCTGTCGAAACCGAAAACATAGCAGGGGTGACTGTGGCAGAGATTTGTCTTCCCTGGAGCTGTTGCCTGTTTTTCTTTCGTAACCACTCAGGTGGAGTGGGAGGGCACGACTGCCAGGTGCAAAAAGAGCAGAATCTTTGGTCTGGTTCTGCACGTTGATGCCCATTAGCTGGAGGTGACTGTCACGGCAGATCAGCCACTTAGGACTGCTTGTGTGCTGTCTGTCCATGAGCTGCTTGGAATTGCAGCAGTCCATGAAGCTCTAGCATCATCTCCTCCTGTGGGTTTGCTGCAGGACCACTGACAATCATGAGTAGTTCATGAGGTGCAACCTAAATGACTACCAGCAGATCCATGCGAAGACAGCTGAATATATTCTTAAGTCTTTTCTCTCCTCAGGTGCTGATTCCCCTTTTCACAGGGCAGCCACTGCCCTGTGAGAAGCTCCAGGAGGTTATGGAGGGGCTGTCCACCTCCCTGAAGCAATTTGAGGAGAGGTTTCTGCAGGACAAGGCTTTTATCATTGGGAGCGAGATCTCCCTGGCAGATCTTGTGGCCATTGTGGAGCTGATGCAAGTGAGTGCTGGACTGTGGTAAGGAAGTGTCAGCACAAGGGAAAACAGACGCTGCTGGGCAGGGAGAAGTGCAGCATGTGGCAACACTTAGAATCATAGAATCATAGAATGGTTTGGGTTGGAAGGGACCTCAAAGATCATCTAGTTCCAACCCCCCTGCCATGGGCAGGGAAATCCTCCACTACACCAGGTTGCCCAAAGCCTCATCCAAGCTGGCCTTGAACACTGCCAGGGATGGGGCATCCACAACTTCTCTGGCAACTTCACTAGAAAGAGGAGTGAGTGGGGGCATAGCTCAGCAGAGCTGGCCTAAGATGATGAGGAGAATATGGGAGTGGGTTCAGAAAACCAGTTAAAAAAAAAAAAAAGCTGGCTGCAACAGATCTGTTTTGTTTCTCTTTGTTAACAATACTTCTTCTCCTTCATCCTTTATCATGACTTTATTTTTAACCTTGAGAGAAGGAGGTAATACATAAAAGTGAGAAGCAATAGCAGAGAGGTGTGATGAAATAAGAAAATTATATAGGAATGTTTTTATCATACAAGAATATTCTTCTTCAGATGGTACGTGCCCATACCATGTCTGGAAGATGCAACACTGAATCGCAGGCAGAGGCAAATTAAGTCTGTTACAAACCGGTTGTTCTCTGTAAGACCGTCAGAGATCCTGCAGCCCAGAAGTGATTCTTTCTCCCAGTTCTGTGTCCCAGAGGCTGCAAAACAGAAGTTCAGCTTCTCTACAGCATGGGGTTCCAGAAAGTGGCACAGAGAGAAAGTAGAAGGGGGTGAGATTATGTCAACTAAGACATCAGTTCAGTTACACACTTAGCGTTTTGTGCTGGTTTGGTGGCTAACACAGCAGTCTGTACTGCAGACTGTGCAGTTGTCCCTGGAACTGTCAGCCCACCATGTCTTCAATGCTGTAGCTGAAAATCACTCACAATAAGTGGTCTTCATCTCTGCTGCTTGTAAAAGCTGTTCCAGCACTCAAGGATTGACTTGTAAATGCCCTTTAAAATACAGGCTAGCTTCTGTGTCCTCCAGATAGATACACACGACCAGAGGAGACTTCCCTCCTTCCTAGTGCTCCTCTATGAGCTCTTCTTCATTTTTTCACCTCTACCTGTACCTGCAGGTACACTTTCGGTGCCTCCTGTCTTGGTGACTGCCCAATGTCTCACTGTTGCTCTCTCCCCCTTTCCGCAGCCTGTTGGAGTTGGTTGTGACATCTTTGAGGACAGACCCAGGCTGATGGAGTGGCGCAGGCGGGTGGAGGATGCTGTGGGGAAAGAGCTTTTCTTCCAAGCCCATGAAATGATTCTCAATATCAAAGAACTGAGCAACATTCAAATTGATCCACAGCTGAAAGAGCATCTGGCACCTGTGTTGATGAAGATGTTGAAATGAATTAACCTGTCTTACCATTTTTCCTGCCCCCTTTTTTGTTTTTTTTTTTTCTAACTTCTTCTCTGACCTCCAGTTCTACATGTAACTGGAATGAGCACTGTAATTCTAACACAGAAACTGCGGAGTGCTTCCCCCCACCTTGCCAGGCCTTTCCTGTGTCTTTGAGGGTGGAAGCTGGGGAAGTTTTAAGACCTGAAACATTAAATTTATACAAAAGGTGGAGGCCCTACAGGCCACTTCATGTGTGCATCTGGGTTTTATTTCAGTGTCAGTCTTCTCAGAGATCATGGAGACACGAACGGTATTTCGTGACAAAGTTTGAGCCAACCTGCAAACTGGGAACATTAGAGGATGAGGTTTGTTGTTTTCATGTGTTTTTAACATTTGCAACTCCTTCCCAAGTGGGAAGCACTGCAAAGCATGCCTGATCCTCACCTTCCCAGCACGTGTCTGCACAAGTACAGCACAAAGCTACAGGCAGTCACAAAAGTGAAAAAAGACATTGAATAAGTTTCTTATTCCTGAGGCATCTTGCTTGGCTGTCCATGTACATTCCACTCTTCTATTTGCCTTTAGGTTCCTGTGAGAAGTTTCCTCATATTTGTCTACAACTGTGAATCTTCATAATTCTTCAGTTTAATCACTACTCTTCATTTTTGAAAGCCTGGGTTTCATTGATGCTCGGTCTGCCACTACACAGGCGGCAAAAAAACCTCCCTCCCAAAAGTTGAAGGTAACTACAGCCTTCAAATAATTGCCTACCTAAAGTACTCTGCTGATACTATATAAGGAATACACTGGAAGAGTGCGTTCATAGTGATTTCTTGAAAGAGAATATAACAGCAATCACAGTTTGTTTTTTTTCTGTGATCATACTGTAATAGCAGTCTACATTTCTACTAGAAAATGCAGAGGGGGGAATAAATCTCTCAGCTCTTCTGAGACTGTTTTGGATGCAAGTTTGCAAAGTAAGTCACCCTGTGCAGCTGAAGTAATAAGAGCGATTTTGTAGCATTGAGCAACATATGCATCACAATAAAAGGGCAGAGAGCTGTTTTGGAGCTTTTGGGCTTTTTTTCTTGGCTGTGTTTATTTCTGATTAGCTGTAGCTCAAATACAAAACCCTTTTGTACTGCAGCACAATTTATGAGGTAAAACAGAATCCAACCATTGCTAGTTTGTTCAGTTGAAAAAAGCAAATTATAAAGGATGCAGAAACTGGTCGAATATAAATCTCTACATACTTCCATTCACAAGTAGTTGTTGCCCTTGAACTTTACCCTGAAATCCTTGCACAGGAACTCTTCCTGTAAGGAGTAAGACAAAATGAGTAAATAATTCAGGAATTGCTTCTTTCGCTAATCAAACAGCTTCTCTTCTTTGCACTACTGCCATGTCTTGGTTAGTGATGTTTCTGCTGGTAAGTTCTGTAACACCTGATGTGTTCTGGTGATATTTTTCACTAAGGTTTCAGTTCTAGATACTACTGATTTAGTCCAGAGCCTAGGGAGATTCTTTAAATTCCCTGCCTGGAAAGAGAACACCATTATATACTTCAGCTTGCATTAGCAGGAAATTTTGTTTTGTGATTATGTTCTCTATAAGAGACCTGACTGAAGGCGCTCTCTTTTCATGAACCAAAACGACTAGCAACAGACACACGTTTATTCGCACCCTTCCTTTCTTTTCTTCCCAAACAGTAGCTGAGTAATAAGTTTTTATTGATGTTTTATTCACAAAATATTGTCTACAACTGAGTTAAATTTTAAATGAAAAGTGGTTGATTTTGGGGGTAATTTTGAGAGTGGAATTGCTAAGTGGATGATGACACACACAAATGTCTGCAGGAGGGAAAAAACTACTGTGATTTTCCAAAGGTTGAGCATGTCTGAGACTACTTGCTGCTGTGCTGTCCTCTCTTGGTTGTATGGTCATCCCCCTACAAGCATTTTAATCACTCGCTCCAAGACAGAAACAATAAAACAAATGTCTTTAGTTTAAAAGCTGGGAGACTGTGAACAATCTGCCATTCACATGGTGAACCATCAAGAGCGAAGAACAATACGTATCATCAACGATGTTCCATGTTCGGGACAGACCCATGTCCTGTTGCAATTGCTGACATCCAATACTTGAATCTTTTCCTTTTGGAGTCCTTCTGATATGCTGGTTTCTTGTCATGTGGGGTTTTCTGGCCTTGGAATTGGAAGAGATTTTTAGTATTTGAAGGCATTAGAGAGAAATAGAAAAATGGATCCTAAATGGTATTTTACGTGGAGGCAATGACTCCCAGCAATCAGGCAGTGGTGACCCTGTACCCAGGGTTTGCAAGGTGGCTGAATACCCCCACTGCCTTTGTTTTGTTTCAGTGACAAACTCAGGATCATCTCTTCTATTTACAAGGTTTTATCTTTCTGTAAATTTGCCCTGGAATCTAACAGTTTTCCTGGTTATTTCTTCTACTGCTTTCCAAGATTTGAAGGGAGCATCCGTATTGCCACTTACCACCACAAGCAGCCACCCGCTGCCAGCCTGCTGTGCCCCGTCCCCTCTCTGGTTGGGTCTCTCTCTTCATGATCTCTCTCCTAGAAATCTGTTTCTAGCCTTTTTGCTGGCTGGTTTATACACACTACTCCTCCTGCCAGTATTGTCTTCAATAGCAGCAGCGAAGGCCAAGCAATTCCCTCAGCAGAAAAATGAGCAATGCCATCAGTTTTCATTAGGATTGTCTAGAGCTGTAGAAAATCAAGAAGTCACATTATGCTGGGTCAATTTTCACCACAGTGCTGTGCCTTAAACAAGATAACCTTTTGATCTAGCTGGTTCATAACCTTTTGCTGTAAATGAGCACATATAACCTTCACTGGACAGTAGCTCAGCAGCTGAGAAACCTCTGACCTCTAGATTAGACATTTCTGATGTGCAGATTAGACTGTCCCTGAGACCCAGCCTGCCAGGGGCACCTTTATCCATTTCAGAGCTCAAAGTCCTGATTGCAGAAGCTGGTTTGGTAATTAGGTATTTTGGATAAAACAACAAACCTCTCTGCTTGCCTTTTCATTCCTGTAGTGCTGGTGATTCTGAGAATCTCAGCCCTCCCTGCGCAGACAGGTGTGGAGGTGTCCATTGTGGTGACCAAAAATGACATCCCAGTGGCAGTTAAGGACCATCACGAAACTCCTTTTACCCTTCCATCAGTGAGATGGCATTTCACACGTATCCCAGCAATGCACATCGTAAAAAAGCAGCAGGCCCGAAAGCGGCTGCTGCGACTGGGGCAAACAGAGAAACGCCAAAGCGCTGCCTGGGGCTGGCGCAGGACGAGGGGCGGGCGGCCGGGCACGGTGCCCACCGCGTTGCTGCGGGCAGCCCCGGGAGCCGCGGGGATGGTACAAGGTGCCAGATCGGGGCCGCCGCCCCGCGGGGCATCCGCTGCCCGGGCCGCTCCGGGGGCGGAGCGGGGGCCGAGCGGGGGCCGGGCCGGGCCGGGCGGAGGCTGTGCGGGGCTGCGCGGCGCTGGGCCGGGGCGCCATGCCGTTCGTGGAGCTGGAGACCAGCCTGCCGGCTGAGCGGCTGCCACCGCGACTGGCCCAGGAGCTGTGCTCCGCTGCCGCCGACATCTTGGGCAAACCGGCGGAGGTGAGCGCGGGGACGGGGCGGCAGGGCCGGGGCTGGCGGGGCAGGACTGGCGGTGACTGATGGTGCCTGTGCCGGCAGCGGGTGAACGTGACGGTGCGGAGCGGGCTGCCCATGGTGCTGTCGGGCTCATCTGAGCCCTGTGCCCAGCTGCTCGTCTCCTCCATCGGCGTGGTGGGCTCGGCGGAGCAGAACCGGGGGCACAGCGCCCGCTTCTTCGACTTCCTGACGGCGCAGCTGGGCCTCGGCCCCGAGCGGTGAGTGCCGGCCCGGCCGGGGGGGCTCTGCCTCGGCACCTCCTTCGCCCCGAGCGGGCGAGGACAACGGGTCGACCCCTGGGGCAGGGAGAGCGGGGGCACCTCTTCTGTTGGGCTCATGTGGTGTGTGAAACACAGCAAGCAAAAGTACAGGAAGGTGTTCAAAGGGATGATGATGATGTAGGTTCCCATGTCCTCCAGGAGATTAAGGTGTCATAAAAGTCCGAGACCTCATCACAAACGTTAAGTGCTCTTGGATGCTGAATCCCAGACACATAGTTCCAGTCGGTGTAATTGGTGCAAACCCCAGTGTGCACTGGTAGAGCTTTGCAGTGGGGTCACCATGGTAAATGCTGGAACAAGGCCGTTCCTGAAGGTAAGCCATGTCCCTCTCTGCACCTCCTTCTTGGCTGCACAAGGAGAGCAGTAGCATTTCCCTGCCTCTTGGGTGCTGTCGGGTAAACACCTGACAAGACGATGGGCTGCTTGTGTCCTTCTGAAATGGACAAGTATCTCACAGAAACAGCGTTGAAATTGAGTCTGCTTTTGGGTTTGTGTGCATGGAGTCTGGCACTTGTTTTTCCCCTGCCCGTACACAGCTTATTTTGCTTCTGTTAAATTAACGCTGTGAAGTGTGAGCCAGCGAGAGCTTAGTGACGATTTTTTACCTTGTTGCAAACTGGGCAGGGATAGTATGTAATCATAAAATAATAATGTTTCCTGTCCACTGCATTTTTGCTCTTATACCCAAAAAGGATTCTCATCCGCTTTTACCCAATGGAACCCTGGCAGATCGGCAAGAACAGAACAGTCATGACATTCCTGTGATCCCTTGAGTGGCGGGAACAGAGCAATGATGAAGACAACCCAGAGATGACCAGCACCGTCTACTTGTTTCCTCTTCTGATCAAACCTGTGTAGCTCTACACCTTCACCTGTATGATTCACTTTTGTGTTTTAATCGTGTGCACAGAAAATTCCAGAGTGGGGCAATCAGCTGTACTGATTTTACTACAATAGTTCAAGGTCTTTGTCTCAAGCCTGTCTCGTAGCCTAAGGGCTCTCCTGGTGCCTGTGCCTAAGCCCTTGCAGTCTGGTGATGGCCATATGTGCACCTAGAAAAAGCTCTCTGATAGCAGCAAAAAGTTTAATTCCAGAACACATTTGGCTTTATTGAGGAGCAGAGGGGTTCTTGGGTTCACGCAGATTTCTTTACACTTTGCAAGGCAGAAGGATCCTTCTTTCTTTTTCTCTGTGGCAACAGGAGGGTCCCAGGTTGGCTATGAAGACCAGGGAGCCAAGTTCTTCTCTTTTCAAGCTCCCCAAAAGCCCTTTCTGTAAAGAAGAGAGGTGATTACTGAGAGGAGAGCTTATGCATTTGTATAATTGTTCATCTAAAGCTCGTGTCAGATCTTGTGCTCTGTGCTCTACCATTGCTGCTCTCAGCAGCTGTTCCTGAAAAACGTTAACTTCTCTGCCGGATTTTCACAGCTGAATGTTTGTGTGCTGATGGCATCATGTGGAGAAAGGAGTTGCTCATGAAAAATTACGCTGTGCCGCAGGAGAATATTTTGAAGGTTCTGCTGCTGCCAGCTTTAATTGCTGTCACTCACCTCGTTGTTCAAAATACTTTTCCTCACCCCGCTGTTACAGGGAGTTTTGGGACCATACAGCATCTCACTGTTCTGTGGCTGGTGTTTTCAGCTCACTGTCCCTGCGGGAAGTGTGTTGGGTTTTCAGGACTTGTATGCTCTCTCACTTTATAACTGGAACACACATGGCATTTTATTAAAACAAAAGCACGGTACTTTTACCCTTTGCCGTGGTTCAGCCCAGCAGCAGCTCAGCCACCACTCAGCCGCTCGCTCACTCCTCCCCTCAGTGCGGTGGAGAGGAGAAAAATGTATCAAAAGGCCTGAGGGTGAGACAAGAATAGAGGGGGTGCACCCACCAACCTAGGTCCCGAGCAAAACAGACTTGACTTGGGGACAAATCAATTCAGTTTATTAACAGTTAATTGAGAGAAAAACAAGAAACACAGCCAGATCTTAAAAACAACACCTCCCCCTCCCGCCTTTCCTTTCTTCCCACCTCCACCTCCTCCCCAGCAGCGCAGGCGGACAGAGTATGGGAGGCTGCAGGTCAGTTCATCACACGTTGTTTCTGCCGCTCTGTTCCTTAAAGAAGGAGAACTCTTCACACTCTTTCCCTGCTCCAGGAGATCCCCTACTCATGAGGCAGTCCACCGACTTCTCCACTGTGAGTCCTTCCCGCAGGATGCAATCCTTCCCCATCGGATTGCTCCAGCGTGGGCTTTTACCACAGTCACGGATCCTTAGGGAGCTGCCACTCGCTCTGCCGTGGGTTGTCCCATGGACTTCAGATGCGTCTCTGCTTCATCGTGAGTCCCATTCTGTACACCCTCCCTCAGGCTCAGCATCTCTGCTCTGGCGCGGGCTTCTCCCCGGGCTGCGGTGGGTCTGTGCCCCACCGAGTCTCATGGCTGCAGAGGGGCCGCTGCCCCTCACTGAGGGCTGAGGGTTATCCCCGCTCTGGCACCTCCTCCCGCTCCACCCGCACTGACCGGTGTCCATGTGGCCGTTTCTCTCCACTCTCAGCCCTGTCCGGACACACTCGGCCCAGCGTACCCGGGCAGTGGGGCGCTCCTGCGCTCTCTGAGTGGTGCCACGGCCATCTCCAGCGGGTGCTGCTGGCCCAGCGTGGGCAGCCGCCGCCTCCTCCCTCTCCTCACTGCAGGGCCGAAGCTCAAAGCACGTTTCCGGCTCCTTTGTCCCTGACTTAAATCAGGCATTCGCAGAGGCGCTGATGGCTCGACCCGAGCCTGAGGGGATGGGGGTCCGACCGGGCTAGAGACCGGTGCGACCGGTTTTGGACCTGGGAAGGTACAGGCAGTGAATCCCCTCTCCTGCTACCAGAACCCCTTCTCATAAACCCCTTGCACCCTTCCGTCAGTGAGATGGGATTTTTTGCCCTCACAGTCTCTCACACGTAGCCCAGCAATGCACATCGTCCCAAAGCGGCTGCTGCAATTGGGGCAAACAGAGAAACGCCAAAGTGCTGCCTGGGGCTGGCGCAGGGCCAGGGCCAGGTGGCTGGGCACGATGCCCATCGCATTGCTGCAGGCAGCCCTGGGAGCCATGAGGACGGTGCAAGGTGCCAGCTTGGGGCTCTCGCCCCGTGGTGCGTCCACTGCCCCGGCTGCTCCGGGGGCGGAGCGGGAGCCGGGTTGGGCTGTGCCCGGCCGGGCGGGTTAAAGGCAGTTCAGGGCTGCGCGGCACTGGGCAGTGTCACCATGCCGTTCCTCGAGCTGGAGACCAGCCTGCCGGCTGAGCGGCTGCCACCACGACTGGCCCAGGAGCTGTGCTCCACCGCCGCTGCCATCTTCAGCAAACCGGTGGAGGTGAGAGCGGGGCTGAGGGCAGTGGGGCTGGGGTGGCAGAGTCAGGGGCGGTGGGAGCAGGGCAGCGGTAACTGATGGTGCCTGTGCCGGTAGTTCATGAACGTGACGGTGCGGAGCGGGCTGCCTATGGTGCTGTTGGGCTCGGCCGAGCCCTGTGCCCAGCTGCATGTCTCCTCTGTCAGCATGGTGGACTCGGCGGAGCAGAACCGGGGGCACAGCGCCCGCTTCTTTGACTTCCTGACGGCGCAGCTGGGCCTCGGCCCCGAGCGGTGAGTGCCGGCCCGGCTGGGGGGGCTCTGCCTCGGCACCTCCTTCGCCCTGAGCGGGCGAGGACAACAGGCTGACCCCTGGGGCAGGGAGAGCGGGGGCACCTCTTCTGTTGGGCTCATGTGGTGTGTGAAACACAGCAAGCAAAAGTACAGGAAGGTGTTCAAAGGGATGATGATGATGATGATGATGATGATGATGATGATGATGATGATGATGATGATGATGTAGGTTCCCATGTCCTCCAGGAGATTAAGGTCTCATAAAAGTCTGAGACCACATCACAAACATTAACTGCACTTGGATGCTGAATCCCAGACATGTGGTTTAGGTCCAGATAAAACCACACTCATCGAACCATCTGGGAACGATTGTTCTTGAAGATGAGTAGTTCCAGTCAGTGTAACTGGTGCAAACCCCAGTGTGCACTGGTAGAGCTTTGCAGTGGAGTCACCATGGTAAATGCTGGAAAAAGGCCGTTCCTGAAGGTAAGCCATGTCCCTCTCTGCACCTCCTTCTCGGCTGCACAAGGAGAGCAGTAGCATTTCCCTGCCTCTTGGGTGCTGTCGGGTAAACACCTGACAAGACGATGGGCTGCTTGTGTCCTTCTGAAATGGACAAGTATCTCATAGAAACAGCGTTGAAATTGAGTCTGCTTTTGGGTTTGTGTGGATGGAGTCTGGCACTTGTTTGTCCCCTGCCCGTACACAGCTTATTTTGCTTCTGTTAAATTAACGCTGTGAAGTGTGAGCCAGCGAGAGCTTAGTGACGATTTTTTACCTTGTTGCAAACTGGGCAGGGATAGTATGTAATCGTAAAATAATAATGTTTCCTGTCCACTGCATTTTTGCTCTTATACCCAAAAAGGATTCTCATCCGCTTTTACCCAATGGAAACCTGGCAGATCGGCAAGGACAGAACAGTTGTGACATTTCTCTGATCCCTTCAGTGGTGGGTTGGAACAGCAATGATGAAGACAACCCAGAGATGACCAGCACCGTCTACTTGTTTCCTCTTCTGATCAAACCTGTGTAGCTCTACACCTTCACCTGTATGATTCACTTTTGTGTTTTAATCGTGCGCACAGAAAATTCCAGAGTGGGGCAATCAGCTGTACTGATTTTACTACAATAGTTCAAGGTCTTTGTCACAAGCCTGTCTCGTAGCCTAAGGGCTCTCCTGGTGCCTGTGCCTAAGCCCTTGCAGTCTGGTGATGGCCATATGTGCACCTAGAAAAAGCTCTCTGGTAGCAGCAAAAAGTTTAATTCCAGAACGCATTTGTCTTTATTGAGGAGCAGAGGGGTTCTGGGGTTCACGCAGATTTCTTTACACTTTGCAAGGCAGAAGGATCCTTCTTTCTTTTTCTCTGTGGCAACAGGAGGGTCCCAGGTTGGCTAAGACCAGGGAGCCAAGTTCTTCTCTTTTCAGGACTTGTATGCTCCCTCACTTTATAACTGGAATACACATGGCATTTTACTAAAACAAAAGCACGTACTTTTTACGTATAATGTTATCTCTGCCTTCCATTGATGATGAAAACATACATCAGTTTCCTTTGCACTTTGTGGCTTGCTCAGGTTGCAGACAGGGAGCTTAGAGGAGCTGAGAGCGTGTCCTTGGGACACAGATCCATGGGAGCACAAGGCTGAAGGGTGCTTCTGGGTTCTTTCGTAATTCTGATTGGAGTTTTATTAGTTTATGACTTGAGGTCTCAAGATAGTTGAAAATTGCCGTTTGAAGTTGGTTGTTCTCTGTGCAGCATAAACATCTTCTAAGTTTGCAAAATCTGTCGGGAATATAATACCAAACACAAATGCATGTACCAGGCTAGGGGTGCTACACCTTATCTGATTAATAAAATGTATCAAAGCCTCTTTTGGTAAGTGTCATTTTACTGGTGTACAGCATTGGGGTTTTGTAGGTCTTGGGGCTCAGAGACAGGTATCATGGCTGCCCAGGTCTCTGCACTTTCTCAGGAGGTCTCTTCAACTAGAAGTTTTTGAAGCTCAGGTAAGGAACAGGTAGACGAACTGAGTATGAGACACCGGTGTAACTCGGGAGAACTGTTGCAGAGAAGAGGGTGGACAGCCCTGGCTTTGCAAAGGCCTTGACCAACTTGAGGTGAATATTCCGAAATGCGGAAAGTAATATTGCTTTAATTCTAATCTGCAGACAGCTTATTTCCTGGAGGTCCTCCTACCCGTGAAGGACCAAGCACAGAGTCTTGCCAAAGCCTTTGTTTGCTTTAGAGGAACCCTGCTCCACCCTGTGCCCCAGCCCTCCTTTTTCAGGCCGTGTTGGCCACTGTTAGGTACTGCTGCAGGAGTTGCACAGGACCTTCCCCTCACCCTCAGCTGCTCCCTGTGTGGGCTCTTGCCTGAGAGTGACTTTCCCAGCATTGCAGGGCTGAGCAGGAAGAGATAAGAAAGGAGAGAGAAGTCTTGGAAAAGAGTGTGCCATGCGAAGATGTCCGAATAAAATCGGTCATCAGTGTGACTTTCCCACTCACTTCCATGTTGACTCTGCCTTCTGCCGTTATCTGACAAGGCGTCCTAGAATAATGCGAAATCACAGCGAAATCGCTGAGTCACGGACCATCTGGAGAATTTTACAGTTCATGGACTTTGAGCTTTTTTTATAAGAGCAGTTGAAATATTAATCAAAGGATCATTTGGTTGTACTTTTTTTGGTGCTGGGATCTGTCAGCACACAATGAGATTCTGGGAGTCCTATGAGCTTGCGGCTGGCTGTTTTCCTTAACAAACTGCTGGTGCTGGATATGCTTTTTATATTCATGTTGATGTGAACAGATGGCCTATTTTTCCTCCACTGAGCTAATGTTAGAGTAGGTTCGTACAATATTTTAGGGCTCAAAATGGATACCCTGCCAAAGGGCTACGCAGCGTCCTGAAACCCACCCTAGAACACACAGAGAGAAATCAACAGAAGCAGGAAAGATTTCCTCACATCTCTGTGGCTTATGTTTCCTAGTTGGAGAAAATCAGATGCACCAGCCTCATCTAGGACTCAGCAATAATGTTATAAAATCCCTTTCCCTTGAATGCTATGTGCAGATTGTCCCCCTTCCATGCGATGGAGCCTGCCTGACATCTGGTTTTAGTGTCTCCCAGCTACGGTAGATCTTTCTACCGTTGTACTAACTCTGTAACTTCGCAGGCTTAACCTCCTACAGTTGACTAACATTTCTGCTCCCAGACATGGCCTCTGTTGGTTTGCTCCAGCACTCTGCCTGGGCAGGTTTGCAAATTCAAAGGTAAGGACCTGATTTTGAACACAACGTAACCATTTCCTAGCTTCAAACCTTTGAAGCAAGGACAGTCTTCCTGTGGATTTGCAGGAGAGAACCATTGGGGCCCTGAGCACTCTGAAGGGCACTACTGACAGAACTACAGAATTGTGATGGCATTGGGAGTTATTCTCCAAGCACAACAGTGTGACGCTGCTGTTCACAGCACTCCTGTTCTTAGTTTGTTGTGATGGAAAAGACAGGTGTCTCTCTCAAACAGGACCCCGGAGTTCACACCTTGAATCATAGAACGGTTTGGGTTGGAAGGGACCTCAAAGATCATCCAGTTCCAACCCCCCTGCCATGGGCAGGGAAACCCTCCACTACACCAGGTTGCCCAAAGCCTCATCCAACCTGACCTTGAACACTGCCAGGGATGGGGCAGCCACAGCTTCTCTGGGCAACCTGTGCCAGTGCCTCACCACCCTCTGAGTCAAAAATTTCTTCCTTAAATGTAATCTAAATCTGCCCTCTTTCAGTTTAAATCCGTTGCCCCTTGTCCTGTCACTACACACCCTTGTAAAAAGTCCCTCTCCAGCTTTCCTGTCGGACCCCTTTGGGTACTGGGAGGCTGCGGTAAGATCACCGCGGAGGGGTGACCTTTTGGGACCAAGAGGACTCTTCCTCGTACTGCTGAACACCGATTCAGTGAAACGCTTGAGCAAAGCTCAACTTCACGGCTGCGAGGTGACGGGCTGTGGCGACCGGCGGCCTCAGCCCGGCGGTTACACCCCGCGGACGCGCGAGGCCCGAGCCTGTCCCGCCACGGCGCGCGCGCGAGCAGGGCTGGCGCGGGGCTGCGCGCGGGGCTGCGCGCGGCACTCGCTCCCTTCGAGACGCGCTGCCACACGGCCGCGCTTCCTTCAGACCCACTAATTGCCACGAGCAGCGGCCGCCGTTACCGCCCGGCTGCACTGCCTCGCATCGTGCTCCACCTCCCGGGGCACAAGCGCCCGTTCCCGCCAGCAGCGAGCCCTACAAGGGCTCGACGCACGACCAGCGACCCCGGGACGATAACGGACCGGGTTTATTTAACCCGTGCGCGCCCGGCCCGCGCGAACCCTGCCCGCCGCTCCCCGCCGCGCCAGCGCCGCCTGCGCCGCGCCCGCCCCTCCCCGCCTCCCAGTCCCCGGCGCTCCCATTGGCAGTTTCAGGAGCGGCGGCTCGGCCAATGAGCAGCCCCTTTGTTGGCGCCGGAGGCTCCGGGGGTCGGAGGAGGTTGCCGTGGAGACCGCCGGTGGGGTCGCGTCGCGTCTCTGGGGAGTCGCCGCTCGCCGGGGGGAGCCGCTCCGGGAGGCCCCGCGGCGGCCGCGCCCCGCCGGCCGG
This sequence comes from Tauraco erythrolophus, assembly GCF_009769465.1. Lineage (NCBI taxonomy): Eukaryota > Metazoa > Chordata > Aves > Musophagiformes > Musophagidae > Tauraco > Tauraco erythrolophus. The sequence goes on along the minus strand of NC_141483.1, from coordinate 5,926,890 downwards.
GAGCAGCGCCGGCGCCCCGGGGCGGCCCTGCGAGGTGAGTGTCCCGTCCGCGCCCGCCGCGCGGGGCGGCCCGAGGGGCTGCGGGCTGTGGCGCTGCCGGTGCCCTGCGCCGCCCGGCCCGGCCCGGCCCGGCGCGGCGGGGCCTCGCCCGCTCCCCTCTGCCGAGCCACGGCCGGAGGCGGGCGTGGGCTCCGTCCCTCCTGCGCCTCCTCCCGGCCCTGTGTGCCGCCCTCGGGGCGGCGGAGCCTGGCAGGCGGCGTGAGGGGTGTCCCCGCGCCTCGTCCGCAGAGTTACCCCATTTCGGTAGAAACGGCTTTTGCGAGAATGCGGCGGAGGTGCGCTTGGCAACGTTAAGAACAAAATCCCAAACAAAAGTGGTTTTTTAAACAGACGTGTGCTTGTAGCGTATGGATTCCAAGTGCAGCAGCAACAACAAAAGCCAGGAAAGCCCAAGTCACTCCCTTTGTTTCTTATTTCGAAGTTGAGAATCACACAAGCTCTGGGAGCAAGAGCTGACATTTGGAATTTTTATTTCAGTTTCAAACTACTAAGGAAAAAGGAGGTAAGGTTTTGAAGGCAAAAGGCTTCAGAGAGGTGTTGTTGCCTTTGGAGGATGTGCTCACCTGTGGTAGCCCCAGGTTTACAGCTGAGACACTCTCATAACTGAAAGATTTCAAGCCAGTTTGTAATAGTTTATATTAGAGACAGATTCTTCTTTTTCTCCACCTTATTGATGTAGCAATGTTCGTCTGAAAGTGCTGGTAGTGACATAATTCTTCGATGTTATGACACTGTTGTAACTCGGTCCACAGTTAGGTTTGCAACCGTGTACAGTGCCTGGCTTGGAAAAACGGAACAAACCCCCACCTGCCTGGCACACTGGCATAAAAGCTCTGCGGAGGCAATATCCTTGTCCTGTTTTTCAAAAGCATTACACTGTTCTGTTCAGTTATGCTCTCTCAACTTCTGATCACCCAAGAGCAGAGGTGCTACATATTTGTTACAAGCATTCTGTATAAATAAAAAGTAGAATTAAAATGGTTTTGCCACCTTCTCTGTAGTGGCAGTTTCATGGGCAGTCCCAGCACAGAAGTAAACTCTTGGCTGTAGTCTCTCTCCTGTCAACTTCCTCTGCTGCCTTGAGCAAGGTTGTGTGGATTCAGCAAGACTCGAGCATGTTTCTGAATTTAGGCATGTTTGTAAGTGAACTTAAAACCACTCAATTTAAATAAGTAATTGATTTGGGATCATACGGCCTTATTTATCGAAATGTCATAAGCGTCTGCACTGTCTGTCAATACCTGAGTATTTCTGAGAGAGCTAACCATTGATCGCTGTGCGTGTGTTTTATCCGTGTGCAAAGCAGACAAGGACACCTTGTCTTGACAGAGATTTGAGGTTTTATTAATGTTTATTTAGTGACTTAAAGAGAAGAATGCTTTATTGCTGTGCAGTTGTCAGTCTGATTTAGCTGCAAGCGAGGAAAGCAGATGGTGCACGGGTAAGCAAAAAATGTCATTGCTGGGTGAATGAAATTCATGTCGAAGCATTATTTTCTCTACGTGCAGAACTAATGATGATGTGCGAGTTAATTCAGCTTATAGTTCAAAACTCCCACTGCTTCCTGCTGTGGTTAATTCTGGAATTATTCTTCTATTAATGTGTTCTCCGATGTTAAAGACTGGTTTTAGCCTGTCTGGCATGTGTCATCTTTTTGTTTGAGTTGATGGGAAGGTTTTATCACGTAGCAGTGAAGCTTTTCTAAAAAAGCAGCACAGAACTCTCTCATGTTTTTTGCCTTTACTAACACTGTCTCAGGCAGCTAATAGAATATAAATTGTGGGTTTAATTATGAGAAAAAATAACTTACAGATTATAAATGTGGATTTTCCCCTTTAAACTTTTTGTCAGTGGTAAAAAGACTAGAAATGTTAGCATCATTCCTTCAGAATGAAGAAATACTAGCTTGTAAAAGTTGAATTTCTTTTGTTTGCATGAATCTAATAGATCCAAGTGTATATGGAGTAGCTATAACTTGCTTTTGCGTTACAGATGGCCTGTAGAAGTTGGTCAACGTACTCAGAAAAGACGATTGTCTTATAAACCCTAGTTCTGTTCTAGCAGGGATAGCAGTAATGAAAACATTTTTAATCAGAAGAATTTCCAGGTGCGGTCAGTGTTTTGAGCAATGGGTTGACAAGCCACTGTGACTTACTGCAAAGTCAATCTGACACGGATAACTTTCTGGTTTTGCCTTTCCTGTTCTGTAAATATCTCCAAGGGTTGAGATTTCTAGACCTGAGAGAACAGCTTGTTTTATAGATAAAAGGTGCAGGGAAAGTTCCATAGCTTTTTTTAAAGTAACAGAAGTTAAACTCATAAGCATAATGATTCATGCCCGTAAAATGCCGGTGTTCAAGTCGTTAAAGGGATTCATGTTGTAATGTTGTTAATATAATGTGTGTTTATTCAATATTATACAGTAACTGAATAACCTCATAGCTGTAATTACATGGCAAATACTTCTACTCCCTCCTCACTGCCAGGACTAGAGTCTTGAAAGCAATCCTGAAGTAATGAGTGCGATTAACTTTGTATTTTATCCTCTGTCTCTAGTTAAAATTCACTCTGTTATGGTTCCTATGTGGTGGGGCAGTTTGTCTCTTGGCTTGGGGGGTGTGGGTGTGTGACATAGGACAATTAATTGGTTATTGATTAAAGTATTCCCAGCCTGTCCTTTACTTCTGAATACTTTCTTTATGGACAGAATAAATATTCTAATCCTGTTTGCTTTCCAGACCTGTTTGTGTTAGGCCGTTCCTCCTAATCCTGGAGAAAGACAGCGTGAAGAGCTGTGAACATGGTAAGGGCTTATTGAGATGGTTTTTGAGATGTTTTGGCAGAAATAAAATTAAAAATGTTATTGGTAAATTTAGTAAGTTGAAAAAATTTGCTGTAAGACACATGTCTGTTCTAGGGAAGCTATTGCTTGCAAGACACTTGAAATCTTGTTTTATCAGCTGATTTTGGGGGGAAAGTGTGTTGACTTACCATTTGCAATTAGTCATGACTAAATTCGTTAAAGAGTTCTTTTAATTTCATGTAGAGAGAGGTCTCTCAATATAGTCAATGTACCAAGTAAAGTGAAAAAATGAGAACGATCCAGTTTGCAAGGGAAACTGGGGCACACGTAGTTGTAACATTTCTTATGGCATCTCAACTGTCGTTCTAGATTCGAATTGCGGCACTCAATGCGAGCTCCACGATTGAGGATGACTACGAAGGTACTTTCAAAAGTCATAAGACACAGACAAAGGAAGCTCAAGTAAGTAAACCCACAATTTCCTTGATGGAGTTTCGTCTGGATGAGAGTTTTGTCCCTTCTCATTGCAGGGATTGTTTAACCATAATTTTTTGTCTCTGAGAAAGTTATATTACTGTGTTATTTCTTGAGTCTTCCTTTAGCAAGCTAAAAATTCACTCAAATGAGTTATATTAGGTCAGTAAGGCTAATGTTCTGCTATACATTCTGGGTGTAGATTCTGTACAGCAGAAAGTATTGAGTGTGAAACCACTGATATTCGTAAGAAATATAGGTATGTTGTAATAAGTATATTTAATAAAGTTGCCCTGCCAAAGATGTTCTAATTTTTTAAACCACAGGAAGCAGAAGCTTTTGCTTTGTACCACAAAGCTTTGGACCTTCAGAAACATGACCGATTTGAAGAGTCTGCTAAAGCTTATCATGAGCTGCTTGAGATTCGTCTTCTGCGAGAGGTCAGTGATCTTTAGAGAACAAAACTCTGCAAACTATTTTTATTATATTTTGTATTACTTTGTTTCTTTTTGACTAATTAGAAGTGTCAGTCAGCGTTATCAATTGGCAAGCTGTTTGCTGCTCTTTTTACTTTTCTAAGTCCTAATGCCCATGTTGCATTTATTTTATCATATCTAGGCAGTTCTTTCTGGTGATGAGAAAGAAGGGCTGAAACATCCAGGCTTGATGTTAAAATATTCCACCTATAAAAACCTAGCACAACTAGCAGCACAACGGGATGACTTAGAGACAGCCATGGAGTTTTATTTGGAGGTACAGTACATACACCTGAAGTAAAACACAGGAGCCTCAGTGTTTGCAAAAGCTTGCTAAAATACAGACATGCACCTTTCAGCATGCATCATTTGTGTACATGTCTGAATTCTGCGTACTTTCTGATGTTATGTGTCATACAAGCAGTCTACTCTTCAGTCCCCAAACCAGTAGTGTCCCTGTTGAAAACTAAAGCAGGGCCAGATAAGTGGGTATGCATGTCTGAAATGTGAATAATGTTATTTGTTGTGCTTTCTAGGCTGTAATGTTGGATTCCACTGATGTCAACCTGTGGTATAAAATTGGTCGTGTGGCAATAAAGCTAATCCGCCTGCCTTTGGCTCGTCATGCTTTTGAAGAAGGTCTCAGGTGTAATCCTGATCACTGGCCTTGTTTAGACAATCTTATCACAATCTTGTACACACTCAGTGACTACACAAGTAAGTACAGTACAACAAAAAAAAAATCTCAAGAAATATGTAAGTTCATGTATAAATAAAAAGTGTAACAGTGCAATTGTGTAAGAGGTGTACCTTGTGTAAGCAGAATATTAGGGTATGATGGAGATTTTTACTTCACAATAGAGATTTTTTTTAATTTTGTGGTAAAGTATGATGGTTTGTATCAGTTCTGGTTACCCTAAAGATAAATGCCTGTGGTCTCTTAGATCAGAGCCTCTGCAAGAAGGTTCCCTGTAGACTGTTCTCTTGCCTTTCAGTGCATGTTGATTTTGTCTTTCTAGTTATTTCCAGCTATGTAGTTCCAGGATTTGCGTATAAAACTACAGTCTAGTTCATAGCCTAGCATGATTAATTGTATTTACAGCAGTTGATACGACTGACACTGAGATTTTACATTTGAGTAATATCCAGTGGATGAACTGGTTCAAATGAAGTTTAAGAGAGAAGTTGCAAGATGGCAGAACTGTTGAATCTGATCCCTTAGGTTTTTCCTACTGGAATGGTCCTTATTATGTTTATGTAATTGTCCACGTGAGCAAAAACCTGGTGTGATTCATAGCTTGTTAAGCTAATGGAATCTGCAGTGAAGACATTTGATAACATAAAAATGGCAAATTATTGTGATTCTGCTTTATAATTCTAATTTATTTTGTGCAGGAATGGAGTCTTGAAAGTAAATAAAAGATGTACTGCAAACATTGTTTAAACAAAATTAATGATATTATTTTTCTGGATGTAATACTTGGCAAGGCAGATTATTTTAACTGTATGCATGTAATTATTTGACACGTTACAAAGCTATTAGTCTATGTAAATGTCATGTTTAGTTGGAATTCAGTGGTGTATATGAAGCCCAGAAATGGGAGCTTTTGAATTAGCCAAAATGGCAACTGACTGTTCGATTTCTGTTTCTCTGTCAGCGTGTTTGTACTTTATCTGCAAAGCTCTGGAAAAAGACTGTCTATATAGCAAAGGATTAGTTCTGAAGGAGAAGATCTTTGAGGAGCAGCCTTGCCTCCGGAAAGATTCCTTAAGGATGTTCCTCAAATGGTGACTGTCATCTTATAGTATAGACTGCATTTGGGGTGTAAATTTGGGGTTTGAGGTAGTTCAGAAGAGCTATCGAGATGTAATGCTTTAAGTTTTAGCTGTATCTTGCTGAGCTGTCTGCTGAATAATAAATCAATGTTAAGTGTTGGTGCTGCTGACAGAATGTCCTCCAGTAATTACTTTTGGAGGGAGATGGAAAGAGGCAAAAAATCCATTTGCTGCTGCTCACTTATTTTCATACCTCAATCTCTTGTAATCTATGTTCCATCTATTTGTTTATTTATCTGTCTATTTATTTGCTTATTTATTTATTTATTTATTTATTTATTTATTTTATTTATTTATTTCCAGCCAATAACTGCAGCATTCATTTTAGGGGTTTTCTTTTCCTTAATGAAAAAAAACCCCAACCCTACCACACACTTTACTGGTTTACCAAGAAGTTACAAATTTGAGACTTGGTGCAATATTCTCATACCAGTAGGTTTCAGGGAGTCATACTGATTTTATTGACAAGTGAGTACAGTCAGAAGGCTTTGTACATTTCATTAATTCCAGAGATGCAGAAAGTCTTAGTTTATTAAGCTCAGACCACTGCACACTGGGAATATTTTGCAGTGTTACATTTGAGATTTTATTCCTTTATTATTTTTTTTTTTAATTACAGTATGTAAAACTTTTTAATAAAAGTTTGGTGTCCTGTAGGTTTGCGAAGTAGACTGTCTCTTTCTGTGTGCGTTTTATAGTATGAGTGGGTAGGAGGAAATTGGGAAAAGAAAGCGTAGGCCCATAAAATTTACAGGATTTGTTCAAGTTAACTGACTGTTCAACATCAGAGCTGCTTCTGCTACTGCAGTCTGGTGTAGTGGAGGGTTTCCCTGCCTATGGCAGGGGGGTTGGAACTGGATGATCTTTGAGGTCCCTTCCAACCCAAACCATGCTACGATTCTATGATTCTGTGTTGCTGTGATGGTCAGCAGAAGTCAAGAAAGAAATTAAGTTTTTAGTTTAATTTTAGTTTGGTCTCACTGAATAAACTAATTGCTGCATATGCAGGTAACATCAGTGCCCTGTATAAGTTGTGTGTGGTAAATGGAAGTGGAACATGCATCCTAGCAGGTGTCCTTAAGTTGCACAATAAATCAGTCAAAAACACGTTTAACATTTTAGACTACTATATTCGAACATTTAAAATATGAAAATACAAAGTATTTAGAAGATATAGAAGAGAAAGGATAACTTAATTTTTAAGGCTCTTGGATTCTATGTGTAGTAGCAGACCTTTAACAGAAAGTTCTGTTTAGTTATAGAGACGCTGATTTATTAAGCTGCCTTAGTCTGGCTCTTAAAATGAATCATATGCTGAATTAAGCCAGGGCTTTTAGCCAGTTGGTTTTTGTTTCTGGTTTGTGATATCTCTGAAAAAGTGGATGATTTTTCACTTTCAAAAATTCATTCCTAGACTCAGACTACACAAGACAATTTTCAGCTGCAGATTTTATTTGTGATGACATGAATTCCTCAAAATAGCATTTTGGAATGAAAGGAATTTTTCAGCTGTACAATTTTTTTCTGAATCAAAAATTTTTTTCTTCTGTCCAAGAAAGAAAACGAAACTTCTTGCTTTCCTTTCATTTCTCAGTGTTTGGAAAACAGAATAGGACAATCGCCCTTTATCTTTCAATTTTTAAGGTAGAGCAAATATTTCAAATGGTGAACACTTCTCTCTGCATGCTGTAGAGTTTGTCAAATAACATTATTGGAATGCTTGTTTTAACACTGTTGATTTTTATGTTACATTAGAGGAAAATACAAAGTTAATCTTCTCAGGCTTTAAAAAAGCCAAGCAACCAACCAAAAAACCAACCGAAACCCAAAAACTTTAACTTGTTTTCATTTCTTATTATTTCCTAGTGACATGTCTATCCATAACGTAAATGTGGGTGCAGCTGAAACAGGAAGAATCGTAGATGAAGCACTGGAGCTCCGCAAGAAAAGACAAGCTTTGCTAGTGCGCGACCGAGAACCCGACCTCAGACTGGTCCAGCCAATTCCCTTTTTCACGTACGTCTGTTTTCTGTTTTTCAAAGGTTTCTCTGAAACCACTTATCCTGACAACCGTGTTACACTTCAGAGTTCTTCTGAACGCTTTTTCTTGTGAAAACAAACAAACAAGACCCCCGGTGTTTTCACGTTTTATGAGTCCATAGGTTGTTTTGATCTGCTTACAATTTTAGCATAAACCCTGTATCTGTCAGTTTTCAACCTTCGAATTAAAGCCGGTGATGTAAAAAACTAAACAAACTAAGAACGATTTGGCAGCCATTCCAATTGTATTATTGGATTTTTGTCTAGTTTGTATATGAAATTCAAAACGTTTAGGTTTTTAAAAATGTTTTTACTATTGCAATAATGGAAACTCAAAAACAAATTACAGTTCTTTATTTGCAGTGAGATATAAAGATACAAACAAGTTATTTATATGTTTTTATTAAGGCATAAAGGACTAGTGTTTAGTTAGGTTTTTTTTATTGCATATATTTTTCTGGAGTATTAATGGACTCTGCACACAGATCCTATTGCAGAGAAATTGCTTCTACTTGTGGATAAGGGTGAGACTTTTTTTTATTGTTGATTGAACGCAGAATCTGGAAATGGTTCCTTGACACTACTTTTTAAGGGTTCAGAATAGAGCAGTTTCCTCAGCAACTGCTGCGTAGATCTGTCTTTGTTAGACATTTTTTGAGATCAAGCACATTATTGACTCCATTTCTTTCCTACTGCGACCAAGTCACCAGTTTCCTCTGAAAACCTTTGCGTGCTGCCACATTTTGTTCTTGTTTTTCTAAGTGGTGTATTCTAGAAGGAAAGCTCTGTTTCAGGCATGAAATTGTCAATGGTCCATATGACAGGAAATACGGAAAGATATTCTCCAGCTTTTCTAGTCGTGGGACAGATGTGTATTCCTCTCCCACTGGAAGGGTGCTCTTGCTACCTCTAAGCTATTGGAGAAAAACAATGTTGAATGCTGCTAGGTTTTTAAATATAATTTAGAAGATAATGGACAAGAATTAATGAAGTTGTGATGCCATTGTGTTTCCACATGCAGGTGGAAGTGTTTAGGAGAAGCTTTACTTGCCATGTATCACCACCTCACGACATGTGATCCTCCTCGACCCAGTCTGGGAAAGAGAATTGATCTCTCGGAATACCGAGACCCAGTTCAACATTTGGTTCTTTCCCCTACCTCTACTCCTGTCAGTGTTATTCAGCCAACTCCTGTCAGCACCAATCCGGTGGTGACAACACCCGATCCTGTATTACCTTATACTCCAACGACACCCAACTTTCCAAGTCACAGTCAGAATTCACTGGAGCCAGGAGCTGCTGTAGGTGAGCAAGGTACTCCAGTCGAAGATTCAAGATATCTTTCCTGCTTCTCTGGATATTAAAAGCACTACAGAATTCATTGGGAAATGCTGTCTTTAAACTGCGTGTTGGTGGATTCAGAACCTTTTCAGCCTATGGATAACATCCGGTAGAAAAAGTGAAGTTGAGCTACATAAAATTAAGTTCTGTTAACCATTCACATTAGAAAAGGAAGGCAGCTTAAACTGCCTGAAAATCGTTGATTCCTGACTAAGACCAGTGTTCAGGACAGTGGACTTACTTTCCTGTCAGTTTCCTGAATTGAGGGTCAGGTTGATTTGTTGTTAATTGTTACACCAGTGCAGGAGTATCTAACTCCTTCTGGTTTTATGCTATTGACTCATACTTCAGTTTTTCAGTCTTTAAGATTAGAAGAATCATGACTCCATTCCAGCAGTGATGCAGATCAAGCTTTTTATGTTGTGAAGAGTCTTGAGCTCCTTAAAATGAGTGATCTGTTACAGAAAAAGATGATTGGGTTATTCTTCTGCTCATATGTAACTTTAAGAATCTAAGAGTGCCAAGCTGTTGCCTATATTTATTTGAAGTCTGTAGCAAGAGGTTTTGAGTGTTTTATATTGTAGTTGTATATGTATTTATATATCTAAAACTATCAAGGAGTTATCCATGTTTTGTTGATATTCATGGGAATTTACAGGTGTCTATGGAGTTAAAGGCAGACTCCTCTGATTTCCATTTCAGAAACTTCTTGAAGATTAAAATAATGAATAATGAAATGCAGAATTTTCACAAAGTCCACTTCTTGCCTCAGACCAGCATTTTAATGCAAAATGCCATAGCCAGTTTATAGTAAACTGATTTTTAAGAAATTTTTTGGCACTATCTTCAGAAAGAAAAGAAGGAATTTCGAGTGTTGCTATAGAATAAAATAAAGTGTCATCCACAAAGAGCTTTTTTTTAAAAAAAACCCTATTATCCATTTTTTGTTTGGCAATTTTAACTGCCAGTATTTTTTTTTCCTTCCTTTTTTTTTTTGTTTAATTCTATTTTTAGGTGACATATCTGTAGGTGATAAATCTAAGAAAGGGGTGAAGCGAAGGAGAATTACAGAAGATAGTGGTGAAACAGCAAAAAGGAGATCTGCTAGAGTCCGGAACACCAAGTGTAAAAAAGAGGAGAAGGTTGACTTTCAAGAGCTGTTGGTGAAATTCCTTCCTTCCAGGTGCTGTACAGCGGCAACTTTCATTATGAGAGTATCAAGAGATGAGTAGAGGAAGCTGTTTGGGGTTTTGTTTGATTGATATGCTCCAACCTTAAAACCACTAAAGCATGTTATTTTTTGAAGCAAATGTGATGTTTTGTCTTCTCGTAAATTTAATAAAACTGTTTTTAGTGAAAATTACTAAAAACTAATTGAAAAATAAGAAAGCTTTTACTAATGTGAAACTGAATTAGAGGACAATGCAGTTGTCAGATTGCATAAGATCAACAAACAAGGTTTGGAGAAAATTTGGGTTACAAAACTTGGAAACTAGATCTAAATCTCCGAATGTGCTTCAGTTAATATCCTTGCACTGTTCAAATATGCACAACATGCTTAGGTTTCACTTACTAGTGACGATTTTATTGATATTGTGGTTTTTGCCCTCCTTTCACACAGATTAAGGAAATTAGATCCAGAGGAGGAGGAGGACCCTTTAAATAACTATGAGGTACAATCAGAGATTAAAGAAGAGAATTTCCAGCATGTTGGACCACATCGAATGTCTTTTGATTCTACAACATTTATGGAATCTGGTAAGGATTTCATTATAACCCGCACTCCTCCTCTGTTGTTTCTTCCATATTGTATGCTTTATTTTCTGTGCTTTCCTATGTTATATATAGAGGATACAAAAGTATATATTGTTTTTAAAACTCTATTTTTATGGCATAGAAACACCTCATTTGGTAACAGTTGTGATTTTTTTTTTTTTTTTCTTTTAAGTCTTGGGGACTGCTCAATTACTGTGTCAAGAGCTCTATTGTGTGGAGTTTCACATCTAAACAGATTGGAATATAAGAACTTAATTCTACCTGCATGCAGCACAGGAGAACTGCTGCAATATAGTGCATAAAACACTGCTGGAACTTACTTGTTTCAAGTTATGGTCTGCCTTGACCTTGAACACATATGACTTTGTGTTTATCTGCTTTCTAGAAAAACAGGATGTTCATGAATTCTTGCTGGATAACCTGAACAATGGTGGGATCTTGGAGCTGATGATGAGGTATCTAAAAGTCATCAGCCAAAAGTTCCTAGTGAAGTGGCCTCCTGGCTTGTGTGAGGTGGTCCTTAGTATCTATAATAGCTGGAGAAAGCATAGTGGTAGTCTTCCTAATCCATTACTGAGGGACTCAAGTAATCAGCATATCAAGGTAATGAAACATTTCTCCTTATAATTCTGTTTCTTTGCCACTGTGTTGCTCTCTGTGTACCAGAAGTACCTAATTGAAATCTGGCAATTAGATGCAGATTTTGCTTAGCTCTGCCTGGGGAGCTGCTTGTCCTAGCTGTCCCATCCTTCATAAACCGTGGTGGCCTCCAGCTCACGGAACTGTTCCTGAGCTCCTGAACGTATCTGGGTATGGTATGAGTACACCCTGTACGTACTGTGTGTGTGTATATATACACACATGCACATAGACATAAATATATTTAACTCCTTTACTCTGTTGTTGCTGTTTATTTTTCTTCCCTTTCTTTTTTCTTCTGATATGACACAAAGTTTTGTTTTGTCATCAGGTGACTAGAGAGGCTGCTCTGTTCACACTGGCTGATTCAGGGTCAGCATTTCTGCTCTAAATAGAGTAAATGCAGGTTATTTTAAAATGAAACTGTAATTTACAGGAAAAAAAAAAAACAACAACAGAACAACAAACCAAAACCAACCCTACCCCACTCAGCAGCTCCATTTTGTTACCTTTGTAAATCTGTACGTTTCACAAATGCAAATAATAAAAATGACAAGTTCATTAAATTAGTGTTAAACTGGCTTAGTGATGCAAGATGATACTTCTTGATTTATAAAACCAGTGCTGATACTCCTTGGCCACTGAGCCTGCCTATAATGTCTTTTCATTGTTAGCAATGTGTATTCATTTGGAAATTTATTTGCCTTTCGTAGGACCGTAGTTTGAAATTAATTTTTTTCAGATCAACAGTGTTTCTGCTTTTTTGGAAATGGAAATTGAATTCTGAAAGCTGTGTTTCATTGATTCAGTTTACAAAACAAACTAACGAAAGTATCGCTATGTAGCAGCTGTTAAATTTTTTATAAATCCTCTGGCTTTTGTATTTCTCTGTTTTTCGTACATATATACTCTTTTTTAAATAAGTGTAAATATATTTGTAAGTGTATTCCCTTGGTTCTCATTATGACTGCGTAACTGCTTGCTTGTATGTGAAATCTAAAAAGTCAGTATTTTGTAGCTATACTGTTAAAAATCACTGTCTTCATGCTAGAATTTTTTTAAACTTGATTTGCAAGCTATCCTGAGTGTAATAAATATGTGTTTTTAAGATTGTAAAGGGCTATCCTGGTAACGTGTATGGACTTTTGAACCTTTTCACAAGTATGTGTTTTTTACAGCTGGACCTGTAGCCCTTATTGCTATGAATTTAATCAGAAAATAGTATATTCTTCACTGCACAAAACTGCCTAGCAGAGACCCATGATGGTGTGGTTTTTAATATACTCCTAAACTTTGTCCAGCAAGCATTAATAAGCTGATAAGACTAGAGTACATACTCAGTCTCATGGAGATAAGTACTGAAAAAATTATACAATATAGACTTTTTATTTCTCAAATATCAGTACTTCTGTTATATCCTGGAAACATACTTCTAGCATGATTTAGCAATTTAATATAGTTTTATTCCAGCCAGATACAACAAAAATAAGGTTGTCACTTTTTTCTAACATCAGGCAATGCTGTTCTGACTACCTCTTTTTATGAGCTGAGATTTTAAATATTTTTTTTAATGCTTCTCCTCATTGTTGTTTGGTACCTGTTGATTTGTAAATGCTATTATATACCTTTAGACGGAGGAAGAAGTAGTTATAGCTTGGGAATAGAAATCCCAAGAGGACAGGTTGAAGGTTTTCTTTGAAGTAAATTGCAAATTTAGTGGTGTGTTTGTTTAGTTTTTTTTATTCTTCTTTTAATATGTGTTCCTGTATACCCTTTTTTATATCTTCATACTTTTTCTGAAGGATATGATGTTGATGAGCCTTTCTTGCATGGAACTGCAATTAGATCAGTGGCTGTTGACGAAAGGGAAGAGCTCTACAGGTGAGAACTGCATGTTACTTTCTTCAGACTCTAGAAACACTCAAGGTATATGAAGAAGTGTTTCCAGGAATTCATTGGATTTTGGAGCTATTTTTACTTAATATCTTTCAGATCTGTATTTTATGGGTCTATCAATTGTTTGCCTTAAAGTAGATCAGTACTTTCGAAATACTACTATGTGGGACTCTTTTCATGGAGTGCTAGCAACTTTATGATAAAATGTAATTAATTGATTTGCAGTTTCTCCACGAAATTGCCCTGCTGCCTCTGTGAATGGAAGGTTTGGTCCTGACTTCCCAGGAACTCATTTCTTGGGAGACCTGTTGCAGCTGTCGTTTGCGTCCTCACAGCGAGATTTATTTGAGGAAGGCTGGATGGAGTTTGTCACTCGGGTGTATTGGCTGAAAGCTCGCTTTCTGGCACTGCAGGTTTGTTTGACTTTTGATTTGACAAATAAAACTTTTCTCAAATTAAAATCAATGTTGTTTGGAGACGCTACAGCTGATTGGGAATCTCAGCTCATTTAATCAGCTCAAAACGTAGTGATTTCACTTTACTCTTTAGTATAATCGACTGGCCCTAAGGGTAGAGGAGGAAGTGAAGTAAGAGGTCTCACATGCTAAGGTAATACTCAGATATGTTTAATATGTAAGTCTTTTTTTAAAACTAGCTCATGTTTGGCTTAAAAAAATATATTTGGACCCAAGTTATTTGGAGTAGTAATGCATAACTGCAGAACATGGATTTTTTGAGGACCTGGAGTAGTGGATATTATCAAAGTCCCAGACAGTCCAAAATGCAGCTTTCAACTGAAGCAGACTGTATATTTAGTTATTCTCCCCTCTGCTTTTTCAAGGTAGCATGGTTCTTCTTGTGGGGAAGTTGAATTTAAAGCCTCTCACTAAGGGAATAATTTCAAAGAACTGTTATTTGATCCCAGACTTTTTTTCCCCCCTCCGAGCATTGCTTCCTCAGGACATCAAAGAGTTTGTTTATGCATCTATTATGTTTAAGCTAATTGTCAGCTAACAATGTGAGTCAGTTTCGTAAGCGTGAACTGACCAGTTCCTTCCGTTTTTAGTTTTTGCATGTAAGGATTCTTTTCTAATAAAGGAAAAATGAGAGTTCCTATACAGCTATTGCCATCTTTTCTTTAGGTATACAGTTATATTTTGCCTGTGCAGCTTGCATTCCTCTCCTGACCACTCAGCTTCAGTATCTACTTCAGTTGGACAGAGCAAATAGAGTGCATTTACTTTGAAGAATATAAGAATGTTTCATGACTCAATGTTTTTATTTGCACAAATGAAAGAGTTATTTCTACTGTTTTACTCTTCCATGTTTTTAAAGGAAAGAGTTTTTAGCAATCCAAATTAATCTTTCAAATTTATGCAAGCTGGTTTGTATTTCTTAGTTTTGTTTTATTTGTTATTGAAGTCACTGGCAAGACATGCTGCCTTTTTTTTTTTTAATTGGAGATTGTAAATTGGATTTGTAATCACACTGGCAGTGCCTGCATTGAATTTAGACATTTTCTACATGCTTTAAATAGAATTCTAGGCTGTTTTTTGTGATTTATTTTTTTTCCTCTGTACTGTTTTTGTAGGGAGACATGGAACAGGCACTTGAAAACTATGATATCTGCACTGAAATGCTACAGAACTCCACTACAATGCAGGCTGAAGCTGGCAATGAAGGCAGCATCGTAATACGGTTGCCTAATCTGCATGTTGATTCCGTTGTTTCTTTGGAAGAGGTAAGAATTAATTTGCAGGTGTATTCTCCCCGCTCCATCCCTCACAGTGTCAAAGGTCATCTGCGAATTAGCTTTTTTGTGATATGGAGGTTTACCGTATCTGTCCTAGGATTTTTCTAAGAGTGAAAGTACAAGTTCATAGTTTAATGATGATGTCCAGGCCATCATTTCCTTTTTGGAAAGACACTTTTTTGGGTCCGTTGCTTCTGTATGACTTAAGATTACTTTTATGCAGAAGAAAAATATTAGAGCAGCTGCATGTAGAACAGTAGATTATTAGACTAGTGTTTTGTTTTCTGTTCTTAAACATAAATTTTGTAGAATCCTAGAATGGTTTGGGTTGGAAGGGACTTTAAAGGTCATCTAGTTCCAGCCCCCCTGCCATGGGCAGGGACGCCTTCCCCTAGATCAGGTTGCTCAGTTTCATCATTGCTTGAGTGAGCTCTTTACTTCAGCAGTCTGTTTTCCACACAACAATTTGTATACACTTTTAAATAAAGGCATGTCCATCTTTTATTCTTTGTATTGGTATTTTGAGGGATGAACTCCAACACAGGAGATACTGCCTTCACCTTGAAGTCTATCTGATGAATGTATGCTTGCGGTGTAGAAACGTGTGATTTTGGGATTTGAGGCAAAAAAGTTTAAAATCATTATAGCACTAAAGTCATATCCTATATAATGATTAAAAATCTGTGGAATAGGTGAAGTGTTACACAGTAGGTGTTTTCTTCCTGGTTCGTAGTCCTGGATGTAGCTCTCGAGTTCCCATAGTTTTACAGCTAAACTGCTTGGAGAAATGTCAGTAGTCGAACGTATGTGAAGACAAAATGAAAGTTGGATTGTGCCATCTGTGATGTTTGCAGATTGAAAAGAACCTAAAATCTCTGGAGAGATGCCAGTCTTTGGAAGAGATCCAGCGACTGTATGAGGCAGGGGATTATAACGCAGTGGTGCATCTGCTTCATCCAACATTGTGCTTTAATGGTTATGGCAGAGCAAAACATCTGGAATTTGTAACATCCATACCAGAGAGACCAGCACAGCTGCTTCTCCTACAGGTTTGTTTTGTTTCTTAAAAAACCTTTTTTTATCTGGGATTAAGATTTATTCCTGAAAACAGGATGACAGGCTTTCTAGAGTAGATGTTAGTGGTTAACAAGTCTTATTTACAAAGCAAAACGTGGAACCAAATCTGTAAGTGGTTTGAACAGCAGAGCTTTATTGATATCATTAGCAATATGCCAGCTTTTGCTAACTGAGATGTGGCTAAAGATGCCAGATGTCAGAGACCTACATGAAATGGCCAGAAAAACTGTAAATTCTAATAAACTTGAATAATCTTATGGATAGATTCATGCTATCTGCATCTGCTGTAAATACTTACTGTTTTTGCTGATGTTGACTATATGGTCATTTATAGCCATTCTGAAACTTAAAACTTACTGGCATATGAATGATTTTTATGATGTAGTGTGTCTGTCCTGCATGAATGACAAACTATTGATATATACATCCAGTGTAATTACTATAAATTTAGTCTGTTCGACACTATGAAAATAAGCGTACAAATGAACTCAGCTGTAGGAACAATTTGAGCCTATCAGGTTCTCCAGGGGAAAAAAAGTTTGCATGAGAAAAGACTGATGCTCTTTCAACTGCCCCTAACCGTATCCTTCAGCCTCTGTACCTTTTCATGACCCAAGCTTGGCAAAGTACAAAGAAGCAGGAGGATATTGCTATAATGCTAGCCTTATAGTTGCTATTTTGTATTTATGGAGTAATCAAATGGTAGCTCAAGACCATAAAGATCCAAACCCAGTTGTAGGGCCTCTATTCAACCGCATATCGTTGGAATTTTAGACATACAGCCATCCCTTTCCTGAATGGTGGTTGTGGTGTTTTTTTTTCTTGCATCTGTTATTAAAGCAGAAAGATTTGTGGTGATTTTTTTGAGGTTTAGATCCTACTTGTATGTTTGTCATCCAGGGAATAAGCACCTCTGATTGTCCTTTTTTAATGTTATTTTTAAAGATATTCTCTTATCATTTCATTAAAGTAACTGTATATGGTGTATTGCTTTGCCTTGCTGTTCATCCATGGTTTAAAATAAACCCTTCATCCTTATAATAGATTTTTTTCACATTTACATTGCCTAGGACTCCCTGCTCAAACTGAAAGATTACAAGCAATGCTTTGAATGCTCAGAAGTTGCTGTGAATGAAGCAATTCAGCAGATGATTAATATGGCAGCAGCCTCTGCTAAAGAAGAGTGGGTTGCTACGGTAACACAACTGCTCATGGGAATAGATACTTCATTATCATCAGTCAGCAGCATCCTGGATGACTCTTCTGTAACACCAAGCCTTGTTCGATTAACAAACAACCTGATTCAGGTAACCTGTTCACTTGCACTAGAAAAGAGGTGTTGCGTGCTCCAGACCTTCAGGCGCGATTCAGCTGCTGTGTCTGAATTGCCACCCGCTCCCAGTGACGTTTGGGTTACATATTTGTTGGGGAAGGTCAGGGAAAGAGGAGCATTGCCTTCATAATCTTCATTTTAATTTCAGTATGTTAGAGATGCACTGAGCGCACCCGTGCTGGGATCAGTAACAGCAGGTACCTTCAAACACCAAGCTGCCTGAAACAGTGACAGAATGGTAGTGCGATAACCCATGGAACAGCGCTGTTTTCTTACGCTGTTTGAAATGGTGGTAATACAAAGGCTGATTGAGCTGCCTGGGTGCAGTTTGTAAGTTATGGCACTGATCTTGACTGTGTGTGCTTTGGGCTAGACAAGAGCCTGTAAGCCTTATGGACATGGTGGAGTTGCGTGCAAGTGCTGGCCAAGCTAAGGGTTTTGAGAAGGGTGATGAGAAGACAGCAGGAAAAAAAGTAATGTGTGAACTGGTTCTACCATTATGAATACAGCTACTTTTAGCCTTTCAAAGAAGGCATTTTCAAACCTTAAAACTACTGAATGAGTATTTTTCAGTCCAGTTAACAAATGGCAGACTCTCAGTTCTGTTAACAAGCTGGCCTATTTAATGTCGAAATTCAATGTGCTTACAACTCTCAAATCTCCATTTGTTTCAGTAAAAGCCAAGGACCTTCACTACTCGCAAAATCATCTTTCTGTAAAGTTGTATGTCTGTTACTGTGTTATGGAATATAATGGAATTCTGGAGAACAGGATATTCATTGTAATATCCTAAATAATTTCTGTAGTAAAATTAATATGATTCTTTATCTCCGTAAATACGGAGAGAAAAACTGTTATATATGAGAAAAGTGTAGGACTTCAGAGATTTCTGGCACTGGCAATAAAATTAGCAGTTGTCTATGAGAAATGCTAGGACAATGGTTCCATGACAGTGTTGTGTTGCTCAGAATTTATTCAGTTGCATCATTTACAGAGCATGTGTTGATGATTCTAGTTGGTCTTTAACTGTTGTTGTAAGATCTGATAAAGAGTTCAGGAATTCTTTTAACTAAGTTCCTCTTCCTTACTGTTTGTAGCTAAATTTCTTCTACAGTAATGAGGCCTACTAACACTAAGAATTTATGCTGTGCACTTGTTACCTTTGAATTGTTTGTATATGGTATTAACAGAGAAATAACTAGTTGGGAAATGATGATGCAAGAGGAATGTCAAGGTAGGGGAAATGATCTTCTACCCTTCCCCTCAGCAGGTAATCTTATTTATAGGACTTTTACCACCACTCGTTGTGAGAAGGTGAGATTCAACTTTAGATTATTTCCTTAGCATAAAATGCATTACCAGCTCTGGGTTGTTTGGAAAGAATTCACACCTGATGTTTATTTCATACTTCTTTGTATAATGTCTGTTTCTTTATTAGATCATAGACTGCAGCATGGCGGTCCAGGAGGAACCAAAAGAACCGTATGTCTCCTCAGTGCTTCCATGGATTATCCTGCATAGAATCATCCAGCATGAGGAAGATGCTTTTCGATCCCTTTGCTGCCAGCAGCAGCAGAACCAGGGAGAAGAGGGTGGGTTAATTATTCACTTCTACATATTGGAGCTGAGGCCCTTACAATCTAGCTCTGGAATATAAATAAGGAAATACTTGTTTGTTGTCTTATCTTGCTAGCTGAAGGGAGTAGAGGCATATGCAAACATAACTTGCTTATCACACAGCGAACTTCTTTTTGCCAGATGTAGCATTGGCTAGTTGGATTTTACTCAGTTCTGTACTACTTAAATACTTACCAACTTCTTTGTTCCAGTGAGTCCTGATACCCCAATGTTGCCTTCTTCACTCATGCTGCTGAACACTGCTCATGAGTATTTGGGAAGAAGATCCTGGTGTTGCAATTCAGATGGCGCTCTTCTCAAGTTCTATGTAAGTGTTAGCATCATAGAATAATACAGGTTGGAAGGGACCTCTGAAAGTCATCTGGCCAACCCCCATCTCAAAGCTGGGACTAACCTCAAAGTTATATTAAATCGTTTATTACCTTGTCTTAATGTTAAACATACACTTTGAAATCCACTTTTCTTCTTCTCCCAGACAAACACGTGAATGCTTCTGTCAGTTTAATCTGAATAGCAAAGGCTTGTTATTCCAGACCCCCTGTCCATCAATATGGTTTCTAAACAGGACTTTTTTTTGTCAGACAAGAGATACCTTTGGATAACCAACTCCATACTATAAAAACATCTGAAATGGGGACTAGTAAATGATCTACCTTGCCCTGAAAGAGAAGGCACAAAACATAAAATCTCATCTATCTTGCTTATCTCTCACATGTCTTGCTGGAAGGTGACCTGTCTGTGTGGATGGACCATGCTTCTTGCTCCAATATTCCAGCAGCAGCTGTGGCTTTCGTCCCCCAACCAGGACGTTAAATTAGGCAGGATAGAAATGGCAAACTTTGAGCAAGAGGTGTGTGCTGTCTCAGCAGTGCATTCTGGTGGGTGTGCACCTCAGTCTTTCAGACAGGAAAAAAGGCAAGTGGGCTTAGCAGAGTTGGCTGTAGGGGTAGATAGCCCTGGTTCCCCACGAGAAGTGTGATGCGAGAAAGTAACCAAACCATAGCGTGGAGAACGAGCCACTCAATTCCCCAGAAACGAGGGGAAAAATGCTGTTAGTGATTGCCAGTAGAGTTGCATAGCTGGTCTTCCTGACAGAGACCAGTGTTGTTGTTTATCACACCTTTATTTCCTCAGAGTTCAAATGTTTGATAAGGATTTTGCAGTTAAGTAGATTTAACAATCATAATTGGTGGTATTAGGAACAGAATTTTACCCAATTATGCATAGGTGGGACAGACATGACACGACAATGCAAACTTTTGTTTCCTCCCATGAGCTGTTAATCAGCCTCAATTATATTCAGGTCTGCTTTTCTTTTTTTCCCCCAGTCTGATAACAAAAGGATAAAAGGGATTTAAAATAACCGACTGTGGGAGGAAAGGGAAATACTTAGTGTCATATGTAGCCACTTTAGATGTTTTCTGTTGAACAATGCTGAGTTCATCATGAATTCCTTACAAGGTATAGTACCTCTGAAGTCATGCAAAATTTACATACTGCTAAAGATAACCATCTCGTGCTTTGAAGGATAACCTAATCATTCATATGAAATAAAAATGCAGAAAAGTCTTTTTTCAAAGCTTTTGTAAAGAACTGCATAACCTGTTTTGTTCATTGCAGGGTTTTTCTTAGGTGTTTTGGTTTATTGTTTTCTAGAACACAAATATTGCTAGTTCAAGATTTAGAAAGAACTTGTGTTGGTAGTCTTATTTGTGCTGAAAGGGGTGGAGTGATTATCCTTGACATACCTTATCATGTTGTCAAAGGTGTTAAATATTAAAATGGATGTAGCAGAGACGTGGATAGTTGGTAGTAGGGATGTGGATAATTGGCAGCAAAGCTGAGCAACTCAGTACATGGACTGTTTTTAAAAAAAAAACACAAAAATAACTATTGCTTTCAGATGATGCTTGAAATGTTTAAATTTGTATAAAGCAAAATTACATTTTTAAGGACGTTTTTCTGTCATCACAGACTGAGACCAAGTTTCATGTATTAGTGACCTTCAAGTGGAAGAATGTAGGTATAGTCTTTGCTTGTAAGAATGTGTTGAAGGATGATTTCTTCTCAGAAAGACGAGAAGTAAAGAATCATGCTCGTTTATGTTCAGTAATCAAAATGATACTCAAATATTTTAATTGTGGTAACTCTTAAATTAAGGAAAATAAAAATTGAGTAGTGAATGTAAGAAAAATGACAGCATAACTAAGTATTAGAATAAAAAGTTATGTTCTGTGTTTGGAAGTCAGTTTTCTAAAATCTGGCTAGTAATAGAGATAAACTCTTGAGTGTTGTTAGAAAATAAACCTGGGAATAGTTTATTTTCTGTCATAATTCCCATTGTTATGTGGACTTATCTCACTGAGAAGAAGAATTGTTTTCTTCTGATTTTTTTCTCCTCTATTTTGGTTCTTGCACTAGTATTTTATTTTGTTCCTAAGATTTGAAAGAGAAGTAGGAGTAGCTGTGATGTGTTTGGCTGTTCTACTGTTGATAAATTTGACTCATTTAATTATACCTGCTTTGATTTTTATACCACAGACTGAAAAAGAAAAAGTGATTCTATTGTTTTCATGTTATTAACTATGTATAGCTTCAAATACAGAGTTTATCTATTGAACAAAATAATGAGAATGATGACGAGTTGCTTCAGTCCTTCCTTCCATGTGCCTGAAGGCTGTTTTCTGCTCTGTTCAGAGGAGTGTCTCAGAAGATGTAAAGTTCTCCAGAATGGGTGTCTGGGCAGTAATGCTGTAGCATTATTACATGAAAGGAGTTACCCACTCATTGTTGACCTTTTTAAGATTATTCCTTGAGGTCTAGTTGGTACTCCAGAACAGAAATTTCCCATGGTTGAAGGAGAATATGTCTATGTGTATTGCTGTTTCCTCGCTTTATCTTTCGCTTAGGAACTCCAGTGCAGGCAGCTTTCCACTGTGCTGGCAGTCTGGGAGAGCCCGGCCGTTGGCAAAACCCAGACAGTACAGTACCGTGCCGTTCGCTGGGCAATGCTCTACAGAGATGTTTTAGTGGCACTTTACAGATTCAGCTTGACTTTATTGAGGTTTATTACTTTCAGCCAAGAGAAAAACATGATTAATTCTGCATAGAGCTACTTGGGAATCTCTTACTTTCCCTTCTCAGTGCTCCCTGGAGCTTATTAGCCACAGCTCAGTGCCAGACCACATCTACCTCTGCATTGAGCAGCTGTGTGTCCAGGACAGTAATTTAGACAGCTGGGAAGGATGGCACGGAGAGCCTGAGGGGTTCTGCAGGAGTCAGCTCACCCTGGTAGGACTGGAGCTGCAGAACAGTGTTTGAGCTGAGGCTGATTCCATGTAGGACTATTGGATTATCTCTGCATCTTACTCTCCTCGATCTCCCTGCTATTAGGAGCATATCGCTGATACACCTGAGTTGCTGCTGCGTGGATCTGCCTCCGGTCCAGAGGGCTTATTAGCTCGAACACTGTACTTCATGGAAATAGATAGTCTGTTTCCAGACTCGAGCTTGCCCTCAGGTGCCGTGCTCCGAAGTGATGAATCTAAATTCTGTCGGTATAGTGTGCCTGTATCCACAGCCTGGCAGTCTGGTAGTATGCTCTGTGAACCTGGATAAACTGCAGATAATTGAGAGCTGCGAATGTCTTTACAGCTAGATCTTTGCAAATGTCATCAGCTACTTTGAAGAAAACCTTCAATTTTCAGTCACAGAATTGCCCACTTAAACTAAAATACAGTATGGTATTATTGAGCACAAGAATTTAGTTTTCGGAGACAAGAGGGTGTTGGAAGGGTAAAGAAAGACAAAGATAAAAAGAAATGCAGCGGCCTTTCTCTTCAAATAACTCAAGACTGTTAAATGAAAGTGTGTTTTGTAGACTAGGATTGAATGATCACCTTCTGTAGGTGAACTGTCTGCTCAGGTACGTTGTACTGCTTGTGGCTGAAGGTGGTGTGCAAGAGAAAATGTTAAAGCGCAGTTAAGTTCTTTAACAATAATCAAAGTCTGAATTATTAAAAACAAAATTCTGGGTTACTGCTAAGAATTTAAAAGCTGAATAAGAGCACAGGAGATTGTTTTGAACACGAACTGTTCAAGTGAGAATTGTTACTGGTGTTAGATGTGATTTTGTTTGCAGCAGTAGGAATATCATGATTTTGTCACAGTATCCTATGATGCTTATGTCTTCCTTTCAACTCACACTTCTCTTAAATTTCAAACATTGTTCACAAATTCTTACAGGAAAAGTAGGAGAAATAAAGTGTCTGCTGTGACTCAAAGATGATGCTATGACTCAAAATTTCATTGAAATACCTTCTAAGAATTATCTTTACTTTCATTTTCAAGAGGTTTGACTCTTAATAAATGGTACCTTGTTCTTAGCACAAATCTTTTAAGCAGAAGAGAATTAGCATCTTGTAGTTAATCCCAGGATTTACAGACAAGCTTCTTACATGTAGAATGATAGAATTTTGCCTTGTGATGATGTGCAGCGTTTATGGTATCAGGAAAGCCAATTGTGATGAGAAGCTTCTTGTAGCATGCATCGTATGCATAAATGATTGAGTTTACAATCCTGGGTATTGAAAAGTGATAAATGGTGCTAAAAAGGCAGCTGAACTACTGTAAAAGTAATATGATGAGCTTTTCTATGAATTGCAAATAGGTGAATTTTGTTTTGCATTTTCAATTTATGACTGCAGAATTTCAGTTGAGGAAATTCGTTAAGTTAACCAACGTGTTAAGGAATGGGTATGGCTGATTTGGAGAAGTCAGATTTTTCTAAAATGAATAAATGAAAGTTGATGCTTTCTATCAGAGGAAAAATGTTAAAGGAAATTACTTATCAGTTAATAGAACTCTCCTGGTAGTATACAGCTTCCTAAAACTTTAGAGACAAATCACAGTGGAGAACTTGGTATTTTTCTGTACCCTTTAGTCTCCCAAATGATGATTACAGTAGAACCATTTCTCTTCTGCCACCTCAAATGAGTTTTCTTTAGAGGTAACAGGTGTGCTCTGATGCTGGGGACACACACACATACTGCCGTTGGATGTGTATGATATTATGAATGTGATTTCTACTTAAACATTTCATTTTTTAATTTAAATTTCATAGTGAAACATGTTGGAATTGATTCTTAAACCTTGGTGATTAAGTGTGGGTTCTGTTTTGGTATTGAAATAAAGATCCAAAATCCCACTACACAGGTTATTATTGGTGAACATGTTTCTCTTGTCTTTGAAATATCTTCCTGTGATGTGTTCTTTTTTGATTTGCTTTTTAAGGAAGTTCAGTGAAAATTTTCGAAGAATTACCTTTCGCCTTTTGGCATTCAGTTGCAGTTTTCTTCAATGAATGTTTTAGAGTAATAGCATCTTCCAAAATATGCTACCGATAGGTATTTTTTTCTTGTAATGTTAAAGTTAAATATAGCAACTTGCTACAGTGTTTAGTCATTTGGGATCAGTCCAGCCAGTTTCCTTGGTGTGTAGCCATCTGTATAATACTATTCATACTGTGCAGTTCTATATCCCTTCTAACCATATTTTCATTAGCCATCCCTTCTTTTTCCACAAAGTCCCCTCCATCCCCCTTTTTCCATGCAGAGGAAATTGTTGTTTGTGTATTAGGGCAGAAATTCTTCTATGCCTTTTCTTTATTCACAGGGTTGACAAATGGTAGCATTTGTATTCACAGAAGCAACTTGATGTGTAGTGGAAAACTTGGAATGATCTTAAGTCTAAAGCATTAAACTGATACGTAATTTCATCGATTAAAGACAAGACTTCATGAATTAACATAGGGAAAAAATAAAAGCACTTTATAGCAGTTACAGTGCCATGGAAATTAGTTGTGTGAGAGTAGTTTACAGAAATACGGGTAATATTTGATTGTAAGTGGGGGAAGAAAACGTGTAGTTCCTTAATGTTGTTTTCATCATCTGCCTTCAGACAACTAGGTACCTTAATGCAATCTTCAGCTTGCAGCTGACTTTTTGAATGATATTTGTGGTGTTGTAGGTTCAGGTACTACAAAAAGAACTTGCAGCATCCACTTCTGAAGATACTCATCCATACAAAGAAGAGCTGGAAACAGCCTTGGAGCAGTGTTTTTATTGTTTATATGGTTTCCCTAGTAAAAAAAGCAAAGCAAGGTACCTAGAAGAACATTCAGTACAGCAGGTAAGATATTTATTATTTCCTGTCAGTGGAATATCTTGAAGGGATGCAAGATACACCCTTGTTTGGTTTTAATGCACCTTAATATATTTTGGACAAAGATTACTTTTATTTCCTTGTAAAATTTATGTATTTTACATATTGTAGAAAATTAACTCATTAAAAATATATGGAAACCTTTACAAATGTAAAGGGTCAGATATTTGAAATGAAATGCTAGTATAGTCTTATTCACAGTAGTCTGCCATTTTGAAACTATTGACAAATTGATTTTATTGAGCCATGACTTTCCTGTTTTCAACAGAGAAGAAGTTCGAGTTTTGAGGAAAAATAGAGAGGAAAAAAAAGTCAGCTTGAGAGAAGAAAACTTTAGCAGCCAGCCTTGCAGTTTATGAATGTGAAAAATGTCACTGTTAAAAATTATGCAAGTAAATTATATTATAGCTTATTTTGAAATCTATGATGGTAAATATGTGGTAGCTGTTTATGAGGAATGTTTGAAATTCAGTTGAGTTTGGGAAAAGAACAACTACAGAGTGCCTTGGGAAGAGGGTAGTATTAAGGAAGGGACAGAAAAAGCAGGTCAGCAATCCTCTGCCTTGAAACATCACTGATTTTGTTCAAAAACCTCAAATGATTTTTGCATTAACCAAATAAAATGATCGTAAATTGTAAATGAAGAACAGTTTCATATAAGCAAAACTATTATCTTGCTCCTTTGAACAGACCTTTTTAAATACATGAATACTGTTAGCTTTTTACTCATTGCATGTTTGTGAATTCTGTCTCTTAAACTTACCTGTTAGAAAATTAACATAATGAGAAAATGGAAATAACTGAGAAAAGGGGAAGTGTAAGGAGATGACCCTCCATTCTCTCTCTCCCCTGAAAAAAATCTGTTACGTTTGGGCAATTCTGAATGTAAAATGACAAATTGATTTTTAGTAATGTGACTTCCCCGTTATCAGTACAGAAGCAAAATTGACAGTAAGGAATAAGATGAACAATGAAAGGAAAAAAATTAGTCTAGGAGAAGAGAACTGTAGGTTTTTAAATATTTTTTTACTATTTTCAAGAAAGAAAAGTGGAAGAAAATGAGGAATGAATTCTGAAACTTACCTTTCTGTAGGAACTTTGAAGATTTTTCAGATTTTTGTCTGATTCCCATTTCATTTATCCTTACTTGAGTTTGAAATCAAAGGTGTAGAGCTTTTTCTCCTCCATATCTTACTCATGATGTCAGTGTCACTCAGGATGCTTGCGCTTGATTCTCGCTTATAACCAACTTTTCTGAGCTACTCTTTTAAGCAAGTAGAATGACTTTGTCAGTGACAGACACTAGGTTGCAGCCCAATACCTTAGTCTTTTAAATCAGCGAGCGGCATGCTATATTATGCAGTGAGCAGCATAAATTAATGACACCTTTAGTTGTTCTGTTCTTGGGAGGTTTAATTTGTTTCCTGCTAGAGCAATATGAATAGTCTTGTGATCTAGAAAAGCCATAGAAACTCATCATTAGTAGACTTTGGAATTTTGGAATTTGAGATAATTTTTTTTCCCCCTCTCATCTACCTCTCTCTTCAGGTTGATCTAACATGGGAAGATGCTTTGTTCATGTTTGAGTATTTTAAGCCTAAAACTCTTCCAGAATTTGATAGTTATAAAACCAGTACTGTGTCTGCCGATTTGGCCAACCTTTTGAAGAAGACTGCTACAATTGTTCCTCGAACGGACAAGCCTATGCTGAGCCTAGATACTGTATCTGCCTATATTGAAGGAACATGCAGCAAGGTATAATTAATTGCTTTTAAAATAAATTCAAAAGGAGTAAAAATTATTGCTGTTTTTATTATGTTGACTTTGAGATAGTTAGGGGAATGATCTATGCCATGATATTTCGTTTCCTCAGGTAATTGCATTTAAATGAAATAAGAATGACACTACCAAAGCTTTTAGTCTTGGAATGGGAAGATGTTATATTGGTTAATATGGAGTCAGTATGAGGTGTTCATTAGTGTTTGTAAGTGCTCTGTGTATCTGTGGAATGTTTTCATTGTCTTCATGTCTGATACGTTCATATTCTGTGATGAAATGGCTACTTTCACTACAAGGAAGAAGCAAGTGTGCAGCTCATTTAATATGAACATTTCATTTAATATGAACCTTTACTTTTTTTTTTTTTATTTTCAGGCACCATCTCTCCCAGATGGCGCAGATTATTCTCCACCAGTGGTGACTGAGTTGTACTATCTTCTGGCAGACTATCATTTCAAGAATAAAGAGCAGTCTAAGGCCATTAAATTTTACATGCACGACATTTGTATATGTCCAAACAGGTCAGTATTATTGAATCCTGCTGCGCATCATTCGTTCTTCTCACTTCTTTCAGTACTGAAAAGCAGACCACAAAAGATTTTGGTTTTAGGAGTTAAAAAAAAAAAAACAAACCACAACTAAAAAAACCCACATGTAATCCATTATTGTAGGTAGATTGTATAATTAAGAGCATCTCTACAAAAAAAAACAGAATTTAGTGTTGGATATTTCTTTCTTCTGAAACTAAAACCAAAAAATGAAAGGAGGGCTGCTAAATAAAAATCAAGAATAAGTGGGAAGGGCAAGGACCGAATCAATATTTCTCTTTTGTAACTTTTCTTCTTCATACATGACAAGGAATGAAAAATGTCACTGTTTAATAGCATAAGCTATAGCACAAATCGCATTCTTTAGTGGATTACTGTTCAAGCTGACCTCTTTCTAAAATTATTGATTATTTAAACTAAAACACCTTGTTTCTTGGTAATTTACAACTTTCTGAAATACCAGCAAGATTAAGCTCTCTCATCTTAATAATAAAGCGTATTTTGAACAAGTTTTTTAAAATGAAATTAAATAATCTTTAAATTTACTGATTAAATATGAGCTTTGCATATTAGATCTTAGCTATCTTTTTAATTCTCCTTGAATTTGGTAAATCAGGGTCAGTGACAAAAACTCTGATTTGGTAGGCTTGAGACAAGAAAACTATTTGTAAATCCAGCCATGTAACTGAGACGAAAGGGAAGGTGAAGGCACAGAGCAATTTTACATGTGAAATCTACAGAGGAAATTGCTGTAGTTTAGTGTTACTGAATCTTCTAGTCTGGGAACTGTGATTAACAGATTGCTAAAAATTTGTTTGAAACCTGATAAAGAAATTACCAAACCCCTCCTCCCCATTTTTTTTTTTGTAGTTTTGATACCTCAAAACCAAAATCCATAAATAACTAACAGTGGAATGCATTTTTACTTTATGCGTGCCATTTGTTGCTCAGAAGATGCTTTATATGGTAGCGTAGTATTTCTACGTCTGTTATATAAGATGTTACTTCCTCAAATGTCTGTATTACAGTTCCCCTTCCATTCCCCTCAGGAGTCTGACTATTGAGGTCACTTGACCCAGAAATGGGTTTTCAGTTGAAATTAGCAAGAAATTACAAGCAAAAGTATGAGAACGTTTTGATTATTCTTTTGGTGTTAGAATCATGGTGAAATTGAAAAATCCCAGAGCCATCGACCCCAGATGCTAATTAGAGACTGTGGAATACGGAAACTACTCTTCAGAGTGTGTTGTCAATGATCTAATAAACACAGGACTAGATCCTGAACAATCCCCTCAGTAAGCAGTCTGTTGTTCATCAGGATGTTCCTACATGAATGCGTTTTGGTTTTTGTGGTTTTTTTATTTTTTTATGTTGGAAAATGATGATCATGACGATAAAAACCATTCACAGTTCAGTCCAACAATACAAAATGTCGTAATGGCTGTGTGCTGGCCTACAGAAATACAGGGTGACAGTGTTTGGACAGGACAGCGTGGTTGCTGAGAAAAGAAATCAATTCTTTTGATGTGAAGTACAGATAGGCTATTTTTGCATGGCAAACAAACCTTGTTTCTTCAGGTTTTCATGCGTGACAATTACTGGGGACAGTGCTTTATTAGGAAATCATTTTTAATAAAATCGGTATGATTTAGGCTATACAGCCTCTGTTTCATTATGAGGGGAAGAAGAGATGCAGGAATCTTTTTTGAGAGGATGAAAGGAAGATGTTTGTGGATATAATAAAGTGAACCTTGTCTGTGCCATTCAGTGTAACATTTAGGGGGGAAACAGTTCATGTGTGATGTTCTTGCTTGCATAGGTTTGATTCATGGGCTGGCATGGCTCTGGCTCGAGCAAGTCGCATTCAGGACAAGCTGAACTCTAATGAATTGAAGAGTGATGGTCCAATCTGGAAGCACTCGACTCCCGTCTTGAATTGCTTCAAGCGAGCCCTCGAGATCGACAGCTCTAATCTCTCCTTGTGGATAGAGTACGGCACCATTTCCTATGCCCTGCATTCTTTTGCATCCCGACAACTTAAGCAGTGGAAATCAGAACTACCCCCTGAAGTTGTGCAGCAGGTGGGATCTAACTGAGCAGTATGAAATTTTAAATGTTTTAAATGATCTTTTCTAACGTCGTAACTTTTTAAATTGAATATTTACACACTGTATACCACGTACTAGACTATGCTTACTCAGTAATACAGAAACTCTAATATTCATTCATATAAGCTGCTGGTGTCAAGCAGTATTTAAAGGGCTTTTTTCTTTCTTTTTCTGTGTAAAATTGGTTTGAGCCTGATCTTTGAATTATCTTTCAAAGGTGACACAAAATTATTGTAACCTTCTGGAAAGGGGAATTGTATTTACCTTACCTTTCTGTAAATGTCATACAGTGTTTCCAGGAAAGGGTGAAACGTATGCATATTTAAATAGCAAACAGGTCGGGAATTACTCTGATAGCTGTGTCCATCTGTCATCTCTTGTATCTAAAGACATGCTGCCCCTTTTCTGGTTTTGAACTATTTACTTAAACAAAAGATCAAAACGAGACAGAGAATTTTCATAGAAAAAGTTGTTACAAATTCATTAGCTCTTTATGCATGACGATGATGAAAAAGTTAGAGTCGTTATGAAGTTTATTGCCAAAATGAGCAATTCTGAATGCTCTCTGACAGTGGCAAGAGTTGCTAGGGGAAATGTTTTGTCTGCCTGTTTGGACCAGTAAACTCTATTTCTGATTTAACTATTCTGACTTAGAAATATTATGTACTCCACAACTGGAAGCAGAATGAAAAAAGAAGTGCTGCTCCTGAGCATCTGCTGTAATTTGTAAAAACTTTTAGTGTTTGAACTATAGAGAACAGTATTGGGAACATCCTTTGTTTCCAGGAGAACATATTTACAGGAAGGTGTCAGGTCTTGCATCTGAGCTGCCTGTGTAACTATTAACATTGCACTTCCCATAGACACTTATACAGCGTTTGACCCTCAAAGAAGACAGACGATGGAAGTGTGTGTATTAAAGGAGAACAAATGGTTCATTAATAGTAGGTTTGAAATGACAGCTAACAGTAGAGTTTTCTTTCTGAGGCTAATTACATCCCAGAGCTCCAAAACTAACTAGTCAGAAAATGAAGTTATAGTTTTATGCCTTTGATCTATCAAAAGTTTGGTCTTACTGTCTTGCGGCCTCTTGACTGTGAGGGACTTGCTGAAGAATTCCAGGGATAATGCTGGAGTTACTTTGTGTTACCAGATAAAAGGTACAATACAGAACAGCCATCTTAAGTTGTTGATCAAATCAGAATGTTTATTTAGGACTACTTGAATCTTCCTTTTTTTTTTTTCCCAAGTGAATATATTAAAATGGCACAATCTACTAAGAAAAGCTCTATTATAATAAAAGATAAATTGGAACAAGATAATCTCCCTTCCAGGGATATAGCTCTTCAGGAATGTGATTCTTCTACACAAAAACCTCATTATTCTCCTCTCCTTACATAATATTTAGAAGGTGAAAGGCTATGTTGTAGTTTTTGAAGTGCAACAAGTGCTTAGGATACTGTCATAGCCCAGCAATTTAAATTTATAAACTTCTTTTTCAAAGAGAGAAAATTACGGTAATAAATCTTTACATTTAGTTTTTTATGTGACTTTGTTGGCAGCTAACCTTAATTTATGCTGCTGGTTTTAATTTCTTTGGGGAGAGGGGTATTCTTGCCATATTCAGCTCAAAATTAGGTGCATTGCAAACAAGATAAAATACATTTCTTCAAAGATAATAGTGATCCGTATTGGCTCTGGGAGACTTAGTTGCAGAACAAAACAAGTAGTATTTTTTCTCTGAATATTTAAAATAATTACAGTTCTGAAAAAGTGGTAAAGTTACTTTTTGTAGACATGCATACTAATGTGTTATTTTTAACATTTATGTTTATATATGTATTCTTACACTTCTGTCTTAACTATTTTGTTCTGGTTATTTGTGTCAGCAGTTACTGGAACGAACAAAAATCTATTCATAAAGACATTTTGTGGGCCATCAGGATGTATTTGATCACTTAGATATGTTCCATGTCTTTTAGGTTGAAAATATTTTAAATTATGTGCCTCGTTTATGCACTTCTACATGCAAGAATGTATTTTTAGAATTTTTCATCCCAGCCACAGCGAATTCATGTATTCTCAACACTTGATTCAATCACAGATGGAAGAGCGTCGAGACAGTATGTTGGAGACAGCCAAATTGTGTTTTACGTCAGCATCTCGCTGTGAGGGAGATGGTGATGAAGAGGAGTGGCTTATTCATTACATGCTGGGGAAGATTGCGGAGAAGCAGAAACAGCCTCCTGTTGTCTATCTGCTTCATTACAAACAGGCAGGTCATTACCTGCATGAGGAGGCTGCCCGTTATCCAAAGAAGATTCACTACCATAATCCACCAGAACTTGCCATGGAAGCATTGGAGGTAAAAGGAAGTTAAATACGTAGGCTTGAAAACCTTGTTCTCTACAGCTAACAGAATACCAGTTATTATTAGTTGATATTATTAGACAAATGTGCATGGTGCTCTGCAGCTGGGAACATTTACAAGACTAACTTGGGGGCTAAAATGGAGCCTGTTAGTTGGGCTAGTTTTGCTTTAAAGACAGTTTATGTGTACAGTCTCAATACTGGACAGACAGGCAGAATTTCCGTTTCTGGATTTTGCTGGACACAGTTCATTAGTTAATTTTCATCAAAATCAAACATGGATAGTTTCACAAGCATCGCATACCTATGAAAGCGTAAGTTCATGCATGAGTTGGAACAGTGGTCGTAACATCTTTGCTTTCACTGTGTTGTCTGGTAAAAATAGTTGATCTAGAACATACTCAGTGATGACCTGTTTCCAAGCAGACCAGATCTGCTGTCATTGTTGTATTCCGTAGGTTACAGTTAGAAAAATTTTACAGTGTTCAGATCTTGTCATTTACAAGCAACTTTCAAAGGCTGGAAAAGTCCTGTCCGGGTGAGTTTAGGTAGCAGCTGACCGTCAGTACTAACCCCTGCAGTTTCTACAGAGAAGAGACTAGTCGTAATAGGTTGCAGAGCTATGAATTCTTTACTGACCGAATGGACTTCAATCTGTGTTCTAGGTATATTTTCGTCTTCATGCTTCTATTTTGAAACTTGTGGGGAAACCAGACTCTGGAGTAGATGCAGAGATACTAGTTAGTTTCATGAAGGAAGCTTCTGAGGGACCATTTGCCAGGGGTGAGGAGAAGAACACCCCAAAAGTTGCAGAAAAGTGAGTGCTAATTTCCAGGAGTACCCTCTGAAAGCATACTTAAAAACTACTGTATAATAGATTATAAAAATGAAGATGAATGAAATATAAACCAAAGTGATTAGAATTAATTCTAATGTTTGCAGTTTTCAGGTACTGTGAGCACTGAGATTATACGCTACTCAGATCTTCTTAATATGTGGCACAGCGTAGATGGGAAGGGAACAAAATAGAACAATTTTGATCTTGTGTTCCATTTTGAAGCCACTGTTTTTATTTATTAATAAAATCAAATTTTTTAATCAACTATTAACAAATGCAAAAGCGAAGGGCCTTTATTTTAAAGGGTAAGAGACTTTAGTCCTCACAATTTGTCTGATTAACAACTACAAAATAAAGAATGTTTTACGATTGACCAGTGACAAGGGAGGAATATAACCTGTACTAAAAATCCATCGTTTAGAATTTGTTAGTAAGATTTGATTACTGTATTGGAAGTGTTGTAAGAACATGTAGTCTCCTTTTGTACTTTGTATATGTCCCTAGTATGTTAACACTTTACTTTTTTTTTTTTTCCTTGCCCTTCCTAGGGAAAAAGCTTGCATGATTGATGAAGACTCTCACTCTTCAGCCGGAACAGTGCCGGGCCCTGGGACTTCCCTCCCCTCATCCTCCGGTCCAGGTCTGACATCCCCACCTTACACAGCCACTCCAGTTGACCACGATTACGTCAAATGTAAAAAACCCCGTCAGCAGGCAACGCCGGACGGTACAGTCCCTGTTCTCAATACTGGCAGCACAGAGAGGTGCTCTAATCATGGGGGGTTTGACCAGGAATGATCAAACTGCTCATTTCCAGGAGGGTGATGGGTCTGTGGTAACACGGGCAATATTGAAGCTCATTACCTTTATAAATTCAGTGCTTTGAATAGAATCAATGTGCAGTCAGAGCTTTAAATAAAAAATTCAAAGTTGTCACCTGCCACCATTGGCCCCTGTCACTTAGTCAAAATGGGAGGATCGGAGGAGTATGTAGCTGACTAAATTTTCAGTGATTTTTTTATTTATTTTTTTTCTCCACAGTTAAGTGTCTGTCTGAGCTTATTAGGTAAGACGTGGGTCCAATCTTTGGACGACTGGACACTGTTTCAGTGCCTATGTGAAATGACCAGGTGAAAATTTGAACTGTGGCTGAAACAAGACAAATTGTTAAAGAGGCAAAGCAAAACAGTATTAACCTTTTTCGAAGGAGGCAGGTGGCAACTATTTTGAATGCATTGTGTATCAGCACGAAGTGATTTGCATGACAGTTCAGTAGACTTCATCTTTTAATTTTTCTTTATCATTTACAATGACTGGTTAGCAGCTCATCTCTATAGAATATGAAGTGATATAACAAATAATTGGCTTATAAATGCAGAAGGTAGGGGGATATCACAGTGTTACTGAAGATTTTGCAATATACATGTATAGTAGAAATTAAGTTACTATTTAAATAACCTGACATTATTATTTGGCTAGGAATTTTATTCTGATTCTACTCTCCTGGCCATTTTTATCCATCTGGATCTGCAAGTATCAGCACTCAAGGAGAAAAATACCTGCAGCGTATAGCTTAGTGTTGGTAGAATGTGGCAAATCCCACAGAAGTGCTCTGCTTGATATGATTTTATTTCTGGAGGGTGGGCTGCTTCCTATTGTCATTTTCTGAAGATTTGTAAATAACTTTGATGACATAAATGTTCATATGCCTGGAAACTCTGCAAGGTGAATTTATTCCTTTTCAACCACAAGTAATTCTTGGTGAAACTGACAGAAGATCTGTCATCTCTTTCACTGAATTGAATAGAGAAATGTTCCTTTTGTCCACGCTTACGTTTCAATAAGGAGTAATTCACTGGACTGTTTTGATATTGTATGTAGTGTGTTAGTGTGAATGGGTTATATAGTGATTAGGCTCTTATATTAGCCCTTTGATATCTTTTGGCACAGCAAACTCAGAAGGGGGCAAATATTTTAAGTATTTCCTAAACAGTATTCCCTGTGAGAAGCAGTTCTGCCTAAGACTACATCTGCCTAGATCCTGAAGACTGTTGAAATGTTGCCAGGAGATACATAATTTAGATAAATATTCCAATATATGTTGTTAGTATACTCACTCAAAGTAAGGTATTACGGACTGTGGCATGCTAGTTGCCCAATGGGAGCGAAGTTGGCTGCTTAGCAAAGCCTGAATGTGCAAGCTAAGCGATGTCTACCTCTGCCAGGGCTGAAGTAGCAGTTCCTGGGTCTGCTAGCTTAGCCTAGCTAGGACTAAACTTCCCTGCTGTCAAAGCAATTCAAAGTGTCAGCTGCTGAAAGATGTGGAGTTAGAGTGATCTTTAGGAATGCTGTGTGTAACCATGACAAGTAGAATTGCAAAGTACTGCATCATTCATAACATTTTGTAAGTTGCTGGCACAACTGAACTCTGGATACAGCATATTGAAGAGCCCCAGGAAACTGGAATATTTGCCTTGGGGCCTTTACAGATGGAAGGAGAGTTAGCAGGCTGAGCAATGCTCAGAAGTCTTCCACTTTTATATTATTACATATACTGTGCTCCTCTGCATACATTTGCATTTTATTTGTATTAAAATACATACTTTTGAAGTAAAATACTCTTGACACACATAATCACAACACTGAAGAAGACTGGTGCCTGCATCTCCATTGTACCATTCCTAAAAATTGCAAGAAAATATCCATCCTTTGACTACTCTTTAGGATTTTTTTTTGTTCCCTACCATTCTGACAGCAAACAAAACCATCTATATTGTTGTTCACAGAACAAATAATTTGGCCTAAATTTGACCTAGATATTTATTCTTTCTGAGGCCTGACAGTACTCTAATTTACTTTTGTATCTATATTGTTGATCATATATGACATAAACAAAGTAAGAGCATTATACAGAGTCTTACCTACAAAATTCTCTTCATATTTTACCATAAACCAACATGCTAGTTGAGATTGCTGTCATTGCTGACCTGTGAGACCTCTTTTTGACCATTTTTGGGTGCTGCACCTCAAGAAAACGTGACCTGTGAGGAAAGAGAGAAGGAATTGGGATGGTTTGTGTAGGGATGAGAAGAGTGAGAGGAGGCATGACAGCAGTGTAACCTAAATAGTGTTGAAGGCTGTACAAAGAGTTAGAGGCAAAACCTCGGGATTTCAGTGTCTGGGAGAGACAGAACAGACAGTATTGGACTTAAATTGCATATTCAATCTGGACATTAGAAAATAGTGTTAGAGTAGTATTAGGAAATACTATTTAGCAAAAAAAAAAAAAAGTGAAACACTCTAATATCTTCCAGGGGATAGTATAGAACTGCAATGCTTCAGCACTGGAAGTCTTTAAAAAGTGGCGATACAGCCATCTGCCAGGAATTATGGAGATGTAATTTATCCTGATGGAAAAAGGAATAGACTAGATGAATTCTTGTGGTTCCTTCTGAGCCCTATTTTTTCTATTAATTTTATGTTGTTTGTGGAGGATGTTTTTTTTTTTCTTGGAGGGGTAGGCATTGTGGGTTTTGTTGTTGTTGTTGGTTTTTTTTAAATCAAGATATCCAGCAGTGTGCTTTCTAGTGCAGGAAGTTCTCATTACAAGCAGAAGAGAATTACTGTACAGCCAGACGTCTTTCCTTGAAAATATTGGGACTCTGATCTTCAAGCATTCATCTGTAGATAGGTAAAGTTGTGAGGGCAGACTTGTTTCGGATACATTGTATTTAAATGTGATGTTATAGCTGTGTAGCTCTCCAGAACGTTTTGCTGGTGGAAAAAGACGACCAGGATATGCAGAAATCACGGTTAAAGTTGAGAGCATTGAAAAGCTTTATATCCAGTGAACACTGGTGATACTCCTTTTAAGTCATATATTTAATGAAAATGGGAGAAAGGAACCAGTAAATACAGCTTGTAAAGTAACTAAACTTCTTTTTCCTCATGGCAGCTGCTGGCATGTATCTCCTTCAAGGAGACAGAAGTATTGCTGAGTGGCAACTGTTAGTTGCTGGCTGACTAGCTGCTGTCATGTGTGTAAAATAGGCAGCTTCCTTTCTCTTTCCGTGTCCTTCCATTCAGCAACATCTTTCCTTCCTTCTGTTAATCCTGTCTTTCCTGTCATCACCCCCTGCCTGTTGCTGTTTTATAACCCTCCAAAATTAAAACCCTGGATTTGCTAGTAGAAGCCTGAGGTTTAGACTTTTTTTTTTTTATTTTCCAAGAGCAAAGTAGGAAGCAAGAAAAACCAGGAACTCAGCAGGGACCAAGACTTATCGTTACCTGGGATGTCACCATATTGGCACGGTTAAATGGCCAGTGTTTTATGTACCAAACCAGATGTGCTCATTGTCCTCCTTTATACAGGCTGGATGTGTGTAGTCATTAGGGACCAATCACAGTACAGACTTCAAGCAGTTTAATTTTACCTAAATTTTGTGCTAAGCATTACAGTTAGTTCAGAAAGCAGTAAAAGTATTAAATTAAAAAAAAAATGGATGAGAAATGTTTCCAAAAAAAGTGGACTGGGAAGTTGTTGTGAGGTCTCTTTTTGCTGTAATATGCCTTTGTTGTGTTGATATTCAGTTCCATGTTACTGTGGTGGTATGCAGATGATGTATTCAGTATCCATTGCTACTGCAGTGTTAAAATGTCTTATTGTTTTAAGTCTTCATCCATGTCATGTAGTATGATATGTGTAGTTAGACGTAATTGTCCTTTTTTTGTGTTTGTCTTTGCCTGATTGCTTTGCAACCAATATTGCCCGTGCTGCCTCTAACCTTTATACAAATCTCTGTTCCCCAGGCATTTTCTTCCTGCTTTCACCTGTCACGGCTTGCTTTTAATAATTGGCAAAACCTGCATGATAAACTCACTGGGAAAGGCTACTTGCTTCATGCTGTGGGAGAAGTCTCACTTCATAGTCTGTTGGTCTGTAATTCTGCAAATGTTATGAATATGCACAGTTTTTTTGTAAACGGGGGTTCTCAACATCCTGATGAGACAAAGGTGATCTCTGAGAAACTTTTTGCACCAGGTTGTCACTCATGCCAAACTAAATAAGCTTCTAAGATGGAGTGGATATTTCTGTGCATAAAAAGAACATCCACATTGCATTTTGGAACATTAAAATCCTACCCTTCAAAATTTTCTCTCTCCAGCAGTTTAAAATGAAATATTTCAGTCTGCAGTACATATCCTTTTCTGGCACATGGTACTGGATGTTCATGGGGACTGCATACTGGACTACTTGAATAATGAATCAGATCCAGTTTATTGCAGGACGCTCCATTTTACCTTTCCCCAGTTTAACCTCTCTGTGATTAGTGGAAGTGTCACACTGACATTTAGTGTGAGATTATGTGAAAAGGATTTGACTAAATAAATGGCACATTGCTGAGATACTCTCTTGCCCCACACTGGAAGACAGAGGAAAAGCAATATAGGACTGCAAGTTACCGACACGCAGTCAGTGTTCAGTGCAGCTGGACAAAACGTAGGCTCTCATCTTTGACTCATGTTCCAAGAGAACTCCCTTTATACATTAAGAGGACTTGCTGCCCTCAAGAAATTAACCTGCTCCCATGCAAATCTCCGCAATTCTTTTGTTTGTAATAATGTGCAAGTGCCTTTTGATACAGAGCTGAATGTTGTCTTCTGTTATGGGTGGAATCTGTTTCAAGAATGAGAATTGTGTGGTACATCAGGTTTCTGACTACAGACCGATAAAGAAAAATGCTAATACACACAAATGAAGAAGGGAGGTACAGTGCCAGGCAGGCAGGACAAAGAGAGACAGTCTGTACATCCACAGCCTGTGAATAACCCACCTTTATTGCATGAGATTATTTTTTTTAATAATATATAGTTAGTTATTCATATCTCCGAACTGTGCAGCAGGATTTTTTACTGTAACTTGAGTTGGCATATGTATCTAGCTCTTCAGCAAAGCTTTCTGTGACACTTGTTTCTGATGTTTTACTTGTAGCTGATTGTGTATCACATTTCAGATATCTTGTATTACAACTGCTTTCCTTCAGATATTTAAGAAAGAAAAAGATATTATTTAGAAAAAGTGAGTTATACCTTCCTGGCTTTCTGAGACTGTTACCTGCCCCCACGTGCAGGTGTTTCAGAGGTCTTCTCCCTCCTCCTTTGAATTTTGAGAAAGTTTCAAGGGATGGAGGGCTGACAACACGCTTACTGAGCTGCACAGTAATTTAATGACAAAGGCAGAATACCTCCTTCATGTTGGCACCGTGAAGCTGTTCTTCAGCTCCCCTGAGAATAAATCACGTAAGCTCGTACCACGAGCAGATGTTACCTGGTCAGCATACTTAGTAAAAGCTCTGTCATTAGGACCGTGTGTCTGCTAGTTCAGGTCACTTACCCTTTCACACATCACTGTCTCTTCTCTTCTCTCCTTCAGCCCTGTGAGTGGACACAGTTTAGGTAACCAGGCTTACGGCGTACGGTCCACAGGGCTTATGGTGCATATGGGACAATGCTGGCACAGGGTAATAGCTAGTAAAGTATTGAGTCTTTTTTTTCCTGTTGCA
Organism: Tauraco erythrolophus; assembly: GCF_009769465.1. Taxonomy (NCBI): domain Eukaryota; kingdom Metazoa; phylum Chordata; class Aves; order Musophagiformes; family Musophagidae; genus Tauraco; species Tauraco erythrolophus. Next base: position 5,887,320 of record NC_141483.1, on the reverse strand, counting down.
TTTTAAAATTAAATACTCATTTAGATTCCCCAAAGCGTAACGCAGCTTTTTACTGTTAATGGGCAGGCGTGCAGGTGGCGTGCCCGAATGCTAATAGAGCAAAGTGACAAAGGCTTGCGCTGGTACGGAGCAACAGCGTGGAACAGGGAAGTGTGGAAGTCAACCCAGTAAACCTATTATTTCATTCAGGGTAAGATTGATCTTGAAATGCTTTTGAGCACAGAATTAAGTCAAATGGACTCCAGGTATTTTTCTAATATCCAAGACAGATGTGTTTCAGTAACGATAGCTACTTAGTTATCCAAGCGACTGGCAGGATCTTACTGTGATACAATAAAGCTCTTGGCAGTACAGATGAACATACAAGTTCTTTTTTCCTGATGGCATCTTTCCAATAAGCAGTATTTTTTACTAATCACTTGGAAAGTTAACAAGATTCTTCCTTTTGACCTTTTCACATCTTCTGTCCAGAGCTGCTCTTTTTCACCTGTTGACAGAGTAGGTAATATAGTCTGACATAGAAATCACTGAAATATCACAAGTTGAATACATTATAAGGAATGAGTTCTAAAAAAATATAATTTTTCTCTCGAGTGCTGTTTCCTTATCTTTAGAAATAAACATTAAATACTTAATATCAAATAGAGATTTCAGTTCATCAAGTTGTTTGAAGTCTTCCTAAAACTTAGGAGTGATGCAACAAAGTAATGAAAAAAAATGTGATAATATCAAAGAGACAATCTGGTATCAGGACATATTTTTTAATAGGAATTTTGTTGCAGTTATTTTTGCACAATTTAGTAGATCTTTTTCCCTATTCTCTTCATCTCCACTACAGTTAATAATTTTGGGACATTAATACCCAGTTGCGTTTTTATCTTAGCTTTTGAAATAATAAGAAGCTTGACAGGAAGGGACCTCAAAAGAATATTTAGTCCTTGATTTCTCATTTGCTTATAACTGAGAAATCACTTTAGCGTTTTGGAAAAGCTTGCCTTATTGCTATTGCCGGATGAGGGAACTAAGAAAATACCTTAGGTAAACAAAATAGTAAAACAGCCATTTTTTAACTTGTCAATTACACCGAGTTGCATTAAATTGTATTTTAATTATTGTAGAAAATAATAAAAAGCACTGATGTTCTCTTTGGATTTGCATCTTTCAAAAGGACAGGTAGCAATAGCACTTGGGAATTTGGAATTAATTCTCATGTCTCTCGGGCTACAGTGGTCTTGGTATGTAGGTTGAGTAACTAATGACTGTCTCAACTACAGTCAACACTTAATCAGATGAAGGAAAAGCTTTATAACACAATGAATGTAAAAATATATGGTGCGTGTCTGTCTAGTATATGGATAAGATATTTGTGAGTTAGGGTAGAAAAGCATAGTACTTTCATGTATGAAAAATATGTAGACTTTTTTTAAAAAGCAGAGTTAGGATGTGACTTGGTACAATTGCTGTGAGTTCTGCATTACATACTACAGCATTTAGGTACTGACAGAGTTTTATTATATGAAGGTACATCTTGGGTAACCAAACAAATGATAGTTATCTGTCTACCTGTCTTTGAAAACCTCCAGTGATTCCATAGGTTCTCTATGCCATTTTTTAACTGTATGTAACAGTTAGGCTACAGATTAGGGGGGGAAAAAAGCCATTTTCTTGATGCAATTAAAACCTATTGCCTCTTGCTCTGTACTTAGTGAATATGAAGAGCAATTACTGTATTTTTATTTTGGTTAATTATATATATTTGGAAATTCTCCATCATCTTTTTGAAGATAAGTCCAATTCTCCCAATGTTTTTCTTATATGCCGTATCATTAATGTCCCATCATTTTTTCTCCTCTCCTCTGAGTTCATTCTAGTTATTCAGTGTATTTTTTAAAATGTGAGTCCCAAATACAGACACCATAATTAAGCTTAATTTTCATTAGTGCTCAGTAGAACAGGAAGACTCTTATGTATTTTTTCTGTGAAGTTACTGATTATACATTCAAGTGTGATAGTTTGCTGAATTGCTTTTACAATAGCATGACATTTTGACCATTTCTGGTTTGAGAATCGCTAATTCTTTACAAGTATATGTGAATATATGTGCTTGGATACACACACACACTTTTTCTGCTACTGATCTTGTTATGGTTTAGGTGCTTATAGGTGAATTTATTTATTTATGCTCAAATAATTCTGGGGAAAATGAAGGCTGGCTGGCTAATAGCTTTGACTTTTTATCCTTTATAAAGACAGGTACTACACTTTGTTCTCCATTCCCTGGAACTTTACCCATCCTCTGTGACTTCTGAGAAATTAATACTAGTAACTGGTGGCTGCTGCTAATTTCTGAAATACTCCAGTGTTTTTCTTCAGGCCCACTTAGTTTGGAAGCATCTACTGCATTCAAGAAGTGTCTAAAATAATAGGAAGCTGACTCAATAGTAGTCTTCCTCTGTTTTTCAGTGATTAAGGAGCCCAGTGTTAATATCATCAAGATTATTTTTTTTTATAGTTAACGTATTGAAAGTAAAGGAGAATGAACATACATGCCTAGACCTACACTCATTTTAGTAGAAATTTCAAGTCGAAATAGGTAGTTAATTGTAGGGAGGTATTTATATCTGTTCCCCATTGGGAAAAGTTTCCCTGTCACGCATACGTTTGAAACATAACATGCTAAATGATTGTCTCTCTTTGCATGCTGAGAAGTCAGTGTAATTTCCTAGTGATCTGATATCACTCTCGTATATTGGTCTAGCAGTTCTTGATTTACATTCTAATGCCTCATCTGTCATAACCCACACATCAGAACTGACCTCCAGGCTCATGGCAACATTTGGACATTTGCAATTTATTCTTTTCCCCGAGATGAGTAATTTAGCCACTTTGCCACAGATGCAGAAACTTCCTTTAAAAAAAAAAATAAAATTGAAGGGAGCTACTGTAAATGTTTTTCCTGATGCCAACTGGGAGTTCAGCAGTATCCATTTGTACCACAGAAGGTTATTAAAGCTTTATAAATGAGTCATTTAAAGCTTGACTGACCTCTCTTCAGAACCCTTCTCTTCCCATTCTTTATAATTACATTCTTTCTATATAAAACTTGTCATCATTAACCAACTATATAACTTCCAATTAGGAAGCAAAGACTGTTCCCCCATTCTTTTTCAAGATACAGTTTTATTAAGATCTGTTCAGTGAAAGGGAAGGTTTTCTTTGTGTGGTAGTGAAAAGCCTACAGAGTGCATCAAATTTGGTTTAAATTTGTTGGAATCCTAATAAGCAGAACCTGATCTGCAAGCTGAAGGTCTGCAGAGGGATTTATCTTGATAAAATAAGTTCATAGGAGGCCCTTAGCTCTCTCCTGTACAAGTGCAATTCAGATGGAACAGATGAAATTTAATTAAATTACCAGCTCATCTCAAAGCAAGGGCTTTTCCTTTTTTAATTTTCTTTCTTGATCTTATCAAGAAAATTAATGAATAAGAATGCAGTGGAACTACCTAGATAATGGATGTAACATGCCTCTTGGTTAAGCTATTCTTGTATCTTAAGCAGAAACTGAAAATTAATCTTTAGGGCTACAGATTTAGAGAGAATTGCCTGTATTGGAATTTTGTGTTGGGCACTGTTGGCATATGTATGTTGGCACAATGTAACAGAAAAATGCTAATTTCCCATCGCAGTGGGAATATGCATACATCTTTTTGTTGGAGATACTAAGCTGCGTTTTTTGGTCATGCAGGGTTGCTTCTGATAACCCTTGATGCAGAAGAGCTTGGGTTGTATCAGGCAGATTTCAGACATAGGTGGAAGGTTTTCACTTGCCTCTTTGTTCTGAGGTGTGAATTTTGTCCCCCATGATGAAGCCACGATCCCATACAGCTTTTCCTGTGCTGTAACAGCTATCAGCAGGTTAACAACTTAGTTGTGACTGTAATGTAGTCAGCAGCCAACATACACTACTCCACTCTGTCAGGGCAAAGTCACTTCTATTCTTCTGTCTACTGCCGTGAAGTCCAAGAGTTTTCCTGTCTATCTTAGACCTAGTTCTTTGATGGATTGTTCATTTGCCCTATCAAATCACCTTTCAGAACATGTGCTGAACAGCATCTAACACCTGCAGGATAGATGGCATCAGTGATCACTCCTGTAAGTCTTTGCCCTCTAATGGTACTGATTTTTCTGTCCTTCACAGGTAATTTTACCAGTATTATTGTTCGTGGTTTTCTCTTGTCAGTTGTGTCAGACTCAAAATTATACTGAGTCCTTTTCAAGGTAAATGACACAGTAAACCTGAGAAATCTTATGGGACCATACTACCTGAAATATTGCATCCTCAGCTTTCGAAAGTTGAGCATCGTTCCTTTTGAATCAGATTCCAAGATGATATTCTAGGAAGAAATGTGGTGGGGCAGGAAGCTCTCTGTTACATTAGTGTTAAGTAATACCTAGTGAAAGAAGACTGGGGTTTTAATTTCTTAGCACAAAGAGGCAAGATGAAAATGATCAGTTGAAGTAGACAACTTAAAAGAAAATAAATATCTTTTAGACAACAGAATTGGTGGTTGTTAAGGATGCTGTATTGTACTTGAAAGGGGTTTGCAGAGTGGCTGCAGTTTTATGTTGCTGTTACCAAGATGCAAGTAACAGCTTGGTAAGTATTATGTGGTGCATTCCTCCTCTATCTGTTTTGCAGAGAGGAGTCAGGATAGCACTGCCGCGGTGCTGTCTGACTCCAGTTCCACGCAGGATATGTTTAATGAGCCTGCCAGTTCTCAAGACAGCCTGAGGAAGACTTACACAGAGAAGAGGATTTCTACTACCTGTGCTGATGCACTGATGCCCAGCAAAGAGACCCTGGGATCTGCAGAGGATAAGAGTATGTCTGATTTAATAGATAATGTCAGCTGGGGTATTCTCATTAGAATGTTTCTTCTGGCCTGCAGAAGCACTGAAACACGCTGCACTGTGACTGAAAATTTTAACTCGGTGTTACTGCTTTGGGTATGTGTGTAGCTTAAAACTGAAACTGTGGTTTGCTTATGTGGTCGTCATCCTACTTTGTACTACCTGTTAAACCATACAAAGAAAAGAATAATGATAAACTACTGTCTGTGGTGGCCCTTTGACTGGCTTGCCTTCTCTTAGGTTATTATTCACTCTTTCTTCAATGTTTCAAATCTCTAAACAATTTAAGGAGTAGTTATTTGAAGACAGTCTCAAACAAAACATTTTTTCTTTTCCCAAGGTATAGATACCCCTTTTGTTCTGGCCCAGTAACAGCTTGAAGTGTTCAAGGCCAGGCTGGATGAAGCTTTGAGCAACCTGATCTAGTGGAAGGTGTCCCTGCACATGGCAGGGGGGTTGGAACTAGATGATCTTTAAAGTCCTTTCCAGCTCAAACCATTCTATGATATTCAGTGCATAGAAAAGCACAAGTAGTGGAATTGGATGTTTTATTCCATTGGGTGCTTTATTTCAGAGAAGTGGAATTGCTCTCTACCAAACTTTTCCGTATGTTAATAGTAGTAAGTGTTCTGTATTCCACTGGAAAAATTGTTTCAAAATCCATTAGCTGGAATTTCTGTGTCTGATGTTTGTACAGTTGCATGTGGCAGTAGATAGAGGTTGAACTTCAGTAGGGAAAGACAAACAAGACCAATGTATAAATTTTGCCCACTTTTCTGGGTTGTGGAACTGGAATGTTGTATTTTTCCATAAAGCTCTCTATGGAGTAAAATTATAATGGATACATAGATTGTCCCAAGCACATTTTGGAAAATTTGTGTTCTGGAAATCATGTTTGACTCAAAGGAGAAAAGGTTAAGGAGCAGCTTCATACTTGAGGATGGAGTATACTTTAGTATAGCTTGCTAGGAGAGAAGATCTAGTGTAAGAGGCTCTTTATCCTAGCAAAGACAAAGACACAGTAAACTTCTGTAACTAAAAATCAAAGTTAAAAAAATCAATCTGCATGTAGCATGCATGTTTTCAGCAATAATGGCTACCTAACAAGAAATGTGAAAGCTCCCACTAAGATGTTTTCTGAAGTAAGATTCAGTATCCTTCAAGAAAAGATGGGTCAATTGAACGATGAGTTACCAAGTTAATCGCAAAAACATTTGGATAAAACTGTAGGTCCTGTGTTATCCAGAAGGCCAGGTTAGCTGCTGCTAATCATTCTGTCCCAGCCTAAATTGTTTTCTGAAATTGTGTTCCTCTAGGTGGGTTGTTAAGAATAATACATTTCACTCGGCAGGATGGCTTTAATTTGCTGTTCCTTCTTCCTTTCTTTGCAATAGAATTCTACTGAATTTGCACTTTTATTTTATCATGTTCCCCCTTCCTGCCATCTTCCAACAGTATATCAAATCCTTCATTGTGTAAGGTGTGCTGAATTCTTAGTATTGCTCAGGGAAAAACCCAAATGGAGAGATCAATGTTTGGCTCTGTCTGTTAATGAGCTGAAGATTACTTATTCATTAAACATCAGGAATAGTACCACTCAATATTTCTGTCTTTGCTTTAATGGAGAAAAGGATTACCATTTGTTGTATCTAATTTTCGTAATTTTGTGTATTTCATTTGCCATTTTGTAATTTTTATTGTCATTTTTGTCTTCTCTTAATGTTCCAGTTGCAGGAAAGTCAGAAGAGCTGCTGGAATGCTCAGAGTCTTACCATCCTGCTGAGTCCACTGGCCAGAAAATTCTGGTGGATCCTCAATCTGCTTCTGGCAATCCCATCAAAGCTGCAGTCCCCCCACCCACACAGTGGGACTGCAAGAAGAAAGCTGAACCTTGTGGAGATGCATCTGAATTTCCTCATGGTCTTCCAGCAGACCTGGAGGAGCAGCGGAAGTTCCTGACAGAGCAGTGTATTGCCTCCTTCTGTTTGTGTCTCAGCCGCTTTCCCCAGCACTACAAGAGCCTCTACAGACTGGCGTATCTGTACACTTACAGCAAGACCCACAAGGTGAGCAGACTGGTGATGTGGTGCTGACTAACTCTGTGTGTTGCCCAAGGAAACAAACCGTATTGTCATTTTACCAATTTCGAAGTCTTGGTGTTAAAATACAGCAGATAAGTTTGTTTAATGCAGTTTGGATTGGAACTGTGCTTTGGGAAGTCTTCAGTTCCTGGAGTGTCTGATTCATGCGTGTGAGGCCAGATAAGTTGAAAATTTCTTGTTTTATTACTGAACTAAGTAATTTTTTGTCATTCTGCAGAGAATTACCTTTTAGATATGTCACAATAAATTAAGATGTTCTTGTAAAAATGTCAGCAATTATTTTCCTGAGTAAGTGGACTGAAAAGTGACTTGGAAGCAGAAATTAATCAGTATTGGTGCAAACACATCATGTGAGACAGACTTTCTGGCTATCTTGAGTCTTTGTGTGTAGAATGAAAGTTTTCCTACTGTCAGAGCATAGAGGTCATCCTGAGTAAGACAAAATTATTTGCTGTTTAGAAATCACTGAGTGAAAGCCAGTCAGTGATGCTACTGCTCACGAGCTGGTGATTTTGGATTACACAGGAATAACAGTATCTTGGTGACTGTAATAGTATCGGTTCCTGTTTGAGGTGAGAGCAAAAGAACTTGTTTGCTCTAGCATCACCCTTGCATGTTCTTTATAATAAAATTAATTTCAAAAGCATTCTGCTATGAATTACCATTTTTTTTAATTATGTAATTCTTTATTTTACTTCTGCGTACTTCTGTTGATATAATCCTTTGTCTTTCTGAAGTATCAGTTAGTAAAACGTGTATGAATAGTAGGTTGAAATTATCAGAGTCGTTTCACTAATTGTCATAATCAAGGTTTGAGCTCACAGATTTTGTATTTGGAAGTCTTGTGTTGTGTCATATGCTGCACTGCATGACTTCCTGAATTCTTTTCCCCACCAGTACTGAAGCTTGTGTGAATAATAGGGAAGGGAAGGTAATGGAAACAAATCATGCTCCTTGCCTCAGATAGAAAACATATTAACAGGACTGCTGCGAATTGAACAAGTAGTGTATCTTAGCCATCTACTGAAAGATGATGAATATTCCAGTTGGCTGTACGGTGATTATCCAGAAAAATAGTACCCTTTTTTTAAAGACAGCTTGTTTTGAAAACATTCCTTTGCTGTTTGTATGTGACAGTTGTTAATTTTTCCATGGAGCTAATCGTTAATAGGAGCCATAGATTCCTGCAATCTGTCATTACTGTTGCTGACAAATGATTTTGTATCAACATTCAACAAAAAAGGCGTCCTGTTTTCAATTTATTGGTTCAAATAGCATGTCCTTGCCTGAGGAACTACTTGCAAAATATTTTCTTCTGGTTTTTTTTTTTTCCCTGATGAAGCCTTCTCTTTTGCTTTTTGTGTCTCTCTTCCTATATAAATGTCAACTTAGTGATATGTAATGTTTTTCTGTATGAAATGCGTATTGTTGTCTAAATCTGTCTCCTCTTGGAACTCAAAAAAACTTGAATCCTGCCTGTTTGAGCCTAGTAGTTACCAGGTTGGCTTCAAGAAGCATTGTTGGCTTTACTGTCCCTTTTTATTACTTCTCTGGATAACTAACGACAACTCAACACTGCCAAAAAACCCTCTTCCTACTGATATACGTGTACTACATAGTTTCAAGAGGTTGTAATTTTCTTTCTTTGATGACTCATTCAGGTTCTTTTGTAGAGCAGTGTCAAATGTCTGTGTTTTAATGGTACACGAATATGTCTTTAGTGAGAGTTACACTCCTGAACAAACTTAAACCACAAAATGCATCTATGCATTTTCAGCAATAACTGGAGTAAGAAGTATGCTTGGATATACTGGTGATAAGCCTGATTTAAGAAATGAGATAAATTACATCAGGTTGAGATGCTGTGGGGGCGGAGTGGATTATTGGTAAATTTTAGAAAGCTGAAATTAATTTTTAAATGCATATAACCATCTTGGAAAATTCAGCATTTATGTACCAGTGCCAGGAATTTGTATGAAGAATTTAGACTGATGGCCAAAATTCATGGTTGGCTGGGAAAGGAGAGGATTGGCAGGTCTCCATAGTGCGTAGAAAAACAAGTTTTCCATATGCAATCTGTTTTCTCCCATTTTACAGTATTATCGGTTTTGCTGTTGCAAGATTAGTAAAAATAGTTGTTGAGTGCTTTTTTTAACATCCTTTTCAAAATCTTTCAACATTTTGTTTGGCTTCATGTTTTGTTTTTGTTTTTTTCCCCTGCAAAATCCTGCTTACTATTTGAAGGCTCTTTCTCGTTATTTTACTCTGTTATCAAAGCAAATTTGTACATAGCTGTTTCTTGTTGGAATAAACGTGCAGGAAAGTAAGGATGCATTTTCAGAAATTACTTCATTCCAGTTTGGGCAGCAGTTTTAGTTTCCCATTCATTTTGTCTCTGTCTTGAAGTAAAGTCTGCATCTTTTGTGATTTTTGCCTCCAAAATGAGTGTTGGCAGAGTTTGGAAGGAGAAGATAGGACTTGGCAAGATGCTGTTCGTCAGTATAACTAAAAAGTTTTGTGAAAGTGTTTGCCTTATGGTCCTTATGGATCAGTATGTAGAACTGGTGTGACACTGCAGTGAGCAGATTGTCAGGAAATAAAAATATTTACTTAAGTGCTTTTTTTATCTCAAAATAAAAAACACTCTGTAAATCCTGGAAGATTCTGCTCACAGATATTATTTGTATGATTTAGGGTGTTTTTTTAAGTTTTTATATTCTATTAAGTCCATTATTATCAGAGCCCTTAATGGAGATATTAGTGTCAGGTATAACATAATATCAGTAGCATGACAGTTTAGTCAAACTAGGCATAACACATGCATGTAAAAATCACAAGATTATATATGTAGGTTTAATATATACTTCGAGACAGGCATAATCTGAAGAGTAATCGATGTAAGCATTTCTAGTTGTAACAGTTTGGTAATAACAGTTAATTCAAAAGGCTCCTCTTCAAGGTCAGTAGTCTTTATAATTTGCTTTTATTTGATGCAGTAGCACTAGGGTTTTTTGAGTCAAAGCCTTCTAACAGACTGTAAAATAAAATAGAGGGAAGGATTAAGGTGTAGTCGAATGTTTTGTACACCTCTCAGCAACACTGCATAGAGTTTCCAAGTTAGGTAAAGGTGACTTCTGACACCACCGAGTTAAGGAATATCCATCTCAGGTGACTCAGATTTCCACTTAGTTGACCATAAGAGATTTTCTTTTTCCACTTTAACAATGCTGGTAAAGTCTTTTGCAAGTTACTGTACCCTGTCAGTCATCTTCTCTTTGAGTCTCGGGGTGGTGAAGATGTGGGAGGCAACAGCTGAACTGGAAAGAGTACTTCATAATTGCCCTGAGTCAGACAGCTAAATCCAGCATTTCAGACTGGCAAGCAGTGTGCCAAGAAGCATAAATCCTTTTTGCTATGTCCTGGATCCCTTCACCTACTCCTAATAATAACTTCATCAGCTAAAAAATAAGCAGAGCAGACTCTGTGAAACAATCTAATGAGTTGAGACCTGCTCAGGCGTATTTACTGGGAATAATTGATCTGATTTAAGGAGAAGGGTAGTGGAAAATCTGTAACTACATCTTTTGTTCCTATTAGTTTTGATTGTGTGAAGTTACCGTGTAATTGCCCCATTTGTCTGAATGGTCTTTTTTCCTCCTAGCTAGGATACTGTCATCATCTTGTTCAATAAAAGCCTATGAATTATATGTGCCAAAATACATGCCTATGGATGGCCAGTATAATGTGCCAAGCAAATCACCGGAGCCTGACGCTATACGTAATGATCTTTTAACATTTTCATCATAAAACTTGGATTCAAGAATACATCCGTAGCTAAAATTTGTTTAGACTGGGATTTTCTATTTAAGCTTTTGTGGTGGTAGCTTTCTTAAGGGTTTTGTTTTTCTTTAATTTTTGTGATAGTTTTAACTGTAAGATTCAGATTGCCACATATTAGGCAATATTTCGCTACGTTTTCATACTTGGAATTTACTTAACATTTCTGATGATTATGATTGACATAAAATAAAGCATTTATGTGCCTGGATCTTGGGCGTTATGATAGGCTTATTTTTACTGGATTCTGATTTTATTCAAAACAGGATGACTTTCATGGAAGACCAGATTTTTGTAGGCTTGTTTCTGAGTTGTATTTTCTTCTGTATGTATTTCAAAGTATTTTGCAGGCTTAGGTTAACAGGACTACAGAAATATATATTACAAAGAAGTACTGTAGGAAGAAGTTGGTATACAGTTAAGGTTACGTACTTTTCTTTCTTCAGTCTTAATTAAATTTGACATTCAGTGATAATAATTAAATTTACTGGTTCCCCTGACTAGCCAAAAAGTACCTTGTGATATTTGTGAGCTAACATGTATTTGTCCCATACCAAAAGAAAGCTATCCAAATCCCCTCAACTGTCGTACACTATAATCATGAAGGTCCTGTATAAAGTACCTGTATCAGCTTTCTGAATGAAGTGTTTTTGACATCCGTAAATATCTGGTTAGTATTTCTCATGTTCAGCTCTCTTGCACATGAATCTGTAATCAGCGTTTTGCTGGAGGGGATGCTCCAATTCTGAGAAGACATTGGAGATTTCTGCATGATTACCGTCATTAGGACAAAAGCACTTACATTGAGCAGGGCTTTTGCTGTTTTACCAGTCTTGTAAAGAAAATAATTTGGAAAACAGGCTGAGAATTTTGCTTAAAACACCTCCCCCCACCTAAAAAAAAAAATTAAGAAAAAAATATTACAGCTGGAATATAGAATATAGTTCTTGGATGGACATGATTGCATCAAATTTATGATTCACGGAAGCGTATCTTCAGCCCACAGAAAACGAATCAAAATTCAACATTGTAATTTTTCTCTACAAACCAATTATCTTCCTCGTTCTTTTATCTGCTCTGCAGCAAAGTTGTCTGTGAAAAAAGCCAGTCTCATGCAACTCAAATGCTACATTCTGATACTGAAAGAATAAATGAAGTAAAGCAAAACCTCTATCAGTGAGACCTTACAATTAATAATTGTCCCATCTGTGAGGAATGTTTTGCCTGGAGCCAACAGCTGTCCCTAGTCCTCAACTACACAAGAGATGTTCATGCGTTGAACCCTTAGAGGGGCAGCGCTTTTATGAATTTTTGATTGTTGTCTATCACTTAGTCTCCTACGGATGCTTTCTTGTTAACTCGTGGAGCGCTATTAACCAAATCCGATGGCAGGCGTGGAATTTTACAGAGAGGTTGAGTGAAATTGCACAGAGGGCCATGGCTGGGTAGAGGTAAGAGGCCTGAATTCTGCACCCCACTGCAAGAAGGCTGAAGGTTAAGCCTAAAGGTGCCATTTGGGTTCGCCTGGGTGCTGGCGGGTGTGTGCCTCGAGGGTCCTTCACCCGAGGGGAGAGCTGAGGGGCCTCTGCCGGAGCGTGGGAGGTGGGAAACTGGCAGGACTCAGGGGCAGAGAGGGACCCGGCATGTGGAGAGCTGCGGGATACCCACACAGTGAGTGCCACTGTTTGCTGAGAAACTTTATCTTTTTTATTTATAAATTATTTTATACTGAGCATTAAAATTCAACTTTTACCAAAAAGTTAAGGTGTTTTTAAATATACCTGTAGTTCAGGTTTCTGTAGGTGATGGGAGATGGAAGGTACATGTCAATGAAATCAAGGTGTTTTTTTAAATAATAATTTTTTTTAAAGGCAAGAAAGCAAAACTTGATGGTAGGAGGCTGGATTCAGCAGCTGTAGGGGAGTGACTATCCGCTCTGCTGGGGCGGATCAGTCGGGATGCTTGCTCGGAGGCAGGCTGGCTTGTGTCTCCTGAGGGATGTCTTCTCCAAATCACATGCCTCTACAAGTACTGTCAGCACAGCAGCTACCTGGAAAATGAGCAATGACAATGCAGGTTAATAAATAAAAACAATCGAGCGCTTTGTATGTCTACCTGTGGTGGCATTTCCATCCCCTGCCTGCAACTCACCTGCCCCGTTTCATCCGCAGAACCTGCAGTGGGCCCGCGACGTGCTGCTGGGCAGCGGGGTCCCCTGGCAGCAGCTGAAGCACATGCCTGCGCAGGGCCTCTTCTGCGAGAGGAACAAGACGAATTTCTTCAACGTAAGTTTATGCAGCCGATAAACACACCCGTACTTTCAACACCTGTTTCTCATTTAAAAGGTTTGCAAATGGATGGTAACGTGAAAATCAGCAAAGGCACGTTACACAAGCCTGTCAAGTGGCTACAGGAAAGGCAGAATTGTATTATAGAGATAGCTGCTGGGATTTTCCTCTCTTGAAGGGAATCACATTAGAGGGATTATTTCTGATGAGCTTGAAAACACGGGGAGAGAAGCACCAACATTTCTCAGTTATGCATCATTTACCATATATTTGATGATTAAGCCCTCTATAAAAATTCTAATTATATTCATCTTAATTATCCTCTTGTTTACTGTTTCTCAACTAGACTTGCATTTCTCGTGACAAAAAAATGGTGTTAGTTGTTCTAAGAAATGTCTGGAGTTGGAAGGAGCTTTCTTATGTTCAGCTTCTGTAGCGTGGCTCAGCAGAAAGAGTACTTCCAAGTCCCACAGTGTAGTAGCAGCACTGTCGTATAGGCTTCGAATGTGTGGCAATAAGCTGGAGATGTTCCCTTTGTCTTTCTGGACTATGTATCTGTTATATGATCACCTGTGATTGCAGTGACAGAATTTTATGTCTCTGCTTTCCCATCCAGTGCTTCTGTTTTAATATTTTAATTAGGAAATTTATTTCCATTCTATATCTATTAACATCTATCTTCATTTTTGCTGTATGTTGTGTTAATTAGCACTTCTGCAAATTTCTGTTAAGTATAAGTGCGTGCTCCTCTCTGATTATAATCTCTCAGCTGGGTTGAACAACTGAGGAATACTGACAGTGATTCAAAATTATGTTATGCATCAGTTTGCAAAAAGAGCTTCTTTGTCATTCTGTCTTTCTGGATAGAAGTTTTGATTAACAAATACTGTCAGTCTGATAGGGTATAGACCAAACAGTTGTGACCTGATTGATGGCTGCATGGCTTTGTTCTGGTTATTTCCCTGCAATATCTGCCTGCTTTCTGTACAAGAATCCTGCAGTGTGATTAACTCTTCAAACTGGTGAATACTTTGGCTCAGATCCAGCTGATGCAGGTATTCTCATAGAAGTTAATGAAATTATTCAACATACTTCAAGTCGAGTGTGAACTTTGCATGATCAAGGCTGCCTTGCTCATCATTGCAGGGTTAAGTGTCAAGAGTATCCTGTGTTTTCATGTATGAAGAAAATGAGCAGTAGGGAACTGAGCAGTGATTATAAGGGAGTGTTTCTACCTGAAAATGTGAATTATCACATTAAGAGAGATCAGTGGTTGACCTAAATCATGTCTAGTTTTTGAATGTTAATGCTAGGTAATTTAATTTAAAGACAGATTTCATTGTATACCTAGGTGGATGGTTCCAATGTTACTTCAACAAACAATTATTCCTTATTCCACATATTGATCTTTTTATACTCTGAAGGATGAAAAGTGCTAGTAGAGATATTAGACAGCTGTATAATAACTCTGTTTTGTAAATTAACAAAAACTTAATTCCCATAATTTAATATTATTATCTTCAGTAAGAAATTAAATATGCTTTCAAATAAAATATAACCTTCAACAAAAGGTATATGCTAGCCCAGTGCAATATATTGGCAAGATTGTTAGAAAAGAGAGAAGATGTGTGAAAATCATATTCTCAGCCTGAACTTGGGTCTGCTGACAGATAAATACAATGTTAGTCTAGGGTCCTCCACGTAGACCACTGCTTCCAGGCTTGAGAAATTTCAGTTTTGGGACTCAACTGCAGTGTGTCTTGCTATGGTGGTAGCATAACTAGCATATGGAGTGCCTCAGACAGCACAACAACTCGTTGAGGCCTTTGTGAATCTGTGCTAACATCTCGACTTATTCCTGCATGCATGTAGCTTAGTCTTGCTGTTAACAGGTACAGTATACATTATGAGTTTAGCACGATAAAATATTTTGGTGGTCTCATCTTCTACCCAGCTATATTTTCAAAATCCTCTTCAAGTAACACACTGTGTGGAACATGTGGCAGTAATCCAGTACAGATGACACAGACATAGCACAGTGAGAAAATCCAGATCCGAGAGAGAAATGGCTGCAAGTGCCCATGAAAAAAAAAGCTGTTAGTGTCATCTGACATTCCAGAATTGGACAAACCTAAATCTGTGAACAACTTGGGGGAAAAAAAAAACAACTCTGAACACTGCGTTGACCTTGTCTGAGTTAAACCTCAACTAGTTTGTTCTCATGCGAAGCGCCGAGCCAGGCAGTGGGTAAGCAAACGTACTGCACCATCTGGGTCAGCGCTCAGAATACAGTCTTGTGTGTCATCCATTGCATACAGATGGTGTTGCAGCCCACTGTCCCAGCTAGTGTCTTCACATACAGAGCCGGGTGATAAAACAGAAATTCTAGAGCTCTACAAAAGTAAGTAGTCACATCTAATCTTAGAAATTAAATGGCCAACCTTAAGATTTTCTGAGCTTATTAATGTTCTCTAGGGTTGTTTTCAACAGAAACGCTTTGCTTAAAGTGTTTATTTGCTTCCACGTAATTCAGTTTGGTTTTATTTTTGAGAACTCTTTGGCCTTCATGATACAAAAGAGTTAAATGAATGTCTAAGTGTCTTTCTGTAGATAGTTCACTGTTGAAATACCTTTTTCTTCTGGAGCACGTAACACTAGTGTTTTTAGTCTCTTGTACAGAAGAGTCAGGGTTGTTGAAATTACAGCTGACTCAATTTTACAAGTACAAACAACAGTGTGTGAGAGAGAAAGCTAGCAGGTCAAAGACAAGTAGGGACTCTGCCAGCCTGCTCCTCCCAGACATTTAATAAATCATGCATACTCCTAGTAGAATTATTTATGAAATGTTTATGACAGTACTGTATGAAAAAGAAATAAACCTGGGTAAAGCTGTCTCCTGTTAAATTTTACTGCAGAACTGCTGGCCTGAATCTGTGTCTCATGGTCTGTTGTCTAATTTGTTAGCTGTCACTCAGCTGTGACTGAAATCTCTTTGAATTTATTTTTTACTGTCTTCAGAATGAGCAAAAAAGGAATATTCACTTAGCACTGATTTCTTCTTACTTGACATATTAGAATAATGTCAGGATGCACAGAACTTTCCTTTTCAGTTCTAAGAAAAAAAAATGCTTACTGCATTATTGTACCTATTTGTTTCCCAAACAGAAAAGAACAGCCCTGATTTTCTAGGACCAGAGGTTTTTGCACATTCACACCCCTGCTAGTGATGGCAATCGTTGTATGAATGACTGTTGCAGTTAGGCTCACAGAGTTTTAGCTGCGTTTCTGTAAATGAATACCACGTCTTTTTTGTTTGGCCAGTTACACGTTCCTCTATAACCTGCATGTAAAGGTACACTGTAGCTTTTCTCCTCTTCTTTATCTGTGCTGTGTGTAAATATAGAGAGAGACTTCTTTTTTTTTTTTTTTTAAGAGGGCTCCAGGATGGTTTCTATAGTAACTAAATTAGCAATTAATTCACCAGGAGAAAAAACAATCCCAAAACATTGCTTTGTATAGTAGGGCACTTTTTTAATATATTCCAATTTCATGACACTATTAGTAAAACAAAGTTAAACTTTGTGCACAGATGATGGGTATTCATCAGTCTGTGGGTGGATGGTGATTGTGGAAGAAGCATTTTGATGGTTGAGCCAGTGTACCAGTAACATCTCCATATGGTTTGATGTACAGTATTTGTATTTTCCTGGCACATCTTCTGTGGTAATAATAATTTGTTGTAACAAAGATCTTGATGTCCATCTTTGGTAACTGTTCCCCACATACGAAAGCTGTGCATGCACACAATATACTATAATGCACACATTCATGTGCATGAAGTCTTGCTGCAGACTGTTGAGGATAATTGTTCTATTTTTAATTCCAAAAGAAATGCAGTATGTTTATTCTCTGCTGTATCCCTGAAGCTCTTCATTCTGTGGTCTGAGTAAGCAGGGTCAAATTAAGGTAGCAGCATCCACTGGGAGCCAGAAGCTGAGAGACAGCAGTGATTTCACTTTAATTTGCCATTGTCCATACCAGGTGTGACTGGGCACTGGCAGGAGACCTCTGCTATGCAGAACTGCAAGTTCTGGACGCTGGGCAGTTGAAGAATAAAGTCTAAGTTTGGTGCTGCAAGTTTCTAGAGGTAGTTCTTATTACAGCATGGTGATAACCAGGGGACCCTTTCTCTGTTACTCTCCCTGTGTAGCAGGTTCTTTCCCTAATTGTGTTTCAGGTTGAGAGTTGCATGCGTCTGTCTTACTAGAGGAAAGTCGATGCTGAAAAAGAGAGCAGGGTGCAAGGGCTGACTCTGTTTTGGGATTCTGTACAACCAGAGCCATTCAGGTGAATTCGAGATGTAGGAAAGAAGGCTGTTAAGAAGTCCCTAATATAGGGGACTATTGAGGGGAATAAAAGGCAGCATGCCTCAGCTTTCCCAGAAGCTGGGCAGTTATATCAAGGACATTTCATTATATCTCTCAACTGTTTTTATACCTTACCTTAGACAGACATTCTGGTCACTGTCAGAAATATGGTACTGAGTGTGTGGGATTTTCTTTTGTTCTAATAGAGCCCCCTTTTGTTTCTCTCCCAGCTTCGTAAGTGTAACCTCAGCATTAATGATTCCCATGGCTTGAATTAAAATGAAACATTCATTACAAAATTTAACATCTCTGTTAGAGATAACTGGCTAATATCATCTAAGGGAAGAGGGAAGTCTGTTACGGTGGTCTGAACCTATTCTTGACATATGTTCTGCCCAGTCTGAGGTTGCTACTAACGTTGATCTAAAGAACCTGCAAATACTATGCTGGAACAAGGGCAGCTCTTCAAGGCTGATTGTGGCAACTTGACTGAAGCCTCAGGTTCCAGTACAGGTTTCCTACCATGTACTGGAAAAGCCTGAAACTGGAGGCAACAGCAGAGTAAAATCACTTTCCTATAACTTTTACTGCTCTGCTTTCCTTCCTGTCCTTGGCTGGTGATAGATCTGGGTTACTCTCCTCCTGCTCATAGTTGGTGTGTGTCTTTTCAGTTGGCAAGTGTGCTTCCAGCTCCTAGACATCTGCTATGTGGAACATCAGTCTTCTGAGAAAAATAGTGCCATTTGAATCAGATTGGGGGAAAAGGGAGGGGACACTGTGCATCTATGTGAGTTGAGATTGTGTCTCAGCGTGATGAGAGTTTGCGTTCAATCATGTATGAGGGCTCTCAGAGAATTAATGGTTATGTTTTAGCTTTGATGATTGGTTGCAACTTTTTGAAAAAATGTTGGTCTTTTTAGTGCTTCTAACTCTTTATGTGAAAATGAGTATGAGAGGATGCCAACTAAAGTTAAAAAAAAAACAAAAACAAAAAAATCACAAGTGACATCCCAGAAATCACAAGGGTTTAGTTATTCAGTTTTGGCCTTCTTGCTTGTGAGTATTTGGATGCCATTTTTATGCAACCACAAGAGAACAGAAACCATAAAGGAATCATTTAAAAAAACAAAACAAAAAAAAGTTTTTGATTCCAGCAACTAGATAATGCTTGGAACAAGTTATTAGACTTAGTACCATTTAATAGGTGGTATACGAAAGTGTCTGGAAAAGGTGACCTTCACCATTAACAATGACCTTCTGTGTAGCTGCATAAACCAAAATTAAAACGATACCATAATGACAACACATGTTAATAGTTTTAATATTTTTATGCTTCTCTTTTACTTTTTTATGCTTCTGGTAAGCAGATAGAGGCATCTGGTGAGAGGATGGTTAAATCCCTACCTACTTTAAAAGACAGAATTGTCTTTAATCTTTTCAGGAGATGGCCATATTGCAGCCATGAAATACCCATGTTTTCACTGTGCAGGAGATGGGCCCTGAGAGAGCGAGCTTTCTGCTTTATCAAAGTGCCGTTCCGTAAATGCAGGGTCTTCCTGCCAGCTTTCTACTGACTATGAAGTATTTGATTTTAAGTAAAAGACACCTCCCTGCTATCTATCTTCTTCATGTGCTAGCAAGAGCAGGCTAACTTCTGAAATGCTCTGACAATTCAGAAACTGGGACAGTCAGCAGTGTGCTGGTGTGCTGTTGGGAGGCACTAAGCTGCAGCGAATCTTTGCTGCAGAGGTGCTTGTGTGAGCCGAGGCTACGGGTCAGCCAGTACCTCTCCTTACGAAGAGATAATGGAGAGCTTCTGCACTGCATTGGGGAAAAGGTTGAGCTGACGTGCTGCCTGCCTGGCTTGCTTCCTCCGTCGTTCTAACAAGTATTTCATTGTTTTTCCTGCGTTCCTGAATAATGTCATTATAAAGCTATTGTTCTTCATCTATGTGAGGAAACCATTTCTGGTGTGGTGAAGAGATACTTGTGTGGAAAGCTGCTGAGGAATAAATAAAAAGCCCTTCCCAGAGTCCCTTCTGAGCCAAATGAGTCTATAATCCTATGCTTTAATTTGTGAATACAGTCAGCTGTATAAATGGCAGTTATTTTATTGTTACAGTATAAGCTAAAATTAGGAAGATCAAAGAGTGAAACCAAATCAGTGTCTTCCCATCCTCTGTTCCTTGTTTTTCTTCCTTTTTGGTCTTTATTAGTTTCCTCAATTTCCTTTCACGGTATCTTCTGTGGAGCAACACTAGGTCATAGGCGTGGTGCTCCCAACACCCATCATTCAATGCCCACTGAACCACAGGACAGAGGAACTCATACCAAAAGTCATTGTCTCACCTGCCTGCAGATTCAGGAAGGCATGTTTGCGTTGGTTAAAAATAATTATAATTCATATTTCTGAGGTTATTTTTGCATCAAGTCTAGAAACTTGGGATTTTTTTAAATGAATGCTAAGATTTTGGATAATTTGGTTCATTAAAATACATAAGGAGGTGATAGCCTGGCCCTTCCCTTGAACCATGACTGAAAGTCAATTTTATTAATGTGAATGTATAGAAGAGAATTACTGTTTCCTCTGATTTAATTAAATTTACTAATATTAATGTCTATGTTTGAAGCAGGTAGACATTTTCTAGGTGAAAAAAGGCAGCTTTTAGAGAATCCATGTATTTTAGTCAAGTAAGCATGTTAATTTCCATTGGTTTTTTTATCTAGCATGGAAAATGTTTTCCACTGAGGGAACGGGAAGCGAGAAATTGTGATACTAGTTGCCCCTGTAACGAGAGTTAAGATTTCATTGTTTTCTGCTTTACTTTTGGCAGTTGTTTTTTTGCCCATAACAAGCTGTTTTCCTCTTCTGCCCCATTTTTTCGCTTGTAAAGTTAGTGTAATTCTACTCATACATCTCCTACCCAGATTTTCTAACATTTTAGTTGGAAAAATGCTTTCAGAGGGTACACAGGAGTTCATTCCCTCATTCTCTCTCACTTGCCCTCATGTGTGCTCACTGTCTTACGCAGTCTTAATACCAACTCTGAGGACAAAGGTAAGCAAGGAGTTAACTCTGCAAGTGAAACCTTCCTAGTGATTGGATTAAGACCAGAAACCCAGTAAGCAATGAAGTCTTAAAGTTGCCTATAAAAAGCTAGATAACTTTTTCAACCTCTGCCCAACATGTTATTTACAGTTCTTCACTCCATCCTCTTGGAAAAACAGAACTCATCAGTGAAAAATGTCCGTCGTTCACAGAGTTTTCTGTCTCAATATATACACGCTGTTCTTTCTGGCTAACGTTGCAGGCTTCCAAGACCCAGCTAGTAAAGATGCCAATAAATCTAAATCCCTGGAGACAGAAGCATGGGGTTTTGAACTGTCGTTTGTGCCAGTGGATGTTAAACAGCTATTTTTTTCCATTCTGTTTCCTTAGGAAAAATTTCTTCTTTTGTTGAGTAGTTGAAGTTCTAGACAAAGGTAAGCTAGGAAACAAATAACTCAAAATAAATGAAGATACGGCTTTGTAGAGGAGAGATTGTCATGGAGGGCGTATTGTGTTACACGACATAAGAAGTTAGTTTTAAAGCTGGATCTGAAAAGTTTAACAGCAACTGTTTCACCCACTCTAAACAGTATTTGAAAGGTGCAGCCTTGCTGGAATACTGTGTGACGAGTGTCCTTCTACAAATGTGCAATGAATAAATCCATAATTTGATTTTTCCATCTGCCAGCTGTGTATCAGATATGGATGGGAGAGCTACCTTTAGACACTTAATGGGGTTAGTTTAAAACTTAAATTATGTTCTTTCCTTTTAAAAAAATCTAAATAGGATTTTTAAAAAGCTAAATAGATTTTTAAATACAGTAGGAGAGCAGAGTTCTAAAGGTGATGATCCATAGAAGGTCTTTAAAATACATGGAGGTTTTATTATATGTCTGCTATCCAGTTATCAGACTAGTTTTTGCAGCTTCTTGCGGTGAGTTATTAATCCTAATTTTATCACAGAAATAAATGGCAAGACGGTTAAGTCTGTGTAGACTGCTGCATAAACAAAACAAAGCAAACAAAACCAGAAAAGAGTAAATTTGAAATCTTAGAAGCAAATCTAAGACATAAAATTTAATATTTTTTATTAGCTGGCATTAGCGCTCTCCTTTTCCCTACAAATTCCCGTAGCCTCTGGCTGAAACCTCTGACAGAACTCCTTTTGGTGGCAGCGTGCAGAGTTCACACAAGAGTGCTGAACAGGCAAGTAGTGTGTGTGTGTGCCTGGAGTCATACCTTGTTGTCTTTAAATCCCCCCTCCTTTTGTTCTAAAAGTGATAGCATTACTCTGAGGAACATAAATTTAATGGATGTGTAGCCAGAATCAAGACCTACTCAGAGCAGTTTTCTTCAGAGTGAAGCTGTGTGTGATACAACCAAGATGAAGTATGTTTTTTCTTGATGAGCTGTTTCTACCAGTTGTATTTTAAGAGAATTCTGTGACATTAATCAAGGCTGTTTCCTCTTCTATATATTTAATTTTGTAGATATTTCCATGACTGCTTGTGCGGTAGATATCAGCCTGTATCTGATCTTGCTCAGTACAGCGCTTGTCTGTTGCATATTCCAGGTATGACAGATTTTTTCATTCCCGTTATCTTGTCTGTGTAAAAACACCAATCCCGCTCCGAAGGTTAAGGGAGCCAAATGGCAGTAAGTGAACACAACGCAGCTACCATCAGACAAACAGCTCATACTACCTTTCTGAAACCCTGTGACAGTTTCATTCTGCATCTCTGATGGTTTGAATTTATTAGAACTTTCATCCTTATAGAAAGAAGAAAGTTAATAGTGTAATTAACTTTATTTTTTTAAAGCAGCATATGTAATGAGAAATATTCCTGGAATTACAGTTCTCAGCAGAAGGATCTAAGTATTTTTCATGGATATACATTGCCTTAGTGTAAAAATGATAACAGGAGACTGTGGGATGAGAGCAGCATGATACAAGTCTGTGTGTACATCTGTGCAAGTGAATAGCATTTATAGATAAATATTTTTAATTTAATGGCTACAGCAGGATGTAATTGGCCAAATTAAAAAGGTTAAGATGGAGAAGATAAGATGGCAGATGATGACAGGTAAGAACATATTTTGTTGTTATGCAGTAGCTAGTGCATGGTGAACAGTCTGCTCACTGACTGCAGTATCACTGTGCAGAGCTCAGATGAAGATACTGATGCAGGAGTTCTCTGAGTAGTAGTACTCCATCTTTGGCAAAATTCCTAAAGTTAGAAGAGTAAAAATGTTGAATATTGTATAGTCTATTATTGTTCCAGACTGTTTGGCTCCTGTGGAGGAGGTAGGATTTCCTGGCATAATATGAACGCTTTTGGAGTTTGCGTGATAGCTGCTATTGAAACAGCAAGGGCTGACCACTTAAACAAGGTGACTTTCTCAGTCTCCTGAAAGGAATTAAAACAATTATGATTGGGTGGGTGAGCGAAAGTAATGAAGTCCGTAGTGGTCAGTATTTTAGCTTGCTCCTCTGAACACTCAAATGTCTTACTGTGATCCAACAAGGGAAGTTCCTATAAGAGCTTGAGTGAAAAATGGCTTATTTCCAGGAGCTTTATGACCTTTGTTCATTTCAGTTGCCTACACTTCATCTCCACCAGTTTGCTTACTCACCTCCTGTCAATAAACAGTTTCACAAATTTGGCTTTTACGGAGTTGTTTAATTTTTCTATAGGTTAGAGGAACCTAAATCAGAATAAAAACAGACCTTTCAGTTGAAGCACTTCCTAACAGTTACTCAGAATGAATTATGAATTTTGCTGGCTATTTGCTTTGCTGATACAGAATAAAAATCAGAATTTAAAACTCCTACCAGGTCACTTTCTATGTAAATCTTTATCTCTTCAGAGCTGCTCCCTGTGTGTATATTCCAAGTGTATCAGCACTTACATTATCATCTTCTGCTTAGTAGACTGGAACTAGTGTGAGTCTTTAATATAATGGCGTTTTCTTAAGTGTTCAGATATTTCAGATAATTTGATGAGCTTGGTATAACAGCTAAAATGATTGCTGTTCACAGATATGTGTTTTGTTCCTCCTGACAGACTGCACTAAGGGTTGGAGATGGTATGTGTTGGGGTTTGTTGCTTGTGTTTTCTTAATTAATGGTATAACTATCAATTACAATATTTCAGAGTCACTGAGCTCCGCTTATTCCAGTGATACTGACTCTCAAGTGACTAAAGTATTTCCAGCGGGAAAGATTTGGACAAACTTGAAAACAGGCCAGGCTTTTATGTCTATGTAGCTCGTCCATGGAGGAGCATGTAGCCATCCCAAACTATGACACTTTAACAGTATCTTCTATCATGACTGATCTGCTTAATACAGAGTACATATATTATGTTTATAATCCATGTTTGTATCACAGCTAGGGGCAGATTCAGTGTTAAAAAACTTTAATAGAATAGTAAATCAGATTTTTAAAAAGAATATTACAGGCCGGTATAGTTGTATAATGAAGGCGAGACTTTCCACGTGAATGCAGTGCAATGATTTCAAAAGCATTTTCTTTGTAGCATAGAAAAACCCCTCATAATAGGAATATAAGTGTTGAAGTAAATTGCACATTCCGATTACTTCGTAAACTGAAATACTGATGATGGGATAAACTTAATCTTTAAAAATTGTATTTAGTGACACATAAAGGTGATGTTTTCGTGCCCGGAATGAAGTAGTTGTTTCAGAAGGCTCAAAAGAAAAACATCTGGCTTTGTTTGTTTGCCCTTAGCCTGACAGCTCTGTACTAAAGGTCTTACTGAAAATTACTTCCCAACAGGTTTTAGGTCACAGGATATTTTCATTGTCATTTTCTTTCCAATAAACAAGAAAGTAAAAGTATTTTTCTGAATTAATTATGCTAAAATGAATGTTGCCTTCAAGATCAAGAAAAATAATACTTTATATTTTTTAGCATTTTAAGTAAAACGTGCAGCTATGTACATAGGCTAATTTTTTGACAGTTAAGCTAATGCAAATTTTCCATACATAGGAAAATGCATCCTGAATGCCTTGTCATCAGTGAAACGTGGTCTGCAAGCAGCACATTCTTGTCTTGCGGGCCTTAAACATGAGCAACTGTAAAAGGACTTCTTGAGTCCTCTGTGCGTGCACATACGTGTGTTTATGTATATTTCAGGAGAAAGAACAGTTATAATGTTGAAGAATAAAGACTTTTTAAGGCAGGGAAAAAATGAAAGAACCATTATTTTAAAATATATTAGGCAATAAAATAAATCTTAATAGGAAAGAAATGTTATCTTTACCAGTAGCTAATTGGCTGGAGGACTTGGTCCTGCTCCTGTGACTGACTGAATTCCAGAACTAAGATTTTGGTGAAAAGACAGAAACAGAGTGAGATACTAATGCACTTTCTTCAAGTGTATTGTTAGTTTATTCAAATGTCTTACAGATGTATGAAAGCTAAAAAGAGTGAAATAGTACTTCTGAGTCCAGTCACAGCTATTTCCAATCACAAAGAAAAGAGTGGAAATTAGCTTCAAGATGCTTCACTGTACTTCACTGATGAGAGACTGTGCAGTGTGTTTGAACTGGAGGAAGTCTAATGGCTCTTGATCAGGAAACGCTTGGGTTCTAAGCATTGCATTTCAAGGCAAGAAATTTCAGAAAAAAACAGTCTTGACTGCTTTGGAGGTCGTCAATGTTTGGATGAGAAATTTTGTAAAGTCCGTTCCTGTGCTGAAACTCAGAGATGCCAACTACCATGTGATAAAAGTTCTGATTTCAGCTTGTGCCACCTGTCACCCAGGCATTTAGGAAGCAAAAAGATTTGAGTTAGGGAAGAAAGGAGGAGACAGAGAGGACTTAACTGCCTTACATATTTCATTCCCAGAGAGTTCTCAGCCTAAGATTTAGACAATCACTTGATGTGACCCTGCTGACAAAGAATAATTCTAAGCAGAAGGGGCTTTTCTTCTTTGTAAATGAGCAATCCATGAGTATTGCGCTCTTTCTGAAATCTTTGCTACAAGTCACAGACTGTATTCTGGGCACAGCATTAGCGTGACAACGTAGGCAGGTAAACCATTCACATGTAGGCCTATTTCCTGGGTTATTTTGTCACTGTCTTTTCAATATGTCACTTTTCTCCCTTCAAAATCTGACAAGTCTCTGCTTGCTTTTTGTGAGTAATTGAGCCAGAATAAAATTTCCTGCCACTGTATGTTCTCAAATCGATAAGGTAAAGCAAAGCAAAGTGTCTTTCTTCCTGAAAACTTCCGTCTGAGAGCTGTCTCCAGCAGCAGACTGAAGCTGACAAAATGAAAGGCCCACCAGGAGATGAGTCTGAATCTGAAGTCTTTTAAGTATGTGGGCAGCAAGGGGAAGACAGCAGGATGATATACCACAGATTTCTGTTCCAAATCTCCTTTCACTTTCTCGTATTCCTGTTACTACCTTGTGACATATTCCTCTCCTGTTTTTCCATTTGCATTTATTCTTTCTTATTCCATTTGCCCTTTTAAGAACAGCAGGCTAAATGTCGTGTGTGGACAAATAATTAGGTGGTATTTTACATTTGTTTGTCTCTAGACAAAGACAGCATATGATGCATATGAAATACCCAAAATAATAGCTTTATCCACAGAAATTCCTGGTTTTAAGAGGAGTAAGTTTGTCAGGTATAATATGATATTGAATCGGTTAAAATATTCTTTACAATCAAAGTTATGGTTTTGAAGCAAAATAGTAATTGTCAGAAAGGATTGAATTACCCTTACTCGTTGAATGTTGAAAAGACAGGCTTTGAAAAGATGCACGTCCTCGAAAGGTCCAGATTTGACACTTCTTGGTTTATGTCAGTCTTTGAAATTCAAAGGGGATAAAATTACCTCTTAATAAACAAGAAATACAAACCTGTATATAAACAGGATATCATCTTTGTCTATCAAAATTGGTGAATATATGTAATGTGAAATACATTTTTCTCTCTTCCCTCCTCTTTATTCTCCTTAACCTCTATCTTTCTGTTACCTGCTGACCACTGTGTGGGTTTAACTTCAGTGCAGGTATGTTGTTGGGTTTGGTGGTAGCAGCTGATTCTGCTGCTCAGCATTAGTGGTCTCTTTACAGCAGTTACAGCACTGATGGAAAAGAGAAATTTGCCCGGAAAATAGTTATATAAGACCATAAAATTTGCTACTCTGGGTTACACTGGGTTTTCTAGGTAAATATTCTGATCTGGTAGCTATTGTTACCTGACTGTTACCAAGAAGATTAAAAATATCCAAGTTAAAGGAAGCAAATACTGCTGCTGAAGGAAGAATACTTTCTTGTTCCTGTAGGACTTCCATTGCACTGAAAACTTGAAATTACTTTTATCTCTACAAGAAAAAAAAATGCCATCTATAAGTGAAAACAATATCCTACTTCCTTAAAAACAAGAGGAAATCTACTAAGTGGAAGTAGAGTTCATGCTAGGATTTACAATGCATATCCTCTGAACTGAAGAAAATTACTTGAAAGTGGAAGAGAATTTCAAATATATTGACCTTAACAAACTCCTATGCTGTGTTTGCATGGGAAGCTAGCGCCCTTATCTCAGCAGTGCAGAGAGGTCTCGAATCTTTCTGAACATTTGTTATTCACTCCAGAACATTTCATGGAGGAATCCCAGTGTGCAAAAGTTAAAAATGCTTAAAAGTGTAAAATCACTTCCATCTGGCACTGGAGAGCATGTGCTAGAGCTCACATCCTGTAGGTGATTCTGGGTGAGGCGTTCCTCAAACTTTCTTTAGTTGTTATTGACTTAAAGATAATCTTAAATCTTAGAAGATTTAAGAAAAAATAAAAAACAAACAAACAACAAAAAAAAACACACCAAAACTAAAGCACTTGATGAAATGAGACTCTTAAAGAAGGAAACACTGAGTGACATATAAACTTGCCACTTTTTAATGGTCTGGAATAGTGCTTTGCCCTCCTCCTTTCCCATCATAAATAACTAAAAGGCAGGTATAGGACATGGTCTTTGAGAATGAACAGTCGCACCTAGGATAACTGTTCTTTCTCAGAGATGATTTGCTGACCTGAAAGTATTCATTATGAGTATTTATTTTTAAAAGGACAAATGTTAGGTCATCTTGTTGACTCTGGGCATGTTTCAAGTTCCCTGTAATTGCTCTGTCAGTCTTTTTCCCATCCATCCTTCCTTGCCAAAATCCATAAAGTCGCGTTGTTTTGTTCCTGTATCACCCAAATTAAGCTTAAAAAGCAGTAGATGTTAGCTGTTTATACAGCCCTCACTTGCACAGTGTCTCCAAGTAATTAAACAATTAAGAAAATACTATATCATCTTTTACCCCTAATCAGCCAGAAGACTTGAATAGAGACTCCCAAATACTGCACTGGGTAAGAACAATTAACGAAAAGGCCTTTGATGTTACATAGTATTACACCCACAACATCTGTGTGTAATTGTGCCCGCCATCTTCTGCAGCAGCCATTTCACCAGTGAGCCTGGAGCAGGTGGTAATGGGAGTAGGATTACCTGAGGCATCGATGTAGCTCAGGTGTGCTTCTGGGTGAATAGCTCAAAGGTATTTCTGACATGAGTGCCGAACATTTACTCCCTTTTTGTGAACATCAAGTAAATAGTTTTATCCACTTTCTGTCATAACAGTACTGGATTTAGGGTGTCTCTGTAACGTATCTCCTGTTTCCAGAATGTGGAAGTGCTATGTTGTTGGTTCCTGCAGGTATAAGGAATGCCACTTCCACTGTATTTTTCATCTTAGGTAAACAAATTGGAATTTTCTTGCTCAACAGCGCCATAAGGTATGAACACTGACACGTGCAAATAGTGCAAAATTCATTCTGTGTAGGAGTCGGCAATGCAGACCTGGGGAATTTGATGGTGGTTAATAAATTGATGATTGAGAGAGCACATAAGAAATTTTTGGAATTGGACAGAACCTAAGATAATCGAAGGTGAAAACCATATCCTTTTAAGCTCTAAAGAGACAAATTTGTTTCCTTACTTTGTTGGTAATGGAGCTTTACCAAATAGTGTTTCTATACTAAAGCAATAATGAATCACGCATGTAGTAAATATTGCAATTAGTGATATTTAAAAAATTTGCTTGTTTGTAAAGCAGTTTGAAATCTAGGAACTAAGAGTATAACTCTCGTTTACCTTTTATTATCATTTAAAGATGTCTTTGTTCTTCCTGCTTCTTATGGTACTATTCCTGTTCATTGTAACAGCTAAGAGGTGTTAATTAGAAAACAAAATCCTTAAAGGTATTTAGTTGTGCAGAACTTTTACATGACATAATTTCCAATCTAGTGAACATCCAGCCCTTGGGCCATTAACTTTAAACATTTTACAATGTATTTAATTCCAGGTACAACAACTATTTAATTTGCATAAATAAATGACAATACGTACGAAAAATACTCCAGTGCAGTAGAGGAGATAAGAGTTCCGCTGTGACTAAAGGAGCAGATGAAAAAGGGCAGGTCAAAAAGCAGCTTATTTGCATGAATGCATAGAAAGTAAGTATTAATTTCAGTTCGGTATTTAAAACATAAATCCATGTTACGCAGTCAAAAGAGTAAAGGTTAATGGATTTTTGAAGTGGTAGTGCCAAAACTGCATTGTTAATCAGTACAGGATGGGTTGTTGCCTTTGGTAGCAACATAGAATCATCGAATGGTTTGGTTTGGAAGAGATCTCAAAGATCATCTTGTTCCAACCCCCTGCCGTGGGCAGGGAAACCCTCCACTACACCAGGTTGCCCAAAGCCTCATCCAACCTGGTGTAAGATGTAAGAGACGATGAAGGCATGGGATGTGTTTTTATAGAGTGGTAATGCCCATGGTGAAATCTCAGCTTTAAAACAAAAAAGCTGACTGTTACAGTTTGAGTGGAGAGATAGACACAAGGGTATTATTGATTAATGTAATTTTGTACAAGCTAATTAGGATAGCTAAATTATATTCTTTAGCTTTTTTTTTAAAGATGCTGTTAAGCATAAGTGTGTATATATATATTAAAAATATGCAAATAAGGAGGAAGGGGCAAGGTATATGGGACTCTCAGTGTGAGAAGTCTAAAACTGATGTGCTATGAAAAGAGGAACATGAAGAAATGAAAAGATGGGTAAAAGTGACTAAAGTGATGGGAAAGAAAGATAATTTTAGCAACTGACTTGTGCATAGCATGTGGGGACTACTGTGGTTGTGGAGCAGGCTATTAGACCTGCGGTGTTAGTAAACAGGATAGATTTTGAGCACTTCAGAATAATCCTAGCAATCAGGAGGGAAAAACCGAACCAAAGCCCCGCAATGCTTGGGAAGGTGAGGAAGAAGTCAAAGCAATTGCCCTGCTGGCAAAAGTGAGAGGAAGCAGCGAGTAAAGAGAAAATGTTTAAGCTTTTGTAATGAAGGTAATCAGGAGCAGAGCCCAGACGAGTGGCTGGGAAAGGAAGGCGAGTTTAGCTGAAAGGCGTTTGTGAGGCAGGGTTGGATGGACTGAGGTGGCAGTGGACTGGCACACGTTTTGGGTCTCTCAATAACGAGATTGAGTGAAATCCTCAGAAGTACGGTGAGGGAAGTACGGGGGGAAGGGACAAGGCTTGTTTTCCCCTTCGAATGGTTTGAGAAAAGGAGCAGGATGTCATGAAAGAGGAGGCAAAGGAGTGGTGAAAGAAACGTTCGCCAGCACCCCCGGTATTGCAGAAGCCGGAGATCAGTCAAAACCCCCTGGGGCTGGGGGAGGGGGCGATCTGACGGTATAAACACAAGGAACCGGTGTGAGAGGATTGTCGTGCCGTTTGGTGAAAGGTGTTTCGGTGGCGCGAAGGGAGCTGTGGTGTCGCACGGCGCGGGGGCGAACACGCCTGCACCCGCTGCGTGCGCCGGGGGCCCCCCGCCGCCGGGCGGCCATGGCTGCGGCTGCGGGCGGGGAAGCCGCCCGGCGGGAGGCGGCGGCCGGTGGCGGGAGGCCTGTGCCTCGCTCCCCCGCTCGGAGCATCCAGCCGGGCTCCGCCGGCTCCGCGCTGCGCGGAGAGGAGGGAACCAGCTGCGCTTGAGAAAAATAGGTCACGAACGGACCCTCCGGTGACGGCGAGGTGAAGGGCGATGAAGCGGCACCAGCGGGGTTAAACTGGGTCAGGGAATATTTCGGGAAGGTTTGGCGGACAGGTGGGAGCAGATAACTGGTTTTTGTTAACGCTCGCAGACCGACAGGAGCAGCTGTTTACTCACTTGCCCTAAGTGGGATGGCTCCGAGCCAGGCTCGGCACTAATTGGGACCAACATCCTATGTCAAACAAGACCGTCCTCCGGCAGGAGCGCGAGCAAACAGCTCCAGCCCGGCACGCCACCCCCCGCCCCCGGCACCCGGCAGCAAAGAAAGAGGGGGAAAAAAAATAAAATAAATAAATAGCCGCGGCGGCAGGAAATCTAAGGTATGCGGCTCCCAGAGGTCGGGCGAACTCCGGTGCGAGAGGAAGTGTGCGCCGAGCCGGGGCGGGGGCGCAGCCGGCGGGCTCGGCCCGCGCGGTCAGGTGGGGGCGCGGGGGCGGCGCGGAGCGGAGCGGGGGCCCGGGCGGGGGCGGGCGCGCTCCGGCTCCGCGGGCCGCCGGGGGGCTCCGGCGGAGCGAGCCCGCCGCCCCGGTAATGGTGAGTGCGGGGGGCGGCCCCGCGGCCGTGGGAAGCGGCCGCCCCGCGTGGGGCGGGGGAGGCTCGAGGGAAACTTCCCCCCCCCCCCGCGCCGTGGAGAGGCCGAGGCCGGCGGGCGGGAGGGAAACGCGCTTCTTGCTCGGCGGAGAAAACGTGCCGGTGCTGCTGGCCGCGGCCAGGGCGCGGGGCTGCGGGGTGATGCCCCGGGGGGAGGCGGGGGGGCGGCGCGGGGCCCTCCCTGGCGCTCCGGCGGGGACAGATGCGGTGTTGTAGGAAGTTTGCTTTCTCGCTGCCGCCAGAAGCACAAATAGCTGCCGGCTTCCCTAAATTGTAGGGCGTTTCTCGGCGTGGCTTTGCCATTTCCCGTTCGGTTTGCCCGCAGGTGTTAAAACCCTTCCCCGAGCAGCTGGTCGTTACCAGCGGCCCCGGCGGGGAATCCCTTCCCCGGGGCTGGGCTGGGCTGCCTGGGGGCTGGGCGGGCTCCGGGCGTCCGCAGGGTTCACCCACAGCGCCGAGCAGGCAGGCAGGAGATGGGCTCCGATGACATTTGTCGTCGTGGTTGGGAAATACTTGTTTCATTAGTTCGGTTCGCCTTCGGTTAGAGGCTGTAACAGATCTGCTTTGCTGCACAGAGGAAAATCCTGAGAGCAATGGGAAACAGAGGAATGCAGAGAAGTTTGGAAGGGGGAACGAAAGGGTGAGGGATTTTTGTTCTCTTCTGTCTGCATTGTTTGGGATTTCTCGGTCTCCTTCTTCCACCCCCTTAGTGGGATGAATTATTTAGCACCCTCATGTTCAATTCAGCCCTAAAGCTTGCGAGGGGAGGCTTTCATGTCTAGAAGAAAAAAGAGACGGTAGGTCTGTAAAAATGATGTCTGGCACAGAGCAACCCAGCTGTGATCTCTGGTGTGCACTCTGCTGTTCTGCCTACGACAGCCAGGCTCACACTGGAGATTCCCCTTCTTAACAGTGACCTAACGGAAAAGCCTGTTGTTCAGTATCTATTTTGCATGAGCTACTATGCTGTAGCAGTTGCTTCTTCATTCAGCCAGAGAGAGAGAGAGGATAAGAGGATTCCAGTTTAATTAGCAGTTTGTTAAAACCAGTCAGCTTTGTCTGATCACATGTTTATAATTTTAGAACGTATGTCTTAATTGCAGTAAATTCTGGTGTTGTGCATAAAGCAAATGCCACATGCTGTTTGCGGCATTGGCTGTGGCAGCTTCATGTTTCTATTTTTTTTTAATTTACTGCAGCATGTGTGTGTTTGCAATGGCAGATTTTTGTGTGTACTGTGGATATTTTGCATGAAGCAGATCTAGGCATTAAAGCATATGCTGTGGAGGTTTTTATTACCCAGGAAGCTGCAGGATGTGTCTCTCTTATTGGAGCGTATTCAGGTTGACATCTTGAATATCCACATGTTGTTCTGGTTGTTTTCAGTAATAGGACTTTTGCATGTTTTTAGCTTTTTTTATTGGAGTCTGAAATACTCTAAATGTTGAGGCCTTCTTCACTCCTCCTCCTCAATAATTACTCTGGTTGTTCTCAAACAAACAATTCCTGTCTTGCAGTATCCCTGAAATTAAACACTAGCAGATTGTACCCTGTCTTCTGCCTAGCTAACTGAGTCACTGCCATGCCTTGTGCTAGATTAAGCTGTTGTAGTATTGCTGCTGGTTGAATATGGAAGATCTCCTGTGTATACTGTGGTTTGCGTTACTGTAAATAGGATAATTGAATTATAGCTTCTCTCCAATGTCTTGTTCCTCTGGTGTTTTTGAAGATCAGTCAGCTTTAGCTGAGGTGCTAGGCAGGCTGCTGCCTAAATGTTTGCATGAATTAGGCAGTTCCACTAACTCTTAAAATTGGATAAAGAACTACTTTTGTTTGTTTGTTTTTAAATGCTGTGCTGCTGAGGAAGCCCTGTTTGTGTCTGAAAGCAAGGCACGCTTCCCTCCCTGCCCTAAAAAAGAAAAAGGTAAAATACTTGAATAACAGTTAATGAAATTCTTTTTTGTTGCATGAATTCCCGTATCAGAGACTCTGAGGTGAGCTATGGGGTGCATAACAGTAAGAGATTTTTTTGCCTTTTATAGCAGTCAGGACTCATTCAGGGCCTCCACTTGCTGGACAGAGAAGGGAAGTGTTCTATGGACGCTGCTGTAGTGGGGGAGAAGAGGTAATGAAATGAGTTATCTGTCAGCTCCTAACAACTTAATTTGAAGATCTTAATTGGTGAGGATGAAATGTGCAAACTCATGTAGAGCTTTAGTCGTTTGAGAGGAATATTCCTCTTCTCCAAGGCTTGGCTCCTTTTTACCACTGCATATGTCTTTTTCTGGTTCATAACCTCCAATATGGGATATTTGGTTCTTATTACCTATTTTAAATAAGCTGCTTCCTGCCCTCAATTTAGCTGACAAACAGTTTGAAATCCAGGATGTGTACTTCTGTCATTCCTAAGCCAGTATGAAACCTCAGACAGAACTGTGACCTTCAAATGAACTAAGACGTGTCTTTGCAAACACATATCTTTATAAAACTGGTGTAAAAAAAAGGGATAGGGAACTCTAGTCAGATCTTGCAGGGTCCTGATTTGAGATTAAAAGGCTTTTCCACTGGCTCCTGTTGTCGTTTTACCTCTCTCAGAACACTAGAGGAGTTTAAATTTTTTTGTTCGGTTCAGCTCTCTGTTGCTTTTGTTCTTCTCAACGTTGATGAAAGATGCAAGTATTTCTCTGTGCTTCCAGATTGTGTGCACATACCGAAATACCAGCGAGTGATGGAACATACCATTCTTGTTGCTTTCCAAAAGGCTTTTAGAATTTGATGGTTAATAGTGAATAGTTGAGTATAAATTTTTTAGTACCATTCCTGGTATGTGTGGCATTTTATATTTTCTCCTGGTTAGTAGTACTTGTTTGTATGCATGCTATTAAAAATACTGACAGTTCTTCATTACGTTTCAATATGCAACTCTCTTAATTTTTGTAAATACCTTCACAGTCTATTTGGTGACATTTACTAGATTTTTCCATAGTCTCTATTTGTTTCTAAATAAGGGGCAAAAAACCCCTACCTATGTATATTTTGAAGGCTGTGGCTCGTAAGCTACTAAACATGAGTCTGGGGTCATAGCAACTCTTAACGAAAATCTGATGAAACATTGCCAGGGCCCAACCAGAGGTCGTCGTTACAGCGACATATTGATGTGTCACCTCCTAATGACAACATGGCTCTTTCCTGACCCAGCTGCAGTTATGTACTGTACACAGATCTGTTTGGTTTTGTGTTGCATCACCTCAAACCTACTTAACTTTTCATACTTACCATGTCAGTTGAGAGAAGCTATGCCAAACAGGTCCCTGAGGAAAAATGTGTGCTTTTGGAAAGTCCTTATGTGGTTCCTTGAAGTTAGATGCCGTGGCTGTGTGGTCACTCATCATGCTCTAAGAGAAACTCATGTGTCTGAAGGATGCATTTTAGTCAAAAGGTATTGTAAGGATAACGTTTCTAGGTAATTTTATATGAAAATGAAATTTTCTATCAAGATGAAATTAAGCTGAAGGCTCTTATCCAGATAAAGGTTATCACTTGATTGTATTTTATGAGCTGCCATGTGATGTTGCTTTAGAGGGTTTTCTTGTTTCAAAAACTGTGATGGAAACTAGTAGCAAGTGTTGTCTGGACCTCTCGGTTTATGTTCCTTCGGACTCAAAGATCTCTTTCAGCAGGACCTCCTAATGCCATGTATTCTAGTGATTTGGTGCTGACAGGAAAGAACATCGAACACATGATCAGTGGTGATATGATAGTGTTTTCCTTCGCACTACTGATCTAAGCTGATACGCTTTAGCTTTTGGTATTTTCTGAGATTTTGAGTCTAACTTGGTGATGTTATTTGTAAAACATACAGGTGGATGATGTTACTTTTTCTAAGAATTGTATGAATATGCTGACATATTTTGCAAACACTGGGATTTTACAGTTTCTCATTCTGATGTTTTAGAGTGTGTGTCGTTATGCAGAAGAGAGTCTAAAAGCTGAAAGACGCTCCATGCTGTCAGTGCAGGGATGCTGGATGTCAGCTGTGGGGCGGGAGTGGGCAGTTAAGTGTTTTGTTTGCTTGAAAGTTAGGCATGTAGGATTGAAGAGCAGTTTTTGTTGGCACAAGAATCTGAATATTTTGATAAAAGAACTTTTTAGCACTCTGACAGCCTAGTTTAAAATACTCAAAATCAGTTGATTCTCGTATGTGGAGACTGTCTTGCTGTTAAAAGGATAATCACTTACGTTTTATGTATTGGGTAATTCAGTAAGTTACGTCTAGAACTTGGATATTTAAGTAGTTGAAAATGTGTTTCTTCAAATCCTGTTAAATCCTTCAAGCCTGCTGAAATAGTAAAAGGTGGTGTCCTGTACTAGGAGACCCTTACTGCAGTGTTTCTTAATTCTACATTAACAATGTGCCGAATCTCAATAATTAGCATATCTCTTAATGTTACGAAGTTCTTGTCCTCCTTTTCTTTCTAGTTTCATGTGTACTGCACTAGATGATGGAGGTGAATCAGTGTTAAGCTGTTTGGAGTTAGGCATCTTTAGGTACCCGTAAGGCAGGTAGGTCAGATTTAGCATTTTTCCTCTGCAGCACTTCATCCACCAAACTTGAAAATTAGCTGATGTTCTTGTGAAAAAATCTGTCGTCTTTTGCTTGTAGCAGCTGCCTTGGCCCATTTGGACATTGCACAGATTGCATTATTCTGCACATCCTTTTGAACATCTGTCTTATGTTTAACTTACTTCTCCATTTAAGCCTCGCCCAGTTGTTATTCCCAGAGGAGTGGAAAGGCTGCCTTTTGGAGAGCGAGACGTTTGAGTCTTGTCTCCAGACTTTAACTTTTCTGTCCCTGTGTTAGACTGTTGGCGTTTCTGATCTCTCTTCATACCTAGGCTTTGTTATGCCGTACTACTCTTGTATTCATCTGAATCAGGAGTGTTGTCAGAACAACATTAATAATACACTGTGCCATGTTCACTATTTGTGGGTGTTACCAGATGTAGGCGAAGATGATAGCTGATAGTTCTGTGTTTTGAAGCAACTTTTGATTTGCTTAAAATTAGGCTGAGGTAACCCCCCTTCTGCCAAATAAAATCTAATACCAGTTAAAGTGCATTTATGCTACTAGCTGTTTACTTTGTAAGACGAGGACAGTCTGTCTAGTGACAGAAGTGTAGAGGTCCAGGTAAAAAAAAAATCTCATGATCCTAAAACTTGCGCTACTTTGAGAACTGACTGTTTCTCCCAGCTTTGTGTTAGCCCCAGTTCTCTTTCTGGTTCTGCAGCACCTCCTTTAGGAATGACAGTGAGAACTGGGGCTTGACCTTGGCCTGCCATTGACAGAGGCCAGAACTGTCTAATCGAAATCTGCCCTCTTTCAGTTTAAATCCATTGCCTCTTGTCCTGTCACTACGTGCCCTTGTCAAAAGCCCCTCTCCACCTTTCTTGTAGACCTCCTTTAGGTACTGGAAAGCTGCTAGAAGGTTTCCCCAGAGCTTTCTCTTCTCCAGGCTGAACAACTCCAAGTTGGTGATGTCTGCCGGAGGGACGCTTGCAGAGGTCAGGAGGGAATGCAGCTGTGTTGTTGCTTGAACAGGACTGCGCCCTCAAAGCAGGTTAAGAGAACAGCCTGTCGCTCCTTCTCGCTTTCTTCTGTCTGTCTTTCTGTTGTAGCTATGGAGTAGAATGGATTCTTTATTTCCTTTTTTCATAGTCTAGTTAGCCATTTCTCTTTAAAAAGAGACGATGTGACTTTCTGTTGACATCGTAAAATCACATGGTACATGGGAACCATCTGAGTAAGAACTCCTTAAGCCTCCTGACCGAGTGAACGCAGCCCTCTAGATTCTGCCTGGCAAATGGCCAAACCCAGTGTTTTGCAAAGGCTATCTGTAGACCTCGGTTTCTGTTTCACTAATTCCACCTGAACTTGTAACTCATCATCTTAACAAGGCATTTCTGGTGTTACAGAATTGCTTATTCAGCAAGGAAGTGACTCCCTTTCTCTGGCTCCTGTGTGTGTGTCCCTGACTCATGCTCGCACTGAACAGTCTCTCGAAGTGGGTATGGTTTGGGTGTTTTAACCCTTTTCATGGGGTTAAAACCAATTTACTGTCACGTCAACTGTAAAATGATTGTTCTGGAAATTGAAATATATTAAATTTTAGACTCTGAAAATACATTGCATTTTGAAGAGAGAAATAAGAAGTGAAATTGTCCATTATGTTTCTTTATCAGCATATGATAATTGGAGCATGTGGAGCATTTTCATTTGTCAGTATTTTTTGTGCTGCTTTCTTGCTAAAATAATGCTGCAGAATTCCACAGTTCTTCCAGAAAGCATACATGCTGTTTGTTCACTTCCAAGTGTGTGTGTATTTAAAAAAGAAGAAAAGAAATAGACAATATTTACCTTATAGACCAGGAATTGTAATCCTGCTTGGTTCTGACTTATTAAAAGTAAGTTGCTGCAGTTTTGTCTTATTTCTGTTTCCTTTTCCAGACTGATAAAATGTAAGTTTTTTTATTGTCATACTATTTTTGATATTTTGTTACTGTACAACATGAACAAGACTAACAGCCCACAAGAGGGGTGCTGCTTTAATACTCTGAAAAAGTTTGTAAGATCTTTCTGAAATAAGCTGTTACTCACAGAAAGCAGAGGCTGCTTTTTTTTACCTTGATGACACGAGTCCCTGCAGCTAATAACTTTAATATTGTGTATATAGCTGCTTTCATTTCATAATACTTTTGTACCCACTCGCATTCCCGTTCACAGAGGTGGAATTGTTCCACTGCATACTAAATAGCAGTGTGGATGAAATGAAGACTTGAGGAAGAAAAGTAGTAGAATTATTTGTGGAAAAGAAGAAAAGCCAAAATCAGGTGACAGAGTAAAATAATAAGAGAGATGGGAGCATGTTAAGATTGGATCAAAAAAGGCGATTTAGTAATTTTCTAAATGGAGGAGGGGACAGCGGTTTTAATGGTTACACGTAGAAGATGCAGGAAGTCACGAGTCACACACACACACACGCTTGCTGAGTTGAACACCAAATAGAGCGATGCTTTCAGAAAGGAACAGGGATATTCAGGGGTCTGTGCTGCACTTTCTGAACTGAAAAGAGTGAGATTTTGAATTCTGCGTGTTGAAACCATTCAACTCGAACCATATTCCTTTCCTTTTCAGGCCTCTGGTGCAAGATCTTATGTTGACCTAGATAACTGCAAAGAGAGGGCACGAGTAAAGCTAATAGTACTTCAGTATGTTGTGCTTAACCCTGTATTAAAACATAGACTTAAAAAAATAAAAGTGTTTAGGAAAACGTGAGCTTTCCAGGGATTATGCAATTGTGCTGAGCTCAACTTCTGATTTTAAAATATTGTATAGGTTCTTGCATTATTAATCAATGGCTTCCCTGCACCACTTTATTAGTTCTTTTGTTAGTTTTGTCACATTTTATAACAATCTTTAAATAATATTTAAATTAGATTTGAGTTTAGTAAAGACTTTTCTTAATAGGACATTACTGAGATTGACAAATACCGGTCGAAGAAGCGTTTGGTTTTGCTTTGGTCACATGAAGGCAGCAGTGGAATTGAGTTTGTTGTATGTGGTGCAACTTGCGCTCCTGAGACCCTTGGGGGAAAAAAGGAATAAAAAAGAGGGAATTGAGTCATAAGTAATTGGAGGTCTTTATTTGTTGCAGTAGTTGTTTTATGTGTTTGCTTGTTGTACATGAACCAGATTGTCTGAAGTATGACTCGTGTTTCTCCGTCTCGTTAAGAAGAGAAATCATGGAGCATTGAGAGAGGGAAGTTTGATCTCTGCTTAGAAAATGGCTCACTCTGAAACTCTGCAGTGTCAGCAGCAGCCCTCCCCAGAGAAGCTTGGGTTTTGTTGAGAACTGTCAGCCTTTCCTCCTTGGAGAGGCATTCCTAAACCCCAGGGAATCCCCTCCCGTAAAGCTCTGGAGTAAGCAACGTGGAGGAATAATAAGCACTTCCTTCCTTTCTATTTTCAGTGACTGAACTAGAAAGTATCCACTGTTGCTGTAGCTCATGCTCACAGAACCCTGTGCAGCATGGTCCGCTTCTCCTCGCCCTCCTCCCCGAGTCTTCAGTTCTTCTGCAGGGGTAGGTTGTGCAGCAAGCTTCAAGCTGAAAAAAATTTAAAAAGCGTCACCAGGGATATGGAATACTGACTTCATTATTCAATTTCATATTTAATGTAAAATTCAGTATTAAGTTATGTGCAGGATTTTCATGTGCTCTGGATTTATTTTTTTCTAGCAGTGCTATCAGGCGTGCTTCCCCCGCCCCCAGCTCTTGCAGCGTTTGTTTAGCCAGGAAGGCATGGAGAGCGGCTTGATGTTTTGGATCTTGAGAGGCATTTTGGAGTTGTTGGAAGCATCTCACTCCTTCCTCTGGTTTCGTGTAAACAGCTTCCCTGGCTGTTGCAGAAGGGAGGAGAACCTTTCAGCTGTGGGAACAGCAGCCAGCAAACTGCAGCCGTGTGTTGGACGTTAAATCTTTTTGGTGTCCAGAGCGGGAGATGTTTTGTCAAGTGGCCTGAGTGATGATGATCGGTAATGAAACCTTTCAAAGAACTGCAAATGTTTTGTCACAAGGATCTGCACTCCTCTGTGTGTGTACTTTCAAGGGAAGTACTTTGCTAACAAATCTGAATTTTCAAATGATTATATGAAAACTTTAATTTTAATCAAACTGAATAACTTTTTCCAGTCTCCTCCCCAGTTATTTCATTAAGACCTTTGCGTTTGTATCTTTGTCAAGTTTTGTTTAAAAAGCTGAATGCTATCCTGTTTTTTTTAAAAGTTGCATTATATGATCTGAATTCAGAAGTAATATTCCTGAAGGTTATTGATACTTTGGAAGGAAAAATTCATGCCTGATGGATTTAGTTATACTTCTCTTTGGGAGAGGTTTAAATGAAACTGTTTCTGTAGTCTCTGACTCGGATTGCAGTCTCAAGAATTCAGCATCACTCATGAAATAAATTCTGATAAACTCACTTTACCATCAGTGTTTTGCATATTGCTTAATAAAATCAAAGTGGGTGGAATGAAGGTTGTTCTGACTCTGCATGGCAGGTTTGTTTCTGCTTGTGGCTTGAGGCTGCATGTGAAACAGGCAGGTACGTAACGTAGGACAGTAATCTTACTGCTGTTTTGCATTTATAAAACTGCAAGTCAACACATGAAAAGTTAGTGACTTTCCTTTTACAATCAGACCTTCTTTTGTGATTGTGACATAAACTTAAACACCTGTAGTCTGAATTTTAGTTTAAGCTATTCCAATGTGACCTGTTGTAGAAAGACAGAAGAGCAGCATTCCCCAAAATACACGACTTTGTTTCTATCAGATGGACTTTGTCACTTCCATGGCTTTCTGGCAAATGGTTTTACTGCATTATTGTTGTTTCCGGGGTAGCGTTAAAATGTATACATAGGACATGTGAGGAGCTGCAAAATTATTTTCAGCTGATTCCTGATACGGGATCCGAAAGCTCCCTCCAAGTGATCTGTCTAATTCAAATGAAGGATGAGATAATGCTGAAAAGGACCAGGAACCTACACATTGGCTGCCTTCCATTCCTACAGTATGTGTCTAAGTTGACCATAAATTGTTTTGTATAGTTAAGTTGGCGAAGTAGATTGTTCCGATGTGGTGCCACTATGAGGCATTCAGTTGTTTTAGGATTTGGCAGAAACCCAGTTTACATACGTGCAGAGAAGCAAAAAATACCAGCTCCAGAATGTGTGTGTGTTTCATCTGTAGCCTGAAAGGAAAGTCGTTGTGTAGTTTAGGGGAAGAAAAAGCTTCTCTAGTTAAATAAAGTATGTGCAGTTTTACAGAACTGTTACCTACAAGATCTGTACGTGCTTGAGAGCTGCTGAGCTGCAGGAGCAGATAAGATCTTTGCCACCAAGCCGCAGAAGGTACTTGCGGATGTTGGTAGTTGAGGATAGGAGGAAGTGACGGTTGTGCCTTGGGGGTCAGTCATGGTACAGTTTAGGTACTTTCTGGAAAGGAAAGCTACAAAAAAAGTTTGAAAGAAAGCATCAGGGAGCAAAGATCCCTCTGATCACTAGGGAGTAAGAGTAGAGAGCATGAGGAAAAGCAAGAGTAGGAAAATCTGGCAGAACAGTCTCTGCATTATATCTAGTTGAAGTCATAGTTTCCTATTTAAAAACACTGATATTTGTGTGCTGTTTTATCCCAATTTCCTATACATCCTGTGGAGTAGAACTGCAGATTGGCTGAAGATGTGGAGCGGGAAGGTCCGTTGTAGACAGGCCAGTTACGTATCTGCTGCTTTTGTGGTCAAATGTCATTTAGATTGCAGTAATCGTTTTCTTTGCTTCCACCTTGCATTAAGTTCTGAAGAATTTTGCTCACACTGAAAGTAAAGCTAAAAATACTAAAGCAAGACCTTTAAACAAGGATAAAAGTGTAAATATTTTTATATCCTGCTGTCTGAACAGGTTTGGAAAGCAAAATTCATTTTCAGTCAGGTACTCCTATCACTGAGACTGTTCTTCCTTGCGTTGTCACAAAATGGTATATGTGACCAGAGGATTTTCATCTTGAAAGAGCTGCTACAGGGAAAATTTTAGAACTGAATAAAGCACGAGGGAAGGGTTTGCACTGGTGTACCAGCAGTTTTTGTGAATGGACATGTTATAAGTTACATACTAACGTGCAAGCATAGTAGTATTTGCATTGCTTTTTTTTTTAAATAGAATTGACTAGTGTGTTGACAGCATCCATGTTAAATACCTGAAGAAACATCTCCTTAGACTTATTAGACATTGAAAAATCTGAGATGACTAACCATAATTAAATTATATTTTCTGTCAGTCTCCAGCCTTGTTCCCCAAAGAATCCCTTGTCCCAGAAATTTAATTAGAAGGCTCAGGATGCACACACAAGTATTTGAATCTACCACTGGAAAATGGATACTACCGAGGATTCTGATTCTTCCTATCAGGCTGTTAGTGCCATGGTGAACACTGATGATATCAAGGCAGTAACCAAGTTGCTAAGATGTTTAGTAACACATTGTTTGAAGATAGAAACTTGCTGTGGCTGCACAAGAGTAGCAGCTTGCAGGCCAGGAAAGCTTTAAGTTACTCCTTTTTTATTATGGTGGTTGAGCTTTGGCTTAGGAAGGCAAGTTCATAGACATTTGAGAAAAGCGCACGATATGATTTAGACTTTGCTTGCTTTTTTCTGGGAATAGTTCATATGTGTATTTAGAAGGCATACCGTGGCTTCTGCAAGCCTCCCTCTTTTGCTGCTGGCAGGAATCAGTTTACTTTAAATCCACGTCTCCCTGTCTGAAGGACCACAGCATTTGTCTGTCCGTTATTTCCCTGACCCTCAGGGAATTTCCTGATGCTGCTGAATCCAATCCGTATTTTAAGATTTCAGTCCTTTTCATTTGGATCCCTTTGTAGGAGTTTCCTCTTTTCCTTTCTCTGCAGGGAATCTGGCGCATCCCCGTGGATGAGATTGACCGCCCGGGCAGTTTTGCATCTCATATGAACCGCTCTATTGTCTTACTGCTAAATGTGCTGTCACAACTAAAGGATTACAACACCTTGCTGAAAGTCTCATCTATGCTACAGAGGACCCCCGATCAGGGAAAGTATGATGTATTTATTTTAATCCATTACTTTCTAAAGCTTTGAATATATTTTGTTCACTATGTAACTATTTTATTTAAAAACGTTCTTAGTTTAGGAAAAAAGTCTTCAGACAGATTTCCCTGGGAGCTTAGTGGAATGATGTTTACTTTTTCTCAGGATTATGACTCCATAATAGAGTCTAGAATTTCTCAGAATTTCTCTTGAAACTCAGAGCAGCCGTACAGCTGCCCTAAGAGACTCGCAGGGGTTTTCTGTCACGTGGAGGGATTCGCTGGTGGAACAGAGCATCGTGACTTCTGCGCTGCGCTCTTGGCCTGTTGCGTAAGAGCCATGTCCAGTGAGGGAGGTCACGGCCCAGGCATCCTGCCTTCCTGTAATCCTTGATGGACTGAACAATGGTTATGTGCCTCTTGGCAGCTGATGCTGTTTAAAAGGCTTATCCTATTCAGGGGTGATCTAATTTTAATTGCATTAACCTTATTTAAGAAAAAA
Source organism: Tauraco erythrolophus (assembly GCF_009769465.1). Taxonomy (NCBI): domain Eukaryota; kingdom Metazoa; phylum Chordata; class Aves; order Musophagiformes; family Musophagidae; genus Tauraco; species Tauraco erythrolophus. The sequence continues at coordinate 5,843,873 of NC_141483.1, read as the reverse complement.
GAAGCTATTTAACGTGAGTTATATACAGATTTGTATCAATGGGAAGACCAAAATAAACATCTAAGGAAAACGAAGCAACCGAGGTCAAATTCTCGTAGCTTGCTGAGTGGGAAATGCTGAAATTAGTCTCTGGCAAGTGCTTAAGAAATTGAACTGAATGATTGATGGCAGTAAGTTGGAGTCATTGAAGGTTCTTCATGTGTTTTGAGTGTGAGTGCATGTGAATTTGAACAGATCATAGTAAGTCTGGGAATATGTCACCACATGTTCAGCAAACTTGAAGTCAAAAATACTTTGACTTTTAGCATATCAGAAGTACTGGACCATAGAAGGTTTAAATTCTGTCCTAAGCAAGCCCACAGTTCTACTAAAAATATTATGTTATTTATAAGTCTAGACTGAATTTAACAAACAAGTGATTTGAAATGTTGGATCAACCAGTGCCAGCCATGGTGAACTGCAATCATTACAGGAACTTACAAATGCAGATATTCTGGGTGTGTCTGGCATATGCCTGTAACAACCCTATTTTTAAAAATAGAGGGTTTTTAACTAAACTTTAGACTGAGCTAATGAGTCGTCAGGTTTTTATGTCTTTTGTCTGAAAAGCAAACCATAAAATTACCAACTTCATGTCATACTGTAGAAAGAAAATGTGTTTGTTAACAAAGTCAGCTTTTTGACTGAAATAGTACCCTTCAAAATTATTTACTTGATTTTTAGCTCTCAGACAATTCTGAAAGAGAAATTCTGTTTTCCATTAAACTCAATTAGGTGGGTTTGATGACTGGAAATGTTTTCCTTGAAAGTGACAGAATACACTGAAGTTACAATGCTGTAGTAAATTAAATGAAGCTCTAGAGTGAATAAGTTTTACACATACAATATTATTTTTAATAATACTAAATAGGAGAAAAGACATTAGGACACCAGTGTTCTAGCTTTAAAAACCTGAATTCAAAGGCAACTGATATGACCAACAAGAAGGAATGTCCGTAATCTCATCTGCACGGTTTCCAGAATGTGAAAACCACCAGACAGTTCAAGATAGCTTTATGTGACTAATGCTCTTTTTCAAGAAAAGGTTTGAATAAATAGCTGGTATTTGAGAGGCACTTCATATAAGAAAACTGTAATTCCGTTTATTTTGCTCTGGGTTTGGTATTTTGATGTATTTTCCATTTCTCTTCTTCCCTCTGTTTGTAGGTAGTGCTATCTTTTGCTTCACACATGTCATCTTTGATGACTGTGGGGAGGGGAGAGGTGAAAGGAAACAGCTGAAATGTTATATTTCAATATGCAACTGAATGTTTTGTTTGCTTTCTTCTTACTTTTTTTAATTGTTGTGCTGGGTTTTTTTGTTTGTTGTTTGTTTGATTTTGTTTGGGGTATTTTGATGTCCTGGTTCTTGCTTTTAAAGTCCTGTAAGCTTTTGGCAGTTAACTTAATTTCTGTTGTGTTACTGTGGCACAGGAAGTATTTGCGTGATGCAGATCGCCAGGTTCTGGCCCAACAAGCCTTTGTGCTTACAGTGAAAGTGTTGGAGGACACTCTCAACGATCTGACACAGGTAAGGCAGCAGTGCGTTTAACAGTCATTGGTTTGGTAATTAAATTTTTCTAGGTTCACTTTACTCCTTCCTTAGATCTCTTGAGGCTGAAGGGCTGCATTGTTATAATTTATTTCTAATACCTTTTGTTTATATGCAACTACACAGAAAACTTTCTTCCCGCATTGTTGTTTTTCATTTTTGAAATCCAGTAACAAATGCAGTTGTTGAGAATGGATTGCAGTAAGTTTGGTTTGATTGTCCCTTAGATTTCAAATGAGGATAGTTATGTGGAGTATAAGAACAGCTACGTTTTCAGGTGGGGCCTGTTGGAAATTTCCTTTTAAAGTGAACTAAGATTCCTCTTGCAAAACAAAACCAGATATTACATGCTTAGCCATTTTTAGTCCTTGACAGCACCACACCTGTTATTACGTTAATAGTAATTTAGATTTAATTTTTAAAAGTCATATACAGACTAATCAGCTTCCAGATTAAGATAACTGGAAATTGGAAGTTTATTTGGTAAACACATTCAAGGAAGAGCTTATTCCTGAGGGTTTTTCAAGTTAACAGAATATAGGTTTAAAAAATTAAACTAAAACATCCTTAAGAACACTGGAACTCTGTGCATGAAATAATTTGTTCATAAATCTAGATGGAAGAATAGCACTTTTTGAAAGAAGAGATGATGTACTGAGCTTTTCTACCTTTGGACCATCACCAAAGTAAAAGTACAAAATGAAAATACTATAGCAGAGTTTGGCATACTTCTTAATCTACTAACAAGAAGAAAGTAATGCAAGAGCAACCAAAGGGAAGGTTCTTAAATATGATCTGCAGCTGCCAAAAGAAACAGGTTCAGTTTTGATTTCCATACACTAGAAGAATATTTTGTGCTATTAAAACCTTGGATTTTATTTATTTGGATCTCACAGTACAGACTGAAGTAGTGGGGAAAAACCCCACACACTGCTGTGTTGGTTTAGCCTGTGCTGTTGATTTCTTTGGTGTTTTCACTGATTAGAATACTTACATTGTAAGACTTGTGGCTTGGATTAATTAATATTCAGGAACATACAGGAGTGAATGTGAAATAAATGTTTTCTTCAGCAGAGGCAGTAACGTAAAGGTACTCGTCAATATTTGTGGTAGTCATATCTGTACTCAAAATGCTTTCTGATTTAAACAGTAACAGAGACGAATTACTTCTTTTATTAAGGTTTCAGAAGATCAGAGTTCCAAGCCTTCTAACCTTGCTTCAGGAAGGATGACAACAGACGTCTCTAATAAAACTAGTGCTGAAGAGGGGAAGGATGTCCTTCCCAAAAAGCCAGTTTTGTCGGATGGAGTAGTACATAGTGCTGAAAATGGAGTAAAGGAAGTGACCCAGGGACAAATTCCCAATGCTATGGACATATTGGAACAAGAGGACAAGAATGACAAGGAAATTAAAGAGCTCCCTAGGCCTGGTTCAGTTGAGCCTATGGATCTTGATGGATATTCCAATGACCCTGAAAAAGTTGATTCTTCATGTAAACGCAGTGAGCCAGACCATCTTCAGTCTGGCAGGAACTCAAAAGAGAGAGCTCCAGAGAGCCGGACTCCAGAACTTTCTTTGGAGAGCTAAGTATCAGCTCAAAACATCAGCAGCAGGCAGCTAAAGGAGTAGTTCAAGCAGTACCTACAGAAGAACCTCTCCAGAGATCAAGCAGGAAGAGAAAATTACTTGAGGATGTGGAGTCTGGGAAAACACTTCTACTCGATGCTTATCGGGTATGGCAGCAAGGTCAGAAAGTTATGGCCTATGACCTGGGTAAAATTGAGAAGATCATGTCTGAAACGTACATGCTCATTAAACAGGTAAAACATTTTGTCATTAATTGAGGTCACATAGAGAAATTACAAGCATGATAATAGAATAAGTAATTGCCAAACCAAGCAGTATAAAATTGGCCCTGTATCTCTTCAGAAGTTGGGGACATAAGTACCTCCCAAAGAACCACTCTCTTGACTAGACCAGCGATGGGGGGGAAATAGGACCCTCTGTGTTTTGCAGCTGAATTTCTGAAACCAGTTAAGAGCTGTGATACCAATTATGTGGGGTTTGTTCGTGCTAAATGCTAGTTTGAATCGAGAGAGTTGTGTATCTTTGAATATATTCTCCTGAATAATTTAAGATCACTGTTCTGTGTTGGAAGTGCTGCTTTTCCCCCTTACTCCCATGCTCTACATCTCCATTTCATCTTAATTTAATTAGATTTATAGATGAACTATGTAATTATGACTTAATTGGTTGTGATTCTTTGTTCAGGTGGATGAAGAAGCAGCACTTGAACAGGCAGTCAAGTTTTGCCAGGTGCATATGGGAGCATCAGCCCAAAAACAGGTGAGCTCTGTGAAGTCCCTGGCTGCTTGTAACATGCTTTTATTACTTAGTTTGTACAATGAAGCCTGTCTCTGAGTGTTTGCAGCAATTAGAAATACCTACTTTCCTTGTATTATTGTCATCTAACATAAGTCACATTAGTGTAGGGAGCTCATCCCTGTTTTTAGGGTCATTGCCACTGTTTGTGTCAGGCTTGGAGGATAGTTTGTGTGCCCAAAAGCTTTTGGTGAAACCCCAAACAACCTTCAAATTGAAATTTTATGGCATACTACAATTTTCTTAATGTCCACATCGTTCCTCAGCATTTCATGAACGGTAATTACTTCTTTCTGATCCCTAAGGGCTAACAACCTCGTCAGTTCTTCCCTTGCTAACATTGCACTCTGCTCCAGAGGTATCAAATATCTTTTCTATCAATTTGCATGGTTGAGAATCTGATTTTAACTCTATTATATTACTCAGTTTGTTTTTTAGCTTGTAGTTTCTGGGTTTATCCAGCAAACAATTATAAAGCATTAAAAGGATGGTTTTTTACCAGTCCTTAATGTGAAATTAAAGCCAAGAAAAAACTTGACAAATGACGTTTGTTGTCACTTTGCCAGCAAACCATCAGTTGAAAGCCCTAAAGTATTTTGTAGTTTTCTACTTTCTGTAATTTTTTAGTACCACCCAACAATGAAGCAGTTACTTAACAGATTTTGACTAGAAGATAAAATAACATTTTGAAGCAAAATCTATCTTGCTAGTTAATATCCTATGTTGTAGTACTGCTCAGGGCTTTATGCATGTTTTGTGTTATGAAAACATAGTCTGTTATTGATTACTAGTTTTCAAAAAGTAATTAAAATAGTATTTGTCTAAAATATTTGAAAAAAATCTTTTGAATTGCAGCTTAGAAATCTTCTGTGTTTCACAAGTGGTGTCTGTATCATACTTCAGTGTGTAGAACTGGCAGCATCTCTAAGGTTTTCTGTAAAAGAAAGGTAGAGAACTGTATTACTACGTTGAATTGTGTTCAGTACTGATTTGAAGTAGAGCTCTTTCAGAAATGTCTTGAACAAACTTGTTTTATGAGCTGCAGAAATTTATTCTGGTTTTCTGCAGTGTGTCTTTTCTGCCCTCAAGTATCTCTTCTCCTATTATTTAATCTTCCCATCATCTCCTGTAACTTTATCTTCCTGTCGTGTGTCTCACCTGGTAGAAGCATACAAGTACATGCTGTTACTGGTCCAGAGATATCCACATACTGCATTCCAATTTGCCAGTTGCCAGAAAAAAAAGGTACTATGGTTGCAGGGAGGGGGAGAATTGTCATCTTCTCCATCACTTGATTCATTGCCTAGGCACTAATTTTCATAAAAAAGGACAGTAAAAGTCTTTCAGAATTTCTGCTTATCCTCCAGATTTTTATGAGACTTTTCTTCTGTAAAAGCCGACCATCTCTACTTTGCAAAAACCATAAGCTTTTGAGGAGGTACATCTCTGATGTTAGCAAGTTAAATATTGTCTTGGTACGAAATGGATTTGAATACCTATATCTCAACTCTTCCAAAAGAAATAAGTTTCTTAAACGTTCAGTAATTCCTCTAGTTTCTGAAGAAAATTTGATACCTGTCACCAGAGCACTGCCTCTGTTCTCTAGATCTTTTCAACCTGACCTCAAATAAAGCACATTGCCTGGTCCTCCCTTCAAGTGTGTTAACACGCTTTACAGATACTTTTCAGAACTACAGCACAACTGTGTTAGAGATGCTGGTTAATAGGTAGAAAAAACAAAGTGAACCTTCTGTATTGCATAGAGTTGAGAGGGCTTCTGTTGAGATCTTTCCGCTTAGTGGCGCTGAAGAAAATTGAGGCTGTAGGTTACTCTTGTAACAGGGTTTAATACTGTCTACTCTGCAACTTCAGGAAAGCAGATATTTCTGTGTCTTTTGTGAAAGGTTCCAGATATTTTTTTGTTTCCATGTAAGATATGTGCCTTCCAATGGAGCTTGAACCTTGTGTTTCCATGCAGTATTCCCTTGAATCTGTGGGTACTTGTTCTCCTCAACTCATTTTGATGAATATTGTTTTACTGGTGATTACCACCTTGTCCAGGAGGGTAGAGGAGGTTCAAACCCTCAGGGCAGACTCTCTTATACAGCATTTGTTCTGGATAAGGTCACCAGCACACTAAATTTCTTTGTGAAATAGTTTTAGTTGTCAGGAGGCGTACCAACCCGTGTTTTCCCCTGTGCTGTGTACAAAGTCTGGGTCTTGACTATCCATAAAGGTTCCCAGTTGTTAATACTGAGATTATCTAACGGTGCCTGTAGTTAAAGTATGCGTTTATCTCATCTAGCAGAGTAACAAGAGAGGATGGAAAAGCAAAGGGAGGTTGTCTTTATTAGATTTTCATGGAAGTAACTTTCTCCAATTTGTGCCCCTCAGGAAATCAGCAAAATTTTTCCATTGAACTATAGAAATGAGCAGAGATGTCAAGAGAGGTATTCTACTAGAAGTGTTTCTTTGCTTATAGTCTGGTATTCAACAGGTTTGGGTTTTTTTAATAAAGAAATCTTGGCTCAGCATGTTAAGACTTTTTAGTTTATCTTGAGGGGAAAAAATAGGAGTCATCACAGTGATTTATGACTTCATAATAAAAAGAATTTGCTAATAAGCTCCTTTAAAAGTAATGTTACTGTTTGCTTTTTGGATGTATTCACCTTTTCAAAAACTACTCAACAAACTGACATGTATCAGCCAAGTTCCTTGCTGGGCTTTCTTGAAGATTCTGGGTATGCAGTTTCTCTGCCAGCTCTTCCAGCAAAGGCCACAGTTACTCAGGCATGTGGCAAAGTGTTAGAATGGTGAAAAACCTGCACACAAGATGATCTTGAAAGTAGACGCAATAGATGAGCTAGTATTTAACTGCACTGGAAATCATGAGATTTCCTGTGAGATCACTTGAAATAAAACATACCTCTTAACGTGATGCACTTTGAAGCTTGTTACCTTTTAAGCAGCGGTCCCAGCTAATGAGAGTATCACATACTGCAGTCTCATTTTCATCTCTCCTAGTAGGATCTTGTAAGCCGTGTGAAGCTGCTCTACTGCTAGTATAACACCGTGAGTTAGTGTGGAGACATAGGAATAGCCACTCTTGTGGACATCTGTCGGTTTTCAACAGTCTGAATCCTGTTTTATTTAAAACTGGCAAGTATTTGCCTTCTGTAAACAAATGATGTCATGTACAGAGCTGCCGCAGCCAGAGAAGTGCTCTGTTATTGGATAGCTTGAGTAGATTTACAGGGCCTGTGGTTCTTCAGTCACTTATCCCAAGAAATTGACAGTTAAAAACAAAAAGTGAACACAGAACCTGCCTTGATATATGTCTTTCTGTGCTGGCTGTTGTATTTTACAGTTCCAGGCAGTATATGGTTTCTTTATGAAAGTTTTCACTTGCTGCTAAAATTAGGAATTATTTGAATTACAGCTTTTCAACTTTATTCCAGGACTAGTCAGAGTTTTTAACCTAAATATTTAACAACTCCTTTGAAATCTTTTTATGTGCCTCTTCAGGCATAAGCAGGAAACAATACAGCAATCAGTAAACAGAATTTGACAAAGTGGGTTATTATACCTTTGTGATGAGACCTAATCTTTTAATAGCTTGGCAATACTGTGACCCTTTCACTTGATTTCAGAAAACCTCTGTAGTCCTGATGACTGATGCAATGTTAACATGTATTGAGCCAGCGAGACTCTAGCATCTTCTTCTACAAAGTCAGCTAAATGCGTGGGGAAGTGGCTTAGAAAGGTTGGCTCCCAGCTTTGAAGAAGGCAGAAGTCAATGGTGGTACAAAACCTTGCACAATAAGTTCCTGTGCTCCTGGAGAACTGTTGAAATTTAAGTGTTCTCTATTGAGATGTGACACATCAACGAAGAAATTACTGTAGATCCTCTGTCATGAGATCTTGCATGGGGTGACAACATACCCTGCTTGGGCCAGGGACAGAAGATTGTGTTTCAGAAAAGGGTCCTTTACAGATGTGGCTGGAGTTCATAGTTCAGATGCTGCTAACAGAGGCTTTGAGGTTTTAGTGTCTAATGCAGAAGCGGCTGAAGACCTGAAACAGCCATTCAAAGAGGCTACCAAAGAGAGACTTGTAAGCTTGACAAAGTTGCTAGTAATACAGTATAAATTAATTCATGTATATTCCTGTATTTGGGAGGGAGAGAGGAGATTTTTAACTTTATGAATAATTTGTGCTGTGTTTGTATTTGGTTAGGTTCGTTGTCACTGGAATAAGTATTTTTCTGTTTAAACCATAATGGTGACATAAAATTTGAGCTTGTAACACCATCTAATGTGAAGTGAGGGAGGGGAGGGTAAAATGTATGTAGCTTGTTGATTTTTATTTTTTTTTTTTTTTTAATAGAAGGGAAAATACTTTATGATGTGTGGGACCAGAGTAGCATCAACAGACAAGATTCTAGTAATGTTAGAAAAATGTGTTCAATGTAAGTTGCTGGGAGATTTCTTTCAGTATTCCAAAATACTACTACTAATAATAATTTTTTTAAGTGATATATTTGTCAACTTCACGCTTTGGTTCAAAATCTGGAATGGTGATGCAACATTCTTAAACATGATATAATGCTGCTGTTTATCTTTCTTATCGTATCCTCAGACTTGAGGGCAAGGGCAGTATCGTCTGATCAGTTTTCAGTGTTGCAGAAGATTGCCCAGCAAACACTTTGAAATAAATACCATTTTTATCTGTTACAACAATATAATTATCAGTCCTTTAGAGAATTTTGGTTTGCTGCCTGTTGCATATTTAGCTGCTCTTGTTGAAGTCACTGAGTTGATCATATGACTAATATATGCTGAACATATAAAAAAAATATCTTCTCAAATAGTCACATTTTCTGTTATTGCCTATTGACCCTGTAGCCTGGTGCAGTGTTTTTAAGAACAAAAGACTAAAGTTCCATAGACTACCTAAGCTTAGTTCAGACTATGGCAGCTTCCAAGAAGGGTGTATGACCACCAATAATGACCCATTTAGGAGTGGGGTTGTGATTCCAAAGACACTTAATTGCTTATTGTTAGTATTGGTGAGTAGTCCTGCAACTGGAGGAGGTGGGAGAGCGGTAGCCCATCTCATCTGATGGACTTCTAGTAACTGAGGGATGAAAGTAAGTACTTCTGGTTGAACTTACGAGTTGTGATGATGTTGGAAGTTCCTGATTTTTTTTGTTGTTGTTTAAAGTAATACCTCTAGAAGACATGATAGCGAGTCATAGCATAAGAATATGGAGTGGTTAAATCAGCACTTTAAAGTGAGAACTGCTGCTAGAAGTAAGCCTGCCTCCTTGGCAGCTGATCCTTTCTCTGCCATGGTATATGTTCCTCTGTGCTGGCACAGGCATTTGTATGACCATGCAGCACACCAGACTGGAGAACAGGTGTGGCTGAAGTCATTCCTCCTCTTATTGTCCTTTTCTGTTTTAAGTTCTTAAGTGTGAGCAAGATTTTGATATACACGTATCAAGTGGGCTGAAATTGCTGTCCAGTAGTGGTCACCGTGTCATTAGTAGTGAAGTTATCAAAGTTACGCTGCAGATCAATTCACTTTCTGGTCAAGCAGCGTTTTGAAGGATGCTTGTTCTTTTCTTTTGATTTCTCAGTCTCAGAATATTATGAAAAAGATTCGCAGAGATCCTGAAGCAGTCAGCTATTGCTCTGAGTTATAAGATATATTTTTAGTCTTGCCAACTATGGTTTTCGTATGAAATTAATGGTCCTGGGAGATGGAATACCAAGGAGGCCTTGTTGAGGGAGAATGAACGATTAAGAGTCAGACTAGTTGACCTTGACATAGCATTATACTTAAATATGTGGTCCTAAGGACCAAGGAGGGGACATGCTGGCAGAAAGCAGTTATGAGGCTTCTAGGTAATTAGAAAATTTCTAATAATCCTTTTGATCTGACTGCCTAAAATGAAGAATTTAACATGACCAATTTTATATATAATGACAGTGTCTGTGATACTCTTAAGGATGTGTCAGCATGGGAGAGTTATTGGAAGCACAAGCTAGGATGAAGCTTTGTAGTGCACAGAATATTCTATTAATGCATGTGAGATACTTCAATCTAAGAACACATCTGTCTTCTTTTTTCTTGACTTGCAATTTGAAAAGGTATTTTTATTACTATGGACTTAATGTTGAATGCCTTAATACTAAAATTACAGCTTTCTCCAGTGTTGAAACTCTCCTGACAGGGTAGCCTAAAGAGGTCAGGTAAAACTTTGTGGATGTGTGTTAGGCTATACTAGTGTTGCTAATCCTGAGAACTGAATTTATGTAAAACAAATAGCTTGAACACATTGCAGACATCAACATTACACAGGTCTGGATTTAACATCTCTAAAAATACAGGCGCGTTCAAAGGCAAAGTTCCAAAACGCCACTAAGTCTCTAGTCCCGTGTTGTGACCCTTGAGAACATGGAACTGTATGTAGAAAGCCCTGGTAATGGGTAGCATTGTAGCAGCTGAAATTTCTTTTGGCTCCTCACAGTATAGTATATCATCTAAATGTCATGAGAAGGGGCTATCTCAACATTACTGAGTTATTTAAGACTCACTGCTGCCTTAGCCAAAAAATCCTCGCTCTGGGACCAACTCCATCCCTGGAGAGTGAGAGAGAGAAAAGAAATTGTCAACCATCCTTCTCCTGCTCCAGCTGCCAAACCTTATGCTCTCCCTGCACTGTTCTGACTGATCAAATCCTCCCTTTCACCCTTGGCTTCGCTTGCCTCTTCCAGCATAACACATCCATGACCACCTTTTCCCACTGGCTGGTGCCAAACTCTGAGTGCTCTCCTTGTTTCCCTTTGTAAACCTGCAGTCAAAACTCTTCAGCAGCTTTCAGTGTCAGATCTAATTAAACTGGATGCTTCATGAAGAAACTGCCACTAGAATCAAAACAAGTAAATTTTTTTATAAACACAAAGGCACAATCAGGTTTATGCAAATCAGCCGTGCCTTCCCGGCTCCTGGCGGGCTGCCAGCGCGATCCCAGATTTATAAAGTTTTGCTGCTTCTGTAATACAAAAGCAGTATTTGTTGAGGAAAGGCACTGGTTTAGTGCTGCTGTTACTGCCCCTACTCTAGTTCCAAACAGGTAACTGAGGTCTTGCTTTCTCCTTTCACCGGTGTTTAACTCTTCCTGGTGCCAGCCATGGGAATCTTAAACCACAGCCTGTGCTGAAGAATTTTAAGGATCATGGGTGATGGGCGTGCTGTATGGGAGGGTTCTGCAACTGCGCACAGCCACGAAAGTGCTCAGGTTGACTCTGGGGCAGCAGTCTGGGGATGTTACAATCTCTGTGTTGGACCTTACAGTGAATGTGACCTTTTATTTGGAACAGGGAAAGTTATCTTCCGTATGTGAAGCTAGAGGGCACTTCAGGAGATTTTTTTTTTTTACCCCCTTCTGCTGTGGGAATGCAGTCAGCACTGCAGTGACATGGTCTTTTAGGCTTTTTTATTCAAGGAGAAACTTAAGTGTGACTTGTTTGAACTGCCTTGAATGTCTAGAGCATTTTGTTCTCAAATTCTCACTTTAAAAAAAACCCACAAAACAACAAACACCAAGCTGTTCTCTTCAAGACAGCTGAAAGTGCCGTCTGTAAAGGCGCTTTGCTGGAGATGGGAGGAGATAAGTAAAATATTAAATAATTAGAAAATAATCATCTCTAGTTCTACCTCATGTGTTTTTTGTTCCACCCACATGCTGCTAATTCTCATCTTTTCTTCCTGCACATCAAGATGTCAGAGACTACCTACAGGAAAAATTTGTTTTTCCTGAGTTGTCTGTATGCTTTATTAATGCAGGAAGGCTGGCAAGAAAGGAGGGGGAAGGAGGAGGAGACGGGGGGGGGGGGGACAAAAGGACGAGTTCTTTCATGGTCACACTCCTACCAAAGGGTGACCATTTTGTTCACTGTTGCATTTGCCAGTTGCCATGGCATCCCCCTCTCGCTCTATCTGGAGGTGTATTCTTGATATAATTAACAGCTCTCCTCCTTCTGTCTCCTGCAGAGAAAGCAATCATTAAGTGAACATGAAGGAAAGAAAAGTCACTTTTTCTTTTACTTTGTCTATCAGTGTTTTTCATTCTACTACCTTATGCTTCTTGGTCCAGTAATGATGTTTTGTGGTACGGAAGCATTGCTGGAATATAGCTGCCTCTGCAGAGCAGGACATTAAGCCCCTGCATTCATTTGTGTAAGTGAAGGATTTTGTTAAGCTAGAGTGCAGTTCAATCATAGGCATATAACATTCATTATTTTCTGTATATAAAACTGTAATCTTAGGAAATAAAACTGTAATCTTAGGAAATAGAAGGTTCTTCAGGATCTCGATCATGGATAATACTGCTAGTTCCAATGTAACTTGAAGAAAACTTCCAAGTGAGATTTCTTTCAAATATTGCTGCAGAGAGATTGAGAAAAAAGTATGAATAGGCATAGTTTAATTAAAACACAATATCGAACAGAAGTTGGAGTGGTAATATTGTGGAATGGCCAGAGTATGGTTCAGCCAGTTTGTGTGACAGCTTCCAGGCTTTGTGATGATGTGCTGGTATTCTTTCTAAAGGCCCACCTTTTTGTTACGTGGATTCTGACTCAGTCCCAATAGGGTGCTAAACTCAGATGTGGAAATAATTAAAAAAAAAAAGCCAACAAGAAATGTTATGTAACAGTTTGCAGTGCCAGCATCTTTCATTAGGAAAACTTCTATTGGGAAGACTGTCACTTTCCCTTTCTATGGAACAATTGAACATTGCTTTTTCCCACAGCCCCAGGGCAGTGAGCTGTTCCAGAAGTAGTATGGATAAAGTTCCTGTAGGATTCTTTGTTTTTCAGATGTGTTTTGAAAACAATAAGTATGGTAAAATAAACACTCGCTCAGGTTGGCTGGTTTGCGACCTCACAGACAGGCTATGAAGTAAAATTTTTCTCGTGTGTTATCTTAATGCTCAATTTCTTTTTGCTGCTGCTGTTGTCTCACTACCGAAGTGCCTCACTGGGAAACTATAGGCAGCTATTTTTTCCACTAACATCTGTGGAAAAAATTCTGTGCTTCTTGTATACTACTTTTCTTGGTGGAAAGCTGTCCCAGTGCTGGCTTACCTGCGTTTGTCTTCACTTTTCTTACATCAGCTTTCAGCATGGGAAGGGTTTGTCCATAGCCTCCATGAAACTGAATGAGCTCTTGAGGAATATGCTGGAATAGTCAAGGTTTTAACAAATAAGGAGACTGATTTTTATCCCCTGTATAAGTCCGAAATAGTCACAATTCACACAAACATGCACGCTAATATTCATTTGAATTTCAGCTTTATACAGACTTTATAACAAAGAACATTTTTACTAAGAATTTTAAAGAAGAGCGAATAAGATAACGAATATTTATGGAAGTAATGGACTATTTTTCTCACCATCTATAACGTCCTTTGGATATTAATAAGCTTTAAGTGTTTATTTCATCCGCTTTGACAGTATAGTAAAGACAAAAGTAGTACTGCACACTCTTCAGTGCTCCATCTTGTTTTTAAAAAGCCAGAAGGAAGTCCAATCTTGACTAGATGACCTGTAGTTACAATGAAAGATAGGAAGAAGGCAGATAACAGAGTTTTCATCTTATTTCCATTATATGCGAATATTCTGTAAGAGGCATCCTCATCAATGTAATAGAAGATTGATTTCTTCTTGGTGACTAAAGCCACCTAGTAATAAAGCTACTGTATTTCAAATGGAGTGATGGTAACAGAGATGCTCAACACGGTGGGGTAGACTGGAGAGAGGGAAGGAGGATTTCTGTAGTTTTGACTTAGTGCCACAACAACGTAAAACTAAAAAAAAAAAATCTCCTAATGAGAAACCACATAAAAGACTAGTAAAGGATTGTCACTGCTTCTTGGTTTCCTATAGCATGTTTGTGGAAAATAATCTTATTATGTTTTACTGCTGGTATAGCAGTAGAAATAAATGAACAGAAAGTGCTTCTGGCAAATCCAAGACTTCTGTAATGAGTTTTCCTGGAGGCAGTCACCTGCGGGATGATGAAATGTGACCTCATAAGTCTTGAGTAGCATAGTTGGTGACGTTGGCCTGACCTGGGTTTTCTGGGTAGCATCACTTACTGATTAGAGGTGCTGCAATTCTTGCCCCTACACTCAAACAAAAATCTTTTAAAGAGAAGAACACGTGCCTTGCTGTGGTGCTCATCTTAGCTTTCTGCTTACAGCTTTTGGGTGGTCTTCAGCTTCTGAGTCCAGTAAAACACATGAAGCAGGTTTAAATCCCTTTTCTTAGGGCCATGTGAGTCGCAGAATACACAGTAGCCAAGAGTGAGGTTTTTTAATGCTTTGACTCTTCTTTTAAGGATAGCTTTCTTCTTCTTTTTCTCTCACTCCTCCTTTTGTGATAAGAAAGTCATTGAAAGGGTTTTTTTCTTCTTTCAAGGGCTCTGTTTCACTGGGTTGAAAAGAACCTCTGTATTTACAGAAGCCTTAGACAACTCTTCACCAGGTCACATCTGGAAAGTTCCCTTTAAAGCCATAAATACGAAATCTTAGTTGCCTTTCTTTGGTATAAGGCTGCACTTTTTTACTACACATGAAAATTTTTAGTCATTGTTTTACTGGTACAGAAACATCATATTAGTTTTCAGTTTTATTCTTTTGTGCAAATAAAAATATTACTCTCTTTGAGGCAGATTGATTCACTAAAAAAAAAAAATCTTACCTAAACCTCCACTTCACCTGGAGGAACCAGTTAAAAATAAAACAATTTTTTTTTTGTCCCTGATACAGCATCTTCATATTGAGAGAAATTAAATATTAATTTGATTCTGTCTGTGTATACCAAGAAGGGGTATTTCATTCTCAGCCTTTTCTTTTCGTGTGCTTGATGATCTACAGCTTATAAGATGACTTTCCTCCTTCCAGTGTTTGTCACTGCCTGCGTTGCCTAGTTCAATGCATGGTGGCTGGGGAACAACTCTGCCAAAAAAAGTTTAGAGCTCTGGAGAAGAGGTTGAACACAGGTCAGCAGTGTGCCCTGACAGCAATGAAGTCATAGGGAGCTGGGTTGCTTCATCCTGGAGAGATGGAGGGTGGGGGTACGGAATTGCTTTCTTCAGCAAAGAGGAAGGAACCAGATGAGAGGCACTATTTAAAGTTGCAGCAAGAGAAACTTGGATGAAATGATAAGGAAAAAAAAAAAGTTCACTGTGAAGTTGGTTAAGCACTAGAACAGGGGCTTGGAGAGGTTGTGGAATCTCCATCCTTAGCGATGTTTGGAACTGGGATGGACACAGGCCCCCAGTAAGCTGATCTAACTTTGAAGTCAGCTCTGCTCTGAGCAGGAAGTTGAACCAGGACCTCCAGAGATCCCTTCCAACAGGAGTTAACTCCATGGTGGTGTGCTCCTTCTCTCACTAATCATTTTTCTTCTGAATACCATCCAAATATTGCTAAGTTACTTTCCAACTGTGCTCTTACTGTCTCTGGAAATAGCTGTGCATTTTTATAGAAATACAGTGTGAGATGCAGATATATTTTAACAAATATGTACCTAACTAGTAGTACCTTCATGTATTTCTGCTGAAAAAATTTTGGGTACAGTACAAGCACAGAAATTTCAGGGTTCTACAAAATGTGTTATGTAAGTTAATGAAGTGCATGGGCGTGAAGGGTTTTCCCTCTAAATCACCGCTGAAAACATTCCTCTAGTGATCTCCACTTCTGGCTTAAGGCTTCTTCTTGCGGTTTAATTTCCCTCAGGTTCGTGTGATCCATTTGTGCATCTTAAGACCTTTAGTTTTGGAACTGATGCTTTAAACATCAGAGAAACTTGCTGCTTTCAGAAGCAGAATAGTGGGGTTTTTTTTAATCTAATATGGTAATTGTTGTGAATTAGGTGCTATATTTAAGTTTTTGTGTGCACATAGAACCCATAGATTTTAATTGTGTGCTTTTTAGAGATTGTCTAATCAAGTTCAGGAACTTAAAAATACATTCCACCAAATTATTTAAAAAAAAAATGTACTTGTGTGCTTTCCACCTTGAATTTTAAGTATGTGATTTCTCCAGCTGAAACTTACTCTGTTCTCTGAGTGAAATTCTGCTGACTTTTCTGGCATTGTAATAAATCTTTGGTTATCTAGGACATAGGGCCCAATTTGATTTTACATTTGACAGCAGAACTCTTTATTTCTATTTCAAACACTACACCTTATCACTATGGTGAAAATGAGTTTTCCCTCATGTAGAGGTGTGAGAGGTAGAGGTATGAGACAGACAATTAAACAGTTGAGGATTCCATTCAACCGTATCTTTTACGGTCCAATAAGTCTCCATTAAGTGAAGACTCTGAAGAGCATGAAATAAATGCATTCTTTGGCCTCACAGACAGGAATACTTTATGTGATTGCTGATAAAAATTACAGAGAAGATACTCTTTTATGGGTACTTTTGTTCCCTTCTTGGTGAATTTATGTCACCCTTCTACTTTCTGTCTATATAATCAATGACACTGGCGTTAAATTCTTAGCTCTGGCTTTGGAGAAGAGCGTTGCTCTTGGTGCCACTTTTAGTTCTGCAAAGGCAACAGATTTTCTTGAGTATTGGTCCAAGTTGGACACCAATGTTACACAGTTCTGCAATTATAGGAATTTAGGATTTGGGGTTAGGCTGATCACTTATTTTACAAGCAGATAGATTTTTCTGCTTTCTCCATTTCTTCTCCCATCATTCACTAATAATTCTTTCTAATAATTTGCAAATTCTCTTAAAGCACTGCAGATCTGTTTGTTCACATAAAGGTTTCATCAATATGTTTTTAAAATGAAAGAAATGTGTTTCTGCTCCTATGAGTTTGTAATTAATGCTTAGTAACAGTTCAGGAAAGTACGTAATGTTGTGAGGGATTTTTTAAATAAAGCATTGTAAATGTGAATATGAGTAAATGTTCACAGTGCTATTTTGATAAATAGACCATAAAGAACAGAAAAATAATCTGTAAAGGAGAAAGATTTCTTTATAATAGTGTTTGGTTTTATATTCACTTTAGAGAGAGTGTTTTCTGTCTACAAAAAGTTGTACTGTTTGCAGTTGTCACTGAAGCAGGTAGCATATGCAGAATTACTGGCACGTATTTCTCACTGTCTCTGCCTGCACTTTTGGTTTTATGTAGTCCACTGGAGAAACACCCACAACCCCAAAGCATACAAAGGACAACAGAGAGAGCTTCTTCCCAGTACACACCAGCCACACTGCATCCTACCCCAGTGAATCCAGACACTGTGACTCCTGAAAATCTCCTGAGACTGAATGATCTGCATTCCAATCCAAGCCAGCCTCTTCCTCTTCATCCTCCTCCTCCTCAGCATCTTCAGTACCTCCATCCCAGGAGTCCCACAGGGATACTGAGCATCTCCGGAGTCAAAGTGCAGAGACTGCTCCCAGCATGAGTGATCTCGCACGTGGTAAGTCTCAGGGAGACAGAATGTTTTGGCCCTCTCTGATCGGTTTTGCCAAGGCCACATGGTGAGTCAGTGCCTGATTCTGATTCTGGCCCATTTTCCTGACTGCTAGACCACATTCACAAGGCAACACAGAGATTTTTTTTCTTTGTCTTGGTCATGAATTAGGCACATCTACATAATTAATACATGTTTAATTCTAGGATAGATTAAGAGTGACCACTGTCTATGTAACTTGCATGTAAAATCAGGAATAGCAGCCTAAAAATAGTCATGTGTTTTAAATAAAGAATTTAAGTCTCTAGTAGGATAAAAAACATTATTTTCTTCGAAGAGGTGAGGATCTAGTTCTTTAAATAGCATAGATCTTTAAAAAAGTTAGAAGTGATTACAATTGAAATTGACTGGGGGACAGCCTACATCTGACTTACAGGTGCCTGATTACATAATCAGATGCATAGCTATCACTGCCTTGTGTATGTGCGTGGAGATACATAACGGTGTGAGATCCCAGGCTTCTGCATGGTTCATGAAGTTAGTGTATCATCACTATTGCTTTTCACATTGAGAAAAGAAGCATTTGGCCGGACTGGAACCTTGGAAGTGTATTATTTATAGCCCTAGTATGGTATACACAAGGTTAGAGTACAGAAAAGGATTGAAGAAACAGAACAAATGTTATTTATTTATTTATTTGTTTATAGCAGAATCATGTGATTTGTTTAAGACTGTATTATGGACTTGGTCCTGTATAGTTTGTCTAGATGAGGAAAAGAATTAAATGAGAATGTTGTATTTTTCTTTACCACTGTCATGGCAGACTGGCTTGTTAGCAGCAGTCAAAATCACTGTGCAAGGCAGTACTGATCCACTTTAGGGAAGGAAGTAAGATTAGACCCCATTTCAGACTTGTCTTGGTGCCCAGAAGAGATGGTTACGCTTATTTGTGGGACACTGCACAGGTTAAGGTGGAAGAGCACCTGCCGTAGCCTGTACTTTCTTGCAACCTTAGCAGAACACTGTCTGAAAAAGCATCTGCTGCTTTTGCTCACTCCATCTGTTCACATGCTTGGGGCCTTGACACTACTCACAAAATGCCCTGGACAAATTCATAGCAGCAGTTATGAATGAACATATAGATAACATGTATGGTGGAAAGTGACAGATGACGGTACAGTGTAACTAGTGCCCAGATCTGTGAAACTTAGTGGTGCGTAATGTTAATTAGTAATGAATAGACTGTGATCCAGGCTGGATGCTTTGTTAATCTGGTGTTGTGTCTTTCTGAAATTTTTGTCTGTATACTTCTGGTATCTGATTTCTTTCCATATGCAATCAGCCTTGGCATCTGAATGCACATAATCTTCTGAATTTGTCAGCAGCTAAGAGCAAATTAGGGATAAATCAGTTTTCCCCAATTTGCTAATCTCTGAGTACAGGACAAAATTGAAATTTAACATCCGATATTAGCAGTTGCATTATAATCATCTAATTTTCCTTTATCACAAATCCAGGGAGAGATTGTGTTGGGAGGGGAAGAAAGGAAAGCAGAGTGATAAGGAAGGAATGGCTTAGTCAATATGTAAATCATGTTTGTTATTGTCCTTATGAAGCTAAAGAATGGAGTTGCACGGTGTCATAAGATACCTTAGCAGATCGTTCAACAGGGAGTAATTCGGGTTTGTGCCTAGACAACAGGGGAGAAAAAAAATGAATCCTCTGTGCAGTTGTCGAGCACTCACTAAGAGACTGGTAGGAATGACAGTGCAGATAAGAACTCACGCATTGTTTTGGTTTTCAAACGAAACTCATGAGCATTTCTGACATGCTTTCCTCTCTGCAATTTCCCAGGCCACATTGCAGTGATTTGAACGTTTGTTTTAATCTTTTGACTTCCTAGGCTTTGTTAGGGTTGTAAAGTTACGTATTGTTCTTTCTTCTTTCATGCTTTCTGTACATCATCTTGATTGAGGGAGATGGAAGAGTTAGCTGCCAGAATTACACCCCTGAAACTGTCTGAAGATCAAGAGGCTCTCTCTGCAGAGCGCTCATTGCAGTGCTGAATACATGCGTTGTATCTGGCTTTCTGGCTCTCAGACCTACCTGACAGGTCATCTCTCCAGCTGAGAGAGACACCAATTACTGCTGTGTCCTTCCTTTTTCTTTTTTAATTCTCCTACCGCTGCATCCACCTCCTCTAAAAAGAATTATTTATAAATTCTTTTTCATCTGCCTTCCATTAACTCTGTTTCTGTAAAAACTCCTCCCATTTTAGAGCAGTCTGTCTTCATCTTTTTGTCTCGTCACCCTCCTCCTGTATCTATTTGTTCGCGTGAAAGTATTCCACATCAGAGAGTATTAGCTGCTGTCATTTTCTGTGACTTCACCCAGAAAAAGGAATGGCTTTCCAAGCAACGTTGATGCTATGCCACTTGTTTCTTCTGTAAATACTTCAGTGAGGTTTTGTCTAGTACATGACTAACTGGTACAGAACACAGTGTGATGAAGTCCAGCAGGAAGGTGATGATGGGGTAGATTTCAGCACGAGAGCTTGCTACGTTAGGCCTAGGTGTACATGGGACTGGTAGCCTTTGTGGCTCAGCCTAAAATTTTCTCTGGGAAAGCTAAAATAGGACAATTCAGATAAACCCTCTCCAGCATGTCACGCTGTTCCAGTATTATACTGTTGTAAATTGCTGAAAAATCTTGGCATTTTCTTCTTCTTTGCTGTCCTTTATTCTAATAATGATTCTTATAAGGAATGAACAGGAAAGCATTTACATCTGAATTTTGATACCAAGAGGAGGTTTTTATACTTGGAGTTATTTAAAGTAATATGTTTTGCTTATAGCTAGCTATTTACCTAATTGGAATATGAAATCAGAGTAGAAAAATCAGTATTAACACTTCCCTCTCCCCCCTCTAAAAATTCATGTCCATTTAAGGCCTAAGCATTTCAGTAAAAAAACAAGAAGGTCATGATATAGCTGTCCAAACTTAGAAATTCAGAGCTAAGGAAGGCGGTTTTTTCTGTAGTGTGCAGGGAACTTAGGCTCCATAAGCCGTGTGAATATCCTGCTGTAATTTCAGATGTTGTCTAGGCACAACAGGGCAGGTAGACGTGTAGATGTATTTCGACCTGTAGAATGTTCAGACTTTCAGAAGCACAAGAAATAAATGCAAGTGAGGACAGTTGCATGGAAAGGCAAGTAACACTATTGTAATAGTGAGCAATGAAGTTAAATTGTTTAAGTGTGTGTAGGCAGCAGCAGACTCCCTAAAAGACAGATTTTCAAAATAAAGAGGGTTTTGAAGTGATAAGTCATAAGAACTCAGTAATGATGTTGTAATATGGCAGTTCATCCTGTAGGCTTTTAACTGGGCGTCAGAGTCAGAGGAGTGCTTTTAGATGTAAAGAGCATCTTTTCCCAGAAGTCTGTGGCTTAGTTTATTTTAACAACTGATACATGACCGTAGGTTGATACTGAGTTCTTGGAAGACTGAGGCAATTTACGTAAGGGAGAGGGAAATACTGCAAAGAATTTGTCAGCTCTGTAATTTTGCATTGACAGCATCTGTCTTCGTATTAAAACAGTGCATAGCACAAGCATTCACCTTGATTCCTCACAGTTTGTAGATACCCAAACATCAGTGGACAATCCCTGTTTCTATCTGAGTGAAATAAGGAGGTTGTAGGTTGTCATCTTTAGTTGAGTTTAGCCACATACTGATCTCGGTGTCTTCTGAGTTTACCTGTCATAAATTTCTAAAGACAAAACATGCATTTTAAGAGCCTGTAATTCAGTGTACTGAAAACTTTCTGCTTACACAAAATGCCCAAAGTATTTGGCACCCTGTTGGCCATGCCTTATTTAACTATGGATTTCAATTCAAACTTTCAGGTACTTTTTAAACAACTGGAAGTGGTAACATTCAACCCTCTTAATTGCCATCAGTGCCTTACCTTGTTTTTTCTGCTGAATTCAAAATCATGCTTTAGAGCACAGAATTGATCTCAACAGATGGTTCAAAAAAAGCTGAAAGATAGAAGAGGTTGGGCTGACCAAAGACCTGTGGCCTCATGTGAGCTGCCTTCGTATTGCAGTTACCTGGCATGAGGATTCTGTCTTGAATGCACGTATTCTTCTGCTCCGTTTTCTTGAGTCGTTTGTATGCAACTTGCTTTACTTACTTCCTCCTTTAATTCCCACGTTGACTTACCCTGGTATTTGGCAGCTATCTTCCTCAGTTCCCAGGGCTGAATTCCTCCAAGGCTTTAAAAACTGTTCTTTAAATACTTGTAACCCCATGCCTTTTGTACCACGCTAGGGTAGAAGCTCCTGTCCACCTGCTAGTGGCTGTAAAGTCACTAATAGAAATCAGCCAGGCTGCCCTCAGCTACCTCTGCATTGGCTCTTTCTGATCTCTTGCTGCTTCAGCCTCCTTGGCATTGGTATTCTTGCTTCCCCTTGTCTGATCCTTGCTTTTCATGAAGCTTTTTATTTTTCACAATGGGTGCACTCTGAAAACAACTTCACTGCTGAATGCCAGCAGGGGGTTTGCTCTTTGTGAATGACTTCTTAATTCCTTTTGCCTAGTGCTCAGACAGTACCAGTCAGTCGTGTCTTCTCTTCCCTTTGGAAGTATGCTGATTTGCTTTGCTGTTGCAACAAATTCATTCTACAAGAGTTTTTCAGTACACTTAATATCTATTTCTGATCTTTACTGTTGAAATTTCTTGTTCTATTTATTCAATCCAACACTGTGAAGAAAGTTCTTTGAAATTAAAACTGTCGTCGTTTTATGTATTCATGTTGGATCAATAAGAAAAATAGGACAGGAATAGCAGCTTCCCAGCTGTGGCCTGTGAGGTGATGGTATGTAGCCAGGGGTTTAAGTGCAGGCTGGGCAGGTTTGTGGTCCAAGAGCCTCTCTAGCCCCGTGCACTCTTAGATCCTCCTGAAAATCCTGGGGAGTCACTAGCTTATGGATCTGTTACACTAATGGAACACATCTTCTGGAGACCTTTTGTAAAAAGATTTGTAAAAGAACATGGTAATGATGCTATATTGTTACAGGATGCTTCAGTTGCACTAGTTTTAGATTACTGCCAGCAGCATAAAATTTACATACATTCCTGCACAAATGAAGACTGAAGAGAGATCTAGCTGTAAGCCTACTGCACAGGTATTGTGTTACATAGAAAGTTCTTAGAAAAATCTCTTAAAAGAATATAATGACACTCCACAATTTTCCAACAGCTGCTTTTGCTAATTTGCATTGTGCTTAGCTGGCTCTCAGGCCAAGAAGATGAAATACTGACAGAGAAGAAAAGGTCTTACAGCATTCATTAGGTAACTAGTACATAAAATTCAGAAGCAGTAGACTGCAAACAGGTGACTGTTACAATCCACAGGTGCTGCTATGTGCATTTGCTCTCCAAATGATGTGTGCTTGCTAAGACAGATACTAAAACACAAGTGTCAATGAGCTGTGTTTTACAATGCCATTTGAAAGATCATGTAGTTGAGTATCAAACTGTCGTCTTTTTGATCTAGGCCCATGCGCTTTTTTAATTGAAGTTTGTTTTGTTTTAAAAGGAAGAGAGAAAGTTAGTATGGAACTTCAGGGCTTGTCTTTACCAACGTGCATGCCAGCTTTCTGCACCTCTAGGAAACTTGGTAGTGGCAGGAAATGTTTTTGAACATGGGCACTCCACTGTGTCTGCTGTTGGACTGGCCCCAGCATGGCTGTTAAAGGACCTGGTAGCTTGGGAATTAGTTTGAGCCAGGGACTATTTCCAGGAAGTGCTTTCAGAGCAGCCACCTGTTTTAAATTTTAATTGCATTAATGTTGTTCTGTGACAGCTGACCTTGGCAGTAGGAAGCATTTTGGGATATGTCTCATGTAACTGTACAGTAGACTCTCTGTTCAGGACCCTAGTGAGGAATACAGCAGTATGCCATGCTATTACAGTGCAGACTTCTGTTTGTCACACTGCTTGAATTTCTTTCGGTTCAGGGGGCAGTAGAACTCCTGTTGTGCAGCTTTGCGCCCCCCAAATTACTCTGATGTGTAATTTTAACACATGGCTTTGTGTGTCAGCTTTGAATGTAATTTCCTGAATTTGACATTTCAAGTCAAATACTTTCTACAGCTGTGACTTGGTAGTGGTTTTTAAGAAATAAATTCCATGGCAGGATATTTGGAATAAATTTAGAGGAAGAAAAACGTGTCAGGAAAGGCTGTGAGGTGTACCTACCGCATCCCGTGATGAACTGAGTAGTCGCACTGCCTGCCGTGGTGTTAGTGCCTCATGGCAGGGACAGTTTGAGGGCTGATGTCCCCATTATTCCTGTAGGTTAGCATTCTTAACCAAACTGTGTGCAGCCAAACCAGCCCGTGTTCCAGTGCAGTCTTTCCGTTGACTTAGTAGCACAGTATATGAGGAAACTCTGAGCTCCTTCGAATTCAAGCTTTCCATGGCCTTTGCAACTGCTGCATGGGGAAAAAAGCTGTGTTGATTCCCAGTGCACTGGAGGCTTGAGGCAGATGGAATACAGAAAATTAATTGTTACCGCATTAGTACTGTTCTTTGGAAATGTGGTAGTATATATACTGCACTGTGTCAGGGAGCAAAGGATGAAACTCATTTCCATCTCCATGAAAAAAAATATCTACCTTGTGTGGTAAATGAGTAACAGTTCTGTGAACAGTTCCATGTGCTGTGGATGGCCATTAAAATACACAGTAAGCCACTTGTTACTGGGACTAGTAAAATAAGTATTTTCTGGTGTCTGTAGGCACACAGAAGTCAATCTTTACTTTTCTGCAGTGGTTGGAAGGCAACGTAGTACGGATTTGCTGCATCATAGTAATGTATTTCAGGCTTTTGTCTTGATGCACGGAACTGCTGGGGAAGGTGTTTTGCAGAGGGATGAAGGCAAGTGGTGCAAGTGCTTTATTTAAGCACTTGAAGCTGTTGTCTGATCATTTCTCCAAGCGTTTGCTTTTGAAATCGTGTTAGTATTCTGTCCTGGAGTTCAAAGCTCAGCTTCTTCCTTTTTCTTACAAGGAATGATGTTTTGTGCATGCACTGTAAGTTGCTTGTATCCTTTAACATATCTGTGCTGTAATACTTCAAACTGCTTCTGTCAGATACTGGAAAACATTTTTTTCCAGTGCTAGTCACATTTTCTGGGCTTGGCTTTCAGTTACCGTGTAATAGGTTTAGTGCATGACTAAAGGATGTTTTGAAATTCCACATAAAATGTTTTATAACACTGTAACATTAATGTCTCTTATACCTGACATCATGATGAAATCAAACTAAGTGTAAGGGGCAGTGCAGAGAGACCAGACCAGCTGTTTACTGGTTACAGTACTACTGCTTGTAAACTTTCTCAGCATTTGAAAATTGGTAAGTGAATATTTTTGATGGTGTTATTTTCATTTTATACACATCAGAATAGTAAAGTAAATTGTCTCAGTATAAAAACGGTTGCAGGAGTTGTGGATATAGGTATATAGTGTATTCTCTGTATAAAGAGAGACTGAGAGAGAGAATATTAACTGTGATGAAGTCATGAACCCGGGCGCCCGCTATAGGCATCTGCAAACACTGGTTACCCTGGCAACAAGTGGAAAGAGGTTGGAGAGGAAAGCTGGAGTAGGTTGTTGCATTGAATTGTTTTCGGCTTGTTTCTTCCTCACTAAAGCAGGGAGATGTTGAAAGGTACGATGTCCCTCTTTCTATGTGTGTGCTATTTTATATGTATTTAGACAGTTGTTGGGAAAGGGAAGGCTGAAAAAAAAACCACCCCAACTTGTAATTCAGCTCAATTGGAGATGAACTTTTCAATATAAATAATAATAGGCATTGCAAATCTGTGGTTTTTTTCTATGTGCTTAATTTTTGTGTGTTGTGTTGTGAGTGAGAGTGCTAAATGGCTCTCCGGAGTACAGTACCTGTCCCATCTTCAGCCTGGAGACAAGTGACTGTTGCATATTGCGTCTTCAGAAACTGATTTATTTTAAACTGGATTTGTAGAGCTAATGTTTGAAAACCTGCCAGGACAGTACAAGTACTGGGTATTACCAAAAGATTTGTTAACTGGTATTAAATCTGAGCTTCTGAACACCTTCAGAATGTATTGTACTTATATTCTTGTGCTCTTTCACATGTGCAGAGTATTGTGGCTCATGAGTTAGTGGAGTCTTTACCTCCCTGGGGAAAGTTTTTATTAGAAAAACTAGGACGTTATGTTCAGGGCTATAACAGCATCTTACACAAGACAAATATCAAGATACTCTCCTCAGAAATCTGTTTTAGACAAAGAATAGGAGATCCAACTGTGTGTTTCTTCTTTATTATCCTTCTCTCTTTGCCCTTTTCGTCTGTAACGAAAAAAGATATACATATCTGTGTGCTATATTAAAGTATAAATAGTGTAAATTATGATATATACACCTGAAACAACCAATTCTTGTCATTTTCAAGAATTTTTAAAAATATTTTCTTCATTAACTTTATTTTTAACTTAGGAATACTGCCACTCAAGTGGCTGTTACAAAAAGAGAATTAAAAATTGCACAGTCCTAAAAGAATAAAGTGTATTACCCAATCAGGGGATAGAATCCAGTTGCTGTGTATTTAGCACCTCTGACAACAAGGGACTGATTAACAGACAGTGGTTCTTGATTTCTCAGGTACTGAAAGACGCAGCCTAATAGAATATTAACAAGTGCTGTTTCCAGAAGTGCAGTGACAGAAATACACACTTAGTGTGCCAGACTCCTGCCCTTTCATTTCTATTCACTTCTACATGAAAAAGGGCTGACACATAATTTTATTCAAATGAAATCTAATTTTACTGTACTATAAAACTGGATCTTCAAAACTAACAAAACCAAATATGATATGGAAGATGGAGATGCTTATGAGTATGATGATTGCTCATAAAAGAACATAGATTGATAGCGGTCTTGTAGACTTTCCTAGAAATAAGCTGCTCAAAAGAGCTTTTGTCAGTGAGGCATAACTTAAATAAAATAAAGCACTTAAATCAGCTTAAGCAATGATATATTTTATAATTAACAAAGATTGTAATCAGCATAAGAGGTAGAATTTTGTCATTAAACAATAATGCAAGTCAAAGCTCTTATTCTGAACGGTGAACTAACAAGTTCCTAATATAATTTAGCAGTTGAGTACATACAAAACCGTTCTCAGTTAGCAGTACAGTTGATGCTGTAGGATTTGCAGCTTGTTTGTATATAGTATCGTATCTGCTAAATTAATTGCTGTTCTTGTATTCTTGATTAATAAGCGGATTAGAAAGATTCTGTTAGTACTTACCCGATATACTTAAGACTGTGAGTTTGGAGTGTTGGAGTAAGTTAAAAAGGAGTTGTTTTCTTTGGTGTCTTGTAGGGTAATCTTCCGAAATCATCATTTTCATCTTGCTTTTCTTCAAATCTTGATGTAATGTTTCTTTATATCTTTTTATCAAGTGTCTTGTAGCCATTTCAGTGTGGGAGTCTTCTGGGTTTAGACTACAACTTATCGTCAGACGTTAGCGGTGTCATGGGATATGTGTACGTTGGCTTCGGGCCATGTTCGGGCTGATCCTTCTTCGTACAGTCTCTTGTACTTTGTCAGCATGTGGTTCAGTCATAGGTGTACCTGGTATAAAGGGCAAGCAAATAGCACAAAATAGTCCTTCGGCTATCCTCTGCTGCTTAAACAGAGAAACAGTGAATTATGGTTTTCCAAGCCAAGATTCCTGTAGTTTAAGTACTTCCTTCTGTGTTGTTTTTAAGCTGATTTGGTCTATTAATACAATATACGCACAGATGCAACTGTTATTTTCCTACTTCCAATGCTGTATTTTGAAGTATCCAAAGAGAAATGTGCAAGAGAGTGCTGAGAATGAGAACTACATTCTTCTGCATTAGACCTTTCCATTTTGTGCCTGATGGTGAGTGGAACGTCACAGAACAGAAGCTGCCTGTGATTTGTGCTGTCGTGTGTGACCTTTCTTTTTGGGAACTATTGGAGAATTCTCTACAAGCAAACTCATTTATCCAAAGGCTTATATTGGCTATCAGCTACAGGTTTAGGTGATGGGTTCTTTTCTTTACCAGTGAAAATTAGTGGATGAAAGAACTTAGAGCCTGCTTTGGTCAGCCTTTTTTGGTTACAAATTATTCAAGAACCCTAGAAAATCTAGTTAATTTTAAAAGTTACATCTTTCAAACTGCATTGGTCTGACTTTTACCAAGCTGTTAAGCGGTAATGTCTTAAGCATTTTCTGTGAGGGGAACTCTCTTGCAGGAGATATTACCATGGTAAATTCCAAGTTTTATCTACATCATATCTGTCTAGATGGAGAAGTGCTTTCAACACTTGAGGGGGTGTTTGAGTATTTTTCCAAGGAGGAAAAGTTGAAATATATATTTCTTTTAATACATCATACTGTCAAAAATCTTAAATTAATTTCGAGTACGGACATAAAAAGAATTCTAGGCCGAGTCAGACTGTGAACATACATTGCGTCTGCAGGTCTGCGGTAGCTGCCTGTGCACACCTTAGCCTGTGTAAATATAAGCTGATCCAAATTAGACTAGACAGCCCTTTATTTTGAAGGGTATCTTCATTTTTATCAGAGACTAAGAGCTTGTTTGCGTGTCCATGGCCTTGAAAGGGTAGCTGCTGTTTCAGTTTGCCCTTCCCAGAAAGAGCATCAGTAGCTCTCACTGAAAATTGCTTCTGTTACGTATAATATGCAGCGCAGTGTGTAAGAAAACTGGTTCAGCGCGGCATTAATTTAAAAGCAGATACAGCTGGTACGTAATAAAGAGATTGAACACACACGTACACGGATTCTGAGTTAGAAACGTCACAAGTTCTGGAGTAGCAGAAGGTGGGAATTTTAGACTAATGTCCTTACGGAGGTGCAGTGGACATATTGGTGGAAAGTGGGCATTTAGTATAACCTGATACTGGTTTCATAAAAAAAACAGGTTTGGCCGTGTTACTGGATGTTCACAATAATTAATCTTAACTTACCAGTAAGCTGCACTTCAGTGTAGCATGTAGCTGTGGTTGCAGATCAGAGAGGGACCCATGGATCACAGCTGGCTCCTCATTAAGGGTGATGGACTTTGCGTGTGTGGCAGGTGCTTCAGCCCTCACATCTCCAAGGGAGAATGGTCAGTTGCAGTGTTTTTCTTGCCTTGTGAAGAGATAACAAAATGTCATACGTAAGAATTTTTCCTTTTGCCTTTTAAATTACGTTTACTTCTTTTTTTTAAGAGTTTGAATTGATGGCACCAGGTATGGAAAAGCTGGTATTGCCATCTTAGCTTCCCAATGTTTAATTTCACTCAGTCATGCTACAGTTTAGAAATAGAGCCAGGGTTAAAAAAAATTTCTACCAGTTGGTTAGACAGCAAAAGGATTGAGACGTAGGAGAGAGGTCAGGATGTCTCTTAATCTGTCAATTATATTTCATTAATAAAGAGGAAGAAGAGCTTGAAGTGCCTTTGGAGGGGCTTGGATTTCAGCAGCAGGAGTCACGGCTTTGTCAGCAGATGAAAATGGCTACTGTTGCACCATCACCAGAGCCTGTTTGCTGGCAAGTGGAATCAGTGACCAGCACAAATTCGGGACATGTTTGTACCCAAGGTAGGAGCTTTCTGTGCTTCAAAGAATTCTGAAAATGGGTGGCTAGCTGCAGATCAGTCTGTAGGAACTGAATGATTGGATAGTTGTGATGCATATTCCTCAGTTTCTCTGCCTGCCTTCCAGTCAAGTATTCCAGAGCTTAGAGGCATTCCTGGCAATGTCCCAGCTTCCTGGGAAAGTGCCTTGTCGTCCCTTAATGGCTATTCTTTTTGGTGCATGACTCACATGCTAAGTACCATGGCAGCAAAGCCAAATAAAAACCCTCTCAGTATCAGGCTATCATGCTATATAGTTTGTGCATCCTTTGAAGTAGAATTTTTCTTTAAATTGAAATCTTATACGGGGCAACATGACAATACTTTGGATCACACTATTGGAATATTTAACAGAAGGAAATGATTTTTTCACAAAACCTGAGTGAGTCAGTCTGAGTAAACATAAAAAAACAGTATTACAGCAGTTTATGTTTTTCTATCTCTCCTCTGTCTCCTTCCCAAGAGAAGTAAGAGTTGGTGTTTAAATTGAAAAAATTTAAAACTTGGTATTTCGGGTGGAGATAATCTAGAAATTCATGTTTGGGGTATCTCATTTTTCCTTATTTGTGAGAGGCAGATTATCCTGTGTCTGATTACTGCAACATTTCTGGTACTCTACTCTGAAATGATTGGCTGCCCATGGAGATGGATCACTGACCTTGATGGAAAGCTCTGTCTCATCTGTTGTGGCATTTCTTACATTCTTGTGTACAGTTGAGAACATACAATTCAATTTTATATCCCTTAGTAGTTAGTTCTACTGCTGGTTGTTTTCAGGGTAGCATCAAGAAGCTGGCATTTTATTTTGCTGTGTTTAAGTGGCCATGTCAGTTCCAGAAATCTGCTAGAAATGGATTTGACAGGACTGAATCTGAAAAAATGTATGTGGACACCTGTCATTATTATCAGTCTGAGACAGGCTCTGGTGTTTTCATTCATACATCTTTAAAAAAATAGTTTGACTCCATATGAAGCAACATTATTAATAAGAAATCAAGACATTTCTTTTAACAAATTCTCAGATTTTAATGTGAAAGCATTGTCTTCTGCTGGTTATTGTTGTGTATTTATTATTTGTATTGTGATAATGCCTACGGAAGGGCTTGATCCCCGTCTGCTTCATGAGATGAGCCCTGTCTGAGCAAGCTCACATTATAAAGACCACAAGCTGAGACACTTGGGAAGTTATGTGGAAATTATGCTAACTAGTGTAGCAGACAGTGGCGTGAGCACACCAAGGAGGTTTTTATGGCAGGGTTTGCAGAGAGTAATGAGGAAATTTTGACGGGTGTTACCATATATTTTTCTTAAATCGTTGAGGAGTTATCTCAGTAATTAAAGAGGCAACGCTATGGTGGAGGAAATTAAGACTGGTAAGTAAAGCTGAGTAGCTTTATTTTTTGTGTTACAAAATGGAGAGACAGAATGTGCAAAGATTGCTTGATTGCATCTGAAACAGCAAGTGGGAAAATGGTGTTTGTAGTAAGCTTCTAACTAGATGTAGATGGGTCAGTGCTGCAGTGCCACTTGCCATGCTTGGTCAGACTGAGTTTCTGCTGTCCAATAAGATTTTTTTTTTTTTTTTTTTTTTTAAGATTTAAAAAAAAAAAATCTTACTGGTTTGCAGTTGTCATTATAGAATCTTGAGGCACTTTCTTCTTCTGTCTTTGAACCTTAACTAAAGCAAGACTTGAAGAAAGACCTTTTGAGCCAGCCATATGTCTAACAATGAACTGTTCCATCTTCTTTGATATCTGAAATCCTAGATAGCTTCCTAACATGTTTTTCGTATTATTTTCTCTTTAGCCTCCAGTTCCAAGCCTGAACTCAGCTCCAGTTCACAGACTTTGGGAAGTCAGCAGAACAAGACAGATGGCACCCGAGTAAAAACTCGCATTCTGCCCAACATGCCAAAGCTTTTCATACCTTCATCTGTCACCAAATTTCCACCTGAGATCACTGTCACTCCACCCACTCCCACCCTCCTTTCTCCAAAGGGCAGCATTTCAGAAGAGACCAAGCAAAAATTGAAGGTAATAAAAGGGAAACAGTAATTTTTTTAGATTATTGTTTTTATCTTAATTCCCCTCTCAATAAAACACTTGTATGAAGGGATCAACAGTTCCTATCTCTAGTTCATAACCAGACATAGAATAAGTAGTGGAAGAAGATGCTAGTTGTTATCAGCAGGAGCCAGTTTTAAAGGACTGGTGAAACGTTGGCTGTGGGCAAAATCATAGCTATCCCTTTTCTGAGGGAATTAGAAGGAATTGCAGAAATGGGTGAGGGAGCTAGTGCAGCCATTGCAATTCTTTGGTTAGCGGCAGCTACCAGAACATTAACGGTGGGGAAGCCTACTGGTAAATGTTATGTTGTTTCACATTAGGATGCCATATCTTCTATAGAAAGAAGAGAGCTATTGAATGTGAAGGAATAGCAACCAGTTGGCTTTTATCCCTGTGATCATGGGTTTATCCTGACTATTTAGCAATATATTCTCTCTCTCTCTTTTTGGGATCAGTCTGCTATTTTGTCTGCTCAGTCTGCAGCGAATGTAAAGAAGGAGAGCCTTTGTCAGCCAGCTTTGGAAATCTTAGAGACCTCAAGCCAGGAGTCCTCACTGGAAAGTGATACTGATGAAGATGATGACTACATGGACATATGAATGAATTCTGGCCATCATCAACACCAACCATATAACCATTCTTCTTGTTGCCAGCATCTCTGGCAGTTGAAACATCTTCGTTGGCATTACTCTCCATTTAACCTGCATCGTTGTGTTCTTCACTTTCATTACCTTTGTTATCACCACGACCACTTGTATTGCCTTCAAAATCTTCGCCATTCTCCCCATCATGGTGCTTGACGGAAAGAATGACTGTTTACCCAGCAGTTAATTAATTTGGACCATACTGTCACCTTTAACTTCAGTAAACACAAGGATGTTTTGAGCTGCAATTCGTATCTCTCCACTGTTCCTGCTTCTTCAAACCAGATCCTTGGGAGTCACTCCAGTAGCTTTTTTCTATAGCATTTTCTTCCTTTTAGTTGTCTTTCTGCATTTTCCCCACTAGTTAAGTTTTTATGCCAATAATTCAACAACCTGATGTCTGTCTAGCCATGCCAGAATTAGTCCAACAGCTCTTTTTAAGGTGAATGGAGTAGGAAAAAAAATCGCTGAGCTGATAGAAGTTCAAATTGCGTCAAGAAAGTCTATGGTTTTGTTGTGAGGCCAGAAGGGTGAGCTGAGTTTGTTGGCTCCTTGGCACTGCTGTGTGCTTTGTTGGAATTTGACTCAGTGACAATAGGCAAAGAACCAGTTTTTCCAGGCAGAGAGGTTGGCCTCCTGTTTGTGCTTATTTCACGCCGATGTATGAGGTCCAGCAAAAATGATCTACCTGAATGTTGGCTTACAGAACTGATCTTTCCAGAATTGTCTTACAGTCCTTTCTCTTCTAATGCCTTGGACAAGCATTTTGAATTGGGGGCTAGATGATATTTTTATGGTGGTATTGAAAAAACTTGAAAGATTTCAGTACCATTTCAGTAATGTCTGTTTTTTACAGAATGACACGAAAAGGTCTTTTTTATCTATCTGCAGAGGGACTGCTCACAGTTATTTATATGAGAAAATAATGGTAACAAAGATCCTTTTCCTTTTTTTCTACTAAATGTTAACTTTGTAAAATAATGAATGCAAACCATGCAAAAAAACATGTCACACACTATATATACACACGCGTGCGCCCACACACATATATATATGTGTACGTACATGTATATATATGTATGTATATGAAAAAAGAAAATGCATACAGCTTGCAATGTCGGATTTATTTGTGTTTGGGGAAGGTGGTTTTCTGTAAAATGCAGAGCTTTGTATAAACTTTTGGGTTTTTTCTAATAAAGTTGAAAAGTACTGTTGTCTCTGTTCCTCTGAGAGGGCAAGGTGCCATGGTTCTGAAAAAAGTACTACTCCTCCCTTCCTTTTATTTCTTGGATAAGAAGGTAATGGAGGAAGGAGGCAGGGGGAAGCCTCTTCCTTTTCTGAAGACTACCAGAGCTCTCCGGATGGGTTTGGTCTTGTGTGACCCAGAACTCTGGTCAGCAGATGTTGCCAAGATGCCCTGCAACGGGTTCGCTTCCCTGTTGAGATAGGTGGAAAAGATTTCAGATCACATCTGAGTATCTTTGAATGCTGACGAACAACCTCAGGGGGAAGACAGCACATGGTGAACAGAATCACACAGAATATTTGGCTGTACAAATTAGCGTTTAATCCACTATTACAGTGATGGCTCTCATTTACTGTAAGGATGGGTAAATGGACCATGGATAAAAAGAAGCAGCATCAGATTTTGTGTTGCAAGTTTATTCTCATATTCTGGGTTGTTTGTAATGCAAGCAATTTGTAAGCAAGCAAGCATGTTGATCTTGGGCATATTAGCAACTGTTTGTGTAACTTGTTCACTTACTACAAGTGATAGGTGGGCTGGAGGCAACTAGTATGGAGATGATCAGGTAACTGAATGGTAAAAGCAAATGGGTGTTTTCAGTAGTAATACGTTTTCAGTGTTTGCTCTTTAATTTGGTGCAAGTTATTATAAATACAGTGTTTAGCAGACTGTATGGTCAGTGACTGGCAGTACACTGTTAGCTTTAGATAACCGAGTGGGATCTTTTTTTTGTTTTTTTAGAATATAGCACAGGAAAAAAGAAATTAGCTTCTTATGAGAAATGGAACACGACTCGGAGGATGTAGTTCTGAGTAGGACTCTTTCACCCAAATAGAATAGACTACATAGGCTTTTTGGCTAATCTATGTTCTTAAATGTATGTCTAAGATCACATATAAATTCCTAGTTCTGCACTTATAGCATGGGTTTGATGTGTGAAGACAGAGCATTTGAGTTTGTTAATTGAATCTGATCTCTGAAAATGGTTGTTTTCCTTTACTATACTTAAGGATTCTTCGCATTAGACATTTTGCTTTTTTTTTTTTTTTACTCCATAGCTTGCTGAAATGCCTGATCTTGAGGTTTCTTTTGACTTCTTGTCCAGCTTTTTGAGAAGGATTTAAATTTTTGCTGGTTAAGGAAAGCTAGACCAACTGTTTCCATTAGCAAAGAGAGCTGAATTTTGCTGATTTGCTCTAAACTCATTCTGGTCTTAAACTACACTACTATGCAACTTTTTTTATCCTTATAGTCATAACTCTTACCTGTTTTGTTTTGTTTTAATCTACGATCTTTTATTCCCATTATGCCATCGGGTAGCTCAAGGACTTTTTCTCAAGCTTAAGAAGTTACTGAGACTGAACTACTACACAGGCCACCTTCTTCAAATCCTGCCCTTCTGCTAATAACTAAATAGTGTGTTGCTCAGCTGTGGACCATCTTCCACAATGAGTATTACTGCTGATGTACGCTAAAGGAGCCATTCTTCTTCTGTATGTGTGAGATCATCTCTCTGTAAGTACAGTTTGTGTAGTTCTTCAGTTCAAGGAGCCATCATATTCTGGAGTGAAGATGCTGAGATCACTGGATGCGTTTACATACACGTTTGTCTGAATCACCATCTGTAAAGGTACTTGGAGAAAGAACTTCAAATCCTTGCAAACAGAAGTATTCGCTTAATATGGCATTTTCTGAAGCCTGACAGTATAATTTTGTGGAATTTTCAAGAAAAAAAAAAAGAAGCATTATGGTAAAACTGCAGTTAGCTATGAGTTTACCTGAAGTAATTTCTTTGATTTCAGTCTAATCCTAGTTGTAGCAGCTTGAAATCCAAGTATAGACAAAGTTCAGCTTACCAAGGTGTGTATCAAATGTAAAGACAACATCTATCTACAGGATTAACTGGATAACTTGCTTCTGAAATCTCAGTGTTCCCAGGTGTGTTTCTAATGTGCCAGACAAATAAATGGCAGCTACTGACATATATTGCTTTTGTATTTTTTTGTTTTGTTTTGGTTTTTCCCTGTGAAGCTGTAATGACAGGAGGAATGTCTGGTGCCTGAAGTAAGGTAAATACTTAAAAGGTAAGGTCTGTGAGTAAGTGGGCTGGGTGGGGGGGAAGACTTTCCGCCCTCCCCCCCCCCCCCCCCCCCCCCCTTCTTCCTGCTAGTAATGGATTAAAAAGCAAATCCATTTTGGCTACTGAAAAGCCAAAATGTTAAGATTCCCAGGCAAATAGCAAAAATGTTTTTGTTCAAAGCAGATGGGAAAATTATTTTTAATCATGTTGAGAGTAGTTTGTAGATAATTGATATAATTTCTGTGCTGTTATTGGCATTGTCTTTACAGATGGTAAGGTATCTTTCACTGATCGCTGTTGCTAAGGTATATAGTACTGGGATTTGGCTGTGTTTAATGCAATTTCATTTCCTGGCACAAGGTTTATATAATCTATGTATAGTTAAGACCATCGGGAATTTATATCTCTGAGTCAGGGACGAGTGTTTTACTAAGAATTAATTTTGTTGGGCACAGCTTCTGCCTACTGTCTCAGAAATGCTGTTCTTCAAAAGCTGATAATGTTTCATTCCACAACCAAAATATTGAATTAAGGAAGATACCAAGTATCTTACTTAATTTTATCATGTACTAGAGTTTGTCAGTTGTTGTCTCTTGGTGGTGTGGTGGGTTTTTTTTCCTTAATTAAAATGAGATTTCCTCATGGATAATGAAATTAATGTCTTTTGCAGCCAAAACAAACATCATATGGTCAGGGAGAAAGAGACCAGGAAAAGATAAGGAAGGCACAGCAGCCGAAGCTGATCAGGAGACAAAACGGACTGAATAGAAACAGAGGGGCCAGGTGAGAATAGACTTAAATCTTACCAGCCAGGGTGGGATCACACCGTTGTTAAATTCAAGACTCTGGTTTTGGCATTGGTGTTGATATTTCAATGAAGGTGAAAAATCTGTGGTGTATGTAGCTTGTGTGTAGAGCATTATACACCGAGCACAGCTCATTTCTGTTCCTGCAGATGCTTGTCATATTTTTTTAAGGAAAAAGGTGACAGGGTAAACGAGTTTGGATGCTCGAAGAAAAAACAGCAGACATAAATCTTATGGTCTCCTACTTAGTTGTGTAAAGCTGGGATGAAGAAGCTTTGTTCTTCCAGTTGAAGATGATGGTAAGAACTTCAGTGTAGGTGTTGAGTGTTAATTGCCATCTTTCCCTTTCTTCTAGCTGATGACTAGGAATCCACTAATGCTATGCTTTGAAGCATGTGTCAAGATTTTGAGAGTAACCTTGGGGTACTCAACCACAGGCTGTACAAGTTATGCCTTTGTGAGAACTTCCCTGTGAGGGACTCAGCTGCTGTTCACAGTGCAACAGGTAGCGTTGTGAGGGGTAGCAGAACAGCATATGAGGTTTGCTGACTTCTTTCAAATTAATATTTGTAGACTACAGGCACATCTCACCAGAGATTTGAAGACACAACTCTCCTTGATAGACATTGTTTTTTCTGCTGCTGTTTATCTAATGTGTGTATGAAGACACCCCATCAGCAAGTGCTTGTTAGCCAACTCCAGAACCTCTGTTCAACAGCGTTCAAAGCTGTCTTGAGGCGCACTGACCTTTCTGCACCCTCGTTCACGTAATGTGAGTATCTTACTGCTGTGGACTTCTTTTGTCCAAAGCTGACCCTTAAAAAAAGAGTTGGGGCCTTCAGGACTATAGCTGGAACGTGCACGTTTGTTTGTCCTGCCCCCATACAACCTACAAGCCATCTATACCAAGCACATGAGCTGTTTGCCATGTCTTTGGAAGTTCAGTGCTTGCAGAGGCTCCAACGCAGACTCGGATTGCAACCTTGCGATGCTCGGACGCAACAGTGCAATAGCTGTGGATGTCAAGGGCTTGTCTGTGTATTATCTCAAAAGTATTTTCTATCCTGCGGATAGATTATCCCTAATAAAACGTCATGTGTGACTCAGAACAAGGCATGAGGCAGGGCTGGCTGGAGTGCAGTCTCAAGGCTGGGTGCCTCTCTATGGCCGTGGGCCCGAAGCTCATCCCGTGTCATTTGGGAGCTGCTCTGTCTGCTGTGGTAGCGCTAGAGGGGGCCCTAGGACAGAGAAGAAAAACGGAAGGAAAAGAAATTACTAAAAAAAAAAAAGAAGATAAAAAACCAGCCCCACATCAAACATTAAAATGGATGACCAAGATCTATCTTTAAACTTCTGAAAGACTAAATTACATTGCTGGGTTTGACCTCACTTACTTCTAAGGGCCTTCTGCTGATTACAGTATATCCTTTTCAAAATACTGGGTCTGATTCAAAGCAGAGAGAATGAGAATCCTTGCAGCCTGGCCATAGCAAAAAAAAAAAAAAAAACAACAACCAAAACCAGCCACAAAACCAAACCAAAACCACCTCACTTGGTTACCATTAATATCACAACTTGGCAGGAAAACAGATCCACTGTATACTTGCTTTTCACACAAAATCTGTTTGCCCCTTAACTATGTTTTTCCCCTTTTTTTAATTCCCCTATAAAAAGCCTACTGGGTGTTTACCATTTTCTTAATGTGTGACATATTATAATAAGGGAGAGAAAGAGTATCTTTTGACAGTTAATCTTATGTAAAAGAACTCAAGTAAGGCTTTCAGCTTCATCGATGTAAATGCCAATTAATTCAAGCCTAGTTCATTGCAGTGGCCTGGGGTTTGTACCACTGTAACTGAGCCCAAGAGTAGGTGATAAACATGCAACTCATGGATCTAGTAAGTGTTTTGAGATAGCTTCATTAAAGTAAAATTCTAATTAGGGACAAAAATATGTATGAAAATGATGGAAGAAATACGTAGCTTTCAAGCTGGGAAAAAATCTTGTGTAACAGTCTCTGTTATGTAAAGTTGCCAGGAGGTAAGATAAGTTCTGTAGTCATCTTGCAGAAATGCACACGGAATGGGATAGTGAAATGGAGCTGAGGCCACGAACTGACTGCAGAGTTAGAAAAACAAAGTCACTTCTACCAAGGGGAAAGTAAAATCACACTTCTGTCTGAGTTCAAGATTTATCTGCTCATTTAAGTGGCTGTGTATATAGCTTGGTACAAAAGCATTCAGTTATATAATCCCAGTGGGAGGAACACTTCACAATGCCTCTCTAAATACATTGTCTTGTTGAAGGAAACTGCCTCTCTTAAAGCAAGTCAGCATATATGGTAAAAAGTAGTTTTTGCTCTCAGATTAGACACTGATATCTCCTTTGAATTTTTATTTCCCAGACTATTTTTTTCTTTCCCTTTTCTTTCAGAAATCCTGCAAACGACAGTGAATTCCAGTATAAATGGAATATAAACAAAAGTCCTATATGGTATAAGCATGTAAGATCCACACTGGAATGGTATTAATTTCATTTTAGTTAGAGTGATATTATTTTAACTACAAGCGGAAGGCCACATAGCAGGCCAAAGGCATTTTAGACATAGTGCTTCCTGTGTGAATGCTTAATTTTTCTGTATAACTACAGTTAGCTGTAGGAACCTGTCAGTATATTCATTCTTTTCTTTTTACTTTTCTGAGGTATTTGACAGATACGGAGGGCTGTTCACAAGAAACAATATGCAACTGAGCTTTATTTGCAAATACGCATCGCATTACCTGTTATCTAATACAGCACTGAACACTTACTGTTCAGTAAAGGGTGTCGTATGAGCAGAAAAGCTTCGTACCTTAGAAGTGTTCTTTGATTCCTTGCAACGTAAGTCACACCAGAGATTTAATTTCCGTAAGTTGCATAGTAAAAGGTGTGAAGAGTCACATTTTCTCTTCTAAATGCATGGGTATATATAAAATGTAACTCTTCAATAAGATTGCAATAATTTTCTTTTCTCCTTAAGAGATGGCACTAGATGTATTCTCAAAGAAGAGCTTAATTCATTAATTGAGCCGACATATAAAACCACCATGCTATATGAATGTCTGAAAGCAGTACTTTGAGTATGGAAATTTGTCACTTAGGAATGTCTAGACAGTATATTAGATTTCCATTAAGTTAGAGTGCGTTAGGGAAAAAAAATGTTTAGAAATTCATAGTTACTGAGCTTACAACATCAATTCGCATTGCTGGGCCCTTAGGTAATCAATGCACGTTCAAACAAATAACAATGCTGCTATGGCTTTCCCAACAGGCGTCACTGCTGGAAATGCTTCCTATGCTTAATAAGTAAATGGGCTTTCCTGGGAGCAAAACAAAGAGTCTGACATGTTGTCTCACAGCAAGTAGCACTGGTACAAGGTGTTTTTTTCAGTTTGGCTTTCTTGAACATAGTAACAGCTCAGGATTGCACATCGGAAAGTGTTGCTGCAGAAATAAGTGCAGGAGTTTCTTATTGATAACCTGGGTCCATTGGTCCCTGTGCTCTGACTGCATAACGAAGCCTTTAAATTCTGCCAGTGCAGTTAGAACCAGCCATTGGCATCTAGGCAGTGCTGTCAGTTCCCAGTTTAATTGTGAGAAGACAGAGACGTGGGTCTTTCTGTAGAAGCCAGACAAGCTGAGTGTATTTACTGGTACGCTCTTGGATGCACTGTGATGGTTTTCATTGTCTCTAAAATCAATCTTCCAATGAACTAAGCAAAGCTGCTCCTACAATGGCAAGTTTTACCAGGCCTGTACTTTTCTTTGAAAGTTGTTAATATAATGGGTTTTGTCAATGTTAGAAGGAAAACGAGAAAGCAGTACAGGATTGCTAGAAAGCCTGCAGCCTCAGAGTCATTTTAATCCCTCTGTCTTCCACTGCCTCCCCCTCTGCCACAAATATGTCCCTATTCAGCTGGGATGACAGGTGCTGAGCCTGGGCTGAGCCCTGCCACCCTCTCTCTGCAGGAGCAGAGCATCTCCCCTGGCTGAGCACTCGGACATGTGTATTGGCAGCTGTTAAGAGGCAGACACGAGGTCCTTTAACAACTGCACATAATTCGGATGACTACTCTGGAGCTGTTACCATCTAAATTAGTGGGTTCACTTTTAGACAATTGGTAATTCAATTAAAATGTAAGATTGAGTAAATAGTACGTGCTTATACATACTCCTACTGTATTTGCTTTTTCAATAAGGTGAACTTGCAATTTTGGTGAAACTCATAAGTATTTACATCACTATTATAACGCCCAGTTTGTGTGTATGGTCACATTTCAGTAATGACGACTCAGGTACAAAGGCAGCCCAGTGTAGCACCTGTCGTGTTATCTGGTACTATGAAGACAAATGGAAAAGCGGCTGTAAAGAATATGAAAACATGAAAATGTTATTTCCAAGTGCAGAGAGTCTGCTAGGGAAGAGGGAGAGAGGAGGAAGACAGTGTTTCTTCTAAAATATGTACCTGCTTCAACAAGGTACCTACATATAAATGTAAATGACTACGGTTGATTTTAGCAAAGAGAGCGAAGGGCATAATCAGCTTATGTTTCACCGTAGGCTTACATTATATACAATTTCTTCAGTAAGTTAAAGTATTTCTACAGTTAAAATTTCCATCAAAAGCAGATGCTTTAAAATAAATAGACTTAACTTCCTTAGTACTTGCAAACCAAAAGTTCACAGTTAACCACTGAAAAATGCAAAAGGCCAAACAAAGGAGGAAGTATCTCTGCTGGTAAAAATTTCATCCCAAAAGAAATTTGTGGGAACCTAAGTGACTATAAAGAATAGGCTTGGGTATGGTAGGGTGTGCAAATAAAATGATAATATAACGTGAGGTTTTGCTAACAAATCAATCAGAGTGAACAGGAACAAACTGTAGTTTTGAAATTGTCCTACATTAATTTGAGCGCAGTACTAAAGACGTCAAAATTCCTCAGTTAATTCTCCCCGAAACGATTGTGGCTGTGGCCTATAGATGAACTTTTGAGAGCAACTGACATTATCTACGTAAGTTCCAGGAAGGGAGATCTTAAAATGAAGTTCCATTTAGTGATACGTCTCTTTGTGTGATCCCTGGGGCAGGGTGTTTATTAGGAATATCGTTTTCTTTAACAGATTTTCACCCCCATCCTCAGTGGTTGATATGGATCCAGCAATGAAATCCTGGTGGCTTGCAGGACAGTAGCAGTAGAACTGGTGATATTGGCTGAATAGGATGGACTGGAAGCTGGCTCATTCTTGGTGGGTTCTGTATCTGGGCTTTGTCAATATTCACTTTCCGCACCTATTTCATAACACCACCATTATTGCTTAAATCATAAGGGTCAAAAGA
Source organism: Tauraco erythrolophus (assembly GCF_009769465.1). Lineage (NCBI taxonomy): Eukaryota > Metazoa > Chordata > Aves > Musophagiformes > Musophagidae > Tauraco > Tauraco erythrolophus. The sequence goes on along the minus strand of NC_141483.1, from coordinate 5,802,444 downwards.
ACTGTATTGTGCATCAGAGCTTTCTCACTAGCTGGTAGGTTTTTCAATTAACCATTTGTCTTCTATTTTTTTATCTCCATAAAATGGAAACTACTTGTCCAAAACCAAAAAAAAAAAAAACCCCAACAAACTACTGCCCCCAAATGGCCACTGAATTTGAAGCTAAGACAAGCTTAAGTTATTTATAATTTTATCTTCTAAACAATTTTTGTTAAAACTACAGATTTTTTAATTTTGAGTGAATGAATAATAATAATATCTACTAGGAAGAGTGCCTGTAGTTGAGTTAGACAAGAGTAATACAGAAAGTCACCCGAGTTTTTGTCATGGTGAATAACACAGACCTTCCTATGAGCAGAATTCTGGAGAAGACTAACAAGTGTCTGCTCATGTAAGTGTAGAACATGCTCAGTTTTTTTGAGAGTCATTAGCTCTGACTGCTGAGAAACTGGGATAATTCAGTGCAGTAAAACCAAGTCTTTTATTCTAATCAAGACTTACTTGGATTTTTCAGTTTTTCCCGTTCCTCAGTTGAAATGTGTCTTGTAACCATTTAACAGTATGTTACTAACCATCCATTATGTCCTGCCTTTTTCTCTTTTAGATGAAAGAGCCATGTAAAAAAAGAATTCACCAAGCCCTGTGACTGAATTTGAGCGATAATGTCAATGGAATTAACACATTGCCATTGTTGTATGGTCTCCTGTGGCTATATAAACATCAAGGTAACACATTGCCAAAGCAGAAGACATGACTGCTGCAATACTGTTGTTTTGAGAGTATTTCCTTACTGCCAAAATACTGATGTAGATTTAGTATTTTGCCTAGTGGAGGATGATGCTGGGGGAGGAGAGGGGGGGCGGGGAAAGGTTGTGTTTTGCTGCTTTTATTTTTGCTGAATTCAGGTTTATTTGCTGAAGAAAATCTATTACATTGTTGGGCTAAACATGGAATGAGAGTGTAAGTATGCTGATGTTTAAGATGACCTCTTATTGGCAAATACATTTAAATGACAGCTCTCTTAAGGGCCTAATTCCGTTTCTGAAGACAACCTTCTGGAAAAGCTGGGGCAGCACTGCCTTCAGGGTACCCAGGATTCTTCAGCCTGGGGAGAGTTTGCTGGAGAATAATTCTCCCTTACTAGCTTCAGCCATTAGCATAACTTTCATCTCTGCAGACAGAAGTAGACTGAGGCTTAAATACCTTTGGTATGTTGCTGAGTAAAATGTTGCTAAGATGCATGTGTCAGTTTTAACTTCAAGGATGGCAAACAAGTTGTGAGGCCAGGCTAGTCAGATAAATTTTTAACTGCGATAATCCCAGCGTAGGCTCATTGTCACTGTCTCACCTAATGCAAGAGAGAAATAACTAATGTGGATGTTGCACAGAAACTCTTTTTAATTCCTTGTGTCACAAAGCCATTGACAATGGCTGCACTACGGAAGCCAGAGCAGATCAGTTAGGACATGCAGGTAACAGTAATGATTTTCTTTGTTATGAGCTTCCTGATCCTGATTGCAAATGGAAAAAGAAACTGTATTTCCACAAGTGTATTTTCATTTGTCTTCAGGCAAGAAAAAGTTCAGGTAGTAAGCACTAAACTAGAACCTTTTATCTGACAAGTTCCCTTCCTAAATACCCCTCCGTATGTGAGTTTTACTTCTCTACGGTCACCTTTAAACAATGAGTCAACAAGCTTGCTGCATTTCTACTAGTCGGAGACTGTAACCCAATATTGAAAGGTGGGAAGTCAATCTCAAGGCTGCCCTCACTTTCCAGGCAAAGACAGACATATCCCTCTCCAGAATCAATGTGACACTCCCACTGCCTCTACCAGAGCTGAATCCTTTCTGGAACAAAGGACTTCAGTTTGCGAAGCTGAATCTGGCACTTTCATGAACATCAGGGCTGAAACAGAAGAGAGTGAAATATTGTCCATCCTGGTTGTTTGTTGCAAGAACAGCCCTTGGATTGGATTGCTCAAAGGAGAAGACCTCTTGGCACAGAGGGTGTTCTGTTTCTGGACTGCCCTTGGGTAACGCAGCAGAAAATGAAGTTGTGATGGGAGGAGCTGCCCATGGCAGGAGTTTGTCAGGACATGGAAAATGACTTGTTGAGTTCTGAACACTGTGCATGAGTTAAATACACTAAGTGGACATGGTTTGTGTCAACTGAAGCCCTTTTTCTCCCTTGAGGGCTGTTTGAAGCTCTCTGAGAGCAGAGGAGAGAACAGCTAGTAAACTTTGTGCTTTAGAATTGCAGAGAAACTGCTGCTTTCATCCATGGATCAATCTTTTGTCAGCCCTAACACACTGGCTGATGGCTTTAGTGTATCTCCACTGTCACCAAAAGGCACTTCTTGGGAAACGAAACCCCATGGCTCAATAATTTGTCACCTTTCCCATCGCTCTGGCCTAGGCCTAAGAATGGGGAAAGGGAGTGCTCTACCAGGCTCAGTAACATTTAGATTGCAGTCACACCTCCCGTGGGAGTCAACAGCTGGTATTTTGTGAATTATGATGTGTGCAAATAAGGATTTTATTTTTGTAAATCCTCAGTTGGGTACAAAAGCTGATGGCAGGACCCCTGAGCCCAGCAAGAGGATACCAATGGCAGAAGCATTGCACAGCCAGTTACTTTTTTTTTCTTTACTGTGTCTTACCTTTCATTTTTTCCCTTCTTTTTTTCTACCCTCAATTTTACATACATTTTTTCCCCCTTTTACTCACTTTTACCACCCCCCCCCCCCCCCCTTTTTTTTTTTGCAAGTACACAGCACAGCATCTCCTGAACAAGTAAGGGACAGCTCTTCTGAAGAACAGGAGTTATGGAGCCCTTCTGCACTTCTTCTGTAGGGTTCTTCAGGAGACCTGTCTGCAGATAGCTCGCAGCACCAGTGCCAAACAGGCACCAGCCTTGCAACAGGTGCAGCTTTGGCCAATGGCAAGTAACACCAGTGACAATGACAGGCAGGAGAAGTGGTCCATCATCTGAGTCACCTGATATGCTCATGGCTTTATCACCTCGGACTGTAGTAAAGTAGTTGTATAGATACTGTGAGACCTAAACATGTAGGAGAAAACTCTGTGGGGGAAAATTCAGCACAATTGCAATAGTTTATTTTCTGTTAATTGACACTAGGAGTCCATTGTCAAAATTCTGAACAAAAGGCAGACCTAACCACTGTTCAAAGTTGTTGAGGTTCAAACTTGAGCATGAAAGATTGTTCCTTTTCGAAATTCACTTGATCTGTGCTCTGACTCTCTTCTGGATGATTAGTGTTTCAGATCTGGAGCCCTCTTAAAAAACTTGGGCAGCTTTGAAATGTATCAGTGTACGGTGTGAGCAGATTATCTGAGGAGAGGCAGAGCTACTGTCCCAAGAGACAAATGAGGATGAAGGGAGTAGATAAAGAGGAAGGCTTTGTGTGTTGTTCTAGCTGTCTGGCACATTGTGTTGGTAGTTGCACTTTTTTGCTTCTAGTGGAGCACTAGGTAAGTTCTAGTATCAACCCTGAAGTGACAGCATCTGTTCTGCTCTCTCCTGCTGTGCAGACTCATGTTCCCTCCTTGCAACTACAAGCTTCAGACCTGAACCCTCACTCTGTCTCCCTGATGTTGATGAACATCGTACCTTTGGACAACGCCCACAACAAGTGAGAAGCTGTTGAGAAGGCTGATTCCCCTTTCCCCAGCCACTCTGTCCAGATTCTCCAGCTCTTAGGAGTCACTGGAAGAAAGAACCAGTCTCCTTCCAAAGAATTAAGACGACCAGTAAAGCTCTGAAAAAGTGTGAGCACATAAGACAACCCCGGACATTTCCCACTGCTTGAATCTGTGTCAAATGTGTAGTGCAATCCACCATCCGTTACATGGCACCAGGAAGCTCTTTGATTGCCAATAGAACATACATTCTTCTTCATGGTCCCAGAATTCATGTAGTATTCGTTGGAAGAATCATGGGAATAAGAGATGAGCAGGTATCTCAGAGCCTTCTTTGCCGCTCATGTGAAGGTGGGATTGTTCTCTGCAATACCACTGGTTTGTGCAAAAATCATTTAAAAGTCTAATACAGTAAGAGCTTTACTCTGTGAACAGGCTGCCCTTGCACAGCCAATACATTTTTTTCCTGGATACTCAAATTGCTTCTCTCTTATTTTCTTCCCTACTAATGAAGATAATTATATCCCTGTGTAGCATATTATTTCCTCTGTCATCTGTATGTTTACACCCCGCAGACATATTCACTACTTGTTTGTGCACAGAGCCATCAGTCAAAGAAGCTTTACTTACCAACTCTTCTCATCTTTTCTGATGTTCATTTCATCCAGTCTCCCTCCAGTTCCCCAGCAGCTTTGATAATGAGGTCACCAGTTTATTTTACAGCAGACTAACAGCAAGAAGCCCTGCAACTTCCCTGCTTAACTATATGCTATTTTCACATAAGCATCCTGTGGTTACATTTCCAACAAGGAAACAAAAGCATCATGCATACTGCAGAAAGCTGTATGAACTCTCTCTATATTGTAGCCTCCTTAATATTACTATGTTTTTTTTATAGGTGGATATGGCTGAACGTCACTGTGTTCAAAAGAAAAATTTAAGTGATACTAAGCAAGTGTAGGAAGATCTACTTGCAGGAAGATCTGGAGTGGGGAGCAAGGAACTGCAGAAGTCAGCAATTCTTCCCTTGAATGACTCCTTGACAATATGATGCGATGGGAGAAGGAGTAGTTCCATCCTGGGGAGGAAATACAAGACAAGGAGGTCAGAAAGACATAATGGGGAACCATGAATGGGCTTAGATTTCAAATTTTTGCCTCAGGTTTCTGGTAGTCTAAGCCAGTCCTCCCAAACTGCTGTCGTAACTTCTCTGCTCTGTCCTCCAGTAGGCTTCCTCTGGTCCGCAAGCAGTTATTTAAAAATGAAGTAGAATACTAACAACTTCTCCAAAACCACAGCTGACTGCAGGCATGCAAGCAGGTTTGATGCCATTGTCCAGTCCTCCTGATTGCTTATGTTGCCTTTGGCTTCAGATCGTTTTACGCTTGATGCGTAAATACCAGCCCAGGTTCCACGTGGTGCTGACCAGCATGGATGCCTGCACCTTACCCTGGAATGCGATAGCTGCCTTTACATTCTTAGAAATTATTTTTATGGACATGACACCCTATCGCAATTCCAAGGTGACCTTTTTAATCTCCTTTTTTCACTCCATCCATTTCTGACTTTGCATGTGACAAAATGTGCGTAAGCAGGGAAAGCGTGATGGGCACAAGTTTGGGCTCTAACACCATTAAGTTAGAGTATATACAATATAGATTATGTTAGAGTATATATACAATTTAGTATAATTGATCATTTTTCCTGCTTTAGACGTAATAAAACCCCCTAGAATCCTGCAATGGAATTTTGCCACAGCTTTGTCCAGTAGAAGCCTTTGAAACTTCAGACCATTGCAGTGGGATAGTCCCCAGAGTGTGGGAGCATTCTCAACATTTCTTCCTCTGAGATTGCTTCAGATGAGCTCTTCATCACCCAGAATTCTTGTGTCAGGAACATCATGGAGAGGCAGAAAAATTAAGTGCTGAGTTGTCCTGTCATAACCAGTCCTGAACAAATATATGTGAAATGTGTCTAAAGACTTGTGTGATCTTGTTGCCAGTGTTTCCTTTCTAATAATTTTTTTAACCCAGTCTCCTGGTTTCAGCCCAACTTGGCAGAAGTGTAGAAGTCACACAGATGAGTTAAGTCCTGTGGGTGTCTTGAAAGTGCTCTGAGAGGATGGCTCCAATGTGAGTTACCATAATAGTAGTAGACAACAGAGAATACGAACAGGAAAGCTCTTTTTTTAAATGCCTCAGTCATGAGAAAAGCATCAGTCAAAGCTCAGGATGGACAACAAGGTACATGTTACAGTAGTGCACAGGTGTGAGCATTCCTCACACTGTCATCATCTGGCTGTTTTGGTTTCATTCTTTGTTTTAAGAGGAAGAAACTGAGCAGCACCAAGCCAGTAAAGCAAGCTAGCAGCGAGGATGAGTGAGTGGTATGAGCTCTTTGGCAGTGAGTCCAAACCTGCGTTGCAGACAGGCTTAACTCTCACCAAATCTGACCCTGGCAGTAGCTCCCTGCAGAAGCTTAAACCAGTTACTGCAGTGTTAGGGGGTGACAAAACGAGTGACCCCATTATTGATAACCATCTAATCTGTGCTCAGAAGGAATGCTTGCTCTCAAATACGACTTTGATTTCCTCCTGCACACTCCTCAGCACTCTTCTTAGCAGAATTTAAATGATTCTGTTGAATTTACATTATATTGTTGTTTGTATCTGCGTTTGGTTGGCAGGCATGGTTTAGGCTGTAAAGTGTCAGTCATTTAAACAAAAGCAAAGATTGTGTTTTTAAGAGTGGTACCTACTAAGTGTGTGATAGTGATCGCTAGGCTAGAGAGAAGAAATCCAAGTCATCTATGCCAAAGTAGATGAAATCCAGTATTTTCAGTATAAGCAGTCATTACACACGTCTGTTGTCCTCAGTCCAAGTGGAACTTGTCTCTGTAACTGTTTGAATAGCTCAAAGCCACGGGTCATCCCTTGGTTTCTCAAGGAATTGCAATCAATGTATTTAAATCATTCAAGTGCCTGATATTCTGAACAACTTAAAAGCGTTTGTCTGCTATAGCAGGGGTAATTTTTAATTTATTTTTCTAAGCACATCTATCCAAAATGATGCTAGGCTTTTATATTCACAGCAGGGAGCATTGTGAGGTTTAAATATCCCTTTAATCACTAAGGATGTAATAAAAACAAGAAGAGTTCTTTGAGCTGCAGAGTGTTACCCAGGGAAAAATCTACTCTGGAGCTTACAAATGTGAGCTGAAGAGACAAACTGGGCAATAAAATCCACAACTATGGACCAAACCGGCTGAAAGTTGGTCTGTAGCTGCCCATCAGGAGCTGAGACTCGGAGGGGGGAAAAGGCCATTCAGCACCTCTAGAGCCATAAGAGCCAGGTCATAAATATTTCACAATCTGCCGCGTAGGGGGAGGGAGCCGTGGGTCTGTGATCCTGCCTGGGGTTTGTACCCTCGCCTGTGATTGCAACAAAGAACAAGTAAGAGGAATTTGCCAATATGAGAAGAATGGAGGGAAAAATCTAGACAAATTAGGGATTTCCAGAAAAAGTGATAGCTGTGATTGATTATGTCAATTCATGTACCTTTATGACAGCCTCATCCCACTGCAGACTTGAGGAATCCATGAAATCTGACAGGTGCTCTTCTCTAGAAAAAAAGGATGTTGAAGGATTCTTACCCGAATATTGTTACCGTGGACACCAGTATCCTTTTGCCTCCAGATGATGAACATGTTGGGTGAGAAAAAGTGTGGCTCCAAGTTTATCCAAGGACTTTCTGCTTAAAATGAATACATGATTCCAGCTCTTTGTTTCCTACAGATTATATATGTCCCATCAGAATGCTCTATATCAGCTTTCAAAAACCATCTTTCAGAATGTACTGTGTGAATCCGTCTTGGTGTTCATTTTGGTTTTATGGGAGATCCTGTAAATAGCTCAGCTCAGACTCTCCAGGTTAGTTAGACATCCTGTGAGTTCGGTTCCCTTCTTCCTGTGAGATGTATGCACAGTTGTATGTATCCTATGGCTATATAACTTTTTATAGTTCTTTTTTAGAGAAATGATAAATTGTAATGTAAAAGGGAAAAAAGATAGTAATAAAATTGTAGTAAAATGAGACATGATTTGTTGTAAAATGCTCTGAATCAAAATCTGTTGCACCTGGTTTAATTGGTCTGTTCTCTCATGCTTTCTGGTAATGTTCTGGTAACCTTCCTCAAAGAGTTCTTTAGAGTCAACAGTGATGTTGGAGGAGCTGAGCTCTACTCAGCTCTGTAGAGCTCACAACCGTTTTTATTTTTAAATTCCAGAACCTTTATATCTTAACGGTTTTAATTTGCTCTTTGAAGCTAGTTCCTTTGATTGGGAATTATACTGTTTATTGATTTCCTGTTTTGATTAGAACCTTACTATGATGAAGGGAATATGGAAACTTCCTTAGGAAACTGAGAATAAGTCTGTGTTGGCAAAACAAAGTAACTTGCAGATTGACTTGCATGACTGAAGTCTGGCTTTTTATCTGTTGGTTTCATGGCTTCACAAATGCACACCAACAAAAATAATCTTTGCAGAAACCAAAGTAGGATGACAGTGCACCTGCAATCTCAAAGGTCAAAAAAGTTTAGATACAAGCTTCTGGGTTTGGGGTGCTGCTTTTTCCTGAAAAGATCAGCTTTTTAGCTGAGATTGCTGAAGCATTGTCAGCTGGGCTTCTGTTCAGCAAAATCCATTCTGCTCAGGACTTTTTTTTCTCATCTCCATTTACGGTTAAATAAACTGCCAGCAATTTTTAAGCTCTGTATAAGGCTCCTCTTTGCATGTGAGCGTGTGCGCATGTGTATAAATATAAAAGTATTTCTGTACGTTAAGCCAGAGCTGTTCGCTACCTGTTTTCCAAGGCTGATCCTTGATGGCTCCTGGTGGAGACCCATGGGCTCTGGCAGGGCCGCTGTGTCCCCAGGAGCGGTGAGGAAGGGCAGGCTTGCAGCGTGGTGGTGCTCTGTCCTGTCCTGTGCTGGGTTACGAAGCTGTTCTCGCTGCTGTAAAGCCCTTTCAGTACGAGCTGTTTGTGGATTTGAGGGGGACAGAGCCCTGAGCTGTGTCTGGGAAACACAATGGGTTGACAGGAAAGCACTGCACCTAACATCAGGAGTCTGGGAAGACTTGAAAGAGCTCTAGACAGAAATATTTTGCATTTGACTCTGGACTGCAGCCTTTGAGGGCAAACTCGGCCTTCAGTGTTAAGTGGCTGCTAAGTATTTCCCTTCTTGTCTCAGTGCTAACTGCTGGGAGAAGCGGGTGCATATTCCAGGAGGGCTGGGGAGGGCGGATATGATAAAGGGCAGACAGAAGAGCATCTTCTTTTTTCTTTAGTTCAGGAGCACGGCTTTGCTGCCCGATACACAAACCTGCAAGAGGAAAAGTCGTGTGTCAAACTTGTAACGTACAACTTTCTCTTACTGGAGCCGCTTTCATGCATTCCCTTCCAAAACAGATGCAGTCACTGCTGAAATCCAGCCTCCTTCGGGGGGTGAGGGCATGGCCAGTCCCCCCAGCACCCTGCGCCTCTGTCCAGAGCCTGTTGTGGATTAGCGTGGAGCTGTTACCAACAGGCCCTCTCCAACCAACTGTTTTGTTTTGCCAAATGTGATTTTTTGCTTTCTGAGAGCACAGGGAAGATTTGGGGGTGATAGAATTTGGGGCTCAGCATGGGGTTTTCAGTCCTACAGAGGTCTGCCTTCTGCAGGACTCCTTGCTTGGGTCCCAGGCTAGGAATGTCAATGCACATGTAACATGCCTGAAAACACCAGACCAGACAACTTTTCCCAGGAAAAAGCAATCAAACCCAACTGTAAATAGGGAGGGGGGGGGGGGGGGGGGGGCGGGTGTAGAGGTGCCATTTCCCATCATCAGAAGAAAATGCTGTGTTATGCGAGCTGCTGTAAGGAACTGAGTGGGAACTGTCCCTTATGCTACTACATCATAGAAAATTACATATACTACTTGTCTGAGGAGTTGCACTTGTATTTCCTTTTTTATCTGTAGGAGATGTTGGTCACTAACAAGGACAAGGAGTCACACGCTTCGAGGCGGGCACAGCTGGAGGAGCAATAGTTTCATCAGGCTTTTTCTCTGGAAAAACATTGCTTTTCCCCATGGCCCTGTGTGCATAATCAGGCCCTGTTTGCTCTGCAGTGAGCTGAGCCTGTGTTTAAGAGGCAGATTCATGGATTCTGAAGCCGTCTGGAGAGTCTGAGGCCACTTCACGTTTTTGATTAAGTATGAAAATAAGTAGCTATCAGTGTAGGGCTATCTGTTTTATTTTGGGTCCTGTTAATGACACACTCTGTTTCCACATTTTCAGTATCCATCCCGTGCAGATGGCAGAGTGTCCTTCATAAAGAGTTGCCAAGATGCTCTGGGACAGTGGCCTTCATGTGCCACGTGGGAATCTGCTAAATGAGTCACATGTAAATGGCAGTAAGGCTATCCTCATGTTTCAGAGGGGAGTATCTCTTAAATGCGGTTTGTACTTCTCCATGTTATTTTTTCTCGCTTGTGCAAACTCAGGCAGGCAACACTGGTTCGCTTAAGCCCAGTTTTATTAAAGCTGATATGATAATGCTTTCTCACAACCATGTGCACAGAGGGAAGTCTGCAGGGGTTGGATTGCTGGCTACTGCACCTGAGTGCTGGTACAGATGAGCAATGATCCAAGGCTGGCTCTTTCAGGAGATCATTGTTACTAATCTGGATTTCTGTTGCATTTCAGTGGTCTTCTGGACAGTAACTTTATGCCTCGCACTTGAACTTGCTCTGAAGGTGGAATGCTGTCCTGGAGGTTATGCCTAGACAGAGGTGGTGGGTCCTGCGCAGCCACTTGCAGACTCGGATCCTGCTAGCCAAAGCCTCCTGCTAGCTGACATGCGTGATCTGTTCTTCTGAGAGCCCCAGACACCAGTTAGAGATGGCAAGATGGTCACCCTGTCTCGGAGAGCTCCCAGTACAGAAGGTAGGAATGAGGGAGGATATGTGTGCAGACCAGTTCCCTACAGGATCCTGTTGAGTGTTAAGGGTTAAAGTTTCACTTAAGGAGGGAGAAGTGCCAGAAAACATTTGCCTTACTACAAAACCCGGTGGAGGGGAGGTGAATGTTTCTTTCTAATCACCTCCTCAAAGAGATGCAAAGCAAAAGTTCTTGGCCTCTGCTTTTGTCATTGCATATCCCCTCCCTTCTGTGCTGCCCTACCTCTCCCCTTCAGCGTGGTGGGAGAGCCTACTGTTAGAGCTAGGCACAGCAGGATTTTTACCTGCTGCTGTCAATGAGCTTGGAGCAGAGCTGTGTATGTCACTGACTTACACGTCAGAACCACTGTCTCTCCCATCCCTTTCCACCCCCCCAGCCTCCAATTTGCCAGTGAATTGTTAAGACACCAGCACATTCACCTCTGACTTCCCAGAAAACTGCCTGAGGGTGCTCCATGGACCGACAGACAAGAGGGTAATGTGCTAAATTCCTCCTTTGCTAGTGATGAATTTCATGGGGATTGCTCCTGTTAGCCACGCTTTCCAGCAACAGTAACAAATTCACTTTTCTTTTTCTTTTTTTTTTTTTTTTTCACTTTTAAAACCTTTCCAGTGCAACTAGAATAGCTGGGAGAAAGCTAGTTGTTAACTAGTCATGGATAATTAATGACTCCACCTTCTCCATCAATCAGCTGAGAAAAGCCAAAAGGATTTGAGTACTTGTAGCAAATGTGTGTTCGCTAGACGTGCTGATACGCAGTGTGCAAATGAAATGGCAGCAGGAGACCATCTCATACCCTTTCGTGGAAGAAGCAGTAAGTCATGATACACATCCCACGCTCTTGTCAGGTGAAGAGTCTGAAATTCCCAGCGCTGCTGCTGCTGTTGTGCAGTTTCTAACTGTGTGGGATGTTGATCCATCTTGCTGCTAGTTTGAGTCTGACCCAATTTTTGTTCTGTTTTTTTCCTTTTCAGATTCTGATTCTGGTTGTCTTTTCCACTTTCTACAATTAAAATACTAGCATTAGAAAAGCGGGACATGGAGGTGGGGGTGCAGATTTGACCTTGATACCATTTTCAGCTGATCTTTTCCCTTCCAATTTATTTTCCACCTGTGTAATAAATAATCTCCAGTTAGGCTACAAGTTGATGTTGCTCCACCACATGATAATCTCCTCCTCAGTGGTACTGAGACTCCTGGATGTTCCCAAGTTAGCTGAAGGAGAAGAGCTTACAGCTGGTTCTGTATTATCCAGTAGTTTTAAAGGGATATCAGGAAGGCTGGATGCGATCCTTCAAAAGTGCCAGGAGCCAGTGGACCATCTCCTGCTACAAAATCCTCCTCAGGACTTCTCAAACTCTCTAGCCCCTCTTTTAAATGTTCTTCATTGCCACGCTAAGCATTAGCCTTTCTCTCCCTGCCTAGTAGTGGGATGCCTACGATTCAATATACTATTGGAAAAGAGTCTGTCCCTTCTCTCCTTAAACTCCTTTGTCTTCTTTGCCTGTCCTTGTATTGCCTGCTCCAAAAGACAGTAAAAGCAGAACTAAAGGGATATTGTTTGATTATAGAAAGTGACTCAATAAATTCAGAATATGTTTTGCATATCAGTCTAAAAATCAGATGTCCTAATAACATCACTGACAAAATAAAAAAATGTTTATTTTATTGGGAGCAAAACTAGACCATGAATCAGAGGCAGCCTTATAGCAGTGCTCTTTGAAATGAACAGAGCTCTTAAATTTGCTGGGTAGGATCTAGCACTGGCCCACTGAGACGGATATCCTGCTTTGGACCTTCTCTTTTTTAACATCTTTGACCTGTAAATGTTAGTGTAGCCATTCCTGTACATGAACGCATAGAACTCCCTTCTTCACCGAGGTGTAGTGGCTGGTTTGTGCCCTGAAGCGTGAGACTTGATTGCTGTCTCTTAGCACTTGTAAGCACTTGTAAGCACAAAAGCTAATGGTCACACTTGCAGAATAAACTAATTAAGGAAAAATGCTCAAGTCCTTCAGTTTCTGCTTAGCCTTCCCTCCAGTAAGAGCAGTGCCTTAAACAAGACCTAAAACCAGTGCCTGATCTACCATGAGACTCTTGGATCACTCGCACTGGCCCTGGAAGGTGCCAGCCGAAGGAGCTGAGTGCCAATAAAAGGATATGCTGGCATGGCTGCGTCATCAAACAATTGCAGTTTTCACTCCTGAAGCTCAACTGAAAAGATACTGCATGTAGAGCTGCCTCTGTTCCGAGCTTCTGACCAGATATGGAGCAGCCGTGAGGACCCTGCCAGAGGAAAACAACGCAGCAGGAAAATTAACTGTGCAGTTAAAGGCTGCGAATGCAGAGGTTGGGTAGGTAAGTAATGTTACATCATCAAATGTGTTTCTGTTAGTGGAGAAGACATCTGTTGGTGAACGAATGTGTTGCTGCAGCATCCCAGTTGTGAGAGCAAACTTTACCACAGACTGTTAATCTCCCACTTGGGAAGGAACAAGCTCAGTACAGTCCTGATTCTGATACCAGAAATCGAGAGTAAAATGATTCTGTGCTCTGGAGATGAAAGTTATATCAAATCCTTGGAACAGCCAGAAAGAAGTTTTCCTACTTGCTGTTTAAGGCATTCTTTTATTTTGTAGGTAAGTCTTCAACTGACGTTGGTCTTGTCTCTATGTGTTTAAAAGTACGTTAGCAGTAAATCAAGGTGCATTTCCCCTGTAGGGTTTCCTGTATGTCAAAGCCATGTTAATTCTCTTTGATTTTCTTCTCTTAGCCCCAGCCATTGCTGCAGATCCTTCCTCTCTTTGTCCCTTTGGACATCAAAGGATCGCAAGGGGACAGCCCTGGCGAGAAGCTCCTCCCTGCTCATTAGCCTCCATAAAACAGGAACTCACCTTGGCTAGCTGCGCTTGGAGTCCCATCCTCATCCCGGTCACTCTTGACACTGGATCTCAGAAGGAAGGGCTTTTGCTTGCTTCAGGAAATCAGACCTGCTTTTGAACTGGACTATTTTGGCTCCCCTTGTAAGAACTCTGGTGGCTCTCTCAGCCGTGCAGCCTCCTGGACTCCACAGTACATGGAAAAATGCAAGCTTTACCAGGTGGGTAAAGGACTCCCTCCTTTTCCTTATTGCGCAGAAAGATCCTAGACTTGTGCCAAGAGCGTACAATCATTTTAGAAAGAGAACAAGTGCTCCTGAAGGGTTACCAGCATTCATAGTTGTGTGTGTGGCTGGTGAGGATTTTTAAAATGGGGTGTTTTTTTCGTAGGAATAGATGAGAACTTGTGATTTTGAGTGTTCTTTGTGAGCCTTGGAAGATCTTTTGTAAGGTACCAAAGGTTTACTCACGGTTATGCCCAAAACTCCCTTATCTGTTAGCACCTTGTGCAGTGTGATCCTTCGCTGAAGGCTCAAGGTGTTATTTCTGTATTGTCTGCAGAGTACCCTGACTTCCTTCAGCTTGAAGGCCACAGAAGGTTTGGAAAGATTTGTTGTATCACTAATAAGAGTTCTGGTACAAACGGTCTGGTTTTTCTTGTGTTTTTTTCTCTGCCCTTTGAAAGTATAAACCCCAAGCAGGCATACCCCAGGTTCATGCCCAAACAGAGGATTTTTGTGATTTTCTTTGAGTTTTCTTTGTGTTTTTCTTCATCAGTCTGTCTCATGGCATGTTGTTAACCGTTTCTGTGTGGGACGTGATCAGATTGGGCCTGATGACAGATGTGCATTGGGAAACCAAGGGCCAGTCCAGAGATACTGCGTTTGTCAGTAGCTCAACCCAGATTTAGTCTTGCGTTTTGCTCTGCATTGGAAGGAAACAGCTATTTACCTAGATCAGGTATGCAGTCCATGTTAGAGGTGGCTGGGTATTCTCAGCTTCCTTTCACTACCTCAGCAATGTGTTGTTTCATTCATAAGCAAAATACATGTGCAATGACTCAGATGATTTCCATCTTCACCATTCTTTTGGGGTTTTATAAAGCAGTCCATAGTGTATTGATCTGATTCGTGCTGTTTCCTGCCACTTCAAGAGAATTTTGACTTGAAAAGCAAAAGAGCAACAACAAAAAAATCACGGGCTGTATTATGATATTTGATCATGTTAAAGATTCCAATTGTTGCAGAAGTAATCTCATTTTATTTTTGAGTTGTTTCTGGTGTATGACCCCACACGGCAGAAATATTCTAGGTGATGATGACTGGGTGCATTTGAGAGGTGAAGCCATTGCATTTATAGAAACATCATACTTTTGTTATTGCCAAAAGCTTTCTGGTTCTGAGAAATGAGGTTCCCTCCAGAGAGTCAGATTGTTTCTACTGGCATTTATAAGATCGAAGAACACGAGGGTTTTTTTGGTTGTTGGCAGGATTAATTTCTCAGATAGCTTTGTATATTGACCTGCATTTCTACCCTGTGGATACTGGATAGCTGTTAGTGTTGGACTTCTTTGTTGGGAAGTTAACAGCAACATATGTAATAATAAGTGAAGGCAAGAAGCACACCTTTTAACTTGGAGTTTTCGCAGTATTGCAAACCCTATCCCATACTTTGTGGGAAGTCTGCAACAGATTTTCTTATGTCATAACATTGTCTCAGTAATTGACAATTAGTTCAGGGACTGCTGTAGGTAAGTAGATTATACTCTAGCATCTTCTATCCAAAGATCTTAACCCCCTCTCAAGCATTACTGAATTGACTCTCATTTCTCTTTCTTTCCTTTCCCATCTCCAAGGTAGGAAAAGAATATGTACAGCCTATTCTAGATACAGAAACTGAAGGACAAACTGCTCTTATTTGTATAAAGACTTTAAAATCAAGCATGAAATATATTGAAGATCTTTTAATTTTCAGTGCCTTTGTCATAGCAACTATCTTCCTTTTCAACCTACTCTTGGCATAAGCAGTATGTTTCGAAATGTGCCACATGCGGTGTTACCACCACACAAGGATAATAATTATGAATGCTTTTAAAATAGCCTAGAACTAAAATTCTTGGAAAATGTTTAAATCTCTTTCAGGTAACACTTAAAAATAAGTTACATAGAAGAGGAAACAATAGTTCAGATCTAAACACATTCAGTTCAGTGCTTGGACACCCTGCCGCAAACCTCTTTGTGCTGTAGTTTCAACGTGCAGCCGTTTTTGGGAGGCGATGTGTGCGTGAGTCCTGGCATTAGTTACCTAGGCACGAACTGAGAGTGAATTAAACTAAGTGCCATGCAAACCAGCCTTTGGCTCTGCAAAGAAAATCCTAAGTGGGCCCTACAGCTGGATGCACCACTGCGGAATTGTGCTGAAGAAGTCGATTGCCCATGACTCTAGCCAGCTGTGTGGATCCATTAGCAAGCTCGCACCATTGCTGGGGTCCAGATCCTCTTGCAAACTGTTAATATCCTGCTTCTCAGCCTCAGACTGTGCACACAAAGCCTGCTAGGTGCAAGACATTGACTACATTTAAAAATCTTTGCTGCAGTGTTTATTGTATGCACAGCTCTTTTTCCTTGTCTCCTGTAGCATCTCACTCATCCAGGTGCACTGTGGGCTCTGAAAACCAGGTTATAACATCTGCCTTTGATTTTTAGTTCAGTATTGAACTCTTTTCACTGAAATTCCTCTTGATTTCATTGGAAGTCTCCCCTCAGTAAGGACTCTCGAGATCTGCCTTCTTGTAGTCTCATTTAATGGCATTGGAATTTGCTCACAAAAATGTTAATTGTAAAATTTGTTTGGGGAAGAAGGGAGCATCTGTCTAGCTAATCAAAATCTGTTTGCATGTATTTGTGACTGGACGACTCCTGTGGGAAATCAGCCCAATTTTATTGTAACTCCTTTTGATACATGTGGTGCACTGAGCTACCGAATGCATCGTCTCATGGCAGCTTTCATGTCTCTGCAAGAGGATATGGGGGAAGCTTTAGTAAGAAGATGTTAACAGGCTAATCTTAGTGAGCAAACTAGGTGTCACTTCTTAGCCAGTTCATTAATGTTGGATCAAAGCAGAAAAAAGGGTAGAGGATATTTTTTTTAAACACCTAAAGACCTTTACAAACTGACAAAATGACGTTTAAATGTTTTTACTTCCTAATACTGTTGGAAGAAACCCTTAGACTCATATTGAGGTGGGTTTTTTTTTGTGGAAAGATGTCACTTTCTGAAAAAAAGCTAATTTGTCTGGAAATAGTTGTCTGCTTTTCATGCTTTTTCTTTTGAAGACATTACTCAGGAAAGGTTTAACAGGCAAAAATTCCCTTATTTCTGATGTGCTCTGCAGAAGATCAGATCAGGCTGAGAGGCAGCAAAATTTTCCTTTTAAAGAAATAGCCGTGCATGGCTGATCATGCATCCCCCAGCAGAAGTGGCCTGCCCACTGAGCTGGGAGTGCCCCACCTCAAGCAGGCTTATCAATACGTCCTTCAGACCACAGGGCAGAGTTGGTAAAGCCTTACCGGGTATGAAGTAAGTCCACCAGTAGCTATACCAGGTCATTGTTTTTGGTTTTATCCCAGGTTTTGACCTGAAATGAAACTGTTGTGGGTTTTGTTTTGTTTTGTTTTTTTCCTGCCTGGGCTTTTCACTATGGCAGCATCAATCTTGCTTGTGTTACAATGTAGTTAAGAGCTCCTACAGGAGGTTTTTAATCCCAAGGGTTTTACAGAGGGGGTGGGTTCCATCAAGCCAAAGACAGTTTCTCCAGAATAGTTTCCCTTTCCTCTTCCACAGGACTGTAGTTGGTCCTCTGCCTGTAATACAACGTGCAGACATATTGCAGGCAGCTCCTCTGATGTGCCGTGGTGTGCTACTGAAGAGGCACCTTCCACCTCCGTCACAGCCTCCTTGGTGGTCTCCAAGTCCAGTCCAGAGCAGCTGCCCTGTTTTCAGAATATTCCATAGTCCGGCTCTGTCACTTCCCTTTCTTGTCTCCACATGTGTTTGGGTCCCCTGTTTGTCCCTTCTTTGTCTTCTGGAGAGATTTTTCATCTCTGCTACCACCTATCTGTCGTTTTATCCTATTACCCACTCGTATGCCTCAAATCTTTCCAGTCCTTTCAGATTTCATTTTATTCTCTTGGTGAAGTGTTTTGTGTAATCTTGATCGCAGCAGAACAGCAATAAAAGTGGATTGTGGCTACCTGCCAGTCTGAGTTTTGGCATAAAGGAAGTCAGGTTGAGTTTTTACAACACACAAATCTTTACAAAAGAACTTATCAACTAAAAAGAAACCTGTTGGAAAAGCCTTTATGCCTTCTGAGCCTGCTAAATAACAAAAGGCCTTTGAAGAAAAATAATGAATTTTCTTGAAGAGGTTTATTGTGGCACAGACTCCTTAGTTCTCTGCAGCACCTGGGACCTTCGTGGGTGACATTATGCCATTCAGCTCCCTGAGCTGAACCGGTGCTGCGCGTTGCGCGGTGCTTCGGGGCTGAGACAGACCGTGGCCGGACGGGATGAGCCAACGGCCAGATGTGCGGACCCGTCTGTTACAACAGCGTGTGGAATTTGGTAGCTGCCTGTGCTGGAGGGAGCTGGCACTGGGAGGGCTGGTGTGGGTACTGCACCTCAGGCTCCTGTCTCTGGGCAGGAGAGGCAGCTTCACGCTGGCTCCCCTCCTGCCTGTCTAAAGTTACTGTTCCTTTCTCTCCCGGTAGACGTGAAAGCGCCATGTGAGGCACTTCCTTCCCCCAGCCTGGAGCCCTACCCGCAGAGCTCCATTGTGGTCACCCTCGAAGACATGGGTCTCTGGATGAAGTTTCATCAGATAGGAACTGAGATGATCATCACCAAATCTGGCAGGTGAGGGGAGCAGGACGGCTGCCCACACCTCACCCCTCCAAGCTCAGAATCTCTGAGCTCTCTTTATTGAATGGTAGCTCTTAGACTAGTTTTTTAGCCAATTATGCACATCTCCTTGCCTCTGGTAGAAGAATTGCACTTTCAGGTTGTCGTAGAAGTCCAAACTGTGAAGTGCAAAAGGTCACTGTGGGGCTGATGTGCTGAAAAAGCTCCTGTACTCTTATCTCAGCACTTAACACTGATGTTCTTCCTGTTGTGCTCTGTGAGGTTTCTCTGAGCTTCCTTTGCCTCGGTCATAGGCAGCAGCAGTTGAGCAGTAAACGCCTGGTTTGGAGCCTGCATTTGCAGACAAGAACGTAGTATAGTAACAATTTGTGCGTGCAGACTGCTCCAAAGTTTAAATGAGTCATGCATTGTGGAGCTTGCAGTGAAAGAATATAAAATTGTGAAATTGTAACGTATTGTGTCAAAGCTGCTGTGAGCTGAAATAATCCCTTTGGGTAGGAAGGTAAGTGTCAAAGCTTTTTTGCAGAGTCAGAAGATGAAAGCAGTCTCAGGGGGCACTGGAACGGAAAGCTAGATGTGCTCTTAGATGAGAGCATGTTTTCTACCTGTGCTAGAAAATGCTCTAATGTATCCTCCAGGTCTGCAATAGCTGCAGAAGGCTAGGAACTATGTGCAATTTCCAAATATTTTATTTGAAGTTTCCCACTGTTGTGTTACAGGGATCAGAAGAACAAAAGCAGTAGCAATGTCAGGCCATCAGTGACTGCTGCCCTGTTAGTGCCTCTTCCACCTAAACCCATAGGATTAGACAATACATCAGTAAAATGGTAAAACTGCTCAATAGCTGGCCTGTAGAAATGCCGCTACCAGAACTTTGCACGATAGTGAGTGAACATGTCCTGCTGCTTGATAATTAGACAATATCCACTTTATAGAGAAATCCTTATGCTGTTTTTAATTTCTCCTTCAGGCGAATGTTTCCACAATGCAAAATCAAAGTCTCTGGCTTAATCCCATACGCCAAGTACCTCATGCTGGTAGATTTTGTGCCAATGGACAACTTCAGGTACAAGGTAAGTACATTAAATAATAGAAGCTATGCTGTCCTTCCCTCTTCATTTGAAATAGATTAATCTTTTATGCTTAACTGGCCAGACTGATAAATAAATTGTCTTTGGACACAGTTCAGAAGTAATTGGTGGATTTTATGCCTCTCTGGAGTTGTTGTTTTAACTTGGGGAGCAGCTGGAAAGGTAACTAATTTTCATTGTAAGTGGTACAGTTTTAATCAGAATTAACGTCAGACTTCTCTGACAGCCATTGGGAGAAAAGGAGGAAAAACAAGGCCTAAACTTGGAGCTGTTTTGGTAACACAATCATGGCTTATAAGAGAGAATCTGCCTCTTGTCAGGGCTGTGCTTCAGAGGAATCCACTAAATCTACAGTGAAGCAAAGTTGCTGTGGTTTTCCAATAATGAAAGTTTTGGGTTTTTTCTTAAGCTCTACATTTTCCTCTTTCCCTTCACAGTGGAATAAAGATCAGTGGGAAGTTGCTGGAAAAGCAGAGCCTCAGCTCCCTTGTCGCACCTACGTCCACCCAGATTCCCCAGCTCCTGGCAGCCACTGGATGAAAGAACCCGTCTCCTTCCAAAAACTGAAGCTCACCAACAACACTCTGGATCAACACGGGCATGTAGGTTGTAGCTGGTCTTTGTGCTGTGCTCTCTAGGAATTCATTGCAGATGGATGTTAAGGGAATTAAGGGAGATTTGTGAGATATCAGATCATGTGGAAATTAAAACATATCCAAGTGCTCTCTCCCTTCCTCAGCCCAGCCCTTGTGCCCTCTTAGCTACGTGCAGGGCGTGGTGGAGACACCAGTCCCAGACAGGTGTCCCTGGTTTGAAATTCTCCACAGGAGACTTTGCACAGTGTGTTGACAGTGGTTACACATAGAAACTTTCTCCTTTGTCCGTCTCTGTGCCAGATCATCCTCCACTCCATGCACCGTTACAAGCCTCGGTTCCACATTGTGCAGGCAGATGACCTCTTCAGTGTCCGCTGGAGCATCTTCCAAGTCTTCAGCTTCCCCGAGACTGTCTTCACTTCTGTTACTGCCTACCAGAACGAGCAGGTACAGTGTGCGAGCACTGCCCTTGGAGACGTTGCTAAATACTGTGTCTTTACAAATCTGGTAGAGGAAGATGTCTCCTTCCAAGCTACTCACCCTGGGTGCCTGTGATGGACAGTGGGAAGAAATAGGCACATTATGGTTCCTGTGGAAAACATCTACTCTGGGATGAGATGAATCATACACCTTAATTGTATTAGGTGCGCTGTCAGTCATTAACAGAACCCTAAATACAGTAAAAAGTATGAGCAAAAGCCCAGATGCAGATACTGACCTTGTATATTTCTCTAATGAGATGAGTCCCACTCAAATTCCTGCTGACCCTGGCAAAGTCATTGCTCCATGTATGCCAGTTCCTAATCAGTAACAGGAGCTGCTGGGAGAGCTGAGATACTGTGGCAAGGGCATGCCCCAAACCCTCAGACAAGCTGTTGTGGTAAGTTCTGAAGTGAAGGTCTTGAGACAGTGAAGAACTCAACCAATCACCATGATACTGAATCTTGTTCCTTTTATTTTAAGATTACAAAGCTCAAGATTGACAACAATCCATTTGCTAAAGGTTTCCGCGAGCATGGGAAGAACACTCGAAGGTAAACTCTTTTTTCATCTTAACGTGTTTATAACTGGAGTTCGCTTGTGAATTTTACCCAAGGCCAGAGAGCAAAACTGTACCAGCTAGCGCTGCGGAGTCCACTGCATTGTGCAAACTGCTTGTCTGTGTATGGGAATGATGAACCCCTGTGCAGCCTTCTCCCGAGAGACTTGGGGAGTGGGAGGAGATACAGAATTCCCTACAGAAATGTGGGAGGTGTGACAAATTTGAGACCCACATTCCCTTGCAAGTTGGAGCTAGACTGGAGTCTGATGTGAATAGCAGTGGTAACAGAGTCTGCAGTAGATCATTGTGTCTCTTGGCGATCAGCTTGATTCTGACATTTGGAGGCTTCCTAATCTCCTTTCTCTGTGTGTGGAAAAGCATCCCTTCCAACAGGAGGTTTTGCCTGCAAGAGTGAAGATGGATAGCAGTACCAGGGAGATCTTATGTCTAGTCTGAGTGCAGCCATGGATGAGAATTAAAAAAAAAACCTTAAATGCAACCATAAATTGGCAATAGAGAGGGGAAAAGATTTTTTTTTTCCAAGCAGAAAATGTTATGAAAATGTCTGAGATTTCAGTTTCTGTTATCTTATGCCTGGAAAACAAAACAAAACAAACTTATTTCCTGATGAAAAAGGCCAAGACTGACTCTTTTTTACTTAAACTTTGAAAATGTCATGGATTTTCTTTCTCCTCCTAATAGGATCATTTCTGACTAAGCTTAGACTCATTTTCCATTTAGGAAAAAGCTGCTGTCAAGGGAAAGACCCACCCTACTATACACATACCTGTGTGTATACTCTGTGTATCTGACATCAGAGTACACGTACAAACTCAGTGCCAAAACCTCCAGTGCCAAGTTTCCGTGTTGATTGTGCCTTTTGTACAAACACGAAGTGGGCAACCCCTTTACCCATTTATCCCCAGTGCCCCGTGGGATGCGGGCTCTCGCTGGAAGTGCACACTGATGGCAGGCGGCACAGTGAACCCTGTAATTCAATTATGGCAAGTGTATTCCCCAAGGGCCCATCGAGGTGCTTTGCTAGGAACGGTGTAAGTCACAGAATGTCAGAGAGGTTCATCCCATCTTTTTGCCTTCCAGGGCTTGCCCATCATCACTTGCATGTTTATCTAGGAAAAAAGCTTGCGTACAAGCTACCCCCATATCTTGTTTCTTTCCAGGGAAGGACGAGCCAAATGCCAGAAACCTAGTCCAGCCAAGGGCCAGAAGAGGAAACTGCCTGAGGAAAAGGAGTCCGGTGCTGAGGAACGTGGTAATATTGATCACAACAAACCCAGAGAGTTTGTTCCAAACAGTGCCCAGGCCACGGGAAGGAAAAGCAGCAGCAACATAGCCCCCTCTCTGGGGAGAGTGGCCTGGGTGGAGTCCCTAAAGAGTGCTGTGTGTGGCTTTGAGTGTCTGACACTCTCTGGCAGTGATCCACAGGAGCCTGCTTGCAAGTCGCTTGTCATTACTGACTCCTCATCAGCTCTCTCACCAGCCTCCCAGCCTGGCCACGCTTTGTGACCGCGTGCGATCGTAGGCTGTGCTTTCGTAACATTCTCTTCAATAGCGATACGAGCTCACAGTATCACCCGTTGCTTTCTTCTTGGTTCTCATCGGTGCAGTTGTGTCAGCAGTGCTGTTTGTACAGCTGGGTTGTGACGCAGATGTGGGGACTGATACCATTTTTAAAAAAGAAATGTTTACTCTTTGTTAGGTTGGTTTTAAGCTTGATTATTCCTTGCTCCAGTTCACGGTGCTGCGTGCTGTAGCACAACTAAGGAGAGAGGACAGGGCAGGACTGAACACCACAGTGTAAGGGCAGAAAAAAGCTGCAAAGGGCTAGTCACTTAAGGCAGTGTGACTGCAGAAGAGGTACTAGTGTGTTTCCTTCCAGCATCCTGTGATTAATGCAGCTGCCAATAGACCATTGTGAGCTCTGGCGCTCTCTTGCCCCTTCTCATTTTTTTCCATTCTTTCTTTTCCCCACTGTGAGTCAGATTTTGAGAAAGAGGAGAACACAGATGTGAAGGAAGAGAGTAATGCCATCGTGGTCAGCAGCGGATACCCCTTCTGGGTCTCGGAGCAGAACGGCAGCCATGCCTTTCCTGCAGCATCGCCAGTGCCTGCTGACCAGAGGGAGGGTCTGGCCAGAGAGCAGCAAGTGCCTACGCCGTCCTACCAGACATATCGGTGAGTCCCACCTCCCAGTGCTCATGTCCAAAGCCACCCTTTAACTGTTGGGATTCCTCCTCTTCTACTGGGTATTTCTGAAGAAAAACAGCCAGTGGGAGTGAGGAAGGATGCCTTTCTGTTGGACAGTATACCTGGGTGATAGGTGCTAGATTAGCATGGAGATAGCTCCACAAAAAAGACTTTCTGTGTTACTTCAAACCCCCTGATTCTGGGCACACTCACATCTTAGTAATGCTCTTTATTTACCTGTCCTGAAATGTTCTCCCAGCCAGCTCTGTGTACTGCAGAGCTTGCCTGTCCTTTGAAGGAAGCGTATTGGAGGAGCGGCAGGACTCCAGTGATTTCTTTCTCTTCTTATTGTTGCAATTTCAGGCATGAGCTATAGTGTGCCCAGACTAGAACTGAGCCAGAACTAGAGGAGTCTGGGCTTATCTTCTCTGGCATTTAGTTTTTCTGTGTGAATGACAGCGAGGCTTGGACTAAAATCCATGCTAACAGTAAGATGAAGCAGTAAGCAAGGGGAAGAGGCCATGCTAAGAGCTTTCCCTGCCTTTCCTCAGGGGATCTGTGTGGGTTTTTGGTGGTTTCCTGCTGTGGTAGGTTTGACTCGCTCTTCCCTCTGCCCTTGGGGCTCAGGTTCCATGAAGCTGGAGACAGCCAGCAGCTTCCCACCCGTGACACTGCAACCCTGAATGATTTCCGGGCAAGGTGCCATCCCTTGGATCTCGCCACGGTGCCTGAGCACGACTCCAAACAGCTCCCAGAGGGCTTCACCAACCTGCCTCCTCTCCCTCCGCCTCTGCCTCCTCCCCAGGACTACACAGGAGTGGTGAACATGGCTCTAGACTCTGTTGGGAAACCCGGGGCCCGAGCGCCCATGTACAGTCCCTACGGCACTGAGCAAGGCCTTGGCCAGTGGATGGTGCCTTCCCACAGCCCGTACAGGGCAATGAGCTACTCGACCTTCTCCACAGAATACAATACACAGGGGGCTCCAGGACATGCCCATGGGACCATGGCAGAGTGGAGCCAGTACCCTCTGTTCCCTTATGCCTGCTGGTGAATGGGGAGACCCTTCCCAATGAAAAAACTGAAAGAAAATTGTAAATGACATCAAATTTGCTCTGGAGTGTTGACCTTTTGAAGCCTTGCCTACACTACACAAAGAGGTATTGCTGCAAGCGGTAGCATGGGACACCTTCACTTCCTTGTCTCCTTGCACAACAACCCTCACCGTATTTCACAAGCGATGGCTAAACTGGTGGTGGCCCCGGACATGTCAGTGTGGGTCTGGCTGAATCAATGTGTTCTGCAGTGCTTTTTTTCTTTCCCAGCAGGAGTAGGAAACCACAGGAGCTGCAAGAGCAGTGTTTAAAGAGATGCTGAACTCTCAGTCCCAGGCTGTTTGCATCTCGCATTTGGCAGTTTCCAAAAATCCCTTCCTCCCAGGACTGTGCATGCAAGGACTGGGGAGTTTCAGTAAGCTGTCCAGGTGGCCAAGGAGCTGTAGAGAGTTATTGCAGAGATGAGCAAAACAAGCAATCCTAGTGCCCCCTTGAGCAGTTTCCTCACGTAGTATAGTCAAACTGAAGCTAGAGTCTTGCCCTTCTTCCAGCAGTATTCCAGAGTAAAATACACAGCAACACGCGTGCGTCTGCAGCGCAGCAGTGGGTCATGCAGGCCCATGAGGGAGGAGTTTGTCCTGTGCAGGACACGCAGCAGCAAGACTGTGTGTTGTGTCTGCGTGTCCCCGTGCCCATCCCTCTTCTGTCACCCCTAGGCTGGAGGTTAGTGAAACACTCTTCTTTCTGCCGCTGGCAGAGGGAGGTTGTTCACAGAACGTGGGGGCTGCTCGGGGGGTTTCCAAAGGTCTGTGGTGGTCAGAAACAGGGCCATGCACAGCCGTGCTGGCTGCATCACTCCGACCTCTTCCTTCCGAGGGAAAGGAAATCTTCCACTGTGAACTTCTTCCTTCTTCCACCCCCTGCCACCCCTGGGGAGTGTGGTTTATGGTCGTGGTTACTGTGCTGCGCTCCGAGTGAGCTTTGTCAATAGACAGTTCTCACCCGCCTGGCACTGCTCTTCAGGCGTGTACTGTAATGAGTACCCAGTAGGCACTGAGCCGCGTGCTGCCTTGCTGGTGTGCTTGGCACCTCCCAGGCTGGTCGGCAAAGTCACCTTGCCGCTGTTCGGGAGTCTGTAGGGATCTGCTTCCATGTTTACTTATCAGAGCAGTTTCACCTCCCGTACCTCTGTGTTCCCATCGTGGGGAGGAGCTGTTCTGCCAGCGAGCAGCCTGCGCGCTGCCTTGCAAAGCCCATTTCTTTTTATCTTCGGTTAGCATCTCTGTTTGCCCAAGGGGCAGAAAGGCCCTGACAGTGGGGTCTTGTTTGAGGCAGGCTCTTTGCTTCTCCGGGAGGATAGACATGTTCCTAGATGTTATTTAGGGAATGTTTTCTTGTAACACTTTAAATAAACTGCTGCGTGGCCTGTAGCCATCAGTAGGCAGTGAAGTGTGTCATTTAGCACGTATACCAGATGGTTTTCTCTGTGTGTGCACGTGTGTGTGCGTAGCAAGGTGCTGTCTATGAGCAGACCTGGGCGGGTCTGTGACCACCAGTGCATGAGGACCGGCGTGCAGGAACCCCGGGAAAGCTGTGTGCTGCTCTGTTCAGGTACCAGCTTGGCACAGTGTGTGTGCATAGTGTAAAGGTGTCGAGCTGTGTTGATTATTGTTAAAACGACTTTGAAAAGTAGCCCTACAAATTTGTGGAACTCAACTACAGCGACTACTTCCTTATTTAAATAGTATTTGCTAACTGCTTTTGTACCACGATTATGGTATGTGCCAAGTACTGTATTAACAGCCAAGTACTTCCCCTCGGCTTCACAGGATGGGTGTGAGATGTGCAGCATTTAAATAAAGGTCACACTCCACCACAGTATATGTACTTAATACCCTATTAGCCTCTCCTCTGATAGCACCCTGGCCAGTAGTGATTTATACCGGCTGTGCGTGACACGCATGTGGATGCGAGTGACTCACTAAAAAGAGATCTGTTTGGGGGAAAAAAATGTGGAGGAGATTGTTTTTAACCCCAGAATATTGTGGTTACCCACTGTCCAAATGCCAGCTGCGTGAAGGCAGGTCAGCTGCAAAAGACTGTCCTCTGTGGATGAGAAAAAGATTTTTGTCTCTGACTATTGGTAGTTGATTTTGCCACCATTGTTTTCCACATCCTGGAAGTCAGGTGAGAAGGCTGGCTAGGGAGTTTGGCGCCTTGAGCCCTGTGTGTGGGCACCCTGGAGGTGGTGCTTTCTGCAGGACAGTCTCCCTGGTAGCCCGCTGTCATTGCTAACAAGAAAACAGAAAGTAATACATTCCCCCAGGCTACTTGGTTAGATCTGTTTCTTTATCGTTGAAGTTGGGTTGTATTTTGCTCTGTCACAGGGTGCTAATGAGGATGAAAACCATGCTGTGCTGAGTATGAGTAACTGAGGAGAGCTGGGCAGCACAGGGAAACCCCTGTGCAAATATGGGTGTAATGTTCTTTTTTTTTCAAGCCTTCAGAATAGCACTGCAGGTGCTGCTGCCCCATGGGCCTGTTGGTAGAGCTGGTTTGGCAGGCGGCTCTGCATCGGGATAAAGGACTCGGCCTTGTGCCTACGATGAGCCATTACTCACTCATCAGCTTTCTGTTGCAACAAGACTCCTTGCCCTTCTTCAGTGAATCATCCAGCTTATTAGAAAAGTACCTTTACTTTCCTTGCTCGCCTGTCTTTGGTTAGAGGCTGCAGCTTCGCTCCTTTGTGAAGCCTTTGGAAATTTTGCCCGTGGGTGTGTGCTCTGAACTCTGCTGCTGTCTCCTCCCTTTGCAGTTCCCACTGTCTTGTTTTCTTCAGCTGTGGCATTTAAAAGTCTGTATGAGCTCGACTGAAACGCTGTTTTTGCACGCGTGTGAGACAATGTAATGCCTCTCTGACAGCTTCAATAAAAGGAAACGAGACATGCAGAAGGCAGGCCATTAAGAGCAATAAAATAAACTCTAAAGTGTGGTTTTGGTGCATCTCTTTCAAGCACACCAGTGGCTCTCCTTCAGTCGTGTTACCTGGGGCCAGTTTGTACATGCATGACACACGCTGTTGATCTCAGCGTTCATTGTTCTCCGCAGCGTATTCAGTGAGCCCCAGGTTATCTGCTTGCATGGCTAGATGTGGCTCAGTCTCTTGCACTAATTCTTTGCAGGAAATTGTTTGTTTTCTCTGCGTTTTCTGTTCCTCTCTTGCAGAGGAGTTACATAAGGATGAGGGCAAATGGACTATAAATGGGATCTAGGTAAATTTCCTATGGGAAATAAAGATCCTGATTTATTTTGGTTTCTCCTACTGCTTTTTGCAGCCTTAAGCTTGTCTGACACTGCTTCAATGCAGATGGGAACGGCAGAAAAATGCTTTCTTGCCAATGCTGCAGTTCCTCCACAGACAGCCGCATCCCAGTGAGCAGCCGCAGGCTCGGGAGAGGCACCTGTGGTGCTGCTTCCCTGCAGCGCAGCAAAGCACCCGCCTCTCCCCACGCCTCTCAAAAGATACAGCAAGTCCTCCGTGGGGTACGGGGTCCCCTGTTGCCTGGCCCAGGATGTGGCCTCTGCACTTGTACCCACTCGGTCATCCTCTGGCTCTGCAGCAGAAACTACCAGCTGCTTTCAGTAAGAGCTTATCTCATTTCCAGGTGCTGGGGAAGAAAGAAGTGCTCAGCTGGTGAAAACCAAACTTGTGCCTGGTGCCATCAATCAGCCTCCTTAGTCTTCATGTGCATCGTGTGGGGCAGGGTCTACCTGTCCCCGTGGGGGCCCAGGGAGACTCCCTGCCTGCAGAGAGGCATGAGGATACCCTGGGGAGCAGTGTTTCTGTGCCCAGGTGGGCTGGGGCACTTGAATTGCCTTGTAGCTGGACAGCCGGGCTGAGCCAGATTCATTGCTTCCTTTGGATTGACCTGACTGCCCAGCATGGGGGTCTCTGGTCCTTGGTGACCCCCCCCCAGGAGAGTCCTGCAGTGCATTTCCTCAGTTAGCATATGTACTGGGTCACCGTAAGCAAATCCAAACAAGCGGTGCAAACCCCCTTCCAGGAATAATAACATTCTTTGAGTCAAATGGGGTTTATTGCAGAGCTTAAAAGCCGCCTAATTTTCGAGCCCCAGGTTGGGATCCCATACGGAGCCTCTTAGCAGGGGGGATGCAGCATTTGGCTGACATCAACAAACAGCAGCCATCACCCGCCGTGCCAGCACAAAGCCAAATACCCCCTGCCCAGGAGCTGCAGGCAGCTGCCAGCCCCCCTCTCCCTGCTCATCAGTGGCCAAATGTGCGGGGTGCAGGTGTCTCCACTTACCTGCTTCCCCGCCCTCAGCCTGAATTTACTTTGTAAATGGCCAAGAGTAAAGAGAAAATGGGTAGAACTGTCCAGGGCCAGCTGGAGAAGGGTGGACAAAGGGTTTTCCCCAAAGCGCAGGGAGGGGGTGGTCTGTCACACTCTCCCCTCTGCCCGGAGCGATGCCTGCCCAAAGCCCGCCCTGGGCTGGCAGGGCTCCTGCGGTGCTTGGAGGCACGACTGGGCTGCGGTTCTGCTGCGGCTGTACTGGTGCCTGTTTCTGCCTGTTTCTCGAGGGCTGGGCTTGGTGCCCCTGCTGTGAGCAGCAGGTGTGCCTCTGGCCTGGCTCCCGGTGGCTCCAGGTAAGCTGCTTCCACTGTCGTGTTTTGCAGAGATGTAGTAAGGTTTAAATGTGGCTTCTCGACATCACAGCAAATCTGAGCAGGAGAAACCCAGGGAGAAGGAAGGCAGCTGCTTGCAGGCTCACAGGACAAAGCGAAGCAAGTCAGGACAGCGCTTCTCTGCAGCCCGTGCTCACATGGTGTGTGCTGCCCGGAACAAATGCCAAAGCTTTCTGGAGACCTGGGCCTGAGCAGCAGCATCGGGCAAGATTTTAACCAAGGTGAAGTGATCCTTCAGTGCAGGGGTGAGGAGAGGCACTGCAGCCCTGATCAACAGCGTTGCTGCTCAGCTTGATTTAGTGTTGTTCCTTTTTTATTTTTCTAAGTCATGTGAGTCTGTTTTATGGCATGAAGTACTTTGCTGTAGGGTGCTGGATTGCCTCTGGCACTTCTGTAATGCTCCTGTTTTTTCTTTGAATGTGCAGGTGTACGACTACAGTGTTCCCGCCCAGGCAGCACCCTGCTTGGTGAGCGTAATGGATGGATTTAATTTCCATCTCCTACAGTTCTTTGGGGACATGCTGAGATTTTTATTTCTTCCTCTCTTATTTTTACTGAAGAGGGAAGATTTTGTGCCTCCATAAAGGAGAATGGGAGTGGGTAGCTAGTGATAGAGGACAGGCACACCATCAGTCACGCCGCCAGGCGTAAAACATTGCTCAGTTTTGCTATCTCTGCCTCTCATTGTAAAAATTAGACTGTACATGTAAAACACAGCAGCTGTTCACAGGGGGGACCTCCTGCGTGCTGGCACTGCCACTCCTCCAGCTCTCATCTGTGCGGTCGCAAAGTGCTGGCACCTGGGATCTCTGCATAACATCCTCGCTGGGAGATGGTAGGTTAAGGGCAGATCTGCGTGGCAATGCTGGTGCAGAGTAGAAGGGGATGAGTCAGACCTGATTTGTGTCACACCGCGGGGTCCGTCCCCATGCTGGCTCTGTTCGTGCTGAGCAGCCAGCCCTCTGCTCGCCCACAATCTGGTTTTGGCTCTGTTTTACCGTCTAGAAGGGGGTCTGTGGAGTCAGAGCTGCCCAGAGCAGCTCAGGCACCACCCAGCAGCATTCTGGTGAGGGGTAAATGAGAATTGCTGCAGACCCGGTGTGTAAGTCAGCCCTCCTGCGTCCTTTGGGGCATCCCCGGCCATCGTTCTCCAGGGATAAAAGCAGGGAACGATGGAGCAGTGGAGGGGATGTGATCAAACCTGCCCTGCTCTGTCAGCGTTGCACTGACATAGGCTGCATGACGCTGTGTGCTCCCGGTGAAGGCCCTGGGGACACGAGGGTGTGTTGACAATCACGGATGAGGACTCTGGGCCAGCACAGCACGGTTTTCAGCGTGTGGGGCTGGGGACGCAGTCTCGCGTGGAGCCGTGCCGCGTGTTTCTCATCCCTCACTTCATCCTGCCCGTATGTCTGTTAATGGCCCTGTCCTGCCTCCATCCTCAGGGACTAATTGCCTCACACTTGAGCAAATGTGCTTGGTGTTTAAAAGGAGTCTATCGATTTGTGCGTATTCCTGAAAGCCTCCCAGGGCCCTGTTTCCTTTGAAGTGTAACAGCATCTGTCTGTCTCTGCTTCTCCAGCAGTCTCCTCCATTTCCATCTCCTCTCCTGCTCACAGAGGCAGCCCAGGGAATCCACCCCTGGCCCCATGCAGCGCTCCAGTTTCGGGCTGCTGAGAGGGCTCCGTGCCACAGGAAGATGGGACTTAGAGACAAAGGGGCAAAGCTTCAGTCTAGGCGGGGAGTTGAGCTGAGCTTGCAGCTCAGGGTGCTCAGGATGGAGCTCTTCCTGAAGGCCAGTTTCCATTACTCCAGACTTTGGGAATGCTCTCACTGCGTGTTTATCTGCGGGTGGGTGCATTGATTAGAAAGGAGAGGAAATAGCCCCTGGCTTCTTCCCACAGTGGTACGTAGCTTCTCGTGCCAGACAGCACTGGTTGGTAAGGAAATAAGGTCAGATCTGGGCTGCTTTGGATAATCTACCATCGAGGAGCTAAACTGCACAGGGATGACCAGAACCTGTGATGGTTCTCTGACGTACATTTGAACAAATACTGTTGAAATGCAGCCAGGTCCCTGCTCTGTGTGTGGGCAATGTGGCCTGTGATTCTCCCCATCCCACCTGCCCTGGATGGGCTGCTTGTCCCCACCGGGGCGTTTTCACGTAGGCACAACCTTACAGGAGTGACTGTGTGTCTGGAGCGAGGACTAAAGCTGTGTCACTCCTTGGTTATCTGCAGGGCAGGGGTGAGCGGGCAGTACAGATAAATCCAGGCCTGAACTGTGGGGGCTGCCTGTAGCCACTGCCGTCCAGCACCTCCCAGATGGTGCGTTGGGTTTCCTATTTCAATGGGGCCTCAGCGGAGCAGCGGTGGCACCTCACTGTTGGAGGCAGTAAATGGGCTCCCATCTGGTTTTAATGATCAGTAGCACTTTGGTGCTTGTTTATTCCCATGTTTTATGCTTCGGCAATAAAATACTGCTTCAGTTTGTTCAATCCATCCTGGTGCTGGATGGAGATGAGTTCACAGCCTCTGACAAAGAGGTCCCACTGGTACACAGGATGTTGGATGGTTTTTTTTTTTTCAGACAGCTGGGCAGAATCAGATGATGTAGTGGCAATTAGTTTGAAATACAAATGACGGCGGACAGCAGAGAAGATAGGGAGGGCAGCTCATTGTGTGCCCAGCAAAGAAATTTTGTCCTTGGATTAGAGGAGGCGGCTTTTGGTTGTGGAGCTGGAGTCGTCCGCCCTTCTGTCCCTCACGGGGCAGCATGGAGCTCTGATGTGGATTCCAAAGGAACTCAGTCCCAGCTTTAAAACCAAGTACTCAAGGAAACTGTAGTCCTGAAGTGCTGCCCATGGCTGTCACTCAGCTGTAGCGTTGTGTTTTAACCTGCCCATCCTGTTGCAACGCTGAAATGGTGGTGGAGGTAGCAGAAGTGCTGACAGGGCCACATCTTGCCACGGGCATAGACCATCTCTGCTGCAGGCTACCAGTGCTGCAGCGCGGGACTGGGACTTGTTTTATAAAATTTTCTGGCATGAATACAGTCTAATATTAAATTAATCTAAGGAGGAAATTGTTTGCAAGAGGCTGTGGGGATTTCTGATGTTGCTCCCTCTGCCTGGCACGCTCATGTTACCTGCTCAGCGT
This sequence comes from Tauraco erythrolophus, assembly GCF_009769465.1. NCBI lineage: Eukaryota > Metazoa > Chordata > Aves > Musophagiformes > Musophagidae > Tauraco > Tauraco erythrolophus. Next base: position 5,770,124 of record NC_141483.1, on the reverse strand, counting down.
GTCCAGGAGCGGAGAGCCTGTCTGCCAGCAGCTCTGCCGCTGAGGAGGTCGTCCTCCAAAGGGATGAGCAGTAACACTTTGCATGTCTCTGGCAGTCAGTATCTGGGGATCTTGAATCATTTTTGTAAATGCTAGTTAAGCTTTTCAGCAGGTCTAAACGTGACTCTGTCCCGCGGGGTAGGTGGGGACACTAAGGCAAAGAGAGATTAAAGACAGTAAACCACCGAAGAGAGAAATGGGCTCTTTGTCTCCCTTCTGACTTTTATGGAGACGTGGAAACCTTTTGCTTTCCCATCTCCCATTTGTCTTCTACCCTAATGGTAGAGGAACAGTCTCCTCCACTTTATTTCCCAACAGTATACTCCTTAGAGGATCTATAGCTCTTACCTCTAAAGAGCATTGATTTTTCAGCAAAGAAATCCTTTTTCCCAACTGTTTGTCAAGACTTGGAGCTATAGGTGGCAACCAAAGAGAGAAGGATTTCAACAAACTAATTAACCCCCTTCTGAGTTGTTCGGGGTCCATTCCCTTGGTGCCACTGATGTTGCATTTGTGCTAATTTCCCCTGGAAGGTCTAATATAGGGGGAGCAATTAAAGGAAACTTTTCTGGGGCTGTTTTTACGCATTGGGAGGAAGGAAGGTAGGCAGCTGCTGCTCCGTTTGGTTATTGCTTCCCCCGAGGTCATCCACCCAGCCACTGCTGGAGCCAGGACCAGGCTCCCTGGTGTAGGTTTCAGGCTGACATACATTTGGAGCACACCACTGAGATCTGTCGGGTCCCAGCAACGTGCGAAGCTAAAACCAGTCCCTCAGACCCCACCAGGTGCCCTCCAAAACGGGGCTCCGGGTTACACCAAATGTGCCACCTCCAGCTTCCCAAACAAACACGGGGTGTCAATGTGGAGGGAAGGGATTTTTGCAGAGCTGAGTGGGTTTTGCCATCACCCTGTGAAGAAGGGCTGTCTGCTCCTCCCGAGGGTGAGCCTGGCCTCCGCCTTTCAGTTGCAAATGAAGCAAACGGCAAAGTGTTTACAAAGAAACCGCCCTGGCCCAGAGCTGAGTCCAGCGTCTTGGCCCTCGACTCACCCTCGTCGTGTAAAAGCTCCCGGAATCAGGGCAGATCTGTGTCTCTCGGTGCCCTGGAAGGAAGAAACCCTGATCCCTATGGATGCTCCTAGGCAGCTTTGTGCTGCTGGAGCCGAGTGAGGCTCCGGGCAGTGGGAGCCAAGCGATAGCAGGTGGGCGACCAGACACCGCACTCATCCTCGTGCTGCTCCCAGCCCTGAAGTGAGGATGGCGGGGAGAAGTAATGCTGTGATTCCTGGGCTTTGGGGTTGAGACAGCCTGTGCGCTGCGGCATGAAGTCCTCGAGTCCAGACTATAAAGTAGTTCACGGGGCCATCCCAATTGCCTGGCCTATTAGCTTTATGGAGGGGGATATTGTAACGGTGCAGTTGATCTCCTTTTACCACCGTGATGAAAATGGAACCGCAGTGGGGAAAGCCTGGTGGGGAGGCAGCGGGAGCTCGTGGTTTGGGAGCCGGGGGTTCCCAGGCGTCGGTCCGCATCCACTGCGGCTGAGTGGGGTGGCTGCGCTCTGGCGAGCTGAGCCTCGGCCCCTGCCCCAGCGGGGGGTTCCGCTCCGGCACCCCCAGTCCTCCCTGGCGGAGGATGGAGCCGGGTGGCTGCAGAGGCAGGGGCACAGTGCCACCCAGTGACTGCGGGTGACCTGCAAGGAGACAGCTGGGGCAGCCTGCCCTGGGGTGCTGCAAAGGTTTCAAGGCCTGGAAGCCCCAGCAAGGGTGTCCCGAGGTGATGGAGAATATGGGGAAACCCAAGAAACCACCACACGTGGTGGCTTTCTGACTTGCACCCCAAGGTTAATTCAGGACTTTCCTCCTTTCTGCCCATACGCTACTGACATTCCTTGCTGGGTTGAACCCTGTCAGGTTCCCGGGCTATAGCAAGCATCAACAGGCAGCTTGAATGGTGGGGGAAAGGGAAAGGAGCCAGGTACAGTGGGGTGCGGTGTCAGCAGCTCCCGAGGTGGCTCCCTGCGCTGGAAATCGCTGCCCCGGCAATGCCCTGACATGTTTCCAGCAGGGACTGTCTCTTGGAGGAGGCACAGACCGTGGCTCTATTTTGGGTGATGACTACAGAGCCCACGGAGCATTTGGCAGCAGGCAGAGGTGTTAAATCAGCCTGCCCTTTTCCAGGTACATTGTTTCTTCCCTCCACTCCCCTCTGTTTTCCGTAGCTCTTTCAGTGCCACACTGCTGCTGGGCTGTGGGACTGCAACATGAGGCTGAAATCAGGGCACTGCAGTGAGGGAGGCATGTGCCCTGCACGCTTGACAAATGAAAGTCCTACATCTGTACTGCCCTGTCAAGGACTCTGCATGCTTTCTGTTCCTAGGCTGCTCTCCAACATGTCTTTATTTTTGTCTATTTAAATTTAGGCCAGTGTTGACACCACAAACACCGCTGTGGAGGTCTGTGGCCTATCGTTGCTGTTCAGCACAAACCCTTGCTAGAAAGCCAGCACCTTGTCTTGCCGACTGGAGAGCTGTTTCCGTCCCGTCGCCTACATCTGCCTTGATCAGTTGGTCACTAGTGACAGTGAAGGTGGGTCACAGCCCGGTACAGGCAGGAGCTGTTATTGAGTACTGGAAGTAACCCTTGTGTTGCTACTGGGGTATGTCCTGCAGTTTGAGATGGTTTCGGCCAGAGGTTTCTGATAGTGCTGATACACTGTGTGTGTTGGTGAGATCTGCCTTAGCAGAATTCCAGACCGGAGCCACTTTTAGCTTATCCATTTCAGACTCCCCCAGTGTGTCCCATGTCCAGGCCAAGGTGCTATTTATTGCAGGGAAATTATCTTTGTTAATTTTGGATCTGGTTCTCTTTGGATCTAGTAGCCACAGCTATTCCAGGTAGTTGGGGGCAGCGGGAGACGTTTGGTCTTTGAGGGATATGGCTTTTTCTTCCATTAAGAAGACTGAGTATTATGAATTATGTTTCCTTTGTGCCATGCAGTGCGTTAGGCTGGATGCTCAGTGGGAAGCGAGCCCGGTGCTCTGTGTGTGTCGGTTGTCACTGCAGACTCGGAGCCAGATCACCAGCTGCGATACCTGGAAAGAGAAAAGCTGTTTCTATTCAAGGTCAGTGGATTAATGATACCACTGGGCACAAGATGAGGGCAAAAAGGAGGCAGTCCAAGATTACAGAAATGGATTCAGCATGTAGAAGTCCCAGTGAGAGTCCCTTGAACTACCTTATAATCCAGATCAAATCCGTAAAGTAACATAAAATAGATTAAACCCTCTGGGATTAGAGACTAGAAACACATGAGGCCTGTGAGTCTGGCAGTTACCTGGGCTTCTTCACAGTAATGGCAACGGGCAAGTTTGATTTTTATGTTTTTAATGACGAGGATAGCGACAGTGCGCTCTAAGACCTGGCTGGGTTTTTAGCTTCTGTGAGGAGCATCTCAGGGGTCTCGTTGCCCAGCTTGGCTGCCACGTGGTGGTGGGCTGAGCCGGAGTCAAGTGCCAAGAGTTTCAAACTGACTCCTGTTGTTCGCTTATGTCAGTCCCTTCTGTCTTTTCAAAGTAGCTCCTCTCCTGACTCACTGCTCCCCCCAGTCAGTCGAATCTTGAGTGCAGGGGCAGCGGGGGGAAGGCAAAGCAGCACGTCCAGCGCCGCCTTTGTGCCCCCAGAATTGCCTTTCTGCCCCCGCCGCCCTCTGACAAGCTCAGGAGAGCTCTTCTTGCCCCAGGGTCTGGAGAAGGCTCATTAGATAGCGCAGATTGGGAAACACGGTACAGTGGGGGGGTGTTAACCGTCCCTGGATCCACGCTTTCTCTTGTGCTTTAGCGCTTAATTTCTAGACCAAATGCAAGTTTACAAGTGAAGGATTTTTCAGCGCTGACTTTCAGCTGCCCTTGTTGGACCGGCCAGGACGTACAAAGCAGGAGCCAGCTCCCTGTGGATACCCCAGATTTAGCTCTGATCCCGATTGTCTGGTGCGCCAGCGGCGGGTTAGACTAATAACTCGTGCAGGGAGGGTTCTGGTTACAAAATGCCTGGAATGAAGCAAGCAGGTGCTGGGAAGGTTATCTGAGGAGAGTGCTGCATTAATTCCCCATCATCTCTCACTCCCCCCACCTCAGAAGCAGCGTGGATGCTATCTTCTGCAGGTGAGGCTGTGTCTAGTACGCGAGGGGCTGCTGGGTTCCCCCCGTGAGAAGCATTGCCGCACTGGGCAGGGGCAGTAGCTCAGCTTTTGGCTCCCAAGGGTTGTGCCAGTCTGGAGCAGGAGCCCCCACGAAGCAGAGATGGGTCTGAGTCACAGGGGTGGGCGCTGGATTCCCAGGCTGCTCCCGTGGAGGGTGCAGGTCCAGATGGAGCAGCGCGTTGATAACCTGATTCAAGGTGGGCACACAACAGTCCGTGTCAGCAATGTAAAATAACGGGTGTAACTCTGGCTGTAGGGAAGCTCTGAGGGCTCAAATTTCGGGTCGGGGGCTCACTCTGGGACAGCTGTGATGGCTTCTTTCCCTGCTGCCTGCCTGTCCCGCTCGGACTCGCAGTCCCGCTGCAGGAGGGCTCAGCTGTTTGCGCAGTGACTGCCAGAGTTTGCAGCTCGGGGTGTTAAGGTAACCTGAAATTGGAACGGCTTTACCTTACCGCGCCGACCCGTGCCTTGTGGTTCTACAGCTGCTACGGGAGCAGCTGATCTGCCCTCTCAAACAGGGCAGAGGGGACAGCATAAGGGACAGAAACCGCTACAGCTGCTCTAAGGTGAGCCATCCCTGCTGGTGAACACAAACCTGAAGAGCTTTCCTACGTGCACAATCCACGCTATTGCAAATCATGTAAAAATTTACAAGGAAACGTGTTCTTTTGCTGTGGCAGCATTTTATTCGAGTGTATTCAGGCATATTTCCTCCTGGTGTAAGCTCAAACCGGCCTACCTCTGGTTGAGTCTAAAGGGGTGTTTGTTATTGCACTGGTTTAGAAATAAAACCTCTTAATTAAATGAGGGTGACAAACTGGTAAGCCCGGCTCATCCCAGCTGGCTGGCACCTAAAAATTAAGGCTTATGCTGCCTCTTGTTGGACTGACCTAACTAAACTGGTTGAAATGTAAATTAGTGAAAGCCTGTATGCAGGTGAGCCAGAAACAAACCCGGCCCGAGTTACTGCTTGTTTCTTTTGACTTTCTGCTGAGTGGGCTTGGTTGTTGCTGGAGCTTGAGGCGTAGCTGCTGTGCTCGGACCCCAGCTGGAAAATTGTCTGGGCGGTCAGTGTCAGGGGTAGCACGCCAGAGGGAGGGAGGACAGTCAGTTAGGGGCGGTGGAGGGCGTGCGCTGCGGGGGGCAGGCGGGAGGCAGCCTGTGTTTTAGAACACAGAGACAAATCGCAGTCCCTCGCAGCCCACTTGGACTACGGAATTTGTCCCTTCCGATAATGGAAAAGTGCCACAGTAAAGCAACCCGCTCCTGAGTCAAAGAGTAGAAAGGGGGCATTTCTAATCGCATGCAGAAATAGGGAACGTAGATCGCTGTGGCCTCACATCCATATGAAGTGGTGCAGATTTATACTTGGTGACACCTGGTACATGGACACAAAGTTCTTCTTTTAAGCTTCCCCAAGTCCCCGGCTATGAAGTCACTTCCTCTCTCACTGATTAACAAAAGCATGCGTAGATGACGCAGTTTAGTGTCAGAGAAGCCTGGACAGTACCAGAACAAAACCAAGGCCAGGCCACTGCCTCAAGCTGTCACTGCCGTGTCCCACCCTCGCCTCACACAGGGCGTGCAGCACCTCCGTCAGTTTGCGTGTATTGTACCCGCGGTGGTAACTGAGGCTGGAGGAAGCAGTCGGCTGGTGGAGCAGGGGACGCTTGGTTTGGCCACGTAAACAGCAAAACAAGAGCTGCTGAAGAAGCCAGCAGCAGCGGGCCAGCGCTGCCAGCTTTTGCTAGAAAGCTGAAGGCACAGGCAGTGGTTTGAAACTGATGCTCACGCCTGCTGCACCCACCTTACCTGTTCTTGCGTGCATGTGTTAAACACTGATGGTCTTCCTCAGAACTGGAACTTGCCAAGTGTGAGTACTGGATGATAAGACACTCTGCACAGCTGGCTATGAACGTTTATTAACATCACATGGAAATCCGTGCTCCAGAGGAGACAGCCACCAGGCTGTGAACATACCTACAGTGAGTCCAGGGAACCAACACCAGCTTCTTGGACTTCTCCTTTGCAGCAGCTGAGTGTCTGACGATCCTCTTAAGATTTTCTCCTACATAAAATCATCTCAACTTTCAACATGTTGTTAACAATCGAACTGAACAATCCCAAATATTAAAAAACCTCTTTAGTTAGTGCTATACTCAATCTGGATCGACGGTAAAAAGGCAAACGACGACCTCCTGGTTTTGACTTGCAGAAGCAGGTATTTATGACATATTAATTATGCATATTAATTATTTCAAGAGAGGCTAGAATGCCAGCCGTGCTGCTTTCCAGTACTTGCACAGGTTACGCCTCATTTACTCAAACAATAATAAGCTAAATCTGAACCGTTTGCAGAAACCAGTCACAGTCAAGGGTATCCCAATAAAAGGTGGTGATGGCTTCTATAGAGCCCTTTAAAAGCCTCTGCAGAAGAGCAGCATAAATACAGTGACAGGAAGAGCACTGACGTGTCGAGTGTGAGGGTGGAGGAGACAGTGACAATCTGTGTAACCAGAGATGCATCTTTTTCAGGTGAGCCTCCAGAGCGCAGCAGTGCAGTCTGAGAAGAGACACAAGGATGGAACAGGAAAGTATCATCCAGCCTGGCAACAGCGTTTTCTCCTGCTTAATTCTTCCTTTGGTTCTGGAAAACTTCAGTTGGCACTCTCATTCACCCGCAGAACAGGGCACCAGAATGACAGAGTAAGGACTTAAATACTCTGCTATTCTGCTGATAAGGTTTTAAGACTGAAGACAACAAATAATACTGTAAGTTGAGGCAAGTTTTATTTAGACTGTACAAACAGGGCACTGGGGAAAAAAAAAAAAAATCAACAGTGGCTTGATGTTGGGACCAGTTCTATGAAATAAGTAGAGTAAGAAATTAAAAAGGCACTAATCTTAAGAAAAGACACTCCATATAGTCTAAGAATATAATTCATTTAATACTGTTAATCTTATAGCACAAAAAATAAAACAAGCTACAATCCCCAAAATAAACTTTAAAAGCTTACACTTAATATTATTGCCTGAAGATCATGGTCTTTAAATTACATATTGTGTTTTAAAGTTTACACAGTGAAGACTGTCTCAAATACAAGGCCACCTTTCCCACTGCAGTAATTGTATCCTTGTCCCAAAACACACTGTCGTTTAATGAGTAAACAGCAAATGACAACTGTACAAGAATGCTGTCACTGGTCCCAAAAGGCAGTCTCTTAGGCAGGTCTCACTTTCCAATGCAGGTACTGAGGAAAACGCTTGAAAACTTGAGTAGAAAACAAAGGCAGCCCACTCGTTCCCAGGATGTTAATACAATATAAAAAATTACTTTACAGGCACATGAAATGGCACAAAGAATGCTGTTTTTCCCTTTACAAAAATAATGCTCAGGCTCTTCAGAGCCCCAACCCAAACAGGATATTCCCTTTTGTTTATTCTTTCCCAATTTGTAAACAGTCATGAATTAAATTAGCGCTTATCCAGTGATGGACACTGATTAAAACAGTTTTTGTTTCAACTTTCAGACTGGTCAGAGGCTTCAATGTCTATATACACATGGGCACAGCAGGAGGAAGTCAGAGTCCACCTTGCATGGTCCTTAACTATTGTGGCACCAGGTAATGGCACCAGCCCCTAGCTGAAAAGCACAAACAACTTCAGTGGTGCATAGACTGAAGCCATCACTTGCAGGCTCTCACGCTCCATACAAATACACCTCACCCGCTCAAGGAGCACTGACACTGACAGGTTATCACTCGGGTTTAAGAGGCTCCAGAAAGCAGCAGACAGCACACATGTCAGCGAGCAACAAGCGACTGAGAATCCAGAGTCCCTCAAAGAGAAACACAAACTGATCAAATGCAGTCTTTATATGAAAATACTTGTCTTCTAGTACAATAGCAAAGACACGTTTTGAAGCAAGGTTACAGTCAGCTTAGGCTGGTCAGTATGCTACATTTAAACCACATTTAACATACCTGAACCACACCGCTGCTACTCAAGAGAAACACTGTTCATCCGTGGCCTAAAACCAGGTTCACAGAAATTTAAGAATTCTTGTCTTTGCATCAGATGCACTACACACAAATTTTGCATAGTTTTGAAGGTAAAGTATTTTGCTTTTCTGCAGTATCAGAACGTAATTAAACCTAAAACAATACTTGTGTTCAAAGCATATATACCTTATTTAATGAGAGGATAAGTCAAGACATTTATTTCCTTGGAAAAAAAAAAAAATCCAGGTTAATAGCTGTGTTCAAGATCTCACATCTCACAGTATTTATTTACCATGCAAAGGACAAATTCTACAATCAGTCTTCTGAAGAGCTGCCTGTAACTAGGTCAGGTCTGAAATAAGATTTCTCTGCAGCAGACTGAGTTTAGTGCAGTTTCTGTATTGAAAAAATGACTTTCAGTAGTACAATTATGTAGTAAACTTACAGGTATAGTTGGGGCACAGAGAAAGCATGACCTTCTTTAGTCAGAGAGCTGCACAGCTTTTCTTCGCAAGACAAAATGTCAATGCCTATTGTCAAAAATTACTCTTACAGCACCAAACACTTCAGTCAATGCTACTCCACTTCACAGTTAATTTGGTAGTAAAATGCTCTACAAGAACTTCTAGACTGTCAGCTGTGTGATCAATACTACAGAAAATAGCTAACAGATGAACTGAGAGACTTCTTTAAAAAACCCAGGCATTGTGAATGTCTTGTTGCAAACACCATTTCTGCACCTCGTCAGTGCCTTCCAATTAAGGATCTCATGGCACTTTCACATCAGCTAAGAACAACGTGCTTTTATTAAGATCAAGCAACACAAATCAACAAGAAAACATAGTGGAACTTAAGACAACAGCTTTTATATAACTTGACATTTATAAGAACTGGTGAGATTCTGCGGGTGTCTGAAGTTTCTCATTTTGCTACAACTGACAGCCTTCAGAAGTTGAAAAATGCAGACTGCTGTTTTCCTGTCAGCTTCTGCAACAATTTCTTTAACCAGGCTGTCTGAAAAGGAAGGGTTTGTAGTTGTAGTCTTTGCAGACGTGTATTCTGTTAATTCAGGGTTCCATTATTTTTCAAAGAGCATTCCAGTTCACCTACAAAACCCATTTCAAGAAGGAGGCACAGGATACCACTGTACCTAAGCTTCCATATCCTGTACACAGGCTAAGGACCTAACCTACATGGCATGAACTGTACTTATTTAGCTGCAGCCATATAGTCCCCTACTGTAGGTACAATCACAGCAGTATAGCTTATGTACAGAAAAAGGGAAAGAAGCTATACTGATAACAGACACCTTTGTGGCCTTCTCCAGCCTGAGCATTCATTTATCACATGGGGGAACCCAGGCAGCTGACTCCAATTAACCATTTTCTAGAGGATACTGGGAGGGGGAGGGATCTGGGGCATATATAAAGCAGAGCCAACTCATTTGGAAGGGTAAAAAAAAAAAGATGGCAGCATGCAGAGGGCTTGGGATGCAAGCAAGGAAGAAGAGGGAAGAAAAAAAGAAGATCAAAGCAGCTCTGGAAAAGAAGCACAGCAACATGGAGACACCCTAGAAAAAAGGTACTGTGTTTGTAAAGGAACTTTTACTGAGCTGGGGCTGGCACAGCTAGAAAACTTTGGAGAGAGAAAGGAGCTGGCAGAGAAACAGGTATAAAAGGTGTATGTTTAAATAAGAGGATTTTATCAGTATTTACTGAGTTCTTCTGTCCCACCCCTTTCCTACCTCTCCTGACCATGGCAATCTGATCAGTCTGTCTACCAAGTAACTGCTTGGTGCCAAGCACTGCTACACTAGTAGAACTACACTTTCAACACTGCAGAAGAGCTGTGTGTAGACCAGGCCAAAGTGTTTCCCTTTAAAGCTCACTTTCAACAGTTAGTGCTTGCAAAAACCAACAGAAACGCGTTAAGTATGTCAAAACCAGGTTACAGTATCAACCCCTCCTAAGTTTCCTTATAAATAAATGCCTCAGCTTCAATGCAGCTTGATCAAGGGTTAATTTGCATTTAACACACACTGTTTCAGGAAGGTCAACAACAAGCTTAAGAGTTAACAGAAAAGATCAGCTTCTAATACAACTGCTTAGAATACATAAGCTTCAATTATTGTCCTTTAAAGAGACCATCATTTTAAATGTACTACCTTAGGACAGGTTCTCTTAAAACTAAGTCGTCTTCAGTCCTAAAATTGCATTTTTGTTGTTGCTTTTTGTTGGACAGTAATGCACAAGTTGCATGTTTGACCTAAGATTAGGGCTCTTCCTCTACTGAGCAAGCCAGAAAAAGTCTATGGAAGTCTCAACAGGAAAGGTTTTCTTGCCATACTTCTCTGCTATATACTGGTTCAGTCTTCTCCAGCTTAAGGCCCAACAGAGTTTTTAAAATGAAACTAAGTTCTGGATGACACAACTATGGTATGAAGGTCAGGCAGTAACTTCAGTTGTATGTATTCCAAATGTATATTAAAAGAACTGTCAAACTGCAGCAAGCTGGAAAATGGGCAATGCTAGCAATGTGCCATTAGGTCATCATCCCACTTCAAACAACGCTAATGATAGCCAGGAAAATGAAGCAGCAGTGTAAATCAGGCAGAGGGAATCATTCATTCTCATCTGGGTTTTGAGGATCAAATATTTTGACATGCGTGAATGGGAAGAGCCCTTTTCGACCGTTGACCTCTCCTTCCCACTGACCGTTTATATTCATCCTTGTAACCTTCACAATATCTCCAACCTGCATCATTAAAAAAAAAAGAAAGTTATCACACATGGGAATCTCACCTCTGATACAAATACAAATCAAATTAACAACAAACAGAAGCTCATCATAGGGGGAAAAAACCCCACTCTCTTCTTGGCATAAGGTTCAACTGAAAAGTTACTTTTACTTAACTAAAATACCAACGTTTTGCTGCTAAACATGATAATGTTGTCTGCACTCTTTTTCCAGACTCTTGACTAAATGTATATTTACAAATTCAGACAAGCTGCTGAACTACACCCTTTCCTATAGGAAAGCTTACAGCTTCATGCAATGATGTATTTAGCTTAGATGTAAGTTAACATCACTAAAGCTACCATCAGTGACGAGATGCAACATCTGTTCAAAAGAGCACAGTGCTCATAGTGGTTTTGGCATCAGCTGGCTTATTCCAAAGGAAATTTAGTTTTTCAAAGGGAGATTCCTATGGCAAAGAAACCATTACTTGAAGTTCTAGTTCTGATTATCATAGTCTAAGAAACTTCTGTAGTTTCTAAAATAATGGTACACTTCCAAAGCAGACAAAAGCAATTTTTTTTTTTTTAACTATTAGATGTACAGATTCGAGCTTTTTTTGTTGTTTTCACCTCTACCTCCTGCCCAAGAATTTGAAACAGGAACAATGATGTGTCAGGCCTTTCCTGCCAGAAATGCGTCTCTTTATTTGGCGGTGAAAGTGAGAAGAGCTAAATTACGATCAAACAAGAAACATCAGCCCGAATTGTGATAAGTTATACTCTCATCATCATTCAATGCCTCTATTTAATTTGGATTAGGATAATTTACAAAACAAAATACAGAATGTGACAAGTAGTGTTTAAGACTGGCTAAACAGTCATTTCTCTCTTAAATGCTTCAGAAAAGCTGAACGTGTGGTCTGTTGCAGCAGCTTTTTAACTTTACACCTCCCTTCCTGTTTACTTCATTTACTCTTTGTGGTAACTATAGTAAATATAGAAAAGTGACATTAGCAGCTAATAACTAATTTCACAAAAAGTAGAAGCAGCCTATGACCAATGGCAAACGGTGAGTTTCTCCCCTGAACTAGATCCAAGCTCTTTTGTAGTTGAGTCTCCCCTTACCAAGCTACTTCTGTGAAATCCAGAAGTAACTAGCTTTGATCTTCTTTATGGAAAAACTAGATTTTTAGTCCTGATACACTATGTGTAACAATTTGTCTACGTTATCTAAATAGTATTAAAATTCAGAACTGATGCAGATAGTTTAAGGACCTTGGCCAAGGGCCTTAGATTAACAGAAAATATACAGGTCTTACCTGAAAAGTTTTAAAGAAAGAAACCTTGAGTTTACAAAATAGTGTGCATGTCACTGGATGATTTGAAGCCTGTTTAAACCAGCTACTATTAGCCCAATAGATATTTTTTTGGAGATCACTCAGAAGAGTGAGCCCTTAAGTGCAGTTTAAGATACTATAACAACTCCTTAGCAGTTACTCAGTGTTACATCTCATAAAATGAATTTTCTCAAACTTTGAAACTCTTTTTAGAGATTTAAGTTTTATGTTGCATATTAGAATGAAATTACACATTTAAGCAAAATGTGTTGCTGCCCCCCTTACTTTTTCTGCACTACTTGTAGGGTTGTTCATGTCTTATCTGTCTTCCCTCACCCCAAATTTGAGATTGTCACACTTGGAACAACAGTAATCTTGTTCTTTTGAGGGAAGAGAAAACCCTCTGAACTTCCATAAGTTCTGGGGATATAACTGAGACCACGTTACTTTCTTAAATGGACATCTTTACTTGTGCTGTTCCTAAACTTAAACATGAAGCCAGCATACACTATTGAGGAGCTATACACTGCCCATGATGGTTAGCACACACACATCGCATTAATTTGCCTGGTTTTCATCTCTTCACGACTACTGCAGCACGCTTTAATTGTGTATTTGCTAAAACGCACAATTTTTCATACTTTTCTCTGACTAGAAAGGCTAAAAAAAGCTTTAAATAGTAACAAGATGACCTAAACAGGAACCTAACAAATGTCTCTAGGAAAAGGCTGATAACATCTATAAATACTCAGTGTTACATTGCTAAATTTAAATAACCCTTGAAGACAGATCCAAGTTCCCCAAATTCAAGAAGATGCAGCCAACAACACAACAGTTAAACCCAATAAGAAACTGCATTTGCACCACACCGTAAAACCAATCCACTCTCAAACACTTCAATCTTATTCATGGTAGGGGGGAAAAAAAAAAATCACTGGATCAAAAACATGGACTTGCATTTTCTGAGTCTGACAATTTAATTCTGCTCACGTGCTGTAGAGATCAATCCATTATTAATTTTGAAGCTCTAGAAAAAGATAACCTTCAATTTGACTCTGAATGATTTCTACAACGTGAATAGGTTTGGAAGTCTTGCTTCAGCTGAGTGAAAAAAAATATTTACAATATAAGTGTATTGCACTGCAATAAACTGCCATGTAAACAAACTGCCATGATAACAATGTAAAACGTTCTTTAGACTGCTGGATGGGCAAAGTTACTACAAATCAGTATCTGCCATGAAAGAGTGCTAGCTGACAAAAGCTACTCAAAAAATATTCCCATATTCTGAGAACCACAGGAATAGTAAATTGATTTGCAATAACTTTTTTTTTTTTTAATTAACACTTCTGAATATACTCTTGTGCTAGATTATTTAAAAAAAAAAATTCAGTTCCCCTGAGAAGATTAAACAAAATAGCATGTTGAAACAAGATTTTTGGAGAAGGAATCCTGATGTCATGAGAGAATAATTCATGGATCTTATGTTGAAGACATCCATTTTGACAATGTCTAGAAGAAGCTGGTCAAGTAGTCCCTCTATGTGTTTTTTCCCCAAAGTACTAACTAAAAGCAAGATTTGGTAAATGCTTTTTAAAGCATCTATAATACAATCACCTGAGGTGTGATCTCCCACTAAAATTACTTAACACATTATTTTTTCAGGGAACATTTTAAGCCAGTCAGAAGAATTGTCTCATGATTAGGCACAGGACAGTCAGGAGATCTGGCTCTATTCTCATTTCTGCCACAAACTTCCTGTATGACTCTGGACAGCTCATGGCCCTTATCTATAAATTAGGGTAATGCTTCCTCAGTCTCAGCATCTCTCAGATAAGTTAATTCATTTGTAAAGCGTGCCAACATCACTGCATGGAAGTATCAACTGCTGAAATGAGTAATGCTTCTGAAATGCAGCCATTTGGTTCTGCCCAAATGATAAAAATCAAAACGTGCTCTAGATAGCATCCTTTCATTATGTCCCTGTTACAGCATGAATTCAAAGCCCTGGGGAAACACAGGCAGCTGTGGAACATGCCAGTCAGAAAGGTTACTTCATTCACCCTAGACTCTTCCATACCTGTCTTCCATTTGAAGCTGATTCATACACTGCAAATGTTTCCTGCATGCTATTTTAGTCACACAGTCAACCAATTCAATGTGTTTTACAGATACTCCAACAATTGTATGTTAATAGTTCCATGGCTGATAGAGTTCCATAATAGAAGTTTAAGGGCATACAAATGCATTAAAACTCTGAATTGTCATTTTAGCCCACTGGGTCGATAGCTAGAGAAAACATACTGCTCTCTGGACTTTACAGGGTGTTGAATCTCAGTCATTATCCTAATTGGCTTCACAACTCACCTCTTTGGTAACACTAGCATTAGCATCAAAACCGAAACAATTGTTCATACCAGCGGAATATTCTGGAGAAGAATAAACAAGGCTCAACACTAAGAAATTATCTGATATCCCATTGTCTCCAAAAGGTATAAAGTTGAGCTACACAAAAGAGGCAGAGTTCAGTCATGCTGCAAACAGGACAACGTGACACTGAAGTAGCTGGTGCTTTATGTATTGGAAGGTTCAAGCAACCAACAGGCTGTAAGCACAGCTTAATTATCCTTCACTTCTGACGTTGTGTGCCAGAGTAATAGTTGATGCTCAAACCAGAGAATCAAGCAGTTCAGAGGAAACGCCTTCAGCCGTTCTTGAGACATGAAAAGTAGGTCAAAGGGCAGCACAGAAGTGTAGAAGTCCTAGATGCAATTAATCTAGCCTCATCGAGGAACAGAGTAAACCAAAAGAAGTTTGCATTCCACTATAGCTAGGACAATTGCTAGAGTTGGGGTTGCAGCACCATAGCAAAGTGCTGCTTTTCATGCAGTGATGGTAGGCTGTCTCCATCTGATTAGGCCAGCTGTTGTGACTGTACAGAATTTGGAGAGCTCAGAACTCCCATAGACCATCACTCTTGAGCTGCACTGAATCTCACTGTAGCACAGGATCTTGTCTAAGTTATCCATGTCACTTTTGGTTTCATCTGAAATCAAACTTTGCAAACAGTTCTGAGAGTGAATGTATATTAAATCATGAGGCACTCAGCACTATCATGATAGGAACCATCAATAACTTTGGCTGGAAAAGGAAGTTACAAAGATTTAAGATTGCACACAAAGTCTCCAGAGCAGTTGTGTTTTCAAAGGTAGCGTACTGAAAGTTGGTGCATGTCAGCACAGGAATCCTGCTGCCAGTGTCACTTTCAATTCAGTAGTTACCAGAACTAAAGCTCCCGGATCAACACTTCACGCTACACAAGAACAGGCCCAGTATTTTACTTAAAATCTAGACCTTGTAGGTTAGATGCATTTTACTGTTTAACAGAGCAATACTGAGTTTCCTTGACTTAAGAAAAGCACAATGCTTGTTGTCTAGTGAAAGAAGTAGCCTAATTTCCTAATTAAGAAAGTTCTACTACTAGCACATTTTGGCCTACTTGTCTCAACTTTCCTTTCAAAAGGAAAAAAGTTAACTGTAACCTAATTGTAACAAGCTCAAGATGTAAGTCAGTTATATAATTGTGGTGAATGGATATTTATTTCACCAAAACATTTCAGTGACAGGTTAACTCTGTACTGGCAAACACACATGTATGTGTTTGATATATCATGAACAGATAAACTGCTTAATACTATAATGCTGGCACAGGTCTAGAAGAAGCCATCATTACTATAAAAATATAGTGAAGCTCTTGTTTTTTTAAAAAATAATCTTCAGATTCCATAACGCTGTCATATTAAGTCTGGAGATGAATTCTAGGACTACTACTGCCTTCAGAACGGTCTATGATGCTTATTACAGTATCGGCAATATACTTACGAACCATTTTTTAAACACACAGCAGACATGAGTCTAGTGGTAGCTGCTGGTCTCCCATTTTATGGTTCCTTATGCCCTTTTTAATTCCATTTTATAGGTGAATTTGGAATTTGTTGTTCACATCTTGAATCAACCTTTGAACAGTTCACTAATTTTTAAGGAAATTATCCACCATTATTTATCTACTGACTATGCTGGACATAAAGAACTTTGTCATGTAGAAGTTAGTGATCAATCAACTACTTTGAATCCAAACAAGAAGTACCTAACTACCAAGAGACAAACTCTTTTAAGGTAAAACATACCAGATCTTAGTCTACTGGGCAGTGCACATGTCACATGCTGGTTACAGCATGCCAGTTTAAAACAAGGCTTCATTAGCATATTATTAACAGGCTGACTATAGAACTATAGGTTATTAAATGCTGAGAAACTTTCAAGTAGACTTCGGTGCTCTGTATCATAGCAACAGTGCCAAAGAATCTCTGCTCTTACAAAATTCGTAAATTCTTGAAGTGCTATCCTGAAAGACCTTTGAACACAAGATTGCCCTCCTGGTCATCCCACAGAAAAGCAGGATTGAAGAACAGCAGTACATAACGCTGTAATGTAGAGTTTTCGTCCAGCTAAATACAGGACACTGTATCCTTGTCCTTCATATTCCTTCCTCTAGAGCACCAGAAAGGAAGGAAACTGCATCTTGGCTAAAAGCACACAAGTAAAGAAACAGATATGGGGTTTGGTAATTGGTTTTGTGGGGGGTTTTTCTGTTGTTTCTTTCTGTTGTTTTTTTTGGGTTTTTTTTGTGTGTGTGTGGTTTGGTTGTGTTTTTTTTTTTTTAATGCAGTATCCATGAAAATACTACACACATTAGTAGTAAAGTTAGTTGTAGTGAGAAACTTCAGACTTCAATCATTTCATTAAAAACATTAAATCTGAACTGCCAAGGTAACAAACTCAACTGACAACACCACATGTAAATCTTTAGAAATACATATAATTTATTGTAGGCTTTACTGATTGTTCACTGGTGCAGGGAGGTGCCCAAAGTTACATATATATCAATCAACTGTATGCTTTGAGGTAGTAGCTATACTTAATACTTTTATTTTAGCCTACAAAAAAGTAACTATTTAATTTTTTTATTTTAAAGAATAAAAGTAGGACATATAATGCAGTAGGACCAAGTCAACATTTAGATGTTAATCACTTCAATAATACCAGTATGAATGCTAAATAATTTTAGCCCAGCAAGGTTCAAATTGTAATAAGTGCAGTATTAACAAGTATCCTTACAGGAACAACATTGTAGTTGCCCTTAAAACTGTCACACTTTTAAATAGTATTTAAAGTTAAACACTCCATCATCATCCAGCCAGTGTTCAGCTCGGGTCCCCAGAATAAGAAGGACATGGAGCTGTTGGAGTGACTCCAGAGGACCACAAAGATGATGCTTTGGGCTGGAGCACCTCTGCTATGAACAGGTTGAGAGAGTTGGGGCTGTTGAGCTTGGAGAAGAGAAGGCTCTGGGGAGACTTTCTAGCAGCCTTCCAGTACCTAAAGGGCCTACAGGAAAGCTGGAGAGGGGCTTTTGACAAGAGTATATAGTGACAGGACACGGTGCAATGGATTTAAACTGAAAGAGGGCAGATTTAGATTAGATATAAGGAAGAAATTTTTTACAATGAGGGTGGTGAGGCACTGGAACAGGTTGCCCACAGGAGCTGTGGATGCCCCATCCCTAGAAGTGTTCAAGGCCAGGCTGGATGAGGCTTTGAGCAACCTGATCTAGTGGAAGGTGTCTCTGCCCATGGCAGGGGGGTTGGAACTAGATGATCTTTAAGGTCCATTTCAACCCAAACCATTCTGTGATTCTATGAACCAAACAGATCTTGTTTCCAATTTTCAACAGAATACTCACTTGTTTTAAAAGTTACGTCTTTCCTGTGAGAAATTTTTTTAAAAATAATTATACCTTCCTTACAAAACAAACTTCTCTGTAACAGGCTATGAATTTTTATATTTTCTTAAAGAAAACTTCTGACAGCTTATGCAAACAATAGTGTGCAACAGAAAAACTGGACTGGCAAGCAGAGATTGTCTCATTTTCAAGCTGAACCCAGGAGAATGACATCCCTCCACTTAAAAGGAAGTCAAGTAAATTACTACGCAACAGCTTTATTTACTCCAGATAGTATTCTCTTCCTTTTAAGTACTGTCTGTGTGGTGACCACACAAAGCTAGAGCCAGCAAACAGATATGTTTGCTCTTGTATCGTTTTATCAGTTTAAATGAGATTACACAATCAGGCACTGTATAATTATACTAACAAGGTGTTCCACCTTTACAAGCTGAACTGGGATTTGGAGTACGCCTATACTAAGGTGGAGAACTGTCAAATACTACGATTCTGAAAGAACACCATTAACTTTCTTCCCCCAAACATTCCCATAACCTATTCTTTCTCTACTTCCAGCTCTCTTAGTGCTCTTACAAAAGAGAAGCTTCAAATGGTCCAGATTATTTAGTGACATGCAGAGCCTTGGCATGATTGGGATTAAATGCATCCTCAGGGCCCAGCAGGTGTTAGGCCATCTGAAGGAAGATCATAAAAGATCAGGAAGATCATTTTTTCTTTCAGAGTAGTACATGTGACAAAAAAACATTGCTATAATGAGGCTGCTAAAGTTCCCTATACATGGATAGATATGGAGAAGCTGCAATCACTAATTTTAATGAAAATGTAGATCAGTTCCCAGAATTCAACTTCTGAAGCTTTTAAGAAGCCACAGTGTGGCTACTGTGCACTTGCAAAGAATACAGACTATCTAGGAAGACAAAACATGCTAGTGCTGGGAGACACAAAGACATGAGGCAGTAAGTGATTAGAATTTAGTGGAAGAGAAGAACGTCTCAAACAAAACTTCAGCAATTTGAAGGTTCAAAACAATTCAAACCTATGTTTTGGTCAGTGAATTAATCCTACTGGTATACTAGAGTAGCTAAAACAAGGGGATTAACTAGGTCACTAAAGCACAAGTCAGAAAAATCTATTTGTGAGGGCCATCCCTCCAAGTGGTTCTGCTACCCTGCAGCAAAGCAAGTTCCCTGAAGTAATTCCATGACACACTGATAACATAACAAATCTATCGCTTGCCTTGCTTTGTTTTCAGAAGCATGAGTAGTTTTGGCAGGAATCTTCTGTACACTGCAGTTGGCAGTGAATTTACTCTTTGCTCTATGATAATTTTCACACACTGTTCACAAATAACAAGCTGCTAGATTTCGTAAGACTCAAGGAAAATCCAGTGACACATATTTAACTTTTAACCCTGTAAGAGTAATGACCTGCAGAGGTTTTACAAATATAAGAGGAAAAACACTTACGGAACTATTATGAGTAACTGGAATTCACAAATATAACCTTTCAAATTTCAGTGAAAAGTACCAGCTAAAGGTAACAGCTTTAACTTGCTAAGTAATTGAACAAAAGCAACAGGAAAAGTTCACAAGTATTTTAAAAACCACTGTTATTTTACTTGCTAAAATGCTGTTGCTTCCTTTGCTTGTTTCCTTGCATTTGCTCCTTGAAGTATTGTAGCCTGCTCAAATTTCACCTTTGAGACTAGCGCTTTTTCCAGGTGAGACATTTTTGAACTAGGGTTAACCAGCCTTCAGTATAATCCAAACGTAAAAGTAACAATCTCAATGTCCTGGATGTAGCTTTTAAAAGCTTCTTCCAATTCATCATTTATACCACTTAAATTCAAATTGTAACATGAACTCTTTACTATTTAAAGAATGAAGCTCTAAAGGCTTAAGGACATCCCTAATAAAAATAAAGTAAAAAAAAAAAAAGAAATGTTTTGGCAAGCACAGGAACTTATAAAAAGTTCGACACAAGCTTAGCTGCTACAGTACAGTCTTTCACCTAAGCCCCTCGCCCCAATTTAGGTCTTAAGGCTTCTCAAATTCCACTTTTGAAAACCAAATTAAAAGAGACTAGAGTACTTTGTGGTATATTCCTGCCCAGATTTCGGCTCTCAGCACCAGATACTCAAGTGCATCTCATAGTACAGTTCAGGATTTGAAAGACTATGTTTATCAGCAGTCCTTACCTTTCTCTGAAGAATGCTACTGCCAGTTGTCCACCTGGAATACTGCAATAATTAATGAAACATCTCTTTCCTTCCCCAAGATTAAGTGGAGAAGCAAAAGTCATCCTCTCACTAGCACTTACTTCCACAGCAGGATGTATACACTCCTCTACCCTTGTAGCACATTTGCACTGTTGAACAGGCAAGAAGAGAGGGTAAATACATGTCCTGAAGTAACTTAGTCACTTTTCTCAAAGGAAGTGGTATAGGTGAAGCAATTTTTGTAGATCTTTCTTCAGAATGTAACCTAACTTCTCAGTCCCTTGACACAGATAAGCAGACTCCATATGAAGTCATCCACACCAACTCTGCCACTAACAATTTTTATTTTTTTATTTTAAAAAACTATGGAAAACCATAGGACTTGAGAGGAAAAACTTACCTCTAATGCCAGCGCAGTCTTGTCATAAGCACAGGGTACTCGCTTTTGGACAGCTTTGGCATAGACTGGTCCATTCTGTGTTGATGGCAGAGGATTGATCACTGCTCCAGGTGTACTGGATACTGAGGGAAGGGGACTGGCGGTTTGAGGCTGAGCATAAGCATGGGCAGGTTCTGGAATACCATAACTGTTGGAATTCCTGTTTCCATGCTTCCCATGCGAAGATCTGACTAGCTTTTCTACATAGGGAACAGGAATCATCCCAATCCGACCATCCTTGTTTCTGGCGCTCCACCACTGTTCTTCTGGCTTCTCTACAATTACCAGTATCTCACCCTTTTTAAATGGAAGATCCTCAGCATCATTGCCAGGAAAGTCATAGAGAGTCCGAACATACTCCACATTTTCTTCTGCAGCAGACATAGCAGGGGCAGATCCAGATCCCATTGGTGGACTTGGATACCTAAGTTTAAAACGGATTTGGTATAAGCAATAGCTATTGTTTTGTATTTCCATTTACAAAGCTAAGTACCAGTTTTACAGCAGGAACACCTATTAAAGGAGAATTACTTATTCAGCTTTGTAACAACAGTATTGGCTTGGTAGCATTGTGAGGCATTTCATGGGTAACTCATGCTCTTAAGTAATTACTTAAATATCCAAATCAGCTTCCCCAGAAACCAAATAAAAATCTATCATGGATGCAGAAAATTGGAAAAAAACATTGCAAAATCTTCATCCACCTGTTTTGGATTGCTGTGAGGATCTTAGGGTAGAATAAAATTAATTCTATAGCTTAAGTTATGAGAGTCATGATACATAAAAACAAACCAAAATTATTTGGGTGACTTGGGGATGGAGAGGCTCTCAGAGAGCTAAATAATCCTCTTCAGTTCATCACATCTACATTTTTAACTTCAGCATCTGCTTCTAAAGAATTCAATAACTCTAAATGCTTGACTTGAAGAAGCATAGTGGGAAAAGGGAACAAAAGAAAGAGAAGGGCATGATAAACACAGTTTTCTAACTCAGCGCTAGAAGTCTTAGGTTGTCTTTCTGATCGGTAGCACAGCATCTTTCTAACTGAATCCTACTACTTACATGCAGAATTTTGGGGACAGCCAGTCACATTTATACTGAAAACTTCTTTCTTTAAGAAAAAAGATAGGCAGATCCCGTGTTTTTAGGAGACAACGCTTTTCCCCTCTTTTCTGGAAAGTAATATGGAATTAAGATACTTAATCTTATTTTTACAACTTCAACTCTCAAAGGCTTGTAATAACAGAAAAAATATTAGTTTCAAAGTACTTATCTTTACTGCATATTTAAATACCTAATATCCTAGAAATGACATCTTCACAAAAGACAATATGAAATACTTGCATCCACTAGTAAGAATGGAGCAAGAAGGGAAAAAACTAACCATCTAGAAATATTCCTTTGCCTTGTTAACAATAATACTACCTTTAATTTATTCACATCATTGTTTATTACTATGCCCATCATCTGTCCAATACAGTCTCTTCATTGTTTGTGATAATATATAAGATTGTTCATCAAATGAGACTATTTTCACTGCAATCTACTTTCATCATAAATTTTACACATTTTACTCAAAGCAGCCGTCAGAAATCTTAGTGTATATAGGCCACAGCAGATATTTATTACCTAAGCTACGACAGCAAGAATGCATGTCATTAGCCTACTTAAATTCTCTTTTGCTACTTGCAAAATAAGATGGAAGTCAAATCCCTGTGATTTTTGCAAGATCCACCAGAAGCTCTGAACAGAAAGATATCTGCTTTAAGACACCCTGCTGCAGCCAAAGCCAAGGGAGAGAAGGAGCCCCCTTCAGAGAGGGGTCACTGCATAAGCAAGAGCTCAGGAATGTCTGCAATGATGGTCAGAGCTCACTACTGACACAAAACAAACAGAAAGCTTAAAACAGTTTTCAACTGTTTTACAAGTTTATAATGTCATCTCCGAGAGCTAAAAGTGTTGTATGGTTATATACAACAAACTACTTAATCCTACCATGAAAACCACTTCATGCTGTACTTTATGAAATTAAAAGAATCAACAGCCTTCTAAAGCACAAGCACCTGAGTGGGATGTTCCCCTGAAAATGCCAGAGAAATAAGAATTAGCAATAACAGTTCTGAAGCATATACCTGTCCACATCTATTCTAAGTTTAGTCCATTAACTAAAAATAAATTAAAAAAATCTGGAAATGCTACCTCTCATCCTCCCTCTTAAGCAAGAAGTCTCCTTCAAAAAGAATTTCAAACCATCAACCACATCATTGATTTTTTTTAAAAGCGTTTACAACAAAAATTATGCTAAGGAAAACCACCTAGTCCATCTTGTTTGTCGTTTTATAAAGAAAAAGCTTGTCAGTTTACAGTAGGCTAGGTCTCATCTGTCTCTGCTGAGGGAAAAATATGCAATTAAAACCTTGAAAATAAGGTGGTACTAAAATGTTCATAAAACATTTCACACAAGACTCCTAACAAATACCAAGTGAGCAAGTGGAATCAGCCAAGTTTTCAAGTGTTTTGAGAAAGCCAAGTCAGCCATTGCCATAAATTATTAAGAACAGGTTTTTACAGCCAGAAAGGCACAATGGTATCCAGGGGTATCCAGGTTAAGGAGAACCGAGATAAGCATAAAGATTGCTTCACTGTAGACTTTCTTCCTCCCAGCTGTCCACAAGTTTAAGCATGCACACAACACTGGGCAGCTCCATTTACTTGTTCCTTCAATGGTGAAAGTGATTTTTTTTTTCCTCCCACCTACCCATCTCTAGCCACAGCACAATCACTACCCAGAAGATTTCTCAGCAACTTTAATTCTTGAAGCTAGAGCTTTCTGTCACATCCTTCCCATCACCTGACAGCTTTACAGAAATACTTTTTTTGACCACTTGAGTTTTTTTAACTTGACAAGCTATTGTCAACCTTTGACAAGTTACTGGTTGTCATTAACAACTGGCTTATGCCAAGGTTAAATTGTGACTATAAACCTCAAAGTTATTCTTTCCCCCTAAGAACTTGCTAATCTGCAAAACACAGTAAGATTTTAAACTGCAGAATTTAGAAGCAAACCAATCTGAATTTCTTTTTTAAATGTGTTGCTACTTTTCTATATTTTATTTCACTTCATTCTATCCAAGAAGCCCAAAAGCTTTGAAATAAGATACTGGGAAAGGCTTTATTAATTAAATAGAAGGAATATGTTCTACAGTTATTGATAAGCAGTTTACTGATGTAAGTTGCAGGTATATCCCACGTTGGGAACAGGACAAAGAATGAGCTCATAGCCAAGTCACATTTTCCCATCCTCCTAGAACAGCATTTCTCAGCGTATTTCATGTAGTATGCAGATATAGATGAACAGTGCCTTAACCGAAGTGTGAGAAATAGATGTTTTACATTTTTAGGGGGTGGAAATTCCACTCTAGAAGTTTGAGAAATTATGTCCTAGAATGTATTAAAGCTGACTTAACCGGGTGAAGCAGTCTAATCACATAAAGGCCTGTTCTATTGTAATCAGTGTGAGTGCACGGAGAGACAGCAACTTAAGTTCAGAGGCTGTACTTCAATCACTGAGAAGACCTGTGAACCAGCTTCTCCACTATCCTAGCAACAGAAGGACAATACCAGAAGAAAAGGTTGACACAAAGAACGACCACACCCTCTTGCAAGGCAATTATAGCCAATGGTAGAGATGTACACAATATCTTTACATATGCCTACACACCCCGTAAGGACAGGCACCGTGCATTATACGGATGACTTGACTCAAAGAGCAACCCATAATGGTCACTCAGATTGAGAGTGCTAAGAAGGACCACTGTTAGAAACAGCTTCAAACGAGGGCCATAAACAAATCCTTCCTCAGTATATCTAGCATGGCCCTACATCCAATGTTAAGATCCTGGAGCTACGAGGCTGGACTGACACCTCCCTCCGTGCGCCACCTCGGGCGACGATGGCAGTGGGTGGGGCGCGGGGAGGTGGCACTCACCTGGGCGCGGGCTCGATGAGGGTGGTGGTGTCCAGGTAGTGGATCTTGTAGAACTCCAGCAGGGCAGGCAGGTGCTCAAACTCCTGGTCGCCGATCTTAAAGCGGCGGTTGGGCAAGGAGTTAATGATGTAGTGGGAAACCCGGGAGTTCTCGGACACCGAGAGCACGTAGTCCCCCGGGCAGGTGGACGAGTCCCGCACCAGGAACATGCCATGCCGCTGCCCTTGCAACCGCGTCTGCGCCTCCGCCCGAGATACCGGGCCCACGTACCAGCTGGAGCGGTCCGATGAATCGAAACGAGCGGCGGAGGACATGGCTCCGGCCGGGAAAGGGGAAGGGAGGGGGAGAAAGAAGGTGCAGAGCCCGAAGGCCCGGGCAGAGGAAGGGCCTCGGCGAAGGGAAGGCCTGGGCAAGGAGGCCTGGGAGGCGGAGCGGGATGGGGGCTACGAGGCAGTCGCCAGCGTCCAGCCTAGAAGACAGGAAGCCCCGGACGAGGAGTACTAGGGAAAAGGAAGCTCTGTGCCTCTGGAGGCGAAGGACCGAGGAGCGGCTGGGGTGGGGCTGGCCAGACGCGGCGGTCAGGGCCCCCGAGTCTCCCTCAGCGGCGGGGAGTGCAGGGCATCCTTCCCGCCTCTCCCTCAGGCCTGCGGCGGGCCCGGCTGAGCGGGTAGCGAAGAGCAGCGGCGGCTGACAAGGACAAGCAGCCCACGAAGGTGGCGAGGGCAGCGCGCGCCGGAGCCGGACGGGCGGGGCGGGAGAAACGGCGGGCTCCTGCTTTCTCCTGTCGCTTTCCCTCCCCTGTAAGAGCAGAGCGCCAAAATGGCGGCGGCGCCGGGCGGTAGGAGCTCTCCGGAGACACCGCCCCGCGCAGGCGCGCTGCGGGCCGCGGCTCGCGCCGGCGCGGAGCGGAGCGGGGAAGCGGCGCGGGCGGGGGTGCGCCGCGCTGAGGCGCCGCGGGCGGCGGCGGGCAGCGCTGGGGCGCGGTCTCCCTCACCAATCTCTCCGGGGTAGGGTGGTTCGGAGACAGAGATCACCTTTCCTGAGGTTTTCTTGGTTTATTAGCTGGTTATTTTTTTTAAGGAACGAAATAGACCGCTGCGATAATCTCCTCTGAGAAAATTTCCTACGTGCTCTAAGAGGCAGTTTCCTGTCTCTTCATGGCTTCGTTCCCAGATAACGGGGTCAAAGCCCTGTCCGTCTCGGGGCGCGGGCGGGAGGGAAGGTGGTGCTGCAGCCGCTGGAGAGGAAGGAAACCCCGGAAAGGACTCAGCAGCCCTGACGGCTGGGGCTGGGCGAGCCCTCGGCGCGTCGCGCAGCGTGAGCTGTTGGAATTTCAGAGGGGGGTTGGGGCGTGGTGGCCCCCGTGCGTGGCCTGGCTCGCCTTGAGAGGGCTGGCAGTGGCCAGCGGCGTGGCCAGCGGCAGTAGGCAAGGGCGCAGCGAAAGAACTGCGCTAATTCCCAGGCGCGCTGCTGCCTTTGCGAACAGTGTGAGTTTAGCTCAGTCTCGTGAGTTCCTTTAATTGGTGCTTTTGATTTTGTTACTTTTGTTTCGCTTTGGGGGTTGGCAATGTGAAATGAAGGAGCACTCGAAACTAAATAACATTTAAAACGGAGAAATAGATTTTAAGATGACTGTCTTGAAGTACCTAACTGGACCGTTGTGCAGTCTTACTCCAGCTTTGCCATCTTTCTTTCCTGCTCTGCCTTCTCCGAGAGCTCAGTCACAACATGGTCTTTTTTTTTTCCCCTCTTTGTTCTTCCTACATTGGCAACTAGTGCCAAGCGAAGTGTTTGGACTGGAAACACGGGCTGTGTCTCTGCAGACATTTAGCAGAGTTCAGATCATCTCAAACAGAAGACTCATCCAGTGTCATTCTTACATTTTAGACTAAATTATCCAGGATAGTCTCATAACATCACGAACACGAATGATCCTGAAGTACGCCTTGAATACGTATACAGGTACCACCAGCCACTGAAGTACAGCCAACTCCTGGGTGGAAAACAATAGCTGTTTAGTCACAAACAGCAATGCTAGCAACACAGCAGACTCAGAGATGAACCGTACCATCTGAAATTTCACATCTATGCAAAAATTTTCCATTGCCAGGGCAGCTTACTTAGCAGCTGTACCTTTCATCCATTCCCATTGTTTTAAGTTCTTCTATCTGCCAATGAGAGTCAGTTTTAAACACACGTAGACAGCTACAGTAGATTATGTTATGTTTTCTTCTGTCATTTGAACAGGTTTGGATCGTTTTCTGTTTGGCCAATGCTAAAATACAGACATTAAAAGATAGTTCTTGGACTTGCAATAACATTTTAAACAATGTCTAAAAATAATCACAAAAGCCGTAAGTCAGCAGCAGAGTTAGTAACACATAGTATATAAAAAGGAAATAAAAATTCCTATTGCTGCATTTTATTGAATCATAATTTTAGTTATAATAAAAATCAAATGTAGTAGGTCAAATACACAGTGATTTTGCCTTTTTTTTTTTCATTTTGTATGGATAATATTAAAAAGAGCTGAAACATATCAGGAATAAATAGTATTTAATTATACACTTGTTTTTTGTGCAGTACTGCATGGGGCTGGACTGATGCTGGAGAACCAGCACACCCACCTTCTCATTCAGAGAGGATTCTAAGACATGAGAGTTCTTCATTTTGGAAGCAACTGCCACTATTAGTCGTTCTGAACTTGCATTCATGCAGGCTGCTTGCATCCTTCAGGTAATTCACCCCTCATTTTCAGTAACTGTGGTTGAACTAGGCCAAATCTTCTAGGTGAAAGATCCCACTTTCTACTTACATATGAGAAAAAGGTGACTTGTTCGAGATCATTAATGTTTTCTGATAAGACTGGGCTTCAACTTCCTAGGCTACAGACAATCATCCCCCTACAAAACTGCATTTTGTTTAGGAATGGAGAAATGTATGGATATTTAGGACTGTTTAATGGTACCACTTTACCTTTTTATTGCATATAAATACATTTTTTCTCTTTGTCTTACCTGTTTGCAGCTTCCACCCTCAGCATGGCCAAATAGCTGTAGCACAACTGAGGAGGTGGAGAGCTCTTAAAGTGCATCAGCTGCTGATGAAATAAAAACTCAGTTGGCAGAATATTCCCTTGAGAAGGTCCCATCCCTCTTTCTCTGTGCCCAGCTGCTCCTTCCTTTCACCAGAAGCTTCTGACTCCATCCGTTGGGCCGAATGCCAAATAAACTGTACATGTGGCTGGTCTCTAAGTAAGGAGAAGTAAATTTCTGTGAAGGATATAGAATAAGAACCTTTATTTGTTTCAAATCAAGCACTGGGTATGTTTCCAATGCAAAATTAATGACCTTAACTTAAACCATGTGGAAATGGGAAAGAGTATGTTGGATTTGGAGGTAAAGAGCTGGAGAAGAAATACAGTAGTGAAAGCAATTACGAAACAAAAACTGAAGCAATTACAATCACTTCTCCAAATGTGGAAGCCTGAAATACTTCAGGATACAAGTCCTCTAATTACAAATCTAGCAAATAAGCCTATACAGCTTTACCTCTGTGCTGGCAGGAAATAGCAAAATAGATCATCAAGAAACCTAGTTATTATTCTTCTGGACTTCCTAATGTATCAGCAATTTTAAGTGTTGGTATTTTGATCACTCAGTTCTGGAAGAGCTGTTTGGTTATTCTCTTACAGACCAGAAATAACTTAAAGCTTTCTTAGTTCATTGTCCATCTGTCCACAATGTCTTGTGCTATACTGTCTCTGAGGACTTGCTGTAAAAAATGGATGCTTTTTACTCTAAGATACTAAAGACTGACATATTTAGGAGATTAGAGAATTCATAAATAAAAAAATATGAAATCAGCCTAAAATCCCTATGGTACATGTTTTTCTTAAGATAACACAAAGTTTAAGTGGACTCTTGAAGGCTAGATTCCTGAAGCATCATTCTTGATACGAAAATCAATAATAATTATAGCTCTGCATATCAATCTGTAATCGCTCCTGCAATTTGCTCTGTGTAGGTAACTGTAGTAAGGAAGAACAAAGCTTTTATATGTGCCGAGTTAGATAAAATTGCTAATTGTAAAGCAAAGCAGTTTTATTATTGTTTAGCCTATGTGTTAGTTTGAAAAGGTACATGCTGACTAAAATGAGCTACTGCTAAATGATTAGGATGGTCTAAGCTAACCTAAACTAAGCTCTGTGGTTTTTTTACCTAAACAAAATATATGCAAATAACTTTCAACAGTTGGATTATGCTCAGATGAAAAGAAATTTTGAGGGTGAAAGCAACACAAATTTTGTTTTTATGAGATCAAAATACATAATACCTGTCCTTAGGTTCAGTTCATGTAACTTAGGAGTATTATATTAGTAACTAAAAAATTACAAAAAATAATGCAGCACTTCTCTCTAAGGTAGACGATCTGCTTGAAGGAAAAGTAATGTGCTTGTAACTGCATTCTAAGCCTTATATTGATTTTCTTTGCACAGCATCCAACTGCAACATATAATAAATAATGCAATCACAAAATTGCATATACTGATTAATGGAAAAACAGATCAGCTGACTATCTAAAAATCAGTCTGAAACACAGAAGGAGTGATAGAGTAGAAGCTGGAAACCCCCCCTTCCAAGTTTTCTCAAGATATTTCTTTAGCTTAATAATTACTCATGAATGTCTTATATTCTATGTAACCTAAGAATGAGCCTATCGGTTTGGTTATTTGTAATAGTAAGTAATACCCTCTAGTGGTATACGTAGGAAAAGGAAAAGAAGCCAAAGAATGATTACCTTTTTTTTTTTTTTATCATGAAAGAGGCTAAATAACATTTTCACTTGTATAACATAGAGTAGTTGAGAGTTGAGAAGTGCTAGTTAAAATGGAAAATGCACTGCAAGCATTAGACTTGAGTTGGATGTCTGGGTTTAGTTACAACAGCTGGGTCTAGAATATGACCTGGACCACTAAAAGTCTTGAATCACTTGTCTGCAGACAAAACAAATTGCCACTGCCAACATCTGCAGTCTAGAAGGAGTGGTTTTAGTGATGTCCAAGTCAGAGAGATCTGTTCTTATATCTGAGGGCTACATTTAATTCCTGCACATTAAAACTAACTCTCTAGGCAAAATAGGAGTATCTGTCAGTCTCTAATATTGCAGCATAATGAAGTCTGTATTTCCAGACTCTATGTGCAATTCAGAGTTCATTATAAAAAAAAAAAAAAAAAGATTTTCTGAAGCAGCTCATATACAGGGTTTCCTGCAGTTACCAAGACTTTTGTTTTATTTGCCAATTCGCATTGTTTAGAGATCGAGGTGAAAACTGACAGTGCTGAATAAAAAAATCCAACAAATGCCCCTCTTACCAAGAAAAAGCTGTTGAGCTTATTAAAAGAAGTGTGCAAATACTCTTGAATCTTTTCCAGAAGCCCAGTGTACTACTGCAGAGTAATCTAGGTCCATTTTGAAATCATCTTTGTTTCCATAAACAAAATAACCCTAAATAATTGTAATATCCAGGAACTTCTTCCATTTCTCTACAGTAGCAAGTCAACGTGCACAGTGTTTGTCATAATGTGATGACTTGACTGGTATCGTATCATTCTGATTGTCACTTTGGTTTTGCCCTTCCTCTGCAACCCCATTATTGCTAAAAGATTTAAAGGATTTTGGTAGTTGTTGTCATTTTCTGGTGGCACCGATTACTTCCTGCCCCTCCAAGAGGAAGGATCCCATACTATTCAGGTATCACACTGGTTCAGATTTTAAATCAGCTTCTAAACTGATGTTAAGCAACATGGTAGTCAGAAGCCAATTATTTTAAGTCCTCATGAAGGAAGGATTTACTATGCCTTATCTTTCTGAGCTGTAGTAATTCTGTATTATGTTCCTGGCATTAGTTCAGCTACGACAGGGTCTCGGACCGGTGTAATCTTCAATACCTCTGGTTACCTCCTTATTACTCTTTTTTCTTACGCTGTGGCAAACCAATCTTTGCTCTCTTTCTCCTCTTCTAAAGCATGTAATAGAAGAATGAAAAAAAATTCCCATCTCCCAGGCTGGTGTAACTTCACGGATACTAACATAGTACTATAGGATCTAATTAAGCTCACTAAGTTTCAGACTCCACGGTTAATAAAACTGAGACAGTAGTTAAAAAAGTTCTGACAAGGATTTATTAATTTATGCTTTTGAACAAATGTGGCTGACAGTTGAACGATGAGATTGCCATACTCTGTACAGAGAGGTTTTTTCTAGAAATCTTCTTTCCACTGTGTTGACAGAACCTGCAGTATAGAAGTTCAGGAGTGGGTGTCAGTTCGCAGACTCTAACCCAGTTACAAAGATGGCTGCATGCCCAGATGAGAAGAAGGTTCAGACTTTCTTGCTACTCTTCCCGTTTCCGTATGTTCAATCTTGCTGAAAAACCATTCAAGCTGTCTGACACCTGGCACAGGAGGGAGACACTAGGTGTTACCCTCCTGTGTTAAGCTGGCTAGGAAGTTTTATTACCAAAAAGAAAAGGAACAAAAAAAAATCTCACAAAGCTATTTCAAGCTAAAAGCTGGAAGGAAAGAAGCTAGTCAAGCTGAGCCTTCTGTGCCTTTTTTTCCATCCATGCCGAAGGTTGAGAAAAGTCTCCTTCGAAGCGAAAGAACCTCTATACTTTAACTGGGGGAAAATGGCAGTTCTGTGGTTACTATAAAAATGCTGCTTTCTGGCAGGTGGGCAGAAACTGTCTGTAAGTGGCATTTTGTGCAGAACGCTTGCAGATGGGCAGATACTGACTGTGAATGGCATTCTGTGCAGAACACTTATTTTTCAAACCTTTAAATACTGATTTATGTATATAAGAAAGACATATAAAATCTCTAAGTATTTTCTCCAAGCCTTCATTTCCTCATCCACTGGCAAAAAATAAATATTACAGTTTTCTAATCTTCACTTGAATTGTCAAATTCCTCCCAGTCTGATACACTCATAACTTCTGATGGAAAGTCAAGGTGATACTTCATGCGGTCTGCATGCCATTCTGAGAACCATTTCTCTGTTTCCATTAAAATAGCCCTGGGCAAAGTGAGGACGCAGGCAGCCATCCCAGAAATATCATCCTCCAACTGGGGTCCTTCCTCCCAGCAGTCTCTCTCTGCATCATAAATGTGGACGTAATCCATGCGGATTCCTCTGTTGTGGGATCTGCCTCCCAAGACATAGATCCTGTTGTCTAAGACCGCAATACCTGGTTCTCCATGTCCTGCAGGAAGCGGACATACATTTGTCCACTGATCAGTGCTTGGCCTATAGCAGGCAACCTGCAAAAAAAAGAAAGAGATTAGCCAAAACCAAACTTGTATCTTAGTGACAGAGCCTGGCCATATGGCAAACTATTTAGGAAGCCATGCAATATCATCAGTATTTTGACAGGGTGTTGATAATGGGGAGAGTGTTTCACTATGTAATAGAAATACAGTACTCAGCAAAAAACTGTATGTAGTTGCCATATAGCTTTGAATTACAACTTCTGACCTGCTGCTGGGGTAACAGCTGTATGTCATTCAAAAAATGTATACAAAAGTGAAAGAGATGGGGACACATGCTAATATAAGCTCAGATATAACGCATCTGTTTGCATTAGGAAAAAATGTGCCAGAACATACGAATATGAAAAATCTGCTAAGCTGTCTCTGCACCATATGTTGGGAAGTTTTAGATTTCGTTTGGTACCTACTTGGCTAACTGCTTTTATTTGTAAGCACCTTTTTATCATTCAGATAACACTTTTCAGCTAGATTTAATTCTGCCATCTTCATTGTCTTTATAAGAGCAGTTACTTTTTGTGTTTCTTTTCATGTCTCTAGCAGTTCTAGAAGCGGGAATACAACTCAAGAGAATTCTCTCCAGCCATCACTTATCATCAGGTACTGTATACTTAATTGCATTATACAATTGCCATCCAACAGATCCTTAAAATCTCTGTCCTGCAATTACACATTGGTAATTCAAAAGTCCTCGACTTAGAAAACAATGCATGTGAGAAGACAGTGCAAAGTAAATTTAGTTGATGTGCTACTTACTGGGTACGTACATCCCAATAAATGTTATCCTTCAAAGATGTTTTAAAATTGGTAGGAATGCAAAGTGCTAGAGTTTTAATGCTTTGTGGGTGAGACAATGCGTTCAAGACAGACAGCAGTAAACAAATCATTGCAAGTTCTGCAGTTGCGTGGGGGAGAGCTGGTGCAGTCCTGTTGCTAGGCAGGCAGTTTTATTTGCATACTTAGTAGGAGAAAGACATTACATCAGAGTAATCCATAAGAAAAAAAGCATCCATAAGAAAGAGATTCTTCCAAGAAAGACATAGGTATGACATGCTCTCACCTGGTGAACATCCCGTCTGTAGCCAGAATCATTGTTGCTTCCTCCAATTACATAGAGCTTTCCTAGCAGTGCAGCCATCCCATGCCAAGCACGTCTCACTGGACCATCTGCTAAAACATCCCAGCGGTCAGTCTTTGGGTCATAACATTGTAGCTCCTTCAAATAGTCTTCTCCTCTCCTCCCACAGGTAATATACATCTTCCCATCCAGTGCTGCTCCAGCATGTGCATATACCTGTATCACCACATGGGAAAGCAAGAGGTTGAGGTCTGGATTTATGTATTTCTCCCAGTTTCAAAGTATGGATTAGACATTAGGGAGTGATATTCTTCATGAGTTATGCAGATATCAACATCTGGAAGGATTTTCTTACAGACAATTCCTTTCTGGGTGATTATGCTATAAGTGTTAATTTCTGAAGGAAATATACTAGAATTTCTAAAACTTCCAGAACTGCAGTGGGCTCTCATTCTTTATTGTTCCTTGATTAGAAGATTATTCCTTCAATTACTTCTCTTCCTAGTCTACTTGGAAGTCTTTCTGTTGGAGATTTTTCTTATGCAAGCAGTGTTATCAGGAATGCAAGATATCCTGCTTCGTAGCACTCAACTGGATCTTAAGGCTTTGTATATTCTCAGCATTGACACACATTTATTGTTTGTGACCTTACGCAAGCTGTTCATCCTCTCTGCATCCCTTTCATAAAATGGAAGTAATATTTATATTTTTAAGGTGTCCTGAGATTCTCAATTGAGAGGCATTATGAAATCACAAATACTATTTTGAGGTGGTCACTTGACCCAAAGCTTTGAAAAGGTGTAGTAGAAATCAGCATAGTTTCTTGAAAGATAACTTAGGATTTTAGTTTTCTTCCCTAATCAAGATTCATCCAGCAGTTGTTTGTATTTATCTTCCTCCTTTGCAACACTTTTAACCTGAAAATAGAAAATCTTGCCTTTTTTAGCAGTATTAGAACAAACTTTTCCATTCATAACCCCAATTCCTATGTCACTACAACACTTCCTGGTTCCTAGGGTCATGACTGCTAGTTTGGTGATCGCTGTTCTAGAAGGATAAATGGTACTGATGACAAAGGATCGCTTATTCACTCACATATTTCAAATGAGTAATGGTCTTATGTTAGCTGACTGAGATGTGATCTGCATCACATAAGCTCTTGTCACCAGAACTTGTTACCAAATCTCAGTTCTGTGTCCAGGAACTAAGTAGTCTATAGAAATTGATGTACTTTCTTACTGAGGCATCATCTCTTCTGATCAAGAGTAAAACATATTGTCAGGACTGTAAGTGAGAAGCTTGTACTACTGTGACTCGGAGTTTACCTGCCTAGGAGAGATGGGAACTGCCTGTTTCCAAAGGTTGTGTGTTCAATTTTAAATGGTTTTAAGGATTAACACAATAAAGGTGCAGGGGAAAACAACAAGAAAACAGGAAAAATAAGCATTTAACTTCAAAATGGAATTTACATCTATTATTATTCTCCTTCCTTGATATTCATTTTTCCCATATACAGAGGCTACTGTTTCCCATCTGAGTATCAGCACATTTAAATCTACACACGAGAAACGCATCTAAAAAGATGAAATCAGGAACTGGGGAACTGTGGTAGTATGTGCGGCTAATGCACTCCTTACCTCCTTCTTCAGAGGTGTCACATATTCCCAAGTGTTGCTTTTAGGGTCATACCTCTCCACTTCCCTCAGGTCTTCATGGTAATCTCGGCCTGCGACGGCATATATATAGTTGTCCACAACACAAACACTGAGGTCAGCATGCTCTTGCTGTAGGGACTGGATCTGGAACCATTTGTTGTGTCGCGGGTCATACCTTGTAAAAGAATAGGATCAAAGAAGGTTAGTCATACAGCCACAGAATCGTTGCTGGAATACCAGACAGCACCGCAGATGTGGGTAACTGTACTGTCTTTGACTGAAATTGAGTTCAGCTGCAAGTGGAGTGAAATTTTGCCTTATCATCATTTTATTATTAGCAAAGTTGTTTTATTCTATTTTTAGAAGATGTATTTTAGCTGATATAACCACGCTATAAAAGCCTAGGCTTTCCATTATCTTACGCACTGCTGTCAGGTTATGTATCAAAATCGCTGCTTGCACAAAGCCATTCTACAAGGTAAAACAGTCTAAAGATAGCACAAAGACCGAACCTGGATCTTCGAGTGTCCAAGAAGGGCATAAATATGTGGTGGGTTCTTTGATTCTTTTCCCCAAATATCTGCTGCTCAAAGGAATCTCATGATTCATTTTCAGATCAAAATATCTATCTGGTCTGGAAATTTTAGTTACAGAGAACACTGGCTGTGAAGTGAAACTATGCAAGCCATAAAGTAAGGGCAACTTAGCTAAAACTAGTAAAAATGACCACAATATAAAGACAAAAGGGTTTATCTTTTTAAAAACAAATTTAAAAACAAAATATCTGGTTTTGCAATGTAATTGGCATTAAGATCTAAACCTTATCCTTCCTACTGCTCTTTTCGCTGACACAGAAGCATATAAGAGGACACAAATCCTTGATAATCAACCAGTAATAGCATTTTATTTAAAAATCCTTGTTGTTAGCTAAACCCCCTTTGTATTGGGACCAAAAGTACACACAGAGGACTTCTAGAAAATCCTAGTTCAAGAGCATCTAGACAGTCTAGGGTTCTAAGGAATCCTAGCTCATCACTGCTTCTCACACCTTTAATACTTCCCCCCCACAATAAGGCAGGAAGGTAGCACATATAATACTCCTGAATGAGCAGCTGTTTCTGCCGTGTCAGGCTTTGTCCCATAAGCACTGCTAGAAGCTTCCTGTTACTATAAGGCTCATTCCTTTTATTTCTTGTTTTCTTTCAGTGAGGCCTCTGCTCAGTTCCTAATCTTTTGGCTGGCCAGTGTACAGACTGCGCTACTGGCTTACGGACTCAGAGATGGTCAACAGGGTTGTAATAAAAATAATAGCAGGATTATCCTGATCTTACCTCCAACACCTTGACTCTGCTCGAAAACCACTTACATTGTTGTCTCCGCCAATTAAATATACAAAATTATTGAGAACAGCAATCCCTTGATTGGACATTCTGGGGGCTAGTGCAGCTGTAAAGTGTCTCCACTCTCCCAACAAGGGGTTCAGATACTTGGCTTGATCACTGAGGACAATGGATGGAGTAGAATGCATTCCTCCAAATCCCACTACACACTGGAACTCTGATCTCAGCTGCGTCTGGGAGCTCTGAAGCATTGGCTGAAGACATTCATTCTTGTGGTACATTAATGCATCTGCGACTGTATCTTTTAAAGGACATGGACTTAGTTTGTCGTGAAGCCTTTGCAGGATCTGGGGTTCCATCAGAGGAAAACGAACTGTCTCAAGTAGCTTAAGGGGCTCCATCAGGGAGACCTGATCTGTTTCCAGTTGCTCTGGAGAATAATGATAAAAAAGTGCCCCATCATAAACTTCAAACTCATAGTTAACCTCCAAACGGTTACTGCTGAGAAGGGAGTAGACCTTCTGCAAGGGTAGCTGTCGGTACACTTGTGTCCTTGAGAAAGCTGCAAAGTTCTTCAAAATGTAGGAGTCCAGCTGATCACTCAAATGTCTCAAGTCATAATGGTCAGCTAGTCTGTATACGTCAAGAATGTTCTCTTCGTCTACCCAGGACATGAGAAAATCACAACAGAACTTAATGACTTCTGGAATCTGAAAGAGAGAGAGAGTTTTCATTTCAGACACCACTTGCCTCACCATCAACAGACAGGTGACAGAAGCCTGGGATGAGTGTACAAAAGTTCTCTACAAGACAACCACTCTCATCACAGTCTGATCACCGTGTTCACTTGCACCCAATTCACCTTTCCAGAGAAAAAGAAGAACTCAACATGGGTATGTAGATGAATATCATATATATATTCTAGCCACACTATGCTGCAAGCCTGTGAGTTTGGCTTCAAGTGCAGCAGCAATGTGTCTTCCAAGACACATGGGACACTGGACAGCCAGGCTGCCTGGTTTGTTAGCATAGCACCAAGCTGCAGGCTGCCTGGGAGGCAGTCATGTGAACAGAAGGCATGAAGGACATGGTGAAAGCCAGGCTTACAGCCATTCTGAAGTTGTTCTTTCAGAGCACTATGGACGTACTGTATCAAAGACTGTTATCTGTAACAAATGCATCTGCATCACTCAAGAGCACAGGAACCCATTTGAAAGGAAAATTAATATTCAGTGTTGTCTTCTGAATACAATTTGAAGTTGTATCTGGCAGGAGGGACTACTAGCAAATAACTAACTGCTGTCCAGGAGCCCCTCTGCTAACAAAGTGGTGCAAAGTGTATAGAAACAAACCAAAGCAAGCACC
This sequence comes from Tauraco erythrolophus, assembly GCF_009769465.1. NCBI lineage: Eukaryota > Metazoa > Chordata > Aves > Musophagiformes > Musophagidae > Tauraco > Tauraco erythrolophus. The sequence continues at coordinate 5,732,597 of NC_141483.1, read as the reverse complement.
CAGAAAGTATAAGATGTAGTACTGAAGCCTTGTGTAGTGGTTAGCTGCAGGGGAACTTAGAGAAAACAACTTGTCTTAAAGGGACATGAACTCTGCACTTAGTGCAGAAACCGTAGTGGTAGGATTTCCTGTAGTGATGGGGTGAGGGGAGGTTATGTGCCTGTGGACTCAGTCTGGGGAAGATTTTGCAAGGCTTGAGCAGCACAACAATTTCTGAGCAGCAAGCCCTGTCCTTTACCATAGGCCAGATGTATTCTATTCTAGGGAAGCTTTCATAAGCAGACCAGTGGAAGTGAGTGCTGTATAAAATAGTCCTCTAGATGAAATGGTAAATTTTGATAAGTAATAAAACCATTGGCATATTATGCATACACTCATTCATTGTTTCTACTCTTCCATAGTAAGTTCCAGTGGATAGAGCATCCCAAAGAAATTCTTCTCATCAGATCCACGCCCTTTTTCACCCTCTAACCCTCCATCTAACCAGATATCTGTGTTTTCTTTGTCTCTCATTGTTGCCTTTGTTTCTTGCTTCTTTTTGTCACATCTCCTGGTACCTCACCTGAAGCTGACAGGCTGCAGCTAAAGTTTCCTGTACACTGTTCACACTGAGTTCCAGCTCAGAAGTGTAAATGAAGTTCAAGATTTTACACATTGCATTGTAGGAGATGCCATGAATATGAACTTCTTCTTGTTCCATCTCTCTCAGTCCTCCTGCAAACATTCCTCTGTAAAAAAAGACAATGGCACATGCTGTGGCAGATTTGCATTGAAGCTACGTTCAGTTTGCTTATCTTATGTTGTCCTGGGAACATAAAAAATATTCAGAAAGATAAAAAACTAGCCAGACAATTTTATGGTATTACCTCTTCTCTAAGCCAATGATAGAAAGAGTACAGGCCTTCAGGACCTAAGAAAGTAACACTCTTCATTCTGCAGGAAAATAGTCGGGGCCACCTGAAAGGCGGATTCAGAGCTGAAAGACTTAAATACAGACCCAGGACACATGGACAGTCAATGGGCAGAGGCAGATATTCTGGGTGTGGGGGAAGAGGAAAACCAGAGGAACTTGGGACTGTAAGAATTTTTTCTAAGCTAGAGCAGTGCTTCCTTCCTCCAGTTAGAAGTTTGTCTGGAATGCCTTGGGATTTGTTTGCTCTCTGAAAATAAAGTCAGCTCAAGAAACTGCTAGTCAGATTGACCAGGGAGTGCCTGATTTAATGGACAGCAAGTCACACTACAGGCATGTAACAGAGGAGTGACCTGCTTCCAGTGACTTTTTGTGTATTATGAAATTATCACCACAATGGGCAAAGTCTTACAATGCTAAGGATATGTTGAAAGCCACCCAGAGTGCATTTATGCAGAAAACACTTGTTCAGATTGTCTCTCCTCTTTATATACCTCCATGTACCACTGGCAGTGAATTTAGTGGGGGTAAGCTCAGTGTGCAGGAACAAGAGCTTTATTTCGGTAGAGACATAACAGAGAGATGAATAAAGCCAGACTCAGTATTTTGAAACACATTCAGCTCCATTTTATGGCTCTAATTTCACATCCAGAAGCAGTGTGCCAAGACAGAAGATTTGGATGTTGCAGGTTTGAGTAACATGCTTGTCACTGCCATATGACGCGTACCTGAAATAGTCACAGGATGCAGCCAGAAGTATGCGATGAGCCTCAATAGGTTTCTCTTCCACTACCAGAACTACATCGAAGAGGATGCTGCTGTCTCGGAGAGATACCAGGCCACTGAGCAGGGCCTGAGAGTGCTCTGCACTGCGGTATGTGTTGCTTGTGCGCTGCTGAAGGGAGGGCTCAAGTTGAGCTTTGTGTGGCTGAGTCAGCTCCTGATCCTCCGCCATCCCAGGCAGAAATGCTCAGCCACCAGCTGTAGCAGAATGAAATCTGTGAGACAACAGAATCAGCAAAGGTTTGTGCCTTTTGCTTTACCAATGGTCCCCTGACCCCTGCCTGTCACAGTAAATAAATCAAACCAACTCTTCAGTCAATGGAGAGACAGTTCTACCCTGAATAAATTATTCTGAATGATGATACTGGAAACAGACAGGTGTACATCAGCACACCAAACTGGCAGAACATGTTTTTTCAAACAAGTATTCTGACTCTTGGGTTTTCAGTCCAAAAGTCAGAGTATGTGGCATGTGGGGATATTTTTTTTTTCTTAGCAAGAGTTTCACTTCCCAACTCCTTACCAGAACTGCTTGTTTCCTTTCTACTTCTGCATCATTTATAACAAAGAACAAAACTGACTTAATTTTTGCCAAATTGCAAGTTGTCTTATATCCTCAGATAACTTTGCTGCAACATAAACTACACCTTCACTCTTTCTCTTGATATTTTACCCCAGAATCTGAAAGCTCTCCTCTCTCCATCTTCGCTTTTTCATTTTCCTCAGCTGAGCACATTTCCATCTACCATTCTCTAAAATACTATATGAAACTGTAGGCTTCAAAGTGAGTTTTTTTATTGTGACAACTTCAAGCTAGCATGCACAACTGCTTTTCACTTCACCTTCATTCCCTGCAGAGAGAGGGTGTTTCCTCCTGCGTAGGCACTGTAGAGGGCTATCCTGTACCTTTTTCTAGGGCTGCCATTGACACTGTAGAAAGGTCCCCTATGGCACATGGGGAAACACCTGTAAAAAGCTAGCTGGAAATGATTGTGTTTCATGTCTATGGTTAAGCTCTCAAAATCTCATGAGTCCTCTTCCACCATCCTGTAATTTACCCTTTCCATTGTCTTTGAAGAATGTTACAAGTTGTAGCAGTTAGAACTCTTAGACTCTATCCAGTTGTCAGAGTGCATTAAAAAAAACACATTAGCTAAAGGAAATAACTTAGCTGAGATGGCTGCTTAAGACACAGTCATAATAGCCTCTCCTCCAGTGGCCTGGGAAATAGCTTAGTGGCACAAGGGATAGTGACAAGGGGTTATCAGCAGTCGGAGAAGCAAAAGCAGAACAAACCCGGCAAATCCAAACAAACAGTGAAGAAGTGGAACCATTGTTTAATTGTGTCAGCCACAGGCAGCGAATGCAGCATTGGAAATCTCTCCACGTACTGCCAGGTATTCTGTGTGTGGTCAGTGAGGAAGGAGCTATCTGGATGACACCAAGAATATGAAAATGTTTACTGTTCTGCCTGAGGGAAGTTAATCTCTACTGGCCAAAACAAGAGGAAGCTAGGTGGCATTGCATGGTAAATGGGTTGGAAAAAAACCTGAAAAAGCATATTAACTGTTGTCTGCTCTTTGCCAGCAAAAACAAGACAACCAGTTCAGAGAAGGAGCTCTGATCAGACAGCCTTCTACGGAGCACATTCAGGTCCATTATATGGGGGAAACCACCCATCATCAGCTGGAGAGATGAGTAATGGATTATTTTTCATGACGGGTAGATGCTTTTCCTAGAGGTAAGATGACTGCTTTTGAAGCAGACAAAACATTACTGTATCATTTGGTTTGCTCCTGGGGAATAGTAAAAGTGATGGATTGATGCAAGGGAGATAATATAGTAAGAAAGGCAAGTGAAGGAGTGAGTGTTCCTAGATGTTAATCAGAAATTTCCTGTTTCACTAGAAGAGAATAAATGCAGCAAAAACAAAGTAGGGTGAGATATAGTCCAAATGAAGAACAGATTCAGATAAACCACATTAACAGAGTTAATTTGGTTTAATGTGGTTAACACTCCAGAATTAATGTGGTTAACGCTCAAAAAAAGGTTGCATCTTTTCAGCTACTTGGAGGGCTATATCAAAGTAAGTTTCTATGAGAGTAAAATCATTGCATCAAAAAGCAGAAGTAAATGTAACAAATTAACTATTTTGCCAATTTAAAGACTTGTTGGGTAGGGTGGTGAAAGAGAGGCTAGGAAGAAATAAGTGAGATATATTAAACTACAGAGGCCATTGAACCCATGTAACAAGTGTTAGCAAAAGAAACGTATTGTAGAAGTGATTTCTTGAGAGATACATGCAGGTTAGAGTGGGAAACCTGTATAACCATGCCAAGCTTTTACTCAGATCTACCTTTAATTAATATAACTGTAGACAGTTACTATTCAGAATACATTCTGTATCCAAATAATCTTGAAATGGAACAGAAAGGGTGTGAAGCTTTCAGCATGTAAAGCCCCAGAAGGGACAAATATGGTATCTGGGACCAGGAAGAACAAACACTGTTATGAAAGAGAGTAAATTAGAAAAAAAAAAAAAAAAAGAAAGAAATAATTCAGGGATTCTGAAGCCTGTATAAACATTAGTATTTGCAGAACTTTCAGGGACAAATAGGGCTGTCTTGGAAATCTGGAGGGAGTTTATCTCACTGCTAGTTCTAATACATGCAGACTTGACTTGAATTATCCCACAACAGTTAGCAACAGTTGAACAAACCAGCCCTTCCAGCAGACCTGTGGTAAGCCCAGCGTGGTCAAACATAGATGCTGGGAGTGCAGCTGAACCATTTTCCACAGCTGATTTTTGGCTAGCCAACAGCTGAGCCAACAGGTATTTCACTACTCTGTTTTCGGAAATTTGGCAGTCCCTACTTCTTGTTCTCAACTTCTGCCTCTGGATTGTACCTTGGTGTCACTGGTGAGCTGGACTGTTCTCAGGGTGGTCACTCACGTGCGTACATCAACACAAGAGCTACCTTGTGCGTTTGCAGTACAGAGCCACTATGATAAGGAAATTCACCTCTCTATAGCTACCTGTATTTTGCCATCCACAGTTATTTGCTACTAACCAATTTTGGGTATGTAGGTCGAATAGTGATGCTGCTGCAGAAAAAGAGTGGAATACTACTAAGCAGGTACAGTGTATGTGGTCTAAAACTTGCCAACACTCACAGGCTCTTTTTGTACATGGATACATAAAGTTTCTTAATTACACTACGGCTACTCAGAGAACCTTTATCCTGTCATGTGTATCTCGCTACTCTCCTAAATTGGGCTTCGTGGCTCATAAATAAGCCTCAGCTCATACCTAGGCAGTGTTAGGAGATGGGAGACAAGACCTTTAAGAGAAGGAAGGCTTGTGGGGAATGGCCAGCAACTCACTTAGCTGATTACTGAGTGCCCTCAGCTTTGCAATAGCTGTACAAGGAGCAGCTGGGCTTGGGTGAGCAGGAAGTTACAAAGAGTGGTTGTTGAAGGAGGGTTAGGGGAGTTGTGTTCTGGGCTGCTTTGAAAGAAAAGTGGGGTGGTTTTGGTGTTCAGGTTTTCTGGACTAAATGCAGGATGCTTGGTAAGCTGATAATTTACTGTATTTCTTTGAATATTTTTCTAAATGCTGGCTAGAAATTTGCTGGGGAAGGGGTACTGGTGTTGGCACAGCACCTTGCTTCTCAGAGCGTGTGGCTGAACTGTGACCTTTCTCCTCTGTGCTTTGTGCCTTTGTCACTGCCTAAAAATCTGGTACCTCAGACAGTGTCAGTGTGCTGATCGTGTGTGAGGTACCAGCTGGGGGAGAAAGACTGTTCATGTACCCAGGAGTTGTGGTGCCTTTTAAGTGTACATCAATCTTAAAAGTAGCAAGGAACTTTATTGCATAGCCTCTGTATATTTTTAGCTGAAAATAATTTAATCTCACATCCTCAAACTTGTAGTTTTCTTAATCTTTATTGTCCTTTAAAAAAAAAAGCTAACTATAGTACAAGTGGCATAGCTCTGAATGGAGAGACGGAACAGGTCTGTACAGCTTCTTGCATGCTGCAGAAAACTTTCTCCTTACTGTTTTTCCTTCCTGACCACTCACAAACTTTGCTGGCTTTTAGGGCTTGAGACACTGCTTTCACCAGCTGGCGCGTCTGTCCCTGTAAATGAAGGGACTGTAGGCGCACGCCCTTGCTCGCTGATGTAAATGCACAGTCCCTTGAACTGTGCACCCAGCAGTTCCTCTTTGTTCTTTTACTTCTGTTATTGAGAAACTAGCTCTGTGACTGAGCCAAGTTCCTAGAAATCCTTTTCTTTTTTTTTTTTTCCCCTCTCTCCTCTTGTGAAAGTTTCTCCATGCTGGTCAGCTGTGAACAGTAGGATTCAGTGGCTGAGTATTCCAGGGCTGACCCTAAGGTGGAAGAGATGAGGAACTCTTTCTGTTCATTGTGCTGCTTTAACAATAGCAAAGATAAAAAGTATTGTCTCGTGTGCTGTGGGATGCTGCCTCCAGACACAAGGGAAGGCACGTCCTTGTTCCAACCACTTTGAAACTACAAAGAAAGTCAGACTAGAGATATTCTTAGTTGGCTGCACAAGGTATTTGAGACTGTGATGATGGTTTGCATCTGTCCTTTAGAGGACATGGGTTAATGTAGTGATTAATTTTAGGCTGTTAAACAATTGAGTGCCCAGATGATGAAGAGGAAGGAGGCATATGAGGTCAGTGAGTGTATGGGCAGTGCTAATGTAGGTAGACATGCACTGTTTTATCACTTTAAATCAAGGAATTAAAACAAAACAAAACAATTCCCCATAAATGGCAAAACCCATTTTTCAATAGACCGAAGTTTTCTATATTCTGTGCCTTGCCAGCAGCTGGGTCAGGGCATACGTCCTGCTGCCATTATAGATATACTCAGCCTTTACTCTCTAGTGAGATATGCTTTGCTCTAAATGTAGTGTAGATAACTTAGCGTGCTGAAGTCTGTTATTGGTATGACATACACCTAGACAAGTATTCACCCCTTCTATGACTAGCATCCATGTCATACCGTGATGCTTACTAGTGTGGGGGGGGGTTGTTGTTTGGGGCTTTATTTGTACAGTTGTGCTGACAGCCTCGATTCTCTGCTGTAGAGAAATGGCTGGATACAGAAAGGATTATCCAAGTTAGTTTCTATGGAAACTCAGACATTTTTGTATTGAAGAGCTCGTGGTTGTCAGTGACATCTCTGCAAAGAGGTGTTTTATGCAGATAGTGATATTTTCTTGTGCATCAGCTGTTCCCAAAATAAACTAGAGCTTGCTGGTGTCGGGTATCTAAATCTGTTTAGCTTACTGCCATATGGACAGGTGGTTCAAGCTTGGTGGAGGTCCCATGCTTTCTCAGAATTGTGGAATAATGTAGGCTGGAAAGAAACTCGGGAGGTCTCTAGTTCCATTTCCTACCTGAAGCAGGGAAAACTTCAAAATTGGGTCAGGATGCTGAGAGCCTTGTCTAGTCAAGCACAGAATCTCCATCCTTGTCAATAATTGGAAAACTGAGTGCTTAACCATCAAATTTGTTTTCTACTTTGTCCTGTCTGAATTTCTTCTCCTGCAATTTGTGACACTTGTCTCTCATCCTTGGCACTGCGCACCACGAAGAAGAGTTTGGCTCTATGTTTTCCTGTACCCATTAGCTTAAAAAATGGCAGCTGGCTCTCCTCTTAACCTTTTCTTCTCTGTATTGAACAAACCCAGCCTTCTTGCCTTGCATGTGCTTAGACCTCCTTACACGTGCCCTGCTCTGTATGGTGCTCCTCCACTGAACTCACAAGTTTCAGCATGGAGCTCAAAGCTTGGCATGGTATTCAGGTTTTGGGGGTTATAAGTGCTGAACAGAGTGGAAAATAATAATATCCCATGACCTACTGGCTATGCTCTTGCTAACATAGCCTAGTATGAAGCTGGCCCCTACTGGAGGAATCATATTCAACTTGCTCGTCAGGACCTCCAGGCTCTCTTCTTGCAAAGCTGACTTCTAGCTCGGCTTGTTTCCAGCCTGCTCTGATATACGGAGTTACTCTGACCCAGGTGCATGACTTCACTTTTGCTACTGAAAGTTATAGGGTTCCTCTTGGTCCATCCTTAAAGCTTGCTGATGCCACTCAGTTGCAGCTCTGTCCTCTTTCTTGCTGGCCATCTTCTTCATAGCTCTTTTCCTAACAGAGCAACCAGTATGGCATGCTCATTGTGATCCAAATAGATTAGGCCCTTAAAAATCTTCGTGCATTGAAGGAAGTTTAAAATCTGTGCCCTAAGGCTTCCCACACCTTCATCTCTCCCTAGGGAGTAACAAGAATTAGGATCTAAGCCAGGCTTCAGCTGAAAGCCTGACAAGACAAGACTAGAGCAAAATGCTAGTTATGCCGACTCTCAGGGGTTGCAAATGCAAACAGGCAGAACCTGGCTGTGTACCAACATTTTAACAGGGCAGAGGGCACACAAACAAATAGATCAACTAGTCAGGGAGTGTGCAGAACGGGGAGGCAGCTGGGCGCCTGCCAAAATAGTTCAGAAAACAGATGTGATGTCATAAACTATGTAAACTGAAAAGCAAAATTGTTGTTCGTTCTAACTGGAGTGTAAATACTGGAATAATTCACCAACTATATAATAATTTGTAACGGGCACTTGTAAGAGTGTTGCTACACAGGAGACAATTGAGTACACCATTACTTGTAGACAAGACTTAAGCCAGTTTCATGCTTTTTGAAGAAAAAGGGAAGAGAGGTGAAGGAAAAACAGCAGCTTTGCCCAGCAATGCTTCTGTCAGAATTATCACTCTATGCATTCACAACTATGCAAAGAAAATCATCTTCCTGAAATACCACTTCACTTCAGGAACCTTCTATAAATAATGGAAATGACCCAAACAACTCCTTTTGACTAAGGTCTCCACAAAAATAAAGAAACAAAGATATCTGGTAGTATATAATATCTCAACGTTAGTTTTGAATACTCATCAAATGATGAGATGTTTTGCTAGGTCTGTACACCCCGTCTTTCTTTAAGTCACTAATGGAAATGTGCAAGCAAATCACTCTGGGCTGAATTTCTGAGCCGTTTTCAGCTTATAGCATTAGCAGTATACTTGAAGTGTGGGAAGAAACCAAAAGGTGTGGTTTGGGAAACAGCTTTTGCCGACTATGCTGTCTCACAAATTTCAGCGTTCATTCCTTTCAGGAAACACCTGTTGGGCTTTTTCTTTTTTCAAGGCTATTACAAGTTATTTCTAAGACATATCGAGAGTAAAACATCTCATTTAATATGTATATGGCAAACTCCCATGAAATGTATCTATTTTTAAATATATAGATATTTAAAAGATCTTTTCCCCATGAACAGTAGCATAATCTAAAGAGTATCAGCTTTCTAACTTGAATATTTTGCCTTGTCCATAAGAAACTTGGAACTTACCCAAATTCATAGAATTGTAAAGTCTTCTGTGGTGCGTTTTTGGGAGGTGGCCTGTGGCTCAAATGCTACCCGAAAATTGTAATAAGGAAAACAAAAATTCAATACAGTGCTAAAATGCTTTCTCTTTTGGCTTCATCATCTTTTTGAGAGTTTGATTCTCTCTTACTACTTTTTTTTCTTGTTCCTAATCTTGAAACAAGATTTGCTTTTCATCTGAGTCTTTCAACAGTCATTGTTTTGGTTTGGATGGAGCAGCTGCTTGCCTTTGAAGGAAGGAAGTTATTCAAGTAGATTCTACCTGCCTACCCTAAAAACAAATGGCCTACCATTAAGGCTCCATCTTATTCCAGAAATCAGGAGGTAGTGTTTAGTTTTATGTCCAGATAGAACTCGTCAATCTGTGAGGAACATGTTCTTTTGACAGAATTGTTTTAATTATCCCAAGAACTCTTAGAAAGCGCATTAAAAATCCTGAAGTCTTTTCCATAATAAGAACAACACTTTTTTTTAATGAAGCTTCTACAGATCAAACTGTCTAAGTAATAACTATGCCAAAATTGACAGTTTATAAAGTAGGTAATGGTATATGTTCTATGAATCTTGAGAGACTCATCTAGTTGGCAAGACTTAACCTGCTTTGTTGAATTGCCTAAACCACATAATGAATCTTTAATAGTCTAAAATACAAGGAGGAAAAAAAAATTCAAGTAATTAATTTTGTGCCAAATACAACAATTAAGTGACTTGGAAGAGCCAAAAGGGCTCTTCCAGCACGTTCCAGCTCTGATTTCTGTATCAAACATGAATTCGTTCATATTATTCACTGTGTCAATTTTATTCCTGGAGAGATCTGTGGGTTTAGGGCTTTGTTTGTTTGTTTGTTTTTCCTCCCTGTAACTTACACACTTCCCCATCAAGAACACAGAACGAGCACTCTTCTCTGCAGGGGAGACGGCTACCTGGAGCTGCACATTGTTAAGAGACTCTAGACTAACCCTGTGGTGAAGAAGTGAAAGCCAGTTCAGGCACGCTTCTCGTTTTACTTTCCCTTTTCCTGCTGAAAGTGCCTTTGGAGGTCCTGAGACCCAAAACTCTCCCCTTTGCTCGTCCCACCTCCCGTGCGGGCAGCCCCGCGCCGGGCACAGCTCTTGGCCTCCACCTCGCCAGGACGTCCTCGGGGGCTCCATGCGGGCGGCGGGGCCCGGGCTGCAGCCGCGGCCCGGCTGGGGCCGCCTCGGTGGCTTCACGGGGGCGGCAGGGCCTTGGCAGCCCCTGCTCCGGTGCCGGCCGCGCTGCCCCAGCCCTGCTCGGGCCCCCACGCCCGCTCCCCCGCGCCGGGCAGCCCTGCGGCGAGCAGGGGGAAGCGGACGCCGCCTCACCCGCTCGGGCCTCGCCCCGGGGCCCCGCGCCCGGACAGGCTGCCGCACGCAGCCCCGGGGCTCGCTCGGCCCCCCCCGCCGGGGGAACAGGTAACGCCGCTGCCGGGGCCGGCCGGGAGGCGCCGCCACCCCTGGAGCACCGGGCGGTCCGAGCCGGGGGCCTGCGCTCCCTCTCCCCCCTCCGCCGCCGCCCCAGCCACCTACCGAGAGCGGCGGCGGCGGCCTCCGCCAGCGGCTTCCGCCTTCATGTGCGACCCGGAAACCACGGCGCCCGCGCGTGACGCTCCCGCCCGGCGAGGGAGGGGCGGCCGCGGCCGGAACCGGGGCGGGCGGCGGGGGCGCAAGCCCCCAACGTCACCCCGGCGCCCGAGCGGCCCCGGCGGCGGCGCTGCCGCGTCTCTGGGCGCGGGCGTGCCCGGCAGTGCGCTCGTCGCCCCCGCAGCAGCGCCGGGACTGCGGGCGGCCGCGCCCCCTCGGTGCCGGCGCTCGGGTCGCTGCCGGGGATCGCTCCCGGGGCGGGACTACATTTCCCAGCGGGCCCCGCGCCAACCGGAAGCTCGCGCCGGGACTTCATTTCCCTCCAGCCTGCAGCGCCGGAGGTGGATGCGCGACACTTCCGCGGCGGCGGAGCGAGCGCGGCGGCGGGGCGGTAGCGACGGGCGGTAGCGGCGCTCGCGGCGGCTGCAGGGATGGACGTGACCGGGCCTGAGACCGACTGGCGCAGCACCAACTTCCGGCAGAAGCTCGTCAGCCAGATGTGAGTGCGGGCCGCGGTCTCGCCGCCCAGTAGGCCGCAGGCGGGCCTGGGCCGCCGCCGGCGCTCCCGCAGCGCTCGCTGTCCCCGGGGCCGCCCGCACGCCGGGGGCTGCGTCCGGCCCGGTTCCGCTCCTCCGTGAGCCCTTCCCGGCCCGCCCCTTGTTGCCTGGGGTCGGCCGCGGTCCCCGGTGTTTCCTCCTCCCCTGGGCCCGTTCACACCCCCCGTGAGGGCTCTCGTTGTCAGGATGTGTGCAGAGCCTGTGCGGGGGGCTCTGGCACAGGGACTGTTCTTCGACTTCATCTCTCGGATCCTTCTTCCCTTTCACTTTCCTCTTCCCCAGGAATACCAGCTTCCTGCCCCGCTTGACAGCGTCGGCTTTAGGGCTCCGGTTTTGGCGGGGTCCGTAGTGCTGCCAAGTTTCACATATTCTAACCCGTGAAAACCCCTGTTATTATCTTGCATCTTGACTTCTTCAGGGCAAAATAAAATAAAAATGTCGGTGACAATGTTTTGGTTATTTCGGACAGGGATTCGCTTTCTCACTTCTAGAGCAAGCATCATCATAGTTGTGATCTATCTGATGCTTAAAAGGCTGTTTAAAAAAAAAAAAGTTAAGCTCGTTGCATTTTCAGTTGTCCTTTGTGGAACAATTGCTTTACTTGAATTTTCTGCTCTACAAGCTTTTTTATTTTGTGGAAGTCTCTTTACCCTACAAAAGGTGGTTGTTACAGAAGTGAAAGCACTGTTCGATGTTTTCAAAGTAATGTTGAAATCCTTATTTATGTGCGCTTGAAAGGCTTGATCTTGTCTTGTTGCTTATGAGAATCAATATTTTAAAAAAGATTGTCTTTTTTTTTTTAATGATATGTTAACAGTATGCTGTTTGGCTGCAGGTGATTTTACTGCCCAGTTGCAGGCTTTACTTAAGGTGCTGTTTCAGAATTAAACTGTTATGGTATTCGTTAAAGAAGTATGATAATATGTGTCTGTCAAAGCTGTGCAAGCTTTCTTAGTGCTCAGAACTGATGTTTTACTTTCTAAACTTTCTGCAAAGTCATTAATCTTGTTAGATTAATCCCTTGCTTTCTCTTTTCCCCCTGTTCTACTCCTCTATCAAAGCAAGGAAGCAAAAGTGCTGTGTAACTTCGAGAAAATAAATATTAGTAAGCAGATACAAACCTTAATGCAATAAACCTTTTTTTTTTGTGTGTTTGCTTTGCAAACTGTAACTGTTTTTTCTCTGAGCAGTAAACAATGCTGATAAATATTTCAATGGAAGCATAACAGCAAGAGATAAAAAGAATTACTACTACTTACCAATAAAATCTTTAAGGTTCATGCCATATGAAGAGATGACAGTAATCTTAAACTTTTATTTCTTATTGTGAAAAATTAGAAATAAAATGTTCTCGGTTTGTTGTCTTGTCTCTTACATCTGTGCACAGATGTCTGTGTATGAATCTGCATGATTTTTTTATAGATGTATTGACACAGGTTTTTTTGAAAATTGTGTCTGTAAGTGGTGTTTCTTCCTTGCCATCCATCCAGTTTTATAGTAAACATCATGTATTTGTGTATGTGCTAGCCAGAAACAGAGTTTATAACAGATAAGTTTGTTGAATGAGAAATAGAAGCAATATATTGGCTAGAAAGACTTGAGCTCTGTATGCAACAAGTTCCTATTTCTTTCTATAAGCTTACAGTTTTGCCATTAGTGAGGCTTGTGCAGTAGGTGGAAGAGGAAGATACTTAAAATAAGTGTCTGGTGAATTGGCTGAAAGTTTTCTTAATTTGTGGGGAGCTTGTTCCTAACAGTTACGAAAATACACTCTTATGTGTATGTATATCTTCCAGTTCATACTGCAAATAATAAGTGCTATTCATTTCTAAAGACAAATATTATCACTTGGTCTTAAAAGTTAACTTAAATGTATGGAATCATTCTGGCAACTCGTTTTGAGTGCCTTGTTATAGCTTCTGGGTACAGGAGTCTGAATTTGTTGCTATTTCATACTTCGGTTTGTTTTACAACACTGAATTTAAATTTTGGTGGTGTTTTTTTTGGAGGGGAAGAGTGACATTATGTGGATGGACATTTCAGGGATGCTGTGTGGAATAGGTATCCTAGTGAATGTGTCAGTGGTCAATGTGAATGATTTATTTATCGTCAATTCGAGACAATACTGCATTTGATAAGGTAAGAAGGCCCCTTCAGGATTAGCTTATTGTGTGACTGCAGGCCCAAGCAGGACTTCTATACAGTTGATAGATCCAAGAGTGCCTGAGGATAGATAACTGAGGCCAGGGATCAGCTTTGGCTTCTCCCAGGTTGTTCCAGGAGATAGTGATGATGTAGGAGTGTGAATATACACTTGTGCTTGCAGGGCAGCCCTTTATTCTGGCTCTTACAGGGAACAGGCATGTACTGGTGCCTTGGGAGTCTCCTTTCTAAAGGCCTTTCCTTAACATGTTTTTAAATGTTGATATTGCCTGAAGGACAAATCTGACCTGGGTTGTGTGGTGGTAAACTCAGTATGCAGTTGTGTACAGTTCCTGCCCCGAGCTGCTTCCAGGCTATTTAGAAGGGAATAGTGTTGAGCATAGAAGAGGGATGTAACTTAGGTTGTGTGATGGTCCATTAATTTCATGTTCAGTTTTTTGCTTGAAGTTTTGATCTGTATGTTCTCATTTAAGATTTGGCTAGTGATTCGGCCAAATGAGAAGAAAGAACATATGTGAACAGAAATAAGATGAGAATGTGGAGAGAACATGAAAGGAAGTAGAGGTGGAGACTGAAGAACAAGCAGGCAGGAGATCAGTGGATCAGCTGAAGGTTTTTGAATGAGGGGGAAAAAAAAAGGAAGGTCACCAGCATTGCTGGTCTCGATGAAACACTTCTCAAAACCAGTTCATAGAGCAGCCTGAATTTTATATTCCAGCCTAGGTTGTCCAATGAGAATCCAGGCAAAGAGGCCAAGAAGCAGATGTTTCTCCCTTCCTGGAACTGTAGAAAGTGAGGGATGCGTTTTATAAATGCTTATTTTGACACGACTGTGTGGACTGAAAATGCTTCTGCTTCTGCAATACCTCTTCATTGCAAGTGTTCAGGTTGCCACGCAGTGAGCCCGAGGGAAATGTTAAAATTACTTTTTAACCTTGGTTGTTCTTTGATACTGCTGATGGCACAGCCACACAAGCAGTTGTGTTGGGGGGTGGCTTCTTACCTAGTCACCTCTGCTGCGGGATGTCGCTTCTGCTGGAGGATATGCCTGTGAAGCTATGAAGAGGTGATTCTGTGTGTAATGGGAAGGGTTTTTTCATCACTGCGGAACTGGAATGAAAGGTAATGCTAGAACGAGGCCTTAGGGAGGCTGGATTGTCCTTTACTTTCCCCTCTATAGCTGAAGGCGGTGTTCTGGGATCCAAGGCCTTCAAGCCTTTGCATGTTCTGGCCAGCAGATGTGCATAATGTCATATTGGTGATTCCTGTTTTGGGTCTTCTGCTGGTCTGTGTTTTTATGTAGGTATTCCTGCCGTGAGGGCTGCTATTGATGAAATTTGTTATGTCCAATCTGTAATGTTGTGTGGGACAGCATCATGTGCACAAGATGAAATGATTCAAGTTTAATGTATTTGTTGGTGGTTTCCTGGAGGTTTTTAAACCTTGTAATGTGGATAGATGTGGCTAACAGCTTACCAGCATGTTCCTCCCTCCTGCCCCCTGTTGGTTTTTTTTAAGCAAGAAAGGTTTGTTGAACTGAGTGTTACAGGGATCAAATAGTCTATTTCATGAAGCAGCATTTGGTGATGTTACATGGCTTAATGCAGTGTTGGCCCTGGAACTCGTTGCCCTTTTGTTTCATTGGAAAAACTGATTCATGCAGTCGTGGTATGAACTGGATAGGGGAGCTGGTACGGTTTTGAAGGAGAACGTGTTTTGCAAGATTTTTCCACTAGACCAGCTGGCCTGAGTGAGAGAGTGCATGTTGTTGGGCTGGAAACAAGCTTCTTGGGAATGGAGGGGGAATTCCTGAAGCTGGTGTTGATGTTGAATGCTTTGTCTTGTGAAACAACAACTGTGAGTGTTCTGCATGAAATGAAAAAAAGCAGAGTTTTGGTGCGCAGCTTATAACGTGTTTAGTTAAGCGCTTGTGAGGCAGATGAAGCTGATACCATCCAGTTTGCAGAGTTTTGTTGAGTTTGATGTTCTGCAAGGATATGATACTTTATTTGGTATCCTTTACTCTATGCTAAATCTATGGCTGTGGGTTTTTTTTAGTAACTTTCACAGTCTTTTAACATAAATATTTTTATGTTGATCACAAATGAATATGTGAACAAAGAACAAGTTGTGTGTTTTTCTCTTTCTCTTAGTCTAAACTTTTATTGGAATGCTAACAGATATGACATGGAGCACTTGAAGTGGCATTATTGGTAATGCAGATGTAGTCATTGTAAAATGCCTATCATGTTCTATAACATCAAAGGGAAATGGTAGATGCGAATAAAAGTAGATTAAGTTCTTTGCTGTGGATTTTTGTACAAGTTCCTGATACCTCATTGATCACTGTCTGTATCACAGCCACTTAGTACTACAAACCTGTTCCTCCTTTACTTGCCTCTGCATAATCTTTTTCTTGTCGTTCTGCCTGCTCGGTTCTTGGTGCTCTCAAAATGAGAGGCGTTGTCATTGTACTGTGCGACTGAGAAGTAAAGGAGGATTCAGAGAGAGGTGTGGATTTAGAGGCAGCCTTTCTGAAAGGCAAAGCATTAAAAAAGGGAGATGTCAATAAGAATTGGATAGAGCTCCTTCTTGTGCAGCAGAGCTCCTTTATGGGCAGCTCACTTTAAGGCTTATTTGCACATAGAGGAATAGTTATTGTGCATTATGTTTGGATTCTGCCTCAGTTTAAGTAATCTTCATGTATAAACAATATTATTTTTTAATATCCGCCAGACCACATGAACAAGTTACCTGCTGTAAGGCTCTTTCAGGGTAGCTATGTTCCACTGTCTTCTCCTTTGCAGGCTGCAGCAGGTTGTGTGTTTGCTACTCGTTTGCAAGGTAAGGGTGTGAGTTGTGGCAGCCTAAGCTCCTGCATTTTAAGGCTGTAGCATCTGCTCTTCGCACTTCTGTGACTGTGTTACTGAGTTAGTTCAGGAAGCTGAAGCAGCTTACTGCTCATGCAAGCACCATTCCTGCAGCATGGGAGGTGGTAGAAATTCAGGGGGAAGAAAACAGTAGTGCCCCTTCAGGCTGGCTGAAACTTTCAGGGATCACTACACTAACACGTAGTTCGTGTAGGGTAGTTGCTCATGCAGCAGCAGTTATTGAGAAGTAAGTTGCTGAGATGTTAATTACAAGGTGAAAGTATTTCCTGGTAACTTTTTTGTGCAATTTAGACTGTAGGTGCTAGGCTGCTTTAACACAGAACAAGTTTTGCAGTGAAATGAAATGTTTCCAAGGATGAGGATGCCTGGAGGGTCTGAACAGGGCTGTTCACCTGACTGAACTCCTCATTTTAGGACGTCTTTATCTCATTGCATGTTTCACAGTTGAATTACTTACTACCTTTTGATCTTCTGAGAATGCCCCTTCTTTTCCACCCATGTCCTTAGCAACATGTGGTTTTTGTGTAGGTTTTTTTTTTTTTTTCTTTTTTCCTTTTCATCTTGCATGTTCAATATCCCCTGCAGAAGGCAGGTCTAGATTCAATTTGCTAGAGGTATGATGGAGAAAGGACAGCAAGTCCCCGTGATTCTGGCTGGTAAATGGAAAAGAACAGTAAGGGAATTGAAAGGTTTTTATTACCAAACCTGTTATTTTTCTTACCATCAACTTTTCATCAACAAGGCCTTCTCTCTTCATCTTACTGCTTGACCTGCTCTTTTTATGTTGATTATTCCTTCCCTGCTCTGCACATCACTGCACCTCTATTCTTCTCTGCCCTTGATCAGTGCTTGAACTCATTCTCACTCATGGGTCAAACTTCTATGCCTTTAGGCAATCTTTATTTATTTTTTTAATTTGTTTTTTATTCTTCCACCTTTATGTTTAGAGGATTCTTTTGGAAATGTCTGATGCTAGGCTGACTCAAGCCCATTGTTCACCAAACATTGATTACATTAATCCTGTCATTCAGCTTTCCTCGAATGAACGAGTCCTGGTGTTTGGTCAAAATAATACATGAGGTGGTAAAATAATGACTTGCTTAGCAATTGTTCTTGAATTTTTGCAAAGAATGTTTGTGTTGCCTTTTAGAGATTAGTTGGCTTTTTTCTCCATTATTTGAAAACATTTAGAGGGTGACAATTTCAAGTAATGTATGTGGTGGTTGACTTTTTTGTTTGGATTTTTTTTTTTAATCTATAAATGAGAGAAGTGTAAAAAGCTGTTTAACAGACCTTCCGAACTGCAGAAAGTATTTTCTGATGTCCTCAATTGATACTCAGCCTTGTTTTTTCCTCTCTTTTTTTTCAGTGATGATGCTATGAGGAAGGCTGGTGTTGCTCATAATAAATCCAGCAAAGATATGGAGAGTCATGTGTTTATGAAGGCCAAAACAAGGGTAAAGCATCTCTATTTGTTTCCAGAAGTTACTGGGGTGTCAAAAGAAGTTTGGAACAACCTGCAGAAAGAGCAAACCCCATGCACTTAGTTAACTGTCTCTGCTTAGAGCACATTGCTGTGCATTTTTTTTGATTTATGTGTGCTTCTTTTACCCTGAGAAGTGAGGCAT
Source organism: Tauraco erythrolophus (assembly GCF_009769465.1). Taxonomy (NCBI): domain Eukaryota; kingdom Metazoa; phylum Chordata; class Aves; order Musophagiformes; family Musophagidae; genus Tauraco; species Tauraco erythrolophus. The sequence goes on along the minus strand of NC_141483.1, from coordinate 5,714,585 downwards.
TTTTGCATCCAATATGTGCATCAAACTGGACTTGAGTCCAAGACAGCTTTGCTGATGCTGCACCATTTAATGCATATATGGGACTGCACTTAATTCTTATCCAAAGACTTGTATGTAGTGAATTGCATAGAATTTCCTTTATCTACAGTGTAGCACCATTCCATATGACCAGTTTGATGGTCAGGAGAGACTAAGATACCAATGAAAAGGCTGTATCAGGAGTAAGACCAAGGCAAGTGCTGTGGTCTCTGTGAAAGTCTGGTTATCATGAAAAATTCTAGATTCTACCAAAATGTAAACTTATTTCTGGGGACTATGTTACGAGAAATTGTACACTTGTTGCTGTCTCCAAGCAAGCCACGTTTGAGATAGAACTTGCCTTGGTGAAAATTTTATAATGCTGATGTCACAAATTTACACCTGCTGATGGCATCCTCACTTGTGAGTTGGTCGTTTCATGGGCAGGAAGACTGTCTCACCCCTGTGCAGTTTCTCGTACACATTACGAAGCACACTATTAAACTGCTGCAAAGAATATTTGCCTTTTCACTTCTGACATTTCTCTCATACGTTAGTCTTTAAAGTTGTGAACTTACTTGTATTCATAATACTAACTCAGCTTAAAAAAAGTTCTTGTAGTATGAATGTGACATGGGACGCTGACTTACCTTAGTCCTTGAACTAAGTAAGCAGGTTCAGTCCTGAAAAAAAAGGAATTAGAGTGGATAAGAAGTGGAAAATGAGTGTGTTGGTTCATGATTTTGTTCACATATTGTGATCCCATTAGTGTGACGGTCACGAAGGTTCTTTCCAGTGAATTTTGTGGCTTCTTGGCCTTCTTGTACCGTCAACCACAATGACCTATTAGTAAAAATATACTCATGTAGTTAGTGAACAGACTACTCCTTGTAAGTGAACTGCTCTGGAAAGCCCTCAGATGTTGTAAAGTAAAATCTGCTATGTTGAGGAAGAATACTGAACAGTCAGAAAGTCATGGTTGCAGTGTTTTTATTTCCCATGCTAAAATACTCATTTTTCACCTTTAGGAGGAATATCTTTCCCTTGTGGCCAGACTTATTATCCATTTTCGAGATATTCGTAAGTAATTGGATTTAGTTTTTTTGTTTGTCAGTGGTGGGATTGGCTCATCCCATCCTCCCCAAAAAAGTAAATTTTAGGCTTGTATATGTGGTTCTGCATGTAACTCTTCACAAATGGCTTTAAAAATTTTCCTGTAATACACATGCTTAATTTGTAAATACTGTTTCTTTTACATATCCATCTATAATTGAAAAGTCTTTGAGAAATTATTTAAACTTACTACTTTTTCCACCTTCCTAATTTTTTCCTGCATTTTTGCTTTATTTCCATTATGTAGCATTCTGGTTACCAAATCGGCTTAGGTTAATATGTTTTGTTAGAACTACAGTAGACAGCGATTTTTTTTTTTTTATTTGTTAAATTATTATGTGAATATACTTATTGTATCTGAAGGGCTAAATTTGTGTGTGACAAGTTTAACAAAGGCAATTAATTGTTCTTCCTTTGCAGACAATAAGAAATCTCAAGCCTCAGTCAGTGGTAAGGGATCTTTTTTTTTTTTTTTCCCCTTTCTTTTTTTCTTGCCTCCCTCTCGTTTCTAAATCAGACAGCTTAGAAATCAGGGCTGTGGTGTACTGAGAATAAGGCGGCTGTGGATTCCCTAGCTGGAATATTAAATGCTGCTGGAGTAAAGGAAGGGTAGCCATGATAGTCTTGGAGTTCTTGAGGGATGAGGGTGACAGGCTTGGACAGTGTTTTGGATGTAACACAGGAGACTTGTTTGTTTCACTGTTTGTACATTTGTTAGCTTGCAACACTGATTCTTGAAAGAACAAGAGTGATTGAAAATAATTTCCTGCTGAGCAATCCAGGTTTCTCCCTGTTACCAACTTTGGGTTCCTCAGTGTGTTGCATCAGAGGCAAGTGGTGTGTTTGTGGGGCATACATGCTCTGCCATTTGGCTGAGGTTAGATCTGGTCATGTCTTCTGCCTCTGTGCTAATTCTTAGAGCAGTGTGTTTTAGGAACATAGTATGATGCTCTATTTTTATCCTCCTGTAGGCTTAATATGCGGTGTCTGTGATTGATTAACATCCAGCCTAGACAGCTGGAAATTGTTTTATAAATATTCTTAAGGAAGAAGAGGGTGTTGTGTTCTATACCTGATTAGTACTGCTTCTGCACTCCATGTTGTATTTTGCCCTCTTGAATTGCCATTCCCTCTTTGAGTTCACTGTTGTGTGTGGTCTGAAGCTGGCAGATCAGAGAGTGGATGATGGAGGACAGAGGAGTTGGAGGAGACAATTGCATGGCTGGCTGCATATTGGTAACTATTTTCTTTGTAGATCCAATGAATGCCCTGCAGAATCTAACTGGAGGTCCCCCAGCAGGGGCACCTGGAATGGGCATGGCTTCCCGAGCTCAAGGAGCACCGATGAGTGGGATGAGTGGCCTTGGCCCAATGGGACAACAGATGAGTCTCCCAGGGCAGCAGCAGCCTCCTGGAACCTCGGGAATGGCCCCTCATGGTATGCCTGGTGTCTCTACAGCTACTCAGCAAAGTAAGTGTTCAGTTTGCTGCAACTGCTGAAATTGTTAGATAACCCTTTTCCATAAGGAAAGGGTGCTGAAGAGATTTCGTACTTCTGGCTAAATCAGCCAAGTGAACTGCAGGAAGAATTGACTTCAAATACTGCTACCTAATGGGATAAACGTCTTCCTTAGTATAGTGAGAAACAGTTTAGCTGTTGTATGAGCAAATGCTTCTTCCATCCTACAGGATGTTAACTTCAGAACATTGTTTTTGTAGAGCTCACCTATGTTTTCTATGGGTATGGTGCTTCCTGTTGGTGACCTCTGCGCACATTTTCTCCTGCACATTTTTTACGTTTTTGCCTAGGTTGCTGGCTCAATATAGGCAGTGAGAATTAGAGGTTGGTAGCAGGCAATGTCATTAATTCTGCTGTTAATATGCCTCATCCATTTGAGGAAGAAAAAGCACATGCTGCTAGTGAAGAACATTAATGTACTGTAGGGATTATCTTCTAGTTAATTATCTTATACTGAGTAACTCTCTCGCACTATTTGGGTCTCATGTTTTAAGTACAGTTTACCTTCTTTTTAGCCCAACTTCAGCTTCAGCAGATAGCTCAGCAGCAACAGCAGCAGCAACAGCAATTCCAACAGCAGCAGCAGGTGGCTTTGCAGCAGCAGCAATTCCAGGCCCAGCAGTCAGCCATGCAACAACAGTTTCAGGTCCAGCAGCAGCAGGCAGCAGCAGCTGCAGCAGCCCAGCAGCAGCAACAACAGCAGTTGCAAGCCGTCCAGCAGCAGCAACAGCACATGCTGAAACTGCAGATGCAGCAGCAGCAAAACCAACAGCAGGTGATGACAAACAATTACAATGGCAATTGAGGTGATCCATGTTCAGTTACTTGTCAAGTGAGGCTTGGCTTGTATGAAGTACTGAATATCAGCTCTGCCTGTTAAAACGTGTTTCCACTTTGGGGTAGGACTTCAGTTCAGACTTGCAAGTTAATTGGCAACAATACATTACGTGTCAGAGGAAAGGCTTAACAGTCATTTGGTTGCTCTCTTCTGTCATAGCAAGAGAGAATTAAAAACTTTGTCTCTTTCTCGTTATACACATCAGAATAGTCCTTCATTCTGGCAAGAATGGGGTGTGGAAAAGAGCTAAAAGCACTTGTATTACTCTAGAAATAGTGACCGTTTTGTCATTGTGTGAATTACACATTGCCACTTCAAAAAATGTGTGCCGAGCCCATCGTATATATGTATCATCCTTAGGCACAAAAGCAGAAGAGGAAACTTCAGCTGTCATGCTCTTCTGCAGTTTCTGGTAAATAGTGGTGCTGATGCAGGCTGGTTACTTTTGAAGAAGTGCTTCTGAGCCCATTTGTACAGGAGAAGCTGATGGACTTCATGTTTGCTTTTGAAAACTGTTGTTAGTAGTTAGGCAAGCTTTTAATATTGAAACCACAGGATGTGCATTGTGTAGAGTTGAAATATATGAAGAGTGAGTGGATAAAAAGGTTGGGCTTTCCCTTTGGACTTAAAACCGTAGCCTGGTGTGTTAGGGTTCTGTTTGCTGTTAGTTTATGCTATAAAAATAAGACTGCTATCACATTGCTGGAAGCTTTAGCATCCTGGCTTTTCCTGCTTTTCAGATACAGCAGCAACAGCAGCAGCAACAGCTACAGCGAATTGCCCAGATGCAGCAGCTGCAGGCAGCACAGGCTATGCAGGCACAACAGCAGCAGCAACAGCAGCAGCAGCAACAAATACCACAGCAACAGATACAGCAGCAGCCACCTCAACAAGTAATGCAACAGCAGATGCAACAGATGCAGCAGCAGCAGCAGCAGCAACAGCAGCAACAACAACAGGTTGCTCAGGCACAACAGTCTCAGCTTCCACCACAATCCCAGCCTCAACCGCAGCCCATGGTATCCCAGCCACAGGCAATCTCAGGACAAATTCCCAGTCAGGTTATGCCTGTTACTCTTACGCCACAGCAGTTAAAAGCAATGCAGGTAAGGGCTAGTGACCAGCTGATTGTTGGTTCATTATGATCCTCTAGAGAAAGAAAAAAAAACAACTTTGACTTTAGCTAATAATGTAAGTAGGAAGAACGTAGCTTATTAAGAGATCTGTTGTTAGCATGTTGTGAGTACGGAAAGTTTAAAGGTTTATGTCTGGGCCTGCCAGGAGAGAACACTTTTGTGTCTAAGAGTAGGACTGTGAAAACCACTTATACAGCTAATATTTAAAAATAATTTCTTGTATTACTCTTGAATGAATAAGTAAAAAAAGAAAAAGAAGCAAACTCTGATTAAAGAAAGGTCACTTCCATGATGTTTGCTGTTCTAGGACGTAAGCAAGTGCTTCGAAGTGCCTAGTGCATGCGACTGGAGCCAATGTTGGCTCTAGCATGCTGGCTTTGCTTCTGCTGCCATGTTTAGAGGTTTTGGTCAAAGTTTAAGATACTGTCAGTTCCCGCCCTGAAGAGAATGTGGACAAGACAATAGTTTTGCTTTGTTGAACCTCTTGCTGGGTCATCCTCTTAACAGTGTGCAGCTTTTTGAACTGTTGCATTACAGTCAGATTTTTTGGGGCTCCATATGTGCTGTGGAGCAAAAGCTCTGATGTAATCCCAAGACCTGCTTTTCTTTGGGCCTTGGTGGGGAAGAGTGGAGGAATTATTGACCCCACATGCACAAGTTGATCAATCCACTTTATGCTCCTACCAGCTAAGCTAAGAGTAGTTAGGTGTCCTGTATATCACACTGTCAGTCATAATGAATGTATAGATGTTTGAAATGCTGGTCGTTGGTAGGTGTTCAATACAGTGTGCTTAAGGGAAATCAACACGTATGTGGTTAACTACATTTGCCAGAAGGCTGAAATATCTAGTATTATCATAGGATGACCTGATAGTATAGGGAAGAAGTTGCAAGAAGAAATCAAACCTTGGGTGGACAGTCTATGGGAAGACTGTTCTAAATGTTAGAAACATGGGAACTTGTTTTCATAAAGAAAGCTCAGAAACTCTAGGAAGAGTATGTATGCGAGGCTGATCTTGTCTCCACGCCCTTTTTTGTAAGTATAGTCAATATAGTTGAAACAGAAGTGTCATACCCTAATCAGATAAGTATGTTTACTTGATTCTTCCTTTTCATACTCAAGGTAAGAGCTCAGCTGGTCCAGCAGCAGCAGGCAGCAGCAGCAGTGCAAGCAGCTCAGGCCCAAGCTGCTCAGATGGGAGCTTCAGGGCAGGTAAGGGCCCAGGAGCCAGTATCACTAATTACAGGCCTGTAGCAAGTGCATGCTACAGATAAGCATGTAGATGGGTTTCTGGTGGCTTTCTGATGAGGGGCCTGGCATCGGTCATCCCCTTTATGAAGAGGGTATGGGTTTTTATGCTGTTTCTTCTTTGCCTGGAGTCAGAGGCAGGATTTCGTTGACAACCTCTCCGTGCATGCTCTCTGTCCCAAGTAGGTAAGATCGTTGCCTGTTCTGACACAGGAACGTACATCAATAAGACGGTCTACTGTGGTCACACTACAAGTCTGACTGTTGGTACCTGGAGTGTATCACCTCTTCTTTTGTTAGACCTTCTTAGGTGACTGCTTTGTTGTGTAAACTGATTTCTGTACTGTGAATCTTTGCCTGCTGTCTCTACTCACATGTGATTTACCTTCCATCTCCATGTATTGACCATAAAAAAAATAGTATAGACAATGAAATCTCTCTGCGCTCCCCTTTCATTCCTTTCATCTTTCATTCTTTTCTGAGTGAAATGGGCAGTAGATATAGATTGCTCTTGTTCTGGATGTGAATTGTGAAGAAAAAATGGCATGTGTCACAAGTGCAGAGTTATATTAAAAAAAAAAAAAGTGCTGGGTGAAAGCTTATTGTCTAACACAGTTTTATTATCCTGCAATACACTTGTAGCCCCAGTGATTGTTCCTTGATGTGTGTCTGGTATGAGTGTCTGGTATGAAGGAGACATGGGGAAAAAAATTTGGAATGGCTTGAGCTGAACCTGTCATCCCATTTTCCACAAGAATATGAAATAATCTTTTGTGGCTTGCCTCTGTAGTGTTTCATATTGAGGCATTTTACAGACATGGGTAAGTACTATTATCACCACTCTGTAGATGAAGAGACTGAGGCAGACAGATGAAATGAGGCTGACTAGGATTAATGACAGAGTTCTTTTCCTATACCCCAGACATTCCATGTCTGCATGCACCATTTTCCCTTCTGTACACAAGTAATACAGACTCACTAAGACATTTGGAAGCTTTTTACATGGGCTGTGATAGCAATTGGTTCTTCAACATAGATCTCCCAGACTTGTGTCAGGAATAGTGTCTCGCACCATCGTAACTCTTGTGTGGCCCACATCCTTGTTGGTGGCTAGGTTCTGTTTCTGTATTGGTCCTTTTGCTTGTGTCAGTGTAACACAGGATGTAAACACTGAGCAATGGTAAGTACAGTTGGTACAGTGCTGGCAGCAATGCAGAATTCTCTTTCTACAGTTGAAATGTGAATTAAAACTTCTGTTTGTTTCTTAAATAATTTCCAGGTGGGAGCTGCAGGGACTTAGACTGACTGGAAGGAGACTCTTGACTTATTTTCCTTTTACTAACTTAATGGTGCTCTTTTAACTCCTAAACAGATGGATTGTGCTTTTGTAGAGTCAACTTAATTCTTGTCCCATTTAGTGAATTCGTATGCCAGTGGCTTAACAGCACAGTGCATTTGAAAAGTTTTGGGTGATAAGATGGTTGACAGCAGGTTTTGCATTGCAACTTTTTTCAGACGTATGTAGTAAACTCAGGGATTGTTATCTATCACAAATGGGGTTTAGAAAATTCCACATACAGGCTTTACTCCGCTTATGTTCATGTCATTGAAATATAAGTCTACTGAAATTCACTTAATGCTGTGAAGTCCAATAATTAAACAAGTTTCTTGTACTTGTCTAAATATTTTCTGTATATAATACTTAGTTTTAAGATTGTGGCTGTGTACAATATTAAAATGCAGCTTCAATGTTGACAGTGTATGTGGATTTTCTTTATAAGAAGTTTCTTTTGAGAGTAGCTTTGCTTTGTATTGAGTACATTTTTCACTAGCACCAGCACTTTTAATAAATCTGCCTTGATCTCTTCCTTCGGTTCAGGGAAGCTTTTGTTATAAACAAACTCTATCCTAATCTTTGCTTGTTAGATTTGAACTGAGTCTCTAGGGGCCTTCAGACTCAGAATTTTAGTTGATATAGATGCGTTTTTCCTTTTCCGTAAAGTTTCTATTCATCCTTACTACATAAAAGCAAAAGCAATCCCAGGTTTAAACACGGATCCATGTGAGATTTGAACTTTGTCTCTGGAGTCCTAAAGACACCATGCAGGTCAACGTTACCCTGCTTGGGTGTCTAGTCCTTGTGAGCATGTAACTCACAGGCGAAGCCGATAAATAGACAAAAGTAGTGTCCTAGTGACCAGAGTATTACACAAGTGCTTGCAGCACCGAGAGAAAATCTGTAACCAACTGGAGTTAGTAAAGCTTAAATCACTGTTGTGGTGCCAGGTGCTCAGAATGCAGATTGGCTGTTGCTCTTTGAAAATCTGAGCTGCCTTTAGTGGAGCGACAGTGGCACAATACTTACGCTTGCCAGAAGCTGCGTATTTATGGAATTCTGAATCTTTGGATGTTAGATGAAAGAAAATTACAGGTTTAGGATTCTAATTGTTATGTTCCACTTCATTTTTATCAAATAATGGGTTTTGTATCTTACACTGGAGGGAGATTCTCTTCCTCTGCTTGCTCTCTGTTCTTTTGATGTGGTAAAATTCTCAATTCTGTAAATTGATTTATATCAATTTCACTTGTGGAGGAGGATTTGTCTTCAGTTCAAATCTTTTTCAAAAGCACTTGAACATTTCTGGTTGTCTTCTGTTTGTAGACTGACAAGAACAGCTCCTTCATGGATATACTGCTTTGCATAAAACAGATGAAATCTTTGGAACCCCCTTACCTGATTCCTTTGTCAGAGTCACAGGTTTCATAAATGTAAATCAGCTGGAGAATGGGAAAAATACATTACTTTGGTTAAGAAAGAGAAATTGGTGTAATTATATATATTTATACACACTTCCTTTCCAAAGCACATATTTCAAAAAACCAAAATTGTGTGCATGTGCATAAATATTTGACCAATCACAATACAACAAACAGCTGAAAGCCTTGAATCAGAGTTTGTCATGCTGGTGTTCAGTGGTTTGCCAGACACTTGAACTGTGAATATGCTTCTAATTTCCTTGACCTCAAAGGCAGTAATCTAAATCTTCACACTTTGGTGGTGTGGCATGAGAAACAGGACCAAGATGGGACATGTGGGTCACCATGACATCCCTGGGATTTCACACGCTCCAGAGATCCATGTGCATTCACGAGGGTCTAAGATGGGGTGATTGTGCCTAGAAGGATATGGGTTTGTTTTTGGTTTTTGGTTTTGTTTTTTTTTTTAATTCCCCCCGCAGCAATTTCCTTTTTTTTTTCTTTTTTTTTTTCTTTCATTTTTTGTTAGGGTTGTGTTGCTTCACCAGCTCTCATGTTGATACTGTAGCTCTTCACTGCACTTTGTTGCATCCAGCTGTGCTTTGTGCCAGTGCTGGGTTGTTGTGTTTGCTTGTGGTGGCTGTTGCATGCTGTGTGTGTACATGTGCATGTGTGTGTGATGTCTGATGCGTGCTTATTTGTTTCCTTTTTTGAAATCCTGTCTCTGACCATCCCTCTTTGCCTGGATGGGAAGGGACTGCATTGCTCTGATGTTGTGAACTAACAGCTGTGCTGAATTTGACACTATTTTCTTTATGAGTTATTGCTTTCCTTTTTCAGTCTTGCTGTGTTGTATTTAATTTTATTTATTTTTAACAATTGTAAGCACATGCATTCTCTGACTCTCTAGAGATGTGTTGCTGGCTGCTTCAGTCCATTTACATAGAACACTAAGCAAGAATGGCCCAAATCATTTACTGAAAGAAGGCTTCCTTAACTCATAGATTAGTTAGGATCTGTATAGATTCCTTGGTAATATGTACGCTGAAAGGAAAAAAAGTAACCCAGAGAACTTCATTGTTGATATTTGAAATACTGAAGAGAAGCTTACCAATAAGTGAATCTGCCAAAGTTACCTGAATGCTACTTCAAAAATATGCTGTATTTGCTGTAAATTCTCAGCATGTATGATATAATACCAAATTTTAAATAACAGAGATCTATATAGATACATCTGATTAAATCAGTGTGGCTCATGCAGGCTGAAGGTTTTGAAAAGCATTCTAGACACTGAGAGTAGCACAGTCCTAAGGCTATTTTAAAATACAAATTCTAATGCTAATCTTCATCATTTGTTCTAAATGATTGTCCTTTAGAGTGTGCTCATTCTGTACATCTAGAGAATCAAATGGTGTATGAATAAGCTTGAGGCAGACTATGAACCCCTAACAGAATATTTTAGCATAGCTTAGTAATAGAAGAATGGGCATTTGTCTAAATGATAGACATTCCAAGGTTATATTTGTCTTATTTAGTGGATTATAAAGAAAAGTAAATAGCTTTTTCAAACACAGAAGTCCTTTTTGTTGTCTTTGACGTTGTTATACTGTCACAGGTCAGGTTGGTCTGAAATTTTGCTCACTGTGGAGCATTCCTGCTGACAGTTGCTGTTGAGCTCTCTGCCAAATTCTTTTGTAATGAAGGGTGGCATATGCAAATACTGCTAAATCCTTTGAGTCCACAGTGGGGAAAGCACATCAGAAAGCTATGCCATTATATAGCTTCTCAGATGGAGCATTCTTGACAACATTTCTTAGAGTACTTATTTTCAAGAAATCTAGAAATTCAAGATGTCGGGCAAAATTTAGGGAAGGCCCTTAATTCAAATGATAGCATAGTCAACCCTTGACCCATGAATCTGAATCTACATATCAGCTCTCTCAAGATACCTAGAGTTCATTAGATGCTTTCTAGAAATGAACAGAAAGTATAAAAAAAAGGAGTTTGATTTATAAGCTAGCATGTTAGGTTAACCTTTAGAGAAAAGCTCACTAACCTTCCCTTCATGCCCCCCCTCCCCCTAATTCCTGGAGGTTGCATGTGCTTCTCATCCTGCCAGTGCACTGCATTTCTTGTTTTGCGATTACTTTTGTCTGTTGTCCCTCTGTCCTCAAAGATGATCACCGCACCTATGGCCCGAGGTGGGATGCAAATAAGACCACGGTTCCCGCCTACCACCGCTGTGTCTGCTACACCGCCAAGCTCCATTCCTTTGGGCGGACAGCAAATGCCACAGGTATTTACTGAGTAAAAGCACATTGTGTCAGGAATTGTGCAAAGCATTCAATACGCGATTGTGTAGCGCTTGCGTTCAAGCACGGGGAAGTTCACTTTTCCACCAAACAACTAACTTGCTGGTGTTACTCAGGGTGTGGGACTCTTTAGGTTTTTTTATGGATCCTTTTTTGTTTTAAGTCATAGGTTTTCTGAGACCTTGGGATATCAAATAAAGCATTTTTAAAGCAGCACAGATCTTTATTTTAATATGTAAAACGCTTCTATGTTTATAATTGATTCAAGTCTCGAATTAGAACTTTGTGGTTTCTGTTAGTCTTTGTGCATACTCCACCAGTGTGCATTTATGAGGGTGTTGCAAGCCAGTACTGCAGTGTACTGGCTGAGTTGTGTCTGGGACCTTATCATGTCTTCATACTCTGTACAGGTGCTGCTTTCATTAATAGTAAACGTGGCTCATTTCAGTTTGAATAGTTTCTTGGCGTGGTATCAGAGACCAAGAAAAATGGAGCTGTTCTCTTCTTTCATGGCTGTCTAGAAGGAGCTGCCAGAAGGATTCCACTTGTACCTGCATCAAAGAAGAACCTGTGTAGGCAGCCTGAAAACACCTATTCAGCTCTTCCTGGAAGATGCATGAGGTCAGAATAGTGCATCTTCCTGGTGCAGGTCTGGATTTGCTAAGGACCTCACAGTCAGGTTTTGCAAGCAAAATGTGTCATTTTGGGGGAGCAGGAATGGGGAGAACTAGAATGAAATAGAACTGAGTTCTTACCAGTAAGTCACAAAACGAGGCTCTGCTCTGCAGAAGTTTGCTGAGCCCCACTTGGTTGGTGTTGGTTTAAATACGTGTCATATTATGATGGTGGAATAGCGTTCAACTGCATTTTTCTGTTATTCATGAACCTCATGTCTTGTTCTTCTGGATACTAATTTTCAAATTTAATACCAGGCACAGTTTTAGTTCTTAATGCCACTGCATTTTGGTCATAGGGTTAATGAAAGTTTATTCACTCTGAGTTTTTGTTTCCTTTGCAAGCTTTTCGTGGGGCTATACAATGTCTGAAACTCTGCTTCCTAGTGCTGCTGCATGAAGTTTAGACACAATCTTTTCTCAGGAATTTGCTAAGGCAGATACAGTGACCAGAAAGATTCTGCAGGCGTAGGCAAATGCATCTGTTGTTATTCTTGTTTTAAGATGAATGGTCATTTCAATCCAGGTCATTGCTTATATGTTAACTGAAATAAAACCCAGACATACCTGTTGAGTCAAAGGAGAATTTACTTTGAGCTGTATTTGTGGTAGCAGTCTGTATAGACTGGGACGGTCATCTCCCATATGAAGTAATCACGGTATTTGGTTTGACAATGAGGCCTTCTGATAGATATTTAAGGATTGGATTGGCTTGTATTTAATATTTGAGTCATAGAATCATAGAATGGTTAGAGTTGGAAGGGACCTCAAAGATCATCTAGTTCCAACCCCCTTGCCATGGGCAGGGAAACCCTCCACTACACCAGGTTGCCCAAAGCCTCATCCAGCCTGGCCTTGAACACTTCCAGGGATGGGGCATCTACAACTTCTCTGGGCAACCTGTTCCAGTGCCTCACCACCCTCTGAGTTAAAAAGTCATAACAAAGATTTCTAGTTTAAGCATTCAGTGCTGTTGGCTGATCTTTTAGTGCTATCGTGTCTGTGGTTATTGAGGAGCTTTGATTCCTGACACCAAATGAATTGGTCATCAAGGAGTGCTCTCAGTAGGAGTAGCGTGCCAAGGATTGTGAAAATTATGTAGAAGACTGAACAACTAGAGAAGGCAGAAGAAGAAAGGAAGTTTCTTTATGAGCAATGATGGGAGTGAAAATGGCTCCGAAGCAGATGGTAGGATGAGTGAGTCAGTCATGGTTTAATGGTGGTGGGAAGCATGTTTTTAAAGCCAGTCTGACATGCTATGTACTTGACAGCTCTGGGTCAGGATGAGTCTCTAGTGCTGTCTGCCAAAATACTTGTTCAGGTTCTAGAGAAATTAGAAATGTTGTAATTTATGCCTCTTAATTTCATAAAATGCTTAAATAATATTGTATGTTGGATATGTTGTAACTTCCTTGTCATCAGAGCCCTTCAGCTGTTCACAGTAAGAGGAAAGGGCTGTAGCGTATATCCAGTTGTTAATTACATGTTTAAGAATCTGTGATCTCTTTGACTACAGTATCAAAAGTCTTTAAATCTTGATGATAGGTGGTTCAGAGGGTCTTCTCTCTTTGGAAAAGAATCTTGTTATTGCACTGAAGAATCCCTTTTAACAAAAGGACCAGATGTGATATCAATGGTGTGTGGCTGTTTCTTCTTATCCCATATGACGCAAGTGTCAGTCTACCTTTTTTTATCACAAGGTTCAGTTGGTTCTGCAGTGGGTTATTTGTTTGGTCAGGGTTTTTTTGCTGTTACGGTCTTTTAAATCAAAAGAATATATTTACTGATATGACATTGTATTCCACAATCTTCTGGTCTGTTGAGTTGCTGGAGAATTAGAACTGACTTTTTTTTCTTAGCTGAATTTGTTTGTGCCTGAATAGTCACCAAACATGAACTACAATCAATATTAGTGGCACTTCTTGAACAGCTAAGAGAACTTTCGTATACCATATTTGGATTGGCTCAAGAAACCTGCTGATATTGAAATTTTGAAAGGTTAAACTAATCTAATACTTACCTTTTGCTTTAGCAATTAGATAACTAATACGCTAATACCAATCGTTCTCCTGTATTTCTAGTGTCAAAACCTTCAAGTTCCGTCTACAAATTTATTGCAGCCTGCAATAGTGTGAACTTCCAGTTTATTGTTGGCACAGGAATCTTCAGCAAACTGAAAATACAGGAAAAAAAGTAAAACTGAGTTAATATTAAAATAAAGCAAGGCATACTGACGTGACTGGGAAGACGGAAACCTGTATCTGAACTTACTTGAAGCTCTGCGGAGTTTCTGTTTTGTTAGGCAAAGCCCCATAATGGTGAACTTTAAACCCAATTTTGCAACATAGTAGGCAAGGCTGTGCTTAGTGGCTTAACATTGAAACTGTAACTACAGTAGTGTAAATGCTTTCTAGAGTATTTTCCTTCAGACTGAAAGTGTTTCTACTTTTTCTCATTATTTTCCATCTCATTTCCATGAGAAAAATAATGTTTTTCCTTATTACCCATAATTTCCTTGTCGCAGTCGTCTTTTCCTTGCTGTTAGTATCTGCATATTGTACACTCTTGCTACCGGGAGCTTCTGAAAATCTCTCACTAGCCTTATCTGCTGAGTGCTGTTCCTTGCCTGAGACTCAGCAAACTGGGGGTATGCCCTCATAGCTGAGTTTATCTTCTGGCAAGGTGTGCTCTAAACACAAAGAATAGCATTGATTTAGTGGATGTTAAGTGCAAACTTTTGTCTTGCCTAAATATCTTTTGGGCAAGACTTCAGCAAATCAGGGGTTGGTGTCATGATCAGGTCACTGTAGAGTTGCAGAGTAAATTCATGTTCAGTGGGCTGTAATAACTGTCCATGAACATGCTTGTAAATCTTATCCTGCAGTGAAAAAATATGTAGTTGCATTTCCCTATAGATGTTGAAGATGAAGGGTATACAAATGGGCAGTAACCATGGCTTAAATCTGGAGTTAAATGAGGAGCTAAATGAATTTAATGGATTTAAAGCTCCAGAGGCAGGGCTTTTTCGTCTTACGGGTTTACTGGGTATTTTTGGGGTTTTTTTGTTTGTTTGTTTGGTTTTTTTTTTAGGCATTCTTTTTAGTGAGAGTCAGTTGGAAAGAATGTTTCCCCAGAAATTGGAATTTCATTAAATTGTTAGAATCTTAATCCATATCCTGCAAACAATGTAGAAGTCTGAAGCCGAAAGCATCTTCAGGTTGTTCTATAGAAAGACGTGAAATTTATGTAGCAAATTAACTGCTTTCAAAGAAAAGCAAGGCAATAAGTTCGGAATTCATAGAATCATAGAATCGTTAGGGCTGGAAGGGACCTTCAAAGGCCATCTAGTCCAACCCCCCTGCAAGGAACAGGGATATCTCCAACTAGATCAGGTTGCTCAGGGCCTCATCCAACCGGGCCTTGAACGTCTCCAGGGATGGAGCATCCACCACCTCTCTGGGCAACCTGTTCCAGTGTTCTACAACTCTCATGGTAAAAAATTTTTTCCTAATATCCAACCTGAATCTACCTCCCTCTATTTTAAAACCATTACCCCTTGTCCTATCACAACTGGCCCTCCTGAACAGCCTCTCCCCATCTTTCTTGTAGGCCCCCTTGAGGTACTGGAAGACCGCTATATTGCGTACTTCTGAGTGCATGTTTTTGAAAATGTCACAATTTTGTTTAATATTAGACGTTAGTCTTCAGTATTTCTAAATGAAGCTGGCAGAGAGCAAACCTGTTGCAGGAAGGAAAGCTGGTTGCCTGTGCATGTACTTAAATGAGAAGGATAATGCAAAAACAGATACCAGAACTAATTCATTCTGTGCTTCATACGTGCACAGTATATGCTGCATGTTCTTTGCTTTTCTGTGACATTTGTAAATTAATGTGAAGGGACTTTGGTGTGGAAGTAGATACAGAAGCTTAAATCTGGTGAAAAAACCTAATGAAATCTTTCTCCTTCCTTCCCAAAACACAAGGATTTATGTTTTCAGAAGTAATTTTATGTAACCAACTTGAGAGACTAAAAAGGGGCCTGATTTTCAGGAATTGATGAACCACTCAGAAGTGGTCTTAGTTTGACTTGATGAAAAATGGGTGCAGCATCCATATGGGTAAGTTCTAAATCACTTGCTGTTTAATAGAATGTTAAATAGAATCGTAAAAAAAAAATCACAGAGTGTTTTTTGCAGTGCTTATTCTGGCTTCATTCCAAACAGTGGTGAGACGCTTGGTTTCTGTGGGAGGCAGATATGTTTTTCAATCTCAGAAATGCTTTTTTAACTGTTGAGGACACGCACGCTGTTAAAGAACCCACTTCCTATGCAAAACAGTAAGCACAGTCTTCAGAATGTGTTGATTGTGGAGGAAAGGAAGATACAATAGCTAATTTAAAACATCATTTCAGCCTCACTTGTTCTAGAGGTCTTTGTTGGAGAGGTTGTGAAGGTAATGGAGTTACTGAAGATTTAAAAAAAATAAATCATCATAGTATGTCAGGCTGCATTTGAGTTTAAAGTAGGCTTTAATGGATGATAAACTAGTATCTTGAAATTTAGTAGCTTTACATTTGCACCTAGTTGGTGATTGTTTTGGCCCATTTTATTTTATATTTTTTTAATGGTAGCTATAATGTGATATTCCAAGCAAAGCATTTCCCGTCATTTCAGTGCATACATGCAAAAGTAGACCATGCAATACTTACTTTTTTAATGTGCTGAATATCATGTCCTCTGGAAACAGTTGAGTGATTTAGATGGATATTTAATGCGTGAGTGAAGGACACCACCGGATCGCAGTGCCTATGAAGTGTGTGGGACTTGTGGATTTACTGGGCTGTTTGCTTAAAAATGGTTTAGACTGATTTGTTAATTCATAAAGGTGCTAATCAATGACTTACAGAATGGATGCATATGTTACTGAGTCACGTGGCCTCTGCAGGCTAATTCAGTGTATTTTTGTATGTACTTATAGCCTCAGCTCATAAGAACTCCGTGTGTGCCTTAAACACGATCACTTAATATCTGCGTTACTATACCATGCTCCTGGCCATGATACAGGTTCTTTTGCTTGGTTTTAAGTGATCAAAGGGAAAAATGTCCATTAGAACAAATGTGAGAAATTGCTCTAATTTCAGCATTATCTGACTTTGGCACTTTATAGTGTACAGAATAAAATTAGTTATTACCCAGAGTTTGATGCTGTTCTAGGAATGCTCTTAGTCATCTTTTTGTCCTTCAGGCACACCTCATCATTCTCCAAAGGTCAGAAAGCTACTTCATTTTTTTTCCACCCAGCTGTTCAATTTGGAGTGTTTTTATCTCCACCTAGATTTTCAAAGCTGAATATTTAGTTAAGGTGTTGGTGGTTCATCTTACTTAATTTTTTTTTCCTTCCTTCCTCCTAAACAAAACCAGTTGGGAAGCTACAGTCAAGTCTGACACACCTTTGAAGACTGTAATTAAAATGTCAAAATAAGAAGAGGTTTTTTGTGGCTGTTAATTCTCAAGTTAGAACCGTCTATTCTTCCAGCTCTTCTTTACTCTAGTTCTAATGAAGTTCAGATTTTTCAGATGACACTTGTGACATTTTAATTGCAACATGACAGTTTGGGAAATGAAAAACAATAATTATATAGTTATTCAGATTATGTGTGGTTTTAATGGTTATTTCTAGAAAAGTTGATATGAAGTACAGCCCTGAGAGCCTCAAGAATGATATAAGTGAGACTGTCATTATGAGGGAGAACAGGAAACTAACACTTTCGTTTCTTATAGGCCTGAGGATACGTTTCTCTCCATAGGTAAAGCCATTTAGTTAAGTTCCTATCTGTACTCCCTTTTGTTGTTATTGATCTGATCCTTTTCCACCTTTCAGGTCAGCCAAAACAATATCACCATGATGTCGTCTCCGTCTCCTGTCCAACAAGCTCAAACACCCCAGTCAATGCCTCCGCCACCACAGCCACAGCCATCTCCGCAGCCAGGCCAGCCAACTTCTCAGCCAAATTCAAACGTCAGGTGAGCTGGACTGCAACTTTTGAGGACCTTTGTCAGTGCCATAAGGGTGAGGTTTTCAGAAGCATTCAATATACCTTACTCTTATTTCCATTGAAGTGAATTAATTTTATTATGAACTTCAGTGAGAGCACAGGTGAGATTATGCTGAATACACTCTGAAAACTCTCATTTTAAGTAAAGAAGCTGTGTGTGAAATACTCACTGAGTCTACTGGCAGAGCAAAGAGTGCCATAGTGATGCTTACTAAAAGCATATCTGCTCACAGGCTGATCATGCTTCCTTGTCAGATTCTGGCAGGTTTGATTGTATGCTTATTTTTCAGCTCAGGCCCAGCTCCGTCACCCAGCAGCTTTCTCCCCAGTCCATCTCCACAACCATCCCAGAGCCCAGCAGCTGCACGAACACCTCAGAACTTTAGTGTCCCATCTCCAGGTCCTTTAAACACTCCAGGTAAATGATCTGAGAACTGTACTGCAGACCATGAGTTGGGGTATGTTTCAGTAACTGTAATAGTTCCCAGGAAGCCTGTTATTGTTTGGCACGATGTAAACTTTAAAGGGCTCTAGAAAGCAGCCAGCATCGCAAGTAGCGAACGTCACATGCAGCGCATAACACCATGGATATCTCAAATCAAAATCAATTGAAACCTCTTTTCTTACCACTGAACTACGTAATGGATTTTTCTAACTTCCCCAATCTTTTTTGGGGAAAAAAAAAAAGATGCTTAATTGAGCAATTTCATAGTGGCATAATGATTCCTTGGTTCCATGCAGGAAGGAATCCTTAGCAACAGCATGCGATAGTAAAGGGTGTAACCACTTAATCACAGATGGCAGGCTGCTTTGCTTCAAAACACCTTCCTAGGCATACTCAGGCACTTGTGCTCTTCTCTCTCCCAGATGTAATAAGCAGTTTCTGATACTATGAATGAAAGTAACATACTGGCTCCTTCTTATACCACTGTCGTATGCTCTGCAATTTGGAAAGCACTGACTTAAGGATAACTGCAGCAAATTTAGCGAATTGATTCAGGGTTTAATGCACCAGAGTGAAGGCAAAATGAAGTAGAAAATGGGCATATGAAGCTTTGGACTTTTTCAGAAAAAAATCTATGAAATGGGAATTGCTGTTCTTTGCATAGAACACTCAAAGATTAGAGAGTTGGACAAGCACTTAAACTGAGGAGGGCATCCAGTTGTGGATTTGGATATTTGATGTGAGCTACGCTTTGAGACTGTCACGTTTCAGATCTAGATTCTGAAACGTGAGAATGCTGTTCTACAGTATCTTTTATCATCCCCGTGACGTGCCGTCTTTACTTCTTCCCAGGAAATCCAAATTCTGTCATGAGTCCAGCCAGTTCTAGCCAGTCAGAGGAGCAACAGTATCTGGAGAAACTCAAACAGCTATCAAAATACATTGAGCCGCTCCGGAGGATGATCAATAAAATAGATAAAAATGAAGGTGAGATTCCCTATATTTAGTCCTGCGTTTCTCTCTCTCAGCTCTCTCTCCTGATGAAAGAAGCAGTGATGATTTCTATACCAGGGATTAAAAATTACAGGGAAAATTAGTTGCTCTTTCTTGTCTATGACAGTAAAGATTTTATTGTGAAGAGTAGGTAAAATCCTCATCCGTAAATTCTCATCAGTTTTCCTTTATTCTGATGTTATTGAGACACATACAGCTTATGCAATGGATACATTTATGATTAGATGAAAGATCTTTGATCCTCACTACTTTCTTTAGTGTTGGCTCATGTTTTCACTTTTCACAGTATACAGTATTTCTGTCTGCAAGTATGGAAGCTATTCTTGTAGTCAGTGTTTGTGTCTTTGATGTTATTTCAGATAGGAAGAAGGACCTGAGTAAAATGAAGAGTCTCTTGGATATCTTGACTGACCCTTCAAAACGGTAACTCTTTTTTCCTTTTGATTGGACCTCAGGTTCCCCAGCTCCTCCAGAAATTTGTTGTTTAGCATCCAGCCATGTTGGCATTGAAGCTGTCTGTGGGGCTCAGATAGCAGAAACACTTCAGCCAAAGTAACCCTTTTGTGGTGATGAAATTTCTCCTTTTCTGCAGGTGCCCTCTGAAGACACTGCAGAAATGCGAAATTGCTCTGGAGAAGCTGAAAAACGATATGGCTGTGGTACGTAATGCTTTCCTCTAGCAAGCGATGAGCAATTAATTCCAAAAAGTCTTATGATTTGGCAAGATAATTTTTCGCATTTCTTGTTGCTTGTGCTGTTAAGACTTCAAGTAAGGTTGGACAAAATAAGAAAACAGGAAAAAAAAGAGCAAGTGTTTACTTCATGTAAGTCACCTGTATGTATCTTTTAACCGAACTTTCAAATTCTCGTGCTTTGTACAAAGACTTGAGTGATTATTTCTACGAACTTTTGCAGCTGATTTCAGGACAGGCTTCCTAAATGAAAGCTGTAGATGACCTTTTTTTTTTTTTTTTTTAATGTTACTGTATGCAATTTTGAGAATCCTTTGCATCTCATGCATTGGAAGTTTATGGCTATAAAACTTTGCATGATCAATAGTAGACATTTCCTTTTTGGTGATGATTAAAAGAAAAGGGGCTTCTCTTGTGTTTTAGCCTACTCCACCGCCTCCCCCAGTGCCCCCCACCAAACAGCAGTACTTGTGTCAGCCACTTTTGGATGCTGTTTTGGCCAACATCCGTTCACCAGTCTTCAACCATTCCCTTTACCGTACATTTATGCCAGCTATGACTGCAATTCATGGACCGCCGATCACGTATGTATCATTGACCTACTGTCTGTCTTAAATGTTCATTATTTGAGGAAAGAATATTTATTTATAGAAACTATTAAAAGAACAGATGAGTTTATGGACGAGTGTGAGTTATAGCTTTCCTTTTTACACCTGTAAAATATTTGACAAACGTGGTGTTGACATAACATTTTCACCTGATCCTTTTGTGGACTATATTTTATGTAGGGCCCCAGTTGCTTCCCCTCGAAAACGGAAATATGAAGAGGATGAAAGACAGACCATACCAAATGTCTTACAAGGGGAAGTTGCAAGATTAAATCCTAAATTCCTGGTGAACCTGGACCCTTCCCACTGCAGTAATAATGGCACAGTTCATCTCATATGCAAGCTAGGTAAGCATGAAGAAACTAAATGCTAAATTGAGAAAGAAGTGCTGAGCTTAATTGTAGAAATTTGAAGAGTTTTTTGCTAACAGTTTTGAATCTTGCCGACCTATGATTTTTGGACAAAGTCTGTACTTACATAGCACTGCTTAGTCATGACACTCTACACAGCCTGCTTCAGGGTACACCTGGAGATTTCATTCATGCTGATTGATCCTTTCTTTGTGCTGGAATTGCAGTTGGTGATCTCTTATAGTGTCTAGAAAATTACTTGTTGCTAGCAACAATCTTGATTCCTGATTTGACCTGTACTGATATGTGAGAATTGTTCTGCTTCCAACACTAGGACAGAGCTGAAGAAAAGTTGCGTTAATTTTTGGGAGGGACTGTTTCAATTTGTACTAATGATCACTGACGAGGGTGTATGTTCAAGAAAGAAATTTGGATTGCATCTTTTTTTCGTCTTGGTTGAATAATCATAAGTGTTATAGTCTACTAACTTGTTTTACTCTTGGATCCCAATGGGGAAAATAGATTCTTTCTTCCTCTCCTTCATTTGAGGAATCTGAACTGTTTTAGTCCTGAATATTAGTACATAAGGCACTTAATTTTCAAAAATGAGGTGTCTAACTGAGTGAAGTTCAGCTGATGAAGTGATGAGATTGGCAAGATGCAGAAATGTATAAGAGATGGAACTGTGTTTGCCAGGCTTTCCTTCCAAAAACCTAAGAGTGCTTTTAAAGCGAGCAATGAGATTGCCTTCCAATAAAAATGGAGATGTACAGCTTGCTTCCTCCTTGGGGTTCAGAGGCTAGAAACCATGCTGTGAATTGTGCACAAAAAAAACCCTCTGTCCAGCAGAGAATGTTTTGTTCTGATGGAAAGTGTATTTGCATTCTAGATGACAAGAATCTTCCAAACGTCCCACCACTACAGCTCAGCGTTCCAGCAGACTATCCAGATCAGAGCCCTCTGTGGATAAAAAACCCCAGACAGTACGGTATGAGGATGCTAGCATGATATTTGTTGGGCATGTGTATATGGTAATAGCAGGGAAACATGAACACCTAATACTACTCTTTTTTTAATTGTAATTTTAAAAATTTTATTTATTTTTATTATAACTCTTTTTATCTGTTATGTGTTTTTTTCCAGCAGCCAATCCCTTTTTGCAGTCAGTGTATCGGTACATGACTTCAAAACTATTGCAGCTTCCAGACAAGCATTCAGTTACAGCACTCTTAAACACCTGGGCACAAAGTATTCGTCAGGCCTGCCTCTCTGCTGCATAACATCTCACTTTCTAAATTGTGAAGCAAGAAAGAAGGTCTCAACAGCTGGCTTCTTCCACATGCCACTGGAAAATCACAGGCATTTTGGGGAGGGTACTTCAGAAGAAAGAAGCCTTACGTTGTTTTGTTTCTAGGTGTCAGGTTCAGTAGAGAACCTGGTGTTAGACTTAGCTTTCATGCTTTTTATCTTCTGCCTCTGTGGACTTTTGCCAGCATTTTCAAATATAGAAGATATGTATATATGGTTCTTGAGACTGTATTAGGATGAGTTTTTATTGTCTTCTTAGAGAAGAAATTATTTGTGGACTTCCATCAGGGAGTCTGGAATAAGAGAGAGTAGGGAGAGAATGTCCTAATTTGCTTCAAAGTTTGCTCAGTGCCAGTATTCCTTTCACACTGTGTTTTGTGACCTGATACTGCCCCAGAAATAAATTAGCTGCAACTAGAATGTGCTTGCAGACTTCTGAGTGGTTGCAGGAATCTTTTTGTCTATTAGCTTTGCCCAGAGATGGGATAAATTACAGCTTTTTAAGGCATGCCTCAAATATGTGAGATAAATCTGGATGATTATACTTGGGGGTGGGGAACCAAATAGAGCAAAAAAAGTATTTTATAGCTTATTTTAAACACTACTTTGTATAAACGGTTTTTAGTTAGCATGGACCACATGTTTCTCACTCCAGAAGAGTGAGGTGATGAGAAAGAAGATATATTAATGTGCACACTGACTTCCTATATAACCTCAGTAAATGTGTACGTAAAGGTGTGGGGGGAAGGCCCAACAGTATAAAGCCCTAGTAACACAAATCAATCCAGCAGGCTTGTAGCTACATTTCTTCTTTCCCTGAGAGTCTCTCTGAGGCATCTGCAGTTCAGTGAAAATGCTTCTATGCTACATCAGTTTGTTTAAAAGAAAAAGGGAAAAACCAACATAGCTCAGGAGTAGAACTGACAACTAATATTTTGTGCCTTGATCAATGATGGGCACTCAAATCAATCATCAGTTGCCTTATAGTTGGGTACTTCTAAGGAAAACATTTGCCACAAGTAACTCTAATTTCATGCATAGTGTGATTGTTTTATTTTCCTCATGTTTATAAGTTGCTCGTGCCTAATTTCCTGGTGTGGAAGAATTTCAAATTTCAGATGTTCCCTTTATATCCTGCTTCATCTCCCTATATTGTGCAGCAAACCTTAAAGAGTAGCTGGGCTCTCTTACAGTAGTGTCAAGAAATTGCTATGACCTTCGTAGATCTGTGTGGTGTCATCAGTTTTAGGATGTTTTTAAACGTGGGTACTTAGTAAGCACTGACTGAGGCAGAAGAATGCTATCAGTATTTTGTACATGAACTAATGCATTATCTGTTTGTTTCTATTGTAATAAATTTATTATTATTCCTGTGTTGGATGCTAACATTACAGTGATCTTCCCATGTTGATCCTTAGAAACCAGTTCTGTGTGTCCATTGGATGATGGTTACTTTGTTCTATGGTAAGTGAAAACTCATATGCTTCGAAGATTAGAGGAGGAAACCATAAATGGCTGTTTGTCCCATGGAATACTGTCTTTACTGTCCTCAGTTATTTGGAAGACCTGGTCAAGAGATGAGTAATAGTATCTACAAATGAAAGATGATGTTTTTTAACTAGTACTGTTACATGGCTGTCTCTTTCTTCAGGAAAAAAGAACCAGCAGTGCCAATACAGTTTGTAATACATTAACTAAGTAACCAAGAAATGAGGGTAGAAACAGGGTGAGGTTTTAAAGATATTGCCAGGATATAACACTGAGACATTTATAGCATTTATTTCTTAACAATTTGATTAAAACATCTGCAAATAGATGCAAAACATGCATGTCCCTTAGGTTTAGAATTAACTTTCCTAGTGCAGTTTTCAGAGCTGTCACTGCAGTACCTTTCAGTTTTCCTTCAAACAAGATGTATTGAGATGTTAGACTAAGAGTGTGCAGTAGGCATCCTGACACACGGCAACTTCTCAATCGGGAAATAAATCATGAAAACTGGAAGTGGGTCATGTACCCACAACATGTCAAATTAATAGCTGCGTATCGGTATAGTTGCCTGCCTTTTCTGTTGATGGGCAAACTGTCATAAGCTGCTTATAGGTCTTCTAAAATAAAAAATACAACCTTATTCCCAAATCCTTGGAAAGATGCACCCAAATGGGAGTAAGTTAGTATTAATGTTCGAGTACTTTACCAGCTCTTGGGGCATTAAAAGTGGATTCAGAAAATGCCCATTACAAAAAATTAAGAGCTTCGTGTCTTTCAGAAACTCACGTATCTGTTATGAATCAAAATATGCAAGTCTGATCCTTTCTTTTCTTGAACAAATGGCATATAAAATTCATATTCAGCTTTTACTTGAGGTGACAATAGCAATTGAAGAATCTGTCATGAAACTGCAATGTAAATGTTCAAAGCAGTAACAAAGAAACAGAATGAAGAGTAAGAGTGTTGAATTAAAGCACAGTTCAATGAAGATGGCTTCTTTGAGTAGCCTGAGTTCTCCTCTGCCTCTCAACAAAGCTATTCACTAGTGTTTGTTTCAGTGGTTTGCAAAACTGCCTTTTTTTTTTTTATGACTGGCAGTGGTGTGGCAATCGGACTGCAGAGAGGAACGCAGCAAATCAGTATTAGCATGATTACCTGAAACTTTCTTTTTCAATTAGGAGGGGTATTGGGTTAGGATTACTACCGAGCTGGTGAGCTCAGTGACTGTGTGAGGGACTGCCCTGTCTGACTGATGAGACTTTAAACTTCAGTGGGAATGTTTTTCCCCAAAGTTTTGGTATTTTGAATGAATTACTGTTTTTCTACATGGAACAAGGATATTGTGCAATTGACTGGTCTTCTGTTTTTCCAGACTTGTTATCTGAGGCATAGCTTTTCTGTGTTTACAGTCTAGCTTTGTATCTTTGCTGTGTGAGCTACCCTGACGTTGTCTAGCACAACCAAGGCAGAAGGTGCATCCGTAGCTGCCAAACCCAGCACAACATATCCTCCCTTTCGCTCCCTAGGGCTGCTTGCTTTTGCTCGGCTCTTGACACTGGGATGCTTAAGGGCAGAACGTGGGGAATATGTTCTTGAAGGTATCCCTTTTGGGAATTACTGTGCTAATGAATACATCTTCCTGTTTTGAAGCACCATGCCTTTGTTTTCTGGACTCATCTGTTTCCCAGTACACTACTGAAAATATTTATGCCTTAATATTAATGTACTTTAGTTACCTTACAGGATATGGTGATGCTTACATTTAGGAAAGTATATTTTTCTTCATCTTCCAAAACAATTGGCTCCCACTAGAATGTAGTCTTAAAACTGCTCTGACCTGGTTCATTCTGCTCAAAGGAAAAAGGATTTTGAATTGCAGATCATTTTTTTTTATGGGCCAAATTTGACCATAAAAGACATGAAATGTAATGGTAAGCTAACACAGGTAATTCTGACAATGTGAGCAACTATAACTGATTTGCATATTGATTAACTAAATTAAAAGAATTCTGTGATTCTGTTCTGATAAGGGCTACCTTCTAAAGTGACTGTTATTACCATATCTCCTCTCTCTCTTTCTCACTTGCATGAGATATGTGAGGTTTTTTGAGAATATCATCTCCTATGGATGGCACCTTAAAGCACCAAATATTTGAGAGGGGCTATAGGGAAGCAGTGCAGTTCCTGTCATTTGAATCTTCTAAGTAAATATTTGAGAAAGAGTCAGTCAATCTCTACATAGCCAGTGTCTTCACAGAGTGATCCAATCTTTGGAACAAGCCACGTGAAGAAATGGTAGAACACATTCCTTATGCTAATTGCATCTTTAAGAGAACCACAGATCTATTGCTAAAACTGGTTTTGTAAGACGAGCAAGACCTTTATGGCTGGAGGAGAGAGATAATAAGAGTGAAGGGCCCCAACTAACTGTTTTTGGCTGTTTTCTTTTGTTCCGTGTTATTTAGTCATATCTGTTCAGGCAGCAATCGCCTATCTTGCGGGTTGTCATATCAATTAGTGGTTGGATATGGGTTCTGTCATGCTAAAGAATGTACTGAAACAACTTTCTCATTCTCTGGGAAATGCATTCCAGTTGAGGGGACTGACCTCCAATTTGAACTTGATCAATCCTGTAGACTTTTTATTTTTCAGTGCATTGTTTTCTAACTGCAGTAGCCTTAAAATATTACCTAACAGGACAAGTGATAACTGTGTATGTTGATCTGAAGACAAGTGTCTATTCTTCATGGGTTTAGGGCTATTAAAAAATATGAGGAGGAGTCTTAAAACACAGAAGAACAGTTTGTGTTTAAAAGTTGCTCTGTGTGTGTGTAGGTATATAATATACATAAAATTAAGATATACAAATTCTCAAAACCTGAAATGGCAGCAATACTGTTGCTTGTTGGGAAGTGTGAATGACAGGGTACCTAGACCATAGTTTTTGTGTTGTGTTCCTGCCCCTCCACCCCCAAAAGTCATCCTTTACGGAAGTGTTTTCTAGATTCAGAAGTTCCAGATGGCCTTTATCTATAGAATTTGCACCTGACTTCCACTTAACATCCTGCAAACTTACTGGGAGGAAGGCTAACTAAAAAATCTTTAAAAAGGAAGATTTTCAGTGTAGAGAACCACTTAAGCTATTCTAAGTTGGTTCAAGAATATTAGATTTCTAGAGGCATTTTCTTGCCTGATTTGTCTGGTTAGTAGTATTCTGAAATGTGTTTGTTCTTGTGGATGTCTTCCAGACATTATTTCAGATGCACTGAGGAAGACAGAAAACTTACCTTTCTGCTGGTTTTGTGGAAAACTTACTATTCTACAAACCTACAACGGGAGGTTTGTAGGCTCCAGGAATTAGTAGCAGTCCAAGTTTAGCTTTGTATGTATTTCTAAACGGTTCACTTGGATGTCAGTATGGTTAGTAAAATGTGCATGGTAAAAGAAAGAGAAATGGTAATAAGACCATGTAACAAATGGTAAAATGTTTTGCCTGATGACCAATTTCTGGTATTTCTGCTGCCCCAAAGGTTAAGTCGTGCCTTTTTTAGCAGTCTTACATGCTGAACAGTGATTTGAACTGATAATTGCAGAAGATGAGGTAGAAATTTTGTTATCTGCAGAAAAAAGAGGGAGAAACGATGACCTAACTTCTATGACTGCAGAGCTGATTATGGGAATAGTCTGGAATGACAGTTTAAGCAAACAAATTTGCAAAGCCAAGGCCCTCAAGTATCAAATTGCTCAAATCAAACTTGCAGCAGGACAATTATATACAGCATCACAGCAGGACAATGACTAGTAAGTAATATCTTCTCTTACACCATAGTGAGATGCAACATTTGTGCAGCTCTAAGGCTCAAGCAAATTGGTGGATTTGTTAGCAAAAACTGCTTATTGCAGGCTTTCGTGATTCTGAATGCTTTGGTCCCTTCAGCAGAGTTTTGGATGTTTATTTACATTTAGCTTGTAGCTGTTTTTTTACTGAACCTCATCTCTCTTTGATTAGTTCTCTTTCCCACGTGCACTACCATGGCATATTTTTACTGAGCACAAAATGGTGGTTATTTTCCTGACCTGAACCTGATCAGGATTCCTCTTTATGGCATCTCTTGGTGTATTGCCCCAAAGAACATTTGGTGTTAAAAAAAAAAGTAGCTCAGAGAATGGAAATTGCAGGAAGGAGTGAGAGTGATTGGGGACAGAAGTATACGGGCAGCTGTGCCTGCTGTTCACCAGTTTGCCTTGCTGCAAGGGCAGAAACAGGCTAGTGGGGAAGTGGAGCCCCTTAGCCTTGGGAAATAAGGATGTTTTGAAATCACAAATAGACTTTGTTGTTTAGTACCCTAAGTTGTGCCATTTTGTTAATAAGACACTTGAACTGAGATTCCCACCCTTGATTTAGAGATGTTTTGAGGGATGGATCTTTTTCAACTGCTGAATGTGTTCCAGAAACCTGACATACCTTTTACTGAGGAACTCTTTTTTTAGTCAAATGTTTGACTCCTGTGTCATCATGGGGGTAAGTATTGTGATGATAAGCTAAGGAAGTAAAATGAAGCTATCTAACATGGAGATGCATATGACTTCATTTAAAAAAAAAAAAAAAGTTGACCTTTTATACAGCAGTATCATGGAAATTACTCAACGGCATATAGACTTGCTTCTAGAGGACAGCACTAAATATTTCTACCACTGTAATGTTAAATAAAATCCACTCTAACATTCTCAACACTGTATTTGGTTTATGTTTCAGAACTTCAGATTCTCCTATTAGCCAACAGCAGAGCTTGTAATAAAACCAAAACAAACAAAATAACAACAAACAAAAAACCAAGACCTGGGAGGTGGTAATCTAGAAGGGGACTCCCTTACTTTCAAGAACTTTGAAAAGAAGTAAGCCTAACTTTTGCCGTGTGTGTGAACAAAACCCTCCTAATTATAGCTTAATTACGTGCCTGGCAGCATACCTCACAGCAGCTTGGTGTGAGGAATGAAGTGTCTTGCTAAAAATGCAGTACTGCAGCAGCAGGAGCAGAAATACTGCGTTCCTCTTTCCTTTTCCCTGTGCTTCCAAGCAGTATAGGTAAAGCATACGAATTTTGTGTGCAGATCTGGTTCGTTAAAATATAGGTCAAACTAGTGCTGAGAATATCGGTGTGTTAGAGTGCTAGCAGCACACCTCCAGCTTTGCTGCATGTCCTGTTGCTGTTTGGGTGGTGGTTTTGAAGAAACTATTTCTAGATCAAACTAAGTGACCCTCAGCTGTTCCATTTTTCTGCATAAGCTGACCAGAGTGCTCTTGACATGGCTCTGAGTTACTGAGTGTAGGCGATCAGCAGCCCTTGGGTGAGGATGTGCTGCAAGAAAAGGTGACACGTTTTCAAGACTTCCTTGCAGCTCAGTCTTCCAGTTGCGCTTGCAACTGATGCCAAGGTGATGGGTGATCCCTGTCACAGCTTTTAATTAATCCTGTCTGCAACAACAGGAAAATGTGGTACACCTTTCAGTAGCAATCTCTGATTCATTAAGAGTGTAATGAATAATGAAATTAATGAAAATCTGTAATAAAGTGGGAAAATATTTTTTTTCTGGACAACTCCCTCACCCTGTCCCCAGTGGTATCAGCTGGGCAGCCCTTGCTGAGGCAGCAGTTTGGCAGTGCTGGACTGCGATGGAGCTGTGCTGCATGGTGTTTAACTGGTCCTGAGTCAGATGCTGGCACAAATGTGTTAAACGCATGTGTGTGGGTGCTCTCATACTCATTTAGTAAATGGTTCTCTCCTGTCTCACTGCTGTGCACAGTCCTTAATGCTTTACAGGAGTGTGATTGCTGCAGTGCAGCTGCTTGAGATGGGAACCAAAGGATTCCTTAAGCATTGATGGTACAAAAAAGGATTTCTTGCCCATTTCTTGTCAGCAGAGAGGACAACAAAGTATTTATTGAACTTCAAGAGAGAAATGCTCCTATCTGCTGGCCAAAACTGCCACGTTTGATTTACTACTGTTTTCCCTATAACTTCTGTTTTTGCAAGCAAATGTTAATACCCCACTGAGCACAGTGGCTCCGGAAGAGGTGCAAACACATGGAGAATTGGTTTATGGAGGTAAAAAGCATAAACCTGGTCTGGGCTGGGGGGGGCAGGCCTCAGGCAGGGAAGAGGAGGTTTAAGCTCAATACCGGGCTGTGAGATGCCACTCTTGCTGCTAAGTCCCACCTTCTGTTTTTTTCCTATCAGTGCAACTTCCTATAAATTTCTTGGTGCACTGCTGTTTCCCTTGCCTTTGTAACTGCTCTGCCTGTAAGCATAATGTGTAAGTCCTATAGCTAATTCTTGCTTTAGAACACCGTAAGAGGATTCAATGCAGTTACTACTGAATCAAAAGTATTTCCACGTATGGCGTGGTTCGTTTCAGTATTATAAATAGTCATGGCTCATTCTTCCCCTCTCAAAAAAAAAAGTCATTCACTAGATTCCATAGGAACGCTTTTATAAAAATAAAATGTACATTGATTATCTCTATTCCATAACACCACACCATTGTTTATAAAACTCAATTAACTTTAATATTAAAAAATAGCTTCAGGAAGATCTGAAATGATAATTCAAACATTTTAGTCATTGAATCCCAGGCTCATCCTTAAAATATTTATTTTTACAGCTGTAAGCTCAGAGGAGGAAGTTAGTGTTCATGTGGTTTCCATCCTTCAGAGAAAAGAGTCATTATTACGGCATAAAGAAAATATCCAATCAGGATAATGAAAGTGCAGCCCACTGGCCCAATGTAAAACCAGGATGCAATGAAGTAGATCAACATCAAAGAAATGAGTGTCCTGTAGCTAGCCAGAAACCTCAGACTGATTCTTGGTCCCCAGTTCTGGCTTGTTCTGTCCTTCACCACAGGACTACATCTGATTTTCTGAATGAGGTGGGGGTTGGTAAGATGATAGCGACAAAATCTGCCAACAAAATCTTCCCTGGAGCAAAGCACGTCCATCTGATCAGCAAACTGCGGTAAGAAAAGTTAAAACATTAGTATTCTACTACAGCTACTGTCACAAAGTAAGTGTAACTTATTTTACAGTTTTCGTAAAAAGAAAATTATAGGATTATTGGAAATAGAGGAAAAAATATCAAAATGCACTTTTAAATAGAACTGCTTTAGTGCAGACTTGCTTTTATCTGTCATACCTATAGGAAGAAAAGGATTTGCTTTTCCTGTTTTAGAAACATTAATTCTGAATGATATTCCCTTTGTTCATCAAGCATAAAGAATACATTTAAAATGTTATATTTTAACATTTTGTGTAGGAAAAGCAGAATTACCTGTAGAGAAGGAGGCCTGATACTATTAGGAAATACCCACTTGAACCACAATAAAGGAGACAGAGCAAGAACAAACCAAGCCTCGTATGTGTGGGTGCAGTGAAGAACAGGAATTTGCAATGGAAAATGTAAAAGGAGACAATGTTGTACTTACCCTTTCGTTAAGAGCTGAAGATAAACGAAACAGGAGGCGGACAAGAGTTGCGTTTTCGTAGCTTCGGATGGGCTGAAGCTCAGTATCTCCTTGATACTGCACTTCAAATCTGCGTAAGCCGTTTATGATCTAGAAACAAGAAAATAAACTCCTTATCTTGTAGCTCTCTCATCTGAAACGCTTTTATATGGGCACCTCTCTTAGCCCCAGATAAACTGCATTTCTGTTGATGTAGAAGGACAACTTGTTTTTTCAAGAACAATCTAGGGTAGCTATATGGAATCTTTCTTCTCTCACCTGGTACCTGCCAAGGGGTGTAAGAACGAGGCCATCCTCGCTTTCAATGCAGTCTGGAAGCTGTTTTTTTCCATTCTCGTCTTGAGCTGTTCCACACTTCATCATCATCTGGGTCAGCTGGGCTTCATTCAGCTACTCAAGAATAACACAGTTTTAAAGCATGTATTTGATCTACCCCTTCTTCTGTTTCATTTTTCTCCCTTCACAAACGCCCTAGCAGTGGAAGCTGCTGACAGCCAGCACAGATACCAAGAACTGCTTAATAGCACCTCAGTTAGACATTAAAAGGAGATAGAAGTCTCCAGATTTCTTGTCTGTGTGTGTGTCAAATCCGAGAGAGGTGTTCTGGTTTATATGTCCCTTACTCCTTGAGAGCTGTCTTCTAAGTCAATTCTGTGTAAGAGAGTGTGGCTGACAGAGAAATCAATCTGTTCTTTGAAGTTTAACCAAACGGCCTACTTCTGGTTCACCCGTTCATCTCTAGCTGCAGCTATATTGTATTTTTATAGCTCTTTATGTTTAGAAGATACTGGACTGTTGTTAAAATTTAAGCTGTGTCTTGCCTGTTTGTAAACATGAGAACAGGCACAAGTAAAGAGACAGGTTTGCTATAAACTATAGTCCAAAAGAGTGGTCACTTGAAACAAAGTGGGTTTGATATTTAGAATCAAGAGCATCTAGTTCTATCTATAGCGAAAGTGGCTTTGAAGCGGTACGGTAAAGTCAAGCCTAAACGACATTTACAACAAAACTTGCTGCAGAGTCTCTGTGCGGCTCTGTGGCCCCTCGAAGTACAAGTGATAGAACGATGTTTGAGGAATCCTGGCTCATGTTCACACTGCCACATAGGGGCAGTTCTTAGAAAGATGTTACGTACCTTAAAGATTTGGCACAAGTATTCCAGTGCCTTCTCTAAATATTCATCTGTTTTTTTGATGCTATCTTGCCCAATTTCATCAAGGTCATTGCCTGTGTAGGAACCATTCGTTTCAGATGGTGTAAATCTAAACCATGAAAAGAAGGACTGGCTAGCCATGGTCTCTGCAGAATGGTCTGATATGGATTTCGCCGTCTGCTGTGCCTGACAAATTAACTGAGCCAGTTTTAACACCTAAAACAAACAAAAAAATAATTGTATGGGACAAATGTAAAGGACCACTAAGCATCAATACATGGAAAAAAACTGCCTTGATAACCTGGCAGTGAGAGCAAACCCAGGAAACTCACTCCCTTAGCTCATACGGACTTGTGATAAGACTGTTAGTTGCACTTCCAGTAGGCAAAGGTAGGTCTTTGCTGTTGAAGCATTTAAGAAACTTGAGTGCTTCTTAGTTTTTTAGCTGCTTTTTTTTCCTCCTGCTATTTTTATCTGACTGGCTTATAGCTACTAATCAATATAATGAATCAGAAGTTCACAGTAAGCATGTTTGAAAGGAAATACTTGCAATAAACTTCTCCAAGGCAGCAAACCGTTACATTAACTTCTTATTTAGCAAATAGCAGCAAGCAGATTTTACAGCTGTGCTGGATTGAGAGCCCTCAAACTCAACTATACAGTAGTGTAGTGTGGAAAGTTTTCCACTCTCACCGTCTCATAATATGGATGCTGAGCACTGAGAAAACACCTGTGAAAGCAGAAAGACACATGACAAGACACTTGTTGCTTACCAGATTTCTGACTTCTGTGCCAAACATCTGTTTATACTGGAAGTCCTGTCCTTCCAGGCTGTAAACATGACTCTTCACCTTAAATGAGGCATCTGTAATAGCTGGAGGCCACGATGAGAGGAAACTTCCACCAAGTGTGGGTGTCATAAAAAGTCGGTGTTGACGATGGGGAATAACAAGTTCTGGCTCCAGGAATAACTGTTCTCCTAGAATTTGAGGGAAGTAGTGAAGATGGTTACATAATACTTCTGTTTTCACCTGGGGAAGGTCTAGCTACAAAACATATTAAGTCTGCTGGGCAACTTGCTTTTAGGTAGGCAGGTAGTTCTAGGAGGAAAGAGGCCTTAATTGCCTTTTTTTTTTTTTTTCATTTAATTCTCTCTGCCCGCAGCAGAAAATGTCAGAGGGCATTTACATGCAGACCACACAGACAGCATTTTAAGCCTGTAACTTTTTTTTCAACAAAGGCAGTGGAAAATTGTGACACTTAAGACACTGATAATTGTCAAATCTTGCCTCTCCCAAATTTACTGTGTCCTAATTATCCTGCAGTGCATACATGACTAGCTATTTTGCTAAGTAGAGATACCTTTAACGATATAAGAAGTTTTAATCCTGAGGTAAATAATCAAGTAAGACAAGTGTAAGAAAAACTGACTTTATTGTAAACACCCAATATTATGTTGTTTATTTTTTAAAGAAAAATTGTGGAATGAAATCTAAATGATGGTGGTTAGAAAAGAACTATAGACATACTAAACCAATTTGACAAACATTAGTGAAGACACACAGGCTTTGAATGGCAAAACAGCATGCAAAATGGGAGAGTAAGTCTATTCACCTCAGTGCTTCAGAGGTAAGATGTAGCCATTATGAAGAAGCATTGAGACTGGACAGCGTAAGATGTCAAAATATCCATTTACCTTTCTGGATCATTTCAGCTAGATTGGGTTGAGCAAAGACCTTGGCTACTCGGAACACCATGAGAGCATTTTTTGGACTGACCAAGTCTGTTCGAAGGGCTCTGTTCAGAAATCCTACAAACAGCTTAGTATACATGAGTAGATTTTCTTGAATGAAGGCAGCCCTGTGAAAATGAGTACAGGATTTGTGAGTACAACTATTTAAATAATTCTTGTTTTGTCTTCCACCAAATGAGTCTTTAAGAGAATGTTTTATACTGTCTCTGGAAAGATGGTCTATTTGCACTGAAACAAAAGAATACTCTCAGAGCAAAGCCTGTATTGTAACAAACCATCTCTGATCTTGTATGGGAAGCTAATTCAGGTTGGTGGATGCTTCCTGAAATTCTGCTGGTTTACTCAGGATCTGCATAAACTTGAGGCTTGATTCAGATTACTCACAGTTGCTTTCCTCCTTACCATTTCTCTGACACGCTGCGAGGCAAGGGCTCTGCACTTTGTGGTGGCTTTTCTGGAGCATACCTCCAAGGCTGCAAGTAACTTAACCACATCTCAAGAACCTAAGCACAATCACACATAAAAACACATGAGTATCAATACTTTTTGGAAACGAAGACAGAAAGGGGTTTTGTTTCTTTCTTTTAAACCTAGTGAATATTATCTTAATGACAGCTAAAAGTTTCTAGGAATAAAGCACTCTAGTAATCTGAGTATCTTAGAAAAAGAACTGAAAAAAACCTACGTGCATGTTCATTGGGACCAATTTGGATTTTCTGTTAATACCCAAATGAGACAGCACTCAAACAGCTACTACAAAAAAAGAAAACTTAGTTGGTGGCTACATTTAAGGTGCATTTAACAGCTCTGGTAGTGTTCACTGAATCCTTATTGAAGTAAGTAAAGAAGATGCTACACTAGTATAATTTCAGCTTTTCTGCATAGACATGCCCACCACCCTGAGGAAACACAGTGGAGTCCTGATTGCACTGAAGCCAAGAACAGGTTTGCCATGGCCTCTGTAAACGTTTCCTCTGATGTTCTGCCTTACCAGGTGTACCTCAAACACTGCACTATCACTAAATACAGGTCTAGTGAGCAAGAACTAGCCTTGTTACATTCTGTATTTTTAAACTCCTACATTAATTACTAGGAGTCATGGTCTGATGTATTTCTTTTCCTGCTTGCAAGAGGTAATATTTGCAGTATCTTGCTATGATAAATTAGTATTGTATTACCTTTGTTTAATGACATATTTGATAAGAAATTAGGACCTATAAGAATGCATCTGTTTTAAGAGTAACACCTACTTCTTTTCAATCGACAGCCATTTTCAGTGTCAGGAAAATCACCTAACAACCTGTAGTAGTTCTGTCTAATCGGCACTCTTTTTCTAACATTAAATGTATATGTTAGAAATGTGTAAAGAATTTCACTGTAAAATGTATAAGTTTCACTGTAAATGTATAAAGAATTTCACTGCTGTAGAAAAAAACCCAACACTTAAAGACCAAGAAATAGCTGCTAAACAGCACTAACTAATGACTAGTTCTGTTGAGTACAGACTTAGAAGCAGGTACGTACTGCTCTGAAAGAGGCATCCAGAGGCCAGTGGCCAAAACAGTGTTGCAGAAAGATATAAAGTTTCTCCTGGACAAACCGAGGAATTACAACCCTGCAAACAGATTCAAAGACACTCACATGTATCAACCAGCAGCAAATTTTATAAAAAAAAATCCCAACCCAGCCAGCTAAAAACCTGACACACTTCCACAAATGCAAATACAGAAAGGACTGACCCAAACTGGTTCTTTAACTGAAGCAATTTCTGGCCATTGAATTTTAACTCAACTACATAAATACAAAATTCTCCACTAACCTTGGCCAGAAACCTCTGGTAGCATTTTCTTTTCTCTGACTTGTGCCAAGATACAGACTAGAGTAATAGCAAGACATCCCCCCTCCTGGAGCTACCCCCCCATCTAGTGGATGTGAGAAACATAATCCATTAGCTCTCATGCACTTCTGTATTTAACCACCAAAACAACCTAATTCAACCTCTCAGTGACAGCAGAGCTTTTCAGGGAGAAGCTCTGTGTTTCAGACAGGATGCTCAGGTACCTACCTTTTAAACTCCTCTAGTGGGCTGGCTGTGTGGGAGTGGGCCGAGGGGGAGAGAGGCTCTGGTTTCAGGCTATTGCTGAAAGCATGCAGATGTTTCACAAGCAGTCTTACCACTAGCACGTGTTCTTCAGTGGGCTTAAATGACTCCTAGATTCAAAGCAAAAGACAGGAAGATAATGAATACCATATGCTAAATGTCCAGGAGATAATTCAGGAAAATTATATTCTCAGGTCAGAAATCAAAATACAAGAAATGCTCTCTTTCTTCTAGGTTCTTCACCAAGTTTGGTGCCACCTGATTTTAGACAGACTTGCTCCCCAGGACAAGCTACATCAATCTTCTGCCATCAGTTTAATAAGAAACAGTAGCATATTTTTGATAATGTGACTCTAAGAAAAAGTATCTACAGTACTCTAATGCAGTGAATTTCAGGCTAGCGTTAAACAACAGAATAACTTGTAGATTTTGACTTACCCCTTTTTGAAAAAAAATAGTCAGCCTTTCATTATGGTTATAAGTTCATTGCTGCGGACAGCACAACACATCCTTTGTTTATGCTCTTGGCTGGCTTTACTGAATTCTCCTTCCTATGCTGGTACTCATCTACCTTATAAGAAAGAATAATCCTAGAAAGAGTTATGGCAAGAACAAGAACTGCTTCAAGTCCTGCGTGATCCTGTTGCTTCCCAGTATCATTATGGCTAGAAGTAGCCTGGGTGGCAGTAGCACAAGGAGTCACGGTGAGCCACAGTGATGTTACTAATAAACAGGTGAGTGTATGATATAGCAGGGACATGAATGAGATAAAAAAGAGGTAGTTCTCCTGAGTGCCCAGCACCAGAGCTGGTCTGTTGCAGAATCTGGGGACAAAGCACTAACTCCTTTGCTACTGTAATTTGCTTTAAGAGTAGTGAACTAATCTCAACGCACTACTGAAGGCAGATTCTAAGATATCATTTGTATTCTAAGTTCCACAGCCCTCATGTTTCTCAGAAGGTGAGAAGAATGTACATGAAACAAAAGTTACAGCTGCAAGTATAATGGAAGATGCCAGAAGAGTGTATTAGACAACAGCTGCAAGATGATTCCAGGATGCCAAACGTAGCCATGCTGAGGTAAGATGCTGAATATGACTCTGGGGGACTGGTAGGCATTTTTATAGAAAAAGCTTCCACTTCTTAAATCCCATTTAATAGTATTTCCAGTGCTGGGAGGGAGTGTGTATCTTTGTGTGTCCTTTCTCTGCAATGTCTAGGGCAAAGCAGATATGTTTTTACCATCTCTTAGGATTTTTAGTACGCTGTAAAGTTCATTCCAGAAAAAGATTCAAGGCCTGATGATAGGTATAGTCATGTAGTACAGCCAGATCTGAGACTCTTCTAAGAGGGAGGATAACCTGTTACTAGTCCTAATGGAGGCTAGTCTTGTGTTCTTGACAGCTCCTGGTAAGTCAGCATGTTTTCTTCAGTCCTGAGGAGAGCTTATAAAAGAGGGTAGAACTCTGAGAAGTTACTTGGTCCCAAGAGTTTAGATCAGGATCTCTAAAAGCAATTAGAAAGGTTGAGTACCCTGCTATAGGCCTTGAAAGGGTGTAATTTAAAAAAAAAAAAAAATCCAGGCTCCCCTGAGGGTACCTTTTGAACTTACAAAACCACCAGTACCAGTATTTCAATCCATCACTTCAGATGATGCTAGTAGTTTTTCCACTTAGCAATTCTGACAATTTCCTCTTAGCCTGATCAGCACCATGACGAACATTACTGGTTCAAAAGTATTTTTCCTCACAAGTGTTTTTGTTTTCAAACCGTAGCTTATAGGATGGATGTATACCACTCTTTTCTTAACATGATAATTAGATAAACATAATAGTAAAAAAGACTTAAAGACAAGTAGTAGTTCCTGTTTTCCTTTTTAAGCAGTACCTTGAGATCTCACAGCACTTTATTTTTTTTTTTTAAGGATTAAACAGCAGGAAAATTCCACGTAGTGCTAAAGAGCTTTACAGTATAGTAAGAGCTTTATAGTACATATGCTCAGCCCTCCCCTTTCCCAAAATGAAGACCCAATGAATAAAGAGCTGAAGAAGGGAAAGAGGAATCAGCAATCTGTTCCAACAGGAATGTTTTTACATGCACATTTCCTGAACAATCTGCAAATGTACCACTCGTGTGCTTTTGCAAAACTGGGCAGTCAAGTTCCCACTGCCACTACAAATTTAGTATATCCAATGGCATTTCACTGGCTAAAACCCCCCTAGATGTTACCTACCTTTATCTTTAGGTGATGGCCATGCAAATTCTGATCTTCTCTTCCACACAAGGTTTGCTTACGTAACTAGTGTGTGAGGGGCAGAAATCTGCCATTGGTGAAGGCAGTTTTGGTGTCAAAAAATGTCAGCATAGCTGATAAGCCTCTTTCTACAATGCATTACAAGAAGGCATCTCTAAAAATGGAGTTCCCAATTAATCCTTATAATGATAGATTTTTAACTATTTTCTCCATGACCTTTGATAATACCTCTTAGTATCTGTTTTCACTGCAAATTTAGTAAATCTCAATGCAGTGTCCTCAATGAAGTCATAAAACCACATCTTAGCAGAAAAAGCTGCTGTAGAGCTAGCACCATTACACTTTGCAGATTATATGGTGGAACAAGATTTTTAAAAAGGAAACAAAATGAAAAGATGATAATACTTGGTATGCGTGGAGGGCCTGGTAGCTGGATTGGGCAGGACTACCGTGGTGTTTACTGGAGATACTGAGTCGGTAGTGGAGAACCTCCAGCTGAGACAACAGAAACAAAAAGGAAGGGGAGGGAGGGAAAAAAGGAGAGAAGAGAGCAAGAGAAAAATAAAGTGAGAATGAGCCCAAGGAAGAAGGGTTTGGGGGAAAAATGAACATCACAAATACAGTCAGGGACAACATATCACAGTAACAACTGCAGCTACAGTATCCTCTTCTCTCTGGTGTTCAGTAGATTGATTCCACAGTATTTCATACCCTTTCTCAACTTGGAACTTAATCAACTAGCTTTGGCCAAACAATGCCAGGTTGGATGAGGCTTTGAGCAACCTGGTCTAGTGGAAGGTGTCCCTGCCCATGGCAGGGGGTTGGAACTAGATGATCTTTAAGATCCTTTCCAACCCAAACCATTCTATGATTGGAAATACAACTGGGAGCAGGGGTCAAAAAAGTATAGCAGGAAGTGGCTGTGGCTGTTCTCTTTGCAACCCTCAGAGCAAGTACTGGTTTTGAGCTGATTACTTTGATTTGATTACTCATTTGGAGCTTCTGCCAAACTCACCATTTCAGAAGTTCACTGAACTTGGTCATTTCTTCCATTGCTGCTGGAGAAGCAGGATTTGTATACAGGGAAGAAACTCAAATGGATACTTTCTTCTTCCCAAAGAACGGAAGAAAAAAGTTTGGCTTTTTATAATCACGGTGAGCCTGTCCAGTAAGCTTCCCGTTCAGAGAAATCCTCTGTTTTCTCTTTCTACTTAAAGGCCATTTGGGAAGGCTGCAGGTCTTGTGAAGTTCCTCAAAAGAGGCGGAAATTACTTTCATTATTAGGGAAATATCACAAAATAGCACAAAAAAGGCAAAAGACAGACCTTTTGTTATATGCTACTGCAAAAGGCATCTTGCCTTAACACTGAAATCTCTGCAAGCAGCCAGATCCTTTCTCGGATGAATTTAAAGAGTATTTTTTGACAATATGACAGTGAAGAGGATACTGTAGCGACAGCGACACACATGTATGAAATTAATGAAAAAACATAAAACAAAAAATGTACACTACACAGATCCCAATGACTATTGTCAGGCATCTAAACTAACTCTCCAGATCACACCTCTGCTGTCTTTGAACCGCCCCTACCCAACCTCCTCTAGTGCCAGTTTGGTATCTTTTAGTTTTACACTCTTAGAGTGGTAGGATGGCTACTGCACGCTCCGCTACAGCTCAAACACATTGTCTGCTCCATAACTGACTCTGCTGCCACAGGAATCAGCAAGAGCCTGTACTCTAATGGGTGTTCCACGTGCAGTGCTGGGGTCTGGCACCTGGCTTTGGAAGGTCAGGAAGCATTACATAAAATTTTATCTAACAGTTTCTTTTTAAGGGTTTATTGTGATTACAGCAGAAGGGAATGGGAAAAGAGATGCTGCAGACTTGGGCTCTGGATCATCTGAGAAAGAAAAAGCAAATAGACATGTAAAAGAATGGGAAAATAGTTAAATTAATGGGGAAAACAGTGAAACTCAGCATAGCAAATAGCGTCAACCACAGGTTCACACCAGACCCAGAGAGAATTCAAAGCAGTGAAGTAGAAAAGAAGTACATCTTCTCAAAATAAATTATTTACTATTCATACCTATTCCACCACCTTCTACTTGTAAAGAGAAGTCTGTGATGACACTAACAAGGTTTAAGAAAAACCTGTCGTTCCTTGAGGCACTTCACAGGAAAGTTAGATATCTGGGACCTGGCTTGGCTCATCAAAGCAAACAAGTCTGGCTGCTGGGCAAAAAAAGAGCAAGTTCTTTGGAACCTCGTCCCACCTTCCAGTACAGGCGTGTAGCCATTGCAAGTCACGGATGGGATGAACAGTCCCTAATTACCCCTCCTTCCAAAAGCACAGAAGACTAAATGGAATCAAGTGAACCTGCATAATTATTAACAATTTTAAGAATAAGGTTTAGGGTGATCTTGGGTTTCCAGTCAAGCCCTTTAACCCTTAAGTTAAAACAAAACTTGCATTTCTGCATATTCTGCTTCCTCATTTGGGGAACTATGAAGCAGATTATTCTCCTTCAGCCCACCCTGAGACCAGTTTACAGAGCTTAGTGTAAGCATCACAGGCTTATGAATAGTCCTGTTCCTAGCTGATCTGGAACCTTTCCTCAGTCCTGCAGGAGGGATCGTTCATCCATTTATGGATGTCACGGGGAATTCCAGTCCCCTATTCAGGTGTTCGAACCTCCAAAGAGTAAAGACTTCCTTTTTTACATACCCATGATTACTTCCCATCAAAGATGAAACCAAAATACCATCAGGGAGTTATGGCCTCAAGTTGTGGCTCAACGCACCTTGTGGAGGATCCTGAAGTGATGATTTCAGAGAACTTAAGCTCTACCTAGGCCCTGTAACATAACACTGATAGTCACTGTCTATAACTGCTGCTCCCTGCTGTTAGAAGAGAGCATCTGAAATACAGAGGGTGTACAGAGGAGAGAAGTTTAAAGCAATCATTATTTCTGGCCTAAGCACAGCGCTTGATGCACAGAGACTGGACAGACAGACAGACCAAAGGTACTTCAAGCAAAGCCTTTCCATCACAGGTGCACAGCCATGCTGCTTGGAGTCCTAAGTGGAGACTTTGCAACATTAGTGAGTCTGCGTTTTGACCTCAACTTTAAGAATAAAAGACAAAACCTATCACACTTCAACTCTCCAGTGTTTTTCCCTAGCAAAATATAAATACGTATGTTATTTTATAGCCTGTGGAGTGAAGGATCAGAATTTCTCAGTCAATCAACTCTTTCACACAGGAATAAATCCTGAGTAGCATTTCTGTCCCCTTCTATGAAAGACCCACTATGACCCAGAGGGAATTCAGAGGATCTACATTTTCTCCTTCGAATTCCCGTTACATTTATAACACCTTTGATCTTAGCCTCCCCAACACTTACTTAGTTTTTACATGCAGGAGTTTGTTACTGAGCAGGTCACGACAAACTGCTTAAAACAGTGTATTTATTATCTGAGCAAGAGCTTCTACGATATTCTGAACTCTGTAGCTACAGAATTGCTTCTGGCACCATTATGGTGAAAAGCATATTTTAGAATATGAAACAACAAAAATGGCCTATCCACTTAACACTGAAGGGCAGTTTAGTAAAATTTCCTTTTTTTTTTTTTTTTTTAATTTGGATTTATGCTAAAAAGTGGTTACGGATCTTAGAAATTACTAATTGGCATTTCAGTATCATTTGCTATCGCTGCTGGAAATCAATTTTAGCTATTTTTAGCAGCCATGTTGCCCCAGTGGGATTTAACACTATGGTTTTATAGTGGTATCTTCCCCATCACTACTAGTTTGATTATTGGTGTTCAGATTGTTGTGACCATTCCACAAACTTGTCTTTTACAAAAAAAAACAAAACAAAAACAACACAACTTCTGCAATGAAGGCAAATCTGGACGACACACTTATTCACAACATTCTCCATAGCCAGATTAGCAATTTTGACACACTCATGTAGATACTCTGATAAGTTACTTATTTCCTTTGGACCAATATACCAAAAAAATGATCCACAGAATAGGAAATTTACCCCTAGGTAAGAGCTCAAACATCAGATGACGCTCATGAATGAAGTACAAACTATTACCTTGACATGAGGGGACTGCATTTTCTGATACATTTCCAGTGAATAATGATGAAGCCACATTTCAACAAAGATCTGCAAAACAAATGTTTTCTCAGCTAGGGAAAGAGAAATAATCCAGGATTTGTCAGTCACAAGCTAGGTATAAGGAAGACTATAGTGTATAATTTGAACACTAAACTGTACTTGTAAGTAGACAGGCACCTATTCAGAGATGTTTCAGGTTATCATCACGTCAGTGCAAATGACTGAGTTGGCATACTGCTAGCACCCGTTAAGCATCAATAATTCAGTTCAGCAACATAGTAGGAACTTGTTTCAGAACAACTGTTAAGTCCAGATTCTCCTTTCCCTTCCCTTGATGGTGAAGAGAACCAACTTCTCTGTGCTCAACCTTTGCTTAGAGCATAGAACTGATGTAAGATTAAAGAAGGAAAAAAAAAAAGAAAATTCAGTTTAGAAACTTTTCTGGAAAAAATGACTCAAACGCTTGAGTCAGCTGTTAGATATGCAGTCTAAAAAAAGATATTAAGTGCCTTTCTAAATTACAACTTAGCAGTTTCACAGTTGTTCTTTGTTTCACTAACAGAAAACAACTGCACTGCTCAATTCCAAGAACAAGCTAAAGCAAAACAGCATAACTGTCTCTGGTTTAAAAAGAAGAGATTCCTCAGCAGCAAGAAATGCTGTGGGTCGTTCTCTTCCTTAAGTCCAACTTACCTGAAGCAGTGTTTCTGATCTCCAGATCTCCTGGGAAGCTGGGTCAGCATTCACAGAAGGCTGATGGGCAATGTGCCGTTTCAGCAGGCTGGTGTGATGCATGCCGTAGGAAGTGAAAGGCACTGCTGGAGACCTTTAAAGACAAGTGCATGGAAATGCTGAAGTCAGTAAGCCTCAGTAGAGGGAAATATATCATTGCTTTTAATCACTGGTTTATAAAT
Source organism: Tauraco erythrolophus (assembly GCF_009769465.1). Taxonomy (NCBI): domain Eukaryota; kingdom Metazoa; phylum Chordata; class Aves; order Musophagiformes; family Musophagidae; genus Tauraco; species Tauraco erythrolophus. Next base: position 5,671,183 of record NC_141483.1, on the reverse strand, counting down.
GGGAAAACAGTCTTTAAGAAGTAAAACTGCATAATCGATTACAAGTTTCAAACTTCTGCAACATGCTGTAATTACTAGTCGCTTTAACTACAAACATACGCTACATCACTACTCATACTGCATTGCGCCAGCTTTACACAGACCTGATGTTATGTTCACTAATACATGGGTTTTTACTTTCTCCTATTCAGTTTATTTTCTTTCACTCTGCCTTCCATATTCATAGTTTACCTGATCTGTATTTTCCTAGGTATATGCTCAACAGACCATGGAAACTGATATTTGAAATGTATTTAAAATGCAGTTATATAAAACATAATGGCTATTTATTTTCACATTTGTATAAAATTGCTAATATTGATAACATTTTATGAATTCCAGTAGCAAAACCAATTTTGAAAATGTGGATTTTCACACACTGAGCTATTACAAAGAATGAAAGACTGGGTGCTTGTACTGGAGAATTTTCACTTCAACTTTGTGAGTTTGGTTTTATGCCATTATCACATAGACATATACAACTGCAGTAAGCGGTCAAAAATCTTTCATCCTCTTCCTTCCAGTTGTGGCTAACTAGCTTGATCTATTACCATGCAAAAAGTCACCTGACATGCAGTCACTCATTATACGGTTTGATTACTAATATGTGTCTTGGCTTTTTATATCAGGAAGTTATGAACTAAGAAACCTACGAGCACTATCAGTCTGCAACAAAGCCACAGACGTGGTCCTGACACAGCAATTTCAGAACTGCAAAACAGGTAATGAGAGCATGAAACAATTAAGGATGGCAACCTCAGCACTGAAACAAAATGACCAACTGCCAAGTTGTCTGGCTTTGTAGCAACAATCAATGAAAGATGCAACTTTCCTTGTAACGGTGGTTACACGTACCATATGTATCTGAAGATAGTAAAAACTGTGAAGTACAGTCAGATCTGTCCTACTGCAGTTGCAGGGCACAAAACACAACTGGACTTGCTGAACTGATTAATTTTTGTTGCCTGTACATGCCTTTTTTGCTCCAATAATAGCTACCTTTCAGACTTTCAAATGAAACTTTCATGGTAAAATTAAGTGAACATAAATCTATTTAATTTTTGTAGCTATATAATAATTATCTAATACAGATCATAAAGAGCAGAGATGTTTTGTGCTTTAGTTAGAGATTTTGTTCCAACAAGCCATGTTTTGTAAGCAATTTGCCTCTGGCACTGTAGTCATTACCTGGGAGTCGGGGAAGGGATGGCTCCCCCAGGATTTGAAGAAGGTGGAGGAAGGACACTTCCTTCTGTGGGTAGGAAACACTTCAGGTATGTGTCCACCAAGATGAAATAAGCACTGTTGGAAGGGCTGACGTGATGGGTGACGGGTGAGTTCTGAAACAGACACACAGGATATATATATACCTGGAGCTACATACTGTTACTTTAAGCTACTGCTAGGGAGTGTCTGCTACACAGCCAGACCCTTTTAGTATAAATAAGCAGAAGCCCAGTGGTTATAAAGGGTGAATTGACAACAAAGACACCTTGGAGCAATGGTAAAGTAACTAACTGCAAGCGTGCAGTGTTACAAAGCACAGGTACCAACAGGGAGACGAACCAAATAACCAGAAACCATAGAACAAATCTGTGGTTATGACTGTATAACTGGTGTTATTGGACAGAGGGGTAGGAAACCCATTTGGAATCCATTGCCTGCTCCGTGTTGGTATGTTGTTGGACAGACTGCTTACTAGTATATCTAAGGTGAGTATTTTGTTTATTACCCAGTCTTACATCATCAACCGAACCAAAGCAGTAACAAATTCTAAAAGTAGAGATTAAACTGCTGTTAATTTAGCTGGAGAGCATCTCAGCAGCCTCTTAAAGCATTATGAAGAAAGGCTAATTCTATTCTAAGAGAAAAATTGTGAAACATACTTACCTTCTGTGTAATCAAACTAATTGCAAAGTAAAACATGTAATATTCAAATGGATCTAGAAGAACAGTCAAGGATCAGATAATCAAAAAAAAAACACAACAGGTACAGCTGTTAGATATCTGGGGATGCTGAATAGACAGGAATTTTTTATTTTGTCAGTGCTAAATTAACTTTCTAGAGCTTAACAGCAAATTCAGCTTTGCCTTCTTGCTTTCAAACAAACTGACTCAAATATTGGTAACTGAGGTTTTCTCTATTTGGCAAAGTGTGTTCGCATTACTCTCCTTAGCACGTTTGGCTATCTCAGACTGAAACCACTGCAGCTGCAGCTATGCTGCTTCCAGCAAGTACACTAGCTGCAAAGTTAACATGCCCTTTTTCTATCATCTTACATAAACTATGAGTAGTTACAACAACAAAAATTGTGAAATACAGGCTCTACTGAAATAATTGGAAATTTTGTTGCTGACTTGAATAAGGCCAAAAATTCCCCCACAAGGGTTTATAAGAGGAGGACAAATTTATTTTTCATTGGAATCTAAACACTTACCATCAGCCCAAACTCTTTAGCGTAACATGATTTACTGCAGACACATAATAAATATACAACAGAAATGCTCGTAATCTCTCAGTTTTAGATATTTAAAAGGAATTAAACAGCCAACTGTTAAAAGGATACTAAGAGCCAAATTCAAACCTAAACCACCAGATGAAGGAAACTGGACTTTGTTGTGGTATAAAGAGCATTCTGGTAGGACTTGCTCTTGTATTGAAGCCTTCACAGGGCCCTGAAAGACAAAGTAATGAAATATTAATCTGGCTACTAAGCATATTGCAGAGTATGTTTTCAGATAGTGAAGTTCTTCTGCATTCCAGCATTCTGTGATACCTGCGTTCAGCTCAGTGGGATTTTACTGCATTGCAGTAGCTCCTTGTGCAAATGCATACACTTTAGATTAATTGCCAACTTTCTCACTCAGAATGAGTGTTCGGTATAAGAAGAAAAATGAGTCTTCACCAAGACTTTTCCAGTTGGAGCGAGAGCAGCAGAAGACTGGTGTTTGCCTGATAGCTGATGGTTTTGTTACGGTAACTGAGCTGTGGACCAGCAATTACTATATACTCAAATGACCTTTCCTTTTGTTAAAGACTGTAGAATTATATGAATCAATTTCTAGATACCAGGTAGCTGGTAGCAATGGAAGAAACATAGTGAAACAACTCTACAGACAAACATTTTTGTTTGAAATGTTGTACTTCGTATCCAGGATAACAGTTTTCAAACACGTGAGCACAAAGCACAGCTAGAGAAGGCACTGCTCTGTGATGAGCTTGGAAAACTATTTTCAGTCCTGCAACTAATGGTAACCAAGATAAAGGACACAACTTTCTTTGGGGACAGGATAAGAATCACAATGCAGCTTTCTTGGCTGAACAGCACAACTATCTAGCTGCTGACAGCCACTATCTCCTACAAAGTTTATGGCTGGGAACTCTCCTCCTCTAGCAACTGTTTAAAGAAACGGGTGTGCTCTAAACCTGGAGCACTGAGGCTATTCCTTGGCTTATATTGAACTGTATGTATAAAGTGTGCGCAAAGTTCCAGTAGCTGCAACAACAACTGCATTCTCTCCTTATAAATTTTTCAGTTACTCACTGGAAGGTATGAGACTGGGAAATCGTATCTGTACTCTTCTGCTTGGAGTTTGTAAACCAGCTTCATCATTGGGCCACTGCAAACAAGCATCAGATAGAAAATCCATGGTAAGTACCCTCTCCTGCCTCACTTTTGTGAAGTTATGTTTGCACAATGGAAAAAGGTCAAACACTGGTCATTTGTTCACCATACATTTTTTAATCTGTGCTGAAATAAATGATTCTACCTGGGATCTAGGAAATCCAAAGCCACAGAATATTCAGTAGGATTCGTTCTTCCTTGCAAACACCGAAGATTCCAGCCTACGATGATGCCATCCAGGCTACCAAAAATGCTTTCCACCAGCCATGGGAAGATGCCATGTAGTTCCTTTAAGAAAAACAGACACAAATAGTTAATGTGTACAATTCCTCACTTGAACAGTCTCTATTGCACGTACTAGAATGCACAAAGATGCTGTCTTCCAGCTATTTAGGACTGTTTCCAGATTATCACTGGGCAGAGCTTCCATTCAAAAGAATGTATTATGATATGGCAATTACAGGAAATCTATCCTGATTTCTGATCCTACTAAAGTTCCAGTTATACTCATCAGCATCACGTGCAGTTTGTCGCATTTTAAAAACTAGTTTTCCTTGTACATTGAGGCTGAAAGGTATTAATAAAACACAGTCAGTCAATCTTTTAATGACTGGAACAATCTTTTAATGACTAGAAAAGGTTTTTCTCTTGGGGAACACTGGATTCCCACTGTTTCACCTGGGGCCCTCAAAACTCTTGATAAGAAAAACAGGAACAAAGAAAACAGGAATATGAAAAAAACAATTTCCCCTGAAATACGCTGGGCAGTGAGTTTCTGGAAAGGCAGCGACTGCTCACCTTGGCAGGAAACTCCTCAATGATCGTCTCCAGATCGTGGCACCTCTGGACAAACGGCTTGTTCACGCAATCTGCCTTCAGAGTGGCCTGTTACAAATCGGAAAGGAAATCGGATCGCCGCGGCCAGAAAGGGCGGTTCTTACCACGGCCGCGACTTAAAAATCCGCTAATCGCGCCGCTCCTCCGGTACGGCGCTTCTGCCGGCACGGCTGAAGCTACTGACCGACCTTGTAACCTCGCAGGTACGTAACGAAGCTGATCGTTAACCAAAACCGCGAGTGCAGCCGAAACGGGCCCCCCGCCCCGCTCCCCTCCGTTCCCCGCCCGGCCCGGCCCGGCCCCGCGGGCTCGGTGCCGCGGCCTCCCCGCGCCCGCCCGCCGCTGCCCACCCACCAGCAGGAAGCTGGGCTGCGGCAGGTGCGGGCCGGCCATGCCGCTTCTCCCCGCGCCCGCCGTGGTGCTGCAGGACGAGGCGCGAAAACGGCCGGTACCGGCGCGCGGCGGGACCGCGGCGCCCGCTGCCTCCGCGCCGCCGCCTCCCGCGCTGGGCGCCGGCGCAGCGCTTTGCGTCACCGCTGTCGGCCGGCGCGCCGCTGTGACGCCACCCCCCGCGGCGGGGCGCGTGCCGCTGTTGCCACGGTGACGAGCCCGGAGAGGTTCCCGCTCGACATGGCCGCGCCGAGAGCAGGCCCTGCCCCGGGCGGCGGCGGCGCCGCGACCCGAGTGGCCTCAGCCCCTTCCCCAGAATCCGTGTGGGCGCTGCGGGCCGCGGCGGCCGTCCCTTTGGCGGCCGCTCCGGGTGTGCTCATGAGAGCGGCCGGTGCCGCGGGACGAAAGGGCCGGCGGCAGCTCGGGGTTGGGCGGCGGGGAAGGTGAAGCCGTCGCTGGCTCAGATATTGGTGCTTGGAGCAAACTGAACGTCTTGTGAGCAAATTAACGGCAGTGTGGGCAAAGACACACCGCGCTGGCGGTACATGCTTCCTGCCTGCTCGAAAGGACCGTTTTCATCCAAACTGGGGGCGAATTTAAAAACAGTGTATTAGAAGACCATCACAACACTGTGGAGGAAAACGAGAAGTTTTTTTATAGAAGTGTGTTAAATGACTGGAAAACTATGTCAGAAAATGAGGCAGCTGTGGCAGGAGGCTGTTAGAAACGAGAGCTGCGCCCATCAGTCGAGCTGTAGGAAACAGTAATTACACATTCATAGAATCATTTGGTTGGAAGAGACCCTCAAGATGATCGAGTCCAGCCATTCACCCTGCACTGTCAGGGTCCCTAAACCATGTTCCTCAACACCAAATCCACATGGTTTTTTAACACCTCCAGGGATGGGGACTCCACCGCCTCCCTGGGCAGTCTGTTCCAATACTTTACAACCCTCTCTGTAAAGAAATTCTTCCTGATATCTAACCTAAATTTCCCCTGGCGTAACTTGAGGCCATCCCTTCTCGTCCTGTCATTCATAATGTGGGAGAAGAGACCGACCGCCATCTCCCTACAACTTCCTTTCAGGTAATTGTAGAGGTGATAAGGTCCAAGTTAAGAGAATAGATGAGGGAAGCTGAAGGCACCCGGAAAAATACAAGGTTATAGAGGTAAGAATAATCACTTCTCAGTGTATGAAGAGAGCGAAATAAATCCTTGTGATGGTAATGTTGCACCAGTAGGTAGACAAAATTAAAATTGCTAATAAGGCAGAAGAGTGTTTGGTACGTGCTTGTGATTCATATTTAGAAGGAAGCAAGATGCTATGTTTAATTGCAAAGCCCCGGTAATTCGTGTGCAAGAAAAATAGGCAGAAAAACTGTCTGCTGCTCATTGTTTAAAAAATTGGGAATTTTGAGGAAATTCCATAAAACCAGAGGAATGCTGATGTTGTGCCAGTATTCAGAAAAAAAATCCACTCAGAGGTCTAGGAAAGAATAATTAATTTTATAAAATACTAAAGATAGCTATATAATTGACACCAGTAAACATGATTACAGAAAATAATGCTGCTCAGACGAGTTTGGTTTTGTTTGTGACAAGATTTACAGGATTTGTCAGAAAAGATCAGTATGGGTAAAATGTAGATTTTCTTCATCATTTTGATTTTTTCATGTGAGGAGGTGCAGGAATAGTTGGGTGAAATGGTCCAGTTTGGGTTGTGTAGGAGGTGAAACGAAATGATGTGGCCTCATACTCCACTGCTGTCATTAACAGTGAAACAAAGTGTAAAAGTTGTGTTTGTAGCGCCAGCTCTGGCCCTGCAAGGTGACTTTATTAATCCAGTTTAGTAGATTTATTTACCAGTGTAAAACAATTCAATATTTACACAAATATTTAAGGATCAGATTAAAAATGGTACGTTATTTCTTGGTATTGACATGTGCTTCCACTCCAATCTGCTTTTCCCAGACTGGCTCTCAAAACTGCATTTTGATCTCGGCAGTCCAAAGAGGAGGGAAGGCAGCAGCTCCAGTGGCAGTAGAGCCATCCAGTTCCTTGCTACTGAAAAGCAAATCAGCAGCTTTTCAGACAGCCCCATCTGGAATTCTGCCAGACAATTAATTTGCTTGTTCCTTTCCTTTTATTATATTATATATGTGTTTGGGGTTTTTTTTAACAAATGTCCAGTTTTTGAATGTAGCAAGCTGGTAACGGGTGACAGAAGAGTTCTTTGACGTGTACAAAAGTGTGGTTGACTAGAACTGTTTGAGCTATGTTTGCTGTGATGCATAGACGTGTTTGTCCTGGGGGGGATGCTGGCCATGTTTTAAAAGTACATTTGCAGATGGAGAGGGTCTCTCTCTGTGAGCCAACTTTTATTTGAAGGGTCGATCCCTCCTCCAGGTGGGGATAAAGAGCTATTTTAGCTCCAGAAAAAGCTACTGGGACTTGATGGCAAAGCTTCTGCAGTGTGTTTGTTTAGCTATAAAAGTTGTGGGTATGATTGCCAGAAGTTAAGGAAACCTTAGATCTGATGTATTTTCGGTGAGTGATAGAAGTGGAGAAAGAAAACGACAAGAAATAAATGATTGTGCGAGTAAGTGGAAACAGAACAATGGAGGTGCTTGGTAGGGATGGCTCAGGAACACTCGTGCAAGTTAATAAAATAGCTGCGTGGGAGAAATTTATCAAATTATTTTAAGAACTAGGGGAACTGCTGAGGAGAACTGTGGAATGACAGTCTCTTTATGCATCTGTTCTGGAGCCTACTGAAATCAATGGTATAGATCCATTATCACGCTTACATATAGCATTTTCAAATGCATATATCAGAATTGCGGACGTATTTTTTCCCATTTTGCACATGGAGAGACAGAGGCCCAGAAAAGTTATGTCACCTGCTGATATGCACCTGATGCCCAGGTTTCCTTTTTCCCTTTTTCCCAAATTATAGCTGTCTTTAAGCCACGGCAACAAGAAGGGCTTTTTTGTCTTGTTGGTATAGGAATATTCCGGAGATAGTTGGTGGCTGAGCTGTTTTCTGGAAGTATGAATTCCATTCAGTAATCTGCTTTGGTACGTGCTCTGTGTTTTTAACGTTCATTGTGCTGAAGGTTTCTGTTAGGCAAAGAAGTGCACAGCTGAAGTGACTGACTTCAGCCATCCTAACACTTCTGGGCAGCTTCAAAGGTAAGCCAGCATTTTGTCACCTCGGAGTAACCACTACAGCATTACAGCTTCAAGCAAACTACAGAGGTGATTAAATTCCTACAATTGCCATAAAGATGAATGACTCAGTAGGGCAGAAGCAATTTGTGCATAATAGAGTGAGCTAATCCAACACTCAATACCAGAAAATCCGCTCGGAAAAGAGACTCTCTGAACCCTCTGATGGCAGCTTGCACCTTTACTGATGCTCAGGTTAAGCATTTGGGATATGTAGGAAACGAGACTTGTGTGATTCTGGTGCTGGTGATACTGCCCCAGAGCTCACACAGCTGCTTTTCCTAAAGCATATGGGGCCTCCAGTGTGTTTCACAGACTTCAGTGGGGAGTTTGGGTACAGGAGTGTTGTAAAAATGCTTTCATAAGTGGCTTACCTACTTGGAAATGAAGCAGTGTTTCTAGCAAAGGATGCCATTTTTTATAAAGCCAGTGGATATCAGAGGGGGCAACAGAGAAGCTTTTGGTCACTCTAGCTTCTCTTCAAGTCTGACTCAGATACAGCAAACAACTCCAAGCTGGGAACAAGTTACTGTGACTTTAACCTGATTATGTTAATCAATTAATCTAAGAGAAAAAGCTAAATTAGAAATAATCTAATTTGAAGAAACAGCATGGGTTTCTGATACGTTAGACAGACCTGTTGCTCGTGCAGGATGAATTTAACGTCTTCCTGTAAGGACAAGTTGGAGTGTCGTAACAGCAAAGAACTCGGTCAAAGATGTTCTTTTGGCTGGAGAATTGTTTGGGTGTTGATATGTCAAGGATGGATTAAATGACTAGAAAACATATAGTCTGTTCAGCTGTGATGGGACCAAAACCAGACTACCAGTTAATGAGAATTCAGCTGGAACAGAGCCTGGAGTCATATAGGTGAGGAGAAAAGGGGAATTTTCAGAATGTGATAATGTTTCTGGTCCCACTGAAGCAACTTGTCTTTCCAAAGCTGTTCAGCTCATGCAGACATCAACATTATACTGTCCCTAACATGCACAGACCTGCTAAGGCTGTAAGTCAAGGTTTCACGTGGATAAAGATGAGACTTCCTTTGTAGTCTGAGAAGGCATTAACTCACTCATTGTGTGTAAGGGCTGAAGGAAATGTCAGCAGGCTCTCGGGGTGCATTTAACCATTGCAGGGCAATGTGTCCACATGTCTGCCTGCTTCTAGTGCGTAGCTCTTTGAGCAGTCTATTGTGTGTTCAGCTTATTTAGCCAGAATAAAAATTTTACATATTAAACTTCTCTCTCAGAGTAAATAAATACCTATCTGGTAGCAGGATCTTACAGAAAACTATATATTCTCAAAGGATAGGACTTTCTATAGATTCCTCTTCAGATTATAAAAATTCATCCTTAAGAAATACGAGACTATTGCACGTGTGCACTACTGATGCCAGGGCACTCTCGGGCAGAAATGGAAGGCTTCAGAGAAATATTGCTCTAGTTTATCTCTTATGTTGCAGCTCTTTTATTAGATCAGAGGGCATTTTCTTTGTCTTTTAGTATGAAGTAAAAATTGCAGCAACTCTTAGTTGGAAAAGACCCAGAAGCATGGGACAGTGGTGCATTGGAATGGGTACCTGCTGAAATGTGTCATCTCCAGGGGCTGACAGAAAGCAACAGGACAGCTCTGCAGGGAAAAGTGTTCTTTGAAGTCTTGCATCATGTACAAGAGGGAGAGAAAAAAGACACAAGTTTTTTACCTATTAGTTACTTTCTGTTGGGGTGTATGCATTAATTTATTCTAATGTTTTCTGCAAATCTGTTACATCTTTGCCTAGCTTCTGCAAACAGAGATTGCTGAAGATGTTGCATGACAGCATGATATCAGTAGTCCCAACACCAGCTTGCCTCCCGCAGTCTTGAAAGTACCTTAAGAATAGTCTGATTTAATAAGCAGTGTATTTTGTGCCTTCTTATGTGTACTTTGAGTTTTGCAACTTTAGCAGTCCCATTTTTAAAATTTTCTTCTCAATACGAAGTGCTAGAAATTTGTTTTTCATTAAAACTGGATTTCCTGCATAATCACATGAATCCAGGACCTCAAGGCATAAGTAATCTCAACATCTCAACACTTGGGTAAAATATGAGTACTGGTGGTAGAGTGTATAAACATGATGCATTATGCAGTGAGCTAAAGCAAGTCCTGGATCTAGAGTCTGAGGAAGTTTCAATATGGTGAGCATTACTACTGAAACTGCTTTCTGAGGTTTGCTTTATTAATATAGGAGTTGAGGTCTGGGGTTTGGGCTTCGAGAAGTAAAACAACATTTAATGTACCATTTTCCATTCTGGTTGCTGGTGACCCATATTCTGATTTTTAATTTAGTGAGATTAGCCTGGGGGAAAAAACACTTTGTTCCATTTGCGAGAAGCTTTTCCTGTTGATTTGGAAGGAAATGACAATCCAAACTGATAACTATGGTCTCATTTTGTTTCTAGATATTTGCCCACGTTTCTAAAGCAAGATCTTGATGCAGTAAGATAAGCATGAATTGCTCCACATTGACTAATACTTGAAGCGTTCAGTTAAGAGCTCTGCTTGCTATTTATACTTGGCCAAATTGACATTCCTATTTCTTGCTTCACCAGGTTTCTGCAAAATGTCATTGACCACAATGTCACCTTTTCTCATACGAGTTGCAGTTCCTCACTCAGGGCTAGACGTGGGCGCTGTGAAGAAGAGGAATTGCCTTTGGCTGCACTTCCATCATACAACTGGATGTGCACACTGCACCATACAGCACTAAGGGAAAGAGTGGGCTCCCTATGAAACACTCCTCTGGCTGAGGTCTTTGTTGCAGAGCCTCAAATCAGCCTCTCAGTTCTTTGCATTTCCAGCTGTAGAGTCTGGGCCTTACAGAGAGAATCTGGTGTATGTCAGGTAATCATTGTCCTCATTTAGAACAAATGTCTCTTTGCGTTCCCACACATTTCCTAGTGTCTTCCATAACTGCGTGATATTCAACTGTGTGGTGTTGAAGCATCTGTCCCTCAACAGAGGAGACAGTGACATTCCTTGCTAGGCTGTGCTGGGAACCTGCAGATATGAGTGCTCTTTCTGTGTGCCTGAAAGGCAGCTTCTCTATCCGTAGGATTTGTTGTAGGTGAGTTTTCCCAAGGATCCTACATAGCCATCACCATGGCAAAATGTCCTGGGATTAGGTTAGCATCCAAGTCCTTTTATAACCCCATACTCCAAAAAACCCTAAACAAGTAAATGCAGCTCTAAGCTGCTTAATAAAATGAAATACAATAAAACCCAAATAATTGCCTTAGGAAGGGAGGCAGTTCAGAGCCATAACGTGGATGGAGTAAGCTGTAGCTGGTTGGTTTTGTGACTGATACAGTGTTTTGTGTTATTTTTATCCTTCCAGTTAAAACCAGATACTACTGTTCTTAAAGAGCAGAGAATCTCTTTAACGGTACCTTTAATGATCTCCTCTTTCCTTTTGAAAGCAGTATTTGGGAAGCAGAATGTCTCTCTCCCACTAATGGCTGGCTGCCAACTGGCTTTCATCTTTATCCTTTCTGATCCTGCAGTCATTTACCCATGTGAAGCATCTGCTCTTAGAACATGCAGTTTTCAGCTCCTGGCAGCCAAGATGAGAGAAATCAATGTAAATTGCTGGGGTGAGTGACCAGGAGTGACAGGCAAAAGCCTTTCATATTGGCTGCTTCAGCCTGACAAGCAAGATGAATATGCATGAACAGGAAACTGCATAGAGCTCATGAAGGACAATGAGTTACAGGACCTTGGAAGAGAACGTGGAAAAGAGCAAATAAAGAAGATCCCTTAAGGTAAAAAGGAATTATTTCTTGAGATTCATGTAAGAAGCTTCTGCAAATACTGGATGGAGCACTGAGTCTGCAGAAACCAGTGGGAGAACCTTGGTTGACCTCAGTACTGGGAGAGCATTGTCTTCAAAACTATTTGCCTGTGGACCTTTTAAGATAAGGACTAAGGAAGCTAAGTATTTTCTGACAGAAGTTTCCTTAAGTAAAAGCATCTGCTATTGAAGAGCTCTAGAAAGCAGACCCTTGAAAAGGCTCCTGGAATCTGTTTGCTTACGCTGATCTTCATCAATGCGATATGGGACTGGGCTCCCTGGTGTCTGAAGGAGAGACACTTTCTTTTGGCTCTGATTTGGTACTACCAGATCTGAGTACTCCAAGTCAGGTGAACGTTTATGAGGACTTTTTAGGAAGATGTGGAGTCTAGATTTTTTAAAATTATATGCAGCATCCCTAAGAAAAACATTATATATTGCACATCTTGCAATAAAATCGTGGAAGTTGGCATTACTGCTAGTCAGTTGAAAGGATGCATGAGAAGGACTATGAGCAGATTCTTTGCATCTCAAGATATCTTTCTGCTAGAAGACTATAGATTCAGTTACTACAAGACTTCAGTGACATATTGGAAGTATGTGTGTATTTGACTTAGAAATGAACATCTGTCACAGATAATTGCTTCATGTAAATTTGGATATTGTCTTTGAGCTTGGCCTCTGAATCCCTTTGCGTTTGGGAGATGGATACTGTTGATTTGACTCCATCTCCCCTCAGCTGCTCCTCTAGAAAATTCAGCACTGCATTTCAGAACTTCTGGTTAACACTTCTGGTGTTAATCACCTTTCAAAGCTTTACATAGGTTTATTCTTCACTCTCTTTTCTTTATTTGACCTAACTATCTGTGTGGGAGACCATAGATTTGCATGAAGACATTTACAGAAATGGCCTAGACATTTGTATTCAGTCAAATACATTTTTAAAGATAGTTTGGATTGATATGATCTTTAATTTCTTCTCAGAAGCTGCCACTTTCCTGTTCTCTGAAAATGGAAGAAGGACTTGTTTCCTTGCAGTACAAAAGAAACTACATTTTGAAGCTGCTTTTCTAACAGTGGTCATGTAGCACTATTTTTAATGCATCAGATTTCCCATTATCCATTATTTGCTTCTTTAATTGTTTTGTTTGTTTGTTTCAAGTGCCCAAGTCTGTAAACCAACTTGTCCTGATAAAATTTCACAGTCATACGAAACTGTTACTTGCATAATGTTAGAGTGTAATTAAGAGTTTCTGCTTTGGATGCAGAGCCAAGCATTCAAGAGTGTATGAAATGTTGAGATGAGAGAAACTGTCTTGGAACAGGCTGTTCTTATCTTGAACCGAATTTCTTGGTGTTTTTCCAGAAGTACTGAATGTAACTGTGAAATGGGACTCGGAAGAAAAATTAGGGACCCAGTAGGACATGACCTGTTCTTACTGCTTTGCTCCCTTTGGTGCTAGAGCCAACCTAAAGCAAACTGTCTGCCAGGGGCACTAGGCTTATGCCTGCCATGTGTGAAAGCAGTGACACAGAGCTAGCTGGATGTGGATGTTGTCTACCTAGACTTTAGTAAAAGCATTTGACATGATTCCCCACAGCATTCTCCTGGAGAAACTGGCTGCTTGTGGCTTGGATGGCCATACTCTTCGCTGGGTAAAAAACTGATTGGATGGCCAGACCCAAAGAGTTGCAGTGTATCCATTTAAATCCAGATGGTGGCCAGTCACAAGTGGTGTTCTCCAGGGCTCAGTATTGTGGCCACTGTTTAATATCTTTATCAATAATCTGGATGAGGGGATTGAGTTCACCCTCAGTAAGTTTGCAGATGACACCAAGTTGGGCAGGAGTGTTGATCTGCTTAAGGGTAGGAAGGCTCTACAGAGGCATCTGGACAAGCTGGATTGATGTGCTGAGGCCAACTGTATGAGGTTCAACAAGGCCGAGTGCTGGGTCCTGCACTTGGGTCATAACAACCCCATGCAACATTACAGGCTTAGGGAAGAGTGGCTGAAAAGCTGCCTGGTGGAAAAGGACCTGCAGGTTTTGGTCAACAGCAAGCTGAATATGAGCCTGCAGTGTACCCAGGTGTCCAAGAAGACCAATAGCATCCTGGCTTGTATCAGAAATAGTGTGGCCAGCAGGACTAGGGAAATGATTGTCCCCTTGTACCCAGCACTGGTGAGACCACATCTCAAATACTGTGTTCAGTTTTGGGCCCGTCGCTACAAGAAAGACATTGAGGTGCTGGAGCACATCCAAAGAAGGGCAATGAAGCTGGTGAAGGGTCTAGAGCACAAGTCTTAGGAGGAGGGAACTGGGGTCATTTAGCCTGGAGAAAAGGAGGCTCAGGTGAGACCTTATCGCTCTCTACAACTACCTGAAAGGAGGTTGTGGTGAGATGGGTGTCAGTCTCTTCTCCCAAGTAACAAGCAATAGGACAAGAGGAAATGGTGTCAAGTTGTGCCAGGGGAGGTTTAGATTGGACATTAGGAAACAACTTTTCACCAAAAGGATTGTCAAGCATTGGAACAGGCTGCCCAGGGAAGTGGTTGAGTCACCATCTCAGGAGGTATTTAAAAGATGTGTGGATGTGGTGCTTAGGGACATGGTTTAGTGGTGGACTTGGCAGTGTTAGGTTAACAGTTGGATGGGATGATCTTAAAGGTCTCTTCCAACCTAAACGATTCTGTGATTCTATAATTCTGTAGGTTTTGGGGCTAGAATTGTCTAGAAGAACGTTAGGAATGAGATCAAGGAAAATGTTAGCTCCTGTTTGATGGATGCAGTGTCCGGGATAACTTGCTTTGTGCAATTCTTTGTACACAAAAAGGCATAACCAGAGTAACCCACAGGTTGGAGTGTTGGTCAGCTGCAGGGGTTAAAAAATCATCACCATCAGTGCCAGAAGAGCTCTGGCTGGACCTAGAGCAGCATCAGTCATCTTCTCCAGACCTACCAGCTGTTCTGTGTAGCACAGGGACAGGATGATGTAATGTCAACAACGTTATTGAAGCAATGCTTAATAAGTAACAGCCTGGAGAAGATCCCTTAGGCCTCTTCCTGTAGGTGTCCTCATCTCCCAATCTATTAACTAAACTGAATATTAGTTCCTAAATGCTCTGAGGCACTGATGGATCATGCATAGATGTTTCTCGTAATACAGCCCACCTGATAGGACAGAGTACTCATCAAAGCATTATTAGAGAACAGCACTAGCTCTGCCATTGGGGACCGTTGGGTCCATTCCCACCTAAACTTTACCAAGTTTTGTGGTGTATGCCATTGCACTAAGACTTGGTGTAGGCACAGAGTTAGGGTCAGAAATCAAAGAAAGAGAAATCCTAGATTTACAGTGAGAGAGAGACGCTCAAAAGGGGTTATCAAAATAGTTGGAAGGCCGTTGGTAGGATTCCCTCAACACTGTGTGACCTGGGGATGTGGGTGCGATCCTGGCTTAGAGCCCAGTCTAGGTTTAGAGTCAAGATTAGGACTCTGAGAAGGAGAAATTCAAGCTATATAGTAAGAGTGGAGCTCAAAGTAAATCAAGGGCTTCTACTAGGGCTTTCCCCTGAGTGGTCCTTTACCTGGGGAGACTGGGGTGCCCCATGGATAAGTGCCAGCCCAGGGCAAGGTGAGGGATAGGTCTGAGTGGCTCTGAGGCTAGGACAATGGGGTCCTTCTCAACCAGAGCTTTTATACTCCTCCTGCGCTGTCTGAGTTGTACTTCCTGTGCTAAGTGTGGATGGTGCATGTGCTGGCACCCAGCCTGGCACCACAGAACACAGGAAGTGTAACCAGAACCAGAGGTACTGTGCTTGCACAATAGCTCTCGATGCCCTGGGGGTGATCCACCCAACCGAAAAGGATTAGGGCTGTCACTGCTAGCGAGAAAAAGAACATGTCATGACTATTTTCCCCTAGCACAACCAGGGTTAACACAACACAACCTCAACACCCACTCATTGCTCTTCAGACAGAGCTACTCTCCTATGTAAACAGGGATTAAGTTTGTTGCACCCTTATAAAGGACCCTGCTATCAAATTGCTTTTAGAATTGCACACAGGTCCAAGGAGAGGGCAGGGCTCCCAGTTTCACTAGTGAACTTTGTTTTCAAGCCTCTATCTTTTTTTTTTTTTTTTAAACTCTGTTTCCCAGAAATGTGTTCTGCTTTCCACCCTTTAGTATTCGTATCTCAGATATCCAGCATGCTGAGAGATTCTAGCTCCATGCTTCTTTACTTCCTCTCCTGCAGGCATTCACATTGCTTCACCACCATCCTCAATCTGGAGTTTTGCAATTCCTTGCTTATTGCTAGCCATTTCATATTGTTCTCTGCTGTTCCCAGAGTCTGGAGTTGACATTTTTGTTACTTCTAGTAAAAGGAAGTGACTAAACACCAAGGAACACAGAAGAGGTGACTCTGTGACATCAGATTGCATGACTGTTGCTATATACTGATAGTGCAGAGCGGCTGGAGTGCTAATTTTTCAGCACATGTAAAGCTGTGTCATATGCATTTTTTCTTGTTAGGAAGTTCCTGGCAGTGTCTTGAAAAGCCGATGCCTTGACAATAATCCCTTTGCTTTGTCTGCATTCTGGTTGGAGCAGAGTTAAGTCAGCCCTGAAGAAAATCCCAAGCTCACTAATTAGCTTTTAAATACTTCAATTTCTTTTACATCGTTTTACTGTTATTGACACTTTGTGGCTGATCAGAGATGCCAATTTACAAGCCCAAGAAAAACAAAGCTTCTGTTCTCTTACAAGAAGAATATTTGCAGGATGTGAATTCATGCTGTGCTGTCGCAAATTTATAGGCATCAGCTTGGAGCAAGGAGGAGACTGAGGGCTCGTTCCAACTTTTGGCCTTGTTATTGAGGATACTACTGTGACAGTAGGTTTAAAAATGTCCTGTCCTCTGCAGCAAGTAGTCACCGTTAATCCTCGCTTTGCTGAATCACTGAAGAACCACAAATGGAACTGCTTAGACTCAAAAGCAAGTTTTATTTTCATGTGGAAGCTGGCCATTATGGATAGTCGCTCTTAACTGTAGTCTGACCTAAATATCTGTCATGGTCTCTGTTGGAAATGATTTTCAGTCTGCTACATGTTTTCAGTGAGACAGGTACGTTGTTACTGCTTCTGTTGTGATTGTCAGTTCCACAGTTGACACCTTTAATCCCAGTTGACTTCAAGTGTCAACATAAATATAACTGGGATGGGAATTTTCTTTCGGGTTTCTAGTATATCGTGGTAAATGAAGTTTGTAATTTGTAAGCTGTGATTTGAGATGATTCTGTGTTTATGTTGAACTCTTCTGTCACAGCATATTTGCATCTACCAGGAGATCCCATTTAACTGGCCAACACATCCATGAGGCATGAGCTAAACATTGGCTGTAGATGCAGGGTTATGGCTGAACGAATGACCGGGTGTTTTTGCATAAGAGGTTACTCAAATCCCCCCTTTTCTTTCTCGTTATAAATCTCTTTTTAGTTCTTATTCCAGGACTCCTGTTGGGCTGTGACTATACTTCAACTTGTTTTTCAGAAAAGCCCCTAAAAGTTGGCTCAGTTGCCTAAAGGGTCCTTCTTAGGACAGGCAGCTCTTTCAGTCTCAGAGGATTTCTTTCTCTCTGATTGTTCATCTAGAGTAACTTTCCCAAAGCCTTTATTCCAGGTCCTTGCAGGGGCTCCTCCCTGGGACCTCAGGGATCAAGATACTGCAAACAGGAGGGTGTTGAAAGGGAGATGATTAGCAGTGAGTTTCAGTAGAGATATTAGTGCTGCCTGTTTTGAGACTGGCTCTTATTCCACTGCTGGAATAACAGTGGCCTGGGGCCCCAAGGGTGAAGAGCCCGAAGGGATGCAGCACACTGAAGATGTGGACTGCTTCTCTATAAATTCAAGCGTAACCAGGAGTTTTCACAGGCACTGGAACATGACCATTGGTGCTAGCAAACTCACCAGCATATTTCTGACAGTGAGTTTGGCCTGTTCCAACCAGCAATTTCCTCAAACAGCTCCTGGGTGTGCATTGGCAGTTAGGAAAGTCAAGGAACCGTTCTCAAAAGGCAAATTGCTGCAGCCATCCAGTTTTAGGACTAATCAATTTACATGGCTGCTCTGTACCAGCTGACTTCCATGTGCCCAGTTCATGTCCTAGCAGGGATGTTGTCATAGAGCCCAGAACGCACCAAGTCTCAGCTCATGTTCACACAGGACTTGAAGCTGATGGAGTGATAGTTGTTGGGTCTTTTAAGTGGCTCACTCCCACTCTTTCCTCATCTCCAGATCCAGAGGCTGGTGCTGATAGGACCTAGAGGTATCACAAGATTGCCCTTGAGGCTTGCAAAAGGAGGCATTTGAAATACAATTTTGCAGATACCAAGGCAGTAGTTAATTGTTAGGGAATAGTTCATTGCTGTGTAATGCTTAACCTGCTTTATTGTGGTGCTGTGGCTTTTGGAATTGTAGCAGCATCACAAAGCAGATAATAAACAGGCAGTTTCCCTAATTTTCAAATAATCAATAAGTTTGTATGTATTCAGTGTTTTGCTCTGATAACCTTTAGCATCCAGTAAATCAGAAGCTGGACGAAATTAGAGAAATTAATGAAACTAATTTATCAAGGGCTACCAGATACAAAGACCACACTTGTGGCTCAGGAAGTTTCTGAGTTGCAAGCATTTGGAGTCTGGGACAGCATTTAGGCGGAAAATCACTACGCATTTATCAGTATGCTCTTCCTGCTACAGTATTCCCTGGGCAGGCACTGCCAGCTGCTGTCAGAGGCAGGATACGGAGCTATGGGGCTCTCAGTTTGACCCACTTGTCTGTTTTTGTGTTCTTACAGTCAAGAGTAAGTTGAGTCAAGTAAGTAAGTACAGTCAAGTTCTTAAAGTCAACATCTAAACCTATTGTAGAGAAAGGGTGGAAACTGAGAGGAGGCAAACGAGACAAAGGTTTGTCAGATGACACAGTGTGTGTGACCATGAAACCTGGACAGGGCCGCACCAAATGTCTTTACATTTGAATGTTGAACTATTTCATTTTTTTTAAAAAAAGTATTTTTTTCTCTTTCTAAGCAATGTCTGGAGAACAGAGAAATTTACGAATATAAGCACTTTTGCTTTCGCTGAGTTTATATTTTCAAAATGGCTGTTTGTTTGGCCTGGAATAAACAAACCTCCAAAACCCTGTGCTGGGCCTTCTTGGCCACTGATGTGTGTGTGATGTACGTGTTTGTGTGTGTGTCCAGCCCTGTTCAGACTGACTGACTTTCAGTGTCAGGCAAGCAAATACGTGTACAGTCTGCCAAGAGTCGGGGCTTGGCAGGGTTCTGGAGTCCAGCACGGATCTGCCCCTGGCTCTGCAGCACGTGTCAGACCTTGAGGAGGAAGCAGAAGCGGGGAAGTCCAGCTTGGCTCTGGGACTGATAAGTGGTACCTTTTTGGCACTTGACGTGAAAATAGAGACTGACATCCAGGAACTGAGTATCACTTTTCTCTTCTTAGTCACCCTAGGTTGAGGGAAGTGGGAAGAGGCAGAGGAAGGAAAGAAAAGTGCTGATTGCCTTTTGGCAAGAACAAAGGGCCTGCTGAGGGTTCAGTCCAGAAGAAGTGTTTCACTGAAACTGATTACGGATTGCACGTGGTTTGAGGACTGCATGCTTTATGGTGGTGCAGCACTCAAGAGGCTGCACCACTGATTGCCAGCTGGGAAGCACGTGGGTACATGGGGTAAGTCTTAGGAGAGAAAGCAGCACAGAGGAGGAGAGGTGCTGTCTATGTGATGGGAGCACCTACAGGTCCCCTGATGGGAGAGCTGTGGATCTCAAACCTCCATAATTCATGCTGGGGCCTGAAGTGACAGAAAGGTTGGTCAGTGCTGATGTACAGCATCCAAAACACTCTGCCTGAACTAAATACTAAAAGTGGAAGTAATGTGAAATCTGCTGGTGCAGACAGAGGAGAAGAGGGCCAGAAAGGAAGGCAAGATGCAATTAGCCCCATGAGTGTGGCACCTGGAGTTGGGTTTTGGCTTCTTGATTTCCAGAGAGGAGGATGTGTGAGGCTGAAGGACCAAGTCCATTTCCTTTTTCTTTCAGTGCCGTTCTGGCTGCTAGCATGAAGCTCTGGAGATGCACACTGAGATCCTCTTTCTGTGCTCCAAAAACTTTCAAATTAATTTAATTTTCATTAATACAGAACACTGACCAGTCACTGCTGGAACTGCTTTAATCTGTAGCTGACAAAACCCAGATGTTTCTGTGTGCATTATTTACTTTATATCCTTTCTACACTGACCCTGGCGCACTGTGTGGAAACTGGTCTGTTTCT
The DNA here is from genome assembly GCF_009769465.1 of Tauraco erythrolophus. Taxonomy (NCBI): domain Eukaryota; kingdom Metazoa; phylum Chordata; class Aves; order Musophagiformes; family Musophagidae; genus Tauraco; species Tauraco erythrolophus. The sequence goes on along the minus strand of NC_141483.1, from coordinate 5,650,892 downwards.
CTTGGTTAAATGCTGCTGCTTCCATCTGCCCTTTGGTATGGAGGCCAGTAGCTCTGCTTTTTATGAAAAACAAAACAAAACAAAAACCATCTCAAGGTTTCCTTGAGTCAACTTTTTTCCTCATGCCACTACCTCTCTTTCGACAACTTCTACAAAAGTCTATGCATTGCTAGCTTAGGATTTAAATCCAGAGAAGGCTTGTGGTGAATAAAGCAGAAGTAAATTAAAGCAAAGAGATGAAATGTACTGTGGTGGTACAGCTACTGCCATACAATTTGGAAAGGTCTGTGTCATTGTTGAAAACTTAATTTCTTTACCACAGCCCTTGCCCAGGACTGTGTTTTCTAAAAAGTTTGCTGTTGCATTGTCCCTCTTCCCAAGAGCTCTCACCAGGATTTCCATGAGGCGTCAGGCACTGAGATGTAGTATTTAATTGCTCTAAATATTTCTGTTTTCTATATCTCTGCTTTTTCCATTTGCACTGTCTGTGGTTAACAGGTGCATAGGATTTTGGTGTCTCTAAAACACATATTTGTCAGCTCAGACATTTTTGGGCATGTTCCAACATTGTCTTGGCAATCCTGTAGTATTATGCATAGCATCCCATACAGCGTTCACTAGCCTAAGTGCTGGCCAACCCAATTTTGAATGTTAGAAAAGGGAGAGAAAAAAGACATTTGCTTATGAAAATTGTAAATGTCTAGAATTTATTGCTGATGATAGCTTCCTTGCATTTTCCAATTCAATAAGCTGAAAATGTCTTATTCCAACACGGCAAGGAACCTAACCAGCTGTTAGGCAAAGAAGGTCTTAAAATTAAATACACAATGTAGAAAAGAAGAAAGGTCATGCATGAAATTCTGAAAACAGAATTATTCTCTATTGAAATAAAAATATTCTCTATTGAAATAAAAATATATAGCACTCATCCAGCTCAGCTCAGGTATTCTTGCACTACATCAACAAAGATTAATTCTCCGATTCTGAATGCGGGGAAGCTGGGGTTTTTTCAATTCCCATTGCTCATTCTCATGAATGAGCAACAGTTGACTTTTTGCCTTTTCTACTCCATGTTCCAGCTGAGTAAATTTTGGGACTGTAATATCAGGGTGTCCCTAGAGGAAAGGGTGTAAAATTTTGAAGGAAGAAAGGAGACATTTATAGTGATCACTGTGTGGGAAAATGGTAAAGGATAAATAATACAACAGCTCCAAAGGGAATTGTGCAAGAGCCTGGAAATGCCATTTCTTGAAAGGATTTGAATACTGAGAAATTTCCAAAGTAAAACAGCAGTGAAAGATGACGAATGAAAAAGAAAAGGACAGAAAACAAATTCCAGAAGACTGAATTTCTCCCTTATGGCATGCTGCTCCTCCACTTGCTGGTGAAGAAAGCAAACACTTTCTTGTATTCTTGCACAAGAAAAAGGTTGTTTCACACGAGCTCCCAGGGCCATTCAGAAGGAGGGGAAGTCATTATGAAGCAACACTGTTATCCCTGGAGCCAAGACACAGCTAGGAGCCTATGTCTGTTGTTGCACAATCAGGAATAACCCTCTTTCCACCAGGACATGGGAGGGCTGTTTGTGGAGCCGCTTTTTCTCCTTGTCAGCCTCTCCATTGCTTTGCTTGTGAAGTACATGAGGATCACAAGGACAGTTAAGAACCTGCTTTTCTCCCTTTCCCTTGCAGAGAAACCCAGCTTGCACTGTGTTTTCTTACGTGCTGGTTCTCATGAGATCCTTATTGACTTGCAGCACTCACACATCTGGCTGGCCTTTCCAGGACTTACCTTTCCTGAAGAGCTGCAAGCAGGGAGAGAGGGCAGCGGTGCTGAGTGCTTAGGCTGTGTTTAAGCTGGGATTCATGAGAGGAAAATCTATGGCAAGTGTGACTGAGTCTCTCCAGCAGCTTCTGGCTTCTCGGAGGCACGTCCTGGTCCCTTTCTACCCCTTCTGCACCAGCTGCACGTGTTCTCCCTCCCTCCCCTCCTCTGCACTAGCTCTGGTGCTGCTGGATGTCACTGGATTCCAATGAGATAATAGGAGATGGCAAAACTCCAGTGACATGCCGATGTGTGTACATGCTCTCATTTCTCAGAAAGACCTATAGGGATAGGAAGAGAAGGGGCCTACTGTAAGTGGGATCTGTCTGGCACCAGCTGTTCTCTGATTGAGCATTCCTGCTCATTTTGGACAAGAGATGAAATCCAGATGCTATTCCTGATCTTGATTCCCAACTCAAAAATTTCAGTGTGGTTAAGCACTTTGGAAAGTCTCACTGTGTGCAGCAGTACAGCTCTGTCATTTACCTGGGAATCCCAGAAAAGCCTGGTATCATTTTCTTTTCAGTTCTCACTTCGGGGATTTTTAAAAAATATTTCCCTTCCTTGCTCGTCTTTATGAGAAGATGAGGTTGTTTTCAGATGGTCTCTTAAGACAAAAGTCCCTGTTGTTTCTATATACCCTCAACTAACATCAAGAACTTAGAAAAAGTTATTCCAGCTAAACAAACAGCCTCATGCAGACATAGCGTCACAGTTGCATGGGGCTCAGTATGTGCAGCCGATGGAGTGTCTGCCCTCTGTCTTCTGCACGATGTTAGCGTGTATCGGCTGGCTGTGCGAGGCAGGAGCATGGACCAGCGACCTGGAGTGCGTGGGGACGGCAGGGGCTGGGAGATGGGAGGATGTTTGGTGGGGGAGACTCTCTGCTTTGTGGAGGTGCAGTTAAGAACCAGAGTGGTAGGGTCTGGAGAGGCAGGTGGAGGGCTTGGGAGAGGACACACAGGCAAGCTTGTGGGTTTTGCCAGCATTCAGTCGTGTATCCCTCTTCACCGCAAAGAACAGCCCAGCCCAGCTCCAAGCCCAAATCTTTCAACCTCCCCTGGCATGGGTGTATTGAAACCAGAGGAGTTTTCAAAGCCTCTATGGGAGGTTAAAGAGGACAGCTCAAGCTGACCTAAGGATTCACCACTGGCCAGGCAGGGAGATCCCTCTGTGTTTCCCCTCTGTGCTTGTTGCACCTTATGTCACCAGGAATTTGACTTTTGACGGGCTCCTTTTGTTCAACTCCTCCTGAGCTGCCAGAGCTCAGCTCTCACAGCAGATCGCAGTATTTCAGGTGCTGCCTGAAAAAGAGGAGAATAACTTTTCTTGATCTGGTGACCACGCTCCTGAAGGAGTCCAGTATCTGCTGGCCAGGTTTGCAGTGTGAGCATGTTGTGGCGCACGGTCAGCCTGGCTCCTGCTGCCAGCCCAGGCCCTTCACAAGAGAGCCTGTGCTGAGCAAGGTGTTGCTCTGCCTGGACACAGACCTTTGCCCTGCTCTTTGCCAAACTTCATGAGGTTTCTGTTCAAGTTCATCAAGGTTCGTGTGGATGATGCTCTGCTGCTCCTCCTGTCAGTGACTCCCCTTAATTTAGTCTTAGCCAGAGATTTGCTGGGAGTGCGTTTTTGTCCTCATTGTTTTCCTTTTGGGCTTGCCAACTGTATTTTAACCAGTACACCTTTTTTCTGAACATCCTTCTAGGGCTTTTGGCATTGAAGAGTTCAGGATTTGGGCATGTTGCTTTCTTCAGGCTGCAAACATCCCTGGCAAAAATCATGCATCACCTTCCTCCCTTGTACATTCAGAGTGGCTCATGCTGCCTGGTGCTGTCCTGTGTGCAGACCAAGGGACCTTCAGGTTGCACAGGACCTGGTGAGAAAACCCCACTCAGGGCAGCTCTTGAACTGAGCCACTGACTGTAGCTCACTGAGATCTTATAGAGCATATGATATGATGTATTTAGTACTTTCGGTGAGTTTAGTGCTTTCATGTGAATTAAACCCCTCCACAGATAGCCTTTGGAGTCACTACCATAGTAATTCTGCGTAATTTAGTCAACACAGAGTTCAGACAGAGTTTACTGTTGGTATCTTTGGATGCACACAAGGCTCCCTTTTGTTTTCTAGAGTCAATACTTTCAGCTGCTATAGTAATTGTACTAATGAGGTTTAGTCCTTAAGAAAACTGCTGGATTTGCTCCAGAAGAGCACTCAAGAGTTAAAGACTGAATCAGAAGGTTTCGCTGTTAACTTAATCTTGAGCATAGCTACACTGTTACAGAAAGAATAAAATGCTGATGCTGTGCAGTAAACTGTGCCTGGATATACTCATCAAATAAAGTTAATGGTGCAGAGTTTCCCTCAGGCAGTGGTCTGTGCCATGTCTCCCATTACGTAGAGCTCTGAAAATAACTGACTTTCAATATGTTGATTGAACTGTAGAATAGAGGATGTTTAAGTTTGAGTTTGACAAAGCATTTCTTGCAGGCATTACTTTGTAACCAGCAGGAAAGGAAGGAGGAGGCAGCAGCTCTGCCTTTAACCTAGGAAAGTTCAACAAAGATACTGGAGTAATTTTTTTTATTTCAGTGATGTGAGAAATGGTGTGTGTCCTGTGACTGTCCTGTTCAAGTGCTTTCCCTTTGTTTGTGCTTGCAGCCCACGAAGAGAGATCCCTCGCAGAGGGAAACTGAAAGTTGGGATGGCTGAGGAAAATAGTGCCAGAGTAGTGTGGGACTGTTGATACACGTCTTCTTCAAGATGTAGGTTTGCCCCCTTCCAGTCATCCATCACTACTGTGCTGCTGCACTCCTAACACATGGGACTGCTTGTGATCACCCTCACACCCTTTCAGGGCTTGTAGGAGGAATCTGTTTAACCATTACAGCTGCAGCCAGAAGTGTTTTTTGAGATGAAGTGCAGATTTGAGATGAACAACGGCCAAGTTTCTCAGCAGGAGAGTTGTTCTCTGGCATGCTTTGAAATTAACAGGAAAACCAGAAGGCTTGATTCAGAAGGTACTTACATGTTAATCTCAGTGGAACATAAGTCCATGAGTAATTTTAGAGCATTTCCCTTTTCTGATTTCACTAACAAAAGAAGCAGAGTTTGGTTTTCCTGAATGAGAGGAGTTTATGGGCTTAAATTTCATCATGAGTTCTGAGAAACAGCGGAGGAAAGAGAAACAGGAATGAGAAGTTCTTCAGTACTGGAATTTCCAGTTTCTGAGTATCTGTTTTTCCAGATGTCTGAAAACTATACGAACTTGATTTTTGTGGGAGCAAACCTGTGGCCCTCAATAAAGACAGCTTGTTTGTGTGCAAAGGAAAACAATATGCAAAGGTTAGTGTTTCTCAGTTTCTGAAAAATTGTACTGAGACAAATGCATCATGAGCACCAACATCTGTGGAACTCTCAGCCATGTCACGTAGAAGATTCAAACAATAAATTTCCAGCATGTTGCCTATATTTTTGTAATTTGATTATCATATAGACACAGCTGATATTCCTGGCTTATAAATAAACTTGACTGGAGGAGGAGACAAACGGTGTTTGACTTTTGATTACATACTCTTGGAAACTTTCCTACACTCTTGTCCAACAGTTTAAACTTCATTTAGGGTTGGGAAATGCAAAATGCACTTCTTATTTATTACAATAAGAGCTTAGTGACTGTAAACAGTGCTCTGCAAACAAACACCAGCAGAAAGAGGCATCCTCTTGAGGATGTTGCAATGTAATTTGGACAGTGTAAAGACAAAGGCAAAGGAGGATGTTTAGGACACTAACATGCAAATGCCTCGTGAGTTTGGTGTGTGTTTAGGGTTCTTTTGGTTTATATTTTTAAAAGATGAGATGAAGAGTGATAAATTGAGAGTCAATATCTTAGGTTTTCTTTGCTGAGTAGAAATGTCTGGCTTTGTGTCCAATGATGTTCTTTTCTTCCCCTCAATCAATGGAAAGCAGCACTGAAGAAGAGGAGGCATGGAGAAAACACCGTGAAATGCCGTTCATGCCACAATCCTACTCTTTTGCTGCAGACAAGGCAGCAACCTTGTTTTCTTTAGTCTGGCCCCAGACTGTCATGAATCTTGCTTCAGCATAGAGATCTCTATCTTCTCAGAACATGGCTCTTTGATTTGCTTCTCCAGCTTTATTCTGCTGAAAGAAAAGCATGCATACAGCATGTGTAGATGCTGGTGCTCTTTGGGATTGTCTCCTCACCTCCAGGATCCTGAGGCTGGTTATGAAGGCTGGCTTTCAACCACCTTTCTTTTCCTCAAACATGACTGACACCAGTCACCATCTGAATCCTGCTTCACTGTCAGAGAAGCAGGCTTTACAGATGGTAGCTTAGTGTGTGGAGAACATGTTGGAGCTTGAGGTAAAATTACATTGGCTTAAAGCAATACACTGCTGCCAAAACAAGCAAAGTTGCACCCTGTCCCCAGCAAGGCTGAAGGAGAAGCTCCTGGTGCCTCCAGAGCCTGCCCTGATTCCTTTGGTCACTAGATGATAGGATTAGACATAACTGCCCTGTGTGCTCTCCTCACCAACTCAGCCCAATGCCTGAGATCCTTCAACACCTCTGCAATAACCTACCTGCAAGGGGAATTTCTTCCCAACCCCTTCACTTAATATTTATGCTCTGCTCGTAAAATCTGAAGATTTTTATCCCTTGATGATTTCTTACCCTCCATAAGGTAGCTGTGGTGTTCACATCAACCTTATCAATGCCCATACTTCAGATGTTACATAATTTTCAAATTTGGTCTCTCGACTGAAGATTTGGACAAAGATGTAGCAGGACTTCAACAATATAAAGGATAGTTTAAAGATACTGTGCCTGTTTATTAGTTAATAAATGGTGATTCTGTTAATAACTCAAATTCTAATTAAAATTTCCTTGAGTTCATCTTGGCCTGTAATGATCTTTAAATACCTGAGCTCCTTTTCAGGCAGCATACAAAGCCCTTCATGCTGGCAGCAGAGGACCAGAGAGTCCTTGCAGTGAAGTGCTCTATGTGGAGATTTATGCCAAGGCAAATTGCGCTCCCAGACAATGATGATAAATGTGAAAGTTTTGAGAAACAAATAAACAGACAAATAGAGGTCACAGTCCTGAGCCTCAGCATGTGAACAGCTAAGTAGCCTCTCACATGGGAGGGTCAGTGTAGACTTTGTAGCATAATATGGTCAAAGTTGAGTTGCACCAACAAGACTGTAAAAGTTACACATTGAATGAGAGAAGTAGGCTCAGTCTTCCTTCATGTATATAAAAGACAAATGGGTTTGCCTATGGGAGGTATCTTTTAGCTGGTCATAGCCATGTCTTGGCCTTCCCAGACATGGTCATGATGAGATGACACTCTCTCTTAGCTTTCTTCCCTCTTCCAGGTCTCCTTGGCAGCACAAGGGTAATCTTCCAGATCTGGAAGTTTGATGTGCTCAGTTGAAAACCAAATTTGAAGACTGCAGTTGAATTCTTCGTGGCATTTGATGAAAGCAAATGGGCAAAATCCACTTGAGTCTGAAGTCTATTGGTCCTGAGTGGTCAGGGTTTCCAGCCCTGCTATGAATTTGCAGGGAAGAGCTTTCCCAAAAAACACCAGAATGATGATTCTTTAAGTGTTATAGAATAATTTCTCAAAAATGAAAAATGAAAGCAATGTAAGGATTGAGAAGTTTTACAAGGGCAGCAATGTTTTGCAATGGGGTGAAATGACGAGTCACATTAGAGCTGTGGGGGCTTGTTGTGCATGCCAAATATATTTGCCAAGACAAATAGATATGTGGAGACCATGAAATTATTTCCCAGGGACCATGGTTTTATCTTGGACAAAGCGATATATTTTTCTTGGACTACTTTCACTTCTCCAAGATAACCATATGGGAAGATAAAACCTCAAAAAAGACAGACTAGTCTGTCAGATCCATTTATTGGGACATGATACATGAAATAGTAGTGTTTAGCTATGAGATAAAGTTTAGTGGGTACAAGTTCAAAGTCCGTGCTGAAATACAGGTGTCAATGTGCACAGATGGATTCCCCTTCTCCCAAATCTAGCTGAAAAAGAATCACAGATAACATCTTTTAGAAAGTCAGCAGGCACATGTGGAGCCATATCTTTAGAAGCGGGGGCCAGTTGCACTGTGTAGCAATTCCCGCTGCTGATTGCTGCTCCGTTATCAGGTCTGGTCTGTCTTAGCAGCCGTTCACTTCCAAGGGCGCTGTGGTTGCAGGCTGATACAGGCTGGACTCCAGAGCTTTTAGCTCTGATGTTTTGCAGAAGTACAGAGGAGCGTTCTTTTATTCAACGTATTCTGTTACGCTGGTTTACAGATGATATATGGTGTGGACATTGGCAAGATTTAATGATGAAAAAAGTAAAGAAGCAAGATTATAATAAACTATAAGGTAAAGAAAGAGTAAATATGAAGGTTCCAGCTTTGTATTTTGCTTTTACATTGAGTAGTCTTATGGAGAGAAAATGCCCCAAGATTGCAGTGTAGGATTGATGTTGTAATTTCCCTAGTGATTCACTGTATAAGCTGCCTTTGTTTGGTAGCTTGCTCTTTGTTGCAATAACGTGAAGACAGGGAGGCTGCGTGAAACCAATAAGTGGTACGGAGATTTCACTTCAAAGTGGTCCAGCAGTGAATGTGTTAAATGTTTTCATCAGAGACTTTAAAAAAAAAAAAAAAGGCAGGCATATCGTGGATATGCCAGAAAAAGTTTACTTTATATAAGAGAGTGAAAAGCCTCTCACATGTAAGAGAGCAGGAAAGAAAGAGTACAGAGTGTCCTATTTAGCAGATTTTAGTCTTAAAAAGAATGTAATTCTCAGTCACAGGGAGCAGAGCCCGCTTCCGTGAGACCTCCCTCCCAAAACTGCCGGGATCCTCTACTTCCACCCTGAGCAAAGCAGGCGCCTTTGCAAAAGGAGTAAAAGCCTCTGGCGGCGTAGGAAGAGCCATGTCCACGGGGAAGATCTGCTGCCTGGTGCTGCTGACCCTGGGGGTGCTGGCAGTGGTTGTTGCACTTGTGGTCATCCTGACTCAGCCCAAGTGCGGTCCTCAGCACTACCTGCATGGTGCCGTGGCTGCGGACACCGAGACCTGCTCTGTCATCGGCCGGTATGTGCACGGACCTCGCGTTTTTTCCGGTTCTATGTCCGTATGTCGTGGACTCAGATGGACAGACAGGTACATCTAACTCTGGGAGTGAGCTGGGCTTCTGCCCCAGCCCCGCTGCTGGTGCTGAGCAGCAATGCTGCTCCCTGGGTGCTCTCCATCGGCAGGGGAGCAGCTCAGGGAGCAGATGGAGCCCTGCCTCTGCAGTTGATGCTTATTTTCTTTATCCAACACCACAAAAATTTGCAGCTCTGCAAATCCTTGGCCTTTTGGAAGGTACAAATATTTGTCATATACAAATATAAGGTTGGTTTTAAGTGGGGAAGCAGGAAATTAACTGTTTACTTCATGGTGGTAAGTCTGTCAGATAAGGAATAATTTAGAAATAAATTAAGGAAGTAGTGAGAGGAGCTAGCAGAGAGCTGCAGCTGGGCTTCAGCAGACGCAAAGCAGGCAGGCTGGAAGCGTAAGGGGGACTGGGCATCCCGGCCTTCAGGGTGTGTGTTTCTGGACTGAAGCCTGCAGCAGGTGTGTCTGCTATCAAGAAAGACACTCTGTACTGTAAAGCAAAGAGCAGATTTAGTTGGAATTCAGCTAAGATAGCATAAGTACAGAAGACACACATCACTTGGAAGGAAAGATGTAGCTTTACAAATTCTCTGGCTGCCCACGTTGTAGCACTTCAGTTTGTGTAACAACTTATTTCTCAAACATTTTGACTCATGTTGTTATTTTACTATTACTGTTACTTCAATTCTTAAATGCTTGTATACATGAAAGCAGAAGGATGGAACTTCCCAACCTACATGTGGTGCTGGATGCTCCAGCAATGGATGCTGGAGCTGTGTGCTCTACCCTGTGGCTGGAGGAGTGGGACAAGACGTGGTGCTGCAGTTACACCATGCTTGCCGTGTTGCACATGTACTCCTTGCAATGATGTGCTGGCATAGCATTTGGAGTAGCTGGAGAAAATGTACTGTGGCTGCACATATGTCAAGGAATGAGAGGGGTTTTTTTATGCTAAGCCACAATTTAGTTCTTCAGAGAGAAGAAGAAGTATCTTTTAAATCAGTATTAATGGAAATAGAGGAAAATATATACCCAAAGAATCTGCTGGGAAAACCTCAGCACCCATTTTGCAGCTATTGTAGTTTTAATTGGAAGTAGCGTAGAATCAGCTGGAAGGCACTGAAGTGAGAGCCATGAACTCTGTGATCAAGTTGACAACCGAGAAGCTTTGGCTAGCTGGCTACTGCTGCTGGGCTGTCACCTGTTCCTTTCCCTTTCTGCAAGAAGCTTCACGTGCTTCCATAGCCTCAACCATTGCTGTCGCTGCACCTCCAGCACACTTGCTGACCAGGTCTATGGTGTCCCTCCAGTCTGACAGGCCACTTTAGATTTCCTACAAATAAAAAGTTAAAAATCCTACAAAGTTGAAAAAATTGTATGATCAATATGCTCAAAATTTTTAATTGCCAGGTTTGGATTTTTTTTTCCTCCAAAGCAAACAACTTGGCCAAATTAGAGTGAATTGTTTGAACTGGAGGCAGACTACGTCTTTGGCTCCGTACTTGCACACTGCAGAGCCTCCTAACGAGTTTTCTAGAGGAGTTTAAAACAAGTAAAATAAGGCAAAACAACACATTTCCTCAGTCTAATTTTTTGAATTGCTGAATGCTTTTAGTGGAAACATGCAAAAAGGAAAAGAGTGACCTCCACAGCACTATGGGAAAAAAAATTAGGCTTAGCGGCTTCAGTATGGCAAAGCTACAATCAAATGACAACCACATGTTGTAATGGAACCTGTCAGCCTGGCTGCCCACCCCACTCGTGAGAGCAGGAGTCACTGCAACCAGTCCCTAAAGGCATCACAGAGATTCAACAGTGGCTCTTTGTCCCTGCTGTCTCCCACTGAACCTGCAGACCTTCTCTCTGCTGGGACCCTGGGATGCCCCCCCTGCAGTCACCCCTTTCATCCTGCAAATCCTTCCCCCTCCACCTCACCTCGAGTCTTCCTCCCAGGAACCTATGTGGGGTATGCTCAGAGAACCTCCAGTGCAGGATGAGCATGGAACCAATCACACTGGTCTGGCACCTAAAGTCTTGGAAGCTACAAGCAGCACCTAATCTCTGACCTACTTATAAATTTTGGTCTTTAATTAAAAAATCTTGTTTCCTTTAAAAAAAACAACAAAACCCAAACCACATGCTCTGTGAGTGGTCGTTAGCAGTAATGAAATTCCTGGGGCCTTACATGATACTGTGTTGGTTTAAGATGCTGCTGTTTAAGACAGAGTCTTTGTGTGCTCCTAACAGAACTTTTAATTGAACTTATTCGGAATAACTGGGCTGAATTGCCGGAAGAGAAATCTTGTCTTCTAACAAGTGAGTTGGCGGGTTGGGGAAAACACCTCAGGGCCCTTGTGTTTCTCTCACTGATAGTTCAGCTGTGAAGGATAGGTCAGCGAAGGAAGCGTGTAGCTCTGTAGTTCACTAGTACAAGCAGGAGATGGGGACTGACTCACAGCCCCTCTTTGCTGCCCGTTTTCTTCAGTTGCGCTCAGCTGTCGTCTTCAGACTTGTGTTTTCCAGCTCTGGAGGTGGTGTTTGTATACTCGGGCTGTGTAAGGTTGGACTGTCTGAAATCTTTATGCAACTCTTTGGCTCCATGCAGAAAGTGACCCATCTCTGCCAGCCTCCAGCAGGTCACCGTGCTTGTTGGCAGGTCCTGTGCTAGACATGCTCGTGGCCATCAGTGCCCAGTTCTCAGTGGTGAATGAGGTCAGGTCTTCTGCTGTGGATGGTTTTACTGATGGAGACTGGGGACTGAAAGCAATATTGGAAAGCTCTCTGGTACAGACAGCCCTGTGCTGGAAGAAAACTTCTCCCTGAATGAAGTGAAACACTTTGACAAAGAAGGGATGGGAGGCTAAAAGGAGAGTCAGAGCGGTTTTTAACCCAAATGTTGCAGATCGAGTTTAGCTAATTGAATTCTTTTAACTGTGTTCTTTTATCTGAATAGTCTTGCTTAGCGCTGTTAAGAATTGTTAGAATTAAAAGCCGTGCTTAGCATTAGTAGCTGAATGTGCTGAAGCCTGAGGCCATGAGCTGCAAACTTTCCCCTAGAAAAGCTGAATTTGTCTTGAGCTGTTTCCTAGTTATGTGAAGGAGACCAGTGTAAACTGGGAGATAAGGAGGCCACGACTGTCAGCAGAAGCTGCAGCCCATCCAGATAAGAACAGCTAACAGTCTGTCTGGAGATGGTAGAGAAAGAATCCAACATGGAACAAGATGACCCCAGACCAAAAATTACCATTGAGCTGAGGCATGTGCAAGGCGCGTGAGCAGGGCATGAAGAACGGGTGCAGGTCAGGTATAAATGCCCAGGGATAGTCAGGTACAGTCAGGGTATAAATGCCCAGGGATTTCTGTGTTCAGGGGCCCTCACCAGAGGCACCTAGCTTGAGCTGCTCCTGTTGCTGTACTACTCAATTTTTTTTTCCTGGAAACTGAAGTCTGAGACTTTCCTCTGCTGCAGGAAACCTAGGGCAAGGAATTTCTCTAACACCAAGGATGTGGATTTGGTACCAAAGTCCACCTCAGTAATTTGTCCTCATGTTGGGAAGCCATGAGGAGACAGGAGGTGATTGCTCTGGCAGCAAGTGGTACCCAAACCCATCTCACCTTCAGCTGTGAGCCATTTGTTTCCTCTCGGCAATAGAAAAGGTTTTTTCCATCAACCATGCAAAAAGCTTTATATTCCCTACCAATGTGCTTTTTAAGCTCTGCCATCCACTGCTCCACATCCATTTGTTTCCCAAATGCAGAAGCAAGGGCCAGCATAAGGCCAGAAAGAGATTTAGGAAAAGTGCTTGTTCCCAGGGATGGGATTTGCTGCAGCAAGACGAGCTGATCTGACCTGGCCCAGCCCAGCATCCATCTCTGATCCCACTTCTCCAGTGTATCCAAGCATAACCCCTGGGAACTGGCTTTTTCTGAAACGAACACCCACCTGGGAGACAGGGTGGTGGGGAGGGTGAGAATTTAATGGGGTTAGAAAATGTCCGCGGTCCTGGGAAGCTAGTTCTGGGCAAAGAATGTGCTGCAAAAATCCTTTTCAGTGATGGCCCAGCAGCATTTCTGAAGAATGTTTATATCCCAAAGGATTTGCCTTCCGTTCTCATATTTTAGCAGTTTTAAGTTTGGCAACTGACCCTTTTTTACAGAAACAGCTGTTGCTTTTGCTCTTCATAAATCTTAAGCAGGCAGTTCCTTTGTAATGGGTGGTCTCCCCCCAGCCCCAGCTTTCTTTAGCAGAAGTAAAAATCAATATAATTTAATACCTTAGTGTTTCCAGTGTATTTAAAATTACTTCAGGGCTCCTTCTAGCCCAGGGCAGAACAACAGACTTGGGCTGCAGCCCAGCACAGCCCATCTTTGCTCTGGGAATTTTGTGAGCAAAGTGCCATCATTCACCCTTCCTGAGAGGATGAAACTCTGTTTTGCTGCTGGTGGAGTGGGACTTGGTCATTAACATCTTCTTCTGCTCTTGACTTTAAGGAAACGCCAGTAATGGCCAAACCTGAAAGCTGCAGGAAGGATATAGGACAAAACATGTTGTTATCAGATCTTGTCAGCTGTAGCACTAAGATGTCTCTAGAGAGACCTGGTAAGGTACTACACTTTGAGGGGTTGTGTATCGCCAGGGTTTTGCATTATAATAAGTTAGTTGTAGCAGTGATCCATATACAGAGAGCAACCTAATGGGAGAGGGTGTCCTCTGCCAGTCTAGCCAGAGGAGAAAGACATAATGGCCCTAAATTCCCCAGGCATCACTTCCAAGGAAGTGGCAGGGCTCAAGCTGAAAGTGGGTGAGCCGAGTGTGATATACCAAGAGCCAGCTCAGAGAGTGCTTTTCGTTCTGATCAGTCTCCAGAGAGGCTGGAGGGACAGCTGTTGAGACTGGGGGCAAGTCTGCAGATAGCATAGAACAGCTGTGAACCCTGGACCCTGCACTGATGATGGAGGACACATTATCAGACCTCCTGGGTAAAAGCACAAAGCAGCTCAAAAGAAATCTCTTTAACCCTGATCAGGGTTTGGTTTTACCCTTGCTGGATTCAGTCGTTTCTGAGCTTGAGCCACAGCCTGACTGTAAGGCTTTCCCTTAGCTACCACCCTGCCTGTCCTGTGTCATGGGATGCACCCTGTGCTGGGCTCCAGTGAAAAACACCAGGCACAGGCTCCCCCCTCAGAGCCAGGGAAACAAGATCAGTGTGGTATGCAAGCCCTCCGAGATGTGTTTGTGAGACTTGGGGCTGGGAGTGCTTCGTGCTAGTCTGGGAAGAGCCACGATAATGCCTACTTTTGAGGAGAAACCTCAGCTCCCCTTCCCCCTAACCCCTATCCCCCCAGAGAAGCAGCAGGCAAAGGACCATGCCCAGCATCACACAGCCTATCCCATGCTGAGATGTCTCAGATGCCACACTGTGCTAGTGGGGCCCACGCTCTCCATCCCGTGGTGCTCACTGAAAGGCAGCAGGCAACTGGAAAGCTCTCCTTCCCTTGAGCAAGACGCAGCTTTGACTATGTCTTGTTAGATGTGGTATTTGCCACCAGAGGTGTCAGTGACAGTTGACACCAATATAGACAGAGTAGACCGGAATGGAAAGTACTTTTGGATTATCTGGAAATTCTGGTTTTCTTGTCGTCTTCTTTTATAGCAAAATGTGGTCACCCTTTAGAGCATGCTCCAGTGCAGAGCATGCTGGCTTGGTGCAGATCAGTGGTGGTGGGGGAACACCTCATCTTCTGGAGCAGGTAGATGACCATCACCAGATGACGCAAGAAGGAACAAGGATCTTCATCAGGGAGTGCTCCTCCAGGCACAAGTGTTTCTGGAGACACGGTGAGGGATGTATGGCATTGGCTTCAGAAGAAGAGTGGCAGGAGAGTCCCTTACAGGAGGTAGTGCAAGATGTGCAACCACTTACACAACTGTGAATGTGGCTGAGAAGTTGGGTGAGGATTTGGTGCTTTGCGGGCTTTGGGAAAATGACAGAAATTGTCTGATTTTTCCATGTTAAGGTCTTAATGCACTGCATTGAAATGAATACTGTACAGTCTCAAAGTTTCTTTTTAAAGCTGTTTTTCACTGCAAATTATCTCGAACTATGGTTTTCCCTGGCACCAGGCTTTGTGCTGCCTCATAGCCCATAACCCACGGGCTCTGAGGAGCACTGTCCCAGGCCAGTGTAGTGATCCCTCTTCTCTCCTTCCTCAACCTTCTAACATGCTTCCTAGGCCTTCTGCAGGGGTAACTCAGGTTCTCATGAAGCTCTTGTGTCCTTCTCTCCTATTGTTAGCAATTAAAAAGCTTCAGTTTCAGAAAAACACCACCCAGGGACACTGATGTGGTGAGAGTCTTTCTCCTGCTGTGAGCAGATGAATGGGCGAGCCTGAGCCTCAGTCTCCATTTTCCGAGCTACGTCCAGGGAGCAGCTTGCTGCTGGGAGGCTAAAAGCCGTGCAGACCCCAGACAGAAAGCCCGGTGGTTCCCTACCATTTCTTTTCTCCCCACTTGCCCGCATGCCATTTCCTTACGGGCAGCGGTTCCAAAGGCACAAAGGAAAGCCACAGTCAGAGTGCCTGCAGCAGCATCCTGTTCCCAGCCCCAGCAGGTCCCAGCCCCATCAATGGATGTAAAATAAACAGCAGTCCCTGTGTGTGCTCTGGGTTCCTGTCGCAGCCTCTGGGAGCAGTTGCACTCCAGTTAATGAGCTATTCCACTTTCCCTTCTGGCTTTGCCTTATCTAAGCAGTACCCCAGCCCAAACAGTCGGAAGCCTTCCTAGCAAATACCGGTGCTGGCTACTGGCAGGCTGTGCAAGGAAACCCCACCCCACTGCAGGTCCACTGCGAGGAAAAGATTCTTTTTGCAGCTGTGCTTGAAGGAAGCATTTGTTGAGACACGTTTCTCTAGCAGAAGCTCATCGCTGTCAACAGCGTGAGGCTGCCCTAGTGCCTGGGCATTCTTCGGTGTGGCTGTGCCTACGTAGAAGGAGTTGAGGTGGTTTTTTCCTGTTTGTTTTTGTTTGGTTGGTTTGCCTTTGGGGATACAGGGAGGAGGGTGGGATTTGCGTGCTACTATCACATAAGCCCAGGCAGGCACATTGTAGGAGCAATGAAATAAGGCCAGAATTTTGTGCTAATTGACGTCAAGTCTCAGGAGTTTGTTTCACATGGACCATCGTTCCTGCTTCAGTGCCCCTGTCCTGTTGACCAGCATATGCCTTTTTATTTGGAGCAGTCAGTGAGTAGCTACAAATAATTTCCTTAGTTCCCAGGATGTGGCAAGCTCTCTCCTCTACCGAGAGCATCCTTCTCCATGTCTGGGAGCTCCTTGCTGTGCCTTTTTGTCAAATTTGTGAGTGGTTGCAGTTCTCTCTGTCCCATCACTCTTTGCCCAGACCTTGCACAGGTCTGGCCCCTGGCTGCGCTTTCCTCCTGCAGACTCCCTCTTCTTTCCCACTGACTTTTTCTCCTCACTCCTACAAAGGAAGGTGCCTTTCTGTGTTCTCACACCCCACACTGCTGCCAATAGCTTTCTCCAGCTGCTAGCTGCTCTCATCAAGGTGAGGCCGCCTTGCAAGTGCCCCAGGGAGACATTGTCATATGGCTCCTCCATTCCATCATCCCTGGATTTTAACATTTTTTTCCCTCTATTTCCACTACAGGGACATCCTGAAAAGTGGAGGCACAGCTGTGGATGCTGCCATCGCTGGCTTGATCTGCACCTCGGTGATGAACCCTCAGAGTTCAGGACTGGGTGGTGGAGTCGTATTTACCATCTATAATGCCAGCACAGGTACAGGCCAGCCCGGACATGGACCAGCCCTGACCTCTCCATGGTGCCCTATCTCCCTGCAGACACCCAGCCGCCATGAAGTCAGAATCCTTCATGTTCTTGCAGAGTTATTTTTTGATCCTCTGATCACAAACGATGCTTTTGCTCTTAACCCAAAGCATCCGTTACAGGGAGTGCATCTTTTCACAGCAAGAATGTGGGGGTGGGGAGGAAGGAACTTTGGATTTAAAATGAACTGACTTTGCCTCTCCTTTCCCCTCCAAAGCAATCTCAAATTATGTTTCAACGTCACAAAGCTGACAGCACAGCAAGGTATGAGCTGCTGCTGGGCTGCACGGTGGCAGACAGGAGCGGAGTGAGGTGCGCATGCTGGCAATGAGCACAGCGCTCTGGACCCATCACTGGCTCAGCTGAGCCCTTGGGCTGGGACTTCAGGGACTTGTCCTGCACCAGCAGCTCAGGCAGTGCCTGCCGACATGGGGGCTGTGTCCCACGCTGCCCTCGCGAGCGTGGGTAGGACTCTCTGAAGTGGTGCTGAGACTTCCTGTCCCAGGAGATGCGTCTTCCCTTCAGAAATCTAAGTCTAGCAATATTCAGGGCCTGCCGGGAAGCCCTTCTGTGTTTGGCTTAAACCCTAGTGTTGTGTTCTTGCTTTTATGCTTGTAATGTGATTTTTTTTTTTTTAATTGCCTTGGCTCCCAAAAGCCCCCAGAGCTTATAGATCTACATAGTAAAACCAACAATGAACACAATTACAATATTTTTGTTTTAAAACCTCTGCCAAGTAGTCTTACAGAGTCACGACTCTGGAAATGCTTGGGTGTATCTTATGCAATAGCATAATTTGGCAAAACACCTATATTTTTCTTTTTTCCCTTTTGGCAGAGCCATGTAACTTTGTGTCCTATCAACAGTCCTCTTCTGCTGCCTGAATTATTCCATTACACAGAGCCGCACGTGGCCATGCACAGCTCAGGTGCCTGGTTCACTAGGTTGCACGGTGGGCTCTTGCAACACAGCTGTGAAAGGAAAAGATAAATACAAAAGGAGGCAAAATAACAGGCTAGACCTGAAATTTGAGTGTATACAAGTGGGGTTTTTTGTGGTTTTTTTTTTCTTTCAAGCTTCCTGACACACAGAGGGTCTTTCAAGTATCACCATTCTGCTTACAAACATGATGGACACGCCTCACTGTCACTTGGAAAATGGTCCACCAGGGAGCATGAGGCTCACACTATGTCTCTGACATGTCACACCTGTAGAGGAAGTGCAGGAACCTGCAAATCAGATGTGAAGCAGCATGTGTCTCGGCCCATGTCCCAGGCCCAGGAGCCTGGGGTGAGGACCTTACGTGGCTGGAGATAGGCCCTGGCCTTGTTCCTGCACCTTCGTAGCCTCTCGGCAGGCACGGCTTGGTTTGCGCTAAATAAAAGCACGGGAGCAGACGACAGTGTGTGCCAACTGCAGCCTGACCCTGCAAGTGTGCGTGACACGTTTTGCAAAAGGTTCCAGGGCAGTTCGGCACAGGCTCTGGCCTGCGTGATGTTCTCCTGCTTCAGGAAGACAATGTTATGCATTTCCCCCTTCTCCTTTCCAGGAGCAGTCGAGGTGATCAATGCCCGCGAGACAGTCCCACGAGTGTTTCCACACGATTTGTTGTCTGGCTGTGCGGATGGTTTCTCCGCCATTGGTAAGGACACAGACTGGGCCATGAGGGCTGTGTCCCCTCCTGGTGTGCAGTGCACAAAGCTCAGGGTGGGGGAACTGAGGACTTTGCTGACGTCATCTGAAGTTCTATTTAATTGCTTGTGCTCCTCTTGGATTGATTTTTGCAAAAGTAAGAAAAAATACTAGGTCCATAAAATTCCTCTTTCATAGTAACATTGGCAACTTGACCAGCGAGGGAGTGGGGAGCAGAGCATGAGGAGAAATCACTATGTAATTTCTCTTTGTAGGAAGTCTGCATTTCAAGACCAGATTTCCCAAAGCACTCATTTCCCAGCAGTTCTTACAGAGAAAAATAAGGTCAATAGCTGCTCAGAGTTTCTGGAAATGAGAGAAATCAATCTAGTGTGCATGCTCGTGTCTTTACAGTGGGGAAGCAACCTGGCAGCATCAGGAGTTGAGTTGCTGGGCTCCAGCTGAGCTCAGCTACAACCTCAGCCATCCGAGGAGGCTCCATGTCCATTCGCTCTTACCAGTTTGGCAAGAGGCACTCTCGCTTTAGCAGCACATCTTGGATCTCTCCATGTTTCTTGCTGCATTCATGCTCCTTCTCTAGCATGCTTTTATTTTCTTTTTCGGGGGGGAGGGGGGCTGTCCTGGTTCCTGGAGGAGATGGTCTTATCCGTGAAAGAAAAGCCTGAAAAAGAATCAGGAGCAACTATGATGGGAAGGAACAGTTGGAGGTCTCTCCTCCAACTCCTGCTCAAAGCAGAGTGATGTCAGAGTTAGTCCAGGCTGCTTGGGCCCTTGTCCTGTCACTTTTTTTAACTTCTCCAACGACGAAGAGTTTCACAGCTTCACTTGTTCCAGTGTTTGACCAGGCTCCACATGACTGCTTTTTCTCTTATGTCCAGCTGCCATCTCCCTTGCTGCAACACGTGCCTGTTGCCTCTTGTGCTTTCACCATGCACCTCTGAGTCTGGCTCCAGCTTCTCTACAGCCCTTCTGTTAGGTAGTGGAAGGAATATATGAACAGAAGAAGGAAAGGAAAAAACCCAAGTCTGCTTCTAGAAGCCTTAGTCCTGCCTGTACAACTCCACACTTCCATTGGAGTGCTTTCAGAGACGTAAAACAGGCTGATGACTTACTGGGTGTGACACTGCAGTTCTGCTCTTCAGGTTCCTCTTGGATTGGTGTACCAGGAGAACTTCGTGGGTACGAAGAAGCCCATAAGCGACATGGCCGTTTACCGTGGAAAGCCCTATTTGAACCAACCATCAAGCTCCTTTCAGAGCCACTTGTCATTTCCCCAGTTATGGATAGAATTATCCATCACCGAGCCTTCTCTGGTCCAGGAAGAAGCCTGTGGTAAGACTCATGAATTAAACCGCATCGTGAAGACCACTGTTCCCTCAGCTTCAGACCTTTCCTCTGACATGCTAACATGGAGCACAGGCTGCTGCTGTGGCTTCTGCTCAGTAAATACTTGATATGGAGGAGGGTGGGAATTAAAGAATTAGGTGTTGGTTTTTTTGGTGGTGTTTTTTTTTTTTTCTGTCAGCAACTTTGTTTTGTAATTTAGAGTGGCTTGGCACAGCAAAACTGTCTGCTAAGCACATCTGCATCTCATGAGGAGGAGCTGGCTGTACGTGGCCTGCTGCCATCTGTGTGGAAATCATCCCCTGACAGCAGGGCCCTGCAGCAGGCGCTCCTTTGGAGAAGACCCACGGACCTGGGCTGGGGTCAAAGCGTCTGGTCTCACAGAGGAAACTGTCTGGGGAAAGAGTGCCCAGTGCCATGGGTAGCAATCGTCTGAGAAGAGCGCTTCTCCATGTAGGCTGCAGTGTAGCACTGGCTTGGAATGTGTACGACATGCATAAAGCAAATCGGCTTTGGGAAGGAAAAAGAGGTTGGCCCTGGGGACAGAGTAAGTTCCTGCTGTAAACTGATGGATGTTCTTCTTTAACAGCCCACTCATATGTGATGGTCAAAGGTTTCTGAAGCGTGGAGAGGCCTTCAGGTGGCCAGCACTGCAGCGAACACTGAAAGCTGTGGCAGAAAACGGAGCTACAGCATTTTATGAGGGACAGATAGGAAAAGCCCTGGTGGAGGACATTACGAAGGCTGGTAGGTAACAGCTATAGTTAATACTAACAGACAGGCCTTTTCCCAGCAATTGGCTAACAGTGAGTTGGTACCTGGGGAAAGCCAACACATGCCATTTGCTTGCCGCTTGGGAGTGGCACCTGGCATGAGAACCTTTTCCCAGTTCTTATAACTCAGGCCTAGAAGCCGGGCTGAGAGCCACCTACTGCTCTGGCATTCTCTCATAGTGCTCATGCACTGGCCTCTCCAGCTCCCTTAGGCTTTGTGATGTCCTGGGGTTTGGCAGTAGATGAGGACACATGAAGACACTGCCGTGCTTGGTGGAAGAAATCTGGAGTATACAGGGATGGCTTTTTACAAGTTTTACCAAGGCGCTGATGTAGCCAGCCCGTAGCACCTAGTAGAAGTTAATGTGCTCATGCCTGCTCTCCATCTGGTTTTCTGTTGAAGGGTCCAATATCTCACTGGAGGACCTTCAGGAATACAAAGCAGAGGTGTCCTCAGCTCTGAACATTACCCTGAACAATCACACCACAGTGTTCTCTCCTGGACCGCCCACGGGAGGTGCTGTGCTCATGTTCATCCTCAAGATATTGGAAGGTAAATTCCTAAGGGAAAAGGGGCAGCAAAAGGTTTGCAAAGAGTGTTGCTCTAGAGCAGCAGAAAAGTAACGGGGAGAAATGGAGCTGATAAGCCAGAATGGACACCAAGGCAGCAGCGTGACCATGCTTTGCAGCAGGATGATGAACTGGCTCATTCTTACAGTGGGTCAGCATCACCGTAGCTGCTGCAAAGGCCAAAGAGGAATTTTCCCAAAGCTTCAAGAGGAATTGAAGTCACAGGGGAAATTAGTACTTGGTTGTTTCTGTATTCACATCCTGCTAAAACACAGGAGAAACTTGGTAAGAACTGGGATGGGAAAAAGAGATTCTTTTCAACTTTTTTTTTTTTACAATTCTTGAAAAAACATTGCCTTGGATCTATTAACAAAATTATTTCATCCTGCTCTGTAGAGTATAACCTCCATGAAGCATCACTGGCAACACCCAAGGAGAAGGTAGAAGCCTACCATCGCATTGCAGAGGCCCTGAAGTTTAGCAATATACTAAAACCTCATATGAGTGACCCAGCCTTCTCTAAATCTCAGGTGAGCTGGCATGGTGCATAGGAGCAGCCACAGACACCCGCAGCACTGACAGCTTCTTCTGCACCACTGCTTGACAGAGAAGGAGCAGGGAAGTCCATTTCCTGCTTCTTATTTTTAAACCTGCACTGTCACCAGCCCACTTTAGCCCATGTGCTAAGCCCTCAAGCAGGCTACCTATTGCCCAGACTATCCTGCCTGCCAGCACAATGCCACAGAACCAAGCGATGCTCTGACATCCTCCTGCATTGCAGCCACAGATGGAAAGAAAATACTTAGCACTGCTAGTCAAGAGGAATGCTGCTCAGCTGGCCAAGGCAGAGGCAAGATTAGGCCATTTACTTTGTCTGCAGTTTCTGCTCAGCTGTAGGCTGTTGCTTATTTGCCTGATAAAGGATGTGCTCGCGCTCATGCTTGTGCCAAGCCTGAAGTGCCTCAGTACTGAGGTGGTTTCATTCTCCATGATGAGCATGGCCTGGGGCTTCAGGCTGAGGCTGAATGCTGCCAATGCAGGTCCCCAAGCTCTGAGTATTGGGGGCTGAATTCCTTCAAGCTTCCTTGTGCCCAAAGAAAGACACGCCTGTGCTTTGGTGACACAAGCTCAGTGTCCTTGCTGTGATTGCAGGAGACTGTGAGGACGATACTGTCTGACAAGATGGTTGAGCTTGTCAGACAACGAATAGATGCCCGTGGTGACCATCCACTCAACCATTATTACAACTTGTTGGAGTCCATCCACAACAACAGATACAAAAGTAAGGGCACAACCCACATCTCTGTACTTGCTGCAGATGGCAGTGCCGTGTCCGCCACCAGCACCATCAACTACCCGTGAGTAGCCAAGGGGTCAGTAACTGTGTCACATAGGCCATGTATCAGATTCACAGGGTGCCTTCAAGGGCTCTTTACCAGAAATGCAAAACTCTTGGGCTTCACTGATTTAGGCAGTCTCTTACTCATGAATACCTTTTTCCTGTGACAACAAAGGTCTTTGAGCATCAGCTCAAGGGAATATCACGAAGCTGTAACTACTTGCTGAGCTCCATGAAGTTTCTGTGGGTTGGGCAAATCCCTACACGCACTAGTAGCAGGGAGCTTATCTCTGGCTCCAGCACAGCAGCAAAAATACTTTTTGGACACTCTAACTGGGGCAGCTGCAGGCTGGGAGGAGACCGAGGTGACCCACAGGGTGCCATGTTTAGCTAATGTCATCCACAACAGGAGAGCACTGGGCACTGAAAGGCTGCTTCTTTCCCCCTGCAGGTTTGGCTCCTTTGTGTATTCTCACCAAACCGGGATCATTTTAAATAACGAACTCGCTGATTTCTGCGTAGCAAACAGAAGCATTAAACCAGGTGAGCTTTCTCACCCTCAAAATAAAACATGGGGCAGGGAGATGGATATGCAGGCCATGTACAACTGGGCAGGGACTATCTGTAAACTGCAGGTACTCTTTCCTAGGTCTGGATGAGAGCAAGTTTGTTTAAGACTAACAGAGGATAAAGCCCTGGAGCATGTCTTGTCTACTCAACATTTGCTCTTACATGGAAACATGGGAGTTTTTGTTTCTGACCAGGGAAATCAGAGATTAAAAACCCCACAACCTGAAGCTGATCATTAATTGATGGGGACAGGAGGGAAGAAGTGAAGAAACTACTGCTAAGACAAGCTTGCTGACTTTTTAGGCTCATCTATGAAGAAGTATAGAGTTGCTGCCCAATCAGTAATGCTATAGGCTTACACTGAGTTCTGTAACACAGCAGTGTTGATGCAGAGACATTGTTTTGTGGAATAAGCTATCCCTGATACAGTCTCCCTTGGGTCTGCTGTGAGAGAGGACATCAGTACTGTGATGGCAGGAGTGCTGCTAATGATTCTTCAGCTGGGTTGAATGACCTGCAGCAAGTCCTGACTACTTGTAGGATGCCCTGCACCAAGAGATGCTTCCTATTTAGCCTGTGCCAGGAAGATCCAGTTTCGTGTGAGATGGGGTCTCAGCACAAGGAAGCTAGTTTTCTGGAAGTCTTGAGCTTATTGAGGAATGAGCAGCAGTTTAGTTTTCCATGGGGAATGCAAGTAGGGTGAGAAAGATAAACTTGTGTCTCCCTCCAACCCCCTTAAAGAGCCATAGGGGAGGAATAACACTCTCTGCTTCTGCTCTAGGAGAGAAGCCTCCCTCAGCAATGGTGCCTTCCATTCTCATCTCCAAGACAGGAGACATGCTGGTGATCGGAGGAGCAGGTGGGGCCTGGATTATCAGTGCTACTGCTATGGTGAGTGAACAGGTACCGCACAGTAACACCTTCCACTGAGCAAGGGGGCACACGCTGTCCTCAGCAAAAGGAATTACTTTGCTGCTGCTAGTACTGCTATATGGAAGGCAGCAGTGAAGAGGGCCTGCTGCAGACTGAGTCTATCCTCACCTTCTTGACTCTAGAATTTCTGTGGCAGGGGGTAGCTTCAGCTCTGCTGCTGAACTGCACTTCCACCAGGAGGGACCAGGAATGGAGGAAGTGGGAGAACTCACAGCACTCACCAGTT
Source organism: Tauraco erythrolophus (assembly GCF_009769465.1). Classification (NCBI taxonomy): domain Eukaryota; kingdom Metazoa; phylum Chordata; class Aves; order Musophagiformes; family Musophagidae; genus Tauraco; species Tauraco erythrolophus. The sequence continues at coordinate 5,626,609 of NC_141483.1, read as the reverse complement.
TTTTCAGCCATCACAGATTTCCATCTGTGCTCAGTCCCACCTGCTCTTTCTCCTCAACTCTCCTCAGGTCTTGACTTCTTGGTGCTTTGTTTTATTTGCAATCTAGAAGTCAGAAAAGGCTGCAGGTTGGAGGCCAGAGCCAGTGCCAGCCACCTCACCCAATTCTAACTTCTTCCCTTTCAAAAAGAATAATTAAATAGCAAGTTAAGGAAGTTAGAAGGAAAGAGGCGTTGCCCAAAACCTGGAGGCCTCAAAAATAAACTCATAAGCTATGTGATGGAAAGAACAAGAAAAATAGAAAACCGCCACCACACATACACAGAGTAACAAATCTTAATGAAAAAGAGCTTGCTGAAGCATTAGGTCGAACAAACGTCTTGTTCAGTAATCAAGAAATAAAAGCAGATAAGGCCATGAGAGGTAAAGAAGATTATCTCTTTTCTTCACCTTTCTTCAACTGGACAGAAGCATGGGAAGAAGTCCCATGGACTTCTAGGACCTGATCTGAAAACAGAAAGAGCAACCATCAATAGAAAAATATAAGATCCATCAGTAGCTATTGAATTCAAGGACACCACTTTGGCTCAGGGAAAGCATTCTGGGAAGTATCATTGTGTGCTCACCCTGTTCTTACACTTGCCCTGAGCATCTGCTGTTGGTGACCATGAGGACAGGAGTCTAGGCTAGTAGGACTTCTGATCTGACTCAGTGCAGCCTCTCTTACAGTCCAAGTGTGCACTGTCCGGCAGGGAGGATTTACAGCAGGTGTGGACAGTACGGCAGTACAGAGGATGGCAGCATGTCACCCGGGTTCTTAATCAGTATCTCCAGTCAGCCAGCGAGGGATTTGTTTCATTGCAGGCAATTATAAACAAGCTGTGGTTCGGCTATGACTTGGAACATGCCATTTCCGCTCCCATCATGCACACCGAAGGTGACAATATCCTGTTTGAGAAACATTTCAGTGAGGTGAGTGGCCTCACTCAGATCTTTTTGTCTCCTCCTTTTGGTGAGGAGGAGGTTGCTTCTGTAACTCTCCTCAATAATCTGCATTTTGCTTCTAGCTAACCTCCTTCTTGCTTAAATCTCACTTTCTCTCTGGCCCTTCGTTTTCACACCTGGCAACACTAAGACCTCAGGCCCCTGCCCCATTCACTCCATTTCCTCTTCTCTTCCCTCTACAGGAGGTTAAGAGCGGCCTGCTGGGAAGAGGACATAAAGAAAAAAATGTAACATTAGCAATGAATGTTGTGCAGGGAATTTCCAAGGAAGGAAAATGCATCTCTGCTTACTCTGATAAAAGGAAGCTGGGGAAGTCAGCTGGATATTAGTGTGAAACGCCGTCACCACTCACAAAGCGACAGGAGATAACTAGATCCCGAACATGCTTTGGCTTGGACATGCCAGAATTGCCTGTTCCCATCAGAATGCCTCTGAGAGTATGGGCAAAATTTGTGATTACACCTAATCCCAGTACACTGCAAGTCACCCTCAGGCCACACAAGGACAGGTCAGCCAGCCTTGTTCAGAGCTCCACCCTCCATTACTTACGTGATATACAGAAAAACATACTTCTTGAGCACATCAACTATTCAGAATAAGAGAATACAGAGTGGGAAAGGAAAATTGGTCCAAAACCCGCTGGGAACACTGTGTATCTTCCATTCCTGCAGAAGAGTCTCAGTTAAGAGTAGAATTGGTTTCTTTCAGGCTGTTGCCACAATAGGCTTATTATTACTGGGGCTCAGCGATGTGAAATAACTAACTGTTTTGGTTATGAGGATAAAAGAAGTGTCTGTAGCATCAGGATTTTAAAATCTTCAGCATCCAGGCTTAGAGGGTAGGTTTGGAAAGGGAAGAGAGCAAATCTCCATACTCCCCGTCTTGGTTTTCCAGCTGAAGAAGCCCTACTTTTCCCAAAGGTGGTAGATGAAATCACCGCACCATAGCACAAGTCTGCTGCCCTACTACTCTCTGCCTTGGGGATGCAAAAGAAGGACCCCATAAGCTTAGAGTAACTGTGTCGAAGCTTCCTTCAACCCTGCACACTGGTGACTGTGAGAATAAGCCTCCCATGGGACGATGTGAATTCCCTGTTCCTGGGATGGACAGGCTTCAGCTTAGCTACCTGGGGGCACTTCTCCCTGTGGTGAGAGGAGTCCCAGCTTATGCCAGTTCTCCCTCCTCAACGCTGACAGAAGATAAGTCATTTGGGAAGGCAGATGAGGATTGCAGTGGAAGAGCTGTTTTTGGAAGCCTTATAACTTTCTTCAAAACACAAAGGATACATGATCAGAAGGCTTCATTTGTAGCCATGAGCTCAGCCTGGCCAAGCAAACACCAGACTGCTGAGAAGTGATGCAGTGCAATCAGGCATTAGCAGAATACTTTTCTCCCACAGCCTAAGGACATGCTCCAACTCTGTTTACCACAACTAGTCTCTAGAGTTCCCTTAAAATCACAAGGAGGAAATTGTAGGACTACTTAAAACTATCACAGAGAGGGAAAGCTTCTGGAGGAGAGTCCTGAACTCATGCATCTGGACACAAAAGGTCTTTTGCAGTTACTCCATAACCTTGCTTTGCTCAAAATGGCCAAGAGACTAAAACATTTAAGAAAAAAAAAAAAAGAAAAACAAACACAACAATCAACCCCCCCCAAGTTCTTCTCAAATACCCAGGGGGAAGTTCCAACACCATAATAAGTATTTCAGCACACGCTATTAAAAAAAAAAAAAAAGCAAACCAAAACAAGGCCATCCACGCAGAGCCTTGCAAACAAGGCGAGATAGGTTTTAAGTCTACATTTTTACCCATGAAGTCTGTCCAAGAACACCATCGACTTGTGGAAATCTGAGCCGTCACTTGTATTTTAATGATGGTCTGAGTGAAGGTGACTAGAGCCAGACATGTGTTTTCCTTCAGAAATGTACACTAAGGACTAGTATGACCACAGCTGTATCAAAGCTTAATGAAAAAGTATTCCCAAGTTACCAGGTCATAACCACAAGCACTTAATCATGCATCTGGAAGTCAAGTTACTTTTGTATAGAGCCAGCTCCATGCACTGCCCCCTCCTTCCTCAACCAAGTGGGATTGATCTTGAATCCACTAGGTTCAAGTAGGACTACTCGTTTCTCCATCAGAGCTGCTTACTGAAGCCATAGAAGTGGCACAGCACTCTGTTAGGCTGCATTAAAGTACTGCTGAATGTGAAGGGAGAAAGGGAATAGGCCTAAGTTTGAGGGGAGGCAGTATCTATATTCATTCGGAAGGCGTTACTTTGGGTTTTTTTGGTAGTCATATTCAATCCACATAATTTGCTGAAGTTTTCTACTTTCATTAACTCTCTTACCTCAGCTACGAGTTCCTGGGTGCATTGGTTCCAGTGTCAGAAATAACACTCCAACTTCAAATCTGTCACAGGGGAAGCACTTAGGGGCACCAGACACCATCTGTGGCTCACGCTGCAGACGGACTAACCAAACCAGATGCTGGCTTTAGCAACATCTGTGGTTATTTCTAGCTAGCCCAACTGAGCTTAGAGTTTACAAACAGCAACCAAGAATGGCACTGGCTGGAGACAGGGAGAGCAGCTCCTGCTTCCCTATTAGGCTTCAGGGCAGCTTTCAGCAGTGCCCTGGGTCATACTCCCTCATGTTTCGCTAGCAGAAGAACCAAGTCACCAAGTAACCAAGCCTCCAATTACCTTCGCTTCTGACATACCTCAGGGTAAAGCACACCTCAGTAATCCAGTCTATCACGTTTCCAGCGCAGTAGTATCACAGCTACTTCCCACCATGAAGAGATGGGAATATTATCTGCAGTCCAGCACTCACTACAATTTAACTACTTTGCTACTAACATTGAAACTGAGCCAATTAAGCAGTTTTAAAACCCATCACAGCTTTAATTTGCAAGACAGAAGGGAATGAAAGCGCAGATCTCTCACTTCGGCAGAGAGTTCCAGTCCTGTAGTCCTCACTAGCAAAACATCTGGTGGAGGGATTGCACCTTCCTTAGCACCTCTGCTCTTGCCCTGCCACCTCCTCACCACTGCTGAAATTTGCTTGAGTCAAAAGTCTCCCAGTTTGGTCTCTCCCCATTCATGCTCATGCCAACAGGAGAGTGTTATTTTTGTACTTAGTCAACATACATGGACTTTTAAAGCATCACTGTACAGAGGCTGCTCTATTTTCTAATGAAGTCTGTAAATTATATTTTTAATAAAGTGGTTTTAAACCTGTCTGGGAATTTCTCCTCTAAAACTGTTGCCTAGCCCAACGCACAAGCAGTTGTTTGAAAAAGGACTTTCATGCAGGTGTTTCCAGCTGTTCATTGTGGGGACTCAATACACTGCTGGAGAAACGGAAGAACTGTACAGAAGGCTGCATATGCCACTTGTCTCTCACAGCTTTGATTTGGCACTTCCCTGTAGCCCTTCCAGAGGCTGGATGGTTGCCAAAAGAAAATGATGGTAACATCAGACTGAAGAACAAGGGGAAGAGGTGAACCCCCCAGTTCATGATCTGAATTGCCTTTTAACAGTACGGCCCTCTTTCAAATCAGCTGCAGTCAGTCATGGCAACATGTCCTATCTCCACACCCTGCACTGTGTCAGGCAGCCTACAAGAAGATATTACGCTTCTGCTCAGAAGCGGAGGGGAGAGGTGGTTGCGTCAAAGCGGTGGGACACGAGCAGGAAGCATTCTTGTCTTGTAGCTGAAACATCCAGACAAGCTGCAGGGCCTGCAGCGTACAATCAGGAGGTCTTACAGTACGACCCACTCACTGACATTTCCCTATTGGTACACAGACATCCTCAGCGTGGCACGAGTAGTGGAACGTGGTATCAAAGCAGGTGGCAGAAGTGCGTGCCCTGTGTACGGGTATGTCCAAATGAGATGTAGATAATTGCAGCATGCAGAAGTATCCATAGGTTTTTTTTTAAATGTAGGATGTAAGTGCAAGCCTTAGCCCAGGTTAGTTTAAACAAGTCAGTCCTCTGTAGTGATACTGCTGAAGCAAACAAACAAAAAAATCCATTTCTGCAGAGAGTCAAGAATTCAAATGCGTTTATAGGAATAGTTTTCAATAGAAGTATTTTTAGCCATGGCAAAATCTGAGCTTTCCATATGGGAAGTTTTGTAACATAGCTTATAAATATCAGAGGAGTTTTCTAACTAGCTAGAAGAAATTCAGGAATGTAAGATGGCTGTACCACGAACTGTTAGAAGCAGCCCAGCAGCAGTTACTCAGACGTGTTTCAGAAAGCACGTTTGTCCAACAGTCATTTCCCAGAAAAGCTACCTTCCAGTTTCAGAGCACAAGCTTTTTCTGTTGTAGTTCAGACTAGCAACAATGACTGGAAAGTTTCAATAAGCTGTTTTTGCTGTGCAATAATTTTGTTTATTTCTCAGATCGCACTTGGCCAAGAAAGAGCTCAGCTAGTCCTGAGTCCAAAGGGGATTATTGTATTTCCAACAAATAGCAGCTGATGCTGTTGCATACACAAACTTGGATCAAACGTTCTAAAATGGCCTGCAAACCGGATTTAAACAGCAGCCTGTCCCCGAGTGGCACCTATTGTGGAATTACAAATAGAAATGTCATAGTCTCAGTTCAGCCATAAAAGGATACAGGTTTGGCCCCAAACAAATCTCATTCTTAAAGGAACATGACTCCTCTAGGTTATTAACAGTCACTGTCTCAGCTGCACCTAACATCACCATCAGTAACAGCTTAGGGAAAAGGAGCACAGAGCACATCCTAGGGAACTTTTGGTAAAAGCCACTCATTTAGTGGAAGTCATCTAAGCACCTATATATATCAAAGCCATGACCCTCTGATTTAAGCATGATCTAGTTTTTACTATATTCCTTGACACCAGACTCTCCTCAATTCCAGAAACTAGTTGGAAAGAGAGGGTGTCTGATGCCTAAAATTTCACCCTTTCATTTTCTTTTCAATGCATTCTGTATTTTAAGGTTCTTACAAACTGCCAAGAAGTTTCAACAAGCCAAATAGATGAGTTCAGTTACTGTTACTTGTGTTCCAAAGATTTCATAAACATACCTAGAGCTTGACAACATCCTGGAACATTTGGGTTTGATCTTAGGCTTAGTTTATCTGATGTGATGTATTAGTCCATGCTGGTAGGTGAACACCAAACCTTCGTCATGCATAGGTACAGATACTCCTAGCTGTTCCATATCAGATATGAATTTCTGAGAGGTCATTAATTGTCTGATTAATGGTAACTTACCTTCAAACAAGAGTAGCTGCAGAGTCCCCATATTCGGAGGTTTCATTTTCTCAGATTCTGATATTTCAGGCCTGCAGTATGATGTGGTAAAAAGCAAACTGAAGAAAACCAGGCTTGTTTTGGATATTTAACTATTTTTTTTTTTTTACTCATAGCTTCATCAAAGAAGTGAAGAAAAGAGAAAAATCTCAGGGTAGCTTCTTTCACGCAGACTCTCACCATCCCTTTTTGCAGTATCAACTGTGCAGGCAAGAAAAACGTGTGACTCCATGTTTATTTATTTTAGTTGTGCTCAGAGTTTTACAGGTAGCATCTTCCCTTTAGACCTTCTCAACAGAAATATAAAAAAGTTTGAAGCCATTTCCCCACTCATCTCCAACAATCAACTGAAGTGAAAAGCAGAAACATATTTTGTTAAAAGAAAGAGTGGCAAGTTTCTGAAGGCTTATCCCAGTCTAGAGCTGAGCTTCCAGCTACAGCACAGATCTACTAGTTTGTAACTTAGAAAGCCCAGGCCCCAGAGTCCTGTAACTCCCATCTACTCAACAGGAATAGCAGTGACGGGGACATTCCCGGTAGCTGAAGCTTCTTCAGAAACTCTGGGTAAGCAATCTGTCTTTATGGAATGGAGAGGAGGCAGGGAACAAACTCTTCAAGGCAGAACAGACTCTTCAAGTAAGTACTGCACGTCCTGGTAGACATGTCTGTCTTAGCAGACTGCTGTGGCATGAGGCACTTCAGTCATGGCTGTAGAGAACTGCCCCAGCTCTGTCAACAGAACCACAGGTAAATTTGTTCTCTTTCCTGTGAGAAGTCCCTGAGTTGCAGACCTAAAGAATCTTCCCCCCAAACACACCTCAGTGTCACTAGACCACTGAAAAAAGGAGCTGAGCCACATCAGTAGCCTGCAGGGACGCCACCTTTCCGGGAATCGGAGGCTGCAGCCCATCCTTCATCTGTTCTGAGAATGGCCTGCACAACTGCACCGCCGCTCACCCGCGTGGTATTGTGGTTTCTCTCCTTTAGTTGTTCTTCTATACCCTGGAATGCAGAAGTGAATGAGGACAATGGGAGAGAGAAACTGCACACATGCCGTAGCCTGCGACCTGCGTCCTCCATGACTACCCAGGGGTTCAGTGCCTGGTTTAGGTCAGTCTAAAACTACATGCTGTTCCTCCTCTTCCCCTTGCTTTCTGGGATACCCTGCTTTTGATGATGTGGAAATGAGAAGATGTGGCATTTGTGGTGCTCAGTGTGAGCTACCAATACTATTCCTAGTCACAAAGCATTCTGCCTCAGATATTCGTATACGAACAGCCAGAACGGATGGATCCTCTTTGGGAATGGTGGAAAACACAGGACTTGATGAGAACAGCCATCCTCCCCCATGCAGGCAGATATAAGCAGCTTATTGAAGGAGTATAGTTTATGTATATAGTATATATACTATATTACTATATATATTATATGTTATATATTATATATGTTATATATTATATATGTTATATATTATATATGTTATATATTATATATGTTATATATTATATATGTTTTATTATATATAAATATATAATTATATATAATATATTATATATAATACTATATATTAGTATATATAGTATATATATACTATATATACTATATATACTATATATATACATATTATTTATGTATATAGTATATATACTATACAGTATAGTATACTATTCTGTATAGTTTGATGAAGAAAACTGCCTTATGTAGGAGTGTTTTCCCTAATATAGAGACATGGGATGATATATGTACAAAGGCTGCATCCGTCTCAGGCCTCTGAGATGTGCAGTTCCTTAGGGTGAAGGAGGAACCTCAGCTGCCAGCTCAGGTGAGTGGTATGCAGAGCGTGGCAGATCATGCCATCAGCTCTCAGACCGACAGTGCTGCACAGAGAACTTTACTGTGAAAATATTTTCAAGTTTGTTCTCGGCTTCCTCTGTGCATCCTCCCTCACTAGCTCCGTGCCAGTGCTTCAGGGTTCTTTGGGAGGTTGCACAACAGGACAAGATCCTGAGGGTTGCTGGATTTAGACTGTCAAATGGTTTGCTATATGGCAAATGGTTTGCTATGGCTCTGATACGGCTTGCTATTTTGCAAGTCCTTTGTGCCAAACAACATTGCAAGAAGATACATACCCTCAGTTTGAGACGTAGGTCACACTTGAATGCACCAGGCCTTAAAGCCATGTGACTGAGACCAAAGGTACGCTTTGAACAGCTTCTTGTGACCCAGTACTTGACCTGTGCCAGCTTTAATACCGCTCACCTAGGAACATTTGGCAAAGCTTCATGGTTTTCCACAAGCACATGCCTTCCCAACACTAGGAACCCAGCACCGTACAAGAAGTTCACACGCTCCCCAGACTCTAGCTATACAAACCTCCTCTATTTGCTGCTCAAGCTCCGTGACATTGGGAAACAGCTGATCGTGAATTCTGGGCTCTTCCACTGCTTTCTTCACATCATAACCAAACCAGATGGAATTCATTATCGTCTATGAGAAGCAAAAAGCCTTAACATTAGTTATGTGTCTTCAAAGAGGCCTGACCCTTGTAGCAACATAGGCAGAGATATCTGAAGTATGTTCACCAGAGCACAGAGAAGGCACAGTTTCTGGTTCCTGCTGCTTTCAGCAGTTCTTCTCTTGGCTAAGCAGAACACAGATACATTGCAGCAGTCAGCTGGTATATGCTTTGGAGGATTCCCACACAAAGAGACCATGAGTTACTAAACTTAACCTAGTAGAAGGATGAGATCCTCAAGATATTGTAGCTGGATTTATGCCGCTGTGATGAAGCTAGCACTGGCTTAGACACACAGCAGACACCTCAGCAAACACACAGCTACAGCTTCCTGCTACTGTGCCACAGGTTGCCTCAAACCTGACTCATCTCTACATGCTTAAATTGCAGGTTGGAGCTGCTGGAAAGTGAAAATAGCCTCAAGATCAAGGGCTTGTAGCAGTTTTTACAGAGACTTCTCTATCTCAGCCAGAAAGTGAGATCCAGCCTGGTGCTCTGAACTGCTATGTGTGCTGGCACAGGAGGCAGCTTTCTCCTGCAATCACTTTTGGGCTAGTGGGACATTTGAGTGGCTGCTACAGCAGCTCACAGAGAGCCTGCCTGTCAGAAGGCCTGCCACCATGCCTGGCCTACGTTCTTCTATACCTTCTCTCTGTGACTTCCATCCAAAGTTTAGGATGTTGGATGGGAGTGGCTTTAAACTAGAAAAAGAGACTAGCTCATGGAAATCCAGAGAACAGAAGGCAAAGTTAAACTCAAGTCACAAATCTTCTGCAAGTGGTAAGAACAACTTGCCAAAGGAAAAGACCTGGAGTCTCTGAAGGAAATAATTTAATAGCAGACCCTTTGTAGCTATGCCAGGAGTTGGCATTGGAGGTCTGGTTCTCAGAAGACCAGGCAGGAACCTCCCTTTCAGGCCCTCGACCCACAGCAGGGATCCATAGCCATGATCACATCACAGGGGGAGACTTGAGCCCCTTACGCCAAACGTTGTCTCTCCCCTGCCTTGTTTTGCCTCACCCCATTTTGCCCATATCATCACGTACCAGTGCTGTTGCTGTAGTTATTTTTGTTCCTCCGGAAGCACCAACCACCATTCTGACCTTTTTCGTTTTATCCACCAAGATGGAGGGGCACATAGAAGACACCGGCTGTTTACCTGTTGGGGACGCACATGCAACAGAGGCTCAGCTTTCCTCCTGCAGCTTACGAACTGCCGGCTCCTGCCCCATGTCTAAAGCCAGAGCCTCAGTATCCATCCTTCTGAGTCAGCTCACACATCTTGTCCAGCCCTTGGGGATCCCACTATCCCCTGTACCCATCTCCTTCTTGCTCCTGCACTGCAAAGCTTAACCCTGGTCCTTCACACAGAGGCTGAAGATGCCTTCCTCCACAGTTCTGTCCCAGCTGGGGTAATCTGTGATGCAGCTACCTCCAGTACACCATGGGACTTTCCTTCCTGTCCTTTCACTTCCTCGTCCCTCTCCAAAGTGTGGGGTACAGGAGGGCAGCATAATCCCAGCCTGCCTTAGCAGCCATGAGACGGGTCTGCAGGAAACAGTGTTGGAGTAGGCAGGCTGCTTGGGTCAGGTACTTGAACTGGATCTATCCCAAGCTGCTCTACAGCTCCCAAGGCAGCACAGGGAGGCGGCTGGGCAGGGCCAACTCACATTTTGCAGTCAGCTCCTGCTGCTGCCTCCCTGTTCAATCAGTTCAAAGAAATCTTTTGCAGCCCTGAGTCATTCCATTTGACATGTACTGAGCTCCCTGGGAAAGGATTTCTAGTTGTTGGAAGGAGGCATACACAGAGTTTTTCTTCAGACAGCCTCTCCTCCTTCAGGCTGGTTGCGTGCTTTTGGCAGGGATGCCAGGTGACTCGATTTCATCTCTCTCCTCTGCAGAAAGCCCCAGATCTGTGCCTGATGGCAGACATGCTGCAGCCTACCTTGCAGACACCACAGCGTGAGTATGCAAGATACAGCCAAAAGACTGAGTCAGGAATGTGGTTTACAGCTACCTGGAGCTATGAAATTCGCTGGTGAAGGAGGGATCCCAAATCCATTGATTATGTAAGGTGAGCTGAAGTCATCCATCTCATCGTTAAATATGATTCCACTCACATTGGATCGTACATCAGAGCCGAAGCTAGAGAAAACAAGTTGGTGCAGACATGTCAAAACCAGAGCAAATCCAGGAGGAGCTTCAGGTGAATAGCTGCAATGTGAAACCTGAGATTTGACTGCAGTAACTCTCCACTCCCTCCTCTTGTAAAGGACATTGTCACCCCTTGGGGGAAGGAAGGAGTTTATACGATGAGTACACAGCTACACAAGGAGGAAAGGCAGCCCAGAGCCCTGCTGTACAGCAACCCTGCAAAGACCCCGAGGGGAAAAACAGCACCACAGCTAAATACAACTAATTCCCTTTCCAGCCAGGCAGTACTGCACTTCCTTCAGAGGCAGCATAGCTCAAGGCTGGCACACTTGGGAATGATTGGGGTTTTGCCTACATGTGTCAAGCTAAAGACATTTTCCATGGACAAAAAGAACCTTCACCCCCTAGCTTCAGGCCATATGCATGGAACACAGCTCTTCCTGATAGCACTCAAAGCCAAACGCTGCACTGCCAGGCCAGCTGTGTCAGCTCAAATTCCTTCCAGAAGCCTGGGAAATCAGAGCCAGCAGCGATATCACTGCTTATGAGAAGATCCAGATGCAGTGAATGTTTTCTTGGTGGGTGAACTCAACATGACAAAAGGACACATCATGTCCTCTGACCCAACCACACAGGCCTCAGTGTTAAGAACTGACCTGCAAGCTCAGCAGAAGTGCCCATCAACAGTGCTACTCATCACTAACCCACCAGAGAGATGACAGTTCAGTGATGTTTTATACCCACCACAGAACCACCACTAGGAAGATGGCAAAGGCCTATATGGAAGTAATGTCTGAGCTCATACTATTGGTTGATGGTGCTGGTGGCGGACACAGCACTGCCATCATCAGCCACAATGGAGAGGTGGGATGTACCGGCATTATCTCCAGTGTAATATATTGGCTCATAGTAGTCAACTGGATGGGAGGTGTTGTCTGTGATTTTCCTCCGGAGACTATCCGCAAAGAACTCGGACGTCATGTTTCCAATCGCCTGTCAGAGAAATCCAATGCAGTTACTCAGCAGATTAAGTTTAAGAGATGTGTAGTTATGAGGCTGTTATCCAATACTTCAGATCACAGAAGAGTGGCAAATCCCAGCAGTGAGGCTACAGTTTTCCAGCAGGGGCTTTCCTCCTTCTTGAAAGTTGGACATTGTACCAAAGAGTATTCTAAGCAGTCACAGAAGCAGCTGTTATAACGCACCACTTTGTGTAGGAAGTTAATTAGCATCCATTACTGTAGATCTATGGAAAGCTGTCCTCAACACTGCTGTAAGGCGGAGGCAAGCGGTGTTACGCTTGCTTCCGAGATGAGAGGAAAGGGATCGGGTTGAGAGGACCAGCCCAAGGCAAGCTCTGATCATTGCTCTGCAAGTCGCAAATTTGCGTCCATCAAGCTGAGCTGGGCTCAGATCCTGCTGCTTTTGCAGAGTCACAGAAGTAAAAGCACAAAGTATGAAGCTGGGAAAAGCAGAATTCCTGCCTCAACCCTTTCCCATCCGTTGGTCCATTTACTATAGGCAGGACTGTGGTTAAAGAGCCACAAGTATGCTGGGAATGTCGTCTAGTGAATAAGGCTCCAAACACTATGAAAACAGAGAGGATTAGCCCTAAATATACTCAGACACTCCTGGTGAATTAAGGATTTTGTTTTTGCTTACAGCAGTAAGGTTTCCTCCATTTATATCCTTCACAGCTCAGCCATGAGTCCCATAGGACTTCACATTTTGATTGAGAGATATTTCAGTGCCTGTCAATAGCAGGTGGCACAGAGCATTTCTGACAAAGTCTAGTCACCCAAAAGCTTTAAGCCACGTTCCAGTCAACCTTGGTGTTGCAGAAAGAAAAGGCTTTTGCCAGGTACCTCTGTAATGTTGACAAATTTCGGATCTCCCAGTAAAGTCCTCTTGGCGTAGGCAAAGCGAAAGGCCTCCACAATGCGGTGGTAAGTCAGACCTTTCTCCTCTATGGTTTTGATGCTGTCAGCAGAGAAGTTATATCCTGGCAACAGAAGACAAACGATTTGAACATAAAGGAAAGTGCATGGCAAATGGCCTGCTGATAAACCTGTGTCAAATGGTATCATCTTGAAGCCCAGCCTCTACAAAGATGCAGTCACTGGACCATCCTAATCTCCACGTGGAGAATAGCAGAGCTCTGGCAGTTTTGAGCACTGTGGGAGTCACCAGCAGGATTTGTACTTGCAGAGATGTTTTCCAAAGAAGCCTCAAGCACAAGTTAGTTTCCACCCAATGCACGTATCAGGGAGGTGCACCAATCAAGAGCATGTTTTCCCTCTTGCACCTGTATTTCAAGTAGGAAGGCGACATGCCTGAGTTTACAGCAGGAGTGTTTCCACATCTCTGATCCCTCCTGGGGTCTCAGACTTCTCACCTGCTGGGGTCTACTGAGGGAGACCCAGCTCCCAAAACAAAAAGCGTGCTGTCTTTGGAGCTCTCTAGCTCCTGCTGCCTGTGAGGCACTGCTCAGTGGAACTCTCACCTTTCAGTATGTTGAAAATGAGGGCTAGCACTGGGCCACTTAGGGGGGCACTAGGCGTGTAGAGGGTAAACTCCCCAAGTGTGACCTCTATGGGGTCTTCAATCACTGTTGCATTGTAGTCCTGCAGGTCATCCAATGTGATAATGCCCCCTGGAAAAGAGAAGGAAACTATAGGTGTGGGTTTATGTGATCTCTGGTGGAAAGAGGAGGTAATAATCCACTGCACCATGCAAGGACAGGAAGGAACACAGACAAATCCAAAAAGTTGCAAGCTAAAGAAAGCAAAGATGGGTGCACAGGAGATGAATTTATTCCTTGATAGACTCCTGAGGCTTAGAGAGCCTAAACTTGAAGTTGGGCTGATTTACAGCAGCCAGAAGTCTGGTGATCCATCTTTTTTACAAAGGACACCAGCAATGTCAGGTAACAAAACGTTGTTAAGAGTCCTGTTTACAGGAGGAGGATGCAGCTTTTGGATGCAGATGCTTTGTGCTACCCCATAAGCAGAATAATTCGTATGTTCCATTGCCTTTCTCATCAGAAGGGGGAAGACAGTAATTAACCATCACAAATAAAGCCAGTAAATGACTTACAAGAGGTTGACTGAAGCCGGCCGATGCTAACTAGTAAGGCTAGGATACTACCACCATCTAGTGGCATCGAGAGATTAAACAAGCTCAGTTTACAGGACCGTGTACGTCATGTTTTAGGTAGAAACTTGTTGCATTCAAGCTCTGTAAACAGCATGTATCTACTAAGCTATATCCAGAAACGCTATATATACAGACTTGCTATGGTATACGGTACAGAAATGTACAGCATATACTATCCATTTCTGACTGAATTTAAAATGCATCCAATAAAGCACTAATGGCTTCTCTTGGGTGTGCTGTTGCCACAGATCTCAGAGGCAGCATTTCAGGCAGCAGGCTTGACCCACTTCCCAGGCTTCTGCAGGTCACCAGCTCCTCTCTGGATGCTGAGCTGCAGCAGCCAGGTCACTTATGCTGTTTTGGACAGATGTGCTGCTTCTCACCTACACTGTGGATGTCATCGATGATCTGTTTGGCCAGGCTTCCTGTGTAAAAGGCATCTGCTCCTTCACTGGCGATAGTCTCGTATGTGTTGGCTAGTTTAGGCATCTTGACGATATCGCCCTCCTGCAGAATTTTCCCTCCACTGCAGAACACTTCGCTAGCAGAGAAAGGAAATTGAGAAGATCACATCTGAGACACAAGTTCAAAACGATGTGTACCTGTACCAGCTGACATAGTATTTGAGTGTTCAGGCTAGAGGCTTCTTGGAGAGATGAGAAACTGCCTGAGTCATGCCCCAGGGGTCCAGATATCTTGCACTGGGACATAAAAGTGAACAGTGGTTTCTGACCTGGGATTCCACATTGCTTAGAATTTGCTCAGCGAAGCCTGCAGGAGGGAGTGTTGATCTTTTTCACGCAGGCAAGCCACCCTCCCTACCTGCCCAAGAGGGCCTCAAGATGCCCAGGAGGGGCCATAGTCCTTGAACTCAAGCAGTTCAGTTCAGAGCACAGACTATGAAGCTATGAGGCTCGAAGCTTCCAGTGAGCCCAGGAGAATGCGTTTTAATCCTTGTTTGTCAGAGTACTTAGAGGTAGAGAGTTTCCTCTCTAGCTCCCTCATCGTGGATCATGAATGCGCAGCTGTGGACCTGCCAGAAGGACTGCTCAGGCTGTACATCCCAATTGGATTGGAAACCAACCTGCAGCTGGCAGAGATTTTAAGGAAAAGAAAGGATTAAGCATGATCTCAAGTAGGGCTGGACATAGACACTAAGGGTTTGACTGTAAGAAGAAGTGGAGGAGCATTTAAAACCCTTCATGTTCACAGTCATTGCCAGAAATGGATGGTCAAAGGCATTGCCTGAGGAAGGCTGACTGCAGAGTAAGAGATGACCCAAATTCCCATTGCCTGACAGCAGATGAGGTGTTCAAGGAGACTCTGCAGTTGTCCCAAATGCAGGTAGGATTAGCTTGGTGCACTTACAGCATGAGGAAAAGCTGGGGATTCAGAAAATACATTGCCATCTGACAGATTTATCCCAGAATGTACTCTGTTTCCACCTTTGCTCAGCCAAATGGACTTTAAGAGCAGAATTTATGTTCATTCCTGACCCTTTAAAGGTCAGGAATGAACATTCCTAAAATTGGCCACATGATTTAGCACCTTCAGGTAGCTGAAGTAATATCAGCAGGTACAGTGAGTGCAGGCGCTGGAGGGGAGGCACACTCCTCACAGACACTACATTACACAAATACAGACACTTTTCAGCTAGGATGCAGTTACACCAAATTTCTCTGTGCAGAACAGCAGATGCTCTACCTACCACAGTGAGGGATTGCTTTCAATAGCCTCCTCTCTTGATCTGATGGCTGCTGCAAGGCCTTTCCCAATAGGGAATCCTTCTCTTGCCAACTTGATGCTGGGCAGAAACAGGTCTTTCCATGCCAGTTTGCCATGACGTTTGTGAGCCAGTTCATACCCACGGATTTCTCCTGGAACAGCAATGGACAGTCCTCCTGGAGCAGATAAGGAATGTATTAGTCTTCCATAGTAAGAAAAGAAAGCGATTAACGGAGTAGGAGGTACAGCAGGCTTCTCTGCTAGCCCTGTTTTTAGGCAGGGATTATGTACACTATGACCAGCCCAGCTTATGTGTATGATGCTAACAGAAATTCCATCTGACGTTTATGCCTACGCATTCTAGACTGCTGAAAGACCTCTGTCCTCTTGCTGGTAACTCGAGTTTTTGGGTTGTTTCCCCTCAGTGTGCTCTGCACCAGAGAGAAGCTGCTCGGAACACAGAAGGTATCATAGCTGCCTGCGGTTTCCAGTTCTTCAGAGAACAACCCGCCACAATAAAAGGACACAGGCTGTGTGCATACTTAAGCCAAAAACTTTGTTGCAGCATTGTAACTACATTGCAATAGATTGATTACTACGTTGCGCAGTGATGTAGCAGTTCACTTCAGCTCTGGTTTTATTGCCATCTCCCAGAAGTTCAACACACTTCTCAAACCTCCTCCAAGGTGCTGTTCCTCCTTGGTTACAGGAGCAACCATGAAGAGGACTAGTTAGTATTTCTTGCTATTTTTGATTAGAAAATACTTTCCCCAAAGGAAATTACAACTTCTTCTCTGGAGTCCCTGAACCATTAGTTGAAGCCACCACAAAAGGTATTTAGGGAGAACATTTGAACTGACAAGATCTAAGTTGATTCACAAAGATTTATTCAAAGAGGTGGAAAGGAAAGATGGCAGATATGGAACAGGTCATACTCAGTGCTTTGGATTCACCTGTATTTTCATGAACCGAAAAGCAGAAAGCGCTGAGGTGACTGACCAGTTTGAGGGACATTAGTTTTAGCTTCCTCGTCAGGAGTAAGTTTGCAGATTGTGTAAAGTAGAGGACATTTCTAGGTGAGAAATCCTGTAGATATGCAAAAACCTAACCATAAGAAATATTCTTAATTTAGGCATGTCAATAGCAGCTAATGTGGACCCCCTCAGGAGCTATGTGGTCCCCTCAAAGCAGTGAAACAGCTTTTGCCATACCTTTCAGAGACAGCTGTGTGTCGTTCCCAAACATGTCCTCAGATGCTTTTTTCGGAGCCACTTCTCTTGCATTAATGATTTCCACATTTCCTTTAACGACAGGCAAGGAAGATGATGTTTAGCTCTGGACTTAACACACAGGCATGGTCTCTGCCGAAGAAGCCTGATCAATGTAAGCCAATTTCTTGGCAATCATTTTGAGGACAGCGCGTTCCCCCAGAGGCTGAGAGAGTCAGTCTTTTACCTTCACTCAGGTAGGACAAATCACCTGCTTTACATAAACAGTTCTCAAGCTGTTCCAGATTTGTATGGCCCTGTCCCTTACCTGTGCTGTTGTAGATGGTAAAGAAGAGGCCCCCTCCAATGCCCATGCTGTGGGCATTCATGAGTCCTACACAAAGCAGAGCTGCAATTGCTGCATCCACTGCTGATCCACCTTGCTGAAGGATGTCCCTGTGCAGCAGAAGAGAAGGCATCATATGGTGACATGTTACAATGTCTCAGCTACCTGTGAGCAATGGATTCATCTTGTCAGAGCAGGTATGACAGATTCTCTAAGGCACGTTTGTCCACACCCAGTCTCTAGGTTCCTCAGGAATAGGAAGTTTTGAGCTTCTGTCACCTAAGAGAACAGGTACTAATGGTCTAGGTGCAGACCAGATCAGCCCCCATTAGAGACACATCCAAACTAGCTTGAAAACACCGAGATGTGTCAAAGTTTGTGTCGGGACAGGCATCCCAGACACAATCGTTACATATGAGAAATGACAACTCTGACGAGCCTGAAATCTGCAGCACTTGCATCTAGAACTGGAGGGCAGCTTGGTAAGTGGTTTTTAAAAGAAGCTTGAAAAGCATCTCTTGTTCCCATTGTCCATGCATTTAGGGAATCTTTGCCTGCTACGTTGTCTTTGAGCAACTATGGCAACATTGGTCAGGCATGGTGAAAGCCCAGGTTTTATTACGGCCTCCTCTTCCTACAGGGAGATTAGAGATCATCTGTGCTGGGCAACTGCCAGGCTTGCACCTGGGCATTGGGAAAACAGCGGTTTTGTCTTGCACAAGAGCTGTCAGAGCTAACGAGAGTCACAGCACAATTTGCAGGTACCTTCCAATTACTGAGCACTGCCCCGCGTCCGTAGCCACAGCCGCCCTCTTGTAAGTGTGTGTGTCCCCTGCACCAGTGCGCAGCCCATAGAAGAGTCCCAGGAACAGGATGAGTCCCAGCAGGGCTGCAGTCAGGACTCCAGCCACCACATAGCGCTTCTTCATCTTCCTGTGGGAAGAGACAGGATCGTCAGCCTTGCTGCTGCTGGGGCACACAGGAACTAGGGAGCAGACGATCAGGCACAAGACCAGTCTTTTCATCTACCTCCTTTCATGTCCACTGTTTCCCCCTACACCACCAGCAGACAACAGCTCTGCACATGGAAGTGCGGTTTGGGAAGGAGCGGCCAGGGGAGGTGTGAGCCCAGTTCTGGCCTTGACAGTTACATCAGGGTGACGTCTTTTTTTGAAGCGAAGCAGAATATCAAGTGCAAAGGGGATGTTCAAGATGTCCTGCTACTGCTACCTTTCAGTGGCGACAGGACAACCAATTGCTCTTTGTGACTTTATGCTTGAGGATTTTAGATGCTCAGCAAGCGTTTCAGTTACTGCTCTGCTTGGGAGGACAGGGGCCCAGTGTCAGACTGGGTTTGATCTAGTTCCCAAATCAAGTCAGCAATACCCATCAGAGACTTTTTACCGGATTCCCCTCTCCAACACATGCTGGCAGGCCCTTTGCCGCATGATGGAGTCAAGGACTGCACCCTGCCCACACCCTGTTATTGACCTCTTCCTCCCTACTTCATAGCCACGTGGTGAGGCTGTACATATGACTTATTCTTATCTTTCCAGCCCTTGATTTTTAGCAGGTTTTCTGTGAGTTGTGAGCTGTGGGCAGTGAACAGCTTTCTCCTCCCCTGAACCTCTCAGAGAGAGTCTCCCAAGTATTTCCTTACTCAGATTCATATCAAGACCTTTTCTATGGGCATTGCTGGTACCATTTCTCTATGCCCCTGCCACCTCTGTGCAGAACAACCATTCTAGCAACTTCCAAAGCTTTTACCAGCTTCCCCTTTACCATTTACTGCCATCTTATTTGCAGAGCTATCTACTTCAGTGAACACCCCAAGAACTCCTGGAACCTCTTTGGTAACATCTCTGAAGTGTTACAGTACCAGCAATGAAAAGGCCTCGAACCAGCAACCATCACTTGGGTAAGAATCTGTCTTGTAGCAGGTAGGTAACCTGATACACCATAAAAGCAGCAGTTTCATAGGTGAGAAAGAAAATCCAAGGAGCAGAACATGATTGGTGTTAGTCGTGACTCACATTGTCTTCAGAGGAAAAATTCAGAGCTTTAACTTTATACAATCTGTTTTAAATACCATGTCTTTGAAGGACTCTCTGTCCAGAAGGTTGTCAATGACCAGTGCAAAACACATCTTGGTCATTAGGGAACAACCTTGGCCAACACTATGTGGCACACCCTAGTTTGAGCACAGCATCCCCTCTTGTTCAAGGTCTTTGGTCAGAGTACCTTTCCAATGACCCTGTCGCGTCTAGAGGGTGATGGCCAGTGCTCATGTCTCCATGTTTCCCAGTCCTGCACACAGCTGCTTTTGGGGTGCACAGGGTTACTGTTCATCTGTGAGCAAGTACAGGACAGCAAGGAGCTCTCCAGCAAGTGCATTCCAGAATTACACCAGGATGAGTCAAAGGCTACTGAAGGGATGGAGAGTCACTGCCACCTTGTTGGAACCGACAGTTCATGAAATACAGCTTCTCTTTGACACGTTTCCTTACCCATTACAGGATTGTTCCAGAAAAAAAAAAAGACCTAAATTCATCATATCGCCTTCAGAGATCAACTTCCCCCTGTGCAGTGCAGCTTTGGGTTTTCACCATGACCACTGTACTTGCACGATAGCCAGGATACCCTTTACCTTACTGAAGCATCTGCCATACTGAGAGACTAGCCAATCCATGGCATTGTGGGTGAAGAGAGGATCCACCGACCCCACCCTCCGTGAATGTTCAACAGCCCAAAGCAGAGCAAACTCCAGCAGTCAGAGCAGCACTCGGTGCCTTGCAGCAGCAGCACACGCAGGATTAGGGAGCAGTGAGGGTGTCAGCACTGAGCTAGCTAGGGGAAACAGGCCAGGCCCGCCAAACCGAAACTTTTCTCAGATGGAGGAGATTAGCAAGCGCTGCCCCCTCAACCTCACTCCCACTCCTGTTATTTAAATTAGGACCTATACATCTACTATCTGAGCCCTGTATCTGTGAGTTTCAGTGAGAGCACTACAGATGTCCATCTCCAAGTAAAGCAGCTCAAACCAGGATGTAAATCTACTGTATGTGCTGTTCTGTGAACAAATGTTAACTGAGCGCAGTAAAAGGTAAATGAATGAAACCTCTTTCCAGGTTCTAGAACTTGATTTACATTCAACTACTTTTAAAAGAGACCAGTGGCTGTTTGCAGAGCAATGACTGTGCAGGGAAACAGAGAAGCCATTATGTCCCCAACAATAGCTCACACACAGCCTTGGAGTTTAAAGACAGTTTTGTTTGTTGGCAGAGAGAGTTCAGCTTCAGCACTGGCAGTCTCCTCCAGGCTTCACAAGAAATGCCATGGGATCTTTTATCTGTGCCCCAGCTAGGCAGAAGGTACTTTGTTTCATCTGAAGGCTGCTCTATGCTGGGCTGTCCTGCAAGCCTGGGGTGACTCAAGCCCCGTAGCTGCTGTGTTAACCCATAGACTCCTGGCTGGGGCTGTGCAGTTCTTCTCCAGAACTGCTTGCCTCACTGCTGGGCTCCTGTAAAGAGTTACTGACTTGTCAGGCAAGTTATTCTGAGAGCAGGAGAGGAGGAGGGGAAACCTCAGATTGTACCTCTGCTCTCATCCTTCACCTCCTCTCTGGATTCAGATGACACTTCTGAGCATCACCTAGACCAGTAAGAGCTCCACGCTGAGTGCCCAGCTGCCCACTGAGTGCACAGACCTCAAAAAGGGCCCTCCAGCCCGCTTCGTACTCCTGAGGTGCAGCTCCCAGCCCACCACCAGCCCCGGGGGACGAGGATAAGACCCGCAACCAGGAACACGCACACAGACTGCCGGGAAGGAGAGACACTGATTGCTGGGCACTGCTCCTGCGCTGCATTGTGGTACTGTGCTGCCTTCTGGGTTGGGCCTCTGGGACCCAAGTGGGGCCAGAAAAAGCGAGTGCTCTTAATAGAAGTGCATCTGTGCGATCTGTCACATTGATCCTGCCTCCAGATCTCTGCTAAATCCAGCTGTTCGGAAGCTTGGCTAGCACTTCAGTCACACTGCGCTGCTTGGCGGCAGCAGCAATAGGTCTCCAGGAGAGAGGGGCTATAAAACCATTAAAAGCAATATGATTATTTCTCACTGTTATAATGGACCAAAGGCAGTCCTAGCCATAGAATTTAAAAAGTAGCCTGACAGTCTGTCTTCAGTTATACTGGGAGAAGGAGAGGACCAGCAAGTAGCAGAGTTATGCCTGTATGAGCAACCCCATTGGGCTGTATTCAGATGTGTCACAATGTTCACAACCCGATTTAAACATGACACTGTTTTTGAATTAAAAGAACCCCAGTGCAACAGGCTAGCTAGCATCAGGCAGGGGATACCTGGTCTGACATCTCTGCCAAGAGAGGCACACTGTAGAGATGAGGAACGTGCCGTGGTCAGGGAAAGCACCAGGAGAACTGAAAGAGGAGAAAGAGATGTACCGACCAGAAAGCAGGGCAGAGAGAACAGTGGGATATCAGAGGATGACAAAGGAGTCCAGGTATGGTCAGGCACTGCCTTGTTCTTGATTACAGTAGCCAATACTTGGCCATTAGCTTTGATGTATCTGTCCTCACTTTCCCCAGGCAGCACAGGTTATGCAAGGATAAATATGATAACATGAATCTTGTCACAGGACACAGGCTGTGCTCTTCAGATAGAGCTCAAAGTCTAATCCATATCAGCAACATTGCCGTGTTTAGGTAATTAACAACAAACAGTTGAAATAATGTTTCCACACTCTACTGTTGTGTAGAGTGAACTGTCAGTGCCTTTTAAGCGAGAACGTATGTAAAGCAAACAGCCACGAGATTGGCCACGGGGCCCCCAGAAACACAAGACAACAGAGGCCTCAAAAGAGCAGAACCAGGTTGTGAGCAGAGGCCCAAGGGCTGTTCACACAATGTCCCGTTACTGATCCAGCATTACGTGACAACCTAATGAAGGTGCCTACAAATGATCACACAGGTGGAGCCAACTCCAAAGTGGACATAAGACAGTTACTTGTCCTGACACCGTACTTCAGGATCAGGTGTGCAGAATCAATCACTCTGACATCCTGTCTTGCTACAGGTGTAAGTACTGTTGGACAGGACAGGCTACCTATTCCCAAGGGCTGTTTCCAGCATCCTGCCGGGGCCAGGCTGTATTCTGAGGTGAAGAAGTTATATCCATCCTTGTGCTAATGGCTGGTGAAGGGGTCCTTGTCAACCACAAAGCTGGTGCTGGTTCCCCATGCCATTATCTCCTTGCTTTCCTTTCTCACTAGGAGCTCACTGAAAGGTAGCATAACGCAAAAAGCAAATTATTCCTTCATCTGTGGGAAGCCCTTGCACTAGGAGTCTGCACATACACTCAGCCAGAAAATAATTTAAATCCTCCGGTATAACTGTGCTAACCACGCATTCCCTCAGTTGTCAGTAAGGACAACAGCCAGCAACTTCTGTTTTTATCTGCAGGAATATCCAGGGTCATTGGTCTGTCAGCAGCTAATTAGCTGGGGTTATCCGCTCCAAGAGAGCTTGCACTGAAGAAAATTAGGACAAAATCAATACAGAAAGTACACTGGGACTGTCCATGGCTATTTCTAGTGAGTTCAGCTGTTCCACTTCCAAAGGGAGAAAAGTTTGGAAGATTTATTTGCCATTCTGAGTTATCCATTTTGTACTTTGCTTATATACCTGTTTTCTAGCAGTTCTGTAAGATTTAGTACAGCTCTGGCTGACTCGGTAGGGTCTTCGCCTCTTTCCTACTAGAACGGATTGTTACACCTTCTAGGGAATGTTGTGCCATCTCACACACCAAATCGAAAGCTTAGGTTGCCCTTAGGTTCCCCATCAACCACTGCTTCATTACACAATCTACAGTCCTTAGCTTCTGGCAGGCTCGTATATGCCATCATTACCCAAAGGCCAGGGCATAAACACTTCATACAACAAGGATTGTGTAAAGATTACAAACATAGTTGTAACATCAAACCTGCTTCCTGCCTACCAGGTGAGAGCTCTCCAGTTGCAATGGGGTCTTTGCATCTCACCACAAATAGTCCCAAAGTGGCGGAGGGTGAACTGATACAGGCTGCACGTACCTTTACTCTTGAACTGAACTGGAACAGCTCAGATGCAGCATTTCTACTCACTAACAGGTTTGTCTTGGCCCAAATGGTGGAAAACTTTGTAACTTTGTTAGCCATACGTTCACACCTATTCTTCTACGGCTTTATTAGGACAGACATAAACTTCCTGAGCACTCTCCTTTTGAGAGCAGTCCCAAAAGAAAAGGGTTTGTTTCCCTGTGTCTTCAGCCCTGTACTTACACACAAAGGTCTGGTCCCACATAAGGCTCCCCATGCAGCCTTGCACGGCAGCTATTGCAGTAAGACAGGAACTTAAGCCATTTCAGATTCTGATCTGCAAGTTTATGTGCTAAATATTTTTTTTTGCTTCCGGTCTTTTACTATGACTTATAGTAGCAGTCACCAGAATGCCTCTGATCAAGACTCTGGTTCTGCTACCAACCACACAGGCAGACAGAATCTCCTGTCAGGTACTGATCTTCATGATGACAAGCAGGCATTTCTTCCATAATTATTTCTACCTTGTCCACATGATGCCTTCTAGAGACTTTAAACAAGTTATTAACAACCACCTCTTGTATCTAAGGAAATCATTCCCAATTCAAGTCTTACACAGATTTCTGTAGAAAACTGGAATTCAAAACAAGCAAATATTAAGTCTAGTCAATTCTAGGCCACACAATGAGGCAGGATATATGTTCTGGCATTAAGCTGGAACTATGAAGTTCTTGTACTTATCCGTCACAAGATATTTAAGTTGAAGTCTTATGCAGTCTTCATCTCCACCAGTGGTAAGGGAAGTAAAGCAGAGTTCAGCCAAGCCATGAAGAAGCCCAAAGAGGCTTCCAAATGCAGATCTAGGCACTGGTCCTGCCTGGAGCAGGGGGACAGAGCTGTCCCTGGAGAAGTGCAGTTAACTCCATTTAACTCAGTTAACGCCTTCCTCATAGCTAGTGCCTCCATGTTGGTTCCTGTCCAGCTGGCCTGTGTCCTGTGTGACTTGCTGCCTCCCTCCTCTCAGAAGCAGGTTAAAAGCCTTAAGCACCCTCTTTGTTAAGCCTGGCGTTGAGTGCTCATGAGCATACAGATCAATTTTAAGGAGAAGGGCCTCAGCTCAGATCAGTGGTCCCTAGTTACTGCTGTCTGTCAAGCCAGAGATAATCGACACTGAACAGAACTGAGCGAAAAGCTCCTGAATAAAGCAGGCTGTTCCAGCTGACTTTCAGGTACACTGTTCACAAAGAGAGCTATTGTAATCAAGATTTGCAACTCCTCCACAGGCATTAGGTCTTCTGAAGCCTAATAGCATGATGTATTCCGTCCAACTTAGAGTAAACTCTGAGTTCACTGAGAAAGAGCCAATAATTTCCTCTTCAAGCAACTTTTTTCCCCAAAAAGCTTTCATGTTTTCCTGAAAAAAATTTTAGCATCAAATCTATCATCTTTTTATTTTAAGACACTACAGCATAAACTACGAAGTGAAAAAAGGCAGCAAGGTGGAATAAATGCAGAATACCCCATTTCCCATGGTTTTCACAGTCTCTTCTAGTTGGGGACCTCCCAGAAATCCAGAACTGGCAAACTCAATCTCAAAAATGCAAGTTATTAAAGTGTTATAAACTCATTCAGAACGTCACTTGTTACATTCACTCCCAATTTAAAATCAAAATGTTTCATTAAAATATTACTATTCTCCCAACTGTTGCAAAAGATGTTTTCAAATGCTTTTCTGCCATTAAACTAGAAGTTGTTTATTAGACCTGAGCTTATTCAGACTGGTTAGTCAGGTCTTATAATTCTCTTTTGGCAAGCTTTCACCTGATTTATTAAAAAAAGTCACAGTCTCCTATTCTGTTAAATAAGAAATCCCACACACCACTTCCAGGCTGAGGGGAATGGCTTAACGAAGGTAATTTCTAATTGCCCCTTACCTCTGGAAAGCATTTGCAAGTCTGTTCTGTCCTTTTGCACAGATCTTTATGTACTGATATCCTTTGAATATCCTTTCTCAAGCAGTGAACCCCTTTTTAGGGACAATACATCCTTGTAGTAGTAACCACTTATCTTCCCTTAAAAGCTCTCCGAAGCGTACCATACTACTTGATATTTGTACTGCTCACGGATATTAACCTATTGAAACTCGTTATGTTTGAATTCATAGTACCAGAGGAATGCATAATTAATCATTGACTAGGTCAAGAGTCAAAACCCTACACCTTTTAAAATGCATATTTTAGCATCCACAGAGGTTGTGTATCACCAGCAGAATCATTCCGTGTTCTTGGATTCAGTCCCTACATGGCGCAAATGTGAGTCTTCCCACACCTCACCGCTAGATCTTAAGTTCTGTTTAACTAACTGAGCAAATATGTGGTCATTTTAAGTAGAAGTGCTCCCATGTCCATATGGTCATTACCCTCACACCCCTCTTGCCTAAGGGCGTGGCATCTTTGTTGTTCAAAAAGAGGATGGATTTTTAAGTGCGTCTGTACCTTGCAGCTTAAACCCAGACACCCTGACAGATTCAGCTGTGATGACATTTGGTGGGAATAACCTCTCTGCCAAGCGTGAGCGACTACCTGCAATGCAAAGGCACCTGATCAGCTCACATATCTGCTCTTCAATCAGGGCTACATACTACCTTAAATTGTCATTGGGTTTAGTTCAGATTAATGCTCCAGCTGCAATGACACATGCAGTGCCTGTCCTGCCGGCCTTGCTCCTGCAGCACTCTCTGGCAGGAAGGATGGCAGAGCAGGAAGATAAGGATGAAGAAACCTGCCCTCCATCACTAAATCTCACCAAGGCTTTTAAAGGACAATCTTACATACGTGCTTGTGCCAAATCTAGAAGCACAGTTGCAGCTCACCTGCTGTTGAACAGTGTAGCATAAACCCCAGCAGCAACCCAGACTCAAGGTAATGAGCTGCACAAACTGTTTGGACTCCAAGGACTCAGCTACTAAAGCTTATGCCACTGCTGCTGTCCATGGCTTGCTGGAAACTTCAGATCCAGCTTTCAACACAAACGCCAAACGTCCATCCAGAACACAGCACGGGCAAATCGCAGCTTGCCTGAAACTTGGGCAGAGAAAGGACTCAAGCCCACGTGTCCTAAGCCTGATTTTTAACCAGAAGGCTGTCCTGCAAACACAGGATGATGAAGCAAAGTCTGCCTGGATGCCAGTCAGCACTGCTAGATGCTATCTTTTGACCTACCAGGATCAGTCAAGTGGTTAATGTCTCAATTCCAAACCTGTCCAGTCTCTCTGCCTCACTCCAACCTTTGATACACTGGATCTTTACCTACTTTAGAAGGATGGTAGCTATACTACAATGACTCATTAACAAAGTTCAGCCTAGGTCCAAGAGTAAAAGCTTTTGAGAACATGAGCCGTATTTTCTCTGCTTAAAAATACATCTTCTTTTCCGTAATAGCAACAAAATGGAGTTCTGTACTACATTTATGTTTGATAAAATCAGTATTATAAAGCATGAGCATTTCAGCCTTGAGATATTTGGAAGGGATTTAGCATGTGCTGATCTTTCAAAGAGGATTTTCAAATACTCTTGAAAAGACATTGCATCAAGAGGGCAGGTCCCTTCAGTCATATTGCTATTGGCCAAGAGATCTTTAGCAAAAATGGAAGCTTTCTGGAAAGTAGGTACTGGCACATAAAATATTCTGCAGGCTTGGAAGGATTTCGTGTATCTGTTCTTTCTACTGGACAGTCTGATGGACAAATTCCGAGTCCAGGCCATATTCAGTCACTAACACATACCACTCTCACTCTATCTAATTTATTGATGTGAGACCCATGATGCTCCACAGAAGATTGTGACAGGAGCTGTTCCAAAACAACTATCCTCTGAAAAAGCAGTGTGGAAAGGTATCTGCTCTCTGCCTCAAACAAGCTGAACTGTGCTGTCAGTCTGTCACAACTTTAATATTAAATTATGAATATTTTATAGGGGAATTTAAGATGCAGTCTACTGAACTGAACTCTTTTCTTAATTTACTAACCCCATAGGTGTGATGGTACCAGGTTTTATGCCTAATAGCAACTTTAGAAGGATAAAACTGTGTCTCTGAAATAGATCTAGGTCAGAAGAGTGTCCCCCTGTCACCACATTTGTCTCGGAGGGTGCAAGGTGAGATGGAAAGGCTGCTAGCTGTAAGAAACCCCTGTTGTAAATCATAATTATCCAACTGTTACTCTGCCCCCACTGCTGAAAGGCAAGTTTTATAACAGTGAGCCATCAAAATTAAACAAATTCCTACGCCCTTCTTCAAGGGCAATGCAGTCTCATCTGTGGCATGTTCTTATCAGAACAGAGCTGGAACAAGTTGGATGCTCCTCAGCAACTTACTCTTTCACTTATGCACAAGTAGAGTTGTGGATGGGGTCAGGGATTGTTATGAAACCTGAAGTTAGTGTTTCTGATTCTGATAGGTGAATAGCTTTCTATGTACATGTTGTGCTATGCACAACCACCCCATTTCAGTTGTACATAGTCTTTGGGAACTGTCACGTGCCTCTGTCCAGGCATTAATATAATAGATAGTCCTGTTGTAACTCAGCTTTGCATCTTTCAAGCAGCAAAGCCACACATGAAACAGTAATATCACGTTTAAGGCAGGTGCATCGCTCCCTTGTTAATCTCAATGTATCAACCCATCATAAAAAAAGAAAGACATAAGTATCTCCTGCAGGGCTTGCAACTCTTTCTGTTTGAGATGTTCATGGCATGGACATCTTTACCATTCTCCAAAAATTAGCATACACTATTACATTGAAACATAAGCAACAGAGAGAAATCTCCGTTCACTCTTTCTTCTAAAGGAGTACAACCACCAGCATTTGAAGCAATGCCTTCACAGCTCTTGTAATAGAACTTGCAGATACTGAAAAGCATCAGGCAATATGAAGGCGCTTCTACATAGCTTTTCTTTTTGCTTCTTCCCCCACCCACTTTTAATTTTTTCCACAGGAATTTCATGAAGCAACACCAGCAACAACTCACACAAAACAGATCACGCAATCACATCTACTGTTCAGACTCCTCCTTTTTACGATAGAACATGCAATCTAAGGTCTCCATTTCCTAATGTTTTAACTCACGCATTATTGGAATAGGAGCTGTTACAAGATGTCCTCATTTTGCAGGTTAGCTATTTTTTCCATAAGGAAGTCTTTCCCATCTTACAGAGCAATGTTGCAATCAAACACTACCGGAATATAAACATTAAATATTATCTTGAGTGCCCAATAACATAGAAATGTTAAGAAGCATATGACGTTTCTTCCCACTAATAGTTTTCTTTCTGACCCCTTGCTCCATTCTTCCACATTTAGTGCAACCAGTGGAAGGTAAGTACCAGCTGCACAGGTAGCAGGCAGTCCTAATTTAAGCTAAGCAGCACATAAGAAAAACTGATGCAAAAAAGAGATCACTGCTGAAAAAACCCTGGAAATCAAGTCACTAGAGGAGACTGTTAAGAGAAAAGGTACTTTAGGAACTGGAAAAGCTGCCTAGCGTGGAATACATCATATTAACTAAGAGCAGGGACATGACAGTTGACTTTCAGAGCTGAAACTAAATAAGCAGATGTTTATCTACAGCCAAAGCACCTCCTTCCCCTCCAGTGAGGGCTGCTTCTACTATAACGTGCCTGCTCAAAGAGGAGGAACCCACTAAACCCACATGCTCTCATTTTCTGAAATCTGGTTTCCCATAATCATCCTCAGGTACACACTCCTCCCTGGGGCAAAGGTAACCGAAACGAAAGATAACTGGTAAATGGTTTTTAAATAATAGTAATAATAATAATAATAACAACAACAACAATAATAATAATAATGATGATGGGTTTATTAACCCTTATAAGTATATTACTTATAAGTATTAACCCTTATAAGTTATAACTCTTACTAACTATTACAAAGGGTTTATTAACCCTTTATTATTGGGTTTGCATGGCAAGGTTTTGGTAGTGGGTGGGCTACAGGGGTGGCTTCTGTAAGACGCTGCCAGAAGCTTCCCCTATGCCCAGCAGAGCCAATGCCAGCCGGCTCCAAGACAGACCTGCCGCTGGCCAAGGCTGAGCCCATCGGCGATGGTGGTAGCGCCTCTGGGATAACATATTTAAGAAGGGGGAAAATATCTGCGTAATGGCAACCGCAGCTGGAGAGAGGAGTGGGAATATGTGAGAGGAACAACTCTGCAGACACCAAGGTAAGAGAAAAATGAGAGGGAGGAGGTACTCCAGGTGCCAGAGCAGAGATTCCCCTGCAGGTGAAGACCATGGTGAGGCAGGCTGTCCTCCTGCACTCCATGGAGGGTAAACAGTGGAGCGGAAATCCACCTACAGCCCCTGGAGGAACCCACACTGGAGAAGGTGGATGTCCGAAGGAGACTGCAACCCTGTGAGAAGCCCGTGCTGCAGCAGGCTCCTGGCAGGACCTGTGGACTCATGGAGAGAGGAGCCCATGCTGGAACAGGTTTGCTGGCAGGACTTGTGACCCCTCAGGGGACCCATGCTGAAGCAGGCTGTTCTTGAAGGACTGCATCTCATGGGAGAGACCCACACTGCAGAAGTTCATGAAGAACTGTAGCCTGTGGGAAGGACTCACATTGGAGAAGTTCCTGGAGGACTGTCTCCCATGAAAGGGACCCAATGCTGAAGGAGAAGGGTTTATTTAATTATTAATTTATTGTCATAGCCGGTAACTCTTTATTTTATAGACTGTAGAGCATCTGGACAGGGGAAAAAAACCCACCACAACAAGACAACCAACCAATCCTCCTAGATTCCTAAATAAAAAATGACTGCATTCACTGAAGAGGTTTCCGCAGACTTCAGTGGAACGTGGAAAATAGCTGTTTCCAATTGAAAAAAAATTGTAGCTACCTGCTTAAATTCACTTGCTTTTGCTAAATCATAGAATGGTTTGGGTTGAAAGGGACCTTAAAGATCATCTAGTTCCAGCTCCCCTGCCATGGGCAGGGACGCCTTCTACTAGACTTGACAGATAGATGAGTGTCTTAATTGCCATGGAGCTGGTTTGAATAATTTTGCCTCTGCTGGAGTAGCCATGGTCTGACTCTTGCTTATTGTGGACAGCTGGATCAGGAAATGCAGCCCAGCACTGAGACATTGTGCTGGATTAGAGAGAAGAGCCCTGGACCCAGAGACTCCACCTTTGATGCATTAGAAGGGCTTCAGCATAACCAAAACAGCTGTATCGGGACTGAGTGGATTTTCAGTGGGAAATGTTGTACCTCTCTAGAGAGATAACCAGACCTGTTGGATTCAGTTTTAGTAATTGCATGAGATGGAGGTACCATAGCATAAGAAACAGCTGAGAGCAGGAGCAGGTCTTTGTTTTTCAAGCACAGGTAGGAGAGGGCTGTTCTTTTTGCTCTGGTAAGGAGCACACAGTCTCCTGGGTGCTGTTCTGGTCCTTCATGTGTCTAAATATTGATTTTCCTGGGCAGAATCTGTTCCTTCTCACACAAATACAGTTGCCCTTGATAGTTCCTTGCAACAGAACATTCTTTACAGAAAGTAAAGAATTAAATATGGCCTGCTAGGTCTATTTCAGGATTTCTTTCTATTTCACAGGCCACTTTTCCACATACAAGACTGAGTGCTGCTGAGTGCTCTCCCTGCTCTGCATGAGAAACTCTGTTCTCCCACAGCATTGCCCTTCCACTCTGCTTCTGGAAGACACCCCCAGCATCATCCCATTTGACCTCCCATCCCAACAGGGTCTGCATTTTCCAAGTTACCACTTAGAAGTACAGAATGACATGGAAAGAAGTATGCAAGATCTATGGGTTTCAGCCCACTCCTTAGACCCAGCTTTCTCTGAAGAGGATGACTTGCAGCAGGACATTGACTTAAGTAAGAATTTTATCTTCAGGACCCCATGAAATCTGCCTTCCGGTGTTTGTATAGCTGTGACCTCTCCGGTAGTTTTGAAAGTCTTTCCTCTGTCAGATTGCTATAGAAGCTCTTCTCTTATCAGCATGCCCTGTCACTTGTATGACATGCAAAACCAAGATCAAATTGTGACTCGGTCTTATGACCCTACATACCAAACTTCCATAGACCTTTTCAACCCAATAAGAAGTGAAGATCAAGTTGGGTGGTAAATAGGTACTTTCAAGAGTTGGATGGGCCATGCAGAGGTGAAATATCTTGCCCAGTGACATAATTGAGATCCCAGGTCACTAGACCTCCAGGCTCCTTTCTCTGATCTCAGCCTCTATCAGAAAACCCAATTCCTCTTGAAACCATCAGTTCACATACTGTTGACCTTATCAAGCCACAGTATTAAGTAGCTCCCTTAAGGAGTGAATCAGCGGCTGTTCAGATTGCCTGGACCAAGACCCTACTGCCTGTGACCTGTCCTTCATTAACCAAGAGAATCCAAAGTCAACACAGTAGATCAAGACCTGGCAGTCCTTATGAAAGAGAAACAGTTGCTCTTCAAACCTAAGCCTGAAGGCTTGTGAAACAAAGGTGCACTTTAATAAAGTATGATTAAAGAGCCAGAAAGGTACATAATAAAGGGAAACAAACAACTCCTCTATTTCACATCCCAATCCAACCAAAATATGGAGATTTTAAGATAAAATAATGCTGCTTACTCACTACTTTAAAAGCTCTCTTCTCTCTGGGTGCAATTCACCTTCAGCTAGTGACAACAAAAGAAGGTGTTTGTGCCTCGGTCGGTCTCTTGCCCCTTGTTCTTCAAGGGTTTCAAGAAGCAGGGATTTTGAAAGCAAAATGTGTCGCACAGAGCTGAGTGGCAGCAAGACTTTATATATGGGAGTGGTCAGAAAGGAATGGTGATGTAACGAAGTCGTATCTCTAAGCAGTAACGGCATGCCACCCTTCCCCCTCCCTGTCCCTAAAGAATTGCTGGCTCAAAGGGCAAGCTGGGAGCAGAGCGGTCAGACACTTTCCGTGCCATACTTTCTCACGGTAAAGGGAACAGCATAGAGGGTGGAGAGCGAGGAAAGATCACACTTGAATGGAGACAATACTTTGATGTTGGGTAGTCCCAGGAGTGAATCTGTACTGGCAAAGTTGTTTCTTTCCTTTTTTTCATGCATCGAACAATACTCTGCCAGTTGCTAGTTTTGCCCGTGGTACAAGCCCTGACAGCAAGGACACCCTCTGCATCAGAGCACTCACTGTTGCCCCCATAGTGAGTTGGGGGCACCCACCCACTCATACCCACCTTGTTAGGGAAAATCCCATTCCTGCACCTTCGCTGATGCTGGAGCACTGCCCAGCTCCATGGCCACAGGGGCTGGGAGCTCTGTGGCAGAGAAGGAATATGCATCCCATAAAAGGCGGTAACCTGGACACTGATCTGGGAAGCTCTTGAGAGGCACATCCTGCCCTTCTCCATCAGAGGAAGTCTTGTAGCCTGTGAATGGAGAGGAAATCTCTCAAGGATGTACCATCGCTCTCCAAAGGGAAAATAATTCATTTTCAACTTCCTTCACTACAGTTTTGTTGATCTTTCACTGAAAGGCTTCTTTGACCATGAAACACCATGTCATGCATTAGGACAAGTTTTGACTGATTCAGAACTTATAAATTATAGGTCAAGTATCTCTGGAATAGCTGTATAAAGGAGACGCCACGTCTAACAGAAGATGTGCGTGTCTTCTCAGCTGAGGCAACTGGAAAAGGCAGGAACCAACCCAGACTTTCACGAAGTGGAATTCATAGTTACTGTTACCTACCAGCAACAACACCAAGATCTGCAGGATCATGCAACAGCAGCCAAATAAATGCCACCAGCTCATAGAATCGAAACCCTGCACCAACAAGAACCTCCATGGCTAGTTCCTAGGCTTAGGCGGGGTAGGAAGGGGTGGGAATGACTGTTGCTGAGCTGCTCGTGCAATGCATAGTGAACTGGACTGGAGAACGATCTTGCTTTTTCCCCTTCCCAGGTTATTTTTCAGCCTGAGATCTCCCCTGTCCTCTTCATGTAACACTCTGCCAGCCTAAGGGAGCTGTTTAAAACACTGTAAGGAGTGCTCCTGTTCAACAAATCCTAGTCCAAATCTCATTTACTCTAAGGAATGGGCCCACTTTGATAGTGTCAAGGGACTCAAAAGCAAATATATATCTGAGTCAGTTCCCCTTCTAACTGCTACAAAGCCTGCAATTAAGAGACATTTTTCAGATCTAGGACAACTAGCTCTCTCTTAACATAGGTAAGATTCACTCACTATATTTGCACTCCCCTGCGAATTACATAAACATGATCCCAGTAAACTACTCTCGTTCTGCTGCTCTGGAGGGGGCCTGGCTTTGGAGCTGTTGAGATCAAAACAGAAACAATTAATATTGAATTGTCCTGATACCTTTATCCAAAGAAGAAATCTGCACCCCTGGCAGGCATTTTTCAATACGACCACAACTGCTGCAGATCCCGTCCATCCCAAGGAAAGCTCCCCGTTTGCTCAAGGTGCAGCATGTCTTTTACAGGATAGTTTGGAGACAGCTTAAACACGCTAGGTGGGTGGCAGAGCAAGCTCTAACCAAACAGTAAGGACAAAGAGGAAGAATAGAGCCATAATAGGTCCCTTCCACTATTTCTCTGCCGATACTCGTGGCAAGAGAGGGAGAGACACAGGAGAGACTGTGTAAAGCTGCGTATCAAATAACAGCTTCCAGTACTCACCACATCTACAGGAAGATCCCCAAACTCCATAACCTGTCCAGATTGCCAAATTCTTATCATCACCACCACAAAATTTTTTTACTACTTAACAGCATTTTTAAGCTACTATCAAGGCTAGCGAACCTTACAGGTTAACATGACAAAAGAGCATTCGTATCCCCACTTCAGAGACAGGGCAACAGAAAATCATGCCTAGGGCTTCAGAGCAGGTCAGTGCCTCAGCTGGAATAAGGATTTTCCCCCCCCAGATTCCTTTAAGCATGTTGCTAGACATCACCTCTCTTCCCTGTCATGTGTCAGATATATACAGTAAATCCAGATGCAGCTGGAAGTGACAAGTGGAGAGGCTGATAATGATCTAATCACACAGTGTCTGGAGCTCCGCGGGCTGTTGGTTTTGCCATTTCTCATGGCTTTGGTTTCTCCTCCACTATAAAGAGGAAGTAAATAAAACATGGCGGTAGCTCCATCTCCTTGTGAAAAATGACAGCAGATTAGATTACAGCAGAGGAGCTGGGGAGAAGTTCAAAGTGTTTGCCACTTAATGGAAAACTTGCAGATTACTATAGAAAGTTGTTAGATGACTAATTGCTGTTAAAGTTTAACCAAAGCATGAGGGCTCTAAAACGAGAGGAACAAGGACTTTCCCCAGGTAGAGCCAAGGTTCACCACACAGACCTCCACAAATCTTTTTTCCATTCTGCCTAGTAATCAGTGGGACTTGGAGATGCGAGGCTCAGAAGTTCTACCTGGACGTGAATGAACACTGACCTGAGGCTCAGCCCCATGGAGATCTGTGTGTGCAGGCCACCCAAACTTCACCTCGGGAGAGCCGTGCTTCTCAAGAAGCCTCACAACTTCTTATCCCTTTCTCTTGGAGCAACAAATGAAACTCTCAGCATAAAATTCAGCACACCATGGTAAGCCAGAATCAGTCCTGAGTTACCTTAGTATGGCAAGTTTTCATCGGGACCACTTCATAGCAGGGTCAGGGCTGCAGCCTCTCAGAGAAGCATGAAGCAAAGCAACAGAGACAAGAAGCAGTGCAGCCATCCCCAGACCCGCTGTCTCCACTTGTCAACCCACATCCCCAGGTTGGTGCCTGCCTCCACCACTGCACACTGTGAGACCACTCAGCTGACATGGTGGTGGGAACAAACGCATCTCCAAGGGTGCTGCAGGAGCAAAGAGCTACTGATGGCTGTTTAGGTGCTGCATGGGAAGAATTTTCACTGGGTCACTGAGAAGGCTTTGTCTAAAGTGCCAATTTGCATTCAGTGTGCAGGGGCTATGTACTTTCCAGCTACACCTCCACCAGTCTCCAGAGGGCAAACATATCCCTGAGATGAACATCCAGAAACAAGAGTTTCATAGGCTGGGGAGCTCCAGTTTACACCAGGACCCTTTCCCTGCTGTGGGCAGGCGAGGAGGGTGCTCAGCAGCAGCGCAGGTAATCCATATAGCGCTACACGGAAAGGTCGCATACTGTGCCAGACAGCTCGTACTGTGAGAATCTGGACTTAAATCTGTTTTATTCTAACGGCTCTCAGCACCTCCCACTCTGTTTCTCCCCAGAATGACAGTCTTGGGAAATAAATGGGTTTTCCTTTCTAAAGATGTCACTCCCTGCAGCTCCAAGTATTCCCCTAGTCATACCTTCCAGCTCAAAGTTAGTCCAGTCAAGACTTGGGTAATACAGTTCATCTCTGTGTGGCCATTTGCAACCCAACAGTCTTGACCTTCAGAGGGAAATGCATGGTACAGATTTAGTCTTGGTGAAAACATCCTTGAGCTGTAGACCGTACATGGGGTGGATACTACCACACAATGGGGCAGGCTCTTATTGCAATCCATGCTTCCGCAAAGCACTCCAGTATGGTAATCTTCCACCAGCCCAAGGGTGTACACTGGAACCACTGGCTGATTCTGTGCTTTCCCACAATGGTGGTCACAAAGTTCAGACAAAAGAAGACCACAGATGCAGGAGCCTGTCTTGAAGGGTCTCTGCATCTGGGGGCAGAAACTTTGCAGGTTTGATGCTCACAGCATCTCCTCCTCTGGGCAGAGCATAACATGGGACTCTGGAAGGGATAAGTGCTCAAACACTGATAGATCTCCTGTCCTGAGAGAGGCAACCTGCTATCAGGAGAACAACATTCACAGGGAGGAAAGAGTCTCTGTCTGGTTTATTTATTCCCTGTCCAGCCTTCTTCAGGCTTGTTTATTTTGGTGCTGCAAAGAGCACCAGAGATGGCGATTGCTTTTGAGATATCAGAATCACAAACCTCTGCTTCAAAGCCTTTGCAACCTATCTTGGAAACTGTGAATGGGCCAGCTGGGCTAGAGGCAGAGGCTGTACCAGCACGGCTCCTGGAAAGACCCACTTGCCATGACTTTGGGAGGAGCACACATGCTGCAGAGGCTGGACACACAGCGCTGCACAGTGACCGAGCCTGCACATGCCCTGTCAGCTCTCCCTCTCCATCCCGCACGGATGGGCTGCTCTGCATTTGCTCCACAGCCTCTCTGTGGCAAGATGGGACGGATGCTGGATGTGTTCCCATCTGCTGAGCCCACACCTGCTGCATTTTCCACTGCCAGTGGGAATCACAGATCGCTTTATCACATTTCAACCCAATCTCTGGGAAAGGTTTTGTTTGTTTTCCCAACGTGCCAGGGCTGCAATCGGGTGGCAGGGCAGGCAGCAGGCCAGTCACACCTGCACAGCACAAAGGGATATGAGTGAGCAAGCTGGTTTTAACCCTCCCTTATCAACCTGGGGCCTCTGACCACTACTCCCAGGCAGGCAGAAATGGCACCGGATGGGAAATTACAGGCATTTCTCTGGCTCTGCACTCTCAAAGACAACGGTTTCTCTCACAGGTTGAGAGGAGGGGTACTACAAACATACGTACCCCCTAAATTATGAGAGCTGCAGCAGCCAGTGCCATCAGGCACAAATGGACATTTGCAGAGGGGCAAGTGGCCTCCCCAGGGAAAGTCCCTCACCTTCTCTTGCAGACGGAGGCAAAGAGGCTTGCCACAGGCTGGGGTGATT
Organism: Tauraco erythrolophus; assembly: GCF_009769465.1. Taxonomy (NCBI): domain Eukaryota; kingdom Metazoa; phylum Chordata; class Aves; order Musophagiformes; family Musophagidae; genus Tauraco; species Tauraco erythrolophus. The sequence continues at coordinate 5,589,336 of NC_141483.1, read as the reverse complement.
CCCACTCTCCCCCCTCCCACACGTCAGGCACACATCCCTGACTCCAGCCCTCTGATGCCTGGGAAGATGGTATAACTGTTTTCTAATAGATGTTGTGCCTCGGTTTCCCCCCTTGTCCCGTGCACAGTTGCCTCGCAGCACTAGGGAAAGAGGAACAGTTCACTGGTGAGGTCAACCCAGATGTGTAATGGGATTTGGGGGAACAGACCTTGGGGATTCAACATGGCTGCTCCCCCATGAGAGCTCCTGTGGCCAGAAATCAACTTTGAACTCCAGCAGAGGAGGGCAGGCCTGTGCAGAGACAGGAGACAGGATAAAAGAGGTGCTTTTTTACCCTTTTATTTTTTGGTCCCCTTCTTAAGAGAGCAGGAAGGAGCAAAGGAGAGAGGCAGAGTCCAGGGCTCAGTCTGGCTGTTCAGATCTGAGGCTACCAGAAATGCTGGCTGCTCTTGAAAGGACTTCCTGCCTCCCCCGACGCTGCCCAGCTGCCTTGCTGCCCTCTGCCACAGAGATCCCACCAGCCTCCAGCTAATTTGGGCTCATGGGGGACAGCACAGAAACACAATGGCGACAGGAATGAAAAGCAAAGGGGAGGACGATACCCAGGAGACTCATCCTTATCAAGGAACTGTATTATATCGAAGGGGAGCTGTGAAGACTGGGAAAAGCCTTTTATAAAACCCACAGCTGAGCCAAATCCTGCAGTTTTTACATATTGGTCCCCCAGGAATCCCATCATGAAGACTGTCCCAAAGAGGGACAGACCCCTATGCCAGGTCAGGCCGTGTGCCAGACACGCTGCACATACAGCAGTAACACGCCACTGCAGCCACGGCCCCGTGTGCGTGCTTTGTAATTAGTTTTTGTTTGCAAAGCATCTCTTATAGAAAAGACAAATTGCATTACTCTCAGCTTATTAAAATCACACTCAGAGTTTCTCAACTGCTAATTACACCCAGGCAGCAGTGTCACTGTAATTAAAGCTGGGACGTGTGTTTGGGGAGTCGGGAGCCCAGCTGTCACACAACCCCTTCCCTGCACCGCTCTAACCAGACAGGCTGGCCAGGGCCAGGCTCGGCTGCTGAGATGAGCTCAGTCCTGCCCAGGCCTGAACTCCCCATGATACTCAGGCACAGCCAATGCCGTGCCACGATGGAAGAGGATGCCACGCAGTGTAAGGTCAAACACCTCTTCAGCACAGGGGACCGAGTCCCCTGCACCAAACCTCCCCAGGTTACAGCTGGGCACCCGCATTGTCTCTGCTGCGTGGCAGGGGCTGGGTGAAGGGAAACACACAGCCTTGGCATTACAGTGCTGAGGCTCAGGGAAAGAAAGGGGGTCTACTCCTGTTTCTGCTGCTAAATGATTGCAATAAATCACATTGCTCGTCAAAGCCTCCATTTCCTTGCATGTAAAACAGAGATTTTGGGCTTCCCTGTTAATTAAGGGGCTCTAGGGACATACCGCAGAAAGGACTCTTGCTGGCACCCATCTTGCACAAACACTTTGAAGCCTGTGGCACAACAACAGACTTGGGAGGGAATTACACAGGGGAAAGCGTGAAACCCTAGAGACTGAGTCCCAAAGAGCTAAGAGAGAGCAATAAAGGAGCTTACAGACCTGTGAGAAGCCGGGAGCTCACTGGAGAACCAACCCTGCCTCTGCATCACTCGGTCTCAGAAGAGCAACTGCAGGTGTGCAAACAGCCATGCTGGCAGCACAGAGAAACACCTGCCCTGAGCTCAGGCCTCAGAAATAGAGCTCTCCAGAGCACAGCTGGGACCAATTAAGCTTCAGGCAAGTGGGGGCTTGACGCCAGCACTGGCCTCCCGCTGCCGAGGGGATGCTTTGGAGAATACCTCCAGGAGGATGGAGTGCTAATTAGGGAAAGCAGATAAACACTGCATCTGTTTCAAGATGAGTTTCCTTCCCGCTGAAATCCTCACAGTTTCAGTGCTCAGCAGGATGCGAGCACATCCTTAAATGACTTCCTGAAGCCCCGGTTTCAAAGATCAGTCCCTTCAAAAGCAATAACATGCCAAAATCAATAGCAGCCCCAGGAGAGCTCTGAGCATGCCAGCTCCAAAACCACTGAGCTATCACTACAGCCAGTTACCTATCAGCTGCTAAGGGGCGATTCTACCTTTTCACATTTGAAAAGGCTACTGAGACTTCCTAAGCAATCAGGCTTAACTTAAGTAACAAGAAAAAAGTAAACGGGAAAGTGTATATTTCAGAAACATCATGACGTGCCTGTGTGATATATCCTGGAGAGGCAAACCAGCAGATACAGTTCACAAGCAAAGACAAGCAGAGCTCACAGACTCCTGACGTGATCCCAAGAGCAAGAATATGTTCATCTGCTCCTTGAACAATTTTACTAACTCCCTGAAGTCGCTAATAAGGAGATCTGGGAAACAGATATCAGTTAATAATTTTTAATTCAATACAAGTTACAAGTGAAGAACAAATGATCAAAATTCATGTGGAAAAAGCTGAGAGGTGCCCTATGGATGCTAGAGGCAGCATGTTCAATGTATTTACTTATGGCCCAGCAACGAAATGGCAGAAGATGATATATGGAGCTAGCAAAGAACAACAGGAAAATTTCAAAGAGCTTGTGGAAAACTTGAAAACATCTGTGAAACAGGGCAAGTAAGAGCAGATGAAATTCAATATAGAGAAATATGTAATGCCTCGCTGTGAAGGATAGATATATACTGATGAGTTTGAGTTAGCAGCTCTTTTCACCACCATTAAATGTCATACAGATTTGTGAAAAAAATGCAGCAAGAAGTAAGCAAGATTTGTTAGCTCCTGATTCACCCCTCTTATTTAGAGCTTTTAGAGCTTATAAATGAAACTGTGTCTGTAAAGAGGAAAAATATTCCTTTGAAAAGGATAAATAGGACAGAGGCAGAGTTAGGAATCAAAGCTGGCAAATCAATCTACAGTATAGAAGCTTTTTGAAAAAATAACGGTACAGGAAACTTACCTAAGAAACAGTGTAACAAAGATTATGTCCAACAACCTATACTTTAAAAAAAAAAAGTGTTTTATGGTCTAGGGTGTTCACTTAAGTAAAGCTAACTGTAGCTCCCCTTGGAATAGTGTTGAAATCTATCCAAATAGGAGAATTCCAGTCAGAGGTCAGTATTTTCATTCCTTAAAACACGTGTGCAGCGTCAGAGCGTGCCACGGGAATTCAATGCCTCAAAAGCAGAGACAAGACTCCCAAGAGTTTCAAGCCTTCCTCTCCCTACCTGGAGCCTCTGGCAGCGTAATATCACCCAGCCTCATCTCACCTCCAGCCTCCGAACAGAGTCACTCTCCCAGCTCCATCCACCCCACAGACACACCTGCGCGCTGCGATCCTACCTGGAGCTAAGTGGGATTTTCCATGCAGGCGGTGCGGCATCTCTGGGGTCCTCCCAGCACATCCCTGCCTGGCTCAGGGCTTGGCGCCTGGCCCAGGGAGAGGAGAGCCTCTTCTCCAGAGCAGCCCGGCTGTTCCCCTGTGGGTGAGAGGCTGGGTCAGTCCCAGTTCTTGTGCTGGGCACTAGATGGCACAGATGGGAGGAAATTCAAAGGTAGCCGGCCTGCCATCTGTGGTGTTTCAGACAAGGGGGTCTGCCAGTTGTCCAGAGGAGGTGGCTTCCACGGTGGATGTGCTGCCAGCAGCAGCATCCCACGGGAGTATCTCCTCCACGGGGTGCCCCCTTGCCACTGCCCTGGTGCATCCCGTCCAGCCGAAGGGTCGCCTGTGCTGCACTGAAGCTGGATGGCCCTGCAAGGGCCAGGGCCTGCGACTGCGCACCTGCCTGCTCGATGTGACCCACAATTCCTCACCGAGCACAGGCTCACTGCCTCAAGCACACAAACACCTTGTTCAGCCCCGTACTTGGCTCAAACTGCATCAAAGAGAAGGGGGAAATCCTGCCTGAGATCGACTGTCCTGTTTCACTGGGGGGCTGCACCTTGGGCATCAGCCTGCAGTGTAATAAATGCCACCTGACACCAGGGAGTGCGGGGACGGATGCTGAGGGCCAGGCATCGGGTTCAGGGTAGGTCTGGGGGATGGCACCCTGGCACCTTTCTGTTGCCCTGTGGGATGATGATGCAAAGGAGAAGGCACTTGGTCGCTGCTACTTTCACAAAGTAACTCCTCTAAAGCCCTCTGGCTTTCCTTCCTACCTGCAATCTCTGAGGCAGGACCTCTGCCCTTGACCCTTCCCAACCTCATCTTCCTCAGTTTCTTTAAGGTGTGGATTAAATTCCTTACAAGTGAACTGTGTGGACTGACGTGATGAGGCAAACATGGGCTAAGTCATGCAGAATCACTGTGGTAAGCACGAAGCATTTTTTTATGGTGAGAAAGAAAGTGGGGGAAGGTGGAAGGTTGTATGTTGGTCTCTGCTGTTCTAACATCAGAAATTGTCTTTACTTCAAAGGTTAACACAGTTAATGCATCTAGTGAAGATCACAGGCGCTGACAGCTTGTCTGGAAAGGCTCCACCAGTAGCACTGCACAAGGGACAGTGTACGCAAGGACGGCACTGAGGTGAGCAGTAGGCTTGGTGTACATGGCAGAAGTGACACACATGGGTGTTATTCAAACCAAACCTGAAACTGGCGAAGCCCAAAAGAGCCTTTGTGCTGAGCAGCTCAATGGTGCCAGGTATTAATGACACAGACAAGACTCCTAGGAAAGGCCTGTTTGTTTTTCCAGCAGTACTGGACAGGCTACACTGCAGCCTTCTGGAAAAGATCAAGGCAAGCAGCACTACCCTTTCCTGTCTGTCTGCTCATGGCACGGCCCTGCAGACTGAAGTGGGTCTAGGGATCACCTAAGTTCAAACCCCACAGAGTGAATCTCTCAGGGTGTCTTAGGTGAGAGACAAAACATAAATCAAATGCCAGCAGTGTAAAATCCAAATTCATCAATGGGGCAGAAGGTCAATTTGACTCAGTGGCTCTTATCTTTCAAAGGCTGGAGTGGGTGACACAGGTGACCAAGGCGCAAGCAGGAGGGAGACTCAGCTACCTCCAAGGGGCGGATCCAGTCCAGTGTCCAGAGGCTAGCTAAGCAGCACAGAACAGCCAGAGAAGCCCCTTTGACATTGGGCTTTCACTGACAGATTTAGAGACCTGCTTCTCATCACCCTTCTAAGTCTAAATGCTGAATCACTGGCATGTAACTACTGAGCTCTGAAAGCTTCCTGGGCAGAGGAGGAAATGTTTTTATGCTCCAGTGGCCACTTGGAGCCCTGCTTCTTGTACTCATCTACTACTCTTTAAGTACTTGTCTTTTTTCAGCTGAGAGATATCTTTTATCTTTGGATATGGACGGAGAAAAACTAGTCAAGCTGGAAAGAAAGAAAAACAGCTGGTCACTTTTCCAGGCCTACCATGAACTGTAAACAAGTTTTTAAAAGTTTTTTTAAAAGTGCCAAGGTCTTTGGAGAACGTGAAACTCTTAGTGGTGTCATTCTCCTTAGCAGGAGGACATCTTATGTGTCATTCTGATGGCTGGACTCGCTTCACTCTGCCAGAGCCACCGATGGCGAGAGCATTGAGCTTCCCGTGCGGACACCAATCAAGCCAGCCACCAGCACTTTCAGACACTGTGCCTGCTAAGATCAGACCTCCACAGTCTGGCTGTCTGTTCTCCAGCACCTGGTCCACATACTTCCCTGGAGGCCTGTGGTTGCTCTTAGTGGTTTAGCACTGCTGCTAAGGTGCTTAAGCCAATATAATCTGCACACTCAGAGGTTTGAAACTCCCACAGAAGCTTAGCAGCACCAGGCGCTTCCTTCAGGCTCTCCTGTATGGGCTTAAGACGGTTTAATTCTTTTATGAGACTGTAACTGCAGCTCATAACCTTAAACTGTGGAGATCTCTTCTAAGCCAAGTTTTCTAAAAGCTCTTTAGAAGTATTTTTTATGAGACACATAAAAAAGGGATCCCAGAGGCACGCATTTTAAGATCAGATGTTTCTGCCTCTCTGTGAAATATGTTCATTTGATTCGTGTCAATATGGGACAATGGATGGATGTGCAAATAGGTGGCAAGGAGTAGGGTGTGCTTATTCAAGATGAGTGATTGTCTTAGTTTAAGATCTCTGTGAAATGCAAAAATGTAAACCTGCGAAATGCCTCATGATGCTACTAACCAGGAGCCCCAGTTGTGAAATGTGTTCACCTGATACATGGCAATATAAAACAATGTTAGGGACGCATAGTGAAATATGACCTTCTCTGTATAGGTAACCTTTAACCATTCTGTTCATTCTTGTATAACCGTAGTCCTAGAGAAAGCAGAATGGTATGTATATAGTTCTCGCTTCTTGCAAAAGCCACCTAAAGTTTTGGGTTTGTTTTTTTTTTTTCTCTTCTTCTTTTGCTTTACTGCCAGTTGCAAGAGGGGCCTAGGGGCCTGTATGCGCTTAATCTCTAATCTCGCTTAACCACTTTGAAGTTAGCTTGCTCAAGCCATATATCTGTAAGTTGCATAACCGTTGTGTAAGATAAGCAGGAGCCAAGATGGACAACAAGGATGGTCCTGATGACTTCGCTAGTTTTCTGGGGAGGTGAAAAAGTCATCACGAGGAAGACATACAGCCTTCAACCCTGAGACCCCTACTCACGACCACCAGGAGACACTGCGCACGCGCAACTGGGGGGATTAGGGGTGGAGACTATGGAGATGACTTCTCTGAGCCCATTGTAATAAGACCACTTTTTCTCGGAAATAATTAAGAATATGTATTAGTAAAAGGAATATAAACCAGAGATAAGAACTATACAGCGTGCGTCTTGGTGGAGCGGAGACTCCCGGCGCACCCAGCGCTGTTTGCTTGCTTTTATTCGCCTAATAAATTGTACACTTTAATTGGAGTTCTGTTTGGGACTCACTCATTTATCACACTCTCAAAGGCTGGAAATGTAAGATGCTCATGGCAAAGCACATTTTAAGTCCTTGCAGGGCTTTCCTCCACTGTTTCTCCTGTCTTAGATTGATCTCTCAAATGGTTTAATGTACAGTAATGTCTGGAGAGGTGCCAGGGCCTCCCCCTACACCTCCCAGCAGCCTTGTGAAAGCATCAGCAGGCAAGCAGCTACCGCTGTGCCCCAAAGGCAGGTGGCTGAACAGCAAAGAGCAGCCCCCTGGGACCACGGACTGCCCTGGAGGTGCCACTTCCCAGCATTTGCTTCATTAACTGCGTTTGCTCTGGTGGTTTTGTTTTTTCACTTCGCTGCTCTCCTTTACAGGCTGATCAAAAGCACAAGGTGTTACAAAGGGGACCTTGTGCTGTTGCCTCAAAAGGCCTCCTGCCAGTCTCAGTAACCCTCCCTTCCCTTTCTGAAGGGCTTCTTGTGGGTCTGCCAGGGGAAAGCAGAGCTGGAGAGGACAGAAAAGGTGTCTGGAAAGCATGTCCAGTGCCAGGCAGCAATGGAGAAGTGGAGAAGATAGAGGCAAAGAGTGAGGCCTCAGTGGGAGCCGGCAGCAGAATATAAGAAGAGTCAGGGCTACCCACCACCTCCCTCTGAAAGCCCACACAGGGCTGGAAGAGATACACCATGCTGGAAGCCCATGATACACTTCCTGAGTGGGACAGGTCAGGAGCCTTTGTGCAGAGCCTGGCTGGCCCCAATGCTTTCAGAGCTTTGACGGGTGTTTCTGGTGGGGCTTTCAGAGCTGCTTGCTTTGCCTTTCTGCCAGGTACTACAGCTGCTGCAGCAATTCAGCGCAAGACTATGCGTCCAAACCTCACAGTATCCAGCTTCACAGTCCGGCTTAATTTAAACAAGATAAAATTAATCTAAATTAAATGGGTGCAGCATGCTCCCAGAATGGAGGTAACAGAAATCATCCATATACCTCAGATACCGAATTAATTCTTCATAAAAGTAGTGGAAGCTCAAAATTCTCCTGTGCTAAAAAGTCAAGTTAATGCTATGCATCACTGGAGCGGACTGGTGACCTTCCCTGTGCTTGCAGCAATGTTGTCCAAGTTGACTGTGACTACAAGATCACAAGTTGTTAAGATTCTCTACACGGGCAATATACAGGCCAACAAATCTGCTTTTATGGGCCCTGCTAGAACTTGATTAATTTGCCCAATAATGAGCAGACCAGTGTCCATAATTACTTAGCAGACCTCTGTCATTTTTAAAACCCAGATGCATGTGTCAAACCTAGAACACCACCGAAGGGCTTCATGGGCTGCAAAGAGAGCCTCAGCTGCAAGGAAAAAAAAAGGCTTAAGACCTAATTAATATTACATGGGCTATTGCTACCATTTCTCCATCAAGTGCTGAGTTTCAGCAGTGCCTATCTGCATGCAGTTGCTACTGCCAGCACTGATGCTGCAGGAACTCCTCAAGACCACATCCCAAGTGATGCTGCATTCATCTGTTATCTCCCCACCTCCAGGTACTCTGCAAAACAGTTAAGGGGATTTCTTCCCCAAAACTGCACTCTCATGGACAGGTGGACCTTCTCCAGGTCTGCGCTGCTTTGCTCAGTCAAGAGTTTACAGGTATTTGTGCTATGAAGCTTCCCCCATACATTTCCCCTTGAACAGATCATGGCCAAACCGCAAGCGCATTTGCCCCCAGGTACAACGGAATTAAACCTGGAGCCTGGACTAGCTGTTTGCACGTATCTCTCCAGGGCTACAGCTCCCTTCCCTGCAGGAGGCTTGGCTTTGAGGGATCTGCCAACAAGCTCAGAGCCGCAAGAAATAACAACTTGGGAGCTCAGACAAGCTGGTTTGCAGGCAAACAAAAGCTGAAGCTGTGAAAGCATGAGGCAGTCAATGCAGAGTCTGGCAGCACAGCCTCACCACCGCCTTAATCCTCTTTCCCTTCTTAAGCACTAAATTTATCAATTACGCTTCCAGCCCAGCAACAACAGTCGAAAATGTAACCTTCATCATCATATACAAGGCAAACATAATTAGGATTGTCATTTGAATCCAGCTTGACCAGCATACAAATCAGAACAGCCTCAGTGGGTGTGAGTGTGTGTGTTCGCCTGGCTCCTCCCAGGCAGGGGCAATTGGAATTGCAGTCACACCGTGAGCACCAGCGGGTATTTCAAGGAAAGGGGCAGAGGCGCGAGCTCTGGTTGCAGTGATCCAGCTCTGTGTTCTCTGCGGGGAGTGCTGTGGTGCCGAGCACTGCCCAAGCAGGGCAGGGGCACACCATGCAGTGCAAACGCAAGGCGAGCCTTCGGTTGTGTCAGGGAGGAAGTCACAACCTCCCCAGCCACAGCACGTGAGCTCCATCTCCCAGCTAGTGCTGCAGTGCCACAGACCCTATAGGGATGAGACAATACAAAAATGAGAGGCCCCAGCAACCTCTGACTATGGTTGCCAGTGTGAATTCGTAAGCCTTCCCAGCCTACTGATGGACAACCAGCTCACAGGGGCTAAGTACTCTGTGCGATGGCAGGAGCAAGCCAGGAGCGTTCAATGAAAGCATCAGCCCAAGGCTCAGAAGCAATCAAAAAAGCGAAGCGAGTGCCAGGAGACAGAGCAAAACCACAAGCCTCACTGTGCTATCAGGCCACTTCAGGGTGCATTTGCATCCCCATGGCTGTTGTGCCAGTTTGCTAGAGGCTACAGCAGGAGTAGAGGAGGGGCAGGGAGTTAGTTAATCATGATCTAAGGTCTGAAATGGCTTCTGGAGGAGACCAAGACTCTTCAGCCTGGGAAACAGAAACCCGAGAGGGAACATAGCAAACATTTATCATTTGAGAAGGGTTTACAGAAAACGAATAGTGCTGCCGCTTCCAATATTTAAGCTACAAAACATCAAATGAAAACAGTGACAGATTCAGAACAAAGTAAATATTTGTTCACACAGCATACAGTTGAACAGTGGAACTCACTGCCATAAGATGCTGTGGATGCCCAAAATTTGCTCAGGCTCAAAAAAGGTTTAGGAAAAACCCACAGAGATCCCCACCTCAGGATATTCCCAAACTACAGATGGCTGATGGTGAGGAGGGTATTCAGGAACACACCAGCCTGCATCCCCCTGTTCTTACGCTCCTCACTAGGCATCCTCTATTAACCGCTACTAATTCAGGATCCCAAGGGAAAGAGACCTGCAGTCTCTTCTGGATACTGATCCAGTACAGCTGCCCTTCTGTTCCTGGCACTGAACTGAGATCTCCTTACTTGCCCTAAAGGCCAGGAGCTGGGAATGTTCCCACTACTGAACGCTGGGATGATAATGAGGAGATGTGCTTACAGCACAGAATTTGAGAGAATACCAAGAGGATCTCTGCTTTCTATTTTCCCATTTCTCATCTTAAGAGAGACTTTTGGGAAAACTCTAACTCAGCCATGCTGCACCCACCTAGTTGCAGTTGGCAGCACTATACACACCTGTGTTCAGGTTAGAAGCAAGTTAATAACCTTCTGAGACGCGCTAATATATCCACTGGGATGGGGTGGAGGAATCCTCTTTCCAAGCCTCAAAACCACAGCTTGTGGTCACTGTGGAAGGCTCTGCAGTCCCCACTCTGTCCCACCCAACGAGCTCATGAGTGGGTCTATCTCCCTGTAGAGTTTTCAGGTGCCTTTGCCACTGTAGCAAAGGGAAGGTGGGGGCACTCCTATAGACTGGTATCCCTTTTGTCTTGCATCCTCACCTACTGGCTTAGTCTTTCCTAGGCCTGCATAGGAGCAGAGGATACAGTCTCTGACAGAGTCTGTTCTTCCCAAGCAAACTCCCACCTCCTCCACCTATATGCAGCAAATGCTGTTGACCATCTTACCTATAGAAATACACTCACTCGCTGTCATGTGCCCTTTGAAGGTGCACACACAGGTGGGACAGGATTGTCTCCTAGTCTATAAAGAGCTGCCAGCCAGCCCTTCTCTTTCAGTAAAACCAAGCAGAGCATTGGTGTGTTTCTCATTAGCTCTTGTTATTCATGCTCTTGTAGTGTTTCCAGGTTTAAAGCACACAGACGAGAGACAGCTGAACTGCTCCCACAACTGTTTGTTTGTTAAAAGGATTTGATCTGTGGTGGGATATTTCCGAGTCACATACAATGGAGAAGGTATCCTGGTAACAGTGCCATCCTCTGAGCCACTTGCTTGCCCTGGTTCTCCCACCACCTCGGAACAAGGCACACAGTCTCATCCCTGTCTAAGCATAAACTGCAGATTACGTTTCCTTCTCCTGACTGTCGGAGACCAGGTGCGACACAATTCAGCCATACAAAGCCATTCTGCTATTGAACTGATCCTTTGGTTACAAACCCTGCTGTTGCTGCTTCTCCTTTCAGCAGCACTCAGAAGCACAGATCTAAGGCAGCCTGTCCAGTTGCCAGATGGTAGGGAAAAGCCACCACGCAACCCTCCATTGACACGTTTACCCATTGCTCCAGCCAGGCAGTTTTGCCTTTCTCCCAATGACTCCTGCAGCCATAATGCTGCACCCCATACAAGTGATTTTCTCTTGACTCAACCTCTCTTAAAGCTCTCTGATCATGTTCTGAAGTCCTTACTCAGCATCTACTCCCTCCAAATGGGATTAGTTTGAGTCAGGCTCAGCAATATCTCAGGATCTGTCAATGCTAGTTTCTCTCTTGCAGGTGCTTAGCTAAAGCAGGGAAAGGAACAACAGGGAGATGGACAGTCAGGGCTTTTGTCCAATCAAACATTGAGTAAAACTCTGAGAAGGACCATCAGAATTTGGCCTATCATGATTAGAGACCTGCAGAAACACTGTGACAAAACTGATGTGTTGGGCCAGGCTGCTATAGAGTCCAGCCCCATTTTGTCCCTAATCCCTTCAAGCCAGACTCAGGTCACCCATGGAGTATTTGAAAGAGGCTGCAATGATGCAAAGCACCCACATCTCCATCCCCATTCATGGCTCTGAGGAATGCTGAGAAGGAAAATGAACCTTGCTGTCTCTGTACAGCAAAGAGCCATGTCCATCTCCATTCTCTCAAAGTGGGGGAATTCAGGTGTGTTCCTGAATACCCAATGGCCACAAGAACAGATTCTTCTGCAGATACATCAGATGATACTTGTCTAATGGATGCACAAGGCATTGGGAACCCCAGGCTGTCTCTATAACTGTGTGCTCTCACATTACAGCTACCAGACACTCCCGCTCTGTATGCAGGACTTGTGGTCCATGATGGGCACCTGGGCTCAGCATGGGGATAGTCCTGAATAGAAGTGTGCCCATGGCTCCAGCTCCAGAAAATGGAAGGACAGGCTGATCCACTGGTTATACTGGGAGCATGACTCGGCTGCCTGCAAAATCCCAGTGGATGGAGATGGGATGCAGGCTTTGTTTTTTAGTAAAAAACCTGCTGGATGGCAGTGATTTTGTTTGAGGTAAAGCATGTGCTAAACTTGCTGTGCACTGCTGGGGGAGGGAGGAACGCATCCAAGGAAAACACTTCTACCCACCACAGGTAAGGAACGGTGCCAGCATCGTACTACCAGTTTCAGACGACTGGTGGTGGGCAAAATTCCTGCCACTTTCTAAATTCGTAGAAACACCTTCTCTGGGTCCAACAGCAGACTGATTAAAAAAAAAAAAAACAACAAAGCAACCAAAAAAACCCAGCCCGCAGAAGCAGTCCCAGCCAGATGGCGTGGTTTGAACCATTGTTAATCTTGACAACATTTTGCAGCGTTCAGAGAGCTTGCCTAGGGAAAAAAGCTCCCCAAAACTCCTGGATGCAAGCAGCGGTCCCGGCAGCATCCGCTTCTCTCTTTGTCTTCTCTACCGAGCATCTCCCGGCAGAACAAACCCGGGAGGAGGAGGCGCCTCTGGGAGAAGAGGCAACGGGGGCTGCCCAGCCGCCGGGGAGGCGGGTGCTGGGGCAGGGACCTGTGCAAATAAAATACCCCTGGGGCGTTGCTCCTCCGGGAGCGTCGGGAACCACCAGCCGAGGAGCACGGGGAGCCGGGGCGGAGCCGGCCGGGCGGGGCGGCTCGGACCGCCCGCCTCCCCCGGCCCAGAGCCCGGTGCTCGCCCGGTCCGGGGCGCGGCGGCATCGCGACCATGGGCTCCCGGCTGAGCCGGCAGAGCAGCCTGGAGGAGGAGAGCACCGAGGAGCCCTGCACCGCCAGGCTGGAGGGCGGCCGGGGCGACTTTCATCTCTCCTCCCTGCTCCTCCACCCGCAGAAGCTGCCCGGGGTGCTGCGGAAAGCCTCGCCGGCGCCCTACGTGCGGCGGGTGGGGTGGCTGCGGGAGATCCAGGCCACCATCCGGGAGCACAAGCGGGAGCACGCCGTGCACATCCTCCGGCTGCTCAGGAAGGTAAATACTGCGGGTGAGCGGGGCCCCGGGGCCGCCACCTCCGGGGCAGCGCGGGCAACAAAGGGCTGTGCGCGGCGCGGGCGGTGCCGGCCGGGCCGGGGTCTGCAGCCCCCCCCGGCCCGGCGGTGCGGGGCAGGGAGCCGGGGTTTCCAAGCCCCCCTCCTCGGCCGTGTGGGTTTGCAGCCGCCTTGGCGGGGCGGGCCGGGCTCTTTGTGCTGCCTTCAGCGCTCGGTGCCCCGGCGGGGCGGGAGCCGCCTCGCTCGGTCTCCGCCGCGGCGGGCAGAAGCGGCTGCGGGAGGCGACACCCGCCCTGGCTCCCCGCCACCTCTCCGTGTCCCCCCGCCCGGGCGAAGGGCACCTGGCCGGGCTGCCTGGGGGCAGAGAGAGAAGGGCTGGGAGGGAGCTGGGAGGAGGGCTGTGCTGCACGCACACGAGGGGGGTCCAAGCCTCAGCTGTCCCCGTCCACACCCCTCCATGTCAGCCCCTGGGTGTGCTCAGGATCGGTGCTCCCCAGAGAAAAGCCACTGCCATCCCACTGCCACAACATCCCAATACACGCACCCAGCCAGGCTGGCCAGGATCTGTCTTTTGGGAGCACCCAAAATGGTTTTGGAAAGGACCTCTGGGACCGCCTAGGCTAGGAGGAGAGGTAAAGGGGTCAGTGTATCAATGGGAGCTTGTTTCTGTCTGCCGCCATTCAGGAATGGAAAAGCCAGTGTGCAGACAGCGTGGTGCCAAAATGATGCTGAGGACAGAGCCCTGCTGCTGGAACAGAGCCATCTCCTCCATCACTCAGTGCTACCATCACTTTCCAGGCAAACTCAGCTCCCCAAACTGCAGGCAACTCTGCAATCAGAAGCACAGGAGACAAATCCTCCCTCCGATTTGGACATAGAACACCATCAGTTCTTAGGTTATCATGTTGCTTCATTAGATAATAACCTACTTCATCTTGGGAACACACTGAGTTTCTCACCATAGTAGCAAGCAACCTTTGGGTGTGAGTACGTTGGAGCAGGGACTGGCTTGCTGGGGTGCTTGTAGTGCCATGCTACCAATTGCATGGAGCTGTATTAACAGCCCTGTCTGCTCTGAACGTCCTGGGTTTTACAACACATCCAACGGTAGTGGACAATGCCCTGGGCTACCAGCAATTTACACTCTCATGAGTAAGAATTTACAGGACCAAAAATTACATGTCTACTTTTCCTCTCCACTGCCTTGGCGTTCACATGAGGATTGTTACCAGCACCACAAACACTCATTTGCCACACGTGTAGACAGATAAACCCTCAGAGAAAGCCTGCATGTGTGCACCCATATGACAAAGAAGGATTGAATAAAATTTCAAAGGCAGTTTTAGAAAGGCACTATTGCAAAAAGCTTGTGAAGACAAAGAGGCAACCACTCCATGAACATGGTGATGTAACACGAACAGACTTTTGTAGGATATGCCAGAAGCCAGAACTGCAGAATGTCATTTTCTATAGTCTTTTAACACACAGCACCTCTCCTTGAGACTGAAGCACTGAAATCCTCCACAGACCTTGGAGGTCTCCAGAAGGTCCATCTGTGAATGCTAAGTCACAGGGCCATTTGGAATAGAGGGTCATTTCTAAGCCCTCCTTTCAGTGCAGCCTGCCAGCTCCTTTCAGGATCAGTTAAACACTCAGCTTCCCCACATCTGCTCTGAGAATTACCATGTCCCGAACACTCACGTTTTGTCCACTGCCTTTCCAGTTCCCCTTGTGATTCCTGGTCCCCATCTCTGCCTGTCCATGTCAAAACAGTCACCCTATGTTCATCTGCTCATGACAGAACAGAGGGACATGCATCCTGTAGTCACAACACAGCCTTCCTCCGCCAAGTAAGATGGGAACCCATCCAACACCACCCCACAGCCTCCAGTTCGTTGTGTGCTCAGGGATTTCAAAGTCTAGCACGTACCACACCATTCAACAGCTAAACACAACTGTCAGCCAGTCTGGGGTCATGTAATCAGAATCAGTCCTCCTCACATGTCCCATGTCAGCTTCAGAGAGTACTGTGATCAGCCTTTTTTCTCATTTACAAGTGAGAAACTCACTCCTGAACTAAATTCAGCCCTTAGCTTGGTCCCCAGCATGTCCTTCCTTGCTTACCTTGGCAGTAACAAGCTCTCAGGAGTCACGGATTAATGTGTCCCAAGTGAGGGTCTGTTTGTTACCTGTAAAAAGAGAGATACCTTGTTCACTCTGGACAGTGAGGATATTTAACACCATACATCATCACTGTGCCTTGGGCCAGGGTGCAAACACCCCAGAGAAGGCAGAGCAATGGTGCAACTGGAATCTCAGCCTCCTCATGTGAGCAGACACGCTCAGCCAGACCGGAGGACACGGGTTCGCGACATGTGCCTCCTGCTGCAAGGCAGCCTGCTTCTCCCAGCAGACACAGATCTCCAGCCCTGCAGATGCACCCCACAAGATGTAATTGTGTCTGCCAGTGGTTTTTGACCTGTGGTCTGCAGGCTCCAAAGGGCTGTGGACTGCTGCTAGGATGCTGGGAGGGTGTAATGAAGTAAAGCAAGTGAGCCAGGCAGAAGCAGATCCACTAACAGAGATGCAAGATCCCAGCAGCTTAGAAGACTGCACAGAGAACAATTGCAAACCACGGGCGTACACTCGTGTGCACTTGCTTTGCACAGGAACACTTGGACAGCTCCATTGCACATCATCTTGCCAGTCTCAGAAATACCCACCTGCAAAAGACAGACCAGCTGTCCCGCTGGCCTAACTGGGCAATGCTCAGGTGAGTTCAGCTGAGACATTACACTTCCACCAGCAAAAAGTCTGATACTATCTGATTTCCCAGTGCTGAGACAATGGCCAAGTGTCATTGTTAAGATAACAGCACTAAGCAAACTGAACTGGCAAGACTTAAAATATTCTGCTGTCTGCAGCCACCCTTTAGGTGCACAAAATTTTCCAAATAATGAGAGAAGGGTGGGGGGAGGGAAATAAGATGAACCAGAAAATGCCCTGGGCTAAAAATTTATGGACTATCAATGTGAAGTGAATATTTACAGCTATGTTATTTATAAAACCCTCACAGGCAGGATTTATAATGGGAATGCAGATTCATCTTAATGGTATAGCTCGGATTGAGGGAGTTTAATTACTGCTCTGACATGCACTGCTGCATGCCCAGCCATGCCATCCTCTCAGCAGCTTTCTTCATCTGCGCACATTACTCTTGGCGTAGGAGGCTCCATTTCCCTGAAGCCTTATGGTTAAGGGAGACACTGGCATGATGCCTTGGTAAGCTTCTGGCCCACATCCAGCTGTGGCTGTCTGTCCTTCAGGACCGATCAACTGCTTGGGTTCCTTAGTTGCTTATGGGTATCATCTGTGCACACACAGTGATGGGGTTGTAAAGCATTTGATTTATTACCGTTTTCTCCACCAGATCTGTAGCCAGGGTCTCTTTACTATGGTGCTCTCTGCCTGATCCAAGCATATCCAGAGCAGGAGAGAGTGGATACCGCACTGGCTTTGATTGCTGATTAGGGTTAAGATCCCCCACCTCTGTTCGCTATGACTCCATCCCTGCTGGTGATGTATGTGTGTACGTCCAGCTTTTTTTTCCCCCCCCCCACCTCGCTCTTTTTTTTTTTGAGCGCTCAGTGCATCTTTCACAGGGTGGTGCCTGAAGCACGCATTCCGTGGAGCAGCGCGAACATATGGGGCACCCATTTGCTTATTCATTTCTCCTGGCAGCAGCATACAGAATGGGCATAGGACTCGTTTCCTCCCTCAGCTGAGCCCTCCTTGTCAACGGATTCAAACCCATCACTATCCCTACCAGGGAGCTTTGTTGTTCTACATTTCTGCTCCTGGGGTATTTTTTTCTGCCCAGATGCACTTTTTTTTTTTCCTCCACAGCTGTGGTATCTCCTGATTGTAAAAACTGTGTCACATATTAGATCTCAGCCTTCCCTCTTAGGAAAAAAGAGCTTAGTTCTTTGCAGTATCACCCATCTGGCCCCTGGGGAGGCTTCTTGTTCCTAAGGATGCTGAGGTTTCTTCCAGCATATCCAAAGGTGCCCCATAGCCTGTTCCCCTAGCTCACAATGTGGAAGATGGGAAGAGGACTCTCCTAACTGTTGTGTAGAGTTACCTATAAATTTACCAGTACACCCAAAAGACAATACTGCCAGTGCTTAGCGCTTACTGAAAAATTCAAAGCACAGCTAAACTCATACTGATGGGCAGGACTTTTGCTCAGCCAGCCACCACCAGGGTGTATGGCAGTGTCTAAATACCTGAGAAAGGTTTGATTCTTCCAGAAAAGCTGAGATTGGAGAAGCAGGTTTAGAGCCAGCCTTCCTGCTTGGCTTCTTCAGCAGATTCACACACAGAGGCTGACAAAACCGAGTTTCTCTGGAGCTAATTCTCTCTGGGCTCCAGCCAGCCTGGAAACGATACTGCTCTCACCTTCCTGTGGTAGGTAGAAACAAGGTGTTCAGTCCCTAGGCTGACTAGCTCAACTTAGCACTGCATCTCATTCAGCTCTCTGGCTGTCCAGATCCCCCATCACAGTAGTGCTGGGTCAGACACAGCTGCTTCACCTTTGTTTCCTGTATTAAGCAACCCAGCTGGCACCTTATTGGATTTACTTTCCAGTTTCAAAACATGTCGTGGTTATAGCGCAAAGGAAGCCCGTGTATCTCACTGTCTGTTTTTCTTGTAGGACCTGGGACTGGAAGGAACATTCCTCAATGAAGTGCTCTACAAAAATGCAACTTTCCTCAACTTGGTGGATCCCATCTCCCATGACTTGCTGATGAGCCTTGCTAGAGATCTGCAGTGCCCCAAAAAGGTGAACCCTTCTCTCAGCTCAGTGAATACTTTGCAACGTAGCACTGATGCAAAGAGAACCCTAATGGGCTGGCTGGTGCTCTGCAATCCTTCAGAACCAGACAGTATATGCCCTTGGAGTGGTAGCATATAGATTGCTGTGCGTATTTCTGTAGAAATGAGTTAAAACTACCTCAGAACAGGAATGCAACTGAAGGAGGGGGTGGTTGTGCGCACAGAAATCAGGAATTTACTCTGTATGCCAATAGTAAACTTGACAACAGCATACAGACCAGATAGAAACATACAGGGTGGACGGTGGTGCCACATTCACTGGTGTGCCCCAGAGGTCCAAAGTACCCAGCTTAGCAGAGGCTCATGGGGCTGCAGGGAGGAACAGAGACCTCTACACCTCTGTCCAGGCTGCTGCCTCTGCAGGAGGAGAACCACCTCTCTCCTCCCTTTGCCATATGTAACTACCCTAACCCTAACTCATCCCTAATAGGGGGATGTGATGTTCCCCCTCCCAGATCCCTGAGTAAAGAATGGTGCTGTAGGAATACATTGCAACTCAGGGTTCAAGAAGCAAATGTGTTATGTGCACAGCATCCCTGCACTGCTCTGGCACTTTGCTTCAGAGAACGAGGAGAGCAGAGACAAAGACAAGGCTGAGTGCAGACAGACATCACAGATACCACAGCACTACTGCAACACTAGCATCTACTTCTGTTACCCTTTGCCACCACAAACATTTGGATTTGCAATACATCCATTTGCTGATCAGGCTTGGCAAGTGTCATGTTTGCTTTATAAGGAGAGCAACAGACTGAATTTCCTTATTCAAAGAAAGATATTAAGCACACACAGCTCAGAGCAAACAGCAGCACCCTAGGGAATACACTGAATGCCTGGTGTAGATTAGTGGCATTTCTAACCTTGTTCTGCCATCTCCTGAGGCTCCCTGATAACAATTAACCAGTCAGGTCTCGATAGACAAACTACATTTAGCCAAAGTTTAATCATCATCATTGGGCTGCAAGGCAGCCTGAAAAAAAATCTTTAAAGTGTAATTTTTGTGCAAATTTTATACACATCTAAAAGGAAGGGGGAGGGTTGCAGCAGTAGTACCTCTTAATCATACTTCACTTGACCTCATCTCCAGCTGTTCTACCAAACCATCTCCAGCCTCATGCTGTGCAGTGCCCTTCAGGAGAGGCAGCATGAGGGGATGTTACCCTACTCCAGTACCCAGGTGCCTGGCAGATAACACACTACATTTTTTATATGCCTGCATATACCCACCTTGCCCCCCATTTTCATGTCTTACAGATGCACACACTTATCTGCACCAACACATATACCATTATATAGATAAGATTTTCTCCATTCCTAAGGAAGATGTTGAACACCTCAGCTGCCCCTCAAAGCCATCAGGGGTTTAATTAAGGGGTTTGAAAGACTTAGTACCCTACAGCACCAACATCCTTCTCAGCACAAACATCAGCAGACCACATCCCCTCTCCGCCCCTGGCTGAGCATCTGGTGGGTGTTAACTGCATTACAGGCAAGCAAGCCGAGTGCAATTCCCAGTCTGTCAGTGGAAATTAAATCAGTGAGGACACGGGAAGGAACAGGAGGGTAATTCACAGTTGTGAGCCAACAAATGCTTGCAGAGCATTGTCCCAGCTTCTGCGCTGAAGCCCAATGTGCACATGCACCCACTTGGAAAGGTCTGCTCTTGTAGGTGACAGCAGGGTGCCAGTTGCAGCCTTGCCAGCACAGTGTAGTAGTCTAGAACAAGGCACCTAACCCAAAGGCATGGGCCAGTCTCTGTGGGGTTCCTAGGGGAGCTGTGCCAGGGATCAGGGGGTGCTCAGCTGAGCACCGAGGCTGGGATCCCTCTCCACTTGGTGCAGCAGAACAGCCACATGCTGGCGGCGCATCCCTGGGGAGTTCAACTGATTCAGCGGCTGCTTAGGAAAGTCACAGTGCAGCTGTTGGCCCACAGTACAGCACTTTAACCGTGTGCAATAAAGAATGAATTAGCATATTCCCTCACAGCTTTACTATGTGTTTACCTATCAAATCCCTAAATGCACATGTTGCACCACAGCTGGAGGGCTGAGGAATAGGAACACAGGTGTCTGTCAGCATTTGGAAAATATGCTAGAGGGGGCAGAAATCCCAGCTGTGAGCAGCTTCCATTTGCCATTCTGCTTCACCAGAGGAAGAAAGGTGCTGTTCAAAGTCATGGCGATAGAGAACGATAGCAAAAATAAATCCAGGAAGGTAGCAGCCACCTTGGTGCCATCTTTTCCTGGTGAGTTACTGCAGGGTCTGGAGGGAATTGCTGGCATTGGAAAGCTCCCAAACTCAAAACTCCAGGAGCAGAACAGACTGCAAGGAAGTAAGATGGAGTATGGGGAACTCGCTGGTTCCTTGTCCCAGCATCTCACGGCTGGACTACAGGAGGCAAGAGCAGCAGGAATGTCCCCCGGCACATCCCTCCCAGCAAGCACCACCTCAGGGATAGTGCAAGGGTGCTGACTGCTGAACTTTCCACATTGGAGTAACACATAGACCAAAGTCAGTATGCAGTTAGGCGTTGGGAAGCATGGCAACAAGGTAATTGATAGAAATTTAGCATAGTCCTGTAACACAATGAGTTCACAGCTTGTCTGAACAGCCGGGGACAGGTGCTGCTGAGGATACAGCAGTGAGGAGCTGGGACACTCATGCTGCCCCTACACTGGGCTTTTTTGAAAGTGGAGATCTTTTGAAGAAAAAGGTGTGAGGGGTCCCTGCACAGAGCACTTCTTGCATTGTCAGCCACCCCTGCCTTCCTGGGTGTTGCCTGGCCTAGGGCCAGACCCCCTGCCACAGCTCTAGAAAATAACCCCCTCTTCTGAGCTCCACTTGCTGGTAGGCAGGGTGCGAAATTGTAGCCCACTCTGGGCAGGAATATGCTGGCTGGGCTGGGGTCCTTCCTGGCAGTGCAGAGCTCCTACTGTTCCTCCTCACCCCAGGAGGAGATGGCATATGACAAAGGCATCTCAGGCCTTCTCACCATTCCTCTTTCACCTTCTCTTCCTCTTCTTTTCATCTTCTCCCTTGTATGCATGCTTCTGCTTCATTACCACCCCTGTTCTGTTTCCATCTTCCTCTGTCCTCCCCCTTGCCTCCTGTGGTGCAGGAGAGTCTAAGCTGTCGCTTTGCTTTCAGGAATATGACCCCTGGAAATCCTCGGACAGGATCTGCAGGCAGCTGATTTACCACCTAACCCCCCACTCGAAATGGCACCGGCATGGCATGCCCCGGAGGAAGTCCCAAGTGTGGTAAGCAGCCTGGCAGGGTGTCGTGGTTTAGCCCGGCCGGCCGGCCACTAAACTGCACAGCTGCTGCTCACTCACCCTCCCCCACCCCCTGGGATGGGGAAGAGAATTAAAGGAGAAAAGGGAAAGAGACCCGTGGGTTGAGATAAGAACTATTTACTACTACTACTAATATATGAAAATATATATGTATGTACAATGATAATAATATATACAAACAAGTGATGCACAGTGTAATTGCTCACCATCCCTTGACCAAGGCCCGTCTCGTCCCGGACTAACGATCCTGAAACAGATAAGTCCTGACACCGCAATCCTGGATGAGCAAGAGGCCCAAAAATAGAGCAAGAGAGAGATAGCACTCCGAGAGTGAGAACCCCGGAAGAGCAAAAGCCCTTCTTTCCAGCTGACCCTCATGTTTATACTGGGCATGACGCTGCATGGTATGGAATACTTCATTGGTCAGTTTGGCCCTCAATCCTAAGCCTAAGTACAAATCATACGGGGAGTCGTGGACCCTCTGTCCCGGCTATGCTCCCCCCGTCCTGCTGTGCTCCTGCACACTGGCAAGAACCCGGCAGCTGAAAAGTCCTTGAGACCTCAGTGCCAACTATAAACATCAGTGCGCTATCAGCGTTCTTCTCAGAACATCTCAGACTAAAACCAAAACACAGAGCTCTCCTAGCTGCTAAAAAGAAGAGCTAACTCTGTCCCAGCTGAAAACAGGACACAGGGACAGTGTGGACGGGCACAGAGAGGGATCTGCCAGGAGAAACTGTGCTACAGCCAAGCACCATCCCAGCCTGCCTCTGCTGCCCTTCTCTGAGCAGGGCAGGGCTGAAAACCAGCATGACAGCTGCTGCTCAGTCTCTTAGAAAACCTCCACCAGTTGGCGCAGGGTCAGTACCAACATCCCTCTCCTTGATCTCGTTTGTCATTTACACCTTTTTTTTGCAGTCTTACAGTTCCTCAGCCTCTCCCAAGTGCACTGAAATCAATCCCACTGATTGTAGGCAGCCCTCTCAACAGGGCTTGTAGGGTGTTTGGCCCTAGGAGCACAGCCAAAGCGGGCAGCCTTGCAGATACACACAGCCATGTGCCGAGCTGAGTCAGCTCCCAGCTCTACATCTCACTTTGTCATTTTTTATCCCAGTAAAACTTCCCTGCAAGTGGGGAAGGTCTCCCATTATGAGGCACTACCACAAGCTGATCATCCCATTCAGTAGGAGCCACTTTGGGGTGGCTGGCAGAGAGGAGGCAGCCAGGACCAAGAGAGGGACGTCAGATGGAGCAGAGCCTCATGCACAAGGAACCAACTCAAAGCACGTTGGCTGCTGACAGCTACCGGATGGCAGCTGCTTTCCAGTACTACGAATGTATTCAGACACCCACACTTGTTCCTCCAGGACACTTGCTGGCTTTTCTAACCAGATAAAGAGCAATCCCTACTTCTTTTAAATCCACCCTTCTGTCCTCATTTTCTTCAAGCAAAGCCTGTTCCTGTGGCACTGATCACCACTGCTGAAAAAAAGACAGAGATGTGACTAAGAAAAGAGCTCGTCAGCCCCATTACCTTCACAGGAATAAACGCAGGATTGGATAAAAAGAAATGCAAAATTGGCAGCACTCTGAGAACAGCCTTGGGCTTTCCTGAGACTTTCAGAGTCTTTGATGCATGTGCCAGCAACTTAAAAACCCTCATGAGAATTGACATTTCCATCATACCTTTCATTCTAAGAGGCAGATCCGTAGTGCATCTTAAGCAATAAAATCCCTAATACCATGATTTCCAGACCTTCTGCCTCTCACACCTGTAACCCCACTTTACCACTGACTCTAAGCGCTCTGTGAGTTTTAGTGCTCTCATCCTCAGCTCCTCCCAGGGCAGGACAGCTAGTGCCGGTTTGCAGGTGGAAACTAAAGCACAGAACAAGACCGAGGGTCCAGAGCTGAGCAAGTCCTTTTCCAGACCCACTCAGTAAGATGAGGCTTTCCCTATGGGATCCTGCAGAGCACTGGAGATGCAGGATGTAGAAAGCAGGTCTGACCTCATCCTCAGCCTCTCCCAAGAGAGAAAGGCTTAAAAATAAGAAATGCTGGAGACAGGAAGAGCTCTATAGAGGGTGGCTGTCCACATTCCTTTCCAAGCTCCCTTTTGCTGAAACCGAGCCTCATTCTGGTTTTCCAAGTGAAAAATCCCTGCCTGTCACCACCTAACTCAACCCTCTGCCCCTACTCTCCTGTTCGCAGGCAGAACAAGCCTCTTCTCCAGTTGCCTCCAGACTGGAGAGTCAAACTGGAGGTGTCCCCTCTGATTGCACAGCCCAGGGAGAGCAGAGGACTGCCTGCTGCACTTACTAACAGAACAGAGAGCAGGTCTGTGACCAGAGCTCTGGGCCCATGAGCCCAAACCCCACACAGAGGGTTCAGGCCTAAAGTATTGGCCAGGTACAGAGAGCATCTGTGAGCACTAGCAGGGAGAGGGCAGCAAGACAGCAAGCGATGGAGGGAAATGTAGGTTTAAAACAGGTGGCCATGCCTGGCACCCAGGCCCAGCTGCAAGGTGTTACATAAGGTACAAAATTTTGATTAAATATTAAACAGCTAAGCTTCCAAGACTGGAGAGGAACTGGTTTGCAGCAACAGGCACCTGCAGAGTTGGCAAGGAAATGGATGTTGCCAGTAGCAGGAAGGCAAGAAACAGCTGCTTCATTTGGAGATATTAGGGCCTCATTTTGTCCAGCCAGACTGTTTTTACCTGTTGAGCTCTTCTCTTCCCTCGGTCTGCTAGTGGGAGTATTTTACTATAATCTGTCTCTGAACTTGTGCCCTTGGCTTGTACCCTTCCTACCTTCAAGGTCCCATAAAAAGCATGGGTGTAGCAGCAATACTATGAACGCATTTCTAAAATCTGGTGGGGACTTTGGACAGCATGGAGGAATCAGTGCATGGAGACCACATTCAGGAACTGAATTCCCCTCTCGCTTTTGCAGTCTCCTAGACTTTGGCTTCTGGCTTTCACAGAGCTGACGCAGGGCCCCCTTGTTCTCTTCTGAAATGCGATTGCTGCTTTCTGGAAGCATGTCAGATGGGTCCAGGAGTTAATTAACAAGCCTAACCATACAGAGAGCTTAGAGCATCTGCCAGGTTTTAATTATGTTTGGGCTGTTACGGAGATGTGGCATGGAAGATGGAAAGGACCCGTGATACTAGATCCAGATAACGCCTCAGGTGTTCCTCCCCACTGCCAAATAGCAAACCAGTGGGTCAGAAACAAACTAACTGCAGTTACGTTCCCATCTACTCTCAGTGGGACCCAAAACATCCAACAAGTACAAACCCAAGCCACTCACAAACTGATAAAGCAGAAAGAATCAGATACATTTCTTCAAGCACTCCTGTTTCGATACACAGCAATGCCAGGACAGCTGGAACTGTAAACTCTATTAAGATCCAATCATACTTCCACTAAGCAGGAGCAGTCCTATGCTATTCATGCTGTAGAGCCCAACCAGATACTAAATATTCACAAATAGACTAAGTTAGCAAAGCATCAAACGTGAGAGCCCGCAGACATGCAGGGATATGTTCCTCTAGACCTCCTTCACCACAAACCTGCTCCCCACTAAAGCCAGAGGTCCCACCTGCTTCCACTACCACCTTAAACACTGATGTATTCAGCCCAGGGCTATGACTGCAGCAAAGGTGCAACATGCCCCATACAGGACACCGTGGGCTGCTGTTTATCCTGTTTAGCCATTCCTCTGAAGAGCTACTGACAGAACGGACTGTCATATGGCACCTGGCCCTCAGTCTGGGAGAGAAGTCAGGCCACATGTTACTATCAGCTGAACGCCCCAAGCCAGAAGCAAAGTCCATATAGAAACGGGGAAAGAGAAAGCTTATTGCAGCACAGTAGACTCAGTACAACAGCAGCTGAAGCAAGGAGGAGAGATTCAGCCCAGACTGTGTCTGGTTTCTCTACTTCATTAAACTGTCAAAGGTGATGCTGGAAGGCGGTTTTCCCCTCTACATCCATGCTAATGGGTTCTTGACAGCGTCTGTCTGCCTTGTACAAGGAAGGGTTAGCAGTGTCCCCACTGGGCAGTCACCCAAAAAGACTATTTCAGCTGCCCAGGCAATACTCAGGTTTGCCACACTGAAAGCAAGGGGTTCAATTCTCCTTTCCTGCAAAATCCTGCCTCAGGTCTGCAGCTTCCATTCAACAGCCTGAACCCCAGCTTGCAGCTGACCCTGCTTGGGTTGGGTGCCTAACCAAACAGGGAAGTTGAGCTTTTGGGGGATTTAATGGGGATTTTTAAAATTAAAAACGAAAAACCTGGAGGATAGGATTTCCACAACAGAGACCAGCATGACTTTACTGCACAATTGTCAGTCCCTTATATTCTAATGGGAATTCAGTTTCAGCACCATTTTACAGTGGTATAGATCACTTGCACTTAACGAGCAAATTACATTTTGGAATGTTGTATAACTCCAGCTTCACTTTCTCATTAAGTTGAAGTTTATAGTGTAAAGAGTAACGGATTAAGAAACCCTCCTCTCTGCAGACATAGGCTTTTTAGGTTATTGGCGCCACTTCTGTGGTATTTTGACAGAACACAGAATTTTTGGATGTTATTAATTCTTGTTTTCAGAAGTCTTGAGGCTTCCTTAATTCAGCATTGCAGGAAATCTACATGTTCTAGTGCAATGTCACCATCTGCATGTCCCTGAATCTGGGGAGTGTATCACTTTTGGGGGGCAAAGCCATTTGGAGTGGAGAGGCAGAAGCATACCAGCGGAAGGCAGCCTTTGTCTGGAGAGGTGGATTGCAGCCTCTTACTGCAACCAAGCAGCTGTGAATTACAACTGAGCTGTCTTGGCAAAGCCATATGAAGGAACCTGTGTG
The DNA here is from genome assembly GCF_009769465.1 of Tauraco erythrolophus. Taxonomy (NCBI): domain Eukaryota; kingdom Metazoa; phylum Chordata; class Aves; order Musophagiformes; family Musophagidae; genus Tauraco; species Tauraco erythrolophus. The sequence continues at coordinate 5,562,947 of NC_141483.1, read as the reverse complement.
TCTTCCACTTGCATCATCCCCAGAGCTGGCTACTTCATTTTAACTATGTCCTTTTTGAGTGCAAAGGATCAAACCTGAATCCACAAAACATGCAGGCAGTAAACACAGAAAGACCTCTACAAGCAGAGAATTCCTGGCACAGAAAAAAACCCCAAATTTTCCACACAGTAACTGGTTATGGAAGGGCAAAGGCAGTTGTGTGCATGGAGTTAATAACTCCTCAACTACATGCATCTGGCCTTTCCTTTTCACAAGTCTCATCACAGTTTTATTTTGCTCATATGAGTGAATTTTATCTTGGCTAATCCAAAGCTGGGTGGAGAATAGAGTATCCCTTCTGGGCTCATTGCTCTGTTTCTCGGTTATTGATATGCACTGCTCAGACACTGTGGCATTAGATGTCCTTTTAAAATGCAACAAAAGCACTCGTGTCTAGAAGACTGCAAGGAAACAGCTCTAAAGAGCTTTGAATCTTTTTTTTTTTTTTCCTTGAAAACATCACTCAGGGTGCGGAAGACAACTCTGGCAGATTAGATCCTGGCCTTCACATGGCATGAGGTGAATATTAACTACAGCTTCATGTCACCCTTATGCAACAGTGTAAACAGGCACCATCATTCCTGGTTTAGAGATAGGAAGCCAAGTTAGAGCATACCAGTCAGTTAACTAAAGCCATATGGTAAGTCATGTGGGAGTACAGGAACTGCCCCACACAATGTTTTCAAGAAGCTGCTGCTCACAGATATGTCAGCTGGACAGACATGAACTGGTGAATAAATTGTGGAGAGAGGTAGGAACTGTCCCCTCCCCTCATCTTACAGTGCAGAAAGACCTAAACACTACCCATGATCAGGGTTCCCAGCAGCATCAAGAAGCAGATACATCTGCAAGGGCTGTTGGAGATGGTGGAAAGGGTCATCCAGAAGCTTAACACTGCCCTATCTCAGATCAGAAGAAAAAGTCAAGACTGACAGGCAGGAGAAGCAGGGACACTTTGACAGAGAGAGACAATGAGTGAAATAATAGAGGCTGGGTGGCAGAGAGTAGCTAAAAGGAATCAGCAGAGACCCTGTGCCTTCATGACTCTCACACAGTTGAAGGTCTGACAAGGACCTAGGCTGATACATGACATTCACAATGAGGAGGTGGCATTATTCCCTCTTTTGCTAGGGTACACCTAAATAATGAGGAGAAACAACCAGAGGTCTTGGATGGATCAAGTGGCAACAGGAAGAAGGCCAAGGGTTCACATCTCTCTTGAGCACACTTTCAAGGACAGAGCGAAGATGACAGCAGAGCCAGGAAGAGGAGAGGCACTCAGCTGCATCATCACCTATAGATACCCATGTCCCACCCCATTTGCAGAGGGAAGGTGGTAGGAAGAAGGCTACCTTCGTGCTCCCTTCTCTTCATAGTAAGGGATCTCCCCACAGTTGATCAAGAGAGCATGGGTGCAAGGATGGAGATGTGACTAAGGGACTTCTTATAGAAGTGGCCTGTTTGTGCACTGCCTCCATTTTTACAGAGGTGCTGTGCCCAGCCTCAGACCAGCTCAGGCTGGGTTAGCCCTGGTCGGTGCTTTTAAGGATTGTCTTTCCTTTTTCATGTCCCACTAGAGGCAGCTAAAGCCAGCCCTGCGCCGCAGGGTATGCTAAGCAGGTGACTAAAAAGCCTAGAGTCCATCCCCTAAATCACTGTTCAAAGCAGAGAAACCATCCAGACATGCCTGTCACTAGGCTCTATGCAAGGAAGAGCAGCCAAGAGATACGTGACTGACATGGTTTAATGGGGGATTAGGGATGGTTGGACTGGATGATCTCTAAGGTCTTTTCCAACCTAGAAATTCTATGATTCTATGATTACCAGCAGTGCTGTTAGTGAAGGAGAGGAGGCACGGTAATAGGAGCCTCTGGCATCAGGAAAATTTTACATTTGGAGGCAAATAAACATAAAAATAAGAGAGAAAGGAGGAGAAAGCTGGTAATTTCACAGAGACAGGCAGGGAGTAGTGTGCATCTTTCATTATTGAAATCCTGTTTGACTCTTACCATCTCCTCCCAGCCTCTCTCCATAGCACAGAGACAAAGAAATGAGGCTGGGACTCCAGGAACCTGAACGTTCTTGGGCTGAACAATCTCCTCCAAACCCCACAAAGCTAACAAGAGGTCGAGCACACTGGATGCTGCATCTAGCTCCAGGCAAGCAGTGGGAGGACAGGCTGCTGATTGCCTTTGCTTCTTGCTCAAAGCTTCACAGAATTTCTCGCTTGCAGCCATTCCTCCAGCATCTGAGGGAGGGGAAGTTTGTTTCTTTTCTAAGCTTGCCGCAGGTAATACAAACACAGTGTGCTTCCCTGCATCCAGGATCCAGATCCTTGTTAGATGCAAATCCCCACAATTATAAGTCTGCACACAGCACCAGTTGTGGTAGCATTAGATTAATCCAGCCTCCAGTGCTTTGCAGTCCTCTGCCCACAAGTCCCATGGGCATCGAGAGCCACGTCGCTAAGTAGCTGTTTTGTTTCGCACAAAGAAAAACAGCTTCCGCAGCTGAAGCAATCTTTAAGCCTATTTTACTTGCAGAAATTAGGGAATAATAGATGACCCATTTCCCTGAATATAAAGCTGGCATTTTCTCAGCTACTGCATAAGTATCATAAGTGTCTGAAGGCTTGGTGTCGTGTGTATTGTGCTTCCCCCTCTGCCCTCCCCCCAGGGCCAAGAGAAATAAAGCTTAGCAGAGCTCAAAAAAGATACCAAGTGTCAGATAATCCAGAATAAAGCATCCACCCACATCTCCCTGTCGCTTTTCTAACAGCAGATACATTTTCCATCTAAAGCAATAGAGGAGAAGGACTGGGCAGCTATTCTGTGCCCTGCCCCAGAGATGATATTTAGCTGCACCTCTTGGAGCTGCACGGAAACACCAGGGAGCGAGGAGGAGAGCTGCCAGGGTTCACAGCACGCGTGGGGCGTCAGATCTCATGCTTCAGCACTTACCAGAGAGCTGAGGGCCTGGCTGCAGTATCAGGGGCTATGTCCACCAGGACGAGGCTTCTACAGACACATCCCTACAAGAGGCATTTCTACAGACAGGAGAACAGCTCAAACACAGGAGGAGCCCACAGTGCTGAGACAGGAGGCCCAGAGTCACCCTGGCAGGTACAGCAATGAGGGCAAAAGGAAGCAGCAAAAACACAGGAAAGGAAAGAAAAACAAGCCAGCAAAGGAGGGAGGGAGGGCTCTGGCACAGGACAGGAGGCAGAAGAGTTTAAGCACATTTAGCCAGGAGCAGTCCAGTCTGGAGAATCAATTACGGGAAGATAATTTGTCTGCTTGATTAAAGCCTCCTTGGGGTATTGGCTTGTTGCTGGGGAGAGCAGCAGAAGGTACCTGCTCTGGTCAGAGCATGATCCATGACTTATTACTGCAGTCCCTGCATAGCAGCCAGCAGGAGGGGAGGCTTAGCAGGCAGAGACAGACAGGCACGTTGCTTTTGTCCTTCGGACGTTTCCCCTCACTTCTCGCTGCGTCAGAGCTAAGTCACCCAAAAGGGGACCCCGAGCTTGCCCCCGTTAAGAAAGCTGCTGTTGCAGCAGGAAAAACGGCACCTGAACGTGGAGGCCCGGCAGAGGGAGCGGTGCTGGCTCAGACGTGCCCTCCAGTGGTCCCCACTCCAGCCTGGTTCCCGTCCCCATACCGAACTGGGAGCACTAAAGCTTGTGCATTGTAGGTTTACACTAGGAATGTCAAAGGAGGCTTTGCACAGACTCGGACAAGGCTTGGGGCTGCACGCAGGGGATGCCCCTGTGTTTATGTCTCTTTTTTGTGTCCACCACCCCCAAGATCTGCCATGGGTTGACAGCACCAGGGAGGACAATTTCCAGGAGCCGCAGGCTACGTTTGCAACAAATGGGCACTGAAGTAATTACAGGCTTCTTTCTGTGCTTATTTATCCCGTATTCCCCCACACCCCCAAAGTCTTACTCTAAACCAACACAGGCCAGAGAATGCTTATCTCATCTCTTGTACCAGCCCCTATGGGATGTAGGGGACTATTTCCCCTATGCAGTCAGGTTTACACTCAAGATTAATTTCTCTGAAATTTTCAGGGTGCCATGAACTGCATGTGTAAAGCAAAGCTACAGAGGCAGCATCACATCCTCTCCACAACTGCAGAAGGGCCTGGCAACACTAAGGCTTGTAGGGACGTTCTCACCTGCCACGGGAGCTCCTGCGGTGCTGCAGCCTCCTCCAAGGCAATTGCATGTCCCCATGTACCCATTGCTCTCAGGGACTGGCTACGCCACAGGTGTGCAGGACACTATAGAGAGCCAGATAGGAAGAGTGGGGACCTTCAAATTGGTGGTTAATTCTTAACCCACCCTGCTCCTCCCAAGCTCAATGAGGCACTTACAGACCCACTGAGCATGTGATTAATGACACTAGTGGGGATCCTACTAGGGCTCCCATATCCTTAAAGCTAGATGTATCTGAAAGGACATCAAGACTAATACTATTTACACTAAGGGATTAGGTTCTCCTGTGTTACACCGACACATATTTCTACTCAATCTTGCAACATATCCCCACCAGTTCCTACAGCCCCACAGCTCCCACTTCTCACAGCACTCTCACAAACCCACGGTCCATCATAAAACTCCACATCCCACTCCCTTTGCATACCCAACAGCTCCACAACACAGCTCTGCCTGCTGTGCAGCTTGCCTACCTCTTCCTCGCTCCACTTGCCGGGTAGGCAGTGAAAAAAATGGCTGAGACTATCTCTAGATTTCTTTTAGTACCCTTAGGCCCTCCCTACTTCCTCACAGCTGCAGCAGATCCCAAATGATCTGCTGACCACAGAGACCCAAATAGGCAGCCACTGGTGCTGCTTACCGACTCAGTGCTGCTTGGGAAGGCTTTTAAAGGGACATGCAGTAAATCCACTCCTGGAGTGCAGTTTGCCTATAGATTGATTTCCTGATAAAACATCCATTTCTCAGCCTTTTAACACTGCCGTCCTCTGCAGCAGCCCTGCAGCACAGCCTGTTTGCAACAGACCTTGGAGTTCACCTGGAGAGGTGGCACACAAACAGCCCCCACAGTGCAAACCAGTGTGCTTGGAAAGTTTGCTTGCCTTGGTTATTTTTGCTTTCCGTGCATGAGTGTCTGTACATGCACATACAGACAGATCCTTTGAAATGTGCTAGAGGAAGACACTTCAGCATCCTATGTTTAGCCAGTTCTGGCAAAGTTTATGTGTAAAAGTGCTGAGAATATATGGAAAAGGGAAAGCCTCAGGACACAGTCTGCCCAGAGGCAGGGTGCAAACATTGTTCTTGTTTCCCAGATGAGCTCCATTAACCCTTTGCTTTACGTCCTAGCCCATGTTCTTCAGGAGTTCTCCCCTCTCCCAAGTGATCTGTCACTTGGGTGAGAGATAGATGCAAGTGGTCCCCTTAATGACATCTCTCTCTCCCCCTTTCCATCATTAGCCTGAAGACCAGCCTGCAGAAGAAGGTGAGCCAGGACTCCATGGATTTGTCAGGGATCCCCTTGACCATGCGGGATGTCCACCGCATGGCCTACTACCTGCAGAACAACGGGGACCACCTCACCTCTGTGGACCTGAGCTTCACCGAGCTGAATGACGACATGGTGCGCCTGCTGCTGCCCTTCCTCTGGGCACTACCCAAGCTGACTCACCTTTCCCTCAACGGCAACCGACTGACGCGGGCGACCATGAAGGAGCTGACTGACACCATGAAGGACATGAACAAGTTCCCTTGCCTGGCCTGGGTTGACCTCGGCAACAATGTGGATGTCTCCTCCATGCCGCAGCCGTTGCTCGTGGGCCTGCGCAAGCGCCTCAGCCAGCAGACCACGCTGCCTACCATCTATGAGGCGCTTGACTGCGACTCGGAGATCTCCAGCGGGCATGAGGGCAGCCAGCCAGAGGACAAAGCAGCAGGAAGCACCCCGCCACGTGCTTTCTCTCAGCAGGGCTGCGAGAGGTGACTGGACAACAGGCTGGCACTGGCACACTGAAGCCACCCCAAGGAGAAGTCTTGAGTACAAACATCAAGCAGAGGGCCAGCTTTACCGGCTTCTTTTGGCTCTTTTCTCTCGCCTTCCCTGACATCTCCCCCCCGACTTGCTGTGAAACAAAAGCCTGTCGTCCCCCCACAACGTGCTCCACTCCCTCCCCTCACTGCCAAACCCATCGCCCACATTCCAGAGAGGAACCAGTAGACTTACAGTGAACCTGGTCCCCAGGCAGGGTCTCACTGGAAGACGGGAAAAGACCTGTTGGAATCAAGAATATCCTCCAGCAGCCATTGGGTTGAGGGAAAGGGATGGGGGGGAACCTAAAACAGAAACAGGCTTGTAGTTTTCTTCCTTTTCCTATGCACCTTGGAAACTTTGGGACCTGCAGCCTTGAGTGTGAAAGGAGGTACCCCAAGAGCCTAGCTGCTGTGGAGCTTAGCTGAAGGGCTCAGAGGCCAGAGCTGGAGCCCAGCAGTGTGTCTCCCTCTTGTGTCTGGCTCCTTTTGTTTTGTTTTTTTCCTATTGTGTGTTTTGTATTAATGTCTGAACAAAGGGACTTGGTCAGAGACCATTGGATTGCATAGGCTGGGGCGGACACATGGCTTGGAACTGCAGCATCAGGATATTTGCTGTGTGACCGGGGTGAGAGGGAGGGGAAGGAGGTATGTGTTGGTGGGAGCATGGGGGATGGGATGAGTTGGGATGGGATGGGAGGAGAGGGGTGGAAAGGGAGGGGGAACAGTCTTGTGGATTAGCAGGAGTGGTTTCAAAAACTGTGCTTTTGTACTAAAATTACAAGTTCCAAGTGAAATTGAGGAAAAGCAGATGGCTAAGTGCATAACTGTGGCACTAGAGGAGCAAGCAGTGAACGTGCCAGAGGTGGGCACTTCCCAAACTAAAGTGCAAAGCTTTGGCTCCTCATGACATAGTGCATACCTCGTCATACAGACATGACATGAGCAGCTGCATCACCATTTCCAATGCTGTCCAAAAACCAAAGCACTGATGCAATATTTCTAGTGTTTTTCATATTGCTCATGCTCTATGTAAACATAATAAACGGTTCTCTTGGACATGAGCGTGAAGCACTACGGAGTCTGAGTATCGGGGTTGTTCACAAATCAAGCCAGCAGCCCAGACACTGCAAGAATATGGGCCAGGAGTCCTCATACAGTACCTGAGCAGTGTGGGAGAGGATCAGCAGGTACCATTCACACTGGTGAGAGTGGTTCATTCCTCTAAGGAAAGTGAAACACGGATGTTCATTTGTGTTAGGCTGCTGCCCTTCACATTGCAAGGTGCTGATACAAATAAACTGATCAGATTTTAGCTGGTAAGTCAAGTCCTCCCAGTTTTGAAAAGAGTTGAAAGTTAAAGAAATCAGACATATTAAGAAACCCATATAAATCCTAGCCCTCCTAAATTAACAATGAATGGTAACTTTTCCTTCCTCTGCTGATTCTCTCTAGGAGTCTCAACATATAAGCAACTCTCGTACACTAAGCCACACAAATCCACATGAAACAGGTACGCCTTTCATGCTCCTTGCTGATTTTACCAGACATTGCAAGAAGCAAATTGGTGATATTTATCAAATTATCTATCCCCTTTGGACCAAGAGTGTGAGGGGCACTGGAAGGTATTGGTGTCTCTGATCAACTGCCAAAAACCCCAAATAAATCCAGTCCCCTGAGGAAGAAAGCTGGGTTTAGAGACACTGTGCTGAGTATTACGACCTGACACTGCAAACGCTGGACCCAGTCCTGCTCACACTCTGGTCTCTGGAGCAGGACCTCGTAACCTTCCTGTTGTTAACTTGCAAACAAGTGATGTAAAGTCTCTGTCCTGCGGACCAAAAAGAGCAGAAGATACAACAAGGTAAAGCAAATATAGCTAGGGCCAGGTGCTAGCTGCCCCATCCCAGTGGAGGTGGAAGAGAAAAGGCCCTGAAATAGAACATGATGTTCGGCCAGGAAGATGGGGAACAGGGAGCGTAAATGCAGCCAGGCCCCAGTGCAGCCCAAGGTGGGAAGGGAGCACATGCTTCCCTGCACAGTTGTCACCTAAACCCACCTTTTAGCCCTTCTGGCCAATCTGGAGAAACGGAATAATTTCTATGACAAAGACTGTGTTTGGGGAGCATGAGATTGTTTTGCAAAAGTTAAAACAGAGCTGCTCAAGTGGCCATTCCCATTACTGGGGGAAGGGCTGTGCTGCTTCCAGAGGTCAACACCTGCCTCTCTTCTTGCCACTCATTTTTTCCTACTCTGTGTGGTACCTGTTTCCTCCCCTGCTGTGGAAGAGATGGTATTAATTTTTTCTCCTTTCCTTCCAAAATACCTTTCAGCAAAAATGAAAAGCACTTCAAATGTCAGCAAGATCTGCTTAAAATCTTACAGTCTAAGCAGAGCAGCACGCTGTGCCAAGAAGAAAACTCGGGCATGAAGCATTTAAATGAAGGCTTGGAGCTGCCTGGTGAGTAAATCAGTGGCATGTCTAGAAAGAGGGAGCAGGGGTGCTGCGCATTTGGTCTCTGACTCTGAGCACTGTCTCTGTAAAGCTCTGCATCAAAGCGTCTTCACAGCTTTTCCGTAACAGTGGCAACCCCTGACATGAGGCAAGACCCCCAGTGTGCATCCCACTGCTGATGCAGCTCTTCCCTGCAGAGTCCCTGGCCCAGCCCCAGGGAGAATCTGTGCAACCTGTTTCCAGCCCTGCTCAAAGTAGTGGTTTTGGTCTGAGCTGTGCTAATCACGAGGATGGAGATGAGACATTTAGCCCCTTGCAAGGGAATTCTGTGCTAATCACTGGCAATGCCTGGCTGCCAGTTGGCAGCTCCAGGAGCTGGAGAGAAAGCGTGGCTTGAAACAGACTGGTTCAGCTGAGCAGCTGTGGGATCTGTTTATTCCTCCATACGCACTTGGTTGCTTTGCCATAGAAACCTCCCCATGGAGAACTGTTGTGAATAAATACATGCAAATGCAAATTATGAGGTCCTGGCCTAGGAAACTGCTGCTGCTTCTTGGATGAACTCCGATGGGCTGCAACTTAGCTGTGGAGAAACCATCACAGCACACCCAGCTGTTCCCTGCCAGCTTCTGCCTGCACTGACTGGTGAGGGACTCTGCGGGAGCACAGCGATGTGCATCCAGCTCCAGAGCTGAGAAGCGCCTCGGTGTTCCACTACAGAGGAGATGTGTGCTCAAGGAGCAGGCCTGGCAGCCCCAAATCCAGAGGGAGCTATTTTCATTAAAAGCTGATTTCAAAGCCAGAGAGAATGACACAATCCAATCGAGCCTTTCCTTGCACTGAATGAGAAAGCTCAGGGCTGTTGAAGGGAATTAAAGGGATGAGCTGCTAATTCAGGTCTCCTCAGATACCCAGAGGGACCAGCTTTGTTATGCTTCTAGATCAGGGGATGCCTGCCCTGCCGTGAGCCTCTGTCTCCTGCGAGGTCACACAGCAGGAGAGATGGATCCCTGTCATACCAAATACTGTCCTCAGAACCATACTTGCTGGTGCAGGGCTGTAACCTCAGCTACTTAAAGCAGCACACACACCTCAGTATCAAGACTCATACCCCAGGCTATCTCCATCATTTGCAGTTGCCCTCCCTCCCTTCCTCTCTCTCTGCAGGATGCAGAAGGTCAGCCTGTGATGGCACCTATGTCATGTAGCAGAGAGGAAGATGCAGCTGCACAGGATAGTATCACAGCCTCTTCCTCACCCCTGACCTCCTACCAGGTGATCAGTCCCACAATAGATCTCAAAGTGAGATGTTTAGGCACGCTTTTCAAAAGTGGTCTTCTGGATGGAGATATCATAGGGTGCAAAGCCATGCCATACCTCCCCACCGTCTTATTTTTCCCAGGCTTTATAAAATATCCCCCAGAAAACCCTCCTCCTCTTGGGGTTGCTTGTTCCCTTTTCAGATCTACAATCACATCGTGGCAGGGCACGAGACAGTGAGCTCCCACCTCCACCAACCTGTGCCAACAGCAGCTTTCTACCAGCTGCCCTCCTGGCAGACACTCTCCTGCCTGGCACAGCACACCCTCTTGCACGCTCCCAGGGGCACCTGCAGCACCTCACTGGAACACACTGGTGAGCCCTGTCAGCTGGGGCTCTGCCTGGGATCAGGCAGGCAGCAGAGAGACCCCAGCCACAGGAAGGTGAACACATGGGATGCTGAGCAGCACCACGGGTAGTGAAGCCATCGGTGCCAAACAGCAGAGGGAAAATGGAACAGGTGAGACCTTTTCAGTTACTCAAACAGAAATGCACTTGTTCCCTCTCTGCCTAACTGCCTCCACCATCCTCACTCCTCCACCCTTTATTTTACCTCAGCCTCTGACCACAAAACACAGGGTAACCATCTTAGCATGCTCCAGGTAGCAAGACGCTTAGCACAGAGGCCACCACAAGCCTCCCTCATTCCTGTGACTCTGTCTAAATAACAGGTAATCATTTTGTTGCGGTAAGGATGCAAAAAGCAGCTAGAAGCACAGGCTTGTCTGATCTATTTTTGTTTCAAATGCTTCAAAATCTGTCAAGACCCTTCTTTTCTGCACTGCCAAGGCTCTTTTTTCAACTTATAACTCATTCCTCATCACAAGCACTTGGAAGATAGAGGAGTTTGCACTGTTTGGGGCAGGCTGGCAGGCTCCTTAGCAGACAGCTGCTGACAAAGATGCCAAAATAGAAATTGTTTCATCTTACGAAAGCAAAGAGGATTAAACATTTGTGTTTAGAGACCACTCTGTCCACCACCAGATCATGTTTGTTTCACAGCTCAGAAGGCGCAATGGTGTGTCTCACTACAGCTCTTATCACTGCAGTATCTCGACAGCGCAGCAGGTGTAACAGCCCTCAAGGGCAGCTTGTGGAACACCCAGCCACCCCAGCTCCCAGCAGTTGGGGACCATCAACAGACAAGAGAATCTGTTTTGCAGTTTACTGGCATTTAGCAAGTGCTCTTGAAATAGATGCAATAGCTGGTTTAAGGCTGCCAAGAGGCAGTTCGCAAAACAAAATAGACCGGAACGCTCTTAGCTGAGGCCAGCACTCCAGGAAGCCATGACCGCATCTTGATCTACTTTGAGACACTAAGTACTCGATTATGAATCTCTTCTGTTCCTCTATAACTTGTAGTATTCCAGTTCAGTGATGCTGATTCAAAACCAGAATAGCCACAAAACACAATAACCACACAGTATCTCTTCCCCAGGAGAAGAATGAAGATGAAAGTCAGCTTTTCTTCCACGTGCATTTACCCCTTTTTCCAAAGCCCACACTTCCCTGGCTGCATCCAAACTGGCCTCAAAAGCAAGTGAACTGCAAAAACACTGACATTTCTTTCTACAGCGTCAGGTTTTTTCAGCTTGCATGCAAGGTGTGTCACAGGGTGGACCATAGATACTTTGCCGCTTACTGATCAGCCAGTTCCTCCACTGCTGGGAGGATTATTCCTCCCAGTCCGTTTTTGAGGTGATCTGCCCCAGGTTGGATACAATGATGGGAAGCTTTTGGAAAGCTATTGCACAACTACATGGGTCTTATTCAACCTGTGTAATTCCCCTGAAATACATGGGGTCTCATCAAGCACAAACATGGCACAGAAAAACGGAAAAAGGCACTTTCCCAGACTGGCCACTGCCTTTGGGTCTCCATGTCAGACTTCCAAGCGGAGCTTTGCTCTTGATCCCCTGAAATCTTTTGGTTTGCAGAGCCAACAGTTTGATGTGTGCACCTTTGTCTGAACTCTGCTGCAACAGAACAACTGAACAAGTCAGAACCAAACCGCTCATTTTACCAACAGTTTTGGGGGTTTTAGTTTTTCAGGAACTGCAACTGAAAGAGAGCGAAATGGAGGACACCAAAGGAACAGCTTTAATATGCAACCAGATACTCAGAGGCAACAGCCTAGAGGGTCTCCAGCGGTAAGGTCTCCTCACCTGGGTCTCAGCCCTGCACTGGCCCATCCCTCAGCTCCAGTATGAGTACCAGTACTTTAGAGAGGGCAGTCCTGTGCCTGTGCAAGCCTCTCCCTGGCAGCTCCCGAACCCCTCGCCTCGCCGCCGCTAAGGGCATGAGGACAAGAAGAGCCATCGGCCGTTCTGTCACCTTCTGAACTGGAAGGTCAGAAGCAGAAAAGGCGGCAGCATTGCCTCAGTTTTTGCATTGCTGATGCCCGTGCTGGTTCTGTCCCTTAGCAGTATCGTGAGCTCATTGAGCTGCCTCGAAGTTGGCGGCGCTCACTGACTCCCCGGACTTGGGCTGTTTTCAGAGACTCCCTTGTGTCCTTTCAGAGACTCTCTTACGCAGGAGGGCCCTCTGTAAAGCAGGAGGAGGGCAAGCAACGCCTGGCTCCTACCTGCTCTTCCTGCCCTCCCTCACTAGGCAGAAATTAAGCCGAGCCAGAAAAAGGCAATCCCTAACCACTAACCTCAGCTGTCCCACCGGAGAGAGGACATTCTGCCATCCCGGCGCAGGTGCTCTGGAGCTGGGTGGTCACTCGCCTCCTACGAGCAGGGGCAGCGGAGGCACCCACCAGCACATCCGTGTGAGGTGCTTCCATCTCACATGGCAGCGGTGCCGTGCCCGGGGGCTGGCACGGGGCTGCCGTGAGGAGAGGCGGCCGGTTCCAGCCGGTTCCCCAACAGGCCCGCCGCTGGGCACGGCTGAGTCCTGCCGCTGGGCACGGCTGAGTCCCGCTCCGAAGCGGGTGGCACCTCTGGGAAAGCGTATTTAAGAAAGGGGGAAACACCACGCGGCTGTGAGGGGTGAGGAAAAACGTGTGAGAAACAGCCCCAAACGCAACCACCTTGACAGCTCCTGCTTTTAGAAAACAAATATCTTCTTTGTTATTTGTAGACGTAAATCACACTCAACACATTCATAGATTCATAGATTCATAGATTTCTAGGTTGGAAAAGACCTTAGAGATCATCGAGTCCAACCATCCCTAATCCCCATTAAACCATATCCTCAAGTAGATCATCCCACATTCCGACTGGAATACAAAAGCCAATGCATGTTTGTGTTGCAGAGGCCGGTTCTCTTCTGCCACGTGGGGTGGAGAGGCTTCTACCCTGAAAACAAATTCAAGTCTGCTGAAAGGAGGATTAGAAATAAACCTAATCCTCTAATGCTCATCTTTGGCTGCACCCAGACAGAGTGATTGGCAAGGTGTTCCTACCACAGTAACCAAGATAATTTGATCAGTGATTTATCTTCCCATATCCTTGCAAGGGAAGAAGTACGACTGTCTTGTCAAGCAACTCACCTGTAAACCCCCAGAACAGAGGCAGAGACTGTAACCTTTTCTCCAGATTCAGTCTCATGTCTTTCCCTGAAAGTGCTTCTCCATAAAGACATTTTTCACTTTTACCTACAGGGAGCAAACATGCTTGCCAGCAGCACAGGAATCACAGCAGGATCGCATCTGCAGCTGTCACAAACTTACAGGTAGCGTTTTCTTATTCTGCAGAAGGGAACGTCAGTCAGTGTCCTTTGAGGATGAAATTAAGGGAGGAATTAAGGAAGGAGGATGAAAGTCAATCAAGGTAGCACAGATTCAGCAGGCATTACTGGAATTGCCGAAGAAGGATTGATGTTTGTTGCAGGAGAGCAGAGAAATCACGAAAGGGGGTGCAAAACAGCTGTAACAGAAACAATAAAACCGCACTTTTCCAGATGCCACTGAGGGAATTCCAGCAAAGCACCTGAATATCCAAAGAGTATCCACTCCACTAAGCCACCACAAAGTGGCTTACTGCTCAAGAGGAGGCTGATGAGGGAGGTAGTGACAGAGACCATCACTTCTGGGGTGATCCAGCAGTTAGAGCACCCCCTGGGCCTCTGGAGACTTTGTCCCTGAGCTCCAGGGACACTGTCAGGCCAGTCATTTAAGGATAGGTATTGGGTGCCTAGCTCATTGGTTTCAGCAGGAGTTGTGGGCCCAAATCTGTCTTCAAACCCTGGTCTGAACTTCTCCATGGCTTGGTCTCCATTTTCCTTTGTGAAAAGTGAGGTGACAATGTCTTTATACCCTGTTAGAGTTTTTTAAAGAAAAACACATGAAAGTGACAGTCAGGCACTTTACAGCATGGAGCCACGAACGAGCTAAAGGAACAGTTCCATATAACACACTATCTCCCTGCAAACGCAGGCATTCCCATCGCCTTCCCTATGCATCACCACCAGCCCAGCGCTGTTGATATTCCTGCTGAGTGCACTGTCCCACTCCTTGTTAACATTTTAGGCACTGTGGGACAAAATGTGCGGGGTTTTGCCTCACAACAAGCAGTGGTTTGCTCTGGAGTAGATGTACTAGCGTCTCTGCACTGAGCTGGAAATAGGGCAACCCCCCAATAAGACAACAGATTTTAAGTCCCCAGGCAAAAGAAAATGAAAAACAAATTAAATGTTCACTGCAAGCAGTTCACTAAACAAAAGAACAATAATAGAGTTTTTCTGCTATTCTTTTAATTTCTCCCAGCATAACTACACATCTTCTGGATACAATCTGTTTCTTTGCCAGGGCTTCAACATTCTCCCCTGAATTAATGATGCTGGAAAATCTCCACTTTTCATAGACTCCGATCGTCTCTGCTGAGCAGCAGAGGGCTGCACAATACTTGCTTATGCAATGGCTCGTCCTGTGCCAGGAATAAGCCTGTCTGCTAGGAACGACCAATTCACACACAAACCCCAAATACTTTTCTCATTAAAAGTCTGAGTTAGGTGGAGTAAAAACACCCCGAATTTACTGCCTGTACTGTACACTGTCAGCCTCCACACCAAATTAAATAATCCCACACCCTAGTCTTTGAGGAACAGTTAGCATGAGCAGAGAAGGGTGACACTTCCCTATTACCTTGAAGGTGCTCTTGATGCTGTGAAGAACTATTATTACAGGACCAGGCAAAAACAGGACACCCAAAGCAGTTAAAATGCAACTTGATCTGGGAAAGTACTTGCAGACAAGCACTGCTTTGGCTACTTCAGGCACCATTGTGCTGTATTCATACGGTAGCTCTTCTGTCTGCAGGCATGATCTGTCCCTGAGTGGATGAGAAGGTGGAGACCAGTATCATCTCACTTGCAAAGTAATCTGCAGCACACTGCCCGTATCGGCATTTGTTTCAAGGCTATTCTGGACCATGCTTTAAATGTGGCATGTCCGTATCTGAGGACAGGAGGGTCCCATAAAGTTAGCATTATCTAATGTGAGGGGAGGAAGACCAGGTCTTACCGTCTGAAATCAGCTTAGCTGCAATAAGGTGCAAGTCCAGATCTAAAGTTTTGCCTCTGTTAGGATGTCAGCAAAGAACCCTCGGAGAACCCTTCCTCCATTTTGATCTGTGGCTGAGAAATAAGCAACCATATTATCAACACTTTCTTGTAGACCTCAGAATTCCGCTCTTCGCTAGCTTACCAAATCATTACTCCATGGGGATGTCAGCCTTGCATCCTTGCTCACGTTTTACTGCCAAGAGGAGATAGGACATCTCTACTTTACATGAAATCTCACTGTGAAGCTTAAGTAGCAGAGATACAGTCTGGACAGTTATCCTGACCACCAGCACCAGAAATTCACATTTTCCACTCTGTTCTGCCTTTCTAGAAGAGGTTTTTTGGAGGGCATGGGACATCTAGAGGCCACATCCCTTTACTTCTGCCTCTCACTGACAGATTAAGAGGCTGCTACCTCTCCCAGAATACTGAGAGTTGGTATAAACCAAGCTCTGTTGCCCTGCAGAACGGGGCTTTTACAATGTGATGTGTAATTACACTCAGAGAAGAAACACCATAGCTTGCCACTTATTTTCACAGCATCCCTTCCAGCCTTTCTCAGTCATAATACAGCACCTCACAGACTGATATCCTTGGAGAATGAATTACAGAAAAGTCCACCTTTAGGATCAAATATAAGTTAGACACACCTGGAGAGCAGAACTGCACATGTATGGGATGAAGGCACCTGGTCAGTGGGAAGTCCCACAGTTCTGTGCAAAACAAATTTTTCGAGTGATACCTTCTCCAACCATTTAACTCAACTCTGCTGTTATCAGGGTCTCCCCTCTGGTTTTGTGCCAGAGCACAACCTCGGTTTTGACCTAGGAAGACTGAATTTCTACCTGCACTTCTCCATACATCATTCTGCATGGCTGCAGTTCAGCTTCTGTGTCCCA
Source organism: Tauraco erythrolophus (assembly GCF_009769465.1). Classification (NCBI taxonomy): domain Eukaryota; kingdom Metazoa; phylum Chordata; class Aves; order Musophagiformes; family Musophagidae; genus Tauraco; species Tauraco erythrolophus. The sequence continues at coordinate 5,546,701 of NC_141483.1, read as the reverse complement.
CATGAGTACTTCAAAAGCATCTACACTGATTATATCAAAGGGGCAAGATCATGTCAAAGCTTCAGGCCAGTAGCTTTTTTCCCTCTGTAAAAAGCTGGAAGCGACAGTGAGCCCTGAATCCACTGAACAGGAAGAGGTTTACAAGCCCACACAAAGCAATGGCAAAGAATGAAAAGAAATGCTGCAATCTATGACCAAAAAAAAAAGGTGACAAATAGGGGCAGACGTTACAAACAGACAGCTGTTTCTATCCACACTATCCTCTGTCCCAGAGAAACAGTTAAGTTGCTGAACTCGAGGAATTTGCATGACCTACCTAAGTGCACATGCCCAATTAGCCAAGTATCAGGGAAACACACCGCACCAACAAACAGCTGGAATAACCTGGGTGCATCTGAAACCAGCACTCTGGGAGCACCGAAGAGGAAAGAAAATAAGCTGAGTATTTCATGCTAGACTTGGTAATAGCACCCAGTTTACGGATTTTATAGCAGAAGTCACATTTTTTCCTTCCAGAGGGTTCTGGTTTCTTGTGCTTCATTCTCTTACGGACAGAGCCATCTGGTGGCTGAGAAATCCTTTGTTAGACGGGAGTTCTGATTTATCCCACTTCAAGGAAGGGTAATAAACACATCAGGTCTTCAAAGCAACCTTTGACAAACCAGCATATCAGTTGGTCTAGTCAGAAATTGCTAAGTGATGTTTCTCTTTGCTGGGGCTTAAATTCCTACCAATGTGAAACTTCAAACTTTTCAACACTAATTCACAGTATCTTCCTGAAGAGGGTAAACAGCTCATCCTAGACTCAGTCTCAACCTGAATTCACAGTGCAAAGCTTTTAATTTATGCAAAATCCAACATCTTCTTCAAAGCTGATGTGGATTAGAGATGTTAAATGTTTTAAATAAAGCTTAAAAGCTAAGGCAACACTGGTTGGAAAAAAAGTTTTTTAAAAAAGTTCCATTGCTGTGTGCTCAGTAGATAGTCACAAATATAGAGGGTGAGAACTATCTGAAGGGGTAGAAACTTCTTAAAGCAGATATATTACAGAGTTTTTTCTATCAGTCAAACCTACTGGCAAGGGTTTTTGCCTCTTTCTGAAATTCATGGTAGCCCCTCTGCCCTCAGTGCTGCTGAATGCCACATCAACTGTTTCAGGGAAGAGAGGAAAGCTCAGTGGAGAGAACAGAAGCTTGGCATTGTGTGGGAAGAAGGAACAGGAACTTTAAAAACCAACAATAAAGGTAAGCCAATCATCATTAGTGGAAAGGATCCCCAACAAACCTGTTACTGCCAGGCAGCTTTAACTTGCTTAAACAGCATTTAACCATTATACTCTTTAGGGTTCCCCTTGGTGTTTCAAAACCTTTGCCATTCCAGAAGCTGTCTGTGGTCAAAAGGGGTGCTGTTTCTCCCTGCCCTCTGCAAAAGCAGCTAGCATCTACCCTTCAGAAAAGGTTACATGCTATTTAACAGTCAGAAGGAAACAGTGAGACGCAAAGCAAATGGGCCAGTTTGCAGCCTTGCCAAAATGTTGAATGTCTTAAAAAAAATACTTTTATTCAAGGCCCCCATCTGTGGCTTATTTCCTTTTCTACCTATTAATATTTCTTTCTGGAGGCTTTACAGAAAAAGGAAGCAGAGGTTTGAGGGCTGGGAAGTACCAGATAGTCCTCACAAAAAAAAAGGGTTTTCTTTGGAAAGAGAAGGCAGCTCTAAATGCTGAAGTATCTTACAAAATCTTGCACCAGATACTTGCCTCAAGTCATACAGAAAGTAATCATGTATTGTGCCATTCCTGTTCTGCCTGTTGACAGCACTGTAACTCTGTTGTATAAAAATTCCAGCTCGATTAGCAACACAATCACAAACCTGATGCGTTAAAAGCAATAAAAGCCAGTTAACAGACTGCAAATAAAAGACATCTATTTCAAATAGACACCATGCTACTTCCTCGGGAAGTGGATGTTTCATATACCACCATACAGCAACAAGCAAAGCCAGAGGCTGCCAACAGAAACGTCTAGTCTTACCGACCAACCTATTTCCAGCTGTTGGCGTGACTGCTACAAGCAGACAGTTCAATTCTTACCACGAAGCTCATGGTACAGCAGTAAGATAGAATTATTTTCTCCTTTCCATGTTAAAAAAATGTCAGTCTCAGTGTGTATCTAGAATAGACTCAAAATGGGCTTCAGCTTCAAGCTGATTTTAAGATGGTCTTTCTTAAAACAGTCTTGTGAAATTCAGGAGCCTGTACTTAGAGCATGGGAAGGAACTTCTGCGAAAAGATGCCTTCTCTCCCACACTAAGCTAGAACCAAACTGACTATTAAAGAGTTCCATAAACAGCACAAACAGCTGTTACTACTAGTGATTAGAAAGGCTGAGGTCTGCATATAGATAGACCAGTGCAGTTTTACTTGCCTATACCTTAGGCAGATACACTCTGAGGGAAGTGGCCTGATCAACTGGCATCAGTCTTGATTCTCAGTTCTGAGTGACTGTCGATTTGAAGAACGACAGATTTCCAGAAGGAAGTGTTTAATATCATTAACAAAGCCGCAAATTGCTCATTTTAAGTAGGAAATACTGTCTTCAGGAAAGCATCACTGCTATATGAACATGAATCACATTTTGAAGCATGGCTTTGTGAAAACTGTCTTGTCTTTTGGACAGGTTCCTCAGTCTAGGCATAAGACAACACTAAAATGCTCTGATAATTAAGCTCGAGCACATCTTAAAACACATTTTAAGGATGTTTCTAACACAAATATTTAGGATCACTACTACCCAGAAGAACACGTAGCAGGGTTTTTCTAGTGATGCAAGACCAAATACAGCTTTATTTACAGACAATTTAACAAATTAATACATTAGTTCAACTGTCATGTCTGCACACAAGGGAGAGTTTTCACAGCATCAAAGCAGAAAAGCAAGACTAGCCATTTTGCACATGTACAGACTGATAACTGATTGTATGTAAGTATGTGATTAGTACACAAGTGCTACATTTAAACATCACAACCCTTAAGTCAGCCAGCCAGCCACACTCCACTTGTAGCAAAACAAAGCCACAACTACATTTGGCTCCCTGCAGATCAGCTGGTTATCTCTGGGACTGTGCACAGCTGTTAAGACCAAAAGTTAAAGCTGGTCCTAAGTTTTGTTCAAAAGATGAGCATTTGTATTGAGCTGTACTTAATGGATAACTACTTATATGACTTTCACCATACACCTGCACTACTTTTCAAATTTACAAAACATTTCAAATTTATCCTTGAAAATGCCTACTTTATGTCTTCTTTCCCAGGCACAGGGGTAAAAAAAAACCCAAACAAACAAGTGAACTACTAAGAGAGTTAGAGTAGAATTCTTCACTGTAAATATAGACCCAGGCTATAAAAGTTGTGTTCCTAATGAAAAATTCTCCCTGTATCCAAAGAGAAAAATAAGAAATGCACAAATACAAGCTCAATGTACAGCTCTGAAGATGGATCTCTATCTATTGTAGATCCATATGAAGCAAAAGAATACAGTGCTTTGCTTCTAAGGAAGCTGCCTCTGTTCAGCTGTATGTTCCATAAATGCAGTTGCTAATATGACTTTAAAACACACTATTTAAAATGCTTCATCAAGAATGCCTTCTAATACTTTAGAGAAAAACGACACAGGACTAAACCAGAAGGAAACATGGTGATCTTTAAAACTCCATGCATGACACAAATACAAAGTAGTCAAATCTGGATATGAAGTCTACTATTTTCCAGACAAAGCAATTTTAAGTTTGAAATCAACCTACAAAGTATTTGCCCAAGAGGAGTCCTGTCATACAAAAGCAGACAAGTTTTTGTCAGAAACATTTATTAAACAAAACTGATACCAATGCACATGTAGTCAAGTTAATACCCCCTAATAAAAAAAAGCATATCGGTCAAGACCAAGACTATCTTCGCTTCTGGAAGATGTTGCCACGGCCCATACCACGGCCTCTTCCTCTTGCAGCCACTGTGGAAAGAAAACATCAGTGATGACATGGATTTGACATAACCGCATACTTATCTCAACAACTGACAATTAAAACATAATTAAGTCTCTTGCTTAGAAGCAAGGAAATGAGGCTATCCTACCAAGTTCAGAAAGTGATGTAACAGGAACAATTTTTCTGTGAGAAAAACCAAAACTAATGGCTGCACAGTCTTCTAACTTTGAACAGATGCAGTGGAACATTCATACACTTTGTGTTCCTTGTAATGTGACATGCAAATTTGTAGCCCGAGAGATTTAAAATCCCACAGTCTTTCAAAGTTTTGCTACAGAACTCAGTATGTTCCAGCAGAGGTTACTCCTCCATGTAACCGTACTGCATCTGCTAAATCAACCAAGGACTACAGCTCATGATTATTACTCAGTCACGTTATAACTAGACTGTTAATGTGAGCGAACTACAGAATGGCTAACAATTCGAGCTTCCCAGTAGCTTAAGTACCATCTTAATATCTGAGTTTGTTTTTCTACAAGCCCTTAACAAGAACACCTGGACCCTTCTGTAAGTATTCCAAACGGCTAGCAGCCACAATCACTGGAGAACAGAAGACTGTTTTATATAAAGCCTCCATTTAATAAGACTACACACTATACCTAAATTATTGTAACATCAATATTACACATTAAGGTATTTGAGCACTTCTTGAATCCCATCGTAAGACGAAATATATGGAAAAATAACAGTTGTCTTTCAGTTTCTTACAGCTTACATTTCCTCAATGATAGAGACAAAAGTTTTCCAGTTGCTCTACAGCAAAACAGGGAGGAAGGGAGAGGGTGAGGTGGGAGGGTGGAACACAACCATAAACAAATTGTACGTACCTTGAGCTTTGAGAATAGCTGCTTTTCCTCGCCCAGCTCCAGAACCCTGGTTTTTGTTCTTCATGCTCTTCAGCATAGGAGCGTTCTTCAACATATCCGGCAAAATGAGAAACCGTATCTTGCTACCTCTGATGTACACCTGTTCAAGCTGTGCCACTCGTCCATCTCGGTACGTCACCGTTATGTTGGACATCTGGAAAGTAAAGATCACTTACAGAGGCCTCTAACAGTTCTGTATTCCTATTTCTCTTGCCTGCATACAGCCATGATTCAAGTATCAAAGCCAAAGACTTTCAAAGCATACTGCCTTCTCCAGTGGCCTTGTGACACAAGCACCCAGGACCATTGAAACATACTCTTAAGCTTGCTACTATCCAAGCAGGCCCAGGACATTTGCTTTTTCCCCAGTTTGCAAATTAGTTTTATTAGTTTTGTTTTCTCATATTGAATCAGTTTTAATAAAGCTATTCTAGTCCTTTCAACAATGACTTGCCTAAAATCAATCCAAATTAAACCCTCTTGGGATGCCTAAAGTCACACGCATTTAAAAAAAAAACTTCAGTGTCTTAAATTAAGGTTTGCTTATTCTTATGTTCAGCAGCTTTAAATAAAGAACTCCAACAGAAACATTGTTCACAAAACAGAATTTTAAGAACCCTTATATTATTGACAGGAATGCCCAATCCAGCTCTCTAACTGGAAAGAACACGCTCTGGCATCTTTGGAGTGCTAAGTAATCCTGAATCCATTTCACTATGGTAAGGGCATGCAGATTGCTTTATGCCAGGACTAAAAGCAACAGTCTTTTAATCAGGCTGGCAATAAGTCAGCTATCAGCCTTTCCAGGCACAGATCGGCTACCTGCTTCAAAAGGACAGAGGGAAGGCTATACCTGACAATTCATGTTGTCTTCAGCTTCAATAAGTTTGCCTCGGTAAACTTCTCCTGTATTGGTCTCACATGTCACAATATGGCCTTCAGCCTCGTGCAGGACCTTAATTGGCACTCCAATTGACATGTTTGCAGTGCTGTGACTCTACACCTGAGACAAGAAAAAAACAAAGGACATAATTACAAAGAAACTGTAGACTAGGTTTTATCTATGATCTTTCCCAGTATAAGGCAACGATTTTCTCTCCTGCCTAATCACACCATATGCTTTAATGATGCATTAAAAAAACTCTAGAAAGATGCTCACGGGAAGAAAAAGATTGAAAACATCAGCAAGAGTAAGTGTTTTCCAGTTGTCTTCCGACCTAGGAAATTCCACTGTGAATATCAAACAACAGACCACTAGCACAGGCAGGTGCCCCTCAGAACGGTACAGCCTGCCCGCCTACGCGCCAAGCCCGCCCCGCGGGTGGCACAACGGCGCTCGCAGACGACACCGCCTCACAGCGGGCCCTGCTACAGGGGAGCCCGCCCTGCACCACGCAGCCCTGCCGAGCGCCCGCATGGCCCTCCTCCTTCCCTCGAAGGCCCCCCCCAGCCGCAGCCCTGCCCCAGGGGCGGGGGAAGGCGCCCGCCGGCGGGAGGCCCACCGCCCACAGACCGAGCCGAGCGCCCGAGGCCTGCGCCGGCCGGCGGCCGCCCCACGGCGGCTTCACCCCCTCAGGCCCGGGCGCCCGAACAGGCCCGAGAGGACGCGGCGCAGCCCGGGCGCGCTCCCACCACACCCGGGGAGCGAGGAGAGCCCGCCGCTCCCGGGGACACGCGAAGCGGCCACGGAACCCGCTCGAGCCGGGCCGGCCCCGCCGCCACTCACCGCCCGCCAACCGCCTCAGGCCGGGCCCGCACTAGCACCCTAATGGCCTCCTCCGCCTTCCCGCCCTGCACCGCGCGCCGGAAGCGGAAGGCGGCAGCGGGCGCGGCCCGGCCCGGCCCCTCCTGCCGACGACCCGGGCGCCTGGCGCCGCGGGCCGCCTCGCCTCGGCACCACGGTCCCGCCGCAGTCTTGTCCCGCCGGCCGGGGGCAGCCCCGTCCCGCCGGCGGTGCCGTGCCCCCGGGGCAGGGCTGGCTACCGGCGCGCCCCTCGGCGCCGCGGCCCCCGCCCGCCGCGCCATGCCCCTGCCCACCGGCACACCCGGCCGCCTCCGCCCACACCGCGGCCACGGCGCGGGGCAGACGCCCCGGGGCCCGGCCCCCCGCAGCCCCCGCCCCCGGGGCCGGGCAGAGCCAGCGCCGCGCCCAGGCGTGCCGGGCCGCGGGGCCGCGCCGGCTCGGCGGGGCCGGCAGGGAGCGGGCGGCGGGCGCCGCCGCCGCCATGAAGAGCCCGCAGGAGGCGGGGGAGCCGCCGCCAGGTCAGTGCGGCCCGCCGCGGTAGCGGGGCCGGCCCCGGCCGCCTCCCGCTGCCCTCCTTCTCGCCGCCGGGGAGCGCGGGGCGCCCGGGTGGCAGGCGTAGCGCTCCTCGGGGCGCCGGGGCGATGGGGTGGGGGCCGGGCGGCGGGGTCCGCCCCCGCGGGACGGGCTGGGCGCCCAGTGGGGCCGGGGGAGGGAGCCCGGTTCTGCGCGCGGGGCTTGCATCCCTATCGGAGGCCCTGGAGGGCCCCTCCGCCCTCCCGGAGCCGGGAAGCTGCCAGTTTCGCCAGCAGCAACAATGTGGAATTACTGGCTCCGTCTATTAAGTTCGTTGCGCCGAGAGCCGGCGAACCAGAGCGGTGTTCTCGGTGTTGTTTACAGCCACAGCGTATCGTGGCTTCTATCTTTTCTCGGGACAGCTGACAGTCATCGCTGAAGAAGCCTCTGTGAGTTGGGAAACAGGATGACTGGAAGCTGAACGTCCAAGAAAATTAAAGTTATTACCTTTCGAAGTCTTCATGTGGAAAACATGTACCTCTTCAGTTAATGTCGGGACTTGACAGAGGCCCTGGGAATTAACAAAAAGGGGACAGAGTCAAAACACCGAGAGGAAATTACGACAAAACAGTTACAGATCCTGGTTTGAGGAGAATCTGGGAATTGGGGGGTTATTTTTTCTTTAGAATACCTAAGAGCATCTTAATCCAGATTAATTAAAAAGATTGAAGACTGGGATCCCCACTGGTATATTTAAAGTCATGATTAAGCACACATAGTGGCACAACTATGAAAAAATACTTTGAAAGAGTCGAGAATATCTGTATTGGCTTGTCCCTACAGTAGGCTATAGCTTTGTTAAAAAAATATTACAAACAACATTATCTAGAATCATAGAATGGCATAGGCTGGAAGGGACCTTAGAGATCATCTAATCTTATAAACAAAATTACATCAAGACTAGACCGGTCCACACGATGTCAAATGCATTTTTATTCCCATCTTAAAATGTAGTTGACCTTATGTGAACAAAACTTTTCAAAGGTCTGTTCAAATCAAAGGTATCGTTACTGGGAGAAGCCCTTCATGATTAACTCACTCTGCTCGACACTGGAGTAGCAGTAACAGGCACACCACTTCACGTCCTTCCAGTGGTGAGGGCGTTTCTGAAACTGAAGCCACCCCATCGCCAACCCTATAAAAATAAAAACTGAGGCAGAGGGATGGAGTTACTTGTTTTCTGGGACGTTCTGGTACCTATTGTAATTTTTTCTTTCCTCTGCCTTTGTTGAGTTGTTGAGGGAGTTAATACAAAAGGCCAACCGGTGCTGTCTTGAATTTTGTTAACCTAAAATTACTCACATAAATTACAATTCCTAGGGAAAAAGTCTGTAGAAAAGGATCAAATCTGAGGTTTGAAGAGATCAACACCTCGAGATCTCGGTTGTGTCTGTTTTCTCACAGTTTGGTTTAACACCTTTTGTGGCATAGGAATACATTCAGACACAAGAGAAGGGATGATGCCTTATCTACTCTTATTTAGGAGGGGATACAGCTTCATAGCTAGGGGCTGGCAGGTATGTCATCCCACTGGAAAGAATAAAATGAAACTCCCAGAGGAAAAGGGGGTGGACCATATGGCAGAGTATCCAGGCATGGAATAATAAAGGAGTATGAGATTAAAGCAAATGCTTAACTGTAGAGAAAACCCAAACCTATGTTCCCCTAAGAAAGAAAAAAATACCTGCCAGTCAGATGAAGTAAAAAAACATTTCTAAGTTTCCACTGCTGTAGTGCTGAGGACAAGCTGACTTTTGATGCTGAGATATGGAAAAAAACCATTCCTACTATACGGATTGACATCCTTCGTGTTTTACTCACAACGGGGTGTTTTCACTACAGGTGACTGCATCCAGCTGAAAGTGCCAGTCATTCAGCAGTTGTACCACTGGGACTGTGGACTAGCCTGCTCCAGGATGGTGCTTCAGTAAGTGACTGTGTTGGTTTGAACGGGTGGGAAATCTCATCCCGCTGGGGAGGGGCAATGGGAAGCAACGTCCAGGGAGAAGAGGTGTGTGGAAACAGCTGTGAGTTTAACTTAGTCTTAGGAGATGACATATTCTCAGGTACCCTTGGAGAATTACTGCTGCTTGGGCCTGGCACAGCCCTCCAGCAGGAGCAAGGGAAAGTATAAACAAAGATGAACTTGAGACCTGTTTGAATGATTGACTGGTTTGACAGATGCAAAATATCTGATGAGCTCTAAGACCTTTGCAGGCTGGCATGCATAAGCTGATAAAAAGTTGTCCTTCTTTCCTGTTGTTATATTCAGAACTGGTACTTAGCACAGCAGTTCTCCTAATTCCTTTCAGTGTTTTCAGGCGAAGGGGTAGGTGTATCCCAGTTCATGAGTACATAGTACCTCTGTCCTGCTGAGACCCCAGTCGGTGGGATGAGTGTTTTTGTTCCAGGCATAGTTTCAACTTCAAAACAATGCACGGTATTACCCTTTGGGGTTTTTTGGTTTTGCTTTGGTTTTTCTTTTTTTGAACTAGTAGCTGTCCTGCTGAACTCCTCTTTCCTTCCACAGAGGAACATGAGCTTAGGTGCAGGAGAAATACCTATTTAGATGTCCACTTAGTAGATATGAAGCAGAAGATTTTCATTTCTCTCCATCCCTTCTGCCAAGACGTTAGTCCGTGTGCTGGTAATTTCCCATCTTGACTACTGTAACTTCTGCCTCTATTCCCTTTACCTCTGTGCCACTCCAGTCTGCCCAAAACTCAGCTTCCAAGATTAATCTTCTCACCCTGCTGCTCTGACCTTGTTTTCCCTGCATCCTCAATTCCAGTCCTTTTTTTTTTCCCCATTTACTTCCGTTTGTTTTCTGACTTCCAGAACTCTCTGTAACTGCCTCTCCCCACTCCTTTGCCACCTGTCCCAACCTTCCTCCTGACTTCATCTCCCCTTTATTGCCTTTTTTTCCATCAGTGCCAAAGACAAGCTTCCTTTGAATATTTATCGACTTCATTTACAGTTCCTCCTTTTGAAATCGTGAAGCAAGTTTTCGTCTAACACTCCTTCCTTTCTGCGCTTGCTCTAATATGCTTGTACATTTAGACTGTAAGCCCTTCAGGACAGAGTTCTATACCTGCTCAGTATAGCTTGCCTATTGTACGGCACCCGTACACTTCTAGCACTATAAAATGGTCAAAACATACATTTCCAATTAAAAAGTCAGCAATAAATCCAGTTAAATATTCCCTATGCCCTCCCCTTCCCTTAAATTTGTGGCTCCTTTGTGGGTTGTTTTTTTTTGGTTATTTCTTAGCCAAGCCCGTTGTTTTAGTTTTTACGTCCTGTGATGTGGAGGCTTGGGCTACAGCAGACATTTTGTTTCTCCTAAGATCTGTGCTTCCCTTCCCCTGCCTTTCCTAATACCACAGGTACCTGAATCAGTTGGACAATGATGAATTTCAGAAAGCCATCCAGGAACTCCAGTTAACAAAGAGTATTTGGACTATTGACCTGGCCTACCTAATGCGGCATTTCGGTGTTAAGCATAAATTTTGCACCCAGACGCTTGGAGTGGACAAGGGCTACAAAAATCAGGTTAGTATTCTTATCTACTGGGAGACAGCAGACAGGTTTAAAAGCCCTGTGTCTCATGCTGTAAAAGCTCTGCTGTGTTACTGGCAACCACAGTTCCTGTCAACAAGGTTTGCCGTTGCCAAAACTGGTGTGAAACAGTTCCAAAGGCGAGGCTAGATACAATCCCACATATTTTACATCTTTGGTTCCATAATACGATTTTTTAAAGACGTTTTCACGTAGTGCTTATGAAAGGTTCCAGCCTATTTGACAGCCTTGGAGACTGAAGCCCTCTATTTATCTACAGAACAGGTACAGCCTGGGCAGCAGCAGTGCTAGCTTCCACACTTTTCCCACCACCGTGCCTCAGCCTTGACCTGGAAGAACCACCTCTAGAGGTGAGAGGGGAACTCAGCCTCCATGTCCATCAAGAGCTTGGCCTCTTCAAGATTGCTAACAAGGGGGCCAAGGAGTGCCTATAGTGGCGATGGCTTTTCTAATGCAAGCTCCTGCCCAGTACAAACCAGACAGGCTTCCTTCATGTAGGCAGCTGAATAGCCACTGGATGGATATTACAATAACTGACCAGGAGTGAATTTAATGTTATAATTTAGAACAGGAATTCTTACCCTATTACCGGTAAACTAAGGGAGAGATCTCTTTTACCATAGCCAGATCTCCCATTTATGCAGGCCTTTGCTAGCAGGGATTGTAAGTGGTGGATTACCTAGGTAAACATAATTCCAGTTCATAACTTCTATTATCTCCACAGTCATTTTATAGGAAGCACTTTGACACAGAAGAGAATCGAGTGAATCAGCTCTTTGCACAAGCCAAAGCCTGCAAGGTGCTGGTGGAGAAGTGGTAAGCTTATTGTTTCCTTTCCTTTCTCTTTGGAGATTCTGTGGGCTCCATGCTTTTCTTGGAGTCACCAAGCTAAACTGGTGAAAGAGACTGAAATCAAGCCCTGAGCCTTTTTTTTTTATGAATTACAGAGTCTTTCTACTGTATGTCTCAAAAAAAAAAGTGGACATCAAGAGTTAATAATGAAGTTTGAGGAAAAATAGGCATGATACAGAATAAGTGATTTGAAAATGCTGACAGAATATGTTTTGAATTTGATTATCCCTTGAGATTAACCAGTAGGGAGTGCCTACAGCACTTTAATGGGCCATTGTTGGAATTAGAGAGTGCGCTATGTGGGCACACAAACCATTGTTCCCAGAGTATGCAAACATTATAGCTCTCTGTTCTTACAGACACGCAAAGAAAAAGCTAGCATGTGAGCTTCTGCCAAGGGGAGGAAGAAATAAGAAACCTCTATGAAAGAACTGCAAACCCAGGAGAAGGGGAAAAATGGCAGAATTGTTTCACAACCAACAGTGATATTCTACATGGAAAATAACTAAGCATCCATGTTTGACTTGAGTTGCTTCCCTTTTTATAGTGAAGCTGGATTTGGATCTGTTGTCAAAGTGGGGTAAATGATTACGAGCAGGAACAGAAGAGAGGGTAGAGGGCAGCCACAGCAGCGCTTGAATGCTGCAGTGCAACTTCGTTTAGCAGAATCGCCAAGTGTCCTTTTAAACCTGCACGGAGTCTGTACGGCACCATCAGTTTAACTAGAGCTGTGACAGGACAGAAGGGACAGTCAGTCCAGCTGGCTTTGGCCATCGTGGCTTGATCAAGGCAGGGACAGAGGGCATATCTACCTGTGCAGTACTGAGGGTGGAGCATCAAAGAGGAGAAGTGACACTGGAAAAGATGAAAAAGCACGAGTTCCCTGACATCTGGAATGTATCCAGCAGATGAGTTTCTAATGCATATGGAATACACCATCTGCCTCAGTGAAGGACAGCTTTTAACACATGAGATTCTAGGTTATGTTTGGTTAATAGTCATGCTTCGTAGGAGGAACTGTAGAAGTAAAGCCTCAAGAGAATCAGGTAGTCCGAAATTGCAACTGGGAGAAACACATTCCTGTGTGACAGAGGCAAATTTGGGCAAATCTTAAGTTAGTGATTATGCAATCTTTAACCACTCAGTCGATAAAGATTTGGTGCTTCAGAGATAAGCTCTTCTAAGAGAAGGAGAGAACACTTCACTTAGGATTTTCCCCCAAGTGTCTCAAGTTGCTGAATGAGTTGCCAGCTCCTTGCATACTCTTCTCTGGGGGATGAGATACAGTCTGAGATTACATTTATATTATTGCAGAATCCAGAGCTGTTGCTCTGCACTTCTGTAGCAGCAGTGAGATCAAAAGGCCTTGACTGACAGAGGTTTTGTCAGGCTCTGTCTGTAGCAAAGCCTGCAGGGTTTAACAGCAAAAAGCTGTACCTGTGATATAAAAGTAACCGTGCCAGCTGCATGTCATAAGTACTGTCCGTCATCACACACTTCATTGGATATCTCTTTCCTAAACTTAATAAGCACGTATTGATTTTTTTTCTGCAGCACAGTAACTGTTCAGGACATTCAAAACCACCTGTCCCAAGGTCATGTAGCCATCGTCCTAGTGAATGCAGTCCTGCTATTGTGTGATCTTTGCTCAAGTCCTGTCAAATACTGCTGCTTCCTCCCCATTGGACAAAAGTGCTTCTGCAGGAATCCTGACTACCAGGGCCATTTCATTGTGTTATGTGGCTACAACAAAGCCTCAGGGAGTATTTACTACAACAACCCTGCCTATGCTGACCGTGAGTAGCCTGTTTGTTTTGGGTGGATTCTCAGCCACCGCATTACTAACATGTCTCTAATACAGAGCCACAGCTGGACGCCCCTAATTGTGTATTTCAAGCATCACTAACCAGCTTGTCAGAAGGGGTTTTGTCACCTTAATCGGTGCTGCAGTTTGTGCTGTGATTTACTTGAGGCATTGAGATACCTATTCCAGCAAACTTGTTTGGCTTTCAGATGGGTTAGTGAGAGATGCTTAACTGTTCCTATGTGCAGAATATAACAGGATGGCAAATTTAGTACCAATTTGCAGCATTACTTCAGTGAGCACTGTCTTTGAGGTGAAAAGATCTACTCTAGTAAGGTGTAACCTAAGCTGATAGGTCTGGTCAGTGTAGTAGTTACTTCTCTTTGTAGCGGCTGCTCAACTCAGTGTAAGAGCCTTTCACAGGCAGATTCTTCTGAATTTGTCTAACACTTTTTTCCTTCTTAACAGGAACGTGCTGCACCAGCATCAGTAACTTTGAGGAAGCCAGGACAAGCTACGGCACTGATGAAGATATTCTGTTCATCTACACAGACAGCTGACATCCACACCTGGTACTTCTGGCCCTTTTCTTTGCAGCCTGCAGAGCAGCTGGCTGCTTGTCTCAGGACACCCCTGCAGAGACCTTGCTCCTGAATTGTAGCGGGATCTTAAACAAGGGAGGCTTTATAGACAGTGATAGGACTATATTGCATTGCTGTCTTGACCTTTTTTTTTTTTCCCTGATGACCTATCTGATTTTGTAATGTGTGTTTCACTTTTTTTTTCTTCTCTCCTTCAACACCACACATTTGACAGCAATTTTAAAATACAGGCCCAGAGCCTGTTCACTTTGAGCTTATTTTACATGAGAAAAAAGCACCAAATTTATGAACTTTAACACATGGTAGTACATGCATAGGTTTAGGTAAACAAAACCAGGAAAAAAAAAATAGAACATACCTGTTTCTCTCTTTGTCAAAGCATCAATGGCTATCTTCATCCTAAATCTAGGGATTTGAGGTTCAGCAGGGTATTATGAAAGGAAAAAATATTAACCTAAACCACTTTTAAATAACAAAAATGCCTTGCTGGCTCATCAATATTGTCTGCATTGTAGGAATGAAACACATCCACTCTAGGAAAGTTCCCAAATTCACCTTACACAGATTTGGCATTTATGTCACTGCATTAAATTTTGAATTAGTTACTGGTATTGTTCGCTTGTACTACAGACCGAATCTCTTTTGGCTAAATCCTCTGGGATGGCTGATCAGAGCTCTGTATTGCCCCAGAAGTTTAAGTGAAGATATTTTATTTGTATGTAGAAGTCTTTATTGCTCTTTGCTAAAACCTCTGAACATTATGCCACCCACATGGGCCAGTTTCTGCAGAATCCATTCTAAATACAAACTTTAAACTTACTCAGCAAATACAGAAAATGATGATCCACAGTAATGGTATACATTTTGTGTGTAAATTGTAACTATCTGACAGCATATACTGGATTGTAACTAAAATGCCGAGTCATAATTTGAGCCAAATTTTGCTATTGGTATTAGTTCAGTGACCTTCAAACAAGAGCTGAAATCAATTAAGAAAAGAGAGAATACAAACGTCTCTTTGCTACAAATAAAAAGGCAGAAACTCAAGATTTTTTAGCTCTTGTTCTACAGCTGTACTGGGATTAAGTTGGAGTTAGTGTATTCAGACATTATCCAGTGAAATTGCTAGAGCCCCTTCATAATCCTTTCATGTATTACCTGGGTTTAATTACTTTGCTTGAGGAGCACTGTAAAGTGTAGGAAATGGCCACCTATTTCAGATTCATCCATTGCCAGTTTCCTACAAGTCTTGATCTCTAGTCCTGCCTAAGTTCAAGTGGGTAGAAAAATCAGTGTTAATACTGATATAAAGCTAGCAAAATTTTATTCTGCACTTAACACAGAGATCCCACACATTTGGCACAGTTTTAGGAAAAGAACTGTTCATGTTCTGGAACTTTGTGGAATAACAGTAAAAAGACATTGTTATTTAGTGGTGGAAATAATAAATAGGAATCTACTTTCAACATGGTAATTTTTTTTTTCTAAGAAAAAACATTTATCAGTTGAACACTTTCAGTTAATGCTTAGTAGAATCAAGAGTGCTCCTTTGCACAAGGCTAAAAATAGTAACAGACATTTAAAATGTAGTAGCCTTAAAAAAGTTCCAAACTAGAAGTATGTGACAAGAAATTTTCAGTGTATCAAATCTGGCTTATCATTGGTGAAGCTGGAACACATTCTGGCATTTACACTTGCAAAACAAGTAAAAATTGGGATGTGATTTGTGAGCAGTAGAACCAGTACATTGGTGACACCAGCAGAATTCCAGAAAAAAGGTACAAAACCTGGTATAGATAATGTCTTCTGACTCCTCCAAAGTCAGATGGGGATTTTTATGCCCAAGTCCAAATCAGTGATATTTGATTTAGAGAGATTGTGTTAGCTATGTTACTAATTAACAGGTACGTGAACTCCAGGTTGATAAGAGTTCCTTCCTTAACCCATGAATTTTCAGGTAGGTAGTTCATTCAGTACCATTAACTGCCACAGGATTTGTTTTAGAGCAGGCTTGGTTAGCTAAATAAAACCATTTTTTACAAAAGGTTTGTAATTGACATTTAGCCTCCTCCTGGTTCAGTTAGTCCAAATGGAAATCTTGATTTACACATAGAACAGGAACTTAAGGGCATGCTAAGTGTTCTGAAGTGCACAGATAGGTGTGAAAATATTGACTGTTAAATGTTTGGTACCCAGGGTTTAAATACTTCAAAACTGAAAGATAAAGAAACAAAGCTGCTTAAGCTAACACAGCCAAAAGGAGAGCGCCACCATTGCAAGAGGATCTCTTATGGCCGCCAAATGGACGACAGCTACGAGAGGTGACAACACAAGGAAGAAGCAGCAGCCAAGTGAAAAGACTGAGTAATTGTACGACACAAATTCAAATTAAAAAGCAGCTCACTGCACAAGCATTCAGAACATCTGCATTTTCTGAAACTTTGTTTCCCATTACAGGATTGTCTATCAAAATATTACTCAGAAAATGTTTTTTCAACTTTGTTTCCTTCATGATGTCAATAGCAAAGGAAGGGATATTTTACATGCAGGGATTTTATACATAAATATATTTTTATTTGTAATTAAGCCATTCTCAATAAAGGTTTAAAGTCACAGATAACCCTGTAACATAATGTAGCAAGTGCATTTATTAACTAGCTTGTGAAAAATCGTGGAAAATCTTTATAGAGTATGCTACATACTTACCTGGAAACGGCACAGCTGAAATGGTCATTTAAAAAAAAAAAAAGAGTTCAAATATTTATTTCAGCTATAAATTCATAGTTGCTAGGCTGTAAATTGTATTCATTCCGCACTTCTGAACACCTACTGCATCACTTGAATCATACAACCCAAAATTTCAATATACACTAGTAGCTGAGAATAGCAAATGTGTTGGTATTATCTATATTCATCAGCTGTTTTGTGAACTCCCCACACTGAGTGTCCTACTGGAGTGCAGCTCCAGGGAATTAGTTTTCATTACCCATCCTGATGCCTAATAGCATGTCCATGGCTTTCTGTTCACAATGAAAAGTATGCAACTGCTCAGCCTTGCCTATGCTTTAGCTAGTATTTCTATTTTTGCCTCACAACACAGCACTGAGCTTCTGAAGATACTAAAAGCATCTGTCTGCAGCACCTTGAAGGAGCCCAAAGACATTGGTCCAACCGTGGTTGTAGTAAGTAAAGGGAAACAGAAAGAACCAAAGTGGTTGTACTTTACAGTACCCACAGATCTCCAAACAACTAGGACATGTCTAGGACATTGATTTACCTCTAACAGAGCTGCATCAAATAGTTCTTGATTTAAAAAAAAACAGATGAAAACAATTTATGCCTTCTTTCTCCCTAAATTATGCATTTGGGTAGAGGGTAAAAACAAAACAGGTAAATAGACACACAATACCAGACATTAAAAAGTTTATGTAAAAATTTTTATGTCCTCCGAACTCATCTCCATCAAACTATATATTCCAGTACACAGTACTGTTAATAAATTTCATCATCATTTTGTATCAATGTATTCCTACTGGATATATTTCTAGTAAGGAACAAAAGTTTGATCTCATTAGTGCAAACGACAAAAAAAAACACAAGGAGCCATTTTTCAATTATTTTACTTAACAGTTTTGAATCATATTATTTAAAAGTTGGTTACAGGAAATGAAACTGGCAACATTAAAATAGCAACAACTTGTGATCCACAGTAAAGCTATCATCCAATAGTACCTTTTAATTTGTTACGTGACATTTGATTGTAACGAGATGCTCTGTCTTACTGTTTTATTATATGGGGTACAAAATAAGGCTGGACCGCTTCAGTGAGCTTGTGTGCATACATTTCGTATCTACCAGTCATCTGGAAAAGAAAAATCAAAGCTTCAGTTCTTTCATTGAGCTATGAAAGTACTTCAGTAGAAAATATTTATATCCACCTTTTTTTTTTTAATCATGACATATTATTTAATTGCCCCAAACAGTAAAATTGTAATTCCCTCAATATGCAAGACCTCCAGTGCCTTAGCACAAACGATTACGCTTTTATAAAGGAACTCGCTTCGAGTTGCCTGAAACTATACTTCTACCGAAAAAAGAGTAGAAGTGTGTTTCCACTGTAAAAAGTCAAACTTTTAAAATTAAGACCTTCCTGCTTTGCAGCTATCCTTCATTGTCACGTCTGCTGACTAACTACTTAAGGCTACTCTGGTTGTCCCGAATAGCTGAAAGTTGAACGTGCAAGGCGCTCACTTTCTTGCACATCAACAATATTCTCTTTTGAGTCAGTTATGTCGATGAAGGCAAAGGAGTGCATCTGTAATTATGTCTTCGACAACCGATGAACACTGCTGCCAGTAATAAGTTTGCATTTGTGCCACTGACGGTACTGGCGTTGCGTTTACTTTATCCATTAACAATACGAAATATTATCCTTGCTTTGTGGGATACAGTAAGCTAGGAGGCTGAAATACAGCACTTCACATAGTGTTATCATCTTCTCAAGTGCAGTCTACATCACTAGCCCTGAGAGGGGCGAACTCTTCCTTTTTTGCCAGAGAGGAAAGAGGACAATTCATCTGTTTTGCTGCTGTAAGTTTAGCAAAGACATTCTACATAACATTCCTTTCAGGCATAACTGAATGCAAACTGAAGAGCAGGTTAAATGGATTCCTGCTTGCTATCAAGGGTTTTCTGTGGTGGATAAGCAGTGACTTCATACTTCCTTGTTCCCCTCGTATCAAGAACTACCTCTGTCTTGGCCACAAATGAGAGGAAAAGGAAATAGATACCCCTGTCATATAAACAAAAGCCACAGCTGTGCCTTATGTGCCAAAAGACCAACAACAGCAATCCACACCATCAACATAAAACTAAGGTGCTGAAAGCACAAGTCTGGAAGACAATAAAAAATAAGAATTCTGTACAAAACCGCTGAAGGTCAGTGTTTTGCTTTTACTGTTTGTTTTCCTAATCGATACAATTGCTTTTGTTCAGATACCCCTACTAAGCTGTTACAAGCAATGCTCCGTGTGCTTCCGGACATGCTAAATCTCTACTCTGCAATAAGGGCCTCAAATTTCAGTGGCAAAGCAAAACTAAATGCCTGCCTGACTTACAAAAAAAAAAAAGCGAATCTCTCAGCACAATTTAATTCCACTATGTCAATAATCATATACCTTCCACGTGGATCTGTAAAATAACAAATGCAATTATGTCCAGAAGATGACCTGAAATTACTTTTTGTCTTTAGTCTGTATATACGGATTAGCAGCATTAGCAAAGAAATCCAGCTCTAGCTAAGAAATGGCTATGTTTTAATTTAAAAGTTTATTCAGCATTTCAAATCCACAGAAAATTTGTATTTTTACATCAAATTGAAATGTTATATATTCCACTATATTGTAATGCACAAGGTGGTTCCAAATAAACAAGTTCTGTAAAATAAATGTCTGCTTGAAGTAGCATTATGTGCAAAAATTGACACTCCTTGCAAATGATTACTTATTTTAAATATTAGATTATCACTGAAGAACCTACTACACATATTGTGATGGTTGCTAGCCAGTAGTTCTGGTCCACTTTGTTAGGATCCAAATCATGCTGATTTTATGAGCAGATACAAAAAAATTTTAGTCTCTAGCAGTACTGAGGATTAGAATGAAAGACCTGTCTCCACAGAAGTAGGCACGATGTTTTCTTCATCAAGAAAGCCTATTTAAGAAGTTGCCCTCTCTTTTTTTCTTTTGCTTGCTGCCTTTGTTGTTCCAACAGAATATTTGTGGGGCCTGCTGTAAACTTGATCAGATTAAAAGAAGAAACTGGAGTCTGGTTTGCTTGTTTCAAAAAAACAAAAAACAAAAAACCCACCCCAAAAAACCAAAACCAAATTAGTTAGCAAACTGCAGTGCTGAGGTGGCAATTTCTGGAACCAGCACTGCTGCTGGACAAATTAAATGAAATTACACTCTCAGGAAAGATGATCCAAATTAGCTTTATGTCAGAATACAAAAAAAAAACAGTAATAAGTAAGTTTGTTAAAGCCACATGGAGAGGCTTGCAGCTGTCTTAATTTGATTTAGATAAATTCAAAAGTGTGTTAGGATGCTTCAGAGATAAATGCACACACTTCTTTCTCTGTGGCTTCAACCTGTTCTGCAAGAAGTTTGCATTCATAGATTTCATAGATTTCTAGGTTGGAAAAGACCTTAGAGATCATCGAGTCCAACCGTCCCTAAGTTCTCCTCTGATCTAAGCTTATAGTCATTCTTTCTGCTCTTGCTATCTGATACTGACGGAGTCGTATAAATCTGTGGATTTTTTTTTCTTCATGCTAAGAAGAAGCTTCAAGTTCTCAAAAGCTTGAAGATTCTTGTGGTGTTGGGTGTTCACTAAATTTCACAAAACTGACACGAAAGGCTTATAAGACTATGAAGAACTACCACATCAGATCAGATCAAAGGCCCATCTCAGCTCGGTGGCAAATGCCTGGTACCTTGCATAAGGAAGCGCACACGCTTTCCTAGCAGTCCTCAGAGCTCCTGGCAATCTGCACTTAAGGACCAAAGGCTACGTTTTTCATTTAAAAGCTATTGGCCTACTTTCCCTGAATTTGCTACTCCTTTTTGGAATCCATTTATGCCTTTGGCCTCCAGAACATCCTGTTAAATTAGTTCAACGATTTAAGCTCTGGACTGTTTTAAAAAAAAAAAAAGCTGCCTTTTAACTATTGTAAGATTGTATGATCATGTGTAAGTTAGTTTAAGCAGGCTTACCTTAAAATTCCATTTGTCGCTGACTTGCCTGCAAAGATTTAGATCCATCTCTACCACCAGAAGTCCATCCTGAGTGCGAGAGAGTCCTGGGGTCCTGCTGCCATCAGGTGCAGCTACATAACTTGAGCCATAAAAATGTCCCAAGTCATGGTGCGCTTAAAGAAATTTTTAAAAAGCATGTAATGTCATCCGCAAACAACCATACAACTTAACATGCACTGACCTATAAAACTTGGCTCAATTTCTTGTCCTTGCTCACCCACTGTGCGTTAAGCAAGATATCATCCTGAAGAGTCACAGCATGACCCTCAGGTAAGTGCAGTTTTGACTAGCAGTTACTTTCATGCACAGTACAGTGTTTACATATATTGAATCAACAGGAAAAAGCTCACTGCATTGCCTTTTAAATAATGCATTATTATGCTTTCCCATTATTAAGTGTCCGAACTAAAGTAAAGGCTTTGCTTTCATTGATTTGTACTTAGAATTTACAAGAATTCTAATTGTCAAATCATACATTTCCAGAACAGCTGACAGAGATGCACCCATTCAATTTTCAAAACAAGGTCAGAGGTGAAAACACTGGGATTTGAGGCACAGAAAAAAAATCTTACCTCATATAGCACAATTCTCAGTTTTGCCAAAAATCAGCCACATCTGTTGTACTACTAAGCAATGGGTACCAGTGACCTTTTTGATGCAGCTGCTACAAACCCTTAACACCAAAACTCACTAAAAAAAGGCTCAGGTGCACTCCAGATGAAGCCAGAGGCAGTCAGGGATGTCACAGGACAAATCACAGTGTTTCAACATACAAGTGAAGTACATACAAGCAAATCTCATGCTCTTATTTGAGTATTTTGTTCTTTAACTTCCAGCAAATGTGTGAACCAGGGCAAAATGGCTTGGCTGGGGATTCAGGCTAGGGCTATTACTGTTAATAATCTTAAAACTACAAATAAAATGTCCTACCTGTGCTGACAACACAGACTAATTTGTGGGATTTCTGTCTTCCAGCCCTATAATGCTGCATTGATTCCAAAACGCTTAGTCCTCTGCAGGTATATAGAAACCTTAGGTACGAACTTCTGGTGACCACACACAGTGGTACCACCAGCTTTAATACAAGTGCTTCTCCTCTCCAGCTTACAAAACAGCAGTCTTAAGTAAGGCAGTTGCTAGCTACCACAGCTGTCATGGGACAGACACTGGCAGGAGAGCTATCGTTTCTTCAGACTTCCTAGTTAACAATTATTAGCAACCACTGAATGTGACTTCTGAACATACCTTCTCCACCATCTCCGGAGGTAAAGGCATTTTTGTAGTACTCCTGTGAAATAAAAGGAATCAGTAGGTGGCAGTACAACTCCATTTAATTCAAGAAATCCTTGCTAGTCTACCATATTTAGTACCGAAGTTTATAGAAATCTATTAAGAATTTTTTTCTGGCATGCTACCAGCACTGTCTGAAGGGACTCATCGGAGGGGCTAGTTTCTATGACGGACAGGCTAGAAAACAGGATCTTTTTGTATTCCTGCCTGTTGTTCATACGCTTTGGGGAACATGCCTAGAATTAGTTTCACGAGTCTAAAGAAGAAGCAAAAGAGCAGACATTTACCCAAACACAAAAAAAGGCAAATGTATTCACATAACAGCAAGACAAATCCAGATTTTTTCAGGGAACCTTATAAAAGAACACACATGTAGGGTGTTTGGAATAATCTGAAGGCAGGAACAACCTACTGCGTGCAATACTAATTTTCATTATAGAATTTCAGTGTCGAGAAAGAAGTAGTATCTGTAGAACTGCAACCAGTTGTGTACCACTGACTTGAGGATATATTTAATTGTCAGTCATTTTGGCTAAAAGAATACTGATTTCACCATAGAAACTAGGAGAATTAGCATAAGGGTGGGTGCATATTACAAAGAGAGCAATTCAAGAACAGGAAGCAGCTGCAACCAAAAAAGTAGACTGCCAGCAAGAAGGCAGCTCTCAATCTCTTTATCCCTGTCCATCTTCAAATCATATTATTAACACAAATGCAGTAGCTACACAGTAGAGGAATCTATGCATTCTAGTGCTATTCAGTTCATTACCTTGAATTAACGCGTGCCACAATACCTGAATTATGAAACGAAGCAACAAAGTCAAGATACATACCGTTCCTACCCTGTTGATGGGACATGTAAAGCAGTGATTAGCTATGGCAGCATTTCTTGCTTCAATTGGCCACAATGACTCACTGCAACACACAAAAGAGGAGGCAGGTATTCACTACTTGTCTACTTCAGAGCTAAATTTAGATTATGAATGTCTCAGACTGTACGTTTTCTGTCAAAAAAGCCTAAGTTAGCTACTAAGACTTACAATCAAAATCTCCCCACAGATACAGCCAAGTACTATAGTTATTTTCTGCTCAAATGCAGGTATAAACAATTCTATTTTCTGCTCAAATACAGGTATAAACAATTCTATCTGATAATCTAGTAAACATGCTTTTGCTATGGCA
Source organism: Tauraco erythrolophus (assembly GCF_009769465.1). Classification (NCBI taxonomy): domain Eukaryota; kingdom Metazoa; phylum Chordata; class Aves; order Musophagiformes; family Musophagidae; genus Tauraco; species Tauraco erythrolophus. Next base: position 5,523,353 of record NC_141483.1, on the reverse strand, counting down.
AAAAAAGAAAAAAATAATTAACACATCTCAGGATTTTCAAAGCAATTAAAGTGTAAAACAGTTTACTTTTCAAATCACGCAAAGGATTTTCACATGTGCTTTCACATTCCATTAACTCTCAATATACCAAAGATCATTCTGCAGCAAAGCTGTAACAGATTCACACAAGGTGCCTCCTTTTTTTCCCTAAATGGTCCAGGAGAGGCTTTCACAGCAGTGCATGAAAAAAAATTAATTAGGGGTATAATAAAAAAATGAAAGGAAAAGAAAAATCCATTTCCACCAAAATTTCCTACTTCTGTTATTTCAACCACAGTTTTCATAGCACTTTCCAGTAAGTGATTTTGCCATAGTGGGATGATGAAAAGGAAAGCATGTTTAACAAAAGCATCCCAGTAACTTCCCACTAATTTTCTTTATTTTTATTTTTTATTTATTTTTTTTTAAATTATTAATTTTCTTTAATTTTTCTTTTTCCAGTCACTGAATTTACATAAAACCAAGAAATAAGGAATAAAAAATTTCTTCTCTTTTAGAAGCTTCCACTTCTTTTCCAAAGGTGATTTCAATTCCGACTAAAGTTTAAAACTTAAATAGTCTTCTTTTCATTAAATAGTTTGATACACAGGGATCAGACTAGTTAATAGGAAGCCTGGAAGTACTCAAGAACGCTAAACCAAAGGTGATACAAATATGTACACCCCTGTGACAGCATGTACCTGCCTGATTCTGAGTACCAAGACCAGGCTGAAAGCATCTGACTCCTTAATCTCCCAGTCAGACTCAAGAATCTCAAGACATGGTCGCTGGACTGAGTGAAAGCACTTGGTTTATCGCCTCTTTTCTCAATTGCTTTGAATCTGGCAGTCAGCTCCTCTTAGAAAAAGAGATTTTATTGAAAAGCTACAGCAAAGTACAATTTCACAGAAGAAGCGAAAAGGGAAAAAAAGGTTATAGCCAAGAACCGACCCCAGAGAGAGTTTTTACACAAGCCTCAGGAGCCCTCTTTCTGCAATGAAAATTATATGCTGAGGAACAATCAAGTGAAAGCCAATACTTAAGATAGCCTGAAGCACCCTGAGCACCAATGAAGTGCTGTATGACAACAGAGTAATTTCTGATTGCTCTCCTGTTAATGGGCTATAAGTGGACAAACATCACAATTATTATTCCAATAGTGACACAAATGCCCCAAAAGCACTGCATATTCATTCCACTCTTTTTCAAAGGATATTTTTCAACATTACCCAACCTAAACTACCTTTTATACCAAAAACTATTAAATGCAGTTTGAATAACAGAATACTACATCTAACCTACAGTTCTACTCTCCAGGTTTGTAAATACGGGATTCTCTGCATCATAACTGGCTGTGGGTATGAAAATTTTATGCCTCTAATCTGTTTTTCACCATTTCTACCCTATTATGAATGTTCATCATCCTCAGAATTGTCTAGCTGGTCAGCAACAAAAACTGGATTAATATTCTTGGACCTTGTTACAGGATAGAAAAACTCCAAATTTACATTAAACAGGTAAAGTGAGGGGATTGGGGAAATCAAATAACAGACTACAATGAGAATGAAAGGAAGGCATGGGGATTTTGTCAAGAACAGTAGTATAAAGAACTATTGAAACCATTTCTACAAGGTTTCTACCTACAGAAAGACCCTCCGGGCCCCGAAGAAATGCAGTTATTTTGCATCACATTATAGTATCCTAAGCAATACACAGCCTGTGTCAGACAGTGCTTTGGAAACATGGCACATTCAAAGGTTGTTATGTTGAAACGTGACTGATGCTGATAATATAGAAGTAAAGAATACTCAAGATCTAACCCACAAATTAATCATTATGGACTAGCTAAGAAGTGTATTTTCTTAGCTCACTGAGCTGGTTTTCTTTTTTCATTTAGGAAATCAAGTCATTAGGCTGCAATTAATGTCAATCTGCAGAAGATTAATCTCAAACAAAACAGTTTACACTGGTTCAGTCTGGTTCAAGAGGCCTGATAATCACAAAATTTCCAGCAGTTAAAGCAAAAAGTGTTTCTGAGAAAAGGGTTTCTCAGCTTGGCTCTGAAAACTGCAATTTGATACCATACTCATTGGCTCATAGGCGAACGATTCAAGCTGGCAAGCTAAGCCTGAATGTAAATTACTACTGCCTGTCATAAATCAAAAATATTACATAGATAATCTAAATAAACTCTCATTAGTTCAGAACACCAGCTGGATGCTGGTTAACTCTGTCTCAGAGACAAAGGACTCCAGATGGAGAAGAATGCAGATGTCTTCCTGAAGGCAAAACAAGGAGGCAATACCACAGCAAGGTGCTCCAGAGGCCCCAGTAAGGGCCTCAGAGGTTCAGTTAATCCACAAAGCATGCAATGGCCTAAATCAGTTTATATTTTACCTGAGTGTTCCAATAGTGGCTGAAGGGTTAAAGATGATCTCTGCTCCATTCATACTGAACATGAGCCAGTTCAGAGGGTGATGGCGACCATAGCAGATATTCACAGCAATTATTCCAAACTGTGTCTGAAACACTGGGTGTCCTGTATTTCCTTCCATATAGTAAGTAGACTACAAACAAACAAAAAACCACAAAGGTAGACTTCTTAAAAAGAGAAAAGAAATACGTTCAACACGGCTTTGATACATCCCAATTTCTGATTACCAGCTTCAAGTCATTAGACCACGAGCAAGGACAACACCTTTCATTTAGTACATAGCTGCACTGTAATGGGCATAGGGCAAAAAGTGGCTGTCTTAGGATGCTGAACTCAAATTCAAGCCCCTTTCTGTTTCCCTTCACTCATTCTACACCTTAAGCAGCCTGACTTTGGCATAAACACTTCTATTTATGCTAGAAGCTTCTGTAGAAGCTAAAAAGACATCCACAAATCACCAAACTTTAGGCACCTCTCTTAGTACTTCCACCACATAAGAAAATCTTCCCAAGTCATCACGATCCACTGATGCTGATTAAAGAAAGAGATGACGAACACTGTTTAAAGCACATGGAATTCCTTTACATTCACCTGTTACATAATGACATGCAGTAATTTTATGAACGCTATAAGGAAATATCAGTGTATAGCTAAGATTGGTTATATAAATTTCTTACCTGCCTATTGCTCCAAACAAACAGAAGGCTTGGAACTACCACCAGCAAAATCACAGGACAAATCTAGAGAACACTCCATAAAGAAACTGATGCCAGCTGCTGGCTTAAAAGATTCCATTTACCATATGCTGCAAACTTCTATCTTATCATATCAAACATTTCTAAACAGTTAGAAATAAACTGGTTCCTGTAAAAGGCACTGGTGAAGAGAAGGCCCGGGCAGTACTAACAGCCATCAAGAGAAGTAAACATTCACAGAGATATTCTAAATGAAATGTACAGAAATGGTTCTTCCCAGATACAAGAAAAGGGTATGTGTGGAGTCACTGACCATTGCCTGCTTAGTGCTCAGTGGTAGTCAAAAACCCAAGAAAATGTTAGACATCTGCAGGAAAGGTACTAAAACATAACACAAACCACCATTTTGCTGGTTTGTAAGAATTCTATGTGCCCGTGGCTTGAGTACTCTGGACGATTCTAGTGTCTGCATCTCAATAAAGATACATTAGAGATGGAATAAGCAAAGGCAATTGAAATGATGAAAGGGATGGAGCAACTGCCCTGAGAGAAACAGCTAAAAAGGCTCTTGGATCTGCAGATGGAAGGCTGAGGGTGATAAAATGAATAAGATTTACAAAATCACAAAGGCAGTGGGTAAGATGAATACAGAAATTCCAAAGCAGCAGCAGTAGTGGGTATGCACTGAAATTCCACTCTTACATCTGTTTTCAATCAGAGCAACTTATTTTCATGCAGCAGGCAGCGCACTTCTGAAATATGCTTCTTTGTGAAATCAGGTATTATCACCAGGTTCAGAAGGGATTAGACAAAACCATTGATAAAAGATCCACAGATAAGAAACGCAGCAGATAGGAACATGCCACTCAACATCCCTAATACAATGACTGTGGATATCGAGGGAGTACCAAAGTGCAAAGACTTATTCCTAACAGCACCTTTTTGTGACAACCTCAGAGACAGAAAAGCAAGGTACATAATCCACCAGCCTGACCCAACGGGGCGTCTCTTATCATGTAAGAAAAGTGTGTTGTAAAGTAATTCCTTCTTTATTGAAACTATCTGTCCATTCTAACAACCACTGCCATTGGTCTCGAAGGAAGCAGAACCACATCAGGCCTAAAGCAAGCCCAGTTACAGCTGGGGAAGAAACTAGGCCCTCATCTAAGTGCAGGAGAATGGCATGATAGACACCAGGGGATCATCTGCTGAACCCAAGAAGGACTAGAGGTTCAGTACGGCCAGTAAAAGGGACATCTCATGTTTCTTATTCATTATCAGGACTCATGAAATTGCACAGTACCTTGGGCACTGATTTTATCTCCTTTCATGTCTGTAGAGAGCACACTACATGGTGGGCACTCACACAATCCTTTTCCAAAACAATCCACTGATTGAATATAATTCCATTTTTTCTTCTATTCTCAGTTTTCTTTTATTACAATAGGAGAAGAAAAACAAGAATGCTGTTGCTTCAGGGAATTCATCAGTTCTTATTTCTTTATTCCTCACCAGAGGTCACAACCATCTCCACAGCAACAAACCGTGATGTCTCAAGAAGGATTGATTTTAGTTTACTTATATGCCCTCCCACCCATGGCTGAACAGGTTACAGACCAATCTCTTTCCCCTTTCCATTTAGTTCTCACAGATTCAACAAGGACGATTTTAACAAGGCTCATTTCTCTATCTGCTCTACAAAGACAATCCGCAAAAAATAATTTCAAATTCAACCCCTCCTTGGGAGTTAACTTTGTTGATAAAGAAAACAACATTAACAGAGATAAGCATAATCCTTCCCTGTAGTCTTGGTGGTTTAAGTTCCTCTATCAGAAATGCTCAGCTCAGAAGAGTGGACTTAATGCTTTGCTAACAAAACTAGCTAAAAAGACAGCACTGTTTTGGGTAAACGCTACTTGCTTCTATGAAGTAGCTACAACAAGAAATGTCAAATCATTATTGTATACCTGCAAGATATAAATAGATTGTTTTGTGGTAATTCGGGCATTTAGAATTGTAAGAACTAACTCCTTTTAGGAATTATGCAAAACTCTCTATGAAATTCTATTTATACTTCACATGGAAAAGTAAAAATATTTTCTTTTTTTAGGTGCCTTTCATTACAGTTTCATAGCTGGAAACAAGAAGCTTCTCGGAATCTGTTGATGCTCCACAAAACACTGCCTGGAAAACTGAAAGACATCACCTTTTAGCACGAGCAATGGAAATTTATTTTTTGTTTGATTACACAAGGAACAAACCAAGAATGGGGAAAGCAACCACACTTTAACTCACTTTAGTTAACAAGGAGAGATTTAGTTAGGTAAGACAATGTATTTTTAGACTTTGGTTAATTTTTAGTCCTGATTTTTCTGCCGGTGGCAATTCTATGGATGAATAAACACATTTCAGATTTACCACTTTTTTTCTGACATTACCGTTACTGGCAGCTCAGTTTCTGAAGCCGATTCTGGGGGATAGCCTAAAAAACTGCTGGGGGCTTCAGTGGAAGTAAGGTGATTAGCAAACAGAAGATGCTGTAACCAGCTATTTGGTCTGAAGAGTAATGAATTAAGGGAGTCTGCTCAAAGAAACATAAGCAAAAGAACTTCCCTTTGCAAGGCAATCTCACAGAGAAACAGAGATCGAGACCACAAATAATGCTCACACCTGAATCACGAAACAATTGCCTTCCCAATTAAAATAAGCTCAACATGCATACATGCAAAAACTCTGAGCCAACCATGCACAATATAACAAAGCTCTGACTTACAGAATTTTCTTTTAAAGATCCTCGATACTTTTGCCGTTTCAATCAGGAAAGAAAAGGAAGAGAACATGGCAAAGATTCAATGTTATTTGTCCTTTAACAGTCATCACTCTACTCTCTTGATAAATTAACTTAATATAATTTCACCTGAGAAAAACTGATTTGGCACTTAATGAGCCACGTTTTCTAGAAATACATTACTTTTCCTGCCAATATGACTCTGATACAACACATGTTGACATGAACAAGAGTGGCAAATTAAGACTAGCTTGATAATCAAAATACTACATCTTACCTCATTGAAATCTCCAATCCTTGGAATGTGATTTTTCCTACTTTTGCCAAGGACAGCTCCAGAATTAGAAATGACCACTGCAGCATTCCATAGAGTTCCGCCATGTATTTCATCTCGCTCCAGGATTGGAGATACCACAACCATATTGTATTTCTTTGCCAGCTATACAAATGAACACAATTATTCCATTATACACAAGCCTGCAGTAATTATTTTTTGTTCATAAAGAAGGATTAAAAAAAATGTTCATTGGGTACATTACTCTGGCTGCTATCAAGGACTAATACTTAACCCTTAACCCGCACTGGCATGTCCACATCACCACAGTTTTTTATCAAAGATGGATACAGCACAGAGAGCTTTTCAACCAGAAATGCAAAGTACTACCAGGAAAAAAGCATCCTAACAGCGACGGTCAAACTACAAAGCCAACTTCTATCTATCCACAGATACAGGAGAAAATAGATCTCATCCCATCCTTTCATGAATGAAAGACACCCTGGCTGGCTCAAAACAGCTATTTAAAAAAAAAAAAAAAAAAGAAAAAAAGTGGGTGGGAAATGTACAATAGCATTACATGTTAACTATAAATGTTAAACAATATAGGTGTGAGTGAGAACTATAGCTACTTCTGACTGCTGGTTTACTAGCACATTTGTCTTTTCCTTCAAATCACTTCTCCTCCTTTTATTTCTCCAAACTTCCACAGTGGCATTAATTCCATAGCAAGAAGCAACACACACTTGCCCTAGATGAGACTAGAAATATCATACTGTCTACAAAAGCTTAATAGGTCAGTGCACATCTGGGCAAATTTGACATCAAAACAGTCTTCTGTTGTTTCAATCACTTGTGAAAGAAAATAATTGAAATTCCTTATTAAAAAAAAGTTGTCAGAAAACAAAAATAAACTCTGCCACCCTTGCAACCAACAGTCTCTTGAAAAATAAGGGTCAGACAACAATAAATCTCCTCGGATTCATAAAAAGGCCCCTACATTTCCTGTCATTTCAGAGGGAGATGCAAAAGATTTGTGTGAAAGTGTTCCCTGTTCAGAAAAGGCTAGCTGTTCTTCTCCTCACACGTTCACATAAGCATTGTTTAACCCTCAACTGCTCTAGGCAAGAATAATCTTTTAAATGGAAATCAAAAATATTTGTATGAAGAATTGTTCCTCCCTTGTAAAATTCAAGAAATTCAGTTAAATGGGCAGTATCATACGCCTTCCATGGTAAAAGGTAAGTCTAAGAATGCAAAGTAGTTTAAAAAACAAATATTGAGTGCAGTTGTTGTCCATTTCTACTTCACTCACTATCATAATATTTTTCAAGCAAGGTGAAAATTTGGTTTTGATTATTTCAGTTTTCTCAGTGGTACAAGACTGGTACATAAAGAAGCAATTCATGCTAATCAGTGGCAGTTACAGACTGAGGTTGGAGGCTGGATGTTGAGGGTTTTTTTGCTCGGTTGGTTTTTTACCTCTTGACAGAATTTTGTTGTTGGCCCATCCTCTGCCGACTCTGCAAACTCAGTCCAAGGAAGCTTCTCTCTTGTACAAAAAGCAAAGGGCATGGCTGGAAAACACCAATGCAAGACAAAATTTACAAAAGTGTTCATGTCACTCAAGAAATACACACTGTTTGCATGAACACAGATAAAAATTTAAACACTTAAGAATTCAGGATTCAACTGTTTTCCTTTAAAAATACTTTTAGCAAGGGCAAGGAGTTTTGGGCCCATACAGAGCAAAGCAGAAGTGTATGAATGCACTCAGCGAAGTCTTACCAGAGGTAAGAACACAAAATACGCTCCAGTCACTACTGTATGCTTTCTGTGAAGAACCTGTTTTCACAACTCATTTTGGTTTTTGCTTCTATTAAACCTCAAAGACTCCATTTTAATTAAAATTAGATTTTTGAAATTTTAATATCTGCTTGGAAAAACTCAACGTTTTAGGAGGACAAAAAAAAAGAAGAAAGCAACACAAAGGACGACATGAAGAAGGAGCACACCTACAATATCACTGTTGCAGCATAGAATCATAGAATCATAGAATGGTTAGGGTTGGAAGGCACCTCAAAGATCATCTAGTTCCAACCCCCCTGCCATGGGCAGGGAAATCCTCCACTACACCAGGTTGCCCAAAGCCTCATCCAAGCTGGCCTTGAACACCTCCAGGGATAGGGCATCCACAACTTCTCTGGGCAACCTGTTCCAGTATCTCACCGCCCTCAATGTAAAGAATTTCTTTCTTATATCTAACCTAAATCTGCCCTCTTTCAGCTTAAATCCATTGCCCCTTGTCCCATCACTACACACCCTTGTAAAAAGTCCCTCTCCAGCTTTCGTGCAGGCCTCCTTTAGGTACTGGAAAGCTGCTATAAGATCACCCCGGAGCCTTCTCTTCTCCAGGCTGAACAGCCCCAACTCTCTCAGCCTGTCTTCATAGCAGAGGTGCTCCAGCCCTCTGATCATCTTCATGGCCCTCCTCTGGACTCGTTCTAGTAGCTCCATGTCCTTCTTGTGTTGGGGACTCCAGAGCTGAACACAGTATTCCAGGTGGGGTCTCACAAGAGCTGAGTAGAGGGGCAGAATCACTTCCCTCGACCTGCTGGCCACGCTCCTTTTGATACAGCCCAGGATACAGTTGGCTTTCAGGGCTGCCAGTGCACATTGCCGGCTCATGTTGAGCTTCTCATCCACCAGGACTCCCAAGTCCTTTTCCTCAGGGCTGCTCTCAATCCATTCTCCGCCCAGCCTGTACTTGTGCTTGGGGATTGCCCCAACCCACGTGCAGGACCTTGCACTTGGCCTTGTTGAACTTCACTAGGTTCTCACAGGCCCATCTCTCCAGCCTGTCAAGGTCCCATACACCAGGCCTCAATACAACAGATTCCATATACATCTTCCATACACTTCTGCTAACTAAAACTCTTTGTTTTTCTGTTTAGAAAGCAAATTTGTAAAGTCAGCTTTGGTATCTTGGAACATCTCTGCTATTTACTTACAAGACATACTTCTAGTACAGGATACTTGTTAAAAGAGAACAAACTTGACCTCCAACAACCTAGAAGGAATCACAGCAAATACTCACTCCAAGCTTCCTGGAAGCAAACTATGTTGACCCCACACATTGCAGCTACTTCCACAATCTCCTCAATTCGTCTGTGCAGTGCAGCCACCTGATTGCAAGAAGGGTCACACTATAAAAAAGCTGTACATTCTAACTTACTTGTATATTTACAGCCTGGTTTTACAAGCTTTGTTCACGTTAAATTTATCTTGTTCTATATTTAGCCCCATTGCTTTCAGGGAGAATAACTCAAGAAGTTATTACTTCTGAGCACTGATAATAGACAGAGTTAGATATAGATTTTTTAAAAAGCATTTAGATGCTGAAAATAGAGAAAGCAATCCAATGGAATTCTAATTCTGTATTTACAACATTTAAACATATGGCAACTAATTGTTGATTGGCTTGTAAATGGCTAAAAATCTTAACAGAATCAGCAAAATTAAAATTTTGCTACTTATTGTAAGCAACCTACAGAACAATGTCAAGTCAAGTATTCGGAATCCTAAAATATGAGGTAAGGGCAGTGCATGTCCTTAGTTATCTCTGAATCCTGCTCACATATGTGCATCTTGGACACCCTCTAGAAGTTAACTTCGAACTAATTTTTTAAATCTCTCTGTTCTAAGAGCTAAGTAGATTATTACCAAGAAAAAAAAAATCAAAGCATTTATTAACTGATCAGAAAACATTGTTTCAAAGTACTTTTTTCTTGAGTAGTCTACTTAAAGATACGCATAGGTGTAGCATTGATACTTTCAGGTGTCAATAAAAAAAGATGCAAGACAAGTCAACAGTAACCTACGAACTCAATAACTGTACATTGATTTACAGAAAGTTAACTAGTTATTTATAAGGTAAAATCATTAATGTAAGTGGTAGTCTTTTTAACAGATGCTACAAAGAACCCACAAACTTGATCCATATACTGAATTAATTACTTGCATCTGTGACAGGTAACCTTTCCAAAATAAATTACTTCAGAAATGCTCTGTTCTGTCACTGTACAAAACTACTACTCCAGGCGATTTTATAAATGTGGTGTTTTCTTTCACTTCTTTAAAGCTACTTTTAGGAGGCTATTTCTATATATGTCACCTCAGTGCTTTTGGGTCCAAGATGTTAAGGGATGATGGTCACCTTGTGTAAGATTTTGTTTACTGCTGTACAAAGAACAATGAATACAGCTTTATTAACCTGTGTTTAATGGATTTTCCTATAATGGAACATTTCACAATTAAAACAAGAACGGCACCTGTGGTTTCCATGGGTTGTCATCTCTTGATTTTGGGTAAATGATTTTCTGTTTCATTTTAGAGGCAAAGGATTTTCGTGTACAAAATCAGTGCCTAAATATTTAGCTTTGGAAAAACTGCAAACAGGTTGGGAAATTCACTAGGTAAACACAAGATGTTTGTGAGAAACAATAATTAACCGAACGTGTCATTCAAATTTCTTACAGTATGTAGTATTGAGATAGTGAAGGGTCCTACATTGCCAATCAGCAGACATTCATGACAGACTTTCTCACATCAACAACTGATGTATGTTGTCAATCCAGTAGAAGAGGAATTACGCACTAACGGCCCAGATCTCAGTTTGTGTACCTGGACTGCCACGGCCGTGTCTGTGGGAAGCGGAATTTTATTTTGTACCAGTCCTACTCGAACAATACGTGGCCTTCTCAGTTGCTCTGGAGCAGCTCCAAATCCATAGCCCTGTAGCTCAAAATCTCTTTCCTGAGCTGCTGATAGAGCAGCAGCTGGCAAATTAAGTTTTCTGGATTGAACAGGAAACAAAGACATTTCAAGATGAGATGTTCTTTCTCCTTTTCTGCTCTGAATGCAATGGATCAAAAGGATCACAAATACTGTTCACCCCTGCAGTGACACCCAAGCTCCCGTGCCCCTACACGCAACTATCGGACAAGGGAACAGTCAGGCAGTAGCCAGGTCATGGGCAAATCTCACTGCTCTCCTCCACGGCAGCAAACTCCCAGTATCTTCCTCCGTAATTGTGATTTCCAGGCACTATCACCTTTGTACAGAAATCAAGGAGCACATACATACAAACTTCCATCTGTCACCCTCAGATTATAAACATTTTACCTCATGTTAGATCCCCGCTCCCTCACCCGAAGTCACAACACGCTCCCCCTCATAACTGACCCCCTCAGGTCTCTCATTCCAGTCAGCCACCTTTCCATACCACCTCTCCACCACACTCCTTCCCAAACCTGGATTACCTCCAAACCACCCCAGTTACCTCACCACAGCCCACCCTCACCGCAGCGCCACAAGAACGACACACAGGACCCACGCTTCTTTTTCGCTTCAGCCCAGCCCTGTGCCACAGAATCACCCGTCCTGCACCTCCTTCCCCCTCACTCCCGGGCTACGCACGCCTCGTCCTACCGCGCACCTCGCCTCGCCCCCGTACAGGATCCGCTTCACTTCGGCGAGCTCCTCGGGCGGGATGTGCTCCTCCAGGCATGACTCCAGCGACTCCAGGATTCCCGCCATGACGCAGCGCAGAAAGGGACGAGCCGAGGCGAGGCGACGCTCGGGCCCGCGCTGGCCCTTGGGCACGCGGGAGCCTCAGCGACCTTCACCCCGCGCGGCCGCCGGCGGGACACGCCCCTTTCTCCTCAGCGGGGCTTTGGCGGGCGCGGCTGAGCCGCGGGGCGGCCACTAGCCCTGAGTTGCCCCGAAGGGCTAAAGAGGCGTAGATGTGGGCATTCCCGCCTCCTTGCCACTCCCGGAGCAGCTGCTCAGCCTCGGAAGGAACTCCTCTAAAAGTGGGACATCTTCAGCAGCTTTTTATAATGGTACCGTTCAACAAAAAGGCCTAGAAATAGGAGGCATAAGACGGCAATGGTTTTCACGGATATGCGTTTGTCTGGTTTAGTTGCAATAAGGCTCTGAACACGAGACAGTAAAAAAAGATAGTTTTGTCTTTAATATGGGTTTGAGGCCCAATATGATTGGAAATTCTTCCCAAAACCAAAGTTAATGTCAGACAAAGGATTGAACAAATAAAGACCTAGATCTGCGACAAAAAAAAAAAGGCAAAAAACTAAAAAAAGTGCATCTAAATAAAGGCTATTTCCTTCTGCAGGTACCAAGTGGACACCCTGTTTAAGCCAGTTACTCCCACTGAACTATTGGCTCTGCCTTCCACTCCAAAACACAACTGAAATTCACACCACGGTAACTTGTTTCCTCGTTCAAATGAAGCTGTAAGTCCAGGGCTGGCTACACGTGTCTAAATATATCACCCCGAGTTTAAGCACTGCTTCGTGTATCTTCTGGCAGATGTAACAATATTCAGCACTTAGCATTTGCAGTTGGTAGGTATTTTGAGTTAAATATTAAGCCTTTTAGGCTAAATGAAAAAAGCATGTCAGGGAGAGAGTGTCTAATATTTAACTTTAAAGAGAAAGGGTTCAGGGATAGTCTGGTTTCATCAAGACATTTTGAAATACGCGATTCTTTCGCTCTAATCTGCCTTTTTTAACTCGTGAAGTTGCAGTGATGCTCTGTATGCCAAGTGCACCAGCGCAGACATGCTGCTCTGCTGCTTTGGTAGAAGCAGGAACTCTTTGGAGTAACTCCTGAAGAGCAGACTAACTCCTTTAGACAGAATTCAGGAAAATCCTTTAATCTTTGGGGGAATTTTCAAGATAAGCTAAAAGTAGAGGAAAAAAGCCATCACTTGAAAGGAAGGAACTTTTTTAAAAAAAGTCTGGGTAGCTGGTACATTGTGTAAGTATTTGCCCTGTACTCATCAGTGTAGCGTCTCCCTGTTCATGACCAATGAGCTAAAAAACCTGTTCCTAGGAATTATTTTTCTTTCTCAAACATATTTCTAAAGGGCAGTGATAAGCAGTGATGGATATTTACATTGTATTTTTCATCTGATGATCCTAATTTGCTTTTAAAGGTACGTATCGGTAACATCTTGTTCTGTTCATGGCTGGCAGATCTTTAAACATTGCAGAATGGGAGATCAATGCAAAAATCAGCTGACAATACAGGAGGGAAATTAGGAGACCACGTAAGTTCATTTCCATATCAGCATACTCAGGATGTCAACTAACAGATACAGCATTTCTAGAGGATTCGTAGAAACAAACAGAATGGCCTGTGTTTCTCTGGGAACTGTTCAAGTTCTTTTCTGCCTGGACTGCAAATTAAAGGGAAAAACAGCAGGTCTATTTTGTATCCAGCTCCTGAAGAAGGTCACATAACTGAACTTTTCTCTTCAAGCTTCTATTCTTAGTGTGAACTTTCACTGACTTCTCTATCGGTGCCTTGTTTGTTTGTAATTTAGTAAATCGTACTACATGTAGGAAATGGACTTCACAGCAATAAAACTGAAGCCCCTGAAAAGAATACTCACGAACAGTCGAGACCTGAAAAAACAGTACATTTCCTGTGCACCGTATCAACCATCCTGCAACAAGGCAGTGAGGTCCAGACTGCGTGAATAGGAAATGACAAGCCTAGAATTACTAATAACGATGAAAGGAGATCAGGCTATTCCATAGGGACTATGCGTATATAAAGGTATAACTCTAGCCAACACAATAAACCTTCAAAGCACGAAATGTTAATGTTGAGCAGGAAAGTAACCTAATAAAGGAAGATGCCTTCCATATCCCAGACAAAGCATATTAGAGAGATTGGATTTATGTCTGAATATTCCACCTCAGTCATTGCAATTATCTGTTAAGTGTGATGCTTGAATCCAGATCCCAGCTCTGGTTTTGACTTCTTCAAACCCCTGTATTTAAACTTCTTCCCAGTTCTGCATTACCTGGGCTAAGTAATTATTCTGTGAAATAGCTGAACATTTTGGTATGAACCCAGGCTGTAATAACTGGTTTAGAAGAAAATAAGTATTTTATTGAACAAAAGTTCTTGAAAATGAGGGAGAATTCCTACAAAACAGTTCTGAAGTGTGCACGCTTTTCATCTCTATTGCCCTCAGTCAGGGTGGTCTAGAAAGTCAGATACAGAAGTCAGGACCACACAGTGTAATCTGTACAGAAAACAGTTCTTGTGTGCTTCTGTGTTGAAACCCTGTGTTGCACAGATACCAGTTCAGAGTTAAAACCGGGTTTTGATAATACTGGTCCACACACTCTGTGCTGCAAGACTGTTCCCAAGAGTTCCTGTAAAACCCCACAATAGCACCTTGGCATTAGTCACAAGCACCCTGGAGATTGAACTGAAGAGCGAAATATCTAGAGTTCAGGCTAAAATTGGGAAAGACCCAAGAAAAGATTTAAACAAACAAACAAAATCTTTCCACAATAACTCAAGATAGGAGCAAAGGCTGAGCAGCATCACGTATCAAAGCTAGTACGCAGGATTGTAGTGTCTTTCCTTCCTAAATTAGTAGTATGTACATATACTCCCTGTGAAACACCCAGCTTCTTACAAACCCTGCTACTATCATGCGAATCGTGTTTCCAGACACTTTCTTCTCCTGTCATTCCTTGAAATGGGTCACACAGAGTTCTCCAGAGCAGCTAAATAAAGGAATAACTTGTGTCCCTAATGCAATAACTGTCTCAGATCACCCACAGGGTCACGCTGCTTGTTATTAACACCTGTCAAGGGATTTAGGTGGACGTGAATCCAGACATGTCCTGCAAAGCCACATGATATAGATGCTCTGACTAATCTTGCCTTCTAGATGCTGCAACACCCTTTAAAATGACCTTCTACATTGCCTTTTTCCAGTGGCCACAAAATAAAGTACTGAATTGTATTCAAAAATAGATCACTGAAATAGATCTTCACATTGCTTCACCTCAAATACAGATTCCCTTGTTTCGCATGGAGATATAAAACAATGACCTTGGAACATACCTGATGCAAAACATTTCAAGTGTAAGAGACAGACAGTGAAGGGTAATTAGCATAATAAAAGTTGTAAGAGAGGAGACAGGTCTAAAATACAGGGGGAATTTAAAACACTACTCTTCATGCTACTTAATACACAGCTAGAAGGAGGAAGATGGTAAGCTTCCTTTCTGTCCTGCCTTGGTTTATACATTGAGACGAACGAGCTTTAAGGGTGCTGCGATGAAAGAAAACCAACATTCTCTGTTTTAAAGTCACTCTTTGCACCATGATCTCTTGCTAACAACATTTAACTTTCGTGGGATTTGCTTTTTGGCTTTTTTGTCCCCCTTTACACTGGTCACAGACAAAGAGCTCTTTTCCTAATTCTGCTTAAACTTTTACAAGTATTCTTATCAGTTTTAGAAATGGATCTGTATGTAAAGTTAAGCCAAAGCGAAGTTCAGGATTTTGATACGGATGGAAAATTCTGCTCTGCATTTAGATTTCTTGCCTTTCCCTTTTGGACTCTGCAAAAGCCACAGGTACAATCACCTATAGAGTAGAGGAGCCAAATTATAAACCTCATACAGTTGGCTTTGTGTCATCTGCTCTTGCCTTCCTGCCATTCTGAAGGCTGGGTGAGGGGAAGTGGCTGAAAACTGAGGAAGTTTATTGTTGACAATACGTTTTGTCTGCTCTCAGGCATGCCTGGGACCAAAGCAGTCCCTAACCAGCCCCAGGCCTGGGAAGTGAAATGTAAGTTTTGAGCCACCTTCCCCTCCCTCCCACAGGAAAAGCCCAGTTCACAGTTTTCAAAGAGTTAACATAGCTTTGGAAGAGTCCTCCTGTTGTTAGTACTATTGTCTTTCTAGCTAGAAACATCCTCCTTGCTTGCTTTGACGAAAGCGCACCTGAAAATGTATCTTTAAACCAGAAGAGATTCATGAATTGACCGCTTTTGTCAATTAAAAACGTCATTCTTCACTGGAATATGGTTATCTCGCTGGTGCACAGGAAGTGCATTAAAGAAGTAATAAACACTCATAAGACCCATTTAATGATCTAACATTTAAGAGCAGCGTTCTTGTTCATTACTGTAACTTTCTGCTAAATTACCACCAAAAGATTGCTCATGGGCTCAAAAGGTCAGTGTTATTTTTGCTGTTGAAATCATGGAGTCTGGGAAACAACTGTGTGTAAATTGCTGATAAACTGGAACAAAGACAGAAGAGAAAACACTGAACGTATAAGAATGCAAGTAAACCAGCAGGAAAGGAGGGGAGGGGAAGAATCTCACGGACAGTTTATTAAAAGAACAAAAGAACAAAATCTGGCGCATTTGTTTTCCACGGGTTCAGGAAGCCTGGTCTTTAAGCACCTACTATAAATAGTGTTCTAATCCTTCATCAAAGCGGGTAGTAGTCTATACCAAAATGAATGAATTTTAGGTATAATCTGGGAAGAGGAAGATGTCCCTCCCCTCGTAGTAGGAGAAAGATCTTTTGATTCAATCCTTTCAAAAACTAGATATTTCAAAGTGTAAGAGCTGGATAGACGAGGCAGAGCCTGGAATATGATGTTTCTATACTGCCAGATTCCTGGCAAGAATATTGTTAGAGAATGGAATTAGCAGACATCTAAATTAGGATTGAATAACCTGGTTTTGAGAAAGGTGGTCTTGAATTTATTTTATGGCTAACTTGAAAATCCTCAAGGAGCTCCCTTCCAAGTGGAGGCTTTATGTGAATTCTATAAACTTTGAAAAAGCAGTCAATAGGGTTGATAGGGACATCATATAGAAAGTAATAGGAACTTATTTGAAATTCTGAAGAGGACAGTTTTCAATCATTTAGCTCTCTTGAAAGGATTTGAGTGTAAAGTAATCCCCAAAAGCTACCTTAGAGCCATCCAAGTTAAAAACAAATGCAGAACATAGGAGCCTTACATTGCCCTCAAAAAAAGAAAAAAAAATCACTGAAAAATTATTTCATGCAAAAAACTGTAAATTGTTTCAGGTGAGCTTATTAGATGGCCCAAACCCCATTATTTTATAGGTGAGACAGCTTTGGCTAACAGCTTGACCAGTAACAAAGTAGTGTTAAATGATTCAATACACTACTCTGGCTCTCGATGGTGTTTGGGTTTGATGGTATTCAGAGCAACTCGAGGAGGTTGAAGAGGTTTGTTTCTTCACTGCCCACTGAACTGAACGCCTAAGGCATAACTTGTAGGATGGGCACTGAATATTCTTCGGGCAGGTCAAAGCCTGCACACAGCAGTCAATAAAAGGCTACCTTAATCTTTAGTTTCACACTTGGCAGCACAAAAGGAGTAACAACATCCACTAACAGTCAACATCTTGCATTTCTGGGAAGGCATTCAAGCTGTGAGCCAAGAAATTATAATAAGGCCTATCCCTCACAAAGGATGAGACCTTTCCTACTACTAGGATTATTATGGAAAATCTGTAATCTGTACATACAACCACTGTCAAAAAAGGACCTCACTGCAGATTGCGTGGACTTAGGTCCTGGAGCAAGTCCAAAGAAGGGCGGCTAAACTGGTCAAGGGGCTGGAAAATAAAACTTATGAGGAGCGGCTGAGGGAGTTGGGGCTGTTTAGCCTGGAGAAGAGGAGGCTGAGGGGAGACCTGATTACAGCCTACAAATACTTGAGAAAAGATGGTGGGGAGGTGGGGGAAGGGCTCTTTACATTAGTGTTGGGTGATAGAACAAGAGGAAATGGGTATAAGCTTAGTCAGGGGAGATTCAGGTTGGATGTTAGGAAGTATTTCTTCTCTGAAAGGGTTGTCAGCCACTGGAACAGGCTGCCCAGGGAGGTGGTTGAGTCCCCATCCCTGGATGTGTTTAAGAATAGGGTGGATGATCTACTTAGCGATATGGTTTAATGGGGATTAGGGATGGTTGGACTCGATGATCTCTAAGGTCTTTTCCAACCTAGAAATCTATGAATCTATGAATCTATGACTGGCCCAAAGACAGAACATACTAAAAGGTTTCCCTGTTAGTCTCTCACCATAGCTATTCAACTTGCGGCTCCCACAGACCAGAAGTAACTAGGGCTGCGGTGTGATTTGAGTGGCAGGGACAGGAAGAAAAAAGGGAGCATCTGTGGGATCGCTCTGCCGTAACATGATGTGGGAGCATAGTTTTGTGTGAAGAAGTGGGCATGGGGGCGTCAACCCTTCAGTTGAGTTCGTCCAATGAGTTGATGCATACCCCCAGACACGCAGGAACCCAGTCTCTCAGGATTTCAGGTGTTCAGAGGATTTATATACAGGGACTTGACACAGCCTGGAAACTTCTGCTTCAAAGTAATTCGATCTGCTTTAGAATTAATTCTGAATAACATAGTCCTATTCCAAAGTGAGAATATCCATACAAGGTGCTAACCAGAAGTAATACGTCGCTTGAACTGCAGACTCCATTGCAATCAAAGCCAGTTTTCCACTGTAAACTAGCCCTTTTTTGAGAAAAGTGGGAAGACAACAAAGCATGGCATCTTTTAAGAACAGCTCATGGAAGAGACGCTGTGAGGCCTCAACAGCACATTTGTGTGGTGAAGGCCGATACCTCTGGCTCACAGCAACATGTGGAATTGGGCAGACATGCCCAATGGCCAGCTGCGCTTGGCAAACAGACAGTAGTCACCTAAGCTTGACACTATAAATGATGGTTATTGAACTGGCAAAAGGGCATGAGGAAGACAAAATAGAAGTGTAATTAACTTAACAGGAAAGCAAAAAACTCCTAGATAAAAGGAAAAGAGCCATTTCTGAGCCAAGTATTTAAAGGGTTCTCAGACCTTCCCAGGCCAAAGAGTGTGTGTACTGCTGACTTCCTTCCAGCTCTGTCTGTGCCAGAAATAACTCGTCATTGGAGTGTATCTCATTAGAGTACCTTTTACTCAAGCCATTCTTGTAAAAGAAAGTGATACTTGCTGCTGACATGCTGCTGGCAAACAAGAAAGAAGGAAGCTGTGTTTATGAAGAGTGTAACACATTCCACTATCCTTCTGCTTAAGGACATATGAATGGTTGTTGACTTGTAATGGCATGAGCTAAAGACTTTTGCAAGAGAGAGAGCGCGCACCAGGCCAAGAGTGGATCCCCAGCGACCAAGGGGAGAAGGGGAGGACCAATTGTCCTCTTCAAGATCTTAGGTATCTTCAGCATCTTTCAAAGGCTTGTTAACAGTTTACATCACTGATACTGTCTTTTGTGTCTTGTTTTTCCTAGCCACAGCGGTGAACCTGGAGTCATCTATTATGGCTGTCACACAACATACTGAAACCTGGCCAGTTGAGTTGTAAGCACAGAACAGACTTGTGTGATGCCTGAAGAGACAATACGTAACTCTTGATCTGAGAGAGGCACTGAAGGAATCATATTACCTATATGGTAATGTATTCATCCACCAACTGGCTGTGGTTTGCCTGATGTGCTCCAGTTCAGGATCTGAGCTTTAATTTAGAAAGAGAAATACATTTCTGTCTTTCACAGTTTCAAAGAAAATAATTCAGATGTGAATAGAATGGAGCAGCTGAAATAGCAGCTGCTGAAGCCTGCAGAGAACCTGAAATCAAAGCTCTGAGAAGAGTAAATACCTTCCACTCAGGTATCTCACTGGGCTCCAAAACTCAAAAGACTGGCTTTATGAAGGAGGGGAGGGGAAAAAAAAAAAAAAAAAAAAAAAAAAAAAGGTCCATGTTAACTATTTCATTGCTGGACAGCAGTCTGTGGAATTTAAGCTAGTTGGACAGATATGAAAAGACACGATAGATTAGAAACACAAAGGCAGCACAAAGAAGGAGGGAAGAGATTGTGGAGGACCTACTGGCAGAGATAATTTTCCTGCTGAGCAATAGTTACTGTGCCAATAATTTCTGAGGAAATTTCTAACAGTAACTGTAGGAGGGTTTTTTGTTTGATTTGGGGATTTTTCTGTTTACTAACTAGACTCCATACTGGACCTTTGGTCCAACTTCACAGTGCAGAGTTCTAGGGGTCCAGAGGAGAAGACAATACTAAATTTGTAGCCCCAACTGTCATTAAGGATGGAATGTAGTCCTTTCCAGGAATGAGTGAGACACTCCTCCCACAGCCAAAGAAAGGGGGCTTTTATCTTTTTTCTTTTACACAGAAGGCACCCTCCTGCACCCCCGCCCCTGCACTGCATGCATATAGCCATTTCCTGAAACATTTCAAATTTGTTTTCCTTAGGTTATTTGTGTCTACAGCCACCAGCTGGTCAGTGTCAAAGCTGATATGTTCAACATATTATTCCATTATCATATTAGGTTGAACATGTCCTTCCTCCCATGAGAGCTGTTAAAATACCGGTCTTATAGAAAAGAGAGAGTTTTAGTCCCACTGCCACCTCCTTTCTCCTTCCAAGTAAGACACTATCCTCAGTGATCATATGGCATATAGCTAACTTTTTAGCCTGTCTTGATATTTTGTGTTCATACATGCAAGAAATGATATCTGGCCATTTAATATCAAGCTCTCTCACTGAACAAGCCACACACATGCGTCAAGTGGCTAAAAAAATACTTTGAAGGCTTGAAAGAGACAGTGCCTGATGCTTGCTTTTTTTTTTTTTCCCAAATGACAACAATGCCTGATGCTTTCTTTTTTCAAATGACAATTTCCTATCTTGTATTACAGGACTCTAAATTGAAATGATCATTACTTCTTCTCCATCAAGACATCAGTCATATTTCCAAAACTGCTCTCCTGATCTTAAAAAGTCTTGGAAAACATTTCCAATTCGGGTCAACGACATTTAAACTGAGGAAATGGTCACCTTTGGTTTCCCTCTGCAGGCTCCTCATGCCCTTGGGAATGGGAGAGCAGAAATTCCTGGCTGGTTTCCATGACCCCAAGGACTGAACATTCCTTGCTTGAGGAGTCTTCCCAAACTCTGTAGCAACTGCAACTAAGGCAGCTTGTGTCAGCAAAGATTATTCAAAAGATGCCATTTGAAGTTGGTAGGAGTAGAAGGCACTGGAAGAGGGGGGAGAGAGAGAGAGAAAGCACCACTGATGGGGACGAAGGCAGCCAACATACAAACAAATGAGCCTGCATCAAACATATGTAGGATCTCCTGGGGAAATACTTAACAAAATCACCAGCAACAACATGAGCACTAGCTCTTGCTACTCTCCAAGAAACAACTCTGGGTGAGAAAAGCAAAGGACTCTTCTTTTTACACCCTAGAAAGAAATGTTTTTGGAAAAAATACATAGCCCCCTTCATTTGGATGCCTGGAGTTTTCCACTTACCTCATGCCCTACATTTTCCCAGGATCTCATAAATAACTGGTGAGGGAACAAAGATCCCTGGACTCACGTGAACAGGAGGGAAACATAACACACTCCCTGGACAGATCATCTACAAGACCTGGTCCACCCACAGATGTAAGAAAGAGGAGCACAGGGAATGGGTGAGTGTGGCAGTGGTGCGTGATGGATAACTGGGGCATGCAGGGATAAAGAGCTGGGATGGCATGTTGTCCCATAAACTGCTAGCCCAGAGCCTCCTCACCAAATCAAATCTCTAATGGATCAGACAGACGATTCACAGCACTTGGTGACAATAAAGGAGGTTTTTTTTAACCTTTGTCAGTGGTAGCAGAAAAAAGGCACTACTTGGCAAAAGGTAATGCTACAGCACATCTTCCCCCAACACACACTCTGATTCAGTTCCAGAGCAAAAGGGAGCCTGCAAAGGCCCACAGTGGGAAGCAGTCACAAGCATGTCACTCAGAAACGTGTTGATGATCAGTTCAGTTCAGCCTGACCCAGCATAATGACAACCATCAGCATCAGCTCAGTTCCAGGAACTGAATAAAATAAAATTATTTTTAAAAGCCTCCATCAAGCCAGGTTGTGCCCTGGGAAGTCCCTCTAGCAGTCTTCTCCTCCTGTGTTACCGGAAAAATCAGTGAAGGGTACATATACACTTACCTACCATAGTCCATATGGCTCCTTTGAGAGGCATCAAAATTCACGATTGTCCCATGAAGACAGTGTTCATCTCTACTACTGCTGCATCCCCTCCAGCTATAGTTTTTTTACAGTCCTGTAAGACAAGGTTTATACTTTCTGCCCAGAGAGGTGGGCAGAGGTAGGTGAAAATTAACAGACATGAACCTAAAACATATAAAGTTAATGAATAAACTGATATTAGGGCAGAATGGTAGGGGTTAATATCAGTAGTTCTCACTGAGAGTGGCTGGTGGACCACCATTTACAGATGATGGCAGAGGGGCTTTTAAAGATGTTATTTTGCTGAGAAGCAGTCGCTGTGAGCAGCGGTTGCCAACAGAGGAGAGCAGCAGTGGTACTGTCATTGTAGGACAGGACAGCTGGGGGATGCCAGAGTGTCTCTTACATGTGCTTACTTGCCTGCAACAGACCATACTCAGCCTCTTTTCTAATACACAGGGGTACCATTTTTCATTTCCTTCCTTCTCGGGTTGATTTTGTCACCATAAATCCAGATGTTCAGGCTTTGAGAGGGAAGAAGCGATTATACCAAAGGACTGCTCAGCACTGCAAAACAACATTGACTTAGGCTGTGGTCCTGAGGAACTGCAACACTTATGAGATTCACATGGACCTTGCATTCAGTGTACAAAAATATGATACGCTATCTGTCCCATCTGCTGATCCATGCTTCGCGTTTTGTGTTTAATTTCATGTTAACTATTACAGGTCTTCAAGTCTTCCTTCTAACACAATGTAATTAATTTTCCATCATAAGCAAGCCCTCTTTAGAAACTACTACCAGACTACCTGGGAAGCTCTTTGTACACAAAGCTGTAGTTTTTGGTGTGGAAGTTCTCCCGAAGGCTAGAAGCAAAATCTTAGTGGAAGGATTCCTCGCTTCTTACAGATACAAAGGACCATTCTCTAGTCGTGCTGAATCACAAGATCTTGAATTACCAGTCCTAGAAGAATGCTTCCTTACAACACAGTGATTTAGCAGAATGATGGAATAAAAGGCAAGAGAAGCAGCAGCATAAAAATACCGTCCGATTGACCACAGTTTCAAAATGTTAGCGCCCAGACCCTGGAGTCACAGATTACTGGACAGAGGCTGGGAGCGGCAGTAAGAGTTGCCTGCAAATGGTATCCATAATGATTGTGAAATTTAACCCAGCTATAAGGAAGATGGGTGGGTATAGCATGCACATGTATCACTGCCTGCGCCAAACAATAGCTAAAATTGAGCAGAGGGAAAGATGACAGTGCAATTTGCAAATAATTAGCATGCCTGTGGCCTTTCTTCACCTTTCCATCTCCTTACGCAGTAGACAAAGTATGTCCCAGGCAATAATCCTTTCCAGTTTAGACCTCTGCATCCCATTCTTTCCTCCTGCCTGTGATTTCCCAGTGGTTCAGCTTCCCTCACTCATGTATGCTTGACCTACAAGTGTGTTCTCACTTACTCTCATACACTTAAAGAAAACTTCTAAATTTACTACCATTTTGTCTCTCAGCTCCCTGCTTAAAATTCACAGCTTCCATATGGTCTGGATGAACTCAGACACATAATCAAATCGGTGCTTGTTGTTTCTGTTACTCCTTTGTCTATGTCTAATTTTTTAATATTATATTCTTTTTTAGCTTGTTCAACGTGTAGAGCTGCTAGCAAAGCAAGGGCCAAACTTCACAGCAAAAGAAATATTTAAGAAGCAGAGAGCTCAATTTAACCCACAGAAAATGTCTCTTTGATGGTTCAGCATCAGCCAGACTCAGGAAGCACCGAGGTGCCTATTCTTGGGCCTCTAGAGAGAACTGGAACACAGTGTTTTCCACTCATGCTACGGTCTGTTCTGCCACATCACCTCGCTGTCTGATCCCTGGCAAACAACAGAGGGAAGCATTGAAAACCATCTAATGCCCAGCCTCTTAAGATGACTTACCTTGTTTAACAATGAGCCCTTTGGGTTTATTGAGCCTCTGTGTCTTGTGCATGCTGGGACATGTTAACAGTTTAACTGAGGTGAAGAAAAATAGCACTTTTATGAGTTGCCAGGCCAGTGAACAGTCAGAGCAAGAAAGTCTTGTTGCTCCTGACCAGAGTTGCTCACCCTTCAGGGGCACCTAACTGGAATACCATAACAAAGGATCAATTATGTTACAGCTGAGAAACACAGGAATGTCTTCTTGAGCACAATTCCAAAATGTGGTCTGCAGAGAGAGAGAGCTGAGGGGAAAAAAAAAAAAACAAAGGAGGCAATCAAGCAAAGGGGAAGACCCTCCGAAAGAAAAAGGAGGCCTCATAAACATGAGATAAGAGGCCATACTGAGCTGTCCAAGGCCAAGAGAAGGGTTGCCACCCACCTTGCTGCAAGCACTCTGGCAAGGCACTGTCTAGTTTAAATAGTCAGAACGTTTTCAGGCTACATCAGAACAAATAAGTACCTGGGCTAATAACATTAATAAGCCCAACATTCAGAGTAATTTTGACGCACTTTTGCTCTTAAGTTGCTTAATTGCTTTAAAAAGTCCTCTGTGGTTGCCCCATTCCCATTCTTAGCACCTCCCTAAAGGCCTTAGTCTTGATGCTGAATCAAGTAGTGTCACCCTGGGGAGGAATGTCCTGGTGAAGACAATTGGGTCTCCATCATTGTCTCTTTTACGAGTAGGGAAACCTGCCTGAAGTAAATGACCGGAGAAGTCAACAGAACAAGCTGCTTTACAGACTTGAGCTTTCTACCCAAAATTGAGCAGGATTTTATTTCCTCTGGCCTCCCACAGGATGACACAGCACAGTTGTTGCCTAATCAGGGTACACCTCTTGCACGAGTGTCCTGCAGTCTAGTCCATCCTCTGCTAAATACCCAAACTGCAATGTCCATCCCCTCTCAATGGTGTATTACACTGAGTCCAAACTGGAATTCATGTTCACACACAGGCTGTGACCACAGTGCCACAGAAGCCAGCAGAGCTACGCACAGGGTGCTATGAGATGCACTCTGCCTTGCATATTAACACCAATAATTGTATTTGATATGAGTCCTTTACAGAGTCATCTATAGGCTGAACAGCTTCCGGTGTCATTCTCACTCTGGCAAAACATTTAATCTGAGTTGGGAACCTGAAAGCCCACAGAGAGCAGAGGGAGCTCTCCCTGTCCTCCAGCTCAAGCATCTGGTTGGAGTTTAACAACCGAAAATAAAAGTAAAAATGACTGTGAGGAAAAACCCAAGTCCTCAGGCTCCAGAAGTTACCTTTTCCCCACCACGTGCTTCTCAAGTTAGAGGAACAGCAATTGCCTCTACTCTGCAAATCCTACTTGCTCAGACGAAAAAAAGCCCTCTAGGCAGCCCTTTTCTGCTCCCCCAGCAAGCAGAAGGAAATGCTGTAAATAAGTGGAAAGGCTGATTACTGCCGCTGTTTCCTGACTCCCAGCACCAAATGAGAGCACAGGGGTCTGTGATCAAGGAGAATATTCCTGAAGAGAAACTATCATAGAAGGAGCCAGGCTGGAGGCCTCCCCTCCACTTGAACGGCAGTGCTGTCTCCACCTTGGCTAAAACAAACTGCATATGTAAAGGAAAAGTAAAAGTGCATGTACTGAAGATTTAAGTTGTGGTAGCACCTGGAAATCTGGGATGAACACATCTTCTGAGCACACAGACAGTCAGGGTGACTTTTGGAAATAAGGATCTACTGAGACTGGCATGTTGCAATGGGACAGACACTGCTGCACCAGTGAGCAGCTGGAAGGGAGCACAGAGAGAGCAGCTGGCCGGAGTCCTGGGACACGTGGGAAAACAGCACCACGCAGGTGCTGGGGCTGCTGCAGCATGGGGAGCCTGTTGGCAAGGGCCAGTAAGGGCTTTAAAGCTAGTGGCTGAGCAGGTCTTTTAGGATGTGATTCTTAGGTGAAAGGTAAGAACGAAGAGGACAGGAAGGCAAAGGTTACAAAGCTTTTGCTACCCCAAGGACGAATACAAAAATACATAAAGAGTAGGCGCGGACTGGAAAGCAGATCTGCCAAGGCAGCAGATGTAGGCAGGGTGCTGGGAGGGTCCAGGCCCAGGACTGTGGGTACCACTGCTGTCATTCCAGCATAAGCCTTAGAAGCAAGAAGCCCAGGCTCTTCCCCACCCCTTGCCCTGGGCCCCTCTACCCTATCTGTGCAATAACAGCAGTATCTCTGGTTCATGGCATAAATGTCTACAACCTGTACAGATTTTATGTGTCAAAGACTCCTCTGATACAAAGAAAGAGGTATTGTCTGAGTCAAAAAGCGAGACTACCTCAGTGGCACTCAAGGAGCACAAAGAGGAGCACGGAATCAACCAAAAGAGCAGTCATCTCCACAGCTGTCACCTGCAGCCTCTTGGAAATTTCTCATCAAAAGAGCCCTGTCTGCCGACACACCACCTCTTCACCCAGCTTCCCAGTCTCTGACCTGGTTTCTCCCAATGGTCCTATTCTTTGTGCCCAATTTCCTTCTTGCTTCTATGTAGCTCCCTCAAAGAAATAGCAGGGAATCAGCTAGTGTATCCTGGTATGCTGGTGCAGAGAGATATGGGCAGCCTCAGTGCCTCTCCCTGACACACCGCAGCATGCGGCTTTTCAGGAAACAGGAGAACATAGAGCAGAGGGGAAGAAACCAGCAAACAAAGAAAAAGTAAAACCAAAAAAGCACCAGAAGAGATACACAAGATTAAATGGAAAAAATAACCCCAAAAATTGAGGAGAGGAAGAGTGCCACCTTCAAAACACAGCACAGGTAGAAGCTGGGGAGACAGGGAGTGTAGACAGGTAGAACAAACTCAGGATTTATGGGAACAAAAGGGTTTTCTTCTGTTCCTCCCATGAGCTCTACCAGCAGTCCTGCCCTGTTCCCCCCACCCACCCATGCAAATTCACCTTCAATTACCTTAGGAACATTCATTACAGGAAAATGCCCTGAGTGTATCAAATTAGTGCCTTATGAAAGCCCATTCAGGAAACATCCACATGATCCTTATTCAGTTAGCAGGAGGGGATGGAGTGGGGATGCCAAGTGAGAAGGGGGTTTCGTGCAAACATATGCCTCAGGACTGATGGGCTGGCAGCGCTCTGCAGGCACAGAGCAGGGACCACATCCTGTCTACTCTGTTCTGAGTACTGATGCAGCCTCACGATTGCTTTTGTGCACCAAACCCATCATATTTTAGAGCTGAAAAAATCCTAAGCCTAGATGGAAAGTGCTAGGATGTACAACTAGGCCAGGAAGTATCCACAGGGACATGTCATTTTCATCTACATGACAGACCAAGGACAATGAGCCTCAGATGCCTTTGGAGGGCGTTTTAACCTCAGAGCTTTGGTATGAACTTACTGCACTGGAACAAGCAGCCAAGGCACTTGGAGCAATGACAGAGATCATAGCACTCCAAAATCTTCCCCCTGTAGCTGGGGTTGGGAAAAGGTGAAACTTCCATGTGCAATACAAGAAGGTCTTGAATCTGCAAAATCTACCAATCAACTCATTGAAACTGTGCCCATGACACACTGGTGCATGTCATCAGCACGTTTCCTCAGGTGCTGTACAGAGATCTCATTGAGAGGACAGAGCCACAGACTAAGACTTCTGCTTCTTGAGACAAGGTACAGCAGAGTTGAGAAATATGGTGCCTCACAGAAATGCCCCATTCTCCTGCTTGTATTGCCCCAGGGAAATGGGATATAACACACTGCCAACAGCTGTGAGCAAACAAGATTGTCCACACGGCAGCTGTAAGGCGAATGGGACTGAAGAGAGAGAAATTCCTCTCTCTGACAATAGCTAATGGGCTCCAGGCAGACTGGCAGCTGCAAAGCACCCAGTCCTCTGCTCTGGTTCAGCTGACCAGGCACCTCTGGGACTGTACTTTGAGCTGGTGAAGAGGCAGAACGAGTCTGCTTCGATCTATTTTTATACTGCAGATCCATCTGCTCCTCTCCACAGCTGGCAAGGCCTGGAGCTCAGCTTAGATCCTCCCAACAAAAGCCTCTTTATGAGGCATGGGAATCCTCCACCACTATAAACACCATTTGGAAAGGATTGCCCAGGCAGAGGCTATTTTGGGCACCACAGGTGGCTCCTCCATCCTGCTGAGCATAGGGATGGAGCCAGCAGATGCCTCGCCACAATACTACCCAGCCATTCCACGGGGGATAAACCCTGAGCAATATGCAGGCTCTGAGGAGGCCACAGGATCTGAGGGGATGGGACACAAAGCAGAGGCCAAGAGGAGGAGTTCAGGGAATAGGTTTCATAGGTGAGACAGAACAGAGTTTCCACCAACACAGAGACCCTCAGAAATGCTTTTGAGACAGAAAGACAAGAGCAATGTCCAGGTGGAGCAGAGCTAATCAGAGCCTCTGCCTTGAGCAAACCACTAACTCACCTCACATCTGGACTCAAGATCTTCATTCCACAGACCCTCTGCCCTAGAGACCAACTGCTACTCTGTCTGGGCAAAGCAGAAACCCCCTTTCCTCTCCTTTCCTCTGTCCAGGCACTGACCCCTTCCTTGGTGTCAAGGTTTGACATCTGCTTGCTCCTGTTAGAGAGAGCATCAAGCTCTGTGTTTCCCCCGACACACACAGAGCAGAAAGCTCTCCCGGCCTCTCCTTTCTCTGGGATCTTATTGCATGGATGCTATTTCCTGTGTTTACTTTCCTTGTCTGGCTAGCTGGCCTGGAGGGTCTCACCTGCTGGAAAACTGCCATTACTTCTCCATCTGCAGCAGTGACCAAGGATTAG
The DNA here is from genome assembly GCF_009769465.1 of Tauraco erythrolophus. Taxonomy (NCBI): domain Eukaryota; kingdom Metazoa; phylum Chordata; class Aves; order Musophagiformes; family Musophagidae; genus Tauraco; species Tauraco erythrolophus. The sequence goes on along the minus strand of NC_141483.1, from coordinate 5,494,430 downwards.
CAAAAAAATAGCCTTAGGTCACTTCCAGTTTCCTTAGGATGCCTGACTGCCAGCAGAGGTCAAAGGCCACGGATGCTGAGAGGGAGCAAGTTCCTGTGCGTCTTACCTGGAGACTGACATCGGCAGATCCATCTCTTTAGGAAGCAGAACAGGGACACGTGCTTCACAGCACTGGGATTCATCCGGCGTAGAGACAACACAGCCACCTGGAAAACACCAAATTCATGGCTACGTGCATGAGGACCTCCCTTCGGAGAGAGTGAACGTGTCTGTGCAGCAGACAGAGCGCACCCTCTTCCAAGACCTGACCGACACGCAGGCTTCAGCGTTTGGTGTCATCCACATGTCGCTGACATCCCGACCCCAGGATGCAGCCTCATGCCTCTGACGGGAAGAAAGCATTCAGCTCTCCCTGGGAGGATCGTACGTCCCACACAGTGCTTCCAGATCCAACACCGACCGAAAGATCCTCCTGCAAGGGAATCGGAGGGTGCTGGTGGTGTGCAGCACCAGCACACCAGGTCCCTCCCTCCAGCCACACACTGAAAACCTACAGGAACGTTGTTTCTACAGTCCTTTTGAACGTCCAGGTAGTGCTGAACCACAGAAAGGGACAGGCAGCCCTTGCATCTCAGAGAAACTTCTTGTGCTTCCCCAGGTCTGGAATACGGCAGGAAAGGAGGGATCATCTGCAAATGCAGAACTTAGGATGGGAGGGAACTTGCATGGGAAGCAAGTGCTCAGAGAAAGCAAGCTATAAAGGTTTCTGATTAAAAGCCTGGATTCCCAAGTCCATAAGGAATAGAGGATCTCGGATTTGACTTCGTTGCAGATGAATGTTACATGGGTTAATTCTGCAGATGGGAAGGCCTCAGTGCAAGTTAGGGATTTTACTGTATATTTCCTCTGGAAGGAAATCAACATGCTATTTCTCATGAATTCAGAAAGGACGCAGCTGTAGAACAAGCAGCTGACTCTCAGCTTTAGTTGTGGCATTGAGTTACCATTGGTGGGAGGAAAGACTATTTCTGTTTTTCTAATGCAACCTTTAGCATTTTGATCCTTCTGGAATTAGAGGATGATCTTGAGGAGGGTCTGAGATTTTTTGTCTCCACCCTATTCTGTTAGTGCTTTTGGCATGAATATAAAGAAAGGCAGGAAACACTTGGAACACTGGACTGCTCCCAAATGGCAAGCACCTCAGAAACAAGGCAACCAGTTGTCCTTCAAGGTACTGAGCGCTCATGTAGCCCAGCACTCCGGTACCCGTGCTCTGTGCTCTCCTCTTGAGGCTCTGCCCTTGAATCAGCCATAATCTTTGTGAATCGTCTGCAGCTCTGCCGCTGTAGCCTCTGTGGGACTGGGAATGCAAACATTAGCCCTCTTCTCCCCACTGGCTTTTGGCTCTGCAGAATAACTGTGTTACCATCACCGAACAGCTTCAATTTAGCAGCACATGATTCCCAGTTGTCTGCAAAGGGGCCCTGTATATCACAGCCCCTGTCACCAGGGCTAGCTCAGAAAACCTGACTGTGATTGCTCACAATCATGGTTAACAGAGGAGATGGTACGGCAGGGATTCGCCCGGCAGCAGGCAAGTCTCAGAGCTGCCATTCCTGTCACCTGTAAAAATTGGCCACATCCTCTGAATGATGGAATTGTTTAATATCAGAGGATCCAGCATGCATGGAAGGCCTGCTGAAAAGACGTGAATGCAGGAAACAACACTGTTCAAAGCCACCTTAAATGCTTGATGGGTTATACAGTAACGTGAAAGGATGGGTAGTCCTCCTTGTCCCAGGATTCACACCACTGCCAGCCGCGTTCTTATTTTGCAAGACATTTCTTTTCTTTTTATGGCCCAGCGGTAAAAGGTTGTATCAGCACGGATTCAAACTGACCTTCATCCAGCCTGGATCAGCATGGTCAGAGATGCCAGGTCCAGTGCACCTGCCCTGCAGAAGGCTTCAGCATCTGCCACTGTTCAGCCGTTCAGCACACCTCCAAAATAGGAACTTGGCAAACAAAGCTAACAGAGCGCATTGCTAAGCAGAACATTCTGCCGAGTCCCAACACCAGGACTGCATGTTATAGGGCATTTGCCAATTCCTGAGTCAACTTTATTTATTATACACTAGAAAGGTCATGACGAATCTCAAAAGATAAAATCTGTGTCTGTCAAGCCGCCTTCCTTATTTTCATTGGCCCAGACCCTCACGTTCCACACCAACAATAACAGGACATGGGTTCAAGAGGCACCGTGAGTGCAGCTTACCCTAAGATGGCCCAGGCTTGTTTTGCATTCTTTGTAGAACTGATCCAGGCTGCTCGATTCTCTCTTTATTAGGACTTTTTTTCTCCTCCTGGATACAATCACCACATTGCACAAGAGCCTTGCATCCCTGGGAACCCCAAAGCACAGGCACAAGCTTTCACAGCCCAGATGATGCCAAATGCCCAAATGATGCAGCTGCAAGTTCTCCAGCAAGATGAAGTATCCAACTGGGATATGCTTAACTCCCATTTACAAGTAATATCCTGGACTAATAACAGCCCAAAATCCCCATGACCTCATCAACAGCTGAGGCAGCAAGATACCCCGTGCACATAAATTTTCTTCACTGTCATTATGAGCTGTTATCTAATGTCATTGACTTAGGTAAGGCAAAAAGTCAGAGCTGCCCAGGGCTCAAGGTAAATCCTTAGCAAACAAAGCCAGAGCGAATGCAGCTCCAGGGCTGCCAGTGTCCAAGATAGCAAGTTTAAAGACTGCCCTGGGCTCTGTAGAAGTTGCAGTCACCTCTCTGGATTGCAGCTGGACACTCCCAAAAACCACAGTCCCAGGTTTGGAGTTCAGTGCAACAGGCTCAGACCACACAGTATGGATCTGCACTCCAAATAACCTCATCTTTACACAGCTGATTCTGAATCTGCAGACTGAAAGCTCTCTTCCCAGTCCTCGCCTTTCGCTTGCTGAAAAATCACCATGCTACTCTCAGACCCAAACTTGGCTTAGATCATTTTCTTTGATGTGTTGCAAGGACTCCAATTCTCAAAATGAATTTCTGATTTTCTGAGATGTGGTTAGTACTTTCCTGTCACCCTGCAGGATCTCAGCAGTGACTACTGCAGTCACACAGCAGAGAAACGATACTGTTGGTAAGAGCTGCACATCTTGCAGCCAAAAACCCTCCAACAGTCCCATCCACTGTGTCATTTCTGAGGAGATATCTCCAATAATCAGAAGTGCCCCCCTTTCTTCTCAGAACAGCACTGAAGATGAGATTGGGAAGTCAGGGAGGGATACAGCTGCGCTTACCATCCAGCGAGATTCCAACCTGCGGTGAGTCACATCATCTAACCTGAGGTGCTTATTTGCAGGATTGGAGAGGTGGATTCCTTCCAGGACCACTCCAAGCTGGCAGAAGTCTCTCTCCCTTCCCTGAATGAACACATGGGGAATCTCACTCCTCACTTGGTCACTTCAGTCAAATGCAGAACAGTGGGAATCTTTCCTGTGAAAGTAAATCGTGAGGTCCACAGGGCCTCAGAAAAGGTGCTCTGAGCTTTTAACTTCCCAACACTTCTCCTTGAAACACATGATGGCCAAGAGCACAGCAGGCACTTGTATGCACTATTCTTAGCAGCAAAGGCTTCCTGTTTGGGGGCAGAAGTGACAAGGAAGATCCTGCTGCTTTAAATACTGTGAAAAGCTTTTTAGCCAAAAACATTATCAACCCATTAGGAGGGAAAACACCATCCTCCACAGCCCCATCCTACTTCACCATTCAGAAATGTCATCAGTTCCCTACTACTGCAGTAAATATTACACTCTTGAGCGAGATTATCCTCAGACAGCTCTTAGTCTACAGCAAAAGCCCTGCAAAGTCTAGTTTCTTTGGGTGACTAAGCCAGGGTTCAGATCTCTGAGCAGAGATTTCCAGATCAGGCCAATTGTGTTGTTAAACTGGGAGCTCTCTCTGTTCTTTCAAGTGCTCGCTTTCTTCCCAGGGCCAGGTACGGCCATTGTTCCCCTGGGCTCCTGCAGATGCCCATTGTTCCTCTGAGCTCCTGGCCTTTGATGCTGCAGAACAAAACGAACCGTATTTGTGAAAGGAGGGAAAAAAAAAAAAATCAAAAAGCTTTTCAATTACACAGTTGGTTGAACAGCTTGGGCACAGCTGACCACAGAGCACCAGGGTGCCGGCACCTCTCCACAAACTGGAACCTCCAGTGAGGTCTCTTGCCCAGCTGCAAAGTGAACTAAAAGAGGGAATGACCAGTAGCTGATGGTTATCTCGTGAACTTTCATTTCATCACTTCCAAATGCTCCTGGATTGCACAGACTTTGACTAACCTCCTCACACACACATTTAGTAGCTGCCAGCTGGAAAAAGCTAGAAATTATTCCCGCTTCATCCTGTCAGCATTGCTTAGAATTGGCTTGAGAAACACCACAGTAGCATCTAGATTGACTGCCTCCATCTCCAGACTCATTTGGTTGACATCAGCTCAGCCTGAGTGGCACTGGCAGAACTGGACAGAGGTCTTAAATTGTGATGGTCTTACAAGGAGGTCTGAGGTGCAGCAGCAGAGCCATGTGGAAGGAGAGCCAGTAGGCTGGGATGCTCCAGTCACAGCTGGAAAAGTTGTTTCATGGTCCAGGTATGGACCCTCCAGGTCCTGCTACGTAACACACTGTTCCTGACACCGCAGCGGTTTGGGCAAATGCAGTACTCTACCTTGTGTTCAGTATGCAGCCTTAAACGTTTTTCTCTTACTGCCAGGATGACAGATCCCAGGATGTCAGAGATGTGAGGGGTCTTCTAGTCCATCTGGGTCTGTCACCTTAGTCTGTGCTAGTATCTTCTGCAAAAGAACAGGCAGCACCAGGGAGAGAGCTCTCTGGAAGGATCAATCTATGGAAAAGGCTAATAAAATAATAAGAAAACACTTGCACAAAAAAGGGCCAGCCAGCCGGATCTTCCTGGGACAAAGGCACTCACGCTTTCTTTTACAAATATATTTTATTATTTTAATGCTTATTAAGAAATGTAACCAAGACAGACTCAGCAGCACCAGCGGCTCCTCACTGCCCAGCAGTCTGATGACTTCACAGATATGAAAACTTCACAGATTCAAAAAAAACCCACCTTTGGTCAATGCACTTTAAATACATTTGCATGCACAGATTCTCCCACCCCTTTCCCTCCCCTCCCACTGGTAACTGACAAACGGAGGGAAAACAACAACTATACTCATAAAACATTTAAATTAAAAGAGTAATTGTTTCATAGTGACAGTGTGTGCAGCAGGGTGTTCATAGTGTCTTGGTTTGCAGACCACAGAGACAACTGCTCCACAGGATGGGTCAGGAACACCAGCTCCTGAGACAGAGTGGAGGAAGCAAAGGATGTTCTCAGATCAACAGGTTCCAGTCTTGATTTTAACACATCCTTGTGTGAACAATCCCAGCAGACAAGTAAGACAGGGAGTTACACACAACAGTGCCCCAGTTTGGGGATTCTCAGTCTGTCAGGGTTAGTTCACCTCTCACGCAAATGAGGAACTGGTGTGATTTAGTTACTTTTGATGTGTTTTACTGTAAAGAAGGCCAAAAGCTCAGGGCTAGAAAGAAAAAAAATCTCTGGTATGACTCAGTGCAGTTTGATGCCCAAAACAAATTGGGAGGGAACTGACTATTAGGCAGCTAAACTTAGCAAACACCACAAGAGAGTATTCTACAGTTTAAATGCATCGCAGCACTGTTACAGCATGCTTGTCCTTCCCACAGAACGTAGCTGGATTGATTTGTTTTCAGGTAGGGCTCATGTTCATGAAGTAGAAAGGCTTTTGTTACTCCTGGACATGCTCATGAACATGAGACAATGCATCTGGAAAGGAGATAATCCATAAGAACCTCAGTCACATACAGACCATACGAAGTCAACTCTCACACATAGCAGACAAGGCTGCCCCTCTGCAGTGACCCCAGGAGAGCCGTAAGATGTACATCCTTTCCAGAGTCCTTCCTCAGCAAGTCACACCTTGGTCTCATGCCAGCACTGCTCCCCTGAGACCATCTGTGCAATCCCCATCACCTCCCAGCACATTCCCGCTCCCCTGAAACCCTCCCAAACACCTACACTACAAATCTTCCTTCACCACCAAGATTTTCCATCTAACCCTGACCTCCAGTCTGCTCTCACACCTTAGAGACTTTTCCATATCCACCAGCATCCCCTGGAGCCTCTTTTCAAAGAATAATCAAAGGTTCAGACTACTCCATGTAAGTCCCAATTCCATCTGCACAATAAGCTTCCTAGCACCGACGGAGATCAGTGGCAAACCCCTTCTTTCCGCAGTAAGCCCAGCTGTTCCACCATGCCAAACTGCTTCTCTGTTCAAGAGCTGCAGTTCAAGCTTGCACAGAGCTTTGAAATATGACTGATCCAGAAGATACTCTGCAGGACAAAGCTGTAAGTGCATTTATTTGCACACACAAAAAGCAGTGCCCTATTGAGGAGAGGGCCCCAAGAACTCTTGATGAAATTACTCCTGGCAAATGATCAAACTTAACTTTCCCCAAAACCCTATAAAGCAAACAAACCCTGGAGCCTAAGAGTCTCCAGAGAATGGTGAAATTCATGGAATGCCCTCATGCCAAATGAGGCACCACATCTCTCTGTGGCTCTGGAGCCACTTTTAGTAAGATGTTCCAGCTCAATGAAATTAGTCTCTTCTTACCCCAGCTCTTACTTTCTGGACCCACTGCTCCTTGGATTCCCAAGGAGGTCTTCTCCAGCCTCTCCTGATGATCGCCTCATTCTTCCCTTTGTCTTGGTACCATCTTTGTTTATCCAGAACAGCTATATTTTAGCAGCTAAACATTCTTCAGCTGGAATGAAAATGGGGATATGAGTGGAGAGGTTAGGAAAAAAATCACTTAACTTTCACTTTTCTAATGATCCCTGTCCTATGCAGTTTGGAAGAGAGGTACTTTTCCAAGAGTGGAGAGTGCTGCCAAGAGAAAGAAGAGCACACTTCACTGATGGGACCCTAAAGCTTTTTTTTTTTTTAAAAAAAAAAAAAAAGCCTTGAAATTACGATCCCTAGGAAACAGAAAAAAGAAATCCAAAATTCTGTTCAAAAGGCTCATGCTCCCCACAACAACTGCTTTGGAAACATCTTCTGGAGGTCCATCTCAGACATATATTTGCCAGAAGGCACACAGCATGGGATGCAGTTGCCATCCCTTCCTTCCTGTGGCTACAGACTTCCAATTCTATATAAAACATGCTGCCTCCTTATCCCCACTGCACTTCCTCCTGCACGCATCCCCCGGCCCCTTCACACACCCTCTTCACTTCAAATCTGGATCTCTGATATTGAAAGGGACTGGACACACTTGGGGGGCATCTCAACAGAAAAGCTAATTGCAAGACACCTGGAAACTCGCAGTAAGCTCGCATGGTGATCTGTTTGGGCAGGAAAGTTTTCCAGAGGGACAATCCTAAGTTTGTTGCATCAACATAGATAAACGTGATTCTTATGGCAACCAAGCAAGAAGCTGCCATAATTGAGTGTGAAGCAGCTCAGGAAACAATAGAAAGCAACCAACCGACATCAGCTGTTGAAAGTCTGATGCAACGTGGCATAAAACATTTTTTACTTTACAATGGCAACTAAAGCTCAATAGGAGCCACTTCTGCACTCGCGTGTGTTCCAGCACATGAGCCATGCTGGTATTTTCCCACACTTCCTTCCCTGCTCTGCTTCTTTGTGGACCTAATTGTTACTGACATGAATACCGGATGTAATCTTGTGTTATTCTTAGAAACATCTCAGCTCCCAACTGAGGCCTGAAGAGATCAGACCCCCATTTTCCTAACTGAGTTCCTCTGCCACTGTTACAGGAGGTCAGAGGAGCCATCCCACAAACAACCTACAGAAATATTCCATCAAGAAAGATCAAGAGTAACAAGATCCTGAGTCGCTCTACAGAGGAACTATCTACGACGTCAGTCACAGGGAAACGGCTTAGTGTTTGTTAATGGTGCTGGAGTGATAATCCACTCTTCTGACGTTAGACTACATGGAAGAGCCGTGCCAAGAAAGCAGCAATTCAATTAAACTGTGAAGTCTATTGTTCTACAAACTTGCTTGTCTTTCTGCTAAGGATTATGGTGGCAACCACATCTTTTTATCCATCTTACAGTAAGCTTCGTGCTAGCCTGGAGCAGTTACACACTTGAAGACATTCAGCATTATAAACTACTCCCCACCTTCATGTAGAGAGACTGGCAAAAAGAAAATTATCCTCAAATAAAAGTGACTTTTCATTTTAGTAGTTCACAATATTTAAAATAAACATGGAATAAGAACATACAAACCTAACTCGCTCTTCCTCAAATATAAAAATCCAGTTCCCTCTTCCTTTCTGCAAATGAGATTATTTGGCTTCTGAAAAGTTAGTGGACAGACACAAGGAAGAGTCTGGTTATGGGGATAATATTTCTGGTATTTTCAGCTAGGGAATAAGCTTCAGATGCCTGGAATTACAAGACTTTTAGTCTTCCAGTAGGACCATTACTGCCTGTCTCTCCAGAAGGCTGCTGGTATTGGACATGGATTATTTGTCTGGAAAACAAAAAACCAGGCAATCTTTAGGTAGAATTCAAGCTGATGTGGCATTCTGCTGTCCTTGAGCTACCAGGCTTCATGAGTGATACAGAAAATTATCAAACTGCTGTGAAACACCTCGACAACAAACCACATCAGTGTCTATACGTGCTGCAGCACAGATTTGCCTGTTCTCTTACACGGACAGACTACTGCAGTTTCTAAGCTGATTTCCACTATTACTGACACCTTTCAGCTTCTCAGAGCAGAAGCATCCTCTGACCAGGCAGATCCAGCTCTGTTGGCCTCTGCACCACAGGGACACCTCTGGCTTCATAGCAAAGCACATCAGGAAAAAACTGAAATCACAGGAGAAAAGGTGTTTAAATAGAGCTCATTGAAATTCCAAAAGTAAGTGTTAGGTACATGTGTGTGTTCCTCTCTACTCTGATAAAGAAGAGAATAAATCCCACAGCCTTTTGAGTGAGGATGAAAACGGACAGAATATGGAAAATTAGCCCTCACACACACATTTGGGGCCATGGGAAGAATTTGCATTCTAGGAGCTGAGGACGACAAGCACAGAGACAGAGGGGAAAACGCAGACAGTGCCCACCAGCCTACAGACAGCTCGCACACCCGATAGCTCTTCACAACACCTCGGGGCACGACTGCTCTGGTGACACAGACCACAACCTGGCAGACCTCAACCCTGTCCATCATCTGCAGCACCAAGTCCTGCTAACAGCCCTTTTGCTAAGGGAAATCCATACTACAGACTCCATGGTCATTATTTGCTAGGCAAAGTGGAGAGCTATGAAGTTATATTTGCCATGTACATCTGGAACATTGAGCGCTCAGGGAATGGATATGAGTTCTTGCCCTTCTTTTATAACTTAACATACAGTAATCTTATCAAGACAAGAAAAAAACAAAACATTCAAGCAACCTGTTGCAGTATAAGCTTTAAAAACATGATCTGAAAGACAAAATGCCATGGTTGAAGGTATCCAAAGTTCCCATCAGGTAAATTCCTTCCCTCTCTGAGCAGCTGCTGGCATCCTTCCTGACCAATAGATGTTGCTATCCCCCTTCTGTTTGTTGCAGGGCCGAAGTACTAACAGGCCCCTTTCCTGTTGCTCTTTGCAATTCAGTGAGTGCTTCCAGCCATGCTTTTATTTCTGTTGGTAAAGAAAGCAAAACCGACATACAACCACAGATACACAGTACAGCGCAATGTCACGATGTGCCCTGCATCAGCAGTCTCCCAGTGCTGAACTCGGAATGCCACCTTTGACCTTGGCACTGCTCTTGGTGACAGGTCTTTGATGGGTAATGTGTCCCTTCTTCCTTAGTCCATTTCAATGGTTTCTTGGCTTTTCTCCAGTCTAGTGTTTAGGATCATCCCAACAGTCCTGGGTAGGGACCCCTTTTCTCCACAGTGATCTGAATACACACCTCTTTCCCCGCCCCCCAACCTCCCTTTCTGCCATGGCAGAGGTCACCAATTAAAAAAAATATTCTACCAGGAAGACTTTGAAAGTCTCATCAGGAAACATCAGCTGCTGCGAAGGCTGCTCTTTCCAGATCTGAGTAAGACACCTGGGCATCAAGTAGCTCTTCACTGTGAAGCTCCCTGTTCATGCATGCATCTGAGAGAATCCCATTTTTGCAGGAATGTGGGAGATGCCCATTTGTCTCCATGTCCAGAGCATTTCCATTCTGGTGCCATTCCAAGCCAGCTTTGCATTTGTTCAAGTCCTGCTTTTCAGGATCTCTGTGAATCTCTCCATTGGTGTATACCTCTAGTGCATACTCACTGATTCGTATGCTGGCATTCTCTGCGTCCCCACCATGAGTGGAAGTCCTAGAGCTGGCTGTTCCTGCCTTGAAGGGCTCCTTCCGGCCCAGGATATGCTGGCTGATGATTTTACGGAAGGTGTATCGGAACTCCCTGATTCGGTAAGCATAAATTAGAGGATTTACTACAGAGTTGGCATGAGACAGGATAATAGCCAGATACATCAGCCAAAGGGGAGCATGGGCACAATTTGGGCAAAAAAGGGTAAAGCAGTTAATAATATGTAGTGGAAGCCAGCAGACTGCAAACAACCCAACAATGATGGCTAGAGACTTAGCTGCATGGACTTCCTTCTGCAAAGTGGAGCGAGAACGTTCCCCATGTACCATCTTGTTCTCCATCTGCTTGAGCTGTCGTCGGGCTGCCATGAAGATTTTCAAGTAGATACCAAACATGAGGAGGAGGGGCAAGAGCACACAGGCAAAGAAGTTGTAGTAGACCATGTACTCCATGGTGACCACAGCCTCAAAGAGACATGCCACCATACTGTTGCTGCAGTTGATGGGAGAGGACTTATTGGAACCTAGCTCTTCGATCTGGGAGCGATTGTGCCACCCAAGCATTGGTGTCAAGCCGATGATGAAAGATAATACCCAGCAGATGGCAATGATACCCTTAGCTCGAGAGCCAGTCACCAAGCCATTGTACCTATAAAGCAGAGGAAATGGGAATTACATCAGTATCACTCAACAAGTCCCTGACACCCAAGCAACTTCCCAATAGCCCAATGTCCCAGAAGATAGCAAGAAAGGCACCTGCTTCTTCAGACGGGCCTTTGAACTGCCATGCAGAACCCATGTAGCACAGCACAGCAAGGACTCCATGGTGACATTGTATGCCACCTATTTCCCTCCCCTTTCCCTTAGGCAGTGAACAGGTGACAGAAAAGCAAGGAAATTAGTACAGTTTTCATCTGTGTTCCTTCACTCCACCAGCCCACTTTGTCATGCACGTAGATCTTGCAGCCTGGATAATCAACAGCACTGCTCTGACCCTTGGTGATGAAGACCACTGTGGCTCTCTCACCGAAGGCTGAGGTAGTTCCTCCTTTCTGGGAAAGGAGCAGCCTTGTAGCACGGAATTGCAGGTCTGTCTTGCAATAGTTCTGTAAGCCAAATAGCACAAAAGAACTCAGAGGCACAGTGCCACCAGCCCCACGTCCCTGTTCAGGTGTGCTCCAGGGAAGTTCTGCTGGCTCAACTGCAGAAGCCAGGCTGACATTGCCTTGCATAGCACCTCACTCTGCTCCACAGCGGCACTTTCAGGAAGGCCAGCACCACCAACCTTCCTTCAACGAGACAAGTCAGCAGCTTTCCTCACCAGCCCAGCTAAGCTGACCCCATGTCTTTCTCAGAAAGGAGGAGTTAATCTGAGGACTGCTCTGACCACAGGTGTGCTGTGGGCTGCACTGCACACACCAAAGGGGAAGTCAGTGGTGGAGGTATTGATATGCCTGACTGCAGTCAGTGCCCTTAGCAGTAAGTTCTCCAACATCTGTTGAAAGAGACAATAAGCAACATGGTAAGAATCCAACAGTGCAGCCAGGGAGCTTGGTTTGTTTGAAATACCGGCCAGTTCCCAAGGCCTCACAGGTTACTGCGAGTCCTGAGCTGACTCCACCAGTTCTTCTCTCTGAAAACGTAAATCAGGGCAACGTCTAACATTTCAATGCAATTTCCTTCCCTTGGTAACACTTAGCATGGAAAGTAGATGGCTGGATTCCCACATTGTCCAGCATTGAGTCCCACACTGTACGTGACCCCATGTGTCTGCAACCGGACAACAGTAACGCTGGGCTCCCAGTGTTTACCCAACACTCCTTCTCCCTCTGTCCTCAGATTTCTCTCAGCAAACAAACAGTAACAAAAAATAATCCAACAAGGCAGAGAAATCTTTCCATCTCTCAATGAAAGTTACTCCCACAGGTTCATGCTCCCATCCCAATGCAAGTTCAAGACAGGGGAGGAGAGAGGCTGCTTGTGCCAGACACAATACAGAATGGAGATCCTGCACATGCTTTAAATCCCGGCAGATGGGCCTTGGAAAAATCCTGGCTCCACACAAGACCTGACAGGCTTGGGTCTCCCTTCCGAAGCTGCATTTCAAAATCAGAAAAGAGGGAGGGGGTGAGGGAGCCAACCGCACAATTTCTGGTACCCAAAACACACTGAAATCGTCCTTCCAGAAATGAAGGAGGGATTCAGCAGATTCTGAGAGACAGATTCCTCCAGCAAGTAGTGGATCCTGCTCAATGCTTAGGGGATGCTAAGGGCACAGCATGGATGACAGCAGGGAGCTGCTCACACTCAGACCTCATCAACACAGCAAAACAGCATCTGTGCTTTGAAATGTACATTCAGGGAGCAGGAGACTGGCTGAAGGCACTTGAAGCTTGGAAAAACAAAAAACAAACAAAGCAACCACTCTCAAAACCCTGCAGCCCTGGAATTGGCTACATCTTGTCAGAGGAATTTTGAAATTGTGCAGCTGTTATCCCACGACTAGAGATGTCCCTTCCCTTCCACTAAAAATATATTCATTACTGCTCCAGGCAAACACCCCCCCTTCTCCCTCCCTCTTACCCTCTGGGGATTCCCATGCAACAAACTTTACAAGGCTTAGGAACAGCGCTCAACCCAAGCAGCCGCCTGCTTTCCAGCTGCAGTGTATTATGCCGGCAGTGGCAATCACCAACCTACCAGCAAGCGCGTTTCCATACCGCCTCGCTCAGTACCTCCAAGGGCTGAGAGAGAAAGCTCACAGCGTCTCGTCACACAGTCTATGGCACTATGTTGGTCAGGTACCCATCGAGAAGTGTTCATTCACTTGGGAGAGATTAATTTCTAGGATCCACATGAGACACTTCTGGCTGACTCAGCTGAGGTAGGGTTATTATCCAGGTGGACGTTCCTGGACTCTTTCCTTTTGTCCACTTAGAAACGTCACCAGGCCAGCATTGAAGAGTTTGTGCACCTATCTAGGCATCTTTCTAGCCTCATAGCAACCAGGCCAGAGCTACTCTCTGTATCCTCAGTGCTGTACTGCTCTACATGGTAAGTTCAGGGATTCCAGGAAGCATCACATACACTGCGAGTTGCTAGCACCTATGCAGGAGACACAGCCTGCTGAAAAGAGCCGATCGCACCTACAGCCCATGTTCTGCATAGTTGGCAGGTGACTTTGTAGCATGTCTGATGTGTCCAGACAGCACTGGATTGCCTGTGCACAGGCAGCTCTCGCGCTTCCTGGAAATACTGCACTTGCTACACAAATGACTTCTACCCATGAAATTCCAGACACAAAGAACATTAGTGCAGAGCACAGGGCCACAGGAGTTGGGTGTGGGGACAGGGTCACCTGACTCCTCTAGAAAACAAAACTCACTTTTGCAAACACATGAAAATGTGGATGTTTTCCCCAAAATAATTTCACCTGCTCTCCCAACCATAGGTTGGTAAACTGACTCCAGGAGAACAGCTGCCCTTGGTGAAGGTACAACTCATCTGTGCTGCCTAGAGTAACTTGGCTGAGGATGTGACGCCTCTGGGTCCTTGGGCTAAGCTCTGTGTCATCGAGACAATGATTCCTGCACAACGCGTAGCACCTCATCAGACCGATTCATAAACTATGAAGCTGGGTGGAAGACAGAGCTGGTAGAACCACCACAGGGCCCCCAGGTTAAAATCTTTCCATACCCCGCATGGTATGCAGCTGGCCTAACTCATCGTCACAGCATCCAACCATCCAACCAGCCTGCTGTTGTCTTCCAAACCCACCTCTGGTTGACAGCACTGCACATCTTGGCCAGATGGCTCTGCCATGCATGGAGCGTGTTTCAGCCACCTTTACTGCATCGCACCAGAAAGCCTGCGCTTAGCATCGAGGGCACTGCTCTTTGTGAATTCCAGCAGTGCTCAATGGCTTTTAACAAATCACTACAAACCACTGTTCACTGGACACATCCACTCACCAGCCCACACCTCAGGCACCTGCAGCCATAGGGAGCAAGACAAAAGTAGGATATTCTATCCCTGTTACATGCACCTGGAAATGAGAGACACTGACAACCCCAGATCATCCAGAAAATCTTGTGGCAGAGCAAGAAACCAAACCCAGAACTGCTTGTGCACCTCCTAAACAACCCTTTCCCAAAACCGTCAGGAAGCTTTCTCCCCTCTTACCAGGTGCGGACTGATGCCAGTGCTGGTCTGTGCTATGGACACAGGGTAAGGCAGGAGCCCACAGGTGGGCACAGGGCTCTAAATGGCAGAAGCAACAACAGCAGGTAGGCACCGTTCTCTTGCTCAGCTTCCAGATGATGATCAGCTTTCATGATCAGCTTCCAGATTAAAACCTTGGTAACCGTGAGTTCCACCGTAGCCCAGGAAGCCATGGACAACTGCCACTGCTTTCAAAGCCATGCCCGTGCTTGTTCAAAGGAGGAAGCGAATTATTCTTCTTTCATATTGGGCTGAATCTGCCCATAATCTATTTGATGCAAACATGAGCGCATGCAGGCAATGCTTGTCATAAAGTCAAAAGATTTATGGCGAGCAGGAAAAGAAATAAGTCCGGATATGGCTCCAAGTGACGATAAAACATTAAATCTCTGATTCACTGATTGAGATGCTCATACATGAGCATTTGAGAAACCCTAGAGGATTAAAGCAACTGCTGAAACAGACAAAGGTCCCTTCCATGTCCTACACTTTATTCAGGGTTTGTGTTCATCTCCCCTGTTCTTCCTACCCCAGACTTTGAGAAGCAGTTCTTCATGTCCAGCTCCCTTAGCCTCTGGCAGAAAAGCATCCCAATGCCACCTCAGAGCTGCAGCTTCAGTCACCACTACTTGGGATGAATTTGTCCCAATGTTCCAAACATCAGGGAGCTAGACCTTAGTACTGCTTTCCTGGAGAAGCATCCCAGTAACTTAGGCAGTCATCTCCAAAGCAACTTCCATCAGAGGAAAAGGTCTGCACTTCAGCAAGTCACTGTAGTTGGCACTGCATGACCTGCATAAGTATTTATGCCACAGGTGAATATCTGAATCCAGCACACACAGCAAGCAGTAACCTGAGAAAACTTTTCTGTTTGGCTGCAGGAAGAAAAATTTCTCCTCTCCTTCCAGTGCATCGGACCTACCTGTCCTTCAGCATGGGAGTATCTCTACTACAGATGCCTGCACAAGAACACGTGGCTGGGCACTGCGCCCGCGGAGCACTTGCTGGCACCAAAGAGCCTGGAAAACAGCAATTGTTCTTGGCCCATGACTTCACCCTGGAGCTCAGACTCGCAGTCAGTTTTGTTGGGAACACCCAGGGGTTTTGTATCGGTGAGCACAGGTTTTCAGGTACCTGCCATGTTAGAGACAAGGTTCAGGTTTTATCCCAGACCGAACAATGGCTTGGACTCACTTCCTTGGGAGTGCCTTACTCCCACTTGCAGAGTGTCACGTCTGTATAACACCTGGCAGAATTCAGCAAAGCGTTTGAGAACTTTTGGAAAGTTAATCAAATTCTACACAATGTTTTAATCATTTGAAAGGTAGAACCCATAAAACATTCACAAATTAGTTTTCATGTATTTTTAAATTTTACATATAGATGTCTTTCCTCACTGCAATTTTTTGGGGGAAGGTCTTTTATCCACCGAAAAATCATTCCAAAGGTAACTCTAATTATGTACTGAGGTGTCCAAAACCAAGCCGTTTTTGTCTCATTGTTCTGCCTCCTTAATACTGACAGTGTGGGAATTTGTGTGGGAATACACATCCTCATATGTACACACTGAGACATGTGGTTACCTTCCTTAGAACAAATCAGACACAAAACAGTTAAAAAGAAGAAGACAAAATAAGTTTGGACCTTTTTGGTTTTGCTAGAGTGAAGGAAGTCTGATTTATTTTTTTAAGAGCATTCATCTAATGAATATTAGCAATGCCTGGTGTCACCTTTCTTGTCCTCTGAGGAGGAGAGAAGAGGCTTTCTCAGGCATTAATGGATGGGGTAAAACATTGCATCTTTATTTGGGAGAACTCACCTTCCTATGGTTTCACACATTTTTGAGATACTCAGATATTAGAAAAAGAAAAAAAAAAACAAGGATGTGAGCAGTCTCAATCATATCATATTTCCCTCACATTTCAGCTCATCAGCTTTCACTTTCTCAGCATGTCTGAGGCTATAAATCTAATGCTTATTCATCCATAAATTCTTAAGGGGAAACACAATCGACAAGTTCTTCGCTCCTACTGTAAAAGGACAAACCAACAGAGGACAAGGAGGGGGAGGAACCCATGGATCTACCTGCAGGTGTCTGCACCCAATCGGCTCCACTGTTTCTGGAGCGGAAGAGGGTGTGCTCTGTTTTTTCAAAAACAAAATAGCGAAACCAGTACCGTGCCCAGCACTGATGAAGTCTGATTTTTCTAAAAGACTCTTTGCCTTGGCTATTCCAGGAAATTAAATTTTCAAGACAATATAGTTACAGTGATATCCAAAAAAACGGGCAGAAATCCAGATTTTTAAAATCCTTTTCCTGGCAAGTCATCCTCTAGCAATAAGAGTGCTTAACCTGTCAGCAAACGTCTTCCGAGTTAGCTCATGAGAGATGAATTAAGCATTAGCCCTTCTCAAATTCATTTCAGATGCACTCCTGAGGGCTATGCCACACATGTTTCTTTGTACCATCTATCGTTAGTTTGGTTTACAAACTGAAGCCATCTATATGTAGAACCATAGAAGACTGGAGACAGTCCAATTTATAGGTAACTAATACTGACAGAATTTTCTCCACAATGGAATGGGACAGTGTTCCTTACAACTACACCAAAAGTAGAGGCTGTAACAGGTACGACTACAGGTTTGGAAACCAGCAATTCACGGTGATGTTATAGCAGCACAAGCTAGCTGAAGCAAGGCTTCAGGAAAGACTATGCTGCACTGGTCCACATGGAAAGGTAATCTATTTTTCAATAGGAAGTTTGTGTTAATCAACATAAGTGCTGGATGATCAAAGTATTCACAAGAGACTAAACTAAATCGCACAGGTCAACACAAGCAATTTAAGCTTAATAGGAGTGCGGATGTCCAAAAACTCAAACTTGAGAGCACAAAATAAGAAGTTTGTTCCATTTTTGCAGCCAGATTTGTTGTCCAGGATAGGAAGCAAGTCTCTCCATTCCTGAGAGCATGCTGCATCCTCCTAAGGACAAGACGGGAAGGAAGGAGACTCCTACACTTTCCCTGCACTGGCCTCTCCTGAGGCTTCCTCTACATCTTTCCAGCTTACTGAATGACTTGGAAGCATGGCCATACAGTATTCAAACCCAGCCCACAAAATGCAGTGCTGCTTCGCACCCACAGTCAGATAAATCCCATCACAACAATATGCTTCTGGAAAACTGAACTGAGTAGCAGCCCCTGTGCATGTGGCAAAACTTCCCCTTGTCCCACATCAGCCTCGCTGGTTGCACACGGAGCAGCAGCTAGTCATATTCAGCTTTCGAGCTCTAATATTGAAGCATCCTTTTCTTCCTTTAAACTCCAGAGCAGAGACCACAGAATAACCATCTGCAGGTCTGGGTTGGGACAAGCCTCTGCCTGGACCTAAGACATGCTTTGCTTCCAGAGGCATTGCCTAAGCTAGTCCAAACCTTCCTAAAGGCCATTTCTTCATAGCCTGCTGCCTCTCCTCCCTTCATGTTTAATGGACCCCAAGAGAAACCCCCATCTACACTCTTCACAACCCTGCTACTACAGCTGCAGGCAGAGTCCCCCATGCTCCCCATGGGGAAGCAGACAAGTTGACCTCACCCCTTTCTGCCCTCCACCACATATTGCTTTAGCTCCACGTTCCCACAGTGATCCTCCTGGTGCTGTTGGCTGCAGCTTAGGGTGCAGGTTATTGAGGTTACTGCATGATCCGGTCTAAATACCAAATGGCAGCTCCTGGGCAGTGCCGTTGCGATGCCACGGGCATACACCATATGGGGACAGAGAAGAACTGGAAAAAGAAGCAATCAGAAAATCCAGCAGCCAAGGCAGCCTTCAAGACCCAGAAAAGTTTTGTTTTTTTCAAGTTACAAGAGGAAAAAGTGCTGATCTTCACTTAACTTTTCCTTCCTCGATTCATCTCCAGACCTGTTGCTTTCACCGATGTTCATCCCTCACCACCCTAGCCCGCTCCATCCCCCCTGCCCAACCCGTGCTTACCTGAGGGGTATGCGGATCGCAATGATTCTGTCAATGGCAATAGCAAGGAGGCTGAAGATCGAACTCTGAGTCAAGACCAGGACGAAGCAGGCAATGAAAAGGCAGCCATAGAAGAAGGCACAGAAGCCAGTGCTGATGGTGATGGCAAAGGGGATTGCCAGCACGCCCACGGCAATGTCAGCAGCAGCCAGGGACACCACAAAATAGTTGGTGACGTTCTGTAAGTTGCTATTCAAATAGACTGCCCAGCAGACCAGGATGTTCCCCAGGATGGCCAGCACTGCAATGATCAGTTCCAGGATGATGTAAGCTATGTCTGAGAGGAAGTCTTCTTTCCCATGTACTAGCATGGTGAGAATGACCAGGCCAATGTGAGAACGTGCCAGAAAAGCTCAGCGTTCATATCTGCAGAGCACTGAACAGCCAAGACACCTCAAAGCTGCCTGGGGTCTGAAGAGCACTCAGCTGCCAGCGGTGAAGGTTGCTCACACGCACCCTTTTCTCCTCATAGCTGTTCAAGATCTTTACAGCAGCAGGCGTCAAGAAAAAACCCAAGGGCTTTCCAGCTCCAGCAAAGTGGATTAACCAGATGCAGAATAATTCAAACTCCAGCAGACGAATAGACAGCAGAATATCTCAAGTAAACATACACGGCTCCCAGGCCACAAAGTCCAGCAGGCAAGATGACACAGAAAGTGTATTGTATGGCAGCATCACATCAGCTGTGACTTTTTACTTCCTGTTGACAATCACACTGCTAGTCATGGCTTCCTGTCATGTATATACCTACTAGCAACATCCTCTGGTTCTCTTTTTCATCTTTTCCCACTAGGACTTGTGAAATATTCTCTTCAGCTGAAGCAAACATTCGACTTCTTCACTTGTAATTTCCTTTAAAAGAAAAACACAAAACAAACACCAACCACATACACTAAGTAATCAGCTCTATGGAGGAGATGGAAAAAGCAAAATCTCATTAAAGTGGCATATTAAACTGATAACGGATATTAAACAGAACTAGAAGAATACATCATCGGCAAAAATCTCACATTTTGTCTATCCTGAAAGCTGCAGGGCCAAACCCAAGGTTCAGGAAGGCAGTATTTCACAGTGGTGATGAGAAACAAGGGATGTTTTGTTTTCGAGGCTACCAACTGAGCTGGCACTTCAGCAGCTGCTAAATAGGCTGTCCTGAAACACGAGAGCCCCACTAATTATGCCTTGGCAAGTATTGTGGCTCCACAGAGGAAAGGTGGAGGAGCCTTTCTACATACACCTGTCTCCCTCTGATCACAAACACAAGACTTGAGCCATTACATGCTGCTCGCCCTCATGTACTTCACCACAAAAGCATGCTGCTCTGTGATGACACGAACCTTCATTCATGAGGGGGTTATGTTGCTGGCAACGTGTGGTCACCACTCTGTTGCCATACCCAGTCGTTCCTTCAATGCACAGACACTGGAACGCGATCAGCAGCAGGGAGAATAGTAAGAGGTATGTCAGACAGTGACATCTTTGAGGACTTTCCTGCTGAGCATGCACACTCTCTGTAAGGGTCTCTGCAGGTTCTCCTCCTGCAACGCCATCGTTTTTCTTCACATAAATCTTTATCCTATAAGCAAACCATTTACTTGTTATACCTGCATTGTCCACAGCATTTGTTGCATCCACAGATTCAGGTCAGAATCATTCTTCAACTACAAGCAGCCAGAAACACATCCACCAAGATACACATCTCCCAGCAACACACACACAGGCACAGTGCCAAAGTCATCTCTCAAGTATACATTCATGTTCCTGCAGAATCATGCCCACAAATCTGGGACTAAAGTTGGTGCTGCCTGCAAGGAAACATAGTCCCTACAGCTGCCATTTCATATGAACAGATACACATCGTCTACATGCTTGCACGCCTCACTTGCACACTCATCTTGCAGGTCACCTTGTACCTCTGCTTTCAGATATAGGTGCATTTCACCACAGTTTCAGCTAAAAATATAGCAATGGAGAATGAAGTTCCCTGAGCTTCGTGCCACAGCCGAGAGATAATTGTTTGCTGTCCTACTCTGTCACTTGCAGAGTGGGTTTTAAACCTTATTTAGCAAGCTTTAGCAGTACTATTTTCTCATTAATTTAAGAAAATAGCTACTTGAAACATCAGAGGGCTGAGGAAGAGGCACAGTACTAACTGATAAAGCACTCGAGCTCAGTTTCAGATGCAACATGAACCTCCAGAACAAAAGATGTTGGGGACCCCGTCCACAGGTGATCTGGTGAGGTCTAACCCAGCAGGGTTTCATGCCTTCACAGTTTACTCTGTTTTCAAGTCAGAAACCTAATTTCTCAGGATAAAATAAAAGGGTAAAGACAGTGATAATAAAAGAAAATATGATTAACTTGTGATTCACATCTGATCTCAGGCACATAATCTAATTTTAGACCTTTCATTGATTTAGAGCTCTATTGCTAATGCTGCATTTGAAAGGAAAGTGAGTGATTCTTGGTGGTTTGGATGTGCTTCAAAAACCTCGCTTTTTCTCCACCTTCAGCAATCTTGTTTATCTGTTGTTTGGTTTGCGTGGAAGAAATCAACAGAAGAGATTAGTTTGTGATCTAGCTATTAAGAGGAAGATATCCATTTAATATTTTCTAAAGAAAAAAAAACCCCAGAAGTCTCTATATTGTCCATCTCCCTTTAGCAAAAACTCCGGTTTTCCACTGACCTCCTAAAGATTGCTTCTACTTTCTTGAATTTCAGGAATGTCAGTGATACGCTTCTACATCCCTCTGCTAGCATCTGATTGTCCATTACAAATCCCAACAGGTTTGTTTCAAAGCAGTGATACTGAAAACTAACCCCACCTCTAGCTTGGCTTCCAGGGAAAGGGATTAGAATTGATATAAAATAGAAATAAAGAAAATCTGGAGGGAGAGAAAACAGAAGGGCCAAGACAAAAAAACAATGCTTTGTGCGCGTGTGTGAGCAAGAAAGGGGAAAAACAATAGGAAAAAACAAAGTAGGAGTAAAAAAAACAACCCAACAAGGGAAGCACTGGGCAAAAGAGGCCTGTAAGAGAAAGACAGCGTGTGTACCTGGCAGAGGTACGACACACGGCTGCGCCTGAAGGCTCTGACGCGGGTGCAAGCTCCCGTGTCCCTCAGCATCACGGCAGCAGAGACGGCGATGGGGTACTACTCCGGCAATGGAGCAGGGAGCATACACCTCTCCGCCTCCTAACCTGCTCACGTTTCCATGCAGGTCAAGCTCATGACCAAACTCTAGTGTCAGGACAAGTTTAGAAAAATTTAGCGAATTACTGTGACGTACTTGGGCCCAAACTGTTGCTATGTAAAACAAAACCATCATAAACACGCCCACGAGCTCTTCTGAGATGAAGTCAAAAGAACTGAAAAACGGCTTTTTGAAAGAAGCCAGCCTGAGAACTGGCCACGTTAATCCTGATGCTGAGAGGATTTACTTGAAGTCCTGCTATGCTGCTCTTGCACCTTATATTCACATGACATACACCTCATGAGGAGGATCAAAGTGAAATTACTGGGATATTCCATTTCAGAGCTTCCTTTAGTAGGATTCTGAATCCATATTAATCCCAAATGCATTTTGTTTAACCTGACTCTTTCAATGGCTCATCTCAAACTCATTTTCCAACTGGTCACAGAGGGAAGTAACAAACCTACGCTGCGGAGGTCCCCCACATACTAATCATTCAGCACAAAGACAAAGCTGGAATTGCCTACCGCTCTGCATGTATCCTGAGAAAGCACGATGCTGGAATATGAAGTTTAATGACCACATCACATACTGTTTTCTGACACAATAAAGCTTTTAACTTTCTACTTCAACTGTTTGTTTCATGGTCTGATGTCAAATTTGAATTTTTAATCTCCGAATTTGTTTAGTCCCTTGTTTCCCACCCCCCTTCACAAACAGCATCCTGATACCTCAAGCTCTAGCCATTTATTCCAAAGCAATCTGCGAGATGTTATATCCAGAGGAGGACAAGATGTCCTTCTGCCCTCTGCTCTCAGATGAGCTGGAAAACACTTAGAGAGTTCTGCAGAGGCAGCACATCTCAGAAGAGAAGTGACTGGAGCTGAGCAGGTGTCCCAGCCACGACAAAACAACATTTTGCATCTGCTTCAGCACCAGTGCTTCTGCAGCAGCCCCTGACATCAGGAAAAGCAATTATCAGCCACACAAACCCAGCACATCAGAGGCCTCATCAGCTACTTACAGAAGGTGCCACAACCCAGGAGGTTCCCATGTTCAACCCAAACTCACCCATCCTGCTTCATTCATTTCTTGCAGTGTCAGTCTGCCATAGCTTTCACCCAACATGATAACAATGGTAGGAGTATTTGCAACTTGCTTTAAGACAAGAACAGGCTCAGTCTTTCTGCTCGTATGGCTAGAAATTTACTGCACAGTGACAAAATGAAATACACACTGCTTAGAGAAGAAGATATATATCCAGAGGCAATACAAAATTTATTATAGAATCATCTACTTCATGTAAGACCTAAAGGCTCATCGACCAGGTTGGACAAGACAAAGTTAATTAACAACCTGTTTTACTCACCAAGGAAGTGTGTATTTAACATCTCAGGCCCTTGAGGGATCAATATTGGAAGCTTCTTGAAACTTAAGAAAAATAACCTGTATCACACAACCTGCTGGACAGCTACAATTAGTATTTCTTCTTAAGCTCGTGTTTTATTTTGTTAATTGGATTAATTCTTTCTTGATACCCCGGGGCTATGTTCCAGCCTTTTCCCCATTATTAAATAAACCTTTATTGCCACTCACAAACCTGTAAAGCTGTTGCTCTGTTCGTTTTTAGTGACTTGGAACACTCTGTTCTCTCTCATATTTCAGCCCCAATGAAAAACTGCTTCTTGAAAATTCAATAAAGCTTCTGAACAGCATGTTTACATGAAGCAATTCACCACTGGAGCCTAAGCAAGCTTTTGTTTGGCATCTCCAGTTGGCTTTGGACTAAGGTGTTGCCCCTTCTCTCTCCTGAGTGTCAAACGGATGGAGGTGAGCCCTTGGCCGCTGCTTGGTTCAAATCACCCACCTCAAGCAAGCTCATTTCCTGCTCTTGGTCCCTTCAGGCTGAGTTCAGGCATCCCAGTTTTGGACACGCACACTCTGTCACACTGGTACAGAGAAGACGCACCCTCTGCTCCGTGTGCCAGGATGACACCTATGACAACGTCTGTGATACTTCAGTTTGACAGCTACTCTCAGACATTAGCAAAATCTCCAAGGGACCAGCAGCCCTCAGGGCACCCCAGCCAGACTATGGGCATGCAGGTGACATGCCCTAGCTTCCCCAGGCTCCAGAGGGAATTGGTTTCTCCTCGTCTGCTTCAAGATGGGGTAAGCAAGGCAGCAGCCAGTCAGGAGGCCAGAGGGGAGTCTTCATCAAGGCTCATTCCACAGATCACAATCTAGCATCTCCTTTTGACAACATGACCCTTCCCAGGTACCAGCCACGTACAGATCACCTCACTCCCTTAGGGGAAACCCTTGAATTCACACATGGCTGTAAGCAGAAAAATTGCTGCTGCTAAATCATTTGTTTCCTACTTTCCAAACCCTGGAGGGGGAGATGCTTGTCGGTTTTTATCCTCTCTTTGAAATCCCTTCAGCTCAAAGAGAATCTCCCTATCTTTTAAATCAAAGACTCAAAGAAATCTTGTCTCTCCCCATTTCTTTAGAGGATCAAGTCACAACAAATCAGCCAATGTGCTCACAGGCAGTACACAAATTTGCAAAACAACTCAGGCTGTAAAACACAACGAAAACAGCTGTCCTTTGAGGGAGAATGATAGGGAAGGCAGCAGTAGCACTTTTCTGAGTTGCTCAATGGTTTCCTTTCTGAAGTTTGATATTTTATGAATGCTTTGGGTAGAGTGGCTTCCCCGTGCCCCTGAGTGCTCACACAAAGCCAGTGTGCTTGTAGCTGTCAGAGAGCATCCTTGCTCCTGCTTTCTCTACGGATGAAGAGATGTGGTTGGGTGCGGCAGAAGAGAGGAGGAAGGAGGCACCACCCATCTATCTAAGACATACTTTTTCTGGTTCGCCTATTTGCTTTATTATTGGCTCCTAGCTAAATGATCTTTAGGTCATCTGCTTACAGTAATAGGAGGAAATTAAATATTAATAATAGACTATTTCCCTCTAGACTGCTCTTTGTTAACAAAGGGTACAAGTGCAACGAAGCAGGCAAAATTATCAGTGCACCATGCTCTTGGTTTTCAGGTACCTCGAGCACTTGTGGTTTCCCTCAGCCTTCCCTGGAGTTACAGATGCCCAGCATCCTGCACACCTCCCCTGTGTGGACATCCATACAAGTGCAAAACACAGTGACATTTGGAAATCCTGTTCTATCTAGGGGCTTCACACGGCAATCTGACCCTTCCAGAGGATGGTTTCAGACTTCATCCAAAACATCATCTGAGCCACTGACGTTCTGACTGCAAAAAACTCAGGGCCGAGGATATTTTGAAGAACAGAGCTTGTCCCTGTTTGGGGAGTGAAGTCTTCCTCTAGTGTAAACCCTACAATGAGGTAACAAGGTTTCTGGATTGGCTTTGCAAATTCTCCAGAAATACTGAGTAAAATGAGGGCTTCAGCTTTCTGAAACTTGGTCTAATCTCCTCTTACAGGAAAGCAGAAGCCCTCCAAGACTTAAAACCTTCGCTCCATGTACTTGTGAAAAGCAAAAGAAATGGCTCTTCAGAGATCTGTACTGCTCCTGATCTTTGTTTGTCAGTTCAGAAACGGGGAAGAGGGACAACATTTCTGCTTTACATTTCCGCTTTACATTTCCATCAGGCCAAAAAAGGAGGCTATACTCACAGAAAGGACAAGCACGGTCAATCTGAGTGTAAAGTTTTTATCAACTAGGGGATTACCAGAGACACCCATACCGCTGCAGCAGAAATAGTAAAAAAAAGCTTAATAAAATCATACCCTTCAAGCCTGTCCCATGTCTCTCTTCTCCTCCTGTCTGTACCCCATATAAAAATCATAATAACAAAAACACCCAGAAAGTAAAACCCCTCTGGACAACAAGCAAAGGTCACAACGCAGATGGGCTGGCAACAGGAATGGCTAATCCAAAACCAGTATTTCAGCTTTGCCTTTTGCCCTCCAAGTGCTAGAAGTGGATTAATCTTTATTGCAGTAGCGGAAGAGAAGACTAGAACAGAACGCATTTGATCTTTTTTTTTTTCCTAAGTGGATGTTATAAATGTTTAAAAGCAAGAAAAAAACCTCACAGTAATTACTCCCATTCTAATGGTCACAAAAAGCCAGGGAGGGCAAAACTAAGTAAGGCTGAATGACCAGCAGTTAAATAAGCCAGATCAAACAAACAAACAAAAGGGAAAAGCTTCCCTGTGCTCACAAGAGTAAAGTCTCACCGGGCAGCAGGCATCATGATATATTGCCAAAAGGCACAGAAACACGTTGGATTTTTGAGCAAACTGCTTGCATCCAGGACTGATGATGTCAATTTACCTACAGTGGCTTTTCAAAAAACAAAAAATAGAGCATTTGGATAAGCCTTCATAAGACAGACATGTAAAAAAGCATAATTAAAACCATGTACCATGACCAGAATAAGTTACTACTGCCAATATCATCCACCATGTCTCTGAGGAGCCAGTTTTCCTTTCCTGTGCGAGGGAAGAACTCAAAAGCGAACTTGCCTCCCCACAGCCCTTCTAAAGCCAGCTGTGTTCACACATAAGGAGCATTTCCTTGAGGAACAAAATAAGAGAAACAAGGAAACAGGATATCAAGAAGAGGTGACCCACTGAGGAATACAGGCAAGGGAGGAATTTGCTCTGAAAATATTTATCATATTGCTAATGCATCCATTCTGGTATACTTTAAAATAATGGAGGAGACTTCTCTCCAGACGTGACTTCACCTCTCATTTCTATATGAAGACAGGCAGTTGAGAATTGTGCACATCTGTTTGTTTTCCTGCATTTTTATCCAGTTGTTCCCAAACCCTATTTGCCTTATCTGACTACAGGTTTGCTCTCCACCAAGCCTTGTGATCCCGGCTCCCCTTCCTCCAAGCAGCGTCCTTCTGCAGGTTGCAAGTCCTGTTTGTGTAAGCTCTGCCAGAGAAACAAAACCTCACTCTACTCCAGCGCAGGGAGTGCTGTTGTACCAGGTCAACCAACATCCCATCCTCTACAGTAGAAGGAACGTGACTCTTTCCGTCTCTCTTCACGTAACTTAAAATTATTCCCTAGCTGTCCTTCCCTATCCTGATGAAGGCACTG
The DNA here is from genome assembly GCF_009769465.1 of Tauraco erythrolophus. Classification (NCBI taxonomy): domain Eukaryota; kingdom Metazoa; phylum Chordata; class Aves; order Musophagiformes; family Musophagidae; genus Tauraco; species Tauraco erythrolophus. The sequence continues at coordinate 5,467,400 of NC_141483.1, read as the reverse complement.
TACCACTTGAACAGGAATGAGCAAATTCTACCTGCCTCTGAGCCAAAGCAAAGCTGCCTCGCTGCATTAGCTCATCCACGCTCATACGCCGACCCCTCTGAGCAAGGGTTGCTACTGAGGACTCACCATGAAGCTCCCATCACCGCCCAAGTGGTTTGACTCATACCCACCCACAGTACGACCACTCAGCTGCTAACAGCTCATCACATCCTTCCTCCCCAACTTGCTCCCTTCTCTTATCCGTTTCAGCAGTGACGCAGCGGCAGCGCTCAGCCCGAGCTCTGCAGAGCCTGGCACGGCAGCAGGGCCCGTCCAACACCCCCGGAGCTCCCCCGTCCTCTGCCTCTGCACAGCCCACCTCGCTGCCGGCCGTTGGTCTATACGGGCTGTCCACTGCTGGCTCAACCATGGAGATCGACCACGTGCTCCCTGTGCCGTGCGATACCGGCTGATTTTCGGCCAACGCAACAAACCCTATTCCCTCCCATGCCCCACAGTGTGTCCTGCACCCCCGGGCTCTGCACCAGGATGTTTTACCCAACTCATTTCACCTCAGTTTGTCAATCAGCTACCAGTGAAAAAGCATTTAGACAGAGAGACAAGGCTGGTGGTGTGTGTTCATCCCAAAACCAAGCAAAAGCCCCAATAACAAATTTTCTGCCTCCTGAGTTTGTTTCCAGCAACCTTCCCTCTTCCATTTTTTAAGGTACTTACCCTGACTCGCTAACGCTTGTTTGCTCTGTGTCACACCTCATTATCCCGTTAGTGTTTCTGTCGCAGTCCCAAAGCTATTTAAGACATATTTAGGACTCCACCACCCTCAGTGGCACATAGGACAGAGTGGAGTTGATGCTCTGAGGATGTCTCGAGGCCACATGCCCTTACTTTGTCCCTCCCTCTTCTCTTTGCTATGACTTGCACCACACTTCTGCCACTCTTGCAGAGTGACTTGCATTTTCACTGCCACAGTCAGCCGCGCAAATACGAGCCTTTCTAGAGGAACTTGAAGCGACTTCCCCTCCAAGTCCTTGACTATAATCCGATTTATTAAGAACTCTCCAGTGTCACTGCTTACTGATGCAAAGTCTCAGTGTTTAGCAGGTGCTCTGAGGACTCTAACACAGTCCTTCCTTCATTTCCTAAGTCCTTGTGCTGCGGTAAAAGCACATCCGCTCACGAGTAACAGCCTGCCCTGCTACCCTTGCCCGCTTCCTCCTCTGCTCCGGCCAGAGGCGCAGATGTTCTGGGGTGGAGAGTGCATGCAACTGCTGCTGAAAACGACACTTCTAGTCACCGGTTTCTCTCCTTCTACATCAAACCATGGCACTGGAGAACCAGTAGTGATTCATAAATCACTTCTGAAAAAAATTTTACCAGACTTGCTAGCTGTTTATGAGTTAATGTGCTTGTCTAGAGGAAGCAGAAAGGTGAAGAGAGCAGCAGCAAGTACGCTGCTACAATAGAGACACCTCGACCATGCTGGGGAAGCAGCCCTTTTCTTCTGTGAAAACTTCAGACATTTTACAGTTTCTGCACAATAAGAGATCATAAAAAGCTCCAGCTGTAAAGAAATCATTTCTCAAATGCATGACAGCCATGATCCTCACACCTTGCTGAACAAGAATAAACCTAAAAAGACTCCCAAGGCAAATTCCTTAGGGACTGTGGCATTCGACTCCAAACACAAAAGATGTCAGTCAAGCATGGATCCCAGGGACGTGCCCAGGACAGACATCTCCAAGACTTTAGGATGGTTTCTCTCAAACGGACTGCGTCTGTCTCTTGCCTGCCGTAATCGTACAGCTAGACGATACTGTGGCTGCATGGAGGAAAAGGAAAATCTTCTTTTGGGAACGCAGTAGGAAAGACAGCAACAACTGTCCAGGAATCCTCTTTCCAGTCTTCAGTCCATGAATATAGCTTCTTACCTTTCTATATCCTGCAAGAGCTGACACCGTACAGTTGTACCAGAGAAAGAGAGTCACGTAACTACACTGAATCTGCCAGAATCCTCGATGTCTACCTATGGTATAACCCTACATGAATCAATGGTCAAGCAGAGTTTGGATCAGCATTTAGCAAGACACAGGAGGACATAACCAAAAGATTAACATTTTTTAGGTGTTTGACAAAGTCAGGTGCCTCAGTTTTAACAGGTCCAGCTAAAGAGGCCTGAGTTCTGGGAGGGAAGCACTTTTTCGAATCAGAGTATTTTAAGGAATCCCTGACTAGGTAGCCACTAGCACGGGTCATTTTTTGCCAAAAATACAGGCTGCACAACATTTAAGAAACTTTTCAAAAGTCAACGTGCTTCCCTGCACATGCTTCAGGAACTGTAATGCTGCTGGTGCCAGCCCAAGTCACTCTGATGTTATTTTCCATCGTCCCATTGAACCTGGGCACTGATCTGTGCATCAGACGTATGTGGAAACTGTAATTATTCAAAATTGATTTCAATCACGTGCCTCTCTTCTGAAGATTGTATTAAAGAGCCACATACCTCTTAGCTGCCTTTTATCCTGGGGAATGTTTCCTGTGGAAAATCCCAGTCTGTGCCCAAGTATATGGATCTCTTACTGAAACCAAAGTTGTTATCACCACAGAATATGATATTTAACAGCCCACTTCCCTTAACTGCTTAATCTCAACAACTGATTCATACCAGGATCTGATAATCGTATTCTGGGGAAACCTCAATAACCAAAACGATAGGTGAATTTGTAGAGGACTTTCCCAGTACAAGAAGGGGGATGTGGGTAACAGGCCAACGTTACAGAAGAGACAGAGAGCAGAAACACTTGTGCTCCCCTAGTAAGAAAAAAAAAAAAAAAAAAAGGAGGGAAAAAGGGGGAGACAAGAAGCGAGAGGAGAACATAATAGTCTAAAACCAAACCAAAATGGCTCCAAAGAAGCAAACCCAGGAGAAATATGGGAGAGACTCTGAGGTCTGGACACTAAACAAGGAAAGAAACTTCTAACAGGGAAAACAGTGCAAAGCTCACCACTCCCAAAGGGACGCATCAAAAGAGCAGAATGAGACCAAATTTCACTTCCCTCTGTTCAACAGCATTACTCACTCAAACGCATGAAGGACTTTTGTCCAGGGAGATACGCAGACGTGACCCCCCAGCTGACGCCAGTTCAGGTTCAGCTGAGCTTCGAATGGTTCCACCAGTGAAAGATCCCTCTCCTGCCCTCCTTGAAGAGCTGCTGAACGAGCCGCAACTGTCCCTGTGAGCGTCGCCAGGGATAAACACCGGGGACGGGGAGACAGAAAACGCTGTGTCTCAGCTAGCCGGCAGATGAAACAGCCCCAATCCGCAAGTACAGAGGCCTCCCAAGAATGCCTGAGTGCCTTCCACCCTGGATATGAGTGCAATCACAAATGCTAATCAACATACAGACAGGAGCCCAGCATGTCATTCCTCACGTCTCCAAAGCTTCAGGAAAAATCCCCCTTCCTCTCCTTGTATCAGAGAGGGACAGGAAGATTCCCTCATCCTCTGTATGCCTTTTCCTCCCCCCTGTCCCTGGCTCAAACCATCCCTGCAAGAAGTTTCACTCCCCACTAACTTCTCCATTGTCTCAGATGCATTGTTTGCAAATGTTCCCTAAAAATGCTAGGTAAAGTATTCTTGTTTCAGGTCTTTCCACATCCCTATGTAACACCTGGAATTTATCTTGTTACCTGCCAGATAGTGATAAACCTACTGCATGCAACCCCTGACTTATCACCTAAGGTAAATATAATTCATCTTGTAGCTGTCATTTCTTGTCAAACCTTGCCTTCCACTGCTGCATTTGTAGTTGTAACAAATTACTTATTTTATTTGGGCTTGAAATGTGTAACTTAAAAAAAAAAAAAAAAAATTAAAAACTCCATCAGCAAGAGCCCCAAAATAAACATAAAATTTCCAATGTGGCCTTCCTGGCACTAGATTTACTCCTGCTTTTTGGGCAAGGAGGCTCCAGTACTCTGGCTCTTGTGTATCTTCTACAATGGCATTTGCATATGCTTTACATAAGATACATTGTATTTTATGCTACCTGGTTAATTCCTGTTTTCAATAATCAACCAACAAGTCCAGTGATGAAAACTATCCTTTCTCCAGAACCAGTCATAAACGGAACTGATAAGGTTTGAGTTAGTTGCCTAAATGTAAGTGAATAGTGAGGTGTAAAGTGCTCTAGGCTCCCACCCGAGCCTCTGCTGTCACTTTAGAGAGGCACGTGCCTCCCTCAGGTCCCATCCTGTTCGCTGCCAGCCCCATCGGCAGGTCTCACATAGCACTAGATGTCTGTTTACAGCACCCGGACCAGGTCCCAGGTGTCCCGGACAGGGAAGGACAAAGCTTGCACTCAAACACGCTGCACACTGTTAACGCTTTTGCCTGGCAGCAGCGATCACCTCGAGCACGTGTAAGTTTTACAGAAGCCACCTTGATGCGTTTGGCTTTTCTCTGAACTCTCCTAAGCACTTAGCGGCTCTTCAGCTCTCTTCACAACCTCATCGCTGCGTGTTTATCCCAACAGCTCGATCCTAACTTTGCGATTGCATCCCTATACGGAGCTGCAGTGCAGCCCTCCCATGCTGCTGTGGATCTCCAGCCATACCAGGCACACAGCAGTCAGGTTTCATATGATTTGCTCCTTACAGAACACAGGGTGAGAAGTGTAAGAGATCACACCTTTATTCACCCACGTTTACCAAATACCTGCACTGGCTGAAGCCCTTCTAAATACTCTTCGCTGATCCTCTGTGGGTTGCCCACTGTGGTCAGGATGAGGAATGAGATTTAAGCTGGACATCAGGGTATCTCCTGCACACCAGGAAAGTAAGGAGTCTCCACTGCATGCCTTTAGGAGCAGGATGGAGAAATAGCTGTCAAGAATGGTAAAAGCATAGCTGATACTGCCTTTGGGCAGAGGCATGGATTAGATGACCTCGAAGTACCTCCTGGGGATATTTTCCATAATTGAGAGTTGTATGTGCCATCTGTCCATTCTGATCTGCAGATTTACTTCAGAAAAAAAAAAAAGTGCAATACAACCAATAATTATTCCTGAGACAGATGCAACCTTTGTGAGGGGAGAGGCATCTTCTGATTCCATAGAGGAAACAGAAGCCTTCAGAGGTTAAACCACCTTCTGCATATCTGCCCAGATCCTCTTGCCCTCCCAAGGCAGAACGCTGCCAGTTCTTTACCCTGAACAGACCAATCCTTGATATTCAGCTACACAAGCATCTCATTAAGTAAGCAACTTTCTCTGCCCTTTTAAAATGAGCAGAGAGGCAAGGAACTGATGCCATTCTGTTCAAATAGCTTCACCAAGGCTGTTGAGGCACACTGATGCAAAACCTGAAGGTGATCCATGAGGCAACCAAGCCTTCTGGTCCTAAACACCAGACGCCAATGAAAGGGAATAACTCTCCATTGACTTGTGAGAATCCTTCCCGATTCCTTGACACACAGCTCACAATCTCTTGGTTTTAGTTTCGAGTCCAGCAAAAAAGAAAACTTTAATAGCCCATCTCTATTTTCAGACGGAAAGCACACAATAAAGAAGGATTCATAGATTCATAGATTCATAGATTTCTAGGTTGGAAAAGACCTTAGAGATCATCGAGTCCAACCATCCCTAATCCACATTAAACCATATCCTCAAGTAGATCATCCACCCTATTCTTAAACACATCCAGGGATGGGGACTCAACCACCTCCCTGGGCAGCCTATTCCAGTGGCTGACACCCCTTTCAGAGAAGGACCTAGAGAGTTATTCACCATCCAGATCAGATGGAGAGAATGAACAAGAAGAGCAGAAATCTGTTCCAGCTGAAGACAAGGACAAACTTTGCAGGACACAAAGAGAGATGCTGATACCCCCCTTCGGATGAAAAACACCTCACTCACAGCTGCACAGAACTCTTTGAGAGAGCTTAGCCACACTACGCCTTGCCCCATCTCGTGTAAAAACGTGGGTGGAAATGTCAAACCTAAGCGAAAAGCTGAAGCATAGTGAAAACAAGTGTTTTGGTGGAAAATCTGTGAAGCCTTAAACATCCTGTAGAGACAAGAAAGCATACAGCCATCAGTCACCCAGGCAGAAAGGAAGTGGTAAAGGGGGGAGGTTTTCCCTCCACACCAGATGGAAAAGCTGCCAAGCTCAAGATGGAAGGGGATGTACTCAGCCAGCCAGCCTGGACCCTCCAGAGAAACACAACAGAAAGCAAGACTGAAGATTCAAACCAGTCCCTCCAAACCTCCTGCTGGACTGAGCTTTTCCCAGTAGTTCTTAAGAGGGCTTAACCACATGGCTCTACATAAAATCCATTATTGAAGATTAAACAAAAAAGATGAATAGCTTTCAAAAGTTGATTACATCCAAACGCAATAGTGCCAGCAGCCCCTATGGAAACATCCTATTAAAACATCAGCAAAAATAGAAACGCAAACATGGGAGATCTGGCAGGAGGCTTTTCAGCTCGGATCTTTAGTGCCTTTTGCACCCACTGACAGAAGTACAGAGGCTAAAAACATCATTACTGGGCTGACATCCCCTGACCTGGTACAAGATGATGCTGATTTTATTTTTTTATGTTTAAAAATACATATGGAAAGTGGGACAGATTACGCATGTGTGTAAATTACAAACTTACCAGATGAACAGCATTAAAAAGGCGACCTGTTTGCCTTCCCCCCCCGGCACAGGTCATTTTTATTTTATATACACATATACATGTTTGCAGTTTGTACCCATGTGTTTTCTCTACAAATTCAGAGGCTCATAGCTTTCCTGGTTAATTCAGAATTTAATCTATTTGCTGCATTAGACAAGATTTCATTTTCATAGTATTTTTGTGATGTGTGATTACATTTATATTGATTTTTTAATTGAGATTCAAAATAAGGTATTTCTTCCGCAGATCTAATTCGATTGAAATATTTCTCACATCCCTGTTGGTCACTTTATCTAATCTTTTTGTACTTCACTTGGGCAATATGCTCTGGGGGGTGTCTCTCTCACAGCAGGAGCTGGCCATGCTTTCTTTCTCTCTGTTAGTTTCTCTCATGCACAAGAATGAATATATCAATTGCTGCAGTTCTTGAGTTACACAGATCTGAGACTTAGGAGCCTGATAAGAAACCTGAAAACAAATACATCCAAAGATCAAGTTATCTAACAGTTGACCATCTGCTTAGTAAAAAGCAGTTAATAGAATTGCTCTAACTACTTAAAATTATTTTCCTGACTGAGTCATGTTGTTCTCTTTAAGTTAACCCTTCCTGTCTCCTCTGTGGGCCCTCTGCCCAAAACAGTTTTGAAGAGGGTGCTCGACCACCTTCACTACTTTCAAGCCATAGCAAAGCCTGCAATAACCTCTGCACTCGAAACTTAGCCCCAGATCACATTGCACCAGGACACAGAGAGCATTAAAACAACTGTGGTGCTTCTGGGCGACACTTAGACCACAAAAACGACCATGCAGAAAAACATCCTCCCAGGAGCATCCCCCGTGAGGGCACCACACACCAGCACATACACGGCAGGAACACACCTGCTGCCTAATGCACTCTTCCAGGATGGGCTGCTTGGACCTGCATGAGAGCAGGTCAGCCCGGCAGGGCCCTGGAGCCCCCTCCGCCAGGGCAGAAAGCCTTCTCACACATCCTCCCAACAGCCCTGGAGAAACCGGCACCTTGCAGCCTGTTCCCCTTTCCTTCATCTCCCCTCTCCTCCCAGCCCAGAGACACTAGGCCCCTCTGTGACTGGCAGCTCCACGAACATATGCGCTGGGTACCACGGCTCAGAGAGCTCCCGGGCACGGCAGAAGGGATAAGGCTGAAAAACTGTTCCAGTCGCTTGGCACAGATGAGCCAGGTTCTGGGCTTTCCGGGGCAAGGAACAGGGTAAGATCGCACACAGGTGTAACATCATCTGTTCAGTCCCTGCCCTTTTTGCCTCAGTGTGATTGCAAAGTGCATGGAAATCTCCTTTGTTAAACACCACGGAGAACTTCACGGGATGCAGGGTGCTGCCATGGAATCACTATTTTACAATAAAGCACACGTACAAATACCAGCTGAAGGGCTACGAGGAGGGCTGGGTGCAGGGGGGCAAAGTCCAGCGCTTGATGTTGGAAGGGAGATCCGTGGAGCAAACATCTCAGAGCGCGGGGGTGTGTCGGGAGGCTGACAGCTGGGAATCAGCACGGTGCGAAGAGCACCGGCTCCCACGGCGGAAAAACCATCCGAGCCGGCGCAGGGGAAAGTGGTGGCAAAGAAAAATCGCCCCCGTCTCGGGGCAGGGGGTTAGGCGGCACCGAGAGCGCGGCGGGCGGCCACTTTAAAAACTCGCGGGAGAGGCAGGAGAGGGACCGGGGCTGCCGCGAACACGCCGAACGACGCGAGGGAAGTTGAGCCGCCCATAGCGGCTCCCAGGACCGGCGACCGCCGGGCCCGGGATGCACCAGCGGGGCGCGGGGGCTGCCCGCACCGCCCAGGCGGGAGGAGGCAGCTGGGCGAGACCCGCAGCCCGCCCCGGCCGGGAGGTCCCGCTCCGCCCCGAGACCTGCACCCACCGGGCACCCACCGCCCCTCACCGTGGAGCCCGGCCGCGGCGACGTCGGCATCACCCACCTGCCCTCGGGGCGCCGCTCCGCTCCGCTCCAGCCGCGCCTCCGCCGCCGCGCCCGGGAGCCGAGTGGCGGTGCCGGCCCGCCGGGCGCTGCCCCGCTCCCGCCCCGCGGCGCCCCCCGCCGCAGCACGCGGGGCCGGCGGCAGCGGCGCCCCCTGCAGGGCGGCGCGGGCGGCGGCGGGGGCGGCCCCGCTCCCGGCGGGAAGGAGGCGGCGGGTGCCGCGGGGCGGGAGCGGCGCCCCGAGGCCGAGCGAGCGGCGCCGGAGCCGGCAGCCCCGCAGCTTTACCTGGCGGCCGGCGGTAGCCGCGCACCGGGGGCTTCGCGCCAACAAGGCCCGCTCGGAGCAGCGTCTCGCGACGCGGCCGAAGGAGAGGCTGGCACTCACGGGGGGAGGGCCCGCTCCTGCCGCGAGGGACCCGCGAGTGACAGAAACGGGCTTTTGCTGCGCTCGATCTGCATACAATGAAAGGAGGGGAGGGGAGGGGAGGGGAGGAGAGGAGGGCCATCTCCAGACATCGTTTTAAGCATCTACTCTTCTTTCCAGGCTGGAAAACCCACCGAGTGAGCTTAAGCCTACAGCTATACCAAGTGCCCGCGGTGCAGTGCTGCACGGAGATGCCCTGAAAGGCTGCACAAGCAGAGACACGTAACGCTTTCTTCTCTTTCTGCTTCACTGTTGTTGCTACCACCAGAAAGGGAAACCCGTGCATTAGTAGCTCTGGAAGTGTTTAAAAGTTCTCAGTAAAGATATTAAATCTTTGTCAGAAGTTTCACATTTCCCACTGAGTAGCTCTCTGTGGGTCCCACCAGTGCGCACACATGCATTTCCTGCCCGGAGTCAGGCCCGCGGTGACGTGCCCTTTGGGCTGCGTGTGTCCCCAGCCATCCCCTGTTCCTCCGCAGGAACAGACTTGGGGAACAGCCGTTACTCATCTCCCAGCAATTTCAAAGAGGGGAGAGAACCTCTCAAGAATTTGAACCTGCTGCTCTTTGTGGATATCTTCTAAGTTTTTTTATTTCTATTTTTCAACTTGACATTCTTAGCAAGTAATTTATTTACACGTTCCTATTGGCTGGACATTACAAACAGGAAAAGCCCCAGCGTGACTCCACACTTCCCACCAACCCCACGGCAGACCCCAGCCTGTGAAAAACTGACCCATTCCAAGGAGAGCCAGGCCAGGCCCCTCTGCACAGGGGACTGCCACAGCGTGGATGCTTGTGCCATGCAACATAAGTTTTTATTTCAGGATTCCCAGAGATGCTTTGCTTACATCCCATCTGCCAGAAGCGTGTTACTTTGACCCACAGCCTTACCCAGCCTTCTCTGGCAGCAAGAGCATGAACGATGCTTTAAGTCGTGTTGGTGTATCAAGACAGTAGGAAAAAAAGTAGCAGAACTGGCGCCGGCCACTTCAGCACCAACCTCAAAACCTACGAGCATCTAAGCATTAAAAATTTATCACTGGCAGCAGCATCCAGCCCCTGTGCTGTCCTCCCCTCCACTCTTACCCCAGACAGGAAGGCAGGCTGGTACCTGGGCTGCCTCAGCCACGTGGCTATGGATTCCAGAGTGGAGTCGAGACCAGAGCACTGCTCCAAACACAAAGGGAATCCTGCGGGAGAAAAAAAAAAAAAAGTCATTTTTTCTCAGGAAGTTACAGAAAAGGCTGGAGTAATCTACCACACGCTAACATGTAATGATTTTTAAGGACCACATATATTGACTAGCCAAGTCAAGAGAAAAAGCAAAAATGGGACACTATGAGAAATTTAGAAGCCTTATCAAAACATGCTGCAATACTGATAAACTCAGAAACACCACCAGCCTACATGAAGTTCGCCAAAGCTTTTTGAACAATGCTGACACGAGAACTGGGCGCTGTTCATGAAACGGACTCGCTTTTGCCCCGTACAAGAGGCAGTGTTTTCCCACTCCTAGCTGATACTCCACGAAACTTTATGCTGTGCAACTGTATTTGGACTGGAGGGGCACGTGTCATGCTGTGGCAATTAACTGCCTGCCAGGATCTGCTGCGCTGCTCCTTGCCAGGGTAGCGTTTCCTGTGCTGTAGAGGTTGCCCCTCATCTTTGGCCCAGATCCTCAAAGACATCCAAATGACTCCCACAGAAATCAATGAAAGCTGGGAATCAAAATACGTTCATGGAGCAGGCATGTAGTTCCTAAATATGATTTTGTTCCTGAATACACTAAATACAAAGTTGTTGCAGTCAGCTCCCTTTAGTAAGCTGTCAGGCTGGTTTCTTCCAACAGCCCCACCCTCAACACATCATCCTACAAGTTTCCTGAGTCACAGATGTTGATCAACATACCTTTGATGGACCCCAGACACCCTTCATTGGATGTCTCTTTTCCCAATTATAACTCTTCTTTGATTTTTGCAGCTAATCAGTTTCAAGATTAGTTGATGTAGACTATGTTGATTTTCTTTTAAATCAGCAAGTCACAGAAGACACAAAGCAAATGTCTGAGTGCTTTCACAGGGGTGGCTGATAACGGTACCCTGACAAGCTGCTAATGTTTCTTAGAAATTGCTTTTTTCCACAAAAGCATTCTGACACCACTATCAAAACCACCAAACCACTGGTTCCTTCCCTCACCAGCCATTCCAGTTTGGATGGTGTATCAGGTCCCCGTTGTCACCTACTGATTTTCACTGTGCAGCTGGGAATTCTGCAGTGTTGCACGATGTTAAAAATCAATATTAACACCTCCCGGAGCAACTGAGCCAGTTCCTCTATTACCTTTGCATGCTCGTTTCTCACTTCTGCACAAGTAAATGTGTTTATAATGAGCAGCTGCTGGTTTATGTCCGGTTTAGCAGTTGGACAGGGTAGCTCTCATTACTAGAGTCAGATCTGAATAAATCTGTTGCTTTTCTTTTGAATTAAGAAATTAATTGGTTTCCTATTATTTTTACGCTATTGTCCCTGTTAAGTATCAGAACTGCACTGTTCTTCAGATCATATTTCTTCTTGTGCATATTAAATGTGTATCGTCCTTAGCCACAGATATTTCTGCTTACGCCCTCCCTTACACCAGTGGCAGTAAATTGTCAGTAAGCAACACAATCAGCTTTTGTACCTTGAACTTGTTTTTCTAATATGGGGGGCAGTACAAAAGGCTGCTAACTTCCTTTCCCTTCTTTGTCACCCATGAAGGAAAAATCCAGCATTACTACGACTGCTGTGGCCAGATACAGTCTGAGAAGGGACTACATGAAGACGTAGGCTGCAACTACCAGGAAACAAAACAGCTTCCAGCAGCCTCAGCAGCCATTGGGAAGGTACTGCCACATGCCTAGAGCCTGCTGCTGGCTCGGGCTGTGAGCTGAGAGAAGTCCAGTACTGCAAGGAAAGAAATTAAGAGATCTGATTCTCCTGTGTACAGCCAAGAAGGGCATTTTCATTCCTGAAAAGCAGAGTTGCAGTAACTGCTGTACACTGTCTCCCAAAGGAACAAGCCAAACTCCTGAATTTTGGGCAGCTGCAGAGCAGTGATAGGAGATTATTTGCACTTCTCAGACTTAGCAGCTGAGCTCAAGTAGTAAACTCTGGAAAGACTGTGTAGAATAAACCTTGAGATGCTTCCTTCAAAAAGATGAGAGCAAAGTAAATAAAAACTTCCCACTCGAGACCTATCATGAAACTCACCCTTCTCCTTCCTGATGCTGCATGAGCGACAGTCTGCTTGGGCACTTCAGGGATGCCACTGTAAACACAAACCAGACTCATCTATAATGACTACAACCAAAACCAGCCTGTCACCCTGGTAAGCAGCAAGATAGCAAGAAAATCATACCTACGTATTGGGGCTTCCGTGTGAAGGACTCAAAATGATCATCAGTTTGTCTAGAACAGAATCTGGAAGAATTAATGTTTTTTTTAAATAGAAAAAAAATATTTCTGTCTTTAAGAAAGAGATTAGTCTTTATCAGTTTTGAAGCTCTTCTCCATTATGAAGCTTCTTTCTAACCAGACTGAATCATCAGATATATGCAAAATTACATTTAAGGGACACATATTTTGTAAAGAAGCATCAAACTGAGTATTCCTTTAGCACACATACGCAATGTTGTTAAACAGGACACTTAAAATGATGTGTTCTGACTTGTACATTATCCCATTCCCACAAATACTGCCTGAATCTCCTCAAAGCAGTGAAAGGCCCTTGTGTTAGTCTAAGAGAAGGAATGGAGGCAGGGTTACTTGAGGTCCTTTGGAAACACTAGCAAATCCTTCAACATTACAGATAGATATATATAAATAAAAATCCTTATGGGTGTGTGTATATATATATATGCAATTATTTCTCTCATGTTGTTCAACATTAAATATTTGTTAGCAATTTTAAAATCAACATTGGGAAAAAAAAAAAAGAAGCTAGGTTTTCTGAAGAGAGTGCCCTTTAACAAAGTTATACATGCAAAATTTTGTTGAAATTCCCATGGCTAACAATTTAACCAAGGACACTCCTCTGTATCAAAGACCAAAGCCTTCTTACAAACTCTTCAATCCTAGCACAGAAGGAATTCCATTTTTACGTAAGCTTAAGGAAAATAAGGTAAAGTCAAGGTAAGATTTGTGCTCACAGGGAAATGCAAACCCATACGGAAGGATTTTCAGTAATTTCAGGTCGAGAGTTTGACTAGTCTCCATAAAAGGCACTGCCCAAACAGACTGTGGCTTCATTTCTCTAAACGCTATTCAGCATGACAGACTATGAGATGGAGTTCAATCTAAATTTAAGCAGTCTTTCTAGACTATTAATAGAAGAAAAGCTGGTAGCATGAATCATCATGTGGGAGCTGCAGAGCAACAGATATTTATTTTCTATAATAATAATAATATATAAAAGTCACCTTTATACAATAAAGGAACTGTTGGAGTTGCAAGGCCCAGCAGAAGAAGTCAGATGATTCTTCTTCACTTACACTATGCTCATTTTATTCTAAGGAGCAATGAGAGGGCAACCCTTGACAAAATTCACATTGTGTACGTCCAAACTCCTGTCACAACACAATTTGGAGTCAAAAAGGAGCTACTGACCCTGCTCCTCACCTCTCCCTGCCAGGGAATAGTGTGTGCTGGAAATGTCGGTGCAAAGTGTCAGAAATTCATAGCTTTATAAAGTTAAAAGTCAGTGTTTTAGCACCCTGTTCCAATGCCTGTATAAGGTTTGTACCTCCGGCCAAGTGGAAAACTGCAGCACGTCTTCCCTTTACATTTCTTCTCTGCTAGGACGATAGTCCAGCTATACTACTGTTAGACCATTTTCAGGAATGATTTTTTGAAAGGACTGAACATCTAATAGCTCCTGAACTGCAGAACTGCTGATGCTCCTCCTCAGGATCATGCCCTCCAAAGTTGTGATTTTCTTTTCCAAGAGAGAGCACTGGTTACGTGCACCACAGGCTTTTCCCTGGGCTTTATGCCGTTGCAGTTGATGGACTCTGAATGTGGCCCCACAGAGACAGCGTTAACTCAACACGCTGGCATTGCGGTGCTCTGTAGGATATTTATTTTTGAAAAACATGATATCGTCAACAGCTCAGTGAAGTTGTCTCCAGACTGTTATGTCTCCTTCTCAAGTTTCTTTCATTTTTAAGAGCTTAACTTCTAAGCTTCTGGCGTGAGGAAAGAGCCTAAAATGGTTTAAGAAAAGGAAGCATAAACAAGGGAGTGAGCTATGCACAGCACTGGAGAGAAACACAAGTATTTCCTCACACTATACAATGAATGCAAATGTCTAGCAGCAAAAATACTGTGATAGGACACTACTGTGTTCAATCCTGTTTTCATAATGAGATTAAGGAGGGTCCAAAGAACTGAAAATCCTGAAGGGCAAAGAACATCTAAGAAAAGTCAACATCATATTTTTCAAACAGGGCATTTCATATACAGAAATTCAGTTCGAGAAAAAGATTTCAGTTAAACCATGGTGATACAGAGGGCAATGGCAGACAGACTAGTACAAACCTTAACTTGGATTAGGATTGATGGCATCAGTCTCTTATCTACTTTTCTTTTTTTTTTAAATTCACAATTTTTTTTCTAAGCAAAGATGCATGGGAGAAGTTGCAAAGCAACTTTTCTAAGAGAAGTGAAGCTAATAAAAACCATTCAATTAGACATAAATGTTCTAATCTTGAGCTGTCAGGAATAGAGATGCTAATTAGTCACGTCTCCACTCAAGGAGTTGGGTTGCAGCATCAAGCAGTAATTCACATGGAAGGTACGGGAGCTTTCCACCTCACCATCACCACTTTTTGAGCAATTCAAAAAAGAATCCTGTACCTCACTCAACTTCTAATATCGAGGATGAAAAAGAAAACATACCAGTTTAAGAAACCAGGAGAACACAAATGCTGGGCCCAAGGAAAGACAGTGCCAAAAAAACACCCTGGACAAAACACTAAGTGAGGGAACTAAGAGAAGGTGAGCAACACAAAAGGCACAGAATTAAGTGCCTTAATAGTGGCTGCTGGCTATTAGTAACTTCCCATCTGGAGAAGGGAGTTAACTTTTTATGATAAGTTACTGTATCTATTTTAAAAGAATTTTGCGTGGGAAAATCTTACATCTTCATGAGTCCCTCTTGTCTGTGCACTTTGTGGAATTACACACAGCTCTTGGCAACACACATGACACAATCCAAGTCTCTTCCGTTGATCAAAGAAATTGTGAAACCCTTCATGATAAGAATTTCATCTGAAGGTTCTGTAATGCTAACCTAGTTCCTACACAGAATTTAACTGCAGAACAACCATAACGCCCATATAAGCTTTTGTGAATTAATACAGTGGAATGTTCTATTGCTGTTGCTTCTGAGGTTTTTATTTTACTATTCCATATAGCTGCAGTTTTCCATTACAGTAAGACCTTCAAAATTATTTAACTGATCTTATTATACTCAAATCACATTTATGGAGCTAGATTCACATTTTAAACAAAATTCTGTAGTGACAGCTTGGAAGACAATCCATGGAAAAAACTTTTGGTTAGGGAATGTTATTCCAGTGGATATGGGAAAGAAAAGTTGCAGCTCTACAGATTGTGCAGGCACTACTGCTTTAGCGTACCTCAGGCCTGGTCTGCGTTTGGCTCGCTGCTTCTGTCTTGACCTTCACATGGCCAACTGCAGGCACACAAGTCACTTCTACAATGCTGTCATGCACTTGCTACAGGAAAGAAAAACATCTGTTTTCTGACATAAGTTTATTACACTGTGCTTTTAAAACATGTTTTTTAAAAAAGTATGAAAACTGAAGATCCATGCTTAAAACCAGGATATAAATCCATTTTGAGAACTAAGAAGAGTTTTCTCAAACCACTCAAATTCAGGGAGAATATTTCACCTCAGGAAAGGAGAAGTGAGATATTTTCTTCCAGAATAACATTACTCAGACAAAGACTTTTCTGGATTGCTAAACAATCAAAAAACACCACAAAAAATCTCAAAAAAATTATGTAAGATATATGCAGAATTAAAATACCTATACTAGTCAGTGCATTTAAGAACATTTGAAATAAATAGAAGCTCAATCCAAACCTCTGAATCAAATTTATTTCAGAGCACTTTAAATCAAAGTTCTAAAACAGCATTTGAAAACAGTTATCATCCAGGATGACCAAGACCAAATCAGATTTGAGTTGTTCGAGTCTTTATTTTCACCTGGAAATTTTATTTTTAGCCATCTGCTTTAAATACTCCAAACTGCTCTATAGATTACGTCCCCAATCCCTCCCCAGCCCAATTCTTCTAGAGAGAGAAAGGGAGCGAGCACACACACATGCATTGCCTGACTTGGGTTGGATTAAGTAACATTTAAATAATTCTATTTGAGCAACCTGGTGTAGTGGAGGGTGTCTCTGCCCATGGCAGGGGGGTTGGAACTAGATGATCTTTGAGGTCCCTTCCAACCCAAACCATTCTATGATTCTATGATAATCCTGCAATGTATTACAGAAGTTGCCTAAATTGAACATATTCTCTGCAACTCCCTTCTCTGTTTCCCGTATTCCAGACTAGGACAATACAGGCTAAGCAAATGCCTTTAATACATACCTCGTATCTAGGGTATTCATTCACCATCTTATAATTTAAAACCCTTTGGGCACAGATACCATAAAGTATGCTGGTATACCAAGAGAGACATAACTTCCAAAAAATCATGGATTACGTGCATGCAAACCGTTCGCATGCACTTCTCATCCATAGTGTATAAACCTCCACAAATGACTTCCTGTAACATTTTCCCCTGAAAAACCACGGTCCCAGAAACAGCATTATAATATTCCCTTTCGTAGCAGCTTCACTCAAGAAAACATGAACACACATTTTGCTATTTGCAATCTTTATTTCATGAATAATTAAGAAGAAAACATGGCAACATTGGCAAATTGAAGGCGTACATACTAAATACTCATACAGAATACATTATGGAGAAAGTAAATGCCCAGATCTTTACTGGTCCTTGCAAACTAAAAGCATATTGGTCTTTCAAAAGGTTTAGCATAAAATATGCTTGCTGACCTTTTAAGTTCCAATGATTAACAGCTTATGCTTTTCAAACCAGAAACAGGGTGAAACGCAATTTGAACAAACTTCCAAATCTTCCTCAAACCTGTATTTCTCAGCTCTAACTAGAAGGAAACAAAATGGTTTTTTTTTTCCTTCTTACCTTTTAAATGTATACACTAATACACCACCCTAAGTCTTCAAGATGCAAGCACTTCTTGAAACATGTTCAGTTTTATTAAGAACCTGCATATGTACATATATGTATACACACACGCATATATGTGTATATGCATATGTACATATATACATTTATGTAAAATCTCTATATATATGTAAAATGTCTATATATGTCAATATGTGTGTAAATTGTTTGAAAGGGTTCTAGAAAAAAAAATGCTGTAGTCTAGAACAAAAATTACTAAACCCATACATGTACTGTTAGGTCAGTCTAACAGTTGTGTTTCAAGGGAGTATATAAAACCAATACAAATCAGAAAAGTTGGAAGGATGAGAAAAGCTTTTAAGAATCACTGTTGTTCATATCATCTTTAAAGGCCACGGAAAATGAGCTTTAAATTAGCTATTTAGGAGATATTAGTAGTGGCTGCAGTGCCATCTCAAACAAGGTTAGTCCTTATCCAATATAGTGCTGTGAAGTTAGACTGAGACATCAATAAAACTCTGTTCTTTCATGAAGTCCAAAATTCATCACACTGTTCTGTCAATTCTGCCTCACACCTGAACTGAAAGTACCCTCATACAAGAGCTGGAGGGTACCAATTAATGCCCTTCTGACTGTCATCTGGAGAGTTGTCCAATATTAAATGGGATCACTGATTTATTTCATACACATTGAACAACTCGACCATTACTGACCTAAAGTGAACATACAGTCTGGAGGCTAACTAGTCTATGCTTTGTTTAGTAGTGTTACACTTTCTTTTCATTAGATAACACACAGAAAAAAACATTTCTGTTCCAAAAAACCCTTCAGATATGTATAAAAGTGCTACTTAAAAAGAGTAAAATTGACTTTACAATATATGCAAAAAGTTTCAAACAAACTGAAATGTAAGTTACAAGGATTAATTACTTAAGTATGTTACGTGTACTCATGCTTTCTTTATGGAACTGATTCCCAAGTAACTATCCTAATTGAACATATGCAATAATTGGAAACCAGTAAAAGCCTCCAGAGAAATTTCAACAATGGAACAAAAAAGAGCAGCCTCTTTCTCTCCATTTGTTGAAACAGAGTTCAGGAACAAAAATTGACTATTCCATTATTGCAAGTGCAGTCTACTGTCAAAACAGGTCAGTCCATGAGCTGTGGAACCAGGACGGTCAATGGCTCCTCTGCAGCAGGACATGTCCACTGGGCTTCCTAACTACCATATAAATACACTAGTTACATACCATGAAAATAATACACATACCACTAGAATGAAAATACACATAATACGTTGCTACGCAGGGGCACAGTAAGTTTTAAGCCTTGACTTCCCCAAACAACTTGTTCATATTCTAGAACTCTATGCAAAATACAAAAGCCTTAGAAAAGTGCAACAAAACTAGCTTCATGACGTTTTTCTTTCCGTTTCCATAAATACAATCTCATAAAAATATTATTAAACAGAAGCATACTTCCCAGCGGAGAACAAACGTGCCACATTTCAGCTTTGAGTAAGTGATTTCAGCTAAACTGAAACCCCCTGAAAATAGGGGATCAAAATGAAAACTGCTTCATTGCATCAGGCTGCTGTAATATTCTGCTGAAAGTTTACCCGACTGTTTTGCATCCACAAGTCCTGCTGGAACTGATGGGAACTTTATGTGCAACTCTGTGGCAGACAGTGGCCTAAGGGTAAGGAATATTTCAAGTAAAAGATAAATGTCATTTGGAAGGAAGTCATCTGGTATTCGTAGGTTTTACTGAAGTTTCAGTGTGAGGAAATAATCCTGGTATCACAGAATGCATTAATTTGTGGATGCTAGGATAGTGGTCTTGATGAACTGAGTTCATCCCAAAAACTGGCAAGCGCAAATATATATGGAAAAAAAGACACTTGTATCAACAGTCTAACAGAAATCAGAACTATACAAACCTTGATCTTTTAAGTTATTTAGCATTAACTATAGAAAGCATACTTGCTACGTATTCCAGACGCTTAACGTCTTGGCTTTGACAATTACAAACACCACTGACACTGAAATCATAGAGAATACAACAGAAAAAACTTAGATGAATGAAGGACTGGGAGTGCTCAGCAAGCCAGACTAATGTAAAACCCATCCAGCCACTCTCCTTTGAAAGCAGAACCACTATTAGACACACCTTTCTAAACGGGGAAAATCAAAGGTATCAAGAGATGTCTATGAACCCTTAACTCATGTAAGCAGTTGGTTATCTGGGGGCAAGAACACCTGATGGACGCCCTGGAGTGATGCAGGCTGTATGGGAGACAAGGAAGTCGTGGGCGAGTTAAGTAGCTCCAACTCGTTTTGCCAATCCACACAGGCTAACTTGGGAAAGCACAGCGGCGTGTCCAGAACGCGGGGATGACGACTACACTTTAACACCACTTTTCACCAAATCGTTTCTCAAACTGCTTAATATTACTGAGTATTCCTACACTAATGCTAGCTTAAAGAAAGGAATTGCAGAAATAGAGCTTGGCAGAACATAAAAATAAAACAGAAATAAATATTTACCAAGTCAAGGGAAGGACCACAAACAAACTATATAGTTAAATCAGCCTGTACATGAACACCACTATTTTAAAATCCTCTTTCTTAGGCCACCTCAGCAAGAGTATTACAATATGCAAAAAAGAGTGTAAAGGTGTACAACTGGATTTCGTCCCAGAAGAACTCTGCCTCTCAGCAGCTCCTGCTCAATGCAGCCTGCAATTAAGCTGTGACTGTATCAGTTGCAAGAGCCAAACAAGAAGTAAAGTCACCACATGGCTCACATGAACACAGTTTTAAAGGCTCAACTTGAGCCTATGCATAGCTTCATGCCAGCCATCCACAGGGGCCAGCTTTAGGAGATATTGTCACATATCACCTGAAAACCAGACAGCATTCCCAAACCAGTCACGAGCAGAACACGGAAAGTAAGAAAAATACTCAGAAGTTCTCCGTATCTTAAACTTCCCAAATAATGTTGTTTAAAACTAGGCTATAATCGAACTTGTACCCTGGGCCAAAACTGTACAGAAATAGAGAGAACTGAATTAAAGTTAATTTTTTTGGTGATGCAAAAGATGCAACAGAATCCAAATGCCTGAAGTGCTGAATCAAGGAACTGAAAAAAACAGATAAGAACTTCACATTGAGATCAGTAACAGAAATGAGATGCCAATAAGAATTTTTTCTCACAGCTACCAAATTCTTAAGGCAGATCCTCAGCAGTTTAAACCACTGCACTGCATCATTAGAGCAAGGGACAAATTTATTTCTTATGCATGTAAACCCAGAGTTTGACTGCTGCTAGGGGCATTAATATGAGTTTACACTAATACATCAAAGCTGAGTTCATTTAGCTCTGGTAAATTAAGGGGCCTCTAAAGCATGACGATGGACTTTACAGAAAAACACAAACAGTGGAAATATTTTACAAAACTGGAGACAAAAAATTATCAGAAATGCTAAAGGTAACTTGAGGAATATATTTTATGCAAAAGAGACAAAAATTTACTTTTACATCCAAATATGCTGTAATTAAACACTATGTTCCGGATAACCGATCCACAAACACAAATTTAAAAGGGAAAATTTCACTCAATTTTGCAGAGGCATAAGAATAAGAGATCTTTGTAAGGGCTGCTGAGATTCACACCAGAGATACTAAATTAGTGTTTCTATTTAAATATGCAAGACAATCAAACCAAACTGGATCAAACAAAACCAACTGAAAACCAAATCAAGTGTAATCCATTCTGAATTCACCTCAGTTCTGTTATTGTCAGACATTCCATATCAAAACTTCTCTGACATAATTTTCCTGAATAACCAAAATTAAATCTTTTCCTCCCATCCCCTCTTTTTTGGTAAACAAAACCCCACGACTGTTCATTCAGTTCACTGTCGATGATCCTGCATCAGGATGACAACTAGCCAAACCGAATGCACATCTGGCTCTGAACTGACCTCTCTAATCCATGGAAGTGTTTCAGTAGACATGATCCAGGAGATGATATAGCTGTATCTGCATCAGTATGTTGAACAGCTCCATTTTGTGCCCAACCCACCCCTACAGCTGGCAATGAGTAACCCTGATATACTACAGCACAGGCATTTGCAAGGCACGTATTAAAATGCAATAATATAAATTGATGATAGAATATTTGTTGTTCTTTTAGTACATTCAGAAATATTTTCTGGATTAAAAAGAAGGAAAGCAAATCAGCATAAACTTGCACTTCATATGTACAAAAAACCAGGCTGTTTGAGGATTAACTATGAGTAGGAACCAAACAGAAGAGTTTCACCCATGACCAGAAGGGCTACAGCTATTCTTCCTCTTGAAAAATTTAATGATGTTTGAGTCTTCAGAAAAAAACATGCAGAGTGCAACAGGGCATTATGTTTGGTTTAGATCTTCCATTGTTTCATTACTTCCACTTGGACAGCTGTGCAACATCTTATATGTAAAGGCTCAGATATATCATTATAAAAAACCTTTTCAAGAAGCCCAATATTCTTTTGCAGATATGAATTCAGCAGAGGTTTATCTGACAGATCACGCCGAGAAGAAGTTTACAGAGCTCTGAAGTTCAAAACAAAATAATTTTTATAATTACTAATAAACTCTCTCTCTGAAGACTAGCAGCTCATTTTTTTTAACAGAAAGTATCTGGAAAATGTGATTTCCCTTTTTACATTAGTGCTATTTCAGTTAAGGATGAAAACAACATTCCAGGTAACTGAAGATGACCATTGGACAGAAAAAATCAGCTTAAAGCTGATTACTTTAACAAAACAGGTCATGAGAGAATTTATACCAAGAAATGCTACCCTTTTCACTAGAAAAATATTTTCTTAAAATCGAAGGCAATGAATAAGACAATCATAGATACTGATGTCAGTTCAGAGGATGAATAGAAGGGTTTCTAAACACAAATTGGCAAAATGGAATTCAGTAGCAGGAGACAGAATGCGAGACAGCAATAATGTGTATTTCCAGGAAGACTGTTCTTACTGAAACTTATCTGAAGAAATGAAATAAACAAAAATTTTTTGAAGAAATATACAGGAGAGGAAATTGTATTTCAGACTTTTATTAAAATCTGTTAATGAAGATTTTTCACTAGAAGCCTCTCTTGCAACAATTATCTTTAGATTATGATGGCTCTTCAAATGCACTAATTAATAATCTGAGAGCATCTAGCTACTTTTAGGGTTCTAAAGAATTCTAAGAATGTCTGAGACACTCCTGCTCTGAAAACTTCTCCACAGGCCCTCAGCATGGATTAAATAGTTATTTTGCAAATTTTCGTAATTCTCACAGGCACGTATAAGTGAAAGCATATATTTTTATATAACGCTAGCTGCTAGAGACATGCTGAATTATTACTCTTCACATGGGCTATGTTCTTCAGATGATAGGTTTTTGGATTTGGCAATAATTGAGTTAAATCTGTGCTTTTATACCATGATGAAATTTCACAGATGCCAAGCACAGTTGCATCCACTGGGTTAACATCTATGACATTCAAACTGTCCTTAACAGTCATAAGAGCACCATAGGAATGGCAGATCCGTTTTCTTTATAACAGGGTTACTGTGTTGAAAGAGCATGTGCTTATAAACAGCAGTTGTTACAGAACTCATTTCTAAAGTAGGCTTCTGCTTAATATTAATGAGAGACGTTGAACTGTGGCTTAACTGCCGATAAGCATTCAGAAAAACAAGAGGCAGAAGCAATGAGAGAGTGAAGTCTTCCCTTGATTTGACAAACAAGATGACAACAAACATCTAATGACAAATGGATACATGAAATCATTCTGAGCCATGAACATTCTGCACGAGGCCCTGAAGTGCCAGGATATACCAACTCAATGATCACTAAGGCACTTACTTGAACTCTTTTGCCCAAGAGCTGTTACATGAATTCAGGTACATTTTAGGAAAATAGAAGTTGAGCAGACTAAAGTTTCTCAATTCCTTCCTTGTGACAGTGAGTCATTTCCACGCAATATTCAAGACTACTGGGTATATACACATTACATCAGTTCCTCCATAGTTCTTGTCAGAGAATGTCTCACCTTCTGTCAGTCAGATGAGGATGTGCGAGATCAATGAAAAACTCAGAAAACATGGCAAAGCTGGATTTTGAGACAAACTACTTCATTATTATATTTTATTGAAAATATCTTCTCTGCAGAGGAAACGCTATCCCAGTTCTAAAATTCTTCCACAGAAATCCATGACGGATGCTCATATTGCTGTAGAGTAAAGCCTGGGGTAGCTGTGCGTGCTATAGAGGCAAAGGAGGAAGAGGGGAAAGAAGAAGCCATACAAGGGTTGATTATTGATTCATTTCTGTTATAATGGAAGCACAGGAAGTTTGGACAGATTCCTTGAAGTACAGCGTACCCTGAAAACCAGGAGCTGTATGTGCTAGTCTTTACAATCCGTAAGATAAAGTTGGAAGCCACATCACTGTGACAGAGGTAGGCTTATCATGAAGCTTTAGAATGAAGAGTTCTTCTGTGCCAAAGTTTTCGAGGTATCGAGAGCACTTTTCCACTCAATTTGTTGTTATGGAATGAAAGCTTGTTTTCCTAGAATATTGTGCATATTTTAAAGGAGGGAAGATAGCTGTAAAGGCAGTAACTAAATTACCATTAGGAACTCTACTGTACTGGAGTGCCATATGCTGTGGGTAGAATTATTCAGACTGTGGTATCAGGACACTACAGAAAGTTCAGTAATACGATGCCATGTTATCCTTTTCCTTCTCAAAGCTTTAGCTGTACATTCAGTCTCCTATATGCTAGAGGATCCATTCACCTCACCCTCCTAGGAAAGAAAGCTTCAGGAGGTCTGGCTGGAAAGGCAGCACATAAGTAGTCCAGGCTCTTCTGGCTACACAATTAATCTGAATAGCTTAATAACTTGGGTTATTCCAAGCACTGTGGCAACAAGTTCTTGCTTTTAAACAGCTGTTTCCAAGCTTAGTAGCTGAAGCAATTTGAGGCAATCCAGGATAGTGTCACTGAAGCTTGAGGAGACTCTAATGTTGTCAGTTTTCAGTGAAATGAGGATCAGCATTTCAGTAAGGTTTCCATCTGGTAGCTCATGCTGGTTCTATCCCATGGATCTGCTGAATTGTTAGGGTTTCAGGTTTCAAAGTACTTGTAAATTGCTGTAACATACAGCATGACATTCTGCCAGTCTGGACGCTCAGTTCGCACCATTTCATTGATGTCCTGTCACAGAAAACAGATTGGTCAAAGCCAAGAACGATAACCTTGTGAGTAATGTGGTAGTGTTTTTACAAATTCCTGGGAATGGTAAATCTGTAAAGCTTCCACCATTTAAGGTACTGATGAAGAAAGCTGTTTTCCTCCATACATCTTTTTATTACTTACAAAATGTAAACAGCTATGAATAGCATATCTGTAAATGGTTCTTTTGTTGACTTAAGATCGAAATGTGCAATGCTGTGCACACTCGAGTTGTCCCCCTCTTAGTACAATTAGTCTAGTAGTCAAGGCTTCGGTGTTCACAGAGTCCTACACCAGCCTCGCAAGTCACTGCAATCTACCCAGGTACTGTGAGTCACAGAACCAAGGCCCAGATATTAATTGAAGCTCAAGTTAAAAATTCGTATCAGGTTAAGAGTCAGCATCCATAAATAATTGAATCTCATTCTACAGCAGACTGCTGAACTTCAGATTACTGTATACATAGTTTTGAGTAAAGAGGCACGGAAGAGGGACGTTTACTTTAGTACCCATTTGGGTATATCCAAGAGACTAAGCAATCAGTTCGTGTCTAACTGACAGGCAAGTTCACACGTATTTCATAGTTAACAGGATACCAGATTGTCTGTGAATAAGCAGGGCAAACAAAGCCTGATCTATTCTTTTCAGCACCTGTACAAAGGAAAACAGAGTGATATAGATTCTAATAATTTTTGTTTACTGTAAGGGTCTATTTTGTAAGCTTTGGATCCAAGAACCTCCAGAACTCAAAAAAGAGAAAGTAATGTTTTTTAACTCTCCACATGAAAGTAGCCAAACACTTTCTTATTCAGGGAACAAATAACTTTCCTTTGCATTACCACTACTATTCACATAACAGTAGTTTTCACACCCTTTTTCACCCTCAATCCATGCAACATGGACAAGGGAAAAAATCCACAAACATACACATCGTACACACTGTGTATGTAGGTATGTAAATGGATGCTAAATCCTTAAGATGGATACAATTTGCACTTAGAAGATTGAATTCCATTCAACTTGCCTTTTTAGAGTATCTGTAATAAAGTACATTACAAAAAGAAAGGACAGACAGCAATCACTTAGACTACAGCTGAATTATGTAAGAATTACTGCAGTTATTTTCCACAATCTAGTTCTTACATCAGCACTGGTAAGGAACTTCCATGTTTCAAATCACTGACAAAGTCAAAGTACTAAAGTCCAACAGTTGCACTGCCATTGTCAGCAAATACAATGCTGGGGGGTAAAGGCTCTGATAAGGATCAGGGAAAGTGTTATTTTTAAAAACGCCTGACTTTGTTGTATTATTAGTTGCTTTATTATTATTAGCTGTATTATTGCAGCTTTGTTAGAATTTAGCTTACAAAAGTATCACAAGTATCATTTCTGATACTTGCATTTTTAGCTGAATTTTTGTCATTATTCAGAAGGGCTTGGGATTCTCCCAATTCCATACCTTTGGAAATCTTCCTTTTCTAGCAAGTACTATACTATTGAAAACTAATTCTTTTAAGCTATAATAAAGAAAGCTTATTATAAACAATTATTTACAATGATGACCAACTAAAAGTCTAAACTTAACAGTTAAAATCTTGACTCTCATATTACACTGAGCAAAACAAAAAATTACATAGCTTGATTTGTAATCCCCAGAATTCCCAAATAATTTGAAAGTAGGTCAGAGACAGGAGAGAATTAATAAATTCCTGAAGATTTTATAACATAACTATTTCTCAAATTATTCTCAGGCAAATCCATTTCCTTTATATTTCTTATGATACTGAGAGATGAGTTTTGGTGAATCTTCCTTTTATAGCTTAAGGATTTACCTGCTATAGGCTATCATGCTGTTGCCTTTGCTGCAGCAGCTACAGTACAGGCCTGTATCTCAGTCACTATTTAATGCAAAAAACATGTAAGCTTAAGTTATTGACAACAGTGGTTTTTATTAAACAAAGCCACTGAGGTAGGGAGTATCGTTTGTTTTCAGTATGATACAGAGGCAATAACCTCTAGCTGAGCTCATCTGCTGCTATTTTTAAGTATAAAGCATCAAAATCTTTCAAAAGTATAAAATAGAATAATTTGATTTTTACAAATGGGACATAATTCATTGAGTGTGCCTTTAAAACTTACCAGAGTAGATTTGATGCCAACACTTTCAGCTGCCTGAAACGCCAAAGTGAAATTTCTTCTCTGCATGAGATACAAAAACATGTTAGAATCCAAGGAAATACTACTTCAAACATAACAAAGTGGTGTTAAGAATGCTCATAGTAATGCTGCTACTTCTGCTTCAAATGGAGTCTATAATTTGACTATAGTAATTTAAAAAGAGCCATAGAAATGCACATGTCCTAATATAATCCAAAAATTTATAGAACATTTTTTAAAATTCCTCATTCAGAAGATAATGCTGAAAAATCACTGTCAGTGAAGAATGACCGAGTTATAAAATGCTAAAGAATAAGTTATTTGATATTTAAAAAGCATAAATATCTCTTCATGTGTTAATGAAATATTCTTATTTTTTTAAGGAATTATAATTAATAATACATCTCCAGACAACACACCAGTAGGTATTAACTATAGCACACTAGAATACATTCAGACTGCTCTGCAGTCTTGACATCTTCTAGTTTACCTTTATTTGACACATATCACTTGAGAAGAGTATCACAGTCACTTATCAGTATGAGAAAATAAGATGAAACAACATCCTTGTGGTATCGAAAGAGAGGAACAAAATATGTCAATATACAGCATTGACTGATTTTAAATTTTTAAGCTTAAACACTCCTTGCTTCCAAAACCTGAACTGAAAACACTTCCTAACTGTTTGGGTTAAATGCCTCAAACTTAAATTTATGATCTTCTGTTGTGGTTTTGTTTGTTTGTTTTCTTACATCTGTTCTAAAGTTCTGTTTAACCTAACAATCTCATAACATTAAAATGTTATAAGAAAAGCAGCAAGGTAGTTCAAAGTGTTTCAATTATGATTCCTAGTAATATTGGTTTTTTTAAAACTCAAACTTGTTCATCTTTCTTTATTAACCCATATTAATTATATAGTCTCACAGACCCAGGAATGGAATTTCTAATGTCATACCTTGTCTTGGCTGTTTAGTTCTTGATAAGGAATATGGGCTGGGAGGTAAGTATGGAGGACTGCACAAAAAGCCAAGCCATCATTCCAGCTACTGCTGAAGTTTGTTATGTCAATATTCTTGAAGGGAAAAAAAATATTAAAAAAATATTAAAATCATAATCTAACAAATATTAGTTCTACCAATCCACCAGTGCTTGTGGGGTTTTTAATGCCTTTGAAGAAATCAGCAGAGAAAGCAAACACTGAAGTTCTGTGGTAAGAAACCAAAACCCACTACTACAGAGAACAACAAAAGAATTTAGTGATAGGAAAGTCAGTTATTTTGTATAAGAATTCCAGGAAATATTAGGCTTGCCCCCCTAAAAATAGTGCAAAACGTGTATTAAAAGGTGTAAAATGTTGTGCTAAAGAGGGTAATAGTATAGACTTGGTACAACTGTACACACCAAGACAGAAAAGAAAACGAATTAGAGATGTGTGCCTGAAATCCCTAAAACACACCATGTGGTGGTATCTCTGTTAAGATTAAGATTTTACTTTTCTGCTTCTACTGCATTAATATCCAGACAAAATTTCTAACTGATGAGGATGAGTATTTGATCTTCTAAACAAACCATTTATATACAGAAACTTAAGTGAACAAGATCACAAACAAAAATTAAGTTTCAGTTGGAAATCAAGACGTTCCAACGGATTTAACATTGACAGTGGCAGGGAATTGTTATATTCGGGATTGGAACTGAAATTGAAAAACGTGGTCCTGCACTCTTGATCTTTTAGTTCCAGTAGGAAGCTCAGCAGCACTGGTAAACACATCTCCTGAGACCGTATACATTATTGCAAAAAGAGTCAGCCCTGTCCAAGAGTTATGAACAAGATGCCTCAGTGACCTTTTAAATTACTGTATACTTGGCTGTTGGCAGTCAAACAATGGTAGAGAGGCTAATGGCTAGCAGTCAGTTTAAACTTTAATTGAGAAACAACCAGTAACAACAACTCACAGTTTATCTTTTAGACCTTTATGGAGGAATATAAATACGCTTTAATATCTGACTCAACTGGGCTTACACAAAAGCTAACCAGCTCCACTAATTAGTTTTTAAATTTTTAATATAGCAGGGACTTTAACCTCCAGTCACAGAGTTGCAGCAACACAATCGCACAAGTCAAACTTCCACCCGACAGCAGTTTAACAGTTGTCACCTGTCTTTGACAAGACACTAAAACTTGTCATTCCTAATGCAGAGAAATCCACCCAGAATCAGCGTTACCGCACAACACGGGCTGAGAACGAAAGGCAGATGTATTTCTTGTCAAACCAGTGATTTGGATTACGAATGGAAAACAACTGCAATCCCTTCCAACAGAGGAAAAAAACAAAACTAAAGGCAATGTCTAGAAGAATGTGAGGGAAATCTCCATTTCCTGCTCAGCGTTAGCACTTTTTATACAAAGCCCACCAAAGGCAGGTCCAGGCGCTGGTGACGTAAGCGTACGTGCTCGGGCTCACGATGCCCGCGGCAGTGGTCTGAGCCTCGCCGGCCGTCCTGCTGCCTGCTTGCAAACGGAAATGTCATTGTTGGAGACCCCCAGTCTGTGGGAACATGTTCTTCACACAGCTTCCTCAAGCCACAGGGGTGGGAAAATTTAAAAGCAAAAGAAAAAAAAAAAATGAAGCTCTCCCTCCTTTCTCCTCGAGAGAGACAGGAAATTGGATTTAAATTAATGCTCAGTTAAGACTTTTTCGATGTTACTTAAATTAGGCAAACAAATGCAACACACAGTACAAGGCTTTATGGAAAAAAAAAAGGAAAAAACATCAGATTGTTAAAGCAAATAAATTCCTACTTG
This sequence comes from Tauraco erythrolophus, assembly GCF_009769465.1. Classification (NCBI taxonomy): domain Eukaryota; kingdom Metazoa; phylum Chordata; class Aves; order Musophagiformes; family Musophagidae; genus Tauraco; species Tauraco erythrolophus. Next base: position 5,437,799 of record NC_141483.1, on the reverse strand, counting down.
TGTCTGTTTTCAAAGTTAGTTTTCAAAAAGTTCTCTCCCCCTGCCCTGTAACCAGTAATGCCTCGGATCACATCTGCATCAATAAGATGGATAAAGGCAGGGAGAGGGGCTTTTTCTTGTCATAGTCATCTGTGGCAAGCTAGTTACAAAAATGAAACGTGAATGATGATGTTTCCTTTGCTACGCAACCTACTGAGGGAGAAAAACTCGGTCCTGGTTTTCACTCCTTGGCTGAAATACTCTCCTTTCCCCAGGATGGCCAAGTGGTGTGGGAAGGGGAGGAGAAAGATGTATATTGGCCTTGTCACAGTTAAACACAGATCTGCTCAGACGTGCATGCATAGAGTCAAAGTACTAAAAAAAACTTTGGACTAGTTAAAGCTACTGAAAAGCATTAGCAAATTTTTAACTCTCAGGACTATAAGGACAGAGATGACATTTCTTATTAAAGTAAGAAGGAATGCTGAAGCATTGCTGAATCTGATTAAACAGTTTCTAACACACCAGTTTCCAATTTAGTGACTTAATGCTGGATATAGTTTCAACAAGTACCTGTTGAATTGGTATTATTGCAGAATATTCTCTATTTACCATAGACCAGGACTCCACTAAAGCCAGTCACCACACAAATGAAGTTTGATAGTACCTCACCTCACAGAGCTTACAATGTCTTTTTTTCTCTCCCAGGTTGCTCCACACATTTCAGAGGAAGCACAGCAATATTTATTTGAAAACTGAAGAGTTTGAGCCTAAACACCAGCATGACTGAAGCGCAGATGAGATCTCGGTACTGAAAGAGGATACACAGCCTTCAGAGTGAGAACAAGAGCTTATATTGGAAATGAGAAAGCACGGAAGAAGAAGCAGCAAATGATGCAATACTGTTAAAGCAACGAGCTGGAAGAGTGATCTTTGCAACAGTCAGGATGGACATCAACAGGCAAGAACGCATTCATCAAAACTAGAAAATAGGATGCTGCAGTGATGTGTGTGAGGTCAGCCAAACTTTTACCTGAGGTCTGACCCTGTGGATGACGAAGGAAGACTTGTGCTCAGAATATATGAAGAAAGAAACTGCAAGGTATCAAATCAGTCTGGATGCACTAGAAAATAGACCTATAGCACGATTAGGGCTGAAGACAGAACTCTTCACATGATTTAAAAATCAGGAAAAGTGCTCACCTCCAAACTCTAAAGACCTTTTTCATAGTTTTATAAGTATGCTCCCTCATCTCAACATGTGAGCAAAAAAAACAGGATAAGGTTGTGCTGAAAATGGTAAATGAAACTAAAACAAGAGAATGTCATCTTCCCTTAAACATTAGAGTTGTCTAAACTAAAAATTTCCCTTTAAATATTGGTAGCATCCACAGAATGTTGAATTTTGAATATAAATGTTGGAAAAAGGAGCCACTTAAAAAAGTTCACCTACAAGTTTGGTTTGTTCTCAAAAAGAACTTTGAACACTCTATTTTTCTAAATCTTCCCGTAGGGTCCAGCTTTCATTACTAAGACAACAAGCAGAAAACAAACCCATCATCCAAAAATCTTAATGCATCCAGAGAAGCTGAATTAAATACAACGGAAGGAAACAATTAAAAGGGACTGGTTTCTGTTTCCAATTGCTCTGAGCATTATGAATTATTATTATCTCTCAGACTAAAAAAGTGTAATATTGGTAAGACACCAAAAAACAAATCTAGAAACTGGACAGATTGTCATTTAAACTGAAAATTTAATTTTTTATGTGGAGCTTTGAGCACATAACTGGCACATTTAAATACAGCACAATTTTATTTCCCAAATGCTTTTAACTACTTGTGGTTTTTGGAAAAAGCTTGGTCAGTATAATGAAATCAATCTTGCATTAAGCTCTTATTTCTCAAAGAATTAACGGTAAACAGAACATCAGCCTAAAATCTCTGACATAATTTCTTCTTTGTTACTGCTTTTATTTAGTAATTGGCTCTATTAAGAGAATTCTGCTGGAATCCCATCTGGAATTTTTCTTCAAGCCATATCAGACCACAAAGTATTAAAGCAATCGAAGGACGTACTTTCAGATAAATTTTCAATGAGGAATAAGCCTTTTGAGAGATAGGTGAACTAGAAGGAGATTTCTCAGTCTTTGTCTATTAATGTTTAATACTTTGGATGGGTGTGAAGTCACCTCTAGCATGTGGGAGAGATATTTTAAAAAAAAAAAAAGCTATTCTAACAAAAGGAGTTAAGCAACAGGCTGTTGTCTTAAAAAGATCTGTGGGAGACACTTTCCAACCAGGAATAAAAAACAGAGTTAAAAATTTTTAAGACTCTTCTAGAGACAGAGCATAAGAATATAACATTTCACATAATCGAGCTGACCAAATTCTATAGTCCATTCTACAGCCATGACAAAGAGGGGAAAAAAAGATGGTAGGGGTACACTCTGGTGAATGCACAACCAAAAACTATCTCAAGCATGACTCAAGCTCCTATTAAACCGCAAAGTGCAGAGTAGGAGCAGTCACCACAAAATGAGTATTCCCTTGCGCTCACGCAGGAAAAAAAAGGGATTCTTCCTGAAACAAGGTTGAAATGTAATAGGAACAAAACAATCCATCAGCTTAGTATGAAATACAATACTGGTTAAGCAGTAAATGAACTGATTTGAACATGAATCAGAAATGCATCCTTGCAGTAAGGAAGGCAAACTGTATCCTGAGCTGCATCACTAAGAGTACAGCCAGCACATCGAGGGATGGGATTCTTACACTTTACTAGTGTAAATTAACTGAGGGTCTTCTATTATCAGTGAAAATACCTTTTTCACAGCAAGAAATAGATATTAACTATTCTAAGCCAGTGATTCAACTTTCTTTTTTTTTTTCTCCCCCCAGAAAGCTCCACAGCTAAAAAAACCTGCAAACATAAAAAAACCCCAACTATAGAAACCATGTTTCCTAACTTATAGTTACAAACTAAGAACAAAGTTATTTTAACTATCTCTTCAGTGGACACATCCACAGCTGTCTTCAATCTCCCTGAACTATGTCTATTACAATTTGAGCAGAGGAGCATGCTGCATAGCAACTATTTCTCCATACCCTGCTCTGCACAAGGAGGAGAGGTTCCCACATCCTAACTCAGTTTGGATCATAAATTAGTTAGGACATGGAGAAAATAAAAACATGTGTCTATGTCTCTGTTGTATTAGTTAATGAAATAAGGGGGCTGAGAAAGCAAAAGCATTAATATGATTATGTACTATAATATATTAAACCATTAAAACAAGATTTGAGGTTTAAGTGTACAGACCTTGACAAGCTTCTTCCCATGGCAGAAAATTACTATTAAAAAGCTTTTAAAAGCTTTTAAAGACACATACACACACACACACACACACACAAGAGTAGCCATTAAAATATTTAGAAAGGTGAACTACTAAATAACCCCTATCCATGCTCCATTGAATCAGGATTCACTGATTCGCAAATCGTGGATTAAAGCTGAGGCCATCCGTACTTCTGGCAGTAGGTGAGAATGCAAAAGTATTTCTGGAATAGACTTAACAGCAGTCCCAACTACTGTGACTTCAATCCCAGCTTCTGAAACAACAGTAAATGGCAAATATAAACCATGAAAATCCTTATATATTGACTGTCAATATTTCTTTCCATACTAAGATCATGTTATTTTTCAGTTTTGGCACAAAAAAGAACCATAAAAGGAGCAGTCATTCTCAAAAAAAACAAACAATAATAGCTTCAGACATTAACGTTTGAAGCACTTAAAGATACAGACAGCTTCATAATTTATTCTACATTTTGTCATAATTAAATCTAACAAGTTGACATTTCTCTTGTATCAGAATCCAATCCAAACAGAAAAAGGAAGCATGTCCTTCCTCAACTCAACAATTTTTGGCTAAAGCATCACAGCATAAACCAAGGAGAGAAGTGCTTTGGCAGCCTGACTACTTTGCTGAATCAACCAGACCGCACCAGGGAAAGCATGCACCCCCTGGAATCATTGTTTGAACATAGGCTTACATGAGCACAGTCTTGTCCTCTTTTTGTGCTTTTTAAAAAAATCAATATAATACTTTGAGTAGAATGCCATCTAGCTTAGTGTTGATAAAGACACGTGTATATAAGAACAGGTTTTAAAAAAAGCAACCCAGGCCATCTTTTACCTTTAGCTTTGCTATTCTGTACTGATTATTTGAGTACAAATGAAAGCATTTCTTGATTTCAAGGTGCATTCAGCATAGCATTAGGTACACATAATACTCAATCACTAGTCAATTTTATTGTTTATTGCTGCCATGTAGGTAAGTATTAAACATAGCTTTGATCTGTATAGCAGGTAAAAAATCAGGTGGTCTTTGCAGAAAAAAGTAGCATTGCATGACTTAAAGGACAGGTACTACAAGGCTATATTAAGAAGGTCTTCCAGTTTATCTGTAATTAGGTTAAAAAAAATTTAAGTCTATTCTTGCTGCTCTCTTGCGACAATTGCTTTTTTAGTGTCAGACTTCTGGAAGTGAATAATCTCTCAGCATGCTGACAAAAAATGGAAACTAAATTGAAATATTACTGTAGATAAGAATGGGTAAGGATGTGTGTATCCTGTTTATTGGTCCCCTTCTTAATATGAAACATGCATGCTCACATCCTTTTTTGGACTTTAATTAATTGTGTATTCAAAATTTAAGTCATCGTGTTCCAGCCCGGGTAAATGCTCCGTAACAGCTGGATGGGATTACTTGATGCTTTGAAGATATCTGGAATTTATGACAGTTTTATGACACTGCACATATTTTAGAGGAGCCAGGAGGATTTTCTCTCTGGAAAATGCAGCATTTGGCGCTGTGCTCTGAATCTGTATGTCAGATCTTGAGTAAAGTTAACACAGGATCAAATTTCAAGTATTTTGGCCTGCTCATCTGAAAACTGAAGGTGATTTGCTCCTCCTTTATCTAGAAGCTTAAAAAAACCCGCTTATCTTAAAAGAACAACTCTCCTCTTTCATGGCTTAGGGATCTGTTCAGCCCTGCACATAATTAAACTCAGTAACTTAGTGAGTGCAATACTGTCTAGGCTGAACAGGCTCTAGATGAAAGTTAATACAGAACCTGCCCTGTTGTTAGTTCCACAATGACCTTCTGCAGACAGTCATTCTCCAAACCTAAGCTTCAAGGAGAAATTCTGCTTGCAAACAACATTCAGACAGCACATCTATTAAAAATAACAATATAGTAAGGGAAAAAGCTATAGTTTTTTACATCAGTAAGAATTTCTCTTATTTTCATTTGCTAATTTAAACTTATTTTTTTTATTGAGGTACTCTTTAAAAAATATCAGATTTGAAACACAGTTAAATAATGTTTCATGACTGTGTTTCAAGAAATCTATTCATTTATTCCCTTCTAAATTTGCTTGAATAAATCAAGAAAACTGTACAATGACGTGATTTATCATAGTTTTTTAACAGTTAGGTATTACTTTATCGTAACACATTCATAAAAGAGAAAGTCTTAAGATTCCTTTAAAAATTCTGCTATTTGGAACTATGCATTTGTCAGAGGTGGAAAGTGCAATTTGGCGTAAATGTCTGTGAATGTATTAAGGGCTTTAAATAAAATCCTTTCGCTATAATGGGCTGAAATTAGAGCTTCACCACACTAGCATCTTTGAATTATTTAGCATTCACGAAATTTCAGGCTTCTAAAACAGAGATACTTAAGACTTTCATAATCAAAAGCTTGAAAGTAATTTCCTAGAGGGGACAGGAGAGCAGACATTATTCTTCTTCCATTTTATTTGAGCAGACAAAAAAAATACAAGTTGTAGCAAGCAATTAAGTCGTTCTGTATTCTCCACAAGTACCATGTGAATAAAGGAAATCTTCTCTCTCTGAAACAGTATAGACCTTGGTGTTGGGGTTTTTTCTTCCTTAGTATTTCCAGAACATGGAATAAAAAGCAGCTCAAGAACTACTGCTGGCCTCCAAAGACAATAATGTTGAATCCTGTGCTGCTGCTATTAATAAGGGTAAGCCAACTGCATCATACCTCGTTTTAACATTTTAAGCCATTGGCAGCTCACCTACAAGTCTGTACGCTTTAAACAAAATTTTTGAAATTAAGATTTGTATCTGGCTATTTGTGTGATCACTATTTATTAGATCATGTATAAACCAGGAAGTCAACTATTCTCCAACATCTAGTGCAAAATATAATCCCAGAAATGAAAAGTAAAGCAACACCAGGAGCAAACATGGCTGTGTTAGAATCATAGAATGACATAGGCTTTAACTCAATGTGCATGGTTCCATCTTCTCTATGAAACACCAACAGCTGAAATAATTTTCTACAAATATTTTACATATGATTTTCTACAAATATTTATCTATGCATAAAAACCAACAGCTGTGACACATCACATCCAGGTGAGAGGGAGAAAACGAGCAAAAAAGTGATTGTTATTGGCAACTAATGAAGAAGTAAACACATCTTTTCATGTTGGTGAAGACGTACTTGAAAAATACTGGCTTACAGGGCTGAGTTTTACTTAAATATTGATAGTTCAATTAGATTTGCATTAGAAACAAATTGATATAATATGAATAGGATAAAATTAACAAAAGAATTATTCTGAAACAAAGACCTTCTAAGCCTTCCTTTTTCTTTTCCTTGTTTCCAAATCATAGTTAAATCCCTCCAGGTCATTTTAGAACTTGTTACAGACTCAATTTGCAAGTATTTTTCCTTTAACCTGTTATATTTGTAACTAAACAAATAATAGCTAACATTGATTTAAATTTGTAACAGGACAGACATTGGTGACTAGATAGAAAGTAGACCTAGGGCTATGACTACAGAGAAAAAGGCTGGGATATTTAGGACTCCTTTGTTCTGCGTGGCTCACGCAGCAGCTCAGAGACAGAAGATGGCTGGTCAGTCAGTGTGCAGGTAGCTCCAAAAACCATGTGCTGACTCTTGCCCACATGCTAAGCCAAATAAAAGCAATCAGTGGTATAGAAGAAAAGTAGAAGTTATAACGATGGGAAATGCTGTGGATAAAAGGGCATTGTGACAGAGTAGAAGACACAAAGAGGAGCTGGAGGTGATGAACCAGAATTGAATTTCAAGGGATGTAGAAAATAATCAAATTCTGTACAACAAAGAAATGAAAAATGAGTGTGAGTAAAGCAAAAGTTAGTTTTTGGAGAAGAATGTCTTAATATAACCTCCTGATACTATCCTACTCTTTCAAAAGCAGGTATGCAATGGTTCTATAGATGCTATATGCTATGGTTCCTCAGTAGCAACACAAGTGGAGAACCTTATTTACAGTTGTTGAAGCAAGTACAGTTAAGCCTCAAAACCTTCTTCTACTAGTTGTTATAAAACTCAAGTAAGTGTAACCAGCAATCTATGTAAACAAAATTATGCTCTTGCATGAGCACACAACTATCGAATGAAAAGTTTGGAATACTTTCTGTTACTTTTCCTAATGAGATAAGGAAGCTGTCAAATTCATCTTTCATTTCTAGACAATATGGGAAAATATTTTTACATTCAGTTTTAGAGGATTTATAAAGAAATATAACATCCTGCCTTTTTTAAAATGTGGGGAAGGAGAAAGGCTCTTTCCACAAAACAGCTTATCCTCAGAAATAGCACAGTTTAGTACTAGACGTGCCACAGGAAGAGGGGGGAGGGCTTATATCACAAGCCTGGCCATTGTATTGAAAGACGACTTTTCCTATGGATGGGTGATCATCCTGTTATGCGGCTCTCAACTTCCTCCTGCATTGTGAGTCTCAAGTCATGGAAAGAGTAAAGTTCTTAAACTGAGGATTGTGTTGGGAACTCCAAACACTTTCAATACAAGTTAACCAAACAAATACATCACGGTCAGACTATTAACATCCTGGTTTAGTTTGCCGAAGCCACTATTCTTTTGAAAAAATAATGTAATCAGGAGAACTCTGGATAGTTATCTTGTTAGTTCTTTTGGCTTCTGATAACATTTGGACTAACTGAAAAAAAAAAGTCTGGAACTGCAGTAGAAAGCCAAGTTCAAAACGCAAGACAATGCGACCTTCACAAAACAAACTGTCCCTAAATAGAGACTAAAATGGGAGACTGAAAGATCCAAAAAACCCCTACGCTAATTACCTACCAAAAGCATATCTCTGAAGTTTGGGAAACAGAACTCCAACTGCACTTGGAAACATTCATTTAAACCTTAAGCTGCTGAAGTTTCAGTTACTGTTTGAAAAGTGCGACCTGTAAAAGGCTGTGTTGAAGTGCCTCGACAGGAGGTCAGCTGCCCCCTTAAGAAAAAAGCTATTACGGACGTGGAGCACAGCGACTACAGAGCTATTAGTGTCAGGTTAGGACTCGTAGCATGTGTTCCAAGAAGAGAGTACAGTACATACCAGTGCCATTGCAATCTATGCAGTCAACTGTGGAAGCAGCCTGGTTTATGCCATTGGCAGATTCTAATGTGTTGCAGCTACGTTAAACAGCTCGACGGTTACCTGATACCCTTCTGTTTTCTTCTGGCACCACTTCAGCAAGGCATTTCTCTTGGATCCTCCATATTCTCTTGCTAGGGCAGACAAGGGATCTTTCCTCTCTTCCCTAGGAATAAAGCAAAGTGAAACTTAGAGCTTGTAATGTATCTTTTGCAACAGAAATACATATTGTAAAAGCTTAAAAAAAAGAACAAATTATTGTCACAGTGAAAGTAGTAGAGTACAGCTCTACTGACTGAAAAATAGAATACACAGAAATACCTGAAGAGACTTAAGAGTTATTTTGAAGTCATTCATTCATTAACAAATCAACCTTCTTTTTTTCCATTAAAAAAGTAAGCTTTTTTTCCCTAGGTCTTTCAACCTCAATGATATTTTTTCTAAGAGTCCAGAAAACTAAAATTACTACATGGTAAGTTTCAGCTCAAACCATTAAGCTAACTCAAGTGACTTTATTTTGTATTTAGAAAAAAGAATAAACTGATGCTATCTCTTTTGCATCTCATGGCTGATTACAAATGTCACCTTGAAACAACACGTTTGCATATTAGCAGCATGCTGTTATTAACAGAACATTTGCCTGATTTCTGGAGTTCTTAAAAAAGAGAGGAGAGATCTAATTATTTTGATCTGCCGTTTGATACACTGGCACAATAATGATTCACTTTTTTTGAAACAAGAATGTTCAATTAGCAATAAAAGCTATCAATCAATTTCACTTCCAATCTGTCAAGCTATCTTCAGTCATTTTTTCTCTAAGGAAAGATTAGGGAAGAAAAGAATGATCATATTCAGGTTGGCCAGTTTTTCACGAGTCTTACACAACAGACATCGCTTTACCAGGCTTCAGAAATGAGTGCTTAGATTAAAAAATACGTATTATAGAGGTTAATACTTTTGTAGTGGCCTAGTTACACGAATCAGTAGTTCTGTAGACACTCTAGTGAACACTCTGACGAAAAGACCAGGTATTACACCATTATGGAGCTCAGTTACTGGATGTAAAGTGTGCCAGCAGTTGTTCTTATTTTTAATAATTTCCATTTGGAAAATAAAAATAAGACAGCTATCAGTGAATCCGTACTGCAAAGATTTCCTCATCTGCCATCTTTTTCAAGTCGTCTATGCAGATGTAAGCAAGATTCTTGTAACATCCACGAAGATGATTCCCTAAGTTACTCCTTTTGGATATTTCCAAAAAGGCATATAGATGGCATACATTCACTCTTTAACAATTTGTTCTTTACAGCCCATTTGGTGATTGCAAAAAAGGGAGAAGGGTGGAAATACATAGTATTTTCAGTGGATTCTGTACTGTAGATTTACAGGTATCAATTCTCCAGGTCCTGCTAGAGGAAGAGAAAGCATCCAGGAAATGTGGATTTCTTCGCGCATGTGTGTTAGCAAGGGAACACCAGAGACTGTTCCGCATATCAGCAACTGTCACTCAAGGCATAAAAGAAGAGAACATGTGCCACCATACAACAAAATGTTCTCAGGCATTAATCTTAAGTAAATGTATTGCAATTTGCTTGGCCAGTCCTCACTGAAAGAAGATGGCAAGGTCTCAAAATCGCGTAGAAAGATACGTCAGTGGTGGCATCCATGAAACATCCATGAAAATATATGCACAGCAGAACAACCAAACAGGGAACAGGAAGTGCCTTTCAAAAGGAAAGATAGTAGTATGAGCCTTCAAACCTAACTGCCAATCTCAGACAGATTCAACACGACAAGAAGTTGCTAATTGTGTTATTTCAAACATGAAATAAGTTATCTGAATAAGTTACTGTATCTAAACTACATAGGTACCACACAGCCAAAATGATGCTTCAAGAAATTCTGTACTTCAGTTATTAAATCTGCACATATTTCAATAATCTAAACTGGTGTATCTTTTTCATTAGTGACTAAAGCAAATAACAATGGGATTGCAGATTCCATCTACAATGAAGATTAGGCAGCACTACGAGAACTTTAGAACAGAGATTTGGGACAACGTACAAGAACTCAAATTAAAAGCTCCCTCTCTACGCTAAACATACTGTTTAGCCATGAGGGAGCTGTACAGCCTGTTCTCAAATTCCAGTAAGAGCACATGGTTTATATCAGGTTCTCACAGTTGTGAAAACACTGCTGAAGAAAATAAATTAGCATAAGTCGTATGGAGACAATGAGAAATGGTTTGACATATAAATCTTACAAGTTAGTATATTAGGTCAACTGTACTCCAAATCAAAGAGCCAACGAAGTTTCAATTAGAACAGGGAACAGTAAACTGCAAGTATTTGTTTTAGTGAACTATAGCAATATCTGTTTATTATACTACAACTTTCAGTAAAAGGTAGGAGAAAAAAAGAGAAATCTGATCACACAACAAACTGAAGCTCAGCAGTGACATTCTGAGGACGGTTCTTTAGAGCGTGCTCATCACCATGCACCCTCTGCTGCCCATTCCACTGCTAAGTCTTCTTTTAGCACTTGGCATTGCAGTCAATGGTCAGGTGGCACAGTAATGATGTCATAATTATAACTACAATTTTACCATCAAACGCTGCACTATTTGCTACAGTCTGCAGGCTGCCATCAATGCAATTTTATACGTTACCAGTTCAAAGTTCATACACAGGTGTTTTAGTCTTTTTTTTTTTTTTATTTCTGAATGTACTCGGTCTAAATTTAGGCACTAACACACAATATTAACTGCTGCTGGTAAAGTACCAACAGATCCAAACTCGATTTAATTTCTGCCCAGTGAAAGGAAAGCAGCACTGAGGCATGCCTCAGATGATTTTAGGAAAATATTTTTCAATAGCACCCACAGCTATAAATAACTTTATTACATATTGCAAATGTCTGTTTCTGCTGTACAAAAGCTTTGTCAGAAAGCTCTGCGTTAAATGGTCTTGAGAAAGTCATGTAACCTTTGTCTGCCAGTTTCCCAATCTATGAAGCAGGGCTAAGTACATACTTCACTTGCATAACATGAGGCTTAAATACTTTTAAGTCCTTTGACTGATAACACTACAGATAGGAAAAGTTTTAAATTTAGCACACTTATCTTTTTATCTTACTAACGAAAGGGGGTTGCCTGGCCATTTGTTATTTAGACTTGCATTACGATTTCACTTGTGGGACAAATAATCCAGGCTCATTCACTCATGGCTATTTAGAAGACTTGGCAGTGTCTGGAATTAAGATCTAGTCATGCTGCTTTCTGTCTTCGGCTGTGCTTACAAAGTTAAGGTTCATTATGCAGTCTCCCTGGGCCCAAGCCTCTCCAAAAGATTTGTTCAACATGCCGTAAGCTCATTTCTTGAATTTGGCTAGATGGTATTTTGAACTGATATGATGCTGTTATTTAGTGACATGACTTCGTTTGGTTTGCTAGCAGAGTATAAAGTTTTGATATTAACCTCATAAGCTCTAAAAAACTTAACTTCTGCTCTCACACTTAAAGCATACACTGAGCTGGAGAAAACACTTTCTGAAGCTCTCAAAGATTACCAAAGATTGTTGTTTTATGAGTGACAGCAGTGTCAGCAGCCTTAGTGCCAATGTCATATACTAGATATATGTAGACAGATCACTATGGAATTGACACATTTCAGTGCACCACAAAAAAGGGTTTTTACCTTATTCGACTTCGGGTTGTAGGGGTGACCGATGCTGTAGGAGAAGATGAGAGTGACAGCTGTGGTGAGGTGGTACCCATTGCCATGAGGGATGCTGGAGATGCTCCATCAGGTGCACTGATATCTCGTTTGATTTCCTCACTACTTCTTCGAGAGACTAAGTGAGAAAATGCCCATATATTTATCATTTGCCAACATAAAACCTTTCAAACTCATTCTTGCTCTCTGACAAGCATTAGTTCAGAACTCATACACGGAAATCCATATACAATGCTAGGCTTCAACATTTTTCTTGATGCTTTCCACTTAGGAAATATCAAGGACTTAGATTGCACCATCAACATTTATGATCAAACCTTTATCTTGAAGTAAAGAAAATTTGATGAATGTATCTTAATAGAACTCATTTGAAGGATTTTATGAATGAGAAAGAATTTTAACACCAAACCATTTTATTTTTCTCTGGTCCATGTAGTTATGTTGCTAAGCTTCAAGTAGTTAAGAAAAAAGAAAACCAAGCCAGTATCAAGATGACAGCTGATTTATTTCCACTTAATTTTAATCAAGAATTGGCATGTACGCGATGCTCTGGACATTAATTAAATATCATCTGCAAGCAAATCAAAGATTGACCTGAGACCATTCAGCCACATTCCATAGAGTTTGTTCCGTTTTATCAAATGACAAACAATTTTTCTTTCAAATGCAAGCACAAGCACTGTACTCTGTAAAACCAAATTTGCAATGGTTATGTTTTCTCTACATGGAAGTTTCCAGTTAAAAGGATAAGGTTTGCCTTTTATACCTAAAGAGTCGCCATTGCTTATGTTTGTGTAAATCAAAGATATAACTCTCCACGTATATCAGAGACTTCCTAATGATTTGGGGCAACTACACTAATTTATAAATACTAGACAAAAGAAGTTGGGAAAAAACACTTTTGGGTGGATTTTTTTTTTTTTTTTTTTAGGAGAAATCAAAATGACCTAAACCACACTTTCTTAAAACCATTTACTCAAATATAGTTTTTTTTTTTTAAAACATATGTCTCTCAAATTAGTTCTGCCTAGTTTATAGAAAGTACCATTTTCACAATACCACACTATTTGAACTATAAAAAAGATTTGTTTTTAGAAGTCCCTGCTGATACTGAGACACCAGCTTGACAGTAAACTAACATTCTACATAAAATTCTATTTAGTAACTGTATTTCTTAAAAATCCAAAGTTAACATCAAATGTGCAGCAACCACTATGAGTAACACTCAAAAATACTTGCAGGTTATGTCAGTCAGAAAATAGACTATACTAAAATGACTCACTGCAAACATTCTTTTGTCCTACAGAACGGGTAGAAGTTTTGCTAGGTAATATGCAAAAACATTTATATGCATTAGATAACGTATAATGATGCATGTTAACTAAAAAGAACAATTCTCCTATTTTAAACCATTAAAAATAATTATTTCCACAAACAAAAGTGGAATTAAGATTATGCTTCTCTGCCTCCCTCACTTAAAAAAAAATAATCCTACATCCGAGCTGTAAAAGGTAACAGCCAGGAACAGTTTCTCTCCTCACATATATCATGCACACAAAAATTATTTGTAATACAAGGAAAGATGACATAGAAATCAACTCTTACACTCATGATTCATACTCATCCATCTGGTATGTTGGTGCAAGTTGTACGTGCAACAATAAGGAGATGAACAATTACCTCTTCAGTTCTACTTGATGCAATAAAATGGAATATTATTTTAGCATTAGACTTTGGTTTCTTTCCCTAAATGTTTCAGCTGAAAACCTGGATACTGAAAAATAAGCTATTCCAAACATCCAAATAGTTTTTTGACAAGTGCTTGATGGTCTGAAGACCAAAGTTTTCTCTTGAAAAAGTAAAATGTATCTGTAAGTACAGTGTTGAAATGAGAGCTCCTGGTTTTACTAATAATCCAAAAAACGTGATATTACCAGAAATAGATTTGGCACTTTCCATAGCAGGTACTCTTGGCAAAGACGCCGGCCTGCTGGTAGAAGATGTTCTCAACAAATGTTCTGGACAAAGAAAAAGAAGAGAGAATATTGTTAATGAAGATTCCAGTTAAATGTACAACTTAGGTATGAGTCATGAATATTGTCTACCAGTGCCTGAGTTTGGCTGTTTAGTGAGAGCAACTGATTTTATTTGTATGAAAGAGAAGGCTAAATTTGCTAATTACCAATAAATATCATTATGAATACATCATGATCATCTTAATGCTTTTTCCCTAAGGCCTCTTACTAATCCACTTGCCCTGGTTTATAAAAAATGAATTGTTAAACCAAAAGGCTGAGTAAGGAATCTCCATTTAGCACATGGCCAAAAGTATTCAATATGCCATTCACAATGTTGATTGGTAAAGTAGATTGCTTTGTCCTTCGTGATTTTTTTTTCCCCTTTGTTTTGTTGAGCTTCTTTTATTTTTTAAATAAAAACATGCTTTTTTTTTTCTCCCTCCCCCATGCAGTGAAGTCAAAAAGGTGCCTTTACATATTGTAGGGAAAGATTAGTTCTGCCTACTGCCAATGAGTAAAATCAAATTACAACAAAATTAATTTTCTGTAGTGTCAAATCAAAACAATTTCCTATTATTGAAGAAAGAGTCCTTCAAATAAAACCTTTAGACTGTAAACAAAAGGTTTACATACTCCTATATAGAAACACTTAGGAGGCAGTAATGTGAATACACAAACCCATGAAAATGAAGAATAAAGATTAAAAAAGTGAGACTCTGTTCATTAGTTGAAAACGTGGCATAAGAAAAACATTGCTACAGAGATACTTTAAAATATATGTGGTTGTAAACAGGAATTGTGTCTGGCATATTCTCTATTTGAATGCAGTCCTGCTCCTGCATTAACTGACTATAATGAAAACACAAAAACTACATAAAGCATACCACCCATTTTGTGTTTAAGCTTATGACTACCCATGAACTCTGTAACAAAGAATTCTAAACTATCTTCTTGGAAAGGCATTTCAATATTCCTAAAAATATCAAAGTTTCTAAAATTAAACCCCCAGCTGCACTGTACAAATAACCTCAACATGCATTCAACAAAAGCAAGAAGGAAATCTGGCACATACAGACTATTATGAAGTGCTACAAAAAAAAAAAAACACCCAACTGTTTAGAAAGCATCAGACCTCAGGAATACCAAATTGAGAGGAAATATTCAGCCTGGAGTCATACGGGGATTATCTAGAGAAACATCTACAAAAAAACCCAACTCTAAAGCAGGCATAAATCAGAGCCCTACACCCACCACATGATAGCCATTCATTCTCACAGGAAGAGCACATTGTGAACCGTGTTTTGAGAGACGAAACAAAGTTCACAGAACAGGGAAATACTGGGAAACAGATAAATCAACACTCAATTTAATGCCATTCAATTTTTCAACTGGCTCCTGAAGATTCAACACTTAGTAAGTTCATATTTTGTTATTCACATGCAATGCAATGCCAACCATCATCCTTGTTTCATTTGGGGGGGCGAACCACAACCCAACCACACAATACATAATGTAACCCCAGGGGTGTGTCTTTTTCATATCTGGAAGACAGCTGCAAGACATGTCCCTGAAATCATCCTGTCTTGATTTTTCAAGTGATCTCAGTTTATGCACACACTAAAAACTGTCAGGATAATGCCGAATTATCACAATGCAATCATAGTTTTGTTGAAAATTCAAAAAAGTATCTTTATATGACACCATGTGTGATGAAACACAAGTAATAAAGACTTGAACTCAAAACGTTATATGATTCTATGAAAATATTATGGTAATAGAAAGTATTTAATGTGATAACACTTTGAATACTAAATGATATAAAATACACAAAAAATAAGTACCAATAGCATCGCTAAAAACAAAGTTTAAATGAACTTGAATCAATACCTTGAACAGGGATTTCAGCATAGCTCGGTCTTTTGTCTGTCAGCGTAGCAAGGGGTTTTGAAGCTGAGATTGGTCCACTTATAGAATGCCTCTGAAATGGAAAAATAATTCTGTCAATCTTAATCTGAAGGTACAAAACAAACATGGAATTGCAGAATCAGTTTTAGAAACTTGGGTATGACATTATTACTGATTTAAAATAACTAAAAAAATAAAAGAACATTTAAAAATATTTAGTGAAAAAGGCTGTATCCTCTTTATCTCTTGCTTTTGTCAATCTGAATGTATATACACCCACTGTGCATTGGTACTGTAACATTTACTGCTTTGAACTTAAACCTGTTCCTCGAACCAATATTGCAAAATTAAAAGGTTGTAGATTCTCTTGTAGTTTATTAATTTTCACCCTCATTTATATTTTGTTTGCACACACCTCTCCTGGTTAAACTTGATGTGTTTATTTAAACTAATATAATCTCCTACATGTAGCCAAGATTTTAGTGCCTGATTTGTGTTATTAACGTATGCCTTTACAGCTTTGTGGCTTTTCCTGGAAAATCACCATAATGGTGCACTGGGCATAGTGACACGAACTACCCTTTGCTAAGAAAAGTTCTACTGAAAAAACGATTTTTCATCCAAAACATCAACAGCTTTTGTTACCATGTATTTAACTGAGATGCTCTGTGAACAACTGAAGAGAGACTCTTTAAGTATTTGTCAAATACGTAACAAAATACAAATATAATTATTTTTCTTTCTAAGGTCACTTTAATTTCTGCTCTGCTCTAAAGTAGCTACGAAATGATTTTTTTCAAGTTTTAGGTAAAATATTAAGCAATGCATGGCTTATAGCAGCAGTGTAAGTACACAATCACAGATGTGTTCAGTGTTACACACAGTAATTAACCCTGGACAGCACTGAAATATGCATTTCAGTATTCCACAAATGACCTGCACAATACAATAATTAGCCTTACACTTACTGAAATTCACGTTCAGTTGCTGAAGACTCAGAGAAGACCATCCACAATTATATTTTTTTTAATTAATCATTTCAAAGAGCCTATTGCAAATAATAGTACATTCTTTAATCACTCTGTCCTTTCTATTAGATTCCTACATTTAATCACAATTGGTCCAGTAATGTGTTTATCCCGAAAACTCTTTCAGCTCTCCATCTGGCCCAAGATTAGATGGGAAGGTTAAATGAGCCTTATCTTCATACAATGATAAAGGTCAGATGTTTCTCATGCCAAATCATGTAGGCAAGACAGACAAACTTAAAATTGTGATTAAAACAAGTTAACAGTATACACTTTGCAGCATCCTCCTACTTATTCGTCATTTAGAGTCCAACCAGAGTTACACTTTTGTGCTGGAAATCAAATGGAGAAAACAACTGCCAACCATGCAACAATCTAACTTCAAAATATATATAGCATAAAGAATTTCGTGACTTTATATATCAGAAGTCCCACACATATCCTACAAAGATTATTCCTTTAGATGTGCAGATGAAAGTGATTGCAATTGTGAGCCGTGCACAGAAGCACCTACAACAGCCTCCCGTAAGAACTGGTATTTCAAACGTGGAAGTTTGAAGCTGAGATGTAACTTCACCCACTTAGGATTTTTTTTTTTTTTTTAAATAAAGGACAAGGACATTCTCAAAGTGAGAGCCTCCCTCCTGCAAAAGGAAACCACTATTATAGAGTTAGATAATGATGTTAAAGAAAAACATGTCATTTTGTCTAGCTTTGGGTTTGTCATTACAGAGACAGCGTAGCACAGAACTTCAGCCAGGAAACAAAGGTATGTACAGAGCAGGCAGAGTGCTGGATAATCATATACCTTTATCACTTTCTCAGCTTCCGGATATCACTTCAAACCAAACATCCTTCATGGATATTGTCAGAAACGGATCTTATTACTCAGCTGATAACTTGCTGTGTACTGGTCTTGTCTCCTTGTTATAAAATGAACTGTTTGTCTTTTTGCTCCTGTTGACACTGCAGTCAGGGCTTACTTGCACTGATGCTAGTTCCTTATTACGTATCTTATTATTACAACTACCAGTAATAACGCAGTGACTAATACACAGCAAATTAGAGGAAAATGAACCAATGTTCAGCTAGTTCCACTTGGCATTATCTATACAGTACTAGCACACAAGTTTCTTGGAGAACAATTTTTCCTAAAATATTTTACAAGTGTTAAGAAACTTTTCTGCTTGACTGAGCTTTTGCTGAATTTGCAGGTCAGCCATTCCTCATTTCACTTACAAAACACATCTGATGTGCAATCAAATATGTATGGATCCCACCACTCCCTTTATAATATCTTTTTTTCTTCAAGTACAAATACATCCCAAAACTCACTTAACTGCTAAACACCATTTGTCATTTACACCAGTGTTCAAACTCCTCAACACTAAACGAAAGGATCAAAAATTCAGAGGAATCACATGCTTGAGGCTATTAATGAAGGCTACTAATGGGATAGAAATTACTAAAGATGCTTTACAATCTGTGATCCTCTTCTTATTCATCCTATACTGAGGTCTAGCAGAAGAAAATGCTGAAACTTTAAGGACTACTTTTGATGGGGTTCATAAAGAAAATTAGTCTAAGTAAAATAACACGTTTTTACGTAGTTGTCTCTGGATAACATAATTACAGTAACAGATAAAGATGCTAAGATCAACAGTTACTTTTCCACCTTAATTTGAAGATAGTTTCTGCTAGCTACCTAAGACTCTTCAGATGTTTTTTCTTTTTCTTTTTTTTTTTCTTTTTCTTTTTTTTTTCGTAAGATGACTCCAGAAGAGGAACCAGCACACAGGTAGGACAAAAAAAAGTAAAAGAGGACAAACACTCAACACTTCAAATTTGAGGCAGAACTAGAGCAGGGTATACTATAGCAGGATGAAGTAGTCCCTTAAACTCAAAACATTTGGCTCCTGACTCTTCATCCTTGCATCTGTTGTTAGCCATGGAAGGAAACATGACCTTCAACCACTTCCAAGTACCTATTCCTGATGACTTTGCACTTCAGTACGTACTTCAATTGAAGTACTTGATATCAACACACTTACACATGGCAATTTCAAAACACACACAGTTGCTCACATATTAAGTAGTTAAGATATGGAAGTCTTTGACACCGGATTGTTTGAAGCCTCAAAGTTTATATGCTCAAAGCAAACCAGGACATTCAGTGGTGATCAGTGAATCTGAAACCATGTCTAATTCAGGGAGCCCTCCAGCTCTGAAACAGAAAAAGAAAGTACTCAGGGAAAGCAGCGGATAGGCTTCCTGTCCTTATATTCCTCCCTAGGCATCTGTTTTGGTCACTCTCAGTGGCATACCAGGCCAGCTGAGCTTTAGGCTAACTCAGCAGGGTTGTTTTTACGTTTTGAAGAGCATTCTCTTCATAACTCTCTTCCTAAATTGTTTGCAGTCTTGCTAAGCACTATGGTAAATAACAGCTATGTTCCACTGCGGCTTGGACCTGAAGCCAGAAAGGCTTTTGTTTGCTTGTTTTCAGTGCAAAAACGTATACAAGAATGTATCTCCTTATACACACATACATTGCTGTAAAGAAAAACAAAGCAAACAAAAACTCTCCAAGACTGAACAAATTCATGACACAGTCCAGTACAAAAATGAACTGACACGCATAATTCAGAGAGGGCACATGTTGATGCAACTGTACTTGGAGAATCTTTCTTGCAACCATAATATCAAAATCACGCCAGCTTCTCAGTAGATGCCCATGTAAATATTTCACCTTTGATAGCATTTAAAAGCAACTGAGATTAATGATAATAAGCACTGCAACACCCATACTGAGATCAATCTTTCCACCTTTACTCAAGATCTTAAACCATGAATGACTTCTATAAGGCGGGAGCCAATAGGTCAACATATTGACTACTTAGCAACTACTTATTAAAATCTTGCTTTTCAACTGCAAGAAAGCAAAAACCACAGACAAAAAATATACCAAAATTGCACAGAACACAACAGTAGAACACAAGGTAGTAATATGAAAATAAAGAAGAGGAAAAGATGATGAAAATTGGTTTTGAACCCAAACCCCTTCTGTCTTGAGCAATGTTCTTTAAATGTATACATAACTGAGGTCACAAACCCCCATTGCCTTCCACATAACTACAAATTCTTCCAGGAAAACCACCTATCTCCAAAAAGACAACAGAAGTAATTTTCATTTACACACCCTCCTCTTTGTTTTTCAGGTAATGTTTCCCACTAATGAGTATCCAGCTGTTAATGACTTGGTTCTATACCAGAAGTAGAATTCAAAATTGAAATAATTGTGGCAGATGGAGAATGTCAACACAAGAGCTGTAAACCTGAGCAGGTTTGCAGTATTTTAAGATATTACTTTGGTTTGTGGTTAATTTACAGGTAAATAAAGTGAAATAAGCCTTAGGCTTCATTCAAAAGGTCTTCTGTCAGCCAAAGCTCTGGTCTAGCCTTTTAGAACATGAGATTAAGCATGCCTCTTCCTACAAGGGCACAGAATATAAAGACAGATTAATAGGAACAAAGCATCTGTAGGAGAACTTGTTGCATTTAACTGCTTTAGAAAACTGCTGTCAAGAGTGACTGAGCCACAGGAAATAGCTGAAGCTCTCACAAAAACATTTAATCTTTCTCTTTGCTCTGAGGCTATCTGTTTTATGAAATTCACTCTCAAGTGAATAAAAGCTGCACTAGTCTGAGCACAGGAGAACAGTCAATCTGTTCCAGGTATTATTCCTTGAGCCAACATATGGATGTAGATTCTTCGGTTCACACCGAGGATTTATTACCAAAACATTATGCTGACCTATAGCAAAAATCAAGTTTTGGTACTTCTGGTTAGTAATACCTTCATAGATTCATAGATTTCTAGGTTGGAAAAGACCTTAGAGATCATCGAGTCCAACCATCCCTAATCCCCATTAAACCATATCCTCAAGTAGCTCATCCACCCTATTCTTAAACACATCCAGGGATGGGGACTCAACCACCTCCCTGGGCAGCCTATTCCAGTGGCTGACAACCCTTTCAGAGAAGAAACAGGAGAAGGCAACAGGAGAAGGCAACAGGAGAATTACTGATGTTAGAGGAGTAAAACATATAGTATATTCTTTGATTTTTCTTTGCGAATCCAGTCTCATCTGCTTTATTCTTAAACTTGTTGGCCTTTGACAAAATCTCACCTCAGCAGTGACCGATTAAAGCTGAGCATTAGAGTACCGATGATGCAGTCCTGGTCTGCCTAAGCTCCTGTAGTAGCTGAACAAACGGACAAAGCTTCAGAGGGGACAGGTCAAAATACACAGTACAATCACCAACTGGCCAAACTCTCAGTCAGTACAAAATGAACAAAGATAATCAATTCACAATGATTTCATTCCTCTCTGGTCGGGTCTGCAATCAAAAGCCCACACAACATGGGATACATTTATATTGATGATTGCTGACAGATTCTGCACAGATCTCAGTCCATTGCCTGAAGGGGATTACTGCTGTTTCCATGCGAGGCACAGGATGAAGAACTGACAAACAGCAACTCTAAGGAATGCAGATAAGGTTTTCCTCCCATACTTCTCAGTAGCACAGGAACACTAAGAGTTGGGAATATTTAACAAGAACTTCCAAACTATGCCATTTCTTCGATTTACAACATAGCTCTCAGTGAAAGACTCTTTTGTTAGACTCAACATTTTAGTAATTACTTACCGGATACAACATTTTATCATCGTGTCCCCACAAAGACAGCCAATTTTTTAATGTTACCACCTGTAATTTCACATGCTCTTCTTTACAAAGAAGGATTAAGTGCAGTCATAAAACACCTACCTGCATAGGGGATACAGCAGCAGCTGGGGGAGTTTTCATGGGACTTGGGCTCAGGGGAGTGCGAGGAATTGTGGCAGCAGCAGGGCTTGGAACTAGTAGAAACACAGAAAACATCGTGAGCATTGCACTGTTTTGCAGTGAAACAGGAGACTGGCTGTTATAGAGAACTCTCACCTTGTACTTTATATTACTAGTTTTACCAGATCACATCTTTCAGAATTTCAATTAGTAACTGACTGCAAAATCATTTAAAAGTATGCCTACACATTTATTCCTCTGTAATTACATTCATTTTCTATCTTGAATATATCATCCATGGTAAAAGCATAAGTTTACTGAGGGCGGACAAGGCTAAGGTGCAGGATACTATAATCCTGGCAGATGTAAATGATGACATTATTAGGTCTCCAGATAATTAAAGAGATGGTAGCAGGATCCTGGGTCTGTCAGTAAGACAAGATAGATAACATATCACCTCCTTCTCCTTTCTCATTTCCAATCAAAGTCCACAGGTACCACATATGGCATGACAGTCCCTGAAATTTTGGGATTAAACAAATAACATGTTTGGAGATGTATGAAAACAGACAAATACTGAGTTGGTGCATCAGTCATCTGATTATTTAACAGCATGATTAGACACAAATGCTGAGGAAGAAGGAAGATAGAAACTTGAAATAAAAAATAAAAAGAAGGGAAAAATGATTTATCATGGAATTGGGTTTGCATGGCAAGGTTTTGGTAGCAAGGGGGTAAAGGGCTGGATTCTGTAAGACGCTGCCAGAAGCTTCCCCTATGCCCAGCAGAGCCAACGCCAGCCGGCTCCAAGACAGACCTGCCGCTGGCCAAGGCTGAGCCCATCGGCGATGGTGGTAGCGCCTCTGGGATAACATATTTAAGAAGGGGGAAAAAATCTGCGTAATGGCAACCGCAGCTGGAGAGAGGAGTGGGAATATGTGAGAGGAACAACTCTGCAGACACCAATGTAAGTGAAAAAGGAGGGAGAGGAGGTACTTCAGGCACTGGAGCAGAGATTCCCCTGCAGCCCATGGTGAAGACCATGGTGAGGCAGGCTGTCCTCTTGCACCCCATGGAGGGTAACGGTGGAGCAGAAATCCACCTGCAGCCCCTGGAGGGCCTCACACTGGAGCAGGTGGATGTCTGAAGGAGACTGCGACCCCGTGGGATGCCCGTGCTGCAGCAGGCTCCTGGCAAGACCTGTGAACCCATGAAAAGGGGAGCCCACACTGGAACAGGTTTGCCGGCAGGACTTGTGACCCCATGGGGGACCCATGCTGGAGCAGGCTGTTCCTGAAGGAATGCACCCCGTGGAACGAACCAAAGTCACTCTGGCAAGAAAGCACCTTTATCCGATAACAGATTGAAAAACACCTTCAAAATTAACACTAGGAAAGTAAAAATTTGTAAATACCTATGAACAAAGAGAACAAATGTGGAAACAGAACCATTTACAGAGTCACAAAATAATGCAGAGATGCTTCTACACCTCAACAAATTTTCAGGTAATAAGCAATTAAAAATAATTTACCATGCATAGTACAGGACTTTAAGTCTCTCTGTAATATACCAAGCCTTTTTACATCAGAGACTTATAGTGACATTATTGTAAATGAAATTCAAGGCAAAAGGCCTAGCGAGGAAAATGTTTTTAATCCATACAAAGTCTCATATGCAGTCAAAGCTAAAACTCAAGTGTTTCTCATCTCAGGATAATTACTTGGATTCCTTATTCTGCTCATCTGTAAAGAAGAACAAGTGCACCCGTTTCCACAATCAGAGAATTATAGCAAAATCCATTGTTGCAACAGTGAGACCCTTTTCATTTCAGAAAATATTGCCTGTATCTTTTAATAGGTGATACAAGCTGGACTTCATTTTTAATTTTCATCAGCACTTTGACTGTAAGAATGCAAGTTACTAAAAGAAACAAACTCAGCTCTAGCTATTATATGGCTTTTAAATGCTTAATTTGGCACATTAAATTCACATTTTCATAGTCAGGCTGAAATCAGCTGTGCTTCCAGCTACAATTATGTGCGTAATATGTGTTTATGTATTTCTAATATACGGGAGCACTGAACCAAAGCATCTAGCATATGAGTCATTGGCAATGAGACCGTGAAGAAAAAAATAAAGACAAAAAAAAGGATGCTTGCACTTAATCACAGTGAAGGATCTGTTGTGCCATCTGGTTTCAGTTGGTTTGTTTCAGCCGTCACTTATAGATGACAGTGCAATAAAACAACTCACCTTTGAATTAGCTAAGTCACTAGGAGCATCCACGTGAACATACGCAAAATCATACCTGGGTACAGCTACTATACTGGCTGAAATTAATTACCTTGGGAGGCACTGTCAAATGACTTGATGAGTGTTTTTACAGTAGGAGTTGGCTCTGAGGAGGTGGATGATCTGCGACTCAGGCCCATTCCTTGTCTCAGAGCTGCCAAATCTCTCTCTACAGCATTCATGTAATTGTACACTCGACCACGTTCCTCTTCTTGCCTGAAATCAATATGCAGCCCATTTGAGGCATTTAAAAACCACTTTAACATGCAAAGTCTTAAAAAAAAAATCAACACAAATTTGAAGCCAAATTAGAATCTATGGTCCAAATCAATCATTACATTAACCTAGTTTTTTTCCACTGTAATTTAGAAATAGATTATCAACCTACATTATCACTGTAAATTCTTACTATTTGTCAGAACTTAAGCACCAGGCAAAAATTCTATCAAATCAATACTTGATTTAAGGCTTAATTTCTGCTCTATCTCTCAAACGCACACACATACATATGGATGGAAAAAATTGAGCCTTAAGTATTTCACCATTTCACATGAAAATAATCAGCTCAGAGGGGAGAATTTTTTTGCCACTTGCATAAACAGAAAACAATTTAAATTAATATTAAGGAGGTAAGAATATATTTCTGGTGTACACCTTTAGGCAGCACATGAATCAGTTTTGAAAAAAATTTAGTTTTTCAATACAGAAAATTTATGGTGTATATTGCATTCAGTGTCACAAGACAAGAATTGCTTAAAGCAACCTATTTTCTACAGTCTGCAATAATTAAACACAGACTGATTTTTGCCTCAGACACTGTAATACTTTCCTACCACCTTCCCTCCAATACAGTAGCTGTACCACTTCCAAGAAATCCGATTCAGCTGCCTCTTTGTTCTTTGTTTGCAATAAATCAAATGTCAAAAGACGATGCTTGCATATAGATAATAACGAATACAGTGGCTGGAAGCAGCAAGCCAATGCTACCGCAAAAGTGCAACTGTAACCTCTAAGGTTCACTTGCCAGTGGTAATTGAGCAATTACAATTCTGGCTGAAATATATTAGTAAGAATTGTTCATATTACTTATTTTGGTGATCTTACTTCAGATAAGATGCCTTCACCCACCACTCATTCATCCAGATATTTTTCCATTTTCAGTGTAACCAGTTTGTTCTTCCTACCATCAGCTTTTCCTCAAGTACCATAGCCTGCATTATCTCATATCCTACTGGGTGCTGGGTTAAGTGTCATCTATCCTACAAAATGCCCATCCATGTGGAAAAAAATTGTTTAATATATACACATCACGGACATCACTACTGTAACTGTAAACTACACATGTATTCAATCCCTAGAGACAATGTAGTCAGGATTCAAATGGCGCTGTTGAAGATATTCCAATTCTATGGATTTGAGGACTTTTAATACTTCTGAAATACATACAACAATTTCTAAATAACCATAGCACCTAATTCAAGCCACAACACCTCACAATTGAATTGTTTTTTATTAAAAATGTACGCAAACATCTCTATTTCCAGAAACAATTATCAGTGGAAAGAAAACAGTATGAGATATATGCAGAATTAGAGGAAGGCTTCTTCTTGGGTAAAAATCCAGCTGTATTTTCAACCATACCGAAAGCCTTGGCTGCTAATAAGAAGTGTTAATGATGGTACAGAAAAGCCAACATTGCTTGTTTGTCACACTGAGGGAAGCTAAATAATGTCCGGCTTTTAAATAGGAAAAAATCCTCTACTTCAATCTGGTTTTGCAAAAGCGCCAAACTGAATATTCTTGAATGGATTAAGTACACAGTATAAAGAAACAAATCTTGTTCTTATAAGTTTACCTACTTCAACTCCATCAAGCAGCTTGTTGAAACACAGATCCTCACAGTGAGAGGATTTATGAACTTCCAGAGCCTCAATAACAGCCAAGATACTGGATTTCCAAAATTGTACCCCCTTACAAAAGAGACAATATCCCTGCTGTCTTTTGCATACTTGCGTGACTTTATTTCCTCCAACTCTTTGGTGAGCTTCTCATTTTTCTCCTGAGCTTCGTGTAATCTACGCTTCAGGTCTCCTATCTCTTCCTGGGCCTCAGACTTTATATCATTGGCTATAACCACTGCAGTCTGTAGATCAGCTTGGAACTGACGCCATTCTGCTGACTCCTCCTGTAAGTAAATAAAACTTTAAATTTACAGCAGCAGCAAGAATTTTGAAGTTAAAAATAAAAAGTTGTTCTTATTAGTCATAGTTTCCCTATGCTGCTACAGGAGACTATTTACAGGAAGGACAAAAGCCCTCGTCTCTGGCATTAGGCATAACCTAACTTACAAGTTAAATTGAAGAAGAAGATTTGCTGCAAATAACTAGATTTTCAAAGTCATGAATTTCTTTCCTAGAAACAAAAATAATGTTCAAAGTGGAGGGAAAAAAATAATAGTATTACACTATGCATCAGAAGACACAGGAACATTTTCTCCGAAGCTCAACACCATATGTTAGTGACACAATTTTTCAGAAGTTAATTCTTTAGTGTCTGTATGTTAGCAAATATATTTCCGTATGATGCATGTCTCTCAAATAATTATTTTAATGGTATTATATCTTATCATATTACCTTTTCACAATTTCACATGCATATCTTATGACATTCCAAGTTTACAATTTATTGAGTTTCTAGGTTTTAACCTACCCGGAGTCTCCTGTGAAGATTCTTTATCTCTCTTTCCATGTCATGCTTTTGATCCTGAAGTTTTTTAACTGTATCTGTAAAGAAAGTCAAATTATCTGTATGGTCTAAGGGATCTATTTACTTAAGAAGAGTAATTGAAACAACCTGCAAAAGTTTTTTAAAACTTACTCAGAGAATATATTTTTATAACTAAAGCCATCAAGAGAAAAATAGCATGAGCAGAAATAATTTGACAGAAAGTGTCAGTAGGTACATACTTGTCTATGACTGGTGAGAACAGCATAAACAAACTCAGTTCTTATACAAATCTCAGTCTCTTCTCTACACTTCACAATATTAAAATGGCAAAGCTATAACAACAGCAAATAAACAAGGCAGGTATGTTAACATGGAAGGATCCCAAAACCAAGGGTGTCCAGGGGTCTTCCCTCTCCAAAGGCAGGCTGCAGCTACACCAAGCCTTTTGATTCACAATTTACTCCGTGCCACAAAGCAGCTGAAATAACACACTCTCACAGCCATGTCTTCAATGGGGATAAAATTCTACTCATGTCCTCAAGAATTTTACTTTCTTGTCTATCAGGCTACAATTTGAAGTTGAAGCAAGCTATATTTACAGTAAAGAGACAAACAGTCCATGAGATCATGTGACGAAAGGGATGGCCCCCCAAGTCTGTCAGCAGCTACACAAAAGGGTACGCAGCTCGATCACCACCAGCTCCTCGTGTGGCGTCTGACAGACTGGCTACTGCAATTATTATTCATTTGTTACTTTATTCAATTCACAAGGACAATGTGATTGATTACTCCATTCTTATAACTAAGCAACTAATGAAGAAGAATACAGCATAAATTTCTAATTAGTGTGTCACTTCACTGATCTCTGCATTCTAGGATAATTTTATTTCTGTAGCATCGTGTAGCTGTTTCCAAACTGTAAAAATGATGGGCCAACTGACTGAATGCATTTTTTTGTTCAGGTTCATTATTCCAAGACCTGCTGGAAACAAGTATTTTTTCTGTATACTAGCAATGCTCTTTTCACAAAAGGATTGAAGGTGCTTAACAAATTTAGGCTGCTCAAAATACAAAACCTTGGCAAAATTCCATGGAACTGCATAATAAATGTTTGAATAGCGAGAAGATAGGTATATACATTCATACCAACAGTTTGATACAGTGCAGTTTTGCGGCTCTCATTTTCAAACATGAAAAACTTCCCAGTGCTTTTATTAGGGTATCAGGTCCCAGAGAAACCAGTAAACGAGGGTTTACTCAAAGTTACTTGTTCTGCCAATACCTACCAGTGTCTTCCCAAGTGAGCCTGTACCGTCAGTACTCCTTGCCCTTTGTCAAAGGGCTTTTCTTAACAACAAAAATGAGGCTACAGCAGACTAATCGAAAATAGCAAGCATTTCAAAATGTTTAAATCAGATGCAACGAAGACTAATAAAGATTTAAGCTGATTTATGCTGATGTGTACATTCAGGAGCCTCGATTATGCTCATAAGAATATTTCAGTTTTTCAGCCGTGGAATTCCTTTTGGTTTCTTCATCAGAAGAAATTCTTGAGTTTTGCCTTAACAGTCCCAAGCACAGAGGCTTTTAATGCCACACCTAATTTCTTTACAAGAATGATATAAACCTCAGTTGGCCTGAAAACATGATAATGTTTCAGGCTTGGAAAGCTTCAAACACTAAAATTACACAGATACTTCTGTATTTATCTCCTCCTTACAAGACTGCATGTTTTAAGATGCATCCAACTGATCTTTAAGCTTTGAAGATAAGCTTAACAGTGTGCCACTCGTAACTCATGCTACTATGATGTTTAAGCAAAGCCCTCCAATTTTTAGCTTGTCTCTGTACACATAACTTGTTTGAGCTGAAGTCAGCACTGAGATGCCAGCTTTAGGTCAGAGTTATAAAAGTTGCTCCCTCTTTCCACTCTTTTTTCCTTTAAACACATGCTAAAAAAGCCTGCTGCAAATTAGATAACTTTCAACAGTGACAGCAAGTTAATGTGCCCTAAACAGCTTCCAGTAGCATTCTGGAACAAAATCTAGTGGATGACCATTTTCTCTTTTAAAGACAGTTCAAAGAAAATGTTCTTAAAAATAAAATTTGTTCTACTACTAAAAGCAAGCTATAGTTCATCTAAAAATAACCACAAACCAGAAACTATAAATGCATCCAGAGTTAAAGCTTGTGTAATGCCATTGTTTTGAGTTTTTGTAAGATATGAAACGCACCATTAAGTTTTAGTATATTTATGCTTTGAAGTAAAACACAATGGTCTGAATATTCTGCAGTTACTATAAACAATACAGAGCATTTTACAGCAGTCGTTGGAAACAGTCTTCACCCCCAATCAAAGAGATTAAAAAAAAAAAAATTGAAAAGAACTACCAAATTGCAACTGAATTTGAAACACAGTGAGACTAAGATAAATGATTTCAACTCCATTCTTCACATTGTGCTGCCAATTACAGTCTGAAAATTCAAGTAGTCAAAATAGGCACACCGGCAGCGACTCTCCGTACAGCTGACTTGTAGTATCCTTCCTTTCTGCATCCTCATAACCTCCACAGTTCTTCTCTAACACACATGGATCCTCTTCACCTGTACGTGCTGCAATTTTCATTATGGTAGGATAGGTACTTATCTTCTGTCACTGTCCAGTCTCCTCCTTTTAAGGAGCATAGACAAGAGGATTGAGATAAAGGGAAGGAAAAGTAACTATTTCTTGGGGTAAATGAAGAACAAAGAGATCATTCTGATGAATGAATAGGATAATCAAAAATGGCAAATCAGCAAGCTGCTTGTGTATTACTGCAGGATTCAATTATATCTGCATTTTACAAAACTATATTGATTTAAATCACAGTTTGACAAGTCCTTGCTTTTTAAAAGACAGAAAAATAAAGTATGGGAAATGCAGACTACAAATGCTGTATCTCGTTTTGAAAAGGATCTTGACAGCAGAAACTAAATTTTTACATTACCATATTTAGGCCTTTTCTACCATAGTGTTGGAAAAGTCAATTGGATGTTAATTTTTTAATTGTTAGTACTTTTTTTTGGCTAATATTGGACCCTTAAAAAAATTCAGCTTTCTTGCTGTATACACCTACTGTCTAATAATGATGAGCTCAAAAGCAAGATCGATATGCAAATGGCCTGAGCATTGGTATATTTGAAACTATTTATTCAGTAAACACTATATATATATATATATATATATATATATATATCTCAACCTTCGTGCTCACCTACCCTTGTCGAAAAGATTTACTGACTTAAATAGTTACAGGCTAAGAGAAGTGATATGTTTAGCACATGAATCTTGTCTTAAGAGAACATGCAATGAGCACTTTCAGGCTTCAGAAGAAACATCTGACAACTGATAATCTAACCTATAAATATCAATTTTCTGAAAATCAGGAGACAAAGTTCCCCAAAAAAATTTCCCCGCAAACTCTTATTAACAGCTTGGAAGAATAATAGGTTTATTTTTGCTCCTGAGTCATGAGAGACGACTAATGTGACAGCCTGGCTACCTGACTGCTGAAAGTTTTTTCCCCAAGTCAGAAAGGAAAAGCAGAGGAAACACGCCATCTAGCGCAACGCCCGCCTTCCCTGCCAGCCTGCCCTGCCCTCTCCCAGTCCCTCACCTCCACTCCAGTACCTACAGACTCATCTCAACTACAGCTTGTTTCATCTCAGCACACTAATGAGGATATAAAACATACTATTTTATTTTATTTTAATATTTCTTAGATTTTTTAGATACAATACAGAAGCACTTTGCTTAAAATTCCTTGTCCCACCAGTAACGAGTTCAGCTGCCACTGACTCCAGTTCCTGCTGCAACTGGATGGACATCAGGAACATACTGTATGTTTTTAATTAATGCAATTTACACTCTACTGTCCACATCAAAGAGATCCCAGTTTTTGCAGGCTGATATATTAACAGCTAAAATGTGACAGTTCAATATTCAGATTATTGTAAAAAGGTTTCATTATGTGTTCGTCTTGCTGCTTTTTCGTGTGCGGAAAGCCCACAATGAAGCGTGCCCTAAGTATCAGTGGTGGAGCCTGCCACATTCCCACATCACTATTGAGTGCTGATTAACCATTAAATTGAATGAACACTCACCACCTCATCTATGAAGCATCTTTTTCCCACCTGTGAGGTCTGCTTTTCCAGAATTCTTTAAGCCATCATTTTCCACCAGTTATCACTTGTCTTGCCATTGCTTTCACTCAGTAACTTTGCCATTACGTAAATTCTCTCCTTAAGGGGTGGGTTAGATTTCGTCATATTTTAAAATCTAAAAATGAAAGTTCACTACAGAAAACCTTTATGGTTCTTTATTACATTTGGTTATTTAGGCCAAAAAACCACCATTCTTCTAACTACTGCTTTATAATACCTAAACCTACACTAAATTCTTCCTATTTAAAAGCACAGGCATTACACATTTGGCCGACAGAATACCAGTCTGATCAGCGTAAGAGAACTTACTACTACTAAGATGTGCTTTTCTGTCATTTTAATACAAATCATTAGAATTCTTTTATGTGTTGTATGTACTACCTCCAAGTCCCAGATTTTCTGAGATGATGTTCTTTGCTGTCACTACTTAAAGGCTACCATCAAGAAACTTCTGTATGAGGTTTATTTATGAACTGATAATGAAGAGCGTTTTAAAGTGGTCGGAAAAAAATATTTTTCCGAGTTTATACTGTTCTGCAGGTGCCATCCTTTCTTCCTACCACTAGATGCCACTCTCCTTCCTGCCTCTAAAATATTTCTTCCCTAGAGGATCACACCAGGCCACCAGCTAGCACAGTAGAATTTTCCAAACTATTTCAAGAGTGATGAGTAACAAAGACTGTTGCAATTTTTGTTGAAAATTTCTACCCAGGCAGAGGTTTGTTTTCATCAGTTTAAGTGAAATATCTCACAGCTGTTTTGTAACCCTAAAGCAGAAGCATCTAAAAATTAGAGTTGCTTGTGATCAGGTATTACTAGGCAGATACCTGAAAGTTTACTTGACTACGGTGCTGTAGCCTGTATCAATGTATTTCGATTAATGACAAAACAATGCACATAGAAAGGTGTTCAACTTTTTAAAGTCTTTGCTACAAAACGACTTGAGGAAAAACGTCGGACCCACTGACTATATGCCTGAGCTCCTCTCCCAAATAAATGTCTGTCTTTGGTTTTGGCACAGAAAGAGAAAAAAAAATTGCAGAATGAAAACTTAGAGCAATTTTGTTCAGAGAAACAGTGATTGCCTTTCAAGATAAAGAAGGGTTGTTTAGGGAAACCAAGCTGACAGCCATCTGTCTGAAGACACTATGCTTCAGTTGAATAAACAATTTAGACACTAAGACACTATCTTTTCTTGATAGCAGACCAATGTAAAATCCTTTCTACGAATATTTCCCTTACGGGAAAATGGGATCATACTTTGGGTTTTTTTGCTATCTTGTTTCATCTTTGTATACCATGGAAGAATAGTAGATATTTGAATTGTGTCAGTAGCACTGTGCAAACACAGCTTGCCAGGGTACAGTTGCCCAAGTTCTTATTTAGATGGAAACTGATTGCAGAATTCCAGCCCGTGACAGGAATGTCTGAGCAAGTCTTGGAAATCACAGAGGAAACTAAGGCACAGAGAGCCAGACAAGTATACAGTAAACGCAAATTTCATTGTAAGCCCCCACCATTTCTTGTATGGTGGCAAAAGTCAACAGATAATTATTCTAACTTGCCTGAAGTTTGTCAGATTCATTGATCAGTTTCATGACTTGAGCAAATCTACACAGAGGAGATATGTAATGCATCCATATTGCCAAGTCAACTCTGACATTTGTAACATTCAGGGCCTCCATTCACCCACTTCTCCAATAAAAACATCTTTCTTCAGGTGGGAGAAATCATTAATTATACAAATTCTCAAGCTACCTGGTAACTCCCAATATTTGGGCACTCAAAAGACAGAGCATTTTTAAAAAAAGACAAACACCCCAGAACACTAAATCAATCATCTAATCTCCAAAATGCACAAGGAGCACATTATTACTATGTCTGTAACTACATGTTGTTCTACTTTGAAAACCAACTTGAAAACAGCATTACGAGATTTCATTTATTCTCGATTCACAGGTTTTCCTTCCCACACCAACTACTACCGGGGCTGAAAAAGCAAAGCCAACTTGATTTTTTTTCCCCTAGCGTATAAGGGTTCTCCAGAGCCCCATCTGACTTGAATTCAGACATACAAAAGACAAGTGAAAATATTTGCAATATTACAGCGTTCTACTTCAGCTGTTGTTATATTATCATTTCTCTCACAAGATAAACTCGTAACACTTACTCTCCAAATCAGAAATGATGAGATTGTCATGAAGCTTCACAGCACGATGCTGCTCGACTTCATCCTCCAGCTCAAAGATAGTTTCTTTCATGTCACTTCTCTCAGTCTCTTTTTCATCTAGTTCTGTCCGAAGTTTTTCTAGAGTCACATTGAGATCCTCAATTTGTTTCTTGGCTTCTTCTTGGAACACTCTGTATTCATCTTCGACCTGAAAAACAACATATCGTAACTAAATTGGTTGCATTTTAAAACAGAGTTTTAGTTTCGTAACTACCACACTTAGAATGTATTTCTGCAACCATAAAAAGGTATGGGACAAGAAGTCAGGTGTAAGCCTTTAAAAGTGTATTGTTCTAATGCAGCTATTTCCCTGAGCCAGAGTTAAACTCTTTTATTCCCAAGACGAACACATGAGCATTCCCCAGCTACTTGAACAGCAGTATCCTGTATTCAGGCAAAGCAACATCACCACAGTACCAAGGCTGTGGCCTCATGAGCCGCTGATTCCATTTAACATCTAGCTGCCATGGAAAAGGGGAGGGGGGGAACTCTTTAGCCTTTCTTTTTCTTGCCAAAAAAAAGCCTGCTCTCTTCTGTGCATCAATTTCAGTGCTTTCTGGACCTGTCAGCTGATTCACTTCCTTAACCAAGTAGCAGAACTCAGGTTTGTGTGTGAGATGTGTTAGTGAGTTGAAGTAGTTCCCAGAGGAGTCTCAAGTTACTGAACTGAATTTTTAAAAAAATACAGGGAAAGGAAGAGGTAGTAGACTTCTCTCTTCCAGAAGCAGCGAGGCTATTTTATCCTTCCTCATGAAACTGCAACGTAAGTAACAAGCTGGGATCAGAGGCACTAAAGCAAAGTGCTCTGCTTTAAATCATCTATTTCAGTATTTTTTTTTCTTTTTTTTAATTTTAATAACACTACCCAACTTTAATTGTTAAAATTATATAGTTTGGGTTTTTTCCCCCCTCAAATTAAGACTGATTCTAACTGGCTGGTGATCATGACTAACATGTTGACTTGCAACTAATACATAGTTTGGACATGAAATTTGGCATAAATTTTCTCATCAGGAATATATTTAAATGCATATTAAGGTTATTAAATAAATTTTATGATTCTTATTTTATATTAAATTAGGCTAAATGCTTTTACTAGATATATTTACCAGATAAATTAGCTACATTTGAGTCAGAATAGCTGTTCTAGAACTAGAAACATACATTTTGATGCAAAATCCAGTCAACACACAAGCTGCTCCTGGATGGATCATTAGTTAAAAACCTGTGTGTATTTGTCATATTTAATAATAATTGTTTAAAAGCTTATAATTTTTTTTAATTTAAAACTAATATATATATTCGGTAAATTAGATTAAATTCAGTAAAATCTGTCTACCTCATAATCAGTTGAAAGATGATACTTTTCTGCTTTCTTTATCATTAGTTTATTCTAAGTTAACTGAACCAACTTGAATAAGCTGAAGCTTCAAAATATTCTCTCAACACCTGCGAAAGGCCCTACAAGTCATCAACAGTTGGGTTATCATTTCAAACTTTGACTCCCAGTACCTTCTCAGTGACATCCCTCCTCCACCAGGTTGGCACTAACTCCTTGAAACTCTTGCAGAAGGCATGCAATTTCAGCACAAAATGCATACAGAATCTTACATACAGCTCTAAGTTCGGCCCTTGAAATAAGTTGCAGAGCTTACATACCAGTATTTTAAAAAGTAACAGGACAGTTACCCTGTGGCTGAATGTATCCATATAATTTTTAAGGCGGCCTCCGCCATTTTCACAACAAAAGTTAGGAGAAAGTACTCAATCCTAACACCAATGCAACCTGACTAACCTCATAATTAATCCTTTACTTCTAAAAAAGCTACAGTGACCAACCGTGTATACAGGATGTTAAAATACAAGAGTTTGTCTTAAACACTACCTTAGCAATGGCATCTTGCAGTCGATTGGCATCATTGCGAGTGTGTGCCAGCTCTTCTTGCAGACTACTGGCCAACGTCTCTGCTTTTTCTTTATCCAGCCTGACACTCTCCAGCAAATCTTGTATATCTGATTTATCTCCAGAGTTGTGAATAGAATACAACTCAGTCACTTTCTGCTTTTCATGCTCTAACTGAGCTTTCAGCCTGTTCATCTCAATCTGGTCACTGGCTACTGTGGCTTTGTACTCCTCTAAGGTAGATGCTATCGCTGTTTTGCTTTTCTGCTCTGACTCAATAATCCGTTCCATGTGGTGATTTCGTTCTTTTAATGCCCCTATCATTTCTTGGGCCTCCTTGTTGTCTTGTTCTGCCATCTTCAAAGTGTTGCTCAAGTGCTGCTGAACACCTAGCAGCTGCTCTCGCTCAAATCGAGCGTTCTCTGCAAGGTCCATATAACGCTGCTCTAACTCCATGTAGCGACCACTTTTCATATCTTCATCAATTACATATGAAATATGATGTTCATCTAAAAGTGACCGAAAATACTCAATTTGACGGCTGAAGTGTTCTAATTTGTCACTCTGCTGGCACAAAGATTCCATAAGGATTACTTTTTCCTCTCCAAGTCTTTCATTCTCACTGTTTAGCTCTTGTGTTATTTGTTGCAAATCTGCAAGCTCTTGAAGCGTGGCTTGGAGCTCTTCAGCTGTACTGTGTTGATTCTCCTCCATCTGATGTATCCGTTCTGTCAGACAAGCTACGGACACTTCGCTTGCGTTGCCACTGCTTCCCTTCCTAGATCTTTCTATACTTGGTACGCCTTCAGACTCCGAAGATGATGGAGCATCTAAGGCATCATCGCTTGATGTCAGTGGCTGATAAACTTCACTGCACTCACTGTCTAAATTATCCATGGAATTACTATGTTGGTTGTCCATCAAAGTGTTTTCATCCTGACTTAACAAGTCTTCCATTGATCCAGGAGCAGAACCTTCCACTGAAGATGTCAGAGTACCACCACCATCACTGTGGTTGCCAGCTGTAATCTCTGGACTCAAAGACTGATAGCCAAATAGTTTTTCAGAGTTGTCCAGCCTTTGCTCCAAAGAAAAGCCTAATGCATTTAGTCTGTCTTTCAACATTCGATTCTCATTCTTCAGCTGGTTGAGCTCTTCTCGGATGGCAGTGTTTTGTTCCTGTAACTGTAGCAATGTTGACTCTACATCAGTTGGCTGATGGACAACAATGGCCTCTTTTTCTTCAGATTTTTCATCGCCTTCAAGTTGATCTTCGTTAAGTCCCAGCTGAGCACGCATATCCCTCAGCTCATTCCTCAGATGCAAGATTTCCACATCTTTAGTTTTTGCTAACGTCAAAAGATCATTCACCTTTGCTTCCAGTGCAGCCTTGTCACTGATTTGATTATCTGATTTGGACTTGCTCATTCGAACATCTGATTCTGGATTGGTGCGACTACGGGAGCGCTTTGCCAGTACTGTATCGTTAGTCCCCTGCCCGGTCAAAGGCAGCTTTTTGCTCTGGCTCACGCGGGAACGATCACGTATTCTTTCTCTAGAAGAGCTTGACTCTTTATTTCCAGATGAAGTGCTACGCTTAGTTGTGGAACTTGTACCTGTATGGTTTTTGAAAGTTAGGAACAGTAATTTAAAATACAGTATCTGTAATAGAAGACTGTATTTTGTATCAGCAATACAGTGGCAGATTTTCTGAATCACACTGGGAAATACATTTGCTAAAATACACTTAGAGTAACCATTTATAGAACCTTAATCATGAATCAGTGCAATTATGTTTTAATTGATACATGCATTACCCATTGCTACGATTTACCAGTATTTTGAAAATGAGTTCAACCTTAAAAGTTTAACATTTGCAAGTTTCTTTTTTTCTGTCTTTAATAGCTTCTGATAAATTGTGCAAAAACTGCAGCAGTGCTATTCCTACGAGTTCAAATTTGTCTCTCTCTTCAGTGGATTTGAATGCAAGTTTTTAAGTGATGAATTGCATATGATGATTCCCCAAAATGAAAGTTAAGGTATTTTGTATTTTCATCTCATTTCAAAAAGACGAGGACAGATTATGAATACTTTATTTCCAGACGCTTTACAGCTTTGTAAGCATTACTGAATCGAAAACATAGCAATGGAAGGCAAGACATTTTCATCCATATTGGTAACACACTAAATAATTTCACTTTCTAAACAGTGTCTGAAAGCTCTCTTTCTTTGTTTCTATAAAGCGATACAGAATGTCCAAAACGTTGACTGCAACAAGCGGTAACATCTTAAAGATCTAGCGCTTGTGGCATGGCTTTTTTTAGACAAATTAAATTATTTCAGACAAATCTACGATTCTCTAGATTAATTACATTATCTACTTTTACATAGTAGTTGCGTAATCAGTACTGAAAAAATGAAAAGGAACACCCTCCAAAAAGGCAATTACAGTATTAAAAAACAGGAAAAGAGAATGGGAGTCGTTTGACTTGACAGTGGCCTTGCTGACCACGTCATTAGGCAGCCTGGATCTGCAATACATAATAGGAAAATAAAAAGCCACCCAACTACTATCTTTAAGGATCAATATATTTGTTCACCTGCAACAGTTTTGGGTTTATTTTCCAGACTGTTCATGGTTGCCCCTGAAGATGAAGATGCTGTTGATACACAAGTGCTTTTCTTTGCCTTGACACCATTGGTCATTGTCACTCCACCACCACCAGCCATTCCCACTAAGAGGTCATCGTTACTCTTAGTCTGAAAGAAAGGGAAGAAGCAGCTTTAAGACAGCTGGCTGAGAAGTCTGCATAGCCAACATTTCTTCTCTTAAAGATTCCACACTTAAAAAGTACATATTTGACTAGTCATGTGTCTGTGCAAGAATGTTGAAAAGTCTAATTGCACTGCACTGTGAAGTTAGTACATTGAAACTGAACTTCAGTTCCTTACATATGATTGACCATAGAAACTGAGTCTTTCCGCTCCCAGAAAAAACACCAAAAATAAAAAAAGATAATTAAGAAAAGCATAGCAACACAACACAGTGTAACTCTTCTCCATTTTGTTTGAAAGTTTGCATAAGCATATAACTGAAGACAATTAAACCAGCAAATACCAGGAAGTTAGTATAATGTCATTCAATACAACTCGATCAAGAGTTTTCTGATGAACAAGTTCACAATGAAAAGATCAAAGCAAACAAAATATAAATCAATCCAACATTAATAAAATACCCTTTCTAGTGCAAAATACTAAGCCACTAATTACTAGAGACTAGGACAGTATTTAGACAGGGGGAAAAAGACACCCTCAACATATACTGTTGCCTTGTTTACCTGCTCTTCACTAGGCATTCTCAGAGATGGGGTATTTGTTTGACAGACTTCTTGTCTGACCTCAGATGATCATTCAAGAAACTACTGTTAGCCACAAAAGTGGCCTGGAATGTGACAAGGCAGTAGGCATGAGTCTCCAGAACTGGATTCCCAGAGAATATATCTTTCAGAATAAAGTAAACTCTAGAAATAATAATTTCTTAAGCATTAATTGGCGGACTTTACAACTCTTTAAAATGCAATTTTTCAAATGGAGAAACATCAAAATATGCTAAACATGCTTCCCATTATAAGGGCAAGAAAAATTAAATGAAAACAGCTGTGTTAGCAGCATTCCTTGAGTAACTGTGTTATTCAGCTGGATAACACATTTGAAGTCTTGACCAGCATCCCAGCTAAAGGGTAGTGCTTCGGACTTAACCAGTTGCTTTACATCATGACTTTCAAATTCTTCAGGTTTATAACTTCTAGCTTCCATACACATTCATGCTAAAAAATATATTCCAGGCATTACGATTCCATACATTAAGAATGAAGGTACACTTACTTAATTAAAGAAAATTAATTAAAATGAAAAACTTTTTTAAAAAGTGGCATCTCATTACAGTGTCTTTTTGCAAGTGTGCATTTCAGAACAGTTAGGAACACTGAACTGCAAGGCTGTGGAAAGGGCAGGATGGGATTTGTGCTTATTTACAAAGAAGAGCAGCTGCAAAGCAAAAGGGAGCTTGGGAAGAGAACGCATTTGTTCTGCAGGCGGTTGTTCAAAATATAGATAATTTACAGACAGAAACAGGTATTTGTAAGGGTAAAATCCTCTAGGACAAGAATGTTTTTATTGAATCATGTAGGAAATGGAATAGCCTCTAAAAGGTTTATAAAGGCTGGAAGAACACACATTACTCTGAAGCTCTAGTTTGCAGCTAAGCTGGCTTTTCTGCTAGGAAAAAGCCACTGCTGTTGTATCCTGCTCTTCTCCGTGTGTGCACACACTGTGCTGTGCAAACTGAAGCCTTCTCAAAAGGCTCCTTCCTCCCAGGAGCAAGATCCCTTCCTTGATCTGCTGTGTCACACAGATGCAACGTAAGTACCAGTGGGAAAATAAAAACGTTGGAGGGCTACAAAATTGACAAAGCCCACACTACTTGTGCGGGGGGGAAGCTGAGCACAAACTACTACTGTATGACAATCCCCCAGTAACCCGTGATCTAATTAGATTTCACATCTAATCTAAACTAATTTTGTGGGCAGAGGGGGAGGGAAACAACCTTGTGATGCATCCATCACCTACAACAAGGTATTACAAAAAGGCACAGAACAGTGATTTTCTATTTTGCTACTAGATTTGCCAGTCAGTCAGCAAACATGATAGTTCAAACGGACTATCAGCTGTCAGCATTTTTATCCTGTTGAAAGGGGGGAGGAAATTAGATTAAGCTTTTAGACACATAGTACAAGTACATGTTATCAAGCCAAATAGGTCAAGACGTGACTCAGCTTGAAGAAAAAAAAAAGGTAAGTAAAATACACACTTTCTGACATTAGTCATCTCTAGTCCTTGCTGACAGCCATTCTTCTGACTTATCCATAAACTATTTCTACTCTAGGTTGGAAGGCACGGCCTCCTCTGCAGCCAATTAGTAAACAGTTTCTCAAAACGGTAACACTATACTCTTGGCAAAGAAAACTATTTAGCAAAGCTTTGGAAAAATTACAAACCAGCAGCTCTCTTTTCTTAACGCTCCATAATGGCAACCATTCTTGATTTTAAAAATCAAAATATTTTTGTAGCGTATATTTTTAATGGAAGCAAAATCAATGTCGTATGTTTATTAAACAGCTTTTTCTTCAAGGAAGAACAGTTTCTCCCATTTACTGAAAACAGTGCAATCCTGCTTAGCATTAAAACCCCTACATGAAAATACAAAAAATTAGAAAATATCATAATTAGAAATGTTCATCCAGACCTATTTTGATTTTCTGTATTAAAAAACCACTTTACAATTTACAATTCATATCTGTCTTCCCCCACATCTTTCTTTCAATGCAATGAAACTTGAATGATCACCTCTACAATTCATTTCATCTTAATTTCTCAACATGTATATCCTATTTACTGCACCTCATTCAAATCCCTTTACGTATATGCTTCATTATTGCTGCCTGGGATTTTCTTTGATGCTTGCTGTTGCTGCATTTGAGTGCTTCAAACATCAAACTTCGCAACAATCTGTAATTAAGTTATTGCATTTTGCAAACAGAATACTGAAGCCTAGACACATGAATACTGAAAATACATTCTAATTTTTAATATTCAAATGTTGGTGTCCAAGTCCTGGCTTTTCAGGGACACTGGATTTTGCAGTTCGTTTGTATGAAGTACAGCTGCTGTCTAATTACAGTTGTTAGTGTTAGCATGATCGCAAGCTCATTAGCTAAAGAAGTCAAAAAACAATTATCTTAAAAATAAGAATACACTGTTATTTGAAGTGTCTTTTTTGATAAATTAAAAACTAGATGTGGCTGGCAGTTAACCTTCTGCTATAATAACGGGGGGGGGGGTGGGGGGTGGTGCGGAGTTTGTGGTGTGCTGAACATTTATAAAAGTCCTGGGCAAAGTAGGAGCCAAAAACCTACAAAAAAGTAACTGACAAAAAGGCATTCTGAAGCAGACAGACAGACCGACCTCTAGAATAGTGTTCATCTCACAGTTTCTTCCTGTGCTCATTGTCCATACTTTGAAAACTCCACAAAAAAGGGCAAATCTATGGAACAATGTGTAAGGAAATCCCATCTAAAACTGAGCATCGAACTATGGTTATATCACGAAGTGTATAGGGAAAAAAAACCAGACTATAATTACAAAGCAATTTTCAGTTTTGCAACATTATTACTGACTGAATTAAGACTGGCATAGTACTGTAAATGTGTATTTCTACTCCTTAACAGTGGCCTTTCCTTCAATATTAACTCAAAGTTTTCTGTATCTACATGCACACCTACTTTGAGGACTGAATAAATCTGTAAGCTGTTGCAATTATTATTTAATAATTAAAGTTATTTAATGCTAGCTTTTTTTTTGTCAAGGAATATTAATTTAAATTCATAATATACACACTAATTCACCAAGTCTATGAGGAAAATAATCTGCCAAATGCTTCAACAAGATCAAATATAAAACTATAGAAAAATCATTTTTAAAATAATAGAACTTGCTATTGACATGTGTTTCAAGCCAGTAATTATAAATGTGATTTGCCAGTATCAGTAGACAAAAAAATACAAGTTAACTTTGTTGTATAAGTATGGAACACTCAAAGAAGATAAGAGTTATCATTAAGTCACATAGTTGGCACAACAGCAGCTTAACAAGTAAAAGACATCCACCTGTGTGAGTAAGCCTGGCTGTAACATAAAGCTGAAACAAGTCTTAGTAATTAAGAGAAAAATTATCATTGTGCCTCAAACATACAATCGTCATAAATTCTAATCCTACACCCAAACATAGCCAGAAGTGTTGCTAATATAAGTAAAATTGTGAAAGCATACTGAGTCAAATTTCTTCAGTGTTAGATCACCTTCCTCCTTTATCTCACTGAGAGGTATGACATAAGAAACTCCGTAAGTAAACTACTAGGGACTTTTGTTTCCATGTTCTTTGAGAGGTTTCTAGAAATACAAAATAAGTAGTGCCAACAAGCATCAAAAGATTATTTAAAGATAAGAAAACTGCAAGTATGTTGGGTGGCAGAGGAACTGGGGGCACTGGCAGAAAATCTAGCTGCAACCTGGCTTGCAAGTTCCTCAGCAAAAGTATTAACCATTCTTCCAGAAAAGAAAACCAAGAAGAAAAGAAAGGAAGGGAACACACCTTTTGACTTCAGTAACCCTGCATAGCTATTACAGAGAGACCTCAACCCTTACCATTTCTTTAATTTTAGGTCTTTGTTTGCCAGTTATTTAAATGGCCTATCTGGTTTCCTGTAGGTGACAGTGGTTCAGGTCCCAGTTGCAGACACCAGCCCTTCTCCTTGTTCTGTT
Organism: Tauraco erythrolophus; assembly: GCF_009769465.1. Lineage (NCBI taxonomy): Eukaryota > Metazoa > Chordata > Aves > Musophagiformes > Musophagidae > Tauraco > Tauraco erythrolophus. Next base: position 5,395,063 of record NC_141483.1, on the reverse strand, counting down.
CATTTGCTCCAGGGCAGCAGCAGCAGTGCCACAGCTCTGCACACCGGGCTGCAGAAAGGCGGAGGAGGTGGGTCCAGCTGTGTTTCCATGCCAGGAGGGGGAGGCAGACCAGGCAGGCACATACCATCCGTCTAACCCAGACGTGTTCACTCCCAGCTGAAAACTCCACACCAGCACATCTCAGTATGCCTCATTTTTCTTGGTTGTTGCAAACCACATGCTCCTAAATCTACTGCCCTGTTTTGCTAATACAAGAGAAAAGCTTTGAACTTGTTCTAGGAGCAAGAATCGACTTGTGAAAATTCAGCTCAAGCAGTACTTCACACAAAGCAAAGGCCAAAACAGCAAGAAGAATGCAGCTGCACTGACCTGACACGGATCACTGATATCAAAAAGTTTCTCCTTTTAGATACCTCATTAGTTCTTTTTCCAGAATTCGTAAATAGCTCTCATCAAATCCCATTAGTCACTGACACACCATTCAAGCATAACACACGACACTACTAATAACAGTCATCAGAACACAACTTGCACTCCGCTCCTTTTGCAGAACAGCCAAGTTCTGCAAAGTATATTGCTTTCCATCACATCACACATTGCAATATGAAAAATACAGCATGAATGCCACGCAAGATCCTATTACCCTGGCCAGTGCTGTGTTAACTATCCAAATTCCCTTCAATTACCCCTATAACACCCTCTAGTCTAAATTGCATTAAAGATATGCCTTAAAATTCTACTCTTTTTAAAGCTTTATTGTAAAAAAATGCAAATAATCAGAACATTCTATCAGTTATTACCTTCAAAAGAGATGCTGATGTCCCAGTTTTGGAGAGTTTTGTTACTGCAGACACTGAGGAGCCACTTTCTGGTTTGGCTTTTTCAGTTGTTTGAGTTTTATTTACTCCAGGCACTTTGGGCATTGAGCCAACACTCCTGCTTGCTTTCTTCATTCTGGGCTGTCTGTTTATGATGCATTTACAAACAAATCTACAAGCAGAAAGAAAGAAATTTTAAATATAAAATACAAATGAACAGCAATGTCTTTTTTTTATAATGCTCTATTTGAGACCAGAAGTCCAGAATAGCACTAAAGACCACAAATTAGAGCCAAAGAGAATGCATGTGACTGACCAATGGTTTTTGTTTTGGTGTTTGGTTTTGGTTTTTTTTTAAAGGAATTTTTACCAAGAACTAAGCACTTTTTACAGCTCCACTCCAAATTATAATTTTTTTTTCAGTTCTCTTTCCACAAATAGCACTGAACCGAAGATATTTTATAAGTGACCCATGTTGCCAAGTTCACTTGTTAACCGGCAAAAGAAAGGCTTATTAGGGCAGCAATGTTCTTTATTTCTGACTGTGGGAAGGAAAATACCGTGGGAGTATTCAGGCAACAGCCTGACTATCAACAACACTGGATCTGAGAAAAGGTTACCACCAGCTTGGTAACTAAAGTACTGAGAGAGTAACAGCAGTTGCAGAGAAAAAAAACTATTCTATAAAAATTAAAAGAAGTTGAAAAACTCAGATTCCTTGAAGCCATTTTTATTAAAAGTCATGTTAATAAATACATGGGGTTTTATAAAATTTAATACTAGTTATATGATTACGAGGATTATGTCTGAGAAGAAACCAGAAGTAATACAGTAACACACCACATTCCACAGCCAGCACACTTCGGCATCTTTACTTTGCCTTCAGGTTTTCTCAAACAGCACAGGACTCTAAATATTGTCATCCCAACCACGAGCAAATAAACAAAACCCCAGAAAACAAAGCTGACTTTAGTCAAACCAGGAGCAACTGCAGTAGACCCAAACGCGGCCGTTATCACATGAACTGAGAATTCTGGAAGACAACCTAAGAAAGGGAAGACTGGCCAACTGCCATAACCCGCAGCATGGACTACCAGAAGGACTAGTCACATCAGGACCTTCTTCCCTCTTGCAAGAGTGGGATAGCTGGCAGCTGTTTTCTTTGTCTCCCCTGAGTCAGAGGCACAGGATGGAAGATTAAGAGGAGGAAACTTCCACTCCCCTTTCAGTCTTACAGATCCTGGGTGGAACTAAGCGATCAGGTTTATCTGAGCCCAATATCCTGTGGCTGACTAGAAACACGAAACACATCTAGCTGACTCCATCTTTAAAAAGTGAAGCATTTCAAAGGCACGTAAAAGCAGACTGATGATTGAGTGCATGAGATGTGCTATACAAAAACACAGTGATCAGGAGCACTAATTCATTTCAGCTAATGAAATTAACACCGTACACTAACACACACTCCTTCCTCCCCATCAGCACCTCAGCTGCACACAAGCATATTTCAAATCTGACTTTTATCCAAGTCAGTAAAATTCCAGGAGTTTTGCATCCTCAGACCCCTAAGAGCTGTTAACAGAAGCAACAGGAAGTTTCATTTTAAGACACTGAAAATATTTGTTTATAGCTTCCAGATTCCCTTTAGCTCTGAAAGCTGGCATGAACAGACACAGAAAACTTTGTTTGCTGTTGCAGTTTCATCATCAGAATCTCAAAAATGCACTGGCCCTGCCATATGGCTACTAGTAATCAGAACGCCTTCACAGCAGATTAAATAACTGAGAGATAATTTGAAATGAGACACTCCTAAGAAAACCAAAACCCAAACCAGAAAAGCCCCATGAAGGTAATATGTTTGCTATACACACATAATTTTAAGTGGTACAACTGCCTACTAGATTCCAGAAGCAGATGTTAATATTTACAGGTAGGACCAAGTTGCCACACTTACATTTCTTGCCTTTTTCATGTTTATGAGTTGAACACTTGTGCTTTTGATCTTATTCAATTGAAAACTAAGAGAATAGAGTTGTTTAGTAAAACTGGCATCATTACTATTGAATGATATTTTGATGTTCTACAGATTGCATAATAAAAGTTGCCCATAGCATGCTTGAGAAATAATCAAATGAATTTTCAGTGCACAGCTTGTTGTGAAGCTGACTGCATTTACAAAATCATCTCAAAGAAAAAAACTATGCTTTTGCAGCAAATCCAGTAAATGAGAACCATAGATTTTTGACAGCTCATAGAGCTAGAAAATCAGTGCTATATTAAAAGTCATTGTACTGGCAACAGTCTGACTATCATACATCTGGGCAGAGCTTGACAACCTTGTCTGGCAATCTAGATGAAGCAGTAGCTCCAGCTGGCCTGCAAACATCCAGCAACAGTCATTTGCAATACACATTTATCAAGTCTACAGAGCACATTCATCAAGTCTGACACATCTTGGAACATGCCAGATACACATTGCACACATGATCTTTGCATGCACAGTAGAAGATCAATATATTTGGAACTGCTTATTGCAGCAAGTATTACAGCAACATAACCCACTGGACGTATAATCTCAAAAAGAAATTCAGGCTAACCTTAGCTTTTGCAGTACAATATATCCCAGAGGACATCAGTGACAAAAGACTGTGTAAAGTCAAGTGTTTCTCATCTACAATGGATTTTTTTTTAAATGCATGTTTTAGAAGCATTCCGGAAAACATGCAACAGTGTTTGCTTCAAGAACAGCCACTGCATAGCAAAGTGATGCAAATAAGTGAAACTAAATAAAGTAACTAAGTATAATCCTCACCTTTCATCACAGTATTACTTTAAAACATCCTTGGATTTGACATAGAAAAACATTACTTGTGATATAGTGAAACTCAAAGGTAGAAACTTCAAAGATACTTCGAGGACAGGGAGGGTTAGGTACCGCTGCTCCTGTTTTCCTTCCAGAGAAACTACACTCTAGGAGTTACATTCTTACTGAAAGAAGAATGTGTAGAAACTCAGTTTAAAAACTGAGGAAAAGACACAAATGAGCCCAACAACTTAAAACAATGACAAGACAGTAATTAGCATTAAAGGTTGTAAAAGTAGCTGCTCAGTCAGGCTCTTAAAGTGAATTTATGACCTCTCAGTGCCAATTTGTCCCCTCCTGCCTTCTCCAGGAAGGAAAAAAAGCATGAGGTTTCAGCACTGAAAACAGAAGATGTTAATAATGTTGAATTGTAAGTGGAAAAAGCCCTACTTCACCCAGTTTCTCAAAAGGCAGATATCACAGATAAAGACTACCTTTATGTTTCTTAAGAAGAACAGCACATTCCTTAGGAAGACACAGTATTAGGAACTAACAATAAATTCATCTCTGCCAAACACTAAATTTTAAAATAAGTAGTAAAATGCTTACTAGCCAAATGAAGCTTTCTGAAGATTAACACAAAATACTAATAATTCAAATGAGAGCTAAAATATTATTTTGCTATTGTTTCAAAAAGCAAATACTGCATATAAAACTGTAGTTAATACTTTGCCCTAGGGAAAAAGAAGGAATTACTGAAGACTTCCTTTCCCTTTACACACAGTTCTTCCCACCTCCAAAGAAGAAGGAAGGAAAAAAAAAAAGGAGTCAAAAAAATAAAAAAGAGTGAAGTAGAAGCTTAACACTAAAAAGTTGCAGTGGAATTAAGAGTTTAACTCCATGAGAGAGCCAAGAGAGACTTCTGGAGGTCCCTCATATCATATTTCTAAACAAAATACTCATCTATCAACAGACGTAAGACGTTACTGGAAAACACTTGATTAATGCTAGCACCACAGCATCAATTATAAAATTAATCAGAATGGAAAAATGCCAAAACAAGCCCAAAATATCAGATTGAAAGACTGCATTCCTAAACTCAAATGTAACTATTCACTCTAACCTGTATCCTTTCCCAGACGTCTCTCTTTCCATAGCACACATAGTACAGGAAACAAAAGGGAATCTTGTTCAGGAGCGTGCTCTCGTTGCTCTGGTGGAGGCATGTGAAACCAGTCCTGCATTTTATACCAATGGCAAATACAGCTCCATAAATAATAATTTAAAAGTGTTTTGTCCAATAGCACGGCTCTGCTCTTTACTGTAAACTGATAGGACACATCCACCCAGCCAACATGAAATGCTTTCAGGGTTACTCTTACGTATTCTTTAGAAACCTGAAAACTGAAGGGGAGGGTATGATTTCTTACTGTGATTATTTTAATCTCATCCATTATTTAATATGCTTATTTATGCTAATATTGCTGTCACAAAAGTAAGGCTCAACTATAGGAGAACAAAAAATAGTTTCCTTTTCCTGTAAGGTGAGAGAGGGGAAAGCAGCAAAGAAGGCATTAGCCTTTTGTCTTTGGCTGAAAATACAAAGTATTGAGAGGTATTAAGCAGTTTTATGTATTTAAAAATTGTGAATTATTAAGAAAATTATAAACAATCTTAGAATTATCTTTCAGAGTTCCAGAAAAATAGAAACAACTGATCTCTCAAATTTGAGAATACTGAGCATTTTTGAAACATCAAATACCCGAAATACAGAGGAAAATAGAAATATTCACATCTAAGAGCAATGGAGTCATTACACTTTCACTCTCTATTTGAAAAAGTTCTTTGGTTTTGATATATTTACACTGACAACTTTTGCCCAAATAATTAAGGATTGACATTTTTAGGTCACTTACACAGTCCCAAAAGGCAGAACTGTGAAGGAAAGATTATGAAATACAGCCTCTTCAACCCTCGGTAAAACACAGATTCAGAACTTCCCAAGTCTCTGCAGGCAAGACAGCATAGTCACCAACAACTTAACGTCTGGGATATGAAACAAGTTACATAGTAGGAGACCGAGTTCTCTACATTCACAATACCCACAGCTCTAACTTTCAGCCTGCAAGCTGCACAAGCACTCTGAAACGGTATCTCTTGCTCAATAATTCCAAAAACACAATCCATTAACCACAGGATTCCAGAAGCCCAGAGCAAGTAGTGCATTTGTTTTATTGCTTAAGATCAAGACATCAGTTTTAGTGACTTGAAAGTTTGCTGATGCTAGAGGGTTATTTAAGACACCAAGGATAACAGGAAACTGCATGGAACCACAGAACACCCTTATGAGACTAACTGGACCATAAAAACTGCAAATAAAAGTAAATGTAGGTAAACACAAAGCATTCTATCTCTTGAGGAAAAGCAACCTCAGCTTCATATATAAATGTTCTCTCAACTCACCAATATTGCTCAGCAAGACTTCAGTGTTTTGATTCACAGCTTCATTAAACTATCAGTACAGTGTGTGGGATAAGGCAAAAAAAAGCAAGCAATTCCAGGAATTATTAAAGAAGGGAACAGAGAACAAACCATAAAACACAAATACTGCACTCAACAAACCAATTTTTTGCCTACCTACCCACACTTTAATGGGTATACACAGTTCTGGTCTCTAAACCTCAAAAAAAAAAGATTTCTTATAGACCTGAAAAAGGTTCAGCAAGGGGCAAAAATAAGATCAAAAGTATGTAACAGCTCCCACGAGACATCTCACAGGGAATATGACAAAAGCCTATCAAATGTTGAACAGCATGGAGAAACCCCTCTGAGCCAAAAATAATCACAGGGTGGGAAAGCAGTCAGGGTATAAGGGAAGACTTTGGGTTTGGGCTTTTCTCCTGAGACATCTGCTCACAGCCGTGGCTGGATGCAGAGCACGAGGTGGGATGGATCCCTGCTGCAGTCAGGGCAGTGTCAGCTATGTTCTTATGCCTGAGGGAAACACACAGATGTCAGTGATCTATGGGTCCTGCCATTTTGGAACAACTGCTGCAGGTACTTATTTAGGGAGAAAAGACTTTCCTGTTACTTTCTATCTTAGAAATTCAAAAAGGCCTTTACAGTTTTCCATTACAAGTTGTGCAATTATCCATTCACTGTTTTCAAGCCACCTTTGCTATTGCTATTTCTCTTTTAAACAGAAGTGAGGGAAGACCAGAGCTTTGGGTAAGAATTGGCTGTTATACACCTAAATTTCTCTGCTCCTTCTTTGGAGAAAACTTCAGAGCTGTAACTGCTGTGAGCAATGTGTAACCGTTGCAATACTTAACATTCCAGACAAGTGACAGGAACATTTACAGAAGAACTCCTAAACTTACAAACTGTGCTCTAAAAGCCTTTTCATAACAAAATTAAATAATGTAGTCTTGTTTTCAAGCTCCTACTTTAAACAACCGCTATTTCAAACCACTGCCGAGGAAATAAAAAAAAAAACTGTTCACCAGCTAAATCCAACTGACTGTTCCTAGAGTGGGGAATCTGTTCCACAAGGAAGGGGAGCACTCTCCACGACTCAGTTTCAGCAATAACTTCTACATTGACTGTATATTCAGAAGCTTTTCTTTTTGGATTACAGTTTGGGAAATCAGAACAAAAGACCAGGTAAATCTATACCTTACTGGTATCCATCCTAGAACTGACTAAAAAACATGCCAAGTACCCTGTAGTACGCCCATTAACTAGGGCTGCTCCCACTATAGATGAGAATACCATGCCCATCACTGTTATGTAGGTTTTGTTTCACTGGTGTTGATGTAATGAAAAATACCTTTATAACTGAAGGCAGTCTGTGTGTCCCTTGAAGTACAACCTGAGCATGATAAAGGAAACAGAACAGGAAATATAATATGTAGAATATTAGGATGGTGAACATGGATGGACACTAAAACCTGGTTTTGGCTATGCTGTCATTTTTCACTCTTTTTAGTAAATTTCACGGTTGCATCCAAATTTTAAGACTTATACTAACAGATGATATAATATATACCTATTTCCTGGGTAGTAATTACACCTCTATGTCAGATTTTAAAGGCTGAAACAAACTCAGCAGAAATCTCAACCTTCCCTGAAAACCCCTCAGGTTAACATCCCAATAAAATAGAACAAACTCTTATTTTGGCACTGTAAGTTTTCAGGGAAAAAAAAAAATTAATAAATTTCCCAAAGGACTGGTGAGAAGCAGCTAGTCTAAGAAATGATACTTGGTCAGTTAACCATGTTAACTGAAAACGTTCTTATCTATGGTCATTCCAAGCATGCTCCAAAGTAAATGTTATTACAAAAACGAATAACTCTTCAGTTACAAAAGTGTATTTGGTGTCATATAACCCGAAATATATACTGTATTCCTCAACTAACAATCAGATTCCCCTGCACATATGGAAATTTTCCTTGCACTGCCAGGGAAGTACTTTCAAAACCAGCAACGTACAATTTTAAGACCAGGGGATCCGGCAGCATAGCACGACAAACAGTGCACGACTAACACGACTAAAAGCTTCCTTTTCTTCCAAACTGACCAGCTCAGTAGACAACATTTCATGGCAATGTACTCTGTCTGTAGCACAGCTGCTCCCAGAAGTGCCGGTTAAATTAGGTGACCAGTGGTGACCTCTTCCCTTTTGTCCACTCAAAACGTTGTCAGCTGAACTCTTGAATCAACAACTGCAGCAAAGGCTTCTGCAGCATGAAGCTCACAGGGAGAAGAAGGACAGGTAGCTGCCTAGCTCCCAACAGAAAAAGGAGAACAGAGAGAGCATGTGCAACATGCTATTTCAGGAGCGGCTCCCAGCACAAGCATGTTACAGGTAAAACCTGTAAGATAAGTGAATAACTTCAACCAGGTCCCCTGTTCATCCAATACACTCCATCAAAAACCCAAAAAACCCAAATCCTGTATCCAGTGTGGTTACAACGACAAATCTGTTCTTACCAGATGTTGACTAACGTATTCTCAACTTGAGGACTTTCTGGAACTGGGAGGTGACTGGGTGCTCACTATGTCCACTTCACCACCAACCTGGTCTGGCAACATTCCTGAAGGCATTGCACCAAAAAAAAAAAAAAAAAAAAATAGAGAACAGGAGAAGCCTACAGAGATGAAGCCTACAGAGATACATCCTCCGAGGACCTTCCCAACCCCCAGGTGCTTACAGCTCTGGGATTCCCAGCCCCAGAAGCACCATCCTGGTCTCAGCTGGACCAAGGGAATGGCCCATCCACAAGCCAGCCTAAGGCTAGGGGAGGGAAGTGCCTGCTGGGGATTGCTTAAGCTAGTCATGAAAATAACGTAATTGTACCTTGCCACCAAAAGAGACAGTCCCACCCCTTCCTCAGTCCTCTCCCTTCTTTCAATTCTAGAGATCATAGCTCATTTTTTAATGAGTTGGTCTTTCAGTCAGATCAGGACTGATCTGACTCACCTTATAATTGCTAGATACTATGCAAAGGAAGCAGCGGGACTGGGATCTGGGAACAAGAAGGAAGGCTCACCCTTTCAGAGATGGCATAGCCCCAAATTTGTTCTAACTCAGTCTTGGGTTTTTGGACACTCAGCAAGGGCCCTGATTTAAATGAACTTCTTACTGCTGCCCAACCACCGCCACTTTCCAAGCCGCATGGTAAGTTAGATGAGGAACTGGATAACTTATTTTTAAGCAATCAACACAAGACAAAACAGGGCACTCACACCACCGCAGAGGGTCTGACGATTGGCTAGCTGTTGGTTTGAGTTCTGTGCTCCAACCCACACCTTCCTTCACCTCCAAGACCCATCAGCAGCACACTCATTAATTGCTTTAAAATCCTTCAGGCTTGGCAGACAGAGAAGAGACAGAACTGCATGCAAATCCTTCCCCAACACCCTGGTATCACCAGAGGAGAAGCATTTACCTACCCCAGTGTGGAAGCCCAAGGACATACATTTGAGTCATATAGGAGAAAAGTCTTTGGCACAGGATGGACAAGCTCCCATCTGCAGCCACTGTGGTTTTCCTTCCTCCTCCAGGAAAAAGGATAAGATACTGTTTCTCTTCCACATTTTTACTGCAAGCCTTCCGGACAAGGGTGAACCACTAACCGGTTTATGGAGTCCCTGTTTCCTTGGACAGTTTGGTTGTTGAAGCAATGCAGGACTCTACATGGGGACGGAGCACGGGAAAGCACTAAAAGTCCAGGACCAGTACAGCATCCCTACCTGATGTGACTGCTGATGTGCTGGCATCACCGTGCCTAATGCCTCAGCACTTCCCCTGTGAAAAACTTTTACTGTATTTCTTTGAGAAGCTCCAGTATCTCCAGGTTTCATGGTGGGCCTTTGGTGTTTGACTGAAGGTCTCAAAATAGTTTTTTCATTCCTTCAAGAAAAATGTAGTCTTTTTACTAAAAAGGGCTATACTGAAGTCTATATATTTTCTTTTTCCTCAAAGTATCCTTGAACATTAACATCCATGTTATACACTTAAAGGAACTTCCTTCTGTGGACAGACACTATTTTTTACAGATATATATCAGAAATATTTTCAGAAAACTGTCAAGAAGTTCTTATAATGCATATTTGGGCAATTTTATGTTTTTAATATCGCAAATTCACTTCTGAACTTGAAATGCAAGTAGACTGAAATCTCACATGCCCATTTGAAACAGTATTATATAAAATGTTTTTAATATTTTTCCTGAGTGAGCTTTCATAAACGAAATTTAGACTGTTTACTAAGAATTTGAAAGTGTTGGGTATCTTTCAATCAGATACATATAGCTGAAGTGCACAAAGAAATAGGTACAAAGCCTTGAACACCAGCATATGGAAGATCAGACCTTGAAAGCATAATATAGAGTTTAGGAGCACATGGTATAACCAGCAGTTTCGGTTTCTTTGTGACAACTGATGTATAACCACAAATCAATTCCTGCTAGTAATGACAAGCTTTTAGGGCTGAAGTGGGTAATGAAAGGAAGCTCAGAGAGTGACCCAAGATATATAGAAAGCTAGTGGTCCAAAGATATGGGACCAAGCCCCCGTATTTTGAGTCGAGAAGAACAAAGGGCTGGCAGCACCGTGGAATGGCACAAGCCACAGGGACCTCCAGCAGCTTCACTCTCCTTTCCATTAGCCTCAGTGTGTCACCTACAGTATCTGACTGCATCTACCACCTGTATCTGGAAGAAGAAAAAGACCAATGATAACAGCACTGAAGAAAGGGGGATTGGCCATCCTAGAAAACCCGTAATACTCAGTTAATTAAGCGGATTTATGTTGGTAAAGGACGTTACCTACCATGAAACAAGGATATTCCAATTTTAAATCAGGATGCTGAGTTCTATTCCTACATCTGCCCGTTTTCCTCTATGGCTTTGAGACAACCAGTTCCCTGTGCCTGAGCTTTGTTGTAATTCACAGTAACATCTATCATAGCAAACCATCAAAACCTTTGGAGAATGGCGTAACATCAACCTTAAACTTTGTTTCAAAGTCACAGGGATGCCCATACTTGCAGGTTGAGGAAACCCTCTCCTGTAGTTTTGTATAAGGCTAGAAAGAAGAATAGCAGCAGTTATGGGAGGAAGAAGTTTATAGTAGAAAGTGCACATTTTAACATCTTACTGAGAAGTTCTCAGTTATAGTCAAACCCAGTAACAGTGCCACATTCAAGGATGTATCTCATATTTACAAATCATAAGTAAAGAATAACTTCCAAACTTCCAGCAGCTGGATCTATTTAGGAAGTTCATCATTTCCAAAAGAGACATGTAATTGTCCATTAGATATAAATGAGTGCAGATAAAAAGTAGCCTTACACAATTCTGCCACTGCAAGGAAAGAAAGATCTTTTTTTGTCACAGAAAAAACATAAAAGCAAAACTAGAACTTCAAGTGAACAGAGCTACTCAGTCAGGTTTGTGGTAGGAATCATGTCTATAAAGAAAGTTCAATTTTTTTTTTCTTTTCCTCCAGAAAAGACCTTCAGGGACTCGAAGGAAATATTTGCCATTAACTATTTACAATGCTGGTTACTTCCTAAGGAAAAGCAAACTGAAGCAGAGAAAACCATTCTTTTGCAAAGAAAGATAGATTTTTAACTGCACAACAGATGCTACTTTAAATGTATAGCCATTATCACATCTCAATGTTATTTAGCTTGCTAAATAAAAGAAACTTTAAGCTCAGTACAACTTGGCAACTCAGTAGAAAGTTTTTTGAAAAAAAAAAGAATTAAAAAATCCTGTGGCTCAACAGAGAAAGTCAAGCTCTCACAGGTCATTTTTATAAACTTGTCCATGTCAGTTAAGACTTGTCAGTATGAAGACTACCAACATCTTAGCAATGAACAGAGAAATATGTTGAAGGAGCCTCTCCAGCACCAGCCCTCAGAGAACAACGAAATTCTGTAGCTGAAGTTTTAAGAAGGCTCCATCTGCCAAAACCACTGTGTGCTTTTAATTAAGAACATATATAGAAAAGTATTAAAAAGAACACAGTTTCAAGGAGCGTTATGAATGCCAGCCTCTTGGTCAAGCTTTCCACCCACCCCCTCAGATGTACATCCCATAGGAAATCATTATTCACTGCATGTGCCTGTGCAGAACACGTATCCGACACTGGCTAAATGACCAAAGTCAAGGAAATGTTCTTAGCATCAGAAAAATACCAATACCTTGAGGCTGATGTCATCAAATACATCACTAGAGTACTTCAATACTACCTTTATTCTTTTTTAACACTACTTAAATACTAGATGCTAGGTGCTCAGTTTATTATACTCAATAAAACTGCATATGTACTAGCCAGTTGCAGGTGATCATTAGCTTGGATTCATTCTGGCAAACAATCCTGGAAAATGAAATTAACTGAGGATCATGCAAGTCTTATATTTCACAAATGTCAAACCAAGTCCTGAAGTAAGTAAAAATGAATTATTTTATCTTTTGAAATTTTGCTTAAGTGGTTTTACAACCGTCTAATATGTAACAAAAGGCTTGATCTAAATTATGACTTTTTTTGACACTGAAACCTTGCAGATTGATCCCCTTTAAAAAGCCTCCTTTTTCCTAACTTCACAACTTATTCTTATATTACTCTTCTTTTCTGTCATTTGGGAAGCTACTAGTTCTGCCACTTATTTGCAACACAGTGTCAGTTCTTCGCAAAACCAAGGTACCCTGAGACACTTACTTACAAAGATGAAAGTTGTGGTGCCTTTACAGTAAAGTCTTCTTTCCCAAAGAAAATCATCCGTGCGTGTGAAAACTCAAACGATGAATTATTTATATGTTAAAAGATAGTACCCTATGATTACTTGCAGACTGCATTAAACTGTTAAGTGTTCCAAATGGTGGCTTCTCTGATCATTTCAGCTGGAGTAAGCTCAAAAGAAACAAGTAATGTGTTCCTTGTGACTAGTCACTTAAGGCTACGATTAAGTATATACCTCAGCTTCTAAAACTTATTTTTTCTCCCTTTTTCAGTATAAAGACTAAAAATAAGATCAAATGGGGTGATTTTTGAAGCCAGGAAGTACAAGCATAACATTTATTATGCTTTTTTTTTTCCCCCACTGAGCAAGAGATTCAGTCACATTATACACTTCTAGAACTGGATCCTAGTTGGCAAGACAAGCTCCGACATTGCAAGATCAAGGCAAGAAAAAAAGAATTTCTCAAGTACGTTAGTGAAAGGTCTCCTAAGGAGTTTCTATAACAAGCCTCCACCTTCTGAGAACGTATTTTCCTCTTTTGTGCTAATGGTAAAGCAAAAATGGCACAAACTTATTTCCCTTCACCGTGTTACTTGTAAGTATATATTTATTCATACCTCCAATGTTAACTGTTAACATCACCTCATCGATTGCGCACAATGAAATCTTTGCAGCGTAAAAATAACTACTCCAAAATGCACTTGGACAGAAACTTCTAAAACTCCTTGGCTACACCTCACACTGGTAACTAACACAGGCCAGAGATCATTCTCCACTCTGGAGGCAATCCTGCACTGCTTGACTTGTGAGTATACAGCCAAAATCACTCTCCCCTCTGCCCAGAAAAGGGTGGCCATGTCCCATGTCTGTTTGCAGAAGTCCTGGCATTTGCCGCCTTTGGATGATGTCCAGGTATGGCTAAGGAAAATGCTAGGTGGCCCCCGCTGAGCCATGCTGGTGACCATGCTGACAATCTACTAGCATGAACCATCACATGTCAGACCTTGGCCCAACACCCAAGTTTACTTCCATTTGCTGCTATGGACACACTCTCCATGAAGGGAAACCTTCGCTCAAGTCTCTCCTCTCGCCTGAGCCAGAAAAAGCCTTTGGTAGCATGCCTGGAAGGCCACAGAGCTCCCACTGCCTCAGAACACAGAGGGAAAGGGAAAACACCACAGAGTTGGTAAGCTGCAAAACACAGTAAAAAGTGCAGTCCATGTGAACTGGAAATCTCTGCACAGAGGTTTGCCTACTGGGACGTCCCACCATCATCAAAACTTAATAAAACAGTCCTTTATACTACTACAGAGAGAACACAGATCTTTATTAACGACAACACCAAAATTCGTGTCAACAAATGGCTGTTTGACTTGAACAGAGAAGAGAACTGGGAGATGTGCACTGTGGAGTTTATCTAGATGGCACTGTATTTGACAGGAATGGTACAATCAGTCAAAAAGATTTGAGATGTTTTGTTCCCCACAAATATGTATTGTATTCAATAAAGAAAGAAAAATAAACATGGGTCTTCAGACATACAAAAGCATCTAAGAAATAAAGTTTTCTTTTCTCTTATTTCACATAGTCTACCAGCCTAGGATCTGATTTTTCCATTAACTGAAAGTTAAGCGGCAGTGTTACAAGAAACAAGAGACTACTCCAGTCTCAGTTTCTCAATTTTAATCTCAGACTGTTTACAATGACCTGCTCTTTTCATTTTTGTTAGTCACTACCAAACAACAATCAACTAGGCTGGAGGGTGGAGGAGAAACCATACTTCAGATACTGCGGAACTATATTATGATCGGAGTGTTAAAAGTAGCCAAAGTCCATACCATGAATCAAGCAGGAAGCAGCAACAGAAGGTTTATGTTTGCTTTTGGGGCGAGCAGAGCTTGCAAAGACTATGTCCTTCAGCAGAACCTATGGATCTTCAGAACCCTTTTCACCCAGTGGAACCATCTACAAGACAAATTTTCTGCTACAGAAGAGCTATGTTTTCCAGACCCTAGCACAGACAGACACTTCATGCAATAACAGACCGTGAGAAGCGGTTGTGGAGAGAAGTGTGCAGTTTGCTGAGCATCAGCACTGCGTTGCTTTTCTCTCTCAGGACACAGAGTGTAGAAGACCCTTAGAACAGGCTGGCGACTCTCTGACTTTGGCCCAGCTATAGGAACCTGCTTTCCTCCACCCCTGGCATTACCAGGTCACGTAAGGCGTGCAAGAAGGCATACTGCGAAGCGCAGGAAGGCAGACAGCAGGCAAAGAACTGGGATCTTTCAGCTACAAAAACGCAGAAGAATGGCACTCCAGGCAAGTGTGAGAGCAGAGCCCAGGCAAAGGTCCTCCCCACCACACCAAAACCGAGCTACAAAGGTGACACAAGGCAGGCACTCTCCCTTTCTTCCCAGAAAGCTCACGCACCCCCCACCACCATCCCTCTCCGCAACAGCAAGGCAGCAGCACGAAACAAACGACCGCACCGCGGGATGCAAATTCGGGCAAACCCGAGCTCGCGCCGCTAGCCGGGAGCCCTCCGTTACCTCACCGCCTCCCGGCCAGACGGGCGAGCCGGCCTCCCCGCCAGACGGGCGAGCCGGCCTCCCCGGGGCACCCCGGGGCGACTCTGGCCGGCGGCACCGCCGAGGGTCAGTCACAAAATGGGTGACAGGGACGGCGCCGCGCGCCCGGCCCGCGCGGGGGGGGAGGACGATGCTGCCGCCGGCGGCCCCTGAGGCGCGGGGCGGGAGCTGAGGTGGGAGCGGGGCGGCTGTCAGCGCCGCGGCCGGCGGGGAGGGCGAGCGGCGCGGCGGGGGTGACAGCGCGGCCGGCAGCCCCTCGGGGCACAGGCGGCGGTGAGGAGACCGAGCCCGGGGGGCGGGAGGCGCGGGAAGCGGCACCCCGCGGCGGTGAGGCGCTGCGGCCGGCGGGAGCGAGGCGAGCGGCGGGAGCCCGGGACACAGGCCCGGCCGGGGCCTACGCGGCTGCGGGCGACCCCCCGGCGGGCGGGCGGGCGAGGGTCGGGGCTGGGAGAGGCGAGGCTCGCCGGCACTCGGCGCTTACCGGGCAGCCGCCTCCTTCCCGCTTCTTCGCGGCGCGGCCCGAGTCTCGGGGGACCGCGCCGGGCCGGGCCGGGCCGCGAGCGCCGCCGGCGGGAGGGGGAGGGGGCGCGGAGGGGCGCGCGGGGACAGCAGGGACCCCCCTCCGCCCGCCTCCGCCCCGCCCCTCGCGGGCGGCGCCGCCGCACTGCGCAGGCGCCAAGCCCCGTCCGCGCCAACCCCGCGCCGAAGGGGCGCATGCGCCGTGGCGCCCCCTCCCCGCCTCACGCGCCCTGCCAAGGGGGGCGTGGCCGGGCGGGGCTCCTCGCGCCGCACCTGAGGGCGAGAGGGCGACGGCGGCGGCCGGTCCCGGGGCGCTGCCCCGCGGGCAGGGGGCGGCAACCGGTCGGGGCTCCCCCGGCGCTCGGGAGCTGCTTGCAGGGGTGGCTCCCGGGGAACCGCCGGGCAGGCGGCGCGGGGGCGCTGCCGGCTGCGGCGGCCCCGCGCTGAGGGGCCCGCGTCGCCCCTCGGCTGAGGCGAGGCTGTGGCGCGGGGCGATGGCGGCGGCCCCGGCCCCGGCCCCGCCCCTGCGTCCGCCTCTGGTAAAAACAAAAATAACAAAATTTCCTGGGATAAACCCGTAGATTTTACGCTTCAAAGAAACCTTGAGGGATCCCGCGAGTGTGCAGCGGAGCTTGAGGGTGAAGGCGCGGCGGCGGCCTCGCGTCGCCGTTACCGCCAAAACCACCCAACGGCTTCACCGGAGCGAACACGGACAGGCTCTAAACCTGTGCCTGTGTCTTACAGTACAGGATTAGGTTAATTACAGATTTTCGTTTGAGCGAGGACTAATAACGAGTTTAAATGTCATAGGGAACAGCTTTGTCTCCTTAGGTTACCAGAACTGTCTGTGAATGCAATCTTTCAGACTTCAAGCTCCTTTGGAAAGGCTTCACCAAGTTTTGGAGCTCATCGTTTTTCCACGGGATGTATGACTTCTCATGAATAACAAGCAACTGCAGTTAATAAACCCAAATTACAGTGTTGGTGCTTTAGTGGGAGGTATAGCAGAGTCTGTATTTACAGGCATTGACTGGAAAGTGCTATGAACACAGTAACTAAGAAAATGTGCTGATTTGACATATCCCTGTGAAAGTTTCCCCATCAGGGTTTCTGTTTAGCTCATACCACGGGTTAAAACCTCTCTCCCAACAGCGATTCAGCTGTTTTATCAAAAGAAATGCTTCAGTAAAAGTTTGCATTGCAGCCTCTCCCTTGAGGTACATTCCCTCCTAGAATTCATAGGGCTGCAGATTGGTGAGGGCAAGTATGATTTACAGTCCCTTCGTTATCTTGGGTGAAATTTAATTTTTAATATTGTAAATCAAAATAAACAACATCTATATTTCATCACAGTTCCCTTTAAAACAGAGAATGTATGCTTCCAGATGTTACCATGTAGTTTGATTTACATGTTGGAAAAAATGAGCTATTATGCATCTTACAAAGTCAGTCATTTTATTTAGCTATCCTTCCCAATCCATTTCTCTGTTGGTCTGCCTGTTCTTAGCTTGTGGCTGTTCCCTGGAAGGCTGCTGCACAGACACAGTATGCTTGTTGGACGTTGAAAGGCTCCGTTATACTGAAGCAATATATCTGATGTTTGTTTTCTAATAATATGACCACTGTCATGCCGCTAGGTTTTCTGATCCATACGTTCAACAAAACGTTGTTCTGTTTTTCTACCTTTGGATTGATTTTTAAGTTATTTATGAGTTAGAAAACGGCATTTCCATGACAATCAGCAGCATTACTTCTGTATTGGGGATGTGAAAAATACCTGCGTTTGTTTCGTAGAATGTATTTCTCACGGTAGCCCACAAAGGGGCTCTGCACTTTGTTTTCTAGCAAGAAACAGAGTGTGGTTCCTTCAGCTCAGTGAATTAGTGAACACACTGCTGGCTGACAGTGCGTATGGCTGGTATTTAACCTAAAAAGTCACTGAAAAAACCTGCATAGCATTGCAGCATTATGCCCTGTAACGTGTGCAAGAGTGGTTCAGCTGTCTGCTAGGAAAACTTTCTCGTTGTGGTTGTGTTCTGGATGAGGTTGCCCGAGAGGGTTACAGAATCTCTGTAATTGGAGGCTTCTAATAAAGAGCAGACAAACGTCTCTCAGCATCGGGGCAAGTAGAGCTGATGCTGGCTCAGACTGATACCTGTATCCTGCAGGGCTTCTGGGGAGCAGCTGCCTCAGGACAGCCTGTCCAAGCCTCAGGAAGCAGGGCCAGGGCTGCCTGGAAAATGAAAAGCCACCTGCTCAGGAGGAGACTGTGTAGCAACCTGCATGAAACATCCATGGTTATTATGTAGTCCTATGTTCTTTCTCATTCTGCTCCAGCCTTGAGTTTGCTTAATTCTTTCTTGTTGCAGGGAAGTAGTGCACCATCGGGGTGTACGGACTGAATTCGCGCAAGCTTGCGCTCTGCACTTCATCTCAAGGCAGCAGCAGTGTTGCTCGCCCAGGGTCTACACGTAGGGGACAGCAGCTTGGAGAAGTGGCTGAGAAGCGCCAGCCACCCAGTAGTCGGTGAAGAGCTTGACACGGTAGGAGTGTGGCTGTGTGAGCAGAGCTCCCGCAGGAGCCAGCGCCCGGTGTAGGACATGACACCTTCCAGGCTCACTCAGAGGCATCCCCATACCGTTCAGTGGGGTTGCCCTACAAAGGGATGCTTTCTAATGGAGCGAGAACCATTTTGCTGAGGAATTCCACGTTGAAACTATCCAAAAACTATTTTGAAACTATTTTATGTTCTACAGATACACCACTGGTAGGAAGTATTAATAATAGTCATGAGTTTCCCCTTCTTTTCCCAGTTCAGAGGTAAGCATGACACATTTTCTCCTTGATCTGTATCTCATTTCAGTGTAGTTGTAAACACTTTACAGTCAGCTACATTTTTCTATACTTTGGATATTGCCATTGAGATGTCATCATTGTGATCCACACTGAATGAAAATCAGCTAGAGAGCTTCAGGCAGGCATCTGTTTATTAGAGAGATGTTATATCAAATTTGGAGTATAGGAAAACAAATGTACTTTAATTACATTAATAATTTAAGTAAGATGTATTTAAATAAAGCACCAAGAGAACTTGATTTAAATAATTGACTGAGTTTCCACACTGATGTTTGAAGAACCAGAGGCCAAAGCTGATTTCTTAGGAAATACATAACTACAGCTAAAGTGTCCTGCACACAAATGTCAAGGTTACAAGGTCTGAAACCGGCTGTGTGTTGAAGCAGTACTCCTACAACAGGATTAATACAGATCTGAAAATGGCCTGTTTTGCTCAGCTACTTCTCTACCTTACATGTGAACTATTTCCACACGTTATAGTTGTTTTAGTTTAATTCAGCGATAACCCTGTACTAACCTCTAGGTTTCATGTGATACAGCTTTTACCTCGTAAAACATGGAACAGCTTTTATTTTGCAACACCAGTGTTAAATTCCATACCTTTAGCAAACTCCATTGAATGCAGTTTACACATTCAGTTTCATGTAGGCCCTGCTTTTAGTTAAATAAGTCCAAAAGAACCTGACAAACGTAGATACAGGAGATTTTATTTAACATTGTGTACAAAGAAAGGCTACAAATGCCTTAGACTTTTTTTTTCCCCCCAATACAGTTTTTGGATTTCTTTTCCATACCATTTTTCTCAGAAAATTAAAAAAAAAAATCCAGAATGACAATTTTTTCCCCCTTTTCTTCCCCTTTCCTTTTTTCCCCTCTCTTTGGGCTTAAACTGAGAGATGTTTAGTAGTAGTTTCAACACCTTTCAGTATTAAACTATTAGGATTAGATTTTCTTTTCCAGAACCAGAGCACTATGACATACTGAAGCGCGAGCAACAGCAGTATAAAATGTCAAGAACTACTTCCTAACGTGGTGGTGTTAAAACAATGCCAACAATATTAACTCTGCTGAAAGCCAAAATTATCCAAACAATAACAAGTTGTCTTCTACATCTGATAATTTAGCACTAATTATATAATTTAATTGTATTTATATTTAAATAAATAGTCTTAACTCCTTTCCTTGGAATTCTTCATGGATTATAAACACTTTTAATACTAGACATAATAACAAACTCCACAACTTACATAGGCAAGAGAAGACTTGTTTGTGTTTTTTTTTTTGTGCTGGACAGACACAGAAAGGACAACATTTCACAGTGTCCTGCTGTGAGACTCAAATTTGTTGTGGTGCTTCTCAGTCATCCAACACAACAATTCCTTACTCTCTTCACTGCCTTGGCATTCATGTTTAGTACTGACATCTCAACTCCTGAAACATCTGTCCCTGCGTAGCTAAGTTTTATCCAGGATTCCGCAAATTTTGCATCTAAGTGAAGCCCAAAACAAGATTTCTCTTAGGCTGTGAGAAGCAGTAGAGAAGGGATTAGAAGAGGCTGTTGTGAAGAAATGCCCTTTTGCTATGGCAGTTTTTGCGTTACCACCTACTATACATGAAATAGTTTATAGATACAGATCAGTTCACAGCTGACACTTTGCATCATCCCTACAGTTAATGTAGTCCAAATTTCTCCCAAGATGGGACCAAAATGGAGGAAATTTGAGCCACTCTATGTAGATCGGCAGCATTCCATCATTCAGTTAGGCACAGTAAGAAGGAACTGGATGAGCCTCTTCCCATAACTGCCTCTGGGCCTCACTCACGCTGCCCCAGGGGAGATGTAAGCATCTAAGGACCAAGGCCATCTGCTCACTGGTGCGCTCTACCCATTGCGATCCTTGTTTTGGGTCATCTGCAGAAAGCTGCTGCATTCTCCTTCCAGGCAGGAAGCTGTTTTGTACACAAGCCTGCCTTCTGAACATCCACAGGGATATAAAACAGCCTCGTCATATAAATCATTCTGCAGATCAGAGAAAGGGTTCATCTGTAGAACAGCTTGAGTTCTCAGAACGTCTTCCCACCAGGGAAAAAGAATGCAACTGTTACACAAACAAAAGCTCTAGTGGAAAATAAAAAAAATAATTTTCTCCATTCTGGTGAATCATTTTTGATAAGAGGATTTGAATATGATTGCAATTAAAGCAGTAGAGCAAACATGTCTGCTAGGCTTGGGGAATTTGTAATCATAGTAATTCCCAAATATGCTTGAACAGGTGTAAATAACACAACTTTACTTAACTCACAACCAGGCCCACACGAGCCCAGAGCTTTAGCAGTACCTGGTCCATTCTGCACTAGAAGACTAGAGATATTTTAGTTATCTCCTCGGATAGCTCTGCTACAAGTTGAACCTCCCAGTGCGGTAGTTTCTACAGTACAGTGAAGTGTGTGAAGTGGTTTCTCTTGGAAGAGCCCGAGTCTTTCTTACTGAAAGGTGAAACAGGACAGCAGGAAATAAGTGACATGGAAAACAGTCACACGGTTCACCTGCATGTTTTTACAATGGTCTCCAGCAATTCCAGGGTCAGATGGTAAAACAAAGAGAATCAACAGTGGAGGCAAACTAGGTCATTTAATAGTTTTCTAATTTTTGGCAATAGCATTTATCTATTTGCTTGACTTGGAAGGCCTAAATCTAGTGATATGGTCACGGAAGGAGAAGAATCAAGATAGCATGTACACTGACGTTTGCTTTGGTCCTACCATTTCAACCATTTCATCATTACAGCACGTTGTGGCATTTTACCCTTGCAGCCCAGGAACAGACTTTCAGCTTAAACGACCGTCTAACTTCCCAGTTCTGTTATCTTTTTCCTTCTTTGTGGCGGTGTTTCACCTACAGTAATACACACTCTGTTGCTCCTCTCTCCTCCCTATCTATTGCCACAGGGGGGAAAAAAGGTAGAGAGCAAGTGATGAGCTTTGCTTTCTTAGCACTGAACCGTGAATTTTCAATAGCGAAAAAGAGGGGCTGCAGCATGTCAGAACTGGGAGGCTACAGACTCTAAATCCACGGCGTTCCTATATTCATGTTTATTTACTGGCAGGACAGTCTTTAGTCCCGTTACCCAGGGCATGCACCTTCTTCTGTAACGTGAAATGAGGACTTCTTTGCAGTTCCAGACCATGTGATCTGACCGATTCCTATTTATGCTTCTCTTTTCCATTTGTGTAACTTTTCTTCCCTAAAACCTTGTTAAGGAATAATCATTACCTGTAAGTGCTTCCTTTAGAGCTTCTCTTGCTTCTAAGGGCAATCCGCGTATTTAATTCTGTTCAGTGAGAAGTTTCATAAAATACATGAACATTCATTTCATTCTAGTTGAGAATGGAGAACACTAATTCTAATCTAAGGTTCCAGTACCTCGTTTGTGCATACCCTACGTTAAAGGAAGTGAATAGTATCAGACTTATTCTTCCAATAACAGTACTGTGACAATGTTAGCAAAGCTTACAAAGAAAAACATACCTGGAATACAAATTTAAGAGGGAATAAACAAGTGACTGACTAACTACACCCAAAAATTTGATTAATTTGATTTTATCTACTTAGGAATTGCCCTTTCAGATTTTTCTTCTTCAAAGAACAGAAGCAAATCCCTTAAATCTCGCATGAATGTGTTGGTGTTCCGTTATTACAAGTCCTCATCTTCTCGAATTAAAGTAAACACAGAAAAGGTAGGGTATTTTCTTAAAACATTTCCCATTTCTTACTAAAACTTCCATAATAAGAATGCCACATCTGAGATAATGTTATCCCAGTAGATGAACAAGCACTGAAACAAAAGGATTAACCATTGAGGAATCAGAGAGGGTTGGTTGTTGCCATCAGATTTTAAACATTTTTAAAAGCCATGTTGATCAATTTACATTTTATACACAATTAAAAGAATGGCACGTTAAGATAAATGAACTCATTGCTATGCCTTCCAGTGTTACAAGGATGACAAACAAACTTGGAGATCCATGTATGCTTTAAAGAACAGTACATTTGTTTAAATAAACTCATAGAAAACTAACAGAAACAACCATAAAACAGATTTTTAAACAGGTAAAATGAATAAACTGTAAAAATACTGTATCTCCCATAGGCATACTCTGTGGTTCCACCACCTTGTGGCCAACAGAAGTTGCAGTTTTGCTTCATACGGTGCATGCTGATAGCTCTGAGTTGGCAACTGCAGGTCGGATCGAGGCACCAGCAGACACAGCCAACACACTGCTGCCTTTTGCCCTTAGCTGATACAGTGAGAAACAGCAGCATTAAAATACAGCCTGAAATAGCTTAGCTACTACCTCAACTTGTTAAAATTGTGCAAGAGTGAAGAACACCAGCAGCCTTTTAATGGATGTGTTTCAATTTGGTTTCAGACACTCCCCTCCCATACAAAGCACGCACAAACACAAAGCTGAAACTGATACAGTAACTCTGATTTCTTATCCATCTTTGAAAGCTTTTCCCATAGTTTGCTTTACCTAACTTTTAAAAATTTTACTTAAAAAAAACCTATTTAGTGTTAAAAAAAAAAACAACAAACACATGAGAATTTAAAAAATAGTTTCTAAATGCCAGGAAACTGATGCTTATTCCTCTCCTTAAACTGGATACACCCAGACTCTCCTGATCACCTGAATTTCTTTAGTTGAAAGTTTTAATGTTTCAGATTTCTGTTACTGAAAGCTACATTTTTAGAAAGGTCTCTCCAATACACTAGAAACTGAAAGAGCATAACTCCCAGTGCACATGTAAAGGGTAATTTTTTGCTAGTTTGCTCTGATGTTGTTTATATTGTACCTATTTGATACAGAAAATGGAAGAGTTGGGTTTTCTGACACAACTCGCAAGGGAATATATGAGAGTAGAAATCAGAAGGCCTTCTCTAAAGCCAAGGTTTGCAAATCCCTTTTTGCTTAAGAATGATAAGGCTTATTAAAAAATAACAAAGTAAAAACAAAACAAAAAAAAACCACCAACCAACGTCCCTAGGAAAAGGGCATAAAAGCCGTTTGGAAATACTTAATTTCTGAAAACATAAGACTATTTGAAAAAACGTAATTGCAAAATTAAAGGAAATTCAAGAAATCAATTCTCATACTTCAAATCAGTCCATGATTTCATCATCAGCAATAAGATGCGCTATCTTTTCCATCCCAAAATTACCAGCTTTGGGGAAAACATATTAATACTTAACAGAAATAATTAACGGGTTAAGTTAAATTAACTTTTTTCCCTGATCCACATGCCTGCATGTTAGATAACTTTACATTAGAACTGAGCATTGTAATGAGAGACTAAAAGCAACAACCTGTAACAGTAACCAAAGCAAAAGCAGTTTTCTCATGGTTACACCCTATAGATCAGTAATTTAACATTAAAATTAACTTCCTATATAAATAAAAATAAAAAAGTCGGGCAAAAGTAAATTGGCACAGTCATCATGGTATTGCTTTCCAGTTTCAACACTGCAAAGAGCAGCCACAGATTCCAAACACCAAAAGGAAAAGGCTGTCACCCAGCCACCTGGTGTGGTTTGGTTGCTTTTTTTTCCCTTTTAAACAAAGTCGTCAGCAGTGCCGCTGCCTCCGACCCAGCAAACAGTGGGGGCGGGCAGGTGTGCAGCTCGCAGTGCAAGGACTGCTACAGAACCACTGTTTGAACAGGAGAACACACACCTAACAACAAAACCAGAGAGTGTGTTTACTGCTCTGTGTGACTTTCCTTAAGTCAACATTTTTCAGGATTGTGACTAATTTTTACCTTCAAAAAGGCAAAAAAAATAATTAAAAAAAAAAAAAATCAAAATCTTAAGCCTTCAAGTGTCTTTGCCTTCATTCCCTCCCTCCCCCTAAAAAGCACCTCCTACTATAAACACTTCTTCTGTTTTACAGGTTCAGAAGTTGGAATGTAGTGGAAATACATACAAGAAAGAAGGAATTTCTAGTTGTACATTACATGACAAAGAGGTTTGCTCCCAGACCTAAGGAGGGAGGGATACTAAGCAATATTAAATTCCTATAAGAGTCCTTACAAAGCATGCAAAATATTGATATACTCACAAAATTGAAATTCATATTTGTTTCTTTTTGGAGTTGTAACTTCACAGTACAATAATTTCTAATATTATGCAGCAGTCAGAATTACAGTGACTACAAAATCATTTCCCTTTAATTTTTTTCTTTCCATTTGTGTGAGAGACTCCTTTGTTTTTTGTTTGTTTTTTTTTTTTAATTGAGACTTTGCAGATCACCCATCAGAAAATGTAAAATTCAGCATAACTGGGGTGGCTTTCTTTGTTGTATTTCCCCTCAAATGATGTTGACAACCTAAGTCTACCATTCTCTCAAAATCTGTCCCTCCCTCCCCTTCCCATGCTAACTCCTTCCCTTGTCTTCACACTGTACTTTCCTTCTTGCCAGGATGAGGATGGACGGATGCCACTAAATGGATGCTGCATAACTGAGTAGGAAGTAAAGGGGGCTGGAATAGCTTATGAAAATGGAATTGCTCCCACCCCACAAGATGTTTGGCACAACTGCTTCATCGCCAGAATACTTTGCTCTGGATACCAGCAATTAGATTTTGCTTTCAATTCCCGAGAGAAACACTGCTGCCCTTTACACCCGTGTAACCTCTGTGGCTTTAACAGATTCAGGCAGAGAAACACAAAGCTGGTATTGGGCTAGACCTTTTGTACTGCTGTATGTAGTTCCACAGAAATTTCTTCACTGCTCTTATTTAAAACAGGGTTGGAATTTCTGGAGAACACACAATGCATGCTACTTGCTAGATTGTCCGTAAAGTACATTCTGACACATTTTACCCAAGTATTTGTATCTATCAGACAAAGACTCTTGTAGAAGCAATGTACAAAGCCTCCAAAAATTCAAGTATCAAAAAAAAGATGTTCTGATAAAAGTTTAGAGTAAGCAGCCAGCCAAACTGATAGCCATTGATTATTATTTTTTTTGTCCACAAATGCTTCGATTATTTTTGCAGTGATAACATATCTTTTCTTTGGAGTGTTGGGAATTAAGAGTCTTTCCAATTAATTTTCATGAAGTTTGGTGGGGGTCTAAGGAATTTAGCAATCCTGCCTGGATAATATTGCCCTTGCTTTTACATGCAAACAAACAACAGAATCACAAACAGAACCACTGACTCTAATCTTCCCTGCCTCTCTTTAATTTGCTGTATTTATTTATAGTGTAACATCATTGGGTCTGGCTCCCTTAACCAAAAAAAACCCACCAGAAGTGCAACACAGGCAAGAGCAGGGCATCTCCTTCCCTAGACTGTATAAACATTTCCAAGGGAAGGGGTGGATGACACAAAAAAAAAAGCAAAACCCCAACAACCAGTCAAACAAACCAACAGTTCTAGTTGTACGCAAAACTATTTCATTTCTTTAGAACCTGGTTCAAATCGAGACTTGAATTTCTGAGGAGGGAATCTGAGATCCCAGACCCTTCCCTCCTCCTCTCCTCTTGGAAAGCAATGCTATTTTTGCAGCCTAGAACAGTACATTAAAAACAGCAGTTATTAAAGACACAGTTGTGATATATCCTTTAACTCCCCCTCACCCAAAAAGGGGTATCCTATCAAGTGGTCCAGTAGAAATCTTGACGTTTCTTTATGATAAATTAAATCCATAAAATGAGGAATACCTTCTGTCACATTCCCAACAAGAATAACAGCCACACTCTGTGGTGCATTTCTTCAAGTGTCTATTGCTCCTTCTAGTGGAGGTTCTGCACAGCTCCAGCTCCAGTTCAGTTCTGGTCCTACCAATCAAAAGTAAAGATTTTTCTCCTTTCCCTTCAGCTTGTCTCTGGTTAACAAACAACAGAAGCACTGAGGGCCATAATTTCCCAGGACAGGAACAGGCCAGTAATGTCTGAAGAAACACCGGTCGTCTTTCTCTCAGGCGTGGCAGATCTATGCCCAGAGCAGTTTTTTGTGTCCTGTTCGTTTCGCGGGCACCTACACCTCCGTGGAAAAGAGAATGCTTTGCCTCTTGCTGTCTGGGGTAGGGATAGTCTCTAGCTGCAGGAAGTACAGGAGAACTTGAACCTGGAAAGAGAAAGAAAGAGGTAACAATAAAGCTCTGTTAACTCAGTCTCCTCCCCGCTATTTGAGAGTTGGCAGACACGCCTACAGCTCTCTCGACAGGAACATCCTGCAGTTATCTATTTGTTTTAATACAGTGTATAATAATAGGAATATTAAAACTTGCAGTGCTCCAGAGACACTCTCCTCAGCTTCCAGGGAATAAAAAAGGCGTTGGTGTTCCACCGCACTGAAAAACCCTGATGTATAATTTGCCATTGCTCAACCACTAAAGTACGAAACAGCCTGACCATTAAGGCAGCCTCCACGTTCGAATTCTCTGCATCGCCTTCAAACAGCAGCAACGGCCAAGGAAATCTGAATTTAGCAAAGAATTTTGTTGTGCATCAGTGAAGGTGGTTTAACTGTTGAGGAGCATCGCAGAAGCACACTGACAGGCCTTTTCTCCCTGGCCAGCAATGCAGCACTGGGAGACAGCCCTCAGAAAGTCCTGCTCTGCGCAAAACACACAGGATCGTGTGCGGACTGACATTTTTCCATGAAAAGCTGTATTAGTGCTGATGCAAACCAAACTGCCTGAAGAAACACAGTTCCACAAACAGTCTAAAATGTCTGTGTAAGGGTGAAAGGTGTTTATGTTTCTAAAAAAAAACCTGTCATGAAAACACAGAAGGGTGGCTGAACCAGGCCTTGCTAGAGGACGGCAGTTTCCCACAATTGTCTTCACAAGATTCCATAGAACATTCAGAAATTTACCTGGGACATGACTTCTAGTGACCAACTATCAGTCATTGTGATAGGCTGGGTGGGGTTAGCAGGGATTTTACTGTCCTTCTCCGACGGTCTGAGCAGCGTTGGTCCAAAGACAGTTGCAAGATTATGCAGGGACATCTTGTTAACGCTTTCTCTCTCAGCAACCCTGGGAGAAGAAACAATGAACAGGGCAGATCTTTATAAATATCTGAGTTTGGAAGTGTCCTTAAGAAAGAAACCATGTTCATTCCTTTTGTAAAAAGTTTTAGATATGTTCAATCAACCACTCTCTCCGTATGGGCCTAAATTAACTTTACGTATAAGCAATACCTTGATCTGACACAACCACAGTCTCCAGGCACTCTACGGACACAGTTTAAACTTGGCGAAGGGACTGCTGCTGACTGTCGGGACAGGCACAAGTGGGACAGGAATAAAGGAAAGGTTTTCATCCCAGTTTCATAAATGAGAAACTGAGACACACAGGTTAAAAACTTTACCCAAGGGCAGAAAAGTCTGCAGCAGAAACACAAGTAAAACCCAGATTTCCTGGATTTTAATCCAGAACCTTAGTCACAAGATTATCTTTCATCTCTCCAGTGACACTCTGGTACGTACAAAATGCATATGCAAATTGTATTAATTTGCTTAATTAATTAAGCAAGCTTACTGCGTTAATATCAAACACATGGAAGTACTTTTTCACAGTTACAACCACACGTACAAAGACTTAGACAGGATCAGAAAGACTAATCTAAGCAAGGAACGGACAACTCCAGTTAGCAGAAGTGCAAAGCAGGAATTTTTAAAAATACATCATGTTAGATCACAGACCCCTTTTGAGACTGAGCAGCTCACAAGCCCTTCAACATGGCCAAACCTTCACGATTTATACCAAAACCTTTCCTGATCTTTGTATCCAGATGCAGGTGCAGTTTTGCAGCAATATTGCAGCAGGAATTTGTGTTTGCACTAGATAAGCCCTGAGACTTTTGTTACCCCTTTCCTTCAGTTCTAATCCTTTCAGTATGAGTGGGAATGGAATTCAGGATTTAGTACCTGACGAAGCGAGTATGAGACCCTAGTTATCTGATGAGCATTCACAGCAAATGCTTCTTCATTTGTGTGATTCAGCATGAATTCAAGGAAAAGGCTCCTCTTTTCAAAACAAGGATGCTTTACACATTAAATGTGTGTCTAAAGGATCCATATATTACCTTTTTAAATGGTCCAAAAGGAAAAGGAATGTCACAAGGTTGGGTTCTGGAAGCGATAACAATAGGTTCAACATACAGCTTTCCTTTGCAACAGGATCTGAAAGTGCTACAAGACAGAAAATAACAAAACCAATCACCATAGGCAGTGAACGAGAATTTGACTGACTGCATAATTTCCGAAACCAACAAATATGGATGGTCCTGAATGGAGCGTAAATACATCACAGGTTGGAAGGTCCATTGCACATCAGTACCCCACAGGATCTCCTTCCTTTATTTCACAGAGATGTAGAGAATCCTTTTCTCTCAAGCAGTCCCAGTGCTTTTAGACTTTCAGCCAATATGTTTTTCCCCTGCATCAAGATAGGACAAGGTATATCCACGCCCAACAAGGGCTTCCATGGGGGACTGAATGGGGCAGACAGCAAGCACAGCCTCGACTGTCATTCTAATCTCAATCTACCCTTCAGAAACCTGGACGTTTTTGACTTAGGAAAAGGCATGGCAATTGCCCATATTCGAGCTCATAGGAAGAACATGTCATTCCAACACTCGTTTCTGAGCTCCGTTTCACTTCCCTAACAGCTTGTTCCAGGCTTCTGTCCAATGTTATAAATACGGTTTTGTATTGCTTTAGGAGCAGCCTCCTACAGAACAGTGTCTTTAACACAGACCCGGTTATCAAGGACTGTTTCTGCCAGTACCCACCGATGCCCTCAGCAAAGTTGGGGTACAGCTCGTCTGTAAAGAGGGGTTCGGGCAGTTCCCGGAAGTACAGTTTCAAGGTGCCCGCGATGGCATTGACATCCATCTCGCTCATCATCACCGACACATCTTTGTTATCTGAAAGAAGGAAGAGGGGAAGCAGAGTAAAGAAGCTGCTGGCCTTGCATTCTGTCTTTTTCTCGCTTTGGCTCTCTTTGTTTATCCTTTGTCTTTGTCCAAACAGCTGAGAGTTTTCCTGTTTACCTTTCTCCAGAATGAGGTACCTTCTGACAGCTGGAAAGTGCTGCACAAACGACTGCAAACAGTTTATAGCTTTAAATCAAGTAGAGGGAACCTCACACTACTCAGGGTTAGTTGTGCTGTATCTGGAACAAGCCCTGCTTGACTGTATCCATATGCATTTCAACTTCTGTTAGAGACAACAATTGTTATTCCAATTCCCTGCCTCTAACAGCTTAGAATAAGAGTCTCTGAGGCTGTCTAACTCCCCACTGAGAGTAATTAAAGTACACAGGCAGTTCAGGGCTTGCATTTCAGTTTTGTTACTATTAAGAACAATAAAACCACCTCCTTTCCCTAAAACAAACAGACCAACCAGCAGAGCCAGCAGTAGCTTCAAGAAGCTTAGTGTAAAACAGCATTTAATATAAATGAAAAAAGTTGTTCTTCAAAGCGTGAAACGCCCTTACTCATACTAGTGAAGATTGATAAATTAATGTGTTTGGTAGCGTAGGGGAATTGAAAAGAAAATACAAGAAGGAATAAATTTCACAAATTAAGTGAAGAAGAAGTGCAGGGAGGGTGAATTTGGGCACCTGGCACAGGCCTCATGACAGCTTGCATCAAAAGACAGCTCGAGTGTGGCTTGAGCAGTCCTTGTACCATCATGTGGAGGCTGGAAGTAGGGCACGATTTCACTTTTTGTACCTCAGCAATTTGGAGGTCTTTCATCTGACTGATCTTGGATGCCTTTTGGGACATACATGCCATTCTTTTAAATGCAGCACCAGTACGGAGCCCTTTTCTGCTCAAGATCAAAGAAAGCTTTACAAAGGTTGGTCAAAATTATCTAATTTTACAACCTGTGCACATCAACCTAGACAGAGAGTTAAGAAAAGAACTTGGGAGCCCCGACCACCCAACTTCAGTTTTGTAAACACCCTTCCTAGTCAACCTTCGAAATTTTTCTTTGCTGGCTTCCTTTCACAAAACATTCTCAATTTCAAGGCCTCCTATTAATTTGGAGACCTCACAACAATGAGGAAATTATGACTTCCGATTGCTGCCGCTTGCCCTGAGGAAGGTGTCTCCCATTTACCAAGATGTGGCCAGGCAGGCGAACCCACCATTTCACGTCTCCTGGGAAGAATAACAAACGCATTATTTGATATAAGGATCCATCCTGTTGTATGCCTTGGGTTATATCTGTAGCTGAAGAATATTAATAAAACATGCATCCAGGGTTAAAATGATTCTCCTTGTGCAAGAATCGCTACATCCTAATGCTTCTTGGGGAACATACAATTAAAAATAGCACAGCCACCTGACAGGGAGCTCCCGCAGGTTCTCACAGTGCAAAGGAAAACATCAGACACAATTACTTACTGACATCAAAGGCAGCTTTCAAAGCTTGGATATCGGTTGCAACCCCAGAGACACGGTAGATGCCCACCTCCTCCATCCCACGCCGCTCTATCTCCTCCACGCACTGGCGCACTATGTAAGGCACCTTCGATCTCTCTCTCCTTAGGAAAGCCAGACAGAAGAGTTCAGTACAGCCCCTGCCCTCAGCGCTCGTCACCCCAGCCAGCCAGGCTGGCTAAAGTCATCCCATCGTTTTGCTGTGCAATCCTCTTCTGGAAAACGGGGTGGGACCAAGTCTGAGCAGGCAATAAAGACTGAGCTGAACAACTCTGAACAAGACTAGAGAGGGTTTTCTGAGTTGTCTCAGCCTGTTCTGCAGCTGCCCTGAGCACCTCGGCTTCTGGCCAGCTCCCAGTGCCCCTAAAGTCTGCAACTTTGCACAGGTAATCAGAGGATTCCCAAACAGACCCTGGATACACAGCAACACCGTTACTTTCCAATTAATGCAATTCCATAGGGAGGAAATACCACACTTTCCAAACTATATAACAGAACAAACAGGTTTTTTCTGGCAAACGATTCATGACAAAAGATCAGGGGTTAAAATAATACAACAGGATCCAAAGAACTTGAACATTTCCAATTATGGAAAGGAAACCTCACTGTTTAATGGCTCTGGAAATTTGTGACCATGTTAGCTAACCACAGAGTGAAGGAGCAAAGGGTATTTCCAGAACTCAGAAAAGTGAAATGCTGTAAGTAAACGCTCCAGGTTTCAAAGCCTGTTTGCATTCTGGTTTTTCCCCCCTACAAACAACGAAGCTCAGAGATGTACAGCATTTCCTTTCCGCAGCCAGAGTCATCTATGCTACTACCCAAGCGGAGCGGACTGGACTGACATCCCTCAGTGGGTGAAGACAGGTGCGACCCACTGGCCACTTGGCTTTCTGGAAAACAACCAGGAGAAACGCGACTCATCAGCTCACTTGGTGACAATAGCGATCTTGACCCCAAACACCCCGGTCTGTTTGCGGGACGGCATCCTCTTCAGGCTAAACTCCCGACTGGTAAACTTCACCGACAGCTTCACTTCAACCTGAATAAAAGAGAACTGCTGTTACTTTTCAAATATTTTCTTTTCTTTTTTTTTTTATGCTGCAATTAAAAGCAAAGAAATAATCACATAAAAGGTACAGAAGCAACTCTGTTTTCCGTACTTACTCCATTCATTGAGATGACTGTGCGTTGCCAGTCTTTGTCCTGCAACACCTGTGGGTCCAGCTGAAAAACATGGAAGTTACCCATGAGTCAGGAACAGACTTCAGAGAAATCAGCTAGCCTGACAGGCTTCTGTAAGTGAGCAGAGCACTACCACTTTCAATGTGTTGTTTGTTTTCTATAGGAAAACACATATTCCAAAGTTTCCCCGGTTTCAGGTAACAGGACATTCAGATATTGTGCGGTTCTCTAAGCAGGACTGATGAGGACTCACACACGTGGAAAACCCAGCAACATGGAAAACCCTCAACAACAAAGGCAACCTCAGCAAGCAAAATCAATGTTTGAAAGCCAATCACCTCCACTTTCACAGAAACAGAGACTGCACTCTGCTGTCGCACAACAGGCACATTAACAGCCAAATTTGTGCCATCCCACAGGGCCAGGAGTCAGAAAAGGAGAGGAGAGATTTCTGAAATAAACTCTGATTTGAAATAGAGGGAACTGTCTCCCTCTGCAGTTTTCTAGAGACAGGTGAGGTTGGATGAGTGTGAAATTACTGCACTGAAATACAAAGCCAGGCTGGAGAACTTCATAGCTCTTGGCCACAAAGCTAATAGCTTCCAAGGAGGACTATGGTCCACTGAATTCCAAAGACATAATGATTGTAACAATGAGATCAAGGAAAAGAAATATGAAGCAATCTATACAGAGACAAGTAACTTGAAATAAACCAAACCTCTGTCAGAATCTGACAGAGCTGACATGGAGAGTATCGGCCCAGATATCATGGAAAGTTGTCCTTATTCAACCTGCCTGTTCCTACTAATTTCTTTTTGAGGACAGAGACAGGAAGAATACCTGGCCCTGCTATTGCACAAATTCATTAAACAGAAACAGGTTCTGATGCAAAGCCCTGATCTCCCATTTCCAGCTTTGCTTGATCTCTCTTGAGCAGACAGCCGTGAGGCTGGGGAGCAGCTGACTCAAGCACTCAAACATCTCTGAGCCATTCCAGTGGTGCCCAGGAGAGTCCAAACACACCTGAACGCCTGAAGAGCAGCACTCAACTCAAGCTAGGCTGGCAAAAGAGAGAAAAGACCTGTCTGCATGGGGGCTTCTGTCAGCAATCAGAACCAGCCAAGGCAAGCAGGCTCCGGTGCCTCCCGAGATGGCTTTGTAACACTTGGCTCTTGAACACTGGGACACAGTAAGACCAGAAGGAGGCAACTGCAGTCGACAGTGTTTTGAGTTTACTGTCGTCAGCAAACACCACGACACTCAGTAAGGAGCTACTTCTGCAGCACAGCTCCTCCCTCTCGCAGAACCCCAGGCAAAAGCAGAGTTCTCTGACAGCACAGGCAGGGGCACACGTTGAAACAATGGCAGTTGGAGTATATTCTAGGAGATCTTAGATGTAATCACGCTCACCCCCTCTTTCAGATCAGCAACAAACTAGCCCAACGCTGCTGACAGCTACAGAGACAAGTCCCCCCACGCCCTTCCCCACTCCCCAAAAAAGACAACCAGCAGAAAGAAAAGTTTCTCCCTGCTTGCTCTTACTGCAGAGCCCCCAAGAAGCAACAGACAAGCAAGTCAGGCCAACCTTATCTCTGCGCACTTTGTTACGGACGTGAGCCCACAGCGGGATGCTGCCAGCACACACATGCTTTCCCGTTGAATTGGACCGGTTCCTGTAGGTGCAACTCTGGCAGAAATTCCTGAAGATCCCTTGTAAGGAATAGTCAGTAACCAGTAGCTCCCACATTTTGGGGAATGCACAAAGGTCCAGGAGGCCAATAGGCAGCAATGCTTAGCTTCAGTGCTTCAGCAAACCCAAATAACAGACTGCTTGCCGAGAGGGTTTGCTTATAACTCTGGCGGAACAGATCCGCCCCCGCCTGTGTGGCTGGCCAAGGTCCCTACAAGTCAGCCAGAATCTAGACTGTTCTTCCCTGGATTTCCGTGCTGGAAGTTTAGTTTCTTTCAACAACTGCATTCTTTCCCAGAATCAAGAGGAAACCATTTCTGAAGTGTCTGGTTTCCTATGAAGAGCAACCATGCTCAGTATTCCTGAAAGCTTGATCTCCAGCTGCCTAAGTAGTCATCTTGTTAAGCTGCCAAAACAGCCCTGCTGATAGACACAGTCACAGCCGATCCTCCAGCTCGGAAGCAGTTTTCCATATGCTTTTAGAATGGAGTCACTGAGACCGTATTATTTATAGCAGGGAGAGACTGCTTAAGAGTGAACGGGAAAGAGGGTTTTGAGTATTTGCCAGAAAAGTTAAAGGAAGAGTCCAGCAGGGTCCAGTTTCAGGTTATTTAAGCTAACAGGTATTACTGGTTATGTCTCAGCGATGACCAGAGAACTCCTGCCACTGTACAAAACAAAAGCAAGCAAATAGCTGTTAAAAGGTACGAGGCAAACAAAGTCCTACTCTGTCTCAAGACTGACCATCGTATGGCTGCAAAGGACTAGCAGAAGCAGTATGCTGGAGCTGAGAGCTCACAGGGACTCCTCCTGGCTGGGTAACTACTGGAGCTGAGCAAGGACTGCGAGTGTACCTGCTGCTACCTCTTGCTCCCGTATCCCTGAACCCTTCCAGGGCTGGCAGGACCCCTGCACTCCCCACCTGCGGCATGACTCCTGCTGGAGAACAGCTCGTATTGAAGGCAGACAGCTAAGGAGAGCAAGCACCAGGGAGTGGGTCTGGCTGACCCGAGCCAACCCTGCATAAATCACTGGCAATAACAATGGCAATTTAAAACAAACAAACAAAAAAAAATCCTCTCAAGATGCTTTTTAAATAACAAAGTGAAATGATGGAAGCTAATAAAAGAGCAAAGCATGAATAAGCTCTCAGCAGCACTGAGTGAGACAGGAAGATCAGGTCTAACAGTCTGATAAAGTCACCGAAGGAAACAACAGAGCCAACAGGAAACTAAGAACAACATTTACACTTTGAGCAACCTTTTGGTCCTGGACCCTACAGATGATTGACCTTCTAAGGCCAGCAGGAGCAACAGAGGGAAAGGGCAGCTGCAGCAGACAGGTTACAAAGCAGACCAAAGACAAAGCGAGTGAGTGAGTGCGATGCTCCAGCATAGAGAGGGCCTGTGACAAATGGGGTCATGCTGTCTTCTGGCCTGATTTGGAGATCAGTGACCTGGAAGAAGGAACACTGAGTAGAAGACGGCAATCTACAGACAGCGTGCCAAAAGCAGGCTGCTCCAAGGGAGCAAGAACGCAGCGCTGGCTTTGCCAGCTTGAGCAGGGGGAGGCACTGTGAAATGGCCGCCTCTGCACTAATTTGACAGTGAAATTTACTGCACCTCTAAACATTTCCTTCCAACAGTTCCTTGGTTTGACTGACAAAAGGACCTGTCTCATCTCCACTGAAACTGAAAAACTGTGTTGTTTCCATGACCTGTGCAAATAGGACAGACCTGCTAAAACCCTCAAAGACACCATCTCACAGGCTTGTTTGCACAGTCCCCACCAAAAGCACATGCTGCACAGGAAAAATACAAACCAACCAGTTTGTCTTTACTCCCCCAGCACCTCCATTCCCCTTGTGGCCTATTCTTTGGCATTTGCAGTGGCAAGCTGCAGCCCCAAATTCACTGATGAACCAAGAACACGCCTCCACCCTGCACAAACCCAACAGAACGAAGCAGCTCAGCACCACGGGGATTTCTGAGTGCAGCTCTCTGGCCCTCACAGCAGCTTCGCACTGAATTCAGACAGTGTACAGCGGTCAGTGAGGCTGAGTGTGCAGAACAGAGCGGTGGGGAACTGGGAAAAAAGCTCAACTACGGGTGCTGGTCAATAGCAAATGCAAGCCAGGCACTAAGAAGAAGGGAGTCTGTGCTCTGCCTTAGGAAACCACCAAAGAGAGTTCGATGATTTTTTTTTTCTCCCCTCAGAAGAGAAAACATATAGAAAGAGGAAAAAAAACAAAAAAGCATCAGTGGAAGTGAAATGCCTGGGAGCAAGGACTCAGGCAACCTTAAGGTTAGTGTGCTTTATGCTATTTATTCACATTACTTCCTCCCCTTATTAAATCTCCCTGGCAACTTTACACTCCATCAATTTTTAATTGTAACTGATGTGACATACATGTTGTCAGAGTCTCACTGCTGCTGGAAACTCCCAGTCCAGCCATAACCCCATCCTTCTCAAAGCTCCCCACTGACATGTTAATCTTTCCCACCATCACCCTTTAGACATGACCCATTGCCTTCTTCATTTCCACCCTATTTTCATTGCTGGGATACTGTTCTGCATGAGCAAACTGTTTAAATGAACTCGAGTGTGTAAAAGGTTTTCCGAGTTGACACTTGGGAGGTACAGCATGTGACAACCTGTTTTACATGGAAAACAACCTAGAAGTCTGAAATAGCCATGTGCACTGCAATGAGACATCACAGATAATTAAGCAGATAAGAGTGATTGTTTTGCATAGCAACAGAGGAACGGCGTTGCGCTGCTTCCATAGAAATGCCTGATCTAAGGTCATATCCTCTCTGATTTTCCAGCACTGCTGTGAGGGGGAAGGAAATGGTTTGCCTGAGCTGATCATGCAGAAAAAAAAACAACAAAGGAAATAGCATTTCTAGGAGGCACCAACTGGAGAAGACGGATCACAGGATGCAGTACCAGTTTACTCATGCAGTCTGTTCCCAAGGCAGAGGCCAGTTCTGCTGACATATGTGCCCACTTAGATGCAGTCTCAGGACCAAACATACAGACATGCCTGTCACATGAAGCACAAAATTCAAAGAGCAAAAGGGCCAGCCTCCCAAGTGCTGGGGATGAATTGCAAGGTAACAACAAAAAGAAAAAAAAAAAAAAATAGAGAGTTCAAAATGAGGGGAGCTGATGCTTACAACTGAACTAAGCCTCATGTTTCCTCCTATATGAAGATGTTCATTTCTTCCTTCCCCAAGCCCCCCAGTAATTTCAGTTTCACAGCATACCCAGGAATGGCATCTTCTCCCTGTATTTCTCATGCCTGAGATGTAACAGAAGCCCCCAACCACGTGTGCCGGCTAATTAAACACTGCACATCCAGAGCTGTCATTCCCAGAAGGTTCGATGAGGACTTCACTTCTACATTTACAGGAGGTTCTCCCTTATTAAAACCTCATGCGTTTATTTTTCAGGGATAAAACTTGCAGGTTGGCAAGCAATGAAGCTCTCCATGTGGCTATAAAACCAGGTAAATAAAATATTCCATAGGAAAAGAAAATATGAGCAATGGGAGCTATTAAAATTGCTGCCCATTCTTGGAAGCTTCTGACCCCATGGACCAATTTCCACTCTTCCTTCCTCCGGTGCCATTATGTAACGGAGAGATGTAACAAACATTCCACGGCCAAAACACTCCTCGTGTCCTTGCTGCATTGTCTTCATCACTGCAGCTCAGAAAATTTGGTGAGTCAGAAATTCCAGTAGTGGGAAGTTGCAGATTTACAATAATACGTGGCTTAACAATACATTGTGATTTAGCCAACACAGAAATTTCCCTGGTTTTATCAGCAGGAGGATGCAGACACGACTCTTGATGTTCCCAGAGCTTTTAACTAAAGGGAACTTGGGAAAAAAAAAAACGCCTCATCCAACTTCACAGACCTTGACTTTACACAAGGCAGATTTTGGCTGAATAATGACAACGTAACAACAACAACAACAAAACAGAAGGCTCTAGATACACTAGCAACTCTAAAGTAAACAAAATTTAATGTAAAAGCATCTGGGAAAAATCCTGAAAGAAAATTACTATAAAACCAGTGGCTGAAAAAGATGCTGACAGCATTAATACAGCTAACCTTCAGCCACAGGTTGTAATTTGATTTTATTGTTGCATGATTATGATTTCTTAATAGAGAAACGGTGTTTGCTTTAAAAATGAAAGTAAAACAGAATAAAAACCTTCAATAATTCTTATCAACCCAAAATCTTATCAGACTCTCTTATGACTTCTCTTTGCAGTTATTCAGTAGTGTTGAAGAGTTGTGTGATGGGACAGAAATCACTGAGAATTAAGAGAATGTTCTGAGAATTCACCAAGTTTCTTTATAAACTGCAAGGAGGATTTACTAAAAGCAAAAGAACTTTTGCATTTGCCTTTTACAACACAACAAGATGCAACTTTTGCACATTAATCATTTTGTGTTGGTTGTTTTGTGGGTGTTTTTTTGGTTGATTGGTTGGTTTTGGTTTTTTACTTTCTACTGTTTAAGTTTCTCTAAAAGAATAAAGATGCAATTAATATTCAAGAGTCACTAAAGAGTATTTTTACTTATTAAGTATAAAACGTTTTAACAGAATGCGTAAGTGCTGTGCATAAAAATGCCCACTCTTATGAAAAAAAAATTGTTAAAAATGTAAAAGATTTTATTCATTTTTTAATCATTCTATGCAAAAATATTTGAAGAATTTAGAGGGTCAGTGATTTCAGGGTTCTCCATTATAAGCACACAAATCTCTGGGGCATTTCAGGGCTGAAAACTTGCTCTTTTGTAGTTGCTCAGCTTCATGGAAAATAAGCTTTTGTTGGGAGAAGGGACATACAGATTCCTGATTAGCCCGAGACACGTACAGAGGAGGTGCCCTGTGCTAGCATTTATTGATTTGTACACGAGTTTTCTTTCCAACACCCACCATGCGCTTCCCTGAAAACAGCATGGCAGCCTCCGGGCTGCAAGGAGGGAGGGAAAGGAAGAGGCCGAATGAAACTCATTTAGACAATGAACCCTTCTAGAGGAAAGGCAAGATGTGATCCTGCAGGCTGCCCTCAATCAGAGCTGTTTCTGAAATCCCACAAATGGTCGTGGCCTGTGTGACCATCACTCGAGTGTTGGAGAAAGCTGTCTTCCATGGAGCGATGAAGAGTCCAACATAAATGGAGGAGAACTGGTGGTATTTTTCAGCATGCCCGAAAGAAAAAGGTATTTGGGCAGGGTCTCTGCTCTGTACAACGGCCAGTCCAAAACAAAGAACGTGTCCTCAGAGAAAGCATTTAAACACCATCCTAAAGCTGTGGACAGACAGCACAACAAACTGGAAGAAAAGGGGGAACATAGGTTCTCCATGTCATCCTCCACTGATGGTCTGATTTCTCCTGCACGGAGCTTTAGCGCTTTATCACGCAGCAGCTCCCTGAGAGCAGCACCCATTTGCAATCATCTCCCCTCTGTATTACAAATCTGACACACAGACAAAGTGTCCCATGCTGATTCTCAGTGGTGGAAGTCTCTCTCAGATGCAGCTTGCTGTCATGGACACTATACTCTGGACAAGACAGTTATCAGGACAATAAGCCTGTCTTCCCAAGCCTTGCTATCACATCAATCAACGTCCAGCACGTACAGGAGGTAACATTTCTTCCACATGATTTACAGAGAGGACAGGATATTCATGGCTTCCTCTTTTGTCACCAGTCGAGCATCCTCAACAGTGCCCAGGGCTCAGTGACAGTGCAGTTCCCATATATTGTGCTGGAAGTTCTGAAGTTAACGGGCAAATTGGAGATCAAACCAAATTTTCATGAAAAAGTATCTGTTCCATAAGGGTACTGAAGTAGGCATAGGGGACAAGGCAAGAAGGAAAAAGCTGCTGACTTCCCGTCTGTGAATCACACTGTGTACCTTGCTATCTGGAGAAAAATCTCCAATGCTGAGACAACCAGAAGGCAGAAAAAAAAACTCCGTTATGTACTCTGGGATTCCAAAGTCCTGCTATGTTTGGCAGTAAGGGTAGCAGGAATGAGCTAAGCACAATCTTACCTGGATCTGTCCTTTCCCCATTATGCGATCTGTGCTCTCTCCATCCTCTTTGGTGAGCTTGGTTTTGTTGTAGCACTTTTCATAGCACAGAATCCGCAGAGTTTGTGAGCCTTCCAGCTCAATCTCAAACTCCTGCAGGGCACCAGGAAAGAGCAATGAAGACATCACAGCAGGACACGACTCTCAATAATCAATATAGTCCCCTTAAAACTTATCAGGAGGGAGCACTGAGGCCTGACCAAAACCTCTTCCCTAATGGAGTTGGTCTAGAAATAAACTGAAATTGTATTTTGCATATATAAGGTGGTCAAATCAGAGACTAAGACAGCTGACTCCTTAGTCAGGTTTCACTGAGTTTCAGAATCATTCAAAGAAACAAACTCGCCCACCTTCCCTGTATTTAATTTTGCTCCCCAGCAGGTTTGAGTTGGCTGTAAATAAGCAAAACTTCTATAGCTATTTCTTCTCCCTCACAAAAAATAAACAAACCACCTCCTTCAACATATTTTCACTTGTGCCTTTAAAAAAATAATCAAACATGCATCTGTTTAAATGATGAAATGCTGGACAAGACTCATTTGTACTGAAATGTTTGTTTAACTTCAGCTAATCCAAGAGAAAATCTTCTGCAAGCCCTGACAGCTAAATGAACCTGGCCTAAAAGAAATGAACCTGGCGTAGAAGTGTTTTCTGAGAGGCAGCATATGCAGCACAAGTGCTGAGTACACAACAAGTTATTCCGTTTGCTGGTTTTCTGCCCATCATGCACTGATGTTTGGCACATGGAACAAGTCACATTAAGAAAAATCCAACCTACCTCATTCCAGTTGGGCTCCGTGGTGTCCCTGTAAACTCTGGTTTTAGCCTTGTTCACGAAATACCCAAAAGAATCCACCTCCAATGTGCAGTACAAATCTGAGGAGACAGGGACAGAAAATTTTAAAAATTTCTAGACTCTCCTAACTTGCACTAATCGCTTTCAGAGTATGTCTTCATTTGCACCATCTTCACATTAGTAACAATCACACTATCCAACACACATCTCAGCCTCTGCACCAGCAGAGTTGCTTTTATGAAGCTGAAGTACCAGCACAGCTGTGTAAGTGACCTCAGCACAGACAAGCCCCTCACCTCTATCAAGAATCAGGTGTCTGCTATTATCCAGTATTTCCCAAATCAATCCACAATGAGAAGGTGTCTTCACTCTGTTTTTTCACCAGTTTTGACCCGTTTGTCAAACCACTCCCCTGAACTTTAACACCTCTTTCTTCACACCAAAAATTCTGGATGTCAGAGAATGCTTCTCATGCTTTCATTGCAAAACAAAACACAGTCGAAAGAATTCAGAATAAGGGCTGACTTGTATCTCAAACTGTTGGGTAACTGGCAAACACTGCTTAAAAGATACCAACAGACTAGGCCTAAGAATAATGCTGCATGCCTGATCCTTGATCTTGTTCTTTCTGAGAGTTAATAGTAGCATCAAAAAAATTACATTCCACTAAATTTACACCAATGTCGCAACTTTACTTCCAGTTCCCCAAATCACATCTGCTCATCATCATCCCAGATGCCGCAATCCTAAACCAGCCCACGTCCAGCTCTCACAGCACCTGAATTATCTAACCCCTATTAGTACCTCTGTGTATTACAGAACTACAACTCACTTGAACTTTGCTTGAATCCTGTGGCAGAGTGGACAATGACATTCAGGAATCCATACAGACCTGGGGATTCATCATCTGTACAAAAGACGCAAGGAATTTTGTTACGTTCACAGAGACGCCAAGAGTGAAAGACAGCGCGATGAGGCTGATGTTACACAGGTTAATGAGCAGAGGGTAATTAAGCTGTCCCTAAAAAGGACGTCAGGAGCCATACATAATCAGCCATTTCAGCAAAAGAGGAGACTCTTCCAGGTTCAGTGTCAGTTTTACCTGCCATGCCTTCTGGCAACGTGTGGCTTTTACAATGACATTTCTAGAGTCAGCAAGACAGCATGGAAGAAACTCAAAGGAGAAAAAGTAAAATATAGAAGCTAAGTCTATACTAGCAGATTAAATAGTAATTTAGGATGGTCTCTGACACAATTCTGGACAACTGGTGTTCTTCCAAAGACTTCCCAAGCGTAGTTGAAAGTTGTCCCAGGCTAGGACTCCCAACAGGCACTCCAATCTCTGGCATGATGGCTGCATGTAAAGACTATTTAATAGTCAATGGATATATATTGGAGGATGTCCAGGGATATTTTACTAATTTAAATGTAGCCATATAATTTGGAGCTCGTATTTTTATTGTTGCAGCAAGTAATGTTGGGATGCTGGATTGTTCTTGTTCCAGCTGCTCTCTTTTTGTACGCTATCATTTAGTTCAACTAAACTACACCAGTTGGGTGCATATGGACTCAGCTTTGTTTTACAGGAACCCTCAGTTTGTAACTCAAACTGGTCTCAGCTTTTGTTTTACAGGAACCCTCAGTTTGTAACTCATCACCAGGTTGAAGCCTGTAGTGAAAAGAAACAGTCAGAGCAGTTCTAGGGAAGGAGCACAAAGGCAGGCGGAGGTAGGTTTTCACTGCAGCTGTACTATGTGAAGGCATAAACCAAGGGTCTCACCTTCCTTATTGATAGTGAGGGGAATGTTGTGGACTGTCTGGAGCTTCACGCAGGAGTTTGTCAGCATCTGGAGCTCCACTGATGTGAGTGAGAAGCTTTTGAAGCCTGTCAAGGAGATTCAAAGAGGGAGGAATTAAAATTCAAAGCAGAGGCTGGATGCATGTTCCCTCATTCTGGGCATACATGGGATAGCTGCTCTCTGGGCAATGCTCAGCAACGGTACCGTGGTGCTCAGGTCTGTACTGCTGCTGCAGCCCAGCTCTACTGAGGGCGTATTTAGTTACTCTTCTGAGTAAAAACCCTTAGGATGGTTTACAGGAAACAAGGGGGACTCTCATTTCCTTGCAAAGCCAAAAAAACACACATGCCAAAAAAAGTAAGTAAGTTTCTTTGGACTGGAGCCAGGTAAAAGGGTGCAGCTGTTCCCTCTACCTGGAATCGCACAGAGCTCTGACTTTAGGGTAAACGGGACAATCTCTCCACACGCTTACTAAGCGCTCTCCCTACACGTACCCTACACGTTGCTGCAAGCAAAATCCCCCAGACAGGCTCAGATGTGCAGAGACAGAAGACATCGACGTTGTGCTGTGGATTTCAACGCACATCCCTTTTGGCAGGGAACCCTGCCCCACACCTCATCCTCTGGGCTCCAGCTCTCTAATAAGATCACAGTATTTGTACCAATGCCCAGCTGAGACACTCACATTTCTTCTGCTGCTCCCGGATGTTCTCCCTCCACTCTGCTCTTTCATAGTCCGATGAAATGAGAAACGTGTAACTCTACCCACGAAAACAGAAGAAAACGGGGTATGCGTTAGTCTGACCGACCACCGAGCACAGGCCAGCCTGCCTGCCTGCCTCCCACCCTCCTCCAGCGGAAACTGTTGGATATACTGTCCCTCTAGGACTCCTGCCAGTTGCCCTACATCACAGCTTTGTCAGCGACAGGCAGGACCCTGGCAGTGTGCCTTCTCAGCAACATGCCAGCGGTACCAACGCGGACTCCGACAGCCAGAGCTTTCACAGAGCTCCACCCTGCGAACGGCAGCTGCGTCCCTGGCAGCAGGAGGTCCCACGGCAGCTCCGTGTTATTCCTCACAACAGTTGCACCAGGAAACCCAAAAGCCTCCAGCACAGGCCTAGATACCCATGCCAGCTGAGGAAGCAGTGACCAGCTTGTGGATTTTCACTGAGCAGTAACAGGATCTTGAGAGAATTCTTCGCCACGTGCATGGAAAGGCCACAGTGACAGGTCACAGCACTGCCAGAGCAGGGACACCTCTGGCACATGGAGCATCCCACAGTGCCAGAGGAGATTGTTCACAACCATTCAGCAACCCTAGTGCCAGGCGCAGTCTACAGCCCTGAGGAGACAGCCCTGAGTGTGCTAAGCCTTGAACTTGAAGGGGAGTCCAGAAGGCAGCTGCTGCAGAGCTTTATCTTAGGCGAAGGGAGCTGTTCCTATTGCTCTCCCAGGGCCGGCGCTGAGAGGTAGGGGATTAGTTTCTAGCATTATGTTTTAAATGCCAAATTTGCATTTAGCATACAAATTAGTCACAGCCTTACAAGATGTCATCGTAACCTTTGGTGTAGCAAGGGTTAGGTGTCTGCTGCTTGGAAAGTGCTTTCAGGCCAGACAGTAGAGGGCATGAAGACCTCCTTGTGCAACAGCGTATACACACACACACACACACTTCCCTCTTGACCTCTGTCTTGTACAATGAGGGAAACCAGAAGAGCCACTCACCTTGCCATTGCGATTGTGTACGCGGAAGGCCATGTTGGGAGACATCAGCAGGAGGAGGGATTCCTGCTCTGAGAGCTTCTTTT
Source organism: Tauraco erythrolophus (assembly GCF_009769465.1). Lineage (NCBI taxonomy): Eukaryota > Metazoa > Chordata > Aves > Musophagiformes > Musophagidae > Tauraco > Tauraco erythrolophus. The sequence goes on along the minus strand of NC_141483.1, from coordinate 5,350,363 downwards.
TCAACCTCTCAATGACCTTGCTGCCTTTATTGGCCCTCTGAAAGGTGGGGAAAAGAGGGAGATAGAGGACACATGTCATTCTTTGACGTCTGCCCCCATCTACATTGACAGGCATTTTAAGATCCACAGTCCCTTCCCTCTGTGAGCAGCCAAACAGCCTCAAGCAGGAGAAACGCTGTCAACAGGATCTACAGGGCTCCCAGCTGCTCAGGAAGATGTTACCTGCAGTGTCTCTACACTCAGACTTGGCTCATACCCAGCCACGTATATTGTGTTTGGCACTGACGCACCAAAGCACGTGTCTAGACACCTGCACCCTGTGAGTAAGAGACTTCCACATGGTATTTCTCCTAATATATTAATTACTTTTTCCAGGAAGCCTTCTCTGAAAGCCGTCCAGGGCAGAGAGGCAGAAGCATGTTCTTTGAACATGCAGGAGATAACCTTCTCATGGTACAAGCAACATTAATTGTATTCTGTTCTACGTACCAGCAGGCTTTCAGTTTTCAAAATCTTATTTCTCTTTTGGGTTCCAGGAAGGTTTGGAGTCTAACACCTCTGAGAAAACATGTCTTGCAAGCAAAAAGAAGCCTGGGCCAGAGACACTGTATTTGTATCAGACTGTCCAGTCAGCATAATTGGTGTTCTCCATATATTTGCTGGTGCTTTGGCACGGGTGAAGTCAGAAAAAGCTTCAAAAGCATAACTGAGCCTGCTAAAATTCAGAAATAGATGGCTTCTGACGAAAATCACTTGCAGGAACATATTTTAACAGCCAGAAATTGGCATGCCACACTCCCAGTGCTTCTTGTGTTCACAGCATAAGAACCCGGCCCTCCACGTGGATGTTCAGGGCTATCAGTCACAGGCAGTTCCATGTAGAGGAGCTACTGGGTACAACTACAGGGTCTTTTTGTTTCTGCCTCCTCACAGGACACCGTCATTCATGCTGTTCACTAGGACGAGCAATGATGGGCTGCAGAGCATCTGGATATCACTGATAACAGAGCTGCACCACAAGCCTCAGCTGTTTTAGCGTGACTCCCTGCGCTGGGCAGCTCTGGGAATGCTGCTTCTATCAGCACCTCATCTCAGCAGAGACACTGAGTCTGTGCTTGGCGTGGAGTGCTCAACCCCTTTTACCTTTTCACGCTGGATATCGTTCTTTATCTGTGATATCTTGATCTTCATGGCATCCAGTTCCTCATCAGGTACCAGTGGGATATTGGGCACTGCCTCAGACTCATCCACCATTTGGAAACTAAGGTCAGTGAGTGGGATGTACCATTTGCAGTCATATTGCTGGCTTTTTCTGAAAGACAGAAGATCCAAACCTTTTACTATTACCAGTGTTTGGCAACACCTGCTCCCCTTTCCCACAAGTCCTTTCCCGCTATAGGGCATAAGATACAGAAATGGGCACAGCTTCACCGTGAATCCCATGTGGAAAAAGATAAAGGGCTGCTTTCCAGCAAGGAAGCCTAGAAGGGCCAATAGCCAGTACAGCACGTAACAAGGCAACTTGTTCTGTTACCTAGTTCTTTTCATCCTAAGAAACCACAATAATCTTTTGCAAACCCTTTCAGTCCTGCGTGCTCTCCCTTTGAAGCCTCCGTAGAAGCAAAGTTCCAAAGCCATGCCATGCCTCTGACCTGGCTGCTACCTACGATCTAAACTCAGGTCTCTGCTGCCTGAGCTAGGTGGGCCAAGAGGGGCAGGTGAGCCAATATGTATACACTGCTGTGTAATCCAATCAGAAGAGAGAAACTACAGCTCGTAACTGCCATCCTCCAGTGATTTCACTGGGACAACCAATTCACTTTTTTAATGTTTCATGTGATTTATTTCTGTTACAGCTCTACTGTCAGGAACATCCACTCTTGGAAATGGCCCACTCTTTTGAAGAATCATTCCTCACAAGTATGTGTTTCACAAGGGACAAGGACACCTTTTTGCTTGAGGAGGGCAAGAACAGGAGAGAGGTCTCTCTGAGCAGAACATTTACCAAATGAAGATGAGCTCTGTTTGAGGCAGTTATGTTGGTAAAGGTTCCTCCCCCCTCATTCATGAAAAATGTCAACAAACCTATTTGTATAGCTGCACTTTGGGGTTGACACATAGTCTGTTTATTGTAACTTTTCCATTTTTCTGCAAAACTCTTAACTGACTGTAGTTGCAAAGCCAAAATTAATAACCTTAGTAACAAAAGAAAGTGAAGAATGTCACCGATTCTTCAGAAAGGGGAAGTAGAAAAACAAATGGCATTTGGCCAGAACACCAGCAGCTACAGCACATCCTATTTTCCTAGGAAGGCTTGGGGCAGGGGTGGGAGGAATTAACTTTTCCTGAGGGATCAGGACTTGGCCAAGGTCTCATATAATAGACAGTACCACCTTGGTGATCACTCCCTGTCTAACTACATCTTGTGCATTATGGTTACCCAGGACTGGGGTATTCATATTCAACGAAAGTTGCTGGCTAAACCCAGGATTCTGCTGACACAGCACACAGTCCAGAAGGAAAACCTCACCCTCCAATCTGCTTCTTGAGCTTGGCACACAGGAACAGATCAGTAAAAAGAAATACATGACGTAGCTTGCGAGCCCCCTCAACCAGCTCCACCATGAAACTGTCCTTCAGCAGCTGCCGGTGCTGGTGAAAAACCAGAAAAAATGTTTTAGTTAGTGCAATTCAAGCCCCAGGTTTAGCACTGAGGCAACACACTCCTTAGATGTGACTCCTACCAGAGCCAATTCAGAAAAAAGGCTATTAAATGTTTCTTGCTGTAAGCTCTGCTCCCTGCTGCTGCCCTCTCTCCCAGGGGCAGAAATGGCCATGCATCTCCTTTATTACCTGGTTCTGGGTCAGACTTCAGGCTTCTCTCCATCGCATGTTCCTGAGCCCGAGTGTAATTCACTGTGAGTCATTGCCCAGCTTCTGTGCACCCAAGGGCCAGAATCACTGACAGCACATCATCGCCCCACAAACCAGCAGAGAGCAGCAAACACCACTTTTCTCACGAGTCACTTTTCTCGGCCACTGAATTCAGCTCGAGCTACCCCCAGGGAGAAAGGGGAGTGAACACCTCGGCAAACACCTCCACTCCCCATTCACAACAGTAGCTCATCAACATCAACAGCTGAATGCCATTGCTGCTTCTTTATTACAAGTGCTGTTAAGGGACAATTCCTGAACAAAATGTGCATCTAGCAAACTTCTCAGTAGTCCCTTATCAGCCTGTGTTTAAATTGTTTAAATAGGAACATCTGGATATGCCCCCACCCCATGCCTATTTAAATCTCTTTTATATGTCATATAAACACTCCCCAAACCTAGGAGATGCAAAGAACCTGCACAACCCTGATGCCTTTATTCCTGCTTACAGTTCCAGGGAGCTTTACAACCTCCTAAACAAGAGGCACACTTTGGTAGGCAGAGCCATCGCTTTCCCTTATGCAAACTTCAAGTTGAAAGACAAAAGGGCTGGAGCACTGGCAGCCAGACAGATGGCTGTGTGCTGTTACCAGTGACCAAACCAGGAGTTCCAGGCTCTGCTCTATGCTCAGGCCTTCTGCTCTTATATCAGAATCAACAGGACACTCAGTGCACATTTGGAATAGGTATCTTCCACTGATTTTCAAATAGAAGTCAAGGGTGTTCGTCTTTGGGCAATTTTATTCCCATCAATATATGTAACTGTCAGTGCTGTCTTGCTTCACAGTCGGTACAAGCAGGAACCATCAGCTTCTCCACAAAGGCATGCTAAGGTACTTTTTCCCTGACCTGTGCCATTTCCTCACTATTCCAGCTAAGAGGATGCTCCCCTGACGCCGATGAGTGGCGTGTCACAAGCACCATGCATGCCTAGACAGCACAGTGGCTGGGGACAGGAGAGATCTGCCAGCCCTGTCCAGCGCTGACCAACACCTCCCCCTGCTGTCCCACGGTCGGCCTTCTCCAGGCCCATGCTGGGGACTTGCTGGTACGACTCGCTCCCGACCTGCAGCATCTCTGCGATCCCCACGCTGGGAAACGCGTGCACGAAAACCGTCTGTTTCCAAGAGGCAGCTGTGCTCAGCCACGCAGCAGCACGCGACAGGAAAGCGCTTCACCTGAGCAAGGTCAGGACGTCCAAGCCAGAATCGATGCCCCAGTTTCTCAGGTTATGCCCCGTGGGTTCTGTTTGCTGCGTGACTTAACAAGCCCTGAACACATTTACTGCAGAGGGCGTGGGAGTGCAAAACCCCACGCTGCCTCTCCTTCCGCCTACCGTTCTTCCCATCTTGGCTCTCCAAACGAAAACAAACCACATCAGTCCCGAGCCCAGCAGGCATCGTGGCAAGGAACATAAGGCAGAGAAATGCCCTTGCAGACATAATTCTTGTTCCCACACTCTGTCCTGCAGCACCCTAAACTTCCTGACATGGACGAAGAGCCTGAGTTTTCCTGTCTGCAGCTGCACTGGCACCACAGCTAGCTATTAAGCACACACAGCAGTGTCAGCATCTCATCTTGGGGCTGCCTTCCAGTATCCAAAAGTCCTGGAAATCTGTGAGCAGCAGCAAAAGCTGCACCTTTGCCATAGTGCCAGGCAGCAAGGCTTCTCCCTAGCAGACTGTTGCACCATCTCTGGGCAGGAGTCTGTGCAGATCTGGTATCCAGCAGTGATTCAGTCTCAGAAAGGCTTGTACATATGTTAATGTTTATTTTTAGGTGGGTGTGATCCTCCTGGCTTCTCCTCAGTGGTTTTGGAGAGAACGCCTGCCTGCATTAATGTCTCTGCTGCTGATGTGCACTTGTGCATGCCTCCCTCTCCTGCCAGGCGAACAAACCCCAGGTAGGAAACTAAAACCACTGAGCTTTAAAAATAAATAAATGAAAAGGAGGAGGTATGTTGTCTGTAGCAAAAACACTCTCCACAGCTGCAAAGAATTTCATTTGGGAGCAAGAATGAAGCAGGGAAAGTTTTTCTGAGCAAGCCAAAACCCTGGTCTCAGGTTTCTAGATCTGATGCATGTTAATTACACTGCAAATCAGCTCAGCTCTGCCAGGGTAATGAGAATAGCTGCTTGTTGCCAGCTCAACCTCTGCTCATTGTTTGTAGGTGTAAAGATGTTCTCACAGCTCGCTCATCTCTGCTACCCAGCAGGATGTAGCACTGTCCCTTCCCTACATGGCAGGGACACGGCACTGTCCTGACCTGGCCTTCTGTCCCCTTCTGCTAGGCACTGGCAGAGTTTGAGATCAGCCAAGACCCCAGCCCAGCACCCGGCTGAGAGCTCTTCCAGAGCACAGACTCAGCACTCCATCCTGGGAAGATGTCTCTGATGGCAGAGACAGGCCAACAACATGGCCAGCAATATGTTTCTTGGCAGGCAATGCAGGGCACAGCCCGATGAGAGCTGTTGGAGGACTGTGAAGGACTACTGCTCAGCCCTAGATCAGCCCCCTGTTTTTGGCAGCATTCTAGTATCATCATCTAGACCAGAGCATTTTGAAGACAAGCATGTCCTCAAGTGAAGGGGAAGCCCACACAGAGGCACCAGTAACTGGAAACCTTTGTGTCAGGCCTCTACAACGTAAGAAGACAAGAGCCCATCAGTGTCCCCTGCAGCAAGGCTACAGACCTCCCACACAGCCTGCCTGGTTCAACCAGGCCACCCCTTCTCCTGCCTTCTGAATTTGCACCTAACCTGCTGCTGCACAGTCCTTGGCTGTCACCATGTAAGCAGACTTCCGCTAAGCAGCCATGTTCTCTGTTCCACATCTCCCCAAAACCCAAGCAGAAAGCTCAGCCATATGATGCCAAAACAGGGGTGTGATTCAACAGCCTTCATACTTCCCATATGGAACTGAAGTACCTCTCATTTGCCTGAGTTTATTTTGGCTAGCACTCCTGGGTACAAAATACCCTGACTGATATGAGACGGTGCTACCATGAGGCAGCAAAAAGTCTTTGGCAACATGATCTCTCAGAAAGAGAGCTAGGTGGGAAGAACACAAGGTTGTATATCCTAAGCTTGACTGGAACAGAAGTAAAGAGGTGAAAAGGATGCAATCCAGTCAGCCACTCAGAGCAAAATACTGAGCTTCCCAGACCTTTCATTCTTCATATCTTCTTCCTCATGAGCTAGTTGGAAAGTCCTCCCTTCAGGAAGCAGCAGAGGTAAACTGCCACAAAAGCAACCAGGTATCTGGGAAGGAGAGGACAGGAGAAAACATTCGTGGATCAAGTCAGGAAATCTCTCCTCACAGGGGCGTGGAGCTTGATATTACAACTAACTACCAGCTTCTCGTTAGGGCTGGGCACAACAGGCATGCCCCAGGCTGCTCAGCATCAGTGGAGCAGAGGAGAAGTGCTTCCAGCAAAGGGTCACATCCTTTGTTGCAAATGATTCATCTTGCTGGGAGGGTTCAGCAGGTCAGGGGAAACAATAAAAGGATTTCCCAACTGGCTTACCAGATCCCTGCCAAACCCCACAGAGAGAAAGTGCAGGGCACCTTTCCAGACCTCCCGACATGAGTCAGCCTATCCTACCCCACCCTGGGGGAGCCAGCAGCCCCCTCAGCAGGACTTGTGCTTGTCAGGAACCTGTGCCACCTCAGCTCCACAGGCCTTCTCTAGCAGTTTGGGAACCAAAGCCCACCTTGGTCAACTCCTGCCACCTAGGGTCAGCAACAGCTATTCCTTTGGTGGCCTCCTGTTAAACAGGGTCTCCTGAAATATGGGGTCTTTTGGCTGGGTGATCCTGCTGTACATGACATACAATAGCCTATGTGTGGGAAACCATCTCTCTACCTTTTTTCCAAAGTTACTCTGTTTGCTAAGGTTACTGAAGCTGCTAAAAGTTTCCTAAAACATCCTGAAATGACATATGGACTACAGAAACACCAAATAAACATCCAAGAAAACATAAGCTTAGGATCAGAGTGGCAGTACAGTGGTAGAGTGACCCCCTCTCTTCCACAGACAGCCCCAAGACTGTCAGGTATCCAGCACAGGAGCTCAGCTCAGCTATAGAAAGATGTTCTTGGAGGCCTGGGAAAAACTGCCTATTTTGTATCATAATGGAGTGAATTAGGGCCATCTCTAATCTCTCAAACAGGGCCTGGGCTGAATGTTACCTTCGGTGGCTCTTGCAAAGCTCCTGTACCAGTGTAGTATAAATCTCCAGTCTCCCTTCTAGGCCCTGCTTTCCTTTGCAAGTTATCACCTGCTTCTTCTCCCACCCACCACCCCGTACATCTTTCAGTGCTTGGATATCCTCTTTGGCTTGCTTATTGCTGTCCTCCTCCTCTTACCTCTGTCAGTGAGCATCTCCCCCTCCTCTGCTACCAATGTCACGACTACCTGTATGCTTATCTATTCATCCTACAGTGTTTCTGTGCCGTTTGCATATGAGAAATCCTGCTGCTGTCACGTACTGTTTAACTCCAGAAAGCGTGGCAGAAGACCAGCTCGTCTGAGAGATATCACAAAAAGGAGAATTTAAACATCCACTCATCCAGAACCACAGCTGTACAAAAGGCCGTCTCCTCACTTGTGTGCCAAGGAAAGAGCTCATCCGATGTGGTGACAGCAGAGGCCTGCAGCGTGCGTGGGTGAGAGCCCCAGGAAGGACATGTGTAGTGCAGGAGGAGGAGGGTAAAAGCAGGAGATGGGTATTGGCACATGTCACCGAGGAAGAGGTGGTGTGGCTTTCTGCAGAGCGTAGGAAGAAAGTGATTCCTTGTGTGCCTGTGCGCGTGTTGCAAGACCAGCATTGCAGAAGAAAGGGATGCTCTGCCTGGGGAGCTAAACTGGCTGCTCTTTGAGCATTTTAATGGCCTTTCTTTTTTCTTTCCAAAGCTCCTGTCACCAGGAGCTCTCTGACTCCAGCTGTAAGACAGAGTGTGAAGCATCCAAGATTATTTTTGAGTGCTCTGTTGCCAACATCTGCCCAAAGCCTCCAGAAGCAGTAGGCACCAGGCCTCAAGCTGTGCATGGATGCCTGTGTCTAAGCTTAGCTCCCAGCTTTTCAAAGGCTTTAGTTTGCACTTCTGCTCCCTTGAAAATGTCCTTTGTCCTTCCCTTCCCTAGCACACTTGGTCTTTTCCAAGTTAAACATGAGCCTAAGGCAATGACACCCAGTCCCCTGACTGCAGTTTAAAAACCACATTTAGAAACATGGTAGAGCATCTTGCCAAAGCAGCCTCTTCTCTCCAGGGCAAGTGAAAAGGTGCACAGTAGCATAAGCTGATCCAACGTCTGCTCTAGCATACTTGACCCCAGAAGGAACTGCCTGTCAGCCCTCTTGTGTCTGGACTGGTGCTGCTGATGAGACCAGACACTAAGCCACTCAGCCAGTGGAGCGACCCAAAACTCAAAAAGGCTTCATTTTTAGGCAGCTCTGTTCCTCCATGCCATCAAGAGATCACACAAACACCAGTGTGAACATTTTAGAGAGGGTGGGACTGCATGGCCATGGGCAAGGCAGAATGGCAGCCACCACCACTTGGGTTGGTCTCAACTGCCCTAAAACAATGTCCTGCAAAGAGCACCAGTCAAGAAAGGATCCACCACCTCTCAAATGAACTGTGCAATTTTTTGCAGTTTCATTAATTCCTGCTTTACAAGTATGGACTGAATTAGCTGGAAACACAAGCCTTTACTTCTGGCAGGGAAAGACAATACAAGCTCTAAAGTCATTTGCATCCAGCCTTAGCTGAAAAAAAAAAAACAACAAACAAACCACCAAACCCCATGCAGTCCATACAGCTGCTCTGTTAATAAGACTAGAAAGGTTATTACTCCCTTCCTTCTGGCACATAATAGTGGCACATCCTTCACCTCAAAGCATTCATTTTCCTATTTTCCCAAGGGACCATCCCCTGTAGAACCTTAAACAGGTTCCCTATTTAAGCCAAGAGGATAGTGGTGAAGAAGGATTAGCAGTGAGCAAATATGACACCTGCTCCAAGGTCCTAAGGGGTGGAAGATTCTCCACCACTCACATTCTGAGTCAGAAGGTACACTGCTACTCAGATACCCTTTCCCTCCATGCATTTATTTGGTTATTATAGGATTGGCAAAGTGGATACCTGCAGATAGTCCATCAAAAGAAGTAAAAAAGTAAAACACAAAAGTAGAAAGCTGGGAAGGAGGCAGCAAGAGAATGTAGCAGATCAGGTTGAACGGAAACAGACTCAAAAGCCCAAATAAGCCCCCCTGACTCCCCTGTGTTTCCAGGTGAGGGCTGGTGCTCTCCTGGCTCCTCTGCACCGCAGCCCTCAGCAAACCACAAAGCAGAGAAGACTAGCTACAGTCAGCCTGGCAGGCAGCGAGGACCAAACTGTGTTTGTAGGCTGAACCCACCAACACTGCCTTCCCTATTGTAGCCCTTTCTGCCCCTCCGGTGAATGGTTTTACTTCCTTTGTTCTCATCTCCTTGTACTACCTGAAATACTCATTCAGCTCAGCAAATTAAACCAGGCCCGCGCGTCACAGAAAACGTTCAGTTTATATACACAAGCCTAGAATCAGGAAAAAAGCCCACTGAGCCAAGCAGAACCAGGGGGCTGGCGTGCAGCAAGGACACCCGACATCACGCAGGAAGACAGCGGGCAGGTCAGACTGAGTCGATGCTCCTGGAGCAGGGAATCACCTTTTGTAAAAGGGAGGAACACTGTGCTGGTGAGCCTGTACTCTCTCCTGACCTGCACTCCTCTCCTTAGCAGCCCGTCACTGGGGAGATTAACAACTGGCTGCTTTCCACATTTCAAAGCAACCCTGAAAAAAAGAGTTGAAGCAAGAGGCAGGCAAAGGAGATTTGACTCCTCCCCACGACGCACGCAAAGGGGAAAAACAGTCCACATAAAAGGCAAGGACTGGGAAAAAAGATAACGGAGATCAGCACCTAAGCAATACATGAGGGGAAAGGGCTGTTTTCCCTCCTTCCTTTCCACCACGGAAATTTCAATGGGAGGAAGACAAATAACGAAAAAAAAGTCATCAAAGCAAACTGGTGATTCATTAAAATAAAAAATGCATTATGCATTGAGGGCAGTCAATTAGGAGATGCAAACTGCACGCTGTCCTGTCACCCTAGGGGAAGAACAAGCAAGGCGAGTGGGAGGGAAGGGTAAGCAGAAAAGGAAAGATTTACGGGCATAAACAAAACCTAGCCATGACCCCAAGCTGAGCAGCTTGTAGGATGGGGCAGCCATCACTAACCCACACAGAGTAGCTGGGAGCAGACTTATGTCTCTAGATTACTGTGCAGAGAGTGAACATACTACTACTCTCTAGACATGGAATGGTCTCAAGTGGGGCATTACTGCTTCGGAAAAAAGTGGGATATTGGTGTCAAATGACTAAAGAAAGTATTCACCATCAGATTCCCAGAGTGGAAGGTAAACTCTGGGAAGCAGCAGAAGCAAGTCCTTTTGTTCCCTGGGCTCAGTGCAAGCTGTGTGCAGTGAGGGAGAACACAAAGGGTTCCCAGTACCCTCCAGCACACCCACAGCCCTCTCTCCTTGGGTATGTCCCCTTCTTTCCCTCCCCACATCATACATGGAGTCACTGCAGGACCAGTGAGTGCGTGAACAGGCCTGCTGAGCCCAATCCCGCAAGCCTTCCCTTCCTGCTTTCTAAAATCTGACAAATACACCACTCCAAAGAGATCATCAGGATCATCCTCCTGAGCCTGCCCCTCTGCCTGGGCTCTGGCACCTCATTAGGATTCTGCATGACACTTTTCAAAGCCTACATCCCTCATTGAGATGCTGACAGACAACCAGAGAACACAAAATGCTCCCTCCCCAGTGAGGGGGCATTCTAGTCTGCGATTTCTGCTACGACTCAATCAGTATCCACTTTAATGAGGCCATCTACTATCACTGAGGCCCTGGTGACTGATGTCTGAGCTTCTACCTCAGCCTCCAATTGCTCAGCCCCTCCTTTTCTCAGCTGCAGACTTCCTCAGTTGACAATGAGCAAGACTTGCAGGACAAAGCGCACCCAATTCCCAGTACTGCATCTTCTGGCAAATCTTTGACAACTGAAAATCAGTTTAACAGCTAAAAGCAAGCACATTTAGCTGACAGGATTTGAGAATACATCATGAAGTTTCATGGTATCTTAAGAATCTCCTGGGCTTTCTAAGAGATGGTTTTGTACAGAGTAATTTGGGTCACTTTTGATCAGCCAGTGTTCTGGCCCACTGTCACAATTCCTCTTACGTATATACTGAGCTGCATCTCTCTTTTCTGCGATCTCCTACATCCTTCTCTCTCAATATTTCTATCAGTCCTGTCCTGATCAGGGAGGAGGGAACTGCTTTCTAATGAAATTATGAGGCAGATGAACCAAGCTCACTGAGGCATGCAGGACTTTCCCGTTGTGTAGCTCTATGTGCTCCTTGCACAACATTGCCTGCATGTAAAGAAACTGCACATCTTACAACTTCCTGGGTGTAGTTCAGCTCCTAGCAGAGCTGAGAAGAGTTACCTTACACCCTTAGGAGTCAAGCACCTCCCTTAGCTTTCCCAACCTATTCCATTTGTTTTGCTTCCTAGTCCCATTTACAACATTCTTCTTTACAAATGAGGATGCAAAAAAAGAGTTTTATGGTGAGAATGAAGATTCTGGAAAACAGCTTTTCCTAATCTTTTATGATTTCTGGTGTTTTCTCACCTTTTTCTCCTCCCAGGCTTCCTGTTTGTATTCAGTTTGCAGGTAAAATTCAAATCTGTTTAGTGCATAGCAATATGCATCATAGAAATTACGTATGACAAATTATTATAACAATTATGACAAAACTCTAATCATACTTTTCCTCTGGGTTTCCAAACTATTTTCCAAACACAAAACAGAGAGGAGCCGTACCACATCCTTTGGAAAACAAGGACACTGCATAAACTGTATCTTAGCAACAGAAAAATTAATAGCGTAGCTTCCTAGTTCGCTCTACAGAAAAGGCACAACCAGTGTTTAGAAACGGAGAAAATAACGAAAGCAGGAAGACTCACCTCCCCCTTCTTTACAGTCATGGACTGCCGACGAGGAGTGATCTCCTCATTGATGCTGGAGAGGAAGTTCTGTGAGATCCGCAGAGCATCTTGTAGGAGTGGATGATCAGGGTGGCTCACTGGAGTGTGCTTGAGCAAATCCTGACACAAGGAACACAAACAAAGAACAGAACCATGAGAGCACTTTAAAGCAGAAGGGTCTGAGGACCTCTAACTAGAGCTGTAGCACAAGATGCTCCAGCTTCTTCTTACAGATTAGAGCAAGGCTTTATCTCTAGAGGAAAAGGATAATACTCTGCCCTTCTGAGTAACACCACTTAAGAGGTAGCAGGGTCCTATCTATGGACTCTGTCCCCTTAGTGTAAAGGGAAGAGGCTCTTATGCAGCATGACAGGTTTGTTTTTGCAGTCCTGCAGCTCCATGGAAAATTTGAAGGGCAAAGAAAATAGAAAAGGGGCCTAAAGTTTGAAAACTACCCTTCGAATACTTACATGCAGGACAAGTGTGCTGCGAGTCACTCGATCCACTGGCTTGTATAAGAGAGCTGTGAAAAAAAAGAAGCAGAACATAAGGAAGAGGTACCTAAATACAGCCCCTACAAAGCAACTTGTCCAATGCAACTGAACGTACAGGTTTATTAACCAGTGATCTACTGGAAAATTCCCTTCTCTAAGGTTAATGTGCTGCACAGCCAATAAAACATTTATGAACACACAGAGGAAATAAACATGCTCCACAGCAAAGAGATGCCCGCTTGTGAGCACACCCTGCCAGACAATGGATGAGGAGCACATAAGGTAGTATACAGAAACTGCACACAGCATGGTACACTTCTGACAATTCCCTGGAAACCTGACTGGCCTCACAGGTCAGAATCGGGCCTTGCACTCTTAAAGTTGCAAAGCATGCCCCTGAAAGGTTGGCAGTGCGTCCCTCTTTCTGGAGTTCAGCATGACATGTTAAGTGCTCCCAAATCCTGATAACAGGCAAAACAGGGAGGGGATTGGCTTTTATATTAGTAAGTATGGAAACTTCTTACAACATGGCTTGTCTTCTGTGCATAGAGACAAGCACCATGGAACCTGATCTTGACCAGGTTCTCTAGATGCTACCATAAGGGAAAAGACATACAGCAATACTGGTAGGATTGCATTTGTGCTATCACTGGGTGGCAGATGTTCTCTTGAAGTCACAGCAGTCCTTTGGTCGGCCTGGTTTTGCCCAAAGGGACTGACAAGGTTTTAAGCTGGGCAGGAGCTTCCCCATGCATGCATGCATGCAGTTTACTATGCACGAGCTCTGCTACTTAGCAAAAGGGAACTGATTTCCCAGGTAGAGCCAGCAGAGAATCCGTAACCTTCCAGCATTTAAAAAGATAAAGGGAGAGTGGAGGTTTGGCAACAGCCTCCACACAGTCCTGACAAACCACCGTCTCCTCTGCAAGGATCACTCACTTTCCAAGGAATTTTTTGTCGTCTGATCTTTAGATTCCTTTGTGCTTCTAGCCTTTAGATTCTAAAAGAAAAAGAAAATCCACATAGTAGACAATCAATCACCTTGAAATATCACATGGGAATGTAATAAGACTATCTGCTCCTCCAAAGGAGAGCCTAAGTGTGAATGGAGCACAGCCTTACTGCTGTTTGAGTCAGTGAAGGAAAAATGTGCTTTCCTTCTTGGTAAATCCACCATTGCCACGTCAGAGGCACCCACACATCTCAAATATTTAGCAATTTTCTTAGGAGTGCATGTCAATAGAGATGCAGCAAAGCAGGGAACCACCTATAACGATGGGGATGGTGGAGTTTTTAAATCACCTGCAGGAGAAAGACAGGTCCATAAGGACGCAGCCATTGTCACAGCATGTGTACACCACCAATAAATAAAATAAAGGATTGGGATTCAGTACCCCCGGTTATAATTCCTTTTACCTGTACTCAGAGCTGAGTGACCTTGGACAAGTCAGCTCTCTTTCATGGCAGAAAAGGAACAATGCCTGTGACTCTTCTCTTTGCACATGGGCTATGAAGCTACATGCGCTAATGTGCTGAGCTCTGAAATCATCACCAGGACACAAATGGAAAAGTATCATCATGATCATTCCAAATACAGTAGATACTAGCATGATTTCAGAATTATCCTTCAGAAAAAAGCAAAACTGAGGGATCATGTTTGCACAGAGCCCAGGACCCTGAGGCCTTAATCTCTATTCTGACTACCATAATACTATCTACACCTACTACTATTAATAAATGGAAAAGTCCATGAAATGCACTTTCGTACTGAAAGAACGGTAACCACAGAGGAAGCTACTTTACTAACGCGTCGACACTACTAGAGCATAGAAGAGGTCAGGCAAAGGACCAGAACCCAATGGAAATCCTCAGAAAAGGAGAGAATAGAAGACAGTTGCACTTGGATGAGCAGTACAGCAGGTCCCAAAAGGCAAGCCTTGCTTCCCTCGTGTCACAGAAGGAACATGTTTTATTTTACCTCTTTATCAGAAAAATCTGACGGGACATGCAATATCGAATGTACTCAGGAGTTTTTTCAGAGAAATAAATGCCCCCAGTATTATTCAGCTCTGATTGTTTATCTGCTTGTTTTTAAGGACACACATATGAAGTTCATGTTTTCTTGGCAACTGAGTTCTTTGAGATATAATAACCACAATACAAATAGTCAATGAGACCATGAACTGCAGGCAAAGCTGGTGGCCTGGAAAGCCTACAAAATATTCAAAATGATTTGACACAAGATACTGCTCTTAAAGAGCAGAAATCAGAGCAGCCCAATGGAATAATATTACAGACTACGGTTGACACACTTGCTTTTCTAAACAGAGCAAAGCTACCCTCTCCTCCTCTCTGCGCCACCGAAGCCTGCAATTCCACTGACAGCCATTAAGGATGGCTTTTTACACCACAGTCAGCATCATCACTAGCAAGAGAAATATTTCAGAAACTCAAACACAGCTTTCCCTTCTAGAAATACATACAAGTGGCACAGAGATTAGAAGTTCAAAGCAATGCCAGTTTTTACAAGATTCCCGAGGTGGGGGCAGCACAAAAAGTCTGCCTAGGTGATAACCTCTATTAGCCCGAAGTATAAATTGCTGTAAACACATGAGCTGAAGCAGTGAGTCTACAGGAGCTCACAGCTCCTCCAGAAGTCAGGGCTGCAAAGATACTTGGAGGATAGACAGGAGTGACATTGCAGGGCATTAGTCAGATCCAGACAGCTCGTGTGTCTGAACACCGTGACATTACCTCAGAGATTTCAGCAAACTGAGCATTGGCTTGGCAGCATTTCTCTGCTGTCTCCATAGCAACTTCATAGTTATCCACAAAGGCCCGGTACACTCCCAGCTGGCTGGCCTGCAGGAAGCAAAACAAAATAAAATAAACGCTGGGGAAGAAGACAGTTTGGGATGGCCAGCCGCAGTATCTAATGATCGGGTCATATTCCGTCACTCCAGAGAATCGCTGGGAATGCTAAGCAGGCACAGAAAGACACCTTTGACCTATTAGCTTTGCTTAACCAGCACAGGTGATCCCATGCACCCAGTTCCATCTCTGCTGCACAAGTTCACTTGTGAAGGATGTGGAAGCCTGTGAGAATGACACATCCTTATTACTGCCATCTATTTTTCCCTTCTGAACTGCCAGATTAGTATCTATTAATACTTCAGCTCATTGATGTAACCGGAGCTGCTGGCTATTTGCCACAAAATATGAATCAGACAGGAATGATTCAGCCCAACAGCACAAATGTGACCCCAGTAAGCTATGTGTTGGCTTTCGCATGATGGACACACTAAATCAAACCCAGATATTCACCCATATCTGCGTTAGTGGACGTCGTTATAAGGGCAGCAGAGTGCTGAAAACGCAGAAGAGAGACCCAGAGCACAATCTGTTTGGAAGGCAGTGACTGCAGCACTAGGCGACAGAAAATGGCATTTTTGTCAGCAGAAGGAATATGCAACTGGTCCAGAAGAAGATGGAGCTGGTCTTGGAGTGCAGTAATAAGTCATTATTATCCCCGAGTCTCAGCACTGATCCCATTTGCTGACTTAGGAATTGCAGCCACAGTCATGCCAGAGAACATAAGATCCAGCTCGGGAAATCCCTGGGTAGCTTCCAAGCTTGTCTGGATTGCAGAGCTGGTTTGTGTTGCAGAGCTGCACAGGCTGTGCTGTAAACACCTCAGCAGCTTGAAGGCGCTTGCAAGTGCGTGGTCAGTAGTGAGCCAACAGGTGGAGTGCTGTAAAAGGCTCCATTAAAGAGAAGTTTGTTTCCAGAAGAGCTTCCACTTCCCTTGTTATTTCTGCAACTTCCCCGACCCTTCTGCCCCAGACGTGGCAAGAGGCAGAGCAGTTACCTTTCCCACAGACAGTGCTCTTCTCCACTCCTGCTCTCTCATAATCATCGTGTTCCCCGTTCTCTGTGGAGCTTTGTGCAAGAGACGACGGAAGAGGAAAAGCCACTCTCAGGAGAGCATTTTCTGCACAAATTTCTTTCGCTAACAGAGGCTAAGAAAGAGTGAGCTATTTCCCAGGGCATATTTTACTGAAAGATTAGGAACCAATCTCAACCCTCGTACAAATAACACGGTTTTAAAGCTGAAGGAAACTGCACTCACTCACGCCAGGGGTGACCTGGCCCCAGCAGGGTGGAGAGTATTGTGGAGAGAATAAAAATCTGTATTTGCCACTGAGACACAGTTCTGTGAAGAAGTTGCTGTCGGAATTACTGATCATTTGCAGGGCTTATGACATTCGGGTTTGGATGATGCCAGCTAACATGGCAGAGCTTTAAAGTTTCTCCATTTCTGTGTGGCTTTTTAATTTCCTGCTACTCCTGAACAGCCTTTCTAAGCTTTTGTTTTCCTCCTCTAAACATGCCATCATGAAAACATCTTTTTCATTAAAAACTGAGCTTCCAATCAAAGCAATAATGCTCACACATAGTTTTCATGCTGGTTTAAGTTTTCTCTTTTTCAATTAAAAAAAACACACTAAAAATTAAACATGCTTTGGTAGAAATAATTGGCTTTTGGTTAAATTTTTTTTTCTATTCCTGAAAATGATCAGTGATAATATTTGTTAAAAATTCATTCATTTCTAAAAACAGTTTTTAAGTGCTTCCTTTCTAGTTACAAAAAATACATACAAAATATTTCCCAAAACCAAGAAGCATATTTCACTCCCACATGCCTAGTGTGCTTTTTTTCTTTTCCTTAGTTTCAGCAGGAAAAAGGTGGAATAACAGTCACTGATGTTGCAAAGGGATTGTACTCTGTGCCAGTCCAACGAAAATCTAAAACTCCTTGCGTGCGCCATCTATAATAACTTCAATCTACAGTGCTTTGTTTTGCATGATATTAAAGAAAATTAATGTCCCTGGGGACCTCAGGATAATAACAAGGATTCCAGTGTTTATCATCAGATTGCATGACATGATCACAAGTAAACACTCTGCTCCAAAAGATTTGATGTACATCCTGTATGGATGTCTTGTAATGCCTGATGCTCTTGCCGTTTGTCTCTCATCTAGCTGCTTCCCACTGCCTGCCAAGAATTATTAGCTTTATCTCATCCAGCAAAGAGTTTGCAATTCCCACTGATACTGTACCAAACCACCAGAAACTGAAACTGCTAAGCTAGCTCGAAGCTTCCTGCACTAGGGCAATTGGCTTCTTTGCTTCCAATACTAATCCAACAAAATCAACAATTCTGTTACAAATGGAGAAAAATCAGTGTCAGAAGGGCTTACCTCCTGCACCCGTGATCACCGTCAGCAAGAAATGGTCTTAAACAAAGGCCGAAGTAGCTGTACAGTCAAAGCTTGCTCGACAGCCAGCAGTGGTAAGGAATATATTCAGGTCTTCTTCAATTAGTTCTCTCTTCATTGCTGCACTACACTGTCAATGCAGTTTGTGAGGCTCCTACTTTCAGCAGCCTTCTGTATCTTTGCTTCAGCAACCAGCAACAGGTGATTTTGTCTTCTTAAACCAGTTGCTCAAATTGCATACCACGAACTACTCACCAAGGCACCAACTTGACCCCTCCTGGTTAAAACATGCTGGCAGTGAAAAGCTGATGCCCATATTTTGATCTTGAGCTGGTGGTGCGCATGGAAGACACCACCTTCCAGGCTCATCTCCTCCTGCTCCATAGGGAATGGGGCTGGTGCCGGGCTACACAGCTGCTAACAATTGAGTGACCCTGGTAAAGCATACTCCCCATCCAATAAACCCCTCACTGGAATGTCACTCCTACCCTGAGAATCAGAGGCACCTCAGGAATGCAGAGATTCTTTTCTTTTCTAAAAAGGAAAAAACAGCTCCTTTAATCCTTTGCCCTCTGCACATGCTAGGGGAGAGGCTAAAAGGGCCACAAGAATCTCCTAGAATGCAAACAATTTATCATCTGGCTCAAACTCAGCAATTTTAATTCAGCCCCAGGAATATGCTGTAAATGTCTTTGTCCGGTTCTGCACCGGAACAGAGTGTTGAGTTTGCTTGGAGGATCTCAGCATAGCAGCAAGGGGAATATCGAGGCCAGGATGGCGGTAGAAAAGCAAAGTCTAAGCTGATGACCATAAAATGGAGAAAATCAGCACAAGATAGAGCAAAGCACCACAGAGAGAAGGAAGTACGTGTGAGGGAGTTCAGCAATAATGAGAACCACTTAGCTGTCGGTGTTAAAAACGATGCTTTTTAACACTGCCATTCTCCCACCTTCCTCTAAAGCAAATGGTTTGACTACACTGCAGACACCCTGGAGATTCAACACTTCTGTGAAACTGTATTTGTATTAGTAGCAGAGCTTGCTGGAGTCTTTAATTAAAGGCAGTGAAACAGCCACTTTTGCTGAAGGCCCTTCACTGCAGTGGCAAATCTAGAAGCCTCTCATCTAACCCAGCCATGGGCTTTCATCCCTTCGGTCTATGCACAGTCAAAGCGAATCATAGCAGCCCCTGTGAGACGAATGAGAGGTAACAGAAGTGTTGGTGATGGCAGCTGACTCACCAGCTTTTGGAAGAGGTCCCCTACACGTTGCTGGTGACTCCACTGCTGCACTCGAGGAAAGAGCCCATCATAGAATTCCTTGTGGATCTCATAGAGCTCAGGCACTTTGAAGAATATTGTCTCAATCTGCTGACTAGTCAGCACAGGCTGAGAGGTGGTGGCAGCTGCTTTCAAAGGCTTCATAGGCTGAAATGACAAATGAAGGAAATCGTTATCATGCAAACCAAGAACATTCACCCTTGCCACATTACAACACATCCCTCCAGAGAGTTGTTTTTCATCCTATTAATAAGTCATATTTGCATTCACACAACTCCTGAAAGCTAGACATTAACAAGTTCTCTCATGGGGATCAGCCATCCCTGGTAGGTGAATTTTCCCAGGATATTAATGGTGCGAATAAAAATCCCTTTGCATTGCATTTCCTTAATTTCTGTACAAGTGTACAGCAACGTGTCTAATAATCAGCACAGGATACTGAAAGACAGGGGTCCTGAATACTACCACACTAATAACTCCCTGGTTGTGCCATACCCAGTCCTTCCTTTAAGCCTCTCTTTCTCTACTGGAGAAGAGGAGTAACAGGTATCCTTTCCACCCAGCAACTTGTAACCCATGGTATGTGAAGTTCTGGGAAACTTTGGATGGAAGTAACTGAAAATTCAAGTACCAGTGTTTGAAATGGCATCCGTCAGCAGCGCTTACCAGCAGCAGAGCCTCCAGGTGGCTCAGGTAGGTTTCCTCACTGGCTAGGATGCCTGACAGGACCCATTTTCTCATCTCCAGGCCTTTCTCCAGGTCTGGCTCACTCTACAAAGAAGTTGTTAAGGAGAAAAAAGGAAAAGAAAAAAAAAAAAAGAACAAAAAGAAACACAAAGAAAAAAGGTGGGGGCAGGGGAGAGAAAGAAAAAAACAAGAATGAGGATGGAGAGTAAAAGGTATTATTCAGCTGACCACAGCATACTTGGGTTTTTTGGTTTACTTTCAGATTAAAAAAAACCTAACCATACAAAAAACCCACTTGTGCTCAGTGTCCTGTTTCTAGAAACATGCAAACATAAAACATTAAAGAAAATGTTTATTTACCAGCAACTGATGTCACTTAGATTAATTTACAGGTGTTAGTTTTAGTCATCCAACTTTGGTGCCTCAATTAGGTGCACGGACTTCTTCACAAAACTCACAGAACTGAAAAATTCAGAATTTATCCTCCTAAAAAAACCTTAGGGATCCTTGGTTACGTGCAATTCACTCCCTCCTCCCACAAGAGTTCTCTATGATCTTACTCCAAAGCCATGTTTCTCTGTACAGACAGGATGGCCTTCCCTGCATCTACGCAGATGCACATGAATATACAGCAGTTACAGCCTGACATTGCTGTAGAGATGGCTGTTCTTTCTCGCAGTCTCTACCATTCACTAGATTATTTTTCAGTGCCAGCTTGCACAATGTCTATTTTTAGAGGATGGAATAATCAGCACTGCTTGGAACGCACATGCTGATTTTCTTATTGGGATTCCATGAAGGAGTTCTTAAGTAAAACAACTGAAGAAAGAGAAGAAAAAAAAAAAAATTACATTCATGGGCAAATGTGCACATCAACGAAGACTAACATCAAGTGTTAAGAGAAGCAGTAATTCCCTCTATTGAATCTCAATTATCCTTCCTCTCAAAACTGTTAATTGAAAAATGTTTAACCTGATATAGTGAAATTGAGTATTTCCATAAACTCTGAATACTATGTGGCCGAACAACAAACGTTATAAATAATGGGAAACACTCCCCTTTTACAGAATCTTATTTCCAGTTCTTTTTATTTCTGTCATTCACAGAAATGGCTTGTTACAACTCTTGCAACCTTTTTATGTTGTTAAACGTCTCTGAGAATGGAGTCAGTAGTTGGATCTGAAAGGGTAGATACTTTTCAAGGGCTTTGGATGGGTTGATTTGGGCTCAATCCTACTTCTGTTAATATCCAGAGGAATCTTCAGCTATTGATGTCAGGAGCAGGAAGATCAGGAAACATAGCAGTATGCTCCACTCTATTGGCTGAACATAAAGCCCTTCTATGGCTGACAAAAAAAGAGAAATCCATTTAGTTTAGGGTGCTGTGCTTGGAACCCTGCAGGTGTATATATGAGATTCATTTCAGAGGGAAGGTATCTGGGCTATAGGCAACCTTACAGTAACTACCACATTCTGAGTGCGACTTCGAGCCCACGCACCACACAAAGAAAGAAACGGATCCTCACGCTCCCAGATATTTCTGGATTCAGTCTCATCAATAACCATCTTGATTTGTGAACACTTTCATTAAATTTCACAAGCTATTTTCTAGGCTAAAAGATCTTGCAGCAACTACTTTACAAAAATTTTGTGAGGTGTCAAATACCACCATCACCTCTTAAATCAAAGTGGCAGACAGAAGCTGTTTGAAGGAAACGAGTAACATTTACACACACGTCAGGCACTACATGGAAAGAAGAACTTGTCTTTGCATCCCACCCTTCAGTGAGGTTCAGTAAGAACCACAGTGCCTTTTAAAATCCTGAAAGGGCATCTCAGAGAAGCTAGGAATTTGTAATTCAGCAGTCATGTTCAGAAGATTTCAGGAGAACGCTAGTGACAAGCTACATGGTAAAATGAATGCTGCAACAGATTCTGTGCACCTACAGAGCGCCCGTGTGACTGCCTGTTACAGCTCAATCAGGAATGTGCAACAACATTATGATCATTCCTTATGATTTCTGTGCCAGTAGTGCCTGGATGTACACCTTGTGGACCGTTTTGTAAGGCATGGTACATATATGGTACACATGTAATCAAGAGAGGCAGCCCCAACATGTTTAACAAAGATTGCCTTCATCCGAAGAGGCAGGCACGTAGCTGTCTGCGTGAAGCTCCCAGCAGCCCTGGTGCAAGACAAACACAATATCGCTTGCTTTCCAAAGATTTCTTACAACACTTGCAAAAGGAAAACGCGTCTTCACAGAGAAGCATTGAGAAAAACTAACAGTGCTCCAAAGTCCCCACCGCTGAGGATGAGGTAACTGGTCAATATTGACACAGCACTATAATTATCTTTAGCAGGTTCTCTTGGAGGAGGTGAAGAATTAAAAACCAGCTGGGGATGTTTGCAACATCTGTGAAGAGCAGCACACAATGACAAGTTATTTAAATGATTCAAACTTCCCCATCACGACAGTGGCACAACAGTTCCCCTCTTCACAAATAAAAGCTTTAATTTACAAGCCAGTTCTTGCCGGGCACCGTCAGCTGACGGGGACAGCATTTTCTGCCTGAATGTTAATTTCCGCTCTTTAAAAGAGATGTGCTTTCAGAGAGACAAACATCTCCCGGGACACACTACAGGCCTGCCTTCCTGGCCATGACCACCAGGTCACTTTGCAAAGTCCACGGTATTGTCCCAACCCTTTATAACAGCAGCGTTTTCCAAGCGTGATGCTTGCCAAAGCCCAGCCTCTGATGCAGCCAGGGCAGGGCCTGTCTGCTTTAAGCTACAGGGCAGCAGTTGCTGAAGAAGCCCTCGGGGGAGTTCAGCCAATAATCTCAGAACACATTACAAGGTTTCCAACGCAGTGCCTCAAATTTACATACAGATTCCTCACATGTGAAAATATCATCTCCTGCTGCTCCTGCTGTGTCAGGGATCAATGTGACACCACGGCACTCCTGTCTGCATTGTGCTGCTGCTCCCTATTCCCTCCCGAGAGCCAGTGCCCTGACAAGAGTCTCCTGCTGAGGGAGGCCTTTTCCAGCAATGTCATCCGGGGCTGTGCTGAGCAGCATCTTGCTGCTACAGGAACATCTGAAAAACAGCTCCTCTGCTTCTTCAGCCTCAGGGCACTTTTTAAGTCACACTTACTATGAAAAGTACTGCAGGACTGAGAGATTCACTGGGAGCTGGTGCCAACACCAGGAAGAAGAGGAGCAAGTTTACTATTTGGTGTTACAACATTCCTCACTTACAGAATCAGGAACAGGCTCACCTGCTCACCCAAAACAAGACAGAGCAATTAGCAGGCAGAGATACCGCGACACTGTCCTTTCACGCTCCCCTTACAGCATGCCAAGATGCAATGCACCCAGTTCCAAGGGCATTTTCTGCTTTGCCCGTATCTGACAAAAAAAGGGAAACAAAGAGCAATGGTGTGACCGCAACAGCCTCACTGACTGCTCCATTTCTGCACTCCAGGCAGAAGGGCAGTTAAGAGACAGAACATCCTGAGCATAGGTATCAAGCTCGCCACCGGTTCAGGGAGACCTGCCAAGGCTGAGGACTCCTTTCCCCTACCCTGGCAAGAAGGAAGCAGTCAGAAATCTTTGAGCTGCTTGTGGCAAGGGGAGGAGATGGTACTACATCTACCAGACCACATTAGCTACAGGAAAATACACCTATTAACCAAAGTGCAGATGGGATGTTCCCAGCAGGATGTGGGAGCAGCCTGTACTGGCAAACCTTAACCACTCAGCAGGGAGTGCCAGGTGGTCAGCAGTCCATCCCATGCTTTCTACCCAGCTCGGTCAGCCCATTTTTCACTTGTACAAGTCTGACTAGTATTTCATGTTCTGACTCTGTCCCTACCTCTTTGATGCCAGCATTCATTTCTAGCCTTTCTCCACTGCCCTTACATCTTTTGGCTACCTCTCTATCCACATGTTTCAGAATAAATCTATCCTACAGGACTGTCACAGGGCAGTAGCCAGAGCAATCCCCACCTGTCTGCCATGGGACCTGTGAGGTCCCAACACCCAGCCAATTCTGAATAAGTAAGGAAGAAATCAGTGCTTTGCTCCCACTCCTCATGAACTACATTAAAACAAAAAAAAAAGAAAGAAAACAAAAAGGAAGATGGAAAGTAGTATAAAGCAAGTTTCACAGGTATCTCATGCCCATAAGGTTCTGGTGTTTTCTTCTCAACTGGGTGGTGCTTCTTGCTACTCCAAAGACTTAAAAACCAAAAGATTGAGTCACAGCATAAGTGCAATCTTGCAACCTGAACCAAGGCCAGTCAGAGTGGCTAGTAGCACTGGAGATAATTCAGAGTGTGCATACCCTGGCCTCGAGCCATGGCTGTTTTGAATGTGTTTACAGCTTGTCAGCCTAAGTACTTTAGTTTACTAACCAGGTTGGCATTGCATGTTTTATTCAATTACTGCAAGCCTGAGATTCACCAGCTCCAAGGATTAGACAGATTCTGCTCTTCCCGACTCTGTTTAAAGAACTCAGGGCTTTCTGGTTATTGTTTAAATTAGCAGCAATAATTGTTTTCTTGTAAACGTTAGAAGAACACAGATTCAGAATCTAGAAACCACAACACAAGACTTTGCGAAGTGGTTGCTGCCGACACAGCTCTGTAAAGAGAATCGGTGATTCAAAGTGGGCGTATAAAAGGCACTTCAACTCTCAGACCTTCCTTTGGTACAGTGTGTTCGAACGCTGTGCAACGAATGTGTTTGGAGGAGAGGAGGCTTCCCGTAAGGACAGCTCAGAATCTCATAGAGAAGCTGACAGCCTCTGGGAGAGAAAAGCTATTCGTTTCGATGTTTAAAGTGTAGATATCTTTGAAAGCTTCTGTTAAACAGGCTGGAGGTGTCTCATTGTCTTGGTGATATTAAACAGGGCAAATTCTGTAATCAAGCCAATCATGCTCCATGCAGGGAGGGGAAGAAGCAGGGAGAGGAGCCAACATTATTTATAACATCAGTACTGGTGTGCCAGCTCTCCTCAGGAAGGGCCGTACGTGCAGGCAGAGCCCTTAAGGAGCAAAGAACTGGAGAATAAAAAGGAAAAGTTGCATCTGTTGGGGGTGGTGTGGGGAAAGTGACAGTAAAACAAAACAAATAAACAAAACCAAATACTGAGAGGAAGAAAGGAAAAGGATTTGGAAATGCTGGAGAGGGAAGGACAAGCTAGCAACAGTAGTACCAAGCAGAGCAGCAATCCCATTTATTGATGTAGCTTCAGGGGTCAACTTTTCTGGATCCCCTTGGGATCAAACTAGGAGAAAAGTCCACAACCTGCTCTGCCACAGCCCTGCTTTCCACATAGTTGGCAGATACTGCAAAACAATCTCATCTGAAGACAAGCAATAGCTGCCAATGCTGTGCCAACCATGGACTACGCAGCAGAAAAGGGAAGAGAAATTCTACCAGGAAATCTCTAAGTACCAGCCAATTTCCCCTGCAAACAGAACAGAAAGTAGGAGTTAGTCGCTCAGCTTTAGCACTCCTGTCTCCCTGGGCATAACATATACAAGAATTGGAGAGGTCTCTTGGCAAAAAAAAAAATCATCTTCTAAACTCTAAAGTAGTGACTCTCTTCATTTCCCAGGGGGAGCAAAACCAGCTTTGCCTTTCCACTCACTGCCCTGCGCCCAACTCCATGGAGCCACACACATGTCTTTGAGCCTGGCTTTGTTGGAGCGCAAATCTTGAAAGGCCTTTCTTATTTCTACTCTTCCTATGGCTGTAATCTCTCCCCATGTAAATAACAGCAATAGCATCATGATGACTGAAGCTTCCCACCCTCTCAGTCTCCTTAGCCTCCAAGCTGCAAGCTACCCACTCCAAAACTCTTGGCAATAACTCTTCTCTAGTGAAGGGTGGCAGTCACTAACTTTCCAGCTGTCCCAACACTTTCCTTTGCCCCAAGAATGCTGTAGCAAGCTCTTCCTCTGTTCTCCAACTCCATCCAGGTATCTTCTCCACTTTTCACCCTAGCTGTATGGGGAAGACAGACATATTCTCTCCCTTTCTGGGAGACTGAATTATCGCCACTTATTACAAACACTGTGACACCTCTGAAGCTACCCAGCACTGTCTTATTTGGCAAACTTCTGGGCTGACATTTTCCAAGACAGGTTTCCAGAATTTTTGGAAAGTTCAAT
The DNA here is from genome assembly GCF_009769465.1 of Tauraco erythrolophus. NCBI lineage: Eukaryota > Metazoa > Chordata > Aves > Musophagiformes > Musophagidae > Tauraco > Tauraco erythrolophus. Next base: position 5,324,408 of record NC_141483.1, on the reverse strand, counting down.
CACAACAGTTCAACTGTTAGACAAAGCAAAGTTCAGGAAAATGAAATCACTTCTCAAGTTAAATAAACAAACAACTTAAGCATTAGTGGAACCTATTTCTCCTCCTTCCTCTTTCCCCTTTAGGCTTACTTCACAGTAACAGTCAAAGTTTGACCAAAGCATTGGCTTTATGCCAGGACATGCATCAGCAGCTCAGCATGAGATTCTGGAAGAGCCAGAAGAGGGGGAACAACCTAGCTTGCTCAATGCAAACATTTGTTAAGACCTCTTTACCACAGAAATCATGAGTCAGGGGATGCTGGGATCTGCACGACAAATGCTCATGTTGACTGTGTCCTCTCGGGTCACAGACTGAACTAATGCTGCTGCACTTGTCACCCTCTTTGGATAGCAACAGATGTTTGTGCAATGGACACGTAGCAGGTGGAATACGAACACATAAGAGGTGGCTGAAGTGGTATAGTTTGAAGGCAGACCAGCCAGCATCTTCCAGTCCACTATATGATGCAGGTGGCAGGGGGATTGGAAAACAGATCCCAAATGACAAGGTGTAGAACACCACAAACCTCCTGGAAGTCAACGGCGGTACTCACTTCGTGGAACACAGAAGATGAGGTGCTGGGAGCTGGTCACCCTGCACACTGAGGGAACAACATAAAGCCCCTCCACGAGTAGTCCAGGAGGTATCCCTTCATTCTCTTTTAGAAAGAGCCATTGCTTTTGCCACTCTGCACCTCTTCTACGGTGTCCAGTAGACCAAGTGGAACCCTGATGCGCTAACCAACCAAAGGCTATAGCTGCTATAAGGAGATGGAAGGACTTAGTCAAACACCTGGCAGAAAAATACAAAGCCCCGAGCAAGCCCGCAAACTAAGTCAAAGCAAAATACCCTCAATACCCAGATAGAAACAACTAGTCTCCAAGAGGAAAGCTACTCTCATGGATAAGGTAGGTGAACATCACACCAGAATGCTGCTGTGCCTGTGGGATGCTAAGTGAATTACTTAGAATGACATATAAAAAAAAAAAAAAAAAATTGTTTGCAATGTTTTCCATTTTCTAGGTGTCTGACTGGAGTGTTAACTCTTGGTTGCAAGTGAAATTAAAGGGATTTTACTTCAAATGCGAAGAAAACTGCATAAAAGTCAGAACCTTGTTTTGCAGAACATTAAACATCTCACATTAAGCACCCAAAATTAGCAGATGCCTGTCCTGTAATCTGTCTGCCTTGATTACCTGTGGTTAGTGAACATACCATCCTCTTATCTTACAGGAACATTGCAAGGATAATTAAGACCTGTGTAGCATTCCAACTGTATTTGGAGTTAATGGTCAGGCCAAAAGGAAATGAGTACTCTTGTACTCAGAGTTTGCACAGTGCCCTGTAAAGAAGGTGTACACATAGTTCTAGAGATAAAATACTGAATCCAGTGAGTATTATTCACTATATACACTGAACAATACAGGAGCCCCATAAAAAAAGCTATGACATGATTGAGTAATTGAAAGTTATCACAGAGATTCAAGAAAAAGCTATAGGCACAAGGCAAGGCTGGATAACCACAGTCATTTCTTAACTTCTGAATGACTTCACAGACTTAGTATTTCGTCAAAGTGGTGTACACAGTGCACGTGTTGTGTTGTTACATACAGTTAACTGTTGATTTCTAGATTCTGGTCATAAAGATCATCTAAAATTTGCAGAAGTAATTGCAGGCACCTAAGAAAGAAGTAAGAGGGCAAGGAGACAACTATAAAAGCAAACTCATGTAAACAAAAAATGTTTTCTGCTAATCGAGCATAGTGAAAAAGAAAATAGAAAAGACATACATCCTGGTATTTCCGGTCCAACACGTTTTATGTGCTTGGCTCAGCACAGTGTATTTCACACTTAATTTTTTTTTACTGATGTCTTTTCCACTAAAGCTGAAAACATAACTACAGTAAAAGCCATCTCAGAACTCGTAACAACAGAAAGTTTCACTTGTTTGGGAAATACTGCAACCATATATAAATCAGTCTCTCCTTGTCATGGACCATCCTCCATGAGTGGCATTGTCATTTGTGGACTAATTACAGACAGGACCAACTGAAGCGCTTGAGGTTCACAATTAAAAGTCTAATCTGTATCAGGATACCTCTTTCTTTTGGAAGCCATAAAACATCTATTTATAGTCAGAGAGAAGAAAGCAGCCATTTATGCTAAAAATTACATTTAAAAAGGCAGCCTTCTAGCATTATTAAGGTAACTTTGAAATTAACCACTGTTAAATGCTTATGAGGCAACGTTCAAACAAATAAAGAACAAGATTGAATATTAGGCAGTGTCTTTTCCAGGCTTCCACTCACAAGCACTATGACAACTGGTTCTTTGAAGATAACTCTCAGCCAAATGTAGTCACATAGGATTTTTCCTTCATCCTGAGAAACATAACCTGGAAATCTCAAGCCAATATTAAAATGTTCTTGGAGCTTTGGAATTTATTAATGATCATTTCTTCATTCAAAAGTCTCTTACATATCACAAGAATTCTCATCTTGTGAGATGAAAAAAAGCATCTCAGAATTAATAGACTAAAGCATAAGCAGCTAAATATATTCCATACTTCATAGTCAACTAAAATTAAGCAAACATCAATGATATATGTACTTGATAACACTTTAAGAGATCTTGACAATGCATTTTTATAAATGAGAAAGAAGAACCAGAACACTGTCTCAAGTAGCCTTCTTAATCTAACATTCATCCTAGAAAAAGGAAGGAAACATGATACGGTACTAACCAATAAAGAGTGATAGAAGGATGTACTCAGTGAACGCTAAGTAGAAATATTTTGTGGAATTTTTCTGACACTTGAAATTGTTTTGATGCAAGATAAATAAAACTGTCTGATAAAGGTGGTGGTGTTGATTTATATCTACACTGATATCTGTAAAATATCTGTCTTTCTCTCCCCTGACATCTTAATAAGAACAATACAAAGACAACATGTAAGTTAAACCACTTAAATGACGGATTTCAAAGTGTCATTTACAATGTGGGAATTCAAGGTTTTTTGGCTACACTTCCTTAGAAATACAGTAGGAAGGAAGTGACAGTTGTCTTTGTGCTATTAAGCATTTTCATGAATGACTTGGGGAAACAAAAAGTTTGCAGATAACAAAGATACTCAGGGAAACAGCAACATGGGATTGAAGTGCTCTGCAATCTAGGAAGCGAAAGGATAAAGAGAAACAAAGGTTGAAAATCAAACTGATTAATTCAAGCTGAAACTAAGACGTTTTTGACTGTGAAGACAGCAGAGTCAATAGTCATATACCAAGGCAAGCAGCAGACTCTCTACCAAGACTACTGTAAAAACAAAAATAGAAATTTTCCTTAAGTTCCAAGCTATAGCCATGCTACTGAACCTGAAGAAAAAATAAAGCAATATAGCCTGAAGGTCCACATGAAACCACAGGTCAGGCTAGGTGGTCCTTTCTGAACTTTGTATCAATCATAATTGATTATATAGATAGTTATTTAGAGAATAGTCAAATTTTTGTAAGAAGTGGCCATCTCCCACCCAAAGTCACCATACTTCAGACCTGGCAGTTTTAATTACTTTTATTCCATTTTCACAGAGTGAAGGAAACAGATCTTATATTCTAGACGCTTAATCAAAGCCTTCAACCTACCTGAAAATAACTCCTATTTTCCTTGAGAAAGGCAATGACAACCCACACGCACAGATGTATCAATGTTACATTGTAGGATGTTTTGTTTCAGAGTCTCCTTTCCAAAATACCTGGTGTTTAGAGATCCTCTCAACAGCAATCAATCACTAGTTCTCTCCACTAAAATTCACAAACGGTGAAAAACTGAAGCTTAAAAATCATACACACAACTCTTATCCCTGAAGTTTAGGCTTAGCAACAGCTAGAAGCTTCAATTTAGCTTTAAATACACAAAGTCAGTCAGGCTTTGCTATATCATGTCAGGTAATCTGTCCTACAGTGCTCGTAGCCCTGTCTTTGCTCTCTGTTAGAGCAGTCTACCCCTTGAAAACCTACAAGGCTTTATTGACTTCAAAAAGGCAGGAAAGAACTCACTGATTTTGTAGATTCCAGAGACCCTGAAGATAGGGTGTCTCGGCTGCCCCGACTCTTGGAACTGAGATGGGGTGAGGATGATGGTGAGTCATCAATATAGGGCATCATATCATGATGTCGCCTCTGTTCTTCAGCACGGTCTGCATCATAGGCATAGCCAGGTGGTGTGCCACTGAAGGAAGCATCTGTAAAACACAGAGGAAAAATCTGTGTGGTCAGAGTCAAGCTGGACAGGAGACAGGCTGGTCAACCAAGGCACTGCCTGCCTCCCAGCTATTATGATTACTTACCAGTAAACCCAAGGTCAGTGTGGTAGTTAAATATAGATCAAGTGGAGGCATAAATTTAATCAAACTCATGTTGTCACCAAACGTGCACTTCACTTATTTTAAGTCCTAATAGATAAAGTCCTTTCTAATATCTAACATTGGTGTTCATTCAATTACAGCTCCTTCTCTCAAGTTTTCCTTCAAAAGCATTAGCATCAAAATAAATCCTTTTGCAGGTTCCATGAACGTTATGCAGTCTGGGTTTAGGAATGTAGTGGGTTAGGGTAACAGACTCTGTTTTTTCCGTAGAACAAGAACCGATGATGCCCCTGCCAGTTCAGCAATCAGTGATAGCATGTAGTATGTTTCTCCCCTGAGCTATGTAACTCTTTCCAGATCTCTCAGGAACAAGTGGACTAGGAAAGAAAGGTCTTCCATGTGAAGTGAACTGGCTACTACCAAAAATAAAATCCCAAGAGGCCCTCTTCTATTGGCTGCTCCTCCTCCTCAATTTTGAAAGTAACTCCTTAAACAAATGAACAAACCACCATCCTGCCCCCTCCTACCCATCTCGCCCCCTCAAAAAAACACAACAGAAAAGGATGGTGGTATGAAGAGTCAAATTAACCATTATTGCATGAGATATCAACGAATTTCTGCAGGAAATAAGTAGTAAAATTGATTCTGGTATCTTTAGTAATTGCATACAGAGACTGTTTCTGCAAAAATCTGTATTAAGGACACACTGAGCAGCTCCTGCTACTATAGGTGAAAAAGGTCCTTTACCTCTCTGCACAAAGAGATACACACAGAGGACCAAAATTTGCTTTCTCCACAGTGGCACCACATCACATACATCTTACCTGAGAGATGCTGGGGACAACCTCACCTACTAATTACATGGGCCTGTGAAGCACTTTGACCTGTCAGTGCCCAGAAGTGTCCTGTATGTAACAGTAATAGTCATGCATGGGCCACTGGACACAAAACAGCAGAGTTCCTCCTCCTCAGTTACAAGTCACAAAATGCAACTCTTCTCCCAAAACCGAAAAACAACCACAGGGAGATAAGCTAGATCTGCTTTTAGCAGGTGAGCCTGATGGAAGACAAAGCCACAAAAAAAAGAAGAGCTGTTTTGTCTTATGAGCTTAAAATTACACTTTAAATTCATACTTGAACACAAGTAGAACCAATTTTTACTTGTTTTCACAAATATCCAGGTTCTGTGAAAATAATAAGCAGCAGCTGCCAAGCATACTAATAATCCTGTTACACATCACTAAGGCAGGGTGGAGGAGTAACATTTTAAAGCCCACTTTCCTCCCTCACAGTAAACTCAGTTAAAGCATGACTCATTCCAGCAAAGGATGTGAACTTTGTGTGAAACAGAATAAAACTTGATCCATGTGGCTTATTCGGGAGGGAGAGCTGGTCAAGGGAATTTACGCAAACAATATACTGAAAATCCAACAATAAACTCACTGTGGAAGTGAGCCTCTGTCTCGGTTCGTACCAAATACCACCCGGCTAAATAACAGCTGCAAACAAGGCCTTTAGGCTGCTGAAGGACCATGGCAATATTATTTTAACAAGCTCAATGAGTTTTATGTCACCCACCCGCTCATGGTATTACCTTGTGCTCAAGCTCTCAGAGCTCTTCAAAAGACTCATTAGATTGTGCAAGACCACAGGAATGGAGGAGGAAAGAAAAAATAAAAAAAAAGAAAGTGGTACATGTTCTCTGGAAGGTACTTTTGTCTAGAGGTTTCCAGAGCTCCCCAACCATTTAGAAAACAACCTATTAAGTTGATTTGGTAAACGGAGGCTTGAAAGGACTTAGATATCCCAAAGTTGGATAATGTCTACAACACCTACAAGCCAAAAAAATCTCATGCTGGAATTTTCAAAAGCTCTTTGGCTAAAAGAATGTGGAAGAGAAGACAGCATGGCACTCACCTCGCCCTACCCGAACAGGCAAGGAAACACTGAAAAGAAAAAGTAAAAATAGCCGCTTTACACACAAGATGGATAGTCTTCTGTTTGGCTGGAAGGTTAAGGGACTGTTTTGACTCCAGAAACCAGAATTATAAATAGGAAGGAGGATGGTGCCTCCTTGCATCTCTGCACTATTATACCATATTAAAAACACCAAACACACCCCTAACACCATATAATTTCAGTGGAGACACCTGTTTTCCAATCAGCTGTCCCTTGTGCAACTGTCTAACTGAAGAAGGCTACAAGATATTACTGGCAATTTAACACTGGCATTATCCAAGGAGGAACATCAGCACTGGGCGCTTGTGTATGCTTCACGCCTTTGATCAAGCAAGAGTTCTTTTTCCTTCAGAAGCTTCTTCAAACCACTGTTACCCAAACCAGTTTCTCCTGCACACACACAGTAACAAGACTATGTTGCCATGCAGAAATCAAGGCAGGAATATTTCTTTCATTCCCAATGCTCACTTTCAAAATTTATAGTTTGCTCCACTTCTGTTAATGGGGGAGTGAATACAGACTGAAATATATTAGCAGAAAGGCTTGCAGTGAATCACAGTATTTTCACTTTCCTCACTTTCTCCTGCTAAAAAGCAGGCTTCACACTTCTACCTTCCATAACATAGAACATGTCTCCTACTGCACAGGGAAACCTTTATCTGAAACAGAAGGAAAGGGCAGGTGGAAAACTTGGGCTCAGAAGAGGAGATTTATTCCTAGCTTTGCAACAAGATTCAGTCTACCTTTGAATCACTTTGTCTCCCTATCCATAAAAATGAAAAAAACACATCTCAACAAGGAATTTATCAGTGTCACAGATTGCCATGAGATCTGTGCATAGAAAGTTCCACACAGAATTTAAAACTTCACTTCTGTATCCTCCGAGGATCCTTCACACATTAAAACGCTTAGAAGTAGTTATAATCTCTCTTCTTTCTATTGTTGCTGCATACAGCACTGAAATCCACCTATGGAGATTTTAATTATCTCCAAGGCAGAAGGACCTTCTTGCTTTTATCCTACCATTTTTTCCAACAGAAGCAAAGTATTACCGCAGCCAGATACACTACGTAAGTCTTAACACTAATAACAGAGGTAGACTCGTGTCTCTGTGATTAAAGAGACCACTGTTGCTAGGGAAACTAGGTTATTCAGATCTCCTAAACCAAGCACAACGCTGCACAGGCTGTTCCAGCTCTACCTGGGAGCAAAAAGACTCGAGCAGAGATTAGAGCCAGGAGCCCACCTGCTCAGACACTTCCAGCTGCTCTGGGTGCTGCTATGATAGATGGCAAGTAGAAACAGCAGCTGGGCCCAAGCAAGAGCACTTGGCTTCTTAGCCTGTGTCTCAGGTAGCACGAGCATTAAGAGGGTTCTTATTCTCCTTTTAGGGCCAGCCAGTGAGTCATCAATAACCAAGCCATCCAAGCCAGAGAAAGATGAGACACAGGAACAGCAGACAACTGCTGACAAATAAAAAGGGTAGGCACACAAGGATGATGGATTCAAACATGTTGCATTGAGACAGCACCAGAGAGAGATACTGAGGACACTACTCCACACGTGTCATGCTTCTCTCACCTCACCAGCACACCCCCTTTCTCCTCCTCTTTGGGTAACCTCTAAGAGATCCCACCCTGCAGAGAAGAGCAACAGCTGTGAGTTTCACAAACGAGCCCTCTCAGCTACCAAGAGCAGCTATTTCTACCACTGGCTCTCTCACATTCTCTTACAGTACCTCTCTCCTGCACTACCACGATCTTCAGGTGCAATGAAGATCACCTGTGGCCTCAACAGCTCATCAGCAATTCCCACATTCACTAAAAACCTCAAGCATTTACATCCACCTTTGGCTCTGACAGCAATGGCCTCCCTGGCCTTGCTTTGCTCCAGCTTTCGAGCCTGTTCCACCATGCCCCTACTCACTGCTTCCATCCTCTCACCTTTCTCACCTCTGCCCCTTTCATTCTCTTTCAGTTTTCTCAAACTTAATATTCCTTTTCTTTATTTTCCTCTTCCTCCCCTCTTCTAAATTGCTCCTCTCCCTCACTGTCTAAAATTTTACCTGCTGGGGGGCAAGAGAGAATCTAACTAATTTACAGTTAGTCACAAATTCACTTGCACTGAGGGAGCGCACAGCAACACTGTTCCCTTGTCCTGTGGCCTACACCCTTCCTGCTGGGTGCCACATTCATTCTTCAGGAATATGAAGTCAAGCCATAGGTCTAACTCGAAAGCAGGAAGGGAAAAAGAAATTAACTTCTGAGTAAAAAGAAAGATTAGCTGCTCTTAATCCCAGGCCACACAATGGCTCAAATGCATGTGTCATACTTTCACAGCATCACAACATCCATAGCTGCTTGAGAGGCTTAACAACTGCGTGCAGAGAAGCTTCCGAGCTAGTCAGGCTCCCAAGCCAGCTCTAGCTAATCCTGCTAAAAGAGCAGTGAAGCCACAGCAGCTCAGACCCGCCTGCCTAAGTAAATAACTAGAATCCTGGAAGGGGAGGGGGAGTTGCACCTCATGCCAAAGCCCCACATCACTGTGGCTTCATTGTAAACGGTACCACGGCTAGCACGGGTTTGTAACGTCTATACTCGCTCCAAAAACATTCCCGCAGCTGCAGAGCAGAGAGAGCTGAGGCAGTTTGCATCCTCCGACTGAGGGTTTCTATGCCAGGGAATGTGTGAGGCTGTAGTTTGACAACGCATTGTCTTGGCAGCAATAGGGGTTTAAGATTTCCCCCATCAAGCCATAAACCACTGTGTGGCCCTTTCTCCTCTTGTCCCCTTAGTTCTGCAACCCCACAGATGTCTACGGCCCTGATAAAGAACTCGGGCAGCTCAACAAAAAATATCTTTGACACTCCCCTTCTAAGCTGGATCAGCTCTCTGATGTAGTTCATGACACAGAAATCCAAACTGGAAGGACACATGCGTGATAGTCCAGGGGTGGGGATACTTAAAAAGCTTGTACTGCAATTGAAGATACCATATTAGCAAAACACTGCTTGAGTTTCTTTTAGGCTGAAGCTCAGTCAATTCCTGCAATTTACACATGCCTGGTTTAGGGATAATTTACCAGAATGTGACAGTTTGGTTTTGATGGCTTTTTGTTTGTTCATTTTATTTTTTTGTTGTTGTAACTTTTAAGTTACTAACATGCCTTACCAACCTTAGCTCCAGCTTTTACATACTACTGTTTGCTTGGTGATAAACAATACAGAATCCTGTCATTTTATCTCTTAGTGCTGGCCAGGCTACTTGGAGAAGGATCAGGGACTTGGGCCCAGTGCTGAGCACATGTAGAAGTACATCAGTGTGGATGGGCTGTGAATGCAGTTGCCTAGGGAATACAGCAGCACTTTCTAAAATAAATAGAAGAGTTGAACTACAGAGAACTAAGCATCTTGCTTATTTCCTTAACACCTTCTGAATCATCATCTCCAAAACCAGGAAATGGTGCATTTAATACTTTGTACACTTTTGCACAAAACTGAGATCCACAAACAATAATTATGCTGTCTACCTGTATCAGAAGCCTGTCCCAGAATGAAGATCAAGTATCAAAAGGAAAAAAAAAATTAAAAAGATACGTTCGCCATGTCAAATCCCTATGGCTTTATTCTTCTCAGACTGCTGAAGAAAAGGCTCTGCTAAGACGCTCTGTGTCTCTTCTCCATGTAAAGACAGTACATCTACATGTAAAGATGTTTAGTGAAACCTGAAACCCCCACTCAAATACAAAATCAATTCATTTGGCAACGAAAAGTCCCTTCAGTTTGCAAATTCATTCTTTAGTATTAGATGAGCATGAAAACAAAAAGGCAAAAAGTAAGAAGAGGTAGCTCCAAGCCTGCCTATGGCCTCAAACTGTATTCCTCCATTAAGCACATGAAGAGAATCCAACTATCAGTGCTGATAGACTCCTACAAGCTACCCTGTCATTTGCCACAGAAGAAGAACGTCCACAGAGGATGATCTTGCTTACCACTGCTGAACGAGCTGTTTGGGAGCACGGGCTGCAGAAGCAGAACTGCAGTGAGATACACAACACAGCCCACCGCAGGAAACTCCCATCAGCACACAAAACCAAGGCAGGGTTAAACCAGCACTTTCATACAATGCAGCCAAGCTGCAGTTTCCCTTCTACGGGCAGACGTGAAACGGGCTCTGGAAGTGTGTTGTATGTTGACCACTTGCAACGAAACACTCTTTTGGGAACAGGATAAAAGGGAAACAGTACCCCAGAAGGGAGCTTTCTAAATACATAGCTGGACACTGGAATGACAACTACAGCTTATACAGCAATCAAAAAAGAAGTTCTGTGAATCCAAAACGTCAGCGGATTTTCCTGAAATCACCATATCCATTTCAGGTTTGCATCCTCCCCTCTCCCATTGTAATAGGTCATCTTCCTGCAGCACGTTAGGCAGCTGCAGAAACGAGTACCTGTCACATGTACATTTTACCCAAAATTTAATTTTCTTTTAAGAGTAAGGGTGTGTTTGTGTGTGCGCATGTGAGTGTACATGTACGTGTGCATGCAGAGATTGAGAACTGCATCTTATTTTTGAGATGGCAGAAGGAGAAAGCAATGTACCTTGCACATGGAAGCAGCAATGGCAGCAGTTCTCCCCACCCTCCCTCCCCCGGCGGATCTCAGGCCATAGGCATTAACCAGCCTCCAAGAAACTTCTGGCTCTACCACACACGAGGTTTATCCTTGTAGCAGACAGCTCCCTTAAGTCTTTAGGAGATGAATTAACTGCAGTCCACTTTTAATCTCTTAGGTGTGTCAAACCCACACCACTAAACATCTAAAAATATGATCAGAGTTGTTTAGTCTGCCCATATATGCCATGAAGAACTCATGCAGAGCCTAGAGGACAGGTCTGATCTGTTCGTAGCAGCCTGTTACTGAGACATGCTGTTGCATTTTGCTCTGATTGGCGTTTTCCTGAGGACAGATTTAATATTCATAGAGATCTAATATCCGTGCAGAATGAGGTTCCGTGACCCAGCCGTGATGGGAAAGCCAGGACTGCTGAGACCATTCTGCACCTCAGGGAAGCCTAAGGCATCCTCACGCCCGACAGAAAGAACTGCACACTAAGGCTACTGAGAGAGTCGTCATCATGAGAGAAAAATTCAGGAAGCTCACCTGCTCACCCAAGAGAGTCCATCTTCTACCAGACAAGACTGCACTGTAGCACGCAAATTCCAAAGATTTCCCTTCTGCCAGCCAGCACAACTTCCCTGCTCCTCATCTTTGCTTCAGACAACTCCAGCATAGCAACCACAGAGTGCTACATACTAAGGAGTGTTGACCAAGCTGTCATCCACACATTACATTCAGCCAGGCTTTGACACAGTGCGTGCCACAGAGGTCGGCAAGGGAAGAGTAGCAGAGGTGTAAATTCCCATCTCTCCAAGACATCTGACACTTGGATCAGTTTCAATCAAACTGACGCACTGGGAGGAAAGCACAACCATTGCACACCACAAACTAGACAGAGGAGTCCAACTGATGATAACAGTCGTGATTAGGAGGAAAGCAAGTTACACATTTAGAAGTTGTGGCCTTTCAAACACAGGGTGTCTCCACAGCAATTTGTAAATTTCAGGATATACTACAAGCACCCTGTATATAATTAACGTTGGGAAAGAAAGTTACACATAGTTACTGCAGAAGGGAAGAATTGAACATTTCTCTATGATGCCTGACAATGCCTATGTCCTACTGGCTGCTGTACGCCCTCCAGAGCACTTAGAAGGTTTATTCATCATCACTTAGAGCCCTAAACATCAGTGAGCAAACACACACATATGAATGAGGTATGTTCCCAGCATAACTGACTGCAAAATACTGCCAACAGGTACAGACAGAGAAATTCTGGTCAGGGCTGAATTCCAGAGGTTCCATCCATTCAAGGGAGAGTGTGAGAACACTTAACTCACAGGGCAGGCAAGGGCCCAAAATAGTGAAACTCCTGTTGCTTTTTTTTTTTTTTTTTTTTTTTACTGTTTCTCCTAAATGTTTACCACTAAGTCATATCGCGCAAGGTAACACCCCGAAACCTGGATGAATACCTCTCAGACTCTTGCCTTGGAGAGAGCAGACAGTGAATCTATTTCCATCTAGGGTCTATGTCTTTAGATTCCTCTCCTGTTCTGTGTTTTCCCAGGCAGGCTTGAAAGGTTTCCATGTTCAGTTAGTGTCGGCAGTCAGGCCACTGGATGTTCTTGGCAAAGTAAATCCCAGAGCAAACTGGAACACCTTTCCAGTTTTCTTTTCCATTGCTTACTCAGGATTAGTTGTTCTCATACACTGCAAGTCTAACAGGCAGAAAGCAAATTTTAGGCCTGGTCATTCAGAATTAGGTACTTTTTTCAGTATAAAAATACATGGACAGGCAGATACATCCATAAGTACATGTGACTTTGCACCAAAGGCACCAGGAGCTTTAGCACTGACTAGCTCTGCGGTGAAAGCTGACTGTTTGAAACAGAGAAAAAGTTTCCATGAAAAATAAGGTTAAAAAACCAAAACAAAACCAAACAAGTAAACAACAATGAACCACACATAGCTGTGAGGAGAAGAACCTAGAAGTCAGACTGTTTCCCAACAAAAGCAGGGGCTGCATTAGGAGAGCTAAAGTTTTAGGATTCAAGCGGTTTCCACTCTCTTTGTAGGTTCCTGTCCATGTCGTCTCCACTGTCCCATAACAGACACGTTTGCAAGGAGCACACACAGCAAACCAGAGCAGGAGCTGGCTAAGCTAAAAAAAAAAAACGAACCAAAACAACACAATGAAAACCCACAAAACCAAAAACAACTGGCAGGAATGATATTTTATAAGCCAGAGCAGCTCCCTATTCCGTTTCACTGCTCATCTCCACATAACGCAACAGCATAACTGAGCACAGAGGTGGGATGGAACGAATGTGACTGTTCAGGTCAGTGCTACTGCTGTGCTCAAACTACAGCCTTGGTTTTACTTCTAAAAAGAAATCTAGTTTCAAAGCCTAAAAGGAAACTGTGTGTACTAACTACATGGGGGGAGGCTGCTTCTCTCATACCTCGTGTGGCTCTATCATTTGTCAGGTGAACGGATGAAAATGCCAGCCCTGATCAGCATGCTATTTACTACTTTGTTCTTCACAGTTGTCTCAGTGTTTTGCAGCCACTTCAAACAACGTTTGGCAACAGGAATCTCCAGAGAAGTAGAAGAGATTAGGAAATTAATAGAAACAAAATGGACCAATTGCCACAGCATGATCTGTTAATAAAAAAAACCCACAATGTATATATTCCATTTCCTGCATTTAACTGGAGCAGACCAAAAGTCCTGCCATGCAGAGAGGAAAGCGCCTGTTAAAACAAGAGTTTAACTGAACTGACAGGTTTGTGAGACGGGAAGGGAGGACCAGCCCTAGGTAGCAAGCGGTATTAAAGTTGACTCAAAAAAAGCAGAAACAGTAAACGCGCCTGAGAAGAATACTGTTCTGTTTCTAGATCTTCAGCCTCTTTCAGGATGAGTTATTTTGGCTTTTTTTTTTTTTTTTAATATTGTTTTGTTTTCTCACTCGTGCAGCTAGGACACTAAGCAGCCAATAAAGCTAGCCATCATTTTCCTATTTACACTGTAAATCCAGCCATTGATTGTCTCACTTGTTACACTGTAAAAAATAAGCTATTGATTTACCATCTTGGCCTAGAACAAGCAACCCAAGCTCCATGCCTTGCTAGGCAGATGGCTCTGCCTACACCACTAACAACCTTTTCTGAACACAGCTGCTGCTCAAGCTCAGTGTCTTCCTGTCATCTGGCTGGAGAAGAAAAAAACAACAGTTTTGCGTCATTCATAACTATGGTAAGGTAGTCCTGGAAACTTTTTTTTTTTTGCTGAAGTTAGAACACAGCTTCTTACAAACATTAATAAACTCTACCTCTTTTCCTTGAAACTACGAGACGAGACGAAGGTAGTTGGGGTCACATGTCAAGGTCTGTTCTGGGCTAGTAAGTTCTTCTCACCTGACATACCACAGAACTGTTCCTCCCAAACTGCGTGCTTCTTTTGCACAATCTGCTTTTAGAAGTGGAAGTTCTCCTCTAGTTATTCGGATTGTGAAGAATAAATTTAGGAAAAAACAATTTAAGAACAAGCAGCACAGTGGTGCCAGTGAGAATTATCAGGGAACCTGAAGAGCAGGTAGGAGGAAAGACCTCTCAGCCTGAGCTCGGGGTGTATTGGCTGAAGACAGGCTGAGACAGTTGGGGTTGTTCAGCCTGGAGAAGAGAAGACTCCAGGGAGACCTTCGAGCAGCTTTCCAGTACCTAAAAGGGGTCTACAAGAAAGCTGGAGGAGGGGCTTTTTACAACGCCTTGTAGTGATAGGACAAGGGGCAATGGCTTTAAACTGAAAGAGGGCAGATTTAGATTAGATATAAGGACGATATTTTTTACAATGAGGGTGGTGAAACACTGGAACAGGTTGCCCAGAGAAGCTGTGGATGCCCCATCCCTGGAAGTGTTCAAGTCTAGGTTGGATGACGCTTTGTGCAACCTGATCCAGAAGGTGTCCCTGCCCATGGCAGGGAGGTTGGAACTAGATGATCTTTAAGGACCCTTCCAACCCAAACCATTCTATGATTCTGCTCCATCAGACATCAACAACGCTGTTTTACACTTCAGCATCATTGACTGATTCACTGCTGTTCAGATTTTATCAAAACATGGGATAAGAGGGAGCTTATTTTGGTAACACAGATGTGTTACACCACAATTTCATTACGCCCTGCCATCCCACAGCATGAATGAGCCAACAAGTGATTTTGGAGCCATGCTAAGGGGAAGCACTAAAATGCCAGTGAATTTCATCCAAAGGAAAACAGGACCGCACCATTCCCAACTGAGATGCAATAACCTGTGTAGATGATGGTGGCCCCCAACAGCTTTCTTCTGCAACCAAACTTGTATAAACAAAGCAGAGCTCCTGCTCAGACAGTAGCTCTCAAAGCAAACAATTAGAGGTCTACATACCCAGCAAGTCACAAAATATTTTCATGCAGTAACTCCACACCAAGGCCAAGAACTGAGCTCCCGTGGCTCCCCAGCGCTTCAAGGCGAGTCGCGGATATGCAGAGGGACACAGACTCAAGCAGGATCAGAGCCTGGCTGCCTGTGCAGGCATCTGTGACTGCCACGCACACACTTCTTCAAGGGCACTCAGAAGCTGTAATTCAGATCAGCTGGTGCAGGACAAGAGGGCAAAGCAGAAGGACTTTGTGAAAACAGCTCGCTCTGCTGCAGGCCCTAGAGAAGCCTCTGCCCTGGTGCTGTGCTGCTGCTGATGTAGCCAAGGATTGTCAACAGTGAGGACTCATTCCCAGGCAAGTCACAAAAGAAACATATCTGGGGGAGGCGGGGCACGGTCCCCACACCTCACTTTCCTGCACAAGACCTTCTCTTTTCCTAGTGGTGAAGGAAGCTTATTAGGGAAACGCTCTGGACACAAAGTATCAAGAAACACAAAATATATACACCAAGCATGTTTACATATATGCATACATAAACACACACACCTGCCACAGTAGAAGACTGATCAGTTTGCCCAACTATCTGGGAACAGGATTCGGCTGTGCCGAAACACAGGCTGAACCCAAGGACTCCACACCAGACTCCTACTGCGCAGTCCGCACTGCAGGGTAAGATTTTAAAAGATTAACCAGTCCAGCACGGGCACTCACAGACAGAGCAGCCACAGCCAGGGATGATGCTTGCTGCTGCTAACACTTTCATTTTAAAATTCCAATGCTTAAAAAAAAGAAACAAACAAACAAACAAACCACACAAAACAAGAAAAAAAAACCCCACAGGTAAAGAGAGAGTTTGAGCAGCTAGTCCAGAGCATAACACAAGCCAGAAGCAGACCTAGGGAATTAGTTTACCCGCCCCCCCCCCTCCCCCCCAGGAGGTAGCTAAGAGTAAGAAAACTTTAAAAACAGTACAGCAGCAAAAGAAATACTTTCTCCATGTGGTTTTAGAGTTACTCTCTCCTTTTATTTCCAGTGGCATCTCCCTCCCAAAAGAGCCAAACAACCATTCCCCAAGATGAAGCACTGAAATTCCAGAAGGAATGATAATCACAGTGGTCTGACATTGGCACTTAAGGCCTGCTTCTGATTTCAAGCCTGAAAAAAATAAATCAATTATTTACCAGAATTACGACCTACTTAGCAGATAATAGCCTGGGATCTCCTCCCTCCCCCCTTTACAAGCAACATTTTGCTAGAGAACAAAGCATTAAAAAGGAAAGTAAGTGGGAGTAGCTGGAACAGGGGCTGTCTGGAATGAGCTATCAACCACCAACAGCACCATCACATTAACAGCCCCGGGCAGTTCCCAGCAGGCAGGTGGTGATGGAACCAGCTCCCATTGTGTCAGGGACCACCGAGCCGAGCCTGCTCAGCCCTTTGCTCACTGCAGCATGCAAACAAGGAGCTTAAAAGCATCTTGTGCTCAGCCAAAGCAATGAGCAGGCCTGAATGCCCGTGACTGGCACCTGAATAATGGCCATGGAAACCCTGGCTATGAGATGCTCTGCATGAACTCACACTAAAATCTGTATTTTGACAGGAAAAAGAATCTACAAATCCAAGAACCACTAAGAGAAGCTCTAAGAAATGCCACCTACAGCTACAAAGAGAAAAACCTCAATTTTGAGAAAAAATCCAAAATCTTCAAGCCACAGAGCTTCCAAAAGCCCTTTGTGTGGGGCAATAGATAACAGAACTTTGTGCCCAAATGCATTACAAATACACATATGGTCTCAGCATCTTGACCAGACACCTTAGAAAGAATACAGACCTACCTGATTGTTTGGCCTTATTGAACTAGACAGAGGTGGGGAAATACAAATTCACATCAATCTGTATTGCACTGGAAGCTGGTTTCACCCCACCTACCCCCAAACAACTGATTTACGAATGGTGTCAACGTAAACTCCTTATATAGGGCAGCGGCATGTCCAGAAGCAAACAAGAATCTTAGATGGGATAAACTGCTTACTGGAAGGGGATCAATCTCTTGACAACAGAAGAAATCCTCAGTTATGCTCCCCTCATCAGAGGGAGAGGATTCAGGCCATGGTTTCTCACTTGACCAGACCATTTTGGAATGGAAAAAGATTAGCCAGGCACACATACTTACTCTGAACTGAGTAAATTGTACGTACAGCTGATCTTTGTGCCAGCAACAGAGCACACACCCAGAAGGATGGCTGCGCTCCTCCGTGCAGCACAGCTGTGGCCTGCTGGCTGCTTTAAAGCTCAGCTGCCTCATATCTTCATTCCTTTTATAGGAAATGTATTTATTTATTTTAATCTCGTCTTTCATATCGTGTTTGTAGGCAGTCAAATATTTTGAGTGAAAACTTCAGAGAAAAACCTAACCCTCTTTAAATGGAATAAACGTACAACCAGAAGCAAGTAAAACACAACAGGGGAAAAAGAAAGGAACACTTGTACATCAGCACTATATTTAGATACTGCTTTACTAGGACTTTTACAGAAACTTGGAAGATGTGTTGTGTTGATGCTTGGTCCAGCCCTAAAAAGCTTCAAGCAATTTGACACAGCCCTGAAATAGAAGTTCTGACGTTTTAGACTGCAAGCTGCACAGAGCAGATACTGTTCAACAGCACAGTAACTGTTTTCTACAAAACCTCTGCACACTGCTACATTTCCTGGATTAATGCTTCACTTTAATTTTCAGCAGCATTTTTAAACAACTTCACTGTCTGACAGCCTCATGCACTTCGATAGGTTTGAGATAACTGAAGAATTAGTGGGACAAGATTCCTGTCAATATTCCTACAGCAGAAAGACAGCAATACTACTTGTAAGTTGCTATGTGGGACTAGCTCTCCGATGTGCCAAGCAGGGTATCCATTCACATGAAGTGGAAAGCTGGTTCCTGCCCCAAGAGTGGGGTTTGGCCAGAATGGAAGACAGACCAAAAAAAGCCAACCTTAACCTGGGATTTGTTTTAATTCCTCGGAGTGGTGCATGCCACAGTACAGATTTTATATAGTTCGTAAAATGCACCCACTCAGCACTGCAGGCACGTATTTTTTTAACAAAAGCTCTGTGTGGCAATGGAAATCCTGTTCCGGATATCACTAACAAAAACCAACAACCATCGCCTTCAAGAGGCTCCTCTTCTGTCCCAAATACTAATTTCTTCTCCTAAAAATAAAAACATTAAATATAGAAAAGAAGAAAGGTATATTGGGAAGGTGAATTAAGAGGGGAGTACTGATATAGGACATGGAGTTGAATTTTTGGGACCACACTGGTGCCTCATAAGCCCAAGTAATGAAAATAAGACTTAGACACAAGCTACTGGAGCAAATTTTAGCCTAGATCATTGTCCAAGAAGCTTTCAATCAAAAAGAGTAGACTATAAAATCAACAGGTGTTAAAGATGCCACGGAGAACGACATCAAGTAGTAATGCAAGAAGCACAGTTCACACAAAAGAGATGACAAATCCTCTGGCACTTTGTTCCTCTTAATAATCACAACCGTTGAGGTTGTTCGTTTCACATCAGCAAAAGGGCTTGTGGACCACAAGTGGCTGGACACAGAAGGAGCTACAGGAAGTGAAACATGCCTCTTCTATTCTACAATAAAAATGGGCTGGAGCTCAGTACCAACTGATCATTTCATAAAAGGCAAGCCGTCTTTACCAGCAGCCTGGTAGAGATCAAAAATGATGGAATAGCCTCGTTTTTGTTTGTGGGTTTGTTTTTAACAGATGGAAATTAGAGAAGAGAAACAAACCAAGTATAACTCATTCCTTTTGCATATTACTCGTAAATGTAACAGCCAAGAAAAATCATGACGTTTCATAAGCACCTGCACTGATGTTCCATGTGTATTAATGAATCTTAACACAAAGATTTCATGAAGTTGAAGGCTGAATTCAGCAAGCAAGGTCAGAACTTCCTCGGTGAAGCCTGCGTACCCTTGTGCCCACCAACTACTCCTCAAAGATTAAAGAACTCAATCCTCAGTTCTATGTCAAGCAGATGGGGTCTCGACTTTGACTAGTATGCTGCTCTTCAGCAGGAGCATGAGGATCCAGACTATCCAACTCTTTTGCAAGATTAGGTACAGTTTCTCCTCTGCCTATGACTAGCAGCTGATGTTGACAAAAAAAAGCACAGCTGACCCTTTTCAAAGGGTGGCAGTACAACGGGCTGGACATCACATACACCAGATGTTAACCAAAGGGCTCGGTTGCTCAACCTTAGCCACTACCCCTATTCTCTCCTAATCACTACAGGACCTTACAACTGCAAAGTCCCTCTTCCAAAGCCTGGAGATGTACTCTTCAACTGAACCTGAAGTCGTGCACACCAGCTGTTCTGCCTCCAAGAGGCACAAAGGGTCACAGGAGCAAAGGCAGAGAGAGTCTCAGACCTGATGCGCTTTAGTAAAGTACCACCAAGTATTCCTGCTGCTGTTGTGTCTTGATTATGAGGATTTGAGCCTAACACAGGAGCCTCCTTCCATGGCTTAATCCCTCCCACAGGGAAGGATGAGCACCAACTGATAGGTCCCAGCCAAGAGCTGCCACGATTCCTATTCTGTAACTGCTTCTTGGAAACCAAGGTCCCCACGGGACCTGGCAAAAAGCCAAGGGTGAAACGCAAAATTTAGTGACAGCAGGATCTGCAGCACAGCAGTCTTGCGGCACACAGGCTTTTCTAAAGGGATTACTGGCTATCAGCCACTCTCAGAGGGGGCTCTTTACATGAGGCTGGCACTTCTCCCAGCAGAAGGTGTCGGGGATGACACAGACACTAGGTAACAGAGGCATAACAACCCAGCATGCACTCACTGTGGATGAATCCCCTTCGAGAGTCAGGCAAAAGCAGTTACAGCAACAGGAGGTCTTGTCAGACAACAGTATTAACTCTACAGCTACCAGCAATGCACCAAATGGTGCTGAACCCCAGAGCACCCCTTAAACACAAGGGCCTAGGCCCCTCATCCTCCATGCCCAGGCAGGCAAATGGCACAAGTGGAACTAGTATTCACCAGGGACCACCACGTCTTGGCATCTCAGGAACTAGTCTCACAAGGACATCATCAATTGACGCTATTTCTCACCAGATGTATGTAAAGAACCAGCAGATACTGCTGGCACATGGGAGCACAGGCAATCATGCTGTGCCTTATACTGGGGAATGTGGAGAGATGTGCACTAGCAGGCATTAATAAAGCTTGAGCATTCAAAAGACAGGTGTTTAAAATTCACTTCTCAGCAAAAACTTGGAATGACCATACTGCAATATGAGCTTCCCTCTGGATATACAATTTCTTATTCAAACCCAGACTCACCTTTCAGGCATATAAAAAGTACAGAAGTACAGTGTCCCTCTCCCAGTAACGGTATTTTCTCTCTGATCCGCCCTGTAGATAGGACAGGCTTGCCTCTCCCCATTGCTTCTCACTGACCAGGATGCAAAGGTTCTTCTTGTCTGGTATCTTCCAAGAACCTCAGACTTCTCTTGCTTAGTCCACAAGGTCTGCCAAGGCTGGAAAGTTTTTGTATGTGAATATTCCTATTTCACAGTCCCAAGCATTTTTGTAAAACAAGAAGAATGCTGCACCCTATAGCTGTACAGATGCCAGGATACTTGGTCTGCAACACAGCAGGTTGCCCTATTCAGCTTGGTAAGAAACTTTGAAGAGAACTCATCCAGTAAAGATTCTCATCTCTTTTGAATTCTGTTAATAATCCACTTTTTCTACTGAATGCCGTCCATACATGACTGAGATCCGAAGAATGCAACAGTGTGGGTCATGTACACAGCCCTCCACATCTGGAGGCCTGCAAACAATATGAGGTCAAGGCTGCATCGTGTGCCAGGAGGCTTTGGGCATCATGCAATCAGCTCAGCTAGTTTTGTGGTTTAGTGCCTAGCCTCAAAACACCACGTTCCCCTTTTGAACCTAGCAAAGCCAGCTCAACTAATAGGCCCAAATGCTGTGTATAAAATATATATTTAAGGGAAGCGAAAGGGGGGTAAGGGTGGGAAAGATGCCGTAAATAGAAGCCTTTATGTCAGGAGTTGCTCCACATCTAGTTGTTGGGTATCTTAAATCTCTCCCTCTTCACTGCCCATGGTTATTGAGTTCGATATAAGGGAAGGACGGAACCACCCCGGACAAGCCACTCCTGCTTACTTTCTTTAAATGTAACAGATTCCCATTTAGTTTCACCACGTGTAATTGAACACTAGCCCAAACCACTACTACAGTTACTTATTTTATATATTTTATTACTTAAAACACAATAACAGGTCTAGTCAAACCTATTTCCCTGTTCCCAGTGCTAGTCTTTCCCTCTGTTCTCAGGCCAGATACGAGAAGTATTATACACAATGACATTCAATGCCAAAAACTCTTCCATTCTTTAAATAGTAGAGCCCATGAGAGTGATCCTACAGAGCAAGGCTCTCGATCAGTGATGAAAAGAGCTCACACATGGAAAAAGAAGTGGTATTTCTTGCGGTGTCATTACTTGCAAGAAATAGAGCACAGACATCCTGCAGTACTATCCAGAAGAAACGGAAGAAAAGATTGAAGAAAAGGCTTGAAATAAAAGTTACAAAAAAGCAGTTACTTTAAAATGGAAACTCAAACAACTTTTTTCTGCACAAGCAAACAATCCCGATAATTTCTGAATGCTCCTTCAGTATTCCATCCAAAGGGTCAGGAATTCCTAGCTACAGAGATTTTTACTGCATTAGAGGCATTGAAACCTTTTTCCTCCTCACATGGGGAACATAGCTAACGTCAGCTGTGTAAGAGATTATACGTGCATGTGAGTTAACGCCTCTCCTGGCAGTAGTTAATGGATGATCCTGGTAACGTAAGAATTATATCAAAATTCTGCCACAAAGCTTAAAACTAACTTACAGGGAAATAGCTTTGCACCAAGTGAGCTAGAGCTGCAAATAAGGAAAACTAAAACTTAATTTAGGGTGAGCTTCTCTCTGCAGGGGTAGAAACAAAAATTTAAACCGAGGAGAAAAAGAAGAGTAGACGAGCTGGTGACAAACAGAGAAGACAATCCAAAGAGACAGGATGGCAAAAAGAAGGTGGCTTCTCTGAGAATGACAGCTGGAGAAAGGAAGTCCTGGCATGCAGGAAATCCAAGGCAGAAAGTTTCCACGCCTCCAGGACTGCTGGAAATTAGGAGTATTCCAGTAACTTAAATTCAATTGCTTGTAACATTACAGCTCTCTGAATGCAATCAGACTGCTCTAGAAACCGGCAAAACCTACCACTACTTCCAGAATCACTTGGGCAGTTCATTATTCACGAGAAGCAGTACAACGAACTTGTACTTCTCTGTATCTTGCATATATACAAAGTCAGACAAAAAAAGAGTCAGTGATTCACAGCAATCACTGAAAAAGTGTCTAGGAAACTCTTTTTCAAGGTTTGACAGTGTGGCACCACAGTTACTAAGACAATACAAGGCACGAAATCCTGCTGTACATCTAATCCCTTTGTATTTAGCCATCTGGGACAGCAATTCCTTTCATGTAATAGGGATGAGACCCAGTATTTTAGAAATGTGGTTGTTCGTCTAACGTCCAAGTTTTTCCATTACTATTTATCTTTCTAAAAGTATAGATGTGCTAAATTTATTATTTTATTCATTACTATCAGGAAACGTGACAGAAAGACAACAGCTAAGGAGATCAGGGTATTTTGTTCAGCAAGTGAACAGTTAGACTCTAGGAAGAACCAGATTAGTATCCAGCAATTCCCTGACCTATTCCATTTTTAAACTGAGATAATATCCACTTACGCTCAGAACTTTTACTTTAAAGTTAAAAAAATATTTTGAGATCTTTGGGCAAAAGCCAGCTATTACAAGTAACATTAAGTCAATTTTTCTTAGGCTAGCCCCTTGCTAGAAAGTACCTACACAACAAACCAATTTTCACAGCAGGGAGGGTTTGGTAAGTGAATGAGGATAGTCTACACAGCTAAGGACTGAATTATTCAACTGCAAAGAGGGGAAATTCCAAAACATCATTCAGAAACAGCTGTCTGAGACAAGGAAAATTAGACATCTTCAAGTTACTATAGAAACAAGCAAAATACACCACCACACACAACAGTAGAATTTCAGAATTACATAAATCCAAGACCCCCAAAATCTTACATGTGTCCCCATCATCACCAAGCCGCAATGCACTATTTTGCAGTCAAGCTCTTATTGATGCCATGTTTTCCTCCTCTTTTACCTTTCCTACTACCAATCCTTTAATCAAAGCTTCTGCAAGGGCACAGAGAAAAAACTGCATCAGTCACAAACTCATAATGTTTATAGTTTTCACCCCTACGCGCTTCCTTCAGCTGTGATTTCATTGATGCCAGTCCCAGCAGCTAGTCTTCGGACAAGCTTTTACAGTAATTGTCTTGGCATCTTCTTGAATGGTTATGTGTTATTATTTTGAGAGCTTACAGGTAGGAAGGTTATTGTTTGAGGGCATCTCTCTCTCATGCATCCTCCACTTCTCCTAGAATCATGCTCTGGAACACATCATCACATTCACTGTCAAGGTACTGCAACACAAGGAAGCTTAACAAAGACAAAGATGAAGCCAACTCCTGTATATATCCCACCACCATCCCTCCGCTCACACACAGGCTTTATAAAGACAATCTGGAGTCTCACTGTCTACATTATGCTGAAACCTGTTATGCACGCTTCCACAGGATGACATTTCAATTAAAGAAAAAATAAAAAATCCATAGGATGATGCTCTTTGACCTCCAGCACATACGACCAGACTGCTTGTTCAGCCTCAGTAGTTTCCACTGCTCCAGGAGCTCTCTATTTGCAGTGGGAAGGCAGCTGGGTCACTGCCATACCTCAGCAAGTCACAAATATACCTTCAGCCACTTGACACCAATCCCAATTATTTGATGTCTTTTTTTTTTGTTTTCTCCAATCAATCGTTCCCTTTAAGTCAAGTTCTGTGTTTTCCTGTTGTTAAGAACTGGGATTCACTGCTTTAGCCTGGCTTCCTCTAGGACACATGGGGAGGAGAGATAAGCCCTCTTTTTCAGTCATTGCTGACCACAGATAAGCACAGGGGCTTTATTATTTTCCACCTGGTATCTACCAGCAGAACACAAGCAAGGATAATCTGAAAACTTGACAGGTTGAGGAGTGGAAGAAGCAAATGCTTCTTCAGCAACTCTCAGCTTACTAACAAGGTTTAAGCAACTGGACATGTTATTTTAGGCTCAGGAAGTAACCGAATCTTGTAATTCTGCAGGAAAGAAAATTAGTTCTCCTTCCTAGCAAAACTGAGGGCAAATAGCTGATGTGCATAACCGTTCTTTGGAGAGCAACACGTACCAGCAGAGCTTTTTAAGCCAGCCTTTAGCCACGTTAATTCCCTTTAACACAAAGGAATTTGAAGACCACAGTCTAACAGATGAGGAAGCTTTGCAATCTCATCCTTTGCAGAGAGGCATTGGTAGCAACACTTGAAAGTGTCAAAGAGGGGACTGAGCAAAAGAGAAGAGGGGGAGGATTTAAAAATATACCGTACTTCTAGCGCTACAACAAATGCCAGGAAATTCCGGAGTCCTGCCTCTTATTTTGTCCCAAAATACAATGGTATGATTTAAGAAGGGTGTGTGAAAAGTTATTTGGTGCACCTTAACTGCATATGCTGTTGCCCACAGGCAGAGAAACTGTACTCCAAACAGCACAGCAGTGTAAAGTCTTGATTTCTTATCACCTCAAGCCATATTGGAGCAGATGCACTTTTAAAATTTGCTTTTGTTTTGAATCTGGTACCCATGTCACACTGCAGATCTTGCTAGAGAAAAGGTTGTCCCCTGGAATAAAAAAAGACAGCATTTTGAGAAATACACAAGCAGACTAACTTAATTCCTAAACCCATTTCAGCAACTGTGCTTCTCATTTATGCTCATGTGCCGCATTCTGCAATGCTTTTAAGTTGTCACCACATTCCTAAAGACAGTTATCAGCATGGCAATTGTCATTATAAAGCTGGAGTTCCATCTTTAGACTTAAAATGAAATAAGGTCTCAGAAGTGAGGCACAAGAAAACAAGCCTGTACTATCAAACATTTGGAAATTCTTAGTCAAACAGCTGAGACAATGTTTCCACACTGGAATAATGTGCTCTGTTCATCAAAATGCTGCCTAGTACTTTTTGTAGATTTTCTCTGTGTTACCGCTTCCAAGCTGGTTTCCCCTGCTAAATCAAATCCTATGTGGATGCTCGTCAGCACTGATTTTCAGCAGACAATCTACATTTCAGAGACATTTCTAATCTGAACTCTGGATGTGTTACCTATATGTAATGCACTGAAATATTTACTACCATCTTAAAAATTTACAGGTCTGGTCTCTGTCTCACAAACTGGCTTTTTTCCCAATGAAAAATTTGAGATATTTGCGGGCCAAGACAGAGAAATACGAAAGAGATCGTTACTAAAAAAGGTTCTTGTAATTAATTTGATAAAGTTCTTTCTACTGAAGCCAGTGAGACTATATGTCAGAACATATGGTTAGAAGAAAGACTAAAAACACTAGAAGAAACACTAAAAAGTCAGACACTAGTGCTTTGGAGCATGTTCTCCTTATGAGATGAAAAAGTCATTTGCAAAACAATCCAATTCAAAACACAACAAAACCACTCCTCCAGAAACACAAATGCACAAAGCAAGATGCTCTCAGTATGTACAAGCAAGCACAGCTAGATCTGCAGATCATTTGATCTACTTTGATTCTTTATAATATTTCTGTAAAATAAAGCACTTAAATAAGCAAATTCAAATATTTTGTTTAATCAATGCCTCCCAACAGCGTGCTACAACACTGCCTGTCAAATTAGGAAAAAAAAAAAAAGGAGACGGTATTTTATTTAAAATAGAATGAAGAAACACTCCTAATTAAAATAAGCAGGAAAGCACCCTTCAGTGAGGACAAGGAGTAACCCTGGGGCGAGTCATTGAAAACCAGTTTAGATCTGACAAGTTACACAGTATGCTCAGGGGCTACACAAGCAGTACACTCCGTGCACCATACACAGATAAGGAAGACCACACTGCACACACACCAGCGGATAACCTACACGACGCAATTAAATATTTAGGGAAACTAAGACCTGCATGAAGCTCTGCAAGAGCGCTTGTCTCCTTACACTGACTCTGGAAGAGAAGGTACACACCAGCCTCTGCACAGACTCTGCCCTGACTAAGGATGACTTTCACCTTCATGACAACATCTGCACGGGTAGCCGTGGCAGAGGAAGGTGTGATGCTCCAGGTGACCAAACCACTCCACATGAGTCTCGCACATTTAGCAAGTAGGAAAAAGTTTCGTAAGTCTC
Organism: Tauraco erythrolophus; assembly: GCF_009769465.1. NCBI lineage: Eukaryota > Metazoa > Chordata > Aves > Musophagiformes > Musophagidae > Tauraco > Tauraco erythrolophus. Next base: position 5,297,574 of record NC_141483.1, on the reverse strand, counting down.
AAAGACTTATAGGGTCAGAGCTCTTATGCTGACTGAACGAACAAATTTATATTATATGCATATGGATGACACTGGATGCCAAAACATCAGCATGTCAATGAATCAGATTGTGTATCTTTTCCTGAAACAATAGTTTCACAGGAGCTCATTTCATGCACTGCACAAAGGTGAGGAGAAAAGGCCTTACTGCTGAACCACAAAATTCTCTGCACGCAAATTAAAAAACTAACACACTCTGCAAGACATTTAAAACGTTTGATAATGTGTGCACAGCAAGCTGTAACATCAGAACTACATCTTTTACAGCACATGTAAAGGAGTGTTATCTGTCTTGCTTTCAGAATGTTATAAAACCAGATTTCCTAGGAAGGAGCCTCCCAACGTTGCTACAGTAAAGCAAGTAAGACCAGACTGCAACAGCTCCCCAAAAGAACACAGATAAGGACATTATGCATGCACAGAAATGGTGTCAGCCACCAGCTCGTACATGCATTTGTCTACAATTATAGCTTATTACGGCTGCAGTCATAACACAGTTATTCAATAAATTCTGAAGACATTAGCCTCCTGGAGAGTACGACGTAGTTTTTCAGCACCAGAAGAATGAGCTGCCTGAAGATTACTGCAGTGATAAAACCCTTTTTCCTTGTACATCACCTTACAGTGACAACAAGGGCAACAAGCTGAAGGGACAATGGACAAGCCACGAGTCTGTTTAAGAAGACATCTATAGAGAGAGAGGGCAGCAAAGAGATGGTTCTGAAAATGATTACCCCAGAGGCAACAGAGACCAAACAGGATGGATGCCAGTTCAAATGAAGAACCCTGCTTGATGACAGGTCCACGCATATTTCCAGATTACAAACCACTACAGGAGAAAAAGTGGCAGCATTACATGCTTTATATGCTGCTTCTCCGACACACAGAATCGAGAAATTATGTAGGTATTTCTACAGCCTTAGTTCTGACCACAGCAGAACTGCATTCCCAGAGAGGAGTGGACACAAAAGGCAGGAAGGAGCCGCTCCAGGCAGGAGGGGTCACAACTCGCCAGTCCAGTTGGACAGCGCTGTGGGAACACCACTCTGCTATACCAGCACAAGCAGTCTGGCCACTCGCTCAGAGACAAATCATGTTACTGAGGCCTTCCCAAAGTCAACTCATTTAATAAATCACCCTTGTCTCACACCAGTTTTCAGCTTCAGTATGAAGCCTGACCTAAGTGCTAAGATCGGACTGATAAAAAAATTCTACAGAAAAGTAAACCAAATACACAGATTTTCCATCAAGCTATTCCATTAATTTCCATTTATAAACCCAGCTTTGCAGCTACAAGAGGACATAGTCTCCTATGAAAAGGCACAACCTTGACAAAGGCACTTGCACCCTAAAATCAATCTACAGTTCTTTCACAAACAGATCTGTGTAGCTGACAGAGGAAATTCCATCTTGCTACATTGGGCAGAAAAGGGCTGAAGACCCAAAGACTTCACAGTGTGTATGGGGCAGGAAGAACCCTTCCTGTTGCTCCACATTGCAGCAGATAAAAATTCAGGAATTCCCCTGAATTAACCATCATCATAAGGGAACATACTGATTCCGTTGTAACAATTTAGCTTTAAAACATTCTGGAATCAGACTTAAATAAACGGTGTCATACTCTGCAGATCAATTTCTTTTGAGCAAAGAAGAGTTTATTTCTGTTATGTTCACATGCACAAATCAACACGTGAGACATGAACAGGATTTCAGAGCTGGTACCACAAGGCTTTTCCAAATCATCTAAATCTAAATCTGAGTTTCACACAGACAATGCTTCAAATACGCCAGGCAGAGCTTTGAAGAACCTTCTTTTTCAGGATTTCACCAGTGTACACGACACATTTAGATTTTTGAGTCTACAGTACATCCCCAGATACTTCAACTCATGCAGAAAAACCGTACTGGCCAAAACAAATTTATTGGCACTTTCTGGCCAGTATTTCAGCAGTTAAAGAATTAGGAATGTAAAGTGTGCTGGGGCTTGAACTCTGGGTGTGGTTACCACTAAATCGAAGGAAAGAAACAAGCCAATGCACGAACCACCTCATGTTTTGCTAGGGAGATAGAAACAAAACTAAAATTAAAACCAGAAAACTGTGGTAACAGATACCGTCATCTTGAGTGGCACTGACTCCAGATGTGCAAAAGTTTTAGAATTGACTGGGCACCTGAGGACAGTCAGCCATCATTCTGGTCCTGTTGATTAGTGATTTCTTGGCAGATGATGCATGAAGCTATCAGCAAAACCAAACATGATAAAAGAAAATTTCAGTTTCGTTTCATCTTCAGAGCTTTCAATGAATATCTGTTCAAGCAGTAATTTTCTCAAGCTTTATAAATCCAAACTACATTCATGTAATGAGGTGACAGTTTTTAAAACACAAGCACTCTGTCACACTTCATGTTATCCTTAGCTCACTCCTTCGTAACTGGAGATGGCACACTCTCTGCAGTACCTAAACACAAGGATTATAGACAGAAAGTCCTTCTGTTATCAAAGATGATTGCTCCTTCACCCCAGCCTTTACATAAAGAGCTTCTTGGCATCCCTATCACAACCAAAAACAATATTCTGTCACCCATACTCCTCTCTACTTCCCACCACTCTCCAGCCTTCCCTATCGAAACAAATAACGGAAGAACAAAGTTTGCCTGTACACTTTAATTTACAACAGATTCTGAACTGATCCAAGTGGCTGTTAATCAGAGCTGAACTTGCAGCCTCCGAGGCATTTTCTGTTGAGGAAGAAATAGACTTTCTTGTATAGAAGAATTGGCAGTTTTGATGTTCAGAATGTGTAATTAAAAATACACGTATTTCTAGGGTGGGTTTCTTATGAAAGGCTCAGAACTACCTCCACTAATCCCTTTGAAGGTGATGAACGTTTCCAAGTGACAGAGTACCACTGAGACAAGGCACAGAACTTTCGAAAAGCAAGTCAGACCCCAAAATCCTTCCTTAAAAAAAGAAATAACTGTTGTTCCAGACATGCACAACCTTGACAAAGGCACTTGCACCCTAAAATCAATCTACAGTTCTTTCACAAACAGATCTGTGTAGCTGACAGAGGAAATTCCATCTTGCTACATTGGGCAGAAAAGGGCTGAAGATCCAAAGGCTTCACAGTGTGTATGGGGCAGGAAGAACCCTTCCTGTTGCTCCACATTGCAGCAGATAAAAATTCAGGAATTCCCCCCAGTCCCCAAGGAAACAGCACCAGAGTGTTCGCCCCCCTCCCACCAGCTCCCTCCCCTCTCCAGCACCTGTAGCAGAGCATAAGTTTCTAAAGCACTGCTGAGCCATCAGCTGTGCCCACGAAGCAAGCAGACAGACAGCTTTTGTGCCTCTCTCTTCTGGCAGCTGCAGAGGAGAGGTGTGGGGGCGGGGAGGAGGGTGTTCTCCCCTAACACACTCAGGGAGAGCATCAGCAAGCATGGAAAAAGGGACTCAAGAAAACGGGGGAGGCAACGGAACAAGCACACAGATGCCCATGTATTGACGTCCTCTCCTTCCTTTCGGCTTGCAGTTATTTATTCTGAGGGCTAATTTTTAATGTTGGGGAAATTCCAAGTCCACCTAAGGCTGGAGAATTTAAAAAAGAAAAAGTGAAGCACGCTACAGCCTTGCTTGCCTGCAGCCTTTCTGGGACAAGGAGAGAAGAAAAGCCTGTCTGACAAAGCATCTTAGTCAGCCACAGAAATCCACAGCTTCCACCAGCCAGCCTTTGGCAAGATCCAGGTGACTAACAACTGGAGCAAGCCAAAGGTGCCCTATGTGGGCACCAGCATGCTGCCAGAGGACCTCAGTCCTGCCCGCAGCCAGCGTGCAGATACCATAACGGGGCATGCAACAGAACCCCATACCACAGGCAACAGGTGGATCACAACAAGTGGCTAGTTAAAAGCCAGAGAAGAGGAGCAGCAGCTGAACAGGTGAAAGCTCTCAGCAGAACCCATCTGGAATCCAATGCGACAAGTTCGGAGGGTGGTGGCAGCAGTAGGTGAATCTAAACAGCAGGAAAAGCTACAGTTTTCCCAGGAGCCAAGTCCTCCAAGTTCAGTCCTTAGAACATAAGAGAAAATGGTAAGCGTAAGTGTTGAAAGAGCTACCAGAGTAGCTGTGGGAGGGACAACGGGAGAAACACTGTAACATGCTTAGATAACATTTACAATTTGTGTTCCCTTTTCGAACTTTCTCTGCACCTTCCCCTGGTTCTCTGCATTCCTCTAGCTAAACAATCATTATCCCTCTGAAACCACACTCCTCTCAGGCACTGGCCCATCCTGCAATTTTCAAGCTAAGAACAGAGTTATACTCTACAGCACAACCCAGTTAATTAACACCAGGTCAGCTTTGACAGCACCTTCTGGTTTTTAGTGCTGTCAGCTGGTCCACCAGCTGTTTTCTGCATATACCCTTGCAAACTGAAGAGGCCGGCCACACAGCAGAAGTTTGAGCACTAAACTCTTGGATTAACAGGGGTTAGATGGGGCAAATACATAGCAGCAGCACTCTGAGGAAGTCAAAAATGGAAGCAGAGCTGCGTGGAGGCCAGAGTGCAAGAGCAACCCAAATGGTATTTCTCAAACTCTTACCACATTCACAAACATACAAGTAGTGGCTGAAATAGGCTGAAACACCTAAAAATATACACAGGTAAATTTCTCTAACATTGACTTAATTACAGTTAAACACTGCTATACATCCACTCCACCAACTGAAGTCATAAGAAAACAGGAAATAAACAGGAAAGTCATCCAATTTTTCCACCTACCCTTCTTGCATCACTTTATCAAGCCCAGACTCTGCAGCATCCAAGTCACTGCCACATTCCATGCAATTCCACCAAACTTCACTCAGTAGTTCACGTGCACAGGCATGAGACCACTTCTTCCAGTAACACGAGTTCCACTTTGGAACAAAAGGCTTAAAGTACTGATCCATATAACTTATTTTCTCCCTCTAGCTATTACAGAGGAGATACTATACAACTGCTGGAGGTGTCTCATTCATACAGATTTTAAAAAAAAAAAAAAAAAAAAAAAAAGCCATGCCCAGCATGCTTCAGGAAAGTCATCCGAACCAAAGTTAACTGGAACAAGTGAACCCAGCCAGAGCTCTGGAGTGCTGTTGGCTGTTCCTAACGAAGAGAGCTGCCATGGGGCGGAGTTCACATACACCCACCAGCAGTTCCGGCATGGATTTGGTCTCCCTTTGCGTAAGTAAAGTTCAAACCAATCTACAAAGGAAATCATCATCATCTTCCATGAGAAAATGATACAAGTGGAAAAGGCAAAGCACATTGCCCCATTTTCTTCCGCTGTACTGTCCCAATCTAAAGGGATTCCATTCAATTCAGGCTTTCTCGTATTGCCGTGCAACAAGACTCTGTGTGGTCAGAAGACAAATTGCCTTTTACCATCCTCAGCAAGACGATCAGTAAGACAGGAGCTGAGAAAGGCTGGGCTCCATCATGCTTCAGAAGAACCTCGTTTACCAGTTCTAGGTAAGTAGGCTTCACTGCTCCAACAGCTACTCACCTAAGCACCTGCTGTTCACGGATGGCATAAGAGGGGTCTAGAGATTCTCCTTTCTGGCTCTTCATTTTCATTCAACCTCAAGAATTTCCTGCTGAAGATACTCCATCCAACATCCACTGAAAGCTTTGGCATGGAAGGAATTACAAGATAAACCACCTGAACTGGTAGGATGTCTCTTTATTTGGCATCCTTTATTGAGTTTTGTGGTAACCCCAAGCCTTCAACCTTGCCAATCAGCAACACGATGCCTCCTAAAACGCTCTCACAGGCAGAGAGGCTTTTGTTGTGGCCATCTTACCTCTTTCTGTCCACTGCCACGCAAATAGTAACCCTACTGGTGTGCCACAAAACTGCACATCTCCCACCCACATTTACACAGCAGCAATCAACAAACACGGCCCAGAATGGCGCTCTCCCTATGCAGATACAGCTAATGCAGTCATCTCTCCTCCACCCCTTCTGCTCTCAAATGACTGAATGACAATACAGAAGCAGTGCTCACTGCTCACAGCCACAGAAAACCCAGGGCCTCTGCAACCTATAAGCAATATGTGAATATAAATGACATCCCATCCAAAACTCGTACTGTAGTCAAGGGAAGACAAGTGGTTCTAAACCTTCTTTTAAAAAAGAAACAAAAATCAAAACAAACAACAAACCCAACACAGGACAGACCACAGCTGCCCTACTTTTAGGCCTTCCTCTCCCTACCAGGAGTTCAAGATGAGCCCCTGGTAACCTCTGAGAAAAGCAGCTCCTTCACCTTGACAAGCCACTAGCTGTTCTGGGGGGCTGCCCCATGAAAGCAGGAGGTTCTTTATTTACAGTTTCTTCCCTCCCCTTCCCACCAGTTATTTGTGAGGGATTATGTTTCCTGTTTTCACTGCTCTGCCTCCATTTGTCATTCATCACAGCCATTAAAGTAGGAGGGAAGCGCAGGGGAGCAGACCAACAGAAAGCAAATCTTCACGGTTCAACGAGCAAGGGATTAAATGTCACCTCTTCCCCACCCCCCACCTTTCCTGCACACCCTCCAAGATGTTACCTAAATATGGCTTACCCTCCAGCATATACCCAGATTCTGACAGCTTTGACAGGTCAGACATTTCAGGATGGATCAGACAGACAACATACTCATCCTGGTCAGTGCCAGCTACTTACCCTCCCTCTGGCTGGTCCATTTCGGATCATGAACAACTTGTTCAGGAAAACCCCTGCCTAAATCTTGTAGCTAGAAATGGTGCCACAGCAGTGTTTAGAGATGGAAGCAGAGCAATATAACCCAGATGCTCTTTTTTGTTATGCTGTTGATTTGCAGATGCTGTCTCCCCACCACCTCAGTACTGAGTGCCCAATTTTCAGGAAAATGTAGTCAGAAAGAGAGGAGAAAGAAAAATAAGTCCTGGCAACAATTTAGAAGGATGCAGTCCACAGAACTACTGCCTTTTCTTTAAGCCTTTGCTTATACATTCCATAGCAGCAGTCTCACAAACCTTCTTGATTAAGGTTGTCCTTACTGAGTAACTCAGATGCAGTATAGTTGCTACAACCATACTGTTACTCAGTACAGCTGCAGCTCTTCTGCAACTTATAGGAGAAGTACTGTGACCCCTGGGGACAATAAACACATGTGGTATCAAAGTGTCAAGGTTTAACCCCAGCCAGCAACTGAGCACCATGCAGCCGCTCACTCACTCCTCCCCCTGGATGGGATGAAGAGGAGAAAATACAACAAAAAGCTCAAGGGTCAAGACAAGGACAGGGAGGGATCACCCACCAATTATGGTCACAGGCAAAACAGACTCGACCTGGGGAAAAAATCAATGCCATTCTTTAACAATCACATCAGAGAAGGACAATGAGAAACAAAGCCAGATCTTAAAAACATTTCCCCCCTACCCCTCCCTTCTTCCCAGTTCTACCACCTCCCCTCCAGCGGCACAGTGAATGGAGGTTGCAGTCCATCCGTCACATGTTGCTTCTGCTGCTCCTTCCTTCTCAGGGGTAGGACTCCTCACACCCTTCCCCTGCTCCAGCGTGGGGTCCTTTTCCACAGGAGACAGTTCTCCACAACCTGCTCCAATGTGAGTCCTTCCCACAGGCTGCAGTTCTTCACAAACTGCTGCAGCATGGATCCCTCCCGTGGGGTGCAGTCCTTCACCAACAGACTGCTCCAGCACAGGCTTCTCACAGAGTCACAGCCTTCTTCAAGTGCAGCCACCTGCTCCAGCATGGGGTCCTCCGTGGCTGCAGGTCTTTATAGACTGCTCCACCGTTCATCTCCATGGGCTGCAGGGGTACAGCCTGCCATCTCACCACAGACTGCAGAGGAATCTCTGCTCTGATGCACCTTCTGCCTCTCCTTCTTCACTGACCTTGGTGTCTGCAGAGTTGCTTCTCTCACATCTCTCTTTCCTCTTCCTGCTGTAGCTGTGCTGGGCCCAACCAGCCCAACCAGCTCTGGCGGCCCCGATGAGCTGAGCTCTGCCCAGCAGGCACCCCAGGAGTGGGGAGCCTGGGAGCACTTCAAGCTGTGCTGCCACCCCCCTCGTCAGGCAAAACACAGGGGGAGTGCCAGCTCAGACAGGTACAAGGAGTATAAACAGACCACCAGACAGTGAAAACCTGGGCAACGCTGTCGCAAGGACACTGAAAGTTCCTAGGCTTCACCAGTACACCACAGCACAACACAGTTGCATTCCTTTGCTGAGTAAGTACACCAGCTTCTCTCACTGATCTTACAACAGAATGTCTAGAGACCTATCTGGAAGGCTTTAAAATTTAGGGGAAGATCTGGCAGGAACTTGCTGGTTAGTAAGTCAATCTGAAACACAAATTAGCTTCATTGTAAGTGCACCTTTCCAACCAGTCAAAAAATACACCACAAAAAAAAAAAGAAACCAAACAAAAAAATCAACGCACTCTCACAAAAAAAAGCGCAACATACAGATCTGCCTTTGGAGAACTGTAAATAAGAAAAGCCGGTTAGTCTAGAAGTCAATCCTGTAGCACAGGAAAACTGGATTTTTTTTTTTTATTCTTGTCTCCTTTATTATTGCCAGCTAGAGGCTGGGTTGATTTCTTAAGTAAACTGAGGGAGAATAGACTGGACTTCCCTGAAATATTTCGCCACCACATTATTTCTGTATTGCAAAGTATCATTCAATTAACAACAGTTACAGGCAAAAGAAGTGTTGCTTGCATTGTAGTAAACAAATAAACGTCAAAACCCTGGCTTCTACTGTGCTAGGTGCTGTAGAAACATTGGGAGAGAAAGACAAAGACAGAAGAGCTTCCTAGTAAGGAGTCTGGTAATGAGACACCAACTACTTTATAGCTTCAGTCCGTTTACAGGCATTAGTAATTAAAAAATAGCTGGTTGGTTGACTACACAGAAGAAGCTGTGGTCACCAGTATGGTTCTTTATCATCCAGGTAACTGTGGAATAAGTCAACAAAAAGGCAGTGATAATGGAAAGACATGATAGTTAGGTGAATTTAACTAGCTTTTCTCTTAAGTTCCTATCCACTGCAGAGCTCTAGCAGAACTGGTGAAAACGACAAAGGTTAAACCATACTTATCTCACCACCACAGAGATGAGCCACGATGAAGCTTATTTAGCATTGATGTTACCACCTCACTTCACAGATGAGATGTATGTAGCAGAGACTGGTTTAGAGGTTAAGTTCTAGAACTAAGAACAAAAGTTCAGGGTTGAGATCCCAGGCCTATCATCTGTAGATGATCTTGGACACTTTATTTGGTTTTGCTGGATGAACAGGCTATCAGTAGTTTAACTTACACACGTTTCTGAAACACCTGCAGATCCCAAGAGCAGGTAAGCTCATACCATCACAATAGTGCAAAAGAAGATTTGGAAATAAAAATCCAGTTTTAATAGTGTGTATCCTTCCTCTTTCGTGCAGAAAATCTTAGCCTGAGTTTTCTCCTCCTCACTCTCCAGACTAACACAGGATCCTCATAGGTAATTTTTTAAGCCAACCTCCAAAACAGTACTTTGTAATGTCAGAATGACAAGTTACCCTTTTAAAAGTAAATAACTAACTCTACTCACAAGTTTCACATACATTTTGATTTAATTGAAACTATATTTCAATATACTTGAAACAAAACCCAAGATTTTTTGAAGACGGGACTCCCAACGTTTGAAACACTATTCCTTTCTACAGGCCCGTTTCTCTGAAAAACATTCACCTACACAATTTTTGCTTTATCAGGAACTTGCTACATTCCAAAGGGCTGCGCTCAAGGTTGTAACGTTCTTTTCCAGGCATTTTGCTGACTATTTCACTGCCAAATACAACCCTTTGCAGGACACACTTGTTTGCAAGAACTCAAAACCTCAGACGTTACAACAGGGCTGCAACAGCATGCTGATGGGAAGAAGCAGACGACTGTTTACTTCAATCAAAGGGAAAAAAGTGTGTCACTTTGTGTATATTTAAAACCAAGAATTAATAATTGACGTTTGCCTTCACACAGTCCTTTGATCCCAAAGCAAAACAAAACTAAAGGGATACACACAGTAGCACAGCTGCCCCTGGGGTGAGCCACTAGACAACTGCATACTGTGCAAGGTGGAGAAGAGAAGAACAGGCAGGAGAACGTGAGTTTGCCCTTGTAACAGGGAAATAACTTCTTCCGAGTCCTCACAGAGCAGCCAGACTTTCTGAGTATTTTCTGAGAGACCAAGTTGTAGACAGCACGATGGTAAACTGTATAAGTGGTTTGCTACTCTTAGTTTTCCCCTATAAATAGCAACCCCTCCCCGCTGCCTACAGCACTGCCTGACATCTCCCAGGCATACTTGGTATGCATACAGAGATATGACAGAATTTGACAGCAACAGGTTTCATTTGGAACCGTCTTCAAGGACATATTAAACGAGGCAGTCAAACCCACTTAAATACCCAACAGTGTATCAGAAGAAATCTGTTAAAAGGATTATTCTACATCCTAGTTGATTTCTGCAACAGTTGTATTTGTTGCAAAAGCCCTTTAAAGGAATCCGAGATAAGGAAATCACCTTGGGGCTGAGGCCTGGTAGAGCACGTCCACAACATTCATGAGCCTGCGAGAAGAAACCAGCTATTTTAAAAAGAGGTTTGGCAGAAGAGAACCAGACCCATCTCTGTTGAGTTGTTCAAACTGCCTCAGATATTAATCCTATTTCAGGAATATAGGGAGTGCTCTGGGCACAATGAGTCAGCAGGGTGGGGCATTTTTTTCCATGTTTGTGGACTGAACAGGAACAGAAAGAGCAAAAGAAGCTGGGAGCTAGGAATCTAGCACCTGGCTGCTATACAGGCAGGAATTCAGCAGGGTTAAGCCAGAAAAGCTCACAAATCTGTGCAGAACCAGCACTACAGATGAAAACAGAAGTCTCATCTGGGAGTCAAGTAAACATCCTAAATAAAATTGAAAGGAGAAACTGTAAAGATGTTTCAATGCTATAAGTTACCTGTATTTTCTCCTGATGACCCGTGTCCCTACTTGTTCTAGACGAAGCTTTTTAAGCAAATCACACTATTTGACATAAGTCTTCGTTGCACTATTAGGCCAGGACAACGACATTTTATATTTCAAAGCAAACGACTGTAAGAAGGCCTAGCAGTAACTTCTCAAACTCTCCTTCCCCAAACACACTCATCAAGGGAAAACATTCACATACTACGTAGTTATAAGATGTGATATTGCAGATGCCTCGTTACAGTAATTACATCATAAAAACTAAGATGAAATCTTAGCCCATGAACACTCACACATACACTCCTAGAAACCAAATGCAAGTTACTTAAGGACACCCTAAGTGTCCACACTCTCCTCTAAAAGCTGTGCTGACCTGACATCCACAGTCCTCCTTCCAGATGATCTATGACCTTAACAATCTTTTAGCAGAAGCTGGAGACTTTTTTTAGTCTTAGCAAAAAGGGATAATTTTATCTTCTTTTCCATTTTCTCCTAGTCATAAACAGTCAATGTATTTGCTGCTGTATTAATTAAAAACATGAAGTACTTACACAGGCCACCAAAAGAGGAGTCAGTCACAGGGACTAGGATGTCATCTGGTCTGTCTCGCAAACAATACTGACTGTAAATATATCTTTACCCCCATTTCCAGTCCTAGCATTCTATTTAGATTTATTCTACAAAACAGACTCTGTTTCAAACATCAGCAAGCCCTCAGGCTGCCTTTTCTTCCCTCCCTCAACAGCAGAAACAAAGCATCTGACTAGGGAAGAAGTACTCTGCCCAAAGGATACCCCAAATCTCTTCCTGAAATCCCAGAGCAGCCAGCTAATCAGAACTGAAATTGCTGAAGTTAAACATGACTTCTCAGCATTAATGTTCTCATTGTTATTTGAATTAACAACCTCAGAGTCCCGACAGACCGGGGGTTTAAGCATACATTGTCTTTCGTGGCATTATACTCTCTCCCCTCCAATACCAACCAATCAGCTGCTGCTCCAACACAAACATTTGTGGGGAGGATGGATGGGATCCATAGTTAGAGGGGTTTTGTGTTTTGGTTTGGGGAGTTTTGTGATTTTTGTTTGGTTTTGGCTTGGAAAAAAAACAAAACCACCCCACAGATATACTCCCTGATCCAGTTCTCAGCGTGAACCTACAAATGAACAGTTGTTGGCACAACTGACAGGGCAGCATGCCACAGCATGAAGCATTATCACCAAAGACAACTTAAATCAAGACTTAGCCTCAAGGGGCATAATACAAAATACTGGAAGACATATACAAACACATGTTGTAAGGCAGGGCAGCCCTTGCTTCAAATTTTAAACAAATAACAACCAAAACCAAAAAAAAAACCAAACAAACAACCCCGAACTAAAAAGTGGAAAAAACAGAGATCAACACATAAGCAGAACCAATCGCAGCCATAGGTAGGCAAATGCAACCCAAATTTTGAACTTAATTATTTAGAGGGGAAACTGAATGAGGTAATAGGAACACAGAACTAAGAAAGAAAGAAATAAGTAGCAGAAGAAAGTATATGAATTGTAGAAATCAGTGAAAGGGCAACCCTCCAGCAACAGAATTGAGTTTTTTTCATTCTGTTTTTTCTTTTTTACAGTATTTCCTTTAAAAGTTATATATGGATATAAACTCATTTTCTAAAGACGCACATATAGAGGAAGTTAATCTACTTTCCAGCTAAAAGAAGTGTGGTCCAGGAGAAAGGCACCAAATTGGATTCTAGGACACTAGGGCTCACCAAAATTCAGCCAGAAGCCTGAGCTTCCGCATCTCTAAAAATTGAGTTGCATACTTCCTTGTTAAAACACTTGGAAATTTATTTATGCAAATCACTATATAAGATAAAAGCTTGTTATAAATCCAAGGCTGTTTTTCTTCTAAAGTTCACTTTTCATTCTTTACATGTGTTTGAAAAAGAAACTTGCAAATGACTTGTTTCCTTACAAAGAAAAAACCACAACCACAAAACAACCAACTATCAAATACAATTAAAAAAGCCTATTTGCAATTTGCATGAGCCCTACATGGCAAGTGCCCATTAATGAGAAAAACAGTTTTAGCATTGGAATGTTTCCTTAACCAGCTGCTGATCTAAATATACAAAAAAAAGTCTGTTACAAAGTTTATGTGGAGCTTTATAAGGGTGCTTGTATCTTTGCATCAGTGCATATTTGCATATACATTGAAATCAGTCTGAAACACCTACATACAAAATAAAAGATTTAAGTTAGAAAATTCTTCCTCTTCAGATTTTTTTTTTTGTGCACACATATTCAGAACACATTTACATAACAGAAAATCAAGTCTCCTTCCTTGCTTTAAGTGGAGATACTGAGATTTCATACAAGTACTGAACTGGAGGACAGGCACCAACTGTGGAAAGATGCATAACCCTTTATCTGCAGTATAAATTTTAATACGTTTACATATCGAGCACGACAAGTAGAGCTTAGATCATATCAGTATGTGTTTTAGTTTGACCTGATGGTAAGACCACAAATTATGTATAGGTCAGTGCTCAAGCCTGAATAAATTTGGGGTGCTCAAGGTCAGGGCTAGGGCATGTTTGCTGAACACAAACATGACAGGTCAGCCACATCCAAACAGCTAAGATCACACCACGGTGCAACGACTTAAGTCTGTCGCAGGGGACTGCTTGGCTGAAAGGAAGGCATCTTCTTCTGTTGTCTCAAATACTCTAAAAACATAACAGACATATTTTTCTCTCCATGCATCCTAAAAAAAACCACCCTACCTGACCAAAATTCAGTCCTACCTCAGAGGACTGGACAAATCAAAAAAGTATAGCTGATGTTTTGATGTAAACATCATTTTATCACTTTCTCTTGCTTTTTTGCTCCTAAGATGGCAGAGGCAGAGTGGTGCTAAAAGAATCATTAAATAAAGCAAAAATGCTTTCCAAACTGCATTAGTGTTTCCAAAGCACCCGTCCAGGAAGCATGACAGATGTAAATGGACAGCTATCACAGTTCTCCAAAAAGTAAGAGAAACTTTAAAACAGAACCATGTTTTTGAACTGCCTGCCCAGTACAGCTCACAGACAGCTCTCATCTGCAATATTGCTACTGAAACTGGACAGCATAAGCTGCATGCATGTACGTTTCAAAACATTAATAACCTAGGCCTGTGAAAACCCCATCAGCTCTTTTGAAGTCAGATCAAGCTCACACTTCAAAATCAAGATATCTTGATTTTGAGATATTCTGGTTCAGGCAGTTATACAGAAACATACAGCTAGTGCTGTGGAGCTTTCGTCACAGCAAAAGAGTCACCAGAAATCCTCTGACATCAGCAAATCATGTATGAAGTCTTTCCTGAGATACTATTACAGTTCTCGAGAGTAGCCATTGCTGTGTCCAACTGTTAAACAAACAAAAACAATAATCCAAGCAAAAAAAAAAATTCAAAAATTCATTAAGCTCTCTCATTCCTTCCTTGATAGTTATCCCAAACTCTACCTCTTTTCCATAAGAGTAGTATTTTTTTCCTAAGGAGAACCCTGACCCTTTTGGCAATACAGGAAAACCCTGGTGATGGTAAGTTGACTTCAGTGATGCAACTGCAGGGTAAGAATTCATATTCTTACTACCTTACCAGGTGGATTTTACTGGAGGTGTCCTTCAGTGCTCCACTCCCCTGGGCGCACTCCAAAGGCTCCCTTTGAAGCTGAGTTCGGTGCACCAATATCTGCCTGCCCTCCACAGCACAGGTCTAGGCACCCGCTTCTTCTAGGCACAGCCAGTTCTTTGTTTACCTTAGGGAGTGTTAGATTTTCTCCTCTGCTGGGGTAACCATTATCTCACCCATTCACTTGCCTAGTGGAAATTTTCAGTACAACAACAGAATTTTTCAGTGGTGAGAGACAATGAACAAACAGGAGTATACAGATAAAATTGATGTCAAATTTCAGACATTGCCATGGAGCTCTCAAGCTAATAGTGAGGTGTCCTAAAAGAAACATTGTGATACTATCAATCACCTACTAAAACTCTGCTGAGATGAGATTGGCTGAGATGTACCCCTCACTCTGAGGTGGAGGCTGCAAGAGGACCTTCTGTCTCCTACATCTTCCTGGGATACATGTCCCCCCCCCACCTTAATACTACCTCCTTCCAAAACTTCCAGATTTTACAGTTCCATTCCAGGGTGTTGCCCACTCCTACCCCTGGCAAGATTGACAAGTGCTACTACTGGAGGAAAAGCAAGATCATCTTCTCTTCCCTAATACTGAAGCAGAGAGGGATTGGCATCAACTTGAAGTTTCTGGCATGGTTTCATGGCAACCAGCACTCCAGTAGCTCCAAATCTTTGGTTTGCTTTGACCATCAGTTTACTAATATAAAGTTATTTCACTCAGTGCATACAGAAGTTGCAATATCAATTTAGACTAGAAAGAGTCCAAGTGATGTATAAATCCTATGTATATATTTCTATACAAAGCAGTGTGGTTTCTCAACAACTGCAAAGGGAAAGGCTTATGGGTTTGCGTAAATCCTCAGCTGTGCTCAGGAGGACCTTCAAGAAATCCAGCAAACCAAAGTGAGGAAGCGCCTCCCCAAAGACTAAATGGCTGCAGGTACAGGTCCGCATTCTCTGGGCTATGTGTTCAAACATCACTTAGTGGAAAAGTGGAAAGTGGAAAATTTTCTTCAGTATGCCCTGATCTAAATTCATAAGCTCTGAGAGCCCCTGCACTCACATGAAGCAGAACCTAGTCCTCATCTGAACGATAAGAGCATCAGACCGTGCAAACAATCTCAATATTGCAATCAGCCTCTCATTACTGTCATTCAGTACAGATCAATTCAGCAAGACAGCCAGGCCTGTAGCTCAATACTACACCCGAAATAACAAAAGAAAACCGGGGAATTTTCTTGATCCCTATCATCAGGAAAGAGCATGGGGACCATCGGTCACATCTGCCAAAGGCCTTCGTGCTGGAAAAAAGTGAACTGTTGCGTAAGTGTAAGACGGCAAGTGGTTCCAATGCTCCCTGTTGAGGTGAGCACAGGCTGGCTCTTCTGAAGATACTTGAGAACTAAACACATAGTCCCCTTTCTCCCACACCAGAGCCCTCCACCTAATCAGATACATGCTTATCATGCAGTTGTTAGCTACATCTGCCTTTTGGGTCTCACTACAATCACACGTCTCCTAGGAAAGAGGGCCACAGCCCCATGGATGCATTCAAACTAGTTACATCAGCATGATTCGCAGCACACTTCATTCCTATGGGTAAGTTCCTTAGGAAAGAAGCTAGCAGAGAAAAGGCTGAACATAAGGTTCACTCAAATAATTATTCAGGTGATTGTTAGCCCCAACATTTTGCTGGTGTTAAGTGTGCTAGTTTTCTGTCATAGTCAGCAGCAGCTCTTGGAGGCCTTTGAGGAGCATGCTTATGTGAGCTGAGAGTTAGAGAGATATTTGGTTCAGCAAGTTAAGAAGCCAAGAGCACCTTGAGACAGTACTCTGGACTTGGCTAAACCATTCTCCTCCTGATACCCATCTACCTCATATCAATATTAGACTAAAGAAATAGCGTATGTCCCAAGGCTGAAGAACGTATTTTCCTCAAGACTACAGCTTGTCTTGTTTTCTTTTCCTCTTTGCAATTCAGATTTCACTCATCAGCTTTTTACTGAAGAAAAACAAGAAAAAGAAAAACAAGGAACAGCCTGTGAGATGTGCTGCTCTTCACCGCAGTCTCTGGTGTGGTGCAGGCTGCACACCACCCATACAAGGCACCTTTAATCACAGCTAAGCACTGGGCTTGGTATCTACCACAATTAATCCTAGACAGGAGAAGTGCAATAGAAGTTTACAACAGGATGTTCTCTGCTGGTTAATTCACAAACTCAAGTAATTAGTACAATTAGCAAAGACAAATATATTCATCCAAATACCACTATTTCCTCAAAGACAATGATAGAATGTTGCCAGATTGAGGCATTACTATGTTTTCCTAGAGTGATAACAGTGATTTCATCCCTATCAGACTGAGAGGTCCAATGACCACCTCAAGAGAACATAAAGCAGAAGTATACAAGACACCCAGGGAAGGGAAGGGAACTCCCACACTCAAATATTCAACCTAGAAGGATTCAAACAAAGGAGACAGTCTGCAGAAGAGGTGAAGGGCAAGGACGGGAGGAACACACAGAGGTCTTCCAACGGTGACCAACTCATCTTCTCAGCATACTGTTTTCTGAAACTTCGTGTGGTAATGTCACTGCTGACCATTATAAAAAAAAAAAAAAATCAGGAACAGAGATAGGTTAGCAGGGAGCAAAAATGAAGATTGCTATGAACCGAGGCAGTTGGACGCTAACAGTCGCATAAATGCGCTTTTCTGTGCCTTGGCTCACGCTAAGCACCATAATCTAATCTCTTTTGGGAAGCCCTGAGCCCAGCCAGGCTGACAGGCCATTACTGTCTTCCTGGGCAAAATCATCCCGCGCTCCGTAATTGCAGACTGCAGCAGATACAGTTCTCTGCGTGTGTATGTTACACCTCCCTAGTGACAACAGACCAATCACATTTACTTTTTAGCAGCTCAGACACGTTTGAAGCCTGATGCTCCAGGGAATGAGGCATTTTTCTTCAGAACAGATTATTCTAGGAAGCTGCTGGCCCATTTTCAAAGAACACACAGATATGACTGTAGGTAAGTGAGAGGACTGTAGGTAACTGAGGGGTTTGTTGCTTTTTTGTGTTTTTTTGAGTGGGTTTGGGTTTTGCTTTTTTAAACTATCCTAAAAACTAGAGCTTGCTTCAGCCTCACCCATATCATGGGTTAAAACAGGCACTCCTGATCTAGCTTTACAGCCAAGGGAGTATATAATTCCTGATAACATAATAGCTGGCATTTATCCCATCAGAGAAGTAGCTGCATTTCAGTGTTGAGCATAGAATATTCTAAAGTACTTAAGAAGAAATAAACAGACGCAGTGAGCCAGGGCTGCACAGTGCACTTCTACACACATCAAGAACAGGTCACAAACACAGAGGAGTTGCCAAATCCAAACATACGAGTTGCTCACTATTAAGTAACTACTGCAAATCCTGCCTTCTTAGATTTCAGATAATGCTGTGTGATCCACAGCAGCCTGCTACAGTTCTTACCATCCTGTTGTCACAGATCAATCTGCAAGAAAATTGGGGCTTTTTGGATAATTCAGAGTGAGACCTAACCTATGCAGAAGCTCCAAGAGAGGATGGGACACCAAAAACCAGAAGCAACAAGGATTGGTGAAGGCTGCAAATAACGAAATGACAGAAGGCAGCAACTAGGCAAAGGGTCTGCCATACCAACAGGCACTATTCAGTAGTATAAACCAATAGACTGAACTTCACTAATTCACTCTTCCTACAGGGCAATCATTGTGGATTCTCACACACATACTCCTCCTGTATTCATGTAGCCACGAGCAACTAACTCAGCTCCAGCTGCCACGTTTGGGCAGAGCTTTCTCTGAAACAGAGATTCCAATTACATTTGCAGTAATCTGATTACTACATCAGCCGTAACTTGGTTAAGAAAGGGTCTGAGAGATACCATTTTGGCAGCTGAGAAGAAGACAAAAGAGAGACATGCTTTTGTTATCTTAGTAACAGGAAGATTTGCAAACTGCAACCAGATTCGGTGACAGAAATACATCATGCTGGCCCTACGTGGGACAGTTTCACTGTTTAAAACTCATACAGTACAACTTAAAACAATTCTAGTTATGGATTTGTAAAACTGCCTCAGCAGTAAGACAGACCAACATTCAAGGATTTACTTACAGTTTAAAATACATGTGATGTGAAAGCAACCATAAAGATATGAACAGGAAAGCAATCCACCTTGTTATGAGTGAGCCGGCCAAAACCTGCTTTGTAACTTACAACACTCAAATTGTTGTTTTGGAAGTACTTCATTCACATGCAGTTCACCAAAACGAATCCACACCAGCATTTCTGTTGTCACTTGCAGTCTAACCCTCTATCTGCACAGCAAAGTTGCCATTCAACTTGTACCAGAACATCATTTCTTTTCCTACATGTGCCAGCAAGAGATTACTAAGTCACTGATACTTCACCAGGGAAAGACTGGATCAGGTCCTTATTATTCTTTCCATGCTTATCTGACTGGGCAGAACAAATCGAAGAGGAGACAGTCAAAACAACCTGCTTGGTTTCTCTGAGCGAAAGCAAGCTCCAGATAAGCTGTGCCTCCAATCAACAGTCTGATTTTCATGAACAGCAATATGCTTCCCTTGGTAACTGAAATGGAGCAATTCCCCTCAAACAGCTTGCCAAGCCTCACCTCATTAACCTTTATGGACTGACCTCCAAAATTCCTTGAAGCTGAAATACAGGTCCCCCTTGCCTCTGCACAATAACTGTTTATCCCTAAGAGGTTGGGGAGAGAGGGAGAGCGTTAGAGAGCGAACTGCTAAACATGCTAGAATTGAAAGAGAAAGACTTGTTTCCAAGTACTGGGGCCCAAAGCTTCACAGGCTTATCTCCTTTGCTGGCCCATCTTTCAGATAGCCTGAAACAATAGCTTTCTTCTTCCTTCAGCCGCCTAGAAGGAAGCCTCCATCCTAGAGGAGGTAGCGCACTGAGGCAGGCAGTAAGCCCCCGGATGCTCCCTACTCCCCCTGTCACTTCTCGGGGCAGGACTAAAATTTTGTACAAAACAGCAACATCCCTGTGCTTTTCCTCTGAAACCATTTGGACAGAGGCTGACAATTGTGAAGCAGAATGGATGCACAGTTCATACACATCTGTCAGTTCAACTGCTTTGGCCATAAACCAGTGCTTTTCCAGTACTTTGAACAGAGTCAGCAAGGACCACAGGAGCAGCTCACTGAGCCACAGGCTTAACACTGTAGTTCCATTTGCCTACACATTTCCTGCTCAAACGAAAGGTATTACCACCTTGTTGTGTGGCACTCACTGCAACGCTTTAGGGCTCTAGCCCCTGGCTCTGTGCAATCTCCATGCTGAAATCACCTAGGTCCAATTGTTCTGGCATACAGAACAGCATTCTAGTCTGTGGTCACCACAGTATGGATGCTGCGTGGATATCCATATGGCTCTGTTGCAGCTTGGTCCCAGCCTTGAGTTCCTACAAGACTCTCAAACTCTACACGTGTACTGGTATTATATTTCACCTGCCCACCCACAGGTCACTGCCTGCCTGGTAGGCTCTCACGCAGCAGTGGCAGGTGCACGAAGTGGGCTCATCTCTACTGCGAGACAGACGACTTTTAAATTGTTGGTAATTATGCAGGGACCTAACCCATTACTTGCAGAAACCATAGCTCTCTGTCTACTTACTCCATAGGAAAGCCAGTCTCGCCTTGATATCTCTGTCATGACCATAAAAATGAGCTTCACAGAGACAGATGAGGTGACACCAGCACTCTCCAGGGCTTCCCAGTATCAGACAACTACTATCTGGCTTGGTTTACACTCTCATTTCAAGGGCAGGTGCTTTATGATTGCAGAAGAACCTGAATGCTTGGGTGGGAGAAACTCCATGATTTAGGGTGAACCTATGAAAAGCAAAAATAAAATCTACACGCCATTACTTATGGTAGGCCTGAGGTAAAGGTTAGCAACTGTTTGTGGAAGGAGGAACAAAACAAACAAATAGAATTGCAGAGTCCACTATAGTCACTGAGGACATAAAGCAGAAGCTCCACAGATTCCACTAAACTCATCTAGAGGGAAAGAGAAATCTGGCAGAGAAAGAGAAGAACCTCTTTGCTCCCTCCGACTAAGAAGAGGGGAGTGGTAGCCCAAGCAGCTTGATAATCTCAAAAGCCACTAAATCGCTGGAAAGCAAGGCGGGGCGGCATTTAAACAGCATCTTGTCATCAGTGCTCCTAGGAAATCCACAGATTATCACAGCAAAGGATTAAAATATGTTTCAAATGTAATAGTGGAAAGAACTAAACAAGAGACAGAGAAAATTTAAACCTCACTCTTGATTCAATGTAAGTCATGGACTGACAGCAGGACCTGTAGCCAGCAGCCCTTAAAATTAACAGGTGAGCTGCACATTATGAAAGTTCCCACATTTCAGATCCTCAGAAAAAAGAATCACTACTGGTGTACTGAAGCCTGCCTCCGCTGCTCAAGGGAAAGTTGTGTTTCTAAACAGTAGCAACAGCACTGCCATGTTCCCTCACAAGTCGTCTGTACTGCTAAAACATTGCAAAGCACTTTTCAAACTACATCTTCTAAAATACACAGAATACAACAGCAGGTAGAAGAAGCGCAGAATTAAGAAACTTGTCCAAGATCTCAGAACATGCAAGTAACTCAAGAACAGACTCTTGCAGAAACCGGTACAGAACAATGTCCTTTCACATTACTTGTTTTCTTGAGGCTTTAAAATTAAGTAGCATCAAGGATTACCTTAAAAGCAGGAAATTAAGATGCTTGCCTATCTGGCCAGGCATTTAAGGCATACAAAAGCTGAACAATCTACAGCACTAAGTATGTGCTTTAAAATGGCATTCTGCTCAGCTGAGGTAACAGGAATTTTGAGTCTTGCAGTTCTCATGCATAGATAAATTCCAGCGCTTTCCTCTGTCTACATCAAACTCACTAAAAACACAGAGAACACTCCAAGCTGTTCACAAAGGGACATTCAGCACTCCCACACTTAGCAGAGGCTAAAATAAGTAAAACTTTACTCCCAATGGAATTACATAACACAAATCCCCAAACTGACCTTATATTAAGCACTATGGCTGCCGGTAGGTTTCTAGAGAGTGAGCCTCGCAGAACTCTCTGGAGAGCACTATCAGGTCCTCTCAAGTGAAAGAAGCCACTACTGGGGCACCTCTACGGAACCAGCTTTGCAGGTAAATATTATCCATGTGGACTCCAGACGAGTTTCCCTGTTGTCATGCAGATATGTAAAGTCATTTCACACACAGAGCTATGAGGGAGCGTGCACCGATTTTACAAAGCAGGCTGTAAAGTCAAGCAACAACTCCAGCATGTTCCGTCGTTATTATTTAAAAAACTGACCCAGCTAAGGCCATTGTGAGGCCTCGTCACTGCGTAATGGCACTATGCAGCTCTGCGCTTGGTTATAAGCAGAAATGCACAACGGGTGGCTTCTCTTGTGTCTGTCTCTGCAACTAATGTTTAACAGCAGACAGAATTTAAAAATCTTGTTCTTCCTCCACAATACTCAAACTTAACTGAAAGTTAAGATGTGATTTTTTTTTCTATTCCCACTTCAAGAAATTAGTGATACATAATTAATTGTAACATAAATATCTTTGCCTGGGCTCCATTAAGTACTTTTAATAGAAAGTACAGTTATCACCAAATCTCAACCCTGAAGCTCTCAGTCTGCTCCTTGGCAAAAACTGAAAGCCCACTAGCTTGGCCTGATTTAAGGTTTTTGATAACTCATCTCCAAGAAACCAGATTCAAATTTTGGCTTGGATCCCATTCGCTTAAGAGTTAGGTGACCTCCTTCTAGTCATTTTTTGTATTACAAAAGTAGGAAATTATCACTCGACTTTGAACTCAGGAAAGAATTTGGACAAATCAGCATTTGTCCACTGAATGAGCTCAAGATGCACTGGGACGGCAGATCCAGACCAAAAGTTCACGTCACACCTGTCCACATCACATTCCGCATTATTATGGCCAGAGTCATGAAAAGCAAAGCCAGCAAGCACGGAAAAATCTGCATGCACAAAGAAGACAAATACTATTGAACAAACCCCACTTGATGCTATTTAACATTAAGGCTGGCCAGAACCTGTCATGATTCAAACCTGCACTCTCTGTTCAAGCAAAACTTTAGGGAAGCCTGGCAGAACGAGTGACTGAACCACAGGTGCAGAAAAAGCTGTCTGGATCTATGAACTGCTTTGATATCATGTGGTGATGGAGAACAGTCCACATCAGAGCACGATTGCTGGGAATGGTAGCCAGCCAGCTAATCACACAGTGATCTCTCACGCCTTTTGTTTTGTTTCACAAAAAAAAAAGAAATTCTGCCAATTGGTTTCAGATCAAATTTTTTCCTAATCAGGAAAGAAAGAAAATTTATACAAAATGATGCTCAGTAGGAATTAATCAGAAACACAGTCCTCCTGAAGGCATAAGCCTTTTTGGTGAAGTAAAAAGTTGCCACCAGCCAATGTGCAAGACAGTAATGATTAGCCATCTGGTGAAGGTTCCTGCTAAGCTTGCCATGTTACCCCCTATGCTGAGGAAAGCAGAAGGTGGATCAGTTACATTCTGTCCTTGTCTGCAATTGTGTGGCCATCCTTAGGAACAAGACACAAAGCTTTCCAGTGCAACCAGGAATTGTAACTGTTCTGACTTTTCAGCAGCCCTTTTTTTTTTTTTTTCATCACTGCATCCCAGCTAAATTATTTAAAATAAAAATTATCTATTGCCTTTCTGAAAGCTGAATTTATCCTCAAGCTTTATCAACCTTTATTATTGTTCCCCCTCTGTTTTCTTCTGCAAAAATTGCAACTGCCAGGAGGCTTCCCAGTCATCTAAAGAGCATCAGTAAACAAGAGCAGAGACAGATGGCTGCAGCTCAGTTTAAACCAGCACAAGATCCAGCCTCTCCCCTGCATTGCAAGTACTACCCAAAAGATACAAACATATACATCAACCCGAACAAGAATGCAGTAGTTCCAGGCAGAAAACAAGTATGTATATAAAATCTGATGAGGAAGAAGTCACTGTGAGGACAGGGTGCTGAGGTTTCATGTGCAGTGAACATCCATTACAACCGTACAGCCTTCTGATAACACAACGGGATGTAAGCATGGCGGGGGGGCAGGGAAGAGTTCTCCCTCTATTGTTGCTCCCAAAAGTATTGCTGGCAAAAACAATCAGCAGGGAAGGTAAAACCTGGCATCTCCTTCCAGCAAAACTACTCTTCCGAGAACTTGTACAGTGAACTCACACAACCTGAGGAAGCGACAGCATCTCTGATAGGCCTCAATTCACCCACTACTTCAGGAATTCAGTCACATGGACAAATAACATGCTAACCCTTATTAATATGCCAGACTCAGAGACAAAGAAAACCCACAAGGTAAGCCACAGATTTAGAATGACAGAAGTCTATCAAAACAAGCATACTGGGTAGTTGTTTTTTTTTCACTCCTGGATTTGATTGTTTTTCATTTACTGCATCAGAGACTACTGTTGTTAGCACAAGATACTTTTTACATTATGTGCCTTGCCTCGCTAAATAGATTCAGATATCCACGTACATTCAATAAATCTATCTGAATCAACATAGTTCACTGTCTGCCTCTTCCACCAACTCTAAATCCACTCTGATTCCACAGGCACACCTGCATGCCTGAATGGCTTACATAAGAACGGGTTAAAACATTGCCCATTCTTCCCCAAACAAAAATTTTTCCTCTGTTGAAATTAAATTAACAGCTCTCCCTCAGGGCTTCCTGATATTCCAAGTTCTTCCTTCACCAAGTGATAGCAGAAAGCTTCAAGAACAGGGTTGCACAATCATCACCTTCAATTGGCTCTAATTGAAGGATGACACGAGACAGAACAAGAAACTAGCACTCCAATTAACACAGACAGGAAAAAACAAGATTGTGGGAGCAGCATCATTACTGGTAAAGCTCCAGCAAAACCCTCAAGTTGTCGCATGTTGGCACGCTACCACCTCTGAGGTAGAGTTTAACTACTCCTCAGTGCAAGAGTACAAGGGAGGGAACAATCTGGTGGTGAATACTGAACAGTTCTGGCCCCGTTTTACCTCACTGTTCACACTGAGACTTCAAGAACTGATTAACACAGGACTCCATTGAGCCTCTCAAGAAAAGCCCGAATCAACCCTCCTGGGAATCCAATCTGTATTCCCAAAGTGCAGTCTGATGTATGCTTCTGCAGGACCTTCCTAAAACAAGACAACTACAAAACAGACTTCTCACATTAAACAGTTGCCCCTAACAGCGACTCACCCAGGCTCACCTAGAAAACCTTTCCCATTCATTTCCATGATTCTATCCATACATTTAAAAGACTAAACAAAAAGCTGGTACACACCTGTATCTCCATGGAAGCAGCTGTCCTGGTGACATCTCCCAGAAGGCAAATCTCCGTCACTTGGCCAGATCTGTCCTGTCTTTCGAACACCCACAATAGTAGCCTCAGACACAATGACCTGCTGCTGCCTGTGCCGCTTTTGAGACTGGGGGGTCGGTGGACTGCTACTGTCAAAGGACTGCTGAGAGTTCTGGGAGGGAGAACGGCTTTTATCCCGATACATGCGGTACGTGGTAGGGCTGGGGGAAACATGGCTGGACTGCCCTGAGGAAAAGTCTTCCTCACTGGAGGTAAGGTTCTCATTAGAGCTGCAATCAGGAGTATACCCTCCTCCAATATCTTCAAAACTCCTGGGGGAATAAGATCTCCTGGGCCATGTCAGATGTTTTTCCTGGTCAGTTGCGCCCTGATTTCGCAGAATAGGTCCTTTCCCTTCTCCTTCCCCCATCATTCCACCAACATAGATACTTTGATAGGGTTGAAAGTCCATGGGCTGCCAAGGTGAGCGGTTGCTGCCATTGGCATTAATCAGGTTATCTTTGAGAAACCTGGAGTTCAGTTCAGCATCCTCATATTCTCCATCATAGCCAAAGCTGCTCTCCGAGGACCTTCCCCTGTAAGCAGGCCTCTGGAACTCGCTGAAGCTGGGTACCATGTTAGAAGGGAGGGAGTGCAAAGACTTTTTGCGTTCCATTTGCATGGCTTGGCTACCAAGGGAGCTTATTTTATCGGAAACATCTTTATCATTGACCTTTACTAGACCCTTCTCATGATGATACTCCATGTTCACATAAAAGGGCTTTTCAACAACGTCCTTGTTATCTCCAGAAGAATGTGAATTAACCTTTTTAATCCTCTCAAAATTGGACCTTAGGGCTGCCACGCTGGTGCTGTTCCCTCTCTCCTTAGAAATAGGTTCAAACGATCCCTCCTTCTCTGCAGATCCCGCTAGCCGGCGAGTGGAAGCTGATCTGTGTTTTGAAGGAGAGCCATCTGTATCACAGCGATTCTCCATATCTTCTACAACTCTCTTGAGTTTCTCTTCCCCATAGTACTTACACCTGTCCTGCTCTCCCTCTCCATGATGGGGGCTGTCCAAAGGCGACAGGTCTGACCCATCGCTCTGGGTGGACAGCTTCCGCAGAGAGGATATCCTGGGTTTGAACTTTTCCTCCCCAGAATGTGACTTGCTTTTTTCGTATTCGTCTAGGTCAGCAGACTGGTGATGATGCAGGTCTTGGATCTGCTGCTCTGCACTCCCTTCAGGCAACTGAGAAACACGTTTAAAACCCCATCTCTGTCTATCATAGCTTTTTTTCTCCTTTGCCAGAAGAGTCTGCAGGTAAATCATGCGGAACCTCTCCTTGTTGACCTCCATCTCCAGTCTCCGGATAGATGCCTTGCACATCTCCAGCTCCTGTTCAATATCTCCCACAGATTTCAGCTCCATTTTAGGAGGCTCAGAGTCTGCAAACTGTGCCTTCCAAGCCTCCACAAACCCCACAGGGTCCACCATTTTGCATATAGGAGTAAGTGGAGAATACGGGAAGGAGGCTGGAGAGAATAAACCAACCGGATCTCACATGTAGAAGCAGAAACAGCTCCGGCAGGGTCAACTCAACGCGTCGCTTTCACGGTCCATGCAGGAAAACTGGGAGGCAAACGGCAGTCCTCGGAGCAATCTCTTCTCCCCGTCTCCTTCAGCTTTTGCCGGACCCAGCCCCCCCGTACCCTCGCTACTCTCTCCCCGACATGACTGATCTTTCGCTAACGAACGACAACGCTCCCACCCCGGCGATCCCAGAGCACTTCAAAGCGGGTGGACAAAGGAGCGGGCTCGGGGCGGGGGAGGGAAGGTAAATATCGCCCCCCACCCACCCACCCACCTCCTGCCACCGCCGCCCTGGGCACGGTCCTCGGTGCAGCCACGCTCGGGAGTCCTCCGCTCCGTCCTCCCTCGCCAGCCCCCGTGTTGTGCTTTCTCTCTCTCCTCCTTTCCCCCTGCCCCTTCCCCTGTCTCCTCCTCCCGGCTATTGTGCTGTCCTCCGGGCGCACACGCTCTCCGGAGCCTCCGCGCAGAGCGGCGCGGCGGCGGCGCGTCCCGCGGCGAGCTCCGCCGCTACCCCTCGGTACCCGAGCGCCCCGCGGCCCCGCGGGAGCCCGCTGGGCGCGGCGGCTGGCGGCGCGGCAGCCCCTGCCCGCGGCTGCCCATCGCGGCCCGGCTCTGGCGGCGGCGCCCCGGATCGCGGCGCTGCGGAAAGGGAGGGGCGGAGCGCGGCGCGGCGCGGGGGCCTCTTAAAGGGGCAGCCCGGGCCGGCGGGGAGGCCGTTCCCGCGGCACCGGGCACCCCCCGCGCCCTTCCCGCGGCGCGCTCGGAGGCGGCGGCCGCCGAGACAAAGGGTGATGCGCGCGCTCGCGTACGTTCGCGTGGGCTCCCGCTGGCCGCCACGGGCCTGGGCGCCGCCAGAGGCAGGCAGGAGCGTTCCTAAGCCGGGCAAGAGCGCGGCGTGCGCAGGGCGGTTCCGTCCCTGCCCGCACAGCCACGCCGGCGAACGTGGCGTGTCCCTGTAACCTCTCGTGTTCGCAGCACCGCTCTCCCCCGGCGCTCACCCTCAAAGGCGGCGTTTCCCCCCCATCAGTATCAGGGCTGTTTAGGAGCAGGCTGGGCATTCACTCAGCCCTTCCTTCCTTGCCCGTAAGTGACAAGCTGGATTTCTGAGATGGGCAAGTCCAAAATCCCTACGATATGAACAATAAAGGCTGCTTTGTTCAGGCGTCAGTCTCACTTTCGTCCTGTATATTTTCCCAGCCACAATAACTGGGAGTCCCACGCCTCAGCTCTGGGTGACGGGTGGCAAATGATTTAAACAAAAGTCCAGCTGCTGAGCATTACTCCTGAAATCACAGCGCATGATGGTTCCTACCCCCTGGATCCTTTCCATCTACCAATTCAACCTCTGAAAAAGTGGTAACACATACACCTGACGTCCTGTTTCACCTGTTCAGATGACAGGAAAAAGTGAGATATGTGTGTCTCATATCCCTCATAAACCTGCTTCTTCCATGTCTGCAGTGAGGTATATCTTTTCTGGTACATGTTACTAGAAGAGAGGGTGGAATACAGCCCCAACAAGAACTGACAAAATCCTGTAAGAATGAAAAGCACAAGTCCACGGGAGTAGCTCTCTTACCTTTGGAGATATGTAATGTTTCAGAATCCATTAAACAGTATTTTTCTTCATGCTTTTTTTTTTATGCCAAACAAAATATTTTCGGGTATTTTCAGACATATCATAAATGACTAATCTTGTGTTCAGTTTTGCATAGTTCATCCCTCTTGGTTTTTGTTTCCTGGCTTTAACATCTTTTCCTGCACTTGTTTCCTCAGCGTTTAACACATAACAGGCATTGGCTGACCTGTATGGAAAACAGATTATAATCTAAACCATAATAAAATCTGTATGTTTAGTAAATATGTCTACAAATTTTTCAAGAAATTTCAATCTTTCACAGAAATAAAATAAATTGGCTTTTTTCCATTATATTATTTGCTATTTGTCTGCCTTAGTGCCAGTTTGAACAACGAAATTCTGACATGCAACGTATTTCCAGTAATATGAAGTTTAAGATTGTACTGGCGCGGTTATGACAATGCCAGGTGTACAGCATAGGGATATGTTCTGAATTCATACATTACTTTTACCAAAGTCTCACAGTTCTGAGTTTTTATGTCTAAAGTTTTTTCTGTTATGTTCACTTTTCTGACATTTGTGCCCTTTCTGGAGGGAGTAAGAACTCTGATGAGTCAGAGGAGGGATTTCTGTAGGCACACTTAACTTTTAGGGATTAATACTATTAAAAAGCTGCACCCTCTTTATCTATAGAGGTACTACAACATCAGAAACTCCAGTGGGAATTGAAGGGAACTCTGAATTTTTGCTGATACTTTATGCATTCAACAGACTATTATTTTAACAGGATTCAAAATTTCAGTAAGGCTACGGTGGCAGACACACGTCAGTGATTTGAGACTGAGAATCCTGTGATGAGGGGGCTCGACTACACACAGACTGTCCAGCATATGCCCTCCGCGGGCCTACCAGAGACTGCAAAGCCCTTCCCAGTCTACACGGAGCTGGTACTACAGTGACCACAGAGCTCCCTCCTGTGGGAGAGAGGAACCAGCTGGTTCAGGCTTAAAAGCTCTTCAACTGTCAGTTCGGAACGGTTTCTTCAGCACGGTCCCACACGACAGAATCAGAGGTTTTGTAAGAATGAAAAAAAAAAAAAAAAAAAAAAGGTAGCATAAAAGCAGAGTCTTTTAAAGAGAAATAAAACATGATTTCTGATTAATCTGTGGCTGAAACTAAGAAACTATATTTTTGTAGCACAAAGCAGCACTCTGGTAGAGTTTGACAAGAACAGTAAGTCTCAAGAAATCCAGTCCAGTCTAAATCATTCTATGAACCCTGGAAAATGGGAACTCTCCTTAAAATTCAGAGAAAGGAAATTTCTTGCTGTGAGAACAACCTTCTGGCCAAAAATACAGTCATCTCCACTACCAAATGCAGATTCTGCTACAACTTCAAGTGGCCAAACACTTCATTTTAACCCACGTGCTCAGATGATGTGACACAGAGAGAAGTTTCTAGCGTTTGCTCACCAGTGCGTTATATTGCACTCCCTAGAACAACCTCTAACTTTTGATGAAAACCTGAAAAGACACAGAAGAAGACAGATTTATTCCTGAAGAATGGACTGCAGTCGTACCACAACAAGGTGAGCCTGAGCTGGGAACCTACAGGAAAGATCCGAATCACGTGACCTATAAGAATATAAATAGTAATATCCTAAAATGCCAAATAATCATTCAAAAGTCAGAAACAACATCACTAAAACATAAAAAGAAAAGCCTTTATAGTAAGAAATGAACTTTGCCTCTCAGGTGACTGTTTCTTAAACAGCTTTTGATCAATTACTAGTTGTTTTGCTCAGAGATACACACACTTATTTAAACAGGAACTCATTAATACATAAACTTCTACTTACTAAGACAAGAAACAGAATAACATTAGTTCTTCTTTTCAGAAATTGACTATTACGATTGCTCTTTAACTTTGCTTCAGACTGCCTCTGAATTTCCCTTCTCCAATTTCTCAGCTGCAAATTCCACAAGGAAGCTGGCACTGCACTGTCACCATGATTGCTGCGAGGACTTCAACTGGTATAGAAAATGTGTTTTAGCCTACCTATGTTTAGAGGCAATACAGTTGTTCCGACACCGTTTTCAAAAACACTCAGGCTTCTTCAAAGCCAATTAAGTTGCTGATAGAATGGATTAACATGTATAGATAAAACATGGACCAGACAGAAACATTTAAGAACCTGCAAATTCACATTTCTTTTTCAACCAAAGTTAGATTCCTTCAGGCTTTCCTAAGCAATTCATCATTTCAACATGATCCAAGACTCATTTTAGATGATTGATTATAAATACTGAGTTCTTAGCAGGGGAAGCCTCAGTGGGGCTAGAAAACACTCCCAAAAAAAGAACCAACCAAAAAAACCCCAGTCTCAAAGCATTCACAGGGAACATCCAGAGGGAGCTAGACCATTGTCAAGTGATATTTAACGACTGAGAGTATTGCATTTGCAGCTCCAGAGGACAGAAACCAGTAGTGACATCAAGCAATGTACTAAATCACTAGGAAAAAAGCTATTCCAGTTGATTTTCCAAGCAGCATGATTGCATTGCTGAAGAGACTGCATCTCTGATTTTGTACAATAATTGCGCTGAGCAACAAAAGAAACAAGAGATACATTTTTTTTGGGGAAAAAAACCCAACCCTGATCTTTTCTTAGATTTGTTACTGAGTCATGTTGCAGCTGTAAACACTAACATGTCTGCACTGAAATCTAGCACCTAGCCCAGACAACATGATTTGCTGCAGTAGGGTGACCCATCTTTTCTACTCTCATTCAAACTCAGTAAATATGAAGACCATGGCTGTGCTGCCCACTCAGTGCAGCACGTGGTACAAGTGAAGCGTGTATTCGTCATCCTTGTGAAACAGATTTGGGAGATGAACAAACACAAAGAACATCACAAGGCCAAAATATTACCCATTTAGAAAAATAACTCCTTACATACCCACACATACTCATTTTCTCCACCAAATGCTACATTTGTGTCTTTGCCAACAGAATCAGCATAATTGCCAGAGTGAAGATTGTCCGATAAAAAAAAGACACGGAGTTCCTAGAGCTCTATTCATCATATTCTATGAAGCTGCTCTAACTTACGTCATAAGAAAATAAAAGTAATAAAAAGGATATTAAGTAATCTTTTCTCCACTTTTTCCTATTTCTTATAATAAAAATTGGGAGAAGAAGTCAGAGAATCTAGAA
Source organism: Tauraco erythrolophus (assembly GCF_009769465.1). Lineage (NCBI taxonomy): Eukaryota > Metazoa > Chordata > Aves > Musophagiformes > Musophagidae > Tauraco > Tauraco erythrolophus. Next base: position 5,265,975 of record NC_141483.1, on the reverse strand, counting down.
TATTTTCAGTTTGATGCATAGATTTATTAACAAATGTCTTTATTTTCTCAGCAACTCAAATCTGAAAGGTCCTGGTATGGTCAGTTTTCCAGATACTGTTGTTTCTGTAATGATTGAATTAATACCTTAAACTGTAACTTGTAACTGTCCATAGGTTTTCTTCTTTCTCTCCATTTAAAATAGGTGCAGTATGAAATTTAGAGCATTATAGAAAGTGTTCCACTCTTTTTTTCTTATTTATAGTAATTCTGAAGGGCCATAAATTTGTGTTTTAGTGCAAGCAAAAGATTTATAGCATCTGATTCATCTTTAGAGAAATATCACTAATTAGATGCTCAGAACTGAGCATTAAAACTCAGTGACATACTGGAAAAATTAGAGAGAAATAAAATGAGTGTGTTTCCCTTTCACTCTTTTGCAGTTTAAACCCAATTATCATAATCAATCATACTAAAACAATTTCACAAATACTGACCAAATATTTGTTATAGTAATTTCTGGCAACATTATTTGTCATTCAAATTTCTGGCAATGTCACTTATCAGCAGGAGTGACTTTTGGCATCACTCATTGTTGCCCAAAGAGCAGAAGAGTATTGTAAAGCTGCCTTACTTCGATGAAATTCAGTGGTACTCAGAGCTAATCTCTCCCCATTAACCAATGCCTGTAATTTCTAAAGAACTAATCGCACAAGGTTGTGTCAAAGGGTATTTGAAAAGGCAAAACTGGGGCAATGTTTTTTTGATCCAGCCAGCACACCAAGTCACAGCAATACGTCCACAGAGCAGGCTCTACCACAAGCATTCAGTAATGATATCTTCACATAGCAAGTACCTTAGGGCTTAACAAGCATGTGTCCGCTTCGGAGAACTCCATCTTTTCCCATCCTTCTAAACCCACACATACTTGCAAGTCTTTTCACAAAATGGCAAAACTATTTCTCTGCTATTACTACTTCTATTAAGCAGTGGAGCAAATTGCTCCCAGCAACTAGTGATCACATTATCTTGTCCAGTAAAAGCAGATAGAGAGACTAAGAGCTTAGCAGCAGTGTTGAATCTAGCCTTACCAGCTCAGAGTTCCTACCACAGACAGGGATGAACAAGTTCATGACTGAGACTGCATATGGTTCCAGCACCATGTTACATCACTACAAACAAAAAACCCAGTTAGAATAAATGAAAATGTCATTACTCTTAGTAACAAAGTGTAGCCAATATTCATAAACATCAATCCAGAGAAGGATTCTGCATCCTCTTTGGAAGATGGAATACATGAAATCTAATATTTCTATGCTATGCACCTATGTGACCTTTCTTTCTTATTCAAGAGAGTGGAAAAGAACAGCATTCTTATCTGGTAAGATTTTCAAAATATTAGACAGCTGGGATGAAAAAAAAAAGCTCCTACCTGGACTTCTCCTAGGCTTGGAAATATTTAAATACTGGGCTCTGATTCTCAAGTGGAAAATGAAAAATAATAGTTTTTTCCTGGACAGAGAAACCACTGTGAAAACTACGCAGTCTGCATTTATGCACTTCCATACCTGATATTCTAAAAGATTTCTTTTGGAACAATTTTAAAATACTTGGAATACATAAAAGCAAGTCAGAGTTATTTTATACTTTCATCTTAAAAGGCAAAAACATGTGGATAGCATCCTTTATTCTGAACCACAATTTGTTTTCTGCCCCTATAAGAACGCAATTTCATTATTTAAGATTTCTAGAGAATTACCAAAGAACGACACACTAAAATTACATAACTTCTGACTACAAGTGTTCCTGGCAGACAGGTGAGCACGTGGCACTGGCAATGTCTTCTTGCATTAAGACAAGAATGTTATGTTTCCACTACACAGAGAAAGGTTTATGTAACAATTGTACCATCCTGCCCAAGTGAGCCTGCAGCAGCAAGGGAACTCTCGGAAACAGAGTCTGGGTAAGTTTTACTTCCCTCATTTCCAAAAATAAAACTTTCTGTTTCTGGTTTGAGAGCTTTTGTTGTTGCAGGTGCTCCATGCTGGACTATAGAGAAGCACGGCGCTCCCAGAAACAGTTGGCAGTTAGCAGCAACTCAGGCTGACTTGAGTGTTGCCTTCTGGGATTTCCATCATGTTCTTCTCCAGTTCTGTAGAAACAAAAAAGTTATAAAATCAATTCACAATAAATTATACCATCCAATATTAAGGGTTCCTGCTGGAACTCAGGTAGACACTGACAGAAACATGCTTGCAGGTGTTTGAAACAGGCTCGAAAAACCTCCCCAGTCCTTCAGGCTGTAAACAAGGAAAATACACACAAAAAAACTTAACATACTGATGAGGTTTCCTGCCCCGATTTGGGCCATGTGTCCACCAGTTTTCTCCAACTCCTTTAGCATGGACTGTTCGAAGGCCAAGGCAGCAACTCGGGAAAAGAACTCTCTGACGTTTTCCCCTAGGAAACAGGGCAGAAATTATGTGGTTTTACAACTGCGTATCGACACACAATCAAACATAACAAGCTATCTGTGAACAGATCACTGCTTAAGCTGGGACAGAACAGGCCTCTTCAACAATCTGTCCTCCATTCTGATCACTGCAGAGAGAATTTCTCATTTTCTTACTCTGGAATACGGTACCCTGTACTATACCTTTATTTTTAGTCAGCAACAAAGAGAATGCAGCTTGTGGCATAATCTTTTTTCATTGCTAATGAAAAAAGTAGCAGTGCACATATGTATTTATGTAACTACCTATGAATTAAACATGCTTAGACATTGCACAGTTGCTCCAGTACTCCGTTCTGTAAACGTGACAGTGCAAGCACACACACAAACGATCAAATGAAATCAACCATTAATAACTCAAAGTTTCCAATAGCAACAAAACGCAAGAACAGGAAAAAAAAAACAAACCCTGCATGGGAATGGGGGATAAGGAATTTTAACTTCCTCCTACCTTAACATAAGCTTTTGTGGTTACACTATTTTTACATCCATTGCAGTAACTTACCTGTTTTGGCTGAGACTGACCAGTATTCTGCCTGCATCTCATTGGCAAAGCGGATGGCATCTAGCTCCGTCCTTTCACACACAGCATCTGACTGAGTAAACAACACAGAATAACCTTAATATAAGAAGTATTATCAGGGCTGGTAACGCATAGAGGAACTGCTAGCATCTGTACTGTGATGCTTCCGGTTTTCACAGCGGCCTTTCTGGCCTTGCCTTAGAACGTGTGCAATCAGACATGATTTCAAGAACATTCAGGCACTTGGAAAACACTTAGTACTGGTTTTAAAATGGAAGTCTCCATTCACCTCTCACAGCATTGAAATAAACCAACAGTTAACAAGCGTCACCATCGTATCTGACTACACAGCATAGTAGAGAGCTGCAAAGACAACAGCCCAGTTACTGGTCTTTAAATTCTTGTCAATGCATCATTGTCAGCACAAGAGTTTCAGGGCTGACTAATCACAACGGTTCTTTGGGTTTAATCTTTCTTATCTTTGTCTCAGATCCTTTTTTCTACTCCATCTATTTTTACTATGTTGTAACACAATGGCCTTCCCTTCTTTTTCTGTTTGCTCTTTCTTATCTCTTCTGAAGACTAAAATTTCTTGCCCCTTCAATGGATTTTGCTTTCTTGCACTTAAATTTCCAGGTCTTCTTCCCCTCTCATTTGTTCTCTGTGATCAATCATACCAGCATGTTGCTATTTGCTTTCAATTTCGAGCCCATTTGTGACAGATATCCGTCTTGTTTGTTTGTATAGTTTTCTGCGCATTGTCTTACAATGGAGAATCCCTGCGCAATTGAAAAGAATTCTAAAAATTTGGAAAGGATGATGTGACATCGAGATGAGAAGTAGAGTGAATCCAGTTGGGAAGATACTAGCTTCATCCTGAAGTAATGTCTAGAATCCACAATCCTTTGCTTTGCTCTTGCGTCCCTTTCAGTTGAAAGTGCTATCATTCTAGAAACAGAAACTTAGACAAGACTTCAGATCTGTGTCCTCAGAGGTCTGTCACATTTAGCTTTTACTGCAACTCAGAAAAAGCAGCATAAGCAACAGAAAGTATCAGAAAAACTGGCAGCCATGCAGCTTTCTGGGACTTATTTTCAGTGAAGGGTAAGAAACAAAACGCCTAAGTGATACTGGGGGAGTATTTTAAAAAATTATTATAACAATAACATATTATAGATACTATATATAATAATTAATAATTGCACAAAATATTATATTGTAATCATTTTTACATAATAATTATATAATAATAGTGGATCACTTAAAAAATCAACTAAACAGCAGAAGAGCAAATTTATTTTGAAATCTTGAAGAATTAGGTATTGATAGCTAGAGAAAGACAAACATAAGACTCAGAATGGTATGGGGTGAGTGCGTTATATCCTTTTCTTCTGAAAATGATGACCCATTCAATTAAGGAAGAATTCTTCCCTGTTCCTAAACAATGAATGCACTGTCCCTAAAAGAAAAAAACAACAACAAAACCTTCAAGATCATTAGGTACTCCGTTCTTTTGTGCACCCAACTTTTCTCTGCCTTTTTGGTTGGTTGTGTGTGTTTGGAAAATGTCATGCAAAGAATGGAAATAGAGATATTTCACTAACTACCCGTTTTTTGAGAATGTGTCTTCTTGAATTGGTTCCAAGCATACTGTTCTATATACCTGTGATCTTCTTTCCTTCTGTTTAGGTTTCTCCCTCTAGGTCTTTGTCTCAACAACATTGTGTACAACTTGTGAGGGAACTAGGGGAAATCCGATTTTCTTATCTGCATTCAATTTACTTACCACCAGATCTTTTTTTGTTCCAACCAGAAAGATGAAGCTGGAGTCTGGCTCATTCTCCCTCAATGCATCTTCTAGCCACTGTCTGAAACACAAAAGAGAAATGAGAGAATCAGCCAGAGGGACTGAGGAATATAGAAAAAAGTGACAGATAACAGGGTCACAAGAAAAATGAGAGGATGAACATATATCAGAGTATCAAAAGCCTTTTCTTCTAGACAGAAAGAGACCAGGGGCTATTCCACCTCCTTTGGATACAGGCCTTCCATAGTGAAAAGTTCAAACATGCCCACTGTAGAGGGCAAATTCAATAGTGATTTTAGCACCCAGAGAGGGTATTTAACAGTCTAAGGGAGGGGGCAAAGTTTTGATCAAGATGAGGAATAGGAAAACAAGCAGTAGAGGAAGAAAATACAACAACGTAGCAGATTAGATACAAACAGGAATAAAGAAGAGTGAAATAATCTATTCAGCATTATAAAATAGCTCCCTATGAAGGCTGAATAATTCTTGTCTCACAAGCTTTTATATTTTTGTTACTTTGGCAATCAAGTTCCTCTTGAATCATCACAAGTCAAGGAGGGAAGGGAACGTATGTGTGTGTGGGAAATCAGGTTCACAAGCTTCAATTATTTTCAGCCAAGCAGAGACACTAATATATATATTCTTTTACAAAGTCCTATGTAAATGAGCTAAGTACCACAGCACTACTCTAAGGATACAGTCTAACGCACATTCAAATAAGACAGAGTACAGGTTGTAAAGAAACACGTACCTGCATTATAGTCACAACAGCATGTTAGCAATATAAAATATACACTCTGAGCTGGTGACTACACTGTGGATCACAGATCCACATAGGGTTTTGCAGCCTGCACTAAAAGCAGGACAAGTTTACTCATACCAGTTAGTGTGCTGTTGTAACCAAACCATTACAAGTATCTGAACCAGTAAGTTTAGTTATATCTACATATACTTCGAGTTTTTAACTTTCTCTCCTTTTTTTGATAGCCTGTCTCCCAACAGAATCACTACAGAAACTAGAGGAGGAAAGTAATTTCAGGTTAACAGTGCACCTCGAAAATTAGAGGCTCTTGATACATTATGCCTAAGATGTATCTCATCAATTTCACTATTAACATCAGATGCCAGCCTGTTATTCTGTTTATAGCAAATGAAAAACTTTTGGGGGGTACTTCCTCTCTTCCTGCATGTCTAGTTTTATAAGTGTCAAGCTTTTACTGAAGTGCCTTTTTCTCTTCACTGGCTATAAAGGAAGTCAAGGGTAAGTAGTTCAAATTTGTGTTCTGCATTTTCTTCTGAAAAATCCCACCCTACATAATCCAAATAAGTGACAGCCATTCTTCATTTCTTAGCTCAATAGAATATACACTCATGATCCAGCAAGTTCTCAGCAACTACAGGCTATCCAAGGCAATTAAACCTGCTGTAAATGCTTTAAAGCCTAAGCCAAAATAGAGAAACCTACTTGGTGTGATCCAAAGTCTGGATATCAGCCAGATCAAACACTGTTATTATAACTGCAATAAAAGACAAGAACAGAAAAAAGTAATTCAGTTAGAAAGTGTATCAGAAGTCTCTCCAGCTCCTCTTGTTAGAGAGAACATTTGTATATAAAATGTGCAAGAGCAGATCTAACACAGAGGAGATGCAAGACTATCCATTTGCTCATTCGTCTTCCTTCTCTAGCACCCTGCAAGACTGAAGTCCTCAGTCTCCAACTTTATTTAATCTTTACCTGTGGCCTGCAGCCTATAGTGCTACTACTGCTTCAATTTTGGGACCACTTTAATTCATGCAGAAATTGTCTCTTACCAAAGGGAATGCCAGAAGTATCCACTTCTAACTTCAGCAATAATCTTACTCAGACTGAAATTCTTTTCCCCCTGGACACAGGTGGCAATTTTTATCACTGCATCATCAGAACATTCAGAGCTTGCAGGTGTGACACCATATCAATTAATGAGTTTTTTAGTCCCTTTTCTCCAGTAAGAGATGATCTATTCCACCACACTCTGTCTACAGGTACCTTTCAAAGGAGCACATATGTATGTATGTTTCCATATAGAGTACAGCCTCTTGTCACAGCCAGGATCAAATTAATATTGTTCTCACCCTCTGCTCCTCGGTAGTAAGCAGATGCAATGCATTTGAACTTTTCCTGACCTGCTGTGTCCCATCTGTGCAACAGGGGAAAAAAAGAAATTTCAGGTTAATGAAACCCAGTGTAACCTGAGTAAACATACTAATGAAGCAGCAGACTGGTACAACTTGGAGAAGAATGTGATACCAGAGAAGTGTTAGCGTCTGGAACATGTTATTCATTAACTACTGATAGAAATACAGTAAAGCTATATTATTTAATGAAGACATTTGAACTTTGTGTTTTGGTTGTTGGGGTTTTTTTTAATACTGGTCATTTTGGAGATACAATTCAAATATTCATATTCTGCATGGTAATACCCTTTTCTTAAAATGTTTTTTTCCTCATCTATGTCATTTGCATGTATTTCTAGGGCAATCTAATTTTGATAATTTTCTGTGCTAACACTAGCTACATCATATATTAGAGTCTTGGCAACTGCTAGATAGGGTATCTGTCCATACACTACAAATGAGAAACCTACAGCTTAGTCCACCCGGTACTAATGACACCATTAAAGAAAATCAAGAAAGTGCTTCTTATCGATGAACGTGATATGCAGTCCTTTCAGGTACTGCCAGCAGGACAGGGGTTTGGGTTTTTGTTTCAGCCTAGTACTGCCGGTCACAGACACTTGCACATTTATTGTGTACGGAAATCTTTCAGCAAGAGGGGGCACTAGTGCTTATCGTATGGAAACGTTCTACCCAGCCACTGAAGATTCTGCAGATAATGCAACCTGATGTTTAGTAGCTCATGAACCTTTTTGCTTCAGCTGGCAAAATACTGATGTGTCAGTCTACATTTTTAGAGGGTCTGAAATGCAAAAAGCATAGTGCATGGCAGGATTTTCAAAACACAATGGCACTGAAATCAGTGGGAAATGGATTTCTAAGTATTTTTCAATAAATCTCACTAGCCATATATCTACATCAACGATATCTCAGGAAAAAAAATGTGTTCTTAAGTAAAAAGATTTTTAATATTCATGCACTAAAATACTTCATGCAAAGCATCTTATTTCCATTCTAGGCCATACTACAGCAGAGATGATTCAATAATGCCCTCTACAGAACAATATTGCTAGCCACTGGAAATACCAAAGGACTTCCTTCAGCAGAAGCAAAGCCCGTGAGAGAAGGCCAGGACTCCTGATAGTCTGATAAAGAAAGCTGAAAATCAAAGACTTTAGGTTCCCATTCTAATAAAAACACTCGAGTCTTTCTATGATTTGGTAAAAATTAGTCTTGAACTAAGAGATGCTGAAATCACTGGGCACGTTACCATTAATTTCAATGGCTGCAGGAATAAAACTCCAGAAAAGCCAAGCTCAGTGCTCATTGTGCCTGCTAAACCCAAATGACAGAATGGTCGAACAGTAGAACTGGACAAAGTCTGTGGCAAAAGTTTCCACTTCTCTTTCAAGAAACCTGACTAAAAAAGACAGAAAGAGCTCCACTAAAATGGCAGAAGACATCCAAGCTGAATTTTCATTGACAAACTTAAAACGTTTTTTAGGGATGAGAAATCCAATATTAAAATTTTTACTAAAACTACAAGTCCAGATACAGAATCTGTTTTTCAGATCACATTACTCGTTGTGTAATTTTATTGTTTAAAAAAAATAATTTTATTCCACTAGAGCCTGCAGCAATTCAAGTTGTACTGGGATTGCACTCTGTGCAATACTTAACCATGCTGTTTCAACTTACATCTGGAGATTGTATGGCATTCCAATGATTTCAAAACGTTCAATTTCAAAATCCACTCCAATGGTCGCCTTGTAGTCTCGGTCAAATTTATCTTTACAAAATCTGCAATGAAAAAAAAAAGAAAGAATTATTTCTATGAGATGAAATACTAGTAACACCCAGTTACAAATAACTGCAAAACCAACACTATCTAGGGTAAATTATGACAAAAAGAATTAACTAAATGTGGAGTGGCTATATATTGCAGAAGCATGTATAAAAACACCAAGAAACAAATAAAACAAGGAGATACTGGAAAGCATATACATCTAGTAAGCTCTCAGGATGAGATGAGAAACAGAATAAAATATCTTAGGACCGTCAAGGAAGACAAAGTATCTTATAGCTGTAGTTACAAGGGAATATATTTTGAGTCATAAATAATTACCCAAATGATCAACCAATGAGATTAAAAACTTACCATATCTACTTAAGAATGTGGAAGAAATAATTATAATAAAACCCAAACATAGACAGAAAGCTGTCATGGTGATGATAAGCTACAGAAATTCAGTGATCTGTTCACTGGACTTAGATACAAAAAGCATAAGAGCTGTTTCCGACATCCAGTAAAGAATAAAATCAATATTCTTCAAGATGTTCTGCATTTTATTGTCTTATTTTATAAGCTATGGAAAAACTCGAGCTTCTTCTACAGTCTTGCAGCTGTAGAAATTAATATAGGTACCCAGACAAGGATGACTTTAAAATGTTTCAGTGAACATCCCTAGAAGTAAGGAGAAAGCATGAAACCAAGACTCAGACACTGGGAAGACTTACTGATATATTTTTACTTTCTGATTGTTTAGCCTTTAGACTGGATTTCTCAAGGAAACACTGTATCATATTTGACTGGACAAAAACATTTCAGAATATAATGTATACTGATTGAAATGCCAGAGCATGACTTTCTGTGTTCATATATCAAGCCTGTCTCATGCTGTAGACTTCGTTTTGTTTTTATTTAATAGCAAAACTATGGTTCAAAACAGAACAGTATTACCTTGAATGGACAGGGATGGAAACATTATAATATTATTTAAGAAAGAACAGAATCAAAGGCTCTGCTGAGATATACTGTACCTGTTGATAAGGCTGGTTTTCCCAACATACAGGTCTCCCACCACAACCACTTTGGATATTTTCAGCCTGTTATAAATATTTGAAACATTACATGTTTTTAATAACAATTTCAACATTCTCTCTCTAAAAATTCTCATTTAAGATCCTTAAATTGCAAGTGATGAGCACATGTACCTGTGACTCCAGTTTACCTAAATGCTGCTATGCTACAGGATCAGAGTCTTAAATTGTAAGAAAGAAAAAGAAGGTCACCAAAAAACCCACAAAAAACCCTCTGGAGCAGAAATAGTCTATTTCCTACTTTGCATATTTTTTTCTTAAATTTAATCCAGTGGGACATAAATTCTATTCTATTAGAATTGTTTTGACTACAAGTATATACATTTGACAGTTTGCACCTAGGACCACAGAGTATCTTCATCCTTTTCATTAAAATTAATCACAAGTTTCTCATTGACTTTAGTAGTACAAATCAAGTCCTAAGTGCAGAAACAAGAAATTGCTGATAGTAAAATAACCTAACGCAGATTTGTCTCTGGGAAAAAAAAAAAACCATATGGTTAGAGCCAATACATTTTCTGACTATCTGGAATAATATTAATCTGAAGCTGGCTTCATGCAAATAATCCTCTTTGCTCTGGGTGCTCCCACAGAACACAGCAGATGGGCTTTAGGGGACTCAGCCTGCATTCTTAGCATTGACATGTAGTGTATCTTTTAGGGGATACAGGTGGATAAGTCAATGTAAGTGTCTTTGTTGACTCAAATTTGGATCAACATCTCCAATGCACATGCTACAAAAATGGCTGCAGAGGTTTAATGTTCTTTTGTATCAAGGAACAGCTTTTTAAACAAAGGAATTAGTTGTCTACTGAATACTATTTCTGGTTATATCAGGCTTCCATGTGATGCTGATTCCAAGTTATCTATTCTAAATAGTCTAAACCTTGACTGGTAAGATGCATGACTAATATTTCAGAAAAAAGAAGGCACTTTGTGTGCCAGTCACTGCTCATCGGGTGGCCACAGGCCCCTGAGCTGCTGACATGTCTCCGCCTGATCAACTGTTACTGATAAAATATTGAGTAAGATCAGCAATCTTAAGGGAAGAGCAAAAAAGTAAGTGATGCTTTAGAGGTGTGTTTCCATTAATTCATACTGGGGAAAAAAACTCCCTAGATGAGACAAATTAGCACATTGATGGAACATCAAGAGAATCTTAAATACAGCTATTAGCTACTGAATTTCTCAGACTACCTTTCCAAATGACAAAGGGATATTCCATCACTTTGTATAATGGAAAAGGAAGATAATTATTATTACTGTCAAATTTTACAATTACTGTTCAAAACACTCAGTTGTCTGCCCCTCCTACCCCTGCTCCACCAAAAAATGACCTATTAATAATCACATCTAGAGAGCAGAAAAGTAGTTTAATTTTATTCACAAAGTCAAAATGTAAAGCTTTTTAGCTGTACTCTGTTACCAGAACAAATGAACTGGAGAGTTGGTTTACTCTGGAAATAAAAATACAAATACAGAGGGGGAAAAAAACGCCCTAATTCTCTAAAGCATATCTTGCAAGCAAAATTGTCTGGACACTTGTAACAAATTTACATGAACCTAAGACAGTGACTGTGCTTCTAAAAAGCAATAAACTCATTGATGTCTGTCAGGGAGACATATTTTGGCCTCATTTTTTTTTAGCAAGACTCCCTAGTGAAATGAATAAAAAGTTCCTTTTAAAGATGGATATCATGACAAATCTCATGGTAATCAACAACTCTAGCTTTGAAAGAATAGTGAGCTAATTGTCAGTATTCATAGAAGCTTCACTTTATGAAAGATCCTTCACAGTGAAACACAGAAGCATTTATCACTAAAGCATACAGCTATTTATTTTAACTGAATAGTGATGATTTCTAATGTGGTTTAGGTTTCTTGCCTTGCTTCAGGAATTAAATCAGTACAAGTAACAGTTCTGGGTGAGAGATGATGTGAAAAAGACAACTTAAAGACTATTACAAGGGAATAAAACAGTTTATTTGGATTTTTTAATACTATATATTTGCCAGAATTTGGATCCAGTTTTAAGGAAACATTTAAGACAACCTCTCAGCATATAGACTTCTAAAAGACTAAAACTAGATTCTTAAGTCTTTCAAACAACTTGGAACTGCTGTATGTTTATATCCCCCCAAAGCCATTATTAGCTGCTCATTTGGAACAGCAACACAGAATACAGCTAGATCTGCCCTAATCCTTATAGCTGCTCTAGAATTTGGTTACCACACCGACTTGCATGTGCAAAATTCAACACTGATTTTAAACAGCCAATTAATCTTCTGAACTAAGAGTTTAGTTCAAAGTTGCTAAAAAACTTGTGCTATTGTTGCAAACAACAGTGCTATTTTTTCAACGCTATTTATGCCAGCAGAAAAAGTATCTTTGACACTTTGGGGAAGAAGAGGCACTTTATCCATTTACTGTCAAACAGGTCAGAGAACTACCACATGCACAGGCTTAGCTGCCTTGAAACATACTGGAGCAAGGAAGATGAGGAATGAGGGAGGAAAAGCCTACAAAGGAAGCAGGCTATAAAGAGCTTAAAATTCTTTCTTCATTGCGTTCTTGGTTTATTACAAACTTACCCAGCGGTTCCAGTGCTCTGCTGACAAGCAGTCCTGACCTGCGCATGGAAGTGCTCTTTGAATTGCAGACAGGCCTCCGGTGTGTACCACTGAAAGCAGGAGAGAACAGCTGCTGGGGTGTACTGTCTGGTGCCTACTTTGCATGAAGGCAAATCAGCAAGGGAAAAATAGATAAGAAAATTAACTTAAAGAGTTTGTCAAGCACAGCAACACCCTGGCATAACAAAAGGGATAGCTTGGGTCAGAAGGCAGTAAGGCTTCCCCACAGTTATGTTTGCAAAAACTCCCTTGGATAGCACCATCATTTCACCACCTTTCTGAGTGTCAACATCCAAGCACTACCTAAACTTCCACAGCCAAATATATTCACTCGACACTCTGTACAATAGCAAGTACCTTAAATTGTCCCAGTAATCTAAGACACACCAGACATACGCAGATGGGAGCATACCACCAGCAAGTTGTTATTACTACAAAGTCTTTTCGATCTCTTGTATGTGTGAAGCGCTGGTTTTATTACTAGTTTTTAATTAGGCATCAGTTAAAAATGAGGAAAACGTATTTTGCTTTACATTTTCTTTAAATAACTGTGGTAGTTTTCATTAAATTAAAAGCAAAACATGTACCCGAGATCAAGCACAGAAAAATTGTTAACTTCCTTGAAAGGATCTTTTGAACAACTGAAATAACAGAATGGTAATTTCTTGTCCTTCTCTGTCCTTATTCTGTTATACTTCAAGTACAAAACTCTTTGGGGACCTGCATGATCTTTTCTGTCTGTGTTTCTACAGTGCCTACTACATTTCATCTACTGTATGACTAAGGTTCCTATACAAACAGAAAATGAAAATTGCCTCAAATTCTTCAACCAAAACCTCCATATAGATCTAATCAGACTTTTTGCATATTTAGTATCAGCTATGGTTCTTGTTTCCCCTCAGTGTAGGAACTCTTTAAGCATGTAATTATTAATGTTTGGCTGAAATAACAAGATAGATGTTACATGGTAACACTTGTGGCAAGAGTCACCTTCTGCAAAGGTTAAAAGAAGAAATGAGGATTATTATCAAAGACATCAGCATTGAATGGGAACAAGAGGTCACATTCATCTGGAAAAAAATCCTTGAACAATTTGTAATTTTAGCAGAAGACAACAACTGTACATTAAATTAAAATACTATTAGCATAAGCGAAAGACACATTGTGCTTTTTAGAAGCACAATGTGGCAGGTGCCAGAGGGGTAAAGAATACTTACCTTGGGAAACTGGGAGATTATTCTGTCCCTACTCACTGGGGGAACCAAATGCATTAGGTTGGACTTCATCCTCCAAGTTCAATTAAATTTTACCAGACAGGAAATATCTAAAGAGAAACACAATATCCAGGAGTTGCCTCAATACAGGGAAAATGTGATTAAAAAAAAAAATTACTGTTTTTCTCACAGACTCATTATCTCTTTTTTCCTTTCAGTACAACTGGCAGTTCTTTGACTTTATTTGCATTAAATAAAACCTGTTTCTTATGTAAAAGAGACCACTTCAGTGCACATAACATAGTAGCAAACAGTGGCTTTCTGAAACTACAAGGCACCAACTCTAGTTCCGTGTGAGGGCAAAGAATTGTTCACTTAATTCAACATAAGTGCTTGCAGTTTAGCCCTCAAATGATTTTGCAGTGTTCAATTTAAAAATCATATTCATCGTTGTTTGATATGCCTCTGCACTAAGCACATTTATTAATATTAGGGGATACTGGATTTCATTCGGTCAGAAGAAAGCAGGAAAGACGAAGCTTCCACGTTGCTTGGCAGAACATCAAACTTTCATCCCGAATCAGCTCAGAAAGAGTGAAATCAGTAGACACTTTGACGTGGAAAAAGAATAATGTTCACATGAAAGTCACAAATGCATTTAGCGATCCCACCTGAGACATACCAATTTGGTTATGCAATGAAACCTCGGGGGTTGCTGGGGGAGGGGATCCTTAACAGGGTACTAATTTCTTATTAGCATTCAAAATAACGTTTCTAATAAGAACATTCATCGCGTTGCAAAGTGTAAGGAAGGACTCACCGTGCAGCAGCTGATGCAGCAGGATCCCAGCCACACAAACCGCTCAGCCTGCTGCTGCGTGGCCATAGCAACAGGCTGCAACACTTCCCTCCCTCCCCTTCTCCCACAGCTCGGGAAGGCGGAGTTGGAGTAATTTAACTATACAGAGGGCCCTAATCTTAAAAGAGCAAACTGGTTTTCGTGGTCATATAGATTTCTTTGATCAGAAACTGCTCCTTAATAAACCAAATGGTCCCCTAATGCTGTATAAGACAATAGTTCATTTTTCTTCAAAGATAGTTATATGGATACAAAAAGCAGGATTAACCCAGCAGACAAGGAACTAAGGGAGTGGAGAACAGTAGCAATTATGAAGAAACTCCTGTGGGATTTTTGTTTTTCCAGAATTTCAACTTGATTTCATCTCAGCTTTAGAGTTGGGATATGCATGCCACCAATGAGACACTGTGAATTGTAAAAATGTCTTTCTAGTCATTAGTAATCTTGCTTTCTAATGTACCAAACACTAAAGACAAGGAATAAGAAATCACAGAGCTTTTTCGTATTGCCTAAGTATTGCTAATCAACACATTAGTTTAGACAGCATTTAATATGCTAGACTGTAATTTAGGATGCTAAAAGATTTTGCTATTTATTTCATTAAGATTCACATTTCCAAATTTCAGGACCAAAGAAAGCTCTCACATTCCCATAGTCGTATCTTGATGATGCTGAACAGGCTTGGACCTCTTAACATCCAGGAGACAAGCCTCTCCCATTCCTGCAGCAGACTGAAAATGGTAAAGGGCAAATCAGTGTGTGCAAGTAACTTTAAACAATTAAGTATATGACAAAAAAACTACAGTTGTGTCTTATAACCTCGTGCTAAGAATAGTTCTCAACGAAATTGCTAGTGCACTAGTTAGAATCAATGTTTCATTCTCTTCTGTGAGGAATTGTTTTTAAAATCACTTCAGACACTCATATGATCTCAACCATACTGAAATACCCACTTACCCCCAAAGAATCTAGATTTTCAGTTGACGGATTATTCACCAAAGAAGGTGACATTACAGTATTTATTTATTGCCATATGCATAGTTCTATTTATCATGCTACTTGCGACCCTATAATATTAGAGCAATCTAGACTCATTTTATGGTGTGCTCCTGCCCTTTTGGCAAGTTTGAATGATTTTATGGCAATGTTAATGTCTTAAAATAAAAATTTTGAAAACAAAAAGGAAAACCCTGTCACTTGGTAAGAGTTTCAAACACTGACTCGCTTTCTCCATATTCTCCTAGTTCTAGTTCAACATATCCTAAGCATGTAAAAATGTCACGTGTACATAGGTTGACTCACTGTTCGTCTCCTAGAGCTCTTTCACAAACTAAGCTACAAAAAAATCAATTCAACAATCTCAGTGAATCCAAAGTACAGGAGGGACTAAGGCAACCAAACAGAAACATTTTAAAACTGAGAGGCCATCTCTACTCACATTTAGAGTAATTAATCTGAATCTCACACATACATGAACATATCCCAATCTACCAAACCAACAAACTAGCCACACAATTAGAGGAAAAAGATCAATGATTTAAGAAATACAAAGCTGCTAAAAATACTGAGAATGATTGGTACTGAGATCCAGATTTTCTCGTCTTACAGAGCTGAAGGGGACTCAGTCACCTGGGAGGATGGGGAATACAGCGTCTCGTCTCCATGGCATCACAACCCTTCTTACATCAGTGTTGCAGGAACAGTATCACCAGCAGATTCTATGGATAGACAAAAGGATTTGAGGAAGGCATTCAGAAGCTGTACATAAAATAAATTAACGTCATGGCCACCAAAATCAGTATTCCAAGCTATGGTGAAGGACAAGACAAAACAACTCACACCAAAAGAAGACTGCAGTTAACACTGAAGGACAGGAGAAATCTCTGATCTTGTCCTGCTTCTTCTGCATTGAGAAAAGTTCACGTTCTTCCTGTTGAAATGGGGTGAAATTTTGCAAATATATAGTTAGTGGAAGTATAATCTAAATCAGGAAAATAACTCCAACTTTAAATAATCTACCCTAAAATGTTGCAGAAAAATGAATCCTTCCTGGAAAATACTTTTTAAAGTAGTAATTTTTCTTTTACGGATTTTGAAGATCAACAAACCAGAATCTATTCCTGTTTCATTTTAATCCAGCTGATCTGAAGGACTGGCTCTGTAAAATCCAGTTTAAGAACTTTAATTATTATAATTGTTACTCAAACATAGTGAAAAGCATTTCAATGACTTCTCTATTTGCAGAGAACTAACCTTTTATAGCACAAGCTGTTCAGAGGTTTTTTCCCTGATGCCAGATCACATCTGATAATCCAGAGCACCCTTAAATTGCGCGAGCAACATTGCAATGATATTCTCCCTGTGAACCATCCTCTGAACATTATACTTTTTATCAGAATTGTACTGAAAAAGACAGCGAAGCCTCGAACAGAGTCACATGAAACCCCTGCTATGCATTCTAGCCGTTTACAATGGCATTCTGGAGAAGACTCGGAAAGAAAACCCGGTCCAAAGCTACTGAGCTCCCTTCAGTCCTTGTACCTCAAGGGACTAGTTAATGGACTCTGCCATTAACTCCACCACCATTTTGTTAAATCTGATTTTTTTTTCAATTTTATCCAAGTGAAATTACTTTAAAAAGAGGGGGTGAGGAGACAGAGCCTCCCTGCGTGCCTTGGCAGAGGACGGAGGTAAAGCAGGCTCCACACGGCAACCCCACGGCGCCGCTTTCCCCATTTCCTCGCGCGCTCCGCTCCCTGCAGGGCCGCGCCTCAGCTCCGCCGCGCGCAGCCCGCCACAGCCGCGCTCCGAGTCCCGCGCTACCAGCGGCCCCGGCTTCCGATTCACTAACTACGCCGTTGACGCTGCCCTCTCACAGCAGCCACCGTCAAACACGGTACTTACGGTGTTGACGCAAGGCCCGTCTCAGTATGCTTGGTTGCGTCGCTTTTATTCACGGAGCGGGGGGTACGCAAAGAGCCGGTTGCTGTGGCCACCAGAGCACGCGGGCGCGAAAGGCGGTGGCGTAGCTGACAGGGGCTGCGGAGCGGGAACGGGGGACGGGCTGAGGCGGCGGCGTATTGGTGGGACAGGGCGTCTTTGATCATCTAGTCTATTTTGTTTCGAAGAGAGAAACGCAGTTGCTTAGCAGCTGTTTTAGCTTTGCAGCGTTTTTTTCTGTTGAGTAGTTTTCAATATTGGAGTTTGTATGCTTCTGTCAGCTGAGCCGTTTTTCCTTGCTGAGGGAAGAGGGAGGTCAGCCGTCACCCATTC
Source organism: Tauraco erythrolophus (assembly GCF_009769465.1). Lineage (NCBI taxonomy): Eukaryota > Metazoa > Chordata > Aves > Musophagiformes > Musophagidae > Tauraco > Tauraco erythrolophus. The sequence continues at coordinate 5,248,145 of NC_141483.1, read as the reverse complement.
TTTCAAACGTTAACGAATTCTGAGGGCGGGTTTAAACTAGGCTCCTTTTAAAAGAATGCTTTTTTTAAAAAAAAAAATGCCTTTTTTTGTTTCCTTTTGCTTTAATATTATTTTGAGCCCCTTCTCTGGTTCGGGATGTTGGACTATTTCACTTCAACCCTTTGAAAAGCATTCCCTCCCTCACCTTGCATTTTTAACCTTTCTCTCTTTTTTTTTTTAACAGTGTTCAGCAAAGAATTAAACCAGATAAGGCAATTCAACTGATGAACGGACACTAATGCTGATGACCATGAACTGAACCATTCCAGCCTCTTCTTTCATAGCTTCCTAACAGTGAATGTGTGCTAAAATAGCTCTTCTGGGACATAGAGCACTGTTTAAAGTCAGTAGTTGTCTTTTTGGTACATTATTTGTCCAGTCAGCAGATACAGTCTCTGTGGAGTATTTTTAGAGATAAAGAAGAATCCTTCTTAGGAAAATTTGGGATGGCACATGCCCGTATCTCAGCCAACCTCCCCCCTGATATAGATCCCACAAAAGCTCCTATTGCATTCGGAAAGAGGGCCCTTCCTAAACTGAATGAGGAGTTAGGGTCTCCTGATCTGCTGACTCAGCAGCGGGCATTGATGGCACTCTGTGATCTGGTCCATGATCCAGAAAATGTCTACCAGGCCATAGAAGTAGGTAAGTGGTCTGTTGTCATAAGCTTTGACACAATGGGGGAAAAAACCTCCACTTTACTTTTGCTTGCTACTTTTTTTGTTACAATATCTTTCATGAAACAAAGTGGCCATGAAGATTTTTTTTTGTTTTAATCTCTACTTGTTTTACCTTAAAAAGGTAAAGAATATTATAATGCCATATACATGACAGTTATTTTAAGAGTATCCTCACTGTAGGATTTATCAATGGCTCATTATAGGTTTTATCAATCTCTAAATACAACAGTAGTGCAGAATCTTTTTTTCTTTTGTTTATTCTGCATGTTAGTTCATTCCTAACATAGGCTAATATTTTTTTTAAAAAAAGCTTAATTAATCCAAAGTTAGAAACACTTCCCTTCGCCACCCCCTTGCCACTTAGTTAAATTTCATTTGCCTGAAAATTTTCTAGTCCTGTTATCCATGAACTTTTGAGAAAAAAACAAGGCAGTGAGTTTATGGATTTGTAATAACATAAAACTACTAAATATATTTTATTTAGAAAGGGGGAAAAACAAAGTGCTTTTAGTTATCCTAGAGCAGGAAAGGCAAAATCCCCCCCCCCCTCCTTTTTTTTTCCTTCGTTACACATTTTCTACCATATATGATACAAGAGTGGTACCTTCCTGGATTTTTCATGCTTGAAGTGCTCAAAATACTCATATCTCAGCTCTCATAATAATAACAGTCAAAAAACTCTGATGAACCTTTTAATAATAATAAATAAAATAATATTTAATTAAGGTTTACAAGTTCATTTGCAAAATCCTTGGAGTCATCTTTTGCCACTGATTCCAGATACAACTTCTCTGGAGAGAAAAAACATCAGAACTTTTTATGCAGAACTCCTCCTCAGAAGTATCTTAGTGATTGTGGAATGAGCCTATAACAAAAAACCCCTGAAACTCCATGAGAAGTTAAGTTATAAGACAATATAACCAAATTTCTCATACTCATCAGGATTATTATCATGCCACCACTATTTTCAAAAGCTTTTATCCCAGTACATGGAAGAACCCTAAGTTTGGATCTTATCTTCACAATTTTTAGTCTGTTGTGTATCTCCGTAGCTCATTATGTAACACTGAAGAAATCCTCTGGTTTGCCACTGCGTTTTTTTCCATTTACTTCCTTCATATTTTTTTTCCCTCATAAGAGGTAACAAATTTTGAACATGATTATTGGTAAGTTATTGTTTGATTAACAGTAACTGCTGAAGCAATGCATGATTGTTGTTTGTTTGGGTTTTTTTTTTTTTTTTGGTCAGTGCTCTGTGTGTGTACACATAGTCATTAATGGTTCACAAAATTTATTTCTACATGTGAAAAGTAATGCTGTGTGTTTTCACATAGCCCATGCTACACCTAAAGAAAGTTTAAAAAAATGTAGGTATCAATCCTGCAAACACTAGTTTTTCTAAGAACATCAATAGCTCCACTGACTTATTTTCAGAGTTGTGTCACTTCATAAATATTTGCAAGATTAGGATTTAACTTGATATAGAAGTCTGCAGCTTGTTTATGGTTTGGCATTTCTGGCAGTAGGCCTTGAAACTTGAAAGTTTCTTCCCTACTCAAGATATGACAACGAGAGTTTCACAGTCAGGACAAGGTGAAAATTCTGATTGTTTGCACTTCAAATTGTGAGATAAAAATTAGTATTGCTATTTTAAATTAATGCCAAAGGTAAGAAATGTTAAAATGAAATATTGTGTCTCATAGGATTCTTGGATAACCTCAAGACTTTGCTGCTACATCATGACAGTGCTGTCCGACAAAAAACAACACAAATCCTCTATATAATGGCTGTGCATAATGTTGGCAGGTAGGTGTAATTCAGATTTGACTGAATGGTATGGGAAGCAATAAAGACATTTCAGTGAGAAATAAGAGCAAAATTTCTAAGTTTTTGCAAGATAGGTGCAATGTAAATAAGAGTATCTAAGATTAAGCATCTTGCAAATATATATCAGTTTTATTGTGCTTAGTTAAATCTGTCCTCCAATATTGTTTGTAGGGAAGGGTTGATCCAAAATGAATTCATTTCTGCCCTCACTGAGCTCTTGGATGATCCAGTAGATATCTGCCGGAAGAACACGCATCAGATTTTTGGAGTTATGGCAAAATTACCTCAAGGTAGGGACTTTTTTCAGTAGTTAAGTATTCAAATAGGCAAAGCAGATAGGTGAATTTTCCTGATTCCCTATATAATATCTTCCAGATTTATTTTATTCCATTTTCCTTGAAAATTGTATTTAAAACCAGTATCTTTTCTATTTTTGCTTATCTTAATTTTCTTTAGTTGGTTTTCCTGTGAGAATTTAATATTTGGGTTCTATGAGAAAACTTTAAAAGGTATGACTGTCACCTTTTTAATTGGTGGAGACAGCTATGTTTTCTAGAGCTGTTTTTGCACTTCTGAAAATTTGCAAATTGTGTAATAATAGTGAGAATACTTAGCCAAAACTTAGAAAATGCTTTATATAGATAACAAGTTAAATGCCCTGTGTTAACATATAACACCTGTCTATGTGTTGAGGGGGCTGATCCTGCTAGATCTGCTAATTTTCTTAGGTTTTATGCAAGTTGAGATCAGATGCTCAAGGTACAGGTTGTGTGGACTGCATGCTTAAATTTGTATTTCAGAATCTTGCATCAAAAGTTCATTTTGTTCTCTTCTGATCAAAATGATGAGCAGCTGTTCATTATGGTGCACTAATTTCACAGCACAGAGGGTTTGCAGAAAGTTTTTATGGAGGTACAAATCTCGTGAAATTTATTTTATGCCTTCCCTGCTCGCACTGGTGTAGGAGGAGACAAATGAGCAAGTAAGGGCACTGTTCATTGTGCTGCGTATTCCACAGGTTATCTATTAATGTGTCTGACCTGAGGCTTATACTGGAGTGTACACTTTGACATTACTTTCAGGTAGTGAATTAAAAAAAACCCCAACAATCAAACCTGGGGGTGATGCAAGGAACAATGAAGAAGTTTGCTTTTTCTGATATTTTAATCAAATATTGTTTGCCCTTAGGTAAAATTGTTAAATGGGCTTGGTAAGGTATAAAGTTAAAAATGTGATAAATTACACCTAACTTCAGATGTCAAATTGAGCTACAGTCCCTGTATAGCAGGAGAAAAATTAGCATCTCCAGGGGCAAAAAGTCTGACATATCACAGGTACTTAGTTTAGGATGAGACGAGTTCTGCTCTGGTGATGCCCGTTTGTCTCCAGTGAGGCAAACAGAAGCTGGGTTGATTGCATCAGAGTCAGGCATCTAGCTTTTAAATGCTTCAGTCAAAATAGAGGAATCCAACCTGAGAACTTGTCTTTGACTTGCCAGAAGAATAGGTCATTGTACCTTTCACATGCTTTCTTTATACTTTTTAGTATATTTATAGTTTTCTAAATCTTTTCTACACCAAAGGAATTTATGCTGATTTGTTACTTTTATTTCTAGATTCTATGATTATAATTTTAATAATTTTCTAAGCTGAAAACTAGTCTTAAACTCTTCCAGTTGATGAGAATTACAATTTTGAAATTAAAATTTCAGTAGATAGAAATTATCAATTAAAAAGCCATATTATTTAAATTCATGGGGAAGTTTCTCATCTGAGGAATTCTGTTACATTACTGGTGCCTAAAAAAAGAATTACTGAATGCTTAAAGCCTTGCTGAGTGAGTGTACGTGAATTTTGAAAATATAAAGATGTATTTTTACATGCATGCAAACCTTTTTAAAATCCTAAATAAGTGAATCCATATGAACAATATTAATATGGTGGGCTAAAAATAGCCATTTTACAAATTTTCAAATCAAGTGACACAGGAACCTGGCCAAAGTAAATTTTGATCTGTCTGACTGCCTTTAAAGAATTCCGTCCCTTACCTGTGCAGACAGATAATAGCATCCTGTGAATATGTGAATCAGAATAGAAACTTATGGGAGGAGAAAACCCAACAGAAGTAAGTAAATGTTGCCAGATTTTTGCAGATCACTCTTAATCATTAACCATTCATCCATACTGGCTGAGGCTGCCGCCTTAGCCCCTTTGGAGCCGCAGGATTCCGTAATAAGCCTTGCTGTGCAGTGCAACTCCAACCTTCAGCTGTGGCTCCATCTCTAGTGTGTTGATGGAGGCGCTTACTACTTGTCTGCTTTTGCTGATGGAGTTTTCAGGTCTGCATGATGAGCAGCTTGACTGGAAAGGCTTCAGTTTAAACGGGGAAACTACCTCAGGGTTTGGTGGCTGCTGTACATAACGTTTTAGATAGGAATTTGAGACTTACAGATGTGAACTACAACTCGTGTTGTACATAAACACTCACCTGCTTTTAGGTTCTATCTCCCAAAACTCAGAGCATTTACTAAGTAGATTGGAAGTTTAGCTACATAAGCAGAAAACGTTCACTGAAGGATGAATAAAAGTTCTAGCGAGAAATAAGCAATAAAAAAAAAGCCATCCATGTGGCCCTGAGAGGAAGTGAGGGCTGTTTGTTGGGTTTTTTTCAGTGTTTGCAGTTAGACTTTCTAAAAAGCAGGGACTAAATCCAAAGGTTATATAGAAAGTATTTTATTAGAACCGTCATTTCTGTTTCTACTTACTATAGCAGTAAGCAACATTAGATCTTTGTGGTGCCAAAATATAAAATGTTGCTTATTAAGAATTACACTTAAATCCCACATAAATCAAAATACATTGCCCAAACCGGAGGATGTGTAACTGTACACTGTACTGCCACTCAGGTCTACTCTTATTGTTCCATCTTTGTCCCTGCAGACATCTGAATATCAATCTTAGGTCAGGATCCACTCATGGGAACTACCACAACTGTAAAACCACTTTCGTGATAATCAGGAAATGTGAGATTATACTAGACAAGGAGAAATCAAGTTGCCTCCTGGAGTGGAAGGATTATGCAACCCCTGCTGAGCTGAGAACTCAGCTGTCTTTGATTGAAGGTAAAGGATTCACAGAAACTCTGAAGTGAGCAAGAGCCTCTGTCCAACAAAAAACAGCTTCCAAATCATGTTACAGCCCCAACTTAGTGAAAATTGCCTATATTTACCAGAAAGACTGCAATTCTCTGAGTGGTAGTTGCTTTTCAGTGAGGCTTTTCTGGAGCCGAGACTGATACCCATTTCTTCATTTTACCTCTTCTACTTCAGGTGCTGGTGGCAGATAAGAATCAGATTTTCCAAATCAAATTATCTCTAACATCGAGACTGTTTTCGGGGAATGGTTCTGGAGTTATGTCTCCAAAAAGCAGGAAAGGATAATTATTAGTATGAAAAGAGGGCATTTAGATAATTGTAAAATTAGTTATTTGGTAAGTTCTGTGCGTCAGTGCCTTCACTGCAATTTCATTTTAAATGTAAGCAAGGAGAGTTACTTTTTTAATAGACACCCAACTTTTGTGTCTGTTTTGAATCAATTTTTTTCTGTTCTGTGAAAGCATCTCTCTCTGAGTTATTGCTCTTGGAAAAAGGTGTTGTTCTGAGCCATATATTCTTTTTATTTATATAAAAATATAACATATATATAAATGTACACGCTTGTATTTAAGGGTTAGAAGATAACTCCTTGAGCAGAATTTTGTTACTGTAGAATGGTCTCACATACAGATGGCCGCTTACAAGAAACTGTCTGTCTTCCTCTCTTCATTTACTTCTACACCTCACATCCAGGTAATGAGATGGGATGTACCTTGTATCAGCTGGAGGAAGTCAGCAACTAATATACTATTCCCCAGCTAGAATGTTGATGTTTTCTACAGCAGGGGTAATTTACAGTGCCAATAAAGCCATATGTTCCACGTTAGCCAAAAGGAACATAAGCTCTACATGCATTTGACAGGAAGTGTAGTCGGTTTTGTTCACTGGGAAGCGGTCAGTGACTCCTGTTACCTCTCTGCCAGGACACGCAATCTTTCTCCAAACAGGAGTAATTTAGGAAAATGCATTTATTTTAAGCAAATCCACTTGGAGCCTATTTTTGATTCCTCAATTTAAGATGTGTACCAGTATCCTCCAGGATGAGTGGAATTGTTAAAAACCAAAAGATAGGAAAATCCACAAAGATTAGGCGAACACTGATGAGTAATATCTCCAGAAGAAACAACAACTTACTGGCAAGAATTAATGGACAGAAGAAAGACAAAAATAAGATAGATATGTGTATTCAATAAAGCATAGAAGAGGGAGAATAACCATCACCAGGAGAAAATTGGGAAAGTTGGAAACATTAGTAGCAAAACCTTCACTCTTTGCGAAAACAGTTAGTTCAGACACTATACTTAACAATGGTGGTGAAAGAGTGTTACGCAATGATAAATGACCTGGGCAATAACAACTGCAAAAGTAGTTCTAGGAAAAAAAAAATCTTTCACTAGGGTATGGTTATTATTGGAAAAGTTTAATAATTCTTACCCATTATCTATCCTGTCTTTTATGGGCACTTAATCCTTTTAGACAAAGACTGAGGTGGATTGGATGGGGCAATGGATTTTTAACCTTGCCAGAACCTCTGTTTGGGAAGAGTCCAAGAGCTATTTCTGCTACTTTACTGACCCTCAGTGCCTCCACTATTCCACTCCTGGAAAATCGTCACTAATCAGTTCTATGGATAAGAACTGTTTAAGGATATCTTTGTTGCTTTGAAACTTGTTTTGTTGTATGGAGTGCAAATGATAAAAGGACAGATGGCATTCTTATTGCAGCAGATGGAGCATCTCTTCTGTGAATGTCATTGTTGCCCAGGTGAATGAAATCCCAGCTATATGAATGCAGTTCTTTCAGGTGGCAGTGCACTGCATCACTGATAAACCTGAGAAAGTAGATGCAAATTTAGTTGCGTGATGTAGCCAGGTGGATGACTAAGAGTCAAGGGATTTCATTTCAGCACCTGTCTTTGGCCCAGACTTCTTAGTTTTAACTTCTCTGTTCTTCAGCTTTCTTATACAATCAGAAAATAGAATTATTTTATTTCTGTGTAAAACAATGTATTATAAAATCTTGAATTCTTCAGAGAGAAAACAGAGTAACCATGAGTTACTCAGAATACCAAGAACAAAAACATCATAGGAATTAAGTGATTAGAGAGTTAATAGCAAGGAATTGCTATTCAGAGAACATGATTATGTGAATTGATTATTTAAACTTAATTATTTACTTCTTTATTCCTCCCCATGCCTATTTCTTTCTTAAGCTAAGTAGGAACACATGGCAGCGCTTCAATGTCTCTTCTCTTTCCCAAGATAGCCTTCATTCAATGAGAAATGTCACTGACTCCTTTTCTTTAGACACACCCTTAAGACCTTCGGTAAAATATCCTAGGTTCTTCACTTCTATTATAGGTTGCCTGTAATACTTAAGTTGGAAGGACCTTCTTAGTTGAATAAAGATTTATTTTTTAATATAAAATGTCTCTTACCCTCTTCATAATTGATTACACTTTTGGTTTTAGTTTTCCTACCCAGCTTTCTTACCTTGAAGCTGTGCTCTAATGAGCACTGCTGATTTCTTGTCACTTCTTTCACTAGTCTGAAACGGCCACAGTACCATGAAAGCTAGAGGTGAAGGAGGCATACCATCTAACGGTCTGTTGATTGGAAAAGGAAGCCCTGGCTCATTTTATACATTTTTCACAATTCAGCTGGCTAATAATAGGATATTACACCATAGAAAGTGATTTAGACTAGAAATACTGTGCAATTTCTCAAATAAATGGCACCACTTTGATAGTAAAAGTTTAGAGGATACTGTACTAGCTCTACAGAATGTACCAGCAATTAGCATATATAGCTTTTAGTAAACTCACCAAGTCAAGCAGCTTGACTGCACACATCACAAGCAGGCAATAGCATCTCCTCATTACAAGTAAGACCTGAACACTCCTTGTGTGGCATGACAAATCTTTTATACCTTCAAGGCACAGCCTCATTGGCTCTTCTGCCTCGACCCTCCAGGTGTAACAGTTGAAAGGGCACGCTTAAAGAGGCCCTGTGCCTTCAGTACGGGGATAAAATACCTAATTCAAAATTAGACAGATTTTTCTCCGTTATCAGTTATGTCTGGAGTGAAGAGTTTTGAAAGTCTTAACACATGACTTGAGCCTCAGAGAATGTTTTTGGTTATAGTTGCATTCTCTAGCAAGGTTGAAAATTATTATTGCTTGAACCTCTGCCTTCAAGATTTTTGTAGTTCTGTTGGCAGTCCCAGCTCATTACTAGCTTAAGTCTCCAGGTCACTTAGAAAAATCCTAGCTTGACTTTTGATATCCTCAAACAGATCAAAAGAAGGATCCTTAAACATAAGGTAAGTAAGATTAGGACTTTTGAATGCATTTTGTGGAAATGCCAAGCAAACAAAGGAATGAAACTATCCAAGCACTATCAAGTAGTTTCAGCTAGTCTCGGAAATGAATTAGTGAGGTGAAGGGTTCTAAATCAAATTCTGTTTAAACTCCAGGGATATTATTTATCTAGCGTCCTCTAACAAGTGATTTTTGTGAGTATATGCTGTTTGTACAAGAGTTGCACCTTTTCTTAGTGTACATCCAGACTTCTAAAGATTTCAGTTAGAGGATATTCTGGAAGAACATAAGAAAAATCTAAATAAAAATATTTAGATTTTTCTTAAACCTAATTTTTCACAAGCATGAGCCAGACAGAATTTCATATTGATTTTGGAGACTTGCTGAGAGCTCACTAGTACAAATATGTGAATATTTTTTTCAGTTTTTTTTCAATCTTTAAATACAGGTTTAGGAGACAAACTATTCAAAAATTTATGTATGTGTTTATACCTAGACATGTATTTCCAAGCATAGACATCTGTGCAAAGTACCTGCTTGTATGAGACAATATGCAGGAAGGCTTCTTATGTATCTTTGCAGATACCATTGAAGTTTCTTTCCTGTTATTTCCTATAGATCTTGATCTATAACTTCTTTCCTAAAATTGCTACTAGCGATCTCCCCAAAAAATATAACAATAACATGCATACAGAACTTGTAAAGATGTTAAATGGGAACACATCCCTTAAATCTGAGTTGCTCAAATGTAATTGCTTAAGATTGAAATTGCTGAATGTTGGTGAATGAACTGAGGAAAAAGATCCGAAGCAAATAAACAAAACTCAGCAGTCTGTCATAAAGGAAAGAAAACTTCACAAACATAATCCAATTAAGTAACTGTCATAACACTAATTAATGAACACACTATAGACATGTTCAGTATCATTTGAATTATTTATTTTTTTAAGTGGACCATTTAAATGTTGATGTTATTACCCATTTTGTTTTAAATTTCTTAGAGCCCTTGGCTGAGATTTCTTGCACTAATCGTAGTACATAGGGGGAACAAAAGTAGAAGGTTATTTTCCAGTGTGCATGTGTGTCTGTGTCTCTGTGTATGCATGTGCTTTACAATTATCAAACATATATTTACACACCAACTTTACACTGAAGTCTTTAAGAAGTCTTTTCTATGGCAGGGAAAGGAATCAACTGACCAAAGAGTTAGGTCTATATGATCCATTTGAGATTTTCCAGTATAGTCCCAAAGAGCTTCTTATGCATTCAAACTTTTGCCGGAATGTTACTCCATCCAGTAGTGTTTCTTTACGAGATGAAACCTGGAGCTGAGGAATGCATCTCTTCAGTTTCCTTAACTTCACTAAACTGTAAATAATTTAAATTATTAAATTGAAATATCAAGACATTTAGATATTGTTCATATCGCTCATCTTTAACCTTCTAATAATACATCACATTTTTAAAATAATTTAAAAAAACAACAAAAAAAAAGACTTTGGAGGCTATATACTACACAATTGCCATGGCTCCTGCTTCTTGGGAAATCTGATACAATATTACAATTCCCAGAACGTATTTGGAGCAGAGGAACAGAATTGTCCCTTGGCAACTTTCACATTCAGCAATCCAGACACTACAACAATAATTTAAAAAATTGCCTTGTGATTTTGTTTTATCTGTATTAAAAAAGGAACACTAAGCTACTTCTTAAATATAGTTTGTTTTTTGTGAAACACCACAAGATTTGGCAAAAAAAGATGTAAAAGAAGACTGTTTCGATGTATAAAACTCCTTACCAGTAGAAGAAACACTGACCTTAATTTGGCCTATTCATAGACTCGTTTAATGTAGTTTTGCTGCATATTTGAAGCCTTAAAGAGCAGAAAGAGCTGCTAGTCAGTTTTGAAATCACAGAACAGTTGCGCACCGACAATTCCTTTAACAGGCAAGGTGTCCATGATAAACACTGAAGTGAAGCACAAGTGTGTACATAGTCTGTGCTGTGACTCGTGCGCGTACGTGGTGGGTGTGTATATACTATTTGGCGGTGTGTACCGATATCGTGGGTGCATGCCCATTCTCTACAACCTTAAGTAGTGTTTTGCTTAAAATCTCCTGTTCTGTAGCTTGTGGTTTGAACTAGCTTTTTTCCCCAGCACAACGATTCTGCTCCACACCCTGCACATGAGTTCATCTGTCACTCACCAGCTTTGTATCTTCATGTCAGTAAAATTTTAGGACAACTGGATGAAGAGTTGTTTCTTACATAGAACATGGTAATACTCCCACTGTAGGAAATGAAATGAAACAAATGGCATAAAAGTGCAGTGACTGTGGTGAAAACACCTCCACAGAGTTAGGCCTCTATCTCTCTTTTTATTTTTGTTTGGGGGTTTTGAGTTGTTGTGGGTTTTTTTCTTTTTTTTCAGGGTTGGGGGGGCTGTGTGTGTTTTTTGAAGAGGAGGTTTTCACTCTCCGGAACGTATATTTGTGACAAATGATGTAGAGGGTTAAGGGGGCATAAGGGGAACTGTGTACATACATCAGATTTCCCATTTTCTCTCCTTGGGCTACTAAGCATTGCCCCACTATTTTCCACTAGAAATGGAAGTGGTTAGGCCCTTTTTTATCACTTCAGGAAAACAGAGTAAGCCCAAGGATTCTTAGCAGAGGCCAATATATTTGAGATTGTTCTGAATGATGACATCTGTCACTGCATCAAAGACAAATTGTATGTTACTGGTATCAGTGGCGCAGGTGAAGTGTGAATAGATCTCCTTGGTCTCCTTGTTGCGATTCAAGTCCTCAAACTGGCGCTGGATGTAGACTGCTGCCTCCTCGTAAGTGTTTTGGCCTTTGTATTCAGGAAAGCAGACTGTTAAGGGGATGCGCCGGATTTTTTCTGCCAGCAGATCTTTCTTATTCAAAAAAAGGATGAGGGAAGTGTTGATAAACCAATTATTGTTGCAGATGGAATCAAAGAGACGCAAACTTTCTGCCATTCGACTCTGTAGGAGAGGAAACAACAGGGTCAACAATAGTTATGTTTCAGTATAACTGTGGAAAGCACACGAAATACATTATTATGCCTATTAATGAGAAAAATCTGCTTTTAGAAATAACTTTTGTTTTATTTGGTGACCATCTTACCTGACCATGAAATTTCAGGGGTCTTAATTCACTTATTTTCATACAGTACATTTCACCACAGACTGCCTATTCCTTATGTTTTAAAATATTTGGCAACTGTGGAGGAAAGTCTAAAACTGAAGATTTAGAAACAACAAGTGTAACTTGAGAAAACAAGGTTGTGTTCAAACTTAGGTTAAAACTATAAACAATTTTTTTTAAGTAAAAGGAATGAGTAATCTCTAGGGATTTCACACAACAGGAACATTCTGCTGTTGAAGTTTTTTAAAAAGAGAGAATTACCATAACACAATTGTAACACTGCATTATTAGCTGGGCAGTTTAGCACACCATACGGCCTCAGAACATTTTCCTTGCCTTACTCTCCCCATTGCATGATGGTGAGCTTGAAAGAACGTACAAGAACTACATTCTACTCCGGTGGAACAACTTGTATATAGGTGGAAGGTGAGCTTAAGCCAGATGTGGCTAACCTCTTTCTGTCTGCTGCCCTGAGTAGGCAACTCCATTTATGGGCAATTTAGGATGACCACCACGATTACACATTTGGAAATACCAATGTGATGCTGGTATAAACCGGAAGCAGAAAGGTCCGTTAGAAATCAACGGTCGCCCTCCATTTTCCTCACGTGCTGCAGCTGGAGCTGTCCATGGTACCAGTGCTCTTGGAAGGCTGAGCTTATCCATCCGTTTGCTCGTATAAATAGGTGCAAACAAATGCAATGTTTTGAATAGAAAATATTCTAGATAATAAAAATAAATATTACTCAAGTATTGTCAAAAATAGATCCTCTTCAGACACCCCAAAACAATTTTTGAAATTTCTGAGCATCTTTAAAATCTCAGAACACTGTAAGGTGTGTCTCCTTCTTGTAGTCTTGATTCAATGCACAGTGCTCAAAACCATTTCAAGTGCTGAAACCAATGTGATGTTAATCACAGCATGAAATTCAGTATTGCTACTCACATGTCCAGACAAATTGATTTTGTATGGGAAACATTTCTGTAAAGCTTTTAGCTCTTACACAAATGACAGGCCTACAGTTAATATTTAGCCTACAGCTAAAATACTAGCTATTTTTCCTTCTCACTTTATTTTTGTTTAGGCTTTCTACTGCTGAAAACATTGTTTTGAGGAATCATGGTTTATTCTTGTTTTATCTTCAACAGTCCTTCCCTCTGTTTTGAGGTATCACCAAAATTTATTGCACACTGGTCACCAGATGCAAAGAATCCTTGTACAGTCAGCTCTGTAAAGTCTGCTTGCTGATAAACCATGGATAAAACATGAATAAAGCTTTTCATGTACAGCAATATAGATGATAATCTTAACTTCCTTAAAAAAATAAACAAGCTAAATATCTATGGCAATTTTTTCCATGTTAAATTTCCATAAAGAGCTGCATATTTTCAGACGATTATTCTTTAAACTGATCTCTAGAAAAGCTGTACAAAAACTGTTCAGATCGCTGTTTCATGTGTTTGTGGAGTCTGTTTTTTTTTAACTCAATGTATCTTTCATAGTTTTTCTTCCCTTCAGACAAAGCGAATTTGCAATACGGTCCTGCCAAATTAAGAAAATAAATCCTGTTCTGTTTAGAGTATCTCTAACTTTCAGTATTCTCAAATCATGAGATTGCATAAGATTTAATATAATTTCTTCAACTTAGCCCATATAGCAAATTTAATTAAGATTAGGCATTGTGGATCAGCATAGGGCATGATGGGAGGGAGAAGTTTTGTGGATGATGGGCGTCAGTAATGATATAGCAGGATATAGTTTCAAATCCTCCCAGTCTGTTGTCTTTGGTCTCACTTGTATCACAGTCACACAGCGGATAGTTTCATAGCATGTACAGATCATGAATTTAGTGACTTCAGAGGAGCCATCAGAGGAAGAGCAACTTTGTCTTTGTAAACTTCTTATATACTAGCATGCCTTAGCCATCTGAAAGTAAGAGCAGCTGATTTGGTATTTTTTATTTCAATAAGAGAAAAATAACACTGAAAATGCCTGGTAAAACTCCTGAAGATTACCTATCCCTGATTTCCTAGTGCTTCCAAAAGGTACAATGAATCAATTTATATAGAATTGATATTTTTTCAAAGAAGCATAGTTTCTTGAAGAAAGCCTGGAATCAACTCAAGCCTAACGGTTTTAATATGGTCAAAAGTATTTTGGATTGGCAGAAAAAAAAAGTCTGTAAGGTTTCTCAGGGATCATAGATACCATATGTCATTCCTAACATACTTTTAAACTATTCTTAAAGTCCTTTCCACAGAACTTCTCCATTCCCACCTGTTGACTGACGTTTCAACAAAGAATACAGTAATCAAAAGCTACTAATTAGTAGACACTGATCAAGATTATTTTCAAGAAGATATTTTAGCTGATTCTTCAAAGCACAGAAGTAGTCTTAACTTTTTTTCACATAAGACTGTTCAATTGGTGACTGACAGCCACATTTCAGCCCATAGGATGTTTTTGTGTGGCCAGTTTTAAAATCTTTATCATGCATCTGCCTATGTCCTGTTATACATGCCCAGATCCTGGCATTAGTTCTGGAAGCTGCTGTTAGACCTATCTGATTCCAGAGAGATGCATCTTGTTTTCAGAAATACCTCTTCTAACAAAAAAACAAAAGAAAAGTTCATTTGACTTCTTGCATTTATACCTGATATAAAACATTAGCATTCTCCTCAACTGAAAAATTATTTGCTTTTTGATGGACTTTGATGTTTTGTATTCTTTTATCATATGCATACAAAGAACATAAATTTTGAAAAAAAAATCCATAATGTATTATAATATTAAAAAATGATGATAATATATGCAAACAAGTGATGCACAGTGTAATTGCTCACCACCCACTGACCGAAGCCCGACCTGTCCCAGCTAGTGATCCCAAAACAGAGAAGTCCCGAAACTGCAATCCCAGAAGAGCAAGAGCCCAAGAGAGAGAGAGAACCCTCCTGGCCAACTCTCATCTATGTACTGGGCATGTTGTTGCATGATACGGAATATTCTATTGGCCAATTTGAGCCTCAATCCTAAATTTAAACTCGAATCATAAACTAAGAGTTGTGGGTCCCTTGCTGTGGCCATGCTCCCTCCCACTCGCACGCTGGAAAAAACATGCGAAGTTGAAAAGTCCTTGATGTCTCAGCACCAGCTATAAACATTGGTGCACTATCAGCATTCTTCTCATAACAAATCCCATACTAGATCCAAAACACAGCACTAAAAAGAAAACTAAACTCTGTCCCAGCTGAAACCAGGGCAAATTAACTCCTTTGTTTTCTTCTAATGTTAACCTGTAATGAATTTACTGTTTCAAACAGTATTAGCTGCATTGCCCATATAGATTATTCTGCAGGTATTGCACTCTTTTGTATACGAAATATTTTAGGTTTCTAAAAACCTTATGCATACATCATCAGTCACATTGGTGGTCCAGCTGAAGTGAACGGAAGGGATTTGGGATATCAGATAAAGCGTGTATTTTGTTTACAAGATTATTTCCAAATATGTATATGTTACATATGTCTGGCTTGTGTTTGGAGGGGATGAAAATAATCTAGACTCTGGGTATTTTTTTTGTTGTTTGACTGTGAAGTATTCCAGCCAGTTTTCCTGTTTGGAAAGTACAGGTGAGAGGATGATTTTGCCTTTCAATAGAACTAACAGTATTTTAAGGAGTTAGTACTCCTATTTCAGGAGTACTAATTCTCCTCAAATTTGTATTAGTTGCATCTAATGCATCTCCCTTGACTTCACTACAGTCTCTAAATATTTCAACTGGGAGATCAAGAGAGAAGATTCATTCACTGTTTATTATATGAAAAGTAACATGAAAATATAATTTATTTCAAATTTAGTTTTTATTTGGTTTAATTAGAGAATGAAAATATATTTTATTGTTATTACTTCAAAGGAAATGTGCAACAGTATTGATCATTATTGTTACACTAAAAGAGTATCCTGAAAAAATTACTGCTCCTTTTCATTTGCTATGGATTGACTTGGTCAGAATTGCATCCTCAGAGTTCCACGAAGGCATTGATTTAATTATTTTAGTGAGTAATTCTGTGTTTACGTATTAAAACCACAGACCTTTGGCAGTTTCTGGTCATTTCAAAAGCCCCAGGAGCACCAGAGCCCACCATGATGGCTGGAACTGCCATAGCAGCAGTATGTGGCCATGCTGAAATCTAACTCAAGCTTCTTAAGGCAACTGAAATACAAGCATAATTATATAGTCCCTATATTTGCGGGGTTTTCTTGTTTACTTCTTCCTTGGTAAAGGTGGGGTCATCTGATTTTTGAGCCTACTTTATATACAGATAGATTTATAAGTGTAAAATTACGGCTTTAAAATTCTGTTTGAGGATTTATTTTTTATTTTTGAAATGCAAATGCTGACACAACAGATAATGCCCTAAAAACATCATAGGTCTGTTTCCAAATAACCATGGTCTTCTTTCCTTCCCTGAATTTGTAGCTGATAATGAAATCATGCAAGACATTTTTTACTCAATTGAAATGCTTTTGCTACCAATTGTCTGGAAAAAAGTGGTTTAGAGCTAATATAGGTTTTTGGCCAACTCTCAGAACATTCATGCCAACAGGATATTGCATTTTAAGAGGTCTGTGTTTATTCCTGTATTTTGTAGTGAATCATAATACTGTCCTTCTACTACCAAATACTCAGTTGGAGCCTGTAGTCCAAGGACAAAAATCAGAGAGTTAAAACCCTTCCATAAATTGTAAAATGTAATGAGCATGTACAAGAGGACTGATAATTTTAAATTAATGTAAACTTGATGATCTCTTAGATGATGTAAAGAAAGAATTAGTAAACTGTTTGAAACCAGGACACTGTTGTAACTGACATCTACGAAATTTCTTCCGTGGTGTAATACCATTATTATAATACTGGTGGGTATTTGAAAGTCCTAACAACCTTATCTAAACTCAATAGAATTTCTTTTCATTAAAATGCAAATAAATTAACCAGGAATCATTTCCAACAAAGATGCAGGCTATGTTCTACCAGTGGAAGACTGTAGTTGCGTGGTATAAATGCATGATATACCTTGGGAAATGAACCCCCAATCCATTTCATAATTTAACTATAACAGTGAAAGTAGGAAAACGTATTACTGGACAATGGGGAAATGTATCAGAAAGTCAAAACCAAGTCTTCAAATAACAGTAAGATGTTATTAACATAAATTATGAAAACTTTAGGGAAAGAGAAACAGGCAGCACCTATTTCTGTATGAAGAACAGAAAACTAATTGAAGTTACTCTGAAAATCTTTTTTACCTGTTAACATGGAGACATGAAACACGTGGTGTTCAATCTCAATTTCCACGTGGAATTAAATGACAAACAAGTAAATCTAAACCTTAGAGAAAATAGCGTACACGGCAAGATGAGGTCTTCATAAATTAAGTGGTGTCTCATGATTTGTGCAGTGCATCAATCACATTTGAAACAGCAGTGCATAACATGGCTTTCAGTTTTTTATAGCCAGATGGCATCTTGATATATCTGAAAATCTTAAATACGAAGTGATATGTCCACAGCTCTAAGATGAAGGCTGACACAGAAACTGAGCCTAAAGATACATGATGGGATGAGGCTTTGAGCAACCTAATCCAGTGGAAGGTGTCCCCCTGCCCATGGCAAGGGGGTTGCAACTAGTTGATCTTTAAGGTCCCTTCCAAACAAAACCATTCCATAATTCTATGATTCTATGATGTATCCAGACATATACTCCTATCCTAACACAACAAGCTCCTTTTTGGTTCCATCAATATTGTAAAAACTACTGTACATATTATAGGGTAAGTGAACTTGAGAGGGTTATGGCTTATTATAATAAAAAAATAGAATAAATTATTGTACAACTCCCAAAGGAGTTACAAACATTTTCTATTCATGTGGAGGAAAAATAAAGGTAGGAATAGGCATCCTTCTTCTCTGCAGTGCCTTTTCCAGTTCAGGAATCCTGAGGGGCAGCTAGCCAGGTGGCTAGAAAAAATGTGCTGCTGTAATTTCATAATTGGGGTATAAGCAAGACAATGCCGATGCCTTATCCAGATGGCCTTGTTGGGGGCTAATTGCAAATTCTTCTCTGAGCATGAGAACAAGGAACTGGTTGCTTAAGGGAAAGAACATACTAAGGAACAGATGGCTGCTTCTGTTCTTCCAATAATTTGCAAACATATAAACATCCCTGGTCAGCCTCTGGAACAGTAGAAGTATGCTTAGCACCAAAGAGTTCCAGAACAACTAAGAGTTTTCAAAAAGGGAGACCTTGTTATCAAGATAGCAAATAATTAGAAAAATCATTTGTTGAACAGAGCCAAATTGGAATGTAGTATCTCCTCACAGCTTTCACATTAAAGCTTTCTGGTTGCGGTTGGGAGAGCTTTGAACTTAAAAACAAAAAATTATGAAGAGATAAACTATTACAAGTAAGGGCATTAACTGCCACTTGTACTAAATACTTAAGAACTTTATCTTTCAATCATTATTTCTGTTTCGTCATTATTTTAAAACCAATAGGCACTGAGGATTATGAAAACCTGAACTAAACAAAATAAAATTGATCTTGTGTAAAACATAGACAATGATGAATAAAACTGGTGCAGGAAAGGTAATGTTTGCTTTCCAGAAAAGCTGGAAAATCTTTAAATGTCAGTAAATCTTGGAAGAACCAGTGGAAGTTGTTGCTATTTTCCTGTTGAGGCTTTTCTTTGTGATAATGACTGGCATCTAGCATGTGCTGGTGGCTATGAGCTATGTTACAAAATGGCATGAATCTTTCTTTCTGTTTCAAATGTGGTGTTCAGAGATTCACAAGTTAAGACCTTCTAAAGAAAGGAGGTGAAGCTAAAGTATTTGAAGAAGGGGTGCTGGGGTAAAAAGGTACTTAAATCTGCTGGATGTAAACATTGTTTTTTCCTTAAGGTTACTATACAAAAAAAATGAATCTATTCTGAAATAATGACACTCTACAAAATAAGTCAAAGGAAATATCATTGCCCAAGACAGTCATAGTCAAAGCAATTCAGGAATTCAAACTATGTTTGAATAAATATATAATGGAAGGCAGAGGGAAAGCTGAAGAATTTTACAGGAAAAAATACAGATGATGCAGAAAGCAAGAGGTAGCCTGGATAAATATATACTTTTTTTCTTGTAAAAAAGCCTAGATTGAGTGCTAATTGAGAAGTCCTTCCTGTCTAGCAGTTAGGCAGTCCTGTTTGAGTGTTGGATGAGAGAGACTTGATTTAAAAAGAAAGAGACTATTGCATGATTCATCTTTTGTTTAGAGAAGGAAGACTCCTACAAGGATACATAGGATCAGGTGGCTGTGAGTCTAAATGGAGAAAGATGATAATTTCATGAGTTACAAAAAATAATTGCTTTCATCTAAAAATCAAACCAAAAAACCTAACAATCTGTTGGAGAGAAGTAAGTAGACTTAATCCAATTCACTCTATATATCTCTCAAATAAAGATATTAAGTATCTCACTGGGGTAAGATTAAACTGGGATAAAACACTCTACCTGTGTTGTTCTGTATATACATATTTCTAGCCTTGGCATCTGCCAGAAGGGACAGGGTAACCAACAGGGTTTTGACTAGACAGAATTGTTTTGCCTTTCCAAACCCTTTCTTTCTAATCCCAGCATCCCAAAGTTTTCCTGAAAAATGTTGGGAATTCTAAAATGTCAAAATTAGAAAGGGTGACATAGAAGGGTAAGTCCTGTTATGAATTCACTAAGAAGTGTTCTTAACTTACTTAGCAGCTTAACTTCTTCTACAAGCAAACTCATTATCCCATCGCTAAAGTAACATGTTACATTAGTCAAAAACCACTGTGGGAATTCCTGACCAGACAACGGTAAACAAAACAGGAATGAGGTCAGGATAACTAGAAGCAGCTATGGCAATATAGTACCCATCATATGGATACATATATATGCACATGCTGACTATTTCTGCCCTTCTGACCAAATTCCTTTCAGTGTCCTGCATATGTAAGAGGAATGTGAAGTGCAGAAAGGTGAAAAACTAACATAACATGTTATGTATATATGTATATTTTATGCCACCACAATTAAGGGAAATCAAAAGGGATGATAAAAGAAGGTTTTATGTTAGAGGAACCTTGAATCTCTACTACAAAATGAGCATATAGAAGGCTGAGAAACATGGATGTTATGAAGCAGAGTCCTGAAGAAATCTTGTGTGATTTTGGATAGGAACACATGTATGTATATAGTGAGGAGGAAAAAAAAATATTACATGTAATGTAAGCTTGCTTCTAGGATTTTTAAACAGATTCATCCTCAAATCAGGAGCAAAAATTGTTCTAGTGAACAAAATTTGTAAACTACCAGATTAATTCCCCATCATTTTAAAGATAATGTTGTGTAATTGTTTACACTTGCAGTTTGTATGTGAAAACGTGGAACAGACAGAAGCGGCAGTAGTCAGTATTTGATACCTCTTTTTCAGAGAAGAAAGGGGAAATAAACCTGACAAAGCGATACTGCAGCGTACTGTCTCCCTTGATGATTTCCTGTGGAGTATTCTACAGTCTTTACAGAAAATTCTGCAGGTGATAACTGAATCTGGCAGTATGCATGAGAATTACATGGAGACCTTTAGTCTTGGCTATTGTATAGAATGACAATGAAAACATTATGAATATTTTATCACGTATGATCTCTGTGACTGGAAAAGAATTGTAGTGTTACTAAGGCTTACTGCGTATGAGACTAGACAAAGCAGATTGAATTGGGAGTATTACTTTAACAGAGTCCTGAACATTTCTCTCTGAAAATCGATCCCTGCAACTTTTTAGGTGTGAACTGAAACAGCAAGTCATGTCTCTAGGAGTACATCATAAGTCAAGCATTGTTATGCAGTAGCTGCGTATGGATGCCAATGGCAGACTAGGGTACACCACTCTTCAATCCTATCTATCAAAACTGGTTTATATTCCTGGATCAAGAACAATACGATTATACTAAAGAGAGTGCCTGAACTGAGAAAAAAGTTTGATTAAATTTCCTGACAGGAGGATTAGTTTTTGAGCCAGGGGATTTCCAAGCAAAGGAATAGGACAACAGGTGCTTCTGCTAGGCTCCGGGGAGACCTTCTAGCAGCCTTCCAGTACCTAGAGGGGGCCTACAAGAAAGCTGGAGAGGGACTTTTGACAAGGGTGTGAAGTGACAGGACAAAGGGTAATGGATTTAAACTGAAAGAGGAGATATTTAGATTAGATACAAGGAAGAAGTTCTTCTCTCAGGATGGTGAGGCAGTGGAACAGGTTGCCCAGAGAAGCTGTGGATGCTTCATCCCTAGAAGTGTTCATGGCCAGGCTGGATGAGGCTTTGAGCAACCTGATCTAGTGGAAGGTGTCCCTGCCCATGGCAGAGGTATTAGAACTAGATGATCTTTAAGGTCCCTTTCCACCCAAACCATTCTATGATTCTACGACTTATAACCAAGGGAGAATCTGAAGAGAGGATATATAGAAAACTCTTGGAAGAACAGAGGAGAAGGTGACAGTAGATTTCTGCTTTCAGCACTGACTTAACTTTATACACTGAATCAAGTTTAAGATTCATCTTCACTGTTGTAAGATTTTTCATCACAGAGTATGGAATGAACCTCCCAGGAACTAGTGACCACCACAAGATATAAATATACAGAAGTAGACAATATGCCATGAAGAGAGAAGGAAACAAAATTAATTATATGTGGCATATGTCACTGATGTTTCTTAAGGTATTTCTAAAAACAATTACAATTTCAGTAAGAACCTGTTTACAGGAACTTACTCTAGAATGTACCACAAAAAAGATCTAAACTGGAAAACATTAAAATTGCAAACTCAAACGCTCAAGTGTCAAATGCTGAGATCATAGTTGCCTCTGTTACTCATGTAAATCTCCTGTTACATGAACACATAGTTTTTTCTTCATTGAATCCTGTCTCATTCATCTCGCAAGATGGGCAATGTCATGTGCTAGTCAATATTTTTCTTTATTGTCACAACTCAATTTATAGATGCATGCTTTACTATGAACTTACTATTTATGAGCTGCTCAAAAGACAGAATTACTAGTTTATTCTCAAGCTTATAATTATTGTATATGAATATTTCATTGGCTATATTTGTTTCCACAGCATGTTGTCAGATCAAGAGGTAGTGTTAAAAGCAACTTATAAACATGGAATGATACAATCTACACAATGAGAAATTATAGTTAGAAGGAACCCAGTAATTCTAGACACCCAACCAAATTTTCTAGAATCTATTTTTTCAGCATGTGCATTTACTTATTTAGCAAAGTTTAATAGGTTTTTCAAGCTGACATTGATATCTGTTGTGGCTCCGAGCAATCAGACCTACTACGAATCAAATCACAGGATCTCAAATTAGGTCTCTTTGAGCAAAGTAAGGAAGAAAGTGGGATTACCTATGAAAGTTTTCACTTAAGAAACTAACTGGAATCAAAAAAAAGAGCATGGACATATACCAGGATCTGCTACAGTTATTCAGAATAGCATTCAGCTGCTTTAGCCATATGAACTTTCTCTGTTTTCCTATAATCCCTTGTTCCATTTGTTTCACATTTTCCTCCCTCTGCAACAGATGATGGCAGTGTTCCTACACTTGACAGTCTTATTTATCAGATAAGCCCTCATTAATCAGAGAAAAACCATGATATTCATTGAATGAGGCAGAAAATCCATGGAAAAAACATCATCGCTATAAAGTCTGAATCAAAACATACAGAAACAAGACGTTCAAAACAAGGTTATGCCAACAATATTCTCCCATTTACTACCTCTTGGTTATTTGATTTCACCAGATCACTTAAACTCCGCTCCACCTCATCCTCCACCCACACTGCTTCACAATCTAAACTTACTCCCAACCTTCTCACTCTGTCAGTTTTGTTTCCTTCTCAGACTTGTACATTCCAGATGAGAAATAGTGCTTATATAATTTTGTACCATTAGAGGCTGATCAGGTCTCCCTAATGATCGTCTATACTGATCGTATCAGCACAGGAATTCGCACCGTTCAAATTAATTCAGACTTTCAGAGGAATAAGAAAAAAACAAAACATATATGTGAGACAAGAGCCATGCCAAATATTAAGGAGATCTTGTTAAAATTGACAGATTTTTCAGGGAATCATAGAATGGTTTGGGTTTGAAGGGACCTCCAAGATCATCTAGTTTCAACGCCCCTGCCATGGGCAGGGACACCTTCCCCTAGATCAGGTTGCTCAAAGCCTCATCTGATAAAGGATCTCGGCTGTAGCTACTTCTAAATTGATCCTACTGTACTATTCCAAAATTCCTTCTCTCCTACACTGGAGAAAAGTTCTTGTGGTGCTTTACACTAATCCTAGAATTTGCAGCACTAGAAGATAAGGCTGTTCCTTTCATACATCCATTCCCAAATTTTATCATTCATTATATATGTGAATTTTCTGTAGCCTGATTTTTTTTCTTCCTAAACTATGGGATTCCGTATATGTCTGAGTATGCCACGTTACTTATTTTTCTTTGCCAACTAATTTCAACTGAAATTGAAAACAGAGACCAAGAGAGATGTCAGATGCCCTGAGACTAATTGAGTTAGACATAGTGAGGGCCTGTTCACAAGGAATTGTCTTATGGGTCTTTCCTGCTCTCAGAAGACAAAAACAGTGCTGCTAGCTTATTTCAAAAAAATTATCCTGTTGCTTCGATTGTTACTTGTGGGATCACAGAGGAATTATGGTCACATCATAGGAAGTGCTGGTAGAGTAATGACAAATTGGGTAACAAACAGAAGAGAGAAAAGGAAGCGGTGTGAGCATCTGATCTTTTCTGTTATTACAGAATTACAAGTCGTCCTAACTTCCTCTTTTTAAGGGTTACTCAATGCTAATAACAATGCAGTAGTCCTATCAGCCTGCCTGATGTCTTTTTCAACAAATCAACTTACGTTGTCTCTGTAAAAATAACTGCTGTCTGGTTGGTGAGCTCTTAATTAATGAATTTTGGACTGAATCAAGAAAGAGACATTCTGAGAATGAGTTATACCAGAGGAAAGAAGGGAAAAACTAACACAGTTACTACCTTTTGCAATCTTGAAGGGATGTAATTTTTTCTCATGTCTGCTTATCAATTGTCCATTTCTTTGATTTCTTAAAGAAATGTAGAATTATTTTCTATTCAATCCATCAAAAGGGAGAAGGTTACTTTTTTGTTTTGGTTTGTGCACTGCTTCTCTATTTTCTACTTGGTGTTTATACATTATGTCAGAAATACTATAATGCATTTTGTACCCGATTATAACAGAGAAGAATTTTGGTCCAGTGAGTTAGCCTAAGCACAGAGTGAGAACTCAAGATGCGTCCTCCTCCAACCTCTGTTTTCCATTGCATTCATTTTAAATTCCTCCTCAGGTTTCCATGGAAATAGCAGAGAAGTGTACTTATATTCTTGGCAATAAAATATTCATTAAAAAAGGCAAGGAGATGGTTTAGATGGCAGATGCTGTATTGCTGAAGCAGGCAGTCAAAAACTAAGCTCCTACTATGTAAATGATCCTTTGCGTAAGTGAATGTATTCTGAGGAGAATAGACCCAGAATATATTCCTCACAGGGAGAAAAGGAGGAATAGGCAGTCTAAATCTGACCTGCAGAGAAAGCAAGAATTTCTATCTGGAATGCAAGACTTCCCAGAACAATGCAAAATAAAATGCTGCAAAGATTTTACCATTGGAAGTTGAAATCTTTCTTAAGGCAACAGATGATTTAAACTTGCTACAGAGACACAGTTGTACTAATGAGCACGTTTTAACCAAAATGTCTTCTCTAATATAAAATGGTATGTTTCTTGAAACAGAAATTCTTGGGTTGTCGTCAACAGCCAATATAGTAAAATCTTTAAACCCAAAGTAAAATCTATCTTCTTCATAGAGAAAATCATTTTATAAACCTGATATTTGAGCAGACCCATGAAAATCATTAACAGCATTTTAGATTTTCCAATTTAAAATGGGCAAGTAACAATTAATTGCATTTATTTAAAAATAGACAGAAGCAGACTTTGATTAACAATGTACATCTAGCTGTCCTAGTAGTTGTACTATACATGCTAGAAGGACAGTGAACTATATACTGACTATAAGACTGATTCCTCTCTGAAATCTGAACACATTAACTACTCGTCATAGATGCCAGCCCACATTTACACAGCAGGACCAAAGGTACACTGTAAGCCATGCCAGAAGGATGTCTGTGCTATCTCCGAATGCAGAATCACGAACTCACCTTTCTTTGTTATGGATGTAGAAGGTCGGATGAGTCTGCCATTCATCCTATACGCCCTTGCAGTGGCATTACACAGGTAACATGAAAACTCTGCCCTAAGCCTTTCCTGGGCGATTTCCAGCATTGTCTACCACAAGGCCAGATGAGATTTATGGCAGGAGTCTGAGCACATGCTTTGGACTAAAGAGATTTCAGTCTGCTTACGGGCAAGGGCTCTTAAATACAGTGTAGACTGTCATTATATCACCTCTTGGCAGTCCTGTCTCTCTAGCACCTAACGAAACCTGGAGAAATATTCCAAGATATCATCTGTTCTCTTAGAAGTGGAAAAAAAAAAAACAATTTTCAGCCTCAAGTCTTTCTGTAATGTGGTGTGTGTATAAATAACTGTTGAAATGTACAGCCATTGCAAATACAACTGTATGGCACTTACTAAAATAATCTGAAATTTTTTATAAGTACAATAACCTGTATCACCAAATGCAGCTAAAATCCTTGATGAATACAGTATTAACAGTAAAGAAAGTTTAGCACATAAATCCATGCAATGTCAATCATGTCAGCACACCTACTTCAGAATTCCCCATGTTCAGAACCATATTTTGAAATTCAAATTGTTTAGATATCTAGTAGGCTTTTATATACATACATTTTTATATACATATATATAACATACACACAAAAATAAAAATTTATTTTGATATGTTTTATAATGGAACTTCAGCCGTACCTAGTTTGACAGTGGATAGGAGAAATGGAAGAGAAGAACTTAGAAAAAATTAAAGGAAGACATTTTCTTTGGCTGTTTTATTCAAGAAACAGCATATGAAATGTCATTTAGACATCAAACAGCATAAATATTTGAAAGTGATAATACAAAGAAGTAGAAGATGATAAAAATTATTAGATTTGTAGTGGTGCTAAGGACAGTCTAGATTACTTAAAAAAAAAAAGTGGTTTTTTTTTCCAGTTGTGTGTTGCAATTATTTATTTTTTTTCAAGAATATAGTTATTTATCCAGCTGAATTGAAGCATAATATGAGGATAGAAATTCACTTTTCTTTCTTCTTTCTGCATTAGTTATAAGGGTCTGATGAAATTTACATATAAATTTGATTTGCTTCACAGAATGTTCAAAGAACAAACGTCAAGTCAAAACTGCTTTTCTAACAAACACTCTTTTTTGTCCTCTGTGATCTACTTATTTCTGACTGTCTCAGTTTATTAGCATTAGTTAATACAGCGTTCTGCGCTGGCGCAGGTGCAGCCATAACGTGACTCAGGAAGCCCCTGAGCAACCGCAGCACTTACTCTGTATCTGAGTTCATTGACCATTTTCCAAAGAGGCAGTGAACAAGGAATGTTGATTTAAGTGTATATACACATTTATGTATCTATACACTCACTTTATGACAAGTTTCCATTTTCACATTCAAATACTATTCTTTCTGCTTAACTTCTGCCCATGGATTTAGTAAATATTTATATTCGCTTCAGATGCCATTGTCAGAAATCCAGGTCTTAAAATAATTACACAACAAATCGTTCACACACTCTGGAGGAGAGCAGCTAGAGCTTTGTTTTTCCATCGACCAATATAAATCTATTGCATTCAAACTAACAATAGGCATGTGTATTATTTTGGCAAGGTTTTTGTCTTCTACGATGCACCATTGTAACTTCACCAGCCCATTTCTGCACATCTCTAAAAAATTCCAATGAAAATAACTTTTAAAACTCCTAACAAATGAGACAACGTCAACAAGTAAGCACCTGCGCTGGAAATTCAGTGCTGTCACCAGCACAGAATAGATCAGACCTATTACTACGCAGACCACTTTGGATTTACAAAAAAAGGTATAAATCTATTGAAATGAGCCCACTTTAGAATAATGCAAGCAGAACATGGCAGAGCATATGAAGAATCACACCTCTTTTCCCACCCAAAGGAAATATTTGAAAATGTCCATCCTGATTTGAAAAGACATTCCTGATTACTTTGTCTTTCTTAGACATTTGCTATTAGGAATCAATATGACAGTCACCTGATCCAAATGACCAAGTTTTATTTCTTGCTTCTGACCTAGGGTTTTTTTCCAAACCAATTTTCATCTGCATCCTAGCCTTTCTGCTAATCATAAGGAGGAAACAGCAGTACTAGCTTCTCACTTCAGTTTCTTGTAGAGTTTATCTCCAGCAACGCTACACCTTACCAGTGCACCAACATCTTATCTATACTATAGCATCAATGCAACACTGTTCAACATTAACACACAGCAGAGAAGCAACATATATTTTGGCCTCTCCGAACTGCAGTGCTGACAGAATAATGATCCAAAACTATTGACAGGGAAATTACACTGACTCCTGAGTCTGTCACCATGCCTTTCTTTCTACTGTTGTCTCATGACAGTTCGAAACATGGTGCTTTTTTATATTTGGATTTGATATAACAGTATTATGCCACCTCAGATTACACCTATAGTTGGCAAATATACCTTTGATCTCTTGCTGCTTGTACTTTGCAGCTCTTGTGACTGTATGTAGATAAACATAGATATGTATATCTGTAGCAGCAAAACTTATTTTTATTGCTATCAAGAGTGTTATGATGAATTGGTATGGTGCATTTATCATATGTCTTATAAGTACAAAGCCTGGAATTCCTCACAAAAATTTCCAAGAATATTCATTTTTTCAAGTTTGTTGAAGACCTTAAATAGGCAGTTTTAAAAATCCAGTTTAAACTAGCAATAATCAGAAACAACAATTTATGTCATTACCTTTTACCATGTACGTTATTTTAAAATTTTTCTTGTTCAGGAATTAAAGGAAGTGCCTTGTGCACGTGCCATAATTTATCTAGGTATCATGGTAGACTCCACAGTAAAGGTTTATAGTATGTGTCTATTTTATGCTACTCAGTTTTAGAAGCTTCTAGAAAAGCACTGCCGCTTCTTGTGATCCTTGATTCCAGAGAAATGGTTACAGGAAAGCTTATAATCAATCTGTCTCCAGACATGGCAATGGTACAAAAACATTCCTGCATATTTCATTTGGGGGAGAAGCACTCCTGATTTTTTTCATCTTATCTTAGGGAAGACCAGCCATTTCACCAGTGAAGTGAAGCTCATGGTATCAGCACAGATTTGCATCTACATCTGAAATACCCTTCAGGATTGCAATTCTGCAATCTTTGTTTAGTTAGATCTAAGCTCCAGTGCCACCAGTCAGGCTTTGAAGACAGATTTTTCTAGCTATTTTTTTTTGGTAGGTTTTTAAAGTAAGTAGTAAGGGTATTTCTCAAAATTTTTTTTTCCTTGAGTACCCTCTTTACTTATTCACATCAGTAGTTTTTGTCAATCCATTTTTCTATATTAATGTCTTGAAGAAGTTGTTGAATTATTTGAGTACAGAATGGTTTTCATATTCTCAGAGCAAGGTGACATTTCTTTGACTCACTGTGGCCTTTTTGTTTTAAATTTCTTCCTGAGCAGAACAGCAGTGGTAACATTTTTGAAGAGCTGCATCACTCCTTTTTATTCAGAACACCTCCACCTAACTTCTATTTAACTGTCACCTCAAAGAGAATTTATTAAAGGACTTCTTTACAACTATCATGGATCACTGTGTGGCTGAAATCTTGTCTTAGGCTGAATCACTGGATATTTTGTGGAATTTAATGTCTGAATGAGAAAGACCCACTTTGGACACTGAATCCCATGGATTAGCCAATCTAGCAGACAGTATCAAGAAGAAATGATAGTAATGTCTGTGTTCTAGTCTGCTAACATTATGGTGTCTGTTGCAGTTTTGGTTGGTTTGGAGGGTTTTTTTAATAGATACTCTATCTTTTGCATTAGTATTGAGGAGAGGGGAAGGTCTGGTACGTAATAATTGCTGGAGAGCACAGAGCACATGCAAAGAGCACAGAAAAAAAAAACCAACCCGCACCTCACCTTTCCTCTCTTCCACTCCACTCTAGCAGTCAAAGTCAAGAATGTTGTATTGACTTGTGTGCATGAAATTATTCTCCAAAAACTTGCAAATCATAAGGCAGATGACCCATGCATATCAATGAAGACCCATCAAATATTAGTCTTTATCTATAAAATCAGTGTGAGTTTTGGCATGTTTATAAGTAAATCCTCTTTTGAAAGACATTCAAAAAGGGGTAATAGACCACTCAGTTAAACCTATTATCTCAGCTCCGCATGCAACAAATACCCTGAGACAATTTTATGATACAAAAAGTGTTTAAGTAAATATCTCTTTCAAGAAGATATTTTTTTTTATAAGCCATACTCACCTGGAACTGAGAAAAGCAAGACAGAACAAGGAAGATTAAGCCATTGACGCAAGGTGACAGAAAAACCAAGAAAGAGCAGTTGAGATAGTGAGTTTATAACATAGAGAAGGAACATTATAATACAGAGAAGTTTAAGAATTGTTGTCGTACAGTCAGTACAGATAAGCTGTTTTGACAGCATCTTTCTGTAAAGTTTAATAATTAAAATTAAAAAATAATACATATCTTTTCATGTACAAATATGTATTACAATGTTGCAATTCAGGACTCAGCCTTGGGAAGTGGGCTCTGTAATGGAAAGGCATGACAAGTACCATCACTGAACCAGAAGGATCACATATATAGGAACATCAAGGATTTAGAGGCAGCATGGTTTATGGGTACAGGTCTGGTGAGCAAAGAGACGGAACAGCAGGACATGAAACAGCTACTGGAGATAAAACACTTGGAGCAAACGCGTTAGGGCCTTTAGACAGCAACAGCTAGAACATTCCTTCGGGAAGTTGTGTTAGCAGGTACCAGTGGTAATTACACAGCTGTTTGAAAAGGCTGACTTTTTTTCTTTTTTTAATCTGCTTTGTGGCGCCAGCGATGCCACATGCCCTAATCATATCTGTGTGGGGAAGATGACACAGATACAGCTTTACCTCTTTATTTTAAGAACAGTGGAGGTATTTTATGGCCAAGATTTATTACCTTGGAAAAAAACTTTATTTTCCAGCTTGCACTTTTGGATAATCATGTAATTTCCCTATTGTCCAGAGGTAGCTTGTCTTCATAACAGGGAAACAGCAAAACAAAAACAGCATTTGTCAAGCTGTTCCAAAATCACGGGTCATTTCTTAGTGAGCATGCCCTAGAATCTTTTGTGTAAGGTAAATTGAAAAGGCACCTTGCGAAAGCCCTCAGTGGAGAAAGGATTATAGTTTCTGTAAAATCTTCAGATTAAATTGAACCTGCAACTGTCTGAAATGATACGGATTTTACAAACGGTATTCAGAATAGTTTTCAACTAAATCTCTGACTAATCAATCACAGTTAGCATTCAGAGAAGCGAGATCCTGTCAGCTTTGGAGTGAAAAACCCAAAAGCATGGGACAGAACTCTCAGCAAAAATACAACTGCATAAATGTTAAACTCAGACTATCTATGAATCTTTCTGCCTTTGGTGCAAAACTGAAAACTAATTTATGTGACCTAGCTTTAAGATAATAAATAATGATTTTTAAAAATGGGAGAAAAGTGAAGGAAAAAGTAAGATTCTTTTAAAGGTTTTATGCATGAGCAAAGAGTTTAGACACCAGGCAATAAACGGGGAAAACATTAGCAATCTAACTTATGCATGGCCTACAAGTTTACTAGATAATTATTTTGGAGAGCAATGACTTCATCTTATATCCCATCTCCTCTTTACTGGATAGCTTCACCTTACCTGACATTGTGCTGCTGTGTAACTGATGCACTTTTGGCAGGAACGATTGTCAATCTATATCAACTGAAAAAAGTGATGTAATAGTGGTGTTACAGATGAGGGATTAATTCACTGTACTGCAGTCATAAAAATAATGATATTGATGAGCAAGATTGTCTTTTCCCAGTTTGATTGATAAATCAATTTTTTTGTTCTTCTGTTTTTAGCTGTATGATGCCTCATTTCACCTAAAATGTCTTTATCTTTGAAACATTCTTAAATACCTTTTGACACACTAATGATTTTAATTTCTTTATTGTAAGGATTTGATACCATAATATAAACTTGGCAGTGTTTCTGTCCACTTAGTCACTTGTTGAGCAAGTGACAATGAACTGAGAATTGCAAGGTGCACATGAAATATATCTTGAACCACTATGCTGGATACATGCATGATTACTAGTAAATGAAAGTTAGAAAAAGCAGCACATGGTAAGAGATTTTTACCACTAGCTAGATTAAAACAGTCTCAAAGGATTTTCTTAAGGGTAGGGTGAATTTTCCAGCAAAAATACTGTATAGAACTCTCTCATGAGGATTTTAGAGAGAGTTATTATTGTCCTTTCCTATTCTGGTTTAGAAAACTTAATTAATTCGTTTTTGTGATCCTATTTCACTTGACCAGTGAACAAGCAAACTGATGTGCTGTATTAGGCCTGTTCTAAATTCCTTCACAGGCTAATGCTTTTTTAAGGCTGCTTTAAAAGCATTAAATCCTTTGAAAGG
Source organism: Tauraco erythrolophus (assembly GCF_009769465.1). Taxonomy (NCBI): domain Eukaryota; kingdom Metazoa; phylum Chordata; class Aves; order Musophagiformes; family Musophagidae; genus Tauraco; species Tauraco erythrolophus. The sequence goes on along the minus strand of NC_141483.1, from coordinate 5,216,094 downwards.
AGCTCAATTACTATGAAACAGTGTCTGTCGTCCAAAAGAAAAGCAAAAAATACAGTAAAAATAGTAATTGAAATTGGCGATATACTTAGAAAATCCAGTTTGATTTAAAATCGAACTTTTCCAGGTTTTTGTGCTTGGGGTTTTTTCACACGTTTAAGTTTGCGTACAATGAAATAACCATCACCCCACCCCGATTTCTTTAAATAAAAGTTAAGTGGTTCATGTCAGGCATGCCTGATTAGAAAGATGACGTTTTAGAAAATATTTGTAGTATTTGATACGATTTCTGAAACTAGAAGAGTGGAATGTCAGTTACAGATTTATGTCAGCTTTGCCTAAGGGACTGTACAGAAACTGGTTTGTTGCATAAAAGAAAACTATTCATAAAGCCAGTAAGCTATAATCCATAATGAAAATATGCAATGGAAAAGGATTTTGAGAAGAATACAGGAAGTGATAAAGAAGGATTGAGGAAATAATATGCAGATCACCAAAAGTAAAGGCCTCTCTGCGCAGGAATGATACGCTGTAAGACTGAATTGACAGGCTTGTTCCAGTGTGAAGCTGTTTTCTCTTTCGACGTGGAGCGACCTTGCATTCAGGTTATCCATTCTCTTTGTAAATATGTTTATAGCTGATGGCTCCAGCGTCTCCTCTCAAATTATGTGACAGTTCAATTTCTCCTTCAATTTATCTTACACTGCTTCATCTTAAACCACTGTCCTTCGAGTCTGCACGCTCTTATATTGTACAAGAGCTCCCCTAACTGTATTGCACCCATACATTGAGCAATACAACAAAACACATGTAAAACTGGTTCCTAAACAGGAAGGTCAACTTTATGAATCAGAAAGCAGAGACTACAACAAGATATCATCCAGGATCTATTTACCAGTGAAGGAAACAACTTAGAATGTAAAGAATTAATAAGGAAAATGAGTACTGATACAAAATTAGCAATTTCCTCATAGCAAATAATGAATGCAAAGAGCATATAAGTATAGAAATATTAATCAGGAAAGAAAAGTACAAACATATAAAGTCTGGAGCCTGGCTTTGCTCACATTATAGTCAGAGGTAATAATATTCTAATTCACTTTGTTATTTGAAAAATATTGTTCATAATATGAAATCAACATCTACAATACACTCTGCTGGAATTCTATAGAATCTCGCAGTACTTATTCCCCAGTAAAATAAAGACTTCAAATATTAAGCTACATATCTGATGATATAAATATAATTATTTTCATCACCTAATTGTATATTTTGCAGGACTGTTTACTACTTCTAATCTTCTTGTTAATACTTTTTTTTATCTATTTGTAAGAAAAATCATAGCTGATTGTTCTAGCATCTCCTTTGGGAGTTTACAAAGTTCAGTACTTCTGGCAATTTCTCTTATACTTCTATCAAGCACAAGCTTTTAATTTCTTATCTCTGAATCGTTTTCTCATCTTCTAAGATGGTGAATAATTCGCTGTGATAAACATTGTAACATAAAAAAAAAGGTCAAAAAGTAACTACTAATAAGTACTGGAATGAAGGAGAAGGCAAGAATAGAAGTAAGAATTAAATTTAATTGCATCCTACCGTGTATCCCTGATCCATTTCATCCCTGGAAAAATATAGCAGAAATTGACTGAGAATCTAATTTCTGTCACAAAACCCCTATGATTCTAGTATTTAAAGTGACTGCATTTAGAGTAGAAATTATTTATATCCTATTGCCCTATGCTCTGACTTTTACAGAAGAAAATGAAAAGCAGTGGGTGACATTAACAGCATCTGGTAATAATGCCCTGAGTAGCTCATAAAACCTAGTGTTTGGTGAAATGCAGAGACAGAAGTTTGTGATTTCTTCCACGTAACTACAATAGTGTAACTTTCCTACTTTTATTTCCCAAATACATAGATAACAAATCTTATAGTAAGGTTTAGTTCTATAGGATTACTTTAGCTGCTCTAGCGGTGTATATATCAAAATGGGAAAGTCTGGCTCATCTACCTTTTGATTTTCCTCTGCTTCTGGGCATGGGATCCTGCTGTTTGCCTTCCACAGATCTAGAACTCACTGGACTCCTCTATGAGTGATATACTCAGGATTCTAGCAGAAAATCAACCACGCTGAAATACTGGATAATTTTCTGATAGGTTGGTGAGTTTTATCTGTTTAGCAAAGGGCCCAAAGAACAGTAGAGCTGGCACAAGTAATGAGTAGAAGCACACAGAAGACGTAGCAGTAGCTGACTGAAGAGTTGAACAAACAGGAGGGAGAGCATGAGACCTCTCTTTCTTCCTAAGTGTTGTGTTTATAGGTAATCTCAGCAGGTTTATATAATCTAATATATGGATTCAATATGCATTTCACCAAACGCATGTAATTCTGCTTTCCATATTCTATGCTGCTTCAAAGAAAAAAGAAAACCAAAACCAAACAAAACCAAAAACCAGTCCCCACACAGAATTGTTTTATCAGGATGGGAGATCTTAAAATGGGAGGATTTAACAGGAATGCGTTATTTAATTTATAAAATGACAAAAGATTGTAATGTGGACTTTTATTTTATTTCTGTATAGATAAATATTAAACTGAGGGTATCATGATCCTTGGATCTTTTAGTCTAGCTTCCATTTACCACAGCTTTGGTCATTTACATCTATTGGGTTTTCCCTATCCTAAGCCTAGTCACTTGTGGCTGATGATGGCTGTTTGACTAAACTCTGTCTTTCAGAAAAGCTGGTTCAACGGGTTCAGCCTCCTTCCTAAAAAAAAAAAAAAACAAAATCCACAACCAAAAAAGAACCCAAGACAAACAAAAAAGGCTATTTCAAGTTGGTATTTATCTGCCCTAGCTTCTAGCCATTTGTTCTTATTTTGCCTCTCTCCATTAGATTATGTGTTTCTTTAAACATCAAGCAATTTTTGCTCCTTCAGGTACTTATAACACTAAGCAGGTAATTAGCAATCTTTTCAGCTAAACAAAATAAATTAACCTTTTGAAACCTTCTTTAATGCTGTAAGCTTCAATCTGGATTTCTGGATAGCAATGACAGCCAGATGCTCTGCAGAACACTGCCTCCAGGGCTTTTTAGGCACAGCTACTCTGCATTTAGTTTTGTCAGCCTTTCATTTTATTTTTTTTAACATATCTTTAACCTCCTTTATCATCCTCTCACATTTCCAATTTATTCTGATTGTTTTCCTTTTTCTATGTATGGGTCGTTGGGGTTTTATTTATTTATTTCTAATTACTGCTTTCATTTGATCTATGGAGGAACAGCGAAGGCACAGTACAAGCTGCTATTAGAACCATCCCTTTCTGTATCACTGCCAGGAGAATTCATACTATTGGACTACATCTAATACTAAAAACATTGTAAAAATTTGTCTACTCTGACAAGCCTAATGACATCCTCAGCCAGTATTATCAGGACACAACTGCATAAACATTTACACCAATGGAATTCAAACTGATTTTGGCAAATATTAATGGAAAGAAACTCTCATTGCTATGTCACAGTGAGAAAGTCAGATTGCTAGAAACACTGCTAGCTTTGGCAGGACACAACTGAAGCAAAGCTCATTGTCAACTGATATGACGCTCTACCATGCCCATGTTGCTAGGGAAACAGCAGAAGAAGAGAACATAAGGTTGTTAAACTGGAAGGATCCTAAAAAAAAAAAAAAAAAAAAATGCTCAGGGCCAGGCTGTCCTGAAGTAAATGTAGCATATGTATGACATACCATCATATTATTCTATAAAATTAGTTTAGTCATAAGCTTTCTCACCAGAAGTGGTGGGTTAAAGGATTTCTTCTAAAGATGCTACTTCTGTTACATGCATTTTGTGCTAAATTGTGTTAAACTATTATCAATAATTTATTTCTATTGACAATAAATGGCTGGAGGTTGGTTCCTATTTGTAAAGTAAAATACAACCAATCAGTAAATAATGAGGGAAAGTACACAGAGAATGAATGACTGGACTGTATATTTTGAAAGCAAGTTGTTTCAGTCAGTTCAATAATGTAAAGAAAGGACAGTATCAAGATTAAATATCTAAAAAGAATAAGTAACAGGAGTTAGAGAACTGAATTAATTGGAGTAGAGAAGTTATTCAGTGTGTGCTAATTTTGAAGTATAATCAGGGGACACTGTCATTGGTTGACAGGTTCAAAATTTAACTAAGCCTATTAATAGCTTTAAAAAATGCATTTTGATACTGAAAAATCTATCCCAAGACGCAGGCTTGAGTATTGAGCCTCGGCAGCACAAAATTTAAAAAAAAAAAGAAGAGAGAGAGAAAAGAAAATTCATGGCACATGCATACACTGTCTCATCCATAACTTTTCATAAGAAAAAAAACAACAAACACCACCACAAAACCCAGCCTTCCAAGACAAAGACCCATCTAACTCAAAATCCCGTCTTACACTGGCTAGTAATAGCTAATTTGGAGAGAGGAAGAAAATTAAGATTTAGGGAAATACAAATACTTCTCTAGTATTTTATCCATGCTTCTCAAGATCTGAACTCAGAACTTCCACATCAAAAGCACTATCTTGACATTTAATAGGTCTCGATATATTTTTGTTTTATACATTTTTCCGTTCCTTCTAAACTTGTGCAGAGTTTTGGTACCGCAACACAGGCAGCAAGGTCCATAATTTCACTATATATTGTGTGGTGCTGAGCTACCTTCACCTTGTTCTGATCATCTTAGCTACATATATCATTCAATATCCTTGGTTCTTAAAATAATGTTTAGAAATTAATTTTCTGTATGCCAGCGGAGAAGTCCCCATCTATTAATCATTGAGCACTGTGCACAAAGAGAATGCGTATACTGCACATGTCCAGTAAAGCCAGTCAATCTTGGGAACACATAAAGCTTACTACAAATACACAGTAAAGGCCTTCAGCACAAGTCCAGAATTGTCATCTCTAAGAAGAGAGGAAGGACACTGACTGTTTGCTGCCACTGAAAAAAACCAAACCAAACCAAAAAAAAACCCAAAAAAAACCCCACACACAACAAAACCAACCAACCAACCAAAAATCTTTTGTTTTCTTGCTCTCTAAACAGTAAGGTAGCAACTCCACCAAACAACAGCAACCACAGATTCCATCAGCCTCCATTCCAGGTTGCAGTGTCTTTCTACATTCACAGGTAGAAGAGCTATGTCTGACATCTCTGCTCTTCTAAGCTAAGGAGTCTTCTAAATTGACACATTAGGAATAAGGCATGTGAATAAATTCCCATTAGTTGTGGCTTTTATGTTATCAATCAAAGCCAGCTGTCTTCTGAGTTAGTGAGGATTTTGAATACGCTGAAAAATATGTATTGGAACTACATACTGAAGAAGTGTTCTAACGTCCTACAGGGTTTCTTTGGATTGCCATCCCAACAGCATAGAAAGCTCAGGTGCATGCCAAACTACACTTGTATTACTAGGGGAGCGGGGAATTATAGAAGATATTTACCTAATATATGGACTTGTAATAATGGAACGAAGTTCTGAAAAATCCACCACCACCAAAACTACTCCAATACTCTCTCCAGGGTTGTCATACCACAGAGAGTTGGTTTGGGGTTTTTTTTTGGTATTGACGTGTTCCTGTTTCCTGTGATTGTTAACTAGACAACATCTCTCAGTATTATGAGCGATGATATCAACACTTCTCTACCCACTTGATGGATTCTAGAAGTGTTCTGAACATAACCCTCCTTAGTCTATTCCTGACATTGAGCTTCAGAGGGATCTTGGCTCCTTTCAACAGTCAAGTGAATTTCCAAACTGTGTATATATCATTGATGTTTCTCATAGTATATCATTTAAGAGTTATGTTTAGTTTCTTGTGAAGTTCAAATAAGAAGCCTACATATCTTTATCAAACAGAAGTAAAACATATTAAAAACATAAAATATATTCATTATTTTACTAATATTTACATATTTTAGAAGATATATGCCTGGATACAAGTCTTCAGGCTGGAATCTTGCTATATCACTATATAAAATTAAACTTCGGTAAGGAAATATATATATTACTTTCTTAAGTGAAAAAAGGCAAGGCTAGAATTTCATTTGCAGTGCTGAAAGATTACACATGAACGCTGAAGTCATCTAGGCTTTGCTCCCACACAAAGTTTGCTACGGAATATCTTGAAATGGAAAGGCTTCATAAAAAATGAGAGCACCTGAACAGTTTAAGTCAATCTTTTTCCCAGATTTCCAAGAGACTTAGTTTGGCAGAAAGATATTTGCCGATATGTTTGTTTGGGTTTTCTTATTTTTTTTACCGCTGATAATAACAGATGCTAAAAGGGCTGTAACAACATCTCAGTTTCCCCTCTGTCATGACTCTTATTATTAGTATTGCAGGAAAACAGCTGCATGCCAGAAAGGAGTTTTAATACACTGTACTCTCAAAAAGCTGCAATATCAGGAAAGGCAAATAAGCTCCTTAAGTATTTGATTTCAAGGGAAAAAAAAAAAAGAAAAAGAAAAAAAAGGAAAAGAAAAGTTAAAAGTTTACTTGGTAAAAAATTTCCTTGGCAGAGACAGGATTTCTGTTCAAAATTCATATAATTACTCTATGAGAGAGGGCTTTCCAGGTAAATGATGATTATATAATTGAAAGGTTCTGTTATGACCCCAGTGGTTTGTTTTGCACAAAGCCTACTGCAGTCTCAACTGTTTACTGCAGCATTTTGTCTTTTTCATCTGCATCTCCCTTTTAACAAGATGCTATACTAAAAAAAAATAGCCTCAAAAAAGGCCACAATTTCATTTTTCCATTCACTTGCATTGGCTGTAAGAAAGAGAATAAAAGTTATCTAAACCTTAAGTTACCTGCAACTAATTTTCCTTTAGCATTCATATTTATAAAATTATTGAACTAGTGTCATTTTTAGAAAAAGCAAACATGCAAACAACCTTTGTTTAACTCCTGCACCATGTGAATCTGTTGCAACTACTGACCTCAGGAATTCTCAATCATACATTTCTGTTTAACTTATTTCAATATTTACTTTATTATTGTGTCTTTGAAGAATCTAATGCTCTAGAGCCCTGTTGCAGCCATACATCATACAATAAAAATATCCATCAGAATGTATAGCAGGTGTGAAACACAAAACTGAGTGTATACAGATAGACAGATGGAGAGACTTGCAAAGAAACTGCAAGACTCCTTTTCAGGGTGAGAGACAGGAATACTAACATGAGAGAATACAAATTATTTAACATTCTCATACACGTTAATTTAAGGAGAAATTTAAATAAAGATGAGACATTTAGATATTAACAAGAAACTCCTCCTAAGTGCAGGATACAACATGTAAGAAGGCAAAAAAATGATTACTTGATAATTTAACATTATCAAAACCCAGAGTTGACATCTCAATACGTAATAAAAGATAGAATGGGTCAATCAGCTGCTAAGGACCATGAAAACTATGACAAGTAATTTATCTGATGTAATAGAGAAGAAATCCAAAACCCTAAAGCAACCTTCTCAGAATGCTGGTCTGGAATAATAATCTTATTAGAAGTCAATAGCATTCCAAAGGTATTGTACAAACCGATTTTGCAACTGTGTCAAAAGAAGAGGCAGCTGATACCTAGTTGAGTCATACTAACTACGTGCATGGAAAGATAAAGCTGTATTTGTTACATGTTAAGTAGAAAAAATGTGTAAGACTGTGGAAATGAAAACAGACACAGATCACATTTGCAGATAACCCTAGATAAGCGGGGAAAATACTGTTATAGAGAGTGACATAGGAAAATGCATAAGATGGAGGTAAAAAAACAAAAGTGAAGAAGTATAGTTTTCCCCATCTTGCTCTTTAGTAAACAGCTAAGTATCATATTTTGAATAGACAAATCTAAATATTGGTTTGGCCACATCTACAAACTGTTAACTCGGGTGATTTTGTCTCTGCAAGTGATGTTACCCAGAATGAAGCATAGCAGGAGAAAGACAAAAGCCCTTTGTCTTCCCCTTCTCTCATTTGTTTCCAGGCAGTATAAAGTTTAACTTATTTTCTGTCTTAAAATTACGAACAGAAAAATTGTCCAGGCAGCTGATAGTTAGGCCATTATTTTTGTTCTCCCTTCTGCACATTGGTGCCACTACAATACTCAGCCTGAACAGACTTCATGAGGTCGCTGTATTCAGGACCTAACCAGTGTGCAGAACTAGCTCATTTTCCCCTCAATTTTTACCGTCTTTATCAATCATTATTTTAACACATCATCAACAGAGGCAGAGCTCATGCATAGCATTTATCCACGTCTGTCAACAGGAAGCATGGAAGTTAATCATATTCATATAGATCATTTGCTCAACTTTCATAATTTATAAGTCAGCCAGATTCTTACACGCCCCGTCAAGCAGTAAGTTACGTTTGGCAATGGACTAGTTTTATTTCATAGTTGTCTTCACCATAGGTACTGCATCAGGAAGCATTTTAAACTCAGCAACACTGTTATTTGCAGGGCTTTTTTCACGAGCAGCAGTCTCAGTGTTGCAGTCCGAGTGATCTACCAGTGTAGGTACTTGTCATAGTTCGGCTGTTGGAGCCGTTTAACACTATATTGTGTATTCAGCACACGTGGAACATGCCATCTCTGCACAGTAAAATTATGGATGTATGTTTGGATACAGCATAATGGCCAAGGAAAGATAGGTCAAAGGTAACCTGTTCTTTACGATTATGCAGTCAGGTTCCCCCCTGAAACACTCTTAGTCTCCCTTTCCTTTTTGCCACATAAGTGGGAGTTTCAGGAAGATGACTGTTCTCACATATTTCATCTGTATTCTAATTTCTCTACAGATCATAAAAATGTGTCTGCAGAATTTAATTTTATAGATGGTCAAATAATTGGACAGCAGTTGCATACACATGGAAGGAATCATAAAAGTCTGAATTTCAATGCTGAGCACCCTCTATAAGCAGTAGCACCAAGGAACATGAGATTGTAGAAAAGGGATAAAAAGAGATCATAGGAGATTAGCCCTCCCGGCTGTTAAAACACTACATAACAGTGGGCTTCAATGTCACTCTGAAATAACCCATACGCTTACTTCACTTGATTCTAGATACTGGACTCAAAATCAATGTCCATAATGATTTTTCAGAGTATATTAATGTATTTTTTCCCTTTGGGATAGTTCTTTTTGATTTTTAAATCTGAAAAGCAAGGCAGGAAAAGACTAAAGAATTGCAAGAAACCAACTAACTCTTAGTCAAGGTCTAGATATAGAGATGCTTTTCCTAGTGTCTCTGAAAATGAAGAGAAAGAATTAGGGGCAATGCTTCTGTCATGCCAAGAGAAGGTTAATAAACAAAAGTCAGACATAAAAATCGGTTACAACAGGAAGGCAGTAATGCCAAGACAAGAATCTCTAGATAATGAAGCATAAGTCCATGTGTAGGATAGTGAATGGTGAATCAGTTAGCGAAGTACAGAGAAAAAATTGGAAGTGCAGTGGATAAGCTGTAAAAATCACTGCAGAATATAAGAATAGGGAAATATTATATGTGTGATAAGCTATACCAACAAAAAAAAAGGCCAACTCAAGCAGTGCTGACAAAGATTATTTGAAATATCATATCCTTGCAAAATCATTTAAGAGAGAATTCCCTACTCACAGAATAGCCTCAGACATGTTGAGATAACGATGGAGGCATGACAGAAAGATCTAGACAAAGCTGACAAAGCTACTAAAAATTAGGTAGCAATTTCTTTTTTTTTTTTCCCCTTAAAATAAATTTCTCTGGTCTGATATTTCTCATGATCTAGTATAATTGCTTCTCAAACTTGTCACTTAGCTGCCTTCTAATAAGAAAAATCTTTGTGAAAGGTTTAGTACCCATAATGAGTGTTTCATTTGCAGTAAAATGCAAGTATTTCTGAAAAGTTTTATCAAAATTCAGCTTAGATTAATGTTCTTGACTATAAGTGTTTTTTTCCTTGAGAAACCATAGCAAGTGCACGCAAAACGGATTCAACCATATAATGCAGGCTTGTAAAACAAAGGAAATATTTTTGGAAACTATTTTATAGTCTTGGTTCAAACCTAAGTATAATTGCTTCTCAAATTTATCACTCAGCTCCCTTCTAATAGGAAAAATCTTCATAAAGAAACCCTTATTAGCAACCAAAAATATCAACAACAGAATTAAAAGTACAAATGACTGGAAATAATTTCACATCACTGTACCAATAATAATAAGAGATTGTATAAAGTGACACTTCAAGAACCTCTTTCCTACATGCATGGGATGTTGTAAGGGCAAACCCTGGGGAGAAGGAAAGGAAGAGGAAGGAGGAGAGGAAGGAACAGAAGGTGCACTTACTGTCTGGTTATCTTCATACAGCTTCAAGTCATATCCACTCAGCTCCACACAGAAAATTATTGCTGTAACCCCCTCGAAGCAGTGGATCCATTTTTTGCGTTCAGATCTCTGTCCACCCACATCCACCATTTTGAAAGTCAGCTCTTTGAAGGTGAACTTATTTTCTACAATCCCCGTGGTCATGTCCCGAGAACGCAGAATATCTTCCACTGTAGGGATGTAGTCCAGTGCTGCAATCCTTTCCAGGTCATTTAAGTAGTATGCAGCATTATCCTCTAGGTGGTACTCATTGGAGCGGCAAAAGCACTCCTGCACACCAGGGTCTGCCCAGAGCCGTTTCATGACTCCCAGAAGCTCGGGGGTAATCTCGCCTTTGCTCTCGGCTGGGCCCGTCAGGGCAAAAAGCTGCACGGCATCATATGCTCTGTCAGGGTTGTGGAATTCTATCTTAAGGGTGGCCAGAGCCCGAATGATACGTGTGAGGGAGTCAATTGCATTATAGATAATCAGAGGTTTGTATTCCTTGCAAGCCTCCAAGTTAAAGCCACCACTATGGATGATTTTCATCTGCTTTACAATAGTGCTCTTCCCAGAATTGCTGGTACCCAGGAGAAGGAGCTTAATCTCTCTTCGCTGTCTCTGGCTTTCAGAGCGCAGGTGGCGGTCAATCCTACGGGACCGCCGCGCTGCCTCTTTCTCCTCAGAGCTTTGCCGACATCCCATGGTATAGCAGGCAGTTACGGAAGGGAAAAGTTGGAGATTGTCTCACTCTGCGTCTCTGAAAAAGATCTGTGGTGTCTTTCAGTTCTAGTGCCAGGTACACCTTGAATGAAAAAAAAAAGTCGCTATCCAATACGTGATGGTCCAAGATGCCTGTACCACCTAATTCAGTCCCAGCAGGGCTGCAAACACATGTAGATATGCAACCACAGAAATAGTCTCTTCAGTAGATCTCATGGCACTCCCCTTTCCAGTGCATAAACAGTGGCACATTCCTGTTAATGAAGGGATGCTTTCCTTTGCCACAGTTTGGCTGGAGCCATCAAATACTCTTTTCTGTTTGGCATAATTATTTTGCTGCCTTCTGTCCAGAGGCAAGGAGCCACACTTTCACCTTCTCTGCTCTAGCCCTTGTCTTTTAATTGTATTTTCCGGTTGCTGTGGTGATGCTGCTAGATAAAGCTGAAGCTCTTTTCAATGGTGCTGTACTTGTTTCGTTTCTCTTCCCCCACTTCTTCAGCTGATCCAGTTCAGCTCTGTAAATCTGTGCTTTCCACCTGCCAATAAGAAAAGAAACGAATGAAATGAGAGACTGCGCTTCCTTGCTGCAAGCCACTTACTTTCTCCTCCTCTTCTAGACTTCTAAAACTTTATTATCCCAAATAGAAAATACAGATGGAAAAATATGTAAAGAAAAGCAAAAACTTAAAACCTCAGCAAAAACGTAGGGACAGCTGAAGCTTGCAGACCTAAGAAAAATGTGGTTTCTGAACAATAGTAAATCAAATCTCCCTTTCAGCCTTCTGTGTTTTATTATCTAAACCTACATGAAAACAAACAGTGCTGAGCTGTGCCCCAGTTTCTCCCTCAGCAAGAGCTTATGGCAGTGCTTTTCCTGCACAGTCCTGTTCTGGCTGGTTTTCCTGAAGTAGAAAACAAAACACAACTACTTTTCCCGGTCTCTCTATGTATATCAATATCTTTACTTAGACAGATGTCCTCCTGAGTTTTCTTTCATATTTTGTTCGTACTGAAAATCTAAATAACTAAATTGAGAAGCAAAAGGAGGTGATAAACTCTGCTCCACAATTTTATAAAAGGCAGATTTACTGATCTTTGCAGAATACAGTAACAGATCTTCTTTCCCCTTGGAGAACAGCACTGTTAAACAGGCTACCCGCATCCTGCTTAATCAATAAAGAGATGCACTACTACAACAAACCTCGTTAGCTGCTTCCCACAGCCAAGCTAGGTGTTATTAAGCCTCCTCTCTTCCATATTTACTACAGGAAATTCAGAGACGCAGTAGAAGTGAACAATGACTGCAAGGTGAGTGTTTCACACAAAAAGCACAGGAAATGCAGTTCCAAGCAAGGGCTGACAGCCTTTCAGTGACTGTTAGAGCAGTTACTGTTTCCCAAATTAGGGGTTAAGCCTACTAGTTGGAACTCTGCAGAAGGCAACAGCAGGAATCAGTTACCTCTCACTGAGGGAAAACACAATACTAGTAGCTGATTGGTGACAACTTGCCTTTTTTCTAGGAAGGGCTTGCTGCTCTCACTAAGCTCTGAGCACAGTGGGCAGCAGAAGTCGCTACCTGTCACAGATGGTAGGCCTTCCAGTTCCTCATCACATGCTGGCCCCAGCCCACTTGTCTTGCTGTCTGTTTACTTGTGTCTAGAAGGTCTTCAGTGAGTATTTTTACAAACTAAACTACCTGTCACTGAAATACCTGCAGAGGTAAGCTTAAGAAAAATTTCAGAGCCTACTAAAGAAAATATCTTCCACTACACTGTAATGAGAATAAGTCCCTGAAATTCCATTTTCAAAGTTGCCCTAGAAGTCTTTTGAAGTTTTTCCTGCATGAACTTACTGGCATTTCAATGTAGATGCGACAAAGCATTAAAACACATATTGAAGAGGATGATTCCTCACTAACAGGAGAGGGATAGAATGATTCAAAGCCAGATGTTGAACATCTACCTTTTGTGAGAAAAGAAATTGAACTACAACTACCTGCAACCTCACGTAGTTTGCTTTCTCTCTTTCTTAAGCATCACAGCTTAAATCAGGCAAGTGGACAAAAGCTATTTCAGCATTCCAAAACAGTAATCTATAATTAAGTATTTGAAATGGAGCACTGGATTTACCAATAGGTATTTTTCCTTTCCCCGCATCACCTACATCAGAGGATAACATTCACTTACATAGATATACGGCAGGATGGGGTGGGTCTCATTCCTACTTAGCCACACTGCTTTGGTTGAAAAATACCAACTTATATTTATATGACTATTTTAATGTGTAACATGTATATTTATTAATGCATATACACTTAATAGTACATGTTTTGTAAGATACTGTTTTATTGTTCAGAATTTCAAGTATTGTTTTTGTCTTGCCAAGTCATTATCAGCCAGGGATTTTAGTGAGATCTTCCTTTACCGTCCCAGTAGCTGTCACCATGGTAGAAATTAATTACATCAAATAATAATTTTAGCTAACCTTTAAATAATGTTAATTGAGATATAGGACAGCATAGAGACTTCAGGGCAGGGGCTTCGCATATATAGATAAGAACAATTACATCAGCTGCTGTACTGAAAAAGGGTTATAAATCCCTTCCTAACTCTAACCCTGCTTAAGGGAGATACATAGTCGAACCAATGTAAACCTAGATAAAATTACAGCTACCAAGATGACTCAGTATAGGTCAGGCTTGGTACTCGTGTATTGAGGAGAGCATTATATTTTAGTTGGAGAAGATGAATAGACGATTATTGCAAACAATTGCAAAATTCCACAACTGGAATGTTGACCTCAAAAAAAGTGAACGCTCGAAGAAACAGCACATAGAATCATAGAATGGTTTGGATTGGAAGGGACCTTAAAGATGAAGTATACTGGTTTAAAGTTGCTCCAATATCCCATTCGTTCCTGTCTTTCCTTAGATTCCCAGAACATTATTATCTCCTTCTCTGGAGATGTTCAAAATCCATCTGGATGCATTCTTGTGATCTGATCTAGGTGGTCCTCCTCCAGCAGGGGGGTTGGACTAGATGATCCTTTGAAGTCCCTTCCAATCCCTAACATTCTGTGATATGCGTTTTCAGAACAGCAGCTTTTACTCAGTTCTGAAGATCTTCTATACAGTATTTCAACTTCTCTTCTTCCTTGCTCCTATTTAAACCTGTCTTCTCACTTCATTCTTTTAACTTCTGTGCTCTAACACCTGCCTGTAAATCCATCCCAAATCCACAAGCATAAAATTAATTAACTAGAACAGGACTTCTACAGTAACCAATTCCAAAAACTACCCATGACAATCTTATTCTCAGTTGTTCTAAACTAGTTACCCAGTCAGTACATCAAGTCACCTCTACCTGCCTGTATGGACCACAGCGTATAAGCAGGCTTTGCACTTTAAGCATTTTGGGTACCTTAAATTCAAAGATGTCTGAATCCTTTGCCCCAAGCGCACTGTGTATTGCTATTACCTGTCTAAAATTCTACAAGAGAGTCTTAATATCAGCTACATTTATCTTACTTCCCGTTGCACGTCAGAAGGACATTAGCACATGAAGAACAGATTAATCAGCAGAAAATCAAATTAGTAGCATACATATTAATAGAGCATAATAGAAGTAATTAGCACAACTTTACTTACTCCAATGTATCAAAGATGTAGAAAGGAAAGCCCTCCAAAATGAGGAGTTATACTTTCTTCAAATGGCTTTTTCCAGTGGTCATAGAAGATGAAAAATAAGAGTTGAGGAAGCTGTTTCATAAACGAGTAACTTTCGAGCCACACAGAATGAAATTACCATATTAGATATCAGGCCAAATAATTTTTTTAATTATATAAAAATTAGAGTTGGCTCCATTAATCATGCTTATTCCAGCACGTTCAGAACATTTAAAACTAGTTTTCCTTTAAGTCCTCCTCATCAGAGGCTCCATTTGCATGTCACTGATAAGACCACTGGTTGAACTCTTTGTGACGTTTTCTACACATCTCAGTGATCAAAGATGAAAAATTTTGCAAGATACACATACAGGAGTCCCTCTCATCTCTTTATTCAAGTTTCATCCTGAAAAAATGTAGCTTGCTAGACACAAGAAACAGGAGAATAGACATTCCTTCCAAAATGCATCAGTACTTACAATAAATCTGGAGATTTTATGCCCATAAAAAACAAGCAGATCTTTTTTAAGCTTTATTTATTGCCCTCAACAATTAGTTATGACAGAGTTTGTTAGAAAGACATTTTCAAGAAAAAATTACTCTTTTCAGACAGCTTATACATTCTGTAGAGTATTTCCTATTGCATGTTTCCACAACACATTCAGATGCATCTTTCATATCCCACAGTGTTTTACATATAAACTTATTAATGAATAGCAAGCAGAATAGTTAAACACAGAAAAGGAGAGAGTAGCACCTCCTCATTGTAGAGAAGACCAGGAGTATGTAAACACCATGTAAATGGGTTTAAACTATTGAATTTCCATTTTTTTTTGCCTTCTAGTCATCCCTATTGCATATATTGCAATGATATTTGTATATCACTATTTCAAGTAGGAATACAAGGTGATTATATTATTGCTTTGTAAAGCAGAGTAGTAGATATTATTTTCAAGTAGTTCTCTAGAGTAAGAAATTTTGATTTATTTAAATAAGTTTTCCCACATACACTGAAAAGCATCTTCCTTGTTCATAGTTGCTGCTTTTTAAAGTTCAGAAAAAGAATAACTTTACAAACTATCATGTCACTACATTTTACTGTCCTGGCTACATAAAGATGAATTTCCTCAGACCAATTTTACTTTTTCTTGCAACACACTCAGAATACAGTAAAATAAGGGAGTCTAGGAATTCATTCTGCGTTTTTTAGATCATATTTCATATTAAAAATGCAAGTGTTTCATGGCTGTAAGTTTCTAATGAGATAAAAGTCTTTGCAGTTACTCTATTGGAAAGCCCTACTGCTTCCTTTCATTGTGCACATTTCCCTCTAAACTTTGTTTAGAAAAAAAAAATCTTACTCCTTGAATGACCAGATTATACTGCATATGTGCATCTAAACTAATACATCTGCCTTCTACTGACAATCAAAGCAGCTCAAAATGTTAAGAAAATATATTTGTTAAATCTGATTATATATACAGGCTATCTTGTCATGACTAAACCAGGTAGTTTTTCCCACAAGACAAAATTAACATGCCCCAAATCCTGAGCTAACAGTGATCTATTTTGATTATCAAAGAGCAATGCCAAAAACTTCATTTTTGGAGTGGGAAGGTTACTTAAGCAAAATTCTGTGCTGGTTTATTACATAAATCTGTTGAAGCTCATTTAACCAAGCAGGCTGTTTAGAACTAGCATGTTCTTCTGCCCATAGTTTTATGGCCAATAAAACCAGTCATTATTGTTGATTTCATGCCCAGGCTTGCTCTTTACCCCTACCCATCACTTCTGTCTTGCTCAAACTGATCCATGTGTTTGGAATCATAAATTCTTACCCTTTGTCTCAGCATGTTCCCAAGTAATGGGGCGGGGAGGGTGGTGAAGAGAGAGGGAGGGAGGGAGGAAGGAAGGAGAATCACACTACAACCACATAATTCAATTGTAAAAATTTCCCTAAGGAAAGATCTGAGTATTGTCCCTTATTGCATTAGCTACTAGCAGGTTATCATGGAATGCAGTGTTACAGAATCTGCCTTTAAAGACATCCCCCTCCAAGGTTTTATTGGAAGGAGCTGGCTCCTAGGCTGACGACAAAGCCGACGGCCGTTACTGCATGTTACTAAGGCTCGCAGCACGCAGTACGCTGCCAACGGCAGGAAATTCAGCTGGCATCATAGACACAACGCTATTTTCTTCCTCAAATGCAAGTGGTACCAGTAGTCTAATAATTTGGCTTCACCACCACCAGCCCCCACACACAGAAATTTAGGAGCCTAATCTTATTCAGCTCTTTACAGTATTTCCATCCTCATAGCCAGATGACACATACAATTTTTCCCGAGTAGTGTCTAATTTAAGCAAGTAAAATAAAGTTCAAAAGGTTGCAGCAAATTTTCCACAAAAGTTTTAGCTGTAGGTGCCGGCAATCTTGGTTAATTCAGGACTGATATTCTATTCAGTATTACAGACCATACACTACCGGAGGAAGAAAACAAAACCTTACCCAAGCTGTATTTTCTGAGCTTATTGGTTCTGATTCATTACTTCTTTTCATTACTTATCTGAAAGTTTAGAGGTAGTGGACCTGCCTCTTTGAGCACTTTGCTGTGTAAAAACAAACACAAGCAAATCTAGCAAGAAGCAGCACACCCCACGTCTAAGACTACAAGTGTAAGCTAACCTAACATAATCAATGTCTAATGGTTATACACATCCACAGAGGATTCCAGTACTTTAACAAAACCTAATTTTTGCAGGTTTTAACTTTCAATCATTCCTTACGCTAATAACAAAAGAGAAAAAGACATGAGGGAGTACAATATATCAGGAAATACCCAAGGTAGTTTACTGAGGAAGTCAAGCATTCTACTAGGCAGACATCACTTTTTTTTTTTTTTTTTTTGACAGAGAAACTGAGGCTAATAAGGAAAGGGGAAATTGGTTCAGATTTTTGAATCCAGGAAAGCAGTCAGAAAGAGTCCCAGACAAGGTTGAAATAATTTCACATAAGTTAGTTTATTGTTTAACATATGGTGATTAAGGTGCAATTATTTCAGAATAAAGTGTTTTAAAACAGTGGCCACAGACATTACTATCATCAATGATTGAAATCTGAAAGAAGAGAAAGGAAAGGCTTGAGAGGTGGCCCTGTGCGAACCTCATGAAGTTCAACAAGGCCAAGTGCAAGGTCCTGCACATGGGTCAGGGCAATCCCAAGCACAAGTACAGGCTGGGCAGAGAATGGATTGAGAGCAGCCCTGAGGAAAAGGACTTGGGAGTGCTGATGGATGAGAAGCTCAACACGAGCCGGCAATGTGCGCTGGCAGCCCAGAAAGCAAATTGTATCCTGGGCTGTATCAAAAGAAGCGTGGCCAGCAGGTCAAGGGAGGTGATTCTCTGCCTCTGCTCTTGTGAGATCCCACCTGGAGTACTGCATTCAGCTCTAGGCCCCCAACATAAGGAGGTCATTGACCTATTGGAGTAGGTCCAGAGGAGGCCACGAAGATGATTCGAGGGCTGGAGCACCTCTGCTATGAAGACAGACTGAGAGAGTTGGGGTTGTTGAGCCCAGAGAAGAGAAGACTCCGGGGAGACCTTCTAGCAGCCTTTCAGTACCTAAAGGGCCTCCAAGAAAGCTGGAGAGGGACTTTTTGCAAGAGCATGTAGTGATAGGACAAGGGGCAATGGCTTTGAGCTGAAAGATATAATTTTGTAAATTTTAAGATATTTTAGAGAGATATTAAGGATGAACATTCAAGTACTCAGAAGTACGTACAAGTTATGGCAAAACTTTTAATTACATAGTAAGGCACTGTAATCCCATCCAAAACAAAGGGGGGGCCAGATCTAGTAATGGAACAAGAGAACATAAAGCTGTCCTCTGTTGTGGTTTATTTGTTACAGCAGTTAAGATGCATATTCTGTTAGTCAGGTGAGCGAAGAAAGAAGCGTCAAGATTTGATTAGCTGAATGTTTGGCTGGACAGTACCGAAGTCCACCCCTCTTTGTCATGCTGGTTCTTTGTGATGTTAACTAACTCTCTTAAGCCCATCTTTTCAAAGATGATCTCTGCTTGTGATTTTCATTTCTTAGATGCCCAACTTGATACACTGGTTGTTATCAGGAATGCACTGCATTTTCAAATCTAATCAGCCTCAGTCGTAGCTGTGTTGTATATATTCAAATATCGAAAAAGTAATCTTTTTTCTCTTGATCCATCTGGATGCCTATTTAAGAAATAGGGCCTAACATTATTATTATCACCAGCACTGACCGTTACCAGCCACAGACAACTGCTTCCAGCATACTTTCCAGAAGGATAGTTGGTAGGTCCATTAGGTTCTCATCTGCTGATTCTCACTGTGATTTTATAGGAATACTCAAGATCTGCAGTGCGAAACCTGAGCTCAGCTATTAGAATTGCCACCTAGGGATACCTGTCAGTAGGAGGTTCTACAAAGAAACAGTGGAGAACCCAAAGGAAATGACTTGCTGCTCTTACATGTAGTCATGGACCTATCAGTATGTAATCTAGATGTAACTGATACATAACAGAATAGATTTTCTGCAGTGACAAATTATATTAATAAGTTTAAACATCACATCTTTGTCTATTGTTTAAGAAACATCCAAAATACTTCAGCAGTATCAAAATACAAGTTGTTACTTCTGTATCACCCAGTCAAAATTTAGCACATAGACTCGATCCAAGCTTTAGAGAAACATAAGCACCAATAGTGAAAACAAAGTATTCCTTTTAAACCGAGCATTCAGCCTCTGCTTTTATAAAGACAAGTTTTGATCTTTAGTTGGTGACATTGAAGTTTGCACCAACTCAGCTAAAATCCAGACCAGAGCAGAATACAAGAACCTATTAGTTATTTTTCTTTTAACTATGCACACCCCACTTACTTCAGAAAATAAATCCTGTAACACATTAATACCTAAATACTTGGTAGGTATTGAAATCACAACCTGTTTTAGCAACGTGCACAAACTAGTGTGAAACAGTGAGAAGAAGCATCAGCACAACCAGTAGATAATGCTGACTGATTCTTGAACAGAGCCAAAAATACCACAGCTCTATTGAATTGTGTTGCTGAAAATCCAGAGCAGTCAGCGACTGCATATGGAGTTGTCTGTGTTTCATAGTGATTTAAGACAGACCAGAATCTCCCACAGCAGTCGTTTTAGAGGTGACCTTTAGACTTCCATAAAGAATGAAATATTACAAGTATATTACAGTGGGTCTAACAGCGGGTGTGCAGGAAATCCTGGCTGCTAGACAAGGGCGAGGAGAAATAGCACACTTAGCATCTGCTTTAGGGACATATGAACATCAGACTCATTTAAAAATTTGTAATACAGCAACAAGCAAAATGCAGTACCCACTCAGTGTTTTGTAAGCACCTTGGGTGATGACAGTAGTGTAGTTTATGTCTTCATTAGAGTTGCTGTTTAGCTTTTATCATTGATGCTACCATAGTTCTTGCGTGGGTGATTCATGAGCTCAGATTCACATACCACAGGGTTGCTGTTTCACAGGTCTTACAGAGCTTAAGGAGATGGCTTTATTACATAAAAAACTAGTAAACATTACGTTTGATTGTGAATGTAGCAATAAATCTATCACTCATTCAATCTCATGGCACACAATACCTTATGAAAGCAAAAGGAAATTTTAGTAGTTGTCATACCAAAAGAAAGTTAAAGAGGGATTTGAACAGGATAACAACGTAGCCTTGTAAAAGGAAGTTTCTCTTCCTGTGCATAAAAGGTCACGTAAGAGAACAAAAACATGCTTGTTTTAGACTGTTCCGGTGACAGGTATGAGCTAATCAGAATCTCTATAGTAAGAACCCGAGATCCTGGTACAGATCACAGTGTTCTAAAGACAAGAAATTTGTTTAATGTGATAGGGAAAAGCAACCAGTGAAGATTCAAAGATTGAAGCTCAAGGCCAACCAAGAGGCAAGGAGAAGATGCTCCAGTAAATGGGAACCATGGAAACAATAGACGAGTTTTATCTGTTTTATCTTGGCCTGCTCCAACAGTTCCATGTCCATCTTGCTATATCACATTGGCAGAAATCTGCAGAAATCTATATAGAGAAGAAAAACAGCCAGTGGGAAAGGATTGACTCAGAAGTTGTAAAGATGAGTCTGTACATATGGAATTTAATTACAGTGTGGGGCGGAGGGGGGTGGGGAATAAGAGTAGAAAATAAATCTATGGTAGAAAAAATTATCTGGATCATCAGATTTCCACCAGAATGGTTTTGCTAGAGAAAAGACATTGTTAAGAGTGAATCAGGGCTGAAAGTTGACAGGACAGACCTCGCAACGAGAGGCAGAGCAAAAGGTTTTGGAAGCAGGAAAGCAAAATATGGGAAAGAGTTTCAGTAGAAGTGATGAACACCAAATTCACAGAAAGGCTGAGTGAGAGCATGGAGGAGCGGACCGGCAATGTTGGGAACTAAGCAATAGAGAATGAGTAATGTTTCACAGAGAACAAATCAAAAGAACTTTGGTGAATGGAAAAACAGAAAAACAGACATAGGTTGAATCAGTATGTGGGAGCAACAAGTTAACACATGAGAGTCAAAAAAGCAATATATGAGATTCATGTGAAGAAAGAACAGCATAAGGGAGCTCAGAGACAGTAGCTCAAAGAAAGCATAAGAGGAAAGAGCAACATGATGCAGGAAAAGCATCAGAGCTGGTCAAAATGCAAAAGACTAGGAGAGGAAACCCAGTGGGATGGGGAGGAAAAAATATAACAAAAGACTCATGGGTCAAGACAAGGACAGGGAGAGATCACTCACCAGTCATGGCCACAGGCAAAACAGACTCGACTTGGGGAAAAATCAATTTAGTTTGTTACCAATCAAAATCAGAGAAGGATAATGAGAAACAAAGCCAGATCTTAAAAACACCTTCCCCTCACTCTACCCCTTCTTCCTGGGCTCAACTTCACTCCCAATTTTTTCTACCTCTTCCCTGCAGCAGCACAGGGGGATGGCAAATGGGAGTTATGGTCTGTTCATCAAGCATTGTTTCTGCTGCTCCTTCCTCCTCAGGGGGAGGACTCCTCACACCCTTCCCCTGCTCCAGTGTGGGGTCCTTTTCCACAGGAGACAGTTCTCCACAAACTTCAATGCGAGTCCTTCCCACAGGCTGCAGTTCTTCACAAACCACTCCAGTATGAGTGCCTCTCACAGGGTGCAGTCCTTCACCAACAGACTGCTCCAGCACAGTCTTCCCATGGAGTCACAGCCTTCTTCAAGTGCAGCCACCTGCTCCAGCATGGGGTCCTCCGTGGCTGCAGGTATTCACAGACTGCTCCACCGTTCATCAACATGGGCTGCAGCAGTACAGTCTGCCATCTCACCAGAGACTGCAGGGGAATCTCTGCACCTCCTGCCCCTCCTTCACTGACCTTGGTGTCTGCAGAGCTGTTTCTCTCATGTCTTGCTCTTCTCTCTGCCCAACCAGCCCAACGAACTCTGGCAGACCCAGCAGGACGAGCTCCACCCAGCAGGTGCTCCAGGAGCAGGGAGCTTGGGAACACTTCAAGCCATACCACCATGGCCACCGCCCCCCACTTGGCAAGGGGTGGACACCAACACAGACAGCCACCCGTGCCTTTCCCCTCTCCACTGCTGGTGTCACATGGCACACGTATTTTTTTTTCCCTTCTTAAATATATTATTCAGAGGCACTAGTTAGCTTGGCCTTGGCCAAAGGTGGGTCTGATTTGGAGCTGGGGAAGCTTCTAGCAACTTCTCACAGAGGCCACCCCTGTAGCCCGTTGTCCACTACAAAAAACCCACCATATTTGTAAAAAAAAAAAAAAAACAAACGAAAACCAAACAACAGATTAGGGAAGGACCAAGAAAACCTGACAAACCTGCTGAAGTTATCGGCCTCACAATAAGACATAAATATGGATTAAAACGCTCTTCCCTAATACAACAAGAGAAAGAAAGGAAGAAAGAGTGCGGATATCAGTGTAAGAGGCAGGGCTGTTATCAGGAATGGATTTGGTAGGTAGGGTAGAGAGCAATTTCCAGCCTTGGGCCACACAGAAAATTAATCATATGAACTATGTCAGAAGGTATCTACATCAGAGCTGTGGATTTCCTAGGTTCCGTTTTAATAACTCAAATTAACCCTGATTAAGGCAGATGAGGAGTGGAAGAAGTATTAGCCCACAGCCTAGGGGAGGGGGAGGGGGGAAAATTCCCAAGAGATTAAACAGAATCCACAGTGTTCTCCAAAGTGTGACTCATGGGAGAGGACTTGTATGCTACCAAGCACAGATTACAGCTGCAGCCTACGCTTGGTCTCATTCTGCTTCTCTTTTGAAATTCAGAAGCTTTGACAGACTTACAATCCTGCTGCCTGAAGAGCTTTGGCAGGTACATCCCAGACAGCTGAGCCATTATCATAGTTACTCTTTCACTAATTAGAGGACCTCTTTTATAAGTCAAATATAGAAGAAGGCGTCCATGTTCTGGTGTTGATATGGAATTGGTTTGGGCCCAATCCAAAAACCCAATATACTTCTACTTCACAAAACATAACTCTGCAACCAGAAGCATTTAACTACAGCATTGTACAATGGCTAATTAGCGCCTGGTTTCAAAATCTAATAGTTTTTTCACATTTTGCCATCTAGATACATTAGCCCCGTTGCAGCTAGCTTAGGTCACTGCATTCAGCACTACATTGCACAGGGTAGACGCATTATTTGGTACTTGTAAAAGAATTTAAGCAGCCTTTAATTGTCTGTGTGAAGAACTGTCATTCTACCTTCTCATCTTCCCCCTGAGCTCTCAGTAACTCCCTAACCCTAGGAAAAACTCAGTTAACATTTACATTGTTGGTCCGAGAATTCTTAAGCAGAATACTCCATGATCTACCGTCCCCAAAAGTACCCTTGTTTAAGCTGCCAGAGGCTTTCCTCCTTCCTAAATTGCACAGGGAACCACAGTGGCACATTTAGTCCCTGTCCCCCACCACGTTTCTCTGTGCTGGCAGAAAGCACACCTATTTCATACCAGGGAGACAGGACATGGTGGTGAGTTCAGGCTAGGGAAGAGCAACCTTCATCCTTCTTGCTGAAAGTTGGTGACGGTACAACAAGGAACAAAAAAAAAGTGCAGCCAGAAAAAGTAATTAAGAAAGCACATGAGCCTGTAGCTTAACAGATTAATCAATAGCTAGACAAGCATAACATAAAAAAATAAATTAATCAAAAACAAAACCCAAAACTTAAGCTCATTTTACATACAAAGCAGTACTATAAATAAGTTTAGTCTTGGATGATAAAGGAACGATGAGCACTTTTATGGCTTAAATTCAGTTCCAAATTTTCAACTAACAGAAGATCTTTATTGTACAGATTAGGTATGCCCTGCTGAGCTCCACATTTTTTTCAAGCGCAAGTCTTCACCGGAACTAGAACTTGTCAAGTCATCTGGGCTATACAAAGCAAAAAGTAAGAGTATCCTCCTGATTTAGAAACAACACTCCATTGCTTCTCTGCACTTTTCAAGGTTTTGCTTTTGTCTTTAAGATCAGAGACACTGATGATTTGCCAATACCTTTATTTTAATTCAATGTGTTCTCAGTATAGGAGTTGTCCTTTGGTCTAACAAATCACATTTTTAATAAATAATTGGAAATTTTTTATTATAAAACAACAACCAAACACAAGCTTAAGCACTTCTCCAATTTTCATGACAGGCATGAAAGCTCTAATATACATCTGTACTTGTCCTCTAGAATTCAAGTCCTGCACTACACAGCTTTATTCTTTTTTCAGTAAGCCAGCTTAAGCTGAATATTTACAGCTGCTGTCACTAAATTTGTAATAATTTGCTATATCATTTCATGTCACACTCTGCATTCAAAAGTTGCCCAGTCATTCAAAAGATAAAAATCTATCAACTTCTATACGTTCAATACGTGCTTGAGAAGCCTTCTACACACAGGAACGGAAAGACTATTGCCGCAGATTGCCACCTTCACCAATAATAACCTCTCTAATGAAATTTTGTACAGACTTAGAAAAAGTAAAGTTTTTTTTCACTCACAATAAAGCAAAAAGGCCTTGGTATCATGATGTATCAATTTCTTTAGCTACAATTTCCCCCTCTCCCCCCAAAAAAAGCAACCAAACCACAAGTTGCTGCTAACATAAAGATCCAAACATCCTTTTCAAGGTTTGGCAGCTATTAGGATTTCTCTCCAGTCTCTCCTTCCCAGTTGCCTCTCTCCGGAGGGATGATCGCACCTTCCTTACACTCCAGCTGCAGCTTCTGCAGTTACACACCCACCACCACAAGCCAGAGGAATCTGAGTCACTTTGTGCAGGCTCCTAACGAGGGACTGTGAGAAGCCCAGCAAGCTTATGGTGTTACATCCAGCATTAGAGAGCACTGCAGTGGGGAAATTCCTTTCATCAGACTTTATAAATGTCTTTTAATAAGCAAGTTGGTTGCGGAGGAACTGAGAGAAGGTGCAGGTTTAACTATCTGAAGAGACTGAAGGCCTGATTTATCCAGAGAACACAGCTACAGCAGCAGTGCAAGCATCTCCAGCAATATTCTCAGTGCGTTTTTCACCACTCATGCTCTGGAGAGTTTAAGCTTTTTAAATACTGCTAGATTTTTTCCTCTTATTTGACCTTGTTTTTTCTAGTAAGATCGAGAATATTTCTACTTGGCACTAAATGAGATTGCACGATGAGCTAGAGGAACTTCACTGAAGTAGTTGTGGTGAAAAGGCAGCCTATGATAAGTGACACTTTTAGGTGAGAATATTCATAGTTCTTCCTCAGCAGAATAAATACCAGCATCATTTTTTTAATTCTTATTTTTCCCTTAAACAAACCCAAACCCTGTAAAATGTTACAGTTGTGATCCGCCTACCGTAAGGGGAAGTCTCTTAGTTGATTTCAGTGCATTTTGAAATGAGCCTGTATCCCATTTTGGATAGGATGAGAATAAACATAATGTATTTAAATCCAAGCAGGATACCTAACTGCCAGCAACACAGACAGTTTTACTGATGAATATTTAGTATTTAGCATACGATTCATACTCTTCTCGTATATGAATATCTACAGCTGAAAACTTTGGTAAGAATAGATGTGAAATGGAAGAGTCTAACTTTCAGCTCCCCAGTTTTATATGACCTCATCATGACTGCATTACTAGATACTGAAACATGATCAGTATCACAGTGTTTTAAGATTAATTCCTTCCCTATATGCTCGTGTTCCAAGCCTGGCTTCTCTTGGTATTCACAGTGTATGTTTGTTTATAGGTCTCGTCAACCTTATAAGAACAGAAGCCAAAATTTGACCACACAGATTTTGAGTCACACTATAACAAAACCTAGTCAGGATGGCTTCATATATTCATAGGGCTATACAGATTTTGTCTCTATCATGGATCTCTTTCGTGTCTTTTTAAGAATAGATTTTTGTCTATAACGACAATAAAACAGTATGTGTTGTATATTGGTTAATATTCATGATTCCAAAATTGCATAGGTAACAAAATGAGCTGGTAAACGTTAGTCCACCTTTTGAGGAAGCTTGCATGGATTTTTAATCTGAGTATTTATAACAAGGTAGGAGGGCCATGATTTAGATTTGGCTGTGCAAAGTTATTATTTTTCAGCCTCACACAAATTTATTATTTTTTCCCAACCTGAAACATATAAATGACAGACGGATTTATTTTTGTTATTAGAGATAAACCAAAATCCAATCACATTTTTTCTTGATCTTTTGTTATTTTTCATCTGTGCAGTGATAACAGTGATACTACTACTATTAGTATTAGCAGTTGTAGCTTCAAATTTTGTAACACATGCCGATGATTCTTATGGTGTTCTGTTAACACCCTGATCTAGTTCAAGCTGTCCCTGCTCACTGCAGGGGCGTTGGACTAAACCTTTAAAAGGTCCCTTACAACCCAAACCATTTTCTAACACTGCTAGTACTTGTATGTGTGTATGTGTGGAGAGAAAGGGAGAGGAGGGTAATTACTACTCCTATTCAAATTTGTGTTGTATGTATGACGTTTTCAGCATTCAGATTTTTTCCCCATTACAATTTTTTAATTCTCTGTAGTCCTGCAAACCACAATTTCTGTATTTTTACTAAAACCTGTGCCAGCATTTTTCCTAGGTCTTTAGGCCTTAAATTCTGTCTTCAAAGAATCTGTCTCTCCTATTGCACAAGTTCTCCTATGTCAAAGTCAGGAAAGTTTCCCTTTTGTATCACACTTCAACCAGAATTGTCTCCTCTTCTTTAAGGTAATTAATTAGCTCCCCATTTTGTGACCCTTATTGTTTCATTTGTTTTGTTTGAAGTAGGCTCTTGATAATAGGTTGATTTATGATACTAGCTACATGATCTACTGCTACTGTTAATAGTAATAAAAATGAATTTTGCAGGTTTTTCTGCATCAGGTGGTCCTAACAGCTTAAGTGAGAGTTTAACAAACCAGACAAATGTATCACTATAACCACATAGTACAGGGTTAACAGCAGTATTTCAAATGGTTGCTCTTCTGTTCTTTTTACTCTCAGTGACAACTCTTCTAGACTCAAATAGCTGTGGCACTAAAATTATTTTAAAAGCTGAAAGGTGCTAATCGAGCCTTTAGTTTATTCATTATTCAGCAATGGATCCTTAGTTATTCACTTCTCATTTCTAATATTACCAGAAAAAAATTACTTATGGTAACACTGTATCCTACTATTAAGATGGCACCTAAACCTGAAATTTTACCATTGATAAGAAGCCATGGATTCCTAAGTATTCTAGTTAGCATTCTGCATTTCACACACGAGATATGCAGGAGAAAAGCTGATGACTTGTCATTTTATTTCTTTTTGCTCACTAAAAATCTGCTGTTGATACTGTTGTAAAAACAATTATGAGAAACACACACAGACTTGGGATAAGAAATAACATAAGCTAGAGGTTACTCAGAACGTACCTGTACCTCAGTGGAAAGGTCATACACAAATTTCGCAGCAAGGCATATTAGGTCAAAACAGCGCAAAAGCCGTTGCAGCTGAACGGATTCCAGCTTCCAAATTCACTCTAAACTCACAAAAGCAGATTTACTAAGTGATGGCAAATATCCACAATGCATAGCAGAACAATAATTCGTCTTGAAAACTTTCTTAGAAGAGTCTGAGGACACCTCTGAGACTGCCCAGACTACTTAGCCAGCGGGGCTGAGGGGGGGGTTTCTGCATTTTCAGTAATCTCTTCTCAGGTACCACTGGTTAAACATCATAGCATTTCTTGCCTGATAACTACTTGTGGCCTTCCAGGATAATTGTGCTTAAAAACATCGGTTTTGTTATGTTTTGGTTCATTTACAGCATGTATCGAGACTTTTAAATTGAGTTATTGGAGTCAGTACTGTAACTAAGAAAGGATAACAGGAGTACTTTCTCCTAAAGGCATCTGTAACTCTTGAACAGCTTTTGTGTCTTTGTTGTTACAAGGCTGAAAAATTCCCCACAGGATGCATCTTAGTAGGAAGAAAATAACTCATTATCTAATATCAACCCAAAAGCTACAGACAGTCAAAAAAAAAACAGGAACACAAAATTTCTTACCTCTCAACTCTCGGGAAATGCCTGATAAGGCACCTTCCCACCTCCACCAAAAGCACAAATGAAGGCCATAGTTACAAAGCTCACAGCTGACTTCACTTTCAGCCCAACCCACCTTAGAGCGGTTTGAATTTTGTTTCAATTTCTGCCAGCTGGCAGCAATCCCATTAAGATGCAATGCCACTGACATACACACTTACTAGCAGTCTCCTCCTCCCAAAGTATATTTTGCATCAAATTCTTCAGCAGGAATAAAGCAAACAGTTTGTGCCATCTCTTTGCTCACTGAAGACTCTATGCATTAAGGAAACATTCAGTAAAAGTTTTAATTAGTTTTACTCATTTAGAGACACATGAATGGCATACAAATAGCAGAACAAGACAGTAGATTGTCATCATAATACTGATTGTGTCTTCTTGACTATCCTGAGTCCTTTTTTTTTCCCCAGTTCTTAAGAATGACGTACAATTTTGGTTTGTATTTAAGATTCTCATGTCTACCATTAAGAAGTGTAAATGGGTGCCCTGTACAAAAATCATTTTAATTGTCCCTCCCCGTCTTTCATCCTGGTTGCAGGAGGGAGCTCATTCTAAAGGCTTTTGTGAAAGTTAAAGGGAAGAGCCAAATCCTAGAAATTTTGCACATCTGCATTATTTTCTGAAATGTTTTAATCTTGACCTTCTACTGTTATTTTCTGTTGATCTCACTTGCCGCTGATCAATCCTAATACAAGCTAATACAATCCTAATACAGAAATTATTTGTAGTGAAAAATAGCATTTCATATGGATTTATAACTAGATCACTCTGAAAAAATATATCTTTTTAAATTATATCTTAGAAAATATGGAATCTAAAATTGATGATTCTGACAAAACAGATGCAGACATGAAGTAAACAATGAGATTGATATGCTCTTAATGTAACTCCATCAAATATAAATCTTCTAAACAATGTTGGTAAAGACAGATAATAAACAATGTGTCAAAGAAAAATTCTATTTGCACATCATATCTCATAACTGAATAGAACCAGTGCTGCAAAGATTGACAGCGTTTGTCTGGCCTCCTTCAAAAAAGTGTTTACAAGCACTTTATTGTTTTCTTGAATTGACTTGTTTATGTATGTTTTGATGAGTTCTATGAGAAATTCTTCACGGATAAATCATGAAAACATCAAGTATCCAAAACCCAGAGATACAGTTGTATGGATAAGCTTTGATTAATCACAGACTACCTACATTTGGAGAAATTGAACACCAAGAACACAACACTGTACCAAGATATCTAAGTACTGTATTTTGTCAAGAAAATAATACGTTCAAAATTCTCTTTGCTACTATTTTCATGTTTCACCATGAAGTAGATGAAACCAGGTTAATTTCTGGGGACTGTGTACATTCCATATATCATTTACTCTGACATGTAGAAACCAAATGCACACATAGAAAAATCAAGTTCAATTTTTATTTAAAAAAATACTTCTGGAAATAATTAAGATATTTGTCTAGTGTTATTCTATAATATTTTGCTGCCATTATAAGGTGGTACACTTTTAATGCCATTTTTATTAGTTGTTATCAAAAGACAATGTTATTCAATAGTAATTTTACAGCGAGAAGGAAAGTGTCTCAGATCTTTCACTCCCAGGTTTTTTTTCAGTGAGGAATAACAAGTCATACCTTCACCAGGAGTTCCTACATTCTCTCACGATTTAAATGAAATTTAACCTTTCTTGATTCTGACAACCAAACTTATCACTTGTTTCCAGTCAGCTTATTTGGGTAATCAAATTAAAAAAAAAAAAATCCACAGGACAATGACCCATGCTTTTCCATTAATGGAAAAGAACAAGAACTCTTGCCTTTTTCAATTGGCCATTAGCCTGATAATACCAACTAAAATTACTTTTTAGACATCTAAATACAGATGTTTTCTTGAGCAGGTTTTTTTCATGGACTTCAAAGGTAGTCCTATAGGTGATACCACGTAATTTTTAATTGCTTGTCTATCTTACAGGTCCTTTTTTGCGGAGTACTATAAACTTCTATTTGGTCAGCCTTTTCCATTTGATTCTTATGAAAGACTGGTGGAAAAGTATAGAAGCAATGTAGATTATAGGATTATCAGAAAGTACCTTACTGTCTTTGTACTCACTTGAATTTCACTTGGCTGAAATTCTCTCAAAGTAAGATAATATTATTAGTAGAACTACTCAGAGAGGTAAAAAGGAAGGTGATTGTCCTGCTAACTGAAAAGTTCTCCCATCATTTGTTAATTAAGTCCATAGTACTTAAAGGTACTCCCAGAGTTCCATGTGACTGTGTGCCCAACTTTCCCTTTAAAGCGTACTTTTGCTATAATAGGCATCACTCATTTCTTTCAGATCAATTCTTACAAAAATCATCATGCCTAAATGAATTCCAAATTAGGATATCGCAGTATTTTCTACTTGAAGATACTGCTTTCCAGTATCAGAAAACAAAACTAAAAAAGCAACATGAATTAGTCAGAGATGCAAAGTAACTCAGAGGCTCCTAGTCTTGATCTGAATGGAGGATCTGAAGTTTAAGATCTGAATAGGGAGAAATGTTTTTTTGTGATCAGCCTTCATTGTAAAGCCAAGTTGGAGCTGCCTAAATCTCAGCATGAGTTAGAACGGTTTCCAGGTATGATCCCAAGAGGCCGCAGTATCAGTGGTTGTTCTTGGTTTCCTTGACTGCAGAAATGGGAAAAGGGTAGAGTTGCTAGGCCAACAACCCAACAAGGAGAGATGCTTCCAGGGTAATATCCTCTGTAAACATTTAATTTTAGTTTATAACCTGCTTGCACTGGCAGACAACAGGACTCTAACAGAACTAATAACTCAGTTCTTTGTCTATGTGGTAGGTAATTACTTTATCAGTGGTTTGACTTCTATTACATAGAATTGCACTGTTTGGGACTGCAGTGTGCAACCAGTCCTCTCGGGGAAAAGGGAGAATTGTAATTTGCAGTGTTAAGTCATCGATTCCTACCTCTTGTTGATGTTAATACCTGATACTTGCATTTGCTTAGACCACTATATATTCACTCGACCTGTGAAATCTAGTAATATTGTACTGATATCGTAAGATGCACCGATGTGCACATCAGCCTAAAATTTAAAACAACTGCCAATCCCTCAAATTAATACATTTTTGAAATTAGTATCTAAGAATTTTTTCCTGTAACTTAAAAAAACTACATAAAGTCTTCAGTATTCTATTTCTCTTTGTGAGCACGCTTGCAAAAAAGCAAACTTGACACACCTATGTAATCACAGTCATGAGGCAAAGTTCAGATTTGCTTTTGGGAACATTCACAGCAGGAAACATAGTCAGAGGACTTGGCATATCTAGTCAGGGAGCAGAAACAATATGATAATAGAACAATTGTTCAAATTTGAATTAGGCTAGCCTTAGAATTTTGAATACCAACATAAATGTCACTGAATTACAAATTAAGGTAAGTGTATCTGTTCATGGCCATAAATGGACTGAACAAGAGGTTGAAAACATGTCTCTGACATGACTGATTAAGGTGAGATTCTACCATTTCTGAGCAACACAAAATGAAAGCTCAATAGGTTCTTTGCAATTGTAAGAATATATAAATATCTGCCCGTTACAAAATGGCTTCTACTACAGCACCCTGACTCTGTCAAATTCAAAAGGCCAGGCACAGAAAGGCATCTTGAGAGAAAATGTTCCTGCTGAGACTCAATTGCAACAAGGGTATTTTGTGGGACACTATCAACTTGGTGGCAGCAGAGACAAGCTCCAGTGCAACAGTGTTTATTCTGGTATATCTTAGTTTAGAATGGATTTGCATAGCATCATATGCATTAATTTACTGATGGATTTTAGTGCTTTAAATCATATAGAGAAAACTTTTATATAGTATTAGTTTCAATCCTCTCCCATTGCACAAACACCAGGGAAGGTCAACAGGTAATACGCTGGACTTTCTTTCCTCATAAGACATCCAAACTGAAAAAACCACTCTAATTCACACATATATATATATGGATACTATATATCTAAATGAAATCATGTTTTGCTAATACATTCCAAATATTTGGATTATATGACTTGGGTTGGTAAACATCCAGAGAAGAAACTTTTTATTTAAAAAGCCCAACTTAATAACTCAAATGGTATCCTTTTGAATCATACATATTCTTCTCTTTTAAAGGATGAAGTATAATAACCAGGTGCCCCATCTAAACAGCAAGCCCCACCAGAGCTACACATCCAGCTGCGTTTTTGTTACTAGGCCATGACAGTTTCATCTGAATTCATTACCATTCAGTTGAATTGTGTTTTTTCCTTCCACAACACAACTGTGTCAACTGTATTTGTGCATCAACACTTGATATGCTGTCTAATTGCATTTGTGTTGACGTGTTTTCTGAAGATAAAGGTAGTTATTCCATGTTGTTTCTATAAGGTTTGAAAATATAGAAAAGACTAGATGATCCTTTGAGGTCCCTTCCAATCCCTAACATTCTGTGATAGAGAAAGAAGGCACACATAAGGGTCTGACATACTGCGAATGTATGCTAGGATGCTGCCTGGAGTACTAGGAAAAACTGGATGAAAGATTTTGATCAATTGTACTGTAGTGAAGTCTTTCTTTCACAATACAATAGCATTGTTAAGATACACTTAGAGGAAGAAACAGCACGCTAGCCTAGTTACTATCAAAGGAATCAGGGTTGGTAGGGAGGGAGCATCAACTCTGTTATTGCTTACAAATATTTATGGTGATCCATGAAAATATCTTCATAATAACTAGTTAAGATTGGTTAAACATTACAATAAAGACAGTAAGAGAGAGATTCATCTGTCCAGCTTTAGCACATGCATGTAGGTTGCTACCTCTGGGCAAGTCACTCAGCGGGCAGTGGAGAGAAACAGCCATTTCCAGAGGTCAGTTCATCTCAGACTAAGTGGTCAAAACCAAGTCTGATGAACTGCATTGTAGGAATCCCTTTTTCTCTCCATCAGCTGTAAAGGAAGCCTTAGCAACTACTCCGTCTGTACATGTCTATGTTTTAGGTATCTAAAAGTGATGAGAATAATTTCTCCCAACTGCCAAGTCCAGGGAGTTACTATTTAATAAATCCACTCTAAAAATATCAGATTAACAAGCTGTATTTCCTAAGACATTATTATTTGCTTTCTGGTCGCTGTCATTTGTGTATGTGGTCAAAATGAATATTTAGAATTTGAATTCAGTTTTTCAAATTTGCCTCTTTATGTTTTTCTATTGGCCAACACGATCACTGGTAATTTCCCAGGCTATTTCTGTAACATAGAATTGTCTGGAAATGTTATCATACTTGTCTTTTTGATGTGATGACTTAGCAATCCAGAGGAGAAACACCCCTCTGGTACAAGGAGCTTGAAGAGAAAACAAGGGCAGAGGAAAGTGGGGTTTGTTGGGTAAAACTGTGTTCTCTAATGATACATTGGATGTCCAATACTAAATAATAAAATGGGATTCTGGGGAGAGCTGAGTTTTTGCTGAACCGTAGATAGTGTTTGAGCTACAGAAGTAAAAAAACCACGTGGAAATCTGTTGCCTTCTGAAATTTTGCTGTGATTTTAAATGCATTTAATAGTAACAAATGCTTGAAGTTGAGGTAACGCAGAAATTATAGCCCACATCAATCATCTGTTCCTTCCACCCTACTTTGCCAATGCCCTTCAGTGTTAGTAAAAAGCAACTGTTGAGCGAGTATTTTCTCTGTAGCTTTCATTTCAAGGGTTAAATTGTGTCCTCGATTATACTAGTATAAAGATAAAATAACTTAAATTGTTAATATTTTTCTCACCAAGTACAAATAATACAATTGTATTGAAGTTTGCCAATATTTTGATTTTGAAGGGCTTTGGTTTAAAAGTTCTCTTCGATAAAATAAAATAGTTAATTGTGTAGTAAGCTGTTACTGCTGAAGATGGGTAACATCAATCTTAACAGCGTTTGTGGGAATAACACTACCTTTTTCTCAGTAAAAAGAATAAGATTAAAATCCCTGATAATTTACAAATTAGAATTCGTGATGCAAGTAGAGAGTTACTGAATTCACCACTGAGACTGTGACCTCAGTGGCATCAGCTATAAAAGTGTTGAACATTGCTGTTCCTAGAGGGCATGGGGGAATCGGATCAGTGAAACTCCGCACGCTTGTACTGAGCTGGGGCGCTCTCCCGCTAACAGCAGTGACAAAACTTCCAGTGACCCAAACTTTAGCCAGAAATAGTCAAATTCAACTTTCATTTTCAGCCACAGAAATCTGAAGAATCTCCTCTGAAATAAGTGGAATTACTGTGATTTAACCCAAAGGAATTTAGAGTATTTTTCTTTCATTAACGGGGCAGGGAGGAGAGAAAAAGACATCATTCCTTCATATTGCCTCACCACTGCGTATCAACCAAGACACTACCTGCTGTCAAAATCCTTATCTGCTTAAGCTGGAGAGGAAGAGCTGACTTCAACATTTAAGGATTTAAGTTTTTATTGGCTACTGAACTTTCTGTTATCCTTATCCCTCTACTTAGCCCCTTCCCCACTGCTCAGCAGGTAGATTCCTTAAGAAGAAGGGACAAATTTCTGCTTTCAGGTTCGGTCTAGGTTTCTTAGAATTTAACGTACCTTATTCCATCAATGTGCCATCTGAACTGAGACAACCAGAGCACTTTCACTTCAGACCTTCAGAACTACCTGGCTGGTTATTTTTAGATTATCAGACTCAAAGCCAAGGCCTGTGGCTGAAGCACTGACGGCTCACCAAATTCGAGGTAAGACCTCCAGAAGAGCCACTCAACTTGTTCACCAGTGGTCAATGAAGTGACAAGCACATAATTCTCAGACGGAGGTGTAGCATTCTTTGCATAGCACACGGAGTTTATTCGTCTCTGGAAGGTCCATTGTCAGAATGAAATCTCCATGGCCTTACACAGAATTAATCGGCTTTTCTTTCCTTACAAGCACGCATATACACACAGAAGTGGGATTCTTCTTTGAAAATGCAAGTCAGTGCTTTGGTAATGGGTGATACCATGAGATTTTCTCCTAAATATGCCCTATAATGAAGATGTTTTCTTTTGATTCCACCCATCACTGGCTTCTTGAAGACTGGAGCTTCATTCTTTTATACACATAGGCCTATCCTGTAATAATGTCCTCTACCCAAGGGCAGGGAGCTGTGCTTTTTGCATGACAGCTTCCAACAAAACAATTTGATGGACACAGCCAAGTTAATGGCAAAAAGCTCTCCGTTCTGCAGAGCTGTATGTCTTCAGCTAGCAAATATGTGCCCTGTTGGAGAAAAGCCACTATTTCTGCCGGTAACAGCACCTAAGCCATCAGCTCAGACTTCAAATGTCTCTATATATAAAGTCAGAAACAATTTCCCCTAAGGAAGAACAAAATACACACTCATTTTTACTCCTTCATGATCCACAGGTAGACGTTCACAGTACTGTGTTTTTCCACCTGACCTGCTGTTACAACCCTTGCAGATGAAACTCTGATGGCCACCCGAAGGGTGTGACCCACAATGGCATGAAATACAGAGCCAAAATAAAAATCAGAATGTGGGTGTAAGAGAGGCAGCAGATGGATATTGAAAAAGGCTGAATGGAAAACTAGTGAATTTTTCTCAAATCTTGCACAGGAAAATGTTGCGGAGATAGGTCAGTAGCCTCCAGAATAAATACCGCAAGAACACGTTAAACAGCTGCTACAGTGAAACAGCCAAAACTAGACCAGATCAGTCCCATCCGCAGAAATTACACTGACACATATTTGTCTGTGCCTCTCCAGCTAACATTGGGTTGGATTTTTTGCTGTATGAATCACTCAGCCAACATGCAAATGCAAAGATACCGAAAAACTTGTGGCTCACAACTGCAGATGGGAGCCGTCCACAGGTGCAGACACATACAACAAAACCTCCCCATTCCTTCACATGCATGAGCACACACGACGAGGTAGAGCATCCAAGCTCTGCAGAGCCACACATCTTTCGGATGAGCAGCTGTGACTGTTACAGGGAGGATTTACCACACAAATTCGGCAGCTCGGAGCCTTTTCTGACGGAACGTTAGCCAGTCTGCATTTCCCTGGGAGGAGGCGCTACGTAGCGTGGAGGTTCTTCTCCCAACAGGCAGGATCTAATGGATTATCTTTCTGAATCATTAAGAGAACGCAACGGATCTTAGTACAGCTCAGGTATTGGATATTAATGGGTTACAATCCAGGTGAGGAAGGGGAGATGGCTTAATTTTGGGAAAAGGGGATCAAGCTGAAGCAGCAGTAGATAGGCCAGTATCCCCTGAGAAGGTCATTTTCACCGTATCACCAGCCTGCCTCCCCTTACTATTTTTTCTCAACACACAGTGAAATATTTCTGCCTCACACTGACATTCATCTTTCCTTTCACTCAGCAAAAGCACAGCTTATTGTTTCAAAATGGTACATTTTTCTTCTTGCTTTAGAAGTCCTTGCTCCTTATTTTGGAAATAAATGGAGAGGGAAACGTTCATTGCTAAACTGATTTAAGAGGGAAGGAAATGCAGGATATTTCACTCACCTCTCCGGCACCAGGCAGCCTCCACCTCCTCAATCCATCAGTACCAGCGCTCGCATCCACTGACGCTTCTCGTCTCCGCTCCGGCCCTTTTTCACATCAGCATCTGTGATTCGCAGCGCGCAGACACTCCGCGGCCGCAGACGTTAGTCCCACAGCGCGGGCAGGAGAAAAAACCCGCCCTCTCGCATCTTCTCCCTAGAAAATAAAATTTTTTAAAAAACGGGATTTTCTAAAGGAAACGCTCGCCCGGCGGCCCCCCGCGGGAGGCAGGGAGGTGCTCAGCGATCCGGCCGGGCAGCCGGGGCAGGGGGAGCGCGGGGCTGGCTCCGGAGGAGGAGGAGGAGGAGGAGGAGGCGGAGGCTGCCAGCCCGTTTCCAAGCCAACGGCGGGGGGTACCGCGGGCGGGGAAGCGGCGGCGCGGCCGGCGGGCGGCTCCCGGGGCCGGGGGGGGGCGGCCGGGCCCTGCAGCCCCCGCCCCGCCCGCGCGGAGGCTCCGCGGCGCATAAGGAGCCGGGCGGTGTTCCCGCTCGGCCCGCGCGCCGCGCCGCGCTCCCGCCTGGCGTAACGTGCGCCGCTCCCGCGCGCTGCGGGCTTCGCCTCTCCGCGCGGACGCGTTTGTCTTCTGGGATTTGCTTCGCGGTTCCATGTTTTCCGCAGTAGTGCAGCTCGTGGCTCCGCCAGGATTACGATTTTTGCGATTAATTTCGCAATGCATATTTCAGAGGACCGACGAAGTAGAGGGAACAAGCCACATACATGCTAGAATGATGCAATCAAGGGTAAAAGGAGAAAAAACAGTTTGTTTAGTTACATGGAATTTATCCACTGTTTGCATTCCGCTTTTTCCACCGTTCAGTTGCTCTCAGAACTGTGCATATATTTTCTTCTGCTCTTCCCCTTCTGCCTCTCTCTTTTCCTGTCTGTTGCATTTGTGTATGTGTAATTTACTACAGCTTTATTTTTTAAGTAATGACGAGCGTAATTTTCTTTTTATGCCATTAATAGATTTACCCTACTTATATTTTTATGGGTTTTTTCCTAGTGTCTTTTTCCTTGTAGTCATACTACAATACTAGTTGCATTGTTGAATCTGCAGCCCTGATCAGATAGCTATGATTTCTCCCTACACTGCTAATTTTATAAACATGTTACTGATACACTTCTGCTGGAGATAGCAATAGAGACATTCAGCCATAGATGGAATGCAGGCATTTTTTCCCACAATAAGGCTAACGTAATACAGTGCAGAAAGCATCTGATTCCTGTAAATAATATCACTTCCAGTACTGGTATTATCAGCAGAACCGTAGCATCAATGAATTAGAATAATGAAATATTTCAGTGTAAAACACAATGTAGCAATATTATTTTTCTTGTACAGAAAAAGGAGCCATGAATCAGTAACCGTGTGAGGGAAATTCTCCATTGAACTCATGATTCAGAATTCTCCATTCTCACATGAATCTTAGGTCTTGTTCACACCAGAAGAGTTTACCAGTACATGAAGACTGGCAAAGTTGTTCTGGTAAACACCTAGCATTTAGAAAAGGAATGTCATATACATAATTTGCATTGTTCTCCCAGCAAAATGATAATATTCAAATCTTAAATTTGCCCTGCTTTAATAAAAAATGTAATAATCTACAGTTTTATTTTGAAATTTTAGCTTTCAATATATATCCACATATGTCTTTTGGTGCATTTATATGATCAGATAGTGGTCAATTTTAAAATTCTAATAGTGTTTTGTTTTTCAGATGTACTCCTTACTTGCAATTGCATAAATCCCTGATATAGTTACGCTGTCAAGGGATTAGAATAAAAATTCTATCTGTGGTAACTGAGTAGTCTAGATAATAAGATAAAAGAATAATAACAAGGTGTACAGGTTTAATTTGCTATTCCATAAAGAACAAGTAGTTACTATAGAAACTGTCACATTACGTGTATCTTCAGTATAGTACTTTATATGTGAGGAAAAGCATCTTCCACACGTTAACCAACTTTGGCAGAAATAACAGCATCAACTACCATCCTCCTTTGCAGGAAGACGATCGTTCACATGCCCTCTACAGATTTCATCACTTTTAGGTATTTTCAATTGATACAACAAAATGTTTTCTTTCTTGCAGTTTTGAGGCAGGTATCTAACTGTAGACCAAGTTTCGTCAGTGAAGGAATTACGAGCAGGCAATATGTGAGTGAGGGAACAGGTCTTTCGCTGAGAAGTTTAGGTGTTGTTATTTCAACACCACAGTGTGGGAGCTTGCTGTTGATTAACAGCAGAGTTAAAATCCAACATGAAAAATGAATCAGCAGACATGGCTAAGTTTTCTTCAATCTCACCTTGTCCTGCATTCAGAAATTCTCTGTTAGGGCCTTTCAGCATGCATTGATTGCGCTACATGGAGCTAAGCCCCCACAGGAATTTAAAGAGAAATAAATGTCTCAAAACAGCTTATACAGGTGATTAAACACCAAAGTCAAATAGCACATAAAAACATAGGTCTTTAGCTCCGTAGTCTAGGTGTCGTTCTTTGAATATGGATAGATTGCAAACACACCGATACATATTGAAAGTGAATAGTTGGCATCACATTTTTTGCCTGGAAATATTAAGCAGTAATTTGAGAGAACCATGATGATCTTACTGGATTCCTGCTTTCTCTTCCATGTCAGGCAGGTCACCATTTTTTCCCGTGTCAGAGAAGGTTTTAATTTGAACGGAGTAGCATTTGACTGTTGAGATATAACATCTAATACACAGCCTACTGGAACCCTGAACTGCACGAGTTTCACTCAACTTGCCAGTGCTACTCCTTGACCAAAAGCCAAATCCTTGCCTGTTTACTGTTGCTTTCTGTTTGGGATCCATCAAAACAGATGCATTCATACATGTCTAGTTTGAAGACAATAGTGCTAAAACAGAAATGTGCTCTTAAATGGAAAATCCCATAGGGATTTTTCTAATCAATTACCCTTTATTATACCATGACAACATCAAAATATTTATGTGCAGACATGCAATGTTCTTGGTGAATGTACATCTCCAAATGATAGAGGGTAAATTGAGAGGCCACATCTGGTCTGTAATAAAAATATAATAAAAGACATTTTGTATTTCATTCAATTTTCCACCAAACAGCCTCTTTTTAACAAGCAATTGTAGATCTGGGTTAGATATTTATAGACAGGTCTGTGATTCTCTTTGAGCATGAAGAACTGAAAAGAACATTTAAAGAAGAATAAAAAAGCTGTATTTTTATTTTTAACCATTTTTCTCACGTGGAAAAGTTTAAAATAGCATCAAGTACAGATGACTGGGATCTGATATTTATAACTATCTGGTATATTGTTGCTTTGTACCAGTGACTGTGAGATAGTGGGGAAAAAAAAATCATGAATGCACCTTCCATCAGGTGGTATCAACCTGACCTCATTTGGCTTTGTCATTTAGGATGAAAACTCTCTTTCTACCAGGATTACACCCTTTCATCTTCTTCTCACATCCTTCAAGTAACTGAGGGTTTCACTTAATATCAACCATTTACTCTTCCTATGAGGTCAAATCACAGGAGGCATTTGCGAATGTGAACCCACGTAACGAGTTACAGCTAAAAGCACAATTGACTGAAGAGAAGGACTCCAAGTTTTTTAACAGACAAAAATTTTTAAAAGTACAACCAAACTAAAAATGTTAAGTGCCTTACACACATTCCTTCACGGTTTTATTATGCACCTACTGTATTTGCAGCTCACAGTCACTGGCTCAACTGCTGAATCAGCAGTTGCCACTGAAGCCAAGTTCAGAAAAACAAGCATTAAATCCAGCAGCTGGTGGACAGCTGCTTGGAGGCTCGTCCTGAGCCCTGGAAGATACGCTGCCTTTCCCGTGCAGTTAACTTTACATAGCAGTCCTCACTTCTTCCAAGCTTTGTGGGGGGGTACGTGAACCCCAACTCTTTCAGAGCCTCCATGGGAAGAAAGCTGCAGACAGAGCTACCATGAAATAAGATAAAGGAATGTAGTTCTTTGTAAGGGACCCATTCTTTGAGGCTGTATTATTATTGTTTTGGGTTTGTGGTTGTTGGGGTTTTTTTTTTAAAAAAAGGAGAATTTGAGTATTCTTTTCTCAGTCTTGACTATTAAGTGCAAAGCAATGGGGAAAACAAAATAAAACCAAACACTCTCAAACTTTAACTCAAAAAGAAAGTGGGAATCATTTAGTATAGAATACAATATAAGTTCTGTGAAGTGTGAACAACTGACAAAATCACTTGGGATCAAAATATAAAGATGCTTTGGGAATTACACCGAAGGAGATGCAATTAAACAGGGCCAGGAATTTTTTGAGACTAAAGCTTTTAAAACAAAATCTACCAGCTTGAGATCTCCTAGTAAAGTGGTCTGAGCAACAGGCCATTGCTTACTCTTGGGATACTCTCTTCCCTCCTGCAGTCTTCCCATTTGAAGGTTTTCCACTTTGTAAGAATGATTAAATATTCATTGAAGCACTGAGTTGAAAGTATGTCTCTCCCATTTGAGGATATAGGTAGGCATTTAGGTTTGGATACTTGCAATAACAAACAAACAAAAAGAAAGAATGCATTGATTTCAAATATTTTTGGTTTTGTCACTGATGTTCTTGACAGCTGAAGACGTATCAAATTGGGATCTCAAAAGAATTACATATGTTTTTAATAAGTACTTTGAAAAAATGTTATAATTGAATTTCACATTTTGTTGTATCCTTTACACATGATAATTCTACTTCATGTAGGAACCATGAGCTATAGCTACAATTTCAGCAAGCACTATTATTTGTCCTTTCTATTATCTTGTCATGTTTGATTAACAGCAATAAGAAATCACTAGTTTAAAAAAAAAAGACTGAAAATTTTGTTTGAGGACACAAATTCTGGGAAGCTATGGAGGAAGAGTTGGGAACATTCAGGTTCTATAAAACTCTGGAATACAGCAGTCAGATCTAAGTAATTAGTTTAGATAATTGTACACCTATTCCATCTCAGGCCTGCTTCTAATTTTGTATCTACATAAAGATGTTACATGCATACATCTACCAACTGGTGGTCATTTAAGAAGTACAAAGCAGATACACAAAGTGGTAGCTTTAGCCAGTTATAACTGATCCCTACCTCTTTTGTGAAGCATTTTTAGACAGAAGGGTGAAAAATCATACAAAAGACTGTTTGGTCTATGACTATATTAGTGATAAATTAATAGAAAATTGTATAAAAGTGACTGCTGATTTCTGTGATTTACCACTCCTCTTTCTTAGAAGTTTTTGCTCTGTAAATGACATGCACAAGATCAATTCAAATAACAAATGGAAGTGACTTAGGAAGCAATTCAGCCTCCAAACATAAGTCTTGAAGGCCATTTTCAACTTTCAAGGGTATCTTGTCTGGCCTCCAGTTGCACCCTAGAAACATCCAAGTGTCCTGTAGGTCCTAAGCCATACCTGACAGTCCCAAGCAACACCTCAGATACTAAAATGACATTAGA
Source organism: Tauraco erythrolophus (assembly GCF_009769465.1). Classification (NCBI taxonomy): domain Eukaryota; kingdom Metazoa; phylum Chordata; class Aves; order Musophagiformes; family Musophagidae; genus Tauraco; species Tauraco erythrolophus. The sequence continues at coordinate 5,173,511 of NC_141483.1, read as the reverse complement.
AACCTACATTTAGCCATCTGAATCACCTTCTTACTAACTGGGTGCTGGAATCAACGAAATGGGCAAAACACATTATGCTAACTTTACCTAACAAATGAACTGATTACATTGATAAAACACTTTATCAAATCTTTCAATTAATGTAGTTTTCATGCTTACTTATAACAATGTTGTTTTTAAAAACATATTAAAATGGCAGTAATTTCTGTCAGCTGATGAAATCGTTTCCAGTATCTGTTATAATTGTTGCAAATAGATTCTCTCTTTCTGTTTAACAGTGTTTTGAATACCCTGTATATAATGTTCTTAAAGATAAGCACATTAGTGGCACTGTTGAAGTGCCTATGCTTAATCTGGCACGTTTACAGAAGCTAGACCTAATATTTTAGTCCCGGTTAAGTAACAGGTTCATTTCACTGTTGTTGTGGCTTAGGTCCTATTCCACTAGCTCTTTTACAAATAAATGATAAAAAAGGTCTGTTTACACGAACAACTTCATTCATTCACTCAGAGACCCTCATTCAGGACTGTGCCTCTCACCAGAAAATGTGCACGCTGTTAAGGCGTGCCTATTCGTGATAGACTCAGCCAAAGTCTGTGATTTATAGCTCACTGAAGGAATAAGGCTTTCGACTCAAGAGCAACATCTACTTCAAAAACCAAATCATCCTTAAAGCAGCCCACACCGTGGCAGGTGTGTATTCAATTAAGATTTGGGAATTTTTCATGGCTGGAAATAAAATATAGACTAAAGCATACTGGAAAGCACCATTGTGGAACCTCTTTCAGAACAGAATGCAATTTCCATTGAGCAGTATGAGTAATTTTCCTTAAGAACATGGCTTCCCATGGAAAATGTGGAATCTGCAAAGTAGCAGGTCAGAGTGAAAAGTGGAGAATTAGACTGCCTTTCCATTCTTTCTGCTTCACTCACGCCGTGCAGCCATCTGGGCCTGTGGTTCTAATCAAGATGTGTTTCTTCTACTCTCAATTCAAACGAAATTGCTAAGCCAGACCATCTGAAGCAGAAAAGGATTTCACCTGCATATAGTACTGTATTCTTCTTTTCCTAGAGGTTTTATCGGTTCTAACCATTCAATTCTGCTCATCTTGGCACCAGGGTAAGCAGTGGGAACTGTAGGATAAAATTGACTTACTGCAGCTTTGCCAGCATGCTAGATCAGGAAATATAAGCAGTAGATTTGTTAACACTACAATTTCTCCAGTTTCTTCTTCTTTGAAACTAAATTTTTTAAAGTAGCAAAAAAAAAACCCACCCAAAAACCAACTCTCCCACCCTTCTAACAATGAAGAAAATTAGAAAAGAAGCGCTTATATGAGACTGAACTAACGTTCCCTTTAACCTCCTCCTGTTGTCTTCTACCACTGCTTGCAGTCTTTCAGTCTGTTCAATTTTCAGTCTGTGGAATGATTCATACATTCAAAGGAAGTTTATGTTAATTTTCAAGATTAAATTCCTCAGTATCTGACACGTAATTCATTCTAGATCTTTGCTCCTGTAAGCCTCTCATTTTTATTTGTTGTTTGACAGTAGTATAATCAAATCTATATAGGAAACTTTCTCCTTCGTATCTCTCTGTTTCTGATTGATTGTGATTCAGCTATACTATAGAAGTTCAGAGGATATTTTCCCCATCTTAATTATATATTTCTCCTAAGGAGCACAACTGAAAAGATGACTGCTCTTTTACACGTGAGCATGTGTGAGGTTAATTCACTACTCATAAAAGGTGAATGTTAATCAAAATGATGTAACGGTCATACGCGGTTTTGTAATGCAGAATTCCGGTTACACAGCTATAGCTTCCAGATAGAGAAATTCAAGATGTTTAACAAAACTATTTCTTGAACTTCATTCATATTGCTTTATTTTTTCTGCCCCAAAAGAGGTAAATATTTTTTCTAAAGTCTATTCGCTCAGCAGAAGTTCTGAAAACTGGAAACTTGCAATTACCTTTCTCCGACATTAAGGGCTTGTAAGGCAGTTGGACTTAGAGGTTTAAAACTGTTTTTATTAGTGTAAAACATGCCACAGTCCCCTGGAGGGTCTCTCTCCAAACAGGCAGGCATTTTCAGGCACCACAGTAACGTGATTAATACCAAGACTTATGGGGTGCTCTGAGGAAGCTGTCTGCTCTCCTACAGCTTCCCTCATCCCGCCGAGGGTCCAGCCTGGCCCACCTCCCTGCTGGTGTGTCTCCTGAAATCAGGGGAGAGGAGTGGTTCTGCAGCGGGCAGGAGGGTTAACGGCCTGAGCCTTCCCCTCTGAGCACGGTGCCCTTGCTGGGGGGCTATCGGCACCAGCTGAGCAACAGCACCCAGGGAACGTGCTGGTAAAGTGGCTCTTCATGATTTCTCAACCGTTCAACTGACCCGCAGAATTACTTTAAACAACTTTTTGCCTCCTTCCTTCCCATCCACTCCTTTTGCCCTGTCCAGCTAGACAATAGTCTGTGTAGGAAACGAGCCGTCTCTCATGTCTCTTTCCAACTCTGTCCGTGACAAAGCAGACTTTCTTTCTCCATAGGAATCTCTAAAATTTTCTACAATGTAAGTGATAATCATGCGAATGTTTGTCAAACTGATAATGTTGTGTTCACCTTACAGTATCAGTCTCTCTGTGGCTGAAACCTGCTATAGTAATTGATAACACTTTCTGCACCCTTGATGTACATGCTTGGTGTAAAGTATAAAATCCAATATTTAAGTTAGTGTGTGCGAATGTGCCAGTCCAGGTTCTCTTCTGAACATATTCTCTGTGTTATACCCACTAAATTCACTGGTTTTGATCAATGCTGTATTTCAGAACAGATACTTGTGGAGGCAGAGTGTCAGCAGAGTCTCTTCTGGTTAAAGGCTGCACTGGTCCCTCTCAGTCTCATCTTACAGCTACAGGTCTCCTTTACCGACCAGCAGGAAAAAAGGACAAATTTTGACCTGGAAAACCTGAAGTGGGGTAGCAAGGCAGTGGTTGAGGCTCAGCTTTTGGGGAGCAGTTGTCTCAAGGCTTTGATTTGCTTTACAGTAATTGATTTGAGGGCCTTGGCACAAGTAGTACATATGTCAGATTGTTTTCCTTCCTTCACGCCTTTTGGCAAAGTCTTCCCTGTAGCGGAAATTAATAAATTTCAGGATGACATTTCCTTCTTCATCCAAAAGAACAAGAAAAAAAACCCCTCTGGGTTATTTTCTGTCTCTTAATTTTTATTATTTTTTTAAAAAACTTTCTCTGAATAAAGGGAAGGTACTTTGTCAGAGAAATAAAAGCCAAGAGATTTCCTAATTTGTGTGACCAATACGTGTGCAAGATTAGTTGAATGCATGTTATACATATGCACCTGCATTCACACATTCGCTTAGGTGTATAGGATGACAATGAGTGTATACATTACAGTAAGTTACAAATTTAGAAAACTTAAACAAAATCAATTATGTGAGAGATAAAAGCAGCCAGAGTTCTGAAGGGTAAAAAAAAAACCCACTGCAAAAGATATCAATGCTTATAGTTCAATATGCAAGCAGACTATCAACAAGTAGAGCTAGGAAGAAATATTATAAGTCAGCGTTACTTTATGACTTCTATTTCACCTTCATTTTGATTGTTCACCTTCTTGTATATGGTAATGTATGAATACAGTTTTAATAAAAGAAGGAAGAGTTGCTTTCATTTTGGAGACTCCTCTCTGATGCTGTACGAATGACTGGCAATCCACAGTTCGTGGATTATGCACCACTACAACAGAGAGCACATCTCATCATTTCCACCGTGCTGGTTTTGGTGACCTTACATAAAGGATCTGAGGCTGACATCAGTCAGAAGTAGGATACTTGTCTTGGTCAATTATTGATCTTATCCTGTAGCCAATTCTTGCACAAAATCAGAATTGAAGATTCTCTGCCTCTCTGTAAAACACAAGTCTACTCTAATTCATCCTGAAGGTTTCCAGAGATGCTGTGATAAAAGATGTTCTGTAGATCAGAATTTTTAAGTTCTTTAAATATTACTTCTCTTTTCAAAAGGCATAAATGATTTAGATGGTTAAACCCATTATTTTCAAGGAGAAGGTCACAGGCAGTCTTATTTACTACCAAAATTACTTTTTTTAAAAAAAAAAGTTAATCTGTTTCTTAGATTTCTAAATTATAATAGAGAAGCTAATGCAGATATATTAGTTGTAGTTTCTATGTTAATTATTTTCAGCAGTGCTTTAATATAACAATTTCATACATGCTAAAGCACAGATCCTAAAACCAAAACCAAGATATACAGGATCCTCTTTCATTCTTTACTGAAGATTAGGAACCTCTTGTTTATCAGACCAATCTTTCCTGTTCCTTGTTAATGCTGGAAACATTTTTGGATTCTTAAAGGATCCCCAGAGGCAGCCACATCATGTGCTTCTCCAGTGTATTGCTGACTTCTTAATATTTTTATAATCTTAATTTCTACCACGTCTTTCATTCAGACAACATCCCAAAATCCTTAGTATTGAGAAAATTCTCAGTTATAACTATTAATTAAAAGCACTATATAATGCTTTTATAAAGTTCACAGCTATCGTATATTTAGTGAGGATATGTCAGGCACTACTGTTGAGATTGTGATTTTATACCTGATAGATCCCTAGGACTGTCACGGGATAAATGCATTTAGCCAATACCCAGATCTGAAATTGTTTGAAATAGAATTGTTTACTATTTCTAGTCCATATCAGTATCTGCAGTGTTTTCCTCAGTTTTCCAAAATCCTAGTAGCCCTTCAGTTCATTTTAACAGGGACTTTCTACCTCTCAGCCCTTTAGGGTAAGAGATACTCTCTGTCCCTAGGCATAGGCATCCTTTAGGACACTATTGTTTACTCCTGTTAAATTATCATTGAAAGATAGAGAATTATTATTGCAAAGAAAAGGAAAATATTCTGACTTTCAAAGATGTCAACAGAATTTTCCTCTTCAGTTAGAAGACTTGATAAAGTGGATGGGGTATAAACAGGTGAGTTTCATTTTATTTAATGTAGTCTACCTCCTGCTCCAAACTTACAGAAAGAAATTCCAGCCCAGTTTTGTGGTAGTATTACATTGAATCTACTCCCTGACACAGCCTTAATGCTGGAAACACTGGGACTCAAAATGCTGAATCTTAGTGTTAAATTAGCTACTACAGGGTTCTCAAACGATGCTTTTGTGACTGGCGACTCAGAAATCTTCTTAAGGAGTCTAAAGACTAATTTTTTTTTTTTTTCCAAGGAATTATTAAGCAAGGTGTGCCGGGGAAGGATCTGCTGTGGTTACCTTGTCACTCAGAAAGGAAACACTGTACAAGCGCTGCATTTGTAAATTTATATAATGTATGCTAGCACTCACTAGTTTAATAAACACTTTGTTACCTCTAAAACGGTGCCAAACTATTGCAGTGCTAGCAAGAGATCTGCTGGGTCTAGAAATTTTGTCAGGATCATTTGGCTACTCACAGTTAGTGAGCTCCCGTCCTGGGATTTCACAGCCACTGTGCACTGGACGTGCCGATAGCACGCCACGATGCTAGGCGTTGTACCTGGCTCTGCTTTTCTTTCCCTTGTGTGCCCCTTCTTAAGTACAAATGCTGTTACTAAGCATTTCAAATAGTTGTGTGAACATTTCAGAGAGACATCTGAGGTGTTATCAAAACATTCATATTATACAGAATCCCTGTTTACATATTATTTTACTATGCTATACTACACGGTACATCACTTTGTCACCATGCATGAGACACACGCTTCATACTAAAACAAACATTTAAATGGCTTTGAGTTGAAAACTGACATTTGTAAGGAAAAGGATTTGTAATGTGATTTAATTGATTTATGTAATTGAAAACCAAAACAAAACACCACTGTTATGTACTATAAATTACTCCTTTGTCTTCTACAAAATTTGATTTGTTTACATGCCCTGCGGCCATACTGAGAAAACAGAGTAAATGGCAACTCCTCTTTGGGCCTATTTGAAAAAGGAGTCAGGAAAGGGAGGATGAGGGTGGCCAGAGGGTGATGAGAAGAAACAGATGAGTGCTCAGATAAAAGCGGCCCATGGGAAGATTACAAGTTCTCAGAAAAACAGATCAATAGCAATGTTAACTATGCAGCTGTAAATGCAACTATTTGCATTTGCAAACATTTTTCCCTACTAGCTCACTATGCCCAGGGTATCTAGAACACTCTCTGCAATAGATAAACCACCTTTGAAAGGGCAGTATTTTCATGAAAAGTCAAGATCCTAGTGATTTTTCTGTATAGGACTACTAGAAACACCAGCTTACCTTCCCCTCCTATTGCTTGCTCAGTAAGATGCAAGGATCTGAGACTGCTCTAACTTACAAGTAACTCTCAAACAACTTTCCACTGATTTTGTCTCCTCCCTTTTCCCTTTCACCTCCCTAGACCTTTCACCCTTTGGTTCTCTTGGGAAAACCATGACGAATTTCCACCTGGAAATCTCAGTCCCAATGTTAGGTAGTCTCTTTTTGTTGCTGTTGATGGCCTTTCCTCTCCACCCTCTTTCTCTTCACCACATTGAGACTTTTGACAAGGCTAAACAATTCATCTTTGTTTCTATATTTATATCCGGGAAGCTCCCATTCGCAGCATGATAGCATTTTGGATAGGACAGCTTGACAAAAACAGTAGATAAGAAAGCTATTGGTACAAAGACCTGGACTCGTAAAATAAAACATAATTTAAAAAAAATGAGAACAGCCCGAGTGTTCATACTAAATAAGCACCCACTAGCTACATGGGGATTTCTAACCACAGAATAAATACTACTTAATGGCTCCACAAAATAAAAGCTATCCTAGACAACACTCTGTCCATTATCTCGCCAGCTAATTGAAACAGAACGGCATAAAGTGACTTTGTTGTGTGTTTTGCACTCAGGACTGCAGTGCGAGAGTAAAGGCTACCACCAAAAGAAGACATGAAGTGCGAATGCAATGAATGAGAGATGATTGAGTTGAAGAAAGTCAATAAACATTAAATGGAAGTAACAAACTCAAAGGCCAATGAAAAGCAGTCTTGTCTAGTTGGATATACTGGTTGAATGTATTGGAAGATCAGTGAAAGAAGTGAAACCTGGATGCTGACAGTACTTACCGGCAATATGACAACAAAGTGATAAAGAGAACTGAAATAAGTTAGCAAGGAAATCCTGAAAAAGAGGGAATTGCAAGAAACTAAAAAGGGAAATGAAGATGATGGGTTAAAAAATGGCTATTTGAAAGCAAGTGCAAAAATAGTGATGGAAACCTGTCTGGGAAAGAAAAACGTACATCTACCAGCACAAGAAAGATAGATAGAATGCTATAGCAATAGTTGTTACAGAAAGATGGAAAGATAAACTCAAGGAAGCAATGGCTTGTCTGGGCTCAAGCCAGAACGCTGACTACTCTGTGCAGGAACAAGTGTTTGCTCATGAAATGATATGATGAAATGCTTGTGGTGTGACACTATCCCAAGGAAGACTGGTATCAATGGGAATTAAAGCTACACAAAGGCTCGGGGGGAGCATGGCATTTAAACTTCAGATCTTTGCTACTCTTATTTACATTCAGTGTGTTGTCTTACCTAGAAGGAATGGAATTACTTTAAGGTCAAGTAGTCCAGATGTGGTTTTGGTTCAAAAGTATCACAGATCATCTGGCAACTGTACAATAAACAGGTGCTTGCTACAGCAAATGTCAGCGGTATCACCTCCAATTCATTAATCTTCCTCTGAAACTATATCTCCCAAATTTTGAATTTATACTGATTTCCACAGCATCCCAGAATTTAGAAGTGTGCATGGTGACTGAGAGAGCAGTCTGGGTATCCCAACCTCATGCACACAGGCCATATAGTTTCTTTTCATGAAAAGTTTTAGAAGTTGACTTTGAAAAATCTTGCCTTCCATAGGCTATTTCTAAAGACCATTGGGAATTGTGGCTAAACCAGTTCTGGACATGATTTATAGTCATCTGAGACTGCTTTAAGCTGCTTCCATGGGAGCAGTTCGCTAGTGAGCCGCAAGGGAATCAATGCTGGTGATGGAGTCAGCTGTGCGAGCTTCGCCTCCTTCTCGGGGACCTCTCTGACAGAGTCCTTTGCCAGACCAGTAGTGCAGGTTTCCTTTATTACATCCTTCTATGGGGACAGTATGAATGGGCTGGAGCTGATCCTCGAGAATTTTGTTCTTTTCATTTCTCCAGGGGACATAAATACAGGGTTGAGAGGTTTTTTACCATGAAAATGCCAGTCCTCTCATCCAGAAATACACAGAGTCACAGCTTCAAGGGTAACATTTTTTCACTTTCCTTTCCTGCTTTGCCTTTCTGGCATGAAGAGAAACCCTTGGTTTTAAAATGTTGTTAGCCTTCAACAGTGAACTGTCTCAATCTGGTTTTCCTTATTATTTATTTGAATTCTCACAGCACTGGACCTCCAATCGTAGCAGCGAGAGTAAAAGCTGTAATAATATCAACCCTAGGTGTTTCTTTGCATTTCCATTCATAAGGTGGATCCTAATAAGTTGGTAACAAGAATTTACTTACTGTTAGCAAAACCTTAGAAACATGTACAACAGAATAACCTCTAGATTAGAATCGTGGTTTTCACCCAATTGACAAGTTGGGGGATTTCTCCTGAGCACTACCAAGGACCATTAAAATCTCTTTCCCGCTTGTCCTTTTATCCCTGACTGTGGAGATTCATTTGAAAATACCTTGATGACTCTCATCCACAAAAGTTCCTTATCTAACCGTATGTGAATCACTTTGAAAGGAGCCACATTTCTCTTAGCAACCAAAGAATCAGTCTTAGCAACGAGACAGCTGGAGAATTTTGTTTTCACATAGCTGCTCTTGGACAGTACGTTCTGCTCTCCGCTTTCCCATGGCACTGCTGTATCAGTGTTGACTTAGTGTTGTGTAAGAAATGGTACAAATCAGACCCTTGCTCATAGCAAAGACATCACTTGCAGGGCAAATGACGGTCTTTCTGCCTTTGGTGCTGTTTCTTTTAGGAGATAGTGCAAGAGTACTGACTGTTGGAAAGCTCGAAATTTAAATTTTCCCCATGACAGAATTACTACAAAGAAACGTGTGAGGAAGCTGACAGTTTCCAAAACCTTGACTTCCCCTACAGAAGCCATAGTGCAGAATCAAAGTATTAGCTCTAAAGGCTCACATCTCAGCCTCTCTTAGCATCTGTTCCTGTTGAGGACACTCAGAAAGGCTGAATATAATGTGAAACATACATATATATCCTATATTTTCTTAGCAAGAATAATTTTGGGAGAAATATTATAGCAGAGGAAACTGGGAACATCAGAGAAATTGTCATTTTGGTTGTTACCTGGGCTGATGTCTTTACAGGACTGTTGAGGAAGCTTCCAGAGGAAGCAATGCTAAGATGGCATTTATGAACAGAGCAGTGTTGTAGTAGTTTCCATCTCTCAATTCCACATCTGTGTAAGGAATTGAGTTACAACATGTATTTTGATCCTATTAAGAAATTCAAAGTGCAGGTAAAAATAGTAAATGCACTCACACCTCACCCATGTTCCTTCTCTGTCTCCTCCTGCAGGGGCTGTTGGCATACTGCAGGCCGGTTTGATTCCCTCACTCGTATTCAAATTGAGGACTGAGTCGGACGGAATCCAGGAGCTAATCCTAGATACACTCTCCAGCTGTCTACATGTGGACGCTTCTGAAGCTCTAGCAACTGGTGCCATTACTATCCTGAAGGAAAAGCTCACACACTCATCAGCGGCCATCAGAAGCAAAGCAGCTTGGGTCCTGTTAGAAATTGGGTAAAGGAAATCTGTCTGTAATACTTAAGCCTTAGAAAATATTCATGTCATGAGTGAATCAAGGTCATTAGTTTACAATTGTGTTCCACTACACATTGAAGCTGTCACATTTCACATGTAAAGCGGTGTCAGCCTGAATACACACATAATGAGAAGACTTCTAAAACTCATAACTGCTATAAATCACTCAAGAAAGCAGATGCTGATGAGGAAACTTCATTCCTTCTCCTCCTACTTGTCCTCAGTTTTGGCAGTAAAACCAGGATTTTCTCCTGGTATACTGCTGAGAAAAAATTCTTGCATGAGGAATCATGTGAAAACAAAGATTCTGACCACTATGGAGGTAACTCTCTTATTTTTTTGGACAGCCACTCTCAAAAAAAAAAAAAGAAAAGTCCTGGGAAACGTTCCAGTGATTGCGGACAGAAATAGTTTTCTGACACAGGCTGCTACATACGTCAGTGATGGATCAGAAAAAGCAATCTTTATATTAAATTTGTGTATTGAACACTGGATGAAAGGAACAACTTAAGTCCACTGCCCTGCAATCACAAATATAATAAAAGTGCTCAACAGATGTCTAGTTTAAAAAGATCCACAGATCATGGTGTTTATAGACCAGTGGGCACAAAACACTTCCTAATGTCCTATAACAGAGCAAGGTCTTATAGGAAAAGAAAGATAGATAATATTTTATACGGATAAAATAAGCCATAGAAAGCAAGCAGAAAGGCACCTAGAGTATGGACATCAGCTACATTCTAGGTTAGGTCCCTGCAGTAGCTGGGCCATGTTAAATATTCACCATATTAAAGGGGCTGGAAAGAAAGAGAGAAAATTGATCTGGCAGAAGAATTAATTGCAGATTTCTAATTTAGCAGGTTTTAAAGTCTTTAAAATCAACAGTCAGGTTTCTGACTAAATTGCTGTTAGGACCACCAGCACATTTAATCCTACATCCTGTTACATGCTGTTGCCCATCAATCTCCAGTGTATCATGGAAAGTAAAAAAAAAAAAAAAAATCCAAATCACCTAAAAATATCCTAAAAATTGTTAAGCCCACACACATAGGTTAATATGATATCATCAGTATTGTATCAGCAAGTAGATATAATAGACATCAGGCACAAACAGATACCCCCTTTCTTTTCTTTGTGGCTGCATAGTGGTGCTTGCCATCTGTCTTAACAGTCAGAACATTGTGGCTCCAAAGAGAACAGAGAGGAGGACTGTTTCAGCGCTGCTGTCATGAACGGAGGAGGCCTGCAGGGGTCCAGGCATGGGGAGAAGCTGTGGGTAGCTGCACGGTTAGCAGATGCAGTTCAAGAAAGCAACTTAACCATCTTTTCTGTGCAGTACTCATCCAGAGGGAAAGAACCTGGAATGTGATGAAGTTATTCCTGTGCTGGTGAGCCTGCTCGAAGATACAGATCCTGAAGTCCAAGCTGCTGCAACAGGAGCACTGATGTTTGCTACTGTTAAACCTCAGGGTGAGAGACGGAGGCAGTTCCATGGGGATACTTCCTGCAAATCCAATTCTAAGGCAATTTAGTAACAAAACTTTTGACACCCCCACCCTCAAGTCCTCAGTTTCTTACAGTGTTAAAGCCCTTCAGGAAACTACGAGATTAGGACACTTCTTTATATGTCTCAAGCAGCTATTACTGTCCCCCCTAAACACTATGAGGAAGCAACAGATTTCACATTTCATTTGCTCGAAGTAGGTCAGGAAGTTATTTACCCACCCCACCTGCGTCATCTCCCTCCAGAGGGGGGAACATTTTCTGTTCAAGTCCAGACCACTCCAAGATCCACATACCCGAAGCTACTCTGAATCACTTGGAAACTCTTTTTGTGGTTAGAGGCAGTTTCTTCCTCACAGCTGGGAGAGGAACGAATATTAATAGGTCTGTAGTTCTCACGAGTAACTTACATGACACTGAAAATACTAACTGCTAAATTTTCAGTGTAATTAATGAGTAATTAGACATAAAAGACTCTTAATAACAGCAGTTGTGTTCCAGTCCTCCTCTGCAACTGTCCCCCTGGCTTCTGAAGACAACACAGGAGTGGATCTCAGTGTTTCAAGTGTTTTTAAAAATAAAAGAATGGAGGATTTTTTTAAGGGTATCTAACACCCCACCACCACCAATAGTTTATCCCATCATTCAGTACCTCATATATTCTTATCTAAATTGGTGCAAATAAAATAATGATGTGCAAGGCAGATATAGACAGCTAAGAAAGATCTTTTTTCTTAAAAATAAACAGCTGGCAGCTAGCCTTGGTCTTCAAAAGAAAAGCATGTCCTACCTCTTCACACTGCACCCTCTGGTGTGTTCAGAGCCGTAGCTGGGCAGGGAGTAGAAAGCAGCAATTCAAAAGCATGTTGATTATACGTAATAACACATTTTAAAGCCAGTTTATTTCTCTCCAGGGAGATGCTCAGCCCTGGGTGCTGAAGCCATTCCACCTTTACTGAAGTTGGTTGCTGAGGAAACCAGCAAAGCCCGTCTGAATGCAATCAAAACCCTCACCATGCTGGCTGAGCTATCGGAGGGCCGCGAGACACTCCTGGCTCACGCAGACACATTTCAGCAGTGTCTGGATGATCCCTGTGAGGCAGTGAAAAGAGCTGCCAAAATTGCCATCAGTGTCATCAAACAGAAACCTTTCTGAAGACGCGATGTTTCACGGAGATCTATTGCCCTCTGTTGTTGCCTGGCTGTAAAAGGTGCACGGTTAAATGAGACCTTCAAAAACAAAACCCTCTTTCTTAGTTACTCTGAGTCAGTTCCTCCTGAAAAGTTATTTGCCAACAGTTGAGCATTCATATTGCAGGTCATGAGCAGAATAATGGGGAAAAAGAAGAGTTAGGAAGTCTAGAATTCTCCACTAGGAGTTATTTCCTGAGTTATCAAGATTTTCCTGTGGTAAAAGAAATCGATCCTTGTTTTCTTCACAATGTTCTCTTTTTTTTTTTAAAAAAAAAAAAAAATCTCAGCTTATCAAACATTAATCAATAACTAATTATATTAGAAAGAAGGTTCATAATTAACGTCTCCAGCAGTCTTGTCTATGCTGAGAAATTGACCTAACAACCGGAATTTACATGAGTTTTGCTGCAAACATTTGTTGAACACGGCATTAGAACCATTTAGAGCATCATCACAGAAAAAGGAATGGCAATGTTATAGAAGGGCTTCCCCTAAAGAATGATGTGACTTTCCCAGCCTAAAACATAACCAAGTACTTATCAGCACCGTTCTAGCAAATGGAGTGGCCGACAAGACTTATGAGCAGCGAATCTGGTGGAGATGGACCCCGCTGTCCTGGGCACCGCAGCCTAACCCTGTCCCTGCCATGAGATTTATCCATGTGACACTCCAACACCCCCAGCTAATGACTTCTTGAAGAGAGTTTTAGCAGCAGCCCTCACTTTGCAACCCCTCTGAGCCCCACTCTTGCTGTACGTGTCAGCAGCCTCTCCCTCAGCCCTAGCTGCGGTGATTGCTTCCGTGTTTTTAAGCTGGCAAGGATCTAAATGGAATTTTCTCCTTCCGTGTGCTCGAAGCCAGCCTCAGGGCTGCCATGTGCAGTTGCCCATGCTTAGGGGAAATGGAAAATCAGTCAGAAAGACTTGACTAGGGTAGCCCTTGGGAAAGCTCTGTTGGGGACAGACCCCGCTGCCTCTAACGGAAGAGGGGTCTGACCACGCTCTGAAATTGTTTACAGTGCAGAACAAAAGCGGCTCTGTGTTTGTGCTAGTGCTTGGCAGTTGTAGTTTTGTAGAGCTGTAATCTACCCTTTGAGTACAAAAATTAACAAATATAACGGAAATGGAGGTGTGCCAGAACTGAAGTTTTACCATTGTGGCTTACTTTTGGGGGAGAAGAAGGGGGCGAGAGGAAAGCTGATCCTAATGTTATGGTCTAGTCCAACGGGACCTAGAGAAGACAATCTCCAGAGGTCCCTTCCAACCTCAACCATTCTATGAGTAACAGCTGTCTAAACAGAGAGATGAGGAGATAAACAGAATGAGAACTGAAAATGTCAAATCCCTACACTTTGGAAAAATATGCTTTTTTATTTTTTTTCCTTAAATATGCTCAACTTTTTTTTTTAAAAAAAAAAGATCTTTTACTTCATAGCATTGATAATAATACAGAAAATTCAAGCTGTTCGTAGAAGTGAGCCTATGCAACAAGACATAAATTGCCTGAAGGAAATAAGATAGTTCCTGTGGGCAGTTGAAATGGTGGGAAGTTCAGCAGCATTTTACTCACTGTGTAGTCAAGGCAGGTCACTACAGATACGCTGCAAATTTCTCTGTCTGCAGTTGCAGGTGTGTAATTTAAGAGGCATCATCAGAAGGTCTGGGCAAAGAAATAAAGCAAGCTAGCAGGACAAATCCTGGCCATTTTCAGCGACCAAGAAACGTGCAATAGCGCAGCTGACTCAGCTTCACAGGAAACCTCATTTGTTTTCACTCAGGTTTTTCTCTCACATGGTATTTTTACACCTAGAAGTTACCAAGTTGTAGCTACAAAGAAGCTGCATCATCTGGAGAAAGAGGTTATTTGTCAGGGCTGCTTTTCCACAGCAGAAACCCACTGTCACACTGCAAACTGCATTACTCTTACGCAAAGCATAAACTTATTCTGTAGGAGTGATTACAGCTAAAACGTTTCTCTTCCATAACCTAACCAAAGCATGAATTTCCTCTCCTCTAAAGATGTGATTTAAAAGTATTGAGTCAGTTGGATTCATTCTCTCTGATGCCAGAGTGCATCCAATGCAATGAAAGAGAGCCAGGGAGCTTAGTAACACGCTAAATGTTCAGTAAAGGACTAGGGAACAACAATCGGGCGCTAGTCTTGGCTACACATAAAAAACTGCTGCAGGAAAACGCAGTAACAATGATCATTTTAGCTCAGTCCCAAACCCCTGTCACAGCCTTCCCTGATAAATCAGGTACCTCACTGCAACGAGTTAGCAAAACAGTTAGCTTCTTCCCATGCAGAAATAAGACACAGTTTTATAGGGCCACCCATGCAAGTAACAAGGCACAAAACCAGCATGTAGATATCAAGACCATCCACCAATATTAACAGTTCCTAAGATGTCCAATAATTTTTGGGATGTGTTTCAGTGTATTTCTGAATTTCCCTGTTAAAGCAGTGACTATAAGATGGGAGATAAGATTACAGCTCTGAAATAGCAGTTGGGAAATCAAAGCAATCAAGAGTAAGTCCTTGAAAACGTTTTCACAGATAGAGAAACTGATGGTGAAAAAAGGAAATATCCAAGTTGACTCCAAACACTTCGGAACTCTTAGTACCCTTATTCATTGTTAAACTAACTTCAATGCTATAATTTAGCAAATAATCATTTAATGACTTTTCATATCCTTATGATTAAGGATTTTCTTTTCCTTCTGAGGTACACTAAGTCTTGAAACAAAGGTGCACAAATTTATAAATCAGGTTGGAGTTAACTCAAGCTATCCTTTGGCCCCAGCAGCATCTGGATTTCTGCCAGTCATTACTGAACTGCTGAGAACAGTGCTGCCCTTAAGACAGTACACGAAATGAAAAATGCATCCTAAAATTCTTCTAGTACTGCCATTCGGATAAAATGAGAAGGTCCCCTGTCCTAGGCAGGTCCAAGGGCGGGAACAGTCTGGGTCATGTTCCCCATGAACTTCACCAACAAGACGATGGCACTGACATTAAATGATGCTGAACGGGCGACCTGCAGTACCGACACCTTTCCATGGACATTCTCTCCTTTCTCAAATTAGGACATGTTTTCTGACCCCAGTGACAGATTTAGTCCCAGCGACGTGCTTACTGGCTTTGCAGTTGTCTTGGTGCCAAACATTCATTCATCATGCAGCTAAGGACTAAGGACCAGGGAAAGTACTGAGCCATAACACGTATGGGGAATGCCATGGCTGCCTATAGCTAACTTCCCACTTGGAATGAGAGACAACAGTCCCTAATTTGTGAAGGCTGGGCAATTAATTAGCAGTCCAGGTGTCGGTAAAACAATTAGCTGGATCAAAGAAACACAGCCAATGAATGCTTCCCCTTGGACTGACTTAGCTTTCAGTTGACTATACTCCACAATGAAGCTGCCACAGACTTGGTCACAAAAACGCTAGAGATCCTTTTGAATGGCTTCATATGCACTATAAATCCTTACATTAACGTGTCAGGATCTGGCATTCTTGTACTCTGCAATTAAACTCGTTGCTTCAAAAGACCTGCTGTGTATACAGCAAGTCTTCGGGTTTAGCGCTATATGCTCCACGCTACGATGACAGTAGCACCTAGGCAGATTTGTAACATCAATGAAAAATGATTTGTCTTTTTGAAAAACTATTAAGGCCCAGATATAATTAATGCGGTCCTGGGTCAATACTGGAATTAATTCAGTTACACTCTAACAGACCAAGTTTTCAAATGAGCTGCCTAACAATTCTCAGCGATACCAGGAGAAGACAAGACAGCTGCGTTCAGGGGAAACAAGACCTTCATGTACAAGTCTTGTGTCCCACCCAGCAGAGCTCATTTTCAATGCACCCAGGTTTATGTTAGTTTTTTCTAACGGTTTCTCAAGGTTAAGAACACTATGGCTCTTTGTTCTTGCAACTACAAACTCATTTCCCTGTCCCCGTTTGCTTTCAGAAGTCAGGAGTTGGAAACCACTCTGTCCTGCTCTGGAAAACGGCAGGTTTTAATTTTATATCTCCGTTTTCCAAAGCAGAGAGTATTTTTGCTTCCCACTACTACATTTTCTATTGATAAATAAATTTAGTTTTAAAAATCCTACTAAAAATGCATAGAAGTGAGAGATTTGTCTAAAGACAAAATAAAGAGTCTGAGAAAGTCAGACTTGGGTAATTACATTGAACCAGAAGGGCAGAATGTCTTTTCTGTGGCTACACACAAAACCAACACACTGACAAGTTCAAGCACAGGAACTGAATCAATGAAAACTATTGTAATAACTTGTTTTAAGATATTTTGACTATAAGCCAAGTTTTTAAAGTTATAAATTCCAATACCGTAAATAAAAATGCTACACAGAGTAAGGACAAGCTCACGCTTACCTCAGCTTGAGGTTCTTCCAGGTACCTTACAAGAAGTAGAGGAGCTGCTGGCTGCAGCACCCGCAGAGCTGCTCCAGCAGTAAGCACTGCCAGGTGAGCAGAGGGTGGGCACAAGAGCTCCAGGGAAATTTTTCTTTTTCACAGCAGATGAGAGCAAGATGGAGTATTCTTCAGGAGGGACAAAAAAGGCAACTTATTTAATGAATAATAAGGGCAATAACCTCAGGCACTGGTGCTGGTTATAATGCCTTTCATCAGAGCAAGTAGCGGATTTTGGAGTGAGGGTAATTTTACTCCATCCTCCAAGTCCTCAAGCACGGGCCTGCAGTACACGCTTGATGAAAAAATGCCATGAATCACTATGTAAACACTGGGTAATTTTTTTTTTTTTTTGCATTTCTCATCTTTCTTAGTGATGTGTCACCCTCTGTTGTTAAATCTGTGATACTGTACGTTAGTTAAACAGAAGGGAGGCTCTAATCGCTACTCTCTTTCTTGCTACCACGTAGTAATACTGCAGGTGCAGGACACACAGCTGGGACGTAAGATCATTAAATAAGCTTTAAAAAACCAGCAGCCTTCCTCAGAACAGCTTCGCTGGGACCCCTTAGCCTGCAAACAGCCCTTCTCTGGGCAGTGTGACCATCTGTCCCAGGAATACCAGCTTTAAACTCTTCCAGCTCAGTGCTTCAAACCAATGAATTCAAGTGTTCTTCAAAGACAATAACCAAGACTCCATAGCTTTTCTCCCAAACACCAGCCACCACTGGTGATGCATGTATTTATCATTACTCTTTGCTCCTCATTTTTGTGTCAGCTTTTACTTGGTATAAACGTTCCTGATTTTGCCAGTTAGGAAAGTGATCTGACAGGAGTTGAGCCAATTAGCAACCACAGCTGCTGCTGTGGCTCTGATCACAACAATCACTTGCACCTGAAGAACTCAGCCTTCTCCTCTGCCCTAATTCACCACGGACAGACATTTTAGTTGAAACCAACCCAGGGTTTCTGCAGGAGCATTCCAAATCAAGCCTCAGACTTTTCCTCCCCTAGGGACTGTTGCATTTCAGTGCATGAGCTTTTTCAATAACACTATAGGAAAAAAAACAAAATTCTGAGTTCTTAGAACAGAGTGTTTTCATTATCATTAATAATTAACATTTGTGAGATACTTGCATACATTTGTTATGGATGATACAGAAAAATGAAAACACAAGTGAAGAGTGGTTACCTTTTTTCAGGACTTGGCCTGAAAATTATGTAGCAATTCTTAAACAAAAGGGGTGATTTGTTTAGTGTGTGTTTTTACGTGTTGTACATTGTTATGGTGCTACTAGGTGAATTTTTAATTTTATTTTGTGCAGTTCATTTAAAATAATTCTGTGTATCTAACTAAAGTCCACTAAAATAAGCTGTAACACTGTATCTTACCTGACAGGATAAGCTGGGATGTCTCTGGATCAGCTGAAATAGAGTTGTGTTATGCTGTACATGCCATGCTATTAGCCAGACATATATCTGGAGTCTCATCACTAACCAGAAGTGTTTCAATTTTGTGGTCAAACATGGGCAACAATCATGTGCTCACTGTTCCCACTTCTAAAGCATGAGAATGCCCAGGACAGCAGAAGCTACTTTTTAGGTTTTGTCTGAGTGTCCCACAGCAACAGCTGTAACATGGACAGAGTTCTCCTGAGAACTGAAGAAAAGTCACTTTCCTCCTTAAAATCATGACATTGCCTTTGAATGCAATAGCTACCGACCTGAGGTGGCATTTAACTATTAACCTAAACATTAAAAGTTTTATCAGCTATCCACAATATTGGGCAAATTTTCTATGAAATTCTACAAAATTAGAGGAGTACTCTAAGAAACAGTCAAACTTTATGTAAACATTCAAACTCTGCCCTCTACAACATCCAATTTTCAGACTGGAACGAGAGCAGGTTGCTGAGGATGTACAGTGAACGTCACTGGGAAACTGAGAGTTAGTTTTTTGAAATTCTTTAATCCTGGGTGATGGTGCCTTATTAACAAGGAGGTCATCTAAAGGTGGCTCAGCCTGCCAGGAAATCACTTGTGTTATTTGTCTTTATCCAAATGGCTGTGTATATTTTAACCATATTTTTCTTTTTGTAACAAAGTATGACAAAGAGAGATCTGGGCAATCCTCATTAAAGTCTTTCGTGTTTGTTTGTCATCCATTACTACTACCCAGATCCAAAATCTAGACATCAAACCAAGTTTCACTGTCTTCTATCATATTATATAAAAATCCCATCATTTTGTGGACACCAAGTACTTCAAAATATACAAATACTTTAATACATACAAGTCTTCATAGTCCATTAAATATAATTAATTCCATGGTCTTTAAAATACTCTATCACTGTATTAACTGTAAGAAGAAGGTTTGCACTGGTATTTATATAGTACTGGTTTGATCTGGCCTATGCAAAGCCTTTCAGTATACTGCAGGGATTATACTGAAGAGCAGCAATTCTACTAGAATCCAGAGCATTTTGGTTTAGATCCAAATGAGAAAAAGATATCGTCAGGAGATGACAAAGTGAGGGTGATTAAAGCTGCAGGAGTTAGCAGTGTGGTGTAGCACATATGGAGAGACTACACTGGCTTCCTGTTTAGATGCACTTATTGCAAGTCTGGTGCATCCTGCTGTAGAACACTGAAATGCTTTGAGACAATGCAGCATCCCATGAAACGTGTGCAACAGGAACAAGGAATTGATTGTGGTGCAGCTCGACAGGAGCAACTGATGTCTTCCTTTTACACTTGATGCCCCAAGAAGCTGAATTAGATGCTAAGAAGATGTATTGCTTTTTGCTTTGAAGTGCTAAATCTATCTTTTCCTGTATCTCCAGCTGGTGTCAAACTTATCAAGTGGAGACAATCAGACTGGTTTAGCTGATATCCCGCAGCTGTGACTATTCTCCTTCATGAACTGTTAACTCAGACCGTTGTATAGTATGAATTCTATTTCTCAATGAACTCTTCAGAAGAAAGATTTATAGCTTTGCAGAAAAGCAGTACAGAGCCCTCAAGTGTACTTGAAAGAAAAATGCAAGCCCAGGATTCTGATGCTTTGGATTTTTAACCATGTGCACGGACTGTTTTGCAGTCCGGTCCATAGAAAGAGGCAATAGAGTAACACCAACCCCACGCTACAGAGGTCCTGGTAATTTTGGGTAGAAATTAGCTTAGACATACCAAGATGGGAACTGATCAGTAAGAGATAAATATATATATACACACACACACACACACATTTTAAAAATATATTATATATAGTGCATATATATAATGTATTGTATGTATATATATAATATATGTATTTTGTATAAAAAAGCTTCACATTCAAATATTAAAACATATAGAGAGGAGGACATTTTGAAGTTATCCTTAAACAGAGAACCTATCATAAGCAGAATTGTTACTAAGATCAACAAGATATGTTTTCCCTAATTTCAAAATGCGATCAATTCAGATGGTTAGTGTTCCACAGATTACTGAGAAACACAACACAATGAAAAGTGAGAAAAAGGGGGAAAAGGTTATAATGGAAAGTTAGAGATGATGTCAAATACATCAATATATACATAAATCCTTTACTTAAGATATGTCATGCTTAGAGGGAACAAAAATGATTTTTTAATTTGAATTCGTAACATGGTCCCTCAGTTGTTGTGGGGTTTTTGTAATCAAATTATCATAGCCAAAGGAAAAAGAAATCTGAATGATTAGAAGAAGACGGGTTGAAAATCAACCCTAAAAGGAGGTTCATAAACCCTGATATGAAATACAGCTCGTGCAGCCGTGTTTTGCACCTAGAATACGAAATGTATCACAAGTAGAGAGAATATTGGATGGAAATTCTGAACCTCTATTAGCCCTAGATCGATTCAATGTCTAAACAGAAATGCTCTCTTTTGAAATCCCAGTGGCCTTCATCTTTAGATTGTTGAAATTATGATCACAAAATCAGCAAGTAAATCACCCTGATTTTTTACAAATGTAGACAATGAAAGGACTAAGTGTATCTAACCATAAATCTACAAGTCATTGTTTTTGCTTGACAATACAGTACAATTTCGGAGCTGTAATCAGAGGTTTATGCAAAGTAGGCATGGCAAAATACAGCCACAGTCAATAGGATGATGCCGTTGATATTCATAACATTTCTCCAAAATGGCTCTTCTCTTGTGTCAGTCAGTTTCTTCTGCAATGCTTCCTCTTCCTCCTTGCTCAGTTTGGGTTCTTTCTTTTGATCTAAGCCACAGAACCAGAGGCACGCTTTCTTCAAGAATCCTGGTTCTTCTTCATTTTCCTCATGAACTGGAAGGAATAACACAATGTAAGCGTGTACCACTGCACACACTAGAAGACCTCTGTGACTGAGAACATTCCTATATTTAATACAGCAGTTCTGGGTCACGGTCATAGTTACATGGAATCATTTTAGTACAGTCAGTACAAGAATGAAGGTAATATTGAGTTTTCACATCTCACCTGGAAAAAGAGTGACTTTCTACATGTTGCAAGAGAGCTTTTTGCAGAAGGCGCTTGCGCCTTCTGCAGCCCAGAGACTTGGCCTGGTACTAGAGAAGCAAACCACGCTGCAGAGCTTTAACTCTGTTTTTCAATTCTTTCTACATTTTTAATCAAATACTAAAAACTTAATTTAAGGATACTTACGAAAGGAACTTGGCAGCAGAACCAGAAACCCAGCAAAGAGAGCAGGTGGTTTTGCCCAGATGAATGTGGGCACACCACCTCTGACATAAAGCATCTCCGTTGCTTTAGTCCTAGAACCGCCACCTAGCTACCTAGAGAACAAGATTTTCTCCCTCCAAATCCACTCATTTCTGATTTACGCTGAGCTTGACAGATTGGTAAAAGGCAGCTTATCAGCCATTTAAATCTGTGGGGTTTGAGGTTTTCTTGTTGGGGGAGGGAGGATGTCTTTGAATATCAAGTATGTTGATGCTTCTTCAGGAATGAAGTAGGCATATGCAAATGACAGAATCTAAAGGTATTCAACAATTACCTGATTCCTCATCTTTTTTGTAAGCTTTGTCCTGTTCATCTGCATCAAGATCAATACGTTCTTCTTTGCTGTTCCGCAAAGACCAGCACAAGCGATAAAGCTGCCGTGAAACAAAACGAGTTTATAAGCCTATAGCCTTACTACACAGAGACAAACCAGTCTGGCCAGCACATGAACAAGCTATAAGACCATGGCATTTCAAACATCTGCTGTGTCAATGTTGAAGATTATTAGGAGTCACTGAAGATTTGTGACAGATAAATGAAGACTATTTGCTTTCTTACAAGGACTATACGATGTGGGTAGCTGAAATGTCAGCAGGTAATATACCAGGTACCAGCATTTAAAACTAGTGATTTCATTGAGTTTCATTTCTTGAGGAGCAGGACTGCAATAATACTCACATGTACATCAGGAATGGGCTTAGTCATGAAGGAGACTGCCAGGACGACAATGACGGAAACCCCAAAAAGAATTATTGCAAAATAAAGGTAGTGAATATCACAGATGATGAATGGGCAGTTGGAAGGGCTCGCACAGCTGCCACTTCCATAGGCAAACTCTGTAATCATTCGACTGAGTCCAACGAGCAGCCCAAAAACCATGCCCCAGAAGGCACCCTGCAGACAAAGTGACAGAAGTTACCAAAATGAATTATTTCAGGCATGGAAATAAGCTCTAAGCTCTGAATAGTTGCTGGAGGAAACATGGAGGTAGTTCTGTGTTACATTGGCTTTGGCACACGGGTTTTAACCCAGATACTTTTGGTGACTGTATTTACTAGCTCGGTGTATTAACACATCCAAAAGGGGCAATGACCAGCAGCTCAGAGAAAGAATATGGAGGACACATTATCCAGCTCATTTCTCAAAGTTCATCCATCTCCACACAATGCTCTCCTTATACAGGACTGTTTCTTGTCACAGACTATACATCCCAGGGGTCGTTCTCATGTCTTTTTATCTTTGAAGGCTAAATCCCTGACAGTTCTAGCATGATGGAACCAGCTACCAAGTGTGCACCATTCCTCCTGAAATATGTTTTTGCTTTATCTTCTCATTACCTTGTTAGTAATTAGTTAAAAGTTAATTCTCCTCACTTTTGGTGGATGTTTTGCTGCTAGGTATATATTACTGTAGCCCGAAGTATAAAAGACACACAGGTATGTCTGGGCACAAATTGAAATATGAGAAATTCTGTTTAAACATAATTTTTTGTTGTTGTTTTATTGTAAGGGTCATTGAACCCTGAATATGGTTTAGTGAATACGGTTTAGCCATATTGAGATAGGAAATGGAACATCCCTTGTGTGTAAAACAGGTTTTTCTTGGATATACACACAAATAACCACTGAACCGGTCTCGAGAGAAAATAGTGAGAAAAAAGTTCAAGCTCTATTCAAAAACCTCTCTCTAGGCTTTCTCATTGAACTCATCCTCCTTGCAGCAAACTTGAGCAATAGGTAAGTATTGCTATTCCTAGTATTACAGAAAATAAACTGAATTCCTGAGTATTGAGTTTTCAAAATGTCTGAGACCCCAGTCACCATGACTGGCCTATGGTCCCATCAAAGCACACGACAGACCTCATGCCTTCTGAGTTACTTACAAAGGCTTAGGTACAATATTTCTCAGTTCACTGCTCTATGAATCAAAATCAATGATTCCCAGACCAGGTCCTAAAAGCAATGGGAAACAATGTACGAAAAAACAGCATGTTTGTTTAATAGAGTGTTGACAAAATACATAGTGGTCAAGAGGAGGGTGAAAGATGATACGTTTGGTAAAGCAGTTTGGTGACCAACGTCCTAAAAGATTACTTTCAAATATGTCTCCATAAATTGTCTCCATAAATTATCCACTTGACACACTTCTTCACGCTTATCTATCTAGTGAATTCCTAGGTGACTATTTATCAGATTAGCAAAGAACTTTTTCATACTCATCTCTGAAACCTCAGGTCCTGTGGTATGGAAACACAGAGTACTGGGGTACAGAAACACAGAATCCCTGAAGTATTTGTAGGATTAAAACAAACGGGAAGAAGTTGATAATAAAAGACACTAAAACAAAAAAGCAGTTCTCCCAATGTCTAAAGGAACATGCAGCATATCTGTTTCCTAATTTGTACTTACCTCCTCGGTGGTCCGCTTGCAGAAGATGCCAAGCAGGAAGACAGCAGCAATGGGAGGTCCCAGGTAGCTCGTAACTGACTGAATATAATCAAAGAGCTGCCCACTTTGAGCTGACTGCACCACAGGAACCCAGGCAATGCTGACGCCAATTAAAACTAACATAAATGCCCTGTAAACACAGACAGATATTCAATTAGCCACCTGCTTAGAAGCATCTATCAGAAAGGAAAAAACAGCAATTAATCAATAATTTAAATGTCTAATTTGTATTACAACCAGCAAAATCAATGATAATGGCCAATTACCATTGAACAAACAAAAGAAACCAAAGTTGGATATTGTGTCTGCCAAATATGCATCAGAATACAGACAAACATACAATCAAAACATAGAAAATCATTTTTTTTCCTTTGTTTGTTATGTGTAGAGCCAAATCAGCAGCAGATCAACTAAAAGAACCAGTTGATGCTGTACTACTACACCGATGCTGTAGTACGATGCAGCAAAAAGCCTATGAAGATATTTTAAAATAGTTCCCTCTGAATAGCAGTAGGAAGCGTTGAGAATGTTTAGCTACTTCATGCACCACTGTCAAATTGGAAACGGTTTTTTTTTTCTTTCCGGAAGGACAGCGCAGGGTGGGACAGCCCGTCTGGCCGCAGGAGGCCACTGCTGCACTGCCCGCAGGCTGCCAGAGCAGATTTCTCACCCAGGACCTCGGTGCGTTTTTTGGAGGCTGCCGCCTGCAAAGCACCTGGCGCGCGACGTTCGTGCAGCTGGGGAAGACTCGGTTGCACCCACCTGCCAGCTAACATAAGCTCTTTCTCAGATGCTTGCGGTCGAATTTTGGTGTAAATGTCCATAGTGAACAAAGTACTAGAACTGTTAAAAATGGAAGTCAGGGAGCTCATAAGGGAGGCCAACATGACTGACAACATCAGACCCCGCAGACCTGAAATACAAAGACAGGTGAACTGGGATGAGCATTCCATGGAGTCTTGGTATGTGGCACCATCCACAGTGCTTGTTTGACCCTCTCAAGTCAGCCAGCTATGAGTGTGTCTGGCGTATTTATGTGCCGATGCCGGCCTGACGTTCTCTTGCAATGCAAGCTGTGATGTCCGCTGAGCTTTTTACAGCAGTGATAGGGCAACTCTTGAGCTTTTAGCACATAAGTGCTTCTTGGGTGAATGATATCTGATTAAACGCTGAAATAAAAGGAAAAAATGCTGAGCAGACTTTCCCCAACAATTACAGAAATAATTTCTCTTGTTTGCAGGCAAGTGTTCTCTTGCTTGTAGTGTATTTGTAAACCAGTTGTTTGGCAAAAAAAAGTTTTGTTCACTGTCTGAAAATCAGAGTAAGCCACTTTTCCAGACAGCATGGGAAGTACTGTAGTATTTTAATAATACCATGTACAACAGTTATAATACAGTGGGGATGTAGTAAAGATACCAGGGAAGTGCTGTGGTCTGTATAATTTCATAATCTGTCTTTCTAGCCTTACAAACCACCTCTGCGGTTTTCTGCAGAAATTTACCTTCTATATACACAGAGTCCTCTCCAGAGTGGTGCCTTATTCTCTCATTGAACAGCTGTCTTACAGGACAATGTGTATATAGAATATTTTCTCCTCCCACCTCAGCAGGTTTAGGTTAGGACTGCAGGTGTACGCCTCCAGCTCAGAAACTCTGGCAGAGACAGTCTTTTATAACTCATTGGCAAAGCAGGTTGTTTTTTACCCTCACAGAAAGGGAGCTCCGTTACCATTTCGTCACGCAGTATTTGCCAGCTGAGAGCTGACACTGTCAGCCTCTATTTATTCTGCACCTACAGCTACAACTAACTCAGACTACTCCTTTGACTAACAGTACCTGGTTCCAGCCAGAATTTTTGAACTATATCTGAGACTTGAGCTCCCTCTATCACCTGTTCTTACAGTCGGGCAGCCTCACCTTTCCTAAGACAAACAAATACAAACAGTGTCTTACCATTTGGCATAAGCTCCACTACCATTAACGGATACGCAATATTTGTACAGCCAACTGCGGTGCCACAGTACTCCCGGCAGAGATCCGGCACAACACAAGCCACCACATCTGAGGAGAGGATAATGAGACAGGGTTAGACAAGGTCACATAAACAACAGATTTCTCCCAAATTAGCAGAGCTTCTAAAATTTATTTCTGTGTTGAACCACTGGACTGACATGCTTGATATTATCCATGGTCTGCTGGCAGGGAGGAAGGTGATTCTAAGCCTGTATCCTTCCTTTCCTCTCTGAAAAAACACTGAAAAATGCTGCAGGTCAAAAAAAAAAAAAGCATTAATTTGTTGGACCAGGACTGGACAGCACAAGGAGAGTAAGTAGAAAAACCAGCACAGGAACACAAAGCCCCCTCCGTCCAACCTGGACACCTCTGCCCGCTGTTAAACACACTGACAGTCAGAGAGAAGGGAGACTGGCATCTCCCCCACGCTGCACTCAGGACTGTCCACAGCCCAACACACTGCTGTCCGTGACTGACGACCCTCTCCCTCGGATTGCCAGCAGAGTGTCAGGCCCAGACAGCATTTCCCACTCATTCAGCCAGAGCAGGGCTGCAAAACAGACAACTGGAGAGGGACGCTGTGGAATTTCTCTCCCCTAAACGAGACAGCAATAGTATTAGCAGAAACCTGGGATCAGGGAAAAGGGGAAGACCTGTGGCTTCTTATAACGTAGTTAGCCTTTGGGCCTACATGTGCCTGGACAATTTGGATGACAAGATGGCAATCTAAGAGGTATTTTGGAAGGGACAGGGAATAGGACATGGAGAGAGATCGGCAGTGAAAGACAGGCAGCAAGAAGACATTTGCATTTCTGTAACATACGCATACCTGTATACAAAATTCGGCTGATCATTCCAGGCATCACTATGATAAACATGGGCAAGAGTTTCAGGTATCCACACAGGATACAACCAGCCTTCACATGGGACATGTTCTTGCCAGAGAGACATTTTTGGACAATAACCTGTCAATGAGACATGGCAAGCATGCATGACTCAACCAAGAAGAGCCTTTCCATGAACACACCATGCCAAGTTCCAGATACAAGGTACTTCTTAACCTCTGTAATAGTGAAAAAGCCTATTTACCATTTCTGTCACTAGGAAAAACAAAAACCACAGGAAAATCAAAGTATATATTTGAAATAAGTAAAGGAACATATCATTTATCCAATGTACGTTTAAGAGGTAGGACTTTCTCGCAAGATGTTCTTAAAGCAGACAGACCAAAAAGCCAAAAAGGAATAAAATATTTAGCTGAGCAATAGACATAGTTACATTGTTGGGTTTTTTTTCTATTTGTTTACAAATTGTGAAGCTTATCTTTCTCACAATTCAGAATGCAGACAGATCACTTGCTAGAGATTGGACACATTCTCATGTCCCAGTCGCAGGAGTACACTTCCTCTACTAATGTCAGTGGGATCTCTTGGGGAAAACGGACGGTAGGTTTTATGGAGAAGGAAGGAGGACCAGGGAAGAGTCTCCAAACTGAACGACCTGACGTATAAAGAACACCCTCCCAAGACTGTGCATGCAAAGATGAAAGCCGTACAAATAGGAAACGAACTCAGATTACTGAATGGGGAACTGTATCCAGACCCAGTCTAACGAGGATCATTTGATACATGGTTTCCTAAGTAAATGTCCACA
This sequence comes from Tauraco erythrolophus, assembly GCF_009769465.1. Classification (NCBI taxonomy): domain Eukaryota; kingdom Metazoa; phylum Chordata; class Aves; order Musophagiformes; family Musophagidae; genus Tauraco; species Tauraco erythrolophus. The sequence continues at coordinate 5,145,645 of NC_141483.1, read as the reverse complement.
TTACAGCCTCTCTGTTTCTATACATGATCACACAGAAAAAAATGAGACAGGAATTAAACACAGCATCTGATGGGCACAGTGTGTAAGAAGAATTGAAGACCACCTGTTCCATTTTATCACGTGTAGGAGGGGTTTAGAAACCAGAAATGAAAAGTCACTGACCAGTCTTGAAATAACTGCCATGCCTGTGACCCAGCTTTGAGTTACAGTGGGGAACAATATCCCTAGCTCACACTAGACTGTGGAGTTTTGTGTTTGGCATTTCCAAGGCATATGGCTGCTACGTTACCTGATCCGTGCACCAGTACCACATACTAATGATGCTCATTCCAAAGATGACCCCTGGCCATGGCAGGTCTCCAGTGACAGCATTTCGGAAGAGGTGAAAGGAATCATCCTGAGGAACGTAGCATTCTTCACTAATTGTAGTATTCCCGTAGGAGACTTGGGATGGAATTGCTTCCATGTACTTCTGCACAAAAGCGTTATACCCTCCTACTTCAGCAAATCCTGAGAAATAGAAAGTGAAAGTAGCAAAATGTTTGATACTGAAATCTCAAGTAGAGCTAGAGAATGTGAGGAGAAAAACCTCCTTAATAAGGATGTAAAAACCAGCACGCAGTGCTTCGTAAGTGTTCACATGATCCAAGTACCAAGGTCACGTTTCTGCTTAGGTTTCCATACGGCTCACAAACACCGCGTTAGGCTCCACATCTCTTGTAGATGCTTTGCCAAGAAGTGAAATGAAGATACATTATTTCCACACACTGCTAACCTAAGGAGAATCTGAGGCAGGGCCTTTCTAGGTTAGGCCAGTCTGAAGTTATTTCTGTTGTAACAATGGTAGAAAAATTCCATTTCAGTGAAAGACCTAGCTAGAGGAAAACTAAGCGGTGAGTAACTAGAAGGAAAAGGAAAGAACACTATCAATTCACAGAATCTTATCACTATGTCTTTCTCTCTTATGAGCCCTTCCTAGTAATTCCGTTTAACGGCGTGACTTCTGTTTTAAAATGCATATGGTCTTCAGGTCACATGTTGTCCTACTCGTAAACATTCAGTTTGAGTCTTTTGTCCAGCTGGCAATGTCATGACACCTGCAGATCAACTACAAGGCTTACTTAAAATGCTAATGCGTTTGGGTTGTTCTAACACAAGCCAGCAGCTAGAAACAAGTTAAAAACATGCAACGTGACCAACAGCTCTTCACTTTGAATCAGAAATTTCATGCATTAGCATTTGAATATCTATGAAATTAAAATCTTCTTGAAACAAGATGCTTTCTGAACTTCTCAAGAGTATCATCATCACCTGAAAACAACTCTGCTTTTACCCCATTAGCCATCACAAGTCCTGTTCTGTCACGGCATGCTATACATTACCTTACACATTCAGTCTCAATGACTAAAGGGCTTGGCAGCATGCCTGGTTTTCTCCCTGATAAACAGGTGTATGAACTGAAATCTGCTGGTTAAGATAACAGGGTTCCACACTGCAGGATCCATTTCCATAGCCACTGTGTGATTTGTGGCTGAACATTCCAGATGAACTCATCTGATTTACTCACCAAATCCCATGAGAATAAGGGATCCCACTACCATGATAGTTGTTTGTATGGTGTCTGTGTAAATCACAGCTGTAAGGCCACCTAAAGACAAAGAAAAGTAAGACAAACAGGTTAGCCCCTGTGCAAATGCCTCAATGGAAATCTTTTTTTTTTTTTTCCACTTTTCTCACCACCTCTCTCTTTGAAACAAAGACCACTGTAAACGACTCCCCTTTCAGATTTTCATAGAATCATAGAATGGTTTGGGTTGGAAGGGACCTCAAAGATCATCTAGTTCCAATTCCCCTGCCATGGGCAGGGAAACCCTCCACTACACCAGGTTGCTCAAAGCCTCATCCAAGCTGGCCTTGAACACTTCCAGGGATGGGGCAGCCACAGCTTCTCTGGGCAACCTGGTCCAGTGCCTCACCACCCTCAGAGTGAAGAATTTCTTCCTTATATCTAATCTAAATCTGCCCTCTTTCAATTTAAAGCCGTTTCCCCTTGTCCTATCACTACATGCTCTTGTAAAAAGTCCCTCTCCAGCTTTCCTGTCGGTCCCCTTTAGGTACTGGAAGGCTGCTATAAGATCACCCTGGAGCCTTCTCATCTCCAGGCCGAACAGCCCCAACTCTCTCAGCCTGTCTCCATAGCAGAGGTGCTCCAGCCCTCGGATCATCTTCGTGGCCTCCTCTGGACTCGCTCGAGTAGCTTCATGTCCTTCTTGTGTGGAGACTCCAGAGCTGAATGCAGTATTCCAGGTGGGGTCTCATGAGAGCAGAGTAGAGGGGCAGAATCACCTCCCTTGACCTGTTGCTCCCTGGCCATGCTGCTTTGGATGCAGCCATCAAAAGAATTTATTTCTCTCCTCTTACCCACCTGCCCTCTTCTCTTTTTTCTGGCTGTCCTAACTTCTTTAATTTATCAGGCTGCTCTGCACACTCACCTGTGATGGTGTAAACACCAGTAACAAGCAGCAGTACAATTATGGCTACATAAATATTCAGCCCCAAGGCCAGCTGTATAAATATAGCTCCAGAGAACATATCTGCCTATAAAACACAAAATAATAGATTAAGCAATGTTTAAACTCATGATGACGGCATATTACACATTCATGATACAGGTACTGAAATACACAACTCCCCCTTCTAGTGCTGCACACACAGCAAAAAAAAAAACATCAAAAAGAAAATAAAGGCCATTTTAGCATAACTGCCAGTTTTCTCTCAGTGCCCTGCTGCTCTCAGTAATAGAGCTGTAACACTTCCCAAAGAACGTCCAGGTCTTTCCAACTGACCGTTTTAGCTAGACACACAGTCACCTCACTACTCGGTGCTTACACGCTGAGAGACAGTTAATAATAAATTACTTAAAGCTCCGGTTGCACCGGTTGCTATGCCCAGGGATGGACTCTGGGACACCTCCAAGATACAGGATGGTTCTCTTCATTTAATGCTACTCTATAAATCTCTTACTTTTTCTTCACTGCTTCCATACATGTGGTATAGCTAGTCTTGCTGGTTCAGAACTAATGGTAATTAAAGGCAAAAATCTTATATTATCTCTATTTTTAAGTTCCTGTCAGAATAATTGACATGAGTTGGCTAACAGAAGAGACCTTTAGCTCTTGTGTAAGAAGGGAATTGTTCAGGTTTCAGAGTAACAGTCTGGGATTTTAATCACATTAAATCAATTCCTGATTTAGAGATAATCTGCATCAATCTGATTTACCCAAGTTTGCAATTAGAGTAATATACCTCAGTGCACTTCGAACACGTAACTGTAAATTATGCTTTCCTTAGATGTTTGCATCTACACCTACCCTTGCTCCTGAGCACCCAGTTCATGGGCTCACCTCCAGTCCCACCTGCACACCTCCCTTCCGTATACCACACCACCTATACAGGGGCTCTATACAGAGAGTTCTATCCTCATTTGACAGAACAAGTCCTAGCGGTGTTCAGCAAGCTCAGGAGCTGCAAAATGCTGCAGGAACTGCTCATATGCAGGGTTTGAGACACAAAGACAAACAGCATTACGTGTGCCCTGGGGTAAAGCCTGCACACAGGCTGCAGGGCAGCTGCTGGGTGGCTGCTTGCGGGAGGTTCCACAGGCTGGGCTGAGGACAACCAGGGTGAGCGGCCACAGGACAGGCACTTGCACAGCTCCTGTCCGCGGCGAGGCTGAGGGAAGGCGTGGCAGATGCACTGATAAGCAGTTATGCAGTCTTGCTAGCTGGGAGATGCCCGATGAAGACACCTTCTTCATTCCAGAGATGCTGAAACCGAGACTGCAGGGTATGATCTCACCCTTCACTCTCTCTGAAGAACGAGGAAGAGGTACGGACCTCTGCAGCAAGAGGTCCTCCAACCCTACTGCCCTGGCATGCAGAAAACAACTGTGAAGCAGAGTGTGAATGACAACAGAGGTCCCACTCCCAAAACTCAGCCTCTGGAGCAGCTTGAGAATATTTGATTTCTTATAGGTTTTAGTTTGGAACTGGGAACCTGGACTTTTAGCTCCTAACTCCAGTGGCTGTTAGACTATATCCTTTGTCCTTTCTCTCTATGGGAATACTTTTTTCCTATCTATCTTCTCACACCACTGATAAGCTTACACCCTAGATCTTCTTTCTATTGTTCTTGGCCTTAGTTTAGCCTACATAGCACTAAATATTAATGGTACTAAAACGACGCCCAGAAAGAAATGTGTAGTTAATTATTTAGCATCCAGAGCAATATATCAGCTCCTTCAAATTGCTGAGTTACCTTCCAGCTTCTCTGCTCCTCCCTCCCAATTAGATCATTTCCTTCCAATATTTCCTTGTTTCTCCATTTATACTCTTTTATGGACACTATTTAATCCTTATCTTATCTGTGAATAGAGTAAATCTTTCCTTTACATTACAAGCTATCTCTCCCAAGCCATCCACAGGTCATGCAGGAACAACTGGCAGAACATATGCTTAGGAAGCATGTACATGTGAGGCACGTGTGCAACAGAAATACTTTCAGCTCAAAGATCACGTGTGTCCTGATCCCAAAGATCAAGACCTTGCAGCATGGCCTTGTCTGGCAAGTGGCTGATTAGTCACAAACCAAGGTGCAAAATCAATAAAAAATACACAGAAAACGTGCAGTAAAAGACAGAAATGATAACGACCTTGTACCAAGGTGTGCAAAGGGAATCTGATCATCACGTGGCGGTGGGCACCATGCCAGAAAGAGCATGCCAGCAGTTACACGACCTGACACTTCATATTGCTCATTGGAAAGCACCATAATAATTATATTATCAAGAACATTAGACAATATTTTAACACATCAAGGAAGCAGTACGTGAAATAACTACCCCAGAAACAAGATGCCACTCTTCTACAAGGATAAGTGGCAGTATGTATTGCTGCCAGTCAAACTGACAGGTGTGACTGCCCATTAAGGGCAGGGCAGAAATCCATCCTCCTACATCAAACCTCAGTAAGCCTCGAAGATCACAAAGGAGTGTTTGCAAAGGCAGTAGTCAAGGAAGTAAAATGCAAATCTCCAGGCTGGCTATGACATGGATTGTCAACACACGGGCACGTGTAGATATACAACGTGCCTCTGGGAAGAAAGACCTGTGCTAGATTCACATAGATGGCACAGACACTGTCAGAGTTGGTCTGGGCAGATGGGGGAAACAAGAGAAATGGTTAGAGGAACTTGTGCACCAGATTCTTCCCCTGCATGGCACAGAGACCCAGCTCCACGGCGATTCCCCACACACATCGGGAATAATTGGGTTCATGGGAAGCTGGGATGGGCCACTGGTAGAGTGGGCCCCAGGTAGTCTGCGGCTGTATGGATCTCTTGACAATTGCTCTGCCCCCTAGCAAGACAGGGCCACAAGAGTAGGAGAAGGTACTTCAGCCTTATGATCACACTGGAAGCTTAAATGGAGAATCTGTCTTGCCTGGAAGCAAGACACTCCAATTGAATCAGGGTGAAATCCCATAACCGGATCCTTAGGCGTGACAGAGACTGGAAATAAAAGATAGTAAATTCAGAACCTACATAACACCTCGATGGGCTCACTGCAAACACATGTTGCAGAATAGGACTGTGAGTCATCTGACTGGAAGAGTTTCTCAGCTGCTAGAACTGCCAGAACTGTGTCATACCTGGGATTTCCGATTATGGTAGTTAAGAACAACAACAGCAAATTAAATTATCCTGTTGATATATATGGAAATTCAAGGCTGAGGCCAGCTCCACAGTACCAATCTGATTAATTTATAACCTTCCTAAGGATCAGTTCTCGTGAAGATGTGAGAATGAGAGCAAAAGGCCAATCTTTTAGCTTAAATTGCACTATTATCACTCAGCTCCCATTCAGAGGGCAAAGAGTAATCTGCCATGGCAACTTCTGCAAAACAACAGATTGAGGTATGCCTGAACTGTGGACTTCTTCAGAGGCTTGGTAGTTTCAAGATATATGGAAAACACCAGCTCCCTTCACTACTTCACAGCAACACAACCAATAAACATTAACTTGATAGCACTTCAAATTTTTTACCAACCACTTGCCCATTAAAAGAATCTCTCCTTTTCCCTTCTTTCACCTCAGCTGTTATTATTTCCCTTCTTTGCATTTCCCCACTCTCTTATTTTATAATTCCTATTAATCTCTTTTTCTCCATAGTCCTCTCGCACTTTTCCATCACCTGTATTACCGATGGCATGTTCACCAGGGGATGCTAAAACAGATAAATATGAAGTCTGGGGACAAAAATTCCTGCTCCTTGAAAACCCAAGAGCACACTTTTCGTTCTGGAACCAAGAACTGTCCATTCCCCTTAGCAGAAGGGCCAGGGGTTGGAGTAGAACGTTGTGTGTCCAAAGCAATACTAGAAGTTTCTAAAACTACATGGTTAAACGAGCAGCAGCTATTATTTCTCAGAGAACTGAAGCAGCCAAAACAGTACAAACTGACAGGTTGTGACTCTTTCCTCCACATGTTTCACAGATCCCTAAGACAATAGAGTGTAACACAACACAAGTTTCCCTTTACTCTGACTTGCTCTAGGGGACAGCATAAGTAGAAGTAAACCTTAAAAGCCTAAAAAAAAAAAACAAAAACAGAAAGCACAAGAAACATCAAGAGACATTGCCAGAATGGCAAAAAAACTTGGATTGCAGAACAGATCTGGATACACAATCCCACTAGACAGAATAAAGAAAATACAAAATCATATTTTTATCATCGTTAACTCAGCCAAGGGCTCCCAATCAGAAGCAACTGACCAATTGTGTAATCAATATTGTAAATGGGTATTTCTCTTCTTTGATCGATGTAGGATGGAAGAAATGCTGTGAAAGTTTTACTTACTGAGATCTTTGTGAAAATATAGAGCAGCAGAGAAAGGATTGACAGGTAGACTTGAATCCGTTTCCCACCAAAACGCTTCCTCAGATACTCTGGCATTGTCACCACCTGCAGGGAGGGTAGATAAGGTTTCAGATAACGGGGAACAGAGAGAAAGCAAATAAGAGGAAGGTTTTTGCTACTGTAAGAGTGGAGGGAAAAGGAGGGGAGCTGTAAATGCAGTTGCAAGGAAGAGCTGCTCCAGGAATCAAAGGGGAACAAGGAGAGAGTACCAAGAACTTCTCAGCTCAGGTCTCAGAACAGAGAATCCTCACTTTTCAAATATATACAGACGTAACATAGCGCAGTTCTAGCATGCTCCAATCTCGTGCCATTCAGAATGGCTTTGCAGTATTCAAGACCTGATCCACAAACAGGAGCAGCAAAGAAAAGCATAACGTACTGTTTTGACTTACCCCAGCTTTGATGTAAATGGGTACAAACAGCCATCCTAGAAGAACCACTATAATCAGAGCCTGCAGCCAAGAGAAAATCAGCTGAATTAGCCTCCTCTCTCTAGATAGCACTCCCAAAGACCATTTATCAGACCCAATAGCAGCTGGAGACCATTGAAACCACACAAACCTGGCTGGGTACTGTGAGGGCAGGGGAGAGGAGGAACCGCTCTGTCCTTCGATTTGCAGTTGTAAAATTGGGAATGAAATCTTGGCCAAAAAAACTGTCAGGTATTACCCAGCCTGGATTTCATGCTAGATGCCCCAGAGAAGCACATGTGATAATAATACATCTTCTCGAAAACCAGCCGATTTCTGCTCACAGGATTGCCTTCTGATATCACAGCACTGCTCCACTAGCATCACCAGACTATCCCAGCCCTCTTCAGAGCAGGCCCAGGGAGCCTGGTTTAATGATGGTTAAAACACAGCCAGCCCATAAGGCCATCATTTCTGGGAAATATTAAGGAAGAGGAAGTCTGCTACCCAAGACCTGGGTAGCATCTCGATCCCAGACTCAGCAATGCAGGAGAGTTTCCCACTCAGGACCAGGTATGATGCAATGGTGTGTTGTGAAATCTGCAAATCTAGGTGCTGGGGAGAGCAGCAGTTCTTCTTCTGATTATTATTTTGATCATTAACTGCCTTCTCCATGGGGTCTCTGTGAGACGGCCATGTGTTTTACAACAATCCCACATACTGTACAGGATGTACCACATGCATCTATTAAAATATTTTGTATTTCCACATCACCAGTTTATAATCTATTTTGTGTCACTGTGTGTATTTTGTGAGCTATAGATCTTACTGCATCGCACTGTCACTGTTTTCTGACTTAAATGGCTAGCAAATGTCCTGTTCTATGGAGTTGTATGTATTTAAATCAACAAATATAGAACAAAATTCTGCTTTCAGAGCTGCACTCTGCATTTATTCTGTCCACAGAGCTTAGAGGGCTTTTAAAAACTGTATCTTTTAAGTTCTGCTCTTACATCAAAACCATAAGATGGACAAGAAATACTGGGTCAGCTTCTTCTGTCATACTAAGTCAAATTAGAAATAATTTCACTGGAATAATGGAGATACACAAGCACGATAACAGTCAAACTTAGTGTTTCTTTCAAGAGGAGAGTCAGATTATACAGTCACGAGCAATACTTCCACCATGTCTATTCACCTGTGCAACAGTTCCACTACAGCACAAGTAATGAAATATGTAATGTGTCTGCTCAGATACGTGCACGCATCATTGCTTCTTCCTAAACAAGAATTGTTGTACACTGTGTACTGATACTAGTCCACAGACAATCTCCCAGGAGATGAAGTGTTAGAGGTGGATATGTTTGAGGAAGGATATGGGTCCCAGAGATTTGAACACCACGAAATTTCAAGCAATACTTGTTCTGTTTTGTATTGCTGAGTTCTGGTAGGAAGAGAAGGGAAATGAGGTTTGTTACAGGACTAGTGTCAGCGAATAGGGAAAGACGACAGATTAACTGTGCACATCTCACAGAGTTCATTTTAGCTTTTATCCTTCTTAAATATTTATGTCATATGAGTACTTGACTATTTGCAGCAACCATCTACCTGCTAAAGAAAAAAGCCAGATCTCTCAGGGTGGTACGCTTCTTTCACTGTGCAGAATTATATGCAAGGAAAGTATCAACCTATGTATGTCATTAAGTCCTTTGTGTCATGGTGTAATCCCTTCCATGAAAGTGAATTAAGCAGAACAAGGCCATTATTATCCACACCCACAGAGCCTGAGAATACGAGGAAATGGACTGAATTAGCTCATGTGAATCTCTGCTTTGGCAGTTAATGCTACCCTGGTATCCCAAGTAGTTCATTTAAAGTCAGCTTGGATATCTCTACCCTATACTGCAACCCTAAGTAAAACACACACGTAATTAGAGGAAGGAGAAAGTAAAGAGGAAAATCTTTTTGGAATGCAGGTGGTATTTCTTATAGCCTGTGAAAATATCAAAGCTCCTTCTACAATTCCTACATAGCAAAATGCTGTAAAAAATGCTATGGATTACAAAACTGATAAATTCTTCCCAACATCCTGCAGTCTAAAAGTGCTCTTTATTAATAATTTAAAAGTAATTGAAAGATATGTATAGAGTAGAGAATCCATCTTTTGTTGTTGTTGTTCAAATGCTCTCTAAAAAGCCTTATTCCACTGAAAAGGTTCATCTTCTTCCAGTGGCTTGGACAAGGACCAAGGAGGACAAGCTAAAGAGTAGATTACATTAGCACTTACTTACTTACTTACTTACTGGTCTGTAGAGAAAATAAGTGTTGCCAAGCACAAACTTTGACAATCCTAAATTATTAAGCAATGCTATTTTGATTCATCTCTGCAAATAATCCTGATGTCACAAATACATTCACTTAAATACATATCACTTACATTCCATTCAAATCCTCCAATGGCAATTCCTCCAGCTGCTGCTGTTCCTGCTATTCCTACAAAATGTCCACTGCCAATGTTACTGGCAAACAGAGAAGCACCGATCTGGAAAGAGAAAGAACAATATTTGGCTCTTAGGTCCTGTTCATGGTAACTTAGAAAAATCCCGTTCATTTGGCATTTCAAACTCATGCCTATTTATCATCAGATCGTGATGATGAGAATGATGGACAATCAACTTCCTTGACCACTTTTAAGACTCCATCTTACTGTTCCCCCTCAAACCTGAGACTCCAGCCATCATATCTACAACAATGAGAAAGAATAAGATGTTGCAGTTGAGTCAAACAGTTCATTACACCAATAAAGATTAAAATATTTGCAAAGTTTGACGAACTGGCATTTGGGTGATATCCAAACTATCAGGGAAGACGACTGCGATCTGTCTTGCTCAAGCAGGAAACGATAAGTGTGTATCCACTTGTCAAACTGGCACTTCCCATTTCATATTCCACAGAGTGTAGAACTAAATGTATCATCGGCAAGCGTTACACAGGTTTACTTGGTTTACTTTTAGTCAAAAGTTTACTTTGTACTTGGTTTGCTTTTAGCCAAAAGATATTCGATTGTTGAATTAAATTCTGAAAGCTGCATGGCAAAAATATCTGCTGTGAAAGTGCTTCTGGAACACACAAACAATAGCAAATCAAGGAGTTATATTTAAGAAGTGCTGGATATCTAAGACTCCCAAATATTGCACTGATCATATAAACAGAACAGTGGGAAGAACTTCTATTTTAGTTTATGTCCTCTGGAAGATACAAAATAAAAAAAGGAAAGAGGGTTAAAAGAAAAGCATATAGGAAGTAGGCAAAAGAACCTCTGCTGACCAGCTTCTGATTTTCTCATTTGAGGTAGACCTCTCATGTTGGAAGATCCCAAGGTGCTTAAAAATGGTTTTTTAGACATATCAATATAGGATCTGCATCCAGCACGTTCTCCTTATGTAGTTCCCAAGTAATAGGTAGTTGGAATATATTCGGAGTCACCTTACAAAAAAGGAGAAATATTCCTTGCCTGCAACTCACTGGGAGATTTTTAGGGTCCTAAAATCTATATAAAGGGAATAGTTACAAATTCCCAGGTCTGCAGTCACTGCAGTGAGTTGGTTGAGCAGCAGTATAAATTTAGTCAATCTTTCTGAGAGCACAGGAATGATTGCCTGAGATTTGGGAGGATAAAAGAGATTTCATCATAGAAATCCACCTCTGAAGATCGGAGTTATTCTACAGAGCTATGCCATGGCCATGAGTAGCAACCATGCTCTTCATCTCACAATCATAATCTCTAACCACAAAACAGATTTTCTTCCTCCATTTTTTATATGCAAAGTATAAATAAAATTCATCAAAGGATTCTACTCTTTCTTTTCCAAGCTTTTTCTTTTTCCTCCTTTCCTCAGTTTGATCTCCTGATTTCCTCTAGTCCTTTTGCAGACAAACTGTTCGTTTGCTGTGACAGGAAATTTGTCTCTAAGTTCACTCAGTTCTGGATTTGTTTTTGTACATATTTCTAGAAGTCAGTTGCGCCCTACAGAAACGTAACCAGTTTGTCACGTGACAGTTATTTCTACAAGAACAAGAAGTGTTGCAACAAGCATCAGCAAACAGCCAGAAAGATCACTGGTAATAAAGAAAACTTTTTCTTCTAACCTCTTTGTGACAGTAACAGTATTTTCTCAGCAATGATCATGAAGAAAAAAATACCGTTTATACCAGGTATTAGCACTGCTGCTCACTGCCTTCCCTGCAGATAAATAATTAAACTTAAATCTAGGTTACTAGAAATGCAATCACCAGAAAAGATTAACCACATTAATCTCTGGTTTTATTTAATGTTTCAGAAAGTTAAAATGTACTGCGCGCAGATCCAAGTAACGAAAGCAGCTAACGAAGAACTTTAAGAAGTGACAGCTGTAGGGAGCTTTGGATCAGTGCCTGAAACCCTGGGACATATTGCAGCACGCATTGACAATGCTGTGTTCCCAACTTTGCCCAGAGAACAACTACACTGAAAGAAAAATACCAAACCAAACTGAAACAGTGCAAAATTACCAACATAGTCAGGGCCAGCGCAAAGACAAAACAACGTGAATGCAGGCACCTCACTTTCTAAATTTTCTTCTCGGAATGAGGGAACACCCAGTGCAGTAGAACTGTAAGATCAACACATACTAATAATGGATGCAATTTAAAAAATGTTTTACATTGTTATGTATACATGGAAAGGTAGAATGTGGCTTCATAGTTGGGAAAATGCCTGTAACCCTTGAAACTGCAGCGTGGTTAAAGCAAGAGGAGCGTTTAGCAAATATGTTTGCACCCCGTTAGCTGCTGATGCCAGAGGGGAAAAAGAAATTTCCAGTATGCCATGGCAGTACTTTAAGGATGAGGGAAGAAGGCGGATGGGCTCTGGGCCCAAGCCATCTTGCTGAAGAACTTACTGCTGTGGCATTTCTGTACTGAAAGTGGAATTGCTTGGCTTGCCATTGGGAGATGCTGCAATACACCCATACATGACCTAACGAACGCTAGGCTGAAACTGGGAGACAACACAGAGAAACAATTTTCTAGAAGCGTTAACTGTTCTGTGAATATGTTAGTGAATTGATTTTAAAAACAGATCTAGGGAGAAAAGTAAAGAAAGTTGATTGAAAGGAACAAAAGCTGTTAAGAGGGAAAGAGAGGATAAAAAACCAAACTAACCTGAGGCCAAAGTGGAACATTAACTCTTTTAAAATCTTTTAAGAGGTCAGGTTTTAACAAGAGTACTCTGTTCAGGAAAAGTACCACCATACTGCAGACAGATGATGATCACTGTTTTTCCCGTGTTATTCATTAACCATTTCACCTTGCTCTTTTCATTAACTCGAGGATGCAGTGACATCCTGGCACTTGCTGTTCCAAAGCATATGCCTGTGGCCCTTAGCCCCTTTGCAGGGAACAGCAGAGGCTCCCTCACATCAGCATGAGGTCATGCCTTGCCCTGAGGTATCCCATGGGCTTCTCCCAGGGGTCACCTGCAGAAGCTGCTTCTCAAACCCCTCTGCCCTGGACAAACTTCTCATTCCCTTGTTTGAGAACTACTTGACACTGTCCACGCTTTTCTTTAACTCATAACTCTTCCCTGCAACATGTGACTTTACCCTGATGGAAGGATATAATTTTTCCTACCTGAGTTTTTTGGGATCACCCTTAGTCACTTTGGAAAAACCAGTACAGTGTTTACAATGAAATGTTACTGCCATGCTTTCAAGGCTCTGAGACCCAAAGAAAGAAGTGCAGGTTTTTATCCTGCTTTCCCAATTACTCTGCAAATTCTATGCATTGCATTATTACCCAATTAACCCAAATTTATACACTTCCCAATTCACTAAGCGAGAGAGATGGACGTGCAACACACATCAAATACGTCTCTGTCGACAAGCCCGACGGCTGTTGGAACAGCACAGCTGCACGCAGGCTGATCTGATACCTTTCCACCTTTGTCCTCTGAGACAAAAACACCTCCTGGCTGGCTGGAAAATTCTGTCGGATTCTGTAGAAATCTGTTTCATTGAACTTTTCCTTTTCTACCTGACCATTGCTTTGATTAGCCTGTTATTCTTTTTACTCTGAAAACTAATTGATTTCACACTATTTTTTGCATGGAACTTGACAAAATAAGTTTATTTCTTATTCCACTTAACCTAAGAAAAGCAAATAGAAATCTTATTCATACCAGAGTTGTCTTTCCTGGTTCCTCATAGCAGTGCCAGATTCAACAAGTGGGGAGAATTCTGAGAATATGTAAAACTTAACCGGATGCAGAGATCAGTGAAATTGTGCCAGTGGTCGGTTCCGATGGCCATGAAAATAAGCCATGCAGACTAAAGTAAAGATCTGGGTTTTTTTTTTCCTTAATTCTTACCTGTCTCATAAAGATCAACACATAAGCGACAACAAACAAGCTGAGTTACATTTTTGTTTCAAGTGTAGTATGTCCTGACTCCGCGTGCTCCCTACTTACTATTCAGTAAATCTTTCTAACCATAGCTGGACTTCAGATGCCCACCAGATACTCCTTGTCCTATGACTATTTATGCCTCAGGAACTAAGGTATATAAGATAACCCATAATTTTGTGCAGACAGCTCTGTCTGCAAAACTACAGAACCTGAAGAACAAAATTAAGAAGCAGGAAAGCTTCAAAATCAAAGATGGTTGATGGTCTTCTCTCAGTTTCTGTAAAAAGACTGTGGAAAGGGCACAGCATTTCATAACCTTATGATTAACCAATGCCAGATTTCAATTTCTGGCAATCAGTGTGAATGCAATTATATACCTTGATACCTAATTAACTACTGAGAGTACTGAGTTGGCTCATCCACTGCACAAGGGCAGTGACTTCAGTGAACCGGCACAGAAGGGACCTACTACCTCAGCAGAACAGCCAGAAAAGACTGACTAAGGGCTTGGTTCTGCAAAATACTAAACAACCTTCATGGATTCTGCTGGAGTCAACAATCAGAGCCAAAGTTGGGCAGATTTGACCCAGGATAACTGGTTTGCTCCTATTTTATACATTGAGAAATTGAATCACAATCAGGCAAAGTGACTGACAAACACATAAAATCTGTATCAAAAGTGAGACGTAAAATCCGTATCAAAAGTGGGACTAATCTCCAGCCTTTGATTGCCAGAGTCTTCTCTGCTAAATAGTCTGCTAAACCACAGCTATTATATCATTTGAGTGAATAGAATCCATTTCCCAGGCTTGTCAGTAGGAGATCCTAATACACTGCTAATGAGCCCCTTCCCCTTCGGGGTCAGAAAAGCCACCTAAGGCTGCCCTGTAGAGCATAGAACACAGCACAGCCACTGAAAAATGTCATTAGTTTAAGGGAAATCAGTTTATAACAAGTATATGAAAGGATTTTTTTTCCATTTTTCTCTGTTCCAGAAAGCAATTAAATGGCAAGGGTCATTATCCTGAAATCGCAGGGAAGAAATCTGATAAACAAGAATCCACTTACAAAACAGCTTCCCCCACCTTGCCTCTCATCTGCTGCCTGTGGAAATATATCTGGGCTTTCCAGAACCATGCCAGGTTAGTCCTGACCTGGCACAAAATAAAAGTCAAGGCACAGAAGAAGTAAAAGATACACAAAGCATTAGCTGTGCAGAAATGAGATCACATCTTTGACTGAACTTTCTATACTTTCATTGGTTTCCTAGTCATTTCAGCCCAGTTTGCACCGGGTGATGGACATCCCATCTACCTGCTAAACTGTGGGAATAGGTGTTTTGGAATCTCTTTTTATCCAAGGCAAACTTTCCAAGGTGGTGCTGCTGACATGGTATTTAGTTTGTGGTTTAAGTGCTTACTGTTTGTTTATTTTGAGTGATACCAGGAAGAATAGCAAGAAAGGTTTATTTTTATGGTGCAGAAGGACACTCCTGGCATTCCAAAGGGAAGGATCGAAGGGGTGCTCTCAGACTGCACTGATGACTAGCACTTCATCCATGCTGAGCTCCTAGAGTTTGGGCAGGAGACAGAGATGATCCCAGCAGCAACCACTGCAGTGTGGGGTCATCCCTTTTGTCTTCCCACTGGAGGAAGAGGGCTTGCTGAATCTGTTGGTTTAGTGTTGGCAAAGAACTCGGTGTTAGATAGTATCTTCTGGCTCTTAGGGGAATCATTAGGAGTTCTCAGTGCCACTGCAGCAAGACAGAAGGTTTTTACCATGAGTCTTTCCTGCCTGGCTTCTTCCATCTCCATTCACATGTGCACAAAAGGGCATATTCACCCTTGACAGGCACACAGAATTGCACAACATTAAAACCAGCCCACTGATTGAAGTGACAGTTAGGCAAAGTAATCTGTTTGGGTTTTTTCTCTCCCCCTAGAATTAAGAGATTTATCCTGAAATAACTTGCAAACTTTCTCTTTCCTCAATCTTCCAGTGGAACCTGAATTTTCTTAGATCTACTACATCAAATGAGGCAACGTTTTACTATCATTGACCTTCAATGCTTTTACGTCATTAAAGAGGCAGTCCCAACCCCTTCTAAAGGCAGAGAGCAGCTCCCTGAAGCACAAAACGACTGAAAGATGTGTGGGTATTTCTGCAGCCTACTTTAAGAAAATTCCTAAAATTTTAGACAACAGAAACTTACTCTCACTCTCCCTGATCCTGAAACTGAATCCATGCAGGTGTTATCTTGAATCAAAAGTCTTAATGAAGTGCAAAACCATTTTTGGAGACTGAATGCAAGATCAGGAATGTTGAGGATTTCCACTCAAGCATATGGAAGCATGCACAACACAAGTAATACAGAAAATGTAGGTTTGTCTAAGTTTTCTACTCTTCCAAGTAGTCACACTAAACAGACTGTATGATCTAGAAGAAACAACGTTTCTAATATCGTTTCTGCCAGTGGCCTGATGGATGGCTATGAACATGTTTTGTATCTGTGACTCGTTTTCTCCACCTTGGAAGAGAATATGGATCCACAGAAGACAAACAATGTAAGTCACACATCATCTTTAAATAAATTTAAACTGTATTTTACCAATAACTTATCATAATATTTCCAGAACTTCTTACCAAAAGTGGAAACAATAGAGCAATATGAGGAAAAATTTCAATAAATTAATAATTCTCTGTGATAACCTCAAAATGATCCAGCTTCTTTGACTTCTTTGACATATCTGTGTTCAAGCAAGCTGGCCACATAACCAAGACAGCTCAGAGCTCAACACAGACAACTTCCTCAACATTTTTCGCTGCCTATCAGGTGGCTTTTGTTGTGCAGGCTGCCTTGTGCCACCATGGCTACAGAAAGAGTTTGAAGTGCATCTACACGACATAGCCATCACAGCCTCAACAGTATTGTAGAGATATTCAATATTTAAGGACTAGACACAGTCATACAGAAGTGGACACACATACCCATACATATGTTTTATACACACACACAATATACAGCACTCACCGGCCA
The DNA here is from genome assembly GCF_009769465.1 of Tauraco erythrolophus. Classification (NCBI taxonomy): domain Eukaryota; kingdom Metazoa; phylum Chordata; class Aves; order Musophagiformes; family Musophagidae; genus Tauraco; species Tauraco erythrolophus. Next base: position 5,128,780 of record NC_141483.1, on the reverse strand, counting down.
CCAAATCATGCTTCGTCCAGCCAGAAAGAATCCACCTACTGTCCCTCGGTTGCTTTTGAACATAGCCTGGAAAAAAAAAAAGAACAAAAGAAAGATTGAATCATATTTTGTGTATAGTAGGCAAGCTATACACAGACTAAGAATAAACAGCTAGAATGGAGGGATAAAATATATGGGGAGGCTAAAGTGGAAGAAATAAACAGAGAGGCTAAAACCAACAAGCTTATGATGAAGGAAATAATACAACTGAGCAGTGATTATTTCATAGATTTCATAGATTTTCTAGGTTGGAAAAGACCTTAGAGATCATCCAGTCCAACCGTCCCTAATCTCCCATTATTGCATCTAGATCTGCATGAACTATTGAAGCTCCATTGCATCACCTTTCGTTACAGTGTGAAACATTAAAATAAAACTAAATTTAACCAAAAAAACTACCATTCAGATAAAAGCTCATATGAACACTTCAACAGGGGTGCAATGCCTTTGATTTCAGACATCAAAAAAGACTATAAGTTCCAAGTTCATTAACAGAAAGTGTGCAGCTTTTTTACTTAACACTATCCAGCCCTAGCAGATATCTACAAAAATCTATTTTCTTGTTGTGATATCAGCATTGTACTTGCTTCTCTCTCAAGTTCAGAAAAAGAAGCCAACTAAAATTTCCTTTTCACACACTCATTTTCTATTTGTAAAGGGATGATGGGCTTTAGGGGAAAGCTTCCTCCAATTTTTATTAATGACCTTGATCCAAATACTGGATTCCCATTGTCTCCTCTGATGGACTTTGAATAGGCAAATAAAGAAAGAGGACTTGGGAAAATTAGCCACATCTTTTCTTCTGATGCAGAAGAAAGGAAGTAAATACAATAGATTTACGCTTAACTTCACACAGCAACTGAGTAAGTATTTGTTCAATAAAGAGGACATTGTTGCTAGAAAGAAATGGTTTCAGGAACTACTCTGTGCACAATTGCCTGACAAGCCCCAGATCTGCCCTTTTTTGTCACAGACGTTTAATGCAAAGTTCAACTACAGCAACAGCCAGACTTCTGTGGCAGAGACCCAGCTGCCTCTCGCAGGACAGCAGAGTGTTCAGGTACACTGAGGGCTTCAGACTTTTTGCTGGTTTTGGTATCTACTACTACGATGAAGAAGTAAAGAAAAGGTTGTGTCCAATTTGAGTACGCCCCAAATTTTTGGTGCTCTTCAAAACATTGCCAGACTGCTAGAAAGGGAGGTTTGTTTTGCAGCTGAGTTCTCTGCTCTGTGAAACGGACCCCTGGGATGCTCCTGGCAAGCACAGGATTCCCGAGAGGCAATGCTGCCCCTCCACTTGTTAATGGTCAGGGGTCCAGGTGAGCAGCAGAGCTTGCCCCAAGGAAGCCTCCGAACAGCAGCTTTGAAATTTAGGGACATTCCACTGCCTACAGCTTTGTAGGTATTGGCCTATTATCTCCAAACACCTCAGCACTGAGGTTACACCAGCAGGATAGTATCTGCCTTTCTCCATTAGCCGTGAAAGCACTGTGCTTTGTTTTCGGATTAGGCACTGAGTTTTCCCTTGCAGTCCTCAGCACATTCAGCATTGCCAGGAGGTACTGCTGTGCTTCGATCATGAACAGGTCATTGACATCACTTGCCACCTCTCAAACTGTTCCTTCCTCACAGTTTCAATGGCACTGCACCCTGTAGTCAAGCTCCTGCTGACCAAAAAGCCACAATAACGCTGCGTTCATGTACCACCTGCAATCTTGACCCATCTCACTCCTTTGCTGAGGGTGACCTGCAGTCCCTGGTCTGTCACAGAGTCACAGCTGCAGTTTTACTGTTACACCACCTTACTGCCCTCCCCGCACATCGACTTCACCTCCATTCTTCTCCCTGCAACTCCCTCTTCCCCCGTCTCCTATGGCATCACCTCACACCACCAACTCTCACTGCAGTCTCCTGCTCTATCCCATCTCTGCACCTCCAGCCTGCCATCCAACAGGAAGCCCAGCTGGCCTGATCTTTACTGGTCAGATCTCTCAGCTCCTTCCCTACACAAACGTCATTACTTCACCTTCCCCACTAGTTCCATTCATCCACCTGAACAGATGCCTCCCTGGGTCGCCATCCCCTCTCCAGTATATACCCACATTTTCCCCACCATGCACTTATTAACTATCTCAATTAAGCACCAAAATCTTTATACAATTACACATTTTCATTTACTGAGTCATTTTCCCAGGACCCTATAAACCACCAGCTCATTAAGTAAAAACAATAAAATAAAATAAAATAAAATAAAATAAAATAAAATAAAATAAAATAAAATAAAATAAAATAAAATAAAATAAAATAAAATAAAATAAAATAAAATAAAATAAAATAAAATAAAATAAAATAAAATAAAATAAAATCCCAACGTACCCATATTCCCACCGCCAGGACCACCAAAAAATAGATGACGATAACAGAGATGTCCGCAGCATTGTTGATCCTTACAGAGGATTCCATCCTGGCTGCTTATCTGGCTTTTTTCTTCTTTCTCTACTTATATGCTTCTTGCAGAGTTCAGGTTAATGATAAACTGCTGTCATCCCCTACGTCTTATATAATGTGTAACTTCAGATTCACTTGTCTCCCATGGGACACAAGTTGAAGCTGCAGCTTTTCCTCAGACAACAATTCCTTCCCAAATATTGCTCCTCTGCTACAGGTGCTGCAGATTTCAGAGTCTGATCCCCTGCCGAAGGTGCTCAGGGTTTTAACATCCAGGAGCAGATGTCTGAGAAGGAATGAGCACGGAAAGGAGTGGCTTGGCTGCAATAAACCCACATATTTACCTCGCTGTGTGTGAATACTTTTTTTTTTTTTAAGTGGTTGTACCTGTATATCAAGTCATGGAAGATACAGTTCTTTTAATGATGATGGTAAGCAATTATCTGTGAGGAGGAGTGACCCAATACCTGGGGAGCTGGGGAAAACCCAGGGGTCCAGGAGCTGGGACACCCTCTGTGTCATCTCCCAGCTCAGCAGCATTACTCAATGGAGAAACAGCCCCGTGTTTCTGGGAAGGAAACAGATTGAAGCTGCTTACATCTCTCCCACGGATGCAGGTAAAGATGCGTGTGAACCACAAGACTTAGATCCAGGAGCTTAGTGTGCTGAATTTCAGGGTGTTTAGACCGTGGTGTTGGTTCTCTCTATCGTAGCTAATCAGCTTCACATTCAAATAAGTTCAAAGTTCATCAGAGCTTGGGTCTGCTCTCCCTTTATTTGTTCCTCTGACTTCAGAATCAAGCTGAGCAAAATAACTGGCCACAAAGATGTAGAACACACTGATTATACAAGGATCTTCACAGCTCTTAATAACAAAACTTCCCCAAACGATGCCTGTGATCCTCTGTTTGAGCTAGAAGAGGTCATAAAAATAGATGATATTTGGAACAAGAGGCACAGGTGCCGGGCATATTTCTGGGCTCTGAGGATATCTGAAAGTCCTATTCTCTGCCTGGTACTAGGGAATCATTACTGATTTACAGCTGAGTAGGCTACCTTTGGGGAGTAAAATGTTACCCTGAAGCTACACTGAGCAGAACACAGTGTGTTTGACTGATCTTGCAGCAGTTATTTCCTTGGGAGTTGAAATTGAGGTCTGGTGCTCTGTTCGTTGGCAACAAATTTTTCTTAGGTAAACTACCCTTTGGTAATGGTGGCTAATAAAAAGCACCAAAGTCTAAAAAGCTATAATAAAGTGTGATTACCTACAAGAATAAAATAAAAATCTCACCATTGTTTGAGCACCTATACTCTTATAAATAAAACAATCCTGTCCTCTGATAGTTTAGGCCTCTCTCCCAAAACACATTCTTCAGTTTGTCCTGCAGGACTGTGAAATGTTAGCTTTAAATCCAACATAGAAAAAATTAACCCTGGAAGCTGCTGAGCATCCAAAACTCCCATTAGCTGCAACCTTCCCTGCTGTGTATTTCAGAGGAAAATAAAAGACTTATTTACTAACCTTAATTATCAGGAAACAGTTTGCCTAAGATAGGCTGTAGATGGCACTTCTTTACAAAGATTGACATAGATTCCTACAGGTCCTTGCAAATAACAAAAAGTTTGGTTTCCATTAATTCCATTTCTACGTCAGTCTACAGATACAAAGCAAAAAAAAAAAAAAAATTAGACAGGAACTTATCTACTATAACGTATCTTGTGTTCTCATCCAGATCTCTGCAAAAAAGCTCAGAGGCTAAGAAACACTACAGCCTCCTGTCCACAGCTCCTGGTGTGGCCACATCAACGAGACCCCAAGGTTTGAAACAGTAATGGAGAATCCGTGTCTAAAAAATAATAAGCATGCAATTTCTATCTTCATGTACAGTGGAAACAAACTTAGTTGTTTTCTCTCTGCAGGCCACAAACCTAAACCAAACATTCTCTACAAGACTGTCAAAAAGAGAAGGCAGCTTTGTCCAGGCTCTTAATCTTAGTATCTCATCTCCACATCCTCATATCTGCAGTCCAAAGAGAAACCCAGAAGCACTATACTCAGCAGATTCTTGGTGTACTAAATGAACCACTTCATGAATTGAATGCATATAAATGGTCTCTGAAAGGTCAGCCAGGTTTCCAGATTCAAAAAAACTTACCTTTGCATTAAAGCTTTTGAAGATAAGCACGAGTAAACCTCCTGATGTGAAGAGTGAACTTCGCATCAGGAAACAATGATAACCTCTTTTTCTCACACTCAGTAACAGTGACTGGTCAAGCAAGTGTAGGGTTCCAATACCAGAGAAAATAGCAAACAATTCGATCTATTGAGGAAATTTCTCTACAATTTCCTGTGAGCCAAGCCAACTCATTGAAGCAAGAGAGATTTTAATGAGACCAAGAAAAACAATTAGTCTAAGTACGGTGACTGTGATCCATGGGCTATAATGATTGCTCCCTTCTGGATCAAGTCTGATGATATTTAGCTTATTATTAATATGTCTGTTCATACCTGAATATACAACATATACAAAACAGACAATTGATGAGAGCAAAACAGCTACAGAATGGTCAGATTACTGATGGAGACCAAACAAAACTATGTGGTAGATTTGCACACCCAAATATAAAACAAGGGCTGACAGAGGCACCACTGTCTTATGGGGCACAGGGCAGGCACATGAACTATGTAGAAGCTGCAATTGCTCTGATATCATCAGAAAATGGGTCTGTAGCATAGAAAATTTGAGAATTATAACCCTTGCTGCCACTTAGCCTTAAAAGCCCTTTTCTTTCTTAAAAGAAACTTGTGTGTTAGTCTTCCTCCTGAAGATGTCAAATGATAAAACAAATAGTAAAACCAACGAACTACAAAGACGTATTAGTATGCAAACTGCCTCCCACAGAGGAACTCTTCTAATCTTTTCTCTGACATTCCTCCAAACATCTTCATAAAGCAAGCAGAATTCTTTTTGGGATGCTCTTCAGAAATGCCGATTTAAACACAGGATCCTTTATACGTCTGATAAAGGAAAAAACAGACAAAAATTTGCAGTTATTTTACTTGTAGAAGGCCATATTTATGTTAGTTAAGTCTCTTCCCTCCTTTTCTGGTTTCCTAGCCACATAGCATGAACTTAGTGAGAAAAGAGATCATATTTGCAAGTGGAGAAAACAGAAATTCAAAGGTTCTCAGCCAAGTTTTCCTAAGATGGTCCTAATAATAGACAATGGCAGTTAGAGTGGACGATTATTTAGCACCTTTTGTTTGATGCCACAAGTCCTTTTTCTCTTCGTGCAATCTTGCTTAAAGTGAGCAAAACTTGGATCTAATTAGAAGAATTAGTCACAGAAGGACGACAAAAATGTTGGAAACTAGAAAGTGGAATCAATAGAAGAGAAATTACTAAAAGGAAAAAAATCCAAACTTCAGTAGGTATGATGTAGATACAAGAAAAAATCAGTAGGAAAACAGGTGTCTTCCTAAAAGGTTATCAGAAAGAAAGTAAGGTCATTCTATTCTTATTCACTTAAAAGATGAGAAAAATGAACATTATTTCCAGACTAATTTTCTAATTAGTATCTCTACGGAGGAGAAGTATATCAAAGGACAAAAAAAATAGGTTTATACGCAGCTAGCCCAACAGAATTGAAACAAGTAAGTATATTCAGTTCCTCAGCAACTGATTAAATTATCTCTGTGATCATTAAGTATGCCCAGCCCTGCTGTATCTAAGAATTGCTAATGTTATAAAAACAACAGTTCAAGGACTGTACTCTTCCTAGAAGATAGGCTAAGACAGCAAATAAGGTAACTTGATTTTTTTTTTAAACGTTTTATTCCTTCTTATCATTCAGGAGATTAATAGGGGAGGATTAATGGCAATAAGTGAGTTTGAAATTTCCATTGGAACTAATAAAGTTGAATAGCAAATTCAAAAATACTTCCCAAAACCAATGTAGACTGTCACCAGATTTAGCCACAGCAAGGCAGATTGCTCCTCACAAGGAACTTCTTAATTGAGTAGCATTCTCATTAAAACAGAAGTATTATTATCTCATAGACTATATAACACACAACGTATTTATTATCCTCATGATCTAATTCATCATATTTTGTATACATTAGAGGCTTGCTAATCATTCTTGGGGGCTTCCTACCTTTCCCCCAAAACAATGTTTTTGATTTTTAGAGATCGATACATGCTGATTTGCCACTTCTGCTACAGCTAAAATTAAATAACAGAAGGAATTATCCAGAGTGGCTGCATAATCATTATCACAACTCCCACATCTATTTTTGCCACTCATGTTTCAGAGATGCTTTAGGGAAAATAGTATCTCCACTGCATAAAATACAGGAGAGAAATGAAGAGGAGATGAGTTGCTGATGCCCCTTCCACTGAAATAATTCTCCCAATTTTTCAGGTGATCTAATGAAAACCCTAGTTGCTCATACTCTGTTTTGCTTGAAATAAATGTAATCACTCTTGAACAACAGGTAGCCTCAGCCCTTGTGGATAAGTTTTGTTTGCCCTACAGCAATGAGCAGCAACAAATATATTATTACTATTATTGTTATTTATTGTATTTGACAGGTTAATTTGATTAAAGAAATCTAAGTGGAGGAGGGAAAAGATCATAATCTATTAATGTAATAGCCTTACACATTTGTTCAATTTGCTCTATAGGGTCTCAGGGGCTCTTCAGTTAAGCCTCTTGTTTGCACAGTGGTTTTTTTGAAAATTAAATGAGGAAAAATCTGAATAATACTGTACAAAATACAATATGAAGCTCTGGAAAATCAGTAAGAACAGAAAACATCGTTGGAGAGAATCCAGGGGAAACATTCTTTAAGGATCTGGGCTGAAAGATAGTATTTGCATTTGGCACAAACACTTTTTTGCTACTGGGGCAATAAATTGATCAGGAACAGTGAGACATGGGAATCCCGGGTCAGGAAAAAAAGTTAAAAGAATTACCTGGAAACCCTTCCCTATTAGGGCAAAAGAAAAGCTAATAAACAAAAAAACCTCAACCAACAACAAAAAAGATCATACGCAGATTACAGTTGAAAAAAAAGAAAGAAATGGAAATAATGAATATGAAAACTGTGAAAAATATACTAATATTATCTGAAAGCAAAAAATATTGATAAATTACCAGATACATTTGTGCAGAAGTATCTTCTGGTCAGAGTTTGAGTTCTGACAGAATCTAGAACAGAACAAACGACACAAGTGTTATTTCGGCATGAAATGGGCATCCCTTCTAAAGTGAGATCTTACTGATCTGCCAACTAAGAAAATCTCAAAACCAAAAAATACTTGTTCTATAGTTTTTAATCAATGCTGACTATTGAACTTTTTACAAAACTAGTACTTTTGACATTAAGGCAGTAGCCTGTATCTATTTCCAGGGGAAAGGCTAGCCCAGTAGATAGTCACGAGCTATGTATCCTGAACTAAAAGAACACATGATATAAACTAATGACATCTTTTCTTACTTTAGTAATCACTGAGGGCAAGACAGGGACAGAACTTGAAAACTTCATAAAAATCACAGGAATCATCGTAACTGTGTGTCAGATCTCAAGATTCTTGTAGCTCTAATTGAACTCCCAGGACAATGTGAACGGAAGGAACACCACATGGACTGCTAGAGTGAAGCAATAAGACAAATCCAAGGCAACCATGTCCTTCTTTTAAAAAGACCCATCCCTCAATTTCTAAGTTCTGTGGAAATCAGAACTTCAAACATTAAACTATAATCTAGAATGGCACAAGAGGCTTGTGGCTAGGCACAGCAAAAGTTAAATAGCTCAGTAGCAGTAACAAAGTTATTATTCGTTCATATTCAAAGCTTTGATTTAGATTATCGCTTCACAATACATGTTTTTGCTAGCATATTCTTTTATTCCAACCATAATTTTAGTGACTGCACACATCTAATTAAAGCTACAGGTGGTCATGAGTTTTATAGCTAGTCTGGTGAACAATTAAATTCAAGTAGCTACACACATTCTGTTTAAAATACTTCACGAAGCCTACTGATACCGTGCTGTCAGCCACAGCAAAACTTTCCGACTATTAAAACTGAAGCCTCAATACACATGATTTTTTTATTTGCACCATCAAAATAGATGTGAAGATTTATAGAATTCATTTAATAATAGACATTCATCATTTATATCTCCCCCATAATCAGTGTGATGCAGTGTTTGGATAGGTTTTGTTATTTTGTAAAAAGGTGAACATTTCTATAAGGAATTTTAGTTCTTGGACCTCACAGATTAATAGATGTTACTTCAGTCTGTCGTGTATATACGTTTACCAGCACACGTAATGTGTATTTGTGTGAGGATTTTCTCATGGATATCAGAACATCAGTGCAGGATGAAAAGATAACGTACTGATGGGTGTGGATATTTCCGGGATTTTGACTGAGCCATAAGCTGGTCGCTTGCATTTCTAGATCAGTGTTTGATGACACCAGCACATTATAAAAAACAACAAACCCATGCTTGATCTTTACAGGTGCTGTGAAATTCGTTTCCTCACATTGTGAGGTGAGGAGCTAAACTAGAAAGACAGACAAACCAACAATTAAACATAAGTCTCTTGACAGTAAGGAAACGCTTCAGAATGCCCACAGCTCTTGCTAAACCAAATCAGGTGGACAGGCTGCTGATGTTTTACATGTCACGTCTAAAACTGCTGAGAGCACTTTTCATTTGAAACAGCGCTCACAGCAGAGGCAGAGCCAAGCAGATATTCGCATTCCCGGTGTTATCGACCCGGCCGCCTTTGTTAAAGGGAACACAGAGGCCGATCCCGCCTAAGAATGCACTACTCGGACAGAAGAAGGAAAATATTTAGGGATACACTGGCTTCAAAAGCCATATCTTTCGTTATCTGACAACTCAAAAGGCCAGAAAGCCTGATTAACTGGATGAGCAGGTATTCCCCAAACTGCTACAGAATGTTGGGAATACAGAGCACGAAAGTGATACACAGTTATGGATGTTCTCCATCAGGAGAAATGTTATTCAGGCAGAAAACCTCCCGGAGCTGTTCTGTGCATTCATGAAACAGCCATCCCAGGATTAGCATCACATAACTAAAAAAATCAGCATCATATCCTTCTTTCTTTCTCTTAAATGGTGTCAGGCTCTTGCTCCAAGATTTGATAAAAAATTAACGTTTCTACCAAAACCAGTCAGTAGAGTAATATACTTCATTCATCCAATCCACTGCACAATCTGTAGCCAAAATCTAGAATACACATTTAGTATCACGTACCAAATTATTCAGTTCAACAGTGTTAAATGGAAACATTAACACACTAATGTACAAGATAATTGCACCAATACTGAAAGAAGGGGAGAAAAACTCCTGGAATGCTTTTCCCTTCCCTTCCCCTCCGCTCCCTCCAAAAAACCCTCATAAAAGTTGCCATTTTGGTTCCATGGGGATTTAACATCTCTAGTTTTCTCCTTTAAAGCCAGAGAAGGATGCTACCAGCAATTAGGAGTGGAAAAATCAATCAGTAATAGCCCAATAAAGAAGGCTTTAGCTGCAAGACATGCCAACTTCACCTACTTTGCAAGTAATACCGCTGGAAGAAAACACATCTATGGGCTTTGACAGTTTTTGACAGCCCGTTTAACTGCCAGAAAGTTCAGGGCCCAGCATGATCTATAATGGATACAGTGAACAGTTCATAACTAAATCAAATTTATTCAGCAGCTACGCTTGCTCTGTTACTTATACTTATGGTAATTATTTCTATGCTTTTTTCCCCACAATCTTGCTACACTAATGCAGTATGTAAAATCCATATCTGGGAATCTATCAGAAACGAGGACCACTGAATAAAGCTTTTGATAGCCTAGGACATCCTAAAGATTGTTGTTGTGAAGTGGGTGGTAACTGGGCAAGGAAGTTAAGCATTGATGACAGGTTGTCTATACACGCTTGCAGCAAGAGAAGGCGGTCAGCTTTAAATTACCTTTTACTTTCACAATACTTCAGGTGTGGAACATCTGTGATTCAGATGCAGTTCCAAAGTGTAGTACACTGTGTTTAAGATGGGTGTGTAAAATTTGGAACATATTTTTCAGTGTCAGTTAAGAAGTTTCACATCATCAGGATCTTGCTTACTGCGAACTGCGTTGAGGACTGTAAGACTTACCTATGTAGATCAGGTTGAGTACTGAAGTCGCCCCAGATAAGAATGTAGCTTCCATTGCCATCCAAACAGATCACATAACACTGGAATACAAGATCACAATCTACTCTCAGAGATTAGTCCCAGAATAGCAAAAATCTCTTCTAACTCCTCAGCTGCCAGTGATCCTCCTTTAAGCTCATGCAAAAGAAGTGTAAATGTTTTGGGAACATCATGCAAAGATCACAGATAGAATGAGAGATTCACATTCCAGGATGCTCTGGCTGTAGCCCAGAGGGACAATCAGAGTTTGAGTTTCCATTTGTGCTCACAGATAAAATTTTATCTGAACACTTTGAAGAGTAAGCAAACCACATATCTATTAAAAAAAAAAAAAAAAAGATTTCTAAGACTACACAAATTAGGCCCTTTGGTTCTCAGGAGGAATAGCATATCTGTGAATAAACATGTATGTTTGCTGGAAAAATGCAGATTTCTAACTTGCTGGAATTCTATCCACATCTAGAAACATTCATTTTTACAATATATTGCCATTTTTAAAAACTCTTAAGATATTTCCTGCATATCAGTAATAGGAGTTTCTATAAGAAAGCTGAATCTCCAAACTAGGAAGCATATAAAAAGCTATTTTTACATTTTCATTCATCAGAAATTACCTCACTTGACTGAAATAGTACTTAAAACATACCCTGAGATACTAATTGTTCTTGTATAATCACAGGACACTAAACTGATTAAGAGTGGCTATTATTTTACTACTTGTTAATGCTTCCTTAAGAGTCCAGAACAACTGGCAATAATAGAAAGGAGACTCATTTTACCGTGTAAGACTCTATTGATCATGATCAGATGCTTTAGTGAATCGGAACTTAGGGTACCTGAGACCATGTCAGAACTGAGGTGACCTTTATGAGCAAATCACTGTTAAATAAAATTCACCTGAAAAAAGGTCTAGTAGTGCTGCCTTTTCCATCTGTGGCACCTCCCCTTGTGCCCTTTTTTCACTAGCTGTATTCTGTGATGAGCAGGAACGGGCATTCTCAGCAAGGGCAGTCTGTGTGCATCTCTCTTGCTACATTTCAAAGGAAAAGAGCAGCTTCCAGGACAGCTGCTAGGCAGTTCCAGGCTACTTTTTTGCTACAGCCTGGCAAATTGTGTTTGAATGGTAGACGAAAAATGGCCCAGTATTCAGGCTCTCATGAAGCACAAGTGTCCTCACAGTAGCCCAGTGTTTTCCCTGACATTGAACCTGGAAAAAACTAATCTCAAAGAATAAATTTATCCACAAACTTCCACATGATATAGTGTGTCCTGGTTTCTTACTTGTTAGAGGAAAACACATGGATATCAGGACACAGCACATTCGAGGACATCCTTTTGTGCACTGTGATATCAACTAGCACAAATACTGCACCCGTGCTCTGTCAGGTACCTACAGCTGTGAGATGGTGTTCACACCCCTGAGCCACACCAGACTGAGCTGCCAGGGATCCAGCCTTACCATAGACAAACTCACAAGAGCAGTAATTCTTTCTTAGGATACCAGGGCAGAATTTTCTAAGTTTTTGAACAACTTGCTGCTATAGTTTTAATTTCTGCTGCTGAAATTGGCTAGGAGCACACTGCAAAACACAGGAATTTTCTTTATTTGAAGAGGAACAAGTCGTCCCAGAAGTCATTTCCAGGCACACCAGGGACAAAAAAGGTGACTGGGAACAGCTGTTGCAGATTTACCAAGGGAAAGTTTTGCCTGATAAACCTGACTGCCTTCTACAATAAAATAACTGGTTACATGGGCATGGAGCAGCAGGCTTTTGGGAGGGTCTCCCACAGCATCATTATAGCCAAACTGGTGAGGTATGGACTGAACAAGTGAGCTTAAAAGGTGGCTGCACCACAGGACTCAAAGGTCAATGGTTCAAAGTCTAACTGAAAGGTGATTACAAGCTATACCAGCTTCAATACTGATTAATATCTTCATCGATGGCTTGGACCTTGATAATAGGATGGACTGCACCTTCATCAAGTTTATAGACAACATCAAATGCGAGAGACCAGTTCATGCACTGGAGGTCAGGGCTGCCATTCAGAGAGACCTCAACAAGGTATAGGAATGGGCCAACAAGAACCTCGTGAAATTCAGCAGGGACAAATACAAGTTCTGCGCCTGGGACAGAGTAAGACCATGAAACAGGCTAGAAGATACTGGTGGAAAGCAAACTCACCATCAGTCAGCAATGGCAACGCTTCTTTGCGACGGTGAGGGCTAAAGGCGAACAGGGCTGCGTTAGCAAGAGCACAGCTAGCAGGCTGATGGAAGTGAACCCTGCTTTAAACTTGGAGGCAGCCCCTCAAACATTGCATCCAGTTTTGGGCCTTTCAGCATTAAAGTGATGTAGATAAACTGGAGAGAGGACAGTGAGGGGTCACTAAAACAGTAAGTGACTGAACCACATGATTTATGAGGAGAGGCTGAGGGACCGGGTTTGTTCAGCCTCCAGAAGATAAGGTTTGGGAGAGGAATTCAATTGTCATCATCAAATATCTAAAGGGCAGTTACATGGAAGACAGAGCCACTCTTCTCAGAGGTACACAGTGACAGGACAAGAAGCAATGGCGACAAATTGCAGCAGGAGAAATTGTGACTGGATGGGGGGGATGTCCTGCTCTGCCATTTCAAACTAAATTCTGTTATCCAGAGATCTCTGACACATTTCCTGTCCTTCAAAGGCCACCGTGCTACACAAGGCTGTTTAGCAAGCTCATTTCTGTATTCTTCTCTATCATAGGGTCACAAACCAGAGTTTTGATGCACACGTTCTTGGAATTATGCCGCTAAAAAAGTCAGTGGTGTCATATACTAATTTCTTAGTACTCACTTACTGCCAAATCCTTGAGGTTGCTATCAGGCAAAGTCCCATAAATCCCTGGAGAAAGCAGAGCATACTTCAGTGCTACTACTTCATTGTGATTTATCTGAACAGAAACTGCATGTGAGCTAACTGAAACTACATTAGGGCTGCGGGGGGCAAAGTCTGGAAGCTCCTAATCACTATTTGTTCAGTTCTTACATAGTCCTCTCTTTGGAGTTGCAGGTATGGTGCCTGAATAAAGTCTAAGTAAAGCTGACAATGGACTTCACCAATTGACTACAACTGATTTATTACACTAAACTGTTGGTGGATGACTTGGAGCCTGAGGTTACATATCCCAGTATTTCAATAGTCTTACCCCACTATAGTAAAATCAGCACTTTTTCTTTTTTTTTCTAGGCAGCAACGTTAATTCTCTTCTTAAATACAGAAAGGATAGTTCAAAATCAGTGGAACAATTAAGAATGAAGGGCTGTAACGACTTTGTTTCTCCAGTTATGTCATTTCCATTAGCTAGGAGACTGCAAGGCTATTTCATGTAGGTTTCATGGCACTAATGGAGAAAGTAGATGTTAATAGCTAATATTTGTTTCTTATGAATTACGCTTCTAGGGCTTAATGGCTCATGTTTCCTTGGCAACAAACGTATCATGTGCTTTTTAATAAGGTTTGCATATGAGCTGTGCACAGGACCATGCCAGAGATCCCAGCTGACAAGGTTTCTAAACATTATGAATTCAGAAGAGTGGATATACTCCTTGACAAAGTGAGGACCACACTGGTGATCTGGCAGAAAAGCGAGAGCCTTCGCTAGTCTTTATAAAATTGCTCAGTCTCCTGCTTTTAATATCTGTAAGGTTCACACTGCACATAAGTCGGTGATCAGTCCTTATTCAAGCAAAAGACAATGTTGTGGAACTATCCTTACTTATTTTACATCAGTATAATTTCCTTAACTTCCTGGTTATCCACCTAAATCTAAATATTCTACAATGGAAAAAAGCAGGATGATATTTCAGGAATTAAATTTGGCCAGTAAGGCTGCACTTTGGTTTATCCTGAAGAAATCCTGGAGAAAAAACAAGCTGTTTATTTTGTTTCATATTTTTCCACAGAACAACTTGTTATAGGAAATAGACTGCAGTCTTTCTCAGAACTTTAAAGTGCTTTGTGAAATGTTCTAAAGATCACAAGAGGGTATCCCACATCCACAGAAAGCAAATGTTAAACTACATAAACCATACTGACGAAAAACAGACTTCTGATGAATATGCACAGGCACAACTAACTCTCACGTCTGAAGTCAGCAGAGATCATCCAAGTGTCACCCTTACATGCCTCTAACATTCTGTTTCACAACAAATATAAAAGCTCAATGTACCAGTCTGAAAAGAAAAAAATAACTTGGAGTTTGTCCGAAAATTAAGGTTATTGGTGAAATTTTGAAGGATCCAATAATGCTATTTTGAGGCTGTAATTTGTACATTTTTGCAGTTTTCCTCATCATAAAAGAAATAATCTTATGTTATGGATTTCTTACTAAAATTTTCCAAAGCCTTCTTGTGTATTAAATACTGGAAAAGGTAGTCACCTCTTAGTTCTAAAAAGCAGAGTCCTCTACTCCAATATATAAGCAACTACTGATTTCTCTTTCTATTCCACGATTAGCTTCAAACCTACTTTGCAGTCTACCAATCCTGGCAGAGAGAAGAAAACTCATGTTTTTGGGCTTTCCAACCCCAGTGAGGCTTGAACCAGAATAGTTTTAGTGATGGGGGATGGAGGCTGTTGGTTGCAAAAGGATGTGATTGCTTACCTCTTTAACAGGCACTGGCCAGAAACACTCACTGCACGTACTGTTTACAAAATACTGATAAACCAATTACTTCATTGATTGGGCAATGACTTTATATCTTTCATCTTAAATCAAATGAAAGTGACAGGCAGAGAATTCAACTTTATTATCGTATACAATCCAGTGTCTTCTGATTTTGTTATGCATTCCAGAAAAGCCTCATTCTACAAACAGTTCATGCAGATGTTCACACCAAGCTTTGGTTTTCACACAGCACTCTTTGTCCACCACACAAAATGAAGTGGGTTTTTTGGGGGTGTTTTGTGGTGGTTTTTTTAATCAAGAGGATGTGTCAATGTCCCTCTGTGGAACAAGGCATACATATGGAAAGAAAGAAGCAAAAAGAACTGTCTGCCTCCCCAGGAAACTAAACTTGCAATCATAAGACAGAAAAACCAGCAAACAAACCTTGTGCCAGGACTGATCTTCAGCACAGAATGAAGGTGGGAAATGATGTTGAAAAGGTCATGGTTTTTCAGGGATTTTTTTGTCCTCTCCCTGGAAATAAGTAATTAATTAACACTACATAAATCTTGGCTGACTCCAATCCTCATAACACTATAAAAACAGTAACAGGCAAAAGGTGGTGGAACACTGAACTTTTAACACAAAGTACCAGATAATTAACTTGCTTCTATTCTTAGACTGTCATTCACACAGTATCTGATGCAACTACTAAAGAGTACAATCAAGTGATCCATAAGCACCTTAAAACATTTATGGATGAGTAATCCACACGGAGCTCAAAATTAAGGGAGGCTACTGAGAACCGTACCCCGTTTTGACATCCCTTGGCAGCAGTACCATAAATAAGAGGAAAGTGATCTCTATAGAATTACAGCTAGCTTCTACACCCTACATCTTCACTAATAGCTTCAGACACACAACAAGACCGATTAAGTAAGGTGAAGTTAAGTATGATTTAAGTCACCTTAACACTGCTGTGCTACTCAGTCTACTTGTGGAGTCAGAGACAGAAGAGAGAAACCAGTGGGAGCTAATGATCTGCTTCACAGTGACATAAGAGTCAAGCTTATTCTACAGGTGTTGGAAAGCAGCACTTTTCCTACAGAAAGCAACCAGATTAAATTTTCAATGCTAAGAGATGCTCAGAAATCTACAACATGAGATACAAATTTGTCATCAGTTTTTATGAATCCAGTCACAGACAACTGTGGTGCAATAATTTTGTATTCGTGTTCTTCATCTGCTAGGAAACTGGTTCTAAAATTTGTTGCCAATTTACAATTTGGATCACATCTAACAACACAGCATCACAACATTCCTATATTTACAATCCCAGAAGATGAAAGACATATGAAAACATCATTTCCTTGGGATATGGCACTGTCCAAAGTCACAGCGACATCGCATAAGAGGCAATTGAGGCCATTCTAAGTAGATTCCTAACGAAAATTAAAAGTTGTCAATTGACTAAATACTAAACTATTAATAACTTTCTGAGAAAACTATTCGAAGCAGCACGAGCACATGTGTCTGTTAAGAATGACACTAAGTAGCTCCACTTCAGTTCAAAGGTAGTAAAAAGAAATTAAAGCCCGTAGTGGACAGAGCTACACGTGTGAGTTTGTGAGTTACGGTTTGCCAAGGCTCTAGATGGTATGTAAACCATAAAGATAGCGACAGCCAAAACGCTCTGGGAATGAAAGCACGCACATCAGCAGTGGAATGTGCTCCTGCACGGTCATTCAGAGAAAAGCACTTCTTCTGCCTTTATTTGCATATATATGATGGACTGACAGCCCGTTGTTGGGTTTTTTTAGGGTTTTTTTTAAGAAGAAAATCCTTTTTATTAAATGACTGTCAGTAGCAGCTTCAGCTATTTCTGCTCCTGCAAATGAAGTAACAACACAAGGAAAACAATAAAAGCCTAAGTTTTTGCCTCTGGGCACATCCAGCCCAGTTAATCCTAGTCAAAGGTAGCTTCTGATGGCTGCTAAGATAAACAGTAGTCATTTGTCCATACACGTTATTAATCTCGGACAATGACTGTGGTGTTCCTACCGTTCGCAGAATCGTTGTCCCATATTCCCAACACTCAGCAGAATGTACGCTGCCGAGAAGCACAGAAACACACACACAGGATCAATTTACTTATAAAACATACAGTGTCATCAACGGAAGATTCCTTGAACTATGCAAATCCAAAGTTTATACTTCCTACCATTCCTGTCATTTTAAAAATGTTAAACCCCTAAAATCCGTTCCTGTGCTTTGGTTTCTGAACATGGTTGCAATTCCCTGCCTTAAACCAAAGAGCACTTGGCGTGGTTACTGTATAATTAAGTTAAACACCCAAGCGACACAGCACCTTATCGAGTGCAGGTATTTCAAGAAGCTTAACAATAACATAAAATTCAAAAGCTGATGTGTTCCACAGAGTGAGTTATTGAAGGCCAAGATGGGGAGCGTGTCAAGCTTTCACGTGAACATCTGAAGATACCTATCTCAGTGCAAATGATCCCAAAGGGCACGGAATTGCATAGATTGCAGGTAGGTAGGGGCAAGGTGCTCTGACATTATGTCCTTTTGATAAAGGCAATGTACTAACTATTGTTTATTTACACAAATACATAGATATATTTAACAAATATATGTTAAAAATGAATAAATATAGCAAAGTATGTTATCTTCATATAGGATTAGACTATACACAAAAATTTATATAGTTTGTATAAATTCCTCTAAAATTATTCCTTTAACTAGTCCATCTAGTCTGATATATAAGCTTAAAAATCTTACATATACTTTATCATTTACTTTATATACAAATTTACAATTTATATCTAATATAAGCACGTTATATTTATTTGTAATGCCACTGTATCAAGTCCAAAGGTGGTCTGATACTGTTACTTGTAACAATCGTGTCATAAATAACAGTAACACAGAACAAAACCTATTTATTCTCTGCAAATATTACAGCTTGGAGTGTGTTTTTTTATTTTTACACTTTTATTACAAAACCTAACAAAAATAATAAATAACGAAAGGACAGAGCAAACATTCTGTGTTGTCCTTTCAACAAATCAATGGATTTGCAGGAAAGAATGAGAAGAATCACTCATTAAAGAGAGGAAGGCAGGCTGGAAAGCACCATTAGTTGGGCTACAGGTACCCGTCTCTAGAAACAAGTTTATCCCAAAATTCTCTAATCAGACACTTCAAGGTGCTCAAAGATGAGGGTGATGCCAACAAGAAAAACAGAAGGCACTATTTGTTCAGTTCCTTCTCAGCCACCTGTAGAGGTGTCTGTCATTTCACTAAATGGCAAATTAGCACTGATTACAGCAGCGTTGGCTGCCTCCAACAGCGAGGCTGAGGGAGCAGAGGCAAAGACCCTGATGTACTGTAGCATAATTTTTCATAATTCATAAATATCTGGGGTTTAAATTAACAAGACTTTGGATCTCTGAGTACAGTACAAAGTGAATACTGTGAGAACGAAGCTCTCCAGTAGATGGAAGCATCAGGCAGCAAAAGCTGAGCTCACACAGCTCATAGGATTGTCTATCCTGCAGCATCGCGTGCTGCCTCCCCTACTACACACAGAATTTTACCATGTAGATACCCAAACGGTTGACACTGGTGGAAAACAAATCTTTAATTGTTTATCAGTATGAGATCTCTGGTATTGCTATACCATAGTATACCATTTTTAAAAAAATATTTACTAAAACCTGATGTCGGTGAAAGACAAGAGGCAGGTAGCTGGAATATGAATCGTGAACTTGACTGCTGGTTACCAAAAAACCCACAAGCTCTACCAACCTTTTCCCGTACCTCCCTGACCGTTAAACACAGTGCAGCTTCTTGCTTCCTTTCTCGAATTTTACCAATAAATGTGATCCAAATGTAAATGTTTAAAATGTACTTAAACACAATAAACCCTGGTTGCCAGGCATAGTGCTGGAATAAAACAAGCCCAAGTTCAAGGGTCATTGTGAAGCTCAGTTAACAGGAAAAGTAAGAAAAGTGGTCATTAACCCGTACTAGTAACTGCAAGGCTGTTCCAGTCCATCAGAGCCCAGGGAAGTCACAAGACTACTGACCCATACTTCACAGCGATGCAAGTCCCTTAGTTCAAAATGAACAAAGCGACCTGATTTGCAGACACCACCATTGCATGCTGATTAACTGCACACGGTTATCAAGTTCGAATTCAAGAGTTTACACACAGGTCTGAAGCACAGGCCAGAAATTATTCAATTCTCTCACCTGACTGGGAGGAACCCCTCGACACTGACTGCCTTTGCACCTCCTTTAGCTGTTCTGTCTCGTCTCCATCTGGTCTCTTACAACCATTGTTTCCTGCAGCCCTACTTAGTTACAGATGTGAAACACAATTTTCTTTTATGGTTACTTTGGCACGAAGGCTGAGATTACTTTGTGCAGTACATTGAACAAATAAACAGTTATGCTAATAGTAATTTTAAAGTATAAGGAAGGGAATCCAAGATTTAATAAAATGATTTTACTACTTCACTCTAAATATAAAAAACCCCAAGTCTAGAAATTCTGCTCTCTTCCCAACTCTTCACTCATTTCTGCCAAAACTGAGATGCTACCCCAATTCCAGTCTCCTCCCAACACTTCAGGAGCCCTGGATTTCAATCAGTATTTCAGGAATTGCAAAATTCCTCAGTTCTCGGATATCTGGCCGGCCACCAGCACGCTTCATAGCTTCTTTGACAGCATTCTTGTTTTCAGCTCCACAGGAATTGTACGGTTTTTCACTCTAATTATGATTTTCAACTTGAGGATCATCACACACAGGGGGCTCAGAGAAGGGCTCATTTCATGGTTAACTAACGGCAAGTTTGCAACTACAGTTTCTAGTGAACTCTAGAGCATCGGCATGGGTACTGAAGTGAAGACTCCATTTGATATGTGGGGATAGTCACTCTCACACATGCATATTTTGCATAATTTGTCTAAAATACCTTAGATATATAATTCACTCAAACTGCAGAAAGCCTAGAAATGCCACTTTCATAAAAGCTTATTCATCCATAGAGCAATTACATGTATGTTTACATAAATACACAGCACTCTGCCAGAGCTACTGATCCGCACGTCACAGACACGGACTTATTGGACACACAATTAACATTCCCACATCCTTACACAAATAATGACCAACCTCACACACATGCTTACACGGTGTTCTATGCACTCAACAAAGGCTGACAAACTTGCTCTTGCACACACTTCTCGGTCCTTAATAGCTGCTTCCTACTTTTTATTTAACTTCTGCTTCACCTTTTGCATTGGACACTTCTTGGAACTCCTGGAATTATTAAAACAAGACAGGTATATTTCAGCAAGGCTGAAATAGAAATTGGGAAAGGCAGTGGAAAACAAATCACAGACACACACTCAGCTTGGTGCAGATGCAGCAACTGTTACTGTATTTGTGACATCTGCTGGGATAACATCTGGGCTGGGCTATTCATCACAGAAACAAAAGGAGCCAAACAGGAAAAATCAAACAGCAATAGAAGGCAGGAACCCATCTTACACAGAAGCACGAGGAAAATGTAGCTTTTCCCCAGTTTATTTTGGCTTGATGTTCATGACAGCATTCAACAGTAGAAACAGGTGAGCAAGATGACGCAGACCAACGGAAAGCAGCCCAAATGGAGCACGTCATAGCAGAGAAAGAAATGGGGTCTCTGAATCACAGGCAGCCCTCCCTGGAACGTGAAAATATAGATAAAAGTCTCTTCTTTTTTTCCCATTAATGGGAACGTTTCCTGGCACTGGTCAGATGACAGGCCCTTTTTTTCCCAGCTACCTCGGCCAACTCAGTAACCATGGCAACTGTCTCCAGTGCAATGACATCATATGGTTTCCTAGGCAACTGTTCCCAGTGCAATGACATCATGTGGTCACCATGGCAATGCTCCATGAGACCAGGAAGAAAGTACTTTAAGAGGGAAGATAGGTCACAGAGGACAAAAGAGGACTCAGGGAAGAGCAGGATAAAAGATAATGGAGGTAAAAATATGAGCCTTGTGAGAAGGAGAGACACAAGGGCAAAGAACAGATGGACAGGTAGGAGGCTGAAAAAAGTGGAGAAGGGATAAAAGAGAATTTTTGAGGAATTTAAACTACATTTTGTTAATATCTCTCTCTCTCTCTTAATTCCTTGATCTACTTTGATGTCACATTATTTAGGTCGGAGTTGCTGAACTACAGCATGCCTGGGGACATGAAGCTTAGGCACGGCTTAAATGCTGATCTAGTGAAGAGACTTTTGACAATCTGTAAGAAACTGTCAGAAATCTCCAAAGAGACACCACATGAAATCACACAAATAGAACACACTAGGTACTTTTTCTAATATATTTCCATTTGCTCAATGACAGATTACTGTGTGTCTCTGTCACAGCAATGCCAGCAACTGGATGTTACTGTCCTGCCTGTACATGCTCTTCCCCTGGCTTGAGAAGATTCCTTTGTCCTCTTCTTTCTGTTGTTTCTTATACTTGAAGACAGCAAGAACCTGTCCAAATGACAAATGAAAATGTGTTTTCCATTGATTGAAAGCTCCTTCAGACCCTCACCGAGATGGAGTTAAAGAGCATCTCTTCCTTCTTTTTAATTTTCTAGATCTTCCAACTCTATTATACTTTCAAATATTTGAATCTGCTGAAGGTAAATATCTTTTCTGAATTCAACTGGCTTTTAATTCCAGATAGTCTCAGCCAGTGGAGAATGTTACTGCCAGCTTCACGTTAAATGGCTATAAAACTCCTGGGAAAAAGCTTCTTGGCCATGAAAGCTGGCATTGTTGACACACAGTGTTTTACCAGCATACACAGCCTTGAGTGAAAGACAAAGTAACAAAAAGCAGAGCCTTTTGAGGGCAGCTTGCAGTCTAAAAGCTTAGGACAATGTTCTTGAGGAAGTTGCTTAGTCTGTCACACAGTATTTTTCTATCCAGCAAGGCATCTTCACGTATTCTCTAAGCAAAACCTTAATTTAGTTCAATTAGCACAATCATTCATTTCAGGAAGAGTTAATGTAGAATCAGATGCAGCAGCTGTGATTGTAAAATAGCAATTAAGCAACGCAATGTTGTAGGTGTGACATCTTCTACCAAATGGGACTCATTTTTTACAGTTGAGGCAGGATGAACCGCAGTTGGCCTATTCAGACCCAAATTTCAAATAACATGACATTTAGAGACCTGTCTAATTTGAGCATAGCAGATGCAACTTTTGTTTCAGGCTAACCCACAAAAAGCAGAATTTCAAAAGTCGAGGGGAGCAGAGCATCCATCAGTTCAGCTGCCTGTACGTTTCAGCAGAAAGGAAGGTAGTAGTTTTCTAGATGAAGGATTTCATACAGTTTGTGACAATGAAACACTTTTCTGCTACCAGATCTGGTGCAGATTGCTGCTGTTTTTCTGTTAGCAACAATGCATTTAAAATGCCAAGCACTTTCAAAATCTATAGAAAGACAGACAGGTATTAGGGTACGTAAAGTCTGACTCCTTCAGGGCGGTGCATTTCAAGAGGCAGCCTTACTGCAGTAAATCTCACAGGAGTTTCATTGCAAAACTCTGCAGTCATCAGGCTGGAAGTGCTCCAGGTGCTTAATCACACGCAGCAGAGTGAGAACAGAGAGAGAGAGAGAGAGAAGAAAAATCTCTCTGATAAGCAGCACTAGGAAGGATGTGGTGGCTGAGGGTGAGAAACAGGAAAAAGGGAGGAGGAGAGGAAAGGGAGAAAAAATACCTCACGCTGTTGACGAGCAGAAATGCAAACAGCAGAGAGAGAGACACAAAGCAAGGCCAGCATCAGTTCCCCAAAGCCATTCTTCAGTCCTCACACTTTCCCTCCTTAACTCAAGAGATAGGCACCGAACACCCAGCTGTGCACATCCCGCACAAGAACCAGGCTAAGCCGGGCATTCTCATACAGCCAAGAGGTCCCACCCACCAGTTCCACCTGCACGTAGCTACCGCAACGTCTTTCTTCAGGGAGACTGGGGGAGGAAGGAAATCTTGGCACGGTCAGCACAAAATGAAGGAAAAAGACTGCTACAGAAGAAAACCAGTGGGAAATAGGTAGCGGAGAGGATTTGTTGGGTCTGTGTCTGTTTTCAGGCTGAGCTGTGAGACTGAAACATCTGCATTAATGAAGCTATGTTTCAGGCTGCAGTCTTATTTCAAAAAAAATAGGAATTTTTAAGGACCAGTGGGAAAATAAAGGTGAATTGATAATGCCCTTCAGTTTGACTTCTGACAAATCCCTTTAATGAACAACGATACGTGCCAACATTAAGTCAAACGAAATGCTGAGAGTTGACTTAAAAGAAAGAAAGGGGAAAAACAACGAGTAACGACTAATGGCTAAGTAAAAAGAAGAAAAAAAAATCTAATTACTTCATTACCACAGAAAGTGCTATGCTTTACAATTGCACATACAGGTGCTTTGCATTCATTAAAAATAAGACAGATTCTGCTCTGATTAATACAAGACAGTAAAGCTCGCAGGTAATAGGAGAAAGGGTAAAATGCAGCTCACCAACAGGGACAAAGTAACATAGTGAGACAGCAACAAAACCTTGCAGACAGCTTTCCCAGATACTGTCAAATGCTTCAGCTCTCAGCCTAGTTTAACTCTAAAAAAGTAATTGATTTCAAAAAATACAAATGTTGAAATAACAGAAAGAAAGGACCCCAAAGTAAGATTTGGTTCTATTAAATAAGAAATAAATTGTAAGAGCAGAAAAGATTTATCACCAGGAGTCAGAATAATTGTTGAACAAAACATCTCCTGGGTATTCTTGACTTTGCATCAGCCCATCCACCTGCTAATTAGCACTAAGACATTACTGTGATTGCACTAGTGTAACAGGGCGAATAATTCATAACACCTTACCCAGCCATCCAGCACATTAGTGGCTCTTAATCAGTTCCTAACCCCAGGATTCCGCATAACTTTTATGGCTGAAGTAACAACATACATACACATAAAATGTATTTAGTAAAAATTTTAAGCAATTGTTTTAAAAGCAGCTAACACCAGGCTACTAAGCTCAGCTAAAGCTAAAAATAATAGTTCTGTCCACTCTTAGACTAGTCAAAAGTGACATATCATGGCACTAATGTTGTGTCAGGTCTCTCAACTGTTGAGTTTTTCATTCCCAGTAAAATGTCAATGGACTGTTTATTGTAAATTCCAAAACTCCTACACGTCTTCTGAGGACAACACAGTGCTTATAGGACAAATTATTTAATGACAGAATATTGAAGACGAAACTCTAACTTTACTTCCAGTACATTGGAGTTTATCGACAAAGATAATTTTACCAAAATGGCTGCTTTAGAATAATTGTTCATTCCAATCACAAGGTCGACTACGCTACATTATTCTAGAATAAATACCCTGGTAGATGTGTCATTAATTTCCAAGCATAGAAAAGTTATCTAAGTGTGGGCTGACTGCATTCACCATGCTGGTGAACCCGACGTCAATGACACAGTCCAGGAAAAGTCTCAGGTCCTAATGTATAGTTTCAAAATTCAAAGAAAACAGCAACAGTAAAGAAATTTCCCAGCAATTCACCCTCTGTGATCTATCTATATTAAATATTGATCATTAAAAATTAAATTAATTTCATAATCCATCTTATTACCTTTTTTTTTCTTTGCATCTCCCTTTGGATGAGAACAACTTGAGTTTCTCTCAGTTTTATAACTCACTTACTAAATCCTTTACCTTGTCAGACTCGGCATAATAACGTAATATTTAGTTTGGGGTGGGGGTGGTGGAAAGAAGCTTTTACAAATTAAGAGAAGATTAAAACAATGATTTCTTAATTCAGTTTTGTGGAATCTTCAATTATTTTTTTAAACCATTGAACACTGAAACGAAAGAAGGTCCAGACAGGACAAGCAAGCCACCTAACAGATGATTGGAAGGATGAGAAATATTTAATGGAAAGAACTATTTCCACCGTTGGGATTTTAACTTTTCCTCTTCAGTAAAATGATGTTCAGCTGCCAAAGGTGAACAAACAGAACCTTCAAGATGAAATTTAGATGAGCAGTATATGGAACTCGCACCTTTTTTTCTTAGCAATATCAAACATTAAGTCAAAACACAGCTCATAATGTACCAATAGGTAGCAATAGGTAGCAATATTAAAATTCTATCAAGAAATCGTATAATTTGCTGATAAAGTGTTTTCCCACCTGATATTTTCCAAATCAGCCCTATCATCAATTACTAGAAATTTTAAATGCAAGCTTTTATAGATTGCCTTCCATCCTAGTGGCTCATAACAACTTGCAACATGAGATATTCCCAAAGTTGAAGTACTACCTATTTTTTACCATTAAACAATTTGAAACATCTGTAATTAATGATGTTCATTGCAATGTTTCATAATTTGCAATGTACAAAAATGAACATTACTAACACAGAAAAAGAGAAACGGGGAGACGATCTCAAAGCAAGGAAGTCTCAGCTGTGAAAACCAGGAGAATGAATCAGCAGTAGTACCAAAACATTCTCGTCTGTTAACAATGTCAGACTCTGATGGTACTGATGACAGCAAACATCTCAACTTGCCAATCCTTCCATACCACTTTACAGCTCAGAGAGGCTTAGCAGGACTTGTTTAGAAGAGGCAAACAGCAGTCCTTACAAAGCTTGAGGTGGAACAAGCGATGTTCCTGCCCTTTAAGGACATGCTGGAATCTCGACAGAAAGGCACTGACTCAACGTAGTGCCCAGCCAAGAGACTCTTGGAGAGAGGAGCACCATTCCCTGCCAAAGGCAGCTTGGGCCTTCTGCTCCCTTCTCCGAATCTGGGATACAGAGACAGGAACCAGGAACGGAGATGGCTGCTCCAGTACGGCTCTGGTTGCCACGGAGACAGGAAGCCACTGCAGATGGTCCCCAGCCAGGCTGGACTGTCCCCACATGGCGCACACGCCTCCACAGCACACACAAAGAATGTTTTTTCTCGGTGTGGTTTTAAAGTCCTGGCACCCTCAATTCTCAGGCACCCCTGGGCAGATATCTCTCTCTATTGAAGCAACAAGGATGGCACTGCAATCAGAAATAACCACCTGGGATTTGCCGTTTGTTTTTTCTGTGATTTCAAACAAAGTAAACAGGGGACAAACACAAGTTTCTCATTGCAGAGAGAGAACATTCTCCATCTTACTCAGCAGGGAAACCGGTTTCTCAATGACTATGTTACTATACACACCTAACTAGTCTCTGCCTTCTGCAAGGGTCAGACACTTTTTGTGATGCTGAGGACACAGCAACAGTCAGAAAGCCTGTCAGCAAAACGCTTTTTCTTGCCAACCCCCTGCAATTCCTGCTTCCTTCCAATGTATGCATTACGTGCTTGGGAAAGAAATCAAAGCTTTACCGCGATCCTTCCTCTTTCAGTAGCCTCTGCTTGAGAAAGCTCTGAATAAAGGTAATTCCTCAGATGTTCAGACAAGGATGCAGTTCTCCAAATGCCACAGATTTTATATATAAATATATAAACTATAAACAAATGTAACTGGGTTTCAAGCACAACATCACTGTAAGTCATGTGGACAGCGTGTTTTGATCTGTTTCTTCCCTTACACGTATTGTTATACCAGATAATTCTTCAGAGATGGAAGAGTTCAACTACTAATAGTTGAAATCCTAAAGTGGAATCGATCACATTATCAAATTATGTGAAAATAGCTCATACTAATTTAAGTACACAATAGCACATAAGTGATTTCTCAACGATTACCTCTGCAAAAACGTATTCCTGCTGGAAGACTCACAGTGCTTTGCCCTAATGCACTCTGGGGTTTACAGACAAATACCTAATCAAATGGTATATAATTGATCTGGCTATAATGTTTGAGTTGGGACAGACTAAACTGATTTGTAATCATTAGTTAAAATCACTTAGACTAAAATATAAGACAGTATATAACACCGAAGATTCAGAAAAAATAAATATGCATGCTTGAATTATATAAATAATATAACTATATTTATAGTTATGTAAGATTAGATCACAACTAGCATATAGGAAGGAGTTACAATAAACATATTGAACCTTGTGATTAACAACAAAATGAAAAAGTACTCTGCAATATCCAAAAAGTTACACAGCTTGCTCACAAAGCTACATGCAGTCTTCTCTGTCTGCAGCTTACAACTGCAGAAAACCAAATTCTAGTGATAAAAAAGCATTTTGCTGACAATATCCAAAAAGTACTGATATCCACACTTACCCTAATTTTTTAAAGAGGCAGGAATACACACTTATGCTAAATTTTTAAAGAGGAAGGTATTGCTTTGTTATCACATATTCTCAATCCCCAAGCACCTTTATCCTGTAAGAATAGTGAAAAATCAGTATTTTTTCCTGTAATTTTATTCCTAAAAATTCTACCTGTTTCTCTCAAACAATCCTTGGTTCCTTTAATTCCACAACTCTTTTTTTTCTCAACTGATCCATATAGCTACTGTCCCATAAATTCTTCTCAATGCTCAAAGCTAGCTGTGATATAATGAAAAAATCTGAGAGCACATAACCCAAACGGGGAGTAATTGGGGAAAAGAACCAGAACACGTCATTAAAAATCACATATACAATATATATTTTTAATATTTAGGTATAAACAGTTCAAAAATGTGCCTATCCTAACTGTACCTTAATGCCAGCAAAGTATTGAGATTGAGTTTTCTCTGTTGATTGCAGTTATGGCAGAGAGACATACTGTACTAGATTGTTTCCTCCAACTTGAAAAATGTGTCATAATAACTGTGCTGTATGTTAGCTGTATTGCTTTCAGTATGCAGATTTCATATTTCTAGGAAACATTTAAGCATCTAATTAAACTATCTAAAAATAAATCTTAAATATTCATGAAAATGTAAAGCTAACAACTTATTCTGCATAATGACTGATGGAATTAATTTATACTGTGCTACCTTGAAATCAATCTGTACAAAATATTTGTACAAAACATTAAATAAATATCGCTGTGTACAAAATCTTCTTTGTAATTTTTCATAGTAGCCAAACAGTATTTTATTTTCACTTTATTAGCATGCAGTGAGTGCAATTAGCTAATCAGACTTTATTATTATTAGCTCATTGCGTATCAGCCTTAAAACTTCCCGATATTTTACACAAGTCCCATGGGGGATGAACTACCTGTTGCCAATTTCAAACAAAGGCAAAGCAGGTCATTAAAACTGAGAATTCACTGAATCAGTTAAAAACTGATAACACTGAACTCATTAGATAGCCAAAGAGACCAAGACACTATATGTAAGCAGGAGATGAAAAAGAGATTAAAAAGTAGGTATAGATATAAGCAAAATGTAGAATCCTACTTACCGAATGGTACTGATTTTTCAAATGGTATTTAACTTAAACCTGGAGTACAAAGGATCTGTATATTGGGAATGAAACTCCTGTGTGGATTTCATATTGTTCAGTAGAAGAAAGTGCATACTTCAGCTTTTCCTATAACTGAGCACCAATAGAACCTTTTTGACCTACTCAGCCACTTTGTACATGAAATTTGACACTTATTTAATCTTAATATTCTTTTTGCCTATAAAATTTGGTTCAAATAGACCAGTGGTTTCCTATGTAAACTCGCAGAGTATTAAATTGTAATAGTAGCATTGCATAAGCTTTGGGTTTTTAGGGGCTCAGTAATCTCTATTTGATGTTTTTAAGCTATCAACGACAGAAAAAAAGGTTTCTACGTACTGAGAAGTGGAATCTGATAGGACAGCTTTCTTCAAAAAATTCCTTAAGGATCTCCACAGTGACAAAATATATGCAGATTAACAGAACTTTATTTCAAAATATTAGAAACATAAAACTATGTTGTCTGCTGCCCAAGCATACAGTGACCTGCTGCAGCAACTGGGTGACACTAATGATTAGCATCTTTTTCAATAGCCACAGAGAGCAAATATTTATCAAATTACCTTCTTCATGGCTTTTATTATGCTAGAGTAGAACAACAAATACATCTAAGTGCTCTGAGTTTTTAACTCAAGAACTGAAATCAATTCCAGTTTATTTCAAATGATGGTGGAATTGCAAGACAAGACAACACAGCTTATATTGCATTGCAGAAAATTGATTCTGACTTCATTTACATGAGTGACTCTTCACTAATTCAATCAAAATCCATCTATCTCCATCAATTCAAAGACCATTCAAGGTCTCAAGGAACTATAAGAAACATAATATACTGTATTTACTACTTTTACTTACCATTATTTAATATTCATATATAAATAACAGATTATTAGAGTGTTATATTTGTAAACCTTTACTGTCAATCCTTTAAGTTTTCAAAGACAAGTTTCCAAATTTACTTCCAAAACACTTCTAACACTAGGTTATATCTATGGAGATGTAGATTCTAAAAACTCAATCTAAAGCAACAAACAAAAGGCTGTTAATTTCAGCTCTGGAACAATTTTTGCTGAAAGTGAAAATGAAAATGCTTTAAAATTATTTTTTTAGGAGACTAAAGGAATGGCTATATAGTCCAAAAAAGATCATTTCTCCTGTAAACAACATTACAGATTTATGGCCAGAGTTTACTAAGTGTGCTGACTCAACTTTCTAACTGTAGAAAGTTAAATTATCAAAATATGATCAGAGATGAGGAGAAAAGAGATAATAGCTCATTCTACATTTTTGTTGTTCCTATTGCTATGTAATTGTTGACTCAAACATTTTTTCTCAAATGGTGTTATGTTTTTCTGTTTTTTTCTTCAAGAACAGTAACAGTGGAAGTCTAGTATTTTTCCATATATGCTTAATTAGCAGAAGACGACTATTACAGTAATAATAACCAGGAAGCTTGCATATTCTAAATCAGTTTATAGTCCTGAAACAGGATACATTCCTTGTCATTCATGTTTGACATTTTATCACTCCATAGAACAAAATACAGAATGAGATTACAAAAAGACTTTCAAAAGTTTTCCATGGTAGCGTCTGCTTTCACGGAAACCTTTTTGTGAATTTATCATATTCTCCTGAAGCTTCTTTGTCTTACCTGCTTCTGAAACATTATTATCTGAAATAGCTCTTTTCTGAAGGTATTTCACAATATTCCAGTACTTAATCTTGCTCTTTCGCACAAACAAAACAAACTTCTTTAACTTCTAAGGTCTCTTGCCTCCCGCAATGTTTCTGGAAATATTTTACACTTACCTATCATCTCCATGCTACAAAGACACAACCATAAAAATCAAATGAGGAACCTGAATAATCATACCTATAGATTATTTTCTTACAGACACAACGACGAGTGTTAACAACTATGAGGAAGAACAGTTACCTGGGACTAGTTTGGGAAAGGAATTGTATCAATAAAGTACTTGCTCGCTTCGGGGTATGCAGGTAAAGGTAGCTGGAAGCCTGGCTTACTTTATACTAACAGAAATCAGTGTCATTTTGTGACACTAATGAAAGACCTACCTGGCCTGACCTCAGTGTTTGGAATACATCTTCATTTATGTCAGAAATCATTAAGACTCAGAAACTAAACTATCTGCATCTATGTGGAACTTCAAGTACTTTGGGTTTGCTCAGAACAAGATCTAAACATCCTCTCATCAATTATGTGCATAATTAACTTCACACTCTTCAAAAAGTGCCACTGATTTCAATGAAAGTCTTCAACAAACCTAAACCATATCCAACAAGTTTTTTCATGACGTTGCACTGCTTTTTAGTTAATTTTTTTTGAACAGCTATGTTAAGTTTGTTGAAATATATGGCGTGGATAGAATTAAAAAACAAGAATTCAAAGCATTGTTCCTGTTTTCTCTCTGTCCTTGAACTCAAATTGGTTTGTTGAAGGATTTCAGGTTGGTCCCATACTGATAGAGAATATTTGATAATGTATATTTACATTGGTTTTCATCCTTGTGACTTTCATTATTATTCTTAAACCATTCTCATGTGTGACTGAAAATACAACCAGTCTTTCCATTTCCCTCAACCTGAAGTGTACTACCATAACTTTTTTATTCTAGATAGCTATCTAGCAGCCTATTGCAGCAGCTGAAAAAAGCCGAGGGAGTAGGTCAGGAATTACCCTCGTGCTCCTTTGGAAACACATTTGGCTCTAGAAGTCAGTTCATCCAACCTACATATTAAGGTCACAAGTGCGAGTATTAAGGATGGAAAACCACAAACAGAAGTTATGCAAAAAGGAAAAGCAACATGGAAAAACTATTTTCAAAACTATAGTTACACCTGAGTAGTCACTAGGAAAAACGGTCACTTACCAGAGCAACTGTGGGTCTTTGATGTGTGTTATCCACGGAGATCTCAATCTCATTACTCTTCTCCAGGTCTCTGCTTGCCTAAAAAGTCAGCGCTCTTCGGCGCTATCACGTACATAATAAGCCTCTTACCACCCACAGCCAAAGAAGTTCAGTTTCCCACAGCATTGGCGCATTTTGTTCTAGAGTGGGGTTCAAAAGTGTGCAAGTGTGTGTACTCCAAGAGGTGAATGCAATCCTTTGTGTAAAATCTGAACATGCTTGAGCAGATCAGGACGTAGACTGAAAGTATCTCTGTCCCTACAAAGACCATACTATTAATTTAAGGTAAGACTATGCCATAGCTTTTACACTCATGCAGTATCACATAAAATGCTGCTTTACTGTTAGCAGCTACCAGGTCGCTAAAAATTCATGGATACCCGTGTATCCTGCTAATAACATATCAACACCCTCAGAGTGACTTAAACCTTTCAACAAAGTTTGCTTGTGAAAGGCACGACAAAGTTCTGGTTTCTGGGTGAGAGTAAGGCTCAGGGGGACCCTCACATAACCCATGTAACGCTCACCATGTCAAGATCAGCCAGCACCTTATCACACCTGAAAGCCCCTGGGTGGGGGGAAAAGTCACTCCATTTTAAGTCTTTCCATTGGAATTACTCCTGCTTCAAAGAACGTTGTGAACTTCAACTAAGTTCTTTTCGTGAATACATCAGGCATCTTCAAACAATAAATTGGGTGTAGCCCAGGATTTTATTTATTTTAGAGACTGAGAGACAGAAGACGTGACTTGGGGGTCACCTAAGAGAAATACCAATTCCAAAATATCTGAATCCTATGGCTCAATGAACAATATTGTAATAAACAACACGTGCTATTCATATGCTTTTGTTTCCTCCAGATCGCTACTAGAATAAGGATTACAAAAAAGCACATAGCAATCCCAGGGCCCAGAAAATGAAAAAGCTTCTGATGTGGAAGCAAGAATATAAATTGCATCGGAGCATTTATTTTTCTGCCTCTATAGAACACTCTCTACTGACTCCTAGCACAAAGCAATCATAAAAACATGCTCTCTGTGCCACTGGATCATTCACTGACAATCCGAGAACACAGGAGAAGTATCTGCTCTGCTACTGAAAATGTAATATACTGCCATACCACTAGTGGCAGAAGCAGGTGAAAGAATTTGACTTAGAAGACTCCCTGAGACTCATTAGATGAGCAGTCATCAACTTAGGCAGAGCAACTTGTGTCTCTCAACACTTGGTTTATGAACCCCTAACAAGGACAGAAATGCTTTTTATGCCACAGAGCACCCAGAGCAATAAGACAATTTATATTTAATGAACTTCCTGAAAACAGTATAGATTATTTGAAGATTTAGCTAAATAATTCACCTTGTCCTCAGGGAAGCATCCACTTCTACAAAGCTAAAAGGCAGATCACACAAAATAAGGGTACACCTAAGTACAATCAGTCTTTCCACAGCTTTAATGAAGCCAGAATTACTTCTGGGATTGTGACCTTGTGCACACAGAGTTACTTGAATACAGCCAATTATTTCTCTCACCTGCCTTTAAATTCATCACTCTCAAAGGAACTCAATCATCACTCGGGTATACTGCCATTGTAGCTTGAATAATCTTAAATCCACAGGTGGCCTGGCACAAACACATGCCACCACTTGCAGGAAAACATAACTTGTCAGCTGTTCCTCATGATGAATTTCAACTCTTCCATGTTTCAGAGGAAGCTAGTCTAAAAACTTGAGAGAATCTTTTCCTGTTCACCAAATCATACTTTGCTGGGAGTAATTGATAATAAGCTGCCTACATTTGACAGTTCACTGGCAAACTTTATGCCATTTTGGTGAGGTTTATGTCAGGACATTCAATTAGGAAGCTCTTGCTATTCCTAATTGTTTGGCACAGTTCCTCTGAAGATGCTGGCACAAGGTGTAAAATTCTTAGAAGGCAGTTGCTACTTTCCAACCATGTCTACTTATGCTATTAGATCCTCATACCTGGTATAAAGCCAAGTTTTGAAGTGTCAACCACCTTCAGACAGAGCCAGCATATCAAGTCCAGTGAGCAACACCCCACAGTTAGCATTCTCCATTTTCCATCCCCTCCAGCACCATCCTGAGGGTCTCCACGTTTGTGAATTGTCAGAACGCCTTCAGTCAACTAGAGAGAATGTGTGACATGATGTGATTCATCAAGAGATGATGAAAGAACCACAACTTTTCACACAGCTTCCTAGTAGGCAATTATCTTCTGATCTGTTAATACTTATGGCTGTGACAGATTTATCCATTGAAATTTACACTGCTTGGGAGAAGGGAATTCACCCTTCCAGCAGCGTTGAATCAGTAAGCTATTTCAAAATAGAATTTCATACTTTATGATACCCAGCAAAATTTACCCAGATTAATGGCAATAAGCACAACCACCTGACTGGTGTAATTTATATTTCCTACCAAAAATTAGTGAAGCACTGAGGAACTGCACCATTCTACAGAATCCCTTTGGTCTTCACTTTGGATCTCATGCACCAGGTCAATAGCTAATCTTCAGCTGCCTACCCCAGAGATGTCAGAGACCTGCTGACTCACTTTGCAGACTACGTAATGCTCGCGGTTTTGTGACAAAGGATCTGCACAGGACAGTAACTAGGGTGAGAAAGGACTCCTTAGCTTTTGATTTAACAAAAAGACAGTGGTACCTCTGTAAACAGGAAGAAAATAAACATAGCAATTGCCAATAATGCTAATTATTAACCAGCCAGTGCGTTTCAATATAAAAAGGCACTCTTATTACCAAGTTTTACCTTGGCTCCACAGGGGCAGGTAAGTGGATCTAAGGGGAAAGAAAGGAAGAGAAGCTATAGGAATCTAGGAGACAGGTAAAGCCCAAATGGCCATTACAGGCCAGGTTTACTTGCAAAAAGGGGAACTGAAAAACAGAGACTTCTATACTGTTTGATGAAACAGGAGCAAATAAGGAAAAGCGACTTCCAGAATAGGCTCTGGAAGACGGCAGTAACTTACATTAAGTTGCCACTTCAAACTACTTTCGGAGGTCAAGCACCTCAAGAAATACAATAGCGCAGCAGCAAGGACCTGCATTTTCATCTTTTTCAGATGTTATATTAGTCTCAATTGTCGCCGACTTTACTGATGTAATGAAGCTACAACTACCTAGATGATAGAACACATACACATAAATCTGTCATTAAAAAAATCTAATCCTCCAGATATACAAAAATAACTTCACTGCTTTTAAGAAGTATGAGTAATTGTTGTGGGTATTCAGACCAGTAATATTTGTTGTACAAATGAAAGAAAAATAGATTTAGATAAATGAGAACTTACATGACCTTTGCGCTAGCTTAGGTGCCAGAAGCACTCTGGATACAGCAACACCTGACAGCTAACTTCTCTTGCTTCTGTAACGTGACATGACACAGAACCAATAAATACACACACACTGTCGGGAGGAAAAAAAAAAAGAAAAACAACAGCATAAGCTTGGGGACTAGGCTGAAGTTAGCTAAAATAGAGAAGCATTACTTAAGAACAAATGTTCTTCTGTTTGAAGCAGGGAAATACGAAATAAAGTCACTGGGTTTTTCATGTGTAAAGGTGATTTAGTGATAAGCGCTTCAGAAAAAAAAACCAAAAAAAAAACCACACAAATAATCCCAAACACATTTAGAAGGTATAGTGGGCAGAATCAAATTCAAGTCTCTACACTGGCATAACATGTAATGCTCTTTACATCTTTCCAGCTCCTGAGCAGAATTGCTTTACTACTGTTCTACCAAGCAAGTAAGTAAATTCAGCTTCGGAAACTCCACTTTGACACAGGTGAGTGGTGTATCACGTTCTAGATGGCTGTGGGTGGTTTTGGGTTTTGTGGCAGGTTTTTGTTTGGGGTTGTGTTTTTTGTTTTGGGGTTTTTTTTTCTTCTTTACAGGATACTGGTTTTGTTTTGGTTTTTTGTTTGTTGGGGGTTTTCTAGCATGTGAGGTAACTTATCATTAAACTCTTGATTACACATGTTTTAACCCATCGGTGACGTGTTAGGTAACTCAATCTCTGGTCTGAACAAAAGACAGGACAGCTTACATAGAGATAACATCCCCGAAGCAGCATTTTATTTTACTCATTTAATTCCAAAACACTTAATTTAGAAGTCTGGCATCTCAGTCATCCATCTTAACATGGGCCAATATCGACATAGTGTTGTCAGAATACACAGACAACTAAACAGCCAAAGAGTTTACAAAAAATAAATTCATGATTCTTCAAAACAACTGCAAAAGGTTACAAGTATCAAAACTCTTAGGTAGATGCACCGCATTAAAAGAAACTGTGCACGTAAGTTAGAGGCAAAAAAAAAAAAACAAATTGCTACTGAAACCTCACATTTCAAACAGTTTATTGTAAACTGATGAACAAGGTTGTCATTTCACATCAGCATAACTGTTTTCATTGACTGAAAAAAATTTGAGGTGGCTAATTTACTTTGCATGCACAAAATGTACTGCTTAACAGAACTGTCAGCTCATTTCAAATGGAAAAATTTTGAACTGGAATCTAATTATCTTCAATCACTTTCTATTATTCTTTCCCATATCTTCCAATCAACAGGCAAATTAAAAATGCCTCATTTACTACACATCTTTCTGCACTGCTCAAGTGCAACTAAGATAAATAGGGCCAATAAACCAATCAATCCATCAGTGTCCATGAAGACTCATCTCAAACTGCTTCTTGATAAAGAGGACAGCAGATCTGAACAGCTGTACAATACAGATATGCTTAGCACTAGATATTTAGTGTGACTGTGGCGAGGAAATATTGGTGACGATGGGGATGGTGAAGTGGACGAAAGAGGGATCGGAGGAAAGCTTTTTTTAATTATTCCCCTCTCCTGCTTCTTCGTCTTGCTGATCACTCGTCCACAGAGTGAGGTTATCTCGAAGTAACTGCATGATGAGAGTGGAGTCCTTGTAGGAATCCTCGTTTAGTGTGTCCAGCTCTGCTATGGCATCATCAAAGGCTTGTTTGGCTAAAAGGCAGGCCTGCTCAGGAGCATTCTGGATTTCATAGTAGAACACTGAGAAATTGAGTGCCAGCCCAAGCCTAATTGGGTGAGTGGGCTGCATGTGCTCTTTGCTGATTTCAAAAGCCTCTTTATAGGCAGCTTCTGAGGCTTCCACAACACTGTTCTTCTTCTCTCCAGCAGCAACTTCTGCCAAATAGCGGTAGTAATCCCCTTTCATTTTCAGATAAAAGACCTTGCTCTCATACTGGAAGTCATTGCAGTTCTTGATCAAGTATTTATCTAGGAGAGCCAAAACATCATTGCAGACTGTCTCAAGCTCCTTTTCTATCTTCTCCCTATAGGCTTTAACCTTCTCCAGCTTCTTCTCATTCCCATCTGCCATAGTCTTCTGCTCTATGCTGCTGATGACACGCCAGGAAGATCGTCTAGCTCCAACTACATTCTTGTAGGCTACAGACAACAGGTTTCTATCCTCATTTGAGAGAGGCTCATTCAGCTCAGTTACCTGAAAATACAGACAAAGATCAAATTTAAAGGGTTTGTCTTAGAGAACAGCGTGAAAACTTCCCCTCCATACTTCCATCATGAAGGGCAAGATTCAAAATTCCTTCTAGACAGGAGTCAGTTTGTAACGTTGAAAGTTTAAAACTGTTTATGCAGTCAAGACTTAAAAAAGTGAAAACCCCACAGTTCTGTTCTAATAGAAAAGGTATTTAGAAACCATTGCAAAGCACATTCACTGAATACAAGTGAGTCAGGCTTGTGTAATGGAGAAGCATTCACAGAAGGAAGGCTCGGGTTTTTTTAGGAAGTCTTTTCTATAATTATGCAGACTACACACTTAGCAATGAATTTAAATGTACCTAGAATACCAGTTTTATGAATCTGGAACACAGCACAGACACTGGAAACTGTTGGACTTCTTGCATTTCTTTCCCCTGCTGCTTGCTTTCATTCAACAGCAGAGATGGAAGTGCTGCAGTCACTATGATTAAGCTCTGCATAGTACAAACGAAATTAGTGTTTCATAGTATCTTTCAGTCACTTAGTGAGCAATTACACAATGTATTACAAAAGTGATCCTGATTTCTGCTAACTGGTGGCTGCAGACAAATTTCGGGGACAGGACACGAAAGAAACTGCATAGAAATAGAACAGAAAATCAAGAAAATAAGCCACCATCAACTTTTCAAATTTCTAATACAAAAAGCTGAGATAAAGGCAGCATAATACTTCTAATACTGTATCTAGGCCTAATTCACTTGCTGTGTTAATTTAGGGAATAAAACCTATCAGACTTATAGTCACTTGAAACTGTTCTACTTTTGCAAGTTTATGAATTTAAATTCACAGGAATTAGGATGGAAAATTTAACTCCACTACTTTAAGCATACTGCATTAAAAGACGTCACCAGAATTCTGAAGACATGTACTTTGGTGTGAAAGTAAACTTACCCTTGCTCAGTAACTATTTCTTTTAAAATGTGCAAATTTACATTGCTTGATAAGTATCAGAATGTTTGCAACCAAATACTTACATACTACAAATAATTAAGGCACAAACATTTACACTATTCTGAGACTGCTGGTGTAGCCAGTGAACCATTCAATAAACATGCATATTTCCAAGTCTAAAAAAGAATTTATATGAATTATAACTGCTACAGTAAAAGAGAGCTTACTTCCAAATTTAAGTTTTGTTCTTAAAATATACTATGTCAATTAGTTTTATTTCCAAAATGCCTTTTCCCCACTGCTCAGGAACTCACAAACTCACAAGACACTGCTCTGCCTGGTCTAATACAATTAGAGACAATCTACAGAGGGTGAAATGCACAGGAATCAACTCTAATGTTATCTTCAGAATCTCTTCACACCTCCCACTCAACATCCTCCCAACAATCCTCCCTCAACAACCTCTACTATGACCCACCTACATAATCTTCTATAGTAAAGATACTAATTCTGTGAAGATGCAAGGGCTCAACTAAGAGCTTTTTGTTCCCTACAGTCTATTAGGACAGCATTTGCTTTTACAAAAACAAAATAAAGAAATCCACCAAAGAAGATTAATAATCACTTGGTCATTTCTGCACTGCTAGAGGACTTTGCTTGAAAGTTCACTGCAAGTTCTCACACACAGTGATTGATTTAAAGGAGTCAGTAATGTTTTGCTAAAACTTAAAACATCATTTAACCACACAAATAAATCCTTTCTTTTCCTCCATCTGTCTTCATTATCTTTATAGTATTTGAAGAAAAATAGAAAAGAAAATCTTTATCTGTTAATGTGCTACTGAGCTATATCACCTACAAAAATAAAAAACAAGTATGAAAAAGTGAACGAGACACAAAAATAACTGAGGATGAGACTTAGTGAGACAGGACAATAGTGACAGAAACACCACCTCTTGGCTTCGCAGTCCAGACTCCATTCAAATGAAATTAAAGCTACAAGAAAATCACAACCACAGCTATCCTAATTCCTCACCTGATACATCATCATCTCCATTTTTCACCTCATCCTCCTCCACTTACCACGTCTATTCTTTAACCTCAGCTAGCTGCTACCTTCATGTTCACTCCTTTCCCTCTGCTTCAAACTAAATACCCTCCTAAATGCTGGTATTTACATATTCAATAACTAAAAAAAAAAATAAAAATATAAAACTGCAGTCATCCTAAAACTTGCTATAATTATTTCTTCTACCTCCTTAAGGTGGTTTCTAAAATTTCTAGTATAAACTTCTACAGACAAATGTCTTCTGTGTATTCAAAACACCAAAACAACATTTTACAGTACATAACAAATGTCCTGGGAATCATCAAAAAACTTTTGAGTCCTGAACCCTAAATTTTTCCTATGATATACAGCTGGAGTATATACATAAGGGGAAACAATCAGTTTTCGAATTTCATCCAGTCAATTAGAAGAGCTAAAAATACAATCTTGCAGGAATATCACTAGCCTTGGAAGAGTGTTCCAAGGTTTTTTCTAGTTTATTGTCTCTTTTCTGGTGTTACTCATTTTTAATTCCAGAAAACGCATCGCAACACCCGCCCTGAAAAAGTTCATTTCACAAAGCCCACTTGCACAGAAGCCACTGCAGTTGCAGATAACCTTCACCTGAAAAGCTATCTGACCATCCCTAATCACAACCAAATTTCAATGCAAGTGTAGACAAACAGCGTATTTGCAAAAATTTCTGAAGATGACACTAATACAGGGAGGATCTTGTAAAGTCTAGCACGAACTCTGGTAATCTTGGCTGGTCTTTACTCAACACTCAGTATTAGAAGTATGTCTACAGTACCATCTTTAAAATGCAGTGTAACTTTTGGAAGCATCTTCATGATATATTTAGATGCGTCAGCTACGGTTTAGCTGCTGCATCAGCTTGGGCCGAGCAGTTTGCTGAAACTCTCAATAAGCACCACACGAACAAAACTTACTAAGATTGAGAAATAGCAGGGAATACTAAAGATGCATTCAAGTAAAGTACAACAAAAAAAGCCATCTCTCAGGACTAACTGCAGAACAGTTGTTCATATGTGGAAAAAGAATGTTAACTTCTTAATCAAAACAGAAAAGTATCTAAAAGATTAGATCAAGAGACTTAATTAAGAGACTATTCCAGGTCATCACTAGACCTTTGAACAACTTAATTCCCAAGACTGTCTTAAACTTACCTTGAAACCATTCCTTAAAGTAAAAACGAAAAATTAACAGAGAAGCTAATTCAACGTGCCTCCCCTCCTCTACTCTGCTCTCCTGAGACCCCACCTGAAGTACTGCATTCAACTCCAGGGCCTCCAACATAAGACAGACATGGAGTTGTTGGAGTGAGTCCAGAGGAGGCCACGAAGATCATCAGAGAGAGGGCTGGAGCATCTCTGCTATAGATGACAGGCTGAAACGAGTTGGGGCTGTTCAGCCTGGAGAAGGCTCCAGAGAGATCTTCTAGCAGCCTTCCAGTGCGTAAAGGGCTACAAGAAAGCTGGAGAGGTGCTTTTGACAAGGGTGTGTAGTGACAGGACACGGGGCAATGGCTTTAAACTGAAAGAGGGGAGATTTAGATTAGATATAAGGAAGAAATTCATCACTCTAAGTGTGGTAAGGCACTGGAACAGGTTGCCCAGAGAAGTTGTAGACACCCCACCCCTGGAAGTGTTCAAGGCCAGCTTGGATGAGGCTTTGGACAACCTGGTGTAGTGGAAGGTATCCCTGCCCGTGGCAGGGGGGTTGGAACTAGATGACCTTGGAGGTCCCTTCCAACCCAAACCATTCTATGATTCTATGCTTAGATGTTTACTACCTTTAAGATGTACCAGTAGTTACTGATATATCTTGGAGAATCAGCAACTACTATTAA
Source organism: Tauraco erythrolophus (assembly GCF_009769465.1). Lineage (NCBI taxonomy): Eukaryota > Metazoa > Chordata > Aves > Musophagiformes > Musophagidae > Tauraco > Tauraco erythrolophus. Next base: position 5,087,605 of record NC_141483.1, on the reverse strand, counting down.
CTTAAGTCCATCTCAAAACAACTGTGTTTTAGGTAATGAGTATATTTTGTCTACATAACAACAGAAATAAAAATATGCTCTGCAAACTATGACTTTCAAAAATATTTTTCTAAACAATTAGTGACAAACTAAAAAAAAAATTACTGAACTGTAAAATTCTGGATAAGAGAGTAGAACTAAAACTACACTTCCGTTTGTCAAACATGCTGCCTTTCCAAACGCAAGCCCTAACAGCAGATGGCAAAGCGTTACTATGGCACAACAAATCTACACAAAGCCAGCATAAAGTATAAGTAGTTTCAAAAAAAGTCAGTATACTGAAGACCACCACCAAAAGTTAAACTGAGAAATGGTTGAAAGCAGGTTATTTTTCCTTTGTTTCTTCAAGTTCTCTACATTTCTAGGTAGAGGAAAACAGGACGTTCATATTTCATCTGTTTTAAAACTACCAAAGTGAGATTTTAGCACTGTATCAAAGGAACTAAATCTGGCAATACAAATATAAAGCTTTTCGGTTTTTCAAGCCATTGAAAATGGCTTGCAGAAGTAATTTTTGAGCAGCTGCTATAACAAATACAACATATCATAGCCAGGAGACTACATACAGCGCTGCCACGAGCCTCAAAACACAGAGCGAATTATTTTTTCAGATACGGTACAGTTAAATATCAATGCCACGCTATTCCTAGGCGTAATTTATATCCCCTGGCAGATTCTGTTAACTCAATCTAGAAACTGGTAACTACTTTACTGTGGAGCGCAGGAACTCAGACTGACAAACCAGAACTTTCACACTAGTTGTTCTCCTGTAGCAGCACTTTCCAATGCTCGGAGAGAAGTTTGTTCCTTTCTAGTGTCACCTTTCAACATGCTTCAGGATGTCAGTGTCATTTCCCTCCCCCTAATTTTTATTTCATTAGTCCCAAACTATTTCCTTCTCATTTTGAAGCTGGTGATTGCTGAGAGGGAAACAGCAAATTATCACGCATCCTAGCTAAAAGATGCTGATACTCAATATAGATATATCTAAAAATCGCATCTACCTCCCTGGTGTAACAGCTACGTTAAAAGAAACTAGACTCAAAGGAAAGCATGTGACTTTTATGGCGCTATCTACTGTTTTATCTATTTCAGATACCTTAGCAAAGTAGATAAAAATTGACATGTTTCTCTTGTCAGATGGGCATGACATAGAGAAAAAGAAAACTTGAAATGTTGAAGGAAATTTATTTCTTCCTATCTTCCCTTCTACCTTTAGCCTTTCCTAATACAAAAGATCTTGGACTGCTACAATTTAGTTTTACGTTCTTATAATGGCTGTTAGGAGAAATAGAAGCACTTAAAAGACGAAAACCATTTGTAGTATGACTTCAAAGTAGTATTAACTTACTCAGGTATTACTCTATACCTTCCTTATGCAAACACAGCACTCTCTCTCACACCTAAGTTTGGGGTTATATTCAGTCCTGAGCCAGACGATGCAACTGCACACACAGGTTATGATCCCCTAGCAGTTTTCTTTCAGACTGACAATACATTTTTTTATAAGAATGCAGTCTAAATCATTTTATTTCTATAATATTTACAGGTATCTCCTCCTCTGCCAGAGTTCTTTCACTGTTTAGTGGGAGGGGAAAAAAAAGGCAGTATATAAAAGGAATCCTGACTATAACCCTGGCATTGCTAACTATATATGCTGATGAGCATGGCAGTACTGTTATCAGCTCAGAAATTCCTTACATGTGTGTGATCCCACACAGGCCATACCAAGCTGAGTTACTTTCCACGGAAAACACACCGAAGCGAAGGTTCCACACCTGACAGCAGATCTACGATGCACTGTCAGACTACCTAGTAGAATTTGACCCAGGTCAACTGAATGTATGTGATTACACTTCTGTTTTGTTAGCCAGAGCATCTAAGTCAGAGCTAGAGCCAGTTCTCAGCAAGCTGCTGCAAAAATGACTGTACCTGAGCCAGTATAAAGTCAAGTTTAATTATTAAAACTCTCCTGATACAAACTTATAGTCTGTAATTTTTGAACAAATAGAAACCAGGCTAATGAATTTAAACCAGATTCATTTCTTGCATCGTGTGGCTTCGGTATTTTATATCAAGCACTGGAAGTTCTATAACCAGATTTACTGTATAAAACCCCAGTAAAGCAGTCATCGCGCAGCAGGGGAGCATATTCTTTACATTAAAGGCATCTCTTTCCCCCCTCCTACACACACATACTTCATTAACCCAAAAGCAGACCCTGATGTGAAGAACTTGGTGATACAACACTCAAAATATGGAACATCCCAAAATTTTAAGTCCATTTATGTACACAGATAAGGTCTGCAAATTAAACTAGAACCTCAAGCTATTTTGCTTCGACCCTAGATCATATCAAGACTTAAATTTATTTCACCCTGAGTAGTAATTTCACACAACTAATTTTAAAATTATACATGACGCATAACTCGGATTCATCTTACTGATTCTGAAGTGCAAATGACTCACTACCTGCTGCGTAGCTATACTAGAAAAGCAACAAAAATTAGTACAGCTCCTGAGCACTACATATGAAGATGAATACTGTCTGAAATACTATGGGTTTATACAGCTAAAACGTTTAACCGTTTCTGGAATATCTAAAACCAAAAGGTACTCAATGCTGTATTCTCAGTATGCTAGAGTATTTGTTCCATCAAGTGAGAATCTTTAACACACTAAAAGCAAATTTTTCCAGTGTGTTGAGAAGTAATTTTTTTACCTACCGTGGAGGGTTATTTCAAATAGTTGGAATCCTGGAGCAGCAATGAGAATGCCACACCCCTTGGAAGAATGCCATTTAGTAAAGGCACACTTACATACGATTGTATTTTCTACTAAAATAATTTTAGCTAAATTATAACAGCAAACTAAGTGAAATTTTAATTTTCTTCTCCTGACTACGCATTATAAGCCAAAATACTAGAAAGTTTCCAAGAAAAAACAGTTTAACAGCAACAAAAAAATGTATTATTGAGCAGTAGTTTCCTTATTTAAGCTACAATGGCTAGTTCATCTGGCTTTTCTTTAAAAGGAACTGATAGGACTGAAAAAAAAAGTGTTTCGCCAGCTTTATAGTGAGCTGAAATGGCAGTCTTGTCATACTTTTTCTTCCTTCAGTGGCAGTCTCAAAAATAATGCAAATACGCTTTCGCTAAAATAATCTTTGTTACCTTACGTTTTAGGAGTAACTGTCAGGCTGTTGGGCTATAACATGTACTGTGAAAGTGTGGCGATAAATATCCAGAACTGAAATTTACCTTTCAGATTTCTATTTACACTGGAAGCACACAATTTTCGTACAGCACCTTTGAAAACCATCAGATACGTTATAGTCAGAAATGTAAAAATTTTTTAAAAAAGAAACTTTTCAAACCAAGATATCCTACATTGAGAATAGGTATCTGAGTTAGAACACTGATTTCCTGTTGAAGGAAGTCTAACATCTCTGAAGTGCAAGCAGATCATTTGAGCATTATTCTATATGGATAAAGTTCTCTCAATTGCTGCTATTTACAATTGCTGAAATGGAAGGAAACATTAGCTGTGTGAGAAGAGACAGCCCACATAACATTTCATAAGAGCTTATGCTCAGACCTACAAAATGAACTTCAAATGCTGAAGAGCATTCTAGAAATTACAACGTTAGAATGAACTGCGAAAGCCAAGTAACCAACAGATGCTACAATACAGGTACGCAACAGCATACGAACAGCTTAAAAATAAGGAAACTATTGCTTTTTAAATTCAGCTTTACTTTTTCTATTTTTAAAGTATCTACAATGCAATGTTTCACAAATGCTCGAGACTCAGTTCACTTAAAAAGTGTTCTTGAGCTTGCAATTACAGAAGGTCATCATTATACAACTTACATGAGAGCAGTAGTGCTACAGATGAGAATACTGTGACTCTAGATGAATGAAACTGGAATAATTAGGACAGTTTAAAAAGACAATTGGACAAACACACTAGTTACATGTACTTTATTTACATATTTCCTGAAGCATAAGAAACTGTATTCTGTTTCACATATGTTCAGAGTCATACATACGCTATAGTTCAGTGATATTTGGAAAAATAAAAAGCTATTAATAACTACAGCTAAAAATAGTCTTCCAGAGCACCAGTGGATTTTAGTGGTTTCTCCATTTCATCTTTTAGAATCAGCAATTGAGAGAATCAGGAGATAAAATGAGCTGTTACTACCACACTATATGTATCAAGAATTCTAGCGATATCATTAAAATTCAGCTCATTTTAACATCTCGTGTCTCTGATATTGAGATACTCAGAAGTATTGCTGCTTTAGAACTGGATTGGTCATACTATTTATTATGACACAATAGCAAAAGTGAACGACAGCAGCAATAGAAGTGCCTTTTTACTGCCCTCATTTAAGGGACACGACATACATCACTGCCCCTGAACGAGACTAGACAGACTGATTCTTACAACAAAAATGTGAACTTCATTTGAAGCTGCTCTTTCGAACTAAAATCACCTTGTGTCTTTAAACAGCAGCATTCTCAAGAAAAACCTGATGCCTCTTGGGGTCTTTTGGTGTTCACAAAGGACAGATGAGCAAGAACAAGCCAACTGTAGTCAGATACAGCAAAGACTGCTAAGCATTTACTGGCTTTAACATTACCCTTAAAATACAGATTCTACGAATATTTTGTTTTTAAAAAAGGGACTAGACATAGTAAGTTTAATCATTCTGCAATTTTATTATGTATCAGTACAGACAGGTCAGTACAAGTAATTTTCATTGCTTGGTTCTGGAAGGAGCTGGGTTGCCACTGTAACTTAGTGTTTAAGCACATGTCACCATTCGACTGGGTAAGGAATGTACTGAGAATATGTTAACCCTACAAAGAGATGGCAAAAAAGCAACGTTCAAGCCTGGGACACGTACTCTGTGCACCGGACAGCTTTTACACCCGGATGCAACTACTATAGCACCTTTGAGTCAGAGCGCTGATGTTTGTGGGCGAGGCCTCTATTCGTGCCTTTTAATGCGAGGCAAAAGAAACATCTGGAAAAAGAAGGGGCTCCTCTTGCCTTGCGCTGTTTCCCCAGACACCCCCCGCCCCAGCGGGTGGGATCACCCGACCAGCAGCCCCAACCGCTTGCCTGTCACGGACTCCCCTAGAAGGGGAAACGCACCCCAAGGTCAAAACCGCCATCCCCACTGGGAGGGGCGGGCGGTGCGCGAGGATGGACCCCATCTGGAGCGGGGGTCGGAGAAAGAATCCGCTGCGTTCCCGCCGCGACGAGAGAGGCGGGCGGCATTCAAACGGCTGCGCTGCGCGCCGGATTGGCGGAGTGGGGGAGAGAGGAGAGGAGGGCATGGGGACAGCCACACCCCCGGGGCAGGGACGGCCAAGGCAGCGGGAGGGCTGCGAGGGAATGGAGGGAACCAGCAATGCAGAATTTTAAACGAAAAGGGGGATCTCGGTCCGGTTCGGACCGGCTACTGCCTGTCTCGTCTCCCCCCGGGGCAGGCAGTGCGGGGCGCCGCCCCACGCGGGGCGAGGTGTCCCAGCGGGACGGTCCGGCTCGCGCTCCCGCCCTCCTTTCTTCCCCGCGACGGGTGGGACCTGGCGGCTCACATCCTCCCCGGGACCCAGCTCCGCCTCGGACCAGCCCGGACTTCCTCTCCCTCCCTCCCGCGCCACTACCCACCCTACACACTCCTCCCCGGGCACGACCCGCAGCCGCCACGCTACCAGCCCCACTCACCGACTTCATGGCCGAGGCCATGTCGTCGTATCTCTCCGCCTGCTCGGCCAGGCGGGCTCGCTGCAGCAGCTGCTCTCGGTCCCCCATAGCGGCTTCCGTGGTGGCTGCCGGGCTGGGCACTCTGCGCCCCTCAGAGAGAGAGCAAGGGGGGGCGGGGGTCTGCGCCTCGAACCGCGCGGGCGGTGCGAGCAGGGAATCTAAAGGGAGCCACCACCTCGCGCCTCGCTCGCCCACCGCTGGGCTCGCCGCCTCCGCCGCCGCTCGCCCGCCGGCCGCGCTTGCCAGGCGACGGTTGGCGCCTCGCGCTCACGGACCGCGGCAAGGCGGGCAGCCGCGCGCTCACTGCGTGCCCTCCGCCCGGCTCGGCGCCTCGCGCTGCTGCCGCCGCCTGCGCCTGCGCGCTAGGAAGGCAACGAGGGGGCGGAGCTGAGGGGACTGCAGGGGAGGGGAGGGGGCGCTGCTCCCCCGCGTTCTATTTCTAGGTGACGTCACTTGCTATAAATAGCTATCCCGGGGCGCCGGCTGGGGGGGTGCGCATGCGCGCTGCGAGTGCTGCATTTTACTGCTGCAAAGGTGGAGGTGGGCGGTGGGCGCGGGCATTGCGGAGGGCCCCGGCCCCGCCCGAGCACGGGCTCGGCCACCGCCCACCGCCTCGCCCGCGCTGGGTGGCACGGCGCGAAGCTGCCCCCGCGGACCCGCGGCCGCGCCTCGCCCAGCGGTGGGCACCGGCGGAGCGCGGCCGCCGCGCGGGCTGTGCGCGGTGCGGAACGACGCGCCGCTTGCACGTGTCCGACCCTGCCTCTGCGCCATTGCTGCTTTGTGCTACCGCAGCCCTCCAGCGCGAGCTTCGTCCAGGGAAATAGATGTATCGCGTATCCCAGCTGCTTCGAAACATTCCTGGTAGCGGGGGGGGTAGGCACGGGCCAATTCTGCTGCCCTGCCCAAGAGATGCAACTAAATTCAACTTGTCCAGGTGTGTCAGTCTGTCCTCGCCGAGCTCTTCTTCCACAAACGGACAGAGTACCAGCCGCACATAGAAATCATCTCAAAGGAGAAGCACTGCACAAGTGACACAGCTGCTGCTGGTGGCTGCAGCAATGCTGGCATCCATGTTACTCATCTCCCACGATAAATCACGGATTAACTTTTCCTATTCAATCCACAGCCAGCATTTAAACATCGCTGCACATGCGGGGAGAGCTGCCGTACAGCTGAGTGAAAGCTTTGCTCGCCAGCAGACAGCTCAGGACCGCAGCACCTATGTTAATTTAAGTCACACCTGTTCTTGCCCCCAAGGAAGAGGGCAGAATGCCCGTCAGCACACAGCAGAGGCAGGGGACCAAGGCTGGTCTCACTCATGACAGTCTCACTCATGACACTGTCCTCGCACTATCCCCAGTACTCCTGCACTGTTGCAATTGAGTAAATCCAGTCCATTGTGTCAGCCAAAAGTTTTTAGCCTTAACTCTAACATTGCTGGCTTCAGTGCATTTAAAAAAAAAACACTGCAGCTAGTTTTAAAAAGGACTAGATGAATATCATCATTTTTTTAAAGGACATAAATAAATATAATGACAAATGGGAATAAATGGTAACTATATGTAGTAAAGCACAACAGATAAAAATTACACATAGCAAGTTATAAAGAGATAGCCAGAACATTCAGGAAGCAGCTCTCTGCAGTTCTGTGAAGCACAGTTGTACATACATATTGACAAGCCAAATGGTGCCGTTCTCCTCACGGGATTTTATTGTCCCTGCTTCTAAGAGAAGGCAGCGACATATAAAACCTTAATAGAATGGATCCCAAGTATCAGTCTAATTCATTATCATCATTAATGTAAAACTTGTATTGATTTTACCTAAGGATAAAGTTTTATCTATAGGCAGCAGGAACACATTCTTGAAAAATCATGATTCAATGTAAAAATATGGGGTTTAATGTATCTAACGCTTAGGCAAGCATAGTGAGAGATGGGCCAAGCCAGAATGCCCAATACACTTTTCCAGTTTGGAAACTCTGCAGTTATAACAACTTCTTAGAAGAGATTTGTCTGTCTGCAGAGTTCCAACAGTTCTGAAAATTTTTAAGGTCTACCAAAAGCTTTCTAGTCTCGTACAGCAGTTTCAGACTCCCAAGAGAAACAGATTACAAAGTATTTTTAAAACCAGTTATTCACCCACTGAACCAGACAATCTGCATTAATCTGCCAAATGTACACGGACATATCTACACTCGCACAAAAACATTCTCATTGAATGCTTTTGGGTTTTTTTTAATTGAAGCTCCTGTATAATGGCTATTTCTCAGTCTAAAGCATCTCAAAAATTCTTAACCTTGAATCCACAAGGTGATATGTAACCTCATTACTCTAAAAATCAGATACATGTCTAAATCCAACAGTTGCAAGTGCTAAAATAAGGCCACCTTGTATGCAGCATTTCTGCGGTCTGGCTGTAACCTAAAGCCGACGAAAAGACTGCATTTCACACACACGGTCTGCGGGAGAGTACCTCTGTTCTCCTGCGCGTACCGCGCCTAGCGCTCCCCATCTTCCGCCGCAAGAGTGGCTCCACGCATCTATAGAGGTACAAACGAAAACAAATTAGAGCTCAGGCAACAAGTTTTAATCTGCTACGATGTTTGCAACCTGAGGTATGACATCTTAAAACCAGAAAGGAAATGGCAAGGTCAGCAGGCTGTTTACTAGAGCACTGAATGGGGTGCAAAACGCTGCCTAACTCCATGTTTTCCCTGCCACGCTCAGATGCCAGGCATCACACAGAACGCTACAGAGCTCCGTGATTCCCAGCAAAGCTCAGGCAGGAGCTCAGAACTGCTGCTCTCACAGGCAGGACTGAGAGCTGCTGGCAAAGTGACCACACCCAGCAAGAATTCGTAGATGGAGAAACTTATGGTACTGAAAATTGCACCGTGACCTAAGGCAGTGGCTCTGCTCCACAGGCATATCTGATTATTGGACAGCACCAGTGTTCCACAAATAGCTCCTGCTGAAATGCCGTTCCCGTTCACTGCTCCGCTCCACACAGGGGCACTGGGGACACCAAAGCAGTCTCAGAGGGCACCTCTCCAGTGCTGAAGTTTAGCTGAGGCGACAGAGCTACAAAGCACACTGGTGAAGAGGAAACATGACAAGGAAATTACCCTAGGCCACTCCCAGCCTTTCCCCATGGGAGAAAGCCTCCCCCTTTGGTTGTTTTGGCAGCAGTGAGGGAGCAGGGCACTCCTCCTGAGACTCAAGGAACTAAAGCAATGGTACTACAAAGTCCCTGCCACTAACATCCTCATCCCTGGAGCAAACGATCTTCCCCCTCTTCTCTGCAGCAAGGAAATGTTTTATTTAGGGAACTGTTAAATTAGAAAAGTCTTGTGGACAAGACACTAGAAAACAGAGAACAGAAGCAACTACCCATTGATAGGGGAGGTTAACTAGCTTCCACATCACAGCAAAGGAAGCAGAGACAAGCATGGCAGAGAAAGAGAGATGGAGAGCTTGTGGGCATCTGATCTTGGAAATACTGTGACTGGCACTTACAGGGGGCATGATGTTCAGACAGTGCTGTAAGGACAGATTGTTTCCCAGGCTTAGGACTATCTATAATTTTTATTGTTAGAATCCTGGCAGCACATCCCCCCAGTAAAGTGAGATAAGTGTGCTTCTGGGAGGAAAGGTGTTGTAACCAATGACAAGATCAGAGCAAGAGATAGGGGTGGGTGTAGCTGAAGTGTGATGATTCCTTCCCAAACCACAAGGGACTATAATTTCAATGATATATTTCTAGCCAAACCATACACCACAGTTTAAGGAGCAACAGAACCCCCTAGGCTGTCACAGTGTATGTGAAAATACTCTACTATTCGTCACATTTCAATTTCATATTAATCATCAATCATTCTCACAGATCCTCCCTCACAACTCAAAGGTAAAACCTAGAATGAAGGGAGAAAGATTTCACTGCCTGAGTTCTGCTCAGAAGCAGTAGGGCTCCGGCCGTGAACTGTGGTAAAGTACATTGTGCATCCGTTCACCAACATGGGAAGATCCTTAAAACAAAAGGGCAGCGATTTGTTCAAAACCTGTGAAGCTCTTGCTCCCTCCTGGGAAAGGTTACGTCTGTACCCTGAAGCCTATTTCAGAACACTGCAGTGTATTTAATACCACTCAGCATTCACACAGAGCTGCATGTTCAAAATCCTGTGCAGCCATGAGCCGATAAATCCTCCGAACTCTCTGGCAAAATGTGCTATTTTCAAGCACTTGCTCATTTCGGAGTCCAGCAAGAATAAGCGCTACGTCTGAATAAAAGATTATGGCAGTGTTTTTACTTGCCGGAATGATTCAGGGATACGCACAGGAGGCTGTGAAGCATGCTCAGTTGTGGCGGTTTCTTTAAGTGGCTAATTGAAAGCAGCTTTAACTCTTCCTGAGCTGCTTCAGATCACAGCATTTGCTAGTTCTATCCAGATACAAGAATGTGTTTTTATTCTTTATGTAATCAAAGGAAAGTAACCCGAATTCACAAGCATAAACAGGAAAACATGAAAATCCTGCTTATCAGAAGCTGTCACCAGAACACCATATTGAAAAAAGGCTCTACAGGTAAGAGGAAGAAACCACAACCTATGGTTAGGTAAATACTGAAAGTGAAAAACAAAACAAAATAAAAAAACCCCAACTCTACTAAATCCCAGAGGTTTTTTTCAGACGTGCTGAGCATTCACAGCTTACAGAGAAGATCAGAATTTTTATGTCCAGCATTTCTGGAACCATCTTGGAGACACCTCATGCTGGGCATACACAATTACGGACTCGGCATCAGCAGCAACATTTAAAAAATAAGGCCAGATCTGTCTTAACAAATGAATTTTTACTGCTCTTCAAACTTTACCAAAGTGGATTAGTTTGACTTGGAACTGGATTGAATCCCACTGAAAATGGCTGATCTGAAACAATGACCGTTCGCTGTGGAACATAACATGAAAGACTTTGGAGATAAGACTAATACAGTGCAGAGATAAAACCAGAATGCCTTTGCCAACATTTTCAAAAGTGGTCTCTCAATCTGGGTGCCCTACCTGAGTCACTGCTTAAGTGCTCATTTCCTCTGAAAATGAGGCTCCAAGCAAGTTGAGCCAGGCATCCAGAACAAGAAACTGCTTGAAAATATTGGCCTTTAAGTTGTATCTCCTGCCATTTTTCTGAGTGTCAATGGCACTGAAAGCAGGGGGAGCTGCTGCTCATGTCATTGCTCCTCTCTAGCACTGGAGTGGGTTAGTTTAAAGTTTTTCACTGGCAGCTGCCACACTTGTCCTCCATACGGCCGTTTCTGTACCATACTTCTAACTTAGAACCACTGACAGGCAGCAGCTCAGTCTCTGACCTCACCAGTCTTAGGCCTGTCTGTCAAACTGCCAAGAGGGAAGCTGCCTCCAGCAGCAGTGCTGGAAAATATGGATGCCTGCCTGTTGGGAAAGTGTCCTTCTCACCTCAGGGACAGCTAAGTAACAGAACTTCTGAAAGTGCCCCTAGATTTCCATCCCCTTTCTGTGATCCATTAACACATATAAGTACTGTTCTTTGGGCCCTTGTACGCATTTTAAGATAAAAATGGCTTTGTTTTTTCTATCTAGGGCAAGCTCCTTCCTTTGATAGGCCATGCGATGTTGAGGAGGAGGAACGACAACAGCAGGTACAGCACATTCAGCTCAGAGCAGGTCAGCCACGTGCTCAGAGTGCTTCTAAATACAGCTCCAAGGAAGAATAACACAAACACATCCAGAGCTTGCTACATATGGTAGGATAGGGAAATCAGAACATGACGGGGATGCAAATCGCACCTAGGAAACGAGAACAAGGTAAGACACAAACTGAACAACTCAAATGCTAGACCAATGTGAATACAATACTTAGAATTCCGCTACACTGTCCTTCAAAGACTAACTCCACCCAGCAGCACAGGCAGGGAAGGCTAAACGCCAAGCATCACTGGCATTCAGCAGAGATTCACTTCATCTCTTCCCCTACCACATGGCTATGCATCACGTCTGTTCTAGATCATGGATGGGGAAGCAGCAGCCTACCTCTGAACTCTGCTCATCTACCTGTAACTGGGCATGGTCAAGTCCTGGGAGATTACCTGTAGGAACAGCTTGCAAATTCTTGTCCAAATGCAATTAGCTCCTCAAAAGTGCTTTATGCAGATTCAGTGTGCAGCTGGCACCGGGCAAAGATGCTAGTGGGCCAGAATATACTGTACTTGACTTTACATCTCTTAAAGGGAAATACTTTTAATTTTCTGGATTTCACATATCAACCTTTGACTGATCTAACATAAATTTCCAGAAAAGTAATAAGTTACTTCATCTGGGAAATGACCTAGTAAATTCAGTTGTCCTCCAGAGAACAACTGTGCCAAATTTGGAAATGAACTTCATTAAGTGAAGTGTAAGAGAGAAAGCTTTAATTCTGCTTTAGCTGCAGTCTTCTTCAGATTTAAGTTTGCAAGAGAGACTTGTCCTTCTAGCACTCCTTAGGAATCCTGGTGAATTGAGCCTCTTCTTTTTAGTTAAAAAAGTCAAAACAACTGTGTTCTTGAACTATTTAAAAAACTTACAAGGCCTTAGGACACTGCTATTGTTAAGACGGTAGAACAAAGGTCAGTTTCTCCAAAACCAAAATACCTGCATTCCCAAGCAGGGGTTGTTTCCTTAGAAAATAATCTATTTAATTTTGAATGACAGGTACCTAAGATTTCTATACAGGTAGTGTTAATGTAATCTTTATCATCTTCCCCAGCAGGGAACAGCACTAAATATTTGAAAGGAACTGAAAACACATCTCATTGTAAGAGAGGCATCATTCTTCTTTACTCCAACACATCAGTTTTCAACAGCAGGGAAATGTAACCACCCTGGCTTTAATCCACCTGTATTACACACCGCTGACTAGCTAAATCGCAGTAACCCCGGTGAAATGCCACAACATTAGGGGTGAGGAATTAAGTACCTTATGTGGGATCTCACACCAAAATCTATCAAGGCCCAGTGTGAATTTTGCTACTGGGCCGCTGCCGAAAGCTGCTTCCCTCGTTGGCAAACGCCCGTGTCTTGTGCTCGCTCCACCACAGGCCGCCGGGAAGCCGCGGCTCTGTCCCAGCACGGCGCAAACGCCCAGCACACGGGTTTGACGCAGCACGGCGGGCATGGCGGCGCCTCTCGCCCACCGCCAGCGCTCCCGCCTCTCAAGGGTTACTTCCCCCCTCGCTCCCTCAGCCGCCGCGGCCGCGCTCGCCGCCCCTCCGCGCCAACGGCCGCCGCGCGCCCGCTCCGCTGTTGCTATGGCTCGGCGGGAGGCGGCAGCCAATCAGGGCGCGGGAGGATAAATTTGTCGCTGTTGCTACCGGCCCGGCGGGCCAATGGGGAGGGAGGAGGGCGGCGGCGGGAGCGGCGCGCGACCGCGCCCCGTGCAGGAGGCGGGGGGGGGGGCGCCGGGAGGGCCGCGGGCGGTCGGCGCCTTCGCTGGGGTTCGCCCGTGGCGGACGGAATCGAACGTGTGAGCGTGTGCGCGACCCGTCCGAACGCGAAACCCCGACAACACGGAAAGGGCCTTCCCAGGGAGATCCACAGACATAAAGGCAGTGGCGGGGCCGCGACGCGCACAGCTGTGCCCAGGGCAGCTGGTGCTCGGGTTTTAATATATAATTAAACACTCCGTGCGCATGGTCACACGCTTACCTTGAAAAACGAACCCTGGAAACAGTCATTCACAACCTTTATTTGCTAACTTTATTACAAAAGGTACTGGAGGCATCTGCTTCGTGTATCAGGGCTGGAGTATCACCCCTGCTGCAATGCAAGTTTAAAAAAATAGCAGTAATACTTCGGGAAAATACCCAAAAGACTGCTCAATGACTCGCAGCGTCAGTTTTAAACCCGCATCAAGGGTCTGCTTTGCTACTTTGTGCCCTAATGCTCTCATACACGGTTCCGCTTTTTAGTCTCCAAGACAAAAAAAAAAAAAAAGGAAACGGGGCTCCTGATCCATGAGCAGGGTGAGATGGAGAGTTAACAGGCGGCCTTGAGGCTAAGTAAGAAACAGCACTGGGCAAAAGGAACAGAGCTGCAGTGGAACGGCCTTCGGCCGCAGACACCATTAGCCCCACACTTACTGCGGTGTGTAGGAAACGGGGTCTGCACAACTCACGCTGCTTCGCTGGGCACTCGCCTGCTGCTGCTGCTGTCCGGCTGCCGCAGAACCCCTGAAGGGCGACACAATTGCCCTGGCAGTTTCAGTCCATCCAGATCCGGGGACTGAAAATGGATCAAGATGGTTGAGCGGCTCACACCTCCTCCATTCATCCTTCTCTCCTGGGCAATCTGAGATACAGGTAGTATTGAACACCAACACCACTGCTATGCTCTCCCCTAGTCCTTCAAGAACATTGACTTCAGCACTGAAAATTCTGCCATGTCCCAGTTTGTGTCATCTGTGGCACTATGGAGTATGGAACACTCCAGAAGTTATACCCAGCAGTATAACAGAAATGCAGGGATGAGAAATACCAGTATTTTATCAGCACTTAGCTGAGACCTTATTTTCCAGGCCTGAGAAGAAGTTACCCAATATCCAACTAGTACATACTGTAACTGAATTTTACTCTTTTTCAGTACAGGAGCTTCATGTACCTTCACGATGTAATGAAGGACTCGGATCTGACCAGTGCTATGAGTAGAAATAACTGCCACAGAACTAGTGGCTTGTTATTTTTAGCATCTACAGTGCAGCTTAAGATTGTTCTAGTAAAAACCTACAATCCACAATGCACCTTTGGTTTCTTCTATCCTCTGCAAAATTCTTAATAAAACTGTAATTAAAACAAACTTTGCAACTATTAGAAAAAGCCTTCATCTTTCTACCTCACTCTCTCTATTCATCTTCATGTCAAATCCCTCAATCTTAAAAAAAAAAAACAAAAATAAAAAACCACAACAACAACAAAACAGGAAGGGAAAGGATGGGGTGTTTCCTGGGGAAGCGCAGGCCACATGGAGTGTCTCAGCAGGTCACATTCGTCCGCCAGCTGAGAATTCAAAGAGCAGCCATGCTGCCCAGAACGTGTCGTTGGATAATGGGTCACCAGTTGGATCCTCCAGGACCTGAAAGACACAGGAAGGAATCAAAGCTTCACCACATATGATTGTTAATGATGCGTTGCTCACGGTGGAAGAGCTCCTTTGGGCAGACACAGTAGCATGAGACTGTGCGGTGGGAGGGAAGGTCCACGGTGAGGGTTGTGTGCATGAATGGACGAAGTCCTTGTTCCCCTTTAAGTTGAGGTAAAGTAATCCACCTGTACAGGACGTGGGTGTAAAAATGACAAGCACCATCCGTGCACAATTCAACTCTTAGTAATTCAGAGAAGAGCAAGGCCAATGCCTTCCCTTAGCCCAAGGCATTGGCTCCTATAAAAGCAAGTAAATGACAGAGGGTAAGGCCAGGATGAAACAATTAAGGGAGCGATCACCTGAAAAAGAGCTCTGTTCAGAGAGGGAAAGAAATACCCCCAAAATAAATTAACTTTTTTGTTGTTTGCTTGCTTGTTTTGTTTTACTCTCATTTTGGCTCTGATGGGATGCAAGACCTATGAAAAGCAAATTGAATGCGATGTGTGGACAAAAAGAAACGTACATCTGCACCCCTGTGGTTCAGACATAGGAACCAAACACCTGCATGCTCCTGCAACAAGCCCAGGGCAAGTTGATTCAGTAAGAAACAGAGTGCCCAGGAAGCCTGTAGAATGCTGCAAAATCATTTACCCATTCAAACTCTTCCTTTTCCTACAGCACACATTAAAATATGCAAAAAAATTCTGAATTCCTGAACTGAGTAATTATTACAAAGATTTGGAGATGTCCCTTTTTGACATCTGCAGGCATCACACGGTATCTTGCTCCCCAGCTCACACTGCACTGAGTGTCCTGTTTCTGTAAGATTGCAAAATCAGTGCAAGAATGCAAACCAGCAAGATGAAAACTCTAGCTACAGAGACTGCATGCTCTGGAAATCTTAGAAAAGGCTCATTCATTATTAATGCCCAAAGCTTTCCTACTCATCCGGCTCGCATTATGGCTGGTAAAAAGGCCACTTTCCACGATACAGATCTTTATATTGATGCTTTCAAAGCCTCAAAAGAGGTTCTGTTACTGCCCTCAGAGCTGCAGCCGCTTCCTATAATGAGGCCAGCAGATATGGTCTCCTGCTTTTCAAAATCTCTTTTAAAAACGTTTTCTCCAGCAGCTTACACTGCAAGAGAAACAGAAATGGATGCTAACTGATTGGCAGGCCAACGCATGTGAAGCCAAAAAATACCTCAAGGTACACTTTAGACAGTGCTCTCTCATGTCCTATTTTTAGGTAACGTTTAATTCACAGATGTGCTCTCATCCCCTTGAAAGCACCAAATTTCTAACTTCTATTCTGCACTGCCTTAAAACCACCATAAGAAGGCACGCAGACTGCATCCACATCGTGGAAGTAACTTCTTTTATTGTTTTCTGTAATAGTGCTGCTCTGTACACTGCTATCAGCCATCTTGTAACAGTGCAAAATCCCTTTTCCTCACCAATAACACAGTCTTGGAAGTGAAATCACATGAAAGTTTTAAAGAGGCCTGAGAGAGCACAGTCAAATTCCGCAGAACCCCCCAATGGGGAGGGCCCTCAAGCAGCCATCTTCCTGTCATCTTCTTCCCACCGTGCTAGGTGAGCCCTCCTTTCCTCAAAATTTAAATGACACTTTGGATCTGCACAGGTTGCTTTGGCCATCATTTCAGTGATACATTTAGTAAAATTAGGGTCTGATAAGCAATCCAAGTGGGGAAAAAAAAAAAACCCACAACAAAAAGACCTCTCCTTCTATCCTTCTAGCATTTGCTGGATGTTACCCAGGAAATGCCTAGCTTGCTCTGAACTGGATTCCAAAAGGTATGCTTAGATCAAATGTATTTCTTACTAAATATGATGTGAGATTTCACATCTCCTGTGTGAGAGCTACAGCTGGATAGTGCGTACAGGGCTAAGCTTCTTTCTCTGAACATTAGGTGTGTTCTCTTACCTGGCTTTGTCCCAAGGCTTGGCTTTCTTCCATGCAGGGTGCAGAAACAGGTGGGCGCTCAGGCTTGCCAAACACAGTCTGACAAGAACTGGAAGAAAATATAATATATAAATGCATTTGTATTTATGCTCTACTCACCACTTACTGTAATGTTTTGCAGCAGGACAAGAGGGGCTGCTGGCAAGACTATTCATTCAACAAAGGTCTGTTAAGTTGTCTACAAACCTGCCCCATTTCTCCAAATCGTGATGGCCTGAAGTTACAGATTGTGCACTGGGAGAACTAGCCTGACCAGGGGCAGTATGGAGGAATGACATCTCATTGCAACTTTCCTTATGCCCCCAGAACACTCTCTGTAAACAAGGAGATGTCTACCAAAATGTCTCTTTTCTGGAATATATTTTAAAAACATACATCTTGAGAGTCAAAACACATAAACATGTGGCTTTAGACATAGTCACAACATTGGCTACGACACTACTATAGCTTTTCAAGGCCACCTGCTGAGAGTCTGGGGACGTGGCTTCCCCAACCACACCTCCCTTGGGGGCTCTGCCAACCTCTCCAAAGAGGTCACAGTCTGCAGGCACTAGGTCAAGTAGGAGACACTGGGTACTTGAGAATGGGATGCTCTCTCCCTTCATCACCAACTCAAAAGTATCAATACTCCAGCAACACTGCCCATACCATTCCCAGGAACTGTCCGGGGCACAAATGGCAATACAGGCCCAGACCAAAGGTGCCAACTAAAAAAGCACAGGAAAAAGTAGAAGAAACAGGGCAAGTGTCAAGTTGCCCTTCCTTGGAACCACCCTCAGGTTCCAGCAATCAGGCTTGGGACTCCTCTGCTGTAGGCTGCATTCAGGCAATTACATTTACTAATGAGAAACACACTCAATCTCCCTGTTCCCCCCCAAATTTGTCTCATCCTTTTTCATAGCCCACTTACGCTGATATGCACAATGCCCTTAGCAACAAATTCTGCGATTTAATTACGCAACATGCCAAAAAGTAGTCTACTTTTATGCATTTTGAACTTGCTGCCTGCCAGTGTCGGGGAGCTGGGTTATCCAGAGGGGAGAGCCTAACAGCAAGAAGATTCCTAGCACTCAGCTGGAATCCCAAAAACACAGGCAGAAGCAGTAAGCTGCAACGAACATCTCAGCACTGATGCTTTCTAAATCAATACGCTGGCTCATAAATGCAGTCTGTCCTGCTCCACAGAGTTCAGTGTGCTTTTCTGTTTGAAAAGTGAGGCACGAGAGAGTTATATTCTGCATGAACTGTAGCTGGGCTCCATTCCACCTGTCTCAACTCAAGGAGTGAAGAGGATACAACTCCACTATCTGTAAAGGTGAGCATCTGTTTGGAGTCCCACGGGGACTTCCAGTTCACTAGCTGGATCAAACCCTCCTGCCAGGCGGCAGGAGCAGATGGAGACAGTCAGCTTCCAGCCTGGCTCCCCCTCACACTCCCACCTCACAGCCCTGTAGATCATAAGATGTTTGGATAGAGCCCAAGTGCGTAGGACCGACTGTAAAAAGACCATGAAAGAAATCAACAGGAATTGTTCTAATAAGCTTTCAGGCCAAGTCCTTTCCAAGTGAGCACCTTTAAAAATGAGACAAGCAGATTAAGGGTCCTTTGGCTCACTTGGAGCTCTACCCCTACGCTTACGCAGCAGGGACCACAGGTGCTGGAAGGGTGGTGAGAGCATAACACTAAGTCCACTCCAGGTGGGTGACCTCGGCTAAATAAAGCAGGAATAACTTCATTGCCCTGTTTGCAGGATAACACCACGCATTTGCCTTACAGTTTAAGCTGTTGACGCCTTCACAAGTCCCCAGATGAGTGATGCTCATGGCAACATTATTGCTAAAGATGACTCTGGTGACACAATACTTCTCTCTAATCCAGTAACTCTGTTAGAGGGCTCTGCCTGATAACAGAGGCGATCCTCATTCATTGCCATTCAAGAACAGTGATCTTACCCAAGACTACCCACACCAGGTCTCCTGGCTCTCTAGAGAGAAACTGCAAAAGGGCCTAGATGCAATTGCAGCCTAAGCATCACTCATTTCTAAAGACATCGCTGTTCCACAGCCTTCATGGTATTTTGGGGAGGTCAAGGTGTTGGGGGGTGCTGGACCAGGCCACTAAACAGGGTTTCTGAATAGAGTTCGAATAACTATGTCCTCACTAGAAGGTGTCAATTAAGCAACAAGTCCTGCCCCTGCCAGGAATACGATAAAGGGTGTGTGGATTCCTGGCACAACTGACATACCCAACAAGGAGACATTCACCATAGATTTCTTCTACTGGTGGAACATATTTTAAAAATAAACATGAGCTCACTCTAGAGTCAGAACATGCAATTTTAAACCCAGCCAAAATACTGCCAGCAAGCCTCGCTGCTGCTCCATGATCTTTAGCCACTGTTCAAACCTGCAGCTCCTGAAACACAGACAGAGGTGGGTTTACAATGCCCAGACCTGGGTTGTCCCCAGCAATTCAGAGCGAGGAGTCTGACACAAAAGTCAACAACTGTAGGCACCAAACTAACTGGGAAACAGGCGTAAAAGGCAGAAATGTTTTTAGCAGGGAACTGGGAGGCAAAAAAACACTGATCTTTATCTCCAGTGAATCACTGCCTTCCCTTGTTGCTCGACAAGCCACAAAGCCTCTCTGTGCCTCTGCTTCCTCATCTATAAAGTGGGAATAAAACTGCTTATACCTACCTCTGACCTATTATTGACAGTGTCATGCTAGCACAAGTGCTGGACAGTGTCAAGCAGAAGAGTTATGAAATGGGGCTACTGCTCCCGCTGTCTCGCAGATCCGTACATTAAAAGAACCTTGTAATGTCTGTTTGGCAGTGTTTATTTTTATGTAACATTATGGAAGTTGTATAACACATGGAAGATGGCACAGATTTTTGTTGGTTTGTGTTCTGTGAATTTGTCTCAAGTTCCAGAGAAAACCTACAGTCCGAAACATTTGTTACAGGTGGAAAACAAAGACAAAACAGTGCCTGTCTGTCTGTCTTCCAGTTTGGAAAGTTTGCTCTATGGAATAATCTCGTCATGAGGTTACGAAGCTACAAAAACTATTTTAGGATCAAGTATGGGCCCTACCGACGCAGTCCACAGAATCAGCTCTCACTGGATCAGTATAGGTTATGATATTCTGCCAAAAAGAAAAACAGGCAAATAGCTTAGAAGCTAAATCTGCCTTAAAGAGAGGGGTTCGTATCTTTTCTGATGAGGCTGGTCCCGAATCTCCTTTGTGCCACCACCATAAAACACATACACACTTATACAGCATTTCCAATGTGCATATCTGCAAAATATGATGGACACAAGGAATCAGGCCCTGGAATGAGATGTATTACTAAGCTCTTTCTGCAGCGCTCTTCGACAGGGGATCAGGATAAGACTAGACCCACAGCATCACTGTTACTCCTGCCTTTAAGAAGTTCTGTGCTTTCCGCTCCCTTTACCTGTGGGGAAGGATAGATTCCAGGGTCCCTAGCTGTCCTTCTCTAAGGATGAAGCTTTCAACCTCTAAATCTGACTGCTGAATGATTCTTCCTGAACTGGCCTCAATACAGCCACCTTGAGGGACTCTGCTCAAGGGAGCTCTGATACCTGCTGAAATAAATGCTCATATTAAAGACAATTACAGATAACAGTACCCCAACCTCTGATCCAGCTATTCCTCCCCTCCTTACTCCACATTCACCAGAGGCTGGGTGAATAGCAGTCATAGCACTTTCTGTTCTGTGGACCTACAGCAAAAGCAGGTGGACATCACTTACATATCCTATTAAGGCTATTCTGAAGAACAGGCAGAAGAAAAGAGATGGTGGGAATGTCAAACAAGACTGGACAGGAAGTAAATAGAGAGGGAGAGTGAAAAAATAGCAGGAAGGAGAAAGGAAAGTGAGGACCGTGCCACAATTAAGTAGTTCTCAGACTCTGCTCTGGCAATCTCTTAAGAATGACAGGCATTTAAAGCTTGCAAACTGGCAAGGTGAGCAGACAACACCTGAATGACTCTTCCAATGGAAGTTAAAAGGAATCCACTTTGCTGGATTCCAGGTGATGTATGGAATCTAAGTACTATCTTATGGAAGGAGTTACAGTTTAAGCAAAAGAGTAAGTAAGAATGTCTGCTTCAACACCTTAAATCAACAGGTTTTCTCACCGAACTTACTATGGGAGCAGAACTCCAGAGCTCAAGATAAGCCCTGCTCCCACTTGTCACGACATTAGAAAGCCACGTAAGCGAGCAAGAGCGCTTACAACAAAGGGAAGAGAAGCTTGAAAACTCTTCAGGTCAACGATCTGGGTGCAGTTTTACTAACCTTCTATACTTGGGGTCCACATGGAGCCACAGACTCCTCTGGTGCTGGAAGGAGCCTGCCACATGGCCAGCTGTTCATCTGGGAAGGTAAAGGACCCGCAAGAGCACAGGACAAAGGTATTCAGCTGGGGGCTGGTGTCAGCGCCGCTTGCTACTTCTCTAGGCTGCAGGACAGCAGAGTTAAAGCAGGTTCCTGGTTCCAGCATAGCCTCAGTGCAAAAAGCTACAGGTTGTTCAGCGTTGTGAGTGGTCAACAAAGCCTTGCTTGTCCTTGCTTCATAGAGCTCACTGCTCTGCATAAAGCTGTAACGATGGAGAAAATAAATCAGCCAGACATATTACTTTACAAAGAAGGGAGATTCTCCAGCTAAACCTTTGAATCCTGCCCTTGACAGCTGGGAGATTAAGTGCTTGATGCCAGGCATGGGAAATTCCCATCTGTGGAGTTATGACTCCTAAGTGATGTCCCCTGGGAACTGACATGAAAGTCAGTTCGTGAACAAGTTTAAAGGTTGTTTCATCTCTGAACTGTCACTGTAAAGACTTTCTCATACATCACCTGGATTCCAGCATCTTTAAATATGTTCCTTCCAGAGGCTTATCCAGATCTGCAGCTGACTGCTCCCACCCTGGGTCACAGGGCACGAGGGTTATCTCCATTTGCTCAGAGCTGATGCCTGCACAAGATCCATCTGAAAGGTGCAGGCCAGACAGATGAAGGAACACATAGTTACTCCAAAAAGCAATGAAACAAGTCTAATTTGCCAAATGCAGCAAGACCCTTTTATTCCCCATGACTGAAGTTTGGTCAAGATTCTGTGAAGAGGCATGGAAATACTGGGCTTTACTGGAGTACTGCCCTGATCCCAGAATCTGAGAGCTAAAACCCACTGCCTCCCATGCATTTGCTTTCATTTGGTGCCCCTTCCAGGATGGGTATCTCTTTTCACCTGTGCTTGCACAGGCCTTACTAATGCTTGCTCCTTCCATGGAGTGAGAGCACCTAGCCAAACAGTGAGGCACTCCACTAAGGTAGAGTCCTCCAATGTCCACTTGAACTACCAGCATATAGATGCTCTTCTGGAGAAGGAATATCCTTCACTTCCTGAAGGAATTTAAAATTGTTTTCCAGCTTTCTGGACCACATCCCAAGACCATTAGGAAGAGACAAACCTGTGGTTTGTAGAGTGTAGGATCCTTTATCCTGATGCTCCTTTGTGTGGCAAGTCAAACCTCTCTCAGGATACGAGTTGTTGAGCTTTTCTGTACGAGGGAGGCAGGATTTTTGACGTCGTCGATAATTCGCAAACCAGTTATAGACCTGAGTTGGCTGCAGGTTCACATCCCGAGCCAATCCCTCCTGCAAACCCAGGTGCACGGAGAGATCAAGGGAAAAAGAATAAACCACATCCAAATAATCAGGCTTTTCCCTTCAGTTCCAAAAGCAGCCCA
The DNA here is from genome assembly GCF_009769465.1 of Tauraco erythrolophus. Classification (NCBI taxonomy): domain Eukaryota; kingdom Metazoa; phylum Chordata; class Aves; order Musophagiformes; family Musophagidae; genus Tauraco; species Tauraco erythrolophus. The sequence goes on along the minus strand of NC_141483.1, from coordinate 5,064,872 downwards.
GCAAAAGAGCTTTCAAACCAAGAGACATTTGTTCACTAGGTCTCTGATAAGTCTCCATGGATCCCATTGAGGAGACCGATTTATAAACTCCAAAGAATTGCTGGAAAACACACATTCCACCCTACTCCTCTAGTCAATTTGTTTGCTGAAAGAAACCATCTACTGCTACACCTCACCAAAGCATGCTGTTCCCATGGAATGGCTGGTTCACATCACTAACATGACACTAATAGGATAAACACTAACGCATTTACCATGTTAAATAGTTTTCACAAACAGAGCAGTTTGTATAAACATCTGTATCATGTTCACAGAAAAATTTCTGCTGAATTAAACGGTTAAATAATGAGGTCATGTAAGTGAAGAACATATTGGGAAATTAGTGCATAGGTGATCATCGTATCCTGACCTTTTAGGGCTTAATTATGCAACTTCCTTATGCTCCCAATTCAGATTGTGGGGGTTTTTTTAATGAAAATTTGGAAGTTATTAATGCTTTGCAAAAAGGGTAAGAAATAAACCATTTTCACATCGCAGAACTATTCAGCAGGTCCATCCTGCCTTGTACAAGAAGGGTATTGGAAAAATCAAGCACCCCAGAGGCAGACTTTAAGGTCTGAAGCCTTCACCTTGCAAGGTGGTAATCAACAAGGATTACTGAATTAATTCACATGTCACTTTCTTTATAAATTTGTCCTGGTCCAAATAAGGTAGATACATGCATACATCAACACAGGCTATCATGTTTTCAAATCCTGTGAATTTAAAGTGGTAAGTCAGTAAAAAATATATTCTGGGAAGCAAAGTGCAACTTTATACAGGCTAGAACTCAGTCTAAGTCAGAACTATTTATCACTGTAATACAGCTCTTCGGAGTGATAGTTGTTTTGCTGCCTATGCTCAATTACTACAAAATTAGGACTGTTAAAAGCCCAGTGAGCAACTTATTTCCCCACATCTTTTTGTCCAAAGCACGCAAAATTACTTAGCACAACTTGATTTTTTTAAGGAAACCTTTAGGGAAAGATAAAATATGGGGAATCCCATCCCCACTGGGGCTTCAGAAAAAAAATTATTTAGAATGAAAAGAGTTATAGACCTCTGATGGAAGAGTTCTGCTTTTCTGTGACAAGGAGACTTGATTGGAAGTAGCATATCCCTACCCGCTGTTTCTTGGTTGGATTTGTTGTCACCTCTGTGGCAAACCTGTGTAGCTGCTGGCGTACTTCATCAGAATAGTTTCGATTCTTCAAACCTTCAGGACAAAGGGAAACAGGTGGAGGATTCCTGTACACAGGAGAAAATAGGATTAAAAAGGATCCAAAAAGAGTCACTCGCATTCATGGGAATTTTCTCACGTTGCCACAAGTGGTCAAAATGCCAAGAAAACCTAGCTCCAAGAAGCAGCCATCTTGAGATGTAAAACTGCATCTCTAGCCCTGCATCTGCCAACTACAGCAGAGAGAAAAATTTTGGTTCCCCACACCACGGTACCTCTTCCTGCAACGGAATTTCTGCAGTGGTGTCAGAAAATCCGTGTGGTGTTTCTCCATAACCCTCCGGTAATGAATCTCATGCCAAAGTTGCACCAGCTCCTCCTTCTCTTCTGCCTTGCAACACTAAAACAAAACAGTGTGTAAGCAAACTCTTTCCAGGTAGCCCGGCCTCCTATAAAGAACACCCTCAACAACTAGAAACTTACTCAGAAATTCCTACTGGTTTGTCAAAGCTAGTAGCATTATCCAGGTATACAACTCGCTGTACCTTCTCTAACGTACACAGGGAGTCGCCTGCCTAATTCCTTCTGTTCCTTGGGGAAAAGGGCTGTTTCCAGATCTAGAGACCAAAAATCTCTCACCTAGAGTGGTGCCATCCAGTTTTCTTCGTATCTTCCCATCCTGGAAAGCCCTCTAAACTTGGCCTCCCCAAGGCTTTTATGTCTTGAGCTCTAAGTATGTGAAAAACTCCCAAGAACCACCACACTAGAGAACAAAATCCTGCTTTCGCAAACTACAACCAACCCTGTAATCGCCCAGTTACCTTCTTCCCCTTGGCTGATTAATAGTAACTGCCTGTAGCAAAGGCTTTTATCCTGTGTTTCAGATCAACCAACGCACACATAGCACCTTCCACTGCCAGACGCCAGCTGGAAATGCTCCACGCGCTGCAGTTTAGGTACCTCTGCACTAACGGCTCTAAGTACTAGTTTTCTAATACTGCTTTTTGTCTCCATGAAGAAACGAAGAACACATCCCTACCTCCAGGAGTCTGCAGGCTGTGTCATGCTGCCCGTTACGGATATGAACAAACACGCAAGCTCGGACAACATGGATGTTAGTGAGAAAATACATCTTGTGTTTGCATCCCATCATGGCCCCAACCAGCTTCTCCAGAATAGGAAAGGAGCTCTGGAGGTCGCGGCAAAGCTGTCCTGCTAAATCCAGCAGCTTGGCGGGTGGGGGATCCTTGGTTTTATTCCTGTTTAGCATGGCCATGAACCGCTTCATCCTTACGTCCTGTTGGAAGCCTTTTCTATGCAACGCACAAAGTTGTAGTTAGATAAAATCTATTATCTCTTATTTTTAGCTTCTATGGTATGCTTGCTTGCCTTTTTTTTTTCTTTAGGAAAAAAAAGAAAAGGCATTTACTGTGCTGTTAAAAGCAGCCTGAGGACCTCAAAACACGTAAAATAAAACTAGGCCTAAAGCAGTCCTGAAAGGCTAAAGCCACACCAGGTTTGCAGCTGAGAAAACAGAGCTCAGAAAGCTGCATTAAACTTGCCCCAAAACTCGAAGGCTGAAGGAGGAGGCCACAGCAGGAGGGCTGCTGTGGGGAACCACACTCTGGGCTGGTCCTCACCATCCCCATTCCTTCTGTCTGCGTGGCTGGGGGCACCGAGGGGTGCAGGCAGCTCTGCGGTACCCCCCGCAAGCACACGTGCCTTCAGACCCTCCGCTCCAACCCCCCCCACCCCCCCATTCAAATCACGATGTGAAGCTTTACATCTACAGTTTACAAGTTAAAACCACCAGAACGTTAAGTCCAGAGACACTCCGGTGAAAAAAGCGGTGGGACGGGCCAGGGGCAGACGGCGGTTACAGCAAAGTGTAACTCGCATGACGGCCGGGGCTGGTTTGCGCCCCTTTTCCGGGGTAACGGAGGCCCAGGGGATGCCTCCGTGCCCGGCGGGGCCCCTCTACCCCCTTGGCCAGGACAAAGGGGGAAAAAGCTGTTAAATACCCGCGAGGTTGAGGAGCGGGAGCGCCCCGGCGGCCCCGTCCGCTCCCGAGGCAGCGGGAGCTCAGCCCGGGCTGCCCCCGCGGCTCCCCGGCCCCTTCCTTCCTCCCGCGGCCAAGCGCCGGGCCCCGGTACCCGTCCGCGCAGGGCAGCGCAAGGCCGCGCAGGGCTGCGCGCTCCGCGGGACCCTGCGCGCACGGCGAGCGCTGCGCGGAGCCGTCTCTGCCCCGCACGGCCGCAAGCCCCGTCCCGCAGCCGGCCGAGACCTCACCCTGTGCACAGCCCCGTGCGGAGGGCAGAAAGAGCTCCGCAGCGGTGCGCAGGTGCGGAGCCGCTGCCGCCGCCCGGCGCTGCAGAGCTGCCCCTGCGCTCCGCCCCCGCCCCCCTTAAATCGCTTTGACCAAGCGGCCGCTGCGCGCACAGCTACCTCCGCAGCAGCACTGTGCGGAACAGGGAGCAGCAAGTTGCTTTCGTAGTCGAAGAGTGGGGTTTTTTTTTTTAAGGTGTTAACGGGCATCAGGCGCGCACTGGTAATTCTGACACACTTCGCTGAACTGAAGGCAGAGGCACGCAGCTCAAACCCAGCTTTTCCAGGAGGGTACTAGTGACAGATGAGTCATCCAGACTCAGTTCAGGGGATAAAACTGAGGCAGCTATGAATTTCCTTGAATCAGGCCTGAACACCACTGGGAATGTGCCAGCCCTCTGCCAGCTTCAGCTCAGCGAGGGCAGGTAACGCCAGTAACGACGTGGCAGCAGGAGCCAACAGCCCCCCACGCACAGCGCCGCCAGGTGCAGGCCCTGAGCCCACCCTGGGCCCCCACCTGAACGACCACCTCATGCTAAGTCCATGCGCCACACACGAGCTTCCTCTGCAAAGACAAAGACGACATACTTGAGCGACGGCATCTCTGCTTTGCTGCATGCAGGCACATCCTAAAAATCTGCTCATCATCATCCTTCTTCCTCCAATCAGCAGCATCTTGTGCTCAGTTGCCCTTGATTTCTCCTTAGGCTTGGACACTGGCCTTGCAGGGCAGTAACTGGCTTCTTGCTCCTGCTGCATGACACTGTTCTAGATCCAGAGTCGGAGATGAAGTCCTGGATGCTTAAAGGACAAAGCCCTACCGCTGAACTTTGAACATTCCATTAGCATACTGGATATAAGCAGCAGTGGTTCCTTTTGGCAATTACTCCCTGATTCTGTACTGATGTCTGGCGTTACAACAAAACATCAGGTCACTTGATTTTCTGCATTTTTACTTATTTACAGGTACGAAATTTAACAAGTGTCTCATGTTTTATGTTACATATTCACAAAACCAGGCACACCTCAAAAGGGAAAGCGGCAGGCTGCTGTCGGGCACGCCAGAGGCAAATGGCACCAATCACTTCCAGTGACAGCGAGCTGCTGCCATCACACTCTGAGCTGAATCTAGCTGCCCTTGAAAACCATTTGCACTCTCCCTCCTTTAGCTCTGCTCTAAGTGAAGTTTTGGCAATCGAGGACTGCAGCTACTTGAAACCAAGCTGAGGTCAGGTGATAGATACTGGCAAGCCAAGAGCTCAGATTCTTTTTCCAAGGGATTAATCAAATTCTGTTGAATATCAACAGCCATATTGATCAGGTCCTCTTGGAGCCTCAAGATGAACCCAACAAAGAGGCTCTTTTCCAGCCATCCTTCCCCTCTACTTCCTTGCCACAAGGTAAAGCATCTAGCTGTCTCCCTCAGAGATACAGCCCTGTTTCATGGAGCACTAGCATGCATCTTATCTAGACAATCAGTCCAGAATGAAAAAAGCCGGCTATCTTTGTTCCAGCAAAAGTCTGTAAAGTCTTTCAGCAGCCGATCAGCAAACTTCTCATCCCCAGTGGCACTGGACCGCCAGGTTTTCGTCAGCATGGTGTTGTAGGCCCAGTTGTAGCCTATGCGCTCTTCACAAAACATGTTCTGGTTGGTGGAGCTAGTGGAGTTGCGTCGGCGTCGCTGCTGCCCGCAAGAAAATTTCCGCTTGGAATACGGTAGCTGCAAAAACACTGTCCCTGGAGGAAACAGACAGGACTTCACTCTTAGGCAGACCTAAGTCCCTACAACTGGTAGCTGACCCATTAAATTCTGAAAAGGAAACTGGACTAAGTTTCATTTAATTGCCTTTTAGCAAGATAAAATGGGACACACTTTTCCTCCTTGGCTTTTACAAGCTACTTTCTGCAAATAACAAGACTGGGAGAAAGCACACTTAGTCTCACCCTTCTCTTGGAAGAGGGGAGTGAAGCGAAGATGTAGGCTCTGGCTCCATCTTTCTAACTTTACATCAATTTCCGTTCTCTTGTGCAGTTTTCCAAAAGCTCCCTTCCTGTCATTGTCTTCATGTCTCAGCAACCCCTCTGAACATACCACGTTATTTTACTGCAATATGCCACGCATGGAGCTTAGTTAGAAGTGCTGATAGATCACCAACATTTATGAAGATGTAACGAGATAATAATGAGAGCAAGTGGATCCTAAATGCTTTACCTATCTCCCACACAGGTATGAGTAAAGATGCATCTACAACTGACCTTAAGCATGAGAACAGAGCACAGACTTTTCCCAACACCTTTCCCTCCTAGCTTCTAGATACAGTTATTTACACTGCACTTTTAATAAGCTCTGCCTTATGGTTTTTTTTGTTGTTGTTGTTCATCTTCTGGAAAGAAAAGTTTCAGAGCCACTATAAAGCAAGATTTCAAACCAATACCATTGATTAGCACAGCAGCACTTTGTGCTTCTCCTACTGCCTCTCCAGTTTTCTGGTTTGTGTTGGCTGATGCAGCCACTTGTCATCTGACTAGGGACATAATGAGGACGAACATCACTGACACAAAACAAACTGCATGTAAAATGGTTCCTTTGTTTGTAATAGCCTCCTCCTTGCCACAATGCCTGCCAAATATTGCTCACCTGTGACATGGATATACTGGGGCTTGTTCTCAGCTGGGAAGTTGAATGCAGAGGCCGAGTATTTATCTTGCACAAATCCAAATCTGGAGAAACAAACATCAGGGAAATACAAAAAATAAAAATAAAAAATAAAAAGAAAAGATAAACAAAGCAACTCCAGCTAGGATTCCTTCAGCCCAAGGCAGGGGCACCAGAGAAAACTTTCCACTATCACAAAGGCTCCCTTACAGTCTGAAGACAAAGGGAAAAGGGATGAAGAGAGCTGAGCTTCTACAAATATTCTCCACCCCTGCCAGGCACAGTGTGAAAGCTTCTAACTCCACACTGGTCTCTGTCCTAACTCATGCCAGAAACAAGAGCACCAGTAGCTGAGTTTGGGAGGGCACTGAGCAGTCTCTGACAAAATAGGGCAGCTGCACATGAATGAGGGAAGTGCAATAGTCAAGACAGACATTCCTTAGGTATCTTTCAAGCTGTAACATTTTTTTCCATGCTGGGCAATATTCCATGAAGAACTTCAAGCAGCTCACCTGACAGTTCTTTGCTGTTTGGAGAATATCTGTTCCTCTCCTGCGATCTAAGCTAATGAGAGCTTATTTCCAAGCTAACGCCTGTTACAAAAGGCAGTCTCTCTATTACAAGAAAGACCTTGGCAGCAACACTGTGAAACAAACTGGCAGCTCAAGCACACAAAGGGGTAGGGCTAGATAGTATTCAAAGTCTCCCGTAACTCCTTAAACCAGGCCCAATGTCCAGTTCACATCCCAGTATCCTGCCTATTGCCAATCACTGGTTGTCCTACCCTTCAAGACTATGTTAAATACATATGAAGGAAATAACTGCCCCTTCTCAGAAAGAAATCCATTTACAGTCCATCTGCTTCTAACTTAGACTAACAGGGCACCTTCCAAAGGCAATGCTCTCCCTAGGAGGAAAGCATGGTTTGCTCATGAGTGACAGGCTGAAAAACGACCAGCCCCTTGCACCCACAAACAACGTCCAGGCATTCCAGTTATATTTTAGTCTAACAATCTGCAAGCAGATGAGGCAGATGGCACAGAATCCACACGGCTCGGAAGTGACTGTTCAGCATAAGTCTTCATCCTGCATGACCCAGGGAGATATGAACCTTTCAGCCATTCTGCTCTGTACATACCTGTATGCTATTGCTTCCTGGAGGAGATGCATACGGTCCCAGTATGTTTCTGGTTCAAAGCCTGAAACAAACAAAAAGGTAACAATTACCTAGTAAAGCCACTTTATTTCCTCCCTTTTCAAGACTTCAGTTTTCTTCAGAAGACCTCTGTGCACTTTGTTTTTTCTAGTAATTTCTTTTAGTTACACTTTTTTCTGTCAGCTGTCCCCTGAACGCCATCTTATTAGAGACATGTCTATGCACTCCAGCAGCAGATTCATCCCTGGATTTAGCATTTGTGTCTCTCAAGATGAAGGAGAATGTAATGGGATGTGTAGGAGGGGTCAAGGAAGGAGAGTGGGCTGCTGTGTACGACCACAGAGCACTCTGAAAATACTCGGTTCAAAGTCAGTGGGGCTATGGTGACCTCACAGCACGTGGATTTATCACTGGTGGTTTTACATTTACACCTGGACATGGGGTCAACTGTTAATGAAAATAAAACTATCACGTTTACTATTCTAAAAATGAACCTTTCGCTAATCATCCCTTCTCAGGATGCAATTTTGCCCCTCTGTGCAGGGGAGAGAATTCTCTGATCTTTGAGCGTCCACCTGAGACTTACCGCAGCAGCGTCACTCAAAAGGGCGAGGTCACGTTGCAGAAAAGGAGATTGCAGCTTCTAGCTCTTAATCTCATGTGCAAACACTCTTACCGTGAATGTAACCATGGCAACAAAAAAAGAGGATGGCAGTTGTGAAAGCCTAATCTCACCGAGGGGAGAATAAACAAATGCAGGATACAAATGCAGAGCCGCTGTGGGCAGGTTCTACCAGCAAAACAGACTCTTACAGTATAACATCATGTCAAGCTGAGTAACTACTTGATACAGGCTCTACAAGGGTATGCAACATTATGGCAACAAAGATCACGGGTGAAACAACCTTTCCAGTGCCGTCCTACTTCTTGCTGCCACCTTCATGCACTGTTGCACGCTGATTAGCTGCCCGCACAGCTTCCTCCCAGCACCACCTTCCCGAGGGCGGCTGCTGAAATGTAAACACAGGCCCTTCAACCAGCTAATGTATGTCTGAGAAACACCACCTTCCATGTCAGGTACATGCCAGAAGGGACCTGCTTGCAGAAAAGCATACCAAGGGCTAAAGCAAAGAACGTTCCTTACCATCAAATAAATGCTCACTACCCTCCTTCAGCAAGCAGCTAACGTTGAGTGGGATGAACAACTGAGCTCGAAGTGGGTCTCCGTATAAGTAACTGGGCAACGCAAACGGGCCCTCCAAGACTGGAACTAGCAAGAAACCACAGGATGTGGCTTTCCGATGCCAACCCTGAACCTGAGAAAAGATTCAAACCATGAATCACACGACACATGTCAAACTGAAGAAGGGCACTTATGCGCATAGGAGCAATTCATTCCCTGAGGATAGATCAGACGTGCTCAACTCTCCGCAGGCTCAGCTTGCTCTGTATGGCAAGCACACACGCATCCTTGTAAGCAAAGCACCACAAGCACAAGGCTTCCCTTTTTTAAGTGCCGCATCAATCAGAAAGCACTTTAATATAGGACATTTTTCAGGAACTGATTCAGCCTACTTATCATCAGTGGCTAAGCACTGCTGCTTTACTGGAACAGCGCAATAGATTTTTAAATAAAAGCAAAACCAATCACCTAGTGCTATCCGGCTGGCTGGGGTAAAACCTGGTGTTAAGTGATTTGAGTTTTACAGAAGCTACAAAAGGGAAAGCAAAAACTCTGAAAATTACAAAGTGACACAAACCGCTTGCGCATTCAATTAGAAATGTTTTCAGCAAGTTAACCTAAAAAAAGCTAAAAAGCATAGCTGAACAGGAAGAACACGTTGCCTGGAAATGCCCTGTCATACAGCAATTCCACTGAGATTTACAGTTTGCAGGTCTGGAGACAGAAGGAATGCAATGTGAAATAGATTCCTTTCCAAAGACTCAGTTCAAGGCTTAAGATTTGCCTAAGGGGGACTTAGATATCGCTTTGACCCGCACTGAGCTCTGCATAGTGTGCATGAAACCTGCTAAAAGCGGAACGCTATCCGGCAGACAGAATGACTGCAGACAGGATGATAAACGATGACCAGATGCAGCAATGCTAACAACCATCAGTAAAAATTACTAATGGAAGCGATGGCAGATCCAACCCACTATCTCTCCTCTGATACTACCCGTCAACTTCACATCATAACATTCCCAGTAGCCTATGGGATACAGAGACCAGACGGGCATTGCTGTGGCCACCCTGAGCACAAGAACTCTTACCATCTCAAAAAGAACAGCTGCAGTCACTGCCATCCAGTGTAACTTGATTTCAAAGGCAGCATTCAAGGAGAAATTGCCATGGTAATAACAACTGCACCACTCCAAACGGTCAGTGCGGTTATTCACATCCACGTCCAGCGTCACTGTCCGTTGTTCGGGCACTGTGGCAGCTACGCAGCCGAGGAACAGGGGGATATTTAAAAGATGCATTAAAGAGGGTGGGAGACAGGATGAACAGAACAGAAGAAACAAGACAAGCTATTTGAAATTAATTTGTCCTCCCACTCCGCCCCAAATAATTTTTTGGCTAGCAGAATAGTCCTAGAATGCTGCTCATCCCAATTATGAAAGACAAAAATCCTAAAGTATGACTCGTATCAGGGGTCTGTGCCACAGAATTACCTTCCCAAGCAGTCAAAAGGCATTTCAGCTGCAATAAAGAGACAGAACCAGGAGTCAAGCAGCTAATCAATAAGCGACTGATGCCGTAATTAAACACGGCTACACAACATCAGCTCCTTCATTGCAAATTGGTTTTCATATTTCTATATGCCCCCACCAGAAACCACAACAGGGTGCTGTTAGACAGGGCAGGAGCGTTCCAGGACTTTCCACAGCTAAAGGAGATTAGAAGTGAAACTTCTTGTCTCTTTAACTCCATACCAATATCCCACGTTACCGCATTGCTAAAACTGCACATCCAACACTTTTTGTAAAAGCATGAAAAGTCAGCCAAGGCTCACGTAGCAGCATTAGGATCGCTGCAATACGCTCTATTGCTTTGCAGTAAGTGCTGGGATAGTGCCCAAGATCCAGCTTCCTTTGTGCCCTACACCCCAGCATCCCGGTGAAAGAAAGCCTCAGATACCAGGCGAGAGAGGAAGAGAAGCACAGAAAGTGGAAGTGACCTCGCTGGTGTCACAGCAGACTGCAAGGCCAGGAGTAGAACCCAGAGCTCCTGACTTTGAGGCCAAAGCCCTGCTATGAACCACATTGTCACTTCCAACTTTTCTTTAGGCAAATATACAATTTAACATTTTTATAATGTTAAAAATTGACACAAAACAAAGGCTGGAATAATAATATTGGAAAACCTTTGCTTTTTTTTTATTGCATGGATGAGGGATGGGTATTGTTATTTCTTGTCTAAGTAGAGGAAGATGTGCACACTTTTGTATAGTCAGCTTTTAAATGACCTTATAATTTAATGGCTTAATGGTGTTTAAAAAAATAGTTGAAGTTCTTCCTCAAGGTAGGTGGGAAGTTCCCACCTTCCCTTCTACTGCAAGTTAGCTGGAGACAGTTTTCAAGGTTATAAGAAAATCCTTTATACTGCTATTGCTACAGCTTAAGAATAGCAAAAAAACCCCGAAAAAACCCCAATAAAACTGTAAGAACATCACCCAATTTTTTTCTGTAAATAAGATCCATTTTTGTCTTTGGGAAAAGTATCATCTGCAATTTCCGAGTTGGTCTGGTATTGTCAGACAGACCAACATCTTGCTATTTTCTTTTTTTTTTTTTTCTCCTTTTCAGTGGAATATCACTGTGAATACAATGCTTGTGGTTGGAAGGTTACAGTGCCAGTTTTGTAACCAAGTATGAATCCAGTGCCAGTTTTGTAACAAAGTATGTTGGAAAACAACATCCCAAAAGCTGTAAAGCAAAAGCAGCTCAGTCAGGTAGATGTTGGTCGTTAGCTAAGAGGTCAGTGATAACACCACAGCCCACTGTGCCCAAACTAGCACACTGTGAAGAATGAGCTCCCTGCTCCCTTAGACTGTTCCTTTTTCCAGATAATGCAGCCTCCCCATTAGGGCTGGAGCTTCTCTCTCCACCTGGCCTGCAGCTGTAATTCACAGGAAAAGCAAGAGGAACACAGCCCAATCAGGTGAGCTAATCAAAAGAACCTTAAAAACTGATGAGAAACATCCACATGTCCAAATTCAGAAGGTTCAGATTAAAACCAACTTAATTTTAATAGAATAAACTCTGGCTTCTGTAGATCTGATTTTAAAAGGACTCACCTGCTTCCCAATTGTCTTGCACCATTGAGTATTTAACTAAGGATTTATCGAGTAAAGCGGAGAGGAGCAGGCAGGTTATTCTCCAGTCACAGGCTACACTACATACACGACTACGACTGCTACTGCATGCATTGCTAGAAATCAAAAGGGACAAGATCAGGGGTATCACAGCTCAGACTTCCACGGGGAAGGGAAAAGGGACAATCACTGGGCAAGTGATAGGGAAATTGGGAGGGATAAAGATTTTAGAGATACATGGAGCTTGTTCCAGAGCTCCCAATGCTTGCATGCAATTTTATGTCACAGCCTGACATCTAGGGAAGGTGGGGGAGGGGAAGAAATAAAACCCACAACCAAATCAAAGCCAAGAGAGGAACAAATGAAGTCACGTGGATCAGAGGTCATCTGGGTTTAGTAAAGCTCCTGCCTCAGATGAACTGGTGAAGTTTTTTTTGGAATACTGTTTAGAAGAGAGACAGCACAGAAACTTCAGTTAAACCTGTTCCTTTGTAAGACAAAATTTCCACACTGGATTTTTCTGCAAGAAACTATTATTCCTGGAATAATGAGACTGTGTGTGAGCAACCTAGAGGCATTTTTTCATTCATCCAAGGACTGCAAATTAGTTAAATAGCAGAATGGACACAATTCCAACTGAATGAAAAAGAAGGGCTACACAGGTGTGTAACTACAGTAACATGCTGAGGGATACACTCTTCCCTGGCTGGCATCAAAGAAAAGGTGAGAGGGGCACTGAGGCACCCTTCTCTCTTTCCCCATTTCCCCAGGTGCAAGCTGACTGAGTCTCAGTCTTCTCACCTGACAAGAGAGGACAGACATAGGAAAGTGAAGTGGTTTTCCTGGGCTAAATCATGAGCAAGAGATCAAAGCAGGAACAGGCTCTGGCCCAAGCACCTCCAGCCTTCACAACACTTTCATGCCAGCCTACCATCAGGCTTCAGCTCTGGGCCAATCCTTGAGCTAACGAGGCTGGATACTGGCCAAGGCAACAGATTTATCGTGTGACAGGGAAAAATATCCTGCATATGTTGGCTTCAGGGAATTAACCATTAGTTCGGACTTCCTATCCTTAATCCTGTCTCATTTCTGATGCTGTCCCTCTTCAAACAAGGCTTTCAGAAATACACAAGGATTACTGTAACTTCAGGTTTAAGAGATACTACACCAGCAGCAAGTCACTTTTCTTCAGAAGGTCGAATATACAAAACAGGAGAACAACAGAATCTTCTTTTTATCCTTAATTGACAGGCCTTTAAAAGACGCATCTAAATAAATCTGAAGTTGCAGTTCCACAGCAATGATTGTTCTTGTAATTTTAGACAGGGAAAGAGGAACAAAAGCAAGTGACTCAGGCTGGCCTGGAAACGCAACAAAAAGCTGACAAAGCAACACAGTCAATCCCGCAGCCGGTCTGTTTCACGGGCTGTTAGTGGCAGTCCGTGTTGTATTTCACACGTTACAGAACTTTAGACATTATAATGGCACCTTGCTCGGCAGCAAGATCTTCCATATGCCAACCCTACTGCTTCCACACTGCAGGGATCATTTCCAGTTGGCCTTCCCAGGCTTTAATATAAGGAGTCTGGCTAAACATGGTTCAGCTTAGCTGAGAAGCCTCCAGCACATCACAGAAAACTTAACACATCTGGATCTCGCTGTGGCTTTTCCTACTACAAAGCAATGAGACATGTCATTTGGTACAGTTTGGTTGTTCTACTGTTCTCACAACTTATCCCTTTATGCTCATCACAGGTTGTGAAGAGCCTCTCTGGATCCCCAAGGAGACAGTGTTTTCATATATATATATATGTATTTCCTATATTTATATTTTGAGTCAGTATTTTCCTCTCCAAATTCTAGAGGATGGCACAGTGGGGAGGTTCAGGAACAAGGAATATTTAAAGAATACTTTTTACTGTATTCCAGTACTCCGAAGCAGAAATTGCCTGCTCAGCCAGTGAAACACACCTCCAGCATATGAGAACAAGTCCACGTGCAAGACACATGTAAGGCCAGCATGAAATTTGCAGCTTTATTGCTGGTCCACGTGAGATCATACTCTTGGCTGGCTGCTCTTCCCCTTTCAAACCATCCCCTTGAACTTCCCCAGCTGTCACCTGTGCTGTGCATCTACCTAATAGTGCAGCTGCCTGGCTCCGTCCTCCGAAACTGCGGCTAAAGGAACTGTGCCTACTTGCATAGGAGGCTGGGCGGCTGGGCAGCCAGGGCAGGAAAAACGCTGGGATTTCTGAGTGCAGGAGCTCTTCTGCCACAAACGCCACCTCAAACCATTTCCTCTGGAAGGCCGAGAAGTCATCCATAGCAGCGGTGTGCCACATAGCAGGCTGTTGCATGCCCACTGAACAAAAAGCAAGGGGGAGGACAGATTGCAGTTAGAAACAAGTGCTCAAGACCAAGAAAGGGACATAGTTCTTTCTGAAAATGGGGGAAAAAAAAAAAGTTATGTTGTCTGCAACTCCCTTTTTTTTTTTGGAAACAAACAAAAAGGCTGAGTTTCTTTGACTCTCTTTAGAGTTGTGTTTTTGGTTGCTCCCAAAGTGCATTTCTGCTGCGGCACCCATAAGAATCAAGTACAGCTAGAGATTATGCAAAGGGAAAATGAGGAAAGTCTTGTAATAACACAATGCTGACCTCGGTCTGGTTCTTTGTCCACAACAATCTTGTAAAAATAAAAGCCATAAATAAAGGTTCGTAAAGCTTCTCCAGATGCATGGACAATAAGCTGCTCTTCTAGCATTTTCTGAACAAAGAAAGAGAACAGAGCAAACACAATAAAAAAGGAGAAGTCACTCTTCCAGTCATATAAAAGGTTGCTAGAGAATATTGGGAAATAATTTTCTTTTCCTTGACATCTTTTTGTCCAGATATGTGCCTGACGAGAACATCAGCAATGTTATCTCTTGATATTCAGTAGATGTAGCAAGTCCTTATCTCCCTGAGAAATTGTGTTTGACCTTTCCGCAGACGTCTGCCTCCCTTACCCTGCTCTGGTTTTATAGATGGATTTATAGGAAGGTAAGGGTTTGGAAACATTCTAGGTCCTCTGTTAATTGATATGGGATCTCAGCAGAGGAATGAACTCCAAAACATTTCCAACCTTCTGTCCCTGACACAGTTCGATAGGGAAGAAAAAAATACTCATGAACACAGGCAGTGTATCTTGCATAAAGTGTATACACTTCAGCATCCATAAAAGAGAGGTCATCTGCTGGTTTTATTACAACTTCATTAACTAATTATCAGAAGAAAAACCAAAATCGAATCACACTAATTCTAACACAATGGAGAGTTCTTGGTAAATACTAGCTAAATGGAGGTTATACACAGAACTGTCATCACATATGAGTGGAAAAATCATATATATTACTACTGAAGAACATGGTGTTTTGTGATAGGGAATCAAAAAAGTCATTGTTACCTCATATTCTGTTGAACACTGTTTTCAATACCTATCAATAAGAGGATTTTAATAAGAAACAGAAATTATTGCTCTACAATTCTACTTTCTTGACAGAGTGAGGTATTTCTGGCCCTCCATATAACCCTTACCTGCATGATGTCAATCGCCATGGCTTGGGTTTGCACACCTTCCACGTTATTCACCAGCCAGTGCACAACTTCTGCACTGATGAAGCAGTACGGAGAGAGGCCTTTCTGTTCAGAGAGCAGCTGGATCCCTGTGCTGAACCACAGCAAGTCACACATGTTAACACACAGTTCTCTTCAGTTACAAAGACAAAAAAATCATTGCTGGGAAAAAACAAAGGGGGCATAAAGATACAGGACAAGAAACACACGATGCCCCCCGGTGATGTATCATTAGCTTCTGATAACAAGATGAAGAGCTGGCACTGACAGCACTTCAGTGTCACTCTGACTATTCTTGCTTTGACAAGATTCTGGGATTCTAATAATTGAAGTCTCTGCAGCAATACTCATACCTCAATTTCTGTAAAGTTCCTTGTTGGAAAGATTGGAACTGAACAACAAACAGAAGCTTAAAACTCTTCCACATCTGATACGGAGCTCTCCTTTGAGTGACTCCACGCCTCATGTCCTCTTACAAAGCATCTAGACACATGTTAAGCATATTGATATAAAAAAACTTACGTGGGGTGTTTCATGGCTTCAAGAATCTCTATCAGGGTGGAGGAGGAAGTCAGAGAGCTTGCTGAACACTGCTGAGAGCTGGGAAGTAAACAGAAGCATGTTCAAAAATCAAGGAAGCTGCCAGATTTGTCCAAATATGTACATTTAAGAAAAACGCTCTCTCTTATCTTCCCAACAATGACTGTGCCACCTTTATTTCCTTTTCCATCTCAAGAAGGACAACTAAAAGGATCAGACATTTATTTTTCCCCTGAGATTGTCAGGTCATTGCTATCTTGACCCAACGCACGCTATATTACATACAGCTGTACTCAGGAGCAATCAAGAGCAAACATTTTGAAGTTGGATTTTTTTTTTTTTACTATAATACACAACTGCAGGAAGCAGGTGCTAATATAGTTTATTTTTAATGTTGCTTCCTCCCCGGTGTCTCGCCTCCAGGTTACAACCTCTTGGATTTCATCAACTTACTCGATTCGATTAGACCTTCAGAGCCCCCCTTTGCTAAAACAGGCAGAAGACAGAAGAAAAGCAGGCTTTGAATTTACATCTAACAGATTTCAGAAAAGGAATTTCCTCATTCTTCATTTCTTGAAGAACGAAGCTCTTTTTGTGGGTAGGGAAATCGGGCCGTGTGTTCATTTAATTCTGGAAAACTGCGTTGCAAGGCTTATTTTCTGCATTTCTCTTTCTGCACGTGGAAATCCTGCAGTAAGGTCGTGTGACAAGTGCCTTCTAGTGCTGACAGACACAGCACATCTTGTTCTCAGGCTCCTGTTTAAGTGCCCATTCCTCCACACCAGAAAGGGGAACGTAACAGAAGAGAACTGCAGTACAGCACTGCTCTGCTTTTCTCACCTGCCCTCTACAGCACCAGCTGTGGGATATCCTTGGTCTGCAACATTCTGGGAACTTCCAAAGGTCTGCGTGTTGCCCCTATCAGGTAGCTGCCCTGTGTTTATCAGTGTGTTGCCATCTGAGGTTGCAGGAAGCGATTGATCTATAGAGACCTGCAAGGAGTAAACACAGGACCATCTTTATGAAATTTATTTGTAATGTTTCCCATTTTCTCCGCTCTCTGCATCATCTGTACCTCAGCTCAGGTTAGTTAACAACAAGCAATACTCTAAGGCAAGCAGAAGCATATGCAGAAAGGATAAATACAGTCTTACTTTTGTCATCACTACAGAGCTGCTGACAAACACAAAATTCACTAAGTCATTATTCCACACTGGCCCCAGTAAAGATGAGGATAACCAACCCGGCAACAACAGTGTTGAGAGAACTACTGGCAAACCAGCAACACCAGTCCCAACCTGACATTTTCAACTTGAGTGGAAAAGCGTGACTATAAACACACAATAGACAGAACAGGGAACTTTGTCATTACCAGAAAGCAGTAAGCAGTTAGAAAAAAACAGTTTCAACACTAACTCTCAGACAAAAATATGCAAATGTATCACACAGAATTCAAGTTTCATAATGCACAAAATAAGCTCATCTTCCTTCCTTCCTTAGGGTAGTATCAGGAGGCTGGTTGGCACCCACCCACACCTATGTCGCCAAGGCAACAAGAACACTTTCCTCCCGCAGGAACACTTGCACTATTGCAACGGTAGTCTGAATAGTTCACAAAAATTAGCATAAAATCATTTCAGAAAGAACATGAATGCTGAAAGATTCAGCAAAGTACAAGCTGTAATCGCCATCTGTCATTAACACGTATGGCTTAGTAAAGGCGTATTATATAAAAGCTAGAGAGGTGGGGGAGAGGAACACGAACAGCAGAGTAAGTCAGTAACTCAAGATGATGTAAATACGAGGGCTGATCTGCCATGATGAAACCACAGCACATGCCCAGCTAAAAATCACCAAACTGGTAGTTTGACTTAGGTCTGACAGAGCAGAGTCCTTTATTTATGCCATTTCTCACATCCCAAAGATCTCTCACTTTGCAATGGCAGATGTCCCTTTTTGGGCAGCCAAAACTGGCAGATGCTCCAACATGGAACCTACAGTCCCCACAGCCAGCTAAATCCAATTTCTCTCCTCAGAGCTGACTTCAACCAGAGGTATTTTCTCTGGACACGCTACGTTATTGCTAACTCCTAACCTTGTTAAGGGTATGAACAACTTCTGTCGTGATGACTCTTAAACCAAGATGACACCAATATTTTCAGCCCTCAGTTGTTTAAGAGTCCAAGGACACAATTTGACTTGGATCTCCCCAGAGTCACCTGTCAGTCAAATACCACAGAAGAAATTTAGCCAAGAACGAGATGAGTAAGCTGTTGCCATTCTGTTCAGCAAGGGAAGACAAAAAACGAGCACTTACTGAAACACAAAAAGAGAAGCTTCAGTAGTTGACAAGACAGGACTGCAAAGGACAGTAGGGCAGGGCACATGAGCATCCAAAGCACATCACAAATATTGAATGGTGGAAGGAAACAGTCGCATCCACCACCTCCAGCCACTTTGTCCTGCTAATGCTGCACACCTCCCTCTCAACAAGCAGATCTGGAAACTAACACAGGTTCCCCACGTGGCAAGCTCAGGACGACAAATGCTCTCCAACACTTCAGTCCAAAAGCCAGAGATGACAAGACCTCAATCAAAACTAACCTGCGAGTAGAAGGTTGAAGCTGTGCGTGGGCTGCGAACAAAATCCATAAAGAAGGCCCCATCCTGAAGACATCAGAGGAAGTAGGCCCGTTAATCGCAACAGCAACAGCAACAAGGAGTTAAAGAAAAGCAAATACAAAGTTGTGCAAGTATGAAATGACCACAGAGAGAAAGCATGAGAATGCAAATCTCAAATAGACCCAGAATGTCAGGTGCAGCAGAACACAGAGCATCAGGATTTACTCACACACATTCCCTTACTTTCTCTCTCTGTAACAAGACATTGCTCTTCCTTAGCACAGATGCTTTCCCAAAGTTTTGAAAGCCACACTGATCAGAAGTCAACTGAAACTACAGCCTTCCCTCCACACTTCACAGGAGAAAGACTTGAGCTCTAAAGTACGTGGGTTTCCATCCCAAATGTAAAGCTGAATAGTGATACAGAAGCCTGCAGAACTGCATGTGTAATGACAAATATCCAAAGGACAGCTTTTTTCCTAGTCTGTCAGTCATTCAAAGGATAAAGAGGGAGAGGCAAAGAAGCTCTTTTCAGGAAGCACACTCTTCCTCTCAGACGCAGGTCTGGTACAGTACAAAGGAAAGGGAAGAAAAATTCATCACAAAGAGCTTTCCAACACTGTGTTTAATACTTCGTGCAAAATTAAACAGACACTGCCTGTGCTATGTTCCCCACCTACCAGCAAACCCTGGATGAATTTATCCCTGGCTGCTACTCAAAGATGTGCCAAGAGTCTCTTATCACTAAGACAATGCAGTGGAACTCAACTAGATTTTTATTCCCTATTTGCAATTCTTCATTCTGTTCCCTAGGCAAAATATTTTGTCTAGCCTGCAGTTAAGATGATGCCTACCCTGGTACGTATGTATAAAACATTTTTTGGAAAGAATCAATGCCAGGGTTACACGGCTGGCAATTTACACAGCACGGAAGTAGAGCCAAGCACCCTCTATCCATAAGGGCAAAGACTTCCCAAACAGATTATACATCAAGCTAACTCACTGTGTTAAGATCATACTGTATTGCCCAGTAACTGGCTGAAGCCACTTGTCAGTTCTACTCTGAAACAGAGTAAAGGTGGAGCCACTGGCTCAGTTTTGTTTTGGAATAACTCCAGCACTGAACAGCACCCTAGAAAAGCACTTGCTCCCTTGGCTGCTGACAGAGCACACAGCTGTGACGATTTGTCAGTACTGTGGCTGCAAGTCTCCAGGCAGCCAACAGACATACCCATGCTGGTGAGCCCTAAAGGGGTGGTGCTGTCCTGGAAACATGAGGCACACACTTGCTGATGTTTCCAAGTGAGCATAAAGTTGCCTGATAAGGCTACCTGTCCACCAGCACCTTTCCAGCAAGCGTGAGACATCAATCTGGAGATCCCAATCGCCTCTCTCCCAGTCCCTATGTGTAAATATTGATAGGATTGTTTACTACTGTAGTGTGAAAGGCTTTCAATCCATTATGCACTCTGGCACATTCTCCAGTTAGCCCTCCAGAGAGACTTTTGAATATAGTTACTTGTAAAATTAGGCAAGATCCCATTTGCTTATTAGGATTTGCTGGTAGCACAAAGTCTGCTACTCTGTTTCCAACACACCAGTGTGCCACTGCTGAGGAAGCCAATTTTGCCTTTTCCCTCTGCTGCACAGAACAACTGGACACAACATTCTTCTGTCCTTTGTGGACTTTTCACCAGTTTTACTGGTAGAAAAATATTTACAATTTCTGTTTTTAAAGAGGAAAGTTTGATGAAGTTGATTTTCCAAAACGGTAGAAGAGGAGAATGCAAATGCTGTATTATGATCCAGAAGTTTGCAAACATGCCTCAAGTCAATTTCTGCACTTACTTTTCCAAGCCTAGCATGACCTGCTCCGAAATCTCATCTCTGTTTTGGAAACACACTCATTCTACAAATAGGTGTCTATTACTAAGATGATTGCAGTTACTCTATCATTTCAACCAGCAATATCCAAGTCTCCAGAAAAACACACCACTTCTCCCTGGTGGTGGCATAAAAGGGTGGACATCAAAACACTAGATGCTATGAGAAAAATACTGAGATAGTTGATAGTGGGGAATCTGGGAACTTTTTCTTTTTTATACTTCAACTGCTGAACCCAAAGACAGGTCACACTAAAGTGTTGTACCTTCATTCAGTTCCTTGTTACTTCTGCTGAAAGACCTTCATGCCAGAATACAGAAAAATAATCAAATCAAGTATTTCTGGTTGGACTTGGAGGCGAAGTTTCTGCTCTCCTGGCACTCACAGGACAGCTGACAGGAAGGCTGAGGGAGAGCATAGTCTTTTCTTTAAGTGTCTGAAGAGAGCTCCAGGAAGACTGTTTTCTCCAGCCTGGAGTCCAGCCAGTGAAGGGATAACATCTAAATCACTACTCAGGAACACATCCTCTTGTCTAAGCAGATGCAAGTGACTGGAGTTCCTGCTGTTAAAATTCCACTGAAGTTTCATACAGTCATGGTCTACAGCTCGATTTTGCTCTTTAAGACAGCCTTCATATAAATGCAGACAGCACGGTACTGCTAAATCTGAAAATCAAACCCTGACTGAAATGAAATGTGCTACTGGAAAAGGAAATGGACTAATTAACAAACACCTCTTAAATTAGCAAAACACACTGAGATAGCATCCCAGGGATTTCATCTCACTGTCACAGTGTTAAAGAATTGAAGGATGGTTGTGTCCCAACCTCTTCTTATGCCCGTGCACACAAAGGCTTAAGGGCATTCACGGTACAGGACTGGTCCTTGTCAAGTTAGAGAGCAAGATGTGGTATGATGTAGCCATGTGCTCAGAGAAATAACCTATTATTTGAGAAATTCTTCTGTAAAAACAGTAGCTAAAGAACAACCAGAAAGCCTTTACCTTCCGAGGGCTGTCCATATAGGTGGGTGTGATAGCAATGCTCCCACTCTCCGAAGGCTGCCCAGAGCTCTTCCCAGAAAGCATTGCTGCTTGCTGCTCTCCCAGTGTCCTGGAACAAAAGGAAGGAATCCAGAGTTTGTTCAAACATTCTCTGTCAGCTTCCATCTGAAGGGAACTGCTGCAGAGGGGTACCTACTGTGTTTTCAGACATTTGCTTTCCCACACTCTGAAGCACAGAGTCCATCCAATGTTCTCTAAGTACTTTTTACCCCACATAAACAACATGGAACTTAGTCAGTCATTAAAATCTCTTACATATTTAACAGCAACAATGTTTTAAATTGTATTTACAGTGTATCTCATATTACACTGAGAGTTAACTGAGTTTCTTTGAACCATTCTAGATCAATACTGAGAAAGAACCTCAGAAGTTTCACAGGTATTTTAATAGACGTCATCAGTGCAAACGAGCTATTTTCTCTAGGTTACATTTGTTACCCAGTATTTATACTGAGACCATTCAACTGGTGGTGTACTTGTGTACACTTATGTCCCAGTTAAGCTTTTCTTATGTGCATATAACTGCACTGGTAAATCACAAAAAAAATGACAAATCTGATGTGTAATGGACTGAGATGTTACTTAAAAAGATGCTCCTTCTAAATCACTGGACATTCACTTCTCTGGTCTCCAAGTTCCTTTCTAGTGTTTGGTATTCATTCTATTACTGAAAACATGATACAAGGAAGTCACTGGAAAAGGCCAGTATTTCCCCAGCCCTTCCACAAGAACACTAAAGAAGGAGGATCCCACATCTCTCTTTTCAAGGCAAAGTTTCCTAAATTCACTTCAGCCAGCCAAGGTGGAGTATGTAGGAAGGATGTTCTAGAGCTCTTCGCACAGCCTAGTTGCAGAGACTCACTTCTGACTGGCTTCCATCTGCAGCAGAGCTGAGAGTGCTGAGGTTCCTTTCTTCCCAATGGGAGGCCCAGACTGCTCCAGAGAGTGCGTGGGAAGTGGACCAGCAATCTGCAAGCCTTTCATGGCAGACCCTTTCTAACAAACAAAAAAATGAAAGCACAGAATTAGTTAAACTAGGCTTAACTAGTAGGCGAGACCTCACATCAGCAGGGCTTTATTAGGTACACGTCAAAAAGGGAGTTAAACCACAGCTACGCAAGAAATGGAACAGCCTAGTGTCTTGTGTGGGTTCTATTCTCAAAATAAAATAGATGTTATTTTGGAGAAGGTGGATTTGCTCTGAAATAAATTACTCCTTTCACAGCGTGTGAATTGGAAGACAATTTGATACATGCTAACTAGTTTCTCATCATCCTCTTGAAACGACCATTCACCAGGAATTCACCCATATGATTTTCTTTTCACAATCCTCTTCCTAAGTCTGCAGCAAACAACCAGTCCAGCTAGAAGTCACCAGCTAACCACCCCACAGATGCCTCTTATCAATTATCTGCATCACAAGGTGCTATATCGTGTCCAGGCTGACCATATCCACAGCACAAAGCAATGCACGTTTGCAAAGAGGTGGCACCAGGCTTGCGGTAAAAGACCAGCTGAGGGCAAAACAGAGCACCAGCAGGCTGAGGCATGGCTACACTACGCGGAAGAGCGTGGCTTCTCATGGCAAGCTAACTGCTCCGGTTCTGGTTCCAGCCACAGCAGCATGGGATACAAATTCCAGGTAAATTTAACTAGTTCAAGAATAGCATCTGAAATAGTTACGTCAGTCAGCGCTGGGCTGTATGTATGGATTACCCACACGTACACACACACGTATGCCCTGACTTGCTAGGGGCTGTCTCAGGGTGTCTCTGCTGATGCTTCATTAGATGGTTCGGAGAAAACGCAAACTCAGCTTCTCACTCAACTGAAAGCTGACTCACTCGAATCATTCGATCAGACCGATGGCGCCGGCGAATGCGGTTCAAACCCTCCACAAAGCGGATGAATCCATCCAGGAGCTGCCACTCCTCCTCGTCAGAACGGGGCTTGTCACCGTACACGTCGCAGTGCACCTCTCCCTCCATAATGCGCTTCGTGGCACTGATGCAGGCAGGCAGAAGCAGAAAGCGGGTCCTCCAAAACTTCAGTGACTCAATAAGGCTGAAGGAACATGGAAGACAGGACAGAGTTCAGCACAGTTTCCTATGAAGGACTTTACAGTAAGTAAAATACACATCTATCTGCTGTAAACTTCAGCAAATATAGTGACAACCTCATCTGCTCTCCCCAAGTGAGAACGAGCAGATATGCAAAGGAACAGTCAGCAGCACTACGAACATCACTGGTAAGTATTGTAACATTGATAAGCAGAAGAGGAAACAAGGCCATCTTCAGAGTAACTGTATTACAGAGATGTATTTTCTTTTCCGTAAAAGATAGGCTACAAAAGCTTTTTCTCTAAAAATAAGTAAAGAAAAAGGAATTCTAAAATTCCTGAAAACAAACGAAGATATAGAAAAACTGGTTTTGTTGAGAGAAGACACCAAAAAGGCTGATACTAGTGGAGATATTCCACATTGCTAATAAGAAGCCCAGCTCTACATAGCTTAGGAGTAGGATTACACTCAAGCTAAGATGAGGACTCAAGCAAGCCTCCAACAGAATCAAACTAAATGGAAGTCTTGAGTCAGATCCAGAAATGAGTAAGAAGCCAAGAAAAGCATCTGTGTGGTACAAAACACTATCATATTTCCTTGCATTTGTAGCAGAGGAAAAAGTTAGTTCATGCTGAATTTTGTGATCAATACTTAAAATCAAAGATCAGATAATGCAACAGCAACAGAGAGTAAGATTCCTACAAGGCAGCAGCTGCTAGCACCATACAAGTGAAAGGAGGCCAGTTACTCTCCCTGGAGTACTGAACATTTGTGGGTTGAACTTGTTGAAGAAATTTTAGGTCAAAAAGGAAAAGAGGCAATTAGGACACAGAACAGCCTGGATGGAAAAGGAGATCTCACCTGAAATCCTCAGAGCCAGCAGAGCAGATATACTGATCCAAGTAATTCCACTTGTACTCTTCTAGCCTCTCGTGGGAAAATTCTACCCAGCAAGAGACAAATTCAGAGTCAGAGTGCGAGGGGCACAAGCTGTAAGTGTAGTTTATCTGAGCAGATTCGTAAGGATACCTAAAAGAAAACGCAAACATCATCAGTAGCAGTGCTTCTTCTTCTTGCCCTAAATAGAAAGAAGGTTCTGTGGTATGTTCTTTCAAGTACAGACAGCTGGAAAAGCACGTTCATCTGATCATTGACAGCAAACTGCTCAACCAGAGAGATACTCACTTTGGCAGGTATCGAGTCACAGTAATTATTTTGTCTTTTAATGTTACTTTGTGGAAAGTACGGCCCATACTCAGCCAGTACTGATCTTCTTCCTCAGGTCGATTTCTTGATACGAGTCCTAATTATAAAAAGCAAGACAGATTCCCTTTCAGCTTACTGCAATAGTCAGAACTTTTGTCAACAAACTGTACCTATAGAAAGAGACTCCAGACTTGGGCTTCTGAACTCAAGACAAACTAAAAGCCATCTTTCAGGCCACCTTTTCAAGGAACATATGCACCATGAGCCTTTTCTTCTTACAGTTAAGATTTGCTAGTACCACAACTGAAAAAGAAGGGCATTCACAACTCCTACACCACCCATATAGACCTTCTCTAGTCAGGACAACCAGAGAATAGACAATAGGAAGTGATGAGAAACTGGTGGGTAAGACGGTAAAGCTGGGCTCCACTTTTGCTTCCTCTCTGTGTTGCATTCCTGGAACTAACCAGTTAAGCTCAGCAATTTACCAAAGGAGCCTTGCTGCTCATTCCCAAACCAGTGACTAACAACCATATCCTATTCACGTGTATTCCCTGCTCTATGAACACTGTATCACACTGACTTGTCTAGAGAATATCCAGAAAAAAGTCAGGAGTCAAACAGCAAGTCAGATTCTCTCAAAGGAATATGACATCATCTTAACCCATTCCAGTCCTCTGGCGTTTAACTAGGTTTAGCTGACTCATGGTTTCACGACAATGAAGTTTTACCTGTTTACCTTGGACCTTCACAGCTATTTTAGAGTCAGGAGACTACTTTCAGATACATACATTTGGAAGCTTTGGATCTGTCTTTTTCTAGCAATGTGTCTGCCCTGCAGTCACCATGTGAACTGTGTTCAAGATGCGTTCACCCAAACGGCACTCAAGCCATACTTGATTTGGGTTCACCATCATGAATACGAGGTCAGTTTCTTATTACAGTTCAAAAATCCTGCACCTGTCCCTTCATTGTGCAGCTGACTTGTTCATGCTGTCCCAGATCAGGCTCTCTCCCAGCAAAGATTTTCACAGAACAACAAAAAAAAAAGAAAAAAGGAACAGAGAGCTTCAATGAGCATCTATGCCCAATTCATAGAGGTTACTGGGACTGGCAGAAGGAAAGACAAAAGTCTGCATTGTCAGTACAAAGTCACTCACCTCGACTGTAAAGGGGACTGCTGCTGAGCGGAGGTGGCACAGTTGTGGCTGGTTTCTGTGGTTTGGATTGCACAATAATTTGATAGCCTTGCATGAGACGCTGACAAATAAACTCCTCAAACACCTGTTGGGCTGTCATCTGCACTCCTTCCTCATCTCTCCTGAACACAAAGGTTAAAGAGACAAGAATAAGGAAGCTGACCACACACCTATTCTTAGCTCTGCATTTCCTAAGCGAGGATTTACGCCTGCGCCGGGCTCTGTGCAAGAACAGCCCTCTGCCTGTGGAAACCAATCTGCAGGAACAGGAGAGAAAAACGGCTACCTGTCTGTTCTGAAGAGGTGATAATTAGCTGTCCGGCCATACTTATTAATGCCTTTGACAGCAGTTTTGCAAGTAGCAACCAATTTGCTTGCAACAGTTGTTAAACTTCCAATAAATTCACCAATGATCACTTTTACAGCATTCTGCAGAGAATCTAGTGCAGTTTGCACATGTTCAGAACTGCAAGTGTGCAGGCAGCGCTCCACCCTCTCCCATAGCATGAAGTCTAGAGCAGAGAGAGATTAAAAGACACATCACTATGGCATCTCATTACAACTACTGCTCTGAACTTCACCTTCCTGCTATAAAGGGACATTTGACATTTCTTTTAGGTATTTCTTCATTAATTTTGCTACTTCCTTTGTATTTCAATCACTCTGGCTAATACTTTTGGTTTGTTCCCATAAAGCAGCAACAGGAACAAGTCTTTCTGATGTCTTACAAGCTGTGGAAAGTTTGAAAAATGTATAAGATGGGACAGCTTCAGAAAAAAAACAAACCAGTTCTACAAAAGAATAGTCACCAGAAAGCTCCAAGACAAGTCAAGAAGTTCTATTTATCTCACTAACACTAGTTTCCACTAAGACTCTTTAAACTAAATATCCCTGAAAGTGAGGATAAGCATCTTAAACACTGTGCATACACATGTAGTGTTTCCAAAATACTTGCTAGAAAACAGATTAACAAAGATGATAGCGTGAGGTTGATTTTTTTGACTGAAATGCAACAGAACAAGACAAGAGATGTAAAATCTTGAATGCAAACAATTTCTAATATAAAATCTGCAGAACATAATATTGTCGGATGGTAATATCAGAAAAGGTGCAAAGTTACCAGTGAAAAGAGAAAAATCTAAGTATCCTGCTAACTATGTTAGCAATTCATCTTTCTCTTGTACATTCTCCAAAGTGTTCCTCTTCCATCAACCACGCCTTAAGCACTTTGATTCAATGCAAGTTACTTTACAGAGAAGGTTCTGGCCAAACCTGTCAATGTCAGCTTCTGGAAGGAGATCATAGCAACCCTCAGTGTAATCATTCTGCAGGCTCTGACGGTCAGGGAAGTAGTCCGTGGTAAGAGGGAGACATGCCGGAGTAGTGAGAGATTTCCAGTCCACTCCAACTGTACAACAGAAGCCTGGCACTACGGGGGGAGCAGACAGCGTCAGAACTGCCTCGTTGTATCAATGGGGGGGCAGACAATGGGGGCATATATGGTCACCCATGAAAAAACAGGGTGCAGAGGAAGATGAAAGAAATGTGCGAAGAGGAAAGTTAGAAAGAATGAGGGACAAAAACACAGTGGGCATAAAGTCAAGAGGAACAAAAAGGAGAGGGAATGAGAAGGGAGAAAGAAAGCAGGACGGGGAAAAAGGGAGGGAGAGAAAGAGACAGAGTTTGTTAAACAATGCAGTGCACATGCTAATTCAATCCCATCATGCAAATGGCATTCAAAGTTAATGCATTTAATTTTCTGCTGATTGAAAGCTAGAGCTGACAAAGCCACCGCTCTTCCAAAATTACAGCAAGTCAGGCGCAGTTACTCATTATTAATAAAACAGATCAACATTCCAAGTCTGAACAAGAAAATCAGACCAGCTTTGCATCCTAGACAACTGCAGAAGGAGCTGGGGATGAGGAGAGAAAGAATGACAGACCAGCCTCTCTCTGGAATAGCACAACAGCAAAGAAGGGAGTATTTCTACAGTTATAAAAACAGAAGACAGATCCAGAGGGGTGGGAAGACCAGAAAAATAGTAAATTGGAAAGCAATCCTTCCCCACACCCCTTCCTAGAGTTATGGTGCAGTTTTGAGATTAGAGATCTAAAACTAGACATTAAAAAGCAAAAGCTATCTAAACTATACCAAGTCATCGCATTCACTGCTGCACTACATTCTAACCTGCCTCAAACGATCTGTATCAAGGCACTTGGCAACTACTCACGCTTAACTTACTGTCACAGAGATCTTACACAGTTATTTTACTATAAAAACATTAACATTAATGGCAGCAACACTGCACAAGAAAGCAATACAGGACAGACTGCTATAAAGAAAATGTTCTCTTAAGCAGTCACACACTTGTTTCTGTACTAGATGAAGACAGATATTTCTCAGTAAATGGTACCAAATTCAGAAACTGACTGTACTACTTCCACTTCAGCTAGCTGGTGCCAAGCAAACTTTTCATATTGAGAGGCAGGTAAGAGGTCAGCAGCTTTAGGTTTTTGCATAATTGTGTCTGGTACGGAAAGACTTTCAGATGTAATATGACAACCAGTTTCACATATTCTTAAGATACAGAACTGCAATCACAGTGAGACACACAGTAGAGGGAGATCCTGCAAATTACTGCAGAGCAAAATAAGCTACTGCCAGAAGACAAGCAGGCTCCTCAGTTTCTTGCCTACCACCTCCTGATGCCTCTATATATGTACGTGCCCTTTCCCTCCCTATCCCTATGTAAACTTTTTTCTAAACCTTTCTCCTGCTTACTTGGATCCGGAGAGTTTGAGACAGCATCTTCCAAGGAATTCTTGTTCTGAGTTTTAAGGTTCATCCCTACAAGAAAGAAATAAGTATTTTATTTTAAGCAATTATGCACTTCACTTTCATTTCAAATAAAAATAAACCAAAAGCATGCAAATGTTCTAAGAATATGGCATTTCTCTCAGTGGGAGGAACTCACGGTTCTGCGTAGCAGAAAAATACACAAAGCCAACTAATGAAGAAAAAATGACATCTTGGATGAAATTTGAAGACTGCATTAAAAGTGTTCAGTAGCTAAAAATAAATGAAAAACAACCTCCCCAAAATGGTGAAATACATCTTGAAAAGTAGATGTCATAAAAAAAAGCAAATAACAAAAAAAGAAAAATCTCCTGTAATCATTTAGCTTGCTAACCTCAAGGTCTCAGCAGCTAAGTACTTTCAAATGCCTTCAGTACCCAAAACCTTCAGTGCCCCTAAACAGGTCCAATATATTAACTACAGACTGCTTAAAACTACCACATTCTGAAAACATGGTAGTAGCAACTTCCATCATGTTTCAACATGTAAGATACACCTCAGCCCATACTTCACTAAGAATCGTAAGGAAGTTCTTATTCATTGTGAAAGGAGATAAAATGATAGCTATTGAAGAGATGCTCAGTTTCTGAGCAAAATTCACTTTATTCAGTTTATACTAACCTAAATAAAGACTAGCAAGGGACTTAAGACTAATGAAAATGTATATTTAAGTTCTGATTAGTATTTAAGACACTATGATTTTTCTCACTGTCAAATAGATTTGTTCTAAGCAACCTATTAACCTGGAAAATAGATACTAAAACTGCAGCTCAGTGAACACTAAGCCAACGAGATGCTACGGTACCCCTTGACCAGTTCTTCCTAGTTCCCATGTGACATGTCTGTGGTATTTGCATCAATATTAGTGCAGTTACAGTGAAACAATCCACACAGCAAAGAAAAACCCCAGTTACTCTTCATTTGAATCAGTTTCCTGAGCTGGTTCACCAGTGTAGCTGCACAAACAGCTCTTGTGGTACCTGAGAGGAAACGAGCAGCTAAGGAGACAAGAAAAATTGCTGGCTTAAAAGGCATTTATCAAAATACAAATTTCGGTAAGCCTCCAAACATTTAAAAGGAGCCATTTTGATACAACCAACTTTAGATTTATCCAGGAAATTGATAGCAACATCATAGCTGTTACTCTAAACAGCATTTACTGACAGAAAGAACGGTCATCTGCTTCCTCGATGATGCCCGTAAAACAGCAGAGGAGCTGGCTCAGACTGGCATTCATCTTTCACCAACTCCACGGGTGCCATCTGCCATCTAGTTAGGGAATTGCAACAAGATTTATTTCCTCTGAATTATCATCTACCATCTGCCGGACAATAGAGACAACGTGCTGAACGTCAACGTAAACAGATGTTCATTGTGAAGCCCATGCTGCAGCAAAACATGCTGTGGGCAGCAGACGAGAACCAGGCTCACTGAGAAATTCTATTTTTGGAAATTAAAAACAATAAAAAGAAAAACCAATTTCATTTCACAGGTGAATCAAGCCGTAAGGGAGAAACAACATTAAATCACTGAGTCACAGTGTGGCAGCCACAGCTGGCCACACTTTAGTCAGCCAAGGTGTTCCTAATGACTTCCACCAAGACCCACACAGAGTATCTTCCACCACATGCATGATTTGTATCCAATCTACAGGTACAAAAGCCTTCTATAAAATGCAAGTGTGTTTATTGGCAGGATATGCTCTGCATCTACGTTGTGCAAATTGTATTCAGCAGCTGAACTGCAGTTTAGCTATTGCGAGAAGAAACAAAGTCTATCTGGAAGGTGGGGGGAAAAAAAAAGTAAAAAAGTGAAATGTATTCAGACTAAATCCACAGAAGGAAACAACAGAACTAAATCACTTGTAATGCAATTATGTGAACACAAAGAGAGACACAGGAAAATAAAGTCTGCTAACTTCTTTATGGCTCTTCAAGGTATGAGTATAGGGGCAAACAATTGTTTTTATCCAAACGTAATTCAGAAGGACAAAATTTGTTTTTAAAACTAAAAAAAGAACATAAATCTTGAATGCTAGAGTCCAAAAGATCATTTTTTTTTCCATGTGCCTATCTAAAAACCACATCCATAAAATCAGAAAGTAGGTTGCAAAATACAGACAACACAACAGAACGCTTAGTATGGTTCCATTTAACAGGATTCAAAAGAAATGTTGAGAATTTCCACTAATTAAAGTGTCTGGGTAAGTTAAGACAGTGCTAATCTTCAACTGAATGTACAAACACGTGTCTTCTGTCAAAAATGTGATGAAATATTTTGGGCTGTGTGAATAACATTTAGTATAAACACTGCCATGTTTCAAGTACTTAAAATCTGGAGAAAGTACATTTGTAGATAATGACAAGAAATACTAGAAAACAATGAATCCCAGAACTTACCATGCAAAATAAATCTGCTTTTTTACAGCTTCTCTCAAAACCTAGATACGACCTCACTTTATTCTTTTCATCAGCTTGCATATGTAAGATATATATGTATTCAAACAAGTTTCTTCATCCAAAGTGTGACATCTTAAGGCAAGCTCACCCGGAAGAAAGAAGTTCTGAACAGTACCAGTGCATATGATGGAACTAAGCAACTGCCTGAGAGCTTATTGTATGTAAACAATGAGCATCTTTCTACACTAAAATTTATAAGACCTACCTAGAGAAGTAGAGACACAGGAAACAAAACCAAAAAACTCCCAAAACCCAACAAACCAACACAGAAAACTACCAAGCACCAAAAAGTCCAAGTAAGAGCATTAATTGATCACTCAAGTTGGAAACTGCTTTTCCATTCGTGATTCCTTCTACTTTGTAACGCCCAGTCCACCCACCTTCCCTGACTTCTGCTCTATTACTTTGTCACTGTCTTCTATCCCAACTCCATGCTCTACCATTGCTTTGTTACCTCCGCTGTTGCTGCCAGCCAGACCATTAGAGTACTCCTCTGTTCCAGTGAAGGTCAGGAAAGAGGCACTGTCACCAGGATGTCGAGAGCTGACATGTCTGGAGAAAAACAAAATACCCTGTATTAGGCAAGCTTTTCTCACTCATGCCATTCCTTGCTGATGTAACCAGTAACGAGCCTGTTGTCTCAGCTGAGCCAGTGGTGAAACCATGCTTTTAATGATGTTTGCAGAGATGGTAACAGGCACAAAAGCAGCGCAGCGAAGGCTGTAACAATATTCTACATCTGTTCATACTGTTTGTTCTTTGCCTCTTGCAATAACCAATGCACTATACTCATGTACCTCCCAGGAGAGAAATAAAACTTAGCTAGTTATTTACAGACCTGATTTCACGGTCTATAAAACCAATATTCCATACTGAGCAAATTGCTTTGGATGAGTACGTCACCCACAGAGACCACAAAGAGATCAAGAAAAAGAATTATCAAGAACATGACAAAAGTGATTGGCATTAATGACAAGATACTTTAGCACACTAGGATGTACTTATGAAGTAATGAAAAGGTAATAATTTTTTTTAAAGTAGAACTAAGGAACGAAGTTGGTGAGGACGATGTCATATTAAAATTATGCAACACAGAAAGAGATTAGAGTATTCTAAAGGAAAATACAAAGTATAATATAGGACAACAATTTCCCTATAAAAAGGAAAAAAAGCACAAAAGAGTAATTAGGCAGTGCCATTACCTGAAGGACTGCTTGAAGATAGCAGCAAAAAAACCTCAACATATTATTAAACTTAAAGATCACAATCTGTAACAGCCTTACTGTAACATACATGAAATTTTAAGGAAAAGGGATGTTCATCCTAAGGACCTCACCTGCCAGTTGCCTCATGGTAAGCCAGCTCCAGCAGCTCAGCAGAGGAATGTGTCAAATCCTGCTGCCCACTGCCCTGCATTTCTGCCATATTCTGACGGGTTTGATGATGGATCTGGATAGCTTCTCCTGATGGACCTACACAGTTACAGTTTGATCATTAATCACCACATCTGCATAGACTCTTCAGTTGCTTGTACCCTCCTTTTGTCAACACCACAGGCAACGCTAACTAATGGAAATTAGGAAAGCAAGTTTATGAAATCTTCAAAGACTTGAGCCTCTGGCATCTTCCCTGAAGCCAGTGAAGCAGGATATTCTTTTAAACCTTTTCGGAGGACCTACTTACAAGGCACTGAACAAGTATGAGAACAATTCAGCACCTGAAAGTCAACCCAAATTATAGTTATGATTCACTTCAACAGCCTCCATCTACTGTAGGACTGTTCCACAGTACCTGATACTGCCAGTTTTCCAACAGATGGCAATATTTTCAAAAAGAGGATCTCTGTATTATCAAGCCCACACACTCAGTTCAGCCTGTTACTTCAGGACGCCAGAGTTCACACTGGTTCTCTTGGTGCGTTAATGCTTGGACAAGGAACAAGTAACAGCAATCTAATATGCAATGAAACAGACATACCCACAGGAAAAGTGTGCATCCAGCGCCTCCGGTTAGATGTAAGCTTCATGGGCATGCGGGATGGGGCAAACGGGTTTATCAGTGCGCGCTGGGGTGTGTAGCCCCCAGGCCGAATGTGCAGCATGGATTCTGCACTGCCGACATGGAACCTCCCAGGGGCACTGGAGTCACGTTGCTGAGACTCCAGCATGTTCTCAAGGACATCTAGAAAACACAACTTAAAGTCAACATGAGATCACGCGGAAGCCGAGCAACAGAGAATGAATTGCTTAGGGATACAAAGATTCCCCAGGGTAAGTGGGAATACAGAGAGCTGAGGAGTAGGCTGGGAGAGAAGCTGAAAGCAATTTCAATCCAGTCTGCAAGTTACAATGTAAACAAGAATCTAGAAAAGAAAGAATATTTCATCTGCCATTACAGCATTGCTGTATACTGTGTCACTTCATACTAAATGAAGCCATGAAGAAACCACTTGCTAAGACAACTACGAAGAATTACTCAGAGCTTTGAGAATTCCTGAGAATTTAAGAGACTGACGCACCAGAAACTTCAGGATGAGCAAAGACAGAGCAGAAGCTACAACTGAGCAACATATGTTTTTTGTGACATTCAGATTTGACCACTGAAATCCGAGATTACTTCCAGAAGACATGGGACACAATCTCAGCAAGCTAGCAGTTAGTCATTACTATTCAATGTAGAACAGAAGTGCAGTTATTTAGAAATAGGAGAAATAAGCCAGATGACTAAGTAGCAATTACTCTGATCAACATAAATCCCAAAGAGAAGGAATTATCACTCTATGCTGTCAACCAAAACGTGAAAAATCTCTATTACTCTGAGTCTTCCCTCCCCACCAGTCCTATTCCACACACATCCCCTTCCAGCTGCACACCCTCAGCTGGATCAAAAGACTATCCTTCAAGTTAAAGGATTAACAGAAGTAACAAAAAAAAAGTGTATATTAACTGACAACATGGGAAAATATGAAAGGTAAATGCAACATCAAGTACACTGTTGGATAGCAGTTCTACACCAGTAAACCCAACTCCTGTAACAGCATAACTATGGTATCAGTTGTCATACAGCATGACACGAAAGAAAAACATAGAGAGTTTTCAGGGATAGAATTTTACAGAAAATCAAGACATTACAGGAGGAACACAATTTACCTAGAAATTAGTTGGGTTTGTAGAAGATACCACATACTGTCTGAGAATAAAAGTAAACTTGAAGGAAAAAAAGGAGACTGCCAACACTGCTAACACACCAAGATAGCTCAGCAGTATGCTGTGACAAGGAAGAATCCAGAAAGTGACTCTTAATGACAACTAATCCCCATAGAGAGAGTTATAAGCAGGATTCCCCAGGGCTCACTGCTAAGGCCAATTCTCATTTGACAGATTATAGGTGACCTGGATAATAAAAAGTTACTTGTTCACATTTGCAGGCAGGCACGGGAGAACAGTCAAATATGAAAGAAGTCAATAGACAAGGGAAAAGAGCAAATCAGTGTCAGGACACTTCAATTTAGGACAAGCCAATTAAGAAAAAAAAAACAACAAACCAACAATGGAATTGGACAAGGGTAACAAAGGGAGAACACGCATCCAGCCATAGCTGGAGCTGTGGAAAAGGTGTACCACGAATGCTGATATAAGCACCACTTCCCAAGCGCTGGCCTGGCAGTAGCCACACAAGCTCCCATCTTCTCTCTCCTCCCTCATCACCTAAGGTACTTTCCCATCTGCCTTAGGCTGACCTCTGGTGCTGGTATAGCCCAAAGAGCTGCTGACTTCACACTGGTGCAGATGAGGCCGTGGGATCATCAGGATGTTGGAGATCTTTCCCAGTGAGCTGTCATCAGAAGCCTGGCTCCTCACCTCCTCTGAGGGCAGCGTGCGGCTCTGCAGAGAAGGGCTGCACGAGACGTCGTAGGAACTAGAGCTCTTTCTGGTACGACTTTCTCTCTCCCTCACAGACCTGCTGAAAATAGAGAGATATGTCCAGTGATATGAAAAAGAGATTAATTCCTGGGTCATCAAGGAGCTTGAACAGGCCCAAGTCACATAAAAGACTCAACACTCAATAGGTGAACTCAAGAAGAAGACTACAAGGAGGCTATCACTATTTTTTTGACTATGTGGGTACTATATACTTTTGTGCATCATACAAGAGAAGAACAACACAGCTGTGAAAACAGCATGCTCAACTCTTTATGCAATTCTACAGGCCAAGCTGGTAACGTAGATGTGGCCTAGATGGTACTAGACCTGAGCCTACAGTGCTAGGAACACATAGCTACAAGGAAACTACTTCGAATTATTAACTCTGTTAAATTGTACTGGCATCATCCAGCATGGATTTCTAAAAGCTCCTCATATTAACAAGCGAGTCCACATGCACGGCTTCCTCAGATTTAGGCAATACTACTGAAACACAGCTAAAAAATACTTTGAAACAAGTTCATCAATCCCACGTTCCTGAAAAAGCACTAAAATTTCTAAGTTGTTCAATGAATTTGGCCAGGACCTGCGGATAATTAGCCTTTCTTCTCAGAGGAAAGGCCACAGAATACCTGAGAACCTGCGCTCAGTTTCTCTGTTTCTTCTCTCATTCAGAAAGGCATCATCTTCAGGGAAGACTCTCCACCACTCTACGTTCAGCACCAGTTACTAAGCAGAGCGCCCAATTAATGCTATTTCTACAAGCCTGTGCAAGTACTTTCTAACACAGCTTGCAAAACCTGCTAGGAACTTAGCAAGACTACCTTCATTCTACTTCAGACAAAATTAATGATGTAAGGAAAAAGTATCCTTATGCCTTCTTCTAGATCCCACGCACTATCTTAAAAGTAAAATACCTGGCAATCAGTCATAAATACTAGCTACAGATAAAGCTTTTTGTTCAATTGTAAGCACGTGGAGCTTAACTGTCCTTGTATTTTTCAAAGCATTTTATGCATCAAGAAACACACCATAACATGGCTACTCTAGAACTAGTGCACTCACAAGCCTCTTACCTGAAAGTGGTACAGCGCTGGGCTCTGGATGGGCCTGGCAGTCTGAACACCTGGGCATCGTAGCCATCATAATCCACCTGGATAGGCAGGGCATTCTCAGCATCTTTTGGAGCCCCTAATGCTGAAATAAAAATCATATAGCACTGGAAGCTCTTTAGAGAATGTTCAAAATCTGCACCTTAGAAGTATCCAACTCTCAACACTAAGTATCTATTCCAAAAGAAATCACACACATAAGTCCCAAGAGCAGAACAGCTGGAGCAGCTTAATTATCAAGTTTGGTGCCTCTGAATCAGGGTTGTTGAGGCCTTAATATCTTTCCCTCATATATCCAAGACATTAAATTAATAATCAATAAATCGATCCCTGTACGAACAGATGCCTCAAGTTCCTCACGAGGGAACTGCACTTTTAAAAGCATCTTTGAAAGAATGTACAGCCTGACTTTTAAAACGCTCACCTTCCTGAAACGAAGTGGTATTAGAAGAACGCAGGCTTCCCCCACTGTCATTCTGTGGTTACGGCACCGAGGACATCCCAAGCCAGTGAATGCCCTCCTGTCCTACTCCCACCAACAGTACCACTAGCACACCAGCCTGATACCACCTATTCCTCTAGCCAGGTGACAAGCAGCCAGGACAGAAACTCACCCCTCCATATTAGTTATTTGCCAAGAAGGCAACTGATATATGCACATTAACACCATGGATAACGACTGTGTGGTTTTGATGGTTTTCAGCAACAATTGTCCCTTCCTGCCTCTCATCAGGAGTGTCTTTGCTGAAGTGTCATTGTTTTACTACAGCTGTTTGTTAGTTTGGGAGTTAGTGGGATAGATCATTCCAGAACAGAGTTACTCACAGGCATCTCGGTTATTTTTTGCTTTCTCAGTCAGTGGCTGGAGGGTCCAACAAAGGAAGTGTGATGTGACAAAAACAAACAAACAAAAAAAAAACGAGCAAGAGAAAAGACAGAGAGAAGGGAGACAGTCAGCATGTTCTAAGGAAATACCTCCCAGTGTGATCAAGCATCAGATTTAAAATTTATCCTGCTGACTGAGAAGGCAGTCAGACCACTTCAGAAGTATTAATTACTGATACTCAGTCAAAAACCCATATAAAAACCCACATCTTTGTCAACACCTCTCTTCCTCTCCATGGAATTCTTCATTATAGAATGAAAATCTAATTTTTATGGTGGCTAAAACATTTCTCCTTGAAAGACCTACATACTAGTCTCTCATTCACAATCCCTACAACAATCATTACAGCTTTGCTTTCACTGTCTTTTAACACACAAACTTAGTCACGGCTGTTGGAATACTTGCTAGAAAGAGTCTAATGCTTGGCTGAGAAAAGGTAACTGACAAGCTAGCAAGAAGAAAAGATAAATCAGGAAGATACCTACTTTCCTTCCTGCCAGCTTGATCCGTGGAGTGAAGCTGTTACACTGGAGTTGACTTTTGGATGTGTAGAAACTGAAAGGAAAAACAGGGTGGCTCAGCTGTCTTCTAAGAACTGAACACAGCTGGTTAGTTCCACAGCAAACAGCCCGTGAATTCGAGGATTCGATGGAGAAAGGGGATACCTTTCTCTGCGTAAGACAACACACGGAAAACACTGACAGATGGTTAACTTGGGAGAAGCTACTCTTTCCTTGATTCCCACACGGCCCCAGTCTAGACCTCCTCTTAACATGCTTGCATCTGCATTCCCCACTTCACTTCCTCCTTCTACAGAAAGGTATCCACTTTCACTGTCTACACAGTACTGTGCAGTTCACACAAGTCCTTCCCTAATTTACATGACAGTAATGACTCACATCAGCTGCTTGAAAACTACACACTTTCTCCCATTTGAAATACTTTATTAATTAAGACCTGTTTCTCATCATCAGAAGCTTTTAAATCCTGCCTTATTATAAGCCTTCAAACACCCTTTCCATCTATGGCAAAGATCAGAAGCCTTCCAGCCACTCGAAAATACTGGGTATAGGCAACACACGAGTGGTAATTGGTCAGGACAGTCAGTTAATGCACGCACGTAAAATGAGGTATTAAAACAGAGAAAAAAAAATCCTACAGCAGAATAAGGACTGAGGAGATCGTTTTCATCCTCAGCCCTGAATTCTACGTGTAGGGAAAGAAGAGAGAGTATTATGGCACAGAATGTTCAACAGAAAGCAGAAAGGAAACCTACCATGCCTTGGAGTGAAGCAGTGTAACACTGAGCCTCAGTGTCTCCTGCAACTGTTACAACGTTTATCCATGTTATCCACATTTTCTCTAACTGTTCATTTGGGATGTATTTGTTTTCACTAACCACCAATCTGGTTGAAGTGATTGTATTTTTTGTTTAGTTTCCTGACCTTCAAGCATAGCTAAAGGATAGAACTAAGTTAGCTGGAAAGAGAGCTTAAGATCAAGACCTTTTATTCTGCAAATTGCCTGATGACAAATTGCAATTGTCATCTCTGATACGTTGCATTAATGCCCAGAGCTCTGCAAGAACATTCCTAGTTCTGCAAGACTATTGTAATAGATGTCTTTGCTTCACAAGGAGAGCAGAGGAAATAAACAATGACAGAAGAAAGGGAATTCAGTAGATTATAAAGAGGAAAGTGAAGCAGAAGTGTTTAGCAAAGGCTAATACAGTTCACCTACCTATGGTTTATCCAGTGAGGAATATTGTAGTCATCACCCAACCTGGAGTCACCAGGTCCACAGCGATTATGGAGCTGTAAGTAATTCAGAAGCACAGCAACTAGTTGTGTCTCGCTAGTCACAAAAGGAGTAACATTTCGAGTAGGAGCAGAGAGAAGGCAAAGGAAACATGCATTACCTTAAAGAGTGGTACAGCATGCAATGGTTGCTCTCCCATGCATACCAAGTCCACGCCTATCCCTGTAAACAAAGAACAG
Organism: Tauraco erythrolophus; assembly: GCF_009769465.1. Lineage (NCBI taxonomy): Eukaryota > Metazoa > Chordata > Aves > Musophagiformes > Musophagidae > Tauraco > Tauraco erythrolophus. Next base: position 5,025,781 of record NC_141483.1, on the reverse strand, counting down.
TAGAGTTCGGCTATCTACCATGCAGGACTGATGCTAAGTCAAAACAGATCATCAATTTGAGCTGAAGGGCCAATTTGTATTCATATCAGATTTTAAGATGTAATTATAGTGAAAATGTTAGTTAACAGTCCCATGGTATGGTCACAAACCAACAGTGCCAGTGAGGATATAAGAAATGTTTCTCCTAAATTAATGCAAGTCATGGAAGATTATTCTTTAAGCGAAACGTCTGCATGGACAGATGAAGTTCTCTATCACAAACAAAAGAAATAACATGCCTATAAGCTCTCTGAAAATCTGCCCATTTCAATATGAAGCGTGGACACAAGTCCTCCAGCTGTAACCCCTCTTTCCAGAGTACGCAAGTTACAACAGGTACCTTTCCACAGCAAGAAAAAGGAAGAGCTTTTCCAAATACATGTGTGCCATCATAAAGGTTGTACAGTATTGCCAGTTATTTACCATTGTCTATCATCCGCTGTTTGGTCAGAATCATAAGGAGTCGATCAACTTCAAACACACCCACACCAGGTGTGATGACCACAGACATCTGGCCAGTACGATCAAAGTTCCGGTTTATGTAATGCTTGTCGAACACTAAGAGAAAGAATTAGGGAATACTTTAAAAGAAAAAAGATTCTGGATGTTTTTTTTTTTCAGAGCAAGGGAGGTGACTCTCTATTAACAGTGACATTAAAGAAGTTTCCACAAAGCACATGCAAGCGTGAGAGAGCCTTGTCCAACCAATAAATGTTAATAAAGCTACAGGAGAGAGAGGAGTTAAGGCAGAAGAGAAGATGGGAACTAGATACATAAAAAGGAATATTTTTCTCACATGCTTAGTGTTTCATTTAAAACACCTCAAAAAAAATCCAAAACCAACAAACTTGAACCCCAACAAGGCAAAGTCCATTACTAGTCATTTAAAATAACATCCTGTGCTCTCTCCTGTGAGAGTAACAAGACAGCTACTAAGGTGACAGAGCAACATCTGATGTACAGAACCACAAAAAGCAGATCTTTGGAGAGCCTTTCCAGCTCATCAAACCCATCTCCCTGCTAAAAAAGATGGATCAGCTTCACCTAAATCACATTTGACCCAAAGTGATTTTGAAATGCTTCCATAATTAAAAATTTCAACTCCTATTCCAAGAGGTTCTCATACAGACCCACAGCTAGAAGAAGTTTCATCCTAACAAGTTCAGGTAAATGGCTCCTGAAGCCTGAAATAGCCAATACTCAGTTATTTGAGCACCACTGGTTTTCCAGAGACACGCAAATTTCTTCTAAGGCTGAAAATGACAACTTAACCACCCAACATTCCCCTTCTCTTCACAGTGTTAAGGAACAGGCGACAGAAGTCCACACCCATTTTTTGGCAGCTGCTTTAATGGTTCCTCCCCATGTATTTTTATCCCTTGTTTATAACTTACCATTGAATGAAAGATTTATGGCCTCCAGGTAGTTTCCTTGTGCCGAGGTAGAATTGTAACCTGCAGGAAAGCCCTCTGGACAAGAGTTCAGAAGGAAAAAAAAGAAAACAAATAATAATCTCTATGTAGACTAGCTTTTTAAAAAAAAAAAAAACAAAAAACTGCATTGTAGTAAATCCTACCAGTCCAACAAATTACAGGCAAAATTCATATTGAAAAAAAAAAAGAGAGAAAAGTGTAAAAGCACGGTAAAGAAAGATTCTTGTACCTGCTTGCTCTAGTCGTACCAACACAGGATACTGGATGAAAAGCTTTTTAATGGTCACAAGCAATGAGGTCCACTCTTCTCGTCTCTCATTCTGAACTACCACTCTAGAAAGAGCACAACTCAATGAGGATCATGGAAGCAAGCTAAGAAGAGGAAGTGAGAAGGGATGAACAAACTATAAAGAGGAACGCACAAAAAGGTGTTTCTTCCTTCTGCTGGGTAGCACGTTAGCACTACCGCATGCTCGTAGCCATCACTAAGGCGTAAATGCACACGCAAAGCTGGGGACATCCCCAGCCAGAATCATCTCTCACTTCTAAATGGGCGATCAGCGTTCTATGTCCAATAGCATCACCGTTCTGCAGAGCAGTAAGACTGCAAACAAGTCCAAGCTGAGAACCAAATGATAGCTTTGACAGCTGCACCTGTTACTGTCAGACAGCTCCAGTACCTAACTGGAAACACTTGGGGTTTCAGCAATGGCACTATCTGTTCTTCTACTCAAGAATGTAAAGGTCTGAAAAATTTTTACGTTTATTGGCAATTCCAATAGAGCACTGACAACACAATATTCACATGCACGTGGAAGACTGACTTAGCAAACATGAGTGTGCGTGCACTCTCAGATGGAATGGGGACAACTCGTCAATTTACTGCCAGTTTCAGAGAGATGTTTTTCACCATCTTAAGTCCTTGCAAGGTCCTACAGTTCATAACATGATATTCTCCACACGGGTTGCACGTACACTGTGAGACAAGAGGTGAAAGAACTGGGAGGAAGACATACTTGTAAAAATCTTCATAAAATCTTCCCTCATGATCCTGCCGAATTGATGCACGATGCATTTCAGGAAACTCATCTGAAACAGAAGCAAAAGCACATATTATTGTATGCTCTTGTATAGAAATGACTCATCTTTTCTAGTAAGAAGCTGTTATTTCCATTCAAAGAAATAACAAAAAACTGAGAAATACCAGATCTCCTACATAATATTAAAATTGCTTTTAAAACAGTATGACAGCTTGAGTATGATGAGGAAAATTTGTCATATATCCTTCTACGTAAGGTTTTCACTGCAGTACTTTCGTAAGAGTGGCTGTGTATCCACTGTGCTTGGTAGGGAATACTTTAGACATGGGCATAGAAAAATAGGGAAAAAAAGTCACTGGCAGCCTGTGACCAACTTTCAAGAAAGGAGATGTGTTTAAAAAAAAGAAACATGAAAATACAAAATTTACATACCTATAGATTTTGCTTCATAAAACGTTCTAGAAAACAGAACCACTGTCACTTCATGACTGCAATTCTTCTCCTGTCCAGGAAGAGCAGATGAAAAAAGAAAACCTTAAGGGTCACGTTCAGCAGAAAACTGTGTGTATATACATATAGGAACACCCTGGTTCCCCTCACACCTAAGGCCCAAGGTAACTAGAAAAAGGTGGACTGTTGTGTCAATACATCTGCATGAGTGCTGCACATGGCTCTATGAAATAATGTAACTGTCTGTCCTGTAGATTCTGTGCTTCTAGGCTGTATCACAGTTAATGAGAGCACTCTCCACTAGTCTCTAAAGAAACTCTTCCCTGTAGTTGCCAAGATAAAAGATTTTTGTTTAAAAAATAAAGGCAGTTGACTCAATTTATTTATACATACTCACAGCAATTTGATATTCTTATTTTTTATGGTTTAGAGAGATGCCCCTAGCAATTCCAGAGAAATAAAAAAATAAAACTTCACTAAGCAGTCACAGTGCTAATGCATACAACAGATTTAAGCTGTGAAGAACACACTGGCCACCCCCTCAAAAGGTAAAGCTCGAAAAGCCCCGTGAGCCCTGGCACCGCTCAGGCCCGTATCCAACATGGTACAGTAGCACTAAAAGCAAAACAGGCGTTTCAGGAGCCCTGCATGACGTGCCTGTAACAACTCTCCAGCAGACAAAAAGCACAATGAAAACAAGAGAAATCTGTTGGGCACACTCCTGCTCTCCTTAACATTCGGGACCATCACGAGCTGTACTATGCACAGGGGTTAGATATTTAGGATTTCAGACTCTTCTGCCTTGTGTGGCTATTCCTTCAATTTAGGTTGTAGATTTTATATAGGCCTTTTTTGGAGTACCGATAACATCCTCTCAAGTCAGTGGAAGTCTGCTGCAGGACTGCTAACAGCAGTTGTATCTGGCTCTGAGGCAGATCATGCACTGAAACAGGAGACATCTCTGGGTTGTTTGGCCACAAGAGGTAGCTAGGCTTTGTTTTTTGAAGCAATTTACTTCCAAGAACCTTGCACATCAAGCACTAAACCCATTATAAACTGTACCAGGGAAATATTCGTAACCGAGTCCTGGAGCAAATAAAATTGTGTAAAACAGACCTCTGCATTATTGCACAAGCACAAACAACCATATCACACATTTAGTGACTTCAGCCCAGCCAGAGCCTCCACACAAACTGTATCATACGAACACAGCAGATACAATAGATCAGTACTGAGGTCACTGGGCACACGTATGATTTAATGCAGACCTGCAGTAACCACTCTTTTGGTGCCCAGGAGCCAGCCCTCATAGTCCTGTAAAGCTTAGCACTGCCCGACACAACCTGAGTCTTCCTCAAACTGGCACATCAATGGGCTCATTAAGGTGGCATTGACTTGTGCGTTCAGAACAGGATGGACTCAATCAGCTATTTACCTTCCATTTTGTGAAGAGGTCAGCAAGGAAACCGTTCACAGCTTTCTCAAAATACAGGTCCCCTGCAAAGAAAACATCTCCAAAGCATCATATAACAGCAGTTGCTTCAACTATGGAGTATATTTAACCCTGAGATTCTAGGATTATTATTTTCATAAGAATCAGAGCAGCTGTGTGCATAATGAATGCCAATGTCATTAAAGCAAAGATGATAAAAAGATCAAAAAGCATGACTATGTTTCAGAGGATGCAAACAAGACTCTTACTGTCACAAGGATCTGACCTTTAAATTCATTTTTCCAACACATTCGCAGCATGCTGGGAAAGCATCTGTACTATCTTTTAGGCATAGTAGGCACAACTGATCCCCTGCTCAGTTTTGAATAGTTGCCCAGTTACATATGCCTAAACACATGGTCAAAGGAAGTGGTAAGAGGTTTGCTAAAGAATTAAGCCAGAAAAAAAATAGGACAGTGACACAGATAAATGACTCATTCTTAATGCATAAAGTTTTAATACTTCTAGCTGACTTTAACTGGGCTAAGGTGGGGTTTTTGCTTCCTCTCTAAGTCAAAGTCAAGAGAAGTCTAAAATATCAAAGTCCTCTTTGCACAGAACTTCCATACATTTCTGTTTTCATTATTCACATAGGCTTGCACCTGCCCTCATCACCAAACACGTTCATGTCCACAGAAAAACCTTTCCAAGGTTCATACTCAGTTGGCCCCCTTGACTTCATCACTGAGATAATGGTACCCAGGCCCTACAACGGGGACAGGAGAATTACGGAATACCTAGGAGACAAAAAAGCGCGGCACTGCAACTCAGGATCTAAGAAGGCACCACAGCACACCTCAGAGCAGGATATTTTAGTTTTCTAGTCGTGGCAGAAATAAACAGTAGCGGCAGTTTTCTAGTAGGGGCAGAAAGGATTGCTGCCATTCACATTCACAACCAGGCAGGTCAGTTACTTACATACCATAAATATCAAAATCCCACATTTCACAGCTCATCTGGATAAAAATATAAACCATGGCAGAAGTGGACCGAAAGACCACCTGTAAAGGAATAAGAGATCTTATTTAAAACAAGATATGTTCACTAAAAGGGTCAAATGCAGAAGTTAACTTACAGAGCAATTTATATGAGTCTGCTCACTGCATTACAGGGAACTTCCCCTCTAACAAGCTGGCATTTCAACAGCCCAAGTAATTCCTAGTGCTGCCAGTGCAGAAGAGTTGAAGTTTACTAATCATTCGTTCTCCTGAATTTATTGCCATTTTTCACCCGACAACACAGCCAATTCAAATGATCCACACAAATCTGCAAGCAAGACAGAATTACAAGAAACCCAGCAGGGAAAGGAAGGGAAAAACATCCTTTCCCCTGCTCCCTGAAACCTTACCCGGGTGTCCTCACTGATGTATCCACAAGTGACTTTCTCACTCTTCACCCACAGTTCACCTGCCTGTGCCCTGGAAGAAAAGGAGTGCAGAATATTTGCTAAGCAGAGTGAATATGAAGAATAGAGAATCAATATTTGAGCAAATAAGGGATGCACCAAAATCTACATTCAAGGATGACTTGAAGATAGAAGTTTATTTGGTTAAAACCTGATCTTGAATCCAAAAGATGTCAAACAGCCATTTCCCTCTGTATCTGCACATTTCCTTGTCCCTCTGTCATCTCAACAGCAACTGAAGTAACCCTTATCTGAACTAGTAATACATCTTGGGAAGGAGGGGAATATTATAAGAGGTAAAAGGAAAATTATTTGGCATTCATCAGAGGCAACAAGTGTGGCTGGCTGTCCTACTATTAGTTTCTTCCACTCCAAATCAGACAGAAGCCTTCCCCCACCCCATGGTGCAGAAAAATCTGTAGAAGACTAAGAGAACAATAAAACGTGGAGGATTTTTCACAGAAGATTCTCCAATTGGAGAATACTCTGGACTCATTAATCTAAAGCCGTAAGTAACAGTAAGCACGTAGAGGAGGCACTGACCTGATACCTGCAAATTCAACTTTTTGGGTGACATATGCACATGTGCTGACCTAAGAAAGAATAGTTACAGGTGTTAAAAGAACAGTAGGCTCAGAGTGAGCAGATCGATTTACAAAAAACACATTGATGCTCAAACACCTGACCTCTGCCATAAAAATCACAAAAACCACTGAGCATATTTACTACTAATATCTCAGCCTACAGAACCTCTGCAAGAGACAACAAAAAAAATCGTTTTTAACACATATGAACTTCTATTGAGTTATTTGTCTAATTCACTGTGCTTAGAAGAGCCAAAGACTGCACTTCAGAGATGCATAAACAAAATATTCTAATAGCTGCTTATTAAGTGGGACTATCAGAGAGGGGAACCTTTAGCATACTTCTATCTGAAAAACATTTGGATTCAATTCCTTGCAAATGTAGTACATCATTAAAATTCAGAGCATAAGAAAAAAAAAACGCCAGCCACATTTTCAGTGCCCAAGGCAGTACTTAACATTACTGTAATGGAGTAAGAAATGATGGGATTAATTTTTTCTGCAACACATGTACAGCCATTTCGCCAACTCCGCTGCATCACTTACAGCATAAGTTCCCAGGAGCTGCTGACACTGGTCTCATCCTCAGATTTCTACATTTTGTAAAACGCTTATTTTCTTTTACAGCAAGTGAAGAAAAAGGTACAAAACCTCCTCCGCTCTAAACACGAGGACAGCAGAGGCCTTACCAAACTCTTCTTCAGTCGCCACATATCCCCGCGCCCAATATACTGATCTTTAAAGGTCAGCTCCACCAAGTCCAAGGTAACCTCCTGGGAAAGGAAAGAAAAACAGTGCTTAGCTTTTCCTTGTTGTTTCTAAGAAGCACTCTTCAGTCTGTTCTGGTAAGAACCAGACATCACAGGGAGGGCCGTTCTAAAGCAAGTCAACACTGCTAACAGACGCAAGACAAAGGGCAGTTCCATCAGAGTAACCGCCAAAGTTGTGCACTCACCTGGAACTGCTGTGAGCTGCAAGACACTGCACAATGCAGCCAGAAAAAGCCCAAGGACTAAATCTGTGCTACAAGTCTCAGAGCAAACAGGAAGCACAAATAAAACAAATTACTTCCATGTTTCCTGCAGATTTTTGTCTTGTGCTGAACGTAAGGTCAGACTGAAGCTCTTTTGATAGATGGGACATTTACAAGAGATGCCTCTCTTACAAGGCTCTCTGGTGTCAAATAATGCAAATCTATACCATGGCTCTTCTTTTGACTAGGCTACTTACTGTTGCAACGGGAAGGCTTCAGGCAGCTCCAAGCAGACCAGTGTTCCAATGCAACGGGAAGGCTTTGGGCTCTACTCTAAAGCAAGCCCACACTCCTCCAAAGCTCAGGAGGAAACACCTCGCCTTAAATAGTCAGGAGTCACGTGGTTTACTAGACGGGTCAAGGCTATTGGTCACTTGACCACCCATCTCCCAGAGTGACTGGCTGAATGCTGCAGCACCTGTTTCAAGGCAACTTTCCCAGTGTAACGAGCCACAGGTGTTTCTTAGCCAGCCTGCAAAGGGAAAGAACTTTCACAGGATGCTGCAGCGGCCAGAAGATTTCTCCACAACTTACTATTTCTCTTTACTCTGCCTGGTTATCCTGAATTTCCGGAATTTAAAGATATTTGAAATTTCTATCAAGCTGTGTTGAAGCTGGTCCATAGACTTCAAAAAGAGAGCAGGGATGGTATGGACAGACGAAAGGCACACGTAACAAACAAATAGTTCAATTGCCAAAGCCTCATTTTCTTAGGAAAGAAGGCTAAATACCTTTCAATAAAAAATAAATGCCTTTTTTCCAATACTATTGTAGACGGGAATTCACAGGGCTGTGCTTTGAGCTAAGTGAAGGGACAGATGGAAAAAAGTTGCAAAACCACACACCTTTGGGTCAACAACATTCACATGGACATCCTGATATGGTCGCAGTCGGAACACTTGTGCAACTGTCTGATCCACGCTTATAGTTTCTGTCACAAAAATAAGAAAGAACAACGGAGAAGTGAACATCCTCAAAAGGTCTGAAGTGGTTTACAAGCACAAAAGCAACACAGTGAGACTGTCGTGAAACACTTAGGGCCCCAGGAAAAGACAATAACTTCTTTCAGAGCTTCTTTCAGCTATGGCCCAGTTTAAGAGTCATTAAAATCAAAGCAGGCAAGACAAACTCAAAGTTTAGGCTGAGTTAATTCCTACAAGAAGAAAGATATAAAGCTAGTCAGAGAACGCAGAAACAAAAATTTAAGACTAAAAAGCCAATTTTGTTTAAATCACAGCGCACATTACTCATCCAAAAGCAGATACAAAACTGTCTCTTCATTTTCTGATAAAATTATAATCCACCTATTCCCAAACAGACAAAGCACTGATTCTCTTGCAAAGTTAAAATATATAGATTAGTCAATCACAGGTACAGCCCAATGTCTGTCATCCTACTATGCACACCATGAGCCCAGGGTTTTACCTTTCTGCAAATCTTCCTTAAGCGACTTCACTTGTAGAAGCAGAGGACTAGCATACAAAAAAGAAAAAAGGCAGACAAGTTGAGATAACAAGTCTACTCTGGCACATCACTCTAAACTATTTAGTAACACGGAACGTGCAATAAGCTCAAGAGCAGGATTAATGTTTTCTAGAAAGCTTCAAACATCATGCTCTCTGCTTGTAACCCTGTCTTGTTCTTTAGACCCATTATAATTATAAGGTACTCTTTAGGTAAAGGTGGCACTCTAAATGTGAAAGTAACACAGGAACTTCTCAGAACCTCACACAAGTACGCTCCTACTTTTCAGATATGGGTTGCAGTATGAAGAGCTTCATATAAGAAGGTTTATGTTTTTACAGCTGACCAGGAAGTTTTAATTTTGCCTGGGATATACTATACGATGGAACAACCATTAGGTAACAGTAGCTCTATGAAGAGGATAAAGACATTGTAGACTCTATATTCAGTTGCTACTCACTCTATGAAAGGTCAGCAAACTAACATCAAGCACAAAGAATTCCACAAACTTCAAGGAAGAGCTCCTGCTACAGTTATCCCCTTTATTTTTCTTCAGGCAGAAAAAAACAGCAAAAAGAGAATTCACCTGTATTCATCATTGGGATGTGCAATTTCCACAACATCTCCCAGCTTGATTTGAAGAAATACTTTAGGATTCACTACCAGTTCATCATCTACAAGACAAGAACGAATGAGGAAAACTGCAATAAACAGACATATACTAAACACAGATGCTTCCATGTCCGTATGCAATAGCTTACAATGCAATGCAGAAATACACTGGCCCAGGATGAACACACCAGCAATGCGTTCCATTCACTGCACGACAGTGCTCCGGCCCAGCCACTTCAGCCTGGCCACTCTTGCGGGCAAAAACTTTTCTCTCAAATCACAGAATCTTCACAAAAGATTTGTTCAGCAAAACAGTGTGCCTTAATTAGGCAAGCAGAACCTTCTTTTGTTATTTTTCATAAAACAAGCATCGGCAGGAAAGTAGATAGCTATAGAACCTTAACAAGCTCTATTAAGATGCTAGGATTTCAAGTCCAGAAGTAGGGAACAATCAAGTGACATTTTTCTTAGAACACAGAAACACATCTACAGTCACAAGTCATTGACTTGTCTGTCACTTATTACGAGTGACTGAAATACAAGGTTAAAACAAAAGTGACACAATAAAAGGGGAAGAGGTAGAACAAAGCAATTTTATTTTACAGGTGCAATATCGTTCTGCTCTGACAAACACAATTTTATTCTGCTGCATCTTGCTAGTAAGAAAAAGTTTTCCAAACTCTGGCCGATATTACTGCTTGTCACATCAAAGTTCATCTTCACTGTTTTGTTAAAAAGATCAATAAATCGATTAATTGCTTTCAATTAAGTAAGAAAAGGCTGGTCTCACTGTTAGAACCAGGAGATACTGACCACTGCCTCCAAAACCCTTCTTATGTATGACGAGCTTGTACACCTTGTTAGTTCTCATCTTGAATTCCAGTTCTTCTCAGCTACTTTGAATAAAAACAGTTGAAGACATCTTGTGTACCTAACATGGAAATGAAAGCAAACACAGATCTCTTGTCACTACGAAGCCCTTCTTTATACTCTGTGCATGAACAAAGGATGTTATACCAACACATAGCCAAGGATGCCACACCTGAACCGCAGGCATGTTACAAAGTTTAAGAAATGTCAGACTAAACGTTTAGTAACAACTGCTTCTACCAGCACTTCTGTCGGAGAGCTAATGCTGCTCTCTAAAATAATATATTTTATATTTCAAGGGTAAATTCTGAACCTTGTGTTAAATGCATTAAAATGAATACTCAGACCCATGCCCACTGCCAATTATATCTTCTGGTTTTGTCATTCCATCTCTTTCACATGTCTTTTTCCACACCTTTCACAGATGCTGGAACACACAACTGGATGATTTCACACCAAGGCAGCAGAGCTGTACCCAGCAGAGGGCAACGTGACAGAAGTACAAGGCCAAGCACACATTAAGTTTGAGGCACCGGTTTGCATTACTTTGTTTTAACTGCATCAACCGCTGCATTTTTTCTTCCTGCCACTTTCGCTTAAAATTGAGCATATTTCAACAGAGGACCTTTACTGTTACAATTTACTCTTTTAGAAGTGCATTTAAACTGAAAATTATCAGTGGGAGCAAAGTTTTCCTCATAACGACTATAGCCACATTATTAAATTAACAGATAAGCCCTTCTGGCTACAACCCATTAGTTATAACCGTGCTCTCACGCCAAATCAAAACGCGGAGGAACTTAAATCACGCCCTTCAAACGGACTGAGGCTCCGAGCTGGCAGATGCGCTTTTCAAAGCCGACTCAATTACCGAGCTACAAAGGACATGGTGGGGAAAAAATCCCGCACATCCCAAGTTTGTTAAAGTAAACTCCATAAAACCTTCAAACTCGGGACCGACGCGGGTCCCTCGGCCGCCGCGGGGCTCGCCCCGAGGGCGCCGCAGCGCGACCTGCCCCGCACGGGCGGAACGGCGGGCGCCCATGGCCCCGGGGCGCTTACGGCCGCTAACCCCCGCGTTCCGTCAGCCGCGCGTTTACACAGGAGTTAGCGGAGCGAGGCCGGGCAGCAGCGCGGCGGCCCGCACCGGAGCCCCCAGGGAAGGGCGGCGGGGGGCGGCGCGCAGCCGCGGGCGCTGGGGAAGCCCTGACGCCTCAACGCCGCGGGACCAGCGCCGCCAGGGCCGGCCCTCCCGCGGCACGCTGGAGCGCAGCCCCGCCCTTTGCCGCGGAGCGGGGCGAGCGCGGGGCTCTGACCTGCCGGTGCCGCGTCCCGGCCGGCCGCAGCGGCACCGTCCCGACGGGGCTCCCCGGGCAGCGCTCGCCGCTTCCGCATCCGGGGCCGGCGAGCCCGCGTCACGTGACACCCGCCGCCGAGGCGGGTGGGAAGGAGGCGGGCAGGCCGGGACAGCCCTACCGCGGCAGGACGGGCCTGGCGCGGGCACCGGAGGCGGGGCGGGGCGGGGCGGCCGTTGGCGGGGGCGGGGCCACAGCAACGGCTGCCCGGGCCAGGCGCGCGGCGCGGTGCGGCGCGGGCGAGCGGCGGGCCCGGATGAGGAAGTGATGTGAGCGAGGAGGGGGCGGGCGGGCGGCACGGCGGTGCGGGCAGGAGCGGGGCCGGCGGGTGCTGCCGCCGCTGAGGTAACGGGAGCGGAGCGCAAGGCGGCGCGGGGGCTCTGCGGGGGTGCGGGCCGCCGCCGTCGCGCTGCGGAGGGGGGTGCGGTGCGGGGCCGCCTCTTCCGCCGGCCGCTGCCGGTGGGGAGGGGGCAGCGGCGCCCCCGGGCGAGGCGGGGCGAGGGGCGGGTGGCTGCCGGCGGGGCCTCCCCTGCCCAGGCGCGACGCGGCGGGGGCTCTGCGGGTCCGAGCCCGCTCCCCGCCGGCACCGGGGGAAGCAGCGGCGGGGCCGCCGCGCACCGGCGGTTGCATAATTACCGAAAGCGGCGGCTCCCGCCGGTGCGGACGCCGGGACGGGCGTAGGGGATCGCGCCTCCCGTCGGGTCGCCGCTGCCTGGGGTCGAAGCGGGCGCTCCTGCCTCGGGAGGAGGAGGAGGAGGAGGAGGAGGGTTTGGCGCTGTCTGTCCGCGCCGCCGCGGCGCTTTGAACAAAGGAGCGGTCCCGCCGTGCGGGGCGGCCGGCACCGCCGCTGGAGTCGGCCGGTGTCTCTGGGAAGGCGGCCGGTTCCTACGGACAGTCGCCCTTGCGTGTTCCCGTAAGGCTGGCGCAGGCGAAGCCTGATTCCGTACAGGCTGGTGTTGCTTAAGGAGCAGGGAGATGAACGCGTGGCTGAAAGCCCTTGTTTTTGTGAAGTGAGTAACTGATGCTCCTGTAAAAGCCTGGCTTAGCCCATTCCTGTCTATCCATATATTTTCAGGAACGATTAGGCTGTAGCATTTCCCCATCAGGGTTTCCTAACGAAAAACCGACGGCGCTTGAGTCAGGTCCGTTGGAACTCCTCTCCACCGTGCTGCTGCTGTGTGGTCTCGCTGCCAAAGCGGGGGCCGGGGAGTGGTCTGGAGAGGGTCCCGACTCCGGTACCGGGGCTCTGTGGAGCAGCGGTGCTGGCACGCTGCGTCCTGCGTACGGGGTGTCCGGTGCTTACGTGAGAGAAGCCGCGAGACACAGTGTATGATGGACGACACCTTAGAAAGTGTTCTTTTGAGGCAGAAAACATGAAGAAAAGTTAGGGGTTTTCTTCCCCAAAGATTAGAAACTTAACAAAATTGCAGGGAAACAAACGATGCTTTAGTTTTAGCTAAGGAGTAGGATGTCCGATACAAGCTCTAGCAATTTGCTTGATTGTCGCTTTTCAGGTTTTCGAGAAGATGAGGTTGTATCTGCAGGGAGATGTTTGAATGTGAAAATGAGACTTGGGAATATCTATTTGTCCATACTCTTCTTTTGTTAATGAAGCATTTGCTTAGATACGGAAATGTTTCTCAGCTCCTTTCTTAAAAAGTTATTTGGAAGTGTCTTTCTTAAATATATATGCTTGAATCTTGAATGAAGTTTTTCTTTTAATTTAGAGATTACTCCTATGTATGTTGATTTAACATTGCTTTTATTTTTAGGGTGGACTGAAAAGCTCAGGACAACCGATCTTCAGCTGCCCTGATGCTATCAGCTGGGGTGGAATCTCTCCTTGATTCTTCCGTGTCTGCTGTGATAGAGGAGTTGTACGCTGGACTGCCAGAAGGCATCTCCACTGAACTTATGGCTGTATCGGAGCCTGATGTTGGATTAGATGCAAAATCGGGTGTGTCAATGCCTGTCCTAGTGCACAGGGACACTCTGTCAGCTGAGCATCATAGGACTTCTGGAGTAGAACATTTTTGCCAGAAGACAGAGGATTTGGGTGATACGCTCCAGGTGATTTCTCACGGGCCAGCAGAATCCCTTACTGAAGAATCACTAAAGGCTGGAGACCTTGAAGAAGATGAAAAAAGCAAAAAAAGAAACTTTAGGAAACTAGACTGTTCTAGCGATGGATACCAGAAAGAAGACACAGAGGCACAAGATGCTGAGGAGCATCAAGCTGAATGCCATGCTCTAACTCCTGGAGAAAGTTGGTCAAAACAAGTAAGCAAACGCAAAAATTCATACCTGCGTGATATTTTGAATTTAGGGTTAGTGTGACTAGGCAGAGGACTTTGTTCATGTGGTATCCCGATTCTTACTTGTGTCTTTGGACATGTGTGTCACTATTTGGATTATCATGGGTCCAGTGAAAAAGTAGACTATACTTCAGTAGACCAGCAGTTATTTTAAAATATCACGCTTTTCATTCCTTATGTACTGTTGGAATGGTGTGAGGCAGGTATGTAACAGAACAAAGAACAAAACTGACTGGCGACTAAAAAGGAGAAGAGGAAACAACTTAAAAAACTCCTTGCCCAGTGTCCATGTTTTGTGGGTACAGCATACTCTGTCAGTACCGTCAGCCCCAGTCAAGGTACTAACCATTAAATAATAATTATTTTGGTCTGGTAGTAGGGGCTCAAGGGGCTGCAAGGGGCTCCAGTTTAGTATTTCAGTTTTTAATCTAAAAATAAAGATGATTCTTTACTTTAAGAGTTATTGTTTGTAATTAGAGAGGAAATCACTGTTAGTTTCCTCTTTCAAAACAAGAGACTCACATGGTCGTGGCTTTTTTTTTTTTTCCTCCCCTTTAGCAAACACTGATGATAAAAATGTTATTTCTGAGCAAAGGCTGCTGAAAAACGTGCCAAAGAATACTCTTAAAAATGTCACAAAACTTAAAAATTGAGATTATTTTATCGACTTTCTTTATCAGTTTTCTTTAGTTTGTAAATAGTTTTCACACACACCAAAAGAACATAGGGGAGAAGAAAAGTATCGTGACTGAACACATGAGCCAGGAAATACCTGGATAAGGTGCGCAGATGCGTGTTTTACACAGATTACTGGATGTTGCATAATACTAAAATACTTTGTTGTTTGAACTCTGGATTTTGATACATTTGATTTATTTGAAAGTTTTGAAAATAAAGTTAATTAAGTTTTCCGTAGTTGTTCAGTTTTCCGAGATGATTTCTCACGTTTCAAAATGCTGGTAGTTTGGTTGTAGGCTCTTGTTCTGGTTTGGCCTGGGGGTTTTTTGGAAGTAGACCCAGGTCATCTGTTCCCGGGTTTGTGTTTCTGAGCCAAGGGAAGGAGTGGCAGAAAGCAAGTTCTAATAAAGATGAGCAAATGCCTGCATCTTACCAGAGGTACACAGGGATGATGTGGGGATATGAGACAGACTTGGAGACCGGATTACTCTTCTGATTCAAATTTGTGACAATTTGCATTTTAAGCCACTTAACATTTTCACTGCTTGCGTCACAAGGCTTCATTGCTGCTACATACAAATCTCTTCTGGATGCATCATTGTTCCATGGTGAGATGATGGTGATTGAGAGGATCAGAAGGGAACGACAAGTGCTTGTGTGAACCACTTGCAACGCAAGGCTGCCTCTGTGCAAGGACTGGCATATTCTGAGGTTTCTCGGCACTTTTCTTATTCAGAACTCACCTAGCTGAGCAGGTGCTGTCCCTGAAACATGCTAAGTGTTTCAGAAAATCGATCAATGTCCACTGATATTCCTGTCTTGTTTCAGGAGGACCCTCACTTCAACCAGCATGAGGTGAAGTCTTCAGGAACCTGTTGCACTGAAGTAGTGGGATCTCCAAAGAACACAGGTGCACATTTTAGTCGTACATCCCTATCTACCCCCTGCTTCTCTCCAGGTTACTTTTTGTTGATTTAAAATTGATGAATGATTCTGGAATAGCTCATTTATTTTGCTTTACAGTAGAAACTATTACCCTGCATAGCTGGAACAATATGAAAACTTAATCCTCTGCTTTTTTGTGAAAGCATGTGTACTTTTCTGAAGACCTTTTATGTACAAGACATGTTTTAGTTATTTAATTCAAGTACTTATTTACCCCAGTGCAGAATGTATTGTTAACAGCAGATGTTTTGCATTTCCTTTTGTTTCAAAGCAGAATTATATGAGAGTAGTAATAGCAAAGATGTGGAAAAAATGTGACTCATTCATTTTTCTAATGTTTTAAAAAATAAAAATAAAAGTGCAGAATCCAAAGGAAGAGGACAACAAAACTAATTCTTAATTTTATTATGGTCCATAATCTTCTAGCTCCAAATACTTTGGTCACTGTGCCTGCATCTAGTAATTATTTCTGCTCCCCCTGTGCTCTCAGAACCAAAACTTGTACGTAGTTGAAGAATGCCATCTATCTTGGTCCTTCATAGAAAATATTAGAAAGATCTGCAGAAGTCTGAGCAAATATGTTCCCTGTAAAGTTTTGAATATGAATATATTCTGCAGTAACTAAATTTTTGAATTAACACCTTCTTTGTGATTTTACAAAAAAGTTTATTAATAATCATGATGGCTTGGACAGAATGAGATATGCATTGTCTTCCTATGGATGACTTACTGACAGAAATGCCTTCAAGGAAGAAGAAATGGAAATGGATGCTTGATGCACAGCCATATTTCCAGGACAGAGCAGATGAAGCACCTGGCTGTGCTGAGCTTTGATGTTACAAATAAGCATTATGGTGTCAGCCATGACTCGCGCATGCATTGAGTTACAGGACCTGCATTGCGCCTGGCTCGATATTAGAGGAATCGGAAAAATACGGGTCTAAAGATGTCTGCTGCTCACAGGGAACGTCTCTATTGAAAAGGATTGCATTTGTTACCTTAGGTTTGGGGTAGGGTAGTTTGGTTTTAATTCCAAAGTCTTCTAGTAGAATTGCTAGCATCAATTCTCACTTTTACAAACATTTTGGTAACCAACACTGTGCAGAATATTGTGTACAATACTAAAAGGAACTTAGTAAGCTGAATGCCTTATAAATTTAGTATATGGTTCTGATTTGCTTTATTTTTCCTTATGCAGAAGAAAGCCAAGCAAATGTTCAGGTGACAGCTGAAACTCTCCCAATGCTCACTGAAGAAGTACAAGGTATGAAGGCTGATGGGACTAGGATATTTAGTAAAGCAGGATACAGGAATAACCGAGTGAGTAAAGGTCTTCCACCTGAGAGCAATGAATGCCCAGATGTAGACACAGTTGTGGCCGGAGCTGGGGTTTCAGAAACCAGCATGTTAGATTTTTTAGAGCCTTTAAAAGTCACAGACATTGCATCAGCCACAGAGTATCCACAAGAAACAAATGAATATAATGGGTTGAAAGCCCATGCGGAGATGCCATTGAGAACGCGGGGTAACGTTGTATCTATTTTGGAGTCTAGAGAAGAAAAGTTACCCGGACAAAATCCTGTTACTGAATTCAGTACACAACTTGCTAATTGCCAGACTTATCAGCAGGATGAAGAAAACAATGCTTACGACTTCTGTACTGGTCCTGTACTTAAACATAATGAACCTTGTAGGCTGTCGTCAGTAGAAGGTTGTAGAACACTCTCCACAAAAAGTTCTGAAGTTTTATGTTCGGTTCTGAAAAGCATCTGTTATCTGGACTTTAGAAATATGGCACTAGAAAACAATAGTACTGCAGTCTATGACATTATCAATGAAACCCAAAAAAACTGTCTTCCGAAAAATGTGGAAAGTCAGACTCGTTACGATCATGGAACTGGCTTTGTAGAAAATGAAACCTCCACATCCGTACTGGTAGAGCAGGTCTCATTGGTCAGGAGCGAAGGATTATATAGTGCTAAAATTGATCACAGGAAAGTAAGTGCTAGTAATGGTAAATCGTACCGCTCTGAATTTGAAGAGGCTGCTGAAGTCCGGAGAAAAATTGCTGTGGGAGATAATGTTGAAGTTGGTAGCTGGCCTGGAGCTCAAGAGGGTGCTAATTCTGAGCATTGTCATTCTTCAGTTTTTAGTTCTGTTGCTTCATCTCCTGAGGAGTTCTCAAAAGAAAAATTTAGAACAGTCCCATCAGAAGGTGATAAGTTGAAAAAGGACCAGTGGCAATTCTCTGTCAGTGATCTATGCAAGGATGATATAAAAGAAAATAGGCAGTCGATGGAAACGAGCAACACTGCTTCCCATGAAACTGGACAGACAGATACATGCTTTTATAATACCTCCAGTAAAATTTCTCCTCCCAGTGGCCACAGCCATCTGGATCTTAGCACCAAGCTAGAAAAAGATTCACCTGAAGCGCAACTGCTTGAAAAGGAATCTGAGAGTAATACAACATCAGAAGAGCTGGCTGGCACTTTAGTCGACGCTGCAGAAGCTCATAGTAATGACCCTTTGTTCACTAGCAAAGAAACTAACTTGATTTATACACTAAACGTACCTCTGCCTCGTGTTGCACAAAAATCCAGAGAACCTCATCGTGATGAGTGTCTTCCTTGTACTGCTAATGAAGTTTCAAGCAGGGACAAGGCTCGGGATAATCTATCTGGAAAAGAATTATTTGGCACTTCTGGACTCACTGAAATCGTGCTTCATAAAGACAAATTCAAGTCTTCTGTAAGTTCCAGGACTTTTGATAACCCTAATATGACAAGCAAAATTTCCCAAAAGAACACGAAATCTTCAGCAGGAAATACAGAGAATGTGGTCACTGGTTTAGAAAATGAATGTAGTGACACATGGAACTGTAATAATCAGAGTATAAAAGACCAGTGTACAGCTGCCAGTACTTCCTGTGTTTTATCAGGGAGTACATATGTAGATGATGTTCTCCTGAGCAGTTGTTCTTTTGATGTTGAGGGGGATAAGAAGATTGAAGAAAATAGTAATTTGGAAAGAGAAGCTTCAGCTGGATATAATAGTAAAAAGGCAATAATCTTTCCCGAAGCAGACTTCCCTTTGGCACGTGGATCTCTTTCTTGTGAAGGTGACCAGGGCAACAGAGGTGTAGATCTGCATGGGATAAATGACGTTTCCACAGCAAAAAACGTATTTTGCTCAGCTTACACTGCAGAGGAGCCTATTGCTACTATGGTAAGAGATGAGATTTCAAATAAGAATATGGAGGTTGTGAAACAATTTGATCTTTGTAAAGTAACAGATAGCTGTGAAATTGTTTGTGACAGAGATAAGGCAAAAGAACAAATTGGCGTGTGTACTCTCCAGACAGATGAATTTGATAAAATAAGAACTGTGGGTTCTCCAAAGGCTCCTGAAGGCAATCAGAGAAATAAGACTAGTGATCAGCTATTAGTGAGATATTTGAACAAACACACCTGTGTTCATAATTTTGGATTTTGCAACTCTCCATTAGGCCCAACGAAGAGAGAACTAGACACATATGAGAAGAAGGAAATGTCATCACTCACTGCTGATTCCTCCGAGTATAGCGCTTCAGTCTGTGATACATGTCCGTTACTCAGCAACACGAACGTTCAAACACAACGTGCTAGCCAAACAGAAAAGACCCTTCATCCAGTGGACAGTCAGTGTCTTGCATGTCAGAGTGAGTTTGATGGCCCAGTTCCACGCAGCAAGCAACATTTAGAAAGTTTAAACAAACAACCAAACACTGGCTTACAAACTACAGCTACTTCTGTGGAAGAAACCAAAATATCAATAGGCTGTAGTCAAAGTGAAGAGATACTGTTAAAAACAGGTGATGACCTGCCTCCGTCCGTTCATAAATGTGCAAGAGAAGACAGTTTTCAAGGAACTATAAAAGAGAATGTAGTAGATTTGGACTCTTTAAATGGTGTGAGAAATGAAGACCGTTCAGGGTATGTGGGCTTCATTAGCGATCCAAACGAAGAGAAGACCGTCATGCTAAAAGAACGCGAGAACGGATGTGAAAGAGAAGATAAAGGAACTCTTGATGAAAGCTTTTCTGAAAGCAAATCACATTGCTCACAGCATGCTTGCTTTATCAGACGCTCAAAAGAGAAAGCAGAGCTAGTGTTTGCAGGAAACAAAATGCAGCAATCTTTGCCAAAGATGAAGTGGTTGGTGGAGGACCAGGAAAATACAGCTAGTGGCCTGTTTTTGCCCTTCTCTTCAATTCATAGGAGTCTGTCATACAAGCCAGAAAATACAAATGTTCTTTCAGAAACAGAAAACAAAAAAAGTCTAACAAGAAAATCTACCTTAAGTAACTCTTGCCCACAGTTAACATCTGAGCTTTGTAAAGAAACTGATGCTCAAAAGGGTATTGGTCCATCCCATTTCGGAAAGTTTGATATCCGAGAATCTTTTAATGAGAGTCAGGTGGATTCAGAAACGCCGTCAGCTCTGAACTTGGGAATCCCTCTGCCTGAGAGAGAAAAGCTGTGTATGTCGTCTGAGAACACGCAAATAGGTAATTGTGATTTGTTTTCAGCCAAAGTTTTTAGCAAAGATTCTACAGTGACAAACCCTCTTTCTGTAACAATGTCTGTTAAGAGAAAAGCCAGCAATACGGAGATTCCATCTGCAAAGAATGAAATGGCAACTAGCTTTCTGAACGGTGCAAAAAGCTCAAGAGTTTGTGCACACAGCAAAGCCAGTCTGAGAGATGAGGAGCATAGCATGCCAACTGTAAAAAATATGGATGCAGCCTCACCAAAAAGTACTCACTGTGGAGAGAAGTTTAAGAATACATGTGTAGAAGAGAAGATGGGAGGAGAAGTAGCCCCTAGAAAAAAGTTGCCCATAGATTCTTTTCTTGATGGAGTAGGTTGTCCACAGGCCTCGTTAGAAGATTCAAGAGAGTCTGGTAGCAAAATAGTCCCTCTCAGTACTGACACTTATGGAAAGGTTTTGGAAGAAATCCCAAGATCTAACCTAAATAATCTTTCAAAAGAAAGAAAAAATGATACAAAGCTCACAAACTTAGCCGGTACCAGTCTACTTTCAGAAACTGTGTGTCATTGTCAAGCTGAAGATGCATCTGACACAGGAACTTCACCAGAATTGCAGTGTAACACAACACCCACCTTTTACCCATGTGTGAGTACACTATCAAACAGTTGCAAGGAATCATCCCCAAACCAAGTGGTTTGCAGTGAAGTACGTGTGCCTTACAAATTAAATGCACGGAGCAAAGATAATGTAAAGGAGATTACAGAAGGCCAGGACACTATACCAGCTCGTTCAGTTTGCAAGGAAAACGAGGCTTTAGTTTCAGAGAGGCTTGATGAGATAGAGAAATGTCAGGTACTTAAACAAAAGAAGTATGGGAAGATGGAATTACATCTGTCAGACAAGGCACGACAAGAACAGAAGTCAAAATGCCAAGAGAAAGCAAAAATCACACTGCAACCAAGTTTGTTGCACAGTTCTGAACTCTCACGCAGCTCTTCAGATGAGTTGGTGACATCAAGAAATGTGAAGTTTGGAGGTCCTGAAGAGGAGATTTTTGCTGTCGGAAGCAGTGAAAATAAACTATGTAGCACTTTACAAGAAGTCAAAAGGCCAAAGATTACCACAGATATTATTAGTTCACAGTTTTTGAAGACTCAGGATTCAGAAATGGAAAACCTGAACCTTAATTTAGGGTGTGATGGAATCCCCGGTGCCTTTGGAACTACAAATAAACTAAGAGGACCTCTTCCATTAAAAAGACAACCTGGAAGGACATGCAAAAAAGTTTCAACATCATATCAGCTAAAAACCGTAAGAAAAAGCAAAAAAAATAAAAGCTCACCTTTTTTTGAGATTCCCCTGGAAATACTCCCTAAGCAGGAAAACACACTTCTCAAATCTTTGTACTTTCCCTGTAAACCAACAATGGAGTCGGAAACAGCCGTGAGATTTGTGCGTATGCCAAGGCAGAGGGCCAAGCGGTGCAGTTTGTTGAACAGCTTGAAATCTAGAAAATGTACCAAAGAACCAGCATTGCTGAGCAAGCTGTCTGCAATGGCGAGCAAACTCCTGGCACCTGCCAAAAGCATCCATAACTTAGAACCTCTGCCATGTTCTTCTGAAATTCTTCCAGTGGGTGAGAGGTACAGCCAACGTAGATCTAAAAATCTATTGGAAGCCTTTTCTTGCATTAACAGGAACTTACACTCACGCTGGGCTGACAGTTGGTGCACCAAGATGTTCAGCTTTCAGCCTTTGGCACTTTATCCTGTAGAATCTACCAAAATACTTTTTTCAGACTTGAGCCACAAGCCTCCAACCTCTTTCTTGGATACCCCAATTTTCCCAATTTCTTTTCACATAAAGTTGGACTCCAGTCCTGTGACAGACCTCACGGGGATTACATCCCAGCACTCTGTACATCACAGACCGGTTTTGGGAGACATGCCAGCACCGCCCTCAGAGTGGACTTTCTCTTTTTTCCTGTCTCAGAGCTGTTCAGATACAACAGCTTTCAAGGAAGGTTCCGGTCTAGATAATGAGCTGCATTCCTCTCTCTCTGTAAAAACCCCGAGGGCTGTTGCCCTTGGTCCTGACCGTGGAAGAAATGCTGTAGCTGAAAGAAGAGGAGGTTGCTCCATGCTTGGCCTTCACACAGTGTTAGCACTTTCTTCCCCTGGATGTTACAGGATTTGGACGAGAAGAAGAAACTTAACCAGTCATATTCCTACCATCCAGAGACTATTTATATCACAATTTGCACAGGGTTTGAAAGGGGCAAGGTACCCAAGTTCTGTATCAGATGACCTCGTCTCTTCATTGCCATACTCACTGGGCAGGGCACTATCCATATGGAGTCAGCATGGTCCTTCTGCCTGTCCCTTCGAAATCACTCCTCTCCATTCCAATCACTGCAAGTGGCAGCCAAGTGTGGGCATCGAGAACAGGTAAAACTCATCAACTTATTTCTGAGATTAAATATGTATAGGGTATGTACTTGCTCCTTTTTGGGAGGGAGAGGGTAATTGCAGCTCACACTGGGGGGTCAGTTTCCCCTGTTCCAAATCTACACATTCTGCTCCAAAAATGGCTCAACGTGGAAGATTCTTCCTTACAGAACAGTCTGTGAGCTGAATTTAAATATATTTGCCTTCACTTCTTTAATACTATGCTGTTTTGGCAGAATGGCTAACTCTATTTTCTTCTCCCTTGCAAAATAATCACACCATGCATCAGAATATATAATGCAGAAAGGTGAGCTACTTCATTAGGTCTATTCAGAGTGACTGCAGAACAACTGGATTTCTGAGGTAGGAAAGTTTTTTTCAGAGGTCTGAGCCACAAGTGCCACTTGGAACCACTGTAAAATGCTCGATATTAGATTAGGAAGAATCCTAAGGGGCAGGGGGTGGCATCCAGTTAAATTTTGAATTGTATTCCATGACTGTTCTATGCTAATTGAAACCTCTTTATGTATGCTATGCTTTTTGATAGTACGTGCCTGATGTATTGTTGGCAAAAGCAAGCGTAGCTCCAGTTTGGGGGGGGGGGGGGGTTGGGGGAGGAGGTGTCATTCTCGTTATGAGTGGGAACAGGACTGAAATCTACTCTGCATATTTAATGTAACTTTGCTATCGTCACTTGAGATCTTCTTACCAAGAAACAGAATGAGAGAAGAGGTTCCTAGCTCTGTTACAGGATTTTTGAATGCTCTTGAGCAAAGATTTTGCCGTTTATGCCTCAGTGAATGGATCAGATCAGTCCCTGATTTTTATAGTCCTGAGATGCCTAAACAGAGTATAGGTTCATGAGCTCTGTAGAAATGTCCATTTGATTAATTATTTTGTTTAATATGGCAGTCTCTAGAGAACTGTTGAGTGTGGCTTATCTTATGTCATAGCTTGACATAATGTATAACCAAAAATCTTGCCAGATAACTAATACTAATGCTGCATTTTGCTTTGTATAAATGGATAACATACTTAAAAGTGTAAATATATCACCTGTTAATATAAATTCTCATGTCTGCCCAAGGTGTGAGTGAGCCTATGAAAGTACTGCTCCCTTCTGGGAGTTCTCTGCACTAAAACAAGAAGCTGAGTAACGGCAGAGTGACATAGAGAGAACTTAGCAGCACGTTCTGTTGGACCTGCGTTCTTTTCCGTTCCATATGAGCCAATATATGAGGCTGAATTTTCTGGTGTACAAATTAGTACTCTGGAAGTAATCATACCAGTAAACTGCAGTTTGAGCACTAAACTTTAAAATAAGACATTGTTGCCATTCTTTAAAAAGAAATCACTCTTTAAAACTTACTTCTGTGTATGAGGTGAATTTACTGTTTTTTATTGTTGAGGTATGTTATCCTTGGACTGGGAGATCAGAACTGACTTACACTCTCCTGTTTTCTCCCATACTTAAGTCTAGAGACTCATAGGCCACTTGTTACAGCTAAAATATAAAAGGATTTAATTCCTTGACATAAAGGCCAATTTGAAAACAGTATTTTGCTATTAATGATCTTTATCCCAAAGCCAAATCAAACCTTAACACTTCAAGTGAAAAATAACCCACAGTTAAAATAGTCTAAAACTCAGCTTGTTTTTTCTCTAAAACACCTGACAAGTATGTGTATGAGGTAGCCTTAATTCTTCTGCCTCACTCAGATTTTCTTTAAAGTGAAGTTATTGTAACGTGCAGTGAGTTGAAAAAAAAAGTACAACAAATAAGTTATATTCTCAAAACAGTTAAGCAAGAATTAATATTAAATGATCGGCTGTAAAACAATGTAAAGAACAAAACCTAACATTTTAAATATTTAACACCATTTTAGGTTCCATTTTGCTTGGATTGACAGCCTGTTCTCATAAACTAATAATTCTTTTTTTAAAAGTATTAACAGTCACAGTTACAAAAAGGTAATTCAGTAAATCTCTCTTAAATTTGCGAGTACCCAAAAAAAAAACTCCTATAAAATAAATGTTTGCTATATAAATACAAGAATACAAGAAGTATGTTTAGTGCAATATAAAAGCATTTTCATCTCCTAATATGACAAAAATCTTTTCCTGTTTTAATTAAGATAGTTAAAAAACAGAAAAATTAAAAAGTGGCTTCAAGTTCTCTGCAGGCCACTTTCTTCTGGAAGAGATTTGTTCTCTTTAAATTATTACATTCACAGTTAGTGTTTTTAATAACCAAGAAAACAAGGAACTAGAGTAGTTCTGCTGCCTAACTTCTGTCACTTCCACTGCCAGTAATAAAGCATTCTTTAAGTGAAATCTTTTTTCTAATTAATGCTCATTTGAATTCAAAATGTGTAAAGTTGTTTTTTTCTCTCCCTGTAATTTATTATTATTGCATAAACCAGTAAGCTCTGCCTCTAACATGGAGGACTCTGATGCACTGTTGTTACAGGTTCCAGTAGTGGTGGGCTAGTGAGTGGAACATTGAGAGAAAAAAATGTTACAGTTCTGATACTAAATGACAAACACAAGAAATGGGTCTTTCTGACCTCCTTAGATTTGGACTTCTCTGTGCTGCCAGCATGGTTGGTTTTCATTTGTTTTGTAGCATCCCAGCCTGGCTATAACTACTTTGCTTTAGAACAGTGAGGTACGTGTAGCTGGTAGTTTGGGAGAACAGCAAGTACAAGATTTGCTGTTTAATGTAATAAAAGCTGTCCCAGCTGACTTTTTTTTCCTGCTATTAACAGCGTGGGCACAAAAGTAAAGCTTAATATTAAAGGACTTAGAGCTACTGTGCTGACTTTTATGCCATAGAATGATGGTAATTACCAACCCTTACGGAAAGGCCTTTGGTTATTCTAATTGATTAAGAACATTCAAGTGAGATTGGGAGCTAGAGACAACAGGGAGTGGATCTTACCGAAATCCTTCCTTTCACTTGTTACTGTTGCCAGTATACACTTTTTTTTTTTTAATTTATTAGCCAAATCCTTCAAGGTTTTTGGTTACTTTGATTTTAAAAACTAGAAGTTTTGAATAAGGAATATAGACTTTCATAGATTAATTACAGCTTTCAGACTAATACTGTCTCCCTCTCTTTTTGTATTTTTATTTCCTTTTCTCATCACTACCATTTTTAAGTGAAAGTATGACTATTTCCCTAACAAGCTGTCAGTGAAATTTAGGGGACTAAATGGCAGATGTGGCTTGCTCTTGTATTGTTTTAGTCTTTCATTCTCATGCCTGATATTAGCATTTTTTTCTCTTACAGTCCAGTTTATACTAATAATTTTTCCCTTTTGTATAGTGTAGATCTAATTTCTGTCTGTTTTTTTGTTTTGTTTTCATTTTTATTTTGAACCAGCTATGCCATGTTACCGCACTTACCTGTACAGAGTATGGAAGCACTACAGACTGCAGGTCATGAGATATGGTGAGTCTCTTGGACTTTTTGATATGTGTTCTGAATAGTGGGATCATAAGCATTCTTAGAAGGACATTGCTTATGTCATTTTGGCTTTCAGCTTTTGGCAGTTCACTCCAAGAATAGCTTTCTGATTAAAATATTAGTGAAGGAAACTGACCGGATCATGTAATGGAGAAGTGTGGAGGGGCATTAATGCAAACACCGTGTAGATCATTGCACAGAACAATTCTGTTACTTTCAACCATGTTGTGCCACTTCTTAGGAAATGAAGACATGAAACAATAGAAGTTTGTTTCCTTACTTGGATATATGTTCTTTCTGTCTGAGCGACTGGATATTAGGTGCTGAAACTTCCTTCTATTCTTTTTCAGTGCTGGGATGGCAGATATAAAAGCTCTCTTTTAAATTTATCTGTAAACAAAAAGTTTGAAATTAATAGTTGCATCAAAGAAATTTGCTGGCAGAAAAGGAGGGTTAGTCACTTTCTATCAGTTTTTACTAAATAGATCTGTATACTGTGCAACTATACGAAAAGGAAAAGAGTGGATTTAAAATTATGTGTTGAAACACACTGGCAGTTTAGTTTGTTTCAGTATCAATGCAGCCTGCAGCAGTTTTTAGCTGTATGTATGTACCAGAGAAAGTGTTCACTTTCTAGGGCAATTTGGGAGAACTGCATTGATTTTTGTGCGCGTATTGCCATTCAGGAACATCACTTGAGAGCATGGAATGCTGTTGCAGCATAAATTGGGTATTAATCTGCGTACGTTCCCTTCTTCTTCTGTTACAGTCTGGAAACTTCGTTCCCTCTTCCATTACCAAAGTCTTGCTCACTTCCAGGATCATCATCATTTCCCTCCAGGCTTTCAGCATCAGAGCTCCAGGTCCATGCCCTTGATGAAGCCGATGCTTCTGTTCCAGCCTGTCTTAGATCCCAAGATGACACAGAACTGAAAAAAGTGAGTTCATTTTAGATTTTAGATATTTCAGACTCTTAGTTCCCCAGAACCTGAAGCTTCTGCTGTTGAGTATTATCTAGTAATTGTTAAAGACGGAGAGAGAAAACAGGCTGTTAGTCCTGCTTCTTTTGTTGAAAAAGAAAGAAGGTGGCAAAACAGAGAGGAATGTTTATTCTATAGATAATGTATACTCAACATAAAAGGGAATTCTGTTGACTAGCGTGGTCATTATTTCCTTCATTTTAACTTGTTTTTGTTTTTTTCTTTCTTAAGACTGAGCCAGAACACAGGCCAAAGAAAGTCTCACAGATCCGAATCAGGAAAACTGTTCCTAAGCCAGACCCTAACCTTACTCCAATGGGACTACCCAAACCAAAAAGGTGAGCAGTATCTTTTAAATGGACTCATACTAGCTTCTGTTGCATACATTTCCTGCATAATAATGTAATCATTTCAGTAAATGCTTCTCTTGCCACCACCACCCTTTTGTATGCTCCCAGTTGAATGATGTCTGATGTTTGCTTCCATTATAAGATGGACACAGCTGTATCGACTGTGTAAAAGACTGAAGAAAGAAATTGGTCTCTGAACATAACTATTTTCAAGTGAGAAAGGATAAATAAAGGGCTATGGGATATGAACTACTGACTGGGTTTTAGGCAAAATGTGAAAAACTAAGCTGCAATGGAATAATTTTTCTAAAGAAGAAGGAAGTTCATATTGATAAATATACATTGAAAAGAAGTCGTTCTACAAGCACAGTGAGATGAGGTGATCTATTAGGAAATTCTGTTGATGCAAATTATGTTGGAGTTCTTCACAGTTCCTTCGTTCTTTGTGGTATATGATCTTAGGGAAATATTAGTTCAGTGCAAATGTGGGTAATCACTGTGCCAGATATTGATAAAGCTTTTCCAATCCATCATCTAGTATTTTGTTCACTTCTGCCTTAAACAGAAATGCCAGCTTTGACAAAGAAATGTGTTTCTTTAGAGATCAGCTTGCTAATTAAGTGTCAATAACTTTTAAAATCAGTCTTGAGATGAAACGTTAATCTGCTCAAGTGTAAGTCTTTCCTTAGCTTCTACAAAAAAGTGACCTTTGAAGGGATTTCCCTTTCTTCTTTTGAGCATCATTATTTCAAAATATCATAGAATGTTAGAAGGAACGTTACCTCTGCAGAAATGGCAAGTCTTGACCCAGACCTCATAAAAACACTATATGAAATTAAGTACCTAAGGATCTCGTTTTTCATTCCTCCCTATCCTCAATTAGTTAAAGCATAATTAGTTAGCATTATTTATGCATAGAACACAAACCATACTTGTTTTGAGTAGATCTGCTTGTTGTGAAGAGAGGTAGTTTTGAAATTCTTTTTTCTTGATTGATTTATTCATTACTTTTTCAGGCTTAAGAAGAAAGAATTTAGTTTAGAAGAAATTTACACAAACAAGAACTATAAGTCCCCTCCTCCTGCCAGGTTGGTTCTGCTTCCTAATAAGAAAACTCAAATAAATGTAAATTACTTAGAGAGAGAGAGAGGAGATTAGAGGTGTCTGAAAGCTAAGAGGGAGATAATTTTTTTAAATTTCTCTAGTTTAAAGTGGCAGAGACAGTTAATTAAAAAATAGTATCTTTTACTCTTTGAAGGGAAAGCAGTGAAATAGAATAGGAACTAAGAATTTGCCGCTATTTAAGCATGGATTTGTATATTTTTTTCATCTACTCATTCATTCCAGCCTGCATCCAAGTACAGTACTTAATTTTTCAAAGTTCAAAGGCAACTAAATATTCTTTAAAATACTAATAACTGCCTGTCAAGTATAGCTACTTTTTTTATGTTCAAATCTCTCTATTCTATAAAAGCAAGATTCTCTAATTGTGCTTTTAAACTAAAATGTGGATAGAAAGAGATTCAACCCAAATGTCTATGCACCAATAGCAAATTCCTTAGCTAGCAGTAACGTGCAGTGGCAGGAGGTGTAAGATGTAGATAAGTATACGTTACAAGAGGTGTGGAGGGACTGTAACAGTGCAAAAGTTAGAAGTGTGTTTACTTGGGTTATGAGATCCACCAGTCTCCCTGTCCTTGTAAGGTGGTTAACTGCTTCTTGAGTATTCCTGAATTCTGTCCTTTGCTTTTACCAGGAGCTTGGAAACCATCTTTGAAGAGCCCAAGGAGAAAAACGGACGCATGATCTCTGTCAGCCAGCAGAAGAGAAAGCGGATTCTAGAGTTTCAGGACTTTACTCTTCCCCGGAAAAGGAAGACACGAGGCAAAATCAAAGCAGTGGGTAGTTTCACCCGAGCAAAAAAAGCTGCACTGCAGAGTGCAGAGTTAGATGCTCTTCTGAGTCAGAAGCTAATGGACCTTGAAGCCTTTTTTGCAAAGGAGGCTGAGCAGGAGCAGGCCTCTAGCATCTGAGGGAGCCGTTTAGCTGAAAATGGTCCAGTCAGCTCTTCTAGTATTTTAGTCCTGTTGGGAGAAATCCGCTGACTTCTTTATACATTACTCTACCACTCTGTTCTGTTTTCTGGTGATCAGGTTTTGGCTGTGGCCCTCTCTAAGGTGCTATTTTTTTTTTTTAAATGCTATTGGAGGGATTCTTTTAGGTCCTTGTTTGAGTGTAGCACAGCCACATACAATTTACCATTCCTTCCCCAAACTCTGGAAATTACTGCTAATGTTTAATTATGTTTAAACACCTTTTGAGGGTAGAGTAGGAATGTAAAGGAGGAAGCAGCGCACCTTCAGTGATGCTAGAACTCAGTGCTCCGGATCATTTGCACATTTGTGTCTGCTGTTGTTACTGTAATGGCTATTTTGAACAACCTGACAGAAGAGGTGTGGTGTTTGAGAAAGATTAATTCTAGCAAACGCATTCTTGATATACCACTAACTTTTTCATAATTAAAAGTAGCTGTCTGGTTTGCTTTCAATTGTTTCTTCCTTCTGTTTACTTAGAAGGCTCCTTCTCAGTATCTGTGCCCTCCCTGGCTTCATGCAGCAGAAGCCGCACGTAACTAGACTTTAAATAACTTGCACTTTGTATATGTTTCTTTGTTTGCTGCATGAGGACACCTTTTAACATGACAGAGCTCAAAAAAGGTAATATTTTAAGAAAAAAATATGCCCTGTACTAATTTTTCCCAAATAGTAGAGTTTTTACCTACTCGGCTGATGCCAACCTCTTCTCCAGAGGGAAAGTTAATTAGCCCATGAGGATGTTAAGCTGCAGGATACGTAAGTAAAGGGTTTTATTTAACTGAGCTGAGCTGCTGCATGCAGGCAACACCAGCAAAATCTCTGAGATTCATTTTTAAGTGATTTTAATTCCAGTACAAACATTAACTTGATTTTAATGCCAACAAGAAAATAGTTTTTTTTCCATCTTGAGGATTTTTTTACCATTTTAGATTTACAATTCATGTAGCTCATAATTAGATATTCTCTATACAGCACTGTTGTACAAAGAACCTCCTAGCATGTGGAAATTTGCTTTTTTCATTATGTAATGCCATTTGTAATTATCTGATGCAGCACTAGGTAATTTCTCAGCTATACTTTTTGAGGGAAGAGAGCTCTCTTCTGGGATAACTTCTGTTAAACTGAACTTTAAGTGTAATTGTCGTGGGTTAGGGTTCAAAATGAATGCTAGCTGCAGTTCAGGTAATTTCTGTCCTTTAGTGCCTATAGAAGTTATTTGGGCAAAGCTGTCATTGCTGGGATGCTCAAATTTAATTAGTCTGTTCGTTCGTTCACTTGTCACTTGAAACTTGCACTTTCTTATTTACCTACCCATATAACAGAGTTTCTATTTACCTTCAAAATGAGCAAATGTCTAGTGGGTGGGTATTTTCAATGAAGTCCCAATAAATGCAGGACTGAAAATACCATCATTATCTTCTGTTGCTCTGCCACTTCTGTTACTGACCAAACAGAAAACTAAAAACTAACAAGCTATCTGTTGAATTCCAGGGCTTTGAAAGCAGAGAAATGGAAGAGGATTATTACATTGTGTGTGCCTGAGTCTTGAAAGAAACGTAATCTGGACTTGTTTTGCTCCCAGCTTATGTGCTGGGATTTCCAGAAATTTATATTCTTGTTTTGGAGGCTAATTATCTTTAATCAGGAAGAGTGAAGAGAAGAGAGGAGTGCACACTTAAAGTAGTGGTATTTGGGCTTTGAGGGTAAAATAAGGCAGGCAAACTTTGAACATATTGACATACTATTTCAGCAGCAAGGTCTGGTTAACCTATTTGGGCTGCTGTAGAACGTTTTAATTGATGTTCTTTATTTTTATAAAAAGAAATCCCTAAAAAATAAAAGTCAACTGCCTTTTAAAAATGTTTGACACTTTCCCTATACTGGTTTATTAGCCCAGTTGTTGACTGGTTGGAAGCTGTAGCAAGAGTGAGATATATATTTTTATGGTTTTATGCTATAGAATGGGATTGTTACACAGCATTCATTCATCTTCTATTGATATGGGAGGCTTCTAGTGCTGTGACACAATTGACCTGTAACCTTGCTGGGGCTTTTAAGGAAAAAAAAAAGAATATTGGGGGGAGGGAGGAAACTTGGGTCCAGGCAAAGTTGAGACCTGTAATGGGCTTCAAAACATGGAATATGTTGGGGTTTTCCTTTGAGTTGTTTGTTTTGTTTTTTTATTTTGGGTTGTTGGGTTTTTTTGTCTGCTTCCCTGCTCTGTCTTTTTTCTGATTGCTTTGAAATAACATTTCTTAGCTTTCTTTTTAAAAGCTGCAGCAGAGAGAGCACAGCAAAGAAAACACTCAATTCTCTTTTGTTTACAATAATTGGAGGAGTTACAAAATGATGTTGCGGTTGCCTAGCTTGTCCCAGACCTTAGTTTGTGGAAACTCAAATATACAGCATTATTCTGTTTTGGTTTTGTATTTGTATCATGACAGAGATGTAAGCTAATAGAGACAAAGCATCTCTTCCCCCCACTCCAGCACAGATGTCAGTCATGCTTGTGCACTTTTTCTTTCTTCCTTTCCCACCTCTGTTCCTGTTTACAGCACTCATGGAACAGCCTTGTTCCTTGTGGCTGCTGCATGTACACTGGGAGCGATGATTGCAAAAGCCAGGTATTTGCCACTCTGAGCTGCCTCTGTCCCAGATAATTGAAAGGAAAAAGTATGGAGGATGCATCTTTTGAGGTCTTGCATACTTCCCTAGCTGAAGGATATGTACCCTTGCCTTTTCATAAAGTGAACCCACTCCAGTGAGGATTGTTTTTTTTGGTATCATCATGGAAAGACATTGTACATATTGCTCACAGAACGATGACTAGAGCAGCTTGAGAAGAATTGTCAAGCTTTTACTATGTACTCTTAGTAGTAAGTTCTGCAGAGCCAGGCAGCAATTTGCTAAATTTGCTGATTATGGGAGGCAGAAAGATCACTTTCCAAAAAAAAAAAAAAAATCTTATTTTCATCATGCTACAACTGGAGCAGCTAAGGCTACTTAATGTTCGTCACAGCATTTGCCTGGCTCGGCTGGCTTTGTGGCTGCATACGTTTGAGTTCTGATGCTTGCTGGATATGACTTTCTGCAAGCAGTTCTCATTTTTTGTATTTTATTTGAGGTGGGCCTTTGGTATATTATGTTCCAGGTGCTCTTGTAGAATATGGATGGTAACTGTGGATTAAAAGTCTATATGATGCTATCGAGTTAACAAATAGCTCAGTGAGAATTTGTACGCTTGTGCCATTAGCCTCCATCATGCTCTTGGCATTTTGTTTCTGTTCGATATTGTGTGAATCTAAAATTTTACTGTTTCTTTTGTGTGTGTTTTTAATTTATGAAAATAAATTTTTCTGAGAACCTTTCAGTTTTTATAAGGCCTTCTTTAGGCTCGTATCAGTAAATATGCATAATATATCTGTCTTGCATACATGGGGGGAAGAGATCAAAACTCCGAAGAGATTAACACTGTTAAGTAACTGGGTTGGCTGCTCCATGCCTCACCAACAGCCCTTCTAGTGTTCCTTCATCCCTAGCCATGCTTTAACAGGAACAGAAACAGACCTGGGGGATTTTAAGCATGATCCTAGCTACTATTCGTAGCACTGAGACAGCATCCATCTCTTAAGGTACTAGAGCAGCAGGAGCCAGAGAGCACAGACAGTTCCTGCCAGGTTCAGAACTGAGACACAAAGCTGACGCAGGCCAGTGGTTCTCGTACGACAGTCTGTGCGAGGCATCAGACTGATGCTTTTAAACTAAAGCTGCCGCGCAGGAACATCAAAAAAGCCTATTTAGCATCTGTGATGTCTATGCCAGAAAACAACTTCCCGCCCCCAAACGATAAAATTTGTGTATAACTCAGATTTTCAATTGATTGCTATTCAGCTGCATGCTGCTTTTGGCAAAACTAAGCTGGCAGATGCATTTCTTCACTCTGTTCTCATAACTCCCTCTCTGAAGCACAGTGTTACGTGGGTCCCGCAGATGGCATGTAAGCTCCAGTAAAGAAAGGAAGGGAGAACCTCAGAGACTTAGACCTATCTTCCTGCTGTTCCCTCAGCTCTTCAGGGCCACAGCTTGCTGGCTGCAACACAGCATACGTGGATTTTGTTCTGTTACCGTACAGGGACTTGCTTCGTTCACCCTTTACTTCTCCCTTTCTCTCTGAAAGGCAGATGAGTTTGGACTTGCATCCTCTGCCTGTTGTTTGATTAGTCAGTGTTAAACAATGAGACAAGTGAGAGAGACAACAGTCTCAGCTAAGATTAACTGAATCTAAAACCCTTGCTGCTGGTCAGAGGGCAAATTTTTTCCTTCTCAGGAAGTGAAAAGGGGGAGGAGAGGGGCGACCATGTCAAACAACAGGAAAGACAAGCTAGGCATGAAACAAACTGTTTAAAACCAGGTATCCTTAGCAGTGTATTTTACAACTGAGTATTTACTGCTGCCTCACTTTGGTTTTGGTGGAGGAGTTTGGTTTTGGGGTTTTTTCCCTTTATATAGCAGATACATTGACTTTCTCTCTTTTGCAGCCAGCCTGCCTTCACTATTTGCATCTTATTTATTACTAGCTGAGGTTAATACAACTGCAACATACGTAGCAAGGACTGAAGAGTTTGGGGTGAAGGATTTTTTTAAATTTAATTAAAATCTTAACCTTGCCTGGTTCAGGGGGCATGGAAACAGAAGCTGGTAACTCTGTTGCAAACTGAAATGAGCCTGCCCATGGACAGTCATCCATTCTAAATCTTTATCCACGCACAGGCAAAACAAATACACAATACATTCTGTTCAAAAGGCTTCATATCATGTTCAGGCAGTTTCTGCTTGGAAAACCAATAGTGTTTAATTGATGAAAATCATATTTTGACACTTCACAGAACCATAGATTCAAAGTGTCAAAGTACTATCAAATAATGGTTGGTGGTTTTGACAAGGATGAATATCCATTGCTTTCCTTCACCTAAAGTCTGCAAGCATCCAGTTCAGCTGGCTATTAGATGCCTTAATACATTAGTTTGTGAGAAGAATGTTTCGATTTACTAGTATAAATCCTTGGTTAAAAAAGCAAGTACATTCTTCCTAGTTAAAAGCAGAAAATACTACTGATTCTGATAGGAATTACATGTACAACCTATAGCATGCATGTTCAACAAGGACTATCCAGCTGCAACCAAAATCACAGATATAGGAGGACAATGCTGCAACTACCAAAATGTCAGTCGATTCTTTTTGCATGGAAACAGTTTTTAAAAGACAAGCAAGGCAAACTGCTACAGACTAACCTGTGCCACTCATGGCAGTCTGTATTTTAGTCCATGGTGTTGGCCCTGCTATTTCCACCAAACTGCTGATTTCTCCATAGTAGTTGTAAAGAATTGCTGATCCTAGCTCTGCGCTGTGGGTTATGCAGACTGGCCTGTGCTGTTCCACATGATGCCATGCTCCAAACAAGAAAGGGGTGACATATGAAACGTATTACATTATCATAAACATAAAATCTGCTTTAAAAAAAGAAAGACGAGTATTCGGCATACATTTCTAGAGATGGCTGTTTCCTTGCTGATTGATTTGCATATTTCCTTCTTTTCAACACTGCTGGTGATGTACGTGCCTTGCAAAGCCTCTGTATTAGCTGTCAGTTCGATGAGGATGCGCAGATATCCTGTTTGCAGAAGTCTAAGATGCCTACAAACCAGTAAGAAAG
The DNA here is from genome assembly GCF_009769465.1 of Tauraco erythrolophus. Classification (NCBI taxonomy): domain Eukaryota; kingdom Metazoa; phylum Chordata; class Aves; order Musophagiformes; family Musophagidae; genus Tauraco; species Tauraco erythrolophus. Next base: position 4,990,478 of record NC_141483.1, on the reverse strand, counting down.
TATACATTTAAGGATGCTATCAGCTTTAAAAGCAACAAATGTAACAAATTCTTCAGATACTATTCACTAAAACAGCAGAATAGAGGTAAATTCCTCTTCTGAATTTCAGTTCTTTTAACAACTAAAACTCACAGAAGTCTAACTTAACTGTGTAATCTTCATTTACTTCAGTACAGATTTTCGGATCCCAAACCAGCTCGATCCTCGCTCCGACAGTTTCAGTTTTAGTGACAGCTAAATGTATACTTCATACAGCTTTCAGTGGAAAATAATGCAAGAGTCATTCCTTAAGTTTATAAAGGTTTTGATCTTGAGTTCTCTAGTGTGCTCTTTTTAAAAAGGAAATTAATTAACTTATTTTGAGGCTAATTTGAGAATTAAATATAAAATTTCTTATCTTTTTCACAAGTTTGGCATATCCAAATTAATATTTTATTTCCTTTTCCCAGAACTGATCTTTGGAATTGAAGGGAAAAATTTCAGAGTGGGAGTAAAATAGTCCTATTTCAATAACGTCATCTTTGCTCTCAAATGTGTTGGTTATTCTGTTCCTGCAGAGCTCCAGTTTCAGTGCTTTTGGATAGGAGTTGTAAGAGGCTCTAGAGGGGCTCCACACACAGTACTCCTTGGGAAATTGTTACTAACAGGATTATGTAGAACATACTTCTCCATTCAGTCTTAACAGAAAGGCACCAGCTATGCACAGAAGGCTTCCTGCTTCACATTTTTCTCTAAAAATTAAGAACTGGCCTTTACCTGCAGGTGTACAATTAAACACTGATTCTGCCAGTTGAAAGAAGGACACTCCAAGAATTTCCTGATAGCTCATGTGACTTGCATGAACAAGGTACTGAGTAGTGTCTTTGAAAAGCAGATCACTTTCACCATACTTCCATGACTGAAAGAGGTGGAATTCAGAATCCAGTTTGCTTCCCAGAGATTCCTAAACAGAAAAGAAGTAAGTTCCACAGCTTGGGTTATAAATAGCAAGGTTAAGCTGGTGACTCTCAATTTTATAGCAAGATCTAGCAGAAAAAAGGTTCCACTTTCACCTAGCACTGTCCTTATTCATACAAAAAGATGCAGTTTGCAGTGGCTTATTTCTCAGCAGAAGTATGACCAGTGCAGAATGGCAACTGGTGCCAAAATACCCCTACAGAGAATCCAAGTAATTACTTCCTCAATCATCTCCTATGCACATTCTTAACTCTTTCATATTGAACCTGAAGGCACTTTACATGCATTCAGTATATAAAGCTTTTGATCTTGAAAGGGTTCAGCAGTCATACGTAACAAGTGATAGCACACTAACTTTTTCCCTGTTACCTGCCTTACCTGGGATTTCATTAGAAAGTCATAGATTTTAGTGACAGTGACTGGTCGAGTCATGACTGCGCTGGGGGGAATGGGGCCAAGGTTACAGCCTGCCCATTCTGTGACTGGAGCACGGGTTCCATCCGGACACAAGAGTTCAAAGTCAAAAGGGGTATAACCTTTTGCCCAACCAGAGCTGCCCAGATCTGAAAAGAAGATGAAAGCAAATCCTTTTAGAAAATGAAAGCTGAAGATGAGGTGAATCTCATGCAAAATGTTAAAAACTGAGAGGAAGAAACTTAGTGAATATATTCAAAACATGCAGCATGCTGCGTGGTCATTTATGAGGAAGAGGGTAGTGTTTTCACTGAGGAAACAGGTGAGTGAACTTAAGCTGCAGCTGTCAACTAAAAACTAGAGTAACATCAAGGCATACCAACAGCTTATCATGCCTCATCTTCATCTACAACCAGATTGCTTTCTGAAAACAAAACAATTCAGCCTGCATGTCCTTTGCTTCCCCAAACAAACTGCTCATTGCTACGTGAATTCCTGTGCGTTTCCAGGCCCTTGTAACTCTACTTGATTTTAGAGATATTTCTCTCTCAGAAAAGTTTCTGTTAGTGAAATTGCCTAAATTAGAATCCGTGTGCTTTATCCAGCTGCACAAAATGAAGGCTCTCTTTCTCTTCACCTGTATAAAAAGGCAGCATATTTTGGCTGTTAGAGCAGTAGGCAGAATTTAAGAGACTCAGGGGATTTAAGCTACTGTGACCAAACCATTTTCACCAACAAAATCCAATTGCTATATAGTTGCAAAGATCAGTATTTCCCAGAGGAAATTAAACACTTCACAGTGTAGTAACAATTTTGGTTTAGAAACTGTGAAAGGCAAAATAATTTACAGTATTTTAACTATTAAGCTATTTGGACTGTTTATTCTGTAAGTCCCTGTGAAACAACATGAGGAAGTTGCCGTGTCACGATGAAGCCATAGAACATCTCCCAGCACAAACAGCCCACAGCATCACTCTTAGCTGTCATTTTCATTCTTGAAACTCTGATTAAAAACAACAGGTACACACACTGTGGCTGCCTGTGGGAGAAGATCTGGTGGGAAAAGTCACTTGCTTTTTAAAGCTTTGAGCTTCCCAAAAATTAGTGCAGTCTCCAGGGATGATAACCCCCAGCAACACACACCTTGACCTTTGCACTCAGGGATTCTTCCACTTTGCTCTCTAAAACTGAACAGTATCTGAATTTTAAGCTTTACTGGAACATCTACATGCAGGAAGGTTCTTGCAATTTTCCAGTCACAAACACAATTTCATGGACCTAGATCAAACCTGTAAAAGCTGATCTTCACGAGTGATAGTCACTGTGTGGGAAGTAACTGACACTAATGAACATTCTCAAAGGAAAAGACAATATCTGCATCTCACTCTCTATGTTCTGGAGTAGGTTAGAGTGTTCCAGGAAAGCTACATCTCCAAAGCTTCTTCCACTGGGATTGCCAACTAGGCACCTAGTGTGGGAAAAAAAAAAAAAAACCAAGTTATCAGAGACAGCCACTATATGATGACTGAAGTTTGGACAGTCATCTGCAGGTAAAACAAGAATAGCTGGAAGTTATGTCCCTCATCTGTAATTACTTGTTGGTTATATGGAACAAGTTAGTGACGTCAGTATAGACCTTAGTTCGCATATTTGATAAGATAATCCCTTTCATCCCTTACAGTAGCTCCCAAGTCCAAGTTGTGGCACAACGTCCACGCAGCCTCACCTGTGCCTAGCCAGGAAAGAGGATGTAATTCAACTAAATGCATTATATGCATTCTAGAAGAGTGCCTTCACCTTTAATACTCTTCCCTGCCTCTGCTTCAACTATGTTTTTTTTAGTATCTCCAGTCTATTTAATTACCTCCTGTACCCTACACTGCTGCTTATCACATCACCTCTGCTCTCTGACCTTCTAATCACCTTTCATCAGTTCTCTTCCATGAGTCAATACCAATGCTCTAAGCCTTGCATGCTTGGAAGCATTGTTTTGCTCTGGAAATTGTTTAATGACTTTTAAATCACCAATCAGCTGAACATCCCATAGCAACTGCAAAGAAAACAAAATACACACTAGCAAAAGTTTATGCAGCCAGTTGCTTAAGAAAAAAAAAACTCCAAAGAAAACCATCAGCAAAATAATGAGCCAATTCTCGCTATTTCGCAGCGTTTCTGACTCTGACAAAAGGCTTACCTGAGCGCTCCCATATTGCCATAGTAACGCTCGTTGTGACTTGCAGCACATCTGCCAGACACTCGAGCCCCTTCCACCTCACTGTCTCCAATGCACACCTTGCACAGGTTTCCATCTGCTCCTGGCATGCAGCCCTTCCAAAAGTAATTCTGATAAACTGAGTGGAGAAAACTGAGGTGAGATTAGGGCAAGGTATTCCAAAGCCTCTTCATGCATGGGAAAAGACAGGAATGGAATTCCATCCTAATAGCCAGCAAGAAGAGGGCTAAATAGTGTGAAGAATCACACACAGTCAGACAGGAGGAAGAGCTGCTTCAGCACCCTCTGAGGCTGCAATCATCACTTGCTGGTCAAATCCCCATGGTACCATCTCCATTTTACTCCCAAATTTGAGGTCTCAGATTTCCATGGTCTAGTCAACAGGTAACCCAGAGCAGCCTTACCAGAGCCAATGTCACAGTTCTCAGTAGCATTCTCCAGAGCTCCCACTGTGTATCTGGAAGGAAGTAACCATCCTCCAGGACTATACAGGTGACTGTGGCAGGATCGCCTTCCCCTAAGGTTGCAGATGTTAATCTGTTTGGCATTTTTCTTAGCTAGAGCAACAGCAAAAACTGGTGGCAGTGCTGTAAAACAATGACAACAACCAGTTATACCATGGCAATTAAGTATTCCAGACAGGTACAGCCTCCCTCTTCCCTCCCTTATCCTGTCACAATATCTTCAGTTACAGCAGAGGATCTGCATTCTTTGCTTAGCCACAAAGCTCTTGTCCTCGCTGCCCAGCATTATCCGTAAAGCTCCTGCTGAACACGCACAGCAATTCCTTTCCTAAAGAATCATGCAAATACGTTCCTACACAAATCCTAGAGGCAGCCTCAGGAAAATCTAAACCTTTTGCCTTCTCAAAGTTGTCCTGTTACCTTTGCGCTTAAGATGAATTAGTTTCCCTGTTTCCTCTGCGTTCCCAGCAGCTGGGGCACAATCTCGCCCTGGAGAGGAGAGACAACCATTAAGGATCTTGTGACTGCTGTCATTTCTGTTACATGGCAGCACCCCACCAAAAACCTTGCAGTCCTCTTGAGCCACGTCAGCATCTCTGTCTCTTTTACAGAAGAGATATAATAACCAGCCGGACCAACTGCTAGAGCCAGTTAGTAGAAGAGCTAGGAAGAGTATTTGGACACATATATTGATTCCTGCTTCCATCACAGAACATCACAAACTGTGAAAATTTAACTATATTTTTAATGATACTTTTTTGATTCTCTCCCTTATGCTGAGGTCGCATGGGAACTTACCATAACATTCTGCAGCTACAGGCACCAATCCACACCTCCCTGCAATGTAGACATGTGTTGCGTCCAGGGTGACTGCATCAGCCTCACTACTCTGCCAACAGCATTACAGAAAATAACAAAAACAGGATTTGCATGAATTGTGTAACCAAGCAGCTGGAAATTCCTCTGCATAAATTCCCTCTCATTCTTGCTGCTTCCTCTAGTGTAAAAGCTGGTTTTCCTCTTGTTCAGCTCAGACAAGGACATACACATCCCGTGCAGTCTTATCGTATATTCTGACCAGAGGGAGTCTCCTACCTTGATCATTTCAATGCATTTGGTCATGGAAGTTGCTTGGACGCAGACTAATGGGTCAGATTTGATGCTCAATGCCCACTCCTCACATTTGCGAAGTTCAGCGTCACTGATGCAGCACCAGCGCACAACACTGTTGTCCAAAGAGCTCCCTGCATTGGAAGGAAAGAGCACAGTGAGATCACATCACCTATGCACCTATTTGTTCTCTGCTAAGGGGACATTTAGGCCTATGCATTTGCACTTGGCAGGGAGAAATAACAGGGAATGAAAACTTTTTCTTCCCTTTCCTTAGCTACAGTCCTCTGGAAGGCTTCTCACCTTCATGGCCAAGCCCTTTAAGGAGAGCTACATAATCCAGACCAAGGACATAAGCAATCTCTAGCTGCTCCTCAAGAAGCTGCAGGTGCTGAGTGGCATCCCGGAACAGCAGGTTCTTTCCCCCAAAGGGTGCTGAAGTGAAGAGTTCAAACCTGGCTCTTTCCTTTCCTCTTCGTCCAAAGAGACGCTAGGAGGAGAACAACTCTTTTAATTGCAACAAATCTGCTCATCCTTCCAGTAACAGGCAGACTCACCCTCCCCTGTCTTCATATCAATGGTTTGTAACATAGAACTCAGGGTTCCATCACACTTCATAAATTCTTTAAATTTGATTTAAATACACATTTCAGGTTCAGTTTAAAATAAATTCCTGGATGTCAGGGTAACAGATAATACTTATAAGTTGAGAAAAAGAGAGGAACAAAGGTGAACCCTGCCTGAACCTATGTGTCTCTCTCAGCTACACAAGAATTAACATAAGTTCCGGGGCAGGATAAACACCATGAGCCATTTTCCAGTTTGGGTGTTACGGCATCTTCCCCTCCTTTACTTATTTATTCCTAGCCTTCCACAGAAGAACACTTCAGAGAGAAGTAAAACCTCCCAGAAGCCAACACAGGATCCTTCCCCAGAACAAACAATTTTTAGTCCTTTTTCACACCAACTATAAATTTCTCAAGAAGGAAGGCAAACTGGGTGGTAATCTCCATGCAAATATGGAAGAAAAGCCTGTGTCTATACCACTTCATAATATCCACTCACTTGGATCATGGTAAGAAATTTGTTGGTGATCTTCTGGAAGTTGTGGCGAGTGATGACACCACGGCCAGGCCCCTGCCCTAGATTACAGGTGCTGTATTCAGTCAGCTCAGCTGTAGTCCCATCAGGACATAAGAGTTCATATTCCTGTTGTTCTGACTCTGAAACAATAGGACCCTCAACAATCTATGAAGTGAGACATGACTTGGCACAGAGATGGAAGGTAAAACATTTTTCAGAGGAGGTTGCTCAAAGATTATGAGAGCAGCAGAGCACCAAGCACACTTGGGAAAAATGTCTTTGATATGGCCTTCTCTTAACAAAGACAGGGACCTCAGCCAGAGGTACTCCAAAACACTCTTTAAGCTGTACTTCTGTAAATATGTTTGTTTAAAAACACCTACCTGCAAATAATACTGCTAACCAGCTCCAAAAATGTCAGTACAGAGCTCAACTGTGTTTAAAAATACAAAACGGATACACGGGAACTGCACATTCTAGCAGCTCAATACACTGAATTTTAAAAGGAATCTTATAAGTCAGGTAATGCAAATACTGGCAGCTGCGTCAGAGACTTTAGGCCAAAGAAATCACCTGCATAAAAATATCTGTCTGCTCCCATTCTAAGAATGTCCTGTGAGCAATTATTTCTCAGTTACTCTTTCCCTTTCTGTTTCCTTCTAACTTGTGTGGAAAACCAAGAAATACCACTGAACTGCTTACAGGGATTGAATTTTCCCTGGAAACAATAAAAATATAGGCATATCTCCCAAACTCCCATGCAGGAAAGAGCATAGCCAGCGGTTAAAAGGAATCTGAGTTTTGAAGATTACCTGTGGCACTCATAATTGTTAGATGATCTAAAAAGGCAACATCTGCTACTCCATTCTTCAAGCACCTGCAGGAAGACAAATGCCATCCTAGTAACATGTCACCTGGCTTTTCCTCCCTCACAAATTCTTCTTCCCCAAAGGTATATTCAGTACCAGTGTCACGGAGCTCACCTGAAGGCTCCCTCAGAGTCATAGAAGGGTTCGTTACTGCTTGTCTCACAGAAGTGGTTCTTGTCTCTGACGTAGGATTTTTGTCCTTGGCAGAGAGCACACAGTCGTGGAGCAGCAACACCAACCCCTGGGATGCAACTTGCATTGAAATACTCACTGATTACTGCAGATGTAGGGGGGAAAAAAAAAAAAAAGAAAGAAAAGTCAAATGGGAAAAAACGGAAGAAAGAAAAGGGGCCAAACATATCACAGGACTATGGTGCTTTAAAAAAAAAAAAAACAAACAAACAAATCATTGAATCATCTTCATTGTCTAAACTTCAAATTTGAAACATTTGTTGGAAACAGTGATCAAATTTTGCTTAGTTGAAACCATTCTTGTGCTGGCTGGATATTGCAAAGCTTTGTTCCCTGTTGCACACAGAAGACAAAGATTTCCTGTTTTGGTAATAATTCTGCTGCTTTGAGATGGCTAGAAAAGTTCTGAAGAGAGCTAAGAGCCAGTATCAAAAACATCTCAGAGGATATCTCATCAACATCAACATATCTCATCTCATCAACAAAGCCCTTCAGTTTCCACATAGCTCAGTGCATTCTACATCTGTTTGCATTTCACTCTCTTTTGCTGAGGGCAGAGCCCTATGGCTCCTATCACTGACCTTGGCTCAGAGGTTGTGCCTCATCCCAGGAAAGATCATTTCTTGCAAGGAGAAAGCCAAGAGGAATATTCCAGCCTGATGTCCATCTGGCTCCACTATGGCAGCTGCGCACACCTCGTAGCCTCTGGATATTCAAAGTTCCTCGTCTGGCAATGGCCACAGCAAACACACAATTTCCTGTGACAGGACAAAATATATAACAGAAATAACTAAATCCCAATTCTGCAGCTTCCATCTGTGCACAGGAATTCAACCACTTCTATGAACACTGCTAAGGAAAAAAAAAAAATCTTAGGCATATGAAACATAGGTTCTCATGCCAGGAGTTTTACCATATCCTGGCCATACGTCACCCTGTCAAACTGAGCGATGCAAGTGATGTGCAAAGCAAGAATACAAAAATCTGGTGGAAAAGGCTTACAAGATTGTCCAGCTCCATCATTCAATTCAATTACTTCTCAAGAATTTTGAACATTTTTATCACACTCTTGAGGTATGTAATGGAAAGAATTCCTATGTCTTATCCTCAGAACATACTTAGCACCTGAAACATATCAATTCCACTATGATTTCATGGCTTTTCAGCCAAACGAAAATTAATTTCTCTTCTCATACCATCCCCTTATTAGCCTCTTCCTACATCCATCTGCTAATTTGGCTTCCTTCTCATATTCATGACCCACAAGTATTTTCTGCTGTATGCTTGATTTTGGCTCAGAGTTACTTATTCTTGCCTCATAAATCATTCATTGCACAGACTGTTCAGGTCTGTCAGGAATGAAGAAGAATCTTACCCTAACAAGATCCCCCACCGTATACTCTTGTCTCTTTAGGGTGAGAAGGAGAGAATTAATTCACAAGAGAAGCTAATCTCTTAAAGAGCTGCTAGTAAATGTTCAGTTACACTAGCAAAGAGCACGATACAAGAACTGACACAAAGGGAATAAACCCTTCCCTATTCCCTACAAGATGTAGAACTCCAGTACACCAGTGCTGCGGGCAGGGGTAGATACAGACAATTTGTCACAGTGGCAGTACCACAGGCAGAGAAGCTACTAGATACAAATCACCACTGGTATTTTATTTATCATCACTGAGTATTTCAGAAACAGTTGTTAGTCACCTCCATACTCCCATGAAGTTAATGAAAATGTATAGACTTTTTTTCCAGTAATTCTTGAGCTTTGCCTTTCACTGCACAGCAATTTATCAAAAGTACAAATCAAAAGTACAGCTTACTCTTTTGCTTTATGAGCCTACCTTGATCATAGACCTCCTTTGCCACCACTGTCAAACCATACAGCTTTACAGCAGAGTAAACATCTCCAGCATCCAAGGAGGCAGCATCTGCTTTATTCACCTTAAAACAAACAAACAAACAAACAAACAAAACAACAGCAAAACCCTCAAAACAAGTGTGTTTACAGGGAAACAGAGTAGCTTCAAGAGCAGAGTTTCCGCCCGAGAAGTAGTAACCAGTGATTTTTGCAAGGATTTGCTTTATTTTTAATTGAATCCTTGCTACTAAGCATGGTGAAATGTTAGCAATGAAGGCTGAGTTCCCTTGAAAAGGTACCTGTTCTTTTCCAGTAACATCCTTTCTCACCTCTTCTTTGGGCCTTCCATTCCAAAAACACAATTCTGATGCCAACTGAAGAAAAAGCACCCCTATTTCTTCCTACTTGCTCCCCCAAGACCTCAAATCTCTCTCAGAGTTCTCCTGGCTGTAATATTTTCATAACCCAGAAACTGGAACTGAAGTCTATTAACAAGTGTTTCAGGACTGAAAGAGAACACGAAATAGATTATTCCCTGAACCAATAAGAAAGATTTTCTTTGTTTTGTTTTCCAGGTCAGATTTGGACTCCATTGAAGGCAACTGGAACTGAATGATGACATGCTCTATCCCAATTAAGTTTTAGGTATGCTAATGAAATTATTCTACAGCAAATGTTTATCTTCCTTTTTCATTAGTGTTTTTTTCCAAAGCATACAGCATTATGAAAATTTTATTTCATAATGAACTGGTCAATTACAAGAGCTTATGCTTACAAATGGTCTGATGTCTGATTTTATTCAAGCTAAAGATTTTTCTACGAAAAAAGACTTACTAGGGCCTACAAATAGCAGGGAAGAAAGAGAAGAGAAAATATTCATTATAGTCAGAGCAGAACCAAAACCCAAGGGGAATGCTCTGAGCAAGTTTTAATTTAGTAGTTTGTTTTTGTCTGTTTATTTCCAAGCAGCTTTCTACTTATTTCCTGGAGATTCCAAGGACATTAGCTGGGTAAAATAGTACATCTAGCAGAATGCTCAGGAGCCTGAGTTCTTGCCTCTCAAGCTACTGTGTACTTTGTCATATATGCAATACCACCGTTACAGTAGCGTTTTATTCTCCCATGGATTCTGTTTGCCAGTTTCTTCTTCAAAAGAGGATTTGGATTGAAAATCAGTTTTAAAAAATCTGTATGAACTCACCCTGATTTTATCAATGCAGTCATATGTATTGTGGGCTCTGATGCAGGAAATCCTGGCAAACGAATCAACAGTAGCGAGAGGCAGCACAGCCATAAGTGCTTTGGACAGTTCAGCACACTTTCTCTGTTCCAGGTCAGAGAGGGTGCACCACCGGAATTTCTTCCCTGTAGGATCAAAAAAGAAGTCAAGATTTGCAGGATTTAGTGAAACAAAACTCAGTTTAAGACCTTTTGGAAGAGGGAAGTTATTTTATTTTATTTCACTTCATAAGAAAGGTGATTCTGCTCACTCACACTCACATATCCACATACTTCCAGGCTCCCAGGAGATAGATGTGCCAAGCAGCCTGACCAAGATCACTTTGCCCAACATGGAGGACGATGAGTGTTTGCTGCTGCGTCTTTACTATATCTCTTTGCTTTCTCTTGACTGGCAGCAACAAACTAGTTTTTAGATAGATTTTCCAAGAATCAACATTTATTATGGCATGGTCTTTTGCCTCAGAATCTTTCTTGCTTCATCCTCCATGAATCTTAGGCAAGGTTGCTACCCAAAGTGAGGAAACAAAGGCAAGGACACCTTTATGGCTATGGTCTGTTTTCCTGTCAGGATAGCAAAAAGCGGAACGACACTTACAATGTAAGGTAATCTTGTTACCACCTTTGTGTCATCAGACTGAAGTTTTTCTCCTAACAAGCCAACTGTGATGTGACCTTATCAGAACACAGATCTCCTACTCTTCATGTAAGCAATGCATTCCCCAGGGTTTATCAGTTTTATTGCTGTCAATTGTGTCCTTGGTTATCCACGCAGGCTATTCTTTTAACCTTTGCTCTGCTGTTTCCTCTGGTGCTTTCATACACATGTATTCCCATGCATGATTTACCCATTGCAATCTTAATATTTCTGTTACAAAGTTCTAGAGAGTCAGAACTAAGCCTGCAAAAGACAAAGTAGTATGGCATGAGAGTGTTGGCAGGGGATCAAGTTGCTTCAGCTTTGTTGAATTTAGTCTTTATAGAAAGGATTGTGTTTTTTAAAGCAGACAATAACTGGTGTTCCAAGCCCCAGCTGTCTCTCAGCACTGAGCTAGATGCTTTGTTAGAACAGCATTTCCCACTGAGTACCATGCTTTGTTAGAAGAGTATTTCCTCTCCATTCTTTCCAGACAAGGACTACCTGATTTTAAATAAGACCCACATCAGAGCTCCAGGGTCAGAAAACCTTGGATCAGAGAAAGTGTGAAAATTTTAAGTTAGAAAAAGTTCACAATTAAATGTTACTTTATAACAGAATTGAATTCCTCAATCCAGGAAGCAAAGATCTGGGAATATTTGAAATTATTATGGCAATTCTGTGACTTGGATCTTCTATCTTTAAACAATGTACCATCTAAGTGTTGCCTTAGCAGCGACAAGTAACTTGCTGCACTTCCTTCAAGATAAGAGAGGTTTATCTTCCATGACAACATCCCGCATGAAAGATAGAAACTAGACACAATCTGGTTATCGACAATGAAAAATCTTATACTACGTTGAACAACAAAATCCTTGCAATCCTACCTCTTCCAAGCAGGAAATTAGTAAGCATTATCTTCATTTCTGGATACCAAGTAAAGAGATTAAACAACCTGCACAGGAACACTCTACAAAGTTGTAGCAGAACTGAACTATTCAGTTGTCAGACCTTTTTCCAGCTGAAAACTAAATAACCAATCAAAAAAAAAAACCAAAACAAACAAAACAGTGCCAGCAGAAAGAATGAAGATGCAATTAGAAGTGGAAGAGAAAGTGAAACTTTTTCCAGGGGAAGTCAAGGGTTTGGTTGGTTTAAACTGACTATGAAGCTACATCCTAAGGTAGTCCAGACATGTCAATCAAATTTCCTGTTTTGCTTTAGGCTTTAATTATTCGACCTTCAATGTACTATGACTTATTTTGTATTCTTTCTACTAAATGCCTTCTTCTCTGAAATATATCATCACATACCTTTCAAGAAGATACTATGCGTTTAAGGAGAAAAAAAGTTATATATAAAAATAGCACACAGTTATGTAACTTGAGAGAATCTTCCACAATGTAATGAAAACCAGGACTGGATGCATAGAAAACACTACAACATCTCTAACGTTGTAATTTCCAGATGTTTAAGCATTGGGGTTTCTGGGTATCTATTAACATATGGGGACAAAAAATTGCCTGGAACAAATAATGTTTACAATTAAAACTTTGAAGTTTTTATTTCCTCAAGCATAGCATCAAACATTAGGTACTCCACTTGTTCTGATGCTAATTCAGTGCAATTCCAAAAAGAACCCATTGTGGTTTTAGAAGGGGGCAGCTTGAAACGCACAAATTCATTTTGACAGCATTCATGAGTACGCAGATCTCAACTATTCAAAGGAAAGGGAAACCTTCTACTGTAGAAACTACTGTAGAAAGAAGAAACTACTGTAGCAAGCCGCTTCAAAACTAACAGAGTCACCATCTGTCAATGATGAAACAGGAAAAATACAAGCAAATGAAAATCACAGACACAGTTCTAGCTGCAACTTCTTTACACAGAAGAAAACAAAACCAAAGCATATATTAGAGTTTGTATCCCGGTGACCCATCCAGAGGTCACCTTTCTCTTTCTCTCTCTGCGTCAGCCTTACCTGAAGACAGCAAACTGAAGATGATTAGGACAATTAAAATCACTGTCTTCATGATTACAGCAGTTCAGCAAGGATCCTCTCCCTAGTCTGACGCTCTGCCTTCTCATACCGGGAATTCCACAGTGATGACCAAAGTTTCTGGAAGATAACAAAGGGATTTTAGGCATCAACAAGGATAAACCAAGATTTAAGAAAAAAAAAAACAAACTGTCAGAGGTTGGTATATATTTGTATGCAAAAGAGAAAGGGACAGTGTCCTATTCCTATCCACAGATGGAAAATATCCATAAATTTTCTGCTTTTTTATGAACAGACATAGAAAGAAATGTAAGCCTCTGCTTTTGAAATAAGTTGTTCTCCTGTTTCAAAAGGCACTAAAATGCCTTTGGGAGGTAGATAAAACTTACTTCTATCTCACAAAAAAAGATATCTAAAGCTGAGTGAATTGTCCAGACTACTGAATCTCTACGGAATATTGAAGGGTCCTTCTCACCTTATTTTTTCACCTGATAATGGTTTATCTACTAAGTAATTTTAAACAAAAAGTAACCCTAAGAATTCAGAACAGAACTGTGACACTGTTGACTTTCTCGACCCTCTTCATTCCATTCTAGCACAGCAGTCTCATCCAAACTGGCTTATTTCTCTGTTTTCTAACACTTAGCCTAGAGTATTACCCTTAGTTACTCTACAGAAGCCATGATTAACATTATTAATTCTACAGCAGAGAAAAAAAAATACACACACACACATATATATATATAAAAGCAGAAGCGTGCATACTGAACTGATCTGATGATGTATAAAATATTGCTAATATGGTTTCACCTTTCCTGTTCAGGAAAGGCTTGACTATTCCAAGAGTCACAGAGAAAGAAAGCCTTTCTCCTAGTTTTGTTTTCCTTCTTCATCTTACGGATTTTTTTAGTACTTTCTCTGTTTCATGTATTTTTGCCATTACTTTTCCCAGATTTCTTTTGTTGCCTTAAGTACTATTCCCTGGTGATTCAGTCCTTATTGCCCCATTTGCTTCTTCCGCATTCATGTACATGTATTTCATCGCTTATCTCTGTATCCTAAGTTCCCTCACTAGATCTGCAACAATTTTTGAGGTGTTACGTTTACCACTAATCCGATCACAGGAGGAGTTACATTTGCCACTCCTTCCTGCACCCCCTGAACAAATGTTTCCAAGCCCTAAGATCTCCATTCTCTCATTTGCTAAGAGAACAACTGCGGTATTAATCCCCCCTTTGACTTGGCTCACCCACACAGGTCTAGCACAGCTCAGTACCCTTTGGGAAGTATGTTTTATTCCTCAATGACTGCAGTCTACATAATCTTTTGATACAATATATTATCAGATGTTAAGAAAACCCCACAAATCTAAGAACAAATCACATGATAAAAGTAATTTTGAAAGAGTTAAAGGTCCACATATTTACTTCTAATTCCAGGGAGAAAGACTAGATCAGGACATGCCATTAATCAGTTCAGTCAATGTCAATTAATATACACGATAAACAAGTGTGTTTCCTTTAACTACACCTTAACCTCTGAATCACTCCTGGGGAAACTTGTCCGTCTGGCCCACCAGCAGGGTGCAGTTAGAGAACAAAGCTAATGGCTCTTGCAAGCCTGTAGCAAAGCACCTAACAGGATCAAATCCCACCTTCTTTGAGGTTTTACTTCCTGCCAATCCTACCATTATGTACAGGATATACGTACAGCCCAACAACTCAGCTAATAACGTAACTATTACATGAGAGCTGCATCTGGATCTCCACTCAACTTTTACGTATTTAAAAACAAAAGGCTTTCCTGTACGTGTCTAAGATACCTGTATAGATACTATGCTGCTGTCTGTGGTGATGTGAAAGAAGCAGAATGACATGAAGGTGTTGTAGACTTCATTTAGGCCTGGTCAGGAAAACAAAACATTAATCACAAATGTAACCAGGTCTGCTGAGAGAACCATGTTCTAAAGCACTGGGGATGTGGAAACAGAGCAGCAGCAGGACTCTGGAATTCTTTTCCTACTGATTTACCCTACGAAACTACCCCCCCACGACTGTCAGAAAATGGTAATTAGCTACTTGCCAGTAATGTAGCACCTATGCATCCATCTAGGGATGCATCTAAGAGAGCAGAAACAAATAACCTCCTCTAAAATCCCCTCTGTGCTGCTAGGATCCAGGCAAGGGACACCGGAGCAGGAACAGATGCTAATGCACTACCCTGCCCCACATCTCACTTGCAGGAACAGCACTGTGTCTGTCTCATGTCGTGTCCGCCCTCACTCTCAGTAAAATCCCTGCCCTGATATCCTGGTTCTCTATCTGTGGTCAAGGACATACCTGCCCCTCAACAGCAATGCTGAGAAGCAGCTGAACCCCAAATGCCTCATCCCCAACTTCTCAAGAAGCAGTCCTCTCCTCAAACCATACCCCTTTTGTAGAGCAGCCCTGTCCCCATACCACAAACCCTCAGGGACAACCCTGTCCCCACACTGCAGCCCCCAGGAAACAGCCCTGTCCCCACACCACATCACCTCAGGGAATGGCCCCGTCCCCACACCACATCACCTCAGGGACGGCCCTGTCCCCAAACCACATCTCCTCAGGGATGGCCCTGACCCCACACCACATCACTTGAGGGACGGCCCTGTCCCCACACCACATCACCTCAGGGACGGCCCTGTCCCCACACCACACCGCCCAGAGAACAGCCCTCACCACACACCACATCGCCCTTTGAGGAGCAGCCTCGTACCCCTGTCCCCATTCCTGAGACACGGCCCCGCCCCTACACATCACATTCCCCTCAGGTAACAGCCGCCCCAACACCGGCCCCAACACCATCCCCAACCCCAGCCCCTCCCAGCCCCTCCCCGCGGCGGCCCCGCTCTCCCCTCAGCCGCTGCGGCCCCGCCCCCTCCGCCTGACCCCGCCCCCTGCCCGTCTCCCGCCCTCACGCGCCGGACGCACCAGAGGACGCGGCGGCGGCGGCGCGGGAAGATGGCGGCGGCCGTAGCGCGGGGCGGTGTGGCCGCGCTGCGTCGGAGCAGGTACGGGCACAGCGGGCGGGACGGCACCGCGCCGCGCTCGCCGCGCTGCCCGGCGGCGAGGGGGCTGGGGCTGTCCGGCCCCGGCAGAGCTGGGGGCCAAGCGGCAGCCGCTGCCTGACAGCCGGCACCCCGGCGGCGGGGCGGCGCGAGGAGGAGCCGGGCGGCGGCCCAGCCTCCTGCGGGCCGGGGGCCGCAGCCGCCCCCTCCTCGGCGGCTGCCTCTTCGCTGGCATTTCCCTGCCGGGGCGCACATGCGGTTGTTTCTGGTGCCCCAGCCCTGTGCTCGGGGCGTGCGCAAGGAGCCGCGTCCTCCTGCCAGCTGGAAAGGGAGGCGAAGGTTTTACGGTTTTTGGGAAGGAAAAGCGTGCGGCCATGTATGACGCTAGCTCGGTCTCGTAGTCGCGAGCTGCCCGTGTCGGAGCGATCCGCAGAAAGGGATAATGGGCGGTTCCTGCCGCTCTCGGTAGGTAACCCCGGGGAGGACCGGCCGTGGGGCGAAGCGCCTCGCGGGGAACCCGGCGGTGCTTTGCAGCAGACGGTGTCTCGTGCTTTTCCTGGCAACGGGGCGGCTTTACCAGCACTGCTGGGACGCAGCTCTGTTCTGAGAACACACAGCCCCCTACTCCCCCGCCCCAGAACCTGGAGGGAGCCTCCCCCGTGCGCAGAGCGTGCCGTTGCCGTCCGGCCCCGGTGCTCGGCAGCGGAGGGTTCTCCCTCGCCCCGCGGCGGCGGAGGGCACCGAGGGGCTGGCGTTACCGTGGGGGCCCGGCGGTGCCCGCCCCAGCAGGCTCCAGTCGCGGGGCAGAGGCAGGAGGAGGCCAGCGCTCTCCTGCGCACTTGTACTCGTCAAGGTCAGGCTGCGAGGGGCAGCGAAGTGAGGCCGGGGGTAAACTATTTAGTCTGGGCATCTTTACCGAATTTTAGTCACGTTTCGGAGCAAGGAGGAGGCTGGTTTCCTGTGCTGGTCACCAAAAACAATTTTGGTGAGAGCTTAGGGTCTGCAGTTAATTATTGCATCTTTCCGGTGTGATGATCTGTCTGAAGTACCGAGTCCCGGTGTGCCCTGCTCTGCCTTGGCAACACGAACAGCTCCTGGATGCTCCTGTGAAGCCCACGCAGCTCTTTTTGTTCTGGCTGTGCGTTTGGATTTTTAGGTTCTTACATATCAAGAACAATACACGTCTTGAGAATGTCAGTGCTTTAAGCTGATGCTAACTACTGGATTAGTTCTTAGGTTTTTGAATGCCTTAGAAGTAGCCCACAGGCTTCCAGCTTGCAAGTACTCCTTTTATCCTAGGTGTGTTAGTATGTTGTAAAGCAGGCCTTGTAATACTGCAAATTAGTGTAGTGTATGACCCATCTGGATCAGCTGACCTCATTGTTCATGGCAAAATTACATCGTGTTGCTATGTAAAACATACAGGTTCTGCAGCAGTGTGGGATGCTTTTTCTGCCTTGCTAAAGAAATAATATCCTGGGAGATGATGCAACAGCGTGGCATGTTTAGCATCTGGTTACAGGAATCTGTTTTGAGGAGGGACTGTCATGTCACATTTGGGTTAATACAGTGGTTTTAATAGAGACCATGAAGCTCAAGGTGTCAGAGTGAAATATCACTGACGCTATGTTATGGGGATAAGTGAAAGCTATAGCTATATCTCCTTGGCTGAGGTTAAAACATTGTTAGCAAGTGTCTACTAGTATCGTTATGTGATTTCTAGTCAAGAAATCTGCTATTTATAGACTCCTTTTCTAAAGAAAGGGTTAATGTCTATATGTAACTCGGTAGACACCTGAAATTAATTCTTAAAATTCTTAATAATCACTTCCTGGAATTGAATCACCCTAAATGATGCAGTAGCTTGTAAGCTAATGAAGTAATTCTGTACTCAGCATGTATCTGATCAAGAGCAGAGGGCCAAACGAAGACATCCCAGCTGTGGCATTTGCATCCAGGAATGAGGGGTTGCACAAAGACCCGCCAGACCTGGTTCTTCCCCAGGGACTGAGCCTGTTGGTGTCAGAGCACTGCCTCTCCTGCCCTGGCTGGGGCCTGTGATCTTGGCTAACAGCAGGACGTGGTGTTGCCATGCCATCTTCAAGTACTTGTCTAAACGTGCTTATTTATAGACTTAGAACAGAAATAGTTCTTGTACAATTGAATGGATCCTTTTCAGATTTATTAGGTATATGAAATGAAATATTACATATTAAACATATGAAAAATCCTACTTGAACCTTTTCCTTGCGATGGCCAGGTGTAAGTCTGTTTTATATATTTTCAGAGTGGTAGAACCACTCGCATTACAGTTCACCAGTGTACAGAGTGGTAAGACCAATTCTAAAGAAGAGCTTCTGTGTCTGCCAGCCTTTCTGCTTTTCCAGCTATACCAGTTGGTCCAATAAATTACATTACTTCTTCATAGAATCCGTAACTATTATATGTTGTACTCCTCCCCACCAGCATGGCGAGGAAGGAGATATGTCATCCCAATTCATAAGTGTCTCTTAAGGTAGTTGCTGTTGTAGTAGGTTCCTAAATGACACACCTGTGTAGCAGCCTGGTGAAGATGGAATAATCCCAACTGCTAAATGGTCGTTATAAAATTTACCACTGCATTTGCAAGCAGAGTTTGTTTTGATCAGCATGGCTGAATTCAACTTCGCCCATTATAAACACTCCCTCTGGATGGAAGTAAACACCTGTTAGCCGTGTTGTTACAGAAGATAATGATGCTTGTGCTATGTGCTTTCCCTGTCAGTAGAGAAATCTTGTTTTAAACATTTTTGTTTTCCCCAGCAAACAACTTACTGGCCTTAAAGGAGTTGTTTATGTGCTGTTGGATAGAATTAGTCTAAGTTAAGCTGAAAGCAGATTTGGAGAGTACTAACTCTCATCAGTTCTAGGATCACTTATATTAAAAAAAAAAAAAAAAAGAAAAAGCAAAAAGTAACAAATAGATTACTGAACACGTAGGCCAGGACAGTGCATAAAACAAGATGGAATTAGATATTTACTTGCTTTTTTTAAAAAGACTTAGGTTGTATTCACAATCACAAATGTTTTAGAACTCTAAACAGGCCGAGGTACAATGACAACATAACTCCTTGCCCAAAAAAGGCTTTTGCCAACATAAGCACATATGACACTCAGAAGAGTATCACTGTTCCTAGAGAATTAAACTCAAGAGGAACATATGTCAATATCTGGTAAGAAAAAGAAAAGATAAAATAGATGCAACATTAAATAAGTATATGCAGGGGCAGTTGGATTGTCAGGGTTGGTTTTGGATATTTTAGAGAAGGAATAGATCAGAAAGGAATAGCCTTAGCAGGAATTTTATGAGGAGGAGGCTTTTCCCTCAGTGTTGTTCAGCTTCTGAGTATAAGGTTATCACTACAATGAACTGCTTACATTTGCATTATTAAACATTTATACTTAAGCAACTGCTTCTTTTCTGTTGTGTTTGCAGTTTGCTGACGAGCTGTAACTTCCTTATACACAAGAACCTGTGTCTTAGAACTGGAGTCACGTCGAAGCAGCCACCTGCTAGGACATTTTTCAGTGGTAAGTGAAGGCTTATGACTACCCAGTGTTTGTAAGTTCAGGGTTACTTAAAGGTTGGCAAGTTACAGTCACATATGGGTGAATACAAAGTTCTTGAGAGCAGAAATGTGGGACTCCAGCATCAGAGACCTGTGCAATTCGTGGCATTTCCATCGGTGCAAGCTTGCAAATTATGCTTTACTACTTTGATGTTTTGTTTTCGAGAGAGTAAAAGAAGTGTATTTACCTATTCCATAAGATTCCTTGTGAGATTGTTTCTCAGCTATTTTGGAATACTTGGGTAGCAAATGTTGTAGCAATAAAATAAATTAAAAAAAAAAAAAAACAAACCAGAAATAATTTCCTTAATAAGAGGAGCATTTTAGACAAGTGACTTCCCTAGCCATGGTTGAAAGCTTTTTCTCAGTTCTTCTAGAGGTGGTATCTGTTCCGTAATGATTTCATAGGTATGACGAGCCTTGCAGAGATGCAAATCTGGGCAGCAGTTTAGATGCTGTGGCATCCAGTGCAGTATTGGCTAAAACTGGAAGGGCAGAGCTGATCCCATCTAGGGGAATGCCAGCCCCTCATATCAGGAATACCTCCTTTGGAGCTCATTAACAGGCCGTGCAACTGTTTATTTTCTGGGTTTTTTTCCTCATTATTTTTGTTAACTCTCACACTGTGTTACACCTGTATGTGTTTATCAGAAAGTAACCGGCTTCACTTTGTCATTGTGACATCTGCTGCCCTAATGGTCTCTTTTTAATGTACCCCCTTTGAGGATATTTCCCTTTTTTTAAGCTTCTTTGATACTTTGACAATCATCCTTTTCACTGGGATTATCACTTCTGAGGAAACCTGTGTAACAGGCCCAGCAGAAAAGGAGCTAAGATAATAAACTGCATGGCTGCTACATTCCTATTTTCTGTTTGGTTGGTTTTGATTGGTTGTTTTTTTCCTAAGTGAAATTTATATTGGGATCTGTTTCCATCTTCCTTGGCAATATATGTTTTTTTTACAAGTTTGCTGTTGAATTAATATGTTCAAACATTACAATATCTGGGTAGCTCTGCATCCTTCATATTATTGTATGTAAATGTGATACAAATGCACTTTTCTCATATCATGTCCATCTTGGTACACGAATGAATCAAGTTTTTCCTCTGTGAGTGTTTTTGTACAACTTAACAACATACTGTAAACTGGAAGCTGGTCATGTAACAACAGTGTCACTTTCTTGGCTTCATCAGGTCAGCTGTATGCAAAACGAGGGATTTCATGTTTCCCTGTACTCCCTTTTCTGAAGAAAGTAGAATATTTTGTAAAGCAAATTTAATCAGACTCTGATACTAATAACAGGTGCTAGAGGAAGGACCCTGGGGAATCTCTTTATGTGTAGCTTTTAGACTTTTCCAAACATCTAAAATTTTTCTAGTGAAGATGATCTCTATATAGCCAATTAGAACCCATTAAGCACAGGTTTATTTTTCTTAATTAACTTCCGCACATTACTTAGTTTTCTGAGGAGTCTACAGTTGAAAAATGACTTTTTTTAAAGACACAATACAATTTAGCAAAGAGATTCATTTTGAAAGTTTTTTACCTCAGTCTAAGAGTTTTCCATATTCTGCAACGTTTAAGTGTTCTGTTGCTCTAGAGTGTTTCTGGCAGGACAGCACGGCCAAGTAGCAGGCCAGGCATGCTTGTATCTCTCTTTTGCTGGATGCTCCATGAGGGTGATGTGAAAGAGTCTGCGTGGATGTTGGTTGAGAGATCTTTGCCAGGGATAGTCATGAATAATGAGCCTGACAGCTACAATTATATCTGTTATCAACATGAAAGCCAGTGAAATAATTTAGACGTGAAGTGACTGACTGAGGCGGCCAACATCGATCTTTATATATGATGGATAATAAGACAGTAACAGCACATACCAGGTGGGAATTTGTTGAAGCTGTTCAGCCGTATTACCTCCTTTGTAGTGCAGCTCTGATCAGCTGTTCACCGTGAGGAGTCAGAGGAATTTAGACTTCAGCCGTGTAACAGGCCTATAAGAAAGAAAAGGTACAAATATAGATTTATTTTTCAATTTTGTTTAATGAATCAGGAAATGGAAGTAGGTTTGTTTAAGACCTGATCAAATTGATGCTTGCACTTGGAGTTACTCTAGCTGGGTAATGCGGTGAAGATCAAATATTATTTTTTGGTTTTAGTAAATATTTGTTTGTAAACTTGTAGCATATGTGTTGCCATATATCAGTATAACAACTGCATACAGCCTTCAGTTTTTGTTTCCTTGACAGCTGAGGTATGATCCCACTTTCTATAACCATTTCTTTGGGTTAACTCACCTGTCCAAATCCTTTGTCTTGACATGTCATATATGGATATTTCATTGTTGAAAAACATGCTTACACAGATAAATAACAGCAACTCTTTGTTGTCTAGAAATTAAAGTTAGTCCTTATAGAAAAAAAAAATCTTGGAAGCCAAGACGCATAGTGCAAAATTGGTGATCACATGGAAGAAAAGGTCATGTTTTGGATACCAGTTATGGAAGTGCTGTTGCATTAATGCTGGAGTTGGGGAAAAGTCAACTCTTCACATCATTTATCAATAAATTAAATTGTGCTTGCTGTGGCTTGTGGGACATCAAAGGGTTTGTCTCTAGCATAGGAAGAGAAACGTTCACATTGATGTGATCAATAGGGGCTCTTGAAGTGGAAACAAGCCTCTCCCTGGATGCAAACCAGAGAGAGCTGTTCCCGCTGAGGCGTTTTGGTTTGGGAATTTGCTAAGCTCTGGCGAAATAACCGAGCAGCTTTGCTAACTTAGAACCAAAGATGTGGTGGGAAGAGAGTTAAAGGCTCTAGGGCTAAAGAGTATTGTTGGTCTCTGTGCAGACATTCCTGTTGAAATAGTGATGCAAGGTTGAAAGGTTTTGGAGTCTTTGTAAATTCAAAATAAATAAAAAGTCTTTATAAAGCTTTCTTTACTTGTACTAAATGTTTGCTGTCCTTTATTGAGCATTCTTCTTCAGGGTAGATCTTCTAGAATCTTAACTGTGGTTGCTGCCTTGTTTGTTTGTTGGTTGTTTTTCTCACTAGAAAATAAGATTTTTA
The DNA here is from genome assembly GCF_009769465.1 of Tauraco erythrolophus. Classification (NCBI taxonomy): domain Eukaryota; kingdom Metazoa; phylum Chordata; class Aves; order Musophagiformes; family Musophagidae; genus Tauraco; species Tauraco erythrolophus. The sequence goes on along the minus strand of NC_141483.1, from coordinate 4,967,703 downwards.
ATATTTTTTTTTCTGTAAGATTAAAGCTATTTTCATATTATGATGTATTTTAGGACATAAAATTCAAACAATGTTTTAAATCACACATGTAGGAAAGAAATCAGCATGAATGCTATTTGGTAAAACAAAATGTAAGCAAGAATTACTTTTATTTGGCATCTTTTTACAGTCATGGATGAAGAATAGCAGAATGCTCCTAATCAACTGTACTACTTAGAATAAAGCTTCCCGGATTGCTGAGCAATTATGCTTTGTCTCTATGGGCACCTAGAAATAGATTTGGAGTTTACTGAATTCTTTTGATTGTTAATGCATCCTTTCATAGTCAAACCCTAAGCCTGACATCAATGGAAGAAGATACAGTCCATTGTTTTTTGATTCTGGCTCATCCATGTTAATGATTGTTGTGGAAATTACACCAGTCAGTATCCGAGAATTAATTCCTTTGGGCATTTTCTCTGACTGGTAGTGACTTATGCTTATTGCTGAAACCCTTCAGACTGACTGTAATACAGACAGAAGAAGCACAGACTAATACTTGGCCCATTAAGCCTGAACGTACTTGTTTTCTCTGAAGATTTTCAAGGGAAATACTTCCCACCGCTGTGGTTGCCCTGAGCAGCTGTCCTGTTGCTTAGTGACAATGCACTGTACGTGTGTGTCACAGATGACATGTAAGGCTTGTGTTATGCAGGAGGAGCTTGGTAGTTCTCAGTAAGAAATAGATGTAATACTAGATGTCTTTTTTTTTTTCTTCCCGTATGGTAACCTGTAGTACAGCAGAAATATGCCTATTATCCTGTTTACCAAACCTACGCTAAAACAGGTCATCGTTTCCTTCCCTCTTCCAGTTAGCTGTCCGAGTGGGAATTCCCTAACTATAGTGAAAGCTTTAGTGACTGAGAAGCATGAAGTTCCACAGTACTGCAGATTGTTCCCCAGCAACTGATTATTCTGTGTAGTAACAACACAGAAGATCTCATAGTTGGAAAGATGGTAGTGCTTTCAGGCAGCTCGTTTTATGTATTTTGGGGGAAGAATATTGGGGGGTGTGGTGGGGCAGGGAGGGGGATGAAGTTAGACACGCAGGTGACCAGTTAGTGTTTGTTAGAGGAGTTTCAGTAACTTAGTAAGCTACAATAACTACTGCACTTGGGAGCGTTTGTACGTACCTGCTGTGTCATAGATTTTCGTCACCTTAGCTGACATCCCTTGCTGCGCATAATAGCTTTTTCTTTATTGTGTAGTTCTCTTTCCTGAAGCCTGTTTTTTTTCCCTGTTACAGGCAGGAAGAAGCTTCATACTGCTCCAGTAGGGCACGTCTTCCGCCTGCGCCCCTTCCATGTTCTGGTAGCTACAGGTGGGGGATATGTAGGATACAGAAAATATGAGGATTACAAGTTGGAACAGCTGGAGAAGAGCGGCGTAGAGGTGCCTGTGAAGCTTGCAAGTGAGTGGGAGGTAAGAAACTCGGGGCAATTTTGCTCCTGCCACGTTTGATGCAAAACTCCTTTGCTTTCATTCCAACAAGAAAATGTTTAATTTGTTCTCTACTGCCAATGTGTTTTTGACAAATTTGGGGCCTTAAAAATTTTGAAAGACAGAAATTCTACAGTGTTTCTGGGCAGCCTGTTACAACGCTTAATTATAGTTATCCTTATAGTGAAAAATATTTTCCTTATATCCAGCTAGAACCTTCCCTGTTTCAATTTATGGCTGTTGTCTCTCTGTCTCCCTCAGTAACGCACTTAGTTCCATCTTCTCAGTAACTTCTCCTCGGATGTCGGAAGGCTGTTGTTAGGTCCCTCCTATGTCTTCTCCAGGCTAAGCAAGCCCAGTACCCTTAGTCCATCCTCACAGGCCCTTTGACCATGCTGCTGGCCCTACACTGGACATGCTCAACTCTATCAACATGGTTCTTGATCCTAAGAAAACTGGACACAGTATTCCAGATGCGGTCTAACATGCATGAAGTAAAAGGGAATGACCTTCCCTTGGCTTCTGCTCCTCTGTGCTGTTGGCCTTCATCACTGCCAAAGCACAACGCAGACTCGCCTTCAACCTGCACTGCCCACTTGCCCTCCTGAGAGAGCGTAAGGCACATGTCTGCAGTAACTGCTGGAGCTGGGGCCTTGCTTAGTGCAATGCATTTTCTCGTTCTCCCCACCTTGCATTGCAGGGTAGCAAATTAAGCACATTATGCAATTCACAGAATTAAATACAGAAATCAAAATAGGCAAGATTGAAAGTACCTATCATAAAATTCAAAAAACATTCAGTGCTAAGTTTTTTTTATCCTAGTAGTTCTAGTTCTGGGTGCAGCCTGTGCAGTAGTTGTAGGGTTGATCATCTCACTAGCTGCTGTGCTACTTTTGGCACTTTGCTTGCTTCCTCTGTGCCTTCGTGCCTTACATACCTTACAAGGAAGATGAGACAGAATTAATACATAGTTCATGAAAATCTACCTGTTTTCTTTGTGAATATGTAGCAAGACTTTTTTTTTGTAGGTAACACCTAGTTCTGTAATGGCTTTTTGTTGATCCTGAGGAATTTTTACATTTTCCTTCTGGATTCCAAAGAATTTAAAAATTATTGTGGAATTGCAGTATATATATATCAGATGCATTGGTCAAATACTCATTGCAGCATTGAAGTAAGAAATATTTCCTATAACTGCTGTATCTCCTTTGAAATATTAAGTGTACTGAACAGTTCCATGTTAGATAGTTGAAAGTATATGTGGTGTCCTTCAAACAGCCAGGTGAGTGCCTGCTTCAGTGTCATTTCTGAAGGCAAGGAGTTAAAAATTTTAGGATTATAGGATTGTGTAGGAGATGCTTCAGTATGACCTTTAGCATCTCTGTTTCTTTGCATTCCTGAGCACACTGCCAGTTTGAGAGTGGTTTGGCCGCATGCCTGTGGGGGACTAGGCTGGAATCCCTAAATTCGTTTTCACTAATGACCCAGATCAGATATGATCCAGACAGTCCAGATGCTGACAGCTTAGGCTATGATAGCTCCTGAGGAATTTGTCTGTAAATCTGTCTTCTGTATATTCTTTTCCTGCTGAAGCTTATTTCACAGTTTTATGTTCTGATTAAAAAAGAACTGGTAAGTGTCCATGGAGTATTTATTTAAAAAAGCAATGTCAATTCAGTTTTGATACCTGAAAACAAATGTTGGTTTTGTTACTGTTCATACTTTTAGATATGAAATTGGGTAATTCTGTTATTAAATTTGCTTTCTTTCATTATACTGATATGCTGGTTTGTTATTATTTGATGGTTATTATTTGGTGAAGCTACAAGTATTACTTTTGATGGAACAGCTCTAAAGGATTTGGTTTTTGCAGTGGAGAATCGAAGAATTTCGAACTGATAACCAGGCTTCAAATGCAGCAAATATGAGTAGGAGACACTAACAAGTTTCCTAATCCTTTCTGATATGCTTAAGTTCTGTTGAATGCTTCTTTGCGAGGGAAAGGAAGCTTGACAGTTACGAGGAAAAAGAGAACCTGTGTTCAGACGTTGCAAGAAATATTCCAAACAATGAAGGATTGAAGAAAATGATCTACATTGTTCCTTTTTATTGGAAAGTGGAGTGTCTTTTTTGCTGACCTCTCGTTTTCCATTATTCTGGTTCTTGTACCGCTGGAAGCACACTTAGAGCGTGGAAAAGAGAGGTGTCAGTTTTAGAGCAGAATAAGCCTTTGCATAGGCAAAAAGAGACCAAATGTGGTAATGAGCTTTGAAAGAGCAATGTAGAAGAAGAAGCTGCTGCACATGCCCTCAGGTCTGAGCCTGCTGCCCTGAAGTTCTGATTCCACAGTACGGACCTCATGTTCGTGTGAGAACATGCACCATCTTCCACCTGACAGCTTTGTGTGTAAGGCAGATTCTGTCGCTTCTGAGCAGAAGGCAGAGATATGAAATAGGTAATCATCATCATCATGTTGTGCAAGCAGGGGACCTCTCCCTGTTGCTGAGATACATTTCGGTGTAGTCGCAGAAGTGTGCATAGTTTTCCACTGAATTAAAGAGAGTATACTCCTGTGTATTTTTTCTTTGCTCAAACTTCATGAAAGAATAGGGAGAAAAAAATATGTATCTGGTTTAAATCACGTGTGTCCCAAGTTCTTCCACAGGGAAAGACAGAACTATTGTTTCTTTGTCGTAGACCTTTTCTTCCTGTAATTTTCTTAGAGACATTATGTAGCTAATAGCTTGAGCTGATTAACGCCTTAGTGTGTCTCCCACTGTGAATACCAGTGAGGATCAGCTTTCATTTAATTAGATGAGGTAAAGCAGAGGGCTTGGAGGGAGGCAGGTAGATATTTATCAGATGGATGGAAGCTTATTGTTCCAAATCCTTGTTGTCACAGAACATTTCCTGGCTGGGATCTGCATGCATAGTTTGCGATTCATATGCTGACTAGAGGCATTTTGCCTCTTCTCACCTGGGCACTGGGGCAGTGTGGATGGATAGCAGAATTGCTGTGTGAGGCCTTGGCCAAAGAGTGAGTTTGGATGAACAGAGTGACCAGATGAACAAGCGTTTTTCTCTAGAGAGGGGAACTGCTTGTAGCTGTCCTTTGCTTCCGTAGTTTGTTCTGTTCTGTGTAAGCAAAAAGTAATGTTTGTTGTAGTGACATGCACCAGGAAAAACACAGCAAACCTGTAAGGGAAGTGAGCTGCAGTGACATCTGGTAATACAGATGACTGATTAATACACAGTTCTGTCCTCTTCAAACCTCAGCTTATTGTCATGGGACACAGTTAAAAGCAGCTTAATACGGTGGGGAGGTGCTCGAGTATAGGTTTAAGATCTCGATTCTGAGAGGTAAGAACAACACAGTCTTTCCTACTGATACTAAAAACTGCTCGTATTTATGTAACAGAGGATACTGGATGCTATTTTGGCAGTGCAATACAGAAGGTGCTTTTCTTGGCCCAGAGGAGACAGACATGTGGTATTGTTTTAAGAGGTGTGTATCGAGTTCAGGAAAGAGCTAATAATGGAAAAACATCTGATTATTTTTTTTAAATCCAACTTTGAAAGACTGAAACAATCTACAGTTGGTTGTTCTCTTATTCTTCATTCTCACTCCCATCTTCTGATATTTGAAGTTTTATTTGAGCAAACATGCAATTACAAAAAAGTTTCTGGCAGAGTGGCGCACTGCATGTGATGAAAATAGTCAGAAAATGTTAAAAGGGGTGGAATTTCAACAACATCGAAATCCGTGAAGGGTGTGACAGTGTAAATGTTTTTCTCAGCTATCCTGGAAAATTGAATTGAGAAAAATCCATGTTTTTTTTAATCTGACCAGTGAGATGGCTTTTTAACTAAGCAAGTCTGTTCTAACTCGTTCAACTTCCTGAGCGTCTTGCTGGGTTTGTGGAGCAGCTCGGGTACCTCGGGAGCACTTCAGGAGAGCGCCGCGCTCTTGGGCTGGAAACGCGTGTCCGGCTGTGATCACGCACCGCGGCCCCGCCGAGAAAGCGCAGCCCCCGGGAGCCGTGCGGTGTATTTCCCTGTTCTCTCGGCAGTGGCTCCTTGGGAGACTGAAGTGGCGATGAAGGGACCTGCCGGCGCCCAGCCGGGCCGCCTCCCTGGGCAGAGCCCTTCTCCCGCGGGGCGCCCGAGATAAGATCCGCCCCGCCCCGGGGTGCTGCCGGGCCGGACGCCGTCGCGGCCATGTTCCGCTCCCCTCCGGTTTCTCTTCCTTTTCGTTTCTCCTGCCCTGGCTCCTCCTCCGAAGGGGCCGGGGCCCTGCGGGAAGGCAGTCGCTTTGCAGTGCCAGTGGCTGGGAGGCGGCGGGGGAGGCGCGCCCGCCCCGCGCCGCTTCCTTAAGGCGAGGGCCGGCCGGCACCGGCACCGCCAGCGGCGGGAGCGAGCGGGAGCGCGGGGCCGGCGCGCGGCCGGCGGTGTCCCCGGGCCGCGCCGCGACCGCCGGGAGGTAGGTGGGGGCCTGCCGGGGAGGGGGTGCGGGTGGAGCCCGCCATCCCTGTGCCCTGCCCTGCCCGAGAAGGGGCCCCGGGGGGCTCGGCCGGCCCGGCCGGACCCCCCCCCCCGCTGGCCCGGGCACGGCGGCGCGGAGCCCCGCCGGGGTCCGGGGGGGAGGGCTGCGGCCGGCGCGTTGTTGGGGTTTGCGCTGCGCTGCTTCGTTCACGTGTCTCCAAACCGCTTTAAAAGGGCGGGTGAGCATCGCGCTGCGGCGAGCGACGGCGAAAAGTCGGGGAGGAGGAGGAGGAGGAGACCCGCGGGGCGGCCGGGGCTGCCGGCCGGCGTCAGGTAAGGGCTGCGGGGGCGGGCGTGACGGCCGGGGGTCATTGATCGTTGGTCTCTGGCTTGCTGGAAGTTTTAGGAGACATGTTCCAAAGTCTCGACTCTCCTGAGTAATCTCTTAAACTAAATCGGTCTCTTGGACCTGCGTTATCAGCGTGCAGAGTCCCGCCGCTGCCGCGCTCGGCCGGGTGCCCCCCGCGGGGAGGGCAGGCGGGGCCGGGGGCGGCGCCGGCAGCTTTGTTCGGCTTCTGCCGGGTCCCGCCTTGCCGGGGGGATGTAACGCGGTCTGTGCTGCCGTTAGGGACCCCGTGCAGAACACACTTTGGGTTACGGGTATCTCGAGCTAAAATATGGGGGGTTTTAAACAGGAAATGGGAAATAATATTACAAAGTATTCAAATAATACGGTGTATTTTAGGCGTCATCAATTTTCGTGTCGCTTTGCAGAAGTAAATAAAACTTTGTTTCCTTGCTTCGCACAAGAGATCTTTGAGACTATATAACCGGCTTTTTGCACAGAATTCAGGTTTGTTTAAGAAAACACCCAACCTTTTATGCCTAGATAAAATACCACCTTTTTTTTTCCCCTCTATTTGTAGAAGACAACTAAAACAGCAGTGTAAAATTAGAGGAAAGTGATCAAAAGTTTTTTCCTTAATAAATTAAGTAAAAAAATATAGAAAAGCCTCATAGGAAAAGTAAAGAGGATGGATAAGGCAGAGCAAGGTACGTTTCATTCACCAGCACGAGTCCATCTGGGGAGAGCGGCGCAGTTGGCCAACTCTTCCCCGGGCCGAACTGGAAGCGGACGCACTACTGGGAAGTCACGTGGCGGTGGCAGACACTAACCCTGCGCTGGGCTTCCCCAGCAGTGTGAGAGCAGCTGTTGTGCTCCCAGAGTTGAGGAGCTCCTGACCAGGCGTGGAGCGTCCAGGCTTTCTCTTGCTGGGCTGGCTCCAGAGAAGGTTGGGTGGGAGCAGGGATTACGTGTCTGAAATTAAACAGATACTGCTGGGAAAGGAGTGGAACCTTTAATAAACGGTCACTGAGTACCTCTCCCTGCATGGCAAGACCTTGTTTTTGCTGGCGGTTAAATAGAATGCAGCATTTGGATGCGTACGGGGCATTTTTTAAACAGTAGTTCTGTTACCAAATGTAGAAAGTGTGACCAGAGGGCTTTGAGGATTCCAACTAGCGCATTCCAAGCCTAATGATTCATGCTTATGACTTAAAATTGAGACTGAAGGTTTGAAGTTTGGTTGCATATTACTCTTTCTGGTAAATGCCTTATAGAATCATAGAATGGTTTGGGTTGGAAGGGACCTTAACGATCATCTAGTTCCCGCCGCCCCGCCATGGACAGGGACACCTTCCCCTAGAAGAATACTGCCTTGCTGTATTGGTTTTTAAAACTTGAGAGAAGGGCTTGAGGTGGTAATGAAAAGATGAGGAATTAAATGGGGTCACTGGATTTGAAGCTTATTTGAGCTGACAGAGCAGTATGGTGTTGCGTAGCTGGCAGATTAGCAGTTCTCTATTGGATAATAATTCTCTAGGGATTTACACCTGCTGGTAACTGCTTCTTTTATTTACCTAACATGGATTCTGGGTGCGTTCAGGCAGGTGGGGGAGTTTAGTACTGACGTCCAACCTGCTACAGACCAAGAATGGTAAGATTCTTCTCTAAGCTAACCACACAGGCTTTGTGGCACTGCCTGCATCGTAAGTCCAGCTGCTGAGATGCCATTATATGAGTTTCTCTGTCAGGAGCTGGTTGATCACCAGTTCTTGTTCCTTTCTCCATGGAAAGTAGGTAAACTTAGGGTGGGTTTTTCATTTCGGCCTTCTTACACTGTAGGAACTGTATACTGCTTCTGGGGCAGCTGCAACCGGGATGGCAACTTGCCATATATGCCAGTGTTTAAACAGGACCTTGAGTATTTGCATCTTGGTGAATGTAATGAGGTCAGTAGAGCAGAACTGAAGAGAAACGAAGGTCTTCTTACTCATCTGAACTCAGATTTTGAAGAAGTGGAGAAAAAAGCTTTTAACATCAGTATTTCTCCCTTCCTGGAGAGGAATCTCTCCTGGACCACATTTTGTGGTTTGAGCTGAAGGGCAGTAGTTCCCACTGCATTGGGCTGTAGAACATTTCAATGCCCGTTTGTTTTTAGGGGGGAGGTGAGTGATTTAACTCGTTCCATGCTTTTGTAGAATCAGGCTTATTCAATCTAGAATATAATGATTTCTTGAAAATGTTTTGGGGGCTGAGATCGAATTTCTACTGAAAGAGCTTGTGGGTTTCCCTCCCTTATCCTTAAGGGAGGAGTACTGAAGAAAATGTAGATAAGACTGCTGTTTGCTCTGTTGTCCTTCTGCAGAGTCAGGCACAGGTGAAGGTCCTCAAAGGAGGAGGTCAGAGTGGGGAGCTGGGTGCCAGCCTGGCCTGCGGGAGCTGGGCACGGCCGGGTGCTGCAGGCGCCCGCGCGGAGGGCAGGCTGCAGGTTCGGGCGCTCTGCCTGCTCCTGCCTGGGCTGCACCGCTGCCAAACGAACTCGCTGCAGTTTCGTGAAGATGCATGTTCCATGTGAAAATTATTTTAATTTTTAAAAAATAAAATTTTAATTTTTTTTTTTTTCGAAACGATGTTGTTGATTTAGCTTGTTTATATTTAAAATTTAGTATTTAATGGTCGTAATTTCTAATGTTCCTGGCAAATGAAGAGAAATAGCTCCCCTGTGCTCCTTGCTGCTTTTCTTTGAATTTTGATGGGATTTGGGTAACTGCTTTCATCACTTTACTATACGGATGGCTTCATTTTTGTTACGTAGGAGTTTCTTGTGCCAGCCAGAGAAAGACTGAATGGTATTTTAAATAGGAAAACAAAAAACATTGGCACAGGGCTCAGGGAGGAAGGAGTATGTTTTGAGTGCTTTCAGTTGATTTCAGATTGACCTATCAGAAAATGTAAGTGAAATGGATAGCCACTAGAGAGTTAGCCCCTGAACTGTTCTGGGTGTTTGGTTTAATCTTGAGGTGAGCTGTAGCTAGCTGACTTCCACTTTCTGAACTAGGGGTCCAGTTTCAATCTAAATCCAGTCAACAGGACATGCAGAAAATCTATGTTGGAGATGTGGTCTGCAGGGTGAAAGAAAAAAAACTTCCCTCTACTTATATTCAGAATGCTCAGATAGAAATACTGCAGGTTTTTGTCTTTAAAAAACCAAACCAAACCAGCTTTCTTTACTCATGTTTTGTATTTTAGTTCTACTGGACATAAAAAAATGTGACAGTACTGAGAGTCACATAACAAGACATGTTAACACTTCTTTTGTACTCGATTCTCAAGCTGGCCCTAAAACTGGCTTATTTCATTATGTATCTGAGTATTTGTAGAGGAATGTCTTTTACCTGCTCCCTATGTGAGTCTTTTGAAATGGAAAGAGACTTCAGGAGATGGATGTTGGTGTCTGGCAACAGTTGTAAAATAGAAGGATGTTCCTTTTCTTTCCGTTTTCTTCTTTTGAAGCTGGACATTAAGAGCAGGCAAGGATTATTGGTGCTCAGCAGTCCCGAACTCTTTTAGCGGCAGCTGCTGCACTGCAGAATTGAAGTGGGAATTGTCTCCTCCTCTTTTCCACCCTACTCCTCCTCCCAGCCTCGGATTCAGCCTGGCTCTGGGGTGAGCTGTGCAAGGCCAGCTGGCTGCTCATCTGACTGTAGTGCATTGCTGCACAGCAGCCTGAGACTGCAGGGTGTTTTTCCGAGAGCTGAGTTTCAATGGCCACCCTGGCGGGCAAGAAGCAAGGACTGCTTACATGGACAGCTCGTTTTTATCTTGTGCGGAGTCGGCTTTGTAGTGGGATGTTGAAGTATGACACCATGCCTGTTTGTTTGCAATAGCTGCGACCCTCGTAGCGGAGATTCAAGTGGGACACAGAGGGGGAATCCAGAGACAAACCAGCGGGGGAATTAGGAACTGTGACGTCGTGTCCTCTCTCCTGTGGCGGAGCAAGCAAAGCAAAGAGAGGTAGAGGAAAAAAGACTGAGCCTTGCAACCAGCCGTCACCCTGGCGATGTGTCAGTCAAACACCCTGCAGGGACCAGATCTGCACACAGGGAAATGGTGAGATGCTATAAAGCTTTATCTAACCCTCCACCCTCTTGCTACAACCTCCACAAAGTTAAAATTCATGTCCGGAGGCTGCGTTCAGGGAATGGCGGCAGCAGCAGCTGTGCCGGGGACCAGCACCCACAACTGGACAGTCCAGGCCGGGCTGGCTCTGCCGGTGGTACACCAAATAGGAGAACTCGTTTCAGGTACTGTTCAGTGTTTTCTGCTTTGCAGGAATGGTGACTGAAGGGAGAACCGAGGGAGGGGAGGACGGGAGGGTTTTTGTGGCAGAAGGAGCAGACAGCCATCTGCAAAGCTTTTGTTTGGCCTAATTACTATAAAGCTCCTTATGCACTGAATTGGCAGAGAAGGGCATAGTATTGTATGACACGGGGAACGAGGAGCCTTTTGTTCCTTTCCTTTCTACTCTGCATCACTAGGAGATGAGAAAAATGAGTGAGAGACTGCCCTGAAAGCAGGCCAAGGCAGTGAGAAGCCGGAGGGCTCCGGGGCGAGCTGCCAGGATGCAGCTCTGCAGGGATTGGTCCATGAGTGACTGCAGTGAAGGGGGGGAGAGCAGCAGGAGGGGGAGTGGGACCTCCGTGCCTGGTGCCGGTAGCCCAGCTCCTGGCCCCACCAGCCCTGGAGCAGATGGCAGGCTGGTGGGTAGTAAGGATGGAAGGAAGAATGTAAAGTGTCCCTTCCATGTGGAGTCAGTCCCACCTCCTGCTGAGAAAGCCGGCTTTACACTTTACCTCTGCCGAGACAGCACTTCATTCCCTCAGGGTTTTTTTTCCCCTTGTGTTGTGATGAACAGATCATTCTCTGGTTTGTGTTTATTAATTCTTTGGAGGAAAGAAGTTGTGTTCACTGCAGAAAAAAAACCTCCAAGCCAAAAGCACCATCTTGCATCCCAAAGTGGTGGCAGTTGTACCTGCCTGCATGATACTTTAGTTGTGACCCAAGTTTTGAAAAGAACATGTTGGCAAGAAAATTTCCTTTGAATTTCCCAGCTTCTTTCCATCTTGGAAAGACATACACAGTATTTTATAGTTCATCCTTCACGTCACATAATCCAGCAAGAGAGAGCACTGTTCAGGGCAGCCACTGTGAGTTTGTGTGCACAGAGCTGTACCCTGGTTGCAGGGACACTGCCTTCAGCAGTGCAGGGAGAACCGGCTCCTAGCCAGGATTTCAGTCAGTGCCCAGAAGACTTGAATATTTGATAATGTGACCTTGGAAACACCAGAAATGGTTCATCATGAATAGAAGCCACAGTACAAATGGGGACCTGAAGGGTTCCTCATCCAGACTCCCCTGTGGGCGTCTGAACTGAGGCCCATGATGTCCTCTGCTAATAAGCCGACCAGCTTTCTTTCTGAGGGTTACAAGTTCAATTTCTCCCCATGGCCATTTCTGCAAAATGAGTTTCCTCTCAGTCAGGATATCCATGTGAAGAAAAATCATAGATATGGTTGATTATGAGGCAAAGGAGTTAGTTATTGGGCTACAGAGACTAGATTATCTTGCAGCACTAGCAACATTGGCTTTGTCCACGTGCTCTATTCAGAGGGTACCCAGTGAAGGGTTTAAGACTTGGAAAGATGTCTTTTGTAATCAGTTGTTTGAAACTGTATTAACTCAGGAGTGCCACTCCTATTGTTTCTCAAGTGCTTGTTTCCTAAATTAGGGAATGACCATGTAAGTTTGACTCCAACATATTTTGTGATACAAAATACAGCTTTCTAGTCAAGATGCCTTCAACATGTGAATCCTCTAAAGGACCTCAGTTTATGAGGTTTCAAGGATTTCTTTCATCATAGTATCTGCTTTTTCCTTAAAATTGCCCCTCCCTAGACTTCTTTAAGGAAGTCCCAGTACTACAGATTCCTAGCTTTCAGAATGTTGTTTGCTGTCAACTTCAGCTACCTAATAGCTGGAGTAGTCACAAGAAACGTTTTCTGGGGATGTAATCTTAGGTATTTGGAAGAAACACTCTTACTCTGTTGTTCCCACTGTGAACTGTCATGTTATTTTGTTAGCTGGATGAACCAGCTATGACTTGGTTTTAAAATTTCGCCTGCAAGTGATCTTGCCCTTAATTTTTGAGGTTGTCGTTCATAAAATATGACCTGTGAGAGTGAAAACTATTTTTTGGATGGAGGATTTTTTTTTTTTTTGAGGTAAACTGGTCTTTGACTTTGGGAAGGGGAAGAACTGACCAAAATCAAGGAGTAAGGACTTGCAGAATTGATGTTTAAGTAAAGAGTAGCAGGAATAAATCATCCCTAGCTATCAGAAGCTGGTGGCTCTGAAGCTGAGATGGCTGACCCTCTTATGTTGTGTATGTAATCTTGCAGGTTGCAGTTTCCCCAGCTGGCCCTGAGGCGAAGGTTGGGCCGGCTAAGCTGTATGTCTAGGCCTGCTCTGAAACTCCGTTCTTGGCCTCTGACTATTCTCTATTATCTTCTGCCTTTCGGTGCTCTTAAGCCCTTGACCAGAGTGGGATGGAGGCCTATGAGCAGGGTAAGTGTGAGCAGGTCTCTCTGCGCTTCGTGTGTGTGAGCTGTTCTATACCAAAGGGAGCTGGCAGCAGCTGGGTGGAGAGATCCTTGATATAGGACAGGCTGATGTTCACTAGTGTGAAAGCAGAGAGATGCAGTTCATGTTTCCCTTCAGTTTTTACTGTTCATAGTTGCGTTGACTAATTGCTTTACAGACTAGTGACTTTTTTCAGTAGCAGAGAATTTCTTCATTATCTTACAACCAGAGGTCTGCCCAGGAGAACTGACAGAAACTTTTGAATTAATTCAGTCACCTCAAAGTATCAGGGCTAGGATAAGACAGACCAAACCACTTCTCCCGTTCCCTTTCCTGGCCGTACTGAAATGGTCTCTCGTTTTCTGCCTTTTTTCACAGAGAGGGTTTGTTCCTCAAGTTCTTTGAGCATTTGTCATCCAGCCTGTCCAAATGACATGCAAATCTCTGCTCCGACACTGTTGAGAGCAGGGTGTAGGAAGCCTTGCACATGGATATTCTCTGCACATAAGCAATTTCAGAACGCAACAACCACACAAATACTTGGATTGAAAATGGCAACAAAATTGTCGTTAAGACTATTTCATTGAACAGCCATTCTGTTTGATTCCGTTAGCTTGAAAGCTAACGGCTCCTTTGAAGAGAAGGGGCTACTAGGAAATACCACTTTGACAATTTTTGTGATTTTTATAGTTGTATCTGCTTATTCTCAGCATTTGTGGAAAACAAAGCAAAATTTATTTTAGAAATTAACACTGTATAAGGCACGTCAAATAAAATGCCAACATTTTTTCTTCAGTATATCAGCTTATATAACCTAAGGTACTATTGATTCAGAAGATTTTATCTGAAGCAAGATTAGGTTGGTGTTTTCTTTCTGAAATATCACTATTTCAATGTGATGCAGGATGGTGATTTGTGAGTGAAATCTTAATTCACTGTGTTTGATAGGATGGACAGGCTCTCAGCCAGTGCGCGCTTCTGTTTGTGTTTATGGCTGCATTTTGCAAGACTTAATTGTGAATGATCATTTAATCTCAATATTAATCATACGACTCTCAGTAAGAAAAAAACACAACTTTTAGCTGGGAAATAAATGTAGCTGAGCTGCACTGTTCAAAAAAATTGTACCAAATTCAGCAGATAACCTGTTTTGCAAAAGTAGTTTCAGAGGGTTCAGTTCCTTTCATCCACTCCACACACCAACCACCACCCCCCCGATTACATCATATCATGGTCATACGAGCCTTTTGGCTGATACTACGTACCACAACCCCCAGAAGAGTTACCTGCTGGAATTGCCAACAGGAAGACGCTGTCATCTGTCAAGCTAGATCAACAGCATAGACCTCTTACCAACATTGTTTTGTTTTTCTTGCTGCTAAAACTTATGCTTGGTGTAAGTCCAAAGATACACTTCTACAGGAATAAAGGTACTTTAGCAATTAGCAACTACCGTTGTTGCAAGAAGGAGTAAGGCTGGCATAAGTTTCTACCAGTGTAGCTGCATCCACATGGGTATGTTTCTTCGATTGTACAAGTATTGTTAGAGTAGTGCAATTCTGGGATGTGGAAAACACTGTTGTTAGATGCATCTGAGAAGCATGTCATCAGACCTTGAGAAATTATTTCATGCAGTTATTCACAAAAATGAATATATTTGTAATGTTAAACCCTTCTGATGAGTCTCCTACTAGAATATGTGAGATGTGTCTTTTTTTTTCCTGTAAGCCTCACATTGGGCAGTTTCTAGTACCTTGAATGTGGAGCTTCAGCCTGCAGGGGAGTGGAGATTTTGGCTTCAGTGTAAGATTATAGCAAGTTTCATCCTGTCTCTCATCTGCTTTCATCAGAATGGAAGGAATGAGGATGACATGCAGTGTTAATTTTTTGCTGACTTAAAGGCTGCTTTTTGTGTGTGGTGTAACCCACTGAATTCAAGAGAGTGGTTGGCAGGAACCATTTGATCCTTTCTGTTTTATGGGGAGAAGTAAGAGAAGGCCATCAGTGGGAGGAACTGAACGACGTGGTGCAATTCTTCTTTCTTCAGGTTGCTCTGTACAAATCGGTACCAACTCGACTGCTCTCACGAGCCTGGGGTCGCCTGAACCAGGTGGAGCTGCCTACATGGCTCCGGAAGCCTGTTTACAGCCTGTACATCTGGACATTCGGAGTAAACATGAAGGAGGCAGCTGTGGAAGATCTGCATCACTACAGAAACCTCAGTGAATTCTTCCGCAGGAAGCTGAAACCACAAGCGCGGCCCGTCTGCTGTGTGCATAGTGTGGTGAGTAAAAGGAAGTGAAGGCTTTGCACTCCCAGCTTCCCTCCACCCCCAGAGGAACGTGTGAGGAATGAATGAATTGCTAATGTGTTTTATTTTTGTTCTCTCTGCTGTAGATTAGTCCCTCTGATGGAAAGATCCTTAATTTTGGACAGGTAGAAAACTGTGAAGTGGAACAAGTAAAAGGGGTTACTTATTCTCTGGAATCTTTCTTGGGACCTCGCATCTGCACAGAGGAACTGCATTTTAGCCAGGGTGAGTTCCGCATTTATTCTGCCCTCTCGGTGTTCTCAGAGATAAAGAGAAAACAGACTACTACTTTTTTGTTTCTTCCTTTCTTACATTGTCAGAAACAAAAACAGGTCTGATTTTTGTCTTATTTGGGGATAAACATGTCACTGTTCTAGTTCTTTTCTTTCTTACCAGTGGCTTTGTACTCTCTTGCCTGGCTCATTCTGATTATCTGAATTTAACTGGTTGGTCCCTTTTTATATGGTTGTATTGACAGTTACAATAGACTCCAAGACCTGCCACTATAATGAGGCTGTAGCACTCCTGCTGTCAGACTGAAATGTGCCCAAGCACCTGGTTAGCAAAAATTCTATAAGCTGCTCTGTAACAGGATGTTTGCTCAAGCACTCTGCTTCTAAGGACTTGTGCTGTTACTGCTCTGCAGCACCTCGAGCACTGTCTCCAGGGCCTTGAGTTTAGATGAAAGAAACAGATTTTGCTGAACTGGCGAGGGGACTGAAGAGGCCAAGTCCTGCAAACAGGGTTATCTTCAACATGAGCACAAATGCAACTAATGGGTTTTATAAAAATAGGGACTCTTCTCGAATTCTTTAGAATAGCTTTTTTTAGGGTAGCTTTAAGAGAAGTTCTGTTTCACTGGATTGCAGTTTCTGCTGCTCTGTTTAGGGAAGGGGAAACTCCAAAATGAAGGAATTTCCAAAATTATTAAAAGCAGTACAGGATCTAGTTTTTTGTGAAAGGGAAAAGAACACTTAGAAATATTGGATTCCTGGACAAAGTGTATCTTTTTGTAGTCTTGACAATACCTGTGGACTGCATTTAGTCCTCTGTTACTACCACTGGTTGTAATGTAGACCACTCGGCTATGGCAGACAACTGCATGAAGAATATCTTTAACTCCTTTCTTTCCATGGTTTCTTTGTAGCCACACCTGGCAACTCTTTTCAGCAACAACTGGTCACAAAGGAGGGGAATGAGCTCTATCATTGTGTAATCTACCTTGCACCAGGGGATTATCACTGCTTCCACTCACCCACCGACTGGAGAGTGTCACACCGACGTCATTTCCCAGGTAGGTTTCTGTTCCTAGAAGATGAATGCAGAGCAGCTGTAGAGGGAAGCACTGGGTATGGGCCACTGCTGAATGAGACACACAACTGTCGATGCATGTTGACCTGACTTGTTCCCAAACACAACTTGTTCAGTTTGCACCTGAAATACAGATAGTTCTGCAGATCAGACCAAAGAGTAGCCTAAAACACAATCTCTTCTTGTGCTTGGCAAAGAAGATGCAACTGAACAGTTATGC
This sequence comes from Tauraco erythrolophus, assembly GCF_009769465.1. Lineage (NCBI taxonomy): Eukaryota > Metazoa > Chordata > Aves > Musophagiformes > Musophagidae > Tauraco > Tauraco erythrolophus. Next base: position 4,950,918 of record NC_141483.1, on the reverse strand, counting down.
TGCTGGAGCTGGGATCAGAGGTTTTTCTCCTCTTTGCAGATCATCATAGTCTAGTTCAGCAGATAACAAAAATGTTTTACTACTCAGTATCCAGCAAAAATCTAAGTACTTGGATTTGGTTTCAAACACCATGAGACAATGATCTGCCACAAGGTTTGAGAAATCTGTCAAGTTCCTGGTTGAAGCTAGGCCTTGACTGAAACAAAGGAGCTACTGGATTCAATGCAGCAAAGCAGATGCATTTTATAGTTAAAAATGTGTAGTTTGAATATACCTTACTAAATTACTTAAAGGACTATGTAGGGATTTAAATCTTGGAGGTTCTTCTGTAATAGACTTTTTTTTAAGCAATTCCCATTATCAGTATTTCCTGGTCAGCTCTAGCTGTATAACTACTTGGTTTTCAGCCACAGGCTCAGCAACCACTTTCATGCATTTACCAAAGAGAACTGAAAGAGGCTGCTCTCGTGCACTGGATAGTTAACCAGTGAAACCTGTTCCTAAGCTATAAAAAGTTTCCGTAATTTCCTTTTAGTAGCCTCTAGCCTCTTGTCAGATGAATCTCATGTACGTATTAGGAGATTTCCTTCCATCCTGTCTATCAGGGCTGAGATTAGGGACTTGCTCTGCATTTGTCCTTACCCTGATCTCTCTTAAGGGCGTATCAGATGACAATTAACAGTAGTTGTCATTTGTGAATTTGTAGATGACACTAGTGTTGAAGTTGGTTGGTTACATCTTTGGTAGAGGAATAGCATCAGATCGTGTGGCAGTGAGTCCCTGCCGCCTCAGGTGATAGAGGAGCAGGTATCACTGATGCTAGAATAGGCTTCAACAGTGGCAGGTACTTTGAAAGGGACTCCCACTCCAGATTTTGCTCCCTGCTTTAGCGGCAGGCTTTCACTGTCTGGAAATGCAGTCAGGGTGAAGCTGTAGATGGGAATAAGTGAAAGCCAAGGGAGGTGGGGTGCTTACCAGTTAGTCTGAAAAGAACCATTTCCAGGTACGAAAATTTAAACCTTTTGCTCTTTAACAGAGAGAACTGTAGATGGTGCTCCAGACTGTATTCAAGCCTTACAATGAAGGATGAGCATGGTCTTTAGTTTCCCTGTGACTCTGCTAGGAAAAATGCAAAGTAATAGAAGCGCTGCCCAAGAGTGGTGATCTTTCTGGATGGAAGACTAAAGATTACATCTTTCTATGGCCCCTTTGTTTTTACTGCAACCTTGTCTTTCATTCGCTCTGCCTAGCACTTGTCTCTCTTCCTGCAAATAAGTGACAGAATTGCTTATTGGATCAGCTACAGTTACACTGAACATACCATTTTGATGGCATTACAATACTGCTACATACCAGACACTTTAACTTGCGTATTTTGTTGCTGTTTCAGGCTCTCTGATGTCTGTGAATCCTGGTGTTGCTCGCTGGATCAAGGAACTGTTCTGCCACAATGAACGGGTTGTCCTTACGGGTGACTGGAAACATGGCTTCTTCTCTCTAACAGCTGTAGGAGCGACAAATGTGGGCTCTATCCGCATCTACTTTGACCAGGTGAGCAAGACAGTAGCAGCTTTCTGGTTTTGATGGCTGAGGTTGGTACAGTATAATAAAAAAAAAATTACAACAACATTTAAAAAATCTTATTACCCCAAAATTAGGGTGTTTCACAATAGTGATGTTCTAAGGGAGTCACCTCCAGCATAGACTGTTTTTTTACTATTCCTATTGCACTTTTGAATTGTAAGTGAAGTGGTTTGGGCCACTCCGGCAACTAAACTCCACACAGCCGCCCGCTCACCCTCGCCCACCCTGGAGATGGGGAAGAGAATTAAAGGAGAAAAGGGAAAGAGACCTGTGGGTTGAGATAAGAACAATTTACTACTACTACTAATATATGAAAATATATATCTATGTACAATGATAATAATATATACAAACAAGTGATGCACAGTGTAATTGCTCACCACCCCTTGACCAAGGCCCGTCTCGTCCCAAACTAATGATCCCAAAACAGATAAGTCCTGACACCACAATCCCAGAGGAGCAAGAGGCCCAAAAATAGAGCAAGAGAGAGATAGCACTCTGAGAGTGAGAGCCCCAGAAAAGCAAAAAAGGCCCTTCTTTCCAGCTGACCCTCATGTTTATAGTGGGCATGACGCTGCATGGTATGGAATACTTCATTGGCCAGTTTGGCCCTCAATCCTAAGCCTAAGTACAAATCATAAGGGGAGTCGTGGACCCTCTGTCCTGGCTATGCTCCCCCCACCCTGTTGTGCTCCTGCACACTGGCAAGAACCCGGCAGCTGAAAAGTCCTTGAGACCTCAGTGCCAACTATAAACATCAGTGCGCTATCAGCGTTCTTCTCAGAACATCTCAGACTAAAACCAAAACATGGAGCTCTCCTAGCTGCTAAAAAGAAGAGCTAACTCTGTCCCAGCTGAGACCAGGGCAGTAAGTTCGTTCCTGCCTTGAAAATGCTTGGATATCCACAGTCTGCAGCTGTGCTAATGAATAGAGTACGCACATCCTCAATTAACAGTTTCTTCCTTCTCTGTACAGGACTTGCACACCAACAGTCCGTGTTACTCTAAAGGTTCCTACAATGACTTCAGCTTCATCTCCAACAACAACAAGGAGGGAATCCCCATGAGGAAAGGGGAACATTTAGGGGAATTTAACTTAGGCTCTACGATTGTACTAATCTTTGAGGCACCCAAGGACTTCAAATTCCACCTCAAAGCTGGACAGAAAATCCGCTTTGGAGAAGCACTGGGCTCTCTATAGAAACTCTCTTGGCAAGAAGGTTTTGTATACAAAGGGACTCTTATCACACCACTGAGTGTTTCACTTAACAAGTACGTGTCACTCAGCAGGACCTGGGTGAGGAAAACATGTCATTGCTGTGTTAAACTTGAGAGTATTCGGTCTGTATTTCCATGCTGCTGAAGGCAGAAAGAATTGAATGACCACCTATGTGTGAGGTACAGCTGCCTTTACAGATGTTGACCATGGAGGTTTCTGTCCCAGCCTGTGCCTGCAGTCTTTCATGTTCTCCCCGCAATGTGCCACAAGATAATGATGTTCTTAGAGCCTGCAAGTCCCTTTTAAGCCTTCCTAGGCTGTGCAGGTGCAGTGGGGAAGGGTGGAGGCAGAGGTTAGCTGTATTTAAAGGGATGCTGACAGGCTGAGTCAGACCTTGTATCTGCAATATCTGTTTTTCAGACCTTGAGTGAAGAACGTGTGCTCACATTTATTTTATTCTAAGACACTGCTGAAGTTCTTACATAAAGGCAGCCTGTGAATGCATAGAGCACCAAACAGTTAAATGGGCTAGTATGGCTTCACAGTCCAAACCAAGCAAAATGTACAACAGACAGCATCAGTACAATAAATTACACTCATCCAGGTTTTTTACTGTTGGACAACTTTTATTCTTTTACCTGACATTGTCCCTTTAAAAATGCACTTCGCATTGTATTTTAAACCTGAAAACACTGTGTCTACATTCCATATGGTCATCTTGGGATTTTCTTTTAAAAAAAAAAAAAAAAAGCAGACAAAGCTGTGTGTCTTCTTCCTACTCCATGATTTTATTTTGCTATTCCAGGCCTTAAAGATTTTGGTTGTATGAGAGACAGTTACTTCACCTCTTGGATTAAGCGGTTAGAAGACACAGGGGCTGTTTTTCTTGTATGATGCAATGAGATGGCAGCCAAAATATGTTTTTTACTTTCTGCTGTGTATCTGCATTTTTGCTTTGTCACTAAATTATTGAAGAATTCATTCCTCTACTTACAGAACAGTTTCAGATACTTCAGGACCAATTTTTATTGCACGGAGTGAAATGCCCTATGCATTGACTGTGTATAAAAATAATATGGATCTTTGAAGCAGTCCCAGGTGCCAACCTGGCGCTTTTGTAATGGACTGGCAACAATTTCATCTCATTCAAAACATAAAAAATCCACACCTGCTCTGACTTCTGCCCTTATACTTAACACGAGGAATGTGCTGGGGGCTGAAAGCTCTATACTGAAGCTTCACCCTACAGCAAAACTTCGGAGCCTCTTTGTGACTTCAGGGCAAGGAGAGTTACAATCTAACACCTTGTTAGATTTATCAGTTGTTTTCAGAGAATAAACTGGTTCAACTCCAGGCACTCAAACATTTAGAACTGACTTTGCTGTCCAGAGCTTGTTGGAGCGGACATGCTTTTGAAATCTGCCTTTCTGCTCTCTGAAAGATTTCTCATATTACTTCCTTGCTTGAGCCTTGGGTGTTTCTTCTGCTACTTCAAGGAGATGGTAGGCTTTGACCAGCCCTGATTTCCTAAAGAAAAACTTCTATTCTTTGTATGCACTGCAAAAAATTGAATATAATTTTGTTGTATGAATGTCCAGTTTGCCAAGTCTTGTATGCTTAGCTTGTCATCAGGAAAGAAGGGATCACAATGATGGTGGCTGTTTGGGTGACAAGCAGGAGAAAATTCATTTGGCTCCAAGAGTCAATGTTTCCTTACCTTACACAGGGAGGAATATGAAAGCTTGAAGTGGCTCTTGGCCACCTATCTTGTTAAACTTCATGGCATTAGCAAGTTTATTCCTGCAGCAGTATATTACCATACACAGGTTATAGAAACATGCACTTTTTTAAACCATTGAGAGCGAGTAAAGACTAAGGCAAACATTAACCCCAAGAAGACAAAGCTATGACTAGCCTTTTGACTAAACTTCAACATCATGTTAACAGTAGAAAGCAAATTTGTTCCGGTGGATGAGAGAAAGACAACTGAGTCTTTCCCCCCTTTTCCACTAGGGCCTAGAGCATCCAGACACAGCCAAAGCAACTTTAAGCTTTAATTTCTTCCTACTCAGCATCATCATCCACAGTATCTGAAGGTTACTGTTAGCCTAGTAATGGAGGACAGGTTACCTGATGTTTGCTTTATTAGAAATCTAAGGAGAAAGACAGGATTCAGCATGCAAGTGGCTTTTTTTGTGATGGTCTTAATACTGTGCAGAGCTAGCTGATTAACAAACATTACGTGTTGTGCAGTGCTCAACGATGCACCTGGAAGTGAAAGCAAAGCTCCTAGAGGGTACTGATAATGCTGTGAATTTCTCCTGCATGGAGAATCCATTTAATTCTTCAACTGTATCAGTAGCACGGTATTTTTGTATGTCAAAGTGTATGACTTACTGACATTAACTCCTTTAATTGCAAACATTTTGAAATAAAGAGTCTTATCGGTGTTGCTTATCTTTCTGAAATGTCAGGGTAACCTAAACTAGGTATTGTGAGTGCAACATGAAGTATATTTGGCTTTGGTTTGGTTATTAACCAGCTGTAAGAACAAAATGAAACAAGCAAAAATATTTCATTTATGAAGTAAAAACACCACACATAGACTAAGAGAATGTGTACATCTCTTCTGTCCTCACCCGTGAGCTGGAAAACTGGTTCAGATGCATTATATATCCAGAGCAATCTGGATATCACGCAGGCGGGCAACCAGGTTCTGCACATGATGTCTCTCTTTTCGTTGTGCTTTGGTGAGAGTGTTGATCCTCACCTGCAACTGAAAGTGAAGACAATTGTATAAGCTGTTTGTCCAGCAAGACAGCATCTAGTCTTTTTGACACAGGATGAGTGAAGGGGCTGTAGCAGCCTTTATATTGTCCTACTTAAGAACCATTAAGTGACAGGATTGTGTCACTCGGGAAGAGCCCAGTACAGGCTAGCTTTGGAGGCAACAGCAGTGCCCACACCCATGGACTGCGAGCAATGCAGATGCAGTCGCTGTGCTGTAGCTACACTATCATGAGAAATCACAGGGAAAAAATTGAGACTTCATCTACTAAGGCCTGCTACATAGCTTGGAAATGGCCTTATAAAGGTCTATGGGAGTTGGAATTCATCGCTTAAGTAACTTCAACTTGTTTGCTTTATGCACCTGATGCAGTTCTTCCTGAACTCCTTGTACACCGTCTCCGTCCTCTGGTTGCGTGCTCGTTTCTAGCCACTTCTGTAGAATCTGTGCCTGCTGCTGACAGGACCTGGTAAAATGGATTAGAAGGATTCTTATCCCAGTTAGGAGCTCAACAGTCTAAGCCAACTTAGACCTGCAATTGACACTTGCAATAAGAACCAGTAAATGATAAAAGTCTTTAAGATAAGGGGGGGGGGGAGGGAAGTATGCTGGAAAGCAGAGAAATCTCTCCAAAAGCTGTTGTCTCCTTTTCCTACTCCTAGTTCCTGACTTCTTCCTGTCCTGACAGTTGAATCCCTTACAAGCCCCATTTTCTAAGCATTTTTTGTAAATGTCTTCTTGTTCTCGCAGAGTTGTCAAACCCCAGCCGTACTTTTTTTAATTGACACTTGGAAAAGCTAAGTCTTCACTTCTCCTGATAAAAGAACTAAAAGCTAAATTTCAGCTGCTCTGCCAAGTTCATTTGTACTGCCTTCAGTTCACAGCCAATGATAGCTTTGTCATGCCATCTCCAATAGCTGCCAAAGGTATCGTTAAACCACTTGCTGACCACAAAAGTTGTGCATGTACCTTCTCCCACCCAGAGTAAACTCTTAAAAGGAGAAAATAAAAACCTCTAGAACTTTTCTCTGTTTCAGTCACAGTTCTGCTGTGAACAGACTTGTTATTTTCCAAGTAGATATATACAAAAAACACAATATAGAGCTGACAACATGAAGAAAGGCTGGCAAAAGGGGCTTTGCAACATACTTGAGCTCTTGCTTCCTGCTGAAGTAGTACTGCATCTGCTGTTGGATGTGCTGGAGTTCAACTTGTAGCTTTCTATGTAACACCATTTCTTCTCTGGAACTGTGCTCTCTTTCTTCCCCTTCAGCTGAATGGAAGATACAAGGCACAAGCAATGGAAGTAGGGTGGACTTAAGCTGTTTCTTCTTATCAAGGTAAGTCAGGTTAGTAGACAGGAAACATGGAACTCTCCCAAGTCCTTTTCACATGTTTTGTCACTCTGAGACATGTGCCTATTCACCCAAAAGATCAGGTAGTGAGAGGGCAGGAGTCCTGACAGCATTAAAAGCTCTCTAGGCTCAGTTTAAACATAAAAAAAGATAAGAAATGCTCTAGTGAATGGTTTAGTACTACAAATGCTACTTTGGCCTAGTCACGATTTAGTGGTTTACATCTACTCTAGAAGTAAGTAATAAGTCTAGTCTCACGGATCACAAATTTCATGGCCTTGTATCATTAAAAACATCATCTTGAGTGGTGCTTAGACACCATCCATGCCCTTTAGAACCATACTGTAAGTACAGGAAAAACTCAGAGAACCTTATTGGGTGAATTCTTCCCTCCTGAAGTGAGTTCTGCTGTACATGCAGCCTTGCACGCATGAATGCCCCAGCACTTGAGCACATTCTTGCTAAAAGAAGTTGATCCGTAGCAGTTCCCATCCTTCAATCCTTAGAACAGGGCTTTTAGCCCCTAATGCAGCACGGTCCACAAAACTGTATTACCATCCCAAAAAAGAATGACTGATGTTCTTCACGCCCTGATGCAGACGTACAAGACTGCCTTGTCTCCTTTATGTTTTGTGGAGTTGACTTGCAGTCTTGCATGTACTGGAGGAGGACATGCAACTGCTACAGTTTAGATCTGAGGACCTACCTGTAGTTTGGTGGCTCCGTTTTCCTGCCAAGTCTTCAGGAGACAGCAAATGTGGCTGGAAGTTTGGTCTCAACTTCTCTACAGACTCTTGTTGAGGGACTTGGGAATGGGCTCCTTCGTGACCGCTCGCAGGCTGACCTTCTCTCTACAAGACCAAAACAATACTGTTTTTTTCCTCAAAGGGTTTTCTTGAGTAAGCCCTACAAGTAGGATGCACCTGACCTACTAAGCCCTACTCCCACTCAGACATCCCCTGTCAATGCCTGTAATCTGGCTGGCAAACTAGCAGCTCCGAACTCTTCGAAGGAGCAGCACACAAGTCAATTGCTAGGAAAAGCATCCTGCTAGGAAGGACACAAGACCAGGAAAAAAAGGCATGAATTACAGTACAACACACATGTAGATTGGTCAGCTAGTGAAACACTGCTTCGGACTGGTGGTAGAGAGCTCTTAGGTGTTCACAGCCAGTTAATTTGGTCAGCTTTAAAGACGACAGCTAGAACAAGGAAAGAATAGCTCAATAACCAGATTGGGCAGTCCAGAGGAGCCACGGGAAAAAACAGCAATGAGGAGCGTGCATGTTGACAGTAGCTCAGTAAACACACTATTTTTCCCTTCAGCAATACACTCACCATTTCTGCTCCAGCTTTCATTTTGGGCATGAAAGATGAAGGAGACCATAGCTCTGGCCTCTGAACAGCACGGCGCACGTCGTGTTTCCACAGTGGTACAGACGGGAGAGCATCATGTGTGATAGATGGACAGGAATGAGTGGTATTGCCCATTTGAGGTAGACGTTTACGGGTACTTTCTTCCATTTGAGGTGTTGGCATTAAGTTCCCAGGCTGTGCAGAACATTTGTTCATAGATGTTTGCTGGAAGGGTGCTTCTGATCTGTACAGGAAGAAGGATGAGGTCCTATACATTGCAACCTGTTGGTCTTGTCCTTTGCAGTCAGTGCAAAAAAAGCGACAATCTTTTTATTCCCTTCCATCAGCTGGCCAGTTAGCCACTTAACCATGCAGGGGAAACCCAAATCAAAAAAAAATAACCAAAAACACAACAACAAAACCCCACAAACTATAGAAACATCACAATGGTTTTAAAAAAAAAAAAAAAAGCAGCAAAGCAGTTAAGGTTTCAATTACTCCTACCTGCCCTGCTCCAAATGCCCCACATTAATCCACGCTGAAACAATTTCTTTAGAGCTGTGGATTCAACTCATTAACAAAATCCTGCCTTGTTTCGGTTTGGGGACAAAAGAAAGAGGGGAGTAGAAGCAGCAATCTCAGATAGATTTTGGCAGGAAATTGATAGATATTTCCCTTCTCTAAAGCTAATTACAGAACAGTTTACAAAAAAAAGGTCAGTCTAAACACTTCGAAAGCAATTTTGGCTTCTACAGGAAGAGCAGTTCCAGCTCTCCCAGTTTCAGGGCTAAGAAGTGATAACTAAAACAGGTGCAAAACACTCAAGACAGTGAAACCACAGCTTAGTTAAACAATTTCAGCAGCATAGACCTTTTGGGGAAAGCAAAAAAAAAAAAGTAGCTCCTTTTAGAGCAGCAAAGTTGATTCAGCCAAGACAGAGGTGAGTACTCAGTTCTGGCTCTGCGTTACCAGAATCATTAATGATTCCCCAGTAGGTTAGTTAAATCCAGCCCAAACCTGTTGTGGAACAAACACAAACTACGAGCCGAAAAGCATCCTGCACAACTCAAACTTCCAAGTTTATGTGGCAACGCTTACAGAAAAGGAAACTTTACTTATTAACTAAGCCCATTCATTTTGGAAATAAGCATGTGCCTTATCTTTCTCTCAAAATCTCTCACTAATGAAACAAAAGCCTTGGTTGCTATTTAATTAACTTGGAAGTTCTGTTATTCTTGTCTGCTTCATATAAGAAACCTGAAGTTCTTAAGGTCACCATGGCCTTTTGACAGTATAGAGCAGTGCACAGTCCCATAATTAGTGAATGTTCTGTATTATGAAGGTAAGGGGATTTGAGGGGATAAGCATAGGGTAAGGCCCACTGTAAGCCACCCTCTTTTTCTTTACTTTTAAAAACAGATTTTCTACCTAGTAAAAGGAGGTCCCAGCAGTTCCTTGCTTTCTAGAGATTCCAGAAAGAAGTCAGGCCTCCATGGTGGTAACCTTGCTTGTCGAGTAGCGTTTCTGAAAAGAACAAACAAAACCAATAATGGCCCAGGTTCATGATTACTCTAAACTGGCATAAGCTGGCATTGCATCTAAAGAAACAGTCCTATTCCATCATTCATCCCTGCTCTGCAACATTCCCCCTTGCATGCAACAACATTTTTTAAAGATTAAATTTTAACCTGTATTAATGTCGCAATCTGGTTCACTGTATGAATGATGAATGATTGTGCCAACATGAGAAGTGGTGGAAGGGAGAAAACTGAATAAGGCAGAACTACTTCTTTTGGCAGCATATACTAGCTTAAAGAAATGTGAAACTATCACCCTATTCCCCTGTAAAGCTCCTGTCCTGGACTGAGAAGCTTAATGGAAGATTCTTGCTTGCAATTGTCCCATGATCAGTAAGAATTTTTTTAAGGAATAGCTTCCCCAGGGCAAAGAAAGGGGCAAGAAGAAAGTTCAGTTTCTACACAGCCGGGATCTTGATGTATTATCATTTCATCAGATCGTATACATGACTGCAGTGAAAAAAAGAAGAGCTTCAGTGACAGCTCTAGATCACTCAGATAAGCTCTCATGATGGAAAAGTTCCAGCACACACATCTTTCAAGTGTTTCTCCACGTAACTGTTCCTATGACAAACGACCAACGCTCCATGAATTCATAGTTGTATGTTGAGAAACACATAGTGTGTTGAGAAAGCAGATAGCTGAGCTGATTCTACCTGTCGCTGATCTGTATGTACAAAGTCACAAATTCTCTCACTATCTGTGGGCTAATGCATACATTATGGAGAAGCTCTTGTGTAACTGCAACGCCAGCCATACGATGCAGGGTCGGACAAAGAGTTACGGAAACTGCATGGAACTCATCAGTGTGAAAACTTGGAAATACAAAAACGAGGGACACAGACAGACCACATATATACAGAGAGAGAGAGAGACAGACAGACTACGTATATGCAAAATTAATATGCCAGAGAAACGCAGGAGGGACTAGAACTTCACACTCACAGATCACTGAGAATTGTGGCCCCATCAGCAAGGTGACATGGTAGATGACTGCATTTTGAAGGCCACGGCTCCTCCTTTGCAGAATGTCTTCTTATCTCAGGGCTAACATCAAGCATTTTAAATGTCACTTGCTTCTTCAGAGGTGGCAGAAAAGAACAAGGCTTATTTAATTTCTTGGAGAGAGCCTTCTGCTTCCACAGCATGGCACAACGATACACTGAATGGTGAAGGTTGCAGGCTGCCTGCCAACACAAAGAATAGCAGAGGATTTGATGACTGAGAGTAGGAAGCAACACCACACCAGCCAGGGAGAAGAACACTGCAGAAAGAACTGAGATTTCTGATGACCTCGCAGCCACACCAGCTCTCTAAGCTAAATTAGCAGGTCCACTGTGGTAACATGTGGGTAAGGAGAATTAGCTGGGTACTTCTGCAGTGAGGCAGGCTGCACATCAGCAAATGGAACAAGCAGTCTTGAAAACCTGGAAAAGAGCTGGGAAAGCTGCCCAGGAGCAGGAAGAGAGCAATCAATACAGCCATCCCCATCTTCCTTTCCACACACAGAGCGGGGCTGATGCTGGAAGGCAGAAGCAACACGAGCCCACATTTGAAGGTTTAAGTGGTGCTAAAGCTAAGACAGGATTAGACGCAGCCTCTAATGCTTCATTCTAGCACAGAATTTAGAGACCAAACCCTAGCCACATGCAAAGGTTTGGTTTGTCAACAGCAATATTGTCAACAGCAGGAATTGGCCAGTTTTGAAATAGCTTCATTAAGAAAGGCTCCCAATTAGCAACACAAGTCTGAAGTGCTCTAGTCTCAGCTGAATGAAAGGACAGAGTGTTTTGCTTTGAACCACAGGCAAAAGCGTGTGTCAGATATAAACAAGAGCCGAGATGTAGGGCTCCAAGATACACACATACATAGAGGGGATCAGAGCAGACTAGTCCTAGATGTATCTGAGCCATCACTTGTCTCTCTCACCTTCAGCTGGTGCTGAGCTTGGAGCTGTCCCTGCAGTTGTTTCATGCCAGCAGTGTCTCTCAAGACCTGGGTTATGCCTTCGCTCAGAAAAGTAGAGTGGTAAACTCCTGTGGCTTTTTCAATGTGATCTTTCTTCTGCTGTTGCCCCTTGGCAAATCTGAGCCAAGCATCAAACACCTACAACAACAGAGAGCTGCAAGTGTCACAAAGGTTCTGGGCCAGGGACTCCCCCTGCAGACAGGAACACTTTCCCTTCCACTGGGTAGTAACAGGCAGAGCTACAGCAAAGCAGAGCACTGCTACAAGGACAAAGGGACAGTGACTTAAATCAGCTGAGGCTGGATGGGGAAAAACATGCAATTTTTTAGAATCATAGGACCATTTAGATTGGAAAAGACCTTTAAGATCATCGAGTCCAATCGTTAACATAACACTGTCAAGTCCACCACTAAACTTAATATCCCTCAGCACCACATGTACATGCCTTTTAAATACCTCTAGGGATGGAGACTCAACCACTTCCCTGGGCAGCCTGATCCAACGCTTGACAACCCTTTCGGTGAAGAAATTTTTCCTAATATCCAATCTAAACCTCCCCTAGCACAACTCCACACCATTTCCTCTTGTCCTATCACTTGCTACTTGGGAGAAGAGACTGACACCCATCTCGCTACAACCTCCTTTCAGGTAGCTGTAGAGAGCAATAAGGACTCCCCTCAGCTTCCTTTTCTCCAGGCTAAACGACCCCAGTTCCCTCAGCTGTTCCTCATAAGACTTGTGCTCTAGACCCTTCACCAGTTTTGTTGCCCTTCTTTGGACATGCTCCAGCATCTCAATGTCTTTCTTGTGGTGAGGGGCCCAAAACTGAACACAGTATTTGAGATGTGGTCTCACCAGTGCCGGGTACAAGGGGACAATCACTTCCCTAGTCCTGCTGGCCACACTATTTCTGATACAAGCCAGGATGCTATTGGCCTTCTTGGCCACCTGCCACACTGCAGGCTCATACTCAGCTGGCTGTCGACCAGCACCCCCAGGTCCTTTTCCAATGGGCAGCTTTCAGATAAGAGGATTTAGGGACTGTTTTCCAGCATCCTAAAATAACATACAGCACCCCAAAGATGAAAGGAAACAGATATTCAATGTGCACTCTGCTGTCTGCAGTCAAATCTGCACATCTGCAAATTCACTTGTCTGCCCCTGACCCCCAGACACCCTTACCTTTCTCTGCAGTGAAAGGGACCAGTGCCACAATGCTTGCACTGTCTTCTGCTTTTCCCATTGCTGCTGCAACAGCTATTAGAGAAAAAAAATTGCACAGCAAACAGGTTAGGAGTTTACACATCCCACACCAGAAACGCTAGCCAAATGGAGCATCAGCCAAAGAGGAAGTGCTGGTGGAGCCACAGCAGAACAACCTACTCAGTTCACTCAGTATATGGCAAGGTGTCTCTTGTGCTAGTGGAACCAAAAATCCAGAAAACGTTTAAATAAATTTTTGTGGTCCTCATGTGTAAACAGAATACAAAAAAGAAGGGATAAGGATCAGCAAGGAGCTAGATACCTACCCAGGAGACAAATCCTTACCCGTGTCTTCCAGCAAGAGAAAGAAGCAGAGCAAAGTCTCCAAGTCATTAGCTGATCTCCCTGTCTCTGTAGTAGCTGTAAGGCAACGAAAACAGTGAGTCACTTGCAGATAAACCCCCCTTATCTGAGCTAAACAATACTAGAGCAGGACAGGTACCAACCAGCCTTTATCACCTTCCCTTTGTTCCGTTGAGGGTGGCCCCACTGTGTAACCCCATTTGCAAACATCTATGAGCCCAGGAAGGATTTCATTAACTGTAAATGATCCCACACATGGCAAGCCCAGCTTGTCATCTCTTGTTAAGTCTATTAGTCCTATCAAAGCTTCTCCAGGCAAGACACAGGCATGTTCCTTCCTCCTCAGTGCATAAGGCTGTCGTGCTCGTCCTCAGCCAAGACCACCACTCTCTTCACCAGGGCACATAGCCTGCTCCACCACCCTGCAACTTCCCACCCTGGATCACTGGCTGGAGAGGTTGCTGATCCTTCTCACCACTTTCCCAAGGCACCACTGATGATATTTCTTCCATTTCACCAGGTACTTCTGGAGTAGGTGCTGTTGGTGGTGTTGTACTGCCCTGTGCCACTGAGTCCTCAGCATCAGAGACTCCCTAGTTAATTTCTTCCAATGAAGAAACAGGGTCTGTAAACACACTGTTAGGAGAAGATAAATTAACTAATATACTATTAATCTCAGAGTATCAAGTGATCAGCTGCTCTTCCAGACTGTTTTAGCAATAACTGACAAAACTGAGCACTGACTAGGAAGAAGGATTGTGAAACACTTCAGGTAATGGACAGTGAGCCGTGACTTACAAGTCTCCCCTGCTCTATCAACATTCCTTATAATCTTTAGGAAATTATTTGCCCTCTTTGTGCTTCAGAGTCCTCGTGTCAAGAATGTGGCTGGTACCAAGAAAATGCTTGCAGAGTTTGAGGGTGTTTCTCTATTAATTACTAGAGAAAGATTGGAGCAGTAATTGGTAAGATTACTTGCACTGCCCTCAAAACAGAGATGTCTGAGCTGCTTAAAATTAGTGACGGAAAATTCCTTTGAGGAAGGAAGTGTTACCATCCCTTTTACAGACAAGGAATCAATAGAGAAGTGAAAGTCACACAAGAAGCCTTCAACAGATCACTGGATTCCCAAGTCATTTCCCATTCTAAGGGGACGTACTTTGCAGGCTTCACAGACCATCCAGCCACTTCATCCGTACAGATGACACAAAAGACTGCCCTACTAAGGCACGTCTTCCTAAGGATCGTACATAGATAACTAAGTCTTTAGAGAGCTTAATATCTCCATCAGCTCACCTATATCCAAATGTTTTCTGGCTTCCATCACAGCTTTCCTCTTCTGCTGACGGTAACACACTTGTAGCGAGGCAGCGTATCTCCACCGTAGCAACACCTAAAGATACGACACAAACAGGATACACACTGACACTGCAACCTTCTTTGGAAGGGGAAGCAATGTACTCCATGTTGCTGCCACCATAACTATTTCCATCTCATTTTTCACATAAGGCTCAGCAAGCCAGTGCAAATTTCTTACAAATTAAATACAGCAGTATTTCAGAGGGTCCCCCTGCCATTTTTCAAGAAATTCTTCTTTTCTGTCCCTCTGTTCGCCTGCCCACCCCCGCTCAAGTAATACTACTATGCTGTATCTTACTACTGGTTTTCTTTTCCTTCTAGGAAATGAGAAGAAAGAAAGGAAGAGGGAAAACCACGAGCTTACTCAGAGACAACAGTTTCAAAGATGTGTGTAAAAAGAAGATGAGACTCTCACTTTTTAGACCTTTCTTAGTAGTGTCTCTTAGATGAAGTTTTTGGTCCTCCTAGTTGCACTACCTGACCCCTGCCTGAACTAGCATCTGTACTTAGACCTTGGCATCTGCTGTACAGACCCTACCTTTGACAGGATCGCTCTCCTGTAGTGCTCATCTGCCTGAGTAGTCGCCTTAGCTTCACGTCTAAGAGCAAGGGCATTTTCTCTCCATGTACACAGAAGCTGTCTGAAGGCAAACATATAAA
This sequence comes from Tauraco erythrolophus, assembly GCF_009769465.1. Taxonomy (NCBI): domain Eukaryota; kingdom Metazoa; phylum Chordata; class Aves; order Musophagiformes; family Musophagidae; genus Tauraco; species Tauraco erythrolophus. Next base: position 4,935,486 of record NC_141483.1, on the reverse strand, counting down.
AAGTTCAACAAAAAACATTAAGAATGATTCTCGCTTGTTCATTTGGTGCCTTCCCACTCACAGGGGAGCCAAAACTCGCTGCGTCTATAAACTCAGTCTTGCAAATCAACTTCTGCCTCCTCCAGGTCTCTGCAGAGGAGAAGGCAGTGCAAAAACAGAACACACCCTTAAATCCAGCATCTTAAGCTGAGTCGGTCAGGCTCTACCAGTGACTCCAGTTGTGTAGCATGAAAACAAATGAGGTAGTTAAAACTAAAGCAACTACAACCAATACAAAGTGGTTATCTTTAATCGCTCTCCTCACTATAATGCAAGGCAGCCTCTAAATCTTCCAGGCTGCTTTCATACCACAGCAGTCAGAATTCAGGCACTACAGGGAATGATACCTTTGCTCTCTGGTGTCTCTAATGGGACTAAATACAGACTAAAAAAAAGTTAGAGCAAAACAGAGGGCAATCCAGGAAGAGGCTGAGTTTTAGCTAGATGACTGGCACAGAACCAGCAATGCACAGCAGAGTCAATTCCCAGCACTGAACACTCAAAAATTCACAATAGTGGCAGTGAAGAAAAAGAGTAATTTGACTGCAGTGCAGTCACTGCTCTCGTGCTGCACAAGGAAACACAGGCTTACCGCAGCAGTAGTCCAGTGTGCTGTTTCTCCTTTTCAGCTACTCGGTATAGAATGCACTGTATGTTATGGTGGTAACTCTGCAAGAAAAGCAGTGACAGGTAAAATTTCCCTCAACTGTCAACATCTCTGAGGAGAGGAGACATCTGGAAACTCTTAGTAGCAGCTTAGTATAGTAGTAGCAGCAGTACAGTATAGGGACAGAAAATTAGGTTACAGTCACTGCAATCCACTGCTGTTTTTCCGAGATGAACAGTCATTACACACTAGTTAATGCTAGCTGTTATATACCCTTCACCAAAGCCACAAGATTACGTTGGTTCTTTTGCTCCAAAAAGCAATGCTAGAGCTTAGGCTACCCTACCTACAACAGCCTCCATTCTACCTTGCACACTTCGTGTGTCAGCATCTGGAGTGAAACAGCGTGGCAGCTCTCCGGTTGTCACTGAAACACTTAAGCACGTACAGATAAGTCTCACAAAGAAAAGGACATTCCTCCTACCTTCCAGGCTGCCAAGGCCTTGCCCAGTAATGCGTGCCGATAGTGCATGTCTGCTTGCACCAACTTCCTCCATTTCTCACTTTGACGTCTCACATACTACAAGGACGGAGGAAAAAAGAAAAAGAAAAAGAAAAAAAAAAGATATGTACACGTGATGGAGGAAAAACAGGCAATGGCAGAGAGCAGAGGGAAAAGGACCTTTCCCAGTCTCTGGGGAAACATCAATCTTTTATCTTGCTATAACAGGTTCTCACTCAAACTGATGCTGCACTCTGCTATTCCACCAAAAGGCCTAGTTAAGGCTTCTTTTTCCCCCTGCCCTTTCAAGAAATCCTCTTGAAGACTGATGCAATTCACTCAAGTTAACACTTCCAGACCAACAGACTAGCATCAGCTCTAAAATTCCTCAGAGATTCTCGAGACATGCTGCAAGGCACATTTGGTACATCATGTCACAGCAAGGAAAGGGCCCAGCATAAAAGTGAAATGCCATCTGATAGAGCCCACTATGATCTGTACACAACTACAGACCACACATCACGGCCACGCTGCAAACTCCTAACTTCAGTAAAGTTTGAGAAGGACATACATGGTACTGGCTAGGGACAATTTCATTACACTAATTCTGGTTACATTCCCAGATAAATCTCCTAAGTTACAGTCCCATTCTCACTACACCTGGACAAGCAAACAAGAAGTCAAATAACTCCCCCTCTTCCCTACATAATTCCTGTTCAGCCCATGCTGAACTGGTTTTATCCATCTGGAAAGGGAGGAGAGCTTAGGAATGACTAGTGTTTAAAATAAACAATTTAATTTCTAGCCATATGGGTACAAGCAATCTGAACACAACAAAAAGGATTCAAGCTCTTCCCCATCTGTTAACTCTCTCACCTCCCTCCACTTGTTCCAAGACTGCTGCAGACACTTTGAATAGTGAAATCTTAAGGCTTGCATCTCCTTGAGCCTCCTATAGGAAAAATAATTTCATTATTTCTCCTACAATGCAATCCATGTTACTGAACCCCTCTAGCACAGGAATGAGCCCACACTTGCTATTTTCAGTAAGTCATTTACTGAGTGAAAGACAAACCAGCAGATTCTAAAGCACAAATACGGAGTCACTGTGAACTGAATGCTGCTTTGTCAATGGTAGGCCACCACAAGGCTAATCCAAATAATTCTCCCTTTTAAAAAAACTTCTTACTCTCTTTTTCTCTCCCAAGTATTTTGCTTCCACAGACAGAAAGCCTTTAGCAGCAACAGGTTACTGTAGTGATCTCTTGCACGAACCAAGCCCTCTTGCTCCTCCAAACGTGCAGCTGTTCTTCTACGCCAAAAGCACCAGCAACAACGCAATAGTTGCCTTTCAAAATGAAGTACAGCCTATAACGGAAAGAAGGTGGCAATGAACTCATGACACAGGGCAGTTACAAACAACAGGAGACAATTCCTTATAGGTGACATGCACGGAACTGTCCAATGTTTGTTTTCCTCTTCTTACATTGAACAGCAACGGACATATGTCATCGAAGCCCCTTTGTTGTGACGTGAATGTGTTCTACAAGTACCTATATGCACGTCGATGGAGAAACCGTTACCAGAAAACGGCAGGCCAAAGAGAGGAAAATACAAGCTGATAAGCAGCGTGTGAAGGACTCCCAAGAACCGACAAGCTCCAGAAACCAGTCCTGTTGAATTCGCAAGCACTGATAATCCCAGAACACCAAGAGTCAGCCATATCAGCACAAGGCCACCCACACACGCTACCATCAACTATGAGCTGTGTAACTCAGACCACGTAAAAGGTGGCAGTGGCTGCTACATATAAAGCCTACAGGATTATATATACATCTTAGGAAATGAAAGACTCCTTTAGGGACTTTACGGACACCTACCTAGAAGCAACTAGTTTGTCAGTACAACCCTGATATTCTTAAATAGGTTGGGGTTGGCTCTTCATCACTATTATGGTTTCAACCAGGTAACAATGAAACCGAGTGTGAGAGATGGAGCACGAGCATATTTATTGCGTGAGGGAGTGACCGAACTGTGTGAATAGTTATCCTCTAATAATTACAGCTCCATTCCATTATTAATAAATGGTTTAACTTAAAAAAGGTGATTAGTAAATATTGGCTGTAATCTGTTTCCCCTGACTTGAGCCCTCACCAGGGAAAAGGGAGTTTACAACACCCAAGTCCATCTCACACCAAATGATGTTCACAGACAGTGACTCAGAAGTCATTCCCTCTATTTCCTAAGCAAGGCCAGGCAGAAGAGTCACATTTACCCTGTTCTCTCCCATTCGGTATTCTTGCTGCTTGCATGCCTTCAGCAACCACGTGTCAAACACCCGTCTCACCAACACCCTCCTGCAAGTGAAAATGAAGAATGTCAGCACAGGGGAGAATTCCTTCAGAAAAACAAATCATTTTTGAAAAGACCAATCCATCTACAACCTAAATAGTTATTGATTTTTCAAATCATGCAAGCCTTCTTGGGAAATCAGGCAGCTATATGTCCTCATCATTCTCTGGGTTAAAAACCAAGCAATTTGTTCTATAAATCTTACCCAGAATACATGAGATAATATTAATGAATTTTCTGAAGTTGTAAGAACTCCCTGCTTTCATTCAGATAATTCAAAAGATTGCTCTGACTTCTGACCAATTAATTTTAATTATAAACACACACAAAGAAAAGATTACATAATAACCTTTTATTTCTTCTCCACTGTAAATATAGTCTGCTCCCTCCTCTCTTGAAAATATTTTTAAAGTCCTACTTCAAGTTTTTTATTTAAAAAAAAAAACAAACAGACCAAAACCAAACAAACATTGTAACAGGACTTCAAAAAAGCTATAACAACAAATAATAAAGAGCATCATGGTGTAATCTCAACACTGAAGGGATTCTACTAAAGCTACCATCTATGAACAAGGTCAGGTTAGTTGCCCTCATTATCAAAGCTTCTTTCTCTCTAGATGAAGATAATACTTGCTAGTCTGCCTCCTCCCAGGGATGCACAAGAATCAAATAGTGTCCCAAAAATGCACTTAATATATATTTGTGATTGAGTACTATACATGTCTCACAAACAAGTATATGGTAGAAGCATCCTAGTCCAGAAGTCTGAGCTACAGCCTAGTGGAAATAGCATCCAGTTCAAACTACATCAATTATTTCCAGAACTCAGTCATGTGGGCGTACTAATTAGATTGCCAGCATGTCTCAGCTCTTCTCTAGTCTAGAGAGGCCTAAAAGATATTTTGGATTCTTACCAGGTAATTTTTGGTACGTAGGTGTTCCAGCTCATTACAAGTTTATAGGCTGGTAAACAACATGAGTCAAATAAGTCTTTCTAGAGGGTACTGGTAGTTGCCAGCAAGAGTGTCTCGTAGCTGTAGACAGTCACGAACCTCAACTGATGGCTTTGCTGGAGTATCTCCTGGGTCTTACCACCAGACACAGCAGTCAGGGCACTGACTTGTGAGACAGCACGTATATGCATCAGAGACCAACAGGGAAGCTGAGTTCGGGCAAGCTGCCATGAAAGTTTTACTTAGGTCTGGTTGGAAAGCAGCACTGGAGCTCTGAACAAGGAATACACTTCTTACAATTTGTTCTTTTGTGTTCAGGAAATAAAACTTTGTTTATGCTCTATGGAGAAAATACTGCACACAAAACCATTCCTGACTCATGGAACCAAAGCATGGCTACAGAACCAATGAGAGCCTTCAAATCATCTGTTCACCCCTTCCCTGGTGAGAGAGGCATAAGTTACACTGCAGCAGTTGCATGCTTCAACTCATCTCCACCAAGCTTAACCTCCTGAGTCTTTGAACCTTTTCTCTCTCATTGTCTCCAGACGGTAAACTAATGCACCACAGCTGCTCTCACACCAGTTGGAAAAACTCCTAATTGCTTGCAGAAATGCAGCTGCCCTCCTTAGTCAGCCTGCCCTCCAAACCTATTTGTGAATCCCCCAAAAAGCAAGCCGATATCCAAGGCAAAACAGACTTTCTGCAGCTTGTTTTTCAACTGTGAAGACAGGCTTCTGATGACAGAAAGGTATCAATCTGGAACATACTCTGCCAATGAAAGGTGCAAGGTCCCAAGTCTAGGGACTTACCAGGAAAGAAGATTCAATGTTAGAAAACGATCTTTTTCTCCCAACTTACACAGGAAAAAGTGTCTCAGGAGGGGACTCATTGTAATAGCATATTTCCAAACACACCCTTTTCCAAGGAAATAAAACTCTTTCTTGTTAGTCTTCTAATATAGTGTCAAAATCAGGACATAAAGAAAATGGGAAATAGGTTTTAATAACATCACAAATCATAACCCTACCTGAAGAGTCCACGCCGAATCCATAGGTAAGAATACAAGCCCAAGCAAGACCTTTAAGGCACCTCAAAAAAGGCAAATACACTTTTTTTTCTCTCAATCGGTACCTCTCCACCTCCGATTTCCGCAATGAACAAGGACACACTCTTGTAACTCCTGTGCATGTCTGCGCCCCCATAACATGCCAGTTAAAGTAATTAGCAAGATATATCATTACGCTGAGACACGGGCTAATGTGTCTAGCCTTACCCTGTGTCTGGTCCATTACCCTAACCACAGGCTAGTGGCTGAATTTTAAGAGGTGATGAGAACCCATAGCATCCATTTATGTTAACAGAAAACAGAAATGTCAAGCACCTCTAAAGAAAGATTCCCAGTAATTTCACTCAATTTCACACTGTAAACTTAAATTAGAATAACTCCAGCAGCGGTAACGGATTCGTTTTGGCATGACTGCAGTTGTAAAACAACCAGTATTATCATTTCGAGTCCAGGTTCTTTTCCTTTAAGTCCCACATTGGTCTTGGAGGCAAAATAAAAGCTTACAGGCACATCTTGTTTGTTTCATATGGAATCCAACCGCACATACTGCAACTGACTGCTGCATCCAACTGCACATACTGCAACTTCTACCAAAAAGCCTTACCTTCACTCTTAGAGTTCCTCTAGCAGCAGAGGTAGCATACACAAGCCATCAACTCCTCCCTACTCCTCCTCAGAGTAAAGCAGCACCAAGTGTTTTGAGCTCTGTCCATGCCCATGCTGCAACCTACTGCTCTTACCAGTACAATGTCCAGCTCTTAAATCTAAACAAGTCTCAGAGCTAGGTTTAATCGATTTTCCTCTCACATTTCACAGAGAGGTAGGAGATGTAAATTGTCCATTACTCTCAGAAAATATAAGAACAACTGGCATCAGGATGGTCATGCCTCCAAAGATATTACCAGATTTTAACAGAGAACCAAAGGCTCACAAATCCCATATTTGTACAAATCTATAGTAATATTTCTCTGTGTACCTATAATGGGCATGAGCCACTGATGTTAAGGCCTGCTGCTGTTCTTCCTCCTTCTCTTCCAAATGGGACTTCCAACGGTTCCAGAACTTCTGCAGCATCTGAAACAAAAGAAAAAAAGACATGAAAAAACATAGGTATCAAGAGACAATGCAAAGAAATAAATTATTAAATGTCCTACTAAAACTGCATGCTGCAATGGTTGTCTCCTGCACAGCTTCATATGCCAAACTTGTTTTACAACCTGCTATGAATTTTTCTGGTAAAACAAAAAGTCACCATAAACAGGAGAACAGGAAACTGTCAAGTGACAGTTGACTTACATAGGAGATTTTCTGTGGCTATTAGTATTTAGGAACAAAGCCACTGATTTAATAAAAAAGTATTTTGTAGATGAAAGTGGAAGCCAATAGGACAGCTCAAGAGAAACTAACACAAGAGTAAAAAAAAGTCAAACTCACTGTAACTTGATGCTGACGATATGACAGATTTTTTCTCACTTGCTGAAGACGAGTGTTCATGACGTTCTGCCAAAGACCCTTAAACCCAAGTTTCTGTAACAAGAAGAAAGGTACACAACTTTCACATAATCCAAACCAACAAGTACTGGTACATTTAGAATTGGCTGCTCCTTACAGACAACCTGTTTGATGCTACTCCTTGCAATATCTGAGATTTATGATCTTGTCAGCAAAGCCATGCATTGATTTCTTCTCACAAATTGTCACTTCTCCAGCTAAACTAAAATTCCCAGGGTATTACTGCAAGACATCTAACTCCTTATTCAGCTATCAACACAACTACCCAAGTCCTTTCTCAATCTATCTCCTCCTTCAGTTCAAGATTCGTAACTTGCTCCTTACCAAAAGTAGAAAAGATCCACTTCCCTTTTAGGTCTCCTCTGCACAAGGTCTTTTGGTCTACGATCTCATCATACCTTGATTCAGGGATGAACATGGTAAATAGCATTCTGAGAGCATCCTGCCTTAAAGTGCTCTTACAGTCACTAATGTTTTCAGTCTATGATCCAAACAGGTTTATTGCCATTCTTTTGATGATCAGTACTGATCCACACTTGAAAGTAATTCTCTCCTGAAAAAGCCAGAGGCTTGCTTGTGCCCACCTTTCAGACAGTCCTCAAGAATTTTTTTTTTTTTTTTTTTAAAAAAAAAGACACCCAACTACCTGCATATGCAATAAGCTAGCTTTGGACTCATATGGAGAGTGTAAGCATTACAACAGAGGGAAGAAATAATTCTTGTAGCAAAACAATGTAATCAGACAGAAACATTTAAGGTAGAGGTGAGAAGGGGGGAAAAAAAAAAAATCAGGGAAGATCAAGGGGGAAAATGCAATCTCATGGTGAAATGGACAGGGAATATAGTAGCCCAATACTATCAAGATTGATTTGCTACTTCATCAGCTTCCCAATTGGAATAACTACTATTTTGGAGAGCTATCCTATTTGGATTCAACTAGCAGATTCCAGAATTGTTGGAAGTTAGAAACCTGATGCCTGATGCAAACTCATCATGGCAGAAAATGGTGCATCCCCCACGTAAGACCCACACACCACTGTTAAAGGCACGCTGCCAGTCAGAAGTATTCAAATTCCCTCCACAGCCTCTTCCACCTGACACATAACAGTGCTCTTACCAACAGATGATGCTTGTAGTGTTTTTCAGCCAGCTCACACTGTTGAGTCTCTTCCACACATAGTACAACATCTGTCACTGAGTTAAAGTATCTTCACATAGAAACATCCATCCTGATACACACACAACCTTCTCCCACAGCGGGGCACTAGATCTCCACCTAAATTTGCTTCACTATTTTAATTTCCTGCACTGTTACCTGAGCAAGTTTTCATTACAGTCAAGTTTTTAGATTTTGCTAGCTTACCACAAAACATTTCCAATTCACTGTTAAGTAAGGAATTCCTCTCCAACCTTAAACTATCTTCTTCAGGCCCTTAGCCCGCTACAGGCTAACACGCTGTAATTGCAACAGTTTTATTAATTGTTAGTATGGCCTTACATGTATCTTTCTAATGATAACATGTTTATCACCCATGCTACTGCATAACATTCCTGCTTATTAACCAGGTCTTTCCTCTGAGGGAATGCTGGTTAGCATTTAGTCCCTGCTAGGGACTAAATACAGATTGGATACAATGCTTCCAGTGTGCAAAGACCCTCCATAAGGCAATCCTTCCTGCTAGTTTTTCAAAGTCCTTTTGGTGAGCATGTACGCTTCTCCTGCACTCCCATGACAGCCGCCAACTGCAGAAACACTGCCGGACTATCCTGCTTCGGTGATGCTTTTGTGCCAGCTCTGGAAAACAAACACAAAAATTACTCATGACTTGTTCTGTCCTGGGCTCATTTGTATCGGACGAGGCCATGACATTTAAGTCACTGGTTCTGAAGTGATGGAAGCTCTAACACTGAAAAACGGTGGTAAGAATTCACAGTGACACTCAGCTAAGGGCTATATTCTGACACTCAGCTAAGGGCTATATTCTTCCTATTGATCACACAGGCAGTTTTAAAGCAGTAACACACTGTACTGACTTAAGAAAGGGAAGTCAAGACACTGTGTCACTTGTTCAACATACACAAGCTTGCTAACATTTCAGCATACTCCTATCACTACTTCCCAGATATCCAAGCTGAATTTTTTTCCACTACCTCTGATGACGAGGCAATTCACACAAACGTCTTAACTCATTCCAGTGACTTCAAGGGAAGAAACAAAAGAACTGGCGTCATCATCTTCACCATCCTGTATGAGTTGTGATTTTCTGATTATCAAGAAAATCCACACACAGATTGACTGATAATAGTCCTGAATACGTCCTTCTCACAGATATCTCCATCAGAATGTAATATGCAATGTGCAAGTTTTCATCAAGGGAACTGTAAAGCATTTTCATTTAAATCTCATGGAAAGCAAGCAATCTTCCTGACAGTTCAGTATATAACCTTAACTAGCCTGTAACAGTGTACAGTCCAAATTGCATCTAATCATCTGTTGAGCAAGCAGAAACACTGCAGCATCTCCTAGAATAGAAAAAAAAAAAAATCACTGTGCCCTAAGGAAAGGGTTGAGCTCTATTCAGTCCTAACTCACCATTCTGATGTTTCTTTGCTCTGCAAAGGTTTAAGTATCCCAGCCATGCTTCCAGGCATCTCTTCAATTCCCAGTGCTGATGGTGAGTTACTGCCCTAGTCTCCTTCTGCTTGTCATTCTGGCTGTATAAATACAGCTCTCGCCACTGCAACCAAGCCTGACAGAACAATTGAGGCAGAAAGGTAGTAAAGGGAAAAAATGGACAAGATTAAGGAAGTAGAACAAAGAGAAGAGGAAGAACAGAGAGGCAATAGCAAATTTCATGTAAGGTGTAAAGGTGAAAGCCATGAGCAATGAGGTTCCTCCCCACATGGGGGTAAGAAAACCAACAAACAAAACCAAACAAATGCAAAAGGAATGTCAGCATAGAAAAGATCAAAGACAAAGAATATCAACATCAAACTTCTTTTTCTCTTTTCTTTTTGATACTTTAACACTTTTTCCATTAAAAGGCCAGAATAATACTTTTTGGACAACAGGCTTTCTTTCAGACAGTATTTTCATATAAAAGAGAATCACACTTGAGATATGATCAGATTTCCCAAGTCATGAGTTTATCTCCTTAGTGGAATACTGGCCTCAAACAGGCAGTGCTGCCATCTTACAGCGAAGGCTGAACTAAACCTCATCACCTGTTTTTAATGAAATGGACAAAAAGCCACAGTTCTAGTGAAAGAAAGAAAACCACACTGTTTTCACTTCAACTAAGATGAATAATTTACTGCAGGAGCTGACAATCTCTCAAGAATATGAAATGCTGGATTGTATTTTCTTACCCCAAAATGGATTTAAACATGCTCACAGAAATTCAGCAGGTCATAAGAAACACTGTCTTGCAAAGAGGCAAGGTGCTGTCAAACAGCTGACTGATGCTACCTTGCCTCCTAACGGGACAGCGGATTGGACCTCTGGAGTTCGGCATTCTAGAGAGCTACATGCAACTATCCATCATGCCCTGCTCAAAACACCACAGTTGCAAGCTCACACACCTCTTTTCTTCTACCTCTTACTTACCTGTGGCTAGTTCTCTGGTGGAGAGAACTGTGATACGTCCACTATCACCAAGCATTGTATAAAACAGTAATAAACCCTTTGGCCAGCCTGCTTCCTAGCAAATATCAGACATTAATTCAGTTTGTCTTTCCTAGACCTCTCGTAAAAAAAAAAAAAATAGTTTTCATCTTCTTCATAGAATCACAGAATATCTCAAGCTGGAATGGATCCATAAGGATCACCAAGTCCAACTCCCTGCTCCTTGCAGGACTACCTAAAACTAAATCATATGACTAAGAGCATCATCCAGATGCTCCCTGAATTCTGACAGGCTTTGTGCTGTAACCACTTCCCTGGGGAGCCTGTTCAAGTGACCAACCACCCTCTCAGTGAAGAGCCTTTTCCTAATGTCCAATTTGAACTTCTCCTGACACAGCACTTCATTCCATTTCCTCGTGTCCTAATATGTTCTTCCACCGTGAAGTACTGCAATTTGCAAAGCAAGTGAGTAAAAGGCCTGTTTTGAATTAATCTGCAATCTATTAGTCACACGTGCATGCAATTTAAACTTTAGAAATGGCAGTAGCTGCAGCTCCTGGGACTTACTCGAAATTGCAGGCTCTGGGCCCAGTGCTGCAGAGCCAACACACTCATTTTATGTCCAGCGCAGTTCTGGTAGCGTCGTCTTCTCCACGCTGCCCACGATGTGCTGCCAAAACATGTCACAGACATGTTCAAACACAGGTTACATAGCTTGGTGCAAGAAATCACCTTTCTCACTGGAAAAAGGTAGGAACAACAATCTTCTAAATTCGCAGTCCGTGGGCGCACCAGAATTCAGACACATGCACATCCTCCCCACCCAAAAAAATCTAACACAAAACAAAGTCACTGCAGGAAAAGATAACAGAACACAGGTGAAAGCCACGGCCTCATGGTCAGTGCCTCTCGGCCTGTTTCCGCGCCATCCTTACCGCAAACAGCCTCTTTCCCTGAACGCCAGTGCCACAGACCGCATCTCACGTTTCGTCCTTCGAACACCAACATAGACCAGCCAGCACTGCCAGGTCCTGAGCAATTTTTGCTTCTTTGCTGTGCACCACAGAAAAAATTATAGCATCTTAAGTTCACACAAGAATCTGGCACTTTTCATCACTCCGTAACACCACTTGTCTCCCACCTCCAGACCCTCAGCCCGCAGTGACACCTCGTGGGAAGCCCTGACACAGCCACCAGAGCCGCCTGGCTGAGGGTCACACTGCCAAGGACCTCTGAAACGCTGACAGCACCATGCCACTTGTTCAGAGCAGCGTGAACAATCAGACAATGGCATCGCTTTGTCTTCAGTGCTTACAGGGTACAGAACTGTACAGCAATATTCAGCATAACAACCTTGTTGGGTAAGAATGACAGGATTTTCTTTGGGTCGTTTTTTTTAAAAAAGTTCACCAGGTTCATCAGTAGCTTTTCAAGAGTTATTCTCTATTACAAGCAGAGAAATCAACCAGAAACAAGTCAAGTTTATTTAGCAGGCTGGTCACACAGCTAAAAACAGAAGCGGTGTCACAAATTCCATTTTACCACTAAGTGCAGTGCATGGCACTTTCTCCTCGCAACAGTCTGGCTTGTCAGAACTGACATCACTGAAGCAAAGTTATTAGAAAAAATCTTTAAAAAAAAAAAGTGTGGGGTCTGATTTTGTTGCAATCTGGTAAATCAAGTATTAACCTGCCTTAAAACAAGTAACTTTTCTATCTTTTTGACTAAGCAAGACACAGCTGCTTGTGTTAAGTACTCTGGCCTCAGGAAGAAAGGAAATCTAGACAGCCTAGGAGTTTGTTTCCAAAGGTGCCAGTCTATATAATATTCTGAGGATACGTTCATATGCCAAGAGACTAGTTAACTTAATTTGCAAATCAGCATAGATTTGCAAACCACAGTATCATCTTTAAAAGAGGGTCATCCTCCCCTATCAGGGAAAGATACTCCCTGAAACCAGAGGAAGTTGTGACCAATACAGGCAACTTTATCAGTAGGACAAATCCATGACAGAAAAAAGAATCCACACAGTAAGACAAGGGGCACTTCAAAAGCTTGGGCTTCATTTCAATTGTAAGAGACGAGCTGGAAGGAATAGTGAATAAGGATAAAATATGTGCAGTTAATACCACAGGGAATTAGTATCTAATTTCTACAGCCACAGTTGATAGAGAATTCCAATAACACATTCTATCAAAAAATAACCATTTGAACACATACTGTGATAAAGTAAAAAAAAAAATACACAAACAAAAAACAAAACCAACAAAAAACCCGACCAAACCACCCCCCAAAAAAAACAAACACCACAATTCAGAGCAGATGGAGAGGCCCCTAAGCTTATTCACTGGCATCCCTAAATAACTATATAGCTACAGAGTAGTGCATCAAACAGAACCCCTCTGCCAGCTTTAGACAGACAACCATCTGCACCTAAAAGCATTACACTTCCACAGGGTGGGGGAGGTCAACGTGCAAACACATGCAAGGGACAGAGATTCTGGGTAAATATTTCCCTTGGAAACTCCTCTCTCAATATGTCCTCAAATAAAGATAGTCAGCATCACTTCTACACTTACCATGAGACTCTGCAACATAATATTTGTTCCTCTTTCCTTGTTGCTGGCATACATAGGCTCTCCAAGCCTTGAATATCAAATTATGGAGTAAATCCCTGAAAAATTACAAAAGCACCATTCGGTGAAATAGCTAACGATGCCTCAAAGTAGGAGCCTTTCAAGTTCAGCTGCACTCTAAAGATACGTTGAATAGGAAATTTTTACTTCATCCTAAGACAACAGCAACACTGAAAAAGAAACAAGAGGTGAAGAAAAATATGAAAACGAGCAATGAAGACATTGCTCTTGGCCTAGAGGTACTGTTGATGTTACTCCCTTACTGGTACGAACAACTCCTTCAGAACCTGAGGAAAATTTCTCATACTGCTACACACACGCAATATAATAGGAAGTCCTTTCACAAACCTGTAATGGCTGTCTGCTCTGAGGCTCAGCTTCCTTTCTCTGCCAACAGTCCACCACTCCTTCCACTCTCCAAAAGTTTTCTCAAGAATCTTCTGGTCATAAAAGTATCTAAACAGTTGAAATTTAGACATGGGAAACTTCATACAGGTTTCCAGGCTGACCACAAATCAGTTTTAATGAAGATTATACTACCTGTTTTTTTCAGTCTTGTCTGATTAGCCTAGCAGCGTCTAATTGCATCTAAAACCCACTACTCTACTGTGACACTTTACTCCAAGACTCAGTGAAGTATGACGAGATGCAATCAGCTTACCGACTGCAAATACTGCACCAAGTCAGGGAAAGAACGACGGATGTTAACTGACTTGCCGAATATCAGAGTGCCAGTTGACTTTATACCTATGAATAACTCACATCTTTTATCCTCAGTTCTGTGTTTTACTCAACCAACCAGCACAGCTGATAATGACACATTTATTTTCCTTGCTAATTTTATTCTTTGTTATTTTAACACAAAATATTTTATGGATAGAAATAAATACAAAAGCTCCTTCCAATTTTATAATGCTTTGATTTTTCCAGGGTTCTTAGAAACAGCATGCTGATCTTAAGTCCTCCCAAATTTAAAATTTTCCCAAAGAACACTTAAATAGGCTTAAGAACTCCTTCAGCAAGTTGCACATCATCTATGCTAAAACCAAAGCTGTTCATCTGCTCATGTACCTTCTCCTCCCAATGGATACTAAGCCATGCACAAAATGGATTCACAAGTCACATATGACCTTCAAATTCTTCAACTTCAGTAGAACAGTCTCAGCTTCTATACCCAGATTTAACTAATGCACACCTGACCAGGTAAGAAGTAATGCTACATTTCAACTAAACTGTGAACAACTGAAAATTCAAACATACAAGGGTCTGTATGAGGGAATTAGGATATTGATCACCTAACTAAAAATAATGGTTGTAATCTACTATTTCAAGCAAGTAATTTTTTTTAGTTTAAAATATTATCTCAAACATTTTTCCACGTGGTTAATATGACTTGGGCAGCAGCCTAAGAACCAGAAAGTCTCATCAACTGGAGTATGAATACTTTCAAAAAAAAAAATTTCATCTCTTTGTATCTGTGATGGAGAGAAGGAAACTAGAAGGACCCATGGAAACACGCAAGCCAGCAAACAAAAAGCAGACAAGCCCAGACTCACAACCTTTGACCACAACTACCCCACTAGCTTAATGAAATTGGTCGTGCCTGTATTAACAACAGGATTCAGCTCAGAATACATAGAGGCCCCTCAGTGAAACACACACGAACCCTCTCACAAGTTGCAATTCATAGCTACCTACCCCATGCCAAGTTGCTAAGTCATTCCAAGCACTCAAGCAGAAAAGAAGAAGAAAAAAAACAAATGAGCTATACATTAATTTTTTGGACTTGGTGCATTAACAGAACATTGCAAATAAAAGCTATGGAGAACTGAGGACTCTTTAATCTAAAAGGGAAATTAATTACTGCTTATGTTCCTTGCTGAACTTTATAAAATGTATTTCCACTCATCCTCCTCGAAAAGTGTAAAATCATCGTCATCCTGGATTTACAGACAGCCAAACGTTGTGGGAATTCAGTATACAGGATAGCAAGAACAGGAAGGTTCACAGGACAACTTCTGTTTACCAGCTAAGGCAGACCAGTCAGAATGTATTTGATACAGCACAATGAAACTGGAGAACTAAGGGCCTGACCTGATTTTGACTGTAACAAACGCAGGTCCTTCCACTAGGAACTGCTTCAGTTCCCAAGGGTGTGGTCAAACAAGAACATGCAAATTAAGGCAAAACCAGTAAAGAGTATCAAAGTGATGGTTTTCAGCAGAGGACAGAACACTAACAACAGAAACAAACTATCTGCCACAGGTATTTCAAAGTCAGACAGATACAAAGCATATCTAGATAAGAACAATAGCACAACCAGTAAAATGAACTGAATTTCGAGATCTATCTCTAGTCATAACTTTGAAAAATTGTTAAATTTAAAGCAGGTATCACAATCATACCCCATCATTTATATGTACGTACAGTTCAACTACATCAAGACAATCACAATTCCTACGAATTTAGTTAGTAAAGTTTAACCATGATTATTAAAAACAAACAAAAAGCAGGAGCAAGAACACTATTCAAAGAAACTTTCAAATTATCTCAAAAGACATCCAAATATTTTCTTGGCAGCCTGTACTCTCTTAGTCCGATAGTACAGAACTAAACTGTATTTTAAAACATGACAAAAAAACACCACCACTACCCCCCTTGAATTCTGGAACTTTATCTACCTGGCTTTGGAAGGGAGAATTTGTCCAAATGTCTTTTTTGCCCACAGATAGAAGAATTTCCTTGCTAGGTATCTGGAATACAAGGAAAGGTTAGTTGTCTTTGTACTCTTCCTCTACTAATTCCCAGCAGCAGTAAAAATAGGAACTTTTATGCAGTTTCAGTAATAAAACAAAGGGTCTGGTTTTACAGAGATCAATGCATATATGAAATATTTACACCCTGAAATTAGTACTTTTAACAGGACTAATCACCGGGCATAAGCAGAAGCCCAAGCATCATTGCAAGACTTGAATTGGGACATACTTGTTTGGGAAACCAAGGCAGCTGAAATGTCTCCCAGGCAGCCCACTTACACCCAGCCATACTAATGAGCAGGCTGCTGATTAACTGGGAAGCCTCTTTGTGATTTAGAAGTGATATCATTGTTTCCCTGAAGTCAACCAGCTGAGTCAGACTTGTTTCCAAAATACTTAAGCCATCTAATGTTATCCCTGAAATCAGCAGATTTTTCTTCTTCCTACCTCTCCCACAGAAGTTCCACTTCTCAGCAAGCTTCTCCTAGTAGCAGTTCACCTCACTAATCTGTGATGGTAATATTATCCCCCTCTTTTCCCCTTTTTTCCAAATGGATTTAAGAGTTAATTGGCTCACAGAGGGCCCCAATAAGCACCAAAACCAGTACAAGGTAACTAATTAAAGCACACAGCCATGAACAGGAAGGACCTCTATCTTTCAGCAAGTCTGAGTTGCTCCATCATTTCCACTTGTTCAACAAATATTAGGCTTTTAATGTCTAAGCAATTATCATCCCACCGTTGTCAAGATTCCCTCAACAAAAAAAAAGTAGTAAAGAAACACATGCAGAGGGTAAGACTAAACCATTACACCTGGCAGTCCCCTATCAACGCGTATTGTTAAACAGCCATTTTTAAACTTCACATCAGAAAATCACAAATGTATGAAATCTGACTGTGGCAATGCATGTCCTCAAGTTACCACAAGACATCTTCAGAATTGTCTGGCATGCCTGTGAATAAAACCTTTGCCTTAGCCTGCACTTGTACTACTAAAACCAGACTTTAGATCTGATCCCTCTGCTCCATTCAGTGAAAATTATGTTTTGTACTTATCACCTGATCTGGAATTCTTTTAACCTTCTTTCTTGCTGTGAGGTATACCCAACTTGATCCAGATTGTCGTGACCTCCGTCCTGAAATTGATACCCAGCAGATTGGGGAGCAACAGATCGCCCAGTTGCATGCATTTGACACCCAGGTAGCTGTGGCATTTCATGCGTCTTCAGAGATTTTGGACTTAAAAGGAAAGAAAAAATATTTTGTATAAAACTACATTAACTGCAAAGAAGTGGCATGATTTCAATAAATTAATCTATAACAAAGGTATACAATCACACATAGATGTTGACAGCTACAAGACGTTAGAACACATTTATTGCCTCTTTATCAGGTATTTTTTACTATCTGGAATTTTAAAGTTGCTTCTGCAAGACAAGCAGGAAGACACATTTCAGCACAATCATGTCACAGACAATTCCTCTGCCCTCTAAAGTCAAAATTAAAAAGCACTAAAACACGTTTGTGCTCCCTCTCCCACGTGTGTACATACAGCACGCTCTTACACAGAAGATGTGAATGTGGTTTTCTGCCTATACAGAAAGTATTCTGTCTACTGATAAAAAACTCTTGAGGAATAGGGAACTGAAGTGAGAAATTTCTCTTTTAACATGAAATGCATTTATATATACAGTTCTTTTAAAAAGAACTCTTCCCTAGTTTTGCTCATATTTTAATGAAATGTTTCTTCTTTAAAAAAAAAACAACTAAAAATACCTTCCTGCTTTTACACATTCATGATTAAAAAGCAAAATTAGACATATTTTTCCAACATACAGTTTACTTTCACATGCAATTCTAATCTGAAAAATAACAAGTATGTTTTTATGAACTGTATTTCGTCTCCGTAATTTTCTGAAAACAATGATAAAAAAAGAAATCTAACCAGATAAAACTTGCTAAACCAGTTGCATTGAAGCTTCTTTCCCAAAACAAATACTGCCACCACCCTGAAAATTTGCACATTAGAACCACAAACACATTCTTGAACTCCACAACAGGCAACAGAAGAGAACAGTTTGAAGTCTCACCCTAATAATCACCTGAACTGAGTTAGGAAAAACATGGCTGCAGCCAGAAAAAAAATGTTGGTTCCACAAGGTTATTGGAACAATCCACACCGCTAAGTTTCAGGAGTTCAGCTGAATAACCACTCACAGTATTAAGAACAGATCATTTTGGGGGAAAAAAACAACAAAACCAAAATCCAACGCCTCCCCCTCACAAAAAAAAATCTCACAGGAGGATATACAGTATTTTTGGCTTGTTCCAGCAAGCTGCAAGAAGTCAAAACAAAGGTAATGAAAGAAAACAAGCCCTGTATCTTGCGAGAGAGAGAAGTTCTTGCTCTCCTATAAAATATTATTTCAATGTTTTGTGGAAGAGGTGGGCCCTGTCCAGCAGACAGAAGAATTCTGTTCACGTCCAGATGTGCAGTTAAGGCAACTGTACGCACTTCGGAAGAAAAGTTTCAGGCACTCTGAAATTTATGCACAATAGCTTTCAGCACAAGTTCTTGTACATGACTCTCAGGCCCAATTCGCTTTAAAACAGTCTAATCTGCTCCAAAGGTAAACCTGGCCTGACCATGTGCAACGACAATGTCACACAAATTAGTACAAAAATTAAGCTTGGGTAGAACATGTACAAGTTTTGTACTAAAGTGTAAGGCACGTGAATACTTAATGATTTTCCAACATACATAATTTTTAACATTATTCCTAAATGTGAAACGCTGTACGTGCTACACATTTGTAGTGATGACAGCCCAGGTCCATGGTAATTTACGGCAAGCAACCACAAAAAATAAGAGTTATTTCTCCCTTGTAAAGTTAGAAAATGAAAGCATGGGAAGAATAAGAGAATTGACTAACACGACAGAATAAACCTGTGGTTGAGCCAACAACTGTATCCAAACGTCTTACGTTCCAGTCTAATACCCCAAGCTCAAGAACATCATTTTTGTATTTGAATGTCGTGATAACGTAAACCCACATAAAGTTGTGTTTCATGACAAGTTTGAGGGTGGTGCTAGTGTGTTGGGTTTTGGTTTGGTTTTAAGGTAAACGCTTTCTGGTTAATAATGCTCCATATATATGTACCTAATAAGCCCTCATATGAGAATAACTCAACCTTCTACTGTCCCATGGAATGCTTAAGACGTCAAAATTAAAAAAAAAAAAAAAATTACAGCTGATGTCTTTAACAAGGTAGCATCTTATTATTGCTTACCTGCTTCTAGATTGCTCCATTTTGTTATAGTTCCCAGTCTGCAGTAAACAAATGCACTCTGTGCACTGGAACGTTGTGCATTAGCTTTGGACAAAGCACAATCGGTTCCCGCTATTTGTGACGAGCCCATCAAACGGACCTGCGCTAAACGCAGTCTGTGTCTCAGCTCGCTCGACCTGCGCACAAACAGCATAACGCCATTCTAGATGTCTAACGTGAGAAGCATCTGCCTGCACGCTCGCAGCTTTGCCGAGCTGAACGACACCGTGCTGACGTCATCTGTTGGCAACAAAGTCATAAACTTTTGAATCCTAAGACAGCGACTGCGCCTACCTAAACAGAGCTGTGCTAGAAAGATGCCAAGAAAAGGAGATGGCCCTACGTTATGTTCCTCTATTCGGAAACAAATTAATAATCAAGGGCGATTAATCGGTACCTAATCAAACTGACTTTTTTTTTTTTTTTTTTTACCTGCTAACCCTCCCTCCCTTCGCAAGCACACAGAAACGAAGAGAACAACCAATTCCGCCCGGCTCCAGCACGCACGGAACCCTCCGCCCGCCGAAGGTCTCCGGGAGCGAGACTGGAAAAAGCACGCGGAGCACTGGCGCTGCGCTCCCTCACCGCCGCATCCCCGCTCCCGCCTCCATCCCGCCTCCAAGGAGGGGAGGGAGCGGGAACGGGGCGGGGGGGGCACAGCCCGGCGGGGCCACCGGACCGTCCCTCGCTCCCCCGCCCGCCCTCACAGCGCGCGCGGGACGAGCCCCGCCCACCTCCGCGAGGAGCGCGCGCGGCGCCGCCGCAGCGCCCCCCGGCGGAGCGGAGGGCTGCGGCCCGGCGGCAGCGCCGCACCGGCGCCGGTGAGGGCCGGCCGGAGCCGCGTTCGCCTCGACCCTCGGGCCGCCCAGGGTCGCAGCCGCCGCCAGGACAAATATTTGCCGATTCCGACACACGCCGCAGCCCCGAGCCGCGGGAACGGCGCTAAGCACGCCATGGCGCGGAGCCGCCGCGCTGCCAACTGGGCAAAACGAGCCCTCCGCCATTCCTGTGCCACTGGGCTTCTCTGCTGGGAGCAGCCAGCGGCTTACAAAGGACGCCTTTAGGAATTAAAAAAAAAGCCCAGTATTTCAGCTCACAATAGCGATGCATACGAAAGTTACACTGAAACACGACACCATCCAGCCCTCCCCATGCCAGTGCCTACGGCACCTCCCAACAGCCACTGGGCGAGAGGCCCACGGCCCACTGGTTGCTATCGAGTCTCGCTGCGTTATTTGTCTGAAAAGCAAATTTGCTAAGAGAAACTTTGTAATAGTTACGATGCTGTCTTATTTATAACACAGTACTTGTTACTGTACTTTTTTTCAGGAAAAAAAAAAAAAAAGAGAAATGTTTAGTTCTGTTTCATTCCACGGGTAACCAGTTTTTAATACTGGTCTTCAACTTCATTAGAGATCAGGGAAAGGAACATTTTATTCACCAGATCCTGCACGTACTTCCTTGCTCCTACGCAGACCTGACAAGGGGCTTTGGAAAACCAGGGTAACAGGAACACAGGTGCGGAGAACCCCGCGCCCCAGCAGCTCCACAGGCAAACCGAGCACGCAATCTCGCTCACTTAAGTAAATTCCTTAAACCAGTGTTGAAAACGATTTCTGCTCTTTATCAGAAACAGCTAACGAGATCTGTGAGGTGCCTTCGAGTAAGCGACTGCGCTCACTACACCCGTTTTCCTCCTACGGAAATGGCAAATTTCACTTTGACACAAGACTGATCAGAAGTGTTTTAAAATACATTCAACCTGACAGAGCAGCGTGCGCGGGGCACCGGGATTTTGCATTTACGTCCCTGTCGGCACCTCACCCCTCTACCTCCACGCCAAAGGGCCGGCGCAGGCAGCGGGGGCCGGCCCTGTCAGACCTCCCCCCACTCTCCCGCGGGGGAGGGGCCGCTCACGGCGGGAACACGAAGGCGCTCGGCCTCGGGCGGTCGCTGACGGGCAGGCTTCCCCGCGCCCGTAAATGACTCCGTGCAAACGTGCGTACGAGGACGGGGAGAGCCCAACGAACGCGCTAACGAAGCTGTCAGCCGCGCCGCCCGCCATCGCCGCCGGTGTCGGGCCGAAGGGGCCGCCCTCGCCCCGCCGCTTCCCGCCCTTCTTTCACCCTGCGCCTTCTCCGCAGCCGCGCACCTGCGGCTGCACGTCCCCCGCCCGCCGCGGTGCCGGCCCCGCCGCCGCCCGGTGCCCCGCGCCCGGCACATGGCGCGCCCCACGTCCCGCCGCTGCTCCCGACGGCCGCCTCCCCCGCAGGGCTGCCCGCCGAGAGTGCCTGCGGGCCCTCGAGGCGCCCCGAGCCTTTCCTCACCCACCGCAGCTCTCGCAAGGTGAGACGACAGTTTAAGCAGGCTCGCCCGCGGCGGGGACGCGCCGCCGAACAGCGGGGGAGCGGGGAAAGCGCGGCCCCGCCGCCGCCACCCGCCTTTCCCAGTCAGGCGCCGCGCGGGGGAGCCCAGGTGCGCGCGCCCGCCGCCGCGCCTGCGCGCGGGCCATTAAATGGGTGCGGGGCGGGTAGCGGAAGGCCCCGGTTACGGCGGCTGAGGAGAGACAGAGTCGGGCGAATCGGGAGCGGGCGCGCGAGCCAGCGCGGAGGGGCCGGAGCCGCGCGAGCGGAGGCGGGCGGGGGACGGCGCCGGCCCGGTGCGCGCGTGGCGCGAACGGGGAGGGGGGGGGAAGCGCGGCGCGGGGCGCCGCCGGGGGGGTGGGCAGGGGCGAAGCGGAGCCGGTGGCCGGGAGCAGGAAACGCCGCGGGCGGCGGTAAGGCCTTCAGCGGAGCGCCGTCGGGAGACCCGCTGCCGGCGCGGTGAGTGTGACCGCCGGGGCGCGGGGTTGGCGGGGGCGGGCGGGCAGCGGCCGGCGCAGGTGGAGGGGGGGATCCGCTGAGTCACCTGCCCCGCCGCCGTCCTCCCCCCCGCTCCGGTGCTCGGGGACGGAGCCTCGGCCGCGTCGTGGGCCGCGCTGCCCCCGCCGCCACGCGAGCGGCGCCCGTCCCCGCCGAGCGCCGCGGGGGGTGTCCCGGCCGCCTCGCTCCCCTCGGCCCGGACGGTCGCCACCTCTAATCCCGGTCGTGCCCGCCGGGCGATCTTTGTTGCGCTAAAGCTGCTCGGGAGCTGGGTGCCGCTCTGGGGCGTCGGGAGCGGGTGAAATATCCCGGTGAGAGCCGCTTGGCTGGAGTGCGGGAAGCTGCAAGTAGGAAGAAAAACCAAAACAAACACGCACTGTTGGGGAATGCGTGTTTTCTCTGTTGTGTCTAAGCACCAGGTAGTCTTAGGCTGGAAGGAAAACGCAGCCGCTATAAATGTCCGTCTCAAAATCTGAAGGCTTGGTTTTGTTTTAATTAGGTCCGTGGTCAAAGGCTTAGAAGTAATCATGGATAAAAGAGGAGGCATAACAGAAACTGAAAACGGTGATGCTTTCCTGGAGTTGAACAGGATTCCAAACAAATACCCACATCGTTACACAAAGGTGAGCCCTCTCCCCTTTCCTCTGAAAGTTGTGCGTGGAGCGAGCTGTTGGTCACAGCAGTAGAACGGGAGGTGGAGGCTGAAAAGCGTTTGCCTGGATTAGGGTTTGCAAAATGGCATAAAATGAGCAACTTGTTAAATGTGATGTAGCTGTGCAATCCTGTCCTTGATAGACTTTTTATTCCCACCACCTTATTTTAATATCTGAGCACCTCACAGCGTGTGCTGGAGAGATTATGGTAGAGACTGAAGTATGTTGTTCTACCAGCTTGCTTGAGCGCTTGCACTTCATAGTTCTAGTTCTACTTTTAGCAATCTTCCTTTAAGAAGCTGACCGAAATATTTCCTTATAGTAGATGCCACTGCCTTGGAACTTATAGCACACCAGATCTTATCAGGAGCCTTAATGTGTTTGCTAAGATGGCTTTTGTAATCTTGGAATTGCTCACATTTAGCTGCTGGAAGGCTAAGCAGCTATGACTCCAGCCAATGCTTAGTGTTAAAACTTTAACACAGGTGGTTTTGTTTAGCTGGGGTACCCAAGTATATGTATGAGTGGAAGAACAATAACTAAATAACCTGTAAATAAGGAGTCTTTCAGTGCTAAGTGAGTTTGATGTATTGTGGGGTTTAAGGTTCAAATCTTGTTCGGGGTTTTGATATCACTGCTGAAACATGCTTTTAGAGAAAGTCCATAATGGTGCCTGATTTTCCTGTTGCTGAAAGCTGTGGGAACAGGTGGTCATTGCTTTGTAGAAATCTATTAAGACACTTTACAACAAATGGCCTGAAGTGTGGAACGGAGTGAGACAGTGCACTGTTGCTGACTGTGTTATCTTACTTGAGGAATTCTGAACTGTTAGCTTCCTAGTAGGTTGTTTTTTAAAAGAAAAAAGTTGTCATTGTGGCTCTGTTCTGTTGAGATAGTAGGGCCAGCTTATTTTAACTAGGCAATAAACCAAGTACTTCAGAATTGGCAAAACTTACATGGGAATAATACAGCTTTCTAATTCTCTTTAAGTTCTTATCAAAGATGTACACTTAACCTTCTAAGACGCAAAAAATACTATTGTTCAGACCTTGGTATGCAGTTAACTCTAAAGTGAAGGAGAGGAGCTGTCTTTAAACTTCTGCTGTTGGAAAACTGGTGTCTAGACTCACTCAGTCTTGCCCAGTTCCTCCAGAGTAGTAACTGAATGCAGCTTCAAGTTCTGCTTGCTTTTTTGGGAGTATTCAGCTAGTGCTGGTGGTAGCTGTACCCCCAAACTGGCGCATTTGTAGCTTCAGTTTTGTTAATTCAGTGCCTGTGGCTTCTGATCAGGCTCAAGTTGCAGAACTAGTGCCAGAAGGCATCTAGTCTTGTTTGTCTGTTGGTTTCCAAGGAGCCTAAAGTCAAGAAACACCAGAAATCAATCTGTGTTAAAATATCTTGCATAATGTTTTTGGTTGTGTTTTTTTTTTTTAACAAGTGGCATCTTAAATATAGCTGGTGTAAGGTGCTCATGTAATCAACACTGTAAGCCATTTTCACATGATCCAATTTCCTGCTAATTAAGGATGGGAGGAACAGTGTTTCAGGACATATGCTGCTGATTTGGAGGGGGAACTGATTTCCTTTAACAGTTTATGTTCATTTATTACCAGTAGGAAAACAATTGGCTCATACTATGAATCTTTCTAAACTGTTTAACAGCTAAACACAATTTCCCCCCACTCGCTGAAAAGTACTGGTGTGTGAGTTAAAAAAAAAAACAATCCAAAAACACACCCTGGAACTGCCAGAGTTAATCTCATTTTGTATGAGAGTGCTATATAGTCCAAGCTCTGTTTTTTCTAGTTCTTTGGAAGCTGTTGCTCCAAGGGTGCACAGCTAACGAGCGAAAGCCAAGAAACAATTCAAATTTTCCTCACTTCAGTGGAAGAATTGCGATAGGATCTGATGGAGGGTCTGTGGACTCCCTCTCGTGGCCAACAAAACAGTCAATTTCAAGTTTGGTGATGGGCAGTGCTGTTAATACTTGTGATAGCTGCATCAGGCTATGATAGTATTATAGCCCTGATGTTCTTCCATAGATCAAGGTTTATTTTGGGAAGCTGTGGGCAGAGAGGCCAGTCTGCCTCCCTTTAATGGAGCTCGTTTTGCTGAAGACCAGCACAGGGTGGTGCTTGGATATACGTGTGTGTGCATGCGTGCGTTCAAAGGCTTTGTCCAGCTACCAGGCTGCCATCTGAAAACTTTCAAGTATCAAGCTCGCATAGCTAATGAACTGATTTCAGCCACGTGGGGATAATGATGTAAAAGCTCTAGAGGATATTGTATTCTGGGGAAAGAGGTAGAGATCTCTTTCTTCAGTTTGGCTGATGTGTGGTGTCTGCTGTTAGGATCTCTTTATCCTTCCAGCTGCCCACTGATTTCTGCACAGTTCTGGGTCAGTTCAGTGCAGTTGGGAGTGAGGTGGGTTGGAGAACAGTAAGCTAGGGAGAAGGAGTAATTAGAAAAATGCATCTTGACTGCAGCCAAGTTGATGATGATCCTAAGCATTGATGATCACACTGTTAATAATGCGTTTTAAATGTGGCAAACTGCAGTGAGGCTGTAGATTGATTACGAGTCTGCCTCAAACAACTAACTGCTCAGGGGTGTGCAGTGGTAAACTAAGGTATGTATTTGAAAGCTGGTAAAAAGTGGGAAAACTGAAGTAATCATTCAGCATTGATTTGGTGTCGGGTGGAGCAGATAATTGTATAGCATGTGTGTAGATATCTTGGAATTGGTGGTGGTCAGAAATGGGAAGCTTGTCTAGAATTTCCAGATCTACCTTAGTAATGTATTGTGGTAATGCTTTTTTTTACCTGTGGATTCTTATATAGCATTGAACATAGCAATTTTTATTCCATCTTGAATTCCAACTTAACTAACTCCAGTATCGATAATGTCTGCCTTACTTATAAGTTGAATTGTCCCTGGAACAGAATAGGTAAATGTGTATGATGTGAACAGCCTTTGAAGTGTTAATGAGGCCTGAACCTGACCGAATAAGGCTTAGTGCTTCAGATAAGTGTTTGCTCAGTAGTCACTGGTAGAAGAAATGAAAAATAAACTTACCGTTTAAAGTCAACTTTTCACTGAAGTATTTCACAGGAGATGAAACAACATATTGGGAAACCCAAAGCTCTAAATTGAACAGGGAGTCTGGAGTAGATGTTTTGGGTCATTTGAATCCTGCCTGGGTGAGAACTGAAATTAGCTACTTTCTTTTTCTAGGAGGAACTGCTGGATATTAAGGAGCGTCCCTACTCTAAGCAAAGACCTTCTTGTCTTTCTGAAAAATACGACAGGTATCTTCTTGATTATACAAAAACTACATAAGTTTCTTTCAAAATAAAAGTTTAAATTACAAAAAACTCTTAGTGAAGAAGTGCCCTTATGTTGGTGCAAGATATACATGCTCCAGACTTCAGTGTATGACAGTGCTTTCAGAAGTACTAATCTACTAGGGAAGGCTTTAATGCTCTAGCTAGGAATTCTGCGCTTTGAACAAAGATTATAATGAGATTCAGCAGAGAATAACTTCATGCAACACAAGTCTTACAGACTTGCAGGAAAAGCTACCAAAAAACCTACCAAGAATATAGCTGACTGTGTAGTACAGCCTGACTGGGTCATGTTGCAACATGCTGACTTGCTTGATGGATTACTCTCCCGTGTTGATAGTGTACCTCATTTAAAAATGAAGGTGAGAGTGTTCTTGACTTTGTGTTTGTAGGTTTGCTGAACAGCAGTATTTTACTATTCAGATTCATTTGTTGTACAAGTAGGTATGAGATTGAGGTAGGACTTTCCAAATGCCGAAGAACAGCAGCATTCGATCTAATTGAGCCATTTTTCAGTGTACCAGGCAAACTTCACCAATAACTGGTGAGATAACATATGGATGTGTTGTCCCTTTTATAATCTGATGCTGGTTATTATACTTCCTAACTGTATAGAATAGATCCAGAATGCCATGTATGAGACAATAAAGCATAGTAAGGCAAAGATTTAGAAGTTAGGCATGAGAGATGTTTCACTTGTACAGATTGCTAGTCAGTGCTAGGTTTTCAGCAGCAGTACTATGAATTATTTATTAGACTACAAGTAGTAAACAATCCTGCAATTTTATTTCCATAGTGATGGTGTCTGGGATCCAGAGAAGTGGCATGCATCTTTATATCCAAGTTCAGGAAGAACTTCACCAGTGGAAAGCTTTAAAAAGGATTTGGATTCAGATCGGACTTCTCTTATGCGTAGGATAGTAGGTAAGTGCATTCTTACAGCACAAGACTCAAAACTGAACATAAGCTGTTGGCAAAACCTTTCCTTTGGGATGATGCAAATGAGACAAAACAAAGTATCTCTGGAATTCGTTTGCATAAATGTCAAAGAAATTTTGGTTGCTTTGTCTAGTTCCTGGTGCTCTGGTAACTGATATCTAAGAGCAGGCTCAGATAGCAGTTGGTTGTTATGTCCTGCTGTTCTCGCTATGTAGTAGCAAATACGTGTGTGATAATGCAATTGCAGGGCGTGATTTCCCTGCAGCTCAAGACTGAGTATTTGAAAGGTCTTACAGTGAGAGAGCAGGTACTTCCTAGGAGGCAGCAGTGATTCCTTGATATCCAACTGTAAATTTAACTTTCCTCTGCACTTCCCGTGGCTCAGCTGGGTTAGCTTTGCAAAAATAAATCATGAGTGATTGCCCTTAAAAAGCTCTGGGGTGGCAGCAAGGTGTGGAACAGAATGCTATTACACAGATAAATAGCTCGTATTTACTAGTACATTAAACTTGGTCCTTTTTGTTATCTTTGGTTTGTAGATCCAAGAGAGCGAGTGAAAGAAGATGACTTGGATGTAGTCTTAAGTCCACAGAGGCGAAGCTTTGGAGGTGGCTGTCATGTAACTGCAGCTATTAGCTCACGTCGAGCGGGGAGCCCATTAGAAAAGGAGAACGATGGTGTCCGTGTTATTGGTGGCCGTAGGATTGGCAGTGGAAGAATTATCTCTTCTCGTAACTTTGATAAAGACCACCGGGGCAGTGAAAAAGACATACGTGATTCTAGAGATGTGAGAGACCGAGATCGGGAGAGGGACTACAAAGATAAACGCTTCAGGGTTTGTTCTTTCTTTTCCTAATTGCATGATAAATCAGAGTTTTTGGACACTTTGCGCTGAAAGAAAGAGGAGCAGCTTAACTGTATACAGCAGTTAAGGGCAAGTAGGCTATTTTTTTAGAAGTGCCTCTTTGGTTTAAAGGATGAGCACTCAGTGCTTCAGAAACTTAGTTTTCCATCCTTCTGACAGCTCAACTGGGATGCATCTAATGCTGTGTATCGTACCAACCTCTCCTGTGGTAGACTTAATAGCAAGATATTCAAGTCCAATGGTTCGTTGTTCTTGGCTAGAAGTTGTCAGCAAGCATTGTCTTTAACCTCAGCAAATGGAAGCTTTCCATGCTTCAGGCATTTTTAAGGAGAAAAAAAAGGAACCACCACTAGCCTACCTCTCAGGATACAAAACTGGGTTTATATAGGCACTTGCAGAGCAGTAGCCTTCAGTGTAATAAAGCAGAAATTCACCTGTGAAGGTTTTAAATTTTAAAAGCTTACTGAGCACGCTGAGTGTGCGTTTAAACCTTAAACACCACGAAAGTACTGTGAAACAGCTGCCATTTCCTTTGGAGGTCAGGGAGGAATTTTATGAAACAGCATTTAATGGTTAATGTTTTCAATATCCCACTTCAGAGGGAATTTGGTGACAGCAAGCGTGTCTTTGGGGAGCGAAGGAGGAATGACTCTTACACTGAAGAGGAACCTGAGTGGTTCTCTGCTGGTCCTACAAGTCAGTCTGAAACCATTGAGCTCACAGGTTTTGATGATAAGATTCTGGAGGAAGACCACAAGGGGAGAAAACGTACAAGACGACGTACAGCCTCGCTGAAAGAAGGTAGTAGCAAATTTGACAAAAACTTTGTGTGTCTGGTAGTATGGCATGTTGGTGCTTATAGAGGTGCTTGTTATAGATCCAGGCAAGGGTAAAGAATAATGCAATTTTTCAGTCTTTAATCTTAAATTTGCATAGCTTTTGGTCATTCTGAAGCACAAGACATAAGGCCCATGATTGATCTTTCACATTGCAAATACTTTTAAGCGATAAAATACTATTTTTTTCAAAAGAAAGGCAGGACTGAAAGGCCGGATAAGAACCTTGTACGGATGATGAATGATGTTAGGAATTTGTAGGCTATTAAAAGGGTCTTGTTAATTTTTTTATATCCTTCTGGTTGCTAAAGGCTTGGTTTAAGCTAAGCTAATTCTCTGATGTACTTGAAATATTTTTTCTTATAGTGATACTAGCATTAGGAACACGGATTTAGACATACAGCTGCCAGTAATACAGCTTTAAGCTGAATTTGGAGACTACCTGAATTTGTCTGCAGTCATTGGACTTCAAGTTTACTATTATTACCACTGCAAAAGCTGTAGAATAAATTTCTCTGAGGCAAGAGAGAAGATGACTTAATGCTAGAAATTCCACAGGTGGATGACAAACCTGAAGAGTTCAGGTATAATTGTGCATTCACTTAACTAAAATACAGTTTCAAGTGTACTAGGCTTGTAGTCATGTCACAGCTCTTTTGCAGCGCCTGTGCGAGCTTGGTAAGTCTTTAATATGACACATGCTCTCCTCCTGCTGCAGAAGTAGGAGCAATATTTGTTAAATGCTGACAATATTAAGAAAACTCGTGTCAAGTTACCAGCTTTGAGAGAGTCTGCTCTCTGGGCCTTCTAGGAAGAAAGCAGGAGCTGCCAAAGAATTCTTAATGGGAAAACGGCAGAAGCTGTTAACTGACTGCAGCAGTTGTATCTGCTTGGTGTGATGTGACACCTGATTTGTTCTGTGTACTTCCTGGGTTGATCAGGACGCAGTCGTTTACGCATGATTCAGTGGCAGTTCTCATTTTCTTGAAGTAGTCTTGAATACAGACTAGAAGCTCTGTGCTGGAGTTCTGGTGGGTCCTAGTTTCAGCTGTGGCAGACTGCAGCCAGCATGACGTAACTGATGGGATATCACATAGGTGGTTAGATTACTTTGGTCCTATGCCTCTGATCCTGGTCCTATGCTTCCAGGCAAATGCATTGACTGTTAGACACTGTTCCTGCAGGAACTAGTCAAGTTCAGTGACACTGCAACCACTTGTTTTTCTTTTTAAGGGATAGAATGCAATGGTGGAGTGGCAGAAGAGGATGAAGTGCAAACTGTCCTTGCCAATGAAACTCCAGCGGATCAAGAAGTTCCTAGGGAAGCTGTCTTACAAGAACCAGCTCCAGGAGAGTTTGACTTCAATGAGTTCTTTAACTTGGATAAAAGTGTTCCTGGCCTGGCTTCGGTGAGGTTTTTTAAGACTGTCTGTATTCATGAGAAGCGTTTCTACTGCTGCTGCATTCAGTGAAAGCTAAAACTTCTTGCTTAGTGAAAGTTGCTTTATGCAGTGTCTAAGTCTAATTTACAGAGATTTAGCTTTGGAGCGTTAGGATGTTGCTTCTATAACGTCCCTGGGACTGGCTCCATCTCCAAAGAAAGTGTATGAGGCAAACTGGCTTGTTATTTTTCCTTTCTTTGATCATACTGAAGACTCAAAATTGGCATCCTGGCTGGATCTTCTTTGGAAGTATTACAGATACGTTCAGAGAAGTTTCACTATACTAACTTAGCACAGCTGAAAACAACCATTTTCAGCTAAGTCTGGGAATTGCACCAAATGGATGTTTTGTCCAAGCTTCCTGGGACGCAGTCAGTAAACCTGGAGATGCCTGATGGATACTGTCTCTGAGATGTAGTTGCATTGTTATCGTATCAGTAATGTGGCTGAAAGGACGTATGTCTGAGAGGGTTTGAATCTTTATTACTTAACCCTCTCTACAATGGTTAATTCCTTATTTAGAGCTGTTACTATTGAGTTGGAAAACAAACATAGCCTACCGATTGAGTCAAAAGTATGTAAACAATGTTATTGATGTGACTAATAGATATTTTGTGTAGCCCATGTCATGTGGGATGCTGCTGATACCTAGGAGCTAGTAACAAGACTATGAAGAAAAAGACTGACAGTTGCACTGCAAGCTTCTTCCAATAGTGGATTTTTACGTCCAACTGTGATTTGATGGGCATGCTGGTGCTTCTGTTGGTAGTGTGTGGTTCTTGAATGTCTGATCTCTAGAGATATTAGTGGATTCACTGTTTTTAAGTACAAAAGTTGTAACTTTTCTGTATCTTAGCATGCTTCTGCCTCTTCACCACAAGAAGAGATTAAGTGAGTCCAGCAAGTATTGACTAAAGCATGGGCCTAACTCATAAACTGCTCATGTTTCTCTTCTGACCTCTCATCACTAGGAAGAACAGCTGTTCATGATTATTCTAGATGGCATAGCTGATTGGTAGATAGAATTGGAGTAAAAAGACTTAGTTTTGTAGAAAGGTGAATGTGTCCTAAAAAACTTCACTGACAGCAAAGAAACAGACTCAATACACACTTTAGAAACATCAGAGTTTGGGAAAAAAAATAAAGCCCGACCTAGTCTTTAATGTGGAAAAGCTGCTTGCATTAAAAAAGGCTCATCATATGGTGGCAGTGGTTTGACAGATGTAGTGGAGAATTCGTTCTCCCTATAGAAGATATAAATGATTATTTCTTCAGACTTGACAATCTGATCTTCAGTATATCTGCAAGATGGTGACTCCCTTCAAAAGCAGGGAATTCCTAAGTCACAAAGTATGAAACTTTAGTGGGAAGGTGTTGTAATCTGTCACAAAAGTGAGTTTCAAACTGTCCATGTTGTACTGTAATATTTTTTTTTGTATTGGTGATATGTCTGTGACGAATTACAGTAGATTTGGATGTTTGCTGACAAATGTCTGAATTCTTCTAATG
Source organism: Tauraco erythrolophus (assembly GCF_009769465.1). Lineage (NCBI taxonomy): Eukaryota > Metazoa > Chordata > Aves > Musophagiformes > Musophagidae > Tauraco > Tauraco erythrolophus. Next base: position 4,903,656 of record NC_141483.1, on the reverse strand, counting down.
TGTTAGTATTGATCCATTTGGGTTTGATTGAGTCTATCTCGGTTTTGCTGTTGGAAATAGTGTTGAGTGCCCCTTGTTTCAGAGAAAACAGCTTCTCTGGCAGAATGAAGCTGTCCTTCCTTTTGTCTACAAGTAAACGTGCTGCATGGTGAAACTGCATCTGTGCCTGTTGAGCAGGCTTGTAACTGGATGCTATCTTGCAAGATAGGAAGAGCTTTAGTAAAATTCATAATGTGCTGGTTTTGAAATACTGGTAATGATTAGCAAAGAAGTAAACAGACACTATAAACTGTAGTGACTTCTGACAGACTAACTCCATGAAGTACTGTTTAGTGTCCTCAGTTCTGCCTGGAGGGAGGAAGGTGCCAGCTGCCACTGCTTTGCTCATGGCACAAACTCCACGGACTTAAGAATTCAATGCTCTTCTTAGTCCCAGAATGGTTCAGGATGGTGAAGTGCAAGGAAGTAGCCCCTAGCTACTGGCCTCCTCCCCCAGCCCTTGTAGGATGCTCATAAGTCAGGGAGTAGTCTTTGTGCTTCATTCCTGGCACTGTCCGTGGGCAGTGCTGGAACTGAATTGAATCCTGATTGCAGGTAATATGACAGATCAGAGTCCTGCTTCTGTACAGTGATAGGGACCAGCCTTGAGCCATCTGGCTGTTGGAACTTCTAGTTGTTGGAATTTGTTTTAATTCTTGTGGCAAATGCTTCTCAATTATTTTTTTGCACATCCACTTTAAAATGGGGGTTAATGGTCTTTGGGTGCTCTTGGTGTTTCAGTTTTACTCTGAGCAAATATTTGGTATAAATAAAAGATATATGATGGGTTCTGCTAACTGACTACACAAATGCTGCCATATTGGAAATAAAAAAAGCAGTTCAGAGCTTTAAATTCTGCAAGCAGCATGTAGTTGTAACAGAAGAATCTTGGTTGCAACAGTAAAGCTTCTCAAATGTCTTGCTGATCTTGCTGCTTTTAAGATTTTATTTTTTTTTTCCTCCCCATAATCTAGATGATAGAGGACGTGCTGGGGGAAGGTTCAGTGTCTGCCAGCAGGTTCAGCAGGTGGTTTTCTAATCCTAGTCGTTCTGGAAGTCGGTCAAGCAGCTTGAGATCTACACCACATGAGGAACTGGAGAGGCTAGCAGGTAAGACAATAGGACAATGCAGGGTCAGATAACCTCCTTCCATATTCCTTCCTACTCATTCAATAAGAACATGGCAGATAAAAGCTTTAGAACAGTGAATTCTCCCATAGTTTAAGCACTTGACATTCTTTAGGAAGCTCTTAGAGTAAGCAGCTATAAGTTATTTTTTATAAATGTTCTTGTCATACTCCTGATGACTTTCCAGCTGATCTTGGGCAAGGGGTGTAAGCCATAACTTTTCAGTGACGTATTGAAGTTGGTTACCAGTGTATGTTCATCTTGAGACATTGGGTTGGTAAACTGATGTCGCAGTGCTCCTGGTTTTGCTGTTTCAGGTCTAGAGCAAGCCATTCTCTCCCCTGGCCAGAACTCTGGAAACTACTTTGCTCCCATTCCATTGGAAGACCACTCTGAAAACAAAGTGGACATCCTAGAAATGCTACAGAAAGCCAAAGTGGACTTAAAACCTCTTCTCTCAAGTCTTTCAGCCAACAAGGAAAAGCTTAGAGAGAGCAGTAAGTGCCTCTTCAGATATTGTCAAGTTCTTGTGATGCAGTATCTCAAGGCAAGAGGCTTGGTGTTCTGGAAACCTTAACTGCCAAGTCCAGGAGTAGGAAGTGCTATAGGTTCACTTACACTACTGAAAACCCAATATTCAACAGATCTCAGTTGTGTCAGCATCATCACTGATTCTTTTCATCCTAGTCATAGGATGACATCAGGACTCTACCAGACAGCTTTACTGGCCAGTTATCATCGTACATTAAGATGATGCAAGTCTTGGTCTGAGTTTCCAGCTTTGTCTGTGGCATTTACTTAAGTTTTTCATACTGGAAACTGGTAATGTCCACTCTGAAACTATATGGTGTTTAAAGTCTAGCTTTACCAAAAACCTAAAGCGTAATTCATTCTGGCAAGCATCTATAATGGATCACATTGATCCATTAAGGATCAATATCCAAAAAGATGAACTGTGGCTTGAGGATGTCAGTTTTTTCAAGTGTGTACTGTAAACTTGGACTTCTCCAGACTGTTGCTAGCACTTGAAGCGTGGTGATCTGTACTCGCTGTTCAGTGCATTAGTTAAATAATTAACGTAGAGCTAGGAGAGAGGGACAGATTTGTCTTATTGACGCTGACTTGGCTAGAATCATGGGATTCCAGGGATCTCACTCTTAGATTCACTTTTGCTAGCACCAGGTGCTCCAAACAGAGTTCAGGGCTGACTTTAAACTTAGTGTTCAGTGGTACCTCCAAGTTAACGATTTGCATGTTTGGGCCCATAGCATGCATGGAAGGTACAAAATGCATGTATCCTTTGAAGTCTCAAGGTCTAATTCCAAATTGGTGTCTCTTTGGCAAGCAGCATGTATTGCCATGTAAACTGGACTGAACCAAAAGTAATGTTCTGCTGTGATTTGTGTGAAGCAGCTAGGAATGAAAGCATCCATGCGCTGCAAATAAGCATCCAGACTGGGAGCAAGGAGTGTCAGCTAACATGTGGAGAACTTTTTCTTAACTTGACTTAAATAAAACTACAGATCTCTTCTGTGTTCTGCTTAGTCTGACTTTCCTACTGTCAGCTTTTTAAACTTTGATCCTCACAAACCAAGGATGAAGGAACTGAAAATTGTGGGGAAGCTTCCATTCACTCAAAAGTACCTGATGTGGGTTCTGTATTCCCATAAAATGCTGTACAGTTCTTCAAGCGTTGTGGAGTTCTCAGGTCAATTCCTCTCCACCAACATCATACTTTTCCTCATGCTCCATACTGCATGTCTGCATCATTGTTTCTTTTCTCCACATTCTTGCCCAAATTTCCAGTAAATGTTATTTCTTTGGGCCAACATCTGCTACAGCAACCCATGGCATGCTTCTGTCTCTTCTTTTCTCTTAAGGCGTCATACCTTGTGATGTGTTAGCTGGTCCATAAAGCATGTCTAGCCTTGATGTTGAGCACTGTTAGATATTTATAAGTGCATACGCAGGAAAAAAACACTCCTTACTAACACTTGTACCTTATTCTGGTTATGCCAGTGAAATCTTTCTATAGTGGCTTTAATTTCTGAGCAAAATATCTACTTCAGACTTCATGCACACCAAACTAAGTGTGTAACTGAGTCTCCAAAGTATCTAAATTTTCCAGGTATGTATTCTCTGTACTTACGATAGCTTCAGACAATTGGACATCACTTACACTGCGGCTGGAAGACTGGAGTATGAGATAAATGGAACTTTCCTAATTGAAAAAGAACAACCTCAGTTGTCAGAGAACATTCTCTATTAAAAGCAGGTGAAGTTGTAAAATGTAGTAGCGACATCTCTCAGGATAAATGGAAGCTAGTGAGAACTTATCAGCTGAAAGCTAAACAGGTTCTTGTGGAGTCTTACATGCCTTTAGTTGTTGCATGGCAGTGCCCCTAATTTAAATATTGGAATATCAGTCTAAACGCAAGTCAGATGTAGTTCGATGGCCAGTATGAATATCAGAAGATAAATTTTTCGGCTGTTGCTTGTTTTCAAACAACTTGTATTCAGCACCTCCACAGGAATTATTAGCTCACGTAAGCAGAGAACCATGGTTTACCAGTATTTCTCTTGTATTTCTCAGCACATTCAGGAGTTGTACTTTCAGTGGAAGAAGTTGAAGCTGGGCTAAAAGGCCTGAAAGTGGATCAGGAGGGGAAAACTGCTACTCCATTTATGGCTGAGCAAATGGAGGAAGCGTTGAATGTTGCTGGCTCCAGACAGATCAAGAAAGATGGAGATATGACTGCGTTTAACAAACTAGTCAGCAGTATGAAGGCAAGTGGGACTCTACCTTCGCAGCCCAAAGTCAATGTAAGTAGCAGACACCTGGCTCTCCTGAACCATAAATGGATCTGTGCTAAGACATGAGATACGAACTAGAAACCTCTTACATGACCCTTCTGATAACACATGAGGCTTGACTGGATACAGCAGCATGATATTAAATATAGGCTTACGTTTAGAATATAGTTGCTTGGAGGGGAAAGCAAGGGAGGTGCCCTGGTCACTCTTCCATAGCCAAAGTAACTGAAACTGAGGCTTTTTTCAGTTCAGGGTCCACAGGATTGATTTTATGTTAAATCTGGGTACTGAAAGCCCCAGAACTCTAATACCAAGAGAAGTCTAATATTGCCACCTTAAAGTGGACTGATGTGAATATCTAGTCCAATAGATTAATATCTGGACTTGACTATAAATACTTGCCCCCAAAAACTGTATGATGAAAAGGCTGAATCTTCTACTACAGAGGACGTTTTGATTAGTGTCCAAGGTTGTTCTACACTTGAACTCATGCTGTCTGAACCTTATTTAATAAAAAGAAACACATCACTAGAAAACATACTGTCTATATAGAACAGACCCGACATCATCAGTCCACTCTTTGTGGAAGACTTGATAATGTTAGTTTAATGGTTGCCTCAGTGTTGCTATTAAAAGGCATCTCTGTCAAAATGCTTGTAGCACAGGTACAGTTAACACTTTCCTGAAGCTCAGATGTCTTGCTTTAGTGACTTTTGTTTTAACAGAGATGCATCCATGCACAATCTAATATTTTAAACTTGGAATTTAAAATTATTTGTACTAAGATAAAACCAAATGCTTGTTAGCTGAAAGATTAATGTTGAACAGCAGATGATATTAAGCTTTAGACTGGGAGAGAGTGTAGTATGAAATTTCATCCTGCCACTAATTGCCTAAACAGAATACTTGACCCAGAAGCTATCAATAACTACTTCTGGCACCATAAAGTACTTCTGACAACTGAGTAAGTCTAAAGCATCTGTTTTTCCTGCTGAACTATATCCAAGGACTTTTAGCCTCATCCCACTTCACTGAAAGATAGTGAAGAATATAAATTTGGGCTGTGAGAAACTTGCAGACTGATTTCACACTTAGACTTTCATTTTTGGCTGACCCTTTACATTGATGTGTAATTTTGACGTGTACAAGAATGTCTTAAGTAATTTCTCTAATATATGAACACTTTTCCGCATAGTTTCAGTTGACCAGTTGGCCCAGTTTACGCATTTATATAAATTAATTTATCTTACTCAAACTTGAGCAAAGCATGTTGAACTACCTGTTCTAACAGAACAGGTGAAATTATTTCTGTCACTGAGACAAATGTGGGTTGTCTCTTAATGAGTCTGATGCTTTCTGTATCTACATCTAACTGACAATGTTTTTGCTTTCTTAGCAGAGCCTTGAGAGCCACTTAATGTCACCCCCAGAGATGCCAGGCCAGCCTCTGTCGAAGAATATTCTGCAGGTACTTGGGGAGGGGGGGCAGTACTTAAAAGCCTATCTCCAACAGGAAAACAAAAGTTATTTGAAAATAAGATGTTTATGGCAATTACTGTATCAGTAGTCAGATATGACTCTATAGAGAGGAAAGAACTATTCACTAGTTCAGTTTACTTAAAAATTTGTTGTCATACCGTTTCCCATAATTACAAGTTGAAAATCAGAAACCTGGTTAAGTGCCTAATTCTAAGGGCAATCCAGAATTGGTGTGTCTGGCTGCACAAGTCCATGTTGTCTCTTTAACTTGCTATAAATAGCATAGCCTGTAGTGTAGTAGAGTGAGCTCGTTTGCATGAATTGATCATATTCTGAACATTCTTTCATTACTTATTCTTAGGAACTTCTTGGTCCACCCATTACCAGACCTGCTTCATCAAATGTCTTAAGTGGCCTGATAGGTGGTTTGGAACCTGGAGCCTCTTTACTGACACAAAGAGCACCTTCTCCCCCTATTCCACCTGTGTTTCCAACTCGAGCTGCTTCTGCAGATTACCTGCGCCATAGAATATCTTCACCTATTGGTAAGACTGGTTGCAAAACAGTTGTTGTGGTTTTTTTCCTTTTTCGTTCTTTAGAATATTCTTGAGTTAATACTTTACAGAACAATAAAAACTTCCTGGTGCTTGATGGGCAGCTAAACAGTGTCTACCTCTGGAGTGCGTGTGCAAGATGCCTTTTTATTTACAAGTCTCTAATGTTAAACTAGTCTCCAGAAAATGTAGATGTCTTTGATGGATCAACTAGACTTCACAGAAAAATCTGTTATGGAGTAATGTGATCTGCTACTGTATAAGAAGCAAATATTCAGGGAGTTCTCGGCCATTTGCTTTGCAAAACACCACCAGTATCTTCCCTGTAGCTCTCCAGCCTAGTGACAAGGAAGTGACATAGCCATGTGTAAACTTGAGGGATGAGCTGAGAGTCTTCAAAAGGAATCCTTAATTCGTGTAGCACTGTTTAACTTAGGGACGCATATTGTATGTATTGAACGAAACTGTTAGTCCTTCTAAATACAACTGTTGAATGTTCTTTAGGTTTTGGACAAGGTTCTCAGCAATTGCTTGGTGATCCGTTTCCAGGTGTGAGGAAGCCCATGAGTCCAGTTACTGCACAGGTTAGATGAAATGCTTTTTGCTTAATATGTATTCATCTCTTCTTATATTGTCTGATCTAGAGCTGACTTGTGGAAGCACGTGCTTATCTGTTACATTCAGATGTTTATGCTGAATTAAGTTCACTCTGAGTATGAGGATGCAAAGTCTAATTTAGCACAGTCTTAAAACTTCACTGCTATTGGATCCATCTTAGAGTACCTCAAGTACAAGATTTTTTTGAAACTTCTATTGTCTGTCAATAAAACAGACAGGTGTTGGTGGGCAGGCACTTTGTGAAGATGTTAGTAGTGTTGTGGCTTAACCCCAGCCAGCCACTAAGCCCCACATAGCTGCTCACTCACTCCTCCCGCAGCAGGATGGGGGAGAGAATTGGAAGGGTGCAAGTGGGAAAACTCATGGGTTGAGATAAAGACAGTTTAACAGGTAAAGCAAAAGCTGTGCAGACAAGCAAAGCAAAACAAGGAATCCATTCCCTGCTTCTCATCAGCAGGCAGGTGTTCAGGAAAGCAGAGCTCTGTCATGTGTAACGTTTCCTTGGAAGACAAACGCCATCACTTTGAACGTCTCCCCCCTTTTTTTTTCTTCCCCATCTTTATATGCTAAGCATGATGCCATACGGTATGGAATATCCCTTTGGTCAGCTGGGGCCAGCTGTGTCCCCTCCTAACTTCTTGTGCACCCCCAGCCTGCTGTCTGGTGAGGTGGTGTGAGAAGCAGAAAAGGCCTTGACTCCGTTTAAGCACTGCTGAGCAATAACAAAAACATCCCTGTATTATCAACACTCTTCTCAGCACAAATCCAAAACATAGCCCCGTACTAGCTGCAGTGAGTAAAAGTAACTCTAGCCTAGCCACAACTGGCACAAGTAGCTATAGCAGTAAATCTTCAGTATCTTTTTAAAAAAACAACCAAATACAAGCTCTGATTTTGTGTTTTTTATATAACTTTGCTTCAGATGAGTCCCTTGGAAATACAGCAGGCTGCGTTGGAGGGACTAGCGTTACCACACGACTTGGCCATACAGGCAGCAAACTTCTATCAGCATGGCTTTGGTAAGCCACAAATGGACAAAAGCAGAGATGGCTACAGAAACAGGTGAGAATCTGACTGCAAAACTTAAGGGGTATGCTGTCAACTGATTTCTAGTGTGAGTGTTTTCTTTCAGTAGGTATTAGTACTAGTGACTCAAGCTTGTACTGGTTCTTGGCAATCTTGCCTCTCATTCTGTGCCAAGAGTAGAGCTGCTTCTTACTCACTTGTCTGTTAACAGGCAGCAGCGAGTGACTAAATCACCTGCACCAGGACACAGAGGGAATGCGTCTTCTCCAGCCCCTACAGCATCCATCACTAGCATGGTCAGTACCTGATGTATCATGATTTTAAGAAAAGCTGTAGAAGTGTCTGCAGTAACTAGATTATAGCAATTGTAATTGATGGGAGAAAGGGAGACCATGGAGGAGTTAATCGTATTTGTGTTCTATTGGTGGCCACGTGATACAAGAATGAATTACACCTCATGTTTAACTCAATGTCTTCACTTTGGAAAACAGCCTTTTCTGACCACTGTCTTATCTAAGACTAAAGCAGCACTATCAATATTACCTTGACCTGGTCTTCTGAAACCAAAGGAAGATAACTATTAAAACTCAGGCCCTCATATTTTGATACGTAAGTTTTCGGAAGACAAGTGCTGAAAGCTATCAGCCACTTCAGAGAACACTGGTCTTTGGGATGAAGTGACTGACCTTGTGTCTGTAGGTTGAAATATTGGCCAGTGTCTGTAAGCTGAAATATTACCTAGGAGCTTCGGAGTCACTTTGAAAATACATAAAATCTCGAAGCCAAGCTGTGGCCTCACTGCCTTCAGTACTATGTAGAGGTTGCTTTGGTCTAAATTTTCCAGTTAATCAATGAAGTACTTCCTTGCAGCAGCTAACAGTCTGTGTTAGTCCTAAGCTAAATCACACGAGTACTTCTGTGCATATACAAAATGAGTGGTTTCCACAGATGCTATGTAACTTTGAATGAGAGGAAAAATACAAACAAGGCAGTGGTTTTCTGCAGACCTATCAGCCCTGAGTTAATACAGATAAGATACCTCTGTAGGAACTCCTGTTGAGCTGCTGTTCTGAACCAGTAGCAGAGAGGAAAGAGCTGTAACTTAAAACACAGCTCATCTGTTTTGTTTCAAGCCTGTTAAGGTACATTGAGCTTTGAGAACATTTGCTAGTTTCAGTAAAGGTATTGGACTTCTGCAAAAGCTAAAAGGTGCTTAAACTATTGAAATGAAACAAGGTGAAGTAAAAAGAGGTGAAAGTAAAATCACGGGCACACATTGACTGATTGAAAAGAGCTTTAAGTGGAAAGGATGTGCCAGAATTGGTGTCCACCCACAGCTGAGGTAGGGTGGTCTTAGATAATCAGCACTGAGTAAGGCATTGCTTCTTACTATGTTCTCTGCAGCTCTCTCCTTCCTTTACACCTACCTCTGTAATTCGCAAGATGTATGAGAGCAAGGAAAAAAGCAAAGAGGAGCCAGTTTCTGGGAAAATGAAAGTCAGCGATGGTAAAGATGAAAATCAGAGGCCAAATGAAGGTATTGTAATGGCTTTAAAATAACACACACAAAAGAGGTTTGGAATAGAATCAAAGAGCTTCAGCACATAATGTGCTCAGGCTAACTTTAGACATTCCCGATTTGTGGAGATGAGGAGGGTGTAGAAACAAGCCTGTAATAAGAGCAGGGGTTAGAGCTATGGAGGGGATGCACTCCTGAGTGCAGTCTTCCAGCAGTGCTGGGTTTAAATCCACTTTTTCTTATCTGTCAGTTTGTGAGCAATAGTGACACTAAGTGGCCTGGACCACAAGCTTATTTGCAGCTGGTCTTGATGAACAGGCATATTAACAATAATGCTTCCATATCGCTCTACACTAGTAATTGAACACAAGCAACTTAGAGCCCTATTGAGGCATCTTAACTGAACAATCAAAGCTGAGACCAATTAAGCTCTTTTAAATGTAGCAGATCAAGGAGGCATTTTGTCACCCTAACTGCTGGTATGAGTGCCTATTAACAGGAAATGCTTGATACCAGTTGCCTGACCCAATAAGACTAACATGCGTAATTGCCGTGACATTGTAGTTTGATACTGGTAACTACAGAGGTAGCTTGCAGTTCCTGTTATGCAGTTGACTTTTTACCTTTTAGCACTCCAACTAATTACTGCTGCCTCAACTGGTAGCAGATGATTCGAAGATATTTTAGGCCATGTCTAACTGATCTGGATGGTCTGTGGAAGTAGCTTCTTGAGGTGCTTTAGTGTTCCAAATCTTGCTAAGCAGATCTCAGACATACCTAGACACGCCTAAACTGGAAAACCACTTCGGGCTAGGTTTCTGGCAGAACTCCATATTATAATCTTGTCTAGCGAGTATCCTTTGTACCTCCTGTCTCCTTTGGGACTGACTCATCTGCACTGCTAGTTCAAAAATCTCTAAGAAAGAGGAAGAATAAGAATTAAAGGTGGAGTTACTGCTGATTCTGACCTAATTTAAGCTTGCTGTCAAGGAATTTCTGTGGAACATATTCTTTCTCATTACTTTTTTGAAATAATTTGGCCAAAAGCATCCAGGAAGGACAGGTGTTTACTACTAATGTATATGACTAAAGTTCAGCTAGTCCTGGCATCTCACTATCGAAACTAGTCATTAGTTTTAATTTTCATTAGATGTAATCTCTAGCTGTGGACTATAATAGATGTATTCAATTTTAGCTACAGATAACCTACTGTCTAGTTCTGTGGAGAATGCAGATCAAGAAACTTTGCCCACCTTAGGTACCAAACTACCTGCACTGCAACGCTCTGCATGTTCCACACCTCTTACCCAAGCAAATCGTTGCACCAAAGAGCAAGACTACAGGCCTAAATCAACTGGTAGAAAGACTCCTACAATGGCCTCCCCAGTCCCAGGAGGCCCTTTTCTTCGTCCTGTTCATCAAGTACCCCTTGTTCCCCATGTACCGATTGTACGACCTGCTCACCAACTGCATCCAGGATTGGTCCAGAGAATGCTGGCACAGGGGGTTCATCCGCAACATCTTCCTCTACTGCAAGCAGGTAATCTCTGCTTTTTTTTCCTTAAGTTTAATGCATCTTCTCTGTAAGACTGACTTTGTGTTAGGAACAGCACAAACTGGTGCTCTGACTGGTAATGTTTATTACACCAAAACTTACCTTTAAAACCAGGCAATAAAATTCCAACCCATCTAAATATACAGAGGTTTGTTTTGCTGTAGTTCCTTAAGCTTATTAGGTAAGAAGTTTTCTCGCTCCTGTTCAACAGGTATGCTTCCTCCTGGAGTGGACCTGTCTCACTTGCAGGGAATATCTGCTCCCATCCTCAGTCAACCTTTTTATCCACTACCAACAGCCAGCCATCACATCTTAAATCCACGTTCTGGGACACCTTTGCAGCTAGCGATGATGCAGCAGCAACTACAACGATCAGGTAGGCTAAAACGTAATGCAGGAGTGTGAGCCTTAGAACACTGTCCTGCTCTGAGTACTACACTTGTTGGCCTGTTTCAGTATACTGGGCTGACTGGAAGCTACTTTAATAATTTAGATATTTGTAGTCACTGGTCTTGTGTGGGTATAAGAGTGGTTTTGGCCACTGCAGGCTCTTATGCTGGAAGAAAGTCCAAGTGAAGCATTGTTTCAAGGTGGATGTTGCTTTTGCAGCATGTGTGTGGGCTTTCCTTCCTTGCTGGGTGTGAGAGGGCACCCACCTATCTCAAAATGCTGTTTGATGCTGGTCTTCCAGCTAAAACCTATGTGCCAGTGTGTCCAGAACTGGCAGTGTCAGGCAGTTCATGGGAGTACTGATGAGTAAATAAATGCGTGGGGTCTGGATTTCCCAGGGCTAATAGAATGAGTAAAAGCCACGTGCAGCTCATGTGCCTTATCAGGTGGTTGCTGTAGGGCAAATCTCAGTGTTGAGTGGCCATATTACTCCACCTCTAATAGCTGTACGTTTCACAGGCACTGGAGCACAGGGATCACCCGCTGGTGCGCAAACAACCCCTCAGAACGTGCTGTCTCGGACTGGGTTATCTCATGGGCACACACAGCTGGACCATCGCCCCAGCCAGAGAAGTGGCTCTCCCATTGGCCTTGCGAAATGGTTTGGTTCAGATGTCTTGCAGCAGCCTCTCCCTTCCATGCCATCCAAAGTCATCAGTGTAGATGAACTGGAATACCGGCAGTGAACAGTGACCACTGGGTGGGACACTTGCGATTCTTTAGACTGGATGAAAATGTCCATAGTCAGGACTTCACCTCTGTTTGTTTTTTGGGGCTTTTATTTTAGCACTCTGTGCAAAGATTTCTTTTTGAGAGACTAAAGCACATGGCACCTGTCCTGGTCTCATGTCTGCATCAAGACTAAAGGATCCATTATGGCTTAAATAGTGAAGCCTGAAGAAATTTAGATGCAAGACAAAGCCAGTTTAATCCTGGAAGTGTCTGGTTTTTTGTTTTTGTAAGATATGTGAATGAAGTGCTGATATTCTCTAGTGTAGAGGTAGCAGCTATGGATTCCTCCTGCAGAAAACTAAATGTATAGACTCTTGTGTACAGACTTGTGTATAAACAATCTTTTGTATATATACACATAGAATAGCCTTTTTGAATCTATACAGCTGTACATAAGAGTAGGCGATAACAGTTGAGCTTTAGTTGTGCCTATGGTTTGGATCCTTCTCCATTGTATGTGTGGGACTTTCCTTAAGATTAAAGTTGCATATCCTAAGCGTGAGTGAACAGGATGAAGTTGCTTTGCCTTTCCTTGCTGCTCATCTCCTCTAGGTCTCCCTCGCATTCCTGTCATGTACTCTGTGCACTCAGTGTAGCTCAAGTGTCAAAGTGAAAAGCCCACATCTTGCTGTCTGTATAACAAAGGTCTGATTCCTTGTGCGTATGACTCTTGCCATCAAATGAGAGAATTGTTTAGTCTTCGAACAGCCTTGAGGATGGGACCTGGTACAGTAACAATAAGCCAGATCTTCAGTCTGCCACAAGCAGAGACTGTAGGTACCTACTGGTCATAATTCTTTCAAGAGGGCTGGTGCTGGTCCTTGTTTAGCTGCAGTATTTTCCTTGTTTTAATCTTTCACACCAGTTACTGAAGGTCACAAAATGGAGCCTTTGAATCCTCACCCTTCAATTCCTCAGTCCTAGCTGTGGTATGTTCTATGCTGCCTTCAGTTCTATTTATAGAAGGGAGTCCCAAGAACTGTCCTAAATCAAGTGTGCATCTCCTGATGCAGTTACTGTGAAATGCCTTTGGAGTCCTGTCCTGTGGCTTGAAGGGGGGAGGAGTTGGGGTGGTTTTGTGATCTTACTGTGTGTATTTGGTTTTAAAATACTATGTTCCTTTTAAGCCTGTTTCACTTTCCTGAACAGTTAAGTGTTTTCTTCCATCCTTCTACTGCATGGTTCCTCACTTCATTCTCACTTGTGTTGAGTCTAGTACTGCTGTCATGTCCTCTATCTAGCTTAGGCCATTGTGCTCTTTTTAAAAAGGTGAAAGCAGAACCAGAATTCTCACAGGTTTGCTCTTTCTTAGGTCTCACTGAATGCAAAACCAGCAGCAGAAAAAAAAAAAAATCACTTGACTGTATTATAACAATTGCCAGCATGCTGTGGTGGGTTTGTTTCAGTCCAGCAGAGACCATGTTGTACAGAAGTAGCAAGCTGAACTCTCCAATGTGGAATCTGTTGGGGGTCACCTGTACTTCTAGTGGTTGTTCCTTAAAACAATCTGTAAAACATGCAATCACCAGCTTGTCCTTGTAAGATTGTTTTCATACTTTTTTAACTTGACACTTTCCCAGTAACGTTCTGTAAATAAAGTTGATTCTACCAGCTGTCTGTATCAACTGCTCTTGAACTAAACTATGTCAGTATATTGGCTAGTATTTAGTGGTGGTCTTGTGTGTAAGCCAGAACAACAGTTAGAGCTGAATCTGCAGAGACCTTTAACTTCAGTTGATCTTCCAGGGGGGAGAGGGCAACAGTCTGCTTTGAAGGTAAATGGCCTCACTGGAGATGTGTAATGGAATAGCTGCATTGAAATGATACCCTTCTCAGCTGACAATGTAACAACAGTAGCCTTACTAATTAAAATTTGGTTTTGGACAGCCGTGGTTAAGTTTAAGTAGTGAGACTCCAGCGTACTAGAAGAACTGGTACCACTAAGGAGCTCTAAAGAAAAGGGTGAATGAGGTTCACTGCTCATAGCCTCAACTGCCTCCTCCCAGTCACAGCTGGTAACCCCAGCACATCTGCAGCAGTTCAGCTCTTACACAGGAATCTACTTCTAAGCTTCAAAAAACATTATGGGGAATGCTGGGAGTACTATTGAGGCTTGAATACTTTCTTGCCAAGCTGAAGAGCAACCACTGGTGCAAGGATTTAGTGCTTGAATGGGTGTCTGAAATCACTGTACTTCCCTTTTTGTATGTATAGTAATGAGAGCATTTTTGACACGTTTAAGCAACCACCCTTACTTCCTTTTTGTAGGAGAGCAAATGCTGGAGGCTAACACATTTGATAGCGCTCTAACATGAGCTAAAAGCTTAACTTTTTTTAATTTCCTAAAAATAAATAGAACCACTGCTTTTAGAGCAGCCTGCTTCTCTTGTGCAACTTACTCAACTTCTCTAAAAAAGGCAGGAAATTCTTCGAAGGAAACTTAAAAGCTTCCTCTCACTTAGTACAGTAGAACACACGCATCTAGTTTACTTCCACTAGTATAAACAACTGAAAAAGTGACTGCTCATGAGCAGAACCTGCTGTCTTTTCCACAACTGCAGGATTATTAGTAGCCTTGAAGTATTCAAACAAGAACATTTCAGATTAAGGCAGAGTTAAACTGTATCCTCTAGCACTCTTTCATAAAATAACAGTTCTCCAGCCTCTGCTTCTCATGTTTTCTAATTTAGAACAAAATAATTCCTGATGTGTGAACTTCTTTGCAATTTGGAAAGACACATACATGCAGCTGAATATTGTCCCAAGCATCAAAGCTTGCTTGTAAGATTCTGCCCTTCTGAAAGTCCTTAACATGAGTTTATCATGTGTAAGTTCTGTCAGAGCGGGACACTGCAGTATGTGTTGGCCAGAAATGTCACTTTTACCACACAGTAAGTTACTACCGCAAAAAAAAAACAATACCCATTTGCTCTAGATTTGATAAAAACAGCCTGTTCTTTGTTGCTTACAACTAATGACAATTTTCAGGCACAGTGGCAAATTGTGTGAGAACAACTTTATTTCTTCACAATCTGAATAACATCCTCATCTTCAAGAGTATGGTCTTTACCAACTTTTTGAGGGTTGTGCTTAACAGATGAACCCCAGACCAGTGCACTGAAAGGAGAAGAAAAATCAAATTTAAAAGGCTTAGAAATACAATACACAAAAAGCAGAACAACAGCTATTTTTGTCACAAAGCTAATACAGAAAGCAATGCTGACGAGCTATTTTTATTCTCCTGCAAGCACCTGGATGAGTGGTCTGTGTGAAACAGAGTACAAGCAGATCAAAACAAAGTATGAAGTCATCCAAAACACTTGTGTGTACAGGACAACGGCCCATAATGCTGTGTCTAGCTTTACTTCCAAATATAAAGAAAACATTTTCCCCACAGGGGAAATTTATATAGGAAAGAGCATAGGAACATCAAATACAGTAATTCATTTAAAAAAAAATAAAAATCAAATCCTGTTTTCCCTTCTGGTTTACAGGAGAAGGAAAGAATACACCAGGAGGCAGTTTACTTTCCATTTGCTAGAAATTCTCTTTCACAATAATACTTACTATTTAAAGTCTTTAATGAGATTTTTGTGGATCTTCATGCAAAAATCCTCCACTGTGGTCTTGCAGTAAGGTAGTACCACCGGAGAGGTGTAGTCTGGAAGCTGCCCTTTAGGTTTGGTGTAGCTGTAATGCAGATGGAACAGTCAGTCAACACCAAAACCTCCTCATCTCTCTCAACTCACCATGACGTTTCACAGGTTATTTGCAGTCCCCCAGGTGCTTGTGCCGAGTTCCACTATTTCTGTGGTGGCAACAGACGTTCTCTAAATTGTCTGCTGTTCTTCAGCTGAACAGGCATCTGGGCAGCCAACGGCTGCAGCAGGTTCTCCCTTGTAACTGCAAAGGTTTCTCACTAGTGAACTTTCTGCAGTTGCTTAAAAGGTGATGAAACAGGAATAGTTGACAGAAAAGAACATCTACAATATTATGGTTCCAACTTGCCATTTTTTTTTTCTGTGAGAAACTCAATGTATATTTGGAAAAAAACTGACCAAGTCTATAGCCCAGATACCTAGGCACACTAAATCCCTTTTTACAATATATTTTATATTGTCACAAGAAGGTAGATACGAGTTTAGAAGACTACAATTACTGTATTGCGAGTATTAGTAGACTCATTCATAAATTCATCCAAAGAAATGCATTAGTAGTATGAGGTAAACAAGTAATAATTTATAGTAAAAATAGTTGAAAGGCTAGTTGAAGAATTAAATTCAGTTCTGTTAAAAGAGCTGAATGCATGTCACTCATGACAGACTAAAAAAGGTACCTCTGAAATTCACAACTTGCACTAAGTTTGACTAGAATTCAATGTTTTCAGGAATTTTTTAAGATGTACTTTGAACTTGGTTTCACCAGATCTTTGTTTAATTCCCCTACAAGTTCAAAACAGAGCACTTCTGAGTGTTAGGAAACCGTCCATCACACAACAGACAAGAGGAGCACAATCTCCTTGATTTACAGACCAAACATACTTCAGTAACAAAAGACATCATCGTGTGAAAGCTAGAGTTCTAAGCCAGTAGTAAACCATTACAAAATAATTCTCATTCAACCATTCCTGAGACATTCTTCAGTCTCAGCCTCACACTTAACTCCACAGAAGGCAGCAACTGGGACTCACATTCGTACTAGCTTCAAGTAGTCCCAAATTTTCTCCAGCAGATCATCGAAGTTCCAGCGGTGATGAGCAGATATTGGTACACAGTGGGGTACTTTGTAAATAATATCTAGTTCCTCAATGGAAATCTGGTCAATTTTATTTAGGACATAAATGCACGGGATGTAAACCCTGCAAAGAGAAGGAAATACTGTTACAACAGCCCAGCAGCAATGCACTGCCACCTTCAAAAAGGCTTCATTTTTTTAAAAGGATGGGAAGGGGCTGAACAGCACTTGGTGATACCACACTGCTGTCTTAGCTTCTGTGGGAAGCAGACCTCAGAGACAATTCTTTTCTCTGGAATTTAAATTGCAAGTATGCCAAACCCAGGGTCCCAACAGTACCTGTTCCCTTCAACAACGTCGATTAGGTCATCAGCTGTGGCGTCACTGCGCAGTGTGACATCAGCGTTGTGAATTTTATACTCTGCTAAGATGCTCTTCACTGTTTCGGTATCCAGCTCACTCTGAGGACACTGAACACAGACACAGTATTAAGGAATGGACGAGTTTACAGTCAAATCAAGTATTAGAATGAATGATGCTATCACTCAGCAATCACTGCATACAGGTTACTAAAAATAATAGCTGCACTGGTAAGTTTTTGTACTTGAGTATGATTTTACCATCGTTAGCCTCAGGAGAGGGAAAAATATTTAAATCATGACAGGCTTATTTATATTAATGCCACTGATAGATGCAATCAGACATTTCAAAAGTAATGTTTCCTGTCAATCTGGGATAACCTGCATGTCTACTACAGACACATGTTAGGTACCCAGATTCCAGAGCAGAGTTCTGATTTTTGGTATCTCTGGCTGTTTCAACATTTTTAAGTGGTAAACAGGAAACAAGGAGTAGTCCAGGTCACAAGGCCTGGAACTCTGAGCAATCTTCTCCAGAAGAATGCTGCAGTCACCAAGTCAGAGGCGGTTTTTGCACTCTCTTCTGGGCCTCGGAACATGTAATTGTTGGAAGGCAACCAAGCCTCTGATTTGGGGGTGGGGAGGTGGTCAGGCTCCTGGGGCAGGTATGGATGGCCTCCAAGAAAAGTAACTGACTACAGCACAGTACAGCAATTCAGCATCTGAAGAAGTCATAGCACAGGAATGGTCCCAGGCAACCATTATCTGCAAATGCCTCTTTCTTCAAGTAATTTTTTTTTTCATTTTGGTTAAAGAAAACTTCCAACTTACTGTGGCTGTAAGGTTAATGCCTCCTTTATCCTTTTTTTTAAAGCCAATATTGGGGGGCTTACTATTCAG
This sequence comes from Tauraco erythrolophus, assembly GCF_009769465.1. Classification (NCBI taxonomy): domain Eukaryota; kingdom Metazoa; phylum Chordata; class Aves; order Musophagiformes; family Musophagidae; genus Tauraco; species Tauraco erythrolophus. The sequence goes on along the minus strand of NC_141483.1, from coordinate 4,885,749 downwards.
ACGAATTCCAAATCCCTCCAGCTCATTCTCGATGATTTTCTTGTGACCAAGGGGTTTCAGCACATCCAGAACAATCAGAATGAGATTACAGGTTCGAGCAACTAAAAATTGGAAAAAAAATCATCTCTCAGAAAAGTATGCTCACACAAAACAAGACAAAAATACGGCTCAGTGGACTGATGACAATATTAAAACCCCTGAAGGCCAGTACATTGCTAACTCTTAAATACCAGTATGAGACTGAAGTTTGTAGTGCTGGCCAAGCATCACTGATAGACAGATCCTTGCATGTTACAAGAATCACAGGGACTGGAAAAATCTTCTTTCCTGTGTAGATTTGGACCGCAGAATGATGACAATAAGCAGGTAAAGAAATTAAGACAGCAGCCCTGTTTACCATGGGATCACATCTGCCTTCACAACTGGTAATATACTCTCACTGCAGCATCAAGGCAGAGCACAAACTCAGCAAATGCACAAAGCAGAACTGAAAACAGAACAAAACTAAAATGGCTACTACAGCGTACAATTCAGTTTTTTAAAGACCTCAGGAAGGGTGACTCAACCCTTCATTCTCATAAACTGTACTAACTGAACCAGTGATAGGATGCTGCCTCTGGCTCTAATATACTCACCTGCAATGACTTGCCGTCCTCTGCCTTTACCATCCTTGGCACCTTCAATAATTCCTGGGAGATCAAGTAGCTATTTGTTTGGAGGAAGCAAAGTAACTCATGAGAAAAATATTTTTCTTCATGGAGAAAACAAATCCTACTTTTACCTTTCTCCTAAACCAGCTGACTGTACTGCAAATCTGAACAGAATACAGCAAAATTGTTTCCCCTTTGATTCTTACACGTTGTATTATCCCTGGTGCCCTACTGGTACAAGGGAACAGACTATCTCATACAGAATATGAGAACTACCGCAGGAACTCCTCCTCAGAGCAAAGTGAAAAGCAGGGTAAAATTAGTACCTCATGGAAACATTGCCAATGTATTCTCAAGCACTTCTACATGTCAGTTCTAACCTGCTAACATCAGCCTAGACCATTCAGCCGTTAACACCACTGCATCTATACATGCCATCTTACCCTCACAGACACAAAAAGACCTCACCTGTATCTTTGCTCCTTTGTATCTAATGACTCCAGGCACAGTAGTGAGTGTAGTGAATTCATATGCTGCCACTTCAGAGTACACACCAGCGAGATTACTTAGAAGAGTAGATTTCCCCACTGATGGAAAACCCACAAACCCAATTCGAGCATCACCTGTCTTTGCAACGTCAAAGCCTGAAAACAGAAGCAAAAGTACTCGGTTTAACATGACCATTTTCTAAGGTACCAGACAGCAGTCCCGCTATTACTTTTAATATTGCCTGACTGAAACCCAGGTCAGCCTCCCTTCAAGGACAATGAGAGTATGAAACAGAGAGTTCACAGTCTCTACTGCCTTGCGCCGCTTCATCTGTATAACACTCCATGGCACGTACCTGTCAATAAGGCACATGGAGAGAAGGTTGCTCCGATGTACTCAGCTGACAGTCTGGCGCGATTTAAGCAGACAAGAGCCACCCCCATTAGACCGACTTCCGTCCCACCCCGCGTTTCAGCAGGGAGGAGCGGCCACTTCTGCAGAGGCCGCCGAGGCGGCCGGAGCCTTCCCACAGCACAACGCACCTTCCCCGGGGCCGCCGCCGCCGCCTCCCTTGGGGGTGATGAGCTCCCGGCGCAGCTTGGCCAAGCGGGCCTTCAGCAGCCCCAGGTGGTGCGCCGTGGCCTTGTTCTTCTGCGTCCGGGCCATCTGCAAGACGCGGAACCGAGGGTCACCGCCGGGAGAGGCTCAGCGGGGCCGCAGCACCCCTCGGCGCCCGCGCCCGCCTCACGGCGCCCACGGCGCCGGGAGGGCCCGACCGGCTCCTCACGGACCGGCCCCGGCCGGCAGCCTCCCCCCCTCGCCCGCCCCGCCTGCCGCTTAGTGCCTGGCCCGGCCCCGGCCGGGGAGAAGGCCGCCGCGTTACCTCAGCCTCGATCTCCGCGATCTTCGCCAGCGTGCCGCTCATCCCGGCGGCAGCTCCCGGCCCCGGCCGGTGCCCCCCCGAGCGCCGCCGCTCCTCTCAGGCCCGCTCCGGCCCGGCAGCGCGCAGGCGCGCGCCGGCCTCTCGCGGCAGCGAGGCCAGCGCTCGCGAGAAGCGGCGGGTGCGCGCCTCGGCGGCGGGCGGGAAAGACGCGCGCGGGCTGCCCTGTCCGCAGGCGCCGCAGCGCCCCCGCGCGGCCGCCGCCGCCCTCGCGCCGCCTCAGAGCCGCGGTGTGAGGGGAAGGGCGCGGCGGGAAGCGAGAGCGAACGTGTGAATGAGCGAGCGAGGCTGAGGGGCCGTGGGAATCGGCCGGGGGTGCGAGGGAGCTGTGAGAAGCGCGCGGGGGGCGGTGGCGGAGGAGAAGGACGGCCGTTGCGAGGCTGAGGTGCTCATCGGCGAGAGAGGGGCTGGTGCTGTGGCGGGAGCGAGTGTGGCAGCGGGCGTGAGGCCGAGGCTCTGGGTGCTCGTCTGTGAGAGAAAAAGCGTGCGAGGGGCGGTGAGAGCGAGCGGCCATGAGAGGGAAAACGGGGCGTGTGGCGGGGCAGGGCGGCCCGCGGGGCGTGAGGCGCCCGGGCCCGCGGGCGGAGCCGCGGCTGCCGCTGCCGCTGAGGGGAGGCGGTGCGTGCCCGCCCCTGGCGGCACACTGCGCCTGGCGCGGGGGCGGCCGGCGCCTGCTCCGCCCCGCAGCCCGCCGGCCGCGCTGCTGGCCGCCAGGTGTGTCGGTGCGTGCGTGTCCCGCAGCCCTGCTGGAGCGGGAAGAGCCGCTGCGCCGCTCGGAGGAGACCCTCCTTCAGCTGAGGCTTTGCCAAACCGGGGCTGCCATAGCTCTGTCACGGCTCCTGCCAGCTGGGCTCAGGCCGTGCCGCGTTGCGACAGGGACCTCTGTACCTGTCCGTTGGGTGCAGGTTAGTTAAAAAGATAAAGGATTTTTTTTAATGGCCCTTTCATGCTTTAAAGAGCTGAGTATCTCTAGCTTTCGACAGTACCACAGGAAGCCACACAGATTTGGAATAAAAACGATTTTAACGACAAAAGGAAATACATTTGTCTAAGTTTTCAGGGGTTTAGTCTCCCAAGTTTGTTTCCCTGTCATATTTTGTCTGAATTGGAATCGTTTATAAAAACCTTTTTCTCCATATTCAGTAACCTTTCCAGGAAGGCTCTTCTGCCTCAATTTATTACGAAGTCTGTTGTATATGATGTAGCTAAATGTAAAACTTAACATGTTTTTTAAAAAAAAACATACATTTTCCTGGGCCCATACTGTAGAAGTGTTTTACTGACACCTGCAGAACCACCTGCCACGTCTTCAGACAGGATTCTGAATATCGTAGGATTCACGAAATTTAACTAACCTTATAACAATTTTTGTAATAGAATTGTTACGGATCATTAAGTCGCCTTTAATTCACAGTAAAAAAAAAAAAAAAAGAGCACTAGTGCAATGGAAACCACAATGCTGTTTGCTATCTCTTTCTGCCTCTGCATATCCCCTGCTTGTCTCATCTTAATCAAAAAAACAGCCTTTAATGTAATAAACTCTTTATAATAGGAATTGTCATTAATATAAGTTTATGCAGAGCTTGCTAAAATAGAATCTCAAATAAAATGGGATTACTATTCCTGGTAATGTTAGATCAGCTAAGCTAGGGTAAATATAAATGCACCCACCACTGTATATGTCCTATGTCGCACATAGGACATAGCAGGTTTGATCTTTGTATAAATTTTTTCCTACTTACTTCAGATGGAATTGGATATGTTTATGCTTCAGCTGAATTCAGCCATACAATCAGTCCACGTTTGTGGTTCTTTTTAGTAACAGGAAAAACACTGAGAAAAAATGCAAATTCTGAATGCTCAATCAGGGGTTAAGACCACCTCTGTCTTTGCAGTAGATGTTGGCTAACTTGAGAACTTGTTACTAGCAACAGTAATAGTTGTTCTTACAAACTGACTCCAAATCCCATATGTTGAGTCAAACTAAAAATGATTTTTCTAAGTGTAGGCTGAATGAACAAAGATGTCAATAAAATATATGGTTTGAAAATTTAGATACTGGGTGGGTTTTTTTTTTCCTGGTTTAGGTCTGCATAGTGTTATAACGCACAACTGCTCAGGATATGGTCTTAAATCCTTCTTTTCCAGAAAGTTAAGCAAAGATCCTATAAGGAATTTAGGCACCCAAAAACTCTTTCAGTGTAGAGTATTGTCCTTGATGACCTCAAGGGAGTAAGAGTTTAATTAATAAAGATAATTTGTCTGGTTTTTTTCCTAGCCAAATTAACACTTTCTAATTGGTTAGACTATCTAAAGTAGTTCATATTGGGTTATAACAGCACCCTCTGTTAAGCTTTAGAAAGGCTTGTTCAATAGAGATTGGTTCCAGTTATGAATAGGGAGTAATTATTTTTATTTACTGAGATGACTGTTGTGGATTTTTTAATATAAAGGTGTTTGATGTTATGGGGCGCTTGGAGAACAGGGTGGTTAGGACCATGGGAAAGTGACTGAGAGGTGGGTAATTTGGAATGGATAAATGATGGCCTCTGAGGACAGCCATCAAAAGTAGAAAATGGAGAGCAAATTATAGAAGTTTATTAAAAATAAAACAGTCAGGGAAGGGAAAAATCAAGGAAAATATTAGTAGAAAATTGGATATAATGTCAGAAGAGGAAAAAGCCCCAGTGCAACCTGAGAGAAAATGAAAGGAGATGCAAGAGACTGAGATCTACTCAAAAGGTTAATTGAGCTTCATAATGGGCGCTGATGGAAGATGGAGTATGTGAATTGCCATTTTTTTCTTAAAATGTATATATATGTTTTTTTAAATTGAGATAATTCAATTTAGGAAATCTAGGTGAAGTGAAAGTGGGGGTATATTTCCAAAGGTTTTAAATTGCATAGCAGTCACAGAGGCAATCTCTCAGGTGGCCAACTGCCTACTGTGTCAGACAGCACAGACTAAAGGTTCAAATACGGAGTAAAAAAACCCAAATGATCGAGTAGTCATATGAATTGCTAACTGATAAACTGAAAGTACGTAACATAAGCACTTTAATAATATTTTTAATAAGGTAAGGAATGCAATATACTGCAGGGTGTTTAGAAAATCCAGGAAGATTGCATCTGAAATAAAGGCTATCTCATCAAACAATTAGGAAACATGACACAGTACAGAATCAGTGATTGGGAAAAAACAGGAATTTGCATTTCATCAAGCTACAATGACAGGAATGTGACTGAAACGGCACACAGCTCATTAGCAAGATCTGAATGATGGAGGGCTGTAGCAAAAATGGATTTCAGAAATTCATATTCTACACACTCCAGTTCTGCTGACTCATTGATTTTGAGCAAGTGATTTCCTTTACTTATGCCTCACTTTAATTTTTGCACAGCAGGAATGTGCAGTTGCCGCAGAATGATTGAAACTTTTGTGTTTCCATAGCACTGCCCTACGAGTATGATCACTGTGGATGACTTCAGTGGAAGAGCTGAGTGGTTAATGCATTTAGTGTGTTTTCAGTCAAGCTACCAAATTTAAATAAGCTGCTTTGTTATGAGCCAAATTCTGAAATTCTTTCTGAAACAGCTTTTATTTTAGCTTGGATAAGAGTTTTACTTACGTGAGACGCAAACTAAGTACGTTGAGAAGACTCTTGCAAGTCTTTTGGATAACCATGTAAAGTTTACCATGGTAAAATACATGGTAAAAACTGTTGAGTATGAAATTAATCATGGTAAATTGTGCAGTATGTACTTTATTAAAATCACATAAAGACCCTTGTTAAAAATAAGCAGTGCATGCTCACTTATTTAGGTATTTTTTTATTTGTTTTTCTTTTCCTCCTTTTTATTCTAACAAACAGCTTCAATGGCAAAATAGTTATGGATATCAAGTCTGTTCACAGTGCACTGAGAAGGGTGTTTTAGCTTGAGAGCCCCTCTGGTAGTAGAGCACTCGTAGTTTTGGTAATTCACCTTCCACCAGAAGCTGTCGAACATGCTGACCAACAGCTGCGCTAATGCTACGTGTGTTTGTGGACTTGCTCGGGACTACGTTCCTAGCTTAGTGGTGCGGATTTCTGCGGGATTCAGAAAAGGGGGAGGGAGGCAACAAGGAGGAAATCGAATCATGATTGCAGGTGAAACAAGGCTTCTGAAATTGCCTATCTTCTCAGAAACGATCACCAGCCCAGTGAAAAATAATCTGTATCAAATGATAACCTCGCCCTGAGTATTTAGGATTTTGAAGATTATGGGTATGGGACTGTAAGCAACCTTCCAGAGTTCCCTTATGAAAAAAGGGTAGCTGCAAGTTACGACATCTAGAGAATCTGTTCATTGTAAGGTGTTTTTTTTGATTTGTTTGTTGTCGTTTTTTTTTCTTTCGCATTTTTTACAGTTTTGCAAATTTATCTTTTTTTTTCCCTATGAATTGTACTTTGATTTGAGAACTGGCTGCTAATTAACCCTGTTGTTGTGCTTCAGGAAAGAACTGCTCATGATGAAGAGGAGACAAACCTTTTTAAGGCGTTTACAATGCGCTAAGGGCCAGCCTCATACCTGTTTGGAGGAAAGAGATTTTGAGAACCTGCCATGAAAAGGTAAGATTTTTGAGATCCATTTTTGAGTACTGAGTCTTCAACCAAACCAGAATACTGAGGTGAATGACTCTGGAAGGTGATGCAATTCACATCTTGATTGACTCTTGAGGCAATAGACAGAAAATTGTGTATCTTTTGAATGCTGCTAAGAAAAACAGATGTATCCATTCTTAGTTGTCTTCCTGGATTAACTTTTTAATGCCAGTTTACTTGGTATTTATGGAGAAGTTGTTCTTCTCAGGACAGCACAGTAGTTTAGCTATTAATCTGTAAATACCAAGCACTTGCTACTTGCATTGCATGTTTAGGATCGTATTGTAATGTATGTTTTACATGAGAAAGTTGTTTGTCAGGTTTGCTTAGCTAGGCATGGATGCCTAATTCATGAGGAGTCGATTAGATGGAATCCTAGGCTGTATTCCCGTTTTGACCAGATCCTTAATGTGGCAATCCTGTTTTGAATGGCTCAGTTCCTTTGGTTCCAAGCAGTTAAATAAGAATAAGAATAAGTTAAACTGGGTAGAGTGAAGAAATGAGGGGAACAAAAGGGAGATTAAGGTTGGCTTCTAAGACTGTGTTAAATTAGTTTAACAACAAAAAATTCTGTAGTTTAGCATCAGCCGCCAGACTTTGTCGTGGACTGCCGTGCAACAGGCGGACTACCCAGTGCAGTGAGGTCAGTGATGGAAAAGAAAAGCAAACAGTGCAGTTTCCCCTTTTAAAGGTAACTCTCTGAATACTTTTCATAGCACCATATACCTCCCTATTAGCAGTTGCCGCCAGTTTTGTGAGAGCGCTAGGTATTTTTAAACAAGAGAGTTGTTTGCTTTCAGAGGAGAAAGCTGACAAATCACTAACCCACGTGTGGATTACAGAGGAAACTGCTATCACCACGTCTGAGAATCCTTGCTGCTAGGGTTAGCGCTCTCATGGGATGGTTCCCAATAAAAAAATTGAGCAAGCTCTAAAAACTGACTTTAAGTAATAATCAACCTAACAAGTAATGAATGCTGAATTAATTGCTTGTTAGATCAGTCGCAGTTAATTAAAATTCCAGTGAAAGCTCAGAAAAACTGACAGCCACTCACTGGAATTGCAAGTGTGCCATGAAATGCGCAATGTTAGATATTTCTGTGGAACACACATAAAAAGGAAATGGTTCATATGACTGAATTATCTGGCACAAGTGCTATGCAGAAATGTCTCTGCTAATATTATAATCTATGTGAAATAGTAACTGACTAACCTTCTTAAAGTGTATAATAATGGACACTACTCTGAAAAATTTCAGTAGCCTCAAGACCTACACAGATTCATGAGTTGAGAATGTTCAATAAATAGGTATGACTCAGGTCTAGTTAACAAATACCCAAATATATTTGAATAGATTTGACTGCAACAGTCTTTTTTGTTACCTCCTATATTTGCAGACCAATTTAAGGTCTGCACTTCTGAGTAAGGCCAGTAGTAATTGAGCTGCAGTGAAGTGAGCAATGTACAGTGTACAGTCCCAAATGGCTCACATATGTTCAGAGCAAAAGAGGATTTTTAATACTATTGAAATACCAATCAAAGTGCTTCAGCAGGGACCAGACAGCTGCAAAACATTTAGGGACAGCTCAGGAATTCCCATGAGCAGAAGTGAGACAGGAAATGGTGAGAAGCTGAATAAAGTAGCTGAGGAAAATGCCCTTATTTAAAAGAGAGGTGAATTCAAAAGAAGTTCAGCAGATCCCAGTGCAGGAGATGTCAGAGAAAATAGATTAGGAATCATCTGAAAAGGAGAAGAAATCCTGTATGCTGAAAGAGTGATTTTTTTTAAATTCAAACTTAAAACTCTCTTTCACATCATCTTCTTCAAGACAGTAACTAGCTAGTTGTGATGATAAAAGAGTTCAAAGGTAATCACACCTGTACACTTACATAGTTAAGTACAGGGAAATGGCATTTAGTCATCACATTAAATTTAGGGAACTTCATAGAATGGTTAGGGTTGGAAGGGACCTTAAAGATCATCTTCCAGGTCTGTTTATACCGATGAGCCAAATTTTGTCCCAGTATGGCATGAACTGCTTATGTGCAAATAGAAGAAATTTGGCTACACTGTAACAAGCACTAGTTGAATGACTACTTTGATAGTCTCATATTCTGAGACAGGGTAAGTTTTGGACCAGAAAAAGTTCTAAGAAGTGGTCCTTTCAGTGTGTTGGTGAAGCTATAGGGTGGGGGAGGCCAGTATAGTAAGAGTGGAAGTACAAAAAGGAGCAATCCTGCCTTTACCATGTCAGAGCGCTGAGGGGCTAAGGCGAACGGCTGTATTGGTCTCCTTGTGATTTCCTTGGGAGCGCAATGTGCTGGCGGTCATGTTTAATGAGCATCCAGCAAGGTACTCGGAGTATGAGCTCCCTGCACGCCGACCTGCTGTCCTCATGGCGAGTGTGAATGGGTCGCTCGCCAATGAACAGCTGTGCTTTGGGGTGAACGCTGAGCTTTTACCTAAAGAAGCAGGCAGGGCATGTTGGATGGTGCCTTTTAAAAAGGAGGGCTGGAAGCCGAAACCAGAACATTCCATGGCAACTGGAGAAAGTTCTGAGGAAAGTGCAGTGAGAGCGGCAGGACCCCCCTCCCCCTGCCTAGAGGAGAGACAAAGAACAGGCAAGGAGGGAACTGAAATAGGAAGCAGGAACCATGTCAGGAGGCTGGGGACTAAAAGAAAGCAAATTAATAAACCACTGGGGGGAAAGGCGCACAACTGACCAAAGCCACTAGGAAAGATAAGCAAATTCCAGATTGTTTAACTGCTCCATGTGTATGCATGCAGCCTGGCTAGTAGGTTTAAATATAATCGTTTTGCAAGTACAACTCTTGTGTCTGTGGCACACAGACTGACTTACAGAATGTGAGCACTGTATTACCTACATAGTACTCAAACAACCTCAAATTTCTAAAAATAAATGCTGATACCGGGGTGTGTGACATAATGCAGTAATAAAAAACTACTGGTAGTATTCTGCCTGCAGTGTAGACAAACAGTTCCTATCAAAAGCAGGAGAAATCCGGCAGTTGGGCTGAAGGCACTGTGTGGCCTGAAGTGTTAATGTAATATTGCATTTTGGAAGTTGGAAGCTTGGTGCGCTCATTTGCACATCAGTGCTCGGAATGCTCTTTCAGTTCCACCACTATTTAATTCGAGTGCTGGGTTCGAGCTCTTGGAAGGCTCTGTAGTTTGTGATGCCCTCACATGCGCCGAGTTCACTATTTTCCACAGAATAGTTAAAGTGACGATATTGGACCGTGAATAGGTCATCCAAGGATTCTTAATTAGGCTCGATGTTACAAATGCAAAAAAGTGCCCTTGAACTCTTTAAAAACTTGTCTTCAGGAAAACAAAGAGCTCAGTTTTGGGAGAGTGTGTGTGTATTGGGCGGGGGGGAGGGCGGAATATTTTTTCAGAAGTAGAGAAAAACTCTTTTCTGAGACAGAAAGCAAATTTCAGCTGAAAATGAGCGAGTAGTGATGATGATGTTGAAATAGCAGCTCTTGAGAGAGAGACCTTGAGCCGGCAGGGAAGCTTCAGCACTAGGACAGTCCACGCAGCCCCCGCCAGCGTCCAGCCGGGCGTTCGGGAGCGTTTAACGCGGGGCCTGGGAAAGGCGAACTTCGGGGGAGCGGGAGCGCGGCGGGGCTGCCCCGCGGGGTGCGCCGGGGGCCGCGGGGAGCCCCGGGCAGCACGAGGCTCGGCGGGGCGGCAGAGTTTCCCCAACATGGAGGCAGGCGCTCGGGGGTGTGCAACTGCCTGTGCCTCCCGCAGCCCCCGACCCGCGGGTACCCTTTCTCCCAACTGCTCCCGAGAGGAAGGCATTTTTGCACTGGAAGAATTCCCGCCGTACCCCTTCCCTCCCCCACAATGCCGGCGCCTCGCTCTTTCAGTCAGGCTGGGAGTTGATCCTAGTACGGGGGGGGAGGTGGGGGTGAGAAATGCAATGAAAGACCCGGGAGGGGGGGGGGGGGCCGCTCTGCTCGGCAGCCCCTGGCCCCTCTGGGATCGGCTCTCCTCAGGCGAGGCGAGGAGGTGGGGGCCGCTCCGCGCCTCTGCAGCTCCGGGAAGGTTTGCATTGGACGATTTGCGCCTGGGGAGGGGGGGAGGCTGCCTGCAGCCCCCCCACCCCCCCGCCGGCCCCTCCTCCTCTCTCTGGCGGGAGGGGGGCCTGGGGGGCGAGCTGCAGCCCGGATATTTGGGGGAGGGGGCGAGAGCAGCCCCGCCACCCCCGTGTGCCGCGGGCGGGGGCCTCGCTGCCGGCTCGGCATTGGAGGATCGGTGCTGGGGAAGGGGGAGACTGCAGCCCCCAGCCCCCGCGGGCGGGCGGGGTGGGGGCCGGCCTGCTGGCTCTGGCTGCTCTTGCATTGGCGGATGCGGGGAGGGAGGGGGGCAGGAAGCGGGGGGGCAGGGGGGAGCCCGAGTGGCTGGAGGGGGGGTCTCTATGAATAGGGTGGGGGTCTTCTCGGCCAAAGAAGAGAGGAAAGTTTGCGGCGTCGGTGGTGCGGGTGCAGCGAAGCGGGCGGGGCCCGGACCGGAGCCGGCGGCGGCGGCGCTTGGTCGGGGAGCAGCAGCCGGGGGGCCCCCGCTGGATTTTTGTAGGGGGGGTGGTATCGCCCCCTCCTTCTCCTCCCCCCAGGGGTGAAAGTGCAAGAGGAAGTGCAGCCGCTGCCATCTTTCCTCCGCTCCAAACACACAGGGACGGACGGAGCCGGCAGCCCGGAGCCGCAGCCGCCGGAGCCCCCTCCCTCCCGGCTCGCTGCAGCCGCGCCGCGCACGCCCCTTCCCGCGGCGGCCTCCGCGGCCGCAGCGCCTCGTGGCGGCCGGGCCCGGGCGGAGCTCGCGCGCCGGCGGCCGCGGCGGCCCCGCGCGGCGCGCGCCCCTCCGCCGCCCGAGCCTTTTGTCTCGCCCCCCCTGCAATCCCCTTCGCGCCGTGCAGGGAGCGCAGCGCGCGCCGCCGCCGTCGGCCCGGACAGGGGCGGGGAGGAGGAGGCGGCGCGCGCCGCCGGGCGGCCGGAGAGCGCGCGCCCCCTGCGGGCGCCAGCGGGGCGGCGCAGCCCCATGGAGCGTGTGAGCGAGGCCGCCGCCTGCGGCCCCTCGTCGGGCTGCTACACGTACCAGGTGAGCCGGCACAGCGCCGACATGCTGCACAGCCTCAACCAGCAGCGCAAGAACGGCGGCCGCTTCTGCGACGTGCTGCTGCGCGTGGGCGACGAGAGCTTCCCGGCGCACCGGGCGGTGCTGGCCGCTTGCAGCGAGTACTTCGAGTCGGTGTTCAGCGCGCAGCTGGGCGACGGGGCAGGTGGCGGCGGCAGCGCGGAGGGGGGCGCAGCGGAGGGGGCAGCGGCCGGCGGGGCTGCAGCGGCGGCCGGCGGAGCCCCCGGGGGCGGGCGGGAGCTGGAGATGCACACCATCAGCTCCAAGGTGTTCGGAGACATCCTGGACTTTGCCTACACGTCGCGCATCGTGGTGCGGCTGGAGAGCTTCCCGGAGCTCATGACGGCCGCCAAGTTCCTGCTGATGCGCTCTGTGATTGACATCTGCCAGGAGGTCATCAAGCAGTCCAATGTGCAGATCCTCGTGCCCCCCGCGCGCCCTGACATTATGCTCTTCCGTCCAGGGGCCGCGGACCTCGGCTTCCCTCTTGACATGACCAACGGTGCCACTTTGGCACCCAATGGCAACGGCATCGCTGGTATGCCTGAAGACGAGGCCACGCGGGCCGCGCTCACCGCTGCGCAGTCCTCCCTGCCTGTTCTGCAGGGTGTGGACCGCCTGCCCATGGTGGCGGGACCCCTGTCCCCACCACTGCTGGCCTCGCCCTTCCAGAATGTTGCTGCTAGTGGCCCCACTTTAAGCACCAAGAGGGGCAGAGGGCGTCCCCGTAAAGCCAATCTCTTGGACTCCATGATGTTTGGTGCCCCAGGGGGGCTGCGAGAGGCTGGTATCCTGCCCTGTGGCCTCTGTGGGAAAGTATTTACGGATGCTAATCGTCTTCGTCAGCACGAGGCTCAACATGGGGTGACAAGCTTGCAGCTGGGCTACATAGACATCCCACCCCCAAGACTGGGTGAAAATGGTGTCCCTGGTCAGGACGACCCCGATGCACCCCGAAAAAGAAGCAGGACGAGGAAACAGGTTGCCTGTGAGATCTGTGGCAAGATTTTTCGGGACGTGTACCACCTGAATCGGCACAAGCTGTCACACTCTGGTGAAAAGCCTTACTCTTGTCCAGTGTGTGGCTTACGGTTCAAGCGGAAAGACAGGATGTCCTATCACGTTCGATCTCACGATGGCTCTGTGGGAAAGCCCTACATCTGCCAGAGCTGTGGAAAAGGCTTTTCCAGGTAAGAGAGTAGTTATAAGGACCGTAGATGCAAACGGAGACCTAGGAAGTTGTCTTTCCTATCCCTTGGGAAGCAAGAGCAGTTTGTACTTGGGATAGTTTGACTGTTCCATTTTAAGATGTTTCGAGAAATGAGACTGCCACCGTTTCCGCTGGGACGTTGTTCTACAGTCTCTTGAAAGGGTTTGAAAGTAATTAAGACGTAGAACCGGGAGTCAGCTGGCTTCTGGGTAACATTCCCAGCTTTGTCCCAGGCTTGGTGTATGCGTGTCCTTGGGCAAATCAGTTAGTCTCTCCCGCAAATGACTCTTCTGTGAAATGACTGTTGAAATAATTCCCTACCTCACATAAGTGTCTTGAGGCTACTGATTTGTAGGTAGTTTGAAGGTGCTGTTGAAGTGCAAAATATTAGTACATCTCAAGATTATTTTCTCGTATCCGTTTTAAATTTTCTTTTTCTTAACTTCCCTTCATTTCTCTTAGTTCGTAATGTTTTTTATCACCCAAATGTGAAGGAAGAGGTGAGATTTCAAAGGCTGCAGCATCAAGTATCTTTTAATACATGATCTTTGTGTCCTTTGGGTTTACATCCTTCTGAAGGGGATCCTGTTTCTGCCCTGCAACATACGTAAGATCTGTGCATTTAATGTTGCTGCTTTTTTGTTGTCGCTGTTTGTGGGAGTTAATTTAATAAGTAGTTTGATGCACATAGTCGTGTTAGCGGTATCTTATAGTCTGAGTTAATGAATTTGAAACTTTTTTGGAAGTTCGATGCTTGCTTTGAGACTGGAAGTAGTGGGGGGAGGGGGATGCGTGCACTCTGTGTTGCTTTTGTAGCAGCAGTCGGTTTTCTACAGCAGTGGATTTGCTCTAACAGGAGGGAAGGAGTCGAGATACGAAAGCAAATCAAAAAGCTACTAGGGCTAGTAGTGTCCCAGCTATATAAATGTAGGAACTGTGCCCTGATAGCTCTCTTTTTGATAGAGGGGCTTTTCGTTACTAAAATAAATTAAGAAAATGTAGACTCTTTCTTTTTTTTTCTTTTTTTTTTTTAAATCAGCGTAATTAGGGGTGCATCTTCATGAGGACTGCAAACTCAGTGATGGAAAGTCATAAAGCAAAGATTTCGTTTGTAGCTAGAAGTGAAAGTGGTTTTCTTACTATAGTGCTCCCTGGGATCATCTGCCAATTTTTGTTATTTTTATTCGCACTTAAAAGATTTCTGCTGTTGCTGTATGAAAGGTTTTTGTCAACAAGGGAAAGTGAAAGATACATGTTGAGTTCTTATTTTTGCCAGTAGGTTAATGTGAACAGGCAGGAATGCTGTTATAAAAGTGAACAACAGAAATGCCTACACCTCTTTGTAAAATCAAAGTATGAATGAAAAGCAGAGACTCTTTAAGTTTCAGTATCCAGTCGCAGGAGCAGCCAAAGGCAGTTGGAAGCGCGATGTCTGATTTTAGTGTCCTTCCCTCCATTCAGAAGTGCAGCGCATGAGGTTGCTGGGCTTGAAGTACCTAGAAGGACCCCCAACCAGTCTTTCCGGTTACGCCGCTCCAAACCACTTGCTGTTAAACTCGGGTTTAACAGCCTGACTGCAAAGTTCAGTCTATTTTCTGCCTGCAGTGCGTGAATTCCATCCCGCGCCCTCTCATTGGAGCAGCTGGAAAGCTGGGGGAGGAGAGGGTGGAGAACTTGTTTCCAAGCAGTTTTTGCCTCATACAATGAAAAGCTTTCTTCCTACTAGGAGAAACTCCCACCAGGAAAAGCTGCAGCTATTCAGTCTTCTCTTCTTCAAAGTAGGCTTTACTGATTGTGAAGAATGGTCGAACTTTTTCCAGTAATAATTTGCTCTTCCATTGCACCTTCTAGTTGGGACCTTCAGAGCACTTTATTTGTATGAATGCAGTCTCCCCACCGAGTTGTGAGTTAGGACAGTATTTTTTCATCTTGCTGGTGGAAAACGTGTTACAGCAACAGAGTTTAGAGTTGGTCTTTTTGCACAGAGGTGCTTAAAGTTGGCTTCTTACGTCCATGTTTGGGACATAAACCAAAAGGGTCTGATTTTCAAATATTTAGCAACTGTAAATCAAAATGCCCTGATTGTCAAGATCTAAATAGAATTTTGGAAGGGGACATGCAGGCTTGAAAACTGTAGTGTGTGTTTCCTGTTTTCTTGGATCATTCAGTTGTAGTTTATTCCTGAGAAAATACTGCCTTTTTAAGCAAGTTGGAGAGGGTACTTATCAAGGTAGAACCCCAGCTGTTGGTGATCTGGTTCTTGGAAAGTTAAATATCACTATATTTATAATAGATCCACCACTGGGATCTTTTTTTTTCTTTTGGTTAAAATTATAAGTTTATTTTTAGTATTTGTTTTAAGTGTGCTTATGTGTATTTTCTTTTAAGGCCAGACCACTTGAATGGACACATCAAACAGGTGCATACCTCAGAGAGACCTCACAAGTGTCAGGTAGGAGCTGGAGGGGTTTAGACTGATGTATGGGTAATCTTTGGCATTGTGTTTATGTGTGCAGACAATTATGAAGTATCAGTAAAAATACCATGTATGTGTGAGTTGGGATAAATGTTTGTAAATAACAGCATTCAACAGTTACAGCTGCTTTACATCCCTCCTATCCCACAGCCCCTTGTGTCATCTACTGCTTTGGTCCTCCTGCCTCCTTCCCCTTCTACCAGATGTTCTTCCCTACTTCTCTGTCCCAGTCTCACCCTGGATCTCTTACTCAGCCACATTGTCCCTGGGCTTAGAGCCAATGTCACTGATGATTCACTCCACCCCTTGCCCCCATCCTTTTTTTTTTTAATTTATTGCAGTTGTTGCCAACAGAAGGCTCCAATGCTGACTTCACTGGGTTTTTTTAGTTTAATTTCAAATAAAATTGGTAAATTATTAGAACTTGCCAAGATACTCTTTTTTTTTTTTTTATCACATAGACTTCAGAACATGCACTGAGCAAAATTGGAAGCTTTATTTTTATCCCAGGAAGAACACAGATAACAGCATCACGGTATCTTTTGCAATACAATGTCATAATGTTGTATGTTGTTTTTTTGCAGTTAATAAATTATTCATTAGGATTTGAAAAATCAAATCAAGAAAGATATTTTGTAATTCATATGTAGAGAGATTTAAAAGATGCCTGGAAGTATTAATTAAAACCGAAGTTGGGAATCGGCTTCCATTATCACCCACTGCCTTCACATAGTTGTTGGGCAAACTTCTAAAATGTTTGTTGGGCTAACAGCCTCCATGCTTGGTTTCTGAAGAAAAAAAATATTTAATTATTCATTTAAAGAAAGTTGGAGCAAGATAATTCTTATTTTATTTGAGGACAGTGAAGGTTAGAGGATTTTTTTTTTCCTTTGAAAATTTTTAACTACTTTTTCTGAACCTGATCAATCCTACGACTGTTGCCTCCTGATCTGCGTTTTTTTCCCATCTTTTGACACACCTCTCCTATGTTTCCTCCAAATTGTGAGAGTTTTGAAACATTTTGCAACTTTAATAATCCAGTGAAGAGTTTTTCAGACATAGAGAGCAGTCTAAAGGTTTTTGTTGAAGCCCATACGATCTGTGGAAACCCAGCATCTTTGAAAATCAGGCCGTAGAGCCTTGACATTGATTTAACTGCATATCCTATATAAAGCCTTAGATTGGTTTAAGCTTCTTAAGATGATTTAAGGGTTATAGATGTATATAAATTGGAGAATTCCACTCATAAACAAACTTCACAATTTGGACATAGCAAAGGGTCTGGCTGGATGAACTGAAGATGACTACCATTTTTTTCCATAAGTCTGTATTTGTGTGTAAGTATGAAAACGAATGTTTAGGTCCCAACATAAACAGAAACTCATCAGTCTTTTGCCACTTACTGAACTAACACAGTTTATGAATAACGTCGATAGACGTGAATTGTTCTTTGCCAGCTGATACCTGATAATTTTTTTATAGTTTTCTGTTTGACCTAAGAATCTTAAATATAAACTCTGTAAGTGTGAATCAGAGGATACACTAAGAGCTAGAAAGTAAAGAAATATAGAAGCTAAGATTGCACAGCCAAGCTCAACTTGGTCTCCTTGCACACGTGTATTTTGTGATAGCAATTTCTAAGAACGGTCTTTCACATTGCGTGTTATTTGAAGTGCAATAATACTGTATGCTCTGTTCATTTCAGTTAAAAGGTATAGGCTATAGGTTACAAGCATCAAGACAGAGTTGAGGTGGTCATTCAGACTTGGTTTGTTCTTGATTTTTGACTACTTAACCCTGCAAAGTTAATTTTTCATTAATCTTAAGGTATAGAAGGTTTGTTAAATAGCTGTTGTGTATCTTTGCAAAAATACTTCATAATATCCTGTCAGATTTAGAAAGTCTTCTTAAATATGCGTAGATCTGATATACATGGTACGAACCACGGAAGGGATGCTACCACACTGAAAATTTGTTTCAAATCTGAAAGCTGATGTATAAATTGATAAAGTTCTCCTTGTGATTATCTCATAACCAGTAACACTTATGTTCCGTGACGTGTATCTAAACACAGAATCTGGCCACTAAGATGGAAAATAGCTTGATGTTGGCCAGTTGTTTCCCCATTTTCCATTCTCATTTTCCATTGATTTTGTTTGGTAAATTAGCTCCCCATGGGAGTAGCCTGAACAGCATCAAGCATCCTTTTTGAATCTGTTGAGTTCCTGTTGAAAATTCCTGTTATTGTCATCCTTTGTTTATGTTTATTGCAAAAGAGAAGTACTCTATCAGTAAACAGAAAAGCTTTCCAGAATCCTCTGTCATAATGACATTCTTGGAAGTGGTGCTCTGTTACGATTTAAACAAAATCCGCTGGCCATTTACCTGAGCCCTCATATATCTTTGCAAACCATGTTTTGTTGAAGTGGCATTGTGGTGCATTTTAGACTACCAAAACAAAAGCGTGAAGGTGTCAACTCAACTCCAGAATAAATAAAATGAAACTATGAGAAGCAGGACAATCATAGGCTGAACGTCACTGCAACAGCTATAGTCTTCAGTGCTCAGCATATAATCCTGCACTCATCCCCCTAAAATAACAGTTGTGCTTCACAGCTTTGAAAAACAGAATTCCTGAGTTCCAGCACCTGTAGCACCTGATGCCAGACCAAGACCTGATTCCAGCTTTTTCATTACTGTTGAGACTCAGAATAGGCAAGGCCTTCACAGAGCCCAGGCAGCTGAGAAGTCCGATCCAAGAAGTTGCTCTGGTGTGCAGACAAGACACCGAATGGTACTCTGGATCTTTTCTCCTGGATTGTTGCATTGGTGTTTTTTTATTTATTTATTTATTTTTTAATCTGACAGTTGAGTTCTGGATGTCGGAGCCAGGCCAAGTCAGTTTTCTGGCCATAATGGGGTAGCTGAGTTTGCTGACTCGTCATGGGAAGGGGTGAAGCTGGGTTGTTGGCTTTTGAGCGTGAATGGTATGAAAGTTGCGTTGCAGTTTGGGAGGAAGTGGTGATCTGAAAATCTGTGGACGCGAAGGAACAAGGGGAGAAAACAGAAGTTTGCTCCTTCTCAGAGACAAGAGACAGGTTGTTCTGGCAATTTAAATAAAAAAGAGAAAAATGCATATTAGATTAAAGCACAACTTTTGACAAAGAAAAAGATCTAGTTATTTAAGTAAACCTAAAATTGGCATCCCAAGTCCAGTGCTTTTCCCATTGATTTCAATGCAGAATGAGTTTCTTCCTGTCCTAATTTCTCTTACTTCCTGCCTATTAGCAGGAAAATGGCAGCCACCATGGAATAAGCTCAGAGACATCCACATCCATAGAAAAGTTGAAACTTCAAGAGGTATTTCTTAAACAATGTTTTTTAAACTTTATATATATTCTTTTTGATCTATTTATATACCTGTGCAATGTTTGATAGGAAAGCACTGGAGAGATTTCTTCTATGATTAACAATTAATGTTAAATACTTAGCACTCATTTAGCACTTCACACCTTTTGTAAAATAAAACTTTTTTTTTTTCTCTATACCTTTGATAAATATTAACGATTTGAACATTAACTTTGGGGTTTTCTTTAAACCTAGTCCTGTCTCCCATTGTTATGATTCAGCTAAACTGATTCTTGCTTTCTCCACTGGACTTAATTTTTTTTTTTTTTAAGCTTCTTTACAGATATGTTTACTATCTAGCTTATCCAAAGGTGAACTTTGCACAACTCAGCAGCAAGAGTGAGAAATCAAACACAGAAATGATCGTGTTGCCTTTCCCTAGGCTTCTGACTCGATAAGCTCAGTATGGGACAGATATGGTTTTGATCCCGGCATCCCTGTATTTATGTGGTTTGTCTCTGGTCTGCTTCATCAACCAATGCGCTCCCAGTGCCGTTGTGTGGACGCTTACTGTGGCTCCATATTGTTAGACTTATTGATGACGGATCTCTTGGCTCTCATCTTTGGTTGTCGTAGTTACATATCTTTAGTTGACACCCAACAGATTGATCAGTATCAGTGCTGGAATCCTGCCTTAAATGAGCGTTTACCTCTACGAACATTTTAGTAAGCGAAAGCTGCACCTGTTTTGCTCAGTGCTGTGTACTGAGATTTCAAATTAAGAAGAATCTTTCTTGTTGGAGAATTTGGCTCTTAATCTTCACTAATTATAATTTATGAGTCTTTGTCTGGTGAGCTTAGTTAAGCTGTGTGTATCGCAGAAATCCACATAATTTTACTGTTGTCTTTTGAAGTTCAAGTCCTGATCCTTTGAGATGCTAAGTCTTGTGTTTGCTGGAGAGGAGCCTCAGCTCCATGGGAGCTGACCATGCTTAAGCATCTGAGAGGATGGAATGAGCGTAAAGCCTGTTGAAATTGATAGGTACTTTTCAGCTGCCTTCAATGTTTTTTTGGATTAAGCTCTTGATTAACTAAATTATATAAAATTATATGGGTTATCCTCTTCTGTATTATCAGTCTCACTTACTTGAAGTTATAATTTTGGAATTTTACTAGGATTGTTACTTTAACCAGTCTATCTGTGTTGAAACAGTTGTTACTTGAAAAGACAATATATCCAGTTCCCAAGTCACGTAATAGTCTGATATTATCTCTTAGGGGGTTTTGGTTATACATCTTAAAACTACATTATTTTATAAAAGGTGGTATAAACGATAACACTGTACACCCTTGAATGTCACTGTTGCCTGCTTGATCTGGTCACTCTAATGTATGTTTGCTTTTGTTTTTTCTCTTGCACTTACGAGCAATGGTTTCAGACTATATCTTTAGCAAGTTGTACAGGGTGTTGCTGGTGATTTATTTCACACGTTAGAGACAGAGCAAGCCTTTCAGAGCTGGCAGGCTGTCGTAGTAGGCCATATAAATAGTCTGCATGCCTACCGATTGCTATGATTATAAAAATGAGAGGGAGCCTTCACTCATCATGTGGATTTCCTCTGGGAAGTGGGCAAATAGAATCATTATTACCTTACACCAAATCAAGCTCATTTCATGGCAGTAAGTGGAACACGATACCTTGATGAGGGGTAAGTTATAAACAGCTTATAGTGTCATGCAGTTATTTTGATACCTGCTCAGTTCTGAGGCTTCACTTCTGCAATTTGTCTCCACTGCTACTGTGGGTACCAGGATGGCTCTTTTATTGTCTTCCATCATACTCTCGTCCCATTCAGTTCTCTGATGCTTTGTTTGTATGTTTTCATACTCCAAAGGGATTCTGTCTTAACCGAAGTTAGATTGATCAGATCAAAGAGTAAAATTTAGAAAGACGACAGAGAGGACATTTTGAGTGGTCTAAAGTGATTGTAATGGCTCAGTGAAATGGCAGTATTTACTGTAAATGGAATGAAGTGGTTTGTGCTATTTCTTTTATTAAATATTACTCAAAGTTTTAGTATCTTCATCCTCAGAGAGGAGATAAGGCCTTACAACTGTATCTTAAGTTTTACTGTCTGTAGTATGTTAGAGCTGTATTCCTGCTTTCCTAATTCTTTTGAGTAGTAACATCACACCTTGTGCAGTATGTTGGTGATATGAATTTTTTGTGGGAAAATGGCTCGTGCATCATGTCATTTGTGTGTTTGCACAGGGTCTAAGGTATTTACTCTAAAGAATACTGAATATGTTCAACAATGTCAGTGCTTTTAGCAGAGTTGATGAGTCACATGGTTCTCGTTATACCTGCAGACTTGTAATGCTTCCTTTGCCACTCGTGACCGACTGCGCTCACACCTAGCATGTCATGAAGACAAAGTTCCATGCCAGGTGTGTGGGAAGTACTTGCGAGCAGCATATATGGCAGATCATTTGAAGAAACATAGTGAAGGACCAAGCAATTTCTGCACTATCTGTAA
This sequence comes from Tauraco erythrolophus, assembly GCF_009769465.1. Classification (NCBI taxonomy): domain Eukaryota; kingdom Metazoa; phylum Chordata; class Aves; order Musophagiformes; family Musophagidae; genus Tauraco; species Tauraco erythrolophus. Next base: position 4,864,295 of record NC_141483.1, on the reverse strand, counting down.
CCGAGGTAATGAAGAAATTATTTTTTTATTTCAGTGGGATGGGACAACACTTGAGGGAAGCTGTAAGGCTACGTGACTCTGTCTGCAACAGGAGGAGGTTGTACCATGTATGCGTATATATTCTTTGCTTTTCTTACTGAATACTTAACCTTGAAAGTGATGGAGCTACAGCTCTGGCCTTTTTACATGGCTGGTGGTTCCTGTAGAAACTCAGTTTAAATCTATAGCAAATTGTTTCTAGACAGTTTTAAGAATTTTATTTGCTAAATAGATAGATCCTGCTATTCACCATACATGTTTTCTTCTATACCTGGTTAGACTTGAGTTATTCTGTTCAGTTTGGAACCTCTTTGAAATACACACCAAGTTGAAAATTAGACACTGTACATAAAAAAAAAAATATTATCGTTCTTGCTTAACCTCCTGGTGCAGCAGTAGAGTCAAGCTGCTTCTTCCTCTTAACACAAGAATTGCTTTGTATTAATATACATTTCTAAAATAAATTTTGTAAAGAGCACTAGAAATGTGCTTTATCTTTATTTGTTCAAATACAGCTTTTCATAGAATCATAGAATATCTCGAGTTGGAAGGCACTTACAAAGATCATCGAATCCAACTCCCTGCTCCTCGCAGGACTACCTAAAACTAAGAGCTTTTGCAGCTTTTCCATATGTTTGTGGTACTCTTCAATTGGAGAGAGTTGTAAATTCAGGCTTTGTGGGATGTAAGGCAAGCTGGAAAAATAATTTTGACTTATTGGTGTCTTTTTTGAATGATTAATCCACAACTTCAAAATATATTGTTGGCTTAAACAGGTGTATGTACACTTACTCAAACAGTAAGTGTAGGAAGATGTTGCTGCTGTGTTTTGGGATCTCGTTTTTTCTTATGAGTCATTTTTTTATGATGCGTGTTCCCTTTTTTAATTTAAGAGAAGTGAAATATTTTGAGAGAATAAAGATGTTCTGTATTGAATGTGAGGACTGTAGAGAGAGCTTTTGGATGACTAGGAATTGATGAATAATGAGAGGCATTAAATTGCAAGGAAGATATTTCCAGTAGTTGAACTGTCTGTTAGGTCCTGAAAGTGGTGTTTGAATGGAAAAGGCATCTGGGTTGAAAATCTTCAGATTCTGAAGCTCCAGGTAGATGGTACAAAATGAAGCTTGGCCTCCTTTTCAGCTGAAGGCCTGTCTTCCGAAGAAACTGCTTGAGCTTATCTCGATTCTTTTTGTGGTAACAAGGTGGAAGACGCTATCCAAGATCCAGGTGCAATCCTGTTCTTCAGTTGAACGCTCGTATGGGTTGGGAGGAATTGTCTTGTTTCCAAGATGTGTGAGCTTGTGTTCCAACTTAGCTACCACTGGATGTCACTGCAGCTCTTTCGAAATTCAGCCAGCATGACAAAGGCAGATCTGGCATTCAAACAATGAAATGACTAAATGGTTTATTCATGTTTTACAGGTTTAAATGTACAGCGGAAATTTTAAATAAAATATACCCTTCTCAGTAGAAGGACAGGGAACCTGTTCTACAGCAAACTTTAAGCGACTACTTTCTTCTTCCAGTTTGTGTGTTTCATGTGTTGCCAGAATTTAGTCTGCTGTGACTTTCAGTTTACAACAGCACTTAGAAACTGTAATTAATCTGGTGAATTATTGTTAAATATCTACTCAGTGTTAAAATTCATAGGAAAGGGAAGTTATGGATGGAATTTGTCAAACAACTGCGTTATCAACTCATTGTTACATGCTGAATTTTGATCATAGATCTATGATCTATGACAGCAGAATTTTTAATCCAAGGTGTTCTACAATCAAATTATAGTGTTCATTGTTTTAAATAGATATCTTTTAAATTGTAGAGCCTGGCAAGATGAAGTATGGTGGAAAAATTCTGGATTAGAAACATCTGTTTGATAGACATTTGTGCAGTCAGAAGCTATGTGCCGTCCCACCAACTATTCTTGTGCCATGGCTACGGTGCTTGTGCAATGGGATTTTGTTTTATTCTTCCCTCAGTGCTGGTGTATTTTTGAATTGGAACTTAGGTGGTGCTGGATATAGTAACTGTCAAACAAGAACGCACAAGCGGCTTGTAGAGAGAATTTTGGATGTTGGCCCACCAAAAAAAAAGTGGATGCAAAGGTGACTTTTCCGCAGCTGAACATATCCTACTGTTAAAGACAAAGCTTAGAGTCCCCCAGTTTATCCCATCAGACTGACAACATTTTTGTGGAACTTAATCAAGTTATTTTAAAGGTTTAATGGATTTAGGAAATGGAGAACTCAGTACCTGACTGAAAGCAGTAGCCACTGGTTTGCCATGTCATGAGTGTACCCACTTGCTGATTTTATTTATTTATTTGTTTTACAAAATGGCAGTATAATGTCCAAAACGTACCCTCTGTGATTTGATGTTTTTTTCAGGTTATTTTCTTTTTTAGGGTCTTTATGCTTAGAATAATTATGGAATCAATTAAATCTTGTGAAGTTCGGGAAGCTGTGCAGTGTTTTTTCCTGGGATTTTCTGGTTTGGGTTGGGTTTTTTTTAGGAATTCATCTAAAACGTGCTTATGAAAACTAATCCTCACTTTTTAAGACAAATTCTCTTTAATCAGTTGAAATAAGAAAGACCTGCTCCTGCCTTGTTGTTTCATAATCTTCTATTACCATCCTTAGGAACTTTGTTTGCTTGGGTGGCTTTTTCAAAGAATTTAAGAGATTAATGACTTTGGCAAGTCTAGAACTAGTACTTTGTAATAACATGTGCAACTCAGAAGATTAATTTTCTGTTTCGGATACATACACATTGTTTGTTTTGCAGAAATCAAATGAGTTAGGAGAAGGGTAAATAGTCCATTCACAAGTTAGATAGAAATATTTTTTACAGTAAGATGAATTCATGTATATTTCATGGTGGATGCAGAGTTGAGTAAAGCGAGACATACTCTCCAGATGTTCCAGCTAAATCCAAATTAGAATTTTTGAAAAAGGAGCATCCTGCAATTATTTCTATAGTGTATCTCCTTACAGATGTTATCTGAGAGATCAAGAGATAGATCTCATTTATATAGAGCAGATAATTTCCTCTCTATGCATGTTTTTAATATTGATTCCTCTGGTATGAAGAAATAATCTGCTCTGCAAAGCTGAGAGATGTGAATGGGTAAGGCAATAAATACATTCCTTCTTTGAAAAATACTGCCACTTTATCTTCTGCATTAGCCTGATTTTGGTTTTAAATAAATTTTTAAAAGTAAAGGATTATTGTCTATGAATTCCCCGTCTTCCTAGAGCAGGCATTCATAATTAAGGTCTCGTGGAAAAAAAAAAGGCCAATGCTAAGTGCTTCAGAAAAAAAATGAGGATAAAAACAACCAACCAAACAAAAATCTCACTTTAAACAGTTTCATATGAAGCAGTTGACATTCTTACTGCTTTGATGGAAGTTGATGACTCACATGTTCATCTGCCAAATGCATAAAGGGGAGCTAACACGCTTTGCAGGCAGTTTTCATTATGTAAAACAATATACTCTACAAATAGAACTGCAGAGTTCAGAAAAAATATTGTATAGCAGAGATTACAACTTCAGATTTTCCTGAGTCAGTTTAATATAGAAAAACACTGAATACCTGTATGTGGTCCTTTTTTAATGGTTGGCGATGAGGTTTTAATGCATTGTTACATGAAGAGGCTCATCTCAGCGTGTGTGTGGTTATTAGACACATGGATGAAATAAGGAAAGTACCTTGTAGTTGGAAGTATCACCATTGTATCTGCACATCGTGTCCTTTACCAGTCAGACACTGGTTCTTTCCATGTCTACGGTGAATTTTTGGTATTTGGAAAAATATACTCTGTTGTGGCCCAATGAGATATTGAGTACAGCATTTTGTGTCTGAGGGTAGGTCTTGCACTATTTTGGATTATAATATCCTTACATTAATTGCCTGGATGACTTGGCCTAGGTGATTGTGCTCCATTGTATTTTGAGAGTCGGATGTTCTTGGTTTCTTCGATTGTGATATATCTACTTTTATCTTCAACTCAGGGGTCTACAGTAACTCTCTCTTGTTCATTCTCAGCAACCTGCCCTTTTTTCCTTTTGTCAGGTTGCTGTGGAGTTCTGTCTTGCTCTGCAGGTCCTCTATATATGATTCTTAATAACCCCTGAATACTCTTTGATCCTGGCTTCTAAGAAAAGTCTGGGTAGAGGAATATTCTGTTGGGTAGACACAGGGAATTCTAGTGTAAAGCCACATTCATTATTCAATTCAGCCCCTGAAACTGATAGCTGCTGTCACAAAATCCACCTCAGAGAGGTGTGCCAGTATTGGTTTCACATCCTTCCTAATATATTATTATATACCATCAGATGTAAATGCCCATATCACTATAAAAATGGCTTTACATTAGTATATCTTTTCATATTCAAAGTGAAACATTGGTATGAAAGTTCTCTTGCGAGGGCTTGTGCTGTAAACGCTGTATTGGTTTAAAAAAATCGAGGTCTTTGGCTTTCCCTATCCAGAAAGGGAACCTGGAACTCTGTGTCTGTGACAGTGAAACTTGTGTTGTGTTCTCAGTTGTTAAAGGTAAATCTCTAACATGAAAGTTCCATAGTATTCTGTTCAAAATTTAATAGAAAATTAAGGTGATTGTTGATAGGCTTACCTGCGTAGGGAGTCTTTAAAACTCTGTCCTCCTTGTGCCTTTCGTATGGTGCAAATGTACTAGTACTGATTGCAAATCTTAGTAAAATCTGAATTTAAAAACATTCCAAAATATATGTGAGATAATTTATTGCATTAAAGGCCATTTCTGTGAGACTTCAAAAACAATTTTAAAAAGCACATGCACAAATGTAAAAAACTGTCTTGTTCAGAAATCAATTGTTTGAAATACATATTTTTAATTTCAGTGGTTTGGGCTTATGGATCAGAACTAATAGAAATATAAAAATTTCATTTAATTTTTTTTTCACATCAGACAAAATAGGAGTTTTAGCTCAGGATGAGCTGAATGGAGGAAATGTTCTTCAAAAATTACTATAGAACAAAATCATATACCTTAAAAACTCAATAGTTTTAGCTTTTCAGCCTTATAGGAGTCACTATAAATGCTAGAAACCTAAGGGGAAAGCACACTAAATACCAAAGAGTGATGTTACTAAATGGCATTCCTTCAAATCTTAACAGCATAAAATAAGCTAATTTGACTTATCTTCCAAAGTATGATCAGATGATGAAGACATTTTTAATTAAAATAAATAAAACGGCACCAAAATGGTGAAGAGACATGGCTGCCTTTTTGTGTCATGTCTCTTCTGCCATTTTTCCCCAGAAAGTTTCATGTCATCTGCTAGGTTTGCTTACCTAGGATTTGTTTCTCAAGGAGGCTGTTCTTTCATCATGACTTCCAAAAATCAAGCGAAGTCTGAAGAAAGGTATGCATTGCATTCATTGCCTGATTATGTCTAGGAATCCTACTCGAGCATGTTAACCAGAGATCAAGCTAGTATGACGGCAACTTTGTAATAGGGGGTCGGAGCAAGAGAAGGATGAAAAGAACAGACAGGGAAGGCAGATGTGTGTCTTTGCTGGTGGCAGGATCTCATCTCCTTTTATCTTGTTTAGGTTTCTCCTCTGCCTCCTACTTAAAGGTCCATGTTAAAACCCACCACGGTGTTCCCCTTCCCCAGGTCTCCAGGCACCAGGAGTCCATCCCGAATGGGGGAGCAGCGTTCCACTGCGTCAGGACCTATGGCATCAAAGGCAAGAGACTCGCTGCTCTGCACCTTGTTGCTGTCTGCAGAACTTTGTGTTGTGGGATGTTGGGCTGGGCATGAGAAAGGGGAGGGAGGAAGAGCAGGGAAAATACTGGAGAGAAGCTTAGGGAGATGCAGAGAAGTTACATAACATCACGTAGTATGTAATATCTGTCCTTGGATAGCCGATTTAACAAGTCTGGGGGAAGGAGGTGGACACGTAAGAGTACGTGAATTTTTGGCAGCTTCTTTGATTTTAGACATTGAAAAAGCCATGTTAGTTCATCTTGACCATCTTCCTAGGAGCAGTCAGTATTTGCATTTTGCCTGAGGGGTGCAGATCCTTGACGGTTCCTTAGTCCCACTGTACTTGAATCTTGCGTCAGTCAAACCACGTTTCTGATTTCTGGTGAAGGAAGGAGGAGCCACAGGATGCAGTTCGTAAAGATTCTTGAGTGGTGAAAGCAATACTTGTCCTCAGGTTGATGAGGAGCTATGCAACTCTCTGTAGTTTAACTTTCACTTTTAATGCTGTTGTTGGGGAGGAGAGGTAGAGGGTGATGATAATAGTACTGTTACTTATTTTGGTTTTTAACCTGCATTTAACTTCTGGGGGAAAAAAAAATATTATAAGAATAGCTAAACAGTATTTAAGTTCTGAATATGTAAAGCTGTGTGTTAATCTATGTAGAATAGTTTGCTTTCTGCTCCTTGACTTGAGCTGTCAGTATTCCTGGTGAAGCTGAAACATCAGAAAATTCTTCAAAACTATGGTGTCCCAAAAATGCATGTTTTTTTCTTGCCCAGGAGAACACAGCAGGCTGGGTTAAACAAAGTCTGTGCCAGCGGAACGCTACAGTTGTGTAACTTTTTTCTGTAGAAGTCCTGATAGAGTTACTACAGAAGCCCTTTGGTTTTGGGTGGTGTGCTGACTTAACAAGAGATTTACTCCAGCTCAGTGGTGCATTGATTTCATGCATATCCTGTTTGGTTTGTAATGCCGAGTCCAGAGCAAATCTGTCTTTTGGGTTATGCCAAGTGGTTCTTTCGTCTTTTAGAGTTAATAGTAGATACGGCTTATTTGTATTCAGAGACTTGTTTAGGGAGCACGTCTGGGTTTCCCACGCTCATTCATACGCGATGAGCAAAAAATGTGGACAAACTTTCTTGGCATAGTGCCAGAGGAGAATGGGGAACACTCCAAACATACCAATGGCTTTGCCAGGATACATATCCGAATGACTTAAAGTAGTGTCCCTAACCTCTCTCCTGTTCCATATTACAGTATTTAAAAAAGGAACAATTTTAGATTATGAAATTCACTTCTAACAGCGTTGCACTTAACTTGTAAAAAAGAGTTCCTCGAGACTAAATGGAATTGCACTTCTTAAATTGTAGTAGCTCACTGCTGTTTTGCTAAGTATTTCCAGGTTTCTTCACATCTTGTTGCAGACTCTTATACTTCACTAGGTTTCTAGGTTCTTCCCCAAAGTATCAACAATATTTCAGAAGTGTGGGAGTGAATTGTACAGTTAAAAACTCATCATTAGGTCCATCCTTTTGTAGTGCCTGAGGTATAAACGTTGTGAGACATCTTTGGGATTCAAAAAAGTATTACAGAAACCAGAAACCCATTAGGGTTGCATTCAGTATCATGACAAATCTGTAACAAAAACTTGGATGTTGCTCTGATAGGATCCCAGTGGTTTGTAAAGAGGACCTATGGTCAAGGGTTTTAGAATATAAGGGATTGCAATGTTAAGTGTATCATTCTGTCATGACAGGCATTAATGAGATCAAGTGGTAACCAATATAATCTATTTTAATGCATGTTAAATACTTTTTTTGGGAGATAAGATTCTGAAAACTTCTCTCTTTTCTTTTTCCCATAGAAGGCCAGAAATGTTCACATTCGGACCCGATTGAGAGTTCTGATTCATACGGAGACCTCTCTGACACCAGTGACCTCAAGACTCCTGAGAAACAGAGCACCAATGGGTCCTTCTCGTGTGACATGGCAGTCAGCAAAAACAAAATGGAGACGGAAGGAGAGAAGAAGTACCCTTGCCCTGAATGCGGCAGCTTTTTCAGATCAAAGTCTTATCTGAACAAACATATACAGAAAGTTCACGTCAGGGCCCTTGGTGGCCCATTGGGGGACCTCGGTCCTGCTCTAGGATCCCCCTTTTCACCTCAACAGAACATGTCTCTCCTGGAGTCATTTGGGTTTCAGATCGTCCAGTCAGCATTTGCATCATCCCTAGTGGATCCAGAGGTCGACCAGCAACCAATGGGGCCAGAGGGGAAATGAGATCAGTTTGATCTTAACGAAGCAGAGCAGCAGTCTGGCTATAATGATAAGATGCTGTGAATGAAAGAGGAAATAATGAAATTTGGTTCTATAGCTGAGAATTTTTTATTCATTTTAGCTTCCCTCTTTGTCTCATGCCCTACCCCACCTTCTCTGGGGAGAGGGATAAAATGCTTCTTTAGCTGATAAATTACAGAAAATGGTGACCTTGAATAGGAGACATGACCTAAAACACCAAATGGAGCTTTAGAGGCTGCTGCTGGTGTTTTGTCGTGATCTTCTAGAATAAACAAAAGTTGCCAGCACTGATCTGAGAATTAGACAGTCCTAGGAACGAGGCACCTGGGGAGCTACAGCTACAGGGAGCTATGCTTTTGTTCTCTCTATTCCCCACCTTCCCTAACCTACCCCAGAAAAACAGTAAGTTTTAAACAGACCCATTATTGACCCATTATGGAATATAACGTTAAGTAAAGTGCCCCATGGTACCTAGCAGGTTACAATGCAGTTGTCCTTTTAAAAACAGAAAAATTTAAAGAAGGTGAGAGAATTTGAACCCCTTCTGCCATTTGTGAGGCTGTGAGTGCTGCAGCAGGACTGAACTGCTGAGAAAAATCACCATTCAGAACAGGTTATTTTTGTTACTTTTAACCATGAAACTTGCTGTCAGGTTTTTAATTCTCTATTATTATTATTTTAGGACCTGTCGTAGTGAATTGCTACTGAAAAGCCAGTCTAAGGCGATACACAGAGCACTCTTAAAGCAGCAGTCACATTAGGGTTAGTATTAATTTTTTTTTTAGATGTACCATAATTAATAACTTGGCTAGTTGATTGTTTTAAGTCTATGAAAGAAATAGTTTTATGGAAAAAAAAAAGAAAAAAAAAAAGGAAGGAAAAACCATTGCAGTCTGGTTGACTGGTGCTCATTTTTCATGTGGGGACCTAGGGTATAAACACGATCAGCTATCGGGTTAACACTATGTACCACTGACTTGTTTAGTGCGAATAAACCCAGGGGTTCACAGAGTGATTTTTGGTTTAATTGGATTGGACTCTATTAAAGAAGTTAGTATGTTACTTTGCATCCCCTCGTTTTGTCTGGTTTTTGAACAATTTAGCCACCTGTCCAAAAGGTGTGCAAATGAGAACCAGTAAATAAGACATTAATCCCTCTCTACACTGTACTGTACTCTCAGTGACCTGGGCTTTTTGGCTACAGTCGTGCTCTCCTGATCTGCCTCTGGTCAGGTTTGCAAAAGCCAGTCTTACTCCTTTCTTTTCCAAAGAAGAAGGGTTTCTACTATAAGAGGTGGGAATTGCAAACAGCATATCTTTGAAAAAGAATTGATTAGAAAATACAAAGAAGCTGGGCTCTAGGCTGTTGGAAGTTCCACCTAATCTGAAATACCACTTGTGCGGAAATAATGTCCTTTCTTGGCCCTCCCTTTCCTCCCGTGTAACTTGTCAAGGTCTTATGTACCAAGTCCAGGTATAAATGTTGTTTAACACAGGGTTAGGAGTTAGGAATAGTCTGAGTTATAATTATGGTTCTGCTGTTGATGCTCAAAGTCACATAGGACAGCTTACTGAATTTATTCCTTAATTTCCCATCTGTGAAGAGTCTTCTCTACATCACAATTGCTGTGAGGGTTAACAAGCAAAGGTTTAAGCAGTGGTTTGGTAAACTAAGTTGCTATGTGTGTTGAGTGTTTCTAGAAAGGCCGCTCCAAGAGCCCAAGTCCCACACCAAACTTGCATTATTTGAAATCTGAGCTGTCTCCATCATTAATGCAGTGCTGGAGCAGGATAGACCACCTCAGAGCAGGACCTCTATCCTCTGCAGGAGATACGTCTGTGTTAAATGTGAATGTAGCCACTAACTGCTGTTGTGCCACAACTTGCATTGCCCAGGTGCTCCTAATTCAAACCCTGCAGCTAATGCATAACTGAAATAAGACACGTTCCTGTTTTGTTTTTATGTTAGAAGTATAGAGCCTTTTGTAAGTGTAGAGATTTTGGAATGACATTTTAAATTCTACAGACTTAGAAGCCCCAGCTTCTCTCTTGTAAGAAGCTCCTTTTTTGTACTTGCTCTTGAGTATTATAAACCCAGGATGAATAATCAATGGCTTTCTCTTTATAGCACCAGCACTTTCTAAATTGAGAGCATATTGCAGTGGACTTGATGTTTTGCTATTAATCTGTGTTGAGAGACTGAAGACTGAGTTCTTCACCATTCATCTTCCCCCAGAATCCCTGGAATAGGTATGAGTCTCATGTAAAAGGGTGGGTGGGGGGGAAACAAACAAAAAACAAACAAAAAAAAACCCAACCGACCCACCTTCAAACTAAAGCTTCATGGAATTGCTACTGCTGTACTGGTAAGCTTAGTTGACAGTAGAAATAGGACATTTCAGGAAGGTAACAAAGCATTTTAAAACACCTTACAAATCTAGACCATGGTGAGACAACCCTGTAAACTGTCAAGCAAGTCAAGATGGAGCAGGCTTTCCAGTCAGCATAACAATTCACTGGGATTAGCAAGCGCAACTGCAGTCACTCTGGTTTACTAATAGCTCATACTTAAGCCACCAGGAAAATTTCTGTTGAATTGGGGCTGTGTAATGAAAGATACGAGAAGTTTGTGTCCCCAGTGTTCCCCTATGCACTCCAAAGAGGGTGCACTAGTTGTGAAATTCAGCTCTAAAGGCCAAGTCCAGAATAGGGGATATTTTCATCCTACATTTAGCTCCACTGACTTCAGTATCACTAGTGGGTTGAATTTTGGCCATGTGTATCAGGATTTAATTTTGAACGCTTCAGAATTTGACCTGATGAAACAAATGAAAAGCCTTGAACTAAAAAGGAAGCCTTCTAAAACACTAACTGTGCATTTTGCTTGTCGTAGCAAATGCTTAGTAAGTTGTTGTGAATACGCTGAATGAAAGCTGCTTACTTCTCAGTCTAGTGGACAGGGAAACAATTAGGCAGGAAGTTAACAATCCTGAAATGACAGCTCTAGATCATCCTAGTGCAAATGGGAGAGATTTGCAACAACACGGGAGACTGGTGCAGACTAGTGCCAGCAGTAGGTTGGGCAGATCTTCAGCAGTTGTGTGGTTTTGGAGCTCTTTGCTCCTTTGGGGGCACATTGTTCTGTTTTAGATAGTAATTTAATCTACATGCAAATTCCTTGTATTCTGTACTTTGGGAAATGTCTGCTTCTCATAGAACAGAAGACATCCAAACAGAAAACTCAGCCTCATAAGTTCAGAGTTGAAAAGAAAATACTTAACATGCCCTGGGCTGCAACATCACTTAACTTGTTTCTATTACATTTTTAATTGGCTTATCCATGTATAGATGATAGTTCTCTCATGGCTCAGACCCTTGTGTTTTAAGTATGATGAAAACATCTTCAACCATTTATAATCATAGAATCACAGAATGGTTTGGGTTGGAAGGGACCACAAAGATCATCTAGTTCCAACCCCCCTGCCATGGGCAGGGAAACCCTCCACTACACCAGGTTGCCCAAAGCCTTATCCAACCTGGCCTAAGCGTTAACGATAGACAAGAAAGGAATAGATGCTTATAGGTGAATGAGTGAAATAAAGATGCAGGGCTAAAAACCACTTCCATGTATGTTTAAGTGTTGTGTTGAATGTAGGGGCACAGACATATCATCAGGCTGCTTTTGTTGCCTGAATTAATTCATTTTTATGTACTGTTAATCTACAACAAATGCAAGGTAAAGCAATTTTATGTGAATTTATTCCATACTGAGTTAAATTAAGTGGCTAGATGTGTGCTAGATGTGTGCAAATAGACTTACTAGTGTGGGTCACTTGATCCATGGTAATGTGGTGCATGTGAGCTCTCAATCTTAAGTGATTTGCCCATGATAACATGGGAAATTGATAGCAGAACCAGAAATTGAACACAGATTTTTCCTTCTCTCAATCCAGTGCCTTAACTATAGTAGGGCAAAGTATTCTATGTTGGAGGGGATGATTATTTTGTTTGGTTTTTAAAGCCTAGAACTGTAAGATGGTGTGGAGTTGGTCTTCCTACCAATCTTTTGAATAATTGCAAATGCCCAGTCACAGTTTTAGACCTATTTGAGTGCCAGTGACTTAGGGAATATTTATTGTTTCCCATGTATTCCCTGAAATTATTATTCCTCCCTCAACTGCTTTCAGCAGTAAAGAATGACTTGAATAGAAGAGCTGTGTAACTGAATGTCTATCTAACTCAACTAATTGAATTGATAGTATGAAAGCTAACCTAGATTTTGTAGGCTCTGTTGTAACTTTAGTGTCTTGTTTTTTCACTAAATCTTTGTTCCTAGAAATCAGTATCTGAATTTATGTCTTGAGTCTGGAGTGGGGTACCACTTTCAGCTTTATTTTTTTTCTAAGGTGCTTGCTTGAGGAAGTAGATGCCAAAGTAAATGTCAAAGGAACTCCAGACTTCAGTGTTGGAAGAATGAACGGAGAGCAAGAGCTCTCTTTGGGTTTCATGAGAGATAAATGGACAAAGTAAAAAACAGCTACCAAAATTTAAAGTAATGAAACAGGAAAGGCTTTTCTTTATCACCCACAAAAATAATCAGATATTTTCAATTGTTCAGTGTGGCAGAAACTCTGAGAGCAAGTGTTGAACAAAACCATGGAATGTGTTGGCTTCTTCAGCATTATGAATATGCCTTAACAGCATTATGAATATTTTAATGTAAATTAAGCCAGCTTTGTACCATTCAACTTTTGCCTGGGCACAGTACCTGAGTTTTAATTGAACAGAACATAACCTCACAGTGAATCTCTGAGCTTATGCTCTCAGTTCCACCCCGAGAGACAAAACAAATGAGCAAAGAGGGGCGGGGGGGGGGAAAGAAAACTTAAAAGGGCAAACAGATTCTGGAAGATTCCCATGCTTCCTGAGAGAGTCCTGTTTTTTATCCTGAACATCCTTTTCAAAACAAGATCTTTCAGTTGTTGTGAATGAGCCTTTGGGACCAGATTTGGCGTTCAGCCCAATCTGCTGGTCCGTGGCCCTGTAAGGAGGCAGTGTGTTCTGGAGCACTGAGCGGGACCCGGAGGGAAGGGTGCTTCTGGGCTGCAGCCTGAGGCCACACTGACTGTTGCAGAGTCAGCAGCAGCAACATTGGCATAATGTCATCCTGCCTGCTCCCTTGACATCTTCACCCTCCACACATTCCTGTGCCAGTGTGTACCTACTCAGATGTGTACAGCTCTGTAAATAACTGTGTTAGCTAGAAAACAAGCCAGAGAACTATTTGGCTAAAAAGAAAAACAAGCAAACAAACAAAAAAACACCACAAACTTAGAAATAGTAATGTGACATAGCTGCAAAGTGGTGGTGAACAGGAGCAGGAACCCTGGCTGTACGGGGTTGTGGTGATGGCTGGAATGATTAAAGCATGTTAGTGAAAAACCACAGTTGTTTGCTCTGTGGTAGTGGATAATGACTGCTTCTTCGTAAAGAATTAACACCTTGTGTCATCTCTAGCCTCTTCCTGTGTTTCGTTCCCATCTATGAAATGAGATTATGATAATCCTTGGTAAGAATGTTTCAAGATTTGATTGACTTGCCAAATTGTGCTGCACAATTGTGCTACTCAACTTTGCTACAAACATTTGGCCCCACTGACTTCAGGTGTAATGCAGTTAAAAAAACATTTGGCCACATTTTTCCTGAAAGGTGAAATACGGATTAAAGACTGCCTGGCACTGTTGATCTGCTCTCAGGGTTTATGTGAATGAAGCTTTTCCTGGGTGGCCTCTCTACTTGTGCTGCAGTTTTGGAGACCTGGAAGTGCTCTGAGCTGAGATGTGCTGAAGGAAGGAGGTAGCTGGTGTATCACTGATGTTCCAGTGACTCCCTCCCAGCTCCTGGGCTCCATGTGGACCATGGGGTCACTTCATACAGCCACTGGCTGCCATAAATGCTCTTGAGCTTCCTGCAGTCACATAGTGAGCTTGGGTAAGTGCTTTTATAATAAATCAGTCTCATGCTTGCTAATAGCTCTTTTGGCTGCTGTGTCTACAAACTGGTGCCTTCTCCAGGCAATTTTTACATGCCCTCTGCAAACTTGTCAGAGTGACTGCTGGCTCTTGAAAGAATCAACGAAGCCTTGCTCTTGGGCTCAGAATTTCTCTTCAGTACTGTTGTAATCTAAAAGTTTGCTGCAATTAGTGCAAAGACACAGTATAAGAGAGAAAATAAAAGGCTGTTCTCAGATGTCCTGTAGAGTGAACAACTGAAACATGAGTGTGGGATGAGCCAGGAAAACTGGCGTTTTTCCCTGGCTGCACACCGTATGGAAGAGACAGTGCCTTGGAAGGGAAGGAGCAGAAAAGTTTGCCATTGGCTCTGATGAATCCCAATCCTGCTTCTGCTGAAGTTGTTGGGAATCCTCCCATTGTCTTCAGTGTGAGCAAGAAAGGATCTTAGGTGAGGATGGATGACTCTTTCCCTACTTGAATGAAGTCTCTTGCCTATTTATGGGCCTGCTTCTATTGAAACCGAGCCTGTTTTAGCCTTTTTGGGTTCTTAGGGACCTGTTTGTATAAAGCAACTTACCTACCTATCTTTTTTTTTTTTTTCTATTGTGTGTATTTTTTGTATGTTCTGTTGGAAGGTGAAGCCTCTGTAGAAGGGGATACAAAAACTGATTTTTAAATAGTAATAAACCAAAAGAGAATTAAACTCTGCACGCTGCATGCATTCATTTCCTGGAGACGGAGAGTAGAGACCATGGGTGCACAGAGAGGCAGGCCGTATTTCTCATATCTCAAAGTCTTCCTCTTTTCAGAGGCAGTTCCTGCCTTTGCCCATCTCCACAGCTCTATATGAAAACCCATACTGTCATGGGCAGGTTGCAACATTCTGTATCAGGATGGCCTTATTTTGACTAGAAAATCCTTTCTCTGGAGCTGTGCAATGAGATTTCTTACATTCTTTTAGCATAAGTGGATGGGGTAATACGTATGTCCGTGAAATTCAGTATTGTCCTCATTGAATACCTGGAAGGCTGTGAAAATAAAAACGAGATGGGATATGTAAATTTATTTTTGTAATGCTTCTGGCCTGCCTACCTCAGGTGCTAGGTGATTAGTCAAATGCGCTGTGTTCCAACTTAACACCATTATATTCTAAAGAAGTAAGTCCTGGTGAAACTTTACTAAGCCTTTGTTCCTTCCTGGTCTTTTTGCCTTGTGGCCTTACCAGTTTGAGCCCTATCTTTCTTATAGAATGGCAAACTCAAGACCAAAATGACAACAGAGGTTTGCGCTATTCTGTAAACATACTTAAGGAACAGAGTCTTTGCTTTTGTAAATAGATGTAAAAAAGTCCACATGCATATGTAAGAGTCAGGAAAAAGGCTATCTCTGCATGCCTATGGCATGTGTGCAACCCAAAGAGACAATATAAGAGGTTTGTCTTTCTACACAGGAAAGAAAGGGCAACTTCCCAAAATAAACAACTCCTCCCACAGCCTTCAGGCAAACACCTGTGGAGAGAGGTCTTTCACAGGACCTATGTGCCAAGGGTTTTATCTGCTTTCAGGTCAGCTAAGCAAATAAAAATCCAGAGGTGAGAGCTCTGCATTGTAAATGTCCTGGGCTTTTATGGGGAAACACTGGAAGCTCTATTGAAAGGTTTGGTCTCTGCTTCTCTGCTCCCATGTTGAATTACAAAACTCTGCTCTTATGTTGATGACTCCGATCCCAGTCCCAAACCCCTAGATAGACAGGAAACATATATTTTTGAGTATTTTTTTATATGTACAAGTTACAACCTTACTGCCTTTCTGTTGGCATGGGATATGGGTTGCTTGCATGTAATGAGTGGTTTTGCTATTTAGATGGTGTATTTTCTGCAGGTACTGGAGGGTTTGCATATTTAAGTGCAACTGTGTAACCTCATGCTTTCCACAATGGAATCTAACTCTTACTTTGATAATATTTCATGATTATCAACGTTTAAACAGCAGAGTTTTGGGCTGTCACTTCTGTTTTACTGTGAAAACAGCTTCCATGATGAGTGAGAGACTGGTAGACCGATCCAATTCACTGGAAGTTAATTTAAACAGATACCGGAACAGAAATCTTTATTCCCTTTGACTCAACTCTCCAGATATTTTGGTGCTGCCTTTTTCATGTTTCTCATATGCAGATAAACCATTATTTTTAGATGGATGCTTTCTAACAAGAGTGAACATTGGTTTATCTGACTGCTTAGGTTTGCTAGTTACTGCTGTGCACAGCAGTGAATTAAGAAACAAGAAAGCTATGAAGGTACTTTTATACCTTAAAGAAACAAACAAAGAAAACAACACATTCTGGTTTTCTTCCTACATTAATGCTTATTTGTGCTTTTCATCTAAGTCAGCACTACACATGCAGAACTTCAGAACATTTTAAGACCTTCCATGCATGATTCCTTCCCCTTGAATACCGTTTCATAAGGTATGTATTGCATGTCTGAAGCTTTCAAAGCACTTTGCAGACATTTAATCCTTTCTGCCTCTGTGACAGTAGTATTAACACGGGAAACTGAGGCAGAAGCTTGCCTAAGACGAAGCAACAAATCAGGAGAAGAATTTAGAGCAAGGCTCCTGTTCTTGGGTCTCAAAGACCTATGTGTTCTCTGAGTAAATCACAGTATCTTTCAAAATAACTTCCCTTCCTCCACCCTTAAAAATGCATGCTGTTTTTTGTCAATAGCAGCCTGCGTCTGTAGAAAAAAAAAAAACAACAGTGCAAGTGGGGGCTGAAACATCTTTAGACAGCTGTACCTTATTCCTAGCCATATTGCTACAGTTTTATGGGATCTTGCTAGGAGATACACCCACTGGATAGCAGGTAAAAGCAGTGTCTGTGATCCAGATACTGATTTCAGAATGCTCCAGCAAAGGAAGGAGCTAAGGGCCAGGATCCCAGCCGGGTTCTTTACAGCAGCCGCAATGGACCAGAGTGAACGCAGATGTCTGTGGGCAGTTGGGCCCATCAAAACCGCTGAGGGAATTGTGGAAAGGCACTGGGCAGTTTGTGACAAAAGGACAAAGAAGTGTTGCTGTTAGAGAGGACTCAGCGTGTGAAATTTCCTAAGTCAGTGATTGCCCAGAGTATTTAGTGCTAATCTCTTAATGCTAGAAAAGTGTAGCTGCAGTGCTTCTCCCCCAGTAAACAATAGGACCCCGATTGCCCTCCCGAGGCCTCTATCCTTTTATTACAGCCCACACAGAAAGCTCATCTGAGAAGTCACTTTGAGTTAGAAGAGCAAACTCTCTGAACCAGTCTGAACCAGTTCAAGCATCACATATGGTTGTTTTGCTTCTGCAGACTTCCTTGTTAGTCCTTGGAGGCTGTGGCTGGCATTTACTTAGCAATAGCTCATGCTGTCAGATGAAGGGGGAGGGGAAAGCCTCTCCTTGAACATGTCAGCAGGGGGATGCAACAGAGCCATCAGATATTTCCCTCTGTCGCTCTACACTGACTCCTTTGTAGTGACTGTCTCAATTTTTGGTTATACTCGGCTCAGTTTCATAAACTCAGCATCTGATGCTTTTGTTGCAGCCCTGATGTTTTCTTTTTTTTTCCTCCTATTCAGGTTGTTTCTAGGTTAGGAATAAAAAAAAAATCAGTATTTGTTTCTGACTCCTACATCATTGCTTGCAGAAGGCTTTTTACAGGTGAGACCTACAGTTATTTTCATGATCCGAACAGAGGCAACAAAGGAGTAAAAAGCTCTGCTTTTGTTGGAGTTGCAAGTACTGAATAGTGTTTAGTAGCATTTGATGCTTTATTTTAAGATTCAAACACAAATTGCTCTAATAGTCTGTTTGAGGCGGATGAGGCCTCAGAATGTGCTATCTTCATTCCTGGGCGTTGCAATTCATGAAGGTAGCAGAAAAACGGGAGAAGTGAGGAACTGGAATGAAAAAAACATTTAGAAAACTAGTTTTGAGGAAAAATTGAAGGAATTCTTTTGGTTTGCCTAGAAAGAAGAAAGGGGAAGTTACGGGAACATGACACATGCCCTGTTCCAAGAAGGGCAATGGTCAACTTTTTCCATTTTAAGCAATCCATGTTAATTTGTCTAGGAAAGAATACTTAGAAAATTGATTTTTCTTACTCCGCCCACTATCTTATTTAGTAAGATTAAGTAATAAAGCATGTTAGTTGTTTTGTAGGAGGGTAGACGAACTTTCGCCTGTGAAGATCTGAGCATACTTGGCTGTGGCCAGAGAAGGAGGGTGGGCTTGATGACTTCTTACAGGGTCCTTCCAGAGCTATACATCTGTGGCTGCCTCCCTTTGCACAGCATGCTGTGCTGTATGTTAGCTTCCTTGTATTTTTCTTCTTTAAGAAAAACTTTCCATACACTTTTGATTTTTCTGCAGGGTGAAAATGTAGAACAAACAAACAAGAAAGAGCAGTTGACAGACAGGAGAGAGAAAAAGCAGACATCGTTCATTCTGGAACCTGTATAAAGTAAACAGCAGAAAGGTACCAGCTCGCAGCTGAAACTGGTTCACACTGAGTTTAGGAAGGATGCTTAATGTCCCTTGTTCCTAAAAATAGCTTGTGTATTCTCCTGTGAAGTGTTTGTGGGTGTGTGGATGTGTTGTGGTACATGTATGTGTATATATACCTACAGACTTACACATGTAAACTATGTCAGGGTGTAGTTGCAGAGCTATTAGGTTACTTATAGTTTGGGTAGTTACTTCAAAATCAAGTCCTAGGAAGTAATGTCAGGTTTAATCTCTAAAAGTGTAGCAAGAAGAGCAAACCCATTCCCAAAGAGCAGAAAGAGCAATTGAGTCTGCCTTTGACAGCTACCACCTGGCATCCTATTAAACTTAACTCTGTGAAACTGCCAGGCATAAATCTTCCCTCATCCTGGAGAAAGCTAGAGATGAAAGAGAAAAAAATATGCTTAGAAGTCAGTCGTGGAAAAGACTTTGATCTTTATCATTAATATGAAGGTTTTTGCATTGCTCCCAGATTCCTCATTGTCCTTCTGTGGACAAGAAACTCAAATTGTTTGCTGGAACTTGGCTGGGTGTAATGAGAAGTGCAAATGTATCTTGTTACATAACAGGAGAGAGAGCTGGGAAGGTCTGAGAATGGGTTGGTTCCGCAGAGATTACTGCCCAGCCCGTAGTTCTTGGATCAGTACGTAAAGGAGGAGGTGCTTTCTGTGCAAGATGGCACAGAAGCGTGTGTTAGTCTCATGAAATGAGCTAAAAGAAATTAATTGTACAGGTTGGCAGCCCTATGCAAACTGTTTTGAACAGGCTGTGCCTCTGGACGCATGTGTGGCCCTGCAGTTTCCGACAGAATGGAATTTGTCCCATAAAATCTCTTATGAAGAGCCCTTATTAAAAATCCTTGCTTACTCCAGTCGGAGTAAGCCTGCACAGAGTAACTGGAGAGCATAAGGAATGCAGTAACTGAGCCTCTGTGCAGACAATGAGCATAACGCCATCCAGCAGACATTTTAGCTGGTCATTTGGTTGGTCAGGACTGACACACACGGTTGGTTTTTTGTTGTTTTTTTTTAACAACCTGGGTGCAGTTTTTTTCATCTGACATTATTAAACTAAATTTACTGTAGTGTTAAATCATATTGTTAAAGTGTGAACCACACACAAGTGCTAAGACTTATGGTTTCATGTTCAGTGGTAGTGCTGCTCAGCTGATGTGTTTTCCTCATTACCTCTCTGTCATGCTGGTACATTTGGTTTTTTTTGGCTCCATTGTGGACTGGGCGCAGCAGGCGACATGGCAGTAAAGGGTTAATATGTGCATGACCTGGTAAGAAAAGAGCAAAAGTAGGTTTGGATCAGCACCTGAGCCTGCTTGTCACACAAGTACCTGTAGCAGCCTGACAGAGAGCACTGCCAGGATGGAAAGTGCTCTGGGAGTGGAAGGGAAGGACCACTGCTCCAGCCAGCACTGCTCCAAAAAGTGATTCATCAAAACGCATGGAGCTTCCTGGCATAGAAATACTTTTTATGTGTTCAATGTTTTCCATATGAT
Organism: Tauraco erythrolophus; assembly: GCF_009769465.1. Lineage (NCBI taxonomy): Eukaryota > Metazoa > Chordata > Aves > Musophagiformes > Musophagidae > Tauraco > Tauraco erythrolophus. The sequence continues at coordinate 4,844,132 of NC_141483.1, read as the reverse complement.
TTCAGAGCATTTTAAAAGAAGGGAACTTCCCTGTCCCCTTCTGAGGAGGAAGGTTTGATTGTACCTCTTGTAACAGAAAGGAAGGGAAAGCGCCAAGCGGTGAAGCAGCAGTAGAGTGGCCAAGGTCAGAAGGAGCTCTGTGGGAAAGCCAGAAATAGCACCTTGTGCTGCTGGCCTGTGCCTTGGCTACAAAACCATCAGCTGGCCCAGGCCACCTTTGGGAGCTCATTGTCAAACAGGGCCAAGTATTCAGCTGCTTGTTTTTCACTGGTGTAAAATAGAAACATTGCTGATCCCTGCAGATGTTTGTGTACAGTCACTGGAATTCCAGTATCTGAATACCTCTGCCTGTTTGGAAACAGAAATATCTACTGGAACCCATTTGAAATGTCTGCAGAGAGGCTTTACCATGGTGGCTGGATGCCTGGAGTATAATTACTCTAAAGCATTTAGGGGCTGTTTACTTTGTTTTTCTATAAGCAGGCACAGCTCTTGCAGTATGTGCAGTCAAAGGAAAGCAATCGATTAGCAGAGGTGAGAATTCACCTTTCACGTGGAGGTGCACCTCTTCCGTGGTGGTAGCGAGCACCCCTCCTCGCACACCGTCTCTCTCCGTAGAGCCAAGGGAACCCAAAGGGACAATGAGGGCAGCACAATGTGGCCCTTTGTGGTAGTTCTCTAGGGGAGACAGCAACTTTAGGTCCCTGAAGACAAACACTTTCCCTGCCTCTGCGCTGTTTAAGCCTAGTTCTGTGTCGTGAGTCTCTTCTTCTGGGAAGAATTTCCTGCGGCTGTAGGGGCCAGGCCCGGGGACACGGAGCTGCGCTCCGGGAACGTTTCCCCGTGTTCCTCCCGAGCCAAAGGGCGCCCGTGGTATCGAGCACCCATCGCAGTCCCCGCTCCCGGGGTTCCGGGGCTCGGGACTGTCTGCGGACGCGCCGGAGCAGCCGCAGCTTCCCCGCAGCCCCGAGCCCTGCGTCGCGGAGGCCGCCCCTTCGCCTCCCGGGGATCCCCGACGGGCCGGGAGCCGCCCGGGGGCGGGCGGCGGCAGCGTTAGGACCCGGCGGCGGCTGCAGGGCGGGGTGGGGGGGCGAAGCGAAGCGCAGCCCGGCGGTTGTTTACCGCGGAGGCGAGAGCCGGGCAGGGCTCGCCGCGGAGCCGAGCTGCGCGCTGCGGCTGGCGGCGGCTCCTCGCCCTCCGCGCCGAGGATGCTGCGCGGGGGCCCGCGGCGAGCGGCGGGGCTGGGCGCCGTGCTGCTGGGCTCGCTGCTGCTGGCGGCCGCCCGGGGCGCCGAGGGTGAGCGTCGGCCCGGCTTTGTTGTGGGGGACAAAGACCGGCCCCGGGGAGGGGGGAAGACCCCCTGGAGAGGGCGGGAGGGACCGGCCCCGCATCCGCGGGGGGCGTGCTGGGGAGCGGGCCGGGGCGGCGGGGGCTGCCCGGCCCGCCCGCGTAGCCTGGCCTCGTCTCTCCGCAGAGTGCCTCCGCGGCAACGGCGCGTCCTACCGCGGAAGCCGGCGAGTGGCCTCCGGCGGCGCCCCGTGCCTCAACTGGCTGGCGGTGCGGAGCGGCCCCGGCGCCGCGCTCCCGGCAGGTGGGTGCGGGAGTCGGGGAGGGAGCGGGAGGGCCGGGGCAGCCGGTGGTGGGGGATATCGGGGGAGCAGGGCGCGGGGGGCGCCGGGGCCACGGCAGTCCCCGCGCTGACGGCCCGGTACGCTCCAGCAGTCGCCGAGGACCACAGCAGCTGCAGAAACCCGGACGGCGACGCCGCGCCCTGGTGCTACATCCGAGGCGCCGCTGGGGTCCCCGAGCGGAGACCCTGCGACATCGCCCAGTGCTCAGGTAGGAGCGGCACTACCCGCCTCCCCTTCTCCTCCTGCCCCTCCCCAGGCCATTGCCCTCCCCGGCCTGCGTCCTGCCGCTGGGGCCGGGTTTGTCCCCAGGGCGGGGTCCCCCCTGCGCATAAACAACTCTGGGCTATAGCAGCACCCACTGCCCCCCCCCCAGGAATGGAGTGTACCCGGGGCTCCCCTCCAGCCCTCCCCTGTGGGCACATCTGTCTCCCAGCTGTGCTTTGCTCCACCCCTAGAGCTTTTCTGTAAGTGCCAGAAAAGGCCTGTGCAGCACATTGCGCCCCCCCCCCGCCCCCCCCCATTTCACTGGTCACTGTAGGGCTCTGGCTGTGTTGTAAAAGGCTGAGGTCTGGGCATTTAGGAACTGCAGAGGTGTTGGACTACTACTGCGGGGCATGTTAAACAAGTGTCCTGCTGCTGAACGAGTGCTGGGGTGAATTTGGGTACAGATGGGGGTAAGGAACTTGGAGAAAATGAGAATTGAAGGGAGGACAGTAAGAAACGGAAGAAACGGAAAACCCCAAACACTGAATTCCTCCAGGATAGTTAAGATGGGAAATAGTTTGCCAAGAGAAGAGCTGTAGCTGAAGCCTGTTTCAGGGAGAGATGATGTCTGTATTGACTGAGGCCAAAGTAACCACTTGGGTTTTTTTTTAACTGTTTACTTATTTTTGACCCCCTTGAGATTTATGGACTCCGCTATCCCTCAAGATTGCTGTCCTTGCATGTAAACACTTTCCCATATGCATAAACTCTCCCCTTTTCTTCACTTTGCTTGTCTTTTGCCTGCTTTTCCCTAAAGATAGAGCAAAGCAAGTGTTCTGCTGCCAAGATCCTTACTCAGTCCTGCAGCTTTGGGATCAAGAGAATTAACCTGACCTTTCAGCCAATACACCATTTGCATGTTTAAGGGTTTTGGCTATTTTTGTGCCTCAGAGTGGGCACCTTTTTATTGTAGTCGTGTCCTACAGCTGCCCTTAGTTCAGCTTCTCTGGCTGACCCTACGTAAAGTCACTGTGCAGTGCACGAGACCCCGATTTCCTGTCTCTGACTCCCCTCTGCACTTCCATTTCATATTGCACTGAGGGCTCAAAATGGCTGCAGATAGAAAATTCACACGGAGTTACAGCCAGCTGGGGGGTGAGATCCAGGTGGAGAGAGTTTTCAGGTGTGGATGCATCTGTGCATAGCATTTCCAAAAAGTAGGGTGTTTTTGTTAAGGACAGGTAAAAGATACCTACTTTTCACTGTCACAGCTTTTATTGTGCTACAGCTTCCATTTTAACTGTATCCTGAAAGAAGAAGCTACCTTGAAAATCTTTCAATGCTGTTGATAAATCCACGAGGCTGGGAAGGAGTCTGTACTACGAGCATCCACCCTTGTGCACCTTTGGGCTCTAGCTGGGGAGGATCTTGCTGTACTTAGAGTAGTCGGTGGCTGTGCTGCCTGAAGTGTTGCTCTAACTCAGCCTGTCCACATCATGCTAAAGTCGTTTGCTACATAGCTGCAGAAGGGAGCTGGGTGAGAAGAATGTCCCCAGGTCATTTTCACACCAGCTGGAGTCTCCTTCCATCAAACCTTCCTGTGTCAGGAAGATTGAGGCAGAAGAGAGATAACTAGGCTCCTGGGAGATTTGGGATGGAGATAATCATCATCTTGTTCATGTCTGTTCAGCATGATTGAAGCTGCAGCCTGTATATTGATTTATGCACTAAATGAAGTCATTGTGCATCCCCTGGACTTATGCCCTGAACCTGGGTTTCGTTCTACTGTCTGACTTCTGTCTCGTCTGTGGTGGTGCCTAGCACTCTTAAAATAGGTTCATGTTGAAGCAAAGTGGAGGGAGGAGTACGTTTCTTGTCTGCCTTGGTAGGATTTCTGGCAACAACTTAAGAGGGAACAAGTGTTCATCAGTGTACTTCGAAGGCGGTTCAGTGATAGCAGTCTAGATCTGTCCCACTCACAAGGCACGTATTGTTTTGAAGCACTCATCAATGCTTTGTATTTTGTGTGTCTCTCAACAGATGATACAGCTGCCACAGCCCCAGTTCCTACAGCAGAAGTTGGTACTTCTCAGGAGGTTGACCAGGTGTTTGAACCGGCTGACAGCTTGCCCTCCCGGAGCGAGGCAGCCGCTGTGCAGCCCGTCATTGGCATCAGTCAGAGAGTGCAGATGAACTCCAAAGAAAAGAAGGACTTAGGGACACTAGGTACAAACCCAGGATCGTGTGATGGATCCATTCCTGTAATTCTGGCAGGACAGATTTGTTTTGAGGCTCTGAAAGCAATGCTATCGCTGGATCTACTGCCTCTAATTTTGCCTCTTTCTTCTTTTGTCTCTTCACAGGGTATGTGCTGGGGCTGATCATGATGGTGATAATCATTGCCATCGGAGCTGGCATTGTCCTGGGGTACATCTATAAGAGGTCAGTGGCTATTCTCCTTTGTCCAAAAGCTGATGTAGGCATGAAGCAATGTATATAGAGCAGGAATGTCTGAGCACCTGCGTACCCAACCAGATCCTAGTGAAAAAGCAGATAGAAACATAGGTTTTGATGTGGCACATTGCACAAGAGTTTTGCTTGTGGCACTGAGGAAAGAACTATTTAAGAGTTAATCCCATTCTTGTCCATTTCTGTGGTATTCTGTCCCATTTGAAGTTTCAAACTGCACTCTGTTTTTTGTTTTTGTGTGTGTGTGTGCACATGTGCCTTGATGCGGCTTTCTTGCATCCAGGGGAGCTGAATTTTACCTGAGAGCTGGTGAGAGCAGATCCCAGGTACCCTCACAGGAAGTTTCTTTTGTGATCAGAAAGAGAACAATCCTCCTAGCAGGCCACCTGTTCCCCTGTTTTCTCTAGCCCAGCTAGCTTTAGAAGAAAAACAATTGGCAAACTCTTTGCCACTTGTGCATTGTATCCTATGAAGCCGGATATCAAGTAGCACTTTTTTTTTTTGTGGAACAAAGTTCATTTTCGCAAAGCTCCTGTACACTTTAAGGTCAGTTTTGATTCACAGTTATGATTTGTTGAGCAGAAACGTTTCTGTAGCTCAGCAGCATTTGAGGTTAGTGGTTGTAAGAGACAGGGCAGGGTTAACAAACAGCAGGGAATGTCGCTGCAGCAAGTGAAGGCCCAGGCTCCCTCCTCCGGGAGGGTTTGTTCTGTAATTTGGCTGTTTGACAGCAGTCTGACACAACCAAGCAGAAGGAGCTCTTTCCCAAGCTGGGACATGTCCTTATGTAAGTGTTTATAATAAATACCGACCCAAAAAAAAAAAAAAAGCAACAGAGGGAGGAGTGTTACATAAGGGGCAAAACACAGAGCGCTGCTTGTTGAGGAATCTGATTTGAGGTGTCACTTCAGAGAATGCTGTCTCGTGTGCTGGCAGGAATGGCAGCCGCTGCTGCACGCTTGTCGGCGGCCTTGAAAAGCAGCCAAAATGCTTGTGTGCTGACAGGAAACCCCAGCAGCTCTGCGTGGTTGGGATCACATGCCCCAGGAGGAGCGAGTGGTGCCTGTCCCCCCTCGCTCCTATCTTGCGGGAAGAAGCAACAGACCGCTGTTGAGCTTTGTCCAAACGCAGCCTTGCTTCTTCAGTCCCAGAGAGCTCACAGCAGGGCTGTAGCACACATTTACTGTCTGTCTCTTCTTGCCTTGCTCTCAAAATTGCATGTGCAAGCTGGCGGTTTTGGGTAGGTGCGGTGAGAAACCTTTAATGGGTTTAGTAGCTTTTGGTATACATAGCTTTTCTGTAGACAACATGCTATTAATGCCTTCCATTTTCAAAGCAAGGCAGTTCTTCCTCAGTACAAATTACAGAGGTGTTGCCTCCCTTAGCAACAGGCTAAAGAGTGAGGTAGGTTTGAGGAGCTGGTTGTGGGGTTAAGCTGTTAGCTGCAGAGCTGGTTGTGGTATTAAGCTGTTACCTGCAGCGGCAGAAGGCAGGGCCAGCTCTGAAGTGAGCTTTAATGCTTTCAGGAATGGCTTAATGTGCTACACAGGTTGGTTTGCTGCAACAAAAGGCAGAATCTGTCACCACCTCTGGTATTTGTTTCTATCAGATGAAGCACGTTACCAAAGCTCTTTTCCACAGCAGTTGGCCCTGTGCTGTCTCACTGGTCCCCTGGGCCTGCACCAGGCAATGCTGTGGGACTATAAGGTAAAAGGATACATTGGTCAGCTCCATGGTTTGAAGGAGAAGCCTGGCTTTACAGTCATCATTTAGCTGTAGCAACACCAACGAATAAGCCAGTTTGAGAGAAGGACAGACTTCACTTGGCTGCTTATTTCTTAAAGATGCTCACGTGGGGTCCTCTCCTTACAGTAGGGATGTTTCTGGCCCTTTGTACGTAGCTGAAACATCTGCTTCTTAAAGAGCAGAGTCCGTTCTTTTCTACTGTACCACGTTTACTGAGACTCTGCCCGCAAGCAGCGGCACTCAGCCCAAGCACATAAAATGTTTGTGGTTTTTTTTTTTTAATCTAGGGGGAAAGACTTGAAGGAAAAGCATGAACAGAAAGTTTACGAGCGTGAAATGCAGCGCATCACACTGCCACTCTCAGCGTTCACCAATCCTGCCTGTGAGCTTGTAGATGAGAACACCATCGTGGTGCACACCAACCAGACGCCTGTGGAGGACACACACGATGGCAGTGGCCCACTCATGGGGCAGGCGGGTACTCCTGGTGCCTGAGCAGCTCGGGCAGGAGCGATACAGGCTGAGCAAAGCCTCCAGCTTCCCACTGTGAGTGCAGGGGTTGCGTGTGTTCATTTCTATTTTGTTTTCTTTTTGATGAAAGCCAGATGAAGGTGATGCAGAGGGACGGAGCAATGGGCTATTCATCATGATCTGTTTGAGGGACACCATTCAGTGCATGACCAGCTGGGGACTGGTGTGGTGGACCCTGCTGCTTCCTCCCACCTATCTCCATGGCATGCCAAGGAGCTGGGGGGGATGATGGGCCAGGCTCACACGTGGCCACAGATCCCATAGCCCAGAGTGTGTTCTTGGCTTCCTCTTTTTCTGTTCCTTTCCTATTTAACGGTGTGCACTGTTACTTAAGTTTCAGCCTGGAACCTCAGGAAGGAGCAGTACTGCAGGGACTGAGGGGAGCTTCACGTCAGATTTAGCTAGATAATTACACTCTGATTATAGTTCCTGCTTTTTTGCTTTAGTGGCTGAGAGCTGGAGACACTGTCCAGAATCCTCCTACTGGATCTGTGTTTTTTTCCAAGGAAGAGTTTATTTGAGAGAGGGCTTTGGCCAGGAGCAGTATGTTTAGCCCCAGTGTCAATTTGGAAAAGCTCTTGACAAATCCAGGTCTTCCAGGGCTGAGGCCACATCTCCATTCCCCTGTGGTGCTACACGCACAGCCACAGTTGTAGGTGGCCAGGTGGTCTGTGTGTCTTGCTCACTTACACAGATCAGGAGACCAAAGGCCAGCAGTAGATAGTTGTGGAGTGAAGAAAACAAACTGCCCTGCAGTTACCTACAGCAGATTGAGCACTGAGGATAGATAACATCCTCTTCTGAATTCACTTGGCTTTCTACAGAGCCAGCTCTGGACAGAGTGGCCAAGCCAGCTGTAGAGGTCACTCCAGCCATGATGCAGCAGCTCTTGCTCTAAGGGCAGGCCAGGCCAGCTGCTCTTGCAAGATCCCAGAGTTACAGCAAGGCTCCTGGCCCAGCCTCCACACACACTCAGCTTGTGCAGCAAGACTACTTGCTTACAGAGCCTGGCCCTATTAGAGAGGTTTTGTAACAACTTTTATTAGCATTTCAGGGGGTTTGGAAGGGGTAGTTGCTGCAGTGTCTCCCAAACAGCACCAAGGCAAGGCCAGTTCAGGGAAACATCCATCCCCTCCTCAGGGGATTCAAGCCATTCAAGTAAGTTTTCTAGCCATCTGCTTCATAGCTGTGGGCCTAACAGGGAGCAGCACTTGGCAGCAGGGGTTTTAGTGTTAATGTTTGATTCAGAAAAGGGAAACGTTTTATTTTTAAATGCCTTTGAATACCATTTCTTTGTAAAATGTTTTAAATACCTCATTATGAGAAGGTGCAGATTGTGCTACCTTGTATTAAAGCTTAAAAGACAAACGCTCTGTAGACCTGTGTGGACTGTGGCTCATCTGTACGTTCCTCTTGCCAGAGCAGCATCCTTTTGCTTGTTGCAGACTTCGAATTGAAGAGAAGGGAAAGAAGCCACTTCAGTTTGCCAGGCCCAAAGGTAAATCCCTACTAGCAGTGCCTCCACTCACCAGCACCAACAAGGGTCACGGAGCTTGTCTCCTTGCTGACAGCAGCTAGTCTTGGACTGAGACACTGTTCCTGAAAAGCAGCTGTGGGTGTGTGAGCCGTGCTGACTAAGCAGGCTGGCACGTGGGAAGACGGTCTCAGTTGCAGCCCCTTCCTGCACTGACACAGGTCAGTTCTGCTTTGGTGCTGCTCAGCAGCAGCTCCATCCCTGGGGGCCTTGCATTGGAAGCGTGATGGAGACAGGAGCACAGCAGGTTACAGGAGGCACTGACATAGGTAGCGTTTTTGTTCAGTTGTTGCCTTAACCAATGCCTCTTATTTCAGAATAAGAGGTTTTCAAGAACAGGCTGTATGTATTTTTATCCCTGGATCAGAAAAAGAAAATGGAGAGAGGCTCTGTGTTCTGCTGACTCCTGTTCACCCTTAAAAAAAACCCAACCACCAACCAACAAAACTTGATGTCTTCCCTTTCCATCACTCCAGGTAAATAGTACTATAGAGCACTTGCACTGCGTCTCTGTAGTTCTGTAAATGTGACAGAGCCCTTCGGCTCAAGAAAGGGAGTTCTGGATGATACCCGATCTGTGCAGTTTTGATGTTGGCATTTGTGACAACAACAGAAACCTGGGAGCGTTGCAGCTTCCTGCTTTATGTAACACAGAGACAACAAAATCTTGTTCTCGTAGCATACATTTACTGCTTTTTAATTTAGTTAGAACATGGAGCTGTGCAAATCACAGTTCATAAACCCCACCCACACATCACCCAGGACTCTCCCCTTCAGGGGTCCCCTCACAAACCAGCCTGGGAGGGGGAAAGAAAGGGGAAATCCTATTAACAATCCTGAATCCACTGGACCCAGTTCAGAGAAGCTCCTCTGCTGACTCACAGCACAGGGAGTCCCCAGTGTCTCTAAAACACCACTACACAGACTAAAAACACCTCCCCCGCATGCACACCTTTTGTCAGGTGATGGATGGTCCCATGTTATTTTACATAATACTTTAAACTCATGGGTAGGGGGAGGAAATCAAAGAAACAGCAAAGACTGACACCCATTCCCCACCATTCAATACCCAAGGGAGTGGGGGAAAAAGGAGCACACTAAAAATCCAGTTAAACCAAGATGTTTGTGAAACTTAAGAGCAGGACTCGAGCCAGCTTTTTTTGTTCTGCCAACCATATGAGCTACTACAGCAGTAGCTTTCTTCCATCTTCCACTGAGGGAGGAGGAGAAGTGCTGGAAGAAAACACACCCCCAACCACCTCCCAATGACTCCAAGCCCTTTTTTCTCCCCAAAAGCAGGGAATGACCCTGAAGAACATTTCTGCTTGGAGAATCAGCTCAGGTGCTGCAGCAGCAGCTGCAAGAAGGACCTTCAAAAGGAGCAACTTGCACAGCCTGCAGACGAGGATGAGGTAATGGCAACTGAATTACGAGTTCTACAGCTGCCACTCCAGGGAGGATGAGACATTCTCCAGCACTTTTCTGCTCATGACAAGTCCATCCTTTAAGTAACCTTGGGCATATCCCCCTTTGCCATTCATTGTCCATGTACAAAATCTGAGCCACTTCAGACCTTCGGCTTTCTGAAGAGCACCTTCTGTCACCTTATGTCCACAGGCTGAGAGCTCAAGCAGCTTCAGCACTCCAGGGATGTCCACAGCCAGTGCCTAGTGCAGTTCTATGGATTCAGATTCAAATAATCTCACCTAGGTTAAGATTCTTGGGCAGGAAAACTCACTGTGCACACTCTGGGTCTGAAGATGCTCAAATGGCTCATTTGCAGCCTGCCTTGTTCACCATCAGGAAGGCAAGCAGAGCTCAGTCTTAGTGTTTCCAGGCAGGCTTTTGGAGGTATTCAGAGACAGAGGAGGAAAAAACCCATAAAACCAAACCAAAAATTCATACACGCTTCCCACAGACAAGGTATTTCAGGAGAGCTGCCCAGTTCCTGGGGCTTTTCACTCCCTCCCCAATGCACATTGGAGGCCAAAATCTCAGTGGGTTGTTCTGGAAAACACATGCACAAACATACACACACGCACACACACGCTGTCCTGGTGGGGCCTTTTGCCGGATGTCCAATTTCCCCAGCCTTCTGAGCAGGGTAGTCAGTGGGAGAAGCAGTTCCGGAAGCGCTGGTCCTTGCTGAGGACAGTCTCCTATAGCAATTCCCTCCCTGGCACACAGGCTGGGGTGGCTTCACAGCTTGCAGCCAAGTTCTAAGGCACCACAGTAAAGAAGCCTGAAAAGGCCAGAGGAACATTTCTCAAGCCAGAAAAATAGTGTTGAGCAGCTTTCCTAGGTGCAATTGTCAGGAAACAGCCCATTTTGCTTCTGAAACATGCCAGAAATCCACAGTGAATCAGGATGTCCAAGAGGAGGGGTATTGGGTGAGGAGAGAGAGAGGCAATGCAGCAAACACAGTGTGGTGCCCCGTTAATGCCCTGGAAGTGGCTGAAGTGCATCTCCCTCCCTGTCGCTCATCTCGACTCCAACGAGGTGGTGCAGGCAGCAGGACGCGCTGACTAGGTTGTGTTTTCAGGTAGCTTGTCACGGTTCAGTCCATACTGCACACTCACGTTGTGGTCCAGCTCCTCCAGCTCGGATGGAAGTGGGATGGCAAGCTCTCCCAGGTAGAGAGACAGAGCTTCAAAGGAATCTTCCAGCTTGGAAAAAGGGGGCCTAGAAGCAGCAGTGAGGAAACATGAGTGGGAAAGAGGAAGCAGAACAGCATCTGGAAAGTCATGCAGGCCCCTGTCTCATGCACAGAGGTGTGAGCAGGGACACGATCCCTCGGCATTCAGCTTTAGAGATTGCAAAGATCCCATCTGTCTGGGCTACCCGTTTTTACAGCCAATGATCAGGGAGGTCCAGCTCTTTTAGAACTCACTTAGCATCAACACTGGCGTGAAGCTACAAGTATTACAACTGAAATCAAATGAAGTATTCACCTTTCAGAGCTGCTGCCAAGGTCTGCCCCTACTTTTTGTACATGAGAAACCCTAAACAATCACTCCTCCTTTACCCTGTCTGTCTCTGAAATTGTTTCACAGACCTCCACCATGTAGAGCGGTCTCTCTCCCAAGCTGATCAGTCTTTGGTCTCTCCTCACATGGAAGCCTTTGAGCATTCCCACAGAAGGTTGGAATATAGCCCTCTTCCACCCTCTGTGCAGTCCTTCCACTAAGGGGATACAGACACCTCCTCCAGCTTACAAAGAGGAGTCCTCCAGACCCCAAACCTACCTGCTCTCTGGTTCCAGTCTGCAGCAAATAGCAGCCAGAGGGAAAAAGGCTGGAGGACAGTCAGCAGGAACAAACTTCTCCCAGAACAGCTTGACATTGAGGCCAAAATCCAGTGTGCGTGGGAGACAGTCCGGGTCAGCATAAACCTGGCCTATGATCTAGAGAAAAATGAGAGAAGCGCTTAAGTACAGCAACAGGGTGTTGCAGGGTGTTAACAAACAGGGAACTTCAGCATCGGGCAGAGGCTCCTTCAAAGTATTAGGGTGAAAGGGAAAGAGCAGAAACACCATTCTCCTTTCCAATAGGGCTAGTTGCACAAGGGAACAAGCAAACTCACAGACAAACTTCACATGAAACTTTTTCAAGACCTGGTGATGTGGCCACTGTTGTGTAGGAAGGCCCAGACGCCTTCTCTTTCTCCCCAGGGTCTTTCTGCTAGAAGATACAGGATGATGTGCACCTCCCAGAGAGCTCGACAGTGTCTCACTGCTGGGTCAGCTACTGTGCTGCACGCTGCTGGGGATGATGCAGACCCTCCTGATTGCAGGTAATCAACACAACTTGCGTCACCATCCCATCTCTCCCTTCTCACACAATCTTACCACTCCACCAGCAAAGGTTCTCTGTCTACGGAGCCTGTCCTAAACAATGCTGTGAAGGCACCAGCACCACAAATTCTGAGTTGCTCTGTTACTGGCAGATTCAACCACCAGAAGGTAGAGGCGGAGAAAAGAGCAACCATAACCAATGCCCAGGAAGTTGCAGGAGAGGCAGTAGAGGAAAGGGCTGGCTGGAACAGAGAGAAGCCCTGCCCCAGCACTCAGAAGTCCCAGTGCTCACCACCTACCTGGCTGAGGTGCACTCACTCCAGCACTAGGGGACTCAAAGTGTAATTTAGAGGGAAGGAACCCACAGTGGAGAGCTGTGGGGTGATCTGGACTCAGACAAGGTCAATGTCAATTCTCTCCCATCGGGAAGAGTATTGGGTTTAAAGCCTCATTGGATATCACAAAAAGGGTGTTGTTTATATCCACCCAGGCTTTTCTATGCCAACTCAGCAGGACAACCACATCCTGTAACTAGACAGTGGAACACTCATTATGTATTTTGGCAGGGTTATTTCCTTATCTGTTTGAGTGTGTAACTTCTTTTTTTAGCATCTTTATTTTGGTGACAAAGAAAATGTTAATATGCTACTACCCCTTTATTTGTCTTTTTTCTAGATGAAACAATTGTTTTAATCCCGCATACAGATTTTTCAAGTTCCTAAATCTATCACTCACAACCACAACATTCTCTGAGAGGCGGGCCCAGTGTAAACAGAGCTCCAGATGAGGCCACAGAGATTTATGCACAGATATTTTCTTTGTCCCCTTCATCCAAGCACTGAAGATGAAACTGTGCTGGTCTCCCCTGGTGTTCTGTAACTGCTGTGTTATCTGTACACATAACAGCCCACCTTTCATCTGTACTTCCACTGTCTTATACACCTTTTAAACTGAAAATACCTTGCAGCTTTTGAGTGGTGCTCTTTGATCTGCAGACAGAAAAGCCTGATAAAACAGTAAGACTGTGCATTGGCTCAGAAATAAACTAAGCCAACAGACTTCAGAGTGCAGGCTTCATTAATCGACCTGCAGAGAGGTTTCAGTTTCCCCTTTGAAGTGAAGTGGCATCCACAGTGGAGGCCCTGAATTTGCTGAGATTATACAGCTGATTGTTCTTTTAATGAACCAGTAGAAAAAGGTATCACAGTTTTAGGGAATATGTCTACTTTCAAATGGATACCAGGGCTCAATCAGAATTTGATGGACTTTTTTTACAGCTTCTCTGACTCCAGGAGGTACCTCTGTACTTCTTTCAGTCCAGGATGAAATTCCCTCTGGGACCAGAAAGTTATTTTCCTTGAGAAAACAGGGGCAGGGTAAGCTTATACTCCCAGCCTAAATCCCTGTGCTTTTAGGTCACAGGCTGCACACTCAGACACAGAGAACTGGCTGATACGACGTGTGCCAGGAGATGGCAATGGGGGAGATGTCCATCAAAGATGCCATGTAATGTCCTAGTCTTACCTCACAGAGAACAATCCCAAATGAGAAGATGTCCACTGTCTCATCATAGCTCTGTCCTGCAGGAAACATAAGACATTCAGATCTGTGAGAGACAGTTTCCCATCCAGTTATTCCAGGAGCTGCCAGTCCAAAGCTTAACTAAGCCTATGCCCTGGAGGGCTCTACAAAGAGAGACAAAGCAAGGCTTAAATCTGAGCAGGGCCAGTTGCCCCAAGATACGTACACCAACTGCATCTTCCTATACACTGCCATCACATATCTTAACCCTGCTTCTTTCTTCTGCTGGGGAACTAAAGGACAACACAGGGAACCCTTGTGTATCAGAGGTCTGAGCAAATGCTAAGGGTAACTATGGAAAGCTTCTGCCCGTTCCCCTTGATTGCTGTTCTAGCGCATCTCTGCAGTCCACTGAGTCAGTGTTCGGCTTCCCCAGCAGCCACTGAGTGCCCCGTCCCTGCTGCAGTGACTGCAGAGATAATAAATTACACACTAGCAGCACTTTGAATCTGGGAAAGCAGACTGGCTCCAGCATGCCGTTATCAGCTTACAGACACGCCCCTCCCAAGCCAGTATCTGGTAAACAGCCTTGCTTTCAGAGGTGATGTCAGACTCCGCTCTTGCTGTTCTCTTGACAAATACCAGGTATGAGGCAGGCTCTGAGAAGCAGCCTCAGAGTCCAGTAGGGCCTGTAAGCCTTGAGAGAAGGAAAACAGAACAGCACACAAGAAAGCAACATGGAGAAGAGTTGAGTTGAGGGAGAGGAGCCAAGTGCTCCCTTCCCTGGTGGACTATGTTGGACAATACTGATATCGTAGCCAGCCAAACTGCCCAACCTGGTCAGACCGACCTGCTCATCAGGAGGAAACTGTATCCGTTGTATTTCACCCTTACCTCAACTCCTGCAGGGGCAGTTTTTCCCCTAAGGGACATAGTTCACCCTTAATGCAATTGAGGGCTGCATGCCAAAAACCTGATTTCCCTGCACTTGGACAACTCCCACTCCAATCCTGAGGCTTCAGCAAACCTGGCAGCAGATGGCTTCTCTGTGGATCTACACAACAGGACATGTAAGCCTTATCCTGGAGCCTAATGATTCCCTGTCTCAAGGGGCAGTTCCAAAGCGTGAAGCTATAACAGACATTGATCTCAGGTTCAGGCTTATTTCAGGCCTCTGTTGTCTTCTCTGTTATCTGGATCATAGCAAGTTTAGGTCTGTTGCCCTCCTGAAGAATCCTGCTGTCAAGCCAGAAACATTACCTTGGCTGGTACAAAGGCTTCTCAGGTCAGGTACTGCAAGAGAAGTGCAGCTAAGGTACCTGTGTGTATAAATAAGCTTGCATATTAGCAGGTCTAAAACCAAAGGCTGTAATAGGTTTGATTGTTATTAGGGCTCAGAAGCTTTCGGTAATCCTGTCATCCCTACACCTTGTCACAGGCTGTCTCCTCACCTGCACCCTGGTATCAGTATCTTACCATTCAGCATTTCTGGGGCCATCCAGTACGGGTTGCCAACCACCGTGTAGCGCTTCTTCCTGTCACTCTTGCGTAGGGTTCGTTTCTTGGCAGATGGCTTCTCCAAAGTGGGCTTTTTTCTTTCCTCCACAATCAGCCGAGACAGACCGAAGTCAGCCACCACCACCGTCTTATCCTACACAAGGGATTTAGTACAAGCCACTGATTCCTCTCAGCTCCCTTCAGGAGCAAAGAAGCTGCAATTCCCGTTCACTATCAACTACACTGTAAGGGCAACCATCGAGGTTTCCTGCAGCCAGATGAGTGTAGCAAGCTGTCTAGACGGGTGTAAAACACCCAATTCACAATACCAAATCATCATTTCTTCTCTTTATTGTCTTGTTTCCTGCGTGGTCACTAACACTAATCCCATCAGTTTGACTGCACTTGCCAGGGCAAATGCAGACCTTTCCTTTCAGACCCTCCTATTCTACCTGGCCAGAAATTAACTTAGACTTTCAGCCTGGGTCGTTTGCAGCCTACGTGTGAATCTCATGTTCCAGCCAAGTGAACAAGGGCAAGGGTTGAGGCAATGAAGCTACACAAAAATCTTGTGACCTAACGTTTCAAAAAGAGAGAGCACACACATCTGCACACACCCGCACACTTGTCTGAATCCCAAATGCCACTAAAAAAAGTCATCAAGTGGTTAAAAGAACGGAAGCAGCAGAACATTTGTTCTCTACAAATGTAGAGAACATTTCATAGTTAAGATAAGGAACAGAGCTGTACTAACTCTCATAACGTGAATGATAACAGGAGATGGTGCCACAGGAAAGGGGGTAAGATAGCAGAAAGAAGAAATGGTGAAAGCTAGATCACTCTGGAAAATCCTGTGTGAAGATGAAGCTCCCTTGTTTAGGGCACTAAGAGCCTCTCTGAAACCAGTTCCACCCTGAGAAAAGAGGGAACATCATGTGCAGAAAACCAAGGGAGGGAGATAACGAAGAGGAGCAGCATGCTGTGGGGAACAGAGGTGTAGCTCACCAACTTGATGAGGCAGTTGTGTGAATTCAGGTCTCTGTGAATGATGCACATGGAGTGCAAGTAAGCCTGGAAACAGAGGGAGAAAACTTGGTGTTAGGGCTTCCCAGGCGGATATGTCCCTTCACATTTACAGACCTCGACAACCTCCCTGCTAGTAGCCAGGGAGCATCCACAACCCCTCATGCACCACCCTACTGAAGCAGCTAATCCTGACTCTGGAGGTTTGCTCTGTGATGAAGGGACAGTCCAACTCACCATTCCAGAGGCAATTCCTTTGGCAAAGCTGACCTTCTGCTGCCAGGGAAACGGGTCCTGAAAGACAAGTCCTCAATGGTCAGGGACTGTCTTACCAGCCAGCTGGTGACAGCAATTCCTTCGCAACAGGGACTCTTGCAGAAGTCAGAGAAAGATGATACAGCCCCAGGAAGAAGGCGCTTCCTGCCCTAGGGCACCCACAGCTAAGCAGCAGCTTTTCCACACAGCTCCGAAGACAACTGACAACGAGCACCATAAGACTGGTACAACCAACACCACACTGTCAGCCTCATTGAGCAGAGGTCTACCGGGCTTCCATACTCACCGCATTGCGGAGGAAGTCCTTCAGGGTGCCCCCCTCAATGTACTCAGTGAGGAGATTCAGCTTCTTGTCCTTGTACAGTACACCGATGAACTTCAGCACATTGGGGTGATCCAGGCTGCGCATCACTTTCACCTGGGAAACAGAGACATCCCATGCCAAAGAAGACAATGGAACAAGTCCTGACAGATCCGCTGTATGGTGACAAGCACTCCAATGCTGGAGGTCCCCTCCAGGGATGACGGAGTACACTCAAACCTCAACCTTAAGGCAGTCAATACTGTTGCCTCTTCATTTTCATGCTGTGCAATTAACCTGATCTTAGTCTTTAAGGAGAGCACCCTTGAGTTTGGCTAACTTTTAAGAGACAGGAGCTCTCCAGGGCAGCTATCTGGTCTGTACCGCATGTGTCAAGGCTGAAATAGCTGTGTCAGGTGTTTGGGGAGCTGCCTTTAAGCTAAATCTGACTTTGAAAAACATGGTAGGCAGCCACCAAGAAAATAGTTTAGCTTAAATACAGCAGGAGTCTTAAATATCTTATAGATGTTGGCCCTCACGATTTGTATTTCTGCACAAGGCTCAAGGGATAAATCCTTTATGTATTGTACAGCTCAATTTGCCTCAGACTCAGGCTGCTTTTTATCATTGAGAAATCAATAAACTGGGAGCTGAAGCCACGTCTGTTGCTCAGTGTAAGTGAGCTGCACACTTCACTGCAGCAAACATTCAGCTCATGTCAGCTTTTCACTGTGTGATGTCTCCCTCCTCAGCGCCTTGATTCCTGCCAGTTGCTGGCATGATCACTCTCTCTCTGGACGAGATGGAAGAGTTCCACCACACTACTGGTTCAGAAGCTTTTTGGAATCTTGCTCCTACCTCTGTCAAGAAAGTCTTCTGTGTTTCCTCATCACAGCGAATCAGCTCCTTCATCACCATCACCTTTCCTGTTGCTTTGTGAGTCACCTAGTGGAAACAGAAACCACAACTACAGGCAAGGTTCAAGAATACATCGCTCCAATGCTCTTGCAACTCTTCTGAAAGAGAGGGTAACACTCCCCTCCACCTAGAGAGGAATATAGATGGGAGAAAATTCAGAGCCCAGGGATCTGCATAAAACTGCATGAAATTTCTCCTTTCAGAATTCAGCAAATATTCTGTACGCAAAACAGAAACTACCTAAAGCTGACAGCGGATCATACCAAGAGATCAACAGCATCCCAAGAAACAGAGCTGAAGTCTCCGTTTTAGGTAGCGTAGAGCCAAGCACGCATACAGGCTGCTGTCAAAGCCTCTGAAGGCATCACTTCCATCCTTGTGCATGCCTCAAGTTCCCTCACAGAAAGTACCTGCCTAGCATGATGCCCATGTTTTGTACACAGACCCCAACAGCTACATTCTGTATCAGCAAAGGAATCAGCATTCACTTGCATTGGAAACCAAACCAAACAACCCAAAACTACATTACTACATGCTTTGGTTTTATGGGGACTCTGAAGCCTGATGGTTTCTGATAAGCTCATCAAACTTACTTATGCGCAAGCAGAACTGGGATGTACAGGCTGTTCAGTTATGGCAGGAAGCAGTTATTTTACCATGCTCCTTGGGAGTGTGTTGCTACCTGCAAGGAATGTCCCAGAGCGGTGGCAAACACATAGAAATCCACCGTAAACATCAGGTAATACATTTCCTGGCTCTCAACATGGAAAGTATTTCCAGTTCCTCAAGGGCTGTTTGCCTGTATCCAGCTAGTTCCCGGCATTTTGCTGTGTTCTAGAGGTTTCCTTTAACCAGCTCTGCCTTGTTTGCATAGGGTGCATGAGTGGGTAGAAATGGTCCAAATTCTGATGAGCAGGTTTTCCTGGAAATCCTCTCCCGTTCAGTTGCTTAACTTGGACAGCTCAGTCTCCCTAAGATCTCCAGGTAACTAAACAACCACCTTATCTCTAGGAACATAAGGAACTATTCTGACCAGATACAGTACTTGTTGCATCGAACCCAGTCAACCTGAAGCTCAAGAAAGGTGTGACTTTTTGCCTCATACCTCTTAAAATAAAAAGCCTTTCAGAAAACCTCTAGAACCACATTCCAGAACACAAGACTCAGTTATAGTACTTAGGAAGCTTATGAGCTCTTGCAAAAAACTGCGGCACGCTAGTTCTTTTTGGAACCATGGGACATAGCAAGGCTGATATAGGTGGAACACGAATGCATGGAATAACACAACAGAAGCAAGAGTACAATATTCTTCTGCTCCCGTCTGAAATCAAGCATCCATATACAAGTAGCGAGCCAGGGAATACTACACATTTCAGCCAGGGACATGAAAGCCAGGGACATCTAATACCCAAAGATAAAGGGAAGTGAAGAGACAAAGACAAGACAAGGCTAAGTGGAATTCTTAAGCTGACATACCAGCAAAACTGAAACAAGTGTCATCATGAAACTTCAAGAGGGCAATTTTAACTCCCAGAGCATGCACCAGAACAGGATGGCTATTGGGTAGTCTGAGCAGAAAAGAAATGCCTTTGTGCCATTAACTGTGGGGACGCAGATGACAAAAGCATGCGACAGAGGAAAGGTTCCGCTTACCTGGACCTGTTATTTCTCTATGAGCAGAGGAGAAGAGAAATATGCTCATTAGTATAATCAAAAGCATTGGGTCTGTAGTGCTGGCTCACCACCTCCCATGGAAGCATGAGATAAGTATGGTGGCTGAACACCTGAAGTTTATACAGGTGTAAGGAGAGAAGTCCCTTAACATGGTGAATAGTAACCTGAGCACTGAGGAGCTCACTGCACCTTGGTAAGGCAGAGGAAGCTGCCCCCTGATGCTGTCAGGGATGCCAAGATGCTGAAGCACCCCCAGTCAAGACCAGAAAGCTTAAATACAAGAGAACTGCTATTAATGGAGATTTTAATTGTGAAAGTCATGCAAGACCTGACCACTACCACCATACTGACAAGCCATTTAGGCTCTGCTGGGGGTTCAGAGATGGTCACTACAGCCTGACACTCCCAAGCATGCCACACCAAGGGTGCGTGAGAAATGCTGTACTGGGGAGCAGAATGCACCTCTTCATAAGAAAGATGCTCATAAGAGAATGTGTAGCTCATTCCCCATTCTCCCCACCTCACCCAGGTGGTGGCTGTTACACAGGCACTCTGGAACTCTAGCTCGAGATGAGTAGTATGGCCAAGGTTGACATTCAAAGGGGACAAAGTCAAAACTGCCTGCAGCCAGAGACACTCATGGTCAGGGAATGAAAAACAGAAATGGATCTCACTGAGCAAACCAGATGAGTTCCAAGACCGATCACTGTCAGAAAGGCAAACGCCAGTGAGACAGTGGCGAAGGATCCCGAGGTGGGCAGACATTGCTGTAATCAAAGTAAATGACAAATGTTTGAGGACCTCCCTCACCTTGATGGCTTGTCCAAAAAATCCTTTTCCTAGTACTTCGCCATGAATCAGGTCACAAGGCCGGAAGATTTGCTGGGAGCAGCTAGAAGAGGAACGTAGGGATTCAGAACGACTGATGTCACGGCTCAGAAGAAGCGGTTCCTTTGGAGAACTGGGGCCAGGAGATTTAGAAATGCTGTTACTTCGCCTAGAGAACAAAGGAGACAGGAAGATCAGGAAAGCTGCTAGGAAACTTTTGGTCCAACATATCCCGTCATTATCTCCTTAGGGCCCGGTTTCTACATGTACTTCAGTGCTCTTCGTATCTCAAAAGCCAGATGCTCTCCCAGCACCATGGAAGCTCTTTACAAACCTAGAGCAGCTTCCACGTCAGAGCTGCCTAACAACAAACCATCTCCTGCACTGGCTGTCAAAGGTGGAGCTCTGTGAACAGGAGGAGGAAGCTGTGAAGACGCTGCACTTGCTATCTCTAAACAAAGATTAAAATACTGGTAAATGACTAAATGAGCAACTGAGTGCCCCAGGCTAGGAAGACAAGATTTTTCCCAAATCCCAGGTCTCAGACATATTCCCTTTAAGGAGACATTCTTCCCCAGCCATTTAAGGCTGCTAGAAATCTGACCTTTACATTTTTTAACTGTAAAACTTCATAGTTTTCTGTTAAAAGTAGAGCTCCTTATTTTTATTAAGGCAAGTTTGCCATCCTGAAAGGCAATGGAGAGAGTACACGTCAATAGCAAAATCTAAAGCTCTCCACTGCTTCGGCAACGGTTTCTACCAAGGCTGGTATCAGAGGTGAGTCACGTCTCTGCAGTCATTTGCAATCGTGGGACCTCGGCACAGGGCAGCCCAGCCAGGTAGCACAGGGTAAAGGCAAGCTAGGTCAGAGGCAGCGCTTCCAGGTCTTTACCTGAGGGAGCGTCGTCGGAGCGTTCCTTCCAGATTCTCCTTGATGTCCAGTGGGGAGAGGGAGCGTGGGGAAATGGGCCGTTTTATGTGGGTGGGAAGACGGGAGTCCAAACGAAGCCTGTCTAAGCGCTGTGAGACAGGGTCATGCTCTATCAGCAGCTGAAGTGTCTGGCTTGTCTTGCGAATCAGGTCCTCCACCTGCAATCAAACCAAAGGACAGGATGACAGCAGGCAGGAGGAACACAAGTGACAGGAGATAGAAGAGACACAGCAGAATGCCCCTCAGGAATCAGAGGAGAGAGTTCAGTGAGATCACTTCATAGTTGTGGTTTAGTCGTGCGCACCACAGCTGTCTAACCAGACAAATCAAGCTAGCAACACAGAAGTTCCTTATGCTATCCAAATCCTCCTCACCAAACACTTTTTTTTTCTTTTTTTTCTCAGAAACGTTCAAAACTACACAAGCTTCCATCCTGAACAGTACTGCAAGAAACAGCTTTGCAAAAGCTACATGGAGATTTATGTGAGAGATGTCTATTGTGCTCCTAACGTTCTCTCCAGCACCAGCAGTGAATAAAACCCTTACGTGGTGAAGGTAACAGTGGTCTCACTACACTCTTTCAGCATCACCTGGTATCTGTATAAAGCATTTACTTGTAAATACACACATCAAATACTTTTATTTTGCCATGGGAAACATCCCTAGGATCAGCTGAGCCTTCGTCTACTAGCGGTTGTCTCTAAAAGGATCAGAACAGTGGACTTCACTAACAACACATGAAGAGTCTTCACAGCCTCTCTGTCCTCTGAGATGTCACGGCACTACAGTTTTCTTATTACCTCCCTTCACGTTTGAATGCCACAAAATCAGAACTGCATTCTAATTGCGTTTGCATCTGTGACATTTTCCTTTTCAGCTGGAAGGGGTAGCAAAGTTTGTCTTCATGTTTCTTCCTACTGTCAGCATGAGTACTATGGGTGTACGCACAGTCTATGTAGGGTGGGAGAACAGTGCCAAGAAACAGAAAAGCTGTAGGAAGGCAGACGAGAAGGAGGTTTCAGAACAGAACTCTACCCACCTCCTCCACCTGTAATGTACGAATAGGAGCTCCATTAATCTCCAGGATACGATCTGCAGGGTGGATGGCGTTTCGGACATCTGGGCTGATGTGCATCCTGTTAACTCTAAACATGGGAATTATAGCGTGTGTGGGAAGTCAGTTTTGCCAAAATTATAAAAAATATTTGATCTCTGACACTTCCCTTCATATTGGTATTTTGAAATAAACCATTGCTAATCTACGAACACAGGGAGCTACCACCAGACCAAGTGCTTAGGTCTGAGCTGGTTTGGGGACAGCTCTTCATTTGCTCAATGGCAAAAATTGTCAGTCCATTAAAATTTGCCAAACGTTTTGTGTTCCGTGAAGGAGACAGCACTGAGAAATAAAGTTATCAGTTAAGGCATCACAAGAGCGAAGTGGAGACCAAACACAAACAGCTATTAGCCGACATGTCCCTGTTGTGCCGAGACAGATCCCCTCAGCAGTTAAAGCAGCTGGCAGGACAGCAGCACTGCAGAATTTTTACCAGCTCCCTCTGCACAGACATGTACCTTGCACACAACCTTGCCATACTCACTCTTTCACCTGGACACCAGTGGCATAGCTGGAGCAGCCACCTTCAACAGACACGGAGAACCCCCTCTTGCCATCCGTAGCTGCCGGCATGGAGATGAGGGTCAACGTATAAGGCAGCTGCTCACGCAGAGACTCAGTGGAGTGTTTTTCTATCATCGGTGTCAGCACAATCTGGTTATGGCATTTTCCACTAAAAGAAGTGAAGAAAGTCTTTATGGCAGGGACCCATCCCTCCCTGCCAAACTCACACTTCTAAGTTCTCTCATTGACCTAAGCAGTAGGTTTTAGAGCTTACTCCCTTCCTTCCTCCCGCCCTCAAAAGGCAGCTTCCTGGCATTCCTTAGTGTAGCATTTGGCTGAACCGCACAGAGCCAGCTAAACGTGGCTTATGCGTACAGCGGGGAGCGACTCTGTGGCAAAGCACGCAGCTCCATCTTACCAGTAGAGAGTGGAATGTTGCACCAGTGCGTAAGTGTCCCCATCTTCAATGATCACTTTGCAGCTCATACAAGCAAAGCACTCGGGGTGATACTTGTATTCGCCAGCCACCTACAGACAGAACAGGGAGTAGCTTAGTAGAGCCAAAATCCACCAGCAGATGCAGCTACTGCTTTCCTCTCTAATTAACATGTTCATTCAGATCTCCAAGTCAAGTGGCAGTTTTTTACTGGAGAGTTATACCGGCCCATTCTACCTTTCCTGTACCCCTATCCTTGGCACCTTGTTTGCAAAACTTCTCCGAGACAAGCATGTCAACATGCAAAGCAAAGCTTGTGTCCCGGGAACCTCTGCTGTATTTGGCAGCTGCTCAACTATCAAAAATAGTTGACAGTCTGCTGCAGACTAGTAAACAAGATATTAAACCTTCCTGCGCAGTTGCTCTTGGCAAGATAACTAACGTTATGCCTGAATTAATAAAGCTGAAAGGGCTTTTTTTTTTTTTTTGGCAGACCACCAATGCACAAATTCAGATACTTTACCAGCCAGTTGACAGAAACAAAAGCGAGCCGAGACCGAGACAACAAAATACCTTGAAAGAATATTTTTATTCATTGATCTGTTCTATTTTCCTTATGAGAATTTCCCTTACTGACAGTATTTTGCAAAGACTTTTGCAGGCAATGAGTACTTTTCTCAGTACTTCCCTTTGAGGTAGCAATCACATTGCTGAGTATCATGCTGCTTTTATTTAGGCCTTAGAAAAATAATGGTTATGTTTCATTCTTGACAGTTTTAAAGGTTAAATATTTGCAAGGTGGTGGCAAGGAGGGGAACACTTAGGTGAGCCCCATATTGTGCAGGCAGAGTTCAATGTTTCAAAGCAATTGGGGTTAACGCTACTTCAAGACACCATCAGCCAGCAAACCACTCTGGCCACAGTCCAGGTGGGATGTGGATGGCAACCCTTCCTGAAGCCAGAACCTGCTGCTTATCCTGAGCTGAGAGGTTTGACTCTGCAGTGCAGTGGAAAATCACCCCATGCAGACACTGAGGCACTGTGCTACGGAAACTGAACAGATGTCCCCTTAATCACTTTTCTGTTTCTCAGGCCTGTGCATTTCAGCACTTTACTTTCTTCATTCATATGCTTCAGATCCTCACAACCCCCTCCTTTAAGAGTTGCCCCCGTTCAAAATTAATCTATATCTAGAAGATGCACACACAAGCTTGATTTCTAATCTCTGACTAGAGATTAGAATAGCAAAGAAACTATTACCTTCAGTTTATTTGGTTAACTGAATAGCTAGGGCATCTCTCAGCCAAGTTCCAGGAGCTGGAGACAGGCATGTCCTGCCTCCAGGCAGGAGCCCTTTAGAGTCCTTACCATCACAGGTCCAGTCATCAGCAGAGAGCAGCCATGGCAGGATTCCCCAAACTTCCCCCAGTAGTCTTTGTGACAGTACAGCTTCCCATCTTTCTCATAGTACCAGTTAGTGAGGGGATCCTGACATTCAGAGCACCTTGAAGGAAACAAAAAACAAGGTTCCAGTTGGCAACAAGTCACAAAGCAATGGAAAAGCTCCTCTCCTGCATGGAGAAAACAGATGTTCAGCAGCAGCTCACCACCAGCTCTTCTAGCTATGGATGTACTACACTTCTCCATTTCCCAATGCTTTTTCAACTGAAAAGTAGCATCAAAACCAAGGTTTGTAAGGAGAGGTGCTATCAGCCAATACAAAGGAAAAGACAAGCTTCCAAAGTTTAAAACAAATCCCATCCATTTATTAAAACACATCAGTAGGTTTATAAATTCTGCCTTATAAATTTTGCTCCTCTTCTTTCTCCCTCTCCCTGGATGCAAGCTTCCAGCTGCAGAGGTGCCCAGCACACACACAAGCTCTGCTACGTTTCTACTCAGTGTTTCTATAGCATCACACCAGCTTGTACCAGAGCACCTGTCTCCTCAGCCAGTTTAGGCAGGGAGACAGAGAGGCAGGATCCACTTCCCTATGTATGCAAAGCCAGTTTTGCACCAGCCTTTGTGGAAAGCCTTTCTATTCCTCTGTAAGTAGACTCTCCCAGAAGGCCAACTGCAGCACTGTCCATTTGAGGGAGAGTTTTCAAAGCAGTTCATCCTTTGAGCTCCACATACCTACTGCATCCAACAATTAACTGTGATGGAAGTCCTCCACCTCTCCCCACCAATTGCTCTCCCTTTCCTTCTGCTGACAACGCTTGAGAAAAAAAACAACACACCCACGACCAACCAACTGAAAAAAAAAATCTAAACAAAACTGTTTCTCTAATTTCATGAAGAGTCTCAAAATCCTTCATATATCAGTGTCAGCTCCCATTTCAACAGGCAACCATTATTAATCCTCTATCTACAAGCCTCTCCAAAGAAACAAAAAACTTGCTCCCCCCAAAAAAAAAAACAAGAAAAAGATGCAGCAATTCTATTGCAGATATCATTTTAGCAAATCACAAGCAGAATGCAGATCTTAAAGCTTCCTGAAGACAAAATAATCCTGCCTCAGCAGGATGCACTGGGCAAGGGAGTTTAACTTCTGCAGCGTGGAGGTGTGACTTAATGGAGAGATAAGACACAGACAGCAGTTACATCACTAAAAATTATTCCATTAGCTCTGGGCAGCAAGTTCTCAGACTTTAAAAGGAAAATTAGTCTGGTGTTGGCCATTCTGAGCACAGAATCCAAGGTGGGTTAGTCACCAATAACTGGTTCAAAGGAGCACCTCAGGAATCAATGCTGTCATCAGTACGATGTTTCCCCAAAGGTGGAAGGAAGAGTTTTCTGCCCCTTACCCCAACAATTGTCTCAGTTACTGCACTGGAGGAGAACCCACTGCACCGGGGTGGGGGTTTAGGTGGGCGTCTGCCCTCCTGGACACCTCTCTACAGCACCAAATGCACTGAAGTCAGCCAGTGGCTCTTTTTACACCATCCCAAGGCCTGAGATGAGAGCTACTGTTGACTTCACCTTTCATAAGCTTCTTGAAAGCTTATTTGTGCCAACGACATTCCTTGTAAACTCCACCAGCTTGTAATAAGTACGACTGTACGTGAAGCTGGTCGTGCTCCAACACGGAGAATGTTATTTGCTCCATCTCAAGAGACTGCAAAGCAACAAGGTGAAGCTGCTTGTAAGCAGCCTATGGTTTTAGGGGAAAACACACCTCATGAGGTATTTAGTGCCATACCCTACCCTCAGGAAAGTTGCTCCTTCTAATGTATTTGGCTTTTATAGTGTTTGTTCTCCCAGCTGAGAAGCTCCAAATCCTGCCCCCTCCCCTTCTTCACTGATGGGAAAGAACTCCAGCACGTGCAACAGGCCCTGCCAATTTGATCCGAGGCAGGGGGAGCAGGAACTTAACATCGCTATACGTGGTCCATGCATCATTACAGCCTCAGCCTTGGGGCACTGTCATGGTTACACCCTGCTCATGGTATGCAAGAGACCTAGAGGGCACTGCAATGCATTTTGCCTTCAACCACTAGCCTTTGGCTTTCATTTGCAGTAAATACCCCACGCTGAGCAATCAACCAGGTGAGTGGGAGGGAGAAAAGAGCAAGTGGAGACTAACAGCAAAGATTTCTATCACTTTGTGGCAGGAACATCTGGCTCAGCATGGGCAAATCGGATCCCTCAGACTTATGACTTCTGCGTGCATGCCTGTACCAGTGCATGCTCCAAGAGTGATTACATCTTCAAACAGGGAGCTGTGACCAGACCTGCACTTGGGATACAGACAAGCAGTACTGGAGACTGCTCCACCAGGACTTCAAGACTTGGCTTTCTTTTTAAGTTCTCCCCAAGCAGGTAGGTTATTTATTTATTTGTCTTTAAGCACAACACCTTCCCTTCCTCACCTCCCTTCAATTTCACCTTCAGCCACTCCTTTTTCTAAACTTTCTGGAAAAGCAACACAACTGCAATCCTGTTTAGATAGGCTCCAGGGGATCATGTACACTTGTTTTCTCTTTACTTTTCCCCTACTTCTTCATGGTTTGATTCCTACCTTACGACGCTTTTGATCAGTTTGCTTCCATCCGGAAATAAGCACTGGTATCTGATTTGCAACACACCCATAGCAAAATGAAGGTGAGGGGGTGGAGCCAGCAAGCAGTCAGTTCTTTGCTATGCAATTAAACAAATCTGGGCAGGACAAGTTTGCAGCTTAAGTCTCAGAACCCCACCCAGGGCAATGAGGCAACAGGAACAAAGCAACCAGCCCCAGAGAGGCTAGATGCTGGCAATGGGTCTGACTGGCTGCTTCGTTAATCACTGCCAGCAAGAGGCCATGGCTACAGCCCGTATTGCCAAGCAGCACCTTCTGTTCCTCACCAGGCATTCTGTAACGTGGAAAAGGCTTTACGTTTGTCAGGTGTGCAGAACTGACTGACAGCACACACGTATAGTTTTAAGCGTTTCAGCTGTTCCAGTGCCTTTGCCCAAATGATAAAGGCATCACATGATTGTTCCGTATGACTCTCATTGATGAGCTATTTCAGAATTTTGTCACAGAAGATACAGGACACCACTCCTTCTCTTCCCACCTCGCTGGCGTGCGTGGCATTGCCGCACTGCCATTGCCAGGGAGCACATCAGCTGCGATGGGAATACAGTTACTTCTAGAGGTATTAAGCAAGCTGACCTTTGCCAGTCACCACAACCAACGGAAAGGAAGGCTTCTTGCTCCTCCGTCTTTTATAGATTAGAAACTGCTAATCTTCTCCTAGATGACCAGCTATTCTTATTACAGAGTAACAAAGCATGGTAATCAAGTTTCTTGGGGGACTGGTAACAGCCATACGTGACGTGTTTCCTCTTGCTGCCCAGCCACCATTTTCGGAGCTGCAGAGCCCTGCTCTGATTATATAGTCCCATACGTTACGATTCTTCAATTCTCAGCCTTGGTTATAAATAATAAATTATTCTTCCTCCCATAGCCATCCTCCAGGAAACTCAGGCAGCAGCTGGGTGCAGCCCTGATACTGTGTGGCAGAGCAGGTGCAGAAAGAGTTCACAAATCGCTGCTTGATGGCTACTTGGTTTTGTGGGGAGTGGTAGGAGGATCAGGTCACAACAGGTAACCAGCCTGGTTTTCAGCGAGATGGAGATTCAATTGGTGTGGCATCTCTTTTACATCTAAATGAAAGCCAATACCCTCATGGAAGCAGAGACTTCCCTGGCACTGAGGAGACAGATCCCTTTGAGAAGGGCTCATTAATAAAATCCACCCCCCCCACACACTGTCAGGCTAGATCAGTTAACGCTAGACAGGCTCGAAAGAGCTGTGGTTCCAATTCTGCAGGCAGAGCAGGGGAGAGGACAGTCACGCAGACAGAAAGCTGCAGAATAAAACATAACCCCAGCCCACAGCAAACCCAAAGGCTTCTGACTTAGCAGAAGTGTGTGCACTGGCTACATAAGAGACACTAGGCGAGGAAGAACAGATGCTAGAAAACAGACTACGTACCAGAAGACAGAGTGCTTAAGCTCTGACTATGCAAAAATCATTACCACACACTTAGGAGAAGGTGTACCTACGGCTTAGCACGATGCCCTACACATATTACAAACAACAAACGCCTGCTCACTTTCCTTCTTCTGAAAGCGGATGCTGTTTCAGAACGTTGCCTGAAGAAGCTTAGCAATTGCGCAGCAGTTCTCACTCCTATCCTAGATTGTTTTAACAAAAGGCTCCTGACTTCCAAACCAGCACAGCAGTGTGTTTGCAGGAACAGGATCAATAATGAGCAAATCTGAGTGGAGGAGAATAGGAGGGAGACAATGAAACTGCAAGCCTTGCCTTTCCCCATCTATTCCCCGTATCAGCACATCAGCGTCAGTCTCCATCCTGGCTGTGTTCAGCCCCACTAAAGTTTTCACTATGGAGATGCCGTGCAATCAAAGCCTTAGTCTGTAGCTGTCGCCTTTCTCGCTTGTTCAATTGGACCAAGAGCGGTTGTCAATATAAGCACAAATATCACAGGAGAAGAATCCTTTCCATGTTAGGGAAGGATGTGCTGCTTGTCCCTAGTTACCTGCAAAGTACTTGATTTCTTTTCTCAAACAAGATTATGCACTACCTCACTGCAGATTACATCACCGTCTTGAACTCGCAACAGCACGCACGCCTCACCTCACCCTGCACTGTGCCCAAGCGCAAGGAGCTTTGGAAGAGCAGAAGCAGCAGCTTTAGCAATCTCATTCCTCTGGCAGCGGAGCAGAGCACAGGGACACAGGGTAAAGTGGTGTAGGCAGCGTTGCTCCAAAAGGGAGCCTGCTTGCCCAGGCTGTGCAGGCACTGCCTCACCACACAGGTGCCGTCCCCGTGTACCAGAGCTGCGAAGGGGCTGGTAACAAGGATCTTCCCCATCTCCTCCTCAGAGCAAGGCAGGATCCCAGTTTAAGGCCAGGTATTCCCTGCACACAAGCACTGGACCTCGCTCTTCACCTCCTACATGGACTGCTGAGGATAGCATTGCAGGGGAAACGGCATTTTGGAGATCCACTGCTAATCCTGCGCGAGACTTACCGAAAGGGATCCTTGGGAGCGAAGTAAGCTGGGGCAGACAAGTAACTTCCCATCTTCGACACTGGATAAACCGGCTCAGCCACAAACTTGTCCAACTGCCTCTGAACAGCTCTGTTCTGCCAACATGGCAGCAGCCAGTGCTCATTTAACCTTGCGCTGATTCAGATACTTCACCTCTCTTTGAAGCTGCCCAAGGAATGCCAGGTCTCTCGGCTGCTCATTCCTTTTCAGATTTTTCCTGGCTCCTGTGGCTACAACCATCTTCTCCTGCACTGGGCAGCAGCAGCACCCTTGGGAAGGACAGAACAACTGCTAACTGGGCTAGTTGGACATGCTGCTGCAATAGTTCTTGCGAGCGCTGCTGCCTGCTAACTATTGTCAAGTTTTCCCTTCTGTGGTTCCACCCAAGGGTGGGAGGGGAGGAGGAGCCTTTGCAGGAGGACAGCGTGTGGCTACAGCGGCTGAACGAGCTCTACTTCTTCACAAGGGGTGGAGCTTTGATCCAGAGTGGGCTGCGTTAATAAGTGCTGAAAGATAGCAGCTTTTGCCAAAGTCAGGAGCCAAGTGCGTAAATGTGAAGCTACTCTTTGCAGCAGCGGCACGTTCTGGTGGAGAAGTCAAGGAAGGCAGAGCCTGACAAAGACAGCTAGCCACATCTCCAAACACATCAAATTAATGTTTACTACATACCTTCCTAAATCCCTCGCAGTCAGTGGGGTTTTACCACCTTCACAGTACCTAGAATCATCCTCTTGCAGGAGGTAACTCATAGTGTGCTTCATGCAAGGAAAAATAACTTTCTTTCCAACCCTGTTTTAACAGAGATCATTGCAATCATTTAGCCTAATCTTCATCTCCTGAATGGAAGCTGAGAGGCATAAATCAGCACAGACGAGTACTCTCTCCTGCTTGCAGCACACAGAGTTGTATCATTTTGCCTGCTCTGGAGCCAAGCATGATCTCTAGTGGCCTAATCAGCTAAAGCTGTTCGCAAGACACTTAGAAATGCAACAAACACATGCTGCTGCACTGAGCCCTCCCATTTTTGTACAGTCAGCAAAGCCCGGCGTGCCCGAACACAGCCTGAAAATCATGCTATGTTCCAGAGGCAAGAGTACTCAAATGTGCTTTTACTGGAGATGTTCGTCTCAGCTGGCACGTTGTTCAAGAGACGCTTGGGGCTGGGACAAGGCAGTCTTGGCTGCATATTTGACAGCCGCTGCTCGCTGCTGAAGTAAGCAGAAAGCCAGGCAGCCTTTTGGGTCGTTTTTTGCTTAGTTTTTCTTTTTTAACTTCTAATAAGCAGCCACCTTTCTGGAAAAAAAAAATAAAATCATCATTTTCACTCATTCAGTTTAGTTTCTAAGCCTGGCTGTAAAAGTGCAGTGAAGCCCAGTGCTGCAGAGCCTGACGTGGCTGTCAATTCCAGCACGGGTCTAATTCCTTCTGACATTTCACACAGCTCTACTGGAAGCAGCAACACGGTGAGTCTGTGTCTAGGAATGCACTCTGGTCTCCCACATTCTCTATATGTTGCGTGCTGACAACGGGCCAGCGCTCACAATCCAGCGCTTGCCTGGCTATCAGCACCACCCCGCAGCACACATACCTCCAGTGCATCGCAGAGCCCCTCCCCTGCCCAGTATCACCTACAGACAAAAGCTTTTCCCCACAATTCTGCTGCCATGGGCTGAACTCCCTCCAAGGGGGATTCCACGTGACCTCATAAATCCCAACTCTTCAGACAAAACCTTTGAAGATTTGATCCACAGATGTGATAAGCAGCCAGCTAGTCTGTGAATGAAGCCAGCAGATAAAGCCTAACTTCAAAGTAATAAAAACCACCCAGACAGCTAAGCAACTGGGAAGGGATTTTGTTTGAGACTTCCTTAAAGCCAAAGGACACATAGTCAAAAGTCTATTTAAACAGGAAACATCTTATCAGAACGATTTTACTCTTGCAGCAAGCCTCAGCAGCAGCCAGTAAGTTACTTTTTCCTACACAGAATTCTCTTACCTCTTGCCTTTTTTAGTGTCTCTATGACCTATTTGAGAACACAATAGCTCTGATAAGGCTCTGGAAAAGGTGTTAATGTGTTCATACATTCTAGATCTGAATTCCTGCCGGAATGACTGTACTTCAAAAATGCGGATCAACAGGTGTGTGTGGGGGGACCTTTTCTATGTAATTTTACTGACACCATCATCGAGGGCCAAAATGCACTGAAGCAAATTTCTTCTTCACCAACTGAAGTCAGATATCAGCATCTTGTCCCTTGCAAATGCTGACAGCATTTCCACTACAAACATGTAGCCATCACAGGGGGCTGCTTTCCTTGCTATGGTTTAGAACTACACGGTGATTTTTTTTGCCAGAAACAAAACCGAAAAAATATAACTGGCAAAGAAAAAGGAACAAATTAAGAACCTCAACAATGACTTAACATTAAACTTACTGCAAATTGAGTTGCAGCTGTTACAGTTTTATCCCCACAGAAATGCATCCCATAGCTATTGTGATATTCGAGTGATTAATATCTTAAACCAGCCGGGGTTAGGCTGCACATCTAGACACCCTCTTTACCACGCAGTTCATGCTGTCCAACAGCACGTCTACAGGCAGATGTATTGCTCAGCATATCTACCAGACCTACGATACACAAATTTATCCTGGCACCGACAGGCACTTCGGTATGTGTGGGACTGGTAAAAGCTGGAGAAGAAGCATCTGCTTGAAGAGTCTGCAGCAAGTCTTTTTTTTCGGCAGGGGTGCAGTTTGGAGGCATTCCAAATACTTCAGTACGATCCCTACACCTCATTGTATTTCCAGGGCACTTACACATAACACGTGCTTTGCTGCTGTTGAAAGACAGAGTCAGCTCCTGAAACTAATACCGTTTTGATACGCACGTACCTCTGAGTGAAAGCTCTTGTACACAGCTCTTCAGTAAACTAAAACAAACAGTGAAGCTCGTTTCCATCGCTACATCTTACTTCTAAGCAGCAGAACTTCAGACCAACGCAGCGATGCTTTCTTGGTACCTAACATCACTAAGCACAACATCAGGACGGAGATAGAATTTTTATCTCCACACTTGCCTAATGGCTGCAGATCTCCTGAATATGTGTAGGCTGAGAAGCAAACCAAAGTCATTCAACCTATTGAAACTTCATAGATTATATATGGTTTTAGAAGCAGTGACTTCTCATCTGTAAATGCAGCACAGATGGCAAAAAGACCAGCACTTACAGCACTGCATCTTCGCTCCCTTCCTAACTTGCTGCTTTTGTCTGTGCAGACCGCTAAAGTCCTCAGGGGAGGATCCTGTCTCACTCTCTGGAAAGCCTACCACATACTGGGCTCTGAGTAATTCCAATTACCTTGATATAATAACGCTCTGATAACAATGCCCTAAAGGACAAGCTGCACAAGTCAAAAAGGTCCGACTGGAATGCTCGACTCCTCCTTAAATATAAAGGGTCATCGATGTCCTGTGGCTGATAGATTCCCCCAAGGAATGTGGCCACATTCCACCTGCAAAGCGCTTCATTGTTCCTTTGGATTTTTTGAACTCCTGAACAGTCACGGTGATCTGTGTACAAACAGGCACTTAGCAACTATTTCTCCCTAAATCTGATAGTGAGCTGGTGAATTTCAATGCTGATGGAGACACCTAAGAGACATTCCCAGGAGCCAGCAGGATTAGTGGAGAAAATCTCTCACCTCTGAGGCCCTATCACGGGCTTTCTGTAATTGTCAGAAACTGGAGAAGACCGCGAAGAGGAGATTCTTGTCTTCCTGCTTCTACCATAATTCACCTGCCTTTTGTTACTGCTCATCTTTCCCCTGCTCTCCAATACAGCTGCTGTGCGTACAGACCTGGCTGTGTTCACAGCTGAAAAGCTTAAGGAAGATTCAAAGCATCAAACACCCCCACATTTCAAATTCATCTCAATACACACCTTTGCTTACATCTTTATTTGTCAACATTTGTACATTTGAGCTTCATATCCTGTCACTGTAGATCTGTTTGTCCTGTTGTCTGTGGGGAGGAAGCAGCTTTTGGAAAATGAAGGCCTGTGCCAAACAATTTGGACCAACAGAAGCGATCCGAAGTCTAGAAAATGCAATCTATGAGAAAAAGCTAGATCCAGGGCTTCTTCAGACTAGGAGAGCCTGATGGGAGACACAATTGTTGCTTTCAAACAGGAGAAGGTTACTTGAATAATAGAAAGGCAAAAAAGATTGTTTTCAGCTTGTCCATTGTGACCATGACTAGAAGAAACGGATTTAAATTGCAACAAGGGGGACTTCTGAAGATAGTAGACAGAAACTTCTAACACTAAGGATAATCGAGTGCCAGTAGACATGGCCTGGGAGACCAAAAACCTGCAGCGATGGGACATTGTTCGGTGACCAGTTTCTTGATCATTCCAAAGCCATAGAAATGACTTGCTTCAAACATAAGTTGAAGCTTAGTAAATATCCTAAGAACCACAGAAAACAGGTTAGCAAAATACCCTCAAAAGTAATCTAGTTTATCTTGCAACCCACAAAACAGGTTCAACTAACGTTGTAAGTTCTTAATATATCCGTCTTGCCTTCCTCTGCCCTCAAATATAAGAAGAATCAAAGTGATTCACCAGGTTTTGCTGAGAAAAAAAAATATTTCTATAACACACAAAATATGCCATTCAGTATAGAAAAAAAAAATCACATCTTTGTAAGAAAATCAAATCATTAGAGTTGGCAAATTAATAGTGGTTCTTTTTCTGCTCGGCAGCCTGGAGCTCAGGGCACCCCCTCAATGCACGGAGAGCTAATCCGGTTCTGTTTTCCGACCATGGACAATTGTCAGGCTGCAGAGTGACAAGGGACTCTGGGAAGAAGCTACTTTTAACCTTGTTCCACTACTGATAAACCGTCAGAAGAAGAATTTGTTTCAAATTCACTTCAGAATACCAGTCAGAGCCAGAGCCAGAAGTTCTTCTGCACTCCGCTAAAGCGGTTCCATTTTTTCCAAGTATTCGTTTAGAGAAAACAGCCTTGGTGGCTGCAACACTCCTTGTGCTTTAGTTTCTAGCTCCAGTAAAGGTTAACAGAAATGGAAATGCAGTAACACATTCAAAAAGAGAGCACACCTGAACCCACAACAGTCTGTCGGGTGAACTGATTTAACTCTAGGTAATAAGGCAATTTTTAGTGTGATTTAAACAAATTTTGGTTTATTACTTTAGATTTTTTCAAGTGTAATCAGTTTCTTAACTATTTCAAGACTGTATTTAACTTTAGCCAGTATCTTTTACTGGAAAGTCAACTTACTGCTTACGATTACTTAACTATAATAATGTAATCCCTGATCAGTATAAAAAGATTTAATATATATTTAGTCAGATATCAAAAGCTTACACTTTTTAGTCATACAGTTGTTTATATTAACTTAGCATCAAACTATTTCATAAATATAATGTTTAAAAACTATAAAGAAAGCCATGAGAATTTTTCCCGAGGTCAAGCTGTTTGCATATGCGTAAAAATCTAATGTATTAAGCAAAAAGGAAATATTTGTTCAAACTGAATTAACAGTTTCTGGTCACCATCATCTCCAGTGCTTTAGACCTACTAATGAAAAATTTTAGATTCATACAAATTTTCCCTGCTTTACTTCCCACTTCCAGAAAAAGGAAGGTGAGCTTTTCTGCTCTTCAAACTCCTGATCGTTTTTAGCGTATAATTAACTGGTTTTGGTATAAACTAAACAGTGTATATTTAAATCTGTAACTGTGAAATTCTCAGGAATCCATCCCTTTCAGTAACTTTTGTTGAAGATATACTGTGAACAGTTTCTCCTCTGATGTGGTGGGTTTGGCTTTTGTTTGAGATTTCTGCAGCAAGCCTGTGCTGCTTGGCTACTTAAAATTAGATTTATTATATAGACCATAGTAATATACATCCTCTGTTATTTCATGGTTAGGAAGGAACTGAACCTCAGCCATCTTCCTTCCTAAAAAGTTCTTAAGCCCCCTGCTACAGTAGGAATTCCTACCACCGTTCCCCATCATTTCCTTCATATGAGTCCAAAAGCATTTTCCACCTGGATGTATTCAACAGGCTTGATCCAAATTCATGATTTTCAAATAATCAAAACTGGATTTTTAACAAATTCTGCGTCCTTAAGATTAAACCACGCAGCCATATCTGGGTCTTCTCATCCCATCCTACTCCAATCCAAATATGCAATAAACCTACAGAAAGAGGGAATCTTCTTTAATTTCATTTGTCTGTATCTGTGGAAAAAAGACAAAACCCGAAACAAACCACCAACAACGGACATCAAAATACCAGGTATCAGTACTTTATTCAAAGGTATAATTCAAGGCAGTATCTTCTATTTTTATAATATGAAAAAAAAGTTGGACTGAAAGCAGTAAGAACAGCACGCTCTAGGTCAAAAAAAGCTCTTCCAATAATCCCCTTACGTAAAAGTGATCCAGACCTAGGGAAAAGATACCTTGCCACTTCACTCTTTCCCTTTCTTGGTGGAGGGTTTGAAGTTCTGTGCAATATAAGTTCCAAATCCAGTGGAACTGTGTATCAGCGAAACGCAACAACCTTCGAAAGCACATTGTTGCTATCTCAACAGAATTCTGAGGCACAAAGCTACATTCAGAGTTAATTCGCAACAGATATTGTGACAGAAACATCTAAGAAACTTCCTCAGCCAGATCCAACCCATCGGATTCAAGCCTAAGGACCAGCTGGCCGAAGAACAGTTTAAAATATCCAAGATACACGAATAGGAATTTACTTGTCCATCCAGCCACAGCAGAGAAAATACAGGTTTCAGAGACAAAGCTCCCGTACAAGCAGTCTGAGGAAGGAGGGAAGTGACAAAAACTTAAATCCTCAGAGACATGCATGTACGTCAGCCACTGCCAGTGCCAAGCATGATCAGCAGCCTAGCCTGACCAAGAATAAACAGAGCTAACGAGCCTGGAGCAGTGCCAATCAGCATTACAGAAATTATGTGCCAGGCCAGGGAGTCAGCTAATCCACAGGAAGACTGTAAAAAACACTCCACAAGAGCTGCCGGAACTCACAGCTACCAGCTGCCAAAGGCTCCTACCCTTAGAGGCTTTTTAAAGTTTGGCTTTGGGATATCAAGCACAAGACTGCTGCTCAGCATGGTCTAGGGATAACAGAAGAAAAGGAGGAACAGAGTGCAAACTGGAAATTTGTTTTAATGTACAGTCCTACCCTGGAACTAGGAAAAAGGGAAGGGCAGCTTCCTTTACTGCAGGTTCCAATTGTTCATTCAGCATGGCAGCTTAGCTGGGTGCTAGAGCTCGCCAAAAGCACAGAGCACAAGAGAAGCACATCAGCAAATGCAAAAAGTTATTACACATCTCAGGAGAAAAGATGGCAGCTTCACTTGTATAAAACAAACAAAAAAGCAACACACACCCCACCAAACTTCCATTTTACGATACAAACTATGATATCAAATTCTCTGTGAAGTGTCGTAAGGGCAGGATTTGCCTCCAGCTCAGCTGTTACCCACCTCAACAGCCCCAACAGCAAGAAGCACCCAGACATTTGCAAATCAAGACCCCCCCAGCAGAAATACATTCAAAGGCAAGAAAGACAGACTTACTCCAAGGCCACACTTTAGCGTCCTTTTCCCCCATTTGCTTTGGCAGTATCCAAAACATTAGCCTCTCCAGATTTAAGCCAACACAAAAGCCAGTAGAAGCTGCAGGTATTCAACTCCCCTCAAAAATATACGCCCCTTCAGAAACGTGATTCTGGAGCATGAAAACTGGAACAAGTATTCATAAAACACCGACGAGAGGCATTACTCCTACCACCAGGAAGAAAAGCATGTCAGAGATCCTTTTTTGTCATTGCCGATAGCAACATTATCCGGCAGATTTCACAAGTTTGTATGTCTTAATTGTCTGAAAAGGAGAGAAAGCAAAAGAGGCAAGATCTCCCTCCCCCATATCAGCAGTTTTCCCCAACACCCTGATATCTCCCTTGTACCTACCACATATGGAAAAGCAACAGGCTATCTGAATTGCCTGGGCACTACTTTGGAATGCAGCTGAAGACAAATATGTGACCCATGGCTTCCGCCACCACCAGTAAATCAGAGCTTTCATTTGTACTTTATCTGTATTCCTGTACGTGTCAGCGTGGCAACACTTTGCCAGGCAGTGCCAGACTGCTATTGGGACTGGAAGTCAGTTCCAGAGCGCTGCTGCAAG
Organism: Tauraco erythrolophus; assembly: GCF_009769465.1. Taxonomy (NCBI): domain Eukaryota; kingdom Metazoa; phylum Chordata; class Aves; order Musophagiformes; family Musophagidae; genus Tauraco; species Tauraco erythrolophus. The sequence goes on along the minus strand of NC_141483.1, from coordinate 4,806,386 downwards.
CGCTCGAGTACGGCCGCAAACAAGAGCGCGCAATCGCTCTGCTAGAGGCCCCGGAACAGGTCAGGCACAGCCATGACAGCAAGAACTCCCTGTTAATACTGGTACTTATTCGCCAGGTTCTGAGTCAGCTCAACAGCACAAGGAGAGTTTAACAGACCAAAGTTTTACCTACCGGAAACAGGAGACATGCCAAGCTTCATTAACAGTCTTGTAGAGGCGCTGACCGGCAGCAATGCTGTCCCCACATCCGAGACATCTCCAGACTTCATCTCCTGCATGCAGAAATAAAGTGACATACAGCAAATGTTTTACATCAGAGAATACAAGGATTGCTGCATCCCTGATAAAGAACAACCTTAAATTATATAAGTGACAGGAGAGCCTTCACACACAGAAAGGGAAGCCAATACCAGGTAGTCTGTAACCCCAGAGAGAGGAGTTCCCAAATCGAACTCTGACATCTTTCAAAGGTGGTTGCTTTTCACTGATACACAGAAAAGGAGGCTCCGGGGTGATCTTATAGCAGTCTTCCAGTACCTGAAGGGGGCCTACAGGAAAGCTGGAGAGGGGCTTTTTACATGTGTATATGGTGAAAAGACAAGGGGCAATGGCTTTAAACTGAAAGAGGGGAGATTCAGATTAGATCTAAGGAAGAAGTTCTTCTCTCTGAGGGTGGTGAGGCACTGGAACAAGGCTGCCCAGAGGAGTTGTGGGTGCCCCATCCCTGGAAGTGTTCAAGGCCAAGTTGGATGAGGCTTTGCGCAACCTGATCTAGAGAAAGGTGTCCCTGCCCATGGCAGGAGGGTTGGAACTAGATGATCTTTGAGGTCGTGTCCAACCCAAACCATTCTATGATTCTATCTTATATATATTTTTTTTTTCCTTCTCCAGATGCAAGATCACCATCTGCTCCTTCACATTCTGCAGAACGAAGCAATACGATGTTGCACAGAAAATAGCTCAGTTACAGCTCTGCTAGTCTTCAGAGCAGAGATTTCAGGAAGGCAGACTCGTCTCGTGTAACAATCCCCACAGAGAACCACGCTAGGCCAGGAAGCCATGCTGCTATTTCCCCCACGCCACTGACTCAGCACATAACGTTTGCACTCATTTGTATAATTAAATGGATTTCCCAGAACTGAAAGAAAGGAAAGGCAAACTTTATTCAGTAGAGAACAACTTGACTACCAGGAAGGAATTACACACTTGAATGAACACTCCTGTAGAGACTGTACAGCCAACACCAGACTGTCAGACTTCAGAAAAGGGGCTGACACTACTGGCCCTTTCAGAAAATACTTAATCATAGTTATAATAATTTCTGCTGGAACTGCCATAAAGCCCCAGAGAGAGCTGGTTATTCAGATGCATGCAAGATAGGAAGAACAGTATGAAAACTTGTGCGCAAAGAGCATTTGGCACACAGATAAATGCTATCCAAAATCCCAACAGCTGTGCAGGTATATTAAAGCAAGAGTCAGGGATCTGGATGAGCACAGGATGGCACAAGGAACACATCACATAGCTGGGTAGATCTGAAATCTGTTTCTTCTTGCTACCAAAAGTTTGTTTGCAGTAAGGTTGCGTAAGGAAAGAAGTGCACTTCAAGAAGGAAAACCACTAACCACGGACTTCCATTTTCCAAAGAACATTAAAACTCAGTAGCTGCTCAGGCAAGTTGATACCAAGGTTAAGTTCCTTGAAGCTACACAAAACAGAAGCCATCAGCCTTCTCTGCACTTTTACCACACTGTGTAGGTCACTGACCATTTTTTAAAATAACCAAGGTGAAGATCTCCTTGTATGTTTTACACCAGCTGCCATTTCAGAGAAAAAACTCGTTGCTCAACCACAAACAAGCACCATGCTCACCAGCCCATCGGCAGTACCCATAGAGGTCTCCATGCAGACTATAAAGCTAGACAGGATTCATTCAAATGTGAGGTTTGGCATGAGTTGCCACTTCAGCTCCTGACTAAGCACCAGCTCCACACCTGGGAGCCTGTCTGTGCCCTCCTGCTATCTGCAACACAGAGAACTGCACCTGACCTCAGATCTGCACAACAGAGTAAGCGTTAGGAGAAACTTGGAAAAAAACATCGTGCTGCTCATGTTCTTCTACAAAGCAAGTTGCTTTTCTGCACACCAACCCGGCTTGGAAACGAAAGGCAAAGCCACGTGTGCCCATGCCACAGGCAGCCCACGCTCTCTCCTCCAAGCAGCACGAGCCCTAGAAGTCAGCTGAACCTTTGGAATCTCTGCCACTCTACAGGCCAAAAAAGCCTGAAAACCAGACATCCCGCAGCTCCGTCTGCTCCTGCTCAGTGCCACGAGCACAAGATGGAAACGTGGATCCTGTTTAAAGACTAACGACTCCCCCACAGCTGACTGAAAGCAGCACACTCCTCCACAGCGATCAGGGAGTTTTATCCATCAGCTGCTGAACTCCAGCTGACAGCCACCGTGCTTACAGGTGCCGTGTCTAACGGTACTCAGAAAGGCCGATTAGCTCACAAACGGAAATAAACAGACCCATATTCAACCCAAAACGCCTAAGTATCCAGCAGAAGCGATGGAAATGAAAAAACCAGAGCAGGAAATAGCGTGAAGGAAAAGCAAACGGACATAATCAATATAACAGGTCTGTCGAGTCCCCCAGGACAGGAGGAATGTTACGGAGGCGGCCAGCGAGGAAAAGCAGCAGCTCTTCCAGCAGCAGGAGCCCCGGCGGGCACCGGCCAGCCCCCGCGGCCGGGAGGGCAACCGGGGCTCGGCGGGGAAGGCAGAGCGGGACGGCAGGGCGAGGGCAACCGGCCGGCCGCAGCAGGTAGCCGCGGTAGCAGATCCCGTGCCCGGCAGGCAGCCGCCCCGGGGACAGGAAGGCGCGGCGCGGCCCCGGGAAGCCACCTCCACCTCCGCCCGACCCCGACCCCGCTGCACCGCAGCCCGGGCGGACCCCCCGAGCCGCGCGGGTGGCCGCAAACCAGCGGAGGCTACTCGTCCGCCGGACGCGCTGGCCGGCTCCCGGCCCGCTCGCTGGGACACGGGCTGATGTTCAGCCAGGGCGCAGGTTCGGTTCAGGAGCCGGCGGCCCCGCGGGCGAGGGGCCCCCCGAGCCGCGCCGCGGCCCCGCACCTGCCACCCCGCCGCCGCATCGGCGCCCGCATAACGGCCGCTCGGCCGGAGGACAGCCGCGGCCTCGCGTACGCGCACCCGCCCCGCTGTCACGGAGGGCGGCGCCCGCGGAGGCGCGGCCCGGCCCGGCCCGGCCCGGCGGCCTCACCTGGCAGCGCCTCCATCCCCGCGCCGGACTCGCCGCCGCCCCGGGGCTCGCCCGCGCCTGACGTCAGCGCCTACGGAGCGCGCAGTAGGTCAGTCCGCACCTGGGCCAGGAGTGCGCGCCCCGCCACGGCCCCTCCCCCCGCCCCGCGGCAGTTCATCACCCCGCCCCTTTCCTCACCGCAGGCCAATCGGCACCCCGCCCCCCTCACGGCCACAGGCCAATCCCCGCTCTTCTCCGCGGTCAGTGCTCCGCCCCCTTTCGCGGCGCGGACGAATGATCGCGCGGCCGCGGCCCCGGTCCCGGTCCCGCCCCCCACGCGCCGCGGCAGCTGCCGTCGCTGCGCCCCTCCGCGGGGCCTGCGGCTGCACCGGGCCCGGGCCGGCCCCGCCGGGCGCTGCTCGCGGCCTCCCCGGTGCCGCTGTCCCTCGCGGAACGTCCCCGATGCCCCGGCGCGGGAGAGGCACGGACCAGCAGCGGGCTCCTCTGCTGCTCGCTCTCGAGGTAGGGCTTGGGCAAGCCTCGGGCCGTCCGCAAAGCACGCAAGAGTGACGGCGCGCTCCGGTCAATGTAAAACCATTTTTTAATTCTAAATCACTTTCACAACAGTGAAAATTAGTGAACAGTAATGGTAATGCACTAAACAAGCCATTACGGGCTGTGTGCAGTCCGAGTACAAGGAAGGGAAGTGGTACGATACAAAAAGCACACCAAGAAAAAGGCAGGAACAAAAGCAGTAACACTTTTAGACTCTTTCCATCTCGGATTGCCATAAAACGAGGACTATCCGTCATGTTTCTGCAGCCACCTCTGTCTAAGTCCATTATGTCTCTCACCAATAGAAGGAGAAAAACCATAATCCATTAAAATTCTGTATTTTAAAACATGAGTGTTAGTTAAATCAGTTTCAATACCTCTTGTACCTGTTACAGTCACTTTTCTGTCCTCTTTATCGGAAAAAGGCTTTAAAGAGATACCCTACTCTTCCCTGGACAACCTCTGCTCTTAGCATCGAGTTTCTCGATACAAAGAGAAGGAAAACCATCCCTTTTACTATCACGTGAACTTTCCCTTTCCGTCAGCAGATGGTGCTGCCTGCTCACGAAAGGAAGTCTCGCTGCGACCTTGCGTTACAGCCAGATGCTTATCAGAATGCAATAAAAAGCCTTTCTCCTAGAAAGGGTCCTAGTTACCAAGTTATGCACTTGAGAAGAACCATATGCAGGAGAAGTTAAGCTTCTCAAAAGTGCCACACAACTATTTATAGTTGAGCAATATATTCTGCCAGATTATCATCCAGTCAAGTATAAATTTGACTAGATGTGACAAAACACTGCAGAAGCTTTGCAACATTCTGCTTGCTGGATGGAATTTTGGAGGTAGGCAAGTTAAGTGTCAGTCATCCTCTGTCTTGATACTAAAAGTGAATGCTTTAGAATTACACTGTCCTGGTTTTGGCTGGGATAGAGTTAATTTTCTTCTTAGTAGCTAGAATAGTGCTGGTTTGGATATAGTATGAGAAGAATGTTGATAATATACTGATGTTTTTCAGTTGTTGCTACGAAATCAAGGACTTTTCGGCTTCCCCTGCTTTGCCAGTGTGCAGTGCACAACAAGCTGGCAGGGAGCACGGGTGGAGCAACAGACTCACAATCCCTGATTTAAGATGTGGGCTTAGGCCCAAACTGGCCAATGGAATATTCCATGTCATGCTCAGTATATAGGTGAGGATTGACCGGGAAGCTCCCTCTCCTTTCCGGGATTGCAGTTTGGAATTCCTCTCCTCTGGGATCACTAGCCAGGGATGGGAAGGGCACTGGTTCTGCAATCGTGGAAAAGACAACCATCCTAAATCCAAAACACAGCACTATTCTAGCTACTAAGAAGAAAATTAACTCTATCCCAGCTCAAACCAGGACATCATAAATAAACTTCTACAACAATTAATTAAGGTGTCCTGCCCAGGAACCTCATCCATGTATTAGAAAAAGCCTAGCTATTGAAACAAAGTTTCTATGAGTTGATTTGTTTTGTCAGTTGTCTGTCTTATTGCCAGGGAAGTCACAATATTCATCTTGCAGGAAATCATTATGAATACCAGCGACCTGAATCAAAATAATCTAAAAACAATAAGAGAAAAAAAAAAAGGAGTTGCCTAGTCAGAGAAATATGAAAACTATTCATCTTGCTAGGGAATCTCTCATATCTGCTGTTCTGAAGGAATCTACACAAATACATCAGGAGTACTGTTTAAAGGATTACTCAATAGGATTCCAAAATGGCTACAAAGTGCTCACCTTCTGAAATATTTTCCCCTCAGCACATAAATGGTTGTGGTCTCATCCAGCACTTCAAATTAATATCTTTGGTAGATACTGCAAAGACTCTTGCACTATAGCCATTCCTGTATGCACCTGTAGAGAGAAGCGCTTCCAAACGTTTCCTACTGTGGCATGTGCTAGCAAAGGCAGGATCTCATTTTTCCTCCTGTATAATTTTACAGTATGACAAGTTTAACCTCCGAACTCACGTAAAGATGCTTTTTGTTCCTCCTGCCAAACAAGCTGATCTCAGATCTGTAATAGGATTTTATTTGCAGTACATGACCTCACGTAGAAAGTCTCAAAGCCTTGGGAAGAATAAACGTAGCTACAGTGAGAAGTTTGTGAGGGGATTATCCATGAGTGCAGCCACGGGCTGCTGCGCAGAACCAAGGAAGACAACACTGTTTTGTCAGTGAGGAACTGGGCTGGGTGAGGCAGACAGGTGCGTTGTACAGTTCGGCAACCCCACCCGGCTCCACAATGAGGGAATCTTCCAGTGTCTGGCTCCAGCAAATTCAGGCTTTAAAAAATTGCAGCATAAATTTGTATCCCTTCTTCTAACAGCCACCAGAACCAGCTCAGGAGGGGAATTCCATCATGCCGGGAAGTAACAGCAAGAAAAGAAACCAGTCTCCCAACCTGGTTCCATTTGCATCATGTGCTGTGCCCAAAGAGTCCCAGCAGTGCTGCAGACGATTTCCTGAAGAAGGCTGGATGTTGATGTGAAGACATGAAATAACATCCACAGCTCTGGCAGATCCATTGCGGTTGCCAAGCACGAGATGCTGATCACACTGTGGAAGGTTCCTCACCTGCCCAGTCTGCCTTGGGGCAATTGTCTTTCACATAAACCTGGTGTCACTGATTGGCACAGCATTTCAAAGCAGCCCTCCTTTTAGGAGCAGAGCTCAAAGCTAGGCCCATGGTTTGTGGCAGGAACCTGTTGTACAAAATAGCTGAGCTGAAATACACTTTTTAACCAATGTTTAATTTCCAACTCCGGTGCAAAATGCGAGATTCTTCGTTGTGCTGTGGTACCACCCATTCCTGAAGCCCGTAGTTAGCTACAGAACCAGACACCAAGACGTTTAGAATGGGATGGGGATGCAGTTTGTTACTGTTTCAGTGGCCTTGTTGGCCATGAATATACAGAATAATGAAAAAGATTTATGCAATCAACAGCCAGAACATTATCACCAGAGCCACAAACAGGAAGAGGCGGGATAGGAACTGCTCATCCACATATTGAGGAGTCCCTGGAACAGCTGAAAAACAGGAAGGGAAAAAAAAAGCAGTTCAGCTCCTTCCTCTTCTCCTGAATCATGTATATTCTCAACATAGTACATTCATAAATTGAAGGATATGCAAAGAATCTACTTGGTGAGAAACTGTTGCTGTTTCCTACCATCAGGCTGGCCAGCCATAGGGAAGATCAGAAGGAAGACAAACATCAGCTCCCTGAAGCAAGACTCATGGCAAACCTGCTCATGACTAACAGCAGCAGGCAGCTCCAGGAGCTGAGCACACGCAGGTCTGCTTGGAGTGCTTCTGGGGCCAGTGCTGACCAAGTTCACTGCTTGGTTCACTGCTGACTGCTGAGCTAAGTTCACTTTCCATCCTAAAGAACTTTACCACCCATGCCTGAGCACTCCTCCCCGTCAAGGTGAAACATCTCTGGATAAGGAAATGGTAAACCAGCCAAAGCTGCGTGTAGCCTTGACCAGGAGAACTACTGAAAAGCACACAAGCTCTAAAGCTCAAGCCGTGCCTTTCTACAACTGCTGTATTGAATCCACAGATGAAAAGCAGATAAAAGAGTTGGTTAAATTATGGTTAAACAACAGCACATATTTACATGCTCCTTAGCTCAGTCACACGTCCACACACATTTTCAGTGGACACTGAGGTATAGTTAATAAGCAAGTTAATTTGATCCAAGGACAGCACAGGTCCTTGGCAACACAGGTGTGACACAAAGAATGTGTTTCTGTTTCTCATAATTCCCATACCGTATGACACGGTGAAGAAGATTTGCCAGGCACCTCCTTTCACAGAGGAAGTCCAGAAAATCCCGAGCAGTAGGTTTTCTTGTTCAAAACAGGTAGACTCAGTTTGTGTACAGCGCAGATAAGGACGAGGCTTTCTGGGGATTACTTGATTTTTAGAGAGGAAGGCCACTGCTTGGAGTAACCCAACTGTTATTTCTTAATTAAAAACAGTTACATAATTTCACCACAGAGATACTTCTTGTGGAATACAGATGACTGGCTCAGAGATAAATTTCTGAAAAAGGAACAATCTTTGCTGCTGTTATCTTGTGGTACAGAGGACCAGTTTAAATTCTTCCTTTTTATCTTTCAGGAAATGGTCCCTTCCTGCTGTTTTCAAAATATGAGTCTCCTTCATACACCCCTATTGACTCCTTTTTATTATTATTAGAAACTCTAGTCCTATTTGTCTCATGTTCAGACGGAGTCTGCTGGAGTACCTTTGAATTAGGAGGTACCTTTGAACAGAGGAGACATTTAAATTAGAGGGGAGAAGTCTCTAGTGCCACTTTGCCTCTCCAGTTCTACTGTCCTCTCAGGAGGGCCTTCAGCAAATCCTGTGGAAGTGACAAGCTTGTTTTGTACGAGTGCTTATACAGACTACGTTCTCTACTGGGTGTTTTCCCTCATTTTGTGTTTCGATTTACAACACTGATTTACTTTACTGTTCAGAAAATTTTGTCATGAGCAGGCTATTTGTTTAAAAGTTACAAGGGAGTTTGTACATCTGTTTGTGACAGGACTCTTGGAGGAGACAGGATGCATAGTACCTGGAGGAGGTCGCCCATCATTTATGTTGAATGCTGTTGCAAATATACCGAAGGGAAACGCCCCAATTCCGAATGACATTTGGAAGCCACCATCGCCAAACCCAAAGCCCTGGAATCCCTGCAGAGAACAAAGTGACAGAAGAGAAAAGAGGTACCAATCATTTAAAGCCTATTTCAGAATATTTTGTAAAAGTGCAGATGTTCCCTCTCGCCGGCTTTCCTACGGCTGAAGGAATATCATGCCATCTGGCAACTTACAGTCTGCCACACTATTGTTAAAAACTCCTTAGTTCTCCTGGTTTTAAAATGTTTCACACAGTAGCAAACTTGCCAGAGCAACCCAAAAGTTTGAGAAAATGAAAACTAGGAATCACAGTTCTTGCTTGAAGGCCACAAATTAACAAAACATGGCCTTCTGTAATGTTTCTCAACTTTAAATAGTATATATCTGACAATATATCAAAATGAACATTGTCAATTCCATTTAGAACGTCTTAACAATGTATTAGTAATTCTGTATTAATAGCTATTAGCTATATAAGAAAGGCATTGTAAAAAAATAATCTGCATTGATTTTCGTGATGCATGTGCATCATTTAAACATGCAGTAAAGTGATAAATTGCCAGTGGGATGCATAGAGCATTACAGAGAAGAACTATACCAAAACCAAGAAAATTACCAGGGGGACTCTAATTAAGGTGGCAGGTAAAGTCATCTGGGGCAGAAATGCGAGACATAAAAAAAGGAGGAAAAAAAGGAAGAGTTACAATGTAACAACATTGACCACTATGGGATCCAAGCTAAAATACCACATCAAGCCCAAAGAGAAGTCTTCTGAATCAAGATGAATTCTACTGTAGAAGCAGTGTGCTCTTTGAGACTAACTATGAATCTAAGTAGGTGCATCGTGTTTAAACACTGCGGAGACCTCAGTCACCTGCTGTGGTTTAACCACGTTCTGTAATCCGGCAAATCCAGCAAACTGTCCTCTTGTCTCAGAATTAAAACAGCCATACCAATTTTGAAAAACCATCTGGTCTATCACCTCCAAACAGTGGGAGGACAAAGATGATTTCACTGATATAATAAACCCCAGACATTTCTGGGCTGATCCTTGATTTGAGGAGTTTGTCTTCTGACTATGACTCAAGCATTTTGCCATTAACTCTCAGGGACAGCAAAGCACTCTGCATGGCAGGTCCTGCACCTGTAGGAAACAGGAGGGCAGCAGCACTACTGCTGCCTTCATACCAGATTCCTCTGACTCACGGCAGTGCCAGCTAAAAGGTTCAAACAAGGTACAGCAGCTGATTTAATAAGGCAGCAACTCCCTAGTGAGAGAGAACAACTGAGCTCCCAGTACACTCAATACAAAGACGTCCCTTAAGCACACCCAGCAGAGCTGTTTGCTTGAAGCATGAGGAACACAAAACGCTCTCTGAGGACCCCAGGCTGAGTTACATGGAAATACGCAATTGTTTCATCAGGTCATGCTCGCTGCCACTGTGCTAAAGAACACTGTGCTCTGTCCTGCTGGCTGCTCCCACGTCTGCTCAGCCTATGCCAGCTGCTGTTTGCATTCACTCTACGTAATCTCCTCAACAAAACCACAGATCCCTCTTCAAATTAACATGTATCCAATGGATATTTATGTTCTTTTGCGTGTTAATGCCATGGTACAGTAACATCCTATAGAAATGCTAGAAGCAGGTGCCGGTGCCAAAAAAGCAAGTTCACACATGGATTATACATTTCCATGACTGGTACAGTTTGCCGGAAATATACCTCCACAAAGAATTTTCAAAGCAAAGTGTTCCTTGTATTTATATGTAGAGAACGATCCAGTTTGAAGAGCATTTCCAGTGATGCCACACAGGGCTCTTTTCATGAAAACCAATTCAAGTTTGCCCATTCTTTGGGATGCTAAAGAGAACTATAGGAATGGAGTTTTCTGCCACCCCACAGCTATCAACTATTCACAAACAATCTACTGGGGATGAGCAAGAAATGTAAGCTGTAGGATCCTCATACAGGATCTCATGCATACATTATGTCCTCCAGGATGAATAAACAGCACCATCAACAAAAACAACGTAGCTGCTCGAGCTCGTTTTTTCACTTACCCCTCTGTTCTCTGGTTCAGGTCTCTGTCCTTGGGGTCGTGGCGGAGTTTTCTCTCTGCAGGAAATTGTGAAATTAGCTCAAGTACAAAGATATATGACAATAGCATCTGCACTAGCCTGGCTGGTAAGACAGGACACACACAGAGCACGCTCTCACAGGGCCACGCTGCAGCAGAGCTGGAGGTGGTGTGTAAGTGTGCAGGAGGTGGTGTGTAAGCGAGCAGACCACCTGGCTTATGAGCCTTCAGCATCACATCGCTGAATTAAGACACTGCAGTTTTGAATAATAAAGTCCCATTGCAAAGGCTAGAAACTGACGACACGATCATTTTATATAAGCTTCTCCAGCCAGATAACAGTAATTTCAACCTGCCACTTGTAACTGATAATTAACACTCAATTCAAATTAAAATAAATTGTCAGCTGAACAAGAGGTGTGCAAACCCAGGCCCTGAAAAAGCCAGAAATATTTGGCCAAAATGTCAGTTCTATCTGTCTTTTGACAAAGTATTCCAAATTGTGAATCCAGCACTTTAACAGTTTCATCTTAAGACCTTAAATTAAAAGCTTCATCTTTAGTTTTCATACAAAAATAGTTGTATTTAAGTTTCTTACCTGGGGTCCTGTTGCCCAGTGCTACCTCTTCCATACAGAGGAATAACTTTATCTCGACTGATTCCTGCCTTGCATACAGGACACACTTGCCTGTTCGGCCTGGTCTCTAGCCACTAAAAGAAAGGAAATTATAAAAAAACTAGGTAAAAGACAATGAAAACAACAACATGCAAATCTCATTTGCAGCCAGGCAGAGAGACTTTAGCAATTTCTCAGAAAACCATGGAGCAAAACATTTTAATAAGTGCCAAGTACTCTCCAAAGCGGAGCTGGCATTTTGGCTGTTGTTCTGGTGGGATCCACTTGCTGACGTGTACACATTCAGAACAGCACTGGAGTAAAATATGAAGAAATAAACAGTACCAACAGTCCTGCATAGGCCAAGGGCAAGCACAGACATTCTCCTTTCATCTATCTTTTCTATAATGGTACCACAATGTAAAACACTACATATGCAAAGAGAAGTGCACTCAGCACTTAAGCCTGCAAACTAAACCCCTGTGAACTGCCTAGAGTAATTCTCCTACCAAAACTGGGAATACTCAGTGTTTAAGAACTCGAAAGTAGGAGGCAAGTGGAACAGAATCTAAGTTTTCTTTTTGCTGAAAGAGCAGACTGCAAGGTCTTGCGCATGAAGTTGCATTAGCAGGTTGCTATTGCCCTGGAGAGAAAGAAGTGCTTTTGAAAAGAGGGGGATACTCCAGAGAACCAAGGGCTTTATTGAGTAACAGGAGCTGATGAAAGACAAAGTAAAAGGAAACCTGTCTTACCTGGTGTAAACAAGGCCAACTGTGAGCATTCCCAGGACAATTCACAGAGCAGAAAAAAAAAGAGGGGTAAAAAGAATTAGTTACTCACAACTTGATCCAACAAATGTGTTAAGTGTACCACAGATAGCACAGCTTGGAGACAACAGAATCCTGGAATCCAGCTAGGCCAGTTCCACAACCTCCCATTAAAATAATTTTTGAAAGCACAGCCTGAGACCGATCTCCGCTGGTCTTTTCAGGTTATGCAATCTAAGTTGCTAATGTGGTTCTCTGCATATCACCTCTGATTCCTAGGTCCTCACCCGTACCAAAGGCCTGTACAGAGGCTTAATTAATCTTAGTGTTTACTGTTCAGATTTTCTCTTCTGATACCACAAAAAGATATCCCTGAGCTAAGAGGCAAATGAGGAAGATGTCAGTAATGAGACTTGGGGATGTTAAAAGAAGTCACGCAAGGGACATTTAACTAAAACATCAGGCACATTCACAGAATCATGGAATAGCTCAAGCTGAACAGCACCTCAAGTGGCCTCTAATCCAACCTGATGCTCAGAGTAGGGTCAGCTATTGAGATCAGGCCCAGTTGCTCAGGGCAGAGAAATTCCCATTATACAAAACTACTCTTCAGATTAAATTAATATGGCAACTTGAAAACAAGCAAGCTATGAGATAAAACACTAAGCAGCTGTCTGCTTTCAAAGTGGTCTTGACAACGCTACTCAGACAAGATACATGCTATTTTTTAAGGTTCCATCCTTCCAGATCCTTTTGTGCAAAAATTTAATCTAATTTTATCTCAACATGCCATTGGCAAGTGATTTTCCATCTCCTCCTAGAGTGAAAACCTGGATTTTCAGATGTTACATACGTTTACACAGAAAAGAAATGCTCTTTTAAGCATCTTTTTATTAAAAAGCATAATTTAGCCTACTGTGTAAAATAAACAAAAGAAACCCACATTTGGCCACGTCAATCCTCAATAACTTAATGTTCAAGAAAGAGCATATTCTAGACTAAGTTACCCAAATAACAAACGCTGCAGGCTCATTATATTTGTGCGATACATCCCCAAGTCGGATCGAAGATCTGAAAAGTTAGTATTACAGCTGCAATACCAGGGGAAAAGAGAAGTAGCTCACATGTAAAAGCTTGTTATCTAAGTATTGTCTTTAAGTGGTTTCAAAGGAAAAAAGACCAAGCTTGTAGACAGTATGAAAACTACAATTTGGCCTCCAGGACCTACTTTCAGATGCAGATTTAGGTATGCAGAGGTTAGAAAGGAAGTTAGGTCTGAACAAGGTACCTATGCTAGACCAGACAGCTCAAATAACATACATAACCAAGCAGTAGCAAGGAACACTAAATTGTCTGTGTGGGGCCGCTTGTTCGTTTGCTTTTACAAAATAATCCAGAACTGCGCGAAGTTTAAGACATGAGAAACCCACTCCTGGAACACACGCAAAGAAAAACAGTTGAGGAGCAAAATCAAACTATTCCTAAACCGAACCCATGGTCCTTACTCATTTTATACACAACATTTTATTTGACATCTAGAATGATAAAAATCATAGGTTTTTCTATGATCAAAGAGATACACAGTGTTCTGGTTTATCTGTGGGGGCTGCAATACTTACCAGAAAAGATGTCCACACAGGCTGATAACTGCATCCTTGGCAGTGTCTAAACAGATGTTACATTCAAAAGTGTTGTCCTGGTTAGTATTCTCCCCAGCACCATTACTGCTGCCGCTGGTCCCTCCAGTACTGGAGTTCTTTGTTGATGTAGAAGTTGTGGGTCCTTTGCTTGCCATCCTCCAGAGCTACCCAGACACAAGGGCAAGTGAATTTTCCTCTTGGAATCCTAGCAGTGAGAGAGGGAAGAAAAGTAAAATAAAATTAAAAAAAAAAAAATCAAAAACTTCTGGCATTATAACACTGTATTCTTGCCCTGTTGCAAACTGGTAGTGATTTATCTAAGAAGCACTTGAATCCTATTGTTGATGGTTTTAGTTTAACATAGCCAAGGAGGATCTTTTTTTAGAAACTAAGCTACTTTAAAGTCCCATGTATGACCTGGTTGATATGTGACCTGTATTTTAAAGCTACTGGTAAGCAACTGAGATCTGCAGCCAAAACAAAACCGTCGTATTTTCTCATAAATGCCATTTGCTACGAGAAGAGTGAGCTCACCTAGTCATACACGCTCTTCCAAAAATTCAATGCAAGTTATAACTGTGAGTGCAGTCTGATACAGGATTTGATCATAACGCAGCTAACAGTTTGGACACACTGACTTCATGCAGTTTTAAGTTCAATGTCCATTAGTTTGGAATATTCATGATAACAGCAAGCAAAGGTGGTTTAGTACTTGGTTTGTCTCATTGGCAGTATATTGCTGCAATCACAGCAGTGTGTTGATATGACTCAAACATTTCTAGTACTTTGAAATTATCAAACGTTTCTAATCTAGTAGTAATGCAGAAGTACTAAAACTTTTACTTTAATGTGCTTTAATTTTACTTGTGTGCTTTCACCTCTCATTAACACTATTATATTTACCAAGGAACACCATTTATCTTATTTCAGAAGCAACATCCACAGTCTAATTCATTGATATGCAAATTCCACACTACTTAAAACTCTGAGAGTCAGCACAAGGCATTTACATTTCCAGAAACAAACACTTTTACCAGTACAATATTTTTAATCCAAGAACTAAGAGAGTTTCAGCAGTTACAGAAACTAATTCATCAAAACAAAAATGTTTAAAATATTCCACCGTGCTTTTCATGAAACTCTGACATCATGCTGCTGCTGCAGGGATATGAACACTTAGATAAGGTTCTGAGAAAGAAACAGGTGATTACCTGAACTTTTTGCAAGTGTATGACCAGTTAAGCATTTTAAAAGGGCAACTTGAATTTTTCAGAAGCTAATTTCTTTGCAAACTTACCCCACGAGCATTAAGGCTTTCCTTAGCCTTCCCTCTTTGTAGCAGTGCTGAAGCACAGGTGCAAAGCAGCAAAACAGAACCTCAGTATCACCAGCTGTTATTGTCCACAGTTTTTTCATACAATACGATCCCTCTGCACAGTCAAGAAACCATAACACTCAAGCCTCATGAAGGTACTGCAGCGAAGACACTCACTAGCAGCACGTGAAATCTATTTTTGCAGAGCTTTTTCATTCAGTTACATCATGTTGCACAGTGTCCCAGAAGGGCAGCTCTGTATTCACAGATGCTGTACTTTGACACGCGTTGCTTTCAGCACTTAGCATTTCACACGGTGACTTCACTTACACCCAGCAGCAAACGGACTTCTTTGTACAAAATTAAAATTCATGTTAGGTCAAGGCAGATGAAAACACTGCCAGCCCACAAACTATACGACAAAGATGCTTGGATTTTTCACACATCTTCACTACCAGAACCTTCAGCCTATCTTTCTCAGTAGTTTAATGCTTGAAAACTTGGCAACTTGGACCTATATATATATTTGCTGGGAATTAATATCAACATCAAGAAAACCTCCTTAAAACTAAGGAGTTCAATACATTGTAAAAAATACTAGCATCATTTTATGGAACGGGCACAAGAAATGTCTGGCTCCTATCTTGGCAAATAACACAAGGAAGACACACAGAAGATGCAAATAAATTAATTTCTGGGTCCTTAAAACCAATGTGGAAACAAAACCATCTTTTTTTCCAAATTAAAATTCATATCTTTAACACCAGAAATCTGGAGTCTCAAAAAGATAAAATCTGTATCTTCACAAACATCTACTTAAAAACCCCTTAGCTTTTAGTAACTATGAAAAATATATAAATCATTAAGTTATGGATTTCTCTATCTCCTCGTTCATAGGAATATCAGTAATGTAATGGAATGGAACAAAGATGGCCAAGACAGAAGAAAGATCAAAATGATATATCGCAACAGGCACTGAATCTACTCTCCTAGAATGTACTGGGGTCCTCTCCTAACAATTTCTCCAAAGGCTGATTGCACCTGATGACCTATACCAAAAATATGTCAAAACACAACAATAAAAATAGTCAATCTTATTCTGAAAAGCCTTCTCAAATATTTGCTGGAACACTGTTTAACACAACTAGGTCTATAACAATGCTGTTGTGTCTGTGCATCTGCAAATCACGCTGCACATACACAAAGAAACAAGCATGAAACTGCATCCAATGACTAAACTTACATTTGGAAATCATACATTGTGTCACTTGTGAGCGTAGTCTGGGAATCCTACAGTAGAAGTTCAACTGCAAATTCAACTTGTTCCAAGTGTAGAACAAGCTTAAAATTGCTGAAATGTCACTTTGATCTACTTAAACTCCGAGACAAAACTTTTTAGGGGAAAAAAAACAATCAACAAACCGCAAACTAAAAAAAAAACCCAAACCAAACCAAACAAAAAAAAACGACAAAAACCAGAACCAACCCAACAGGCCAAACCAACCCCAATGACATTTTGATTTTGAGTTCGCAAGGAAGACACTGAGTACACTGGGATATAACATGACTTTGGGGGTTAAGTACACAGAATTTAGAGATGCCAGTCCAGGTGTGCTAAACACTTGTCCTTTAGATCAGTCTCCAAATCAACCCTAGATACCTGATGAGTAGTGCACAAAACAAATAAAGAATATACAAATCAGCTGTGATCTAACTGCAAGCATTCAAAGATTTTTTTTTTTTTTCCTTGCTTCTTTGCTCTCTAAATATTTACAGAAAAACAGTATCATTGTTACTGGAAAGCCATCTATATTAGCTGGGTTTTTTTCCTTTAAATTATAACCCTATTATATCCCAACAGGTTGTTCTGAAAGTGACTGAAACACTGAGATTTACTACATGCAAGGATCAAGAGTGGCAACAGATGAATGGTTACAAAACCATTCAGAACGCATTTTCAAGTAGTCTTCCTAAATAAAAAAGGCTGGTGGACCGTGAAGAAGACATGGAAGTGAAGATACATGTTTAGGGATCCAGCACAAATCCCACCCAGTTGCGTAAAGAATAAGCATGGCTGAAAGAGCTGGTGAAACTGGACCTCCGAGAAGCAGATGGCACGCTGGGACCTGAAAATTTCACGACAATTGAGAGCACAGGAGGCCCATGAAAGAAGTAAGTGGAGGAAACTGGTAAGGTCTGTGTACTGTGTGTAAATACTGTATATAAATCTCACTAACAGGCAATAAGAAAGACATTTCCTCAAATACTTAAAAAACTAAATCCATACAACTAGTGGGATTTTCTTGCACACCAGGAAAATGCGAGCTGCCCAACAGCTATTGTAAAAGGTCACGTTTATGAACTGAACAAATGAAAAATGACTGCATTTGCCCAAGTACACTGACCTGACTCTAAAAATACAAGAGAAACGCTTCAAGACAGACTGGGAGAGTTTCCACCATAAGTTAAACCATACAAAAAAATCCATTGGAAACACACTAGGTGAACAATAATTCAACCTGAGAAAGACAGAGAGCAAATATAAATTGGAAGCTAATGTCACCTGTATGAAACACATGTTCACAGCACTACATTAGGATGTTTGCAGTATTTACTTTTTAATCTTCTTTCATGAGCAATGAGAAAAATTTCTGGTGAGGATATAGGACTGTGGCCAGTCTATTAAAATCCAAAGTTTACATGATATAATAATGAAATAAAAAGAAGAGCATCATTGGATGTAAAATTCCACTAGAAAGACACTGTTCCATATTTCTTTCCTAATGAATCTTATTTTTTCTAAGATTACTGAAATTGAAACAATACAGATCTGGTTTGTTTCTGAAACAAGTTCTGATTTAGCTTCTGAACTTCTTCCCGTTTAAATCAAAAGGAAAACTTGTCAGGTTATTTTTCTTAAATGTCATTTTCAGACATAAACGACAAATTTTATAAAAGGACTACTAACATTAGAAATTCTACCTAAATTAAAAATCTCACTCAGAGTTTAGATTAATATGTCCACTCACAAGTTTAACAAAAATCCAATTCTTAACCTATCACAATCGCCTGGACTTCAAGTCAAACTAACGGGTACCCTTAGCTGATACATGGTTGACGGTGCCTGGAAGAAAGTACATTTACTGCTTGACAGCCATTTTCAGGTATTGTTGGCAAATACACGACTGAAGTCCTACTGTTAAATCATTTATCTTTCACCACTCTTTTTCTCTCTTCTGTCCCCCAAACGCGTTACATTTTAAAACCTCAGACGCGTTTTGTGAGTTGATATTTTCACTTCCTGTGACCCACACGGCATCACGTCCCTGCTTTTTAGCACCACCATGAAGTGGTCCCAACATACACATTTGCCTGATCGCTGGGCCTTGCAAAAGCGGCCGTTTGCCTTACAGACAACGTGCCCTTCCTTGGCCTCATTTCATTAATTGGGATTCTGCAACGTACGTCTGCGTTACCACTGCTGCTTCCCGGGTAAGAGCCGTGGTGACAGCTGTGCCGGCAACGCCAAGAAGTCAACACACCTCACAAACGTAAGACACTGGTACAAACTATCAAAAATCCCAACTGATTAAAGTGATACTTTTTTTTTTTTTTAACCATTCCATAAAAGTGTAATATAGACTCCAAGAAAACGTTGCACAAATCTTTAGACAAAGATTTTATCCTCTTACCTCATAAACTCCAAAGGAAAAAAAAAAAAAAATAAAAAGCAAACTGATAAAACCAGTTGGGTAATACTGGCTGCGCATTTTCCTGGTTTGGAGCGTTATGTAAAACATTAAATACCCTCTAAGTGGGCAAACCAGGTTAGCAGCAAAACGTAAAAATATAATAAAATAAAATAGTTATGATGTAGTTTAATAAGTAATAAGTTAATTCCCAACAGGAAAAAAAAAAAAAAAGCAGCAGTGGCGCGTCCCAGAAGCCAACGCTTTGCGACCATACCTAGAGCCAGACATTTACCTAACGCGAAACAGGCGCCTCTCCTCGCAGAGGGTCTCCGCTCTGCCGCGGGGCGAGGGGACCGGGCACCGGCGGGCCGCTGAACCGGGGATTTCGGAGGAAAACCTCGCGGGCGGCGCCGGGCCCTCCCTGCGCGCCGCGGCGGCGGCGAGCCCCGGGCCGGAGCTCCGGCAGCGAGGGCGGCGCACCCCGGGCCTGCCGGGGCGCCGAGGGGGCACCGGGGCTGCGGGAGCGGGGCCGGGGCCGGGCCGGCCGAGGCTGGGGCTCCCGCGGCGTCCCCGCCCCGCTCCGCCCGCCCCCGCCTCGCCCGTTTGAAACGGGCGCAGACGGCTCCGGCCTTCCAGCGGCCCCCGGGCACGGCTCGGCTCCGGCCCGCTCCCGCCGCGCCTGCAAGCCGCCGCCCGGCCTCGGCTCCCCCCACCCTCCGCCACCAGCCGGGGCCCGCTCGGCTCACCGGCGGGTCTCCTGCTCCCCGGCAGCAGCCCCGCGCCGCGGAGCCGCTCCTCCACCAGCGGCCGCCGTCACCTGATCGCCCGGAAGCGCAGCCCTGGCGGAAGGGACCGGCCTCCGCCGCTGCGCCGGGCCGCGGGGCCGCGTTCCGTTCCGCCTGCTCGGGGCTGCCCCGCGGGGGCCGCCTCGGAACGGGCGCGGGGTGCCCCGGCGGGCAGGGCCCGGTTAGCGCTGCTATAGAAGTGCGGAGTGCTTTATAAAGGTGTTACACAGCCGTGAGAAACCACAGCCCTGTGGAGAGGGACGAGAGGGAGAGCAGGGGCCCTCTGAAGGAGAGGTCAGGGCTGAGCAAGGTGACGAGGAGGCACCTCTGAAGGGTTTCATCCCTGCGCTGAAGGGTTTCATCCCTGCTCTGAGGACATCGAGGCCTTGGAACAACGCAGAAATGCTTGTTGTTTCACACAGTTGAGAATGAGTGAATCCTAAACCAAGGTCTCCCACTAAAGGCAAGTCTTACAAGGGAGCAGTTAGGGTAAGAAGTGGAGGAAGCTTAGTTCCAAGGGACCCTATCAGAAAGAGACCAAGGATATTGTCTGAGGCCTGTCTACTGACAGGTGGCCTGAGACCACACAGCTCTAGTGTGAAGGGTGGAACGTGCAAGCCAAGAAGTGTCCAGCAATATGAAAACACAGCTGTGCTGAACCTTCGTACTGCTTTCAGTAGCACGTAGGCATGGCGAAACCCATGTCAAAGCGACTGTCCAGCAGCCCAACTGGAATTGCCATACATGTCGATGTGTCACACTGGAAAATTTGTAGTTGAGATGAAGAGGAAAATAATAGCTGAAAATGATAGGGCTTATGCCATTAGGACACGTGTTGTAAAGCTGGCCTACCCACACTAGCAGCGTATTTGCTGTCTGTGAAAATTTCTCTAGCAAAAAAGGGTGTCTCATTTTCAACACGACAGTAAAGCAGCACGGTTTGGCACAGCTTCAGCATTCAAACAAAAATCTGGCATTTCAGTGTAGTACCAGATTAATAAGAAGTTAACAAGGCCTCAAAGGTATAAATGGTATCCTCCGGATGCTGATTAAAACAAGGAAGAGCTGCTGAAATTTGGACCAACTTAGACTAGTCACCATGTATGTCTAGAATCAAAAGAATTTCAGCATAAAAAGTAAAAAAAGGTTGATTTCTGATATTATAATCGTGGGAATAAGTAATGCTCAGAACAGTCTTTATTGTTTGGGTATCGTACGATAACTAACGCAATCTGAAAAGAAATACAGTTACTGCAGTAGACAACATAGCCTGAGAATATTTTCATTTCCCAGTGATAATTCTAATGTTTTATTTATATTTTAAGTCTCAGAAGAGTTGAATGATATTATTATGCATTTCTATAATGACTTATTTACAGTACTCTGGTTCCACTTATAGCAAGTGTTTTCTTTTTAAAATGGAAAAAATCCAGAGACAGGCAATGAATAAGATTGGATGAATGGCACGGGTGGTGTACAAGAAGAAAATGAAAATCTTAATCCTGTGCACGGCTAAGGTTAATAGGAGGGGAACAGACTTATTTAAAACAGTAGGTCAGCTGGAGAACATACGTGGGACCTTCAGATTTACTCCCCATGGCAAAGAATAGTTACACTGAATGGCAATAATAAGTGATGCAAGGGAATACTTTCCTTACAAAAGCTAAGAAATCAGCTTTCAAAGAGCTACAAATCATGTGCATAATGGGACAGAAATATCATTTCTATTTATGTATATCGTAATGGTGATATGTGCGTCATTCTTCAGTGTAGCTGGTAGCCAGTAACTGCTGAGAGTTGGAAAAACTTTGTGCTCTGGTTGCCAGTTCTTTCTCGTGGTGTGCACGAGGATAAATGACTTTGATTTATTCACTTTTTTATGATCTAAGTCACAAGATTTTCAAACATAGTGTTGACATTTATGGTACACACAACACCCCTCCTAAAATTCTTAATTGTGAGAGTCATACATATGTCAAGAATCCAAGTCCTTGAACCTCTTATCAGTATTTTTCTCATCAATTCTCCCTGGTTTACTTGTATTTTCAACACAATAGTAATTCAGTATTAAATCACATTTGAGAATACTCTTCCTTTCCTGAAATTTCCATGCAAAAGAGTTCCTATCTGTCTGTGGTCTTTCGCCTTTGTTCAGCAAAAGCCGTTTCCAAGAGCTTCTGCTCATTTCACTTTTCTGTTTTCAATACCACACCAGAAAGGTGGGAGACCATACTTCTGGTATGTGACAGGCATTTGTCTGTTTTTTTCTGGATCGTATCTCTGGAAACTGCCATATTTCAAAGAGCAGGCCCATAAGCACACTGAACTTCGCCTGATCTGCTTGAGTAAAACATGCTTTGAAGCATCTGGTGCTTGACATCTGTGAAGGCAAATAATCGAGCTGAAACACAGTCACAATCTGTTCCAGAAATCCCCGTGCCTCTAACAGCCATTTTGAAGGAAACGGCCAGAAGAGTATTGTTAGGCCAAGATGAAAGATCCACCAAGTCAAGTTGGTTAGGAGCACTGAACAGAATGTCTTCCACACAATCTAAAGTTTTTTTTGAGTTAAAGATTTAATGCCTTTTTGGAGGTTGGTTTGTTGTCCTTTGAACTTGCCATTCCATATTATGGACAAAGCAGTTGCAAAAGGCACAGGCAGAGCAGATCTGTGTTTTCTTTCCCCTGCCAGAGGTGGGGGAATTAGATGCTTTTTGCCTGGTACATTTTACATACCTTAATGAATCTTGAGTGTCTACTATCTTTTCTCACTTGCTTTTGAACGATAACTTCCTACAGCAGATGGATCCCATCCTATCACGTGTTTTCATGGTAGAAGATTTTTGTGCTGTCTACAACGTCTGACTCTCTACCGGAAACTTCATTTGAGCGCTGTCAGTCATTATTTCTGAGGCAGTCAAATGACCATCTCATAAAATGTGATAAGGTGCTGAGAATTTTGTAAGAGTCAATCACTGTTTCCACATCCTTATTCTTTAACGCCAAGTATTCCTTCTTCATCTACAAATACTAAAGCGGTACGGACTTTCTGGTATCATGGGTGTGTTTTTCACTCCTCCTTTGTGCAAGCTGAGGAAACACCTTACATCTGAGAAACGTTAAGATACTTGCCTGTACGGCACATGTGAAAAGAGGCCGTTGAGCAACAGATGGATGCGAAAACAAACCGTGTTTACTTTCAGCTGTTTCTCATCCGTGGGCACCGCTCTTCCCAATCGTGCAAACCCAAGGAATGGGCAGTGGGAAACAGCGGTTGGATCACCTGGGTGCCCTTGCTGCCCTTCTGGGGTATCTCAGCATGAGCGGCACGGGCACCGCGACCGGCACCGTCTGCCCTGCTCTCCTCTGGAGGCTGGTACAAATATTCAGCGGAAACATGCCCTTCTCACAGTATCTCACAATTCTGCGTATGACACCCAGTTCCTCGCGGTTCCCTGCATTGGTACACGCCATCCCAGGCTTTCCTGGGTCTTGGGAAGACCTGGCCTGCAGCGCACAACCGCCACCCCCCCGCTTTTCCCGTGAGCGCAGCCTTCCCCGGACTCTTTGACAGAGAAGGGCAGACACCGCGTTCGGAAAGCCTGGAGACCCTCGGCGGGGGGTTGCTGCGCTGCCGGCCGCAGCCCCGCCGCGGGCATCTTGGCGGCGGCTGCCCTGAAGGACTACAGCCCCCAGCATGCTCCGCGGCCCGCCGGACTACAGCCCCCAGCGTGCCCCGCGGCTGACGCGGCCTCAAGATGGCGGCGCGCAGGGCGGGCTCGGCCCGGGACACGGACTCGGACTCGGACAGCAGCGGCGAGGCGGCGGCGCGGTTCCGGGAGGCCGCCTGGGACTGCGCTGCGCAGGCGGTGCGGGCGGAGCCGCGCGGCGGTGAGCCGGTCTCCGCTGTCCCGCCGCAGCGGCGGCGTGTCCCGCCTTCTCCCCGCTCGCTGGGGCCGGGCCCCTCCGCAGCCCCCCCCCGTCCCGGGGCAGCGGTGGTCAGGAGGGGCGGCTCTGCGCCGCAGTGCCGGTGCCGGAGCCGCGCCGCTGCGGGAGCCAAGGCGGGGCTCGGCCCGGGCGGGCCGGCCGGCGGGCGGTGCGCGGGCTCCTGCCGCGGCCAGAGCCCCCCCAGGGCGGGTGGTTTCCGGCGGCCTGGCCCTTGGGGAGCTTCTCTTGCTCCTCATAACTGTCTCCCCCGACAGTGGGCACGGATTGTCTTTCCGGGCATGATTGTTTAGGCTGTGGAATCCCACGTGCAGAAGGAGGGTGACAGAGGTCCTGGTCGCAGGTCTGTTCAACTCGCCTTTGCTTCTTCCTTCGGCAGGTGGCTTTGGAAGGGGTCGGCTGCAGCCCGCTCTGCCCAGCCTGAGGTATTTTTGCTTCTGGTTTCAGGCTTGTGCTTCACTGAAGGGAAAATGAATGTGTGGTGTATTTGTGCTACTTGCAGTTAGTGCCTTGTGATAATTCCTACTGGAAGGGCCTGTTCTGTTTTAGGAATTAGGCCAACTGTAATATGAAATAATGCTTAGATCTGAAAAAACTAATTTTTTTTTACGTACATTTCTCATTCTGTCTAGCAGTGGGGGAACACAGAAGTTGAAAACTTAGTGCTGCTGTCAGTTACAGCATTAGTTCCAAGTGTCAGAAATCTCCCAACTCTGCAAGTGTCCATGAAGAAATTAGGACAGTTACATATTAAAAAAAAAAAAAAAATGTTTTTCTTCAAAAAAATGTTGCAAAGGCAAGCACTTGTCCGCAGGAAAGTGACACCTGAATTAGGAGCCTTGCAACGGAGGTGATGCTGTCCTATCTAAGTTGGCAGCATTTCTGTAGGCTCAGTTTCAAAGGCTGTTGGCCAGGCAGCTTAATAAAACTCTCTCTCATGGGACAGGTTTTGCATGAAGTGTGACAACACACACAGGAATTACATGCAAGAAAAGGGATGTCCTGATGTCACTTATTTGCTTCTGTAGGCTATTTCAGTGAGAAAAATAATCTAATTGCTGTGGTGGATGTGGCTAAGTAACGTTTAGCACTCTCTTGGGAGCTGAGCTACTACTGAGCTATTTTCCATCTTTTTTAGCAGTCTTCTCTGTCGAGTATGAATCGATTGCTAGAGGGTGGGAGATTTTATAGTCCCTTATCTCTTGATCAGGTGAGAGCACCAGATGTTACTGGCCTTGAAACAGATAATCATTATTCTTATTTTGAACAGACGTGAGGTGAACAGTCACAACGAGGATGGAAATGAGCTACAGACGACACCGGAGTTCAGAGCACACGTTGCAAAGAAACTGGGGGCAATGCTAGACGGGTATTGGCATGCAATACTAAAAAACTTTGTTCTACGGGTAAAGTACGCCAGAGCTATTGCGTGCTAAAAGCAGGACATTCAAGGTCTGAGTGCAGCTTGGGTATGGAGGAGAAGTTGTTTCTCTTTTTGTCTCTATCGTTCCTATATTTAATGCAAGCTTCCAATATTGTGCCCCTCTAGTAAAGACTCCTTGTGCAGCACTGCTGGTCTCCATTTGCCTGTGGTGAAGGTGTTCTGGGGGAGTGGAAAGGAGAATTTGGGCGCCTTATCACGTTCATCATATAAAGGCCTGCATGAGAATCTTTCATTTATTCTTAAAAACTAAGCCAATACCTGATTCAGGGTAGTGCTGGCAGTATGCCTCCAACTGGGCTGCTGCTGTCTTTATTTGTTGTGTAAATATGGCCCTGAGAACTAGAATTCCTTTGGAGCTGGCTTTAGAAAGGCTGCTTTTAAGTCATTCTTGTTGCATACCTTGCTAAGAAGAGAAGACATGGTCTGCTCTGAAAGCAGGGAGGTCTGCTTCACTAAGAAAAAAAAGTAAGCAGCTATGTAACATCTCCCTGGAGTCTCGTTTCCTAGAAATACCCAACTTTAGCTCAGTTTGCATAAGCCTGTCTGAGATCTGACTGGGCTGTTCTGTTTAGTTTCATCACCGTCTTGAAGGAGTCATCAGGACCTTCGCGAACTTCTGTGCAACAGTCTGACGCTGGAGATGATGGTGAGTTCTGGTCACAGTCATTGCGGCTGTTTTGTGACGTTGTTAGTTAAAGGATGACAAGTGGGGTGGATCCTGTCCAGAGCTGATTGTACACCCAACAGACTAATAAGCCTTTGCAGTAGAAGACTTTGTTAGCATCGGCGAAGGCTGTTACTTGGATGTTGTGATCTCTGTGCCCTAACTCCTCTCAGATTGTTAGTCCCAAGTAATTGCTGTCGATTAACATGAACAGCAGTGAGGCTTCACAGGGAGATAGCTGTTGAAGGCTTTCACCTCTGTTTTATATTGTGACTAGAATTTCCCTTTGCATATTTTAGGTTTTCGCCTCTTCTCTTCCTCTGTCCTGGGAGACTCTGGGAAGTCAGAGCCTCGCCCTGCTGCAAGGAGGAGGCAGCCATCTAGCTCCAGGTGAGACGGTGTCAGCTGCTTTGCTCCTGAAGCACTATTGCATCCCACACTTCAGAGGCAGCTGGGACTCTCGCAAGGGAATAGGAAGCTTAGACCTTGAGAAGTGTGTATTTATGACTCCTATATTTAACTAGAGCAGATTTTTTTTTTGTTTCTTTTTTTAGTGTGAGGGAGCTAGAAATGTTTGTGGGAGATGTTCTTTCCCCTCCTAGTATACGTGAAGAACACCTCAGCCTTCAAACTGGTTAAATACTAACTTGTATTGGAGTCCCAGAGCCACTGGGTGTTTATCAGGTGTTCTTATCTTAGATTACTCTGCTGTTTGTGCTTTGGGTGAATTCAAGGCAAAAGTGTAACATAACTTCCTTTCCTTTTGTTACCTTTCCAGCGACACGGACAGTGATCAAGAGTGGCAAAAGTACCAGGAGGCTGCGGTATCAGCCACAGACATTCTGAAAGAAAGTGCTTTTCCTGCACTGTCCCAGGATTCCAGCTGGGATCAGAGTCAGGGTTATGCTGAGCACAGCCAGAAAAAAAAGAAGAAAAAGAAAATTAGGGGAGAGAACAATATTCAAGAGAAAATAATAGACCCAGCAAAGTGTGACCAGATAAGAAAAGATTTGCTGCCGTTGGTATCTGCAAATGGACAGCATGAGGGACAGGACAGCAATCATACAGAGAAGTCAGTGCTGCCAGGAGTTGTGAAGAAGAAAAAGAAGAAGAAAAAAAGGGAATGAGGATTTTGCTCTGCAAGTGGCAGGTGATTATGATGGATGAAGGATGCTGGAAAAAAAACCTAACAAAAAGAGTTGCTGCAGATGAGGGAAAATTAATTCAGTTCTAAAAGCTCAGTGGCCTGAGAATCTGATTGAGCGACTTCCTATGTTGTTGGCATCCCTGTTGGGGAAGGGAACGCTGTTCTCCTGGCACAGCAGTTATCTGTGCTGCTGCTTATGCACACCGAGCGTAAAAGGATTAAATACTGTGTGCAGGCTTGTGTGACAGAGGGATATAATCATAGCTGCATCCCTCCTGGTCTGTTCCTTCACATCATGAAGCCAAATCTTGTGTCCTGGAGAAAGTATATGATGAATTTAATTTGGTTTACATGGCAACAGGTGATCAACTCCTTTTTCTCTTTGCCTCCTCCTGGATGCCTACTAAGAATAACTCCAGCCTGTGGGAGACTCATTTATCAAAAGCATCCTGTCAGATATCAGGGCCCCCTTATTTTTTTTCTTGTTATCATCGTAACAATCTGTTGTTGAAATGTGCCATGTTACTAATCCCTCTGTAATCTGCATCTCTCCAGGGCCCCTGCATATAAACAGAGCATGCAGTGAGCTTATTTCAGGGTTGTTATAAATAGGTACTTCTGTTCAAGTTGTGTCCTTTGAAATTTTTTTCATGTATAGTTTTTTATGGCATTTGTTGTTATTAAATTCTACTACACTATTAGTCTTCTTTAATGTGGCAGGTTTTGTACAACAGTGGCTTTCTTGCTGTATTCAGATGGCTCCCCAAGCAGAGACAAATATGGTTGGAGATGGCTCTTTACTTGCTTTGTGATCAATGCTACGAGATTGATACAGGAAGGACTTAAGCCTAGCTTGAAAGTCACTGAGCTTCAGTCCTTATTTTGGCTGATTATCACTTTCATTTCTCTGAAATACAGTGAGTTTTGGTAGTTTTCATAAAGTGGTTTGGGTTGGAAGGGACCTTAAAGATGCTTTAGTTCCCACCCCCGTGCCATGGGCAGGGACAACTTCCACTAGATTTTCAGTGTGATTCTTAATCTGTTTATACTTCAGCTCCAGTATTTGAGGAAATGACCTGTTATTGGATAAATAACCTTCTGGTTTTAAGACTGTCGATTTTCAGTAGCTCTAACTCCTTTGCCCTATTTAGGAGACTAGAAAGCCAGATTAGAGAAACTGAAATAGGGAACTATTGCTCTTTGAGCATGGGAAAACCCAAGATGGTTTCTTTCTTACTGTAAGACCCTTACTGGTTTTTAATGAAGAAAACACAGTTGGCATCCAAAAATGGAAAGGCTAAGTAGAAAATTGGCTTGTAATCTAACTAAATGTGCCAGCAGAAGTTACTTGTCTTGTGGCCAGTTAAAACTTCAGTGCGCTGAAACTAGCACCTAGGGTTTCAAATGCACAGTGGTCTAAAAATTATCTTTTGACTTGTTTTATGATGATTATTTTTATGCTAACTGGAAGTTATTTGTATTTGAAAGTGATGCACATGAGGGATTAGGAAACAATTCTAGGATAAAATTCCTCAGAGAATCTAGTCACTGAAATGAGTCTCTGATGGCTGATAGAATCTAGAGGAAGATCATATCAATAAAAACTGTAATGGACATCTGCAATTTTGAAATTTCCAGATATGATAATTGAAGAGTTTAGTGTTGGGCTTTTTGTTTTTTAATTCTCCCTTATATCTCAACCTTTTAAGAGCCTTGAGCACTTTCTAGTCTCAAGGATTTTCATCCATTTCACAGTTGAAAGAACAGCTCTGTTTTGGTCACAATGACAAAAACATGTTAATTAGGGCTTTTTTCATGTCTGACTAGTGACATATCAGTGATGTGAAGATTGAGAGTAAGTAGAGTAGAGGGGAATAATTAGAAGAGGAATTATATAAGTAGATCCTTAGGGCTAAAAACATCCACTTAGTGCAAGTAAGACTCTTAGACCCCAGGGTAATTATTTGCATATCAAGAACTACACAATCTGGCCTACAGGGAAGCTAAAAATTAACTGTGTTCTGTAGAATGAATCTAAGCTGACATCTTTATAGAGAACAACTGTAGAAAACGCTGCTCTTTGTGGAGCATGGGAACCTCCCAGGTGTTGTGCAGTGTCAGGAACCTGTGGAAAATGTCATCCCCTGGCTCGTTCAGCACGATGCAGGAGATGAGAATCCGCATGGTTAGTGCAGAGAACTCGAATCTCCTTGCTGCTGTTAAACTTTAATTTCTGCATTTAAAACAAAGCAGAGCTATATCAAAAATAACCAAGCCATTTCCACTAGGATAGCATGATTTTAGAGCGGGTCATTTTTAACTGAGAATGTTTGGTATTTTTGTAGTTAATTAAAGGATTTGTAGCTTGTAGTCAGTGATCCCATACTGACAGGTTTGTGCCAAGCCATTCCTGAATCTGTTTCTTGGTGATTTTCAGAGCAGTCAGGAATCAGGTTCTCTCACTTTTGCCTCCAAGATACTGTTATTTCTCATAGTTCCTGCTGGTGCTTCCTTACAGCAAAGGACATGAGTGTTTCAAAGATAGTGTCCCTTCTTGGGCAGCTCAGCTTTGCTCTTTCCTGCAGGGCTTAGTCTGGTGGTGGAGCTTTGTACAGGCCTAGCTTGATGAAGGCTGAGCAGAATGAAAGTCCCATCCATGCCCTGGCATTTTTGCCATATTGCATTCAGATCCCTGTCTTGATGGGATTCCTTCTTGGACAGCCACAAAAGGACATTTGGTCATTCTAGGCTGGCTCATGGGGTTTAGGTTTGCTTGTTTTTGGGGGTGGGCAGTGGATTTTAGCAGTGCCAGCATCATCTTTCCATGGCTTCTGTCTTGAGCCTGAGATGATATCTCTCATGGAGGCAGCTGAGTAAGGGATTTGTATGAGACAGTAGGAGCTGGAAGTTGGCTGAGCACCACAGCCTTTCCTTCCCAAGGCAGGCAGCAGTGACACTGATGGCACAGTTGGAGTTGCACCTGACAGGTTGGTCGTGGCAGCCACGCTTGAGCTGGTTGTCTTGATTACTGAGTGGAGGATGCCATCTGCGTGGAGATGAAGGTCTCGATGACGTTGTGAGTGGATGGCAGCAGCTGACTGTGGCTGTTGGCCGAGTCAGAGCTTTGGTACAGCACCAGGCTGCTGGAGGACACTGTCAAAGGCACAAGGCAGAAGTTAAGTACAAATTCTCACTACAGACCCTTTACCATGTGTGCATACACATTTCCAGCATGACTGAGCTCTCCTGGCATAGGGGCATAACTCCTTTTTCTGTTTTGTGTGCCATTATATACCTAGCTTAAGTCCACAGCTAGCCTGAAAACATTGAGGGCACCAACCTTCAGAGAGTTCAGTTTTGATTCTAGTTGATTGTTGGTGTCCTAGTTCTTCTCTTAGAACTGGGAAGATTCAACTGGAGTCTCTTCATGAGGGAGTCTTGGGCTTTTCAGCCTTGAAAACTGCCCACAGGACTGGATACGCATGGGCACTGATTCTGTCAATATTTTTAAGGTTATTTTCCTCCCTAGATTCTGGAGAAGGGTCCCATTTCCACAGTCTGACCTTATACAGACTGTGCTCTGAATCTTTTCCTTGTACCAGCTTTTCAAACCCCCCAAGACACTCATTCTCTTACAGAATCATGAGCCCCAGTTGCCATTTTCTAGCTGGATTTTATAGTGTTGGCAAGATAAACTAGGCAATATGTGTTCCGCGATCATAGTGGTTGCTGTTCTTACCAGCAGGGCTTGAGGTGAGGCGAGGGCCTGGCTGAAGGTGCTGGACCGTTGTGTCTTGGTTCTGTAAATGTATTGTTGGTGCCTGTGACACTGGTGTGTGCATCCCAGACTCTGTATGGGTCTCTGAGTCAGATGTGAATGCCTAGAGAAAAGAAAGTTAACAGTGCCTTCTGCATCACTTCTAAGAGGCACAAGAGAAGAGTGAGAAGGTGCTGTTTCCAAGGAGATTAAATGCTCCTTGATGATGCAGTGAAGAGCTTGCTCTAATGCCTCCAGTATTGCAGCTGGTACCAGCAAGGTGAGGAGATAAGAAAGATCATCCTGGTGGGATGACATGGACCACACACCCAAAAATCCTTTGACAAGCAAGGAGCTGCCTGCAGACTGGTGCAGTTCTAAGGTGGGGGAACAAAGGCATGTGCTAAAGGCTGTTACCTGTTTAGTTGGTGTCAGGTTAGTCAGGGCGCTGAGATTGGCTGTATCTGTTATCACCATGGTTTGTGGTAAGAGGCCTGTATGTGTGTATTGGGCCACTTCAGACTTGGGGCCGTAGAGAGCTGTGCATGAAAGAAAACAAGATCACGTGGATGCTGGAGCTTTGCATGAGACTAGTTTGGCTGAGTTCTCCTCGTGCATGTGGACCTGCTGTCTGTCTCTGAAACGGTGGGAGTGGAGGGACAGGGAGATAAAAAATAATTTCATAATCGGAGCAACAATAATAGAAGAGGAAAATAGAGCACTGCGGGCCCAAGGACCCAGCAAATGCTCCAGAACAGAGCCTTTATTTTTTGGTTTGCTTGAGCAGATGAGTTCACATTCTTACCGTGAGAATTCTGTATCTGGGCCATGGTAGCCATGAAGGGGCTCTGGTTGATGTGGCTCTGGACCTGCTGCATGAGGGGCTGCTGGTAGGATGGGTGCAATTGCTGGGAGAACTGGACGGGCTGCAGGGTAGTGAGGCTGCTCCCCATGCTGTTTATTACAGGTACGCTCTGGGGCTGGGTTGAGGCCAGGCCTGAAAAACAAGGACTGATGACAGTAGTGCCACACTACGGAAGCTCTGCAATAGGGGTGTCTGAAACAGTCATTGTGGCAGGCCTGTCCTCGCAGGGTGACTTGGGATCCTGCTTTTCAGGTGTTCTGTTTGTTATCTGTGATTATGAACAGATAAAAAAAGTAGGAGTGTCCAAAATGTGCAATGCAGACAGGTGCCATAAAACCACCTCTGACTTCCAGTATTTCTTTCTGTGGTACATCCTTGTGTACCAGCATAGATCACTTTCCAATTTAGTGATAACCTGATAATAGAGTTCCATGGGGGAGACCTTGATCAGAAGTAAACTCAGAGTGTCATCTCAGTGTCTAGTCCATTTTATTCTTTTTTTTATGAAGCTGTTGGCAATGTAAAGAACTATCCTGTAGCCATCCAGCCACATGGAACAGAGTTTAAGCGCATTTTGCTTGGGCAAATTATGGAATTTGGACTGGTGAGAAAGAGGTGGAAGGCTTCACACTTTACTACCCTCTTTCCCACAACTGCCCAGACCCTGCTCCTATAAATCAGCAAGTGTCTCCAGCACTGAGAGATTTCCACTGTGTGGAAGTCTCAAAAATTTTTGTTTGTTTGTTTGCACAAAATTAGAATCTGTATCATAATCTTGGGTGTAAATGAGGAAATGGAAATTAGTTCACAGCTGACACCATGGAACAAAATAAGGCCTCTTTCTTCCTTGGAAGAAAGTGTAAGAGGAGAGTACACATTTTGTTTTCCTTTATCTAATGAGATGCACTTTGGCAGTAGACTAGTCTTGGAATGAAAAGAAATCTCTTACAAGTCCAGAAAAGCTGTCAAAGTGAAAAATATAAGAAAAATAGTAATTACTGCTATGAGTTCCAAAGGCATATGCTGCTCTTTGCAGGAAGTAGAACAGGATGTTTTGTCTTTCAAGCACTATGAACATGCTTCAATTTTCGTAGCTTTAAGGAAGTTACATTTATAGTTGGGAAGATGCAGAGCAGCAAAAGAAAACATTGGCATCAGAATAGATTGCAACAGTGTCTTGCTCTTAAGACGACATGGGTTTGTGTGTAATTTAATTCTAACATGAATAAGGAACATCTGTCCCTTAATTCCATTGGTACTTGTAAGCAGTGCTGCTGAAGATCCTTAGCGACAATTTCCCCAGGTTCATACCACGGCCAACTTAGTACTTTTGTCTCTGAAAACGAGGCAGGTAGTTCTAACATTTACAGGCAGCTCTTCATCTGAATTCTGATAAGCAGAGTCACACAGAACACTACTCACCTATCACCAGGGTGGAGGCACCTGTGTTGGTGAATGCTGGTGCTAGGGATGAGGTCTCCCCAGCTCCAATTGCCATTACACCCGGCAGTGATGCCATGATAAGGTTCTGAGTTTGCTGGCTCAGCGCATGTGGATTTTGCTCTAGGCTGTGCAGGGCAGTCAGGGTGCTGACAGGAGGGAGAGTTCCTCCAGGAGCCGAGACCTGTGAGAAAGGAGGACTGTAATAATGCCATCTGCAGCAGATTGAGAATGGCGAGTCCCAAAGCTGTGATAAACGTCCTTCTCCCTCTTCCTGCTGGCTCTGACCACTTGCTAACTAGAAAGACTTCATGTTTGCTTGTCTGCAGTTTCCCCGTGCTCATCAATTAACTAGCAAAGGTCAGCTGGTGAAATACTAAGAGTAAATCCTTCCTGGTTTAGTTTCATGTTTAAGAAATCGTAAGGGTTTTACAAACAAGAATGAGATTAGTCCCACTGCGTTCTCTATAGGGAAAGTTTATCTTCTCTTCTACAACTGAGGGCAGAAGACTATGCTCAGAGAAATTAAGAGGCTCAGATAATTTTACATAGTAATTCTAGCTGCAGAGCTCAGCACAGAATCCAAGAGTTGTTATTTTCTTGTTCACCTTTTCCTATGAGAAACCTTTTTCTCATACAGTGTGTTCTTCAGGCCGCGTTACCTGGCAGTGCCCTGCTGTTAGAGAGGAAGCGGACCTGTTAGATGAAACAGGGCTGTTCTGTGCTTGAGGGTCTTGCTGAGTCAGTCTGTCCTTTAGTCATTGAGAAATTATTGACTTGACTGTTTTCTCAGCCTCTAAAATGAACCATGTGACGTGTCTAGGGGCTTTTGAGTCTGCAAAGTTTTGAGTTTGTCTAACGGGGTTTTGAGTTTGCAAAGCCCTTTGGAGACCTGTAGTTCAAGTGCTGTGCAATAGCAAAATAGCATTCTAATGACTGGCCTGGTAGAGAAAGTTCAATGGTTTATATTATGGGGTTTTTTTAATCCCTTCAGACAAAAAGCTGTAAGGAATATTTAGTAAGAGTAAGCACGAACAGGTTAAAGAGTGGCATAAATCACCTTGATATCAATTTTAGAAGACAGCTGTAGAAGATTCTCAGGACTTCATGAAAGGCTTTTTTTTTTTTTCAGGAAGAAACCAGAAAGCCAGCAAAGTGACTGACTGACGAGATTTAAATCATACTCATTTATAGTGAACTTAATGTTCTCTCAGGCCAGTTTGCACTTATGCAGACTTCTGCCAACTGTTTCCCTGTAAGCAAGGGAACGTGCAAACTGAAAACGATCAGTCATGTAGTTACAGGGCTTCGTTGACAATTATGTGGGAAAAGGTGTAGTCAAATCTCAAAAGGAAATTTGCTTCAAGAAGGCAGATTGCTACAATCCAGGTATCCACGACATGTCTCAAAGGTATGTGCTGCATACAGGCTGTTTGGCTTAAGTTTTGCAGGTAAACCAGATTTAGGTACGGGTCTCTGTTCTGTTAATCCCATTGATGTTTGATCAACTATCTTGAGATGTGTAGTGTTCAAATAGGAGTTGGAGATTACGAGAATCTCACTGGGAAAGGAGAAGAGAACAGGGTTTCCTGGGGAGAAGGAAATCATGTCATATGTTGAGCTGTGTTTTTTCAGAAGAGACTGTTTTGATGGATCATAAGGAAATCGCTATACTTGCTTTCATGCTCTAATACCCACCCTCACCAGCAGTCTAGAGGGCATATGTACCTCGGGACTATTTGTGTTATGTGGCTAGTGCAAAGCAGCTACGTAATATCTCTACAAGAAGGTGGGTTTAAGAGTATTCTAGAAAAAACTACTTCTGAATAGTCCATGTTGTGACCACAGGCAGTGGACCTGAAATCCTCCAGTCACCAGATCTTAAATATACATCACTTACCAGCTTAGTGTCTGTGCTCAGTAGGTTCTGGCTGGGCTCCAGTCCAGGGGGAGAGACCTGATGCAGGATGGTTTGGGTGGTCACCATGGAGCTGTTCCCATGGTGGCTGCTGCTGGAGGACTCTGCCTCGCTGGCTGGCTGCTGGTTGTACCTCACTCCTGCATCACAACAGGAGGGAAATTGGTTGTCAAAGATGAGAAACTGAGAAACTTTGGCAAGTGCTAAATTCAGTTTCCTGTGGAGGCACTTGCTTTTAGGTGTTTGAGGCAGAGACAAGGTGGGCAGTAGGGGAATCGGAAGCACAGGTGTTCTCGCCACCCTGCCTTGGCTTTCCTTTAACTTGGCACAGCTGCTTCCTCAAGTACTGACTTTAAGGTATGGCTGTTGTGCTGCAGGGAGCAAGCAGGGTTCACTAGAAACCACCTCTCTGAATGTGGGTGTAGAGAGGAGAGAGTCTCAGAGGGATCATCTCTTCCCGGAGCGAGAGCAATTATCAGCTCTGGCCTGTGAAGCTGAACAAGCTCTGCTCCTGTTGGATGGAGAATGACCTTTCCTGATGCCTGAAAACTGAGTCTGGTGGTGCTGATGTGTATTGGAAAGAGTGGGAGGCACACACGAGTGGAAGGATACAGAACTGGCTGGTGATGGGAGCTGGTGGATGACTCCTTGGAAGGAGATTACTGCCTGCCAGCCGTGAGGGAGTGCAGGATGTCAAAGAGTAAGTGAGGAAATTTGGCTGAAAGTTTTGTTACTGAACTTTGTCACCCTTGCTATCCTAGCTGCTCTCCTCGCTCAGAGACATGGTCCTCTCTCACTGGTGCTCTTTCCTTGTAGCAAGTCTGCTTTTTCTGTCTGTAGATTCACCTCCTAAAGGGGTGGACTTGGGAGATAGTTTTGGTGGCTGAATTTGGGTAGGTTACTGGTGTCTCTTTCAGATCTCCCTCTAGTTATTTCTTACCGTGAACTTTGCTGGGTGAGAGAGCAGCAGATGGTGGCTGGAGGGAGGAAGAGTTGTGAGGAGTTAGAGAAGGAGCAGAGCTGGGCTGCGGTCCGCTGAAGGTGTCCATGGCCAGCTTGTGCCGGAAAGCCTCCTCCTTCCTGCGATTGGCAAACCAGTTGTAAACTCTGACCTCTGTCACCAGGTTTGAGCCCAGTCCCTGGGCCTGAGATGGGGAAACGCCTCTCTGAATACACTCTGCTCTGTTGGGGGAAAGCACAAGAAGAGCCTTGCTGAGCTGGGCTTGGTCAGGCAGTCAGCACACACCCCCAAAGTGGCCGTGGGTCTGGTACACTGTGTGGAAGGATCCTGCCAGCTACAGCAAGACATGGGGCATTACGGATCCTTTGTGGGTAGTGAACGCTGGATTGTGGCATTTCCTTCAAACCTGGCTGGTGTCAGTGGTGACATCCACTGCTGTACTATTAGCCTGCCTTGCACAGGCTCTAGCAGACACCAAGAGGACAGAGAATCTCTGCTCTGCCCCTCTTCCTCAAAGCCAGACACCGGTCTTTACCTGTTGCACTCTTCCACCAGTGCCTCTCTCTCTTCTTTGCTGGGGTTTTTCTGTCTCTCATAGGCTTGGAACAGGATCTGCTGTGAGGCAGGACCCCACTTAAAGCGGTTTCTTCTTCCCTTCTTGGTGGGCAGGTCATCTCCCATGGGCTCCTCTGTCAGGATACCCTGGCCAGCGTGTGTGAATTCTGCAGGCACAAAGGGGCAAGGGAATTTGCTTTCTGGAAGCATTTGCAATAGTTTTGTCTGTTCAAGTGCCTAGCAGGCCCCATGCAGTTTACCCTTGGAGAATACCTTGTACAAGATGGAGAGTTGAATCTAAGCAGGGTGGAAATAAAGCTCCATAATCTGCTAAAACCGAGAAGATATTCCTAGCAGGACGGTATTTACCTGTCCTTTTTCTTACATGGATTGCCTCTCTGCTCCTGCCTTGGAGTAGTGAAAGCAAATGCAGCTGAGTTTAGAGTAAGTGTGGTTTGAGTCCTGCTTTCCAAAATCATCCAAAGGCCAAAAGTCTGAATTTTACTTGCAACCCACCAATATGAAATTAAGTAAGACAGATTCCAGGCAGACTCATGAATGTAGAAGTGCATGCTGCAGGGATGGGTTCCCAGTGGGTCTCTGTAAGGAAGGGGCTTAGAGGGGGTGAGGAGGTAGCCCACAGTGGTTTTTCAGAGCAAGTACAGCTTTTTGCAGCTAGAGGAACTGTTGCTTTAGCTGAAATTGCGAAAGTGTAGTTCTCAGGCAGAAATTCTGTCCTCTGTCCACTACATTGCTTTAGTCTGAGGATGGGTGTAGAATTTTAATTGCAAACAGAGTATTCGTTTGCTTCTCTGTAGCCAAATGGAGGGTGGGATGGGTGACTGCAGGTGGCTTCACAA
Organism: Tauraco erythrolophus; assembly: GCF_009769465.1. NCBI lineage: Eukaryota > Metazoa > Chordata > Aves > Musophagiformes > Musophagidae > Tauraco > Tauraco erythrolophus. The sequence continues at coordinate 4,769,452 of NC_141483.1, read as the reverse complement.
GGGAGTTCTTTTCCAGGTACCGTTCGGTTCACCTCGCCACTGAATACTAACCTAGACTTCTCTAAGCTTCCTGCTAAAAGGGGCTTTTCCTTCCATTTTTCCGTAATAAAAATAGGGAGTAAGGATTAGCAAGGGAGAGCAGATGCATTTATGAAATTGAGATAGAAGAACAGTTGCTGCCATACTTACGCTGGGCCACCTCTCGCTGCTTGCGGACATACCAGCTGTAGAGGGCTGCCCTTTTTTGGGTCTTCATGGGAGTGCCCTTGTTGAGGTGTTGTGAGAGGTGAGATTGGTTCAGACCAGTAGTGTCCACCACTTCACGCTGAGGGATGTTGTGCTGCTGGAGGTAGGATTTCACCATCTTTGCTACTTGCCAGGGATCCTCTCTGGAAGGAGCAGAAAACACTTCTCAGGAGAGAGAGATCCAACACCTGCACTCAGCAGACCTGGATTCCAAGGAAGTGCGTTACTACCTCCTGAGGTGCTCCTTGTGTCAGTCATCACCGTGGCGTTCGGTGAGGCCAGGGTTTTAACTGGCTGCATAAGGGAAAACTGTTCCTCAGTGTGGTACGTTGTTCAGTTGTGACTCTGCATTCAGGGTAAAAACTGCACGGTGTTAGGAATGAAGTGCGAAAGATGCAGCACTAACTTCCTTTGGACTGTTCTCTGTAGGCACTTTGATCTCCCCTTAGAAGGGGACTCTGATTATCAAGGAAATGTCCCAGTATGTGGCCATAGTCTTTGCTGTGTTCGGTTGGATACAAGGTTTTGGCCTGTTCTGTCTCTGCAATTGTCATCTGTAAATGACAGGAAGTGCTGACCGGTGACGTGAGCAAGGAGTGGACCTTCCTGCTGGACAGTAATGTGAATGGAAAGCATTTTTGCTGCTAGTGAGAAACAGTATGAGGAGGGAAGTGATGTTGCATTTCAGTATTCATTGGATGTTTTATGACTACAGATCTCTTTTTTTCAGAGTTGACATCTCTATTCCCTTTCCCTACATAGCTTTTCTTCTCTGTCCCTCTTTCTTTAAGGCATAGGTGCTTGGGTTCAAAGACAGATTCATTGTGATATTAGGCTGAACCTAGCTCATGCCCTGATTCTGGTCCAGGTTGGGTTGCCTTGCAGTGATTCAAGAAATGAAAACAGGCTTTCATCATACTGTCACGTGACAGATATGTATACACCAAGCCATCCAAGATTATGTTCTTGCATATCTGCTATGTGTTATTTAAACACACTGATTTACATCTAGATCCACTCAAGCTTCCAAATGCAATAAAGAACAACAGGCAAACCACTAATTCCTCCTACCACCACTCTCCTCTGGAGTAACAGCTGAAGGGATAGACCTATTTGAGACTTACTCTCAAAACTTGAGAAGCTAATCTGATTCAGGATTTCATAGTGAATGTGAATCTCTGATTTTTAGGATCTCAGATTAGAATATCCATGAAGGTTCCAAAGAAAAATAGAGAAAAGGTGACTCTGACTTCCTTGTGTGTATTGATTTCACCAGAGCTGAAAATGACAGTAGAAATAAAGATGTGAAACCAGGCAGTCTAGATCCAAACAGTGCAGGAGCCTCTCTGCAGAAAAGCCTTCAGTTTAGTTTTAGCAAAGAGCATCCTTCTGTGTTTTCTATGTGAGACATCTGGTTTGCGTGCTGTAGAAGTAACCTGGTGTCACACCCAACACCAGCATCAAAGGAGCAATGGGGGGAAAAGGTACCTAGGATTGTGCAGAAGCTGTCACAGGAGCACACAGGTCTGAGCAACAGGCAACAGCTGTGCTGTTCGTTGTGTTGTTGACTCAGGAGGTTGCCAAAGGCTGCGAAGTGATAAGGAGGACAAAGTCCACACCTGTTCTCTCAGTACAAACACCCTTATCTCTGTTCCCCTGCAGCCTCTCTCCCAGTGGCTGGGTAGTCCAAGGAGCAAGCTCTGCTGCAGTTAAAGTGTGACAGAAGCAGTGTCAGCTACAGCTTTCTGAAGAACCTGCTTTCTTAAAATAGGAACGTTTGTTTCCCTTTTACAATGGGATGCTTGCTGTAGAGGCTTCTGTTTTCTACCTTCTTCCCTTAACCACCTTTGTCTTTCAAAAGCCTCAGATTGGGTTGCACTTAAGAAAGCTTTTCTTTCCTGACTGTATTTTTTTCTTCTGCTGTCCATGCCAAGGACCAGTCTCCTCCCTTTGCATTTGTGATAGTCTAGCCAGCACCTGCACCTTGAATTAATTATACAGGTCCCTATACAGAGGAGAAAAGGCTCCCACTTGGAACCTCTGGTCTCTTATATTTGAGTTCTGGCTCAGATGGGAAGAGGAAGGACTGTGTTACCACTGATGGAAACCTGTTACATGTTGATTTCCTTCCTGCACCCCAATCATAAGTCACTTTTGTCTCCTCTGTCAATATCCTTGCTTCTTTGTGGTAGGAAGAGAGCAGGAAGTATCTGAGCCTCTTCTGTGTTTTTTCTGTCTTTTTTTGAGGCAAAGCAGTGCAAAGGAATTTTAGTGAGGTGTGAATTCCCTGGGCAGTTGTATGAAATCCTGCCTACTCTGTACATTGTCAGAGCACAGGCTGTAATATCAATGCAGCAATTCCTTTGGGCCCAAGGCTACATCACAGAACAAGTGATGGTAGTTGGTCAGCTGAACCCTCACATGAACTGTTGCCCAAATACATAGTTCACCTGCAGAACCTTCACCGTTGACTAAGACATCATAAGTCGAAACCTTCACTCTTTCACTGGTGGTGAGACTGTCATTGACTGTCAGAGGGTAGGTTTTCACCCTAAACCTAGTTCTCTTAGTTGTAGTTGCAGTAAAATCTCAATTGCTTCAGTGAGTCAGAGCTGCAGAAATGGGTCTGCTTTACTCAAGCTCTCCTCCTCTATCACCAACTCTGTTTTCTGCTTTTAGCTTCCTTTTCTCTCCAGATGCAAGCTGTCTCACCATTTGTCTCTTCTTCAAGGTATAATCTGTCTCCAAATTCTTCTCACATAGTTTTTACTTCCTTCTTCCTAAGTCTTGCTCTCCTGCTGTCAGTTGCTTCTTGCCCTCTGAGCATGGCCCTTCTCCCTGACTTATCTCAACCACAGGGGCTTGGGTCCTCTCTCCATGCCAGCTTCCCATTTTCTTAGTTCTGAGGTCACTTTTTAAGGGCGTTTTCACCTCCCTTTTGTTACCTGAACAATAAGTAACCCAGGTAGTTAGTTATAAACTCAAAGGGAACAAGAGGCTGGTTGATAATTTATAGCAACATCTCAAATTTAAATGGAAAGTAAATATCAAGTTGTTAGCATTAAAGAAAACCCATTCCAGAGAGCTGGAGATGTAACATTCAGGGGACCTTCTGCCTCCTTCACTCTTCCTGACTTTTCTCTTTCTTTTTCCTTTGTTCATTCCTTTCCCCTCCTTTTCCTCATTCTCTCTGTCTCTCATTTCCTTCTTTCCTGTTCTCAGATTCTCAGGCAAGAGAAACCTTGATTTCCTTGAGGTGGGTCCTGAACTGCTGCTTTGGACCAGACCTTGCTTAAACAGAGGTTCAGAGTTGTGAAGTACTCAGGACCATCCTCTGGCCCGTTCCTCTGGAGCCTGCTAGACAACCCTCACTGATGTCAGTGCACAGCCTGGAGCCGGGCTAGGCAGAGAGCAGGGAAGGTAAGACCATCCCGGCAGCGTTCCTTTCTATTGAACTTGGCCTGGTTTGCCTCATCTTGGTTTATATGTGGAAATGAAAGGGGTGTGGCAGTTTCATCTCCAGATTCCCCAGCTAGAGCCATTCTAAAACACCATTTGCATGGGGAAAAGTCTAAACCTTTACATCTTTGTTTCCTTTTTTCTGCATGGACAACATGCTTTTATCCCTGCCTCCAGGGGAAATCTGTTGCTTATCTCAATTTCTCGCTGTCCTAATGGAATTTCACCCCTTGCCCTACAGGTGAATCGTTGCTATACTTCTCTCCACTTGCTGTACCTGTGGCAGTGTGATCTGTCCCTTTTCCCAAGGTAGCCTCTCTTGCATTCTGCTCTGGAGAATATCTGGGAATTACTGCACGTAGGTCCATCTCCCTAGTGAGTTATTCTTTATTATAGATGCAATTCATTCTCTGTGTGGAGTGATCTGGAAGGAATGTTATTCAAACTCTAAATCTATGGAAGATCCGTGAGATTGAGGGACAAAATGAAACTGTTAATTCCTCATTACAAGAAACCTTTGAACTGTCTTTATAATTTTTTTTTTCTGTAGAGACAAAATCTAATCAATACCCACAGGTGCACCCAGCCGTGTGGGTGTACCTTCTCTACAGCCTGTTTTACTCAGCTTTGGCTAGTGTTTTCTAAACTCTTTTCAACTTTAGTGGACCTATGAGGACATATTTGGTTTCTTGGTGCTGTCTTTTTTTTCTTTTCCAGCTCCTAGAAAGCCTAGCAACAGACACTCTCCTGCTACTACTTCATAAAGAGTGGCTGCAGTTACCACAAAGACTTTTTTATATCACTAATAGCTGCCCACAAGTCAATCTCTCTGTTTAAATGTGGTCTTACAGTATTAGACCAGGAATTGTTAATAATATCCAAAGAGGCTTTTGTCTAAAGGCAGAAATGCCTCCATCTGGTTCCTGGGTTTGAAATCCTTGTGTAGATGCTGAAATAGCTTTGCAAACGTTGAAGTTTTACTGGGAATCCCTGGGCATGGAGATCAGGTCTTGCCTGCCTGCCTTTTATCTGTCACTGGGAGTAATTTCTATTATAGACTGTTCTGCCCTGTCTTACAATACTTAGAGTACTATTTTAAGGACATTACCTGTAGGCATCTATTAATGGAAAGTTGTGTTCTTAAAAGCAGAAAAAGTTTATTAGTAGGTACCAACTGCTTACGTATTATCAAACCCTGATACTGGTTCAGATGCTTTGAATAGATTCTCAGACATACAGTTGCTTTTTTTTAAAAATCTTTGACCAGAAATTTGAAACATGTCAGTACAGACTTTCCTACTATTTTCATTTTGCCTTGACTAATCTTGATCTATTTATATTCCTCCATAAGTACACTTGTAATTTTTTGCTGAAACTGAGGCTTCTAGTCCCCTTCATATTGTCCTGAACAGCAGAAGTGAATTGTTCTGTCCTGTGATACGGGGGACTGGTGAAAGAAAACTCTAGTGAGTTTTCCAATTAAGATCCAGTGAAAGGCTTAGGAGATCCTGGTTTTTGCCCAGTTTCCGTTCATAAAATGGGAATGCTGCTCAACTGACTGTCTAGAGAGAGATGTGAGACTCTTCATCAGAAAGCATTAATATCACAAGTTTGCAAGAGAGGTAAGACTGTTGTGCTGAGAAGCTGGTAGTGAGCACGGGAAAGACTGGCAGCAAGTTCCTAGAAAGGCAGGGAGGATCAGAAACCAGAATTCGTGCTGAAGTTAGAGTGGCAGGAAAGCATTCCCTCCATCTGTGTGTTCCTAGATCACAGCAGATGGCACCTTAGTCCTGCTTCACCCATTCATTAGAGAAAATGGGACCAAGCCAGGTGCTCTTCTTCAACTTTCATGGCTTCCTTTGTGGAGAGATACCTGATAAACCATTAGAAGTTAATGATCAAAAAGCTTATCAGGGTCTTTTCATCTATAAATTTATAAGACAAAAGAGAAATAATAAAGCCATTGGATAATTAGTAACTAGCCAGGGCCCGCCCGGTGCCACTGGGCTCAAACTACCCCAAGACCTGTACGCAGACTCAGGAAGATGAGAAGGAGACAAGGATGAGGGGAAGAAAAAGAGTGGAAGGGGGAGAGAGAATTGGTCAAGAAGACAACAAAATGGGAGGAACAGCAGCAGAGACAAAAGTGAGGAGAGAAAGGAAATACATAAAACGAATGAGAAAGAGGTAAAGGGAACAGAGGAGACTAAAAGATGTGACAGAGCTGGAAGTGAGGAAGAGATGAGACGTACTGAGCTAGAAAGAAGACTGAGTTATTGGGAACATTTTCCCCACCCAGGTAAGAGCTGATCCAGTGAATTTTCCTCTGTTGGGTACTGCAGAGTCTTCAACTCTCAATCTGCCAGGGAGCTTTCTTCTAAGTATGGTGAATGCTAACTCTTGTCATGCTGTTTTTCTAGCTCTGGCCTTTTCTGGTGGGATTCGATGTTTGCTTCTTGTTAACATTTTATGTCAATTTCCTTTGCATGTGAAAGGGAGCGAACAGAAAGTCTGAGAAATTTTCTAGATGGATTTTAGTTTTAGTGAAGATTTTAAGTGCAGGATATTGCTGCATCTTTTTGTTGTCTATCAGCTCGTCGTTTCAAAATACCCCCAAAACAGGCGGGCAAGATTCTGCTTCTGTTGTGATACATAGGTTGGATAGACCTGATCCTTGCTTGGACAAACCTCTTAGGTTGCCCACAGGAATTGTATCCCAGCAAGAATCCCAAATTGGAATTCTGCTGAATGTTTCTCTGAGTCTGTAATGAGGCTTATTGGTTTGGAAAACTCTTTGTGTCTTTTGATTTCAAAAACGCGTGTGTGCAAAGGCAAATTTGTGTGGCAGTGAAACCTGTAATTGTTGCTGCGTATGTACTTTGCAGTTGTGACAGGCAGTGGAGGGTAGAATAGCGTGTTCTGCCCGGGTTTCAACCTCTGCATGTATTTGGAGTGTGCCCTGTCTGCAAGAAAAATCCCCACTGAAGTCAGGAGAACTTTGCACTCACAAGAATGACAAGAACAAGTTCTCTTGGTTTGTCTTTGACCAATAATCTATAGCAAAGCCCAGTAAAATTAACAGTATTAATCTCCTTAAATGTAGCAGGGAAACATTACAATTCCACTTTACTGTACATCCTCAGGCAAATATAGCACCAGTTAAGAGTGACCAGATTTTTTCTTTATTTTTTTCCTCCCCTGATGACTGAAATTGTGAATCTTATTAAGAATTTAAATCCAACATTCAGTCAGAGAGATGCAAGTTATCCAGGCCTCGGACTGTTCTGAAGCCTGATGATATAAGCACTTCAAATACGTAATCAGGCTTCATAGCTCCCTTTATGCCTTTTATGTGAGATGAAAGGAAAGTTTGAGCGTTTATAAAGAATTTGGGAAGTGTTTTGAGGCTGCTAGTCCTGGTGTGGATGAAGACTGTCTCCGTGCAGCTGGATCAACTGTGAATACCAGGGACATTGAGCGGAAGGGGAAAGGAAAAGAGATTTAGAGGGAAGACCGCAAGAAAGCAGTAAAGAGGAGCAGCAAATCTGTCCTTACTGTAATAGTCTTTCCACCACAGCCTCTGGTGAGCAGCCTCCTCGGGGCTCAAGTTTTCCAGCTCCTTCATTATTGGAGGGGTGAATTCCTCCCCATCATCAGAGGTTTCATCTTCCGATAACCTGGACTCCCCCATTCCGTTGGAGAGGTTGGGGATGTCAGGACAGGGTTCCCCTTTCTCCGTCTGGAGGGCATTGATAGCGCGCTGACTTTCGCTCTGGAGCGCGTAGGGTTCCCCTTCGCTCAGCGCCTTGATCAGGGTCTCCTTGGTTAGCCCCGACTCCAGCAGCGCTCCCAGCAGCTCCACTTGAAGATGACTCAGCTTCGAGACCATGGTCTTCAGGCTGGCGTCTCTTGGATTTGAATTTCAGGTTATCCTGCTTCCAGCGTCCCTACACCATGTTCCTGAGGTAACACGCTCGACAGTCAGGAGAGTGGGCGCAGCACAGCCTCCCGCCTTTACGCCCCCCCAAAAAAAAACAAAATACAAAATTGAGCCACTTCAGACCCCCCACGACTGTCCTGAGCCAGTGCTGATAAAGGGACCCTTGGCTATCTGTTTACATTGGAGCAATGTAAATTCTCCAAGGTTCATACTTATCTGTGTGCTTAGCAAGTTACTGAACTTTGGACTTCAGCACTGCAGCAGCAGTTCACAAAGTGCAGATGGAGAGAAAGCAGGGGGAGGGGGAAAGGGAGGGAAGCCGAAGAGAGAAGGAGAGTAACATGAAGGGATAGAATGTCTGCAGCATGGAAAGGAAAAGTAAGCTATGGAAAGAAAACTGGGAAAATCAGGATGGAGAAACGTGGCTTATTTCTGGCCCCATTAGTTTTAGAGAAGGCAGGAGGAGGAGTGTGTAAATGGAAGAGGTGTGTTCGGCTCTGCGCGGTTCAGGAGAAGGTGCTGCTGTGGGAAGAGCACAGAGCCCACTCGGAGCTCTGGCAGTGGTGAGGTTCAGCCAGTCTCAGCCCCTGCCGAAGTCTCTAGGCTGAGGGGAAGCCACGCTGGCAGCTTCACTAGCCTTTGTGCAACCCCCCAGCAGAGAAGTGCGACCACTGCGTTTGTGTGAATATTCCCAGGACTCACAGGATGTTCTGGAGCTCCATCTGACTTCTGTGGCAGAGCATCAAGTGTTAAATGACTTTTTCACTTCTGGCTTTGGCTTGCTGGGTATCTTGATATGCAAATGCTAGTACCTCTATTAGAACTTGGTATGTTTATTGCTTAATTGATGAGCAGGAGCAGAGTACCCACATAATTGGGGGATTACAGGGCTTGCCCCACTCAGCTTGTGGTTCAAGCATACAATAAAGAATAGCCCTGGGTGTTGGTTCATGCTGAAAGTCCCTGCCTCATCATCAGTTGTGCTGCATCTTCGGAGAAGTGTTCTGAGCAGGCTTGTGGTTACTATCTACCTCCAGCCCTTCTTGATACCAGTCCTGCTCTAAGGTTCTGCTCCCACCTGTTGGGTGACTTCCTAAAACATGCTCGCTAGCTCAGCTGGAGTCACTGAGTGCAGTTTTTAGGGAGTCCTTGGGACTATATTGTCTTTTCTGGTTTGAAGATACGTGAATGAATTCACCTACTTTGGCTAAATTGGGAAATGACTTGATGCATAACCATCTCACGCAAATGATTCCTTCTGAGATCAACAGGAGAAGGATTTAAACCTATTCTCAATGGAAGTTTCCCAGGGACAGCTACTTGTCTCTCTTTCTATACTCCTATCAAGCCTAAGCTAAGAGGAGCCTAGCAGGACTGTCCCCAGACTGAGTAATCTCCCAAGACAATGCTGCAGACTGACCTTGGCCCGTTTTCCCTTTGTGGGCACCATTAGCCACACTCCAGGCCCCTGCAACAACATGCTAAGTCAGCAGCTGAAGGACAGAGCTCCTTTGCAGATGGGACCCCCTCCTCCCTCCCGGCACAGCAAGCTGTGGTGGGGCTGCTGGGCTGACCCTTTCCACCAGGACTGTTGTTAACTCTTAGCTTTTGTTTCAGATGCCGACTGCATCCAGAGTACCAGGTCCCCTCACTGCAGTGAGTTAAAAAAAGCTCAGATGGATACGGAAGACTCTGTGTGTGGCTAAAAAGAAGTAACAATTTGGAGTCCGTGTAAAAACATTTAATGTAAGAAATTTTCATGTGAACATTAATGTAAAAAGACATCTTTAGTTTTTAAAGGATTTTTCCCATTCTCTTAATAAAGAGTATTTAAGGAATGGGGAGCTTTTTGTGCGTTGTTCTATCAATGTTTTGATACAATTTCCATGCATTTTATTTTTTTATTACTGTTTTCCTAATTTCTCACCCCCCCAGGTAGACATGTCAACAACACTGGCTGATAACAGTAATTGTCAATTGTAATTACAATATCTGACGACGACATATAGTTTCTGCATGATATGTCCTTATAATTCAAGGACTTTGCAAAGAGACAACAGATTGTGGGCCTGCTGCAATATGTGACGGAGAAGATTCTGTCATCCTGTGTTACTTATTTCTGTCTGTCTTTGGCATTGTGTTTTCTTTTACCTAAACTAAGACAGAAATTATTACCACTGTTCTTGTTTAAAAGATTGTCCAATCTATGTGCTGTAAGTGTATATACCTGTTGATTGCTTGAGATGGGATAGGGTAGGGTCGCAGATCATTGAGTTTAGACAAAGAACAGCAATATTTGTCAAGGGAAGCTGTAAAGAGAAGAAAACATAGCAACAAATTATCTGTCTATATTGTGTGGTTTCAAGGATTCCTTGTGCACCCAGAAGTCCTGTTGTTGTTGCTTCTGCTTGCCTTGAAGACCTTCAGGTGCAGAGACTTTTAAAACAGCCTGTCTTGAAACCAGTGAACTTTGAAGTCTATAAAAACAGAAATGAACATCTGTTTGTACGTTAGGACCTCACTGAATGCTACAACTGGATGCCACATGGAGAATCCTTAGCTGATTATGGAAACCTTTCAAATACTGAAGAGGAGGTAAATATTCTCTATCACTTTATCCTGAAGGGCTTTTTCTCTTGATCTGTTAGAATTGTCCATTTTAAACTGTAGAAGCCAGGGCAATTAACAAAACAAGAAATCAATTTCTACGCTGTCAGCTTTACATTCACTGTAACCTGCCAGACTGCTAGTGAATGGTTCAGCACTCCATGAAGTATTTCAGAGTCTTCAGTGCAGGAAAACCAGCAAGCTTTTAAATTGCTAGCAGTCAGACTGAACGTTTGGGAAGCAGCGAGGAGAGTCCTGCTGCAAATTAGCCAGCACTCCTGTTTTATCCTCTGGCACTAAGGATTGCAATATCATATTTCTCAAATTGTTACAAGTGCCACAATATGCAGTTGTGAGGTAAAAAGAATAGCAGAGGTCAAGGGTGGAAGCTGCAAAGATTAACCAGCTAGATTATAGTTCTAGTAGTAGAGCAAGAGTTAAACTGTAGAGTGCCATAATCAGACAACACTCTCCTGTAACTGAATTGTACTCGGGGATTTTGCCTTGAGGATGAATATTTGAAAGAAAAGGTCTTGGTTTTGCCATGCCCATTTTCATCTATTACCAGTGCTCAGTATATGTTGATTTCCTCAATTGCAGCAATTTGCCAGGCCATGACTTGATTCTCAAGTCACCCTGACTAATGGGATCTTGGTAATTGTGATAGCGGAAACTTGTGAAGTTGGAAGACACCGAGTGATACCTGCTTGTTTTTCTCATGTTTGCAGTATCTGTTTCTGTATTTCTTTTTTCCTGCAGAATTGCATGTTTTTCCGTAGGCGTAACTAATACGGTGGTTGAGACCCCTCAAATTCAGTGCTTCATTGACAAGACATAAGCAGCTTTACAATATTAAATTTGTCAGCGTAATAGCAGGCTCAGGAACAATGTTACATTAACAAATCAGTTCGGATGCAGATTGGAGAAATATCTCAATTAGTAATCGCAAGAATTCTAATTTCTATTTTAATGGCAAATTTAATAAAGATTATTTAAACATGTTCAATTACTTTGCATTATCCTATGTACACTTAAATACAACTGCTATGCTTTTTTAAAAAAATATTTTCTTCTTTTCCTCTGAAGTAGCAGACAGTCTGATAACGCTGTATGACAGCTATCTCGTAAAACGGTGTTCCTGTCATTCTCCAATATCCTTCCAGGCAAGGATGTGTTAGGTTCCTCTAATGGAATTTTATTTTATTGGTAAATAATAGTCTGTCTTGATTAACTGTCCTCATGTAATCCCTTCTCCCCTACATGTAATAAAGTAATTGAACTACTAATGAAGTAGATTATTTAACACTGAGAATGACTGCATGAAAGTATAAATGGGTATACAATAGGAACGTTATTCTTACTTTAGGTTTATTGGTATGTATTTTGCTTATTTCACTAGGGCAAAGGCAAAGTAATGGATGGCAGAGTCCTGGGAACAGAATGGAAGGCAGAGCAGGCTCCCAAAGCCTGACTTCTTGTATCAACACCACTTTTGCCTTTGATGTTTTCATTTCATGAATTATATCTATTATTAAGTGTACACGATGAAAAATAATTTGCTGGGATAAAGCCAATGTAATATGGCTTCAAGACACATACAGAGAAGGTAAAAAACCTAAATATGATAAAACTGCTAGCAGAGGGAGTCTGTATAGTTCCATGAATACAGTGGTAAAATTGTCATTGGCAAAAGAAACGCAGAAATAGTTCTTTTAATAATTCTTCACCGTTTTACTGTTGTTCCTGCTGAGACTGCTAAATGCTTTATTGGCCTGAATGACATTAACATCATCCCCTCCTTGAAATGTAAGAGCTATTGTTATAATGTTCACCCTTATTTCTATGGTTGGGGAAAAGAAAGCCATGCAAGTACCAAACCTGATTATTATTTGTGCATTGGGAGCTCAGTCCCAAATGGCACACAGGAGTGTGAAAAATCTGAGGTAATTGTCATTTATATGCTTCTGCAGGGTTGGATTTCAGCTATTTGTGCAAACTCTGAGTATCTCAGTGGGAAAGGACTCACTTGAATACATGGTTTTAATGTTCCAAATATATACCCATTATGTTTTAATTTAGTAGTCTGTTGTAAATATGTGATTATAATCAAAAATGTGATTTTACAGAGAAGGAAGCTGTTATTTTCGTTGGTGTCTCCTGTATTTTCAGTAGAACAATCAGAAGCAGAACAATCTAAACTTTTAGAGCCAAGCAAGGCTACCTTTTGACTGAGACACTGGAGCAACTTCCCAAGTATCTCTTTACCACTGTTTGCAGGATTCAGTTGCATTCAGAAGAACAAATTTTTTTACTCTTTATCTCCAAAGACAACATTTGTTAAGCTTTGGGAGTCTCAGTTAAATCAAGGCTAAGGTGTAACGACCATTAAGAAGTGGCCTGGATGCAGAGCTAGGAGGCATGGTGTGATTATACCGTAGGGCATAATGGGTTAAAATTCTAGGCAGGCTGTCTCTCTGCACTCCTCTTCCTGTATGGGGAATTCCGCAGGACTGTGTCCTTCCCAGCCATCCATCTGTTCCCCCTTCACTGTTTCTACCATCAGGGTGAGGATGAGATTGGAGAGCAGGAGCAGCTCTGGAGTTAGTTAATGAAGGAGTTTCCCACTAGGTGGTAGTGAAGAGAATCGTGTCACACCTACTGGTCAGGGCACATTTTAATTATTCGTATCGAGGGGAATCCCACAAGGCTCTTAAAGGCAGAGTAGCCTAGCATAGCTCTGAGCTATACTGTCAGAACTGGATCTCTTTTTTTTTTTTTTGGCCTTCTCTTTCTGCTCATTTCCATGCTATTCGTTCCTCCCAAAACCAAGCAAGTTGACAACTATACCTGTCATGTCCTTTTCTGAAAGGTAAAGTATCTACATGAAGCTACTCTGGTTCTCTTTCTGCCTCCATCACAGCAGAATCAAGATGTGGCTAGCTAAAAGTCATCTCATGACATTTATGCAATTTGGAAGTGAGGACTCTTTTTTTTTAGCCAGTACTTTCATCTGATTTTTCTCCACCACACACCTCTGGGGAGCCTCTCTTCCAAACATAAAAAGAAAAAAGCCACCTTATTTTTGTTTGCTGCTAGTTTTGAAATACCTTGAGTGGTCTAAGTAATGCATCAGTCTACATCAAAGGTTCCAGACAGAACAGGAAGGACTTTGTAATGTCAGAGTAAACTGTCACTGAAATTCGGAGTAAAGCTCTCCTGTAGGTCCAAAGAAAGACTGTACAAAAGATACACTGAGAAAATTATCTAGGGAATGCAAGCAGTGCTCCAATTTGCAGTTAAGAGCAGATGCTGGGTCTGCAAGGAAGAATAAATTTCTCCTGTGAATTCATCCCACTGCTATCCTGTAACGATAGAGCAAGCTTGCAAAATTGTTTAGTAGTCTAGTCACAAAGCCTGAGATGCTGAAAAAAAAAAACTTTAATTGCTCATCAGCTATAAATCATTTGTGCTAAATTAATGTGCTGGAAATTTTGCAAGACTAAGAAATTGGAAGCTATTTCAATAAGGACACAAAGCAGGGATATTGTTTCATAGGTACTGATATCAGTTTTACATCCTATTCTCAGGGGGGGAAAAAAAATTAAGAAAGGCTCCTTAGTACCACCAAGACAAGGCTGAAGCACTGATTTATCTTTCCCTGCATTGATTCAGAAGGATGGAGAGGATCTTTTTTCCTCTTGCCTCTACTCTATCATAATCAGTGAAAAGGGCAGCATAAAGAGGCATCCCAGAGACACTGGGTTGCACCGCAGCAGAGTGACGATTCCAAATTATTTGTCTGTTTTCTGATTATTACTGTAGATTTTTCTGCTGTGCTGAGGGAGAGCAAAGGCAGGGGACAACTTCGTTGTGCAAGTCCTACCCAGAGCCTGAGTGGTTTTTTTAACACTGTGTGTGGGAACACCGGAATTGCCATTGAAACTGATTGACTGGCTGCGTACGCCACAGCTCAAGATCTTGAGCATAACTCGCTCCTCTCTCCTTGCATCGTATCCACCAAAGCTTTCTATACCTACTGAGGTGGGCCCAAGCACTATGGGGTATAAGTTGAAGGGGAGAAAGTTTTTCAAGGTAGCCCAGCCTGAGCTGGATGAGAGGAAATGTTAGCATTACTCACTGTGTAATCCTTCCAGTACACCTAGTTGCCATGACTGACCCCAGCAGGGATCCCAGTAAGCTAGTCAGTCACAGGACTTTGAGCATTTCTACCTCTTAGTTGATAAATCTGAGTCTCAAGCAGATTTTTCTAAGTGAATAGAGTGCTGATCATGTCAGGAGCTCTAAGGTCATTCCTGTCCATAAGGCCAAAGGGCTGTGAAAAGCACAAAGATTTGGATGCCAAGGTGTGACAACAACCCGAATCACTTGTTTTCAGTGCACGAAAATAAAGGCATACAGGGGGGAGAAGCCTTCAAAGTCCAGCACCATCTTACTATTAACTGAAACAGGAATCCCAACCCTTCCATCCAGCGAGACCAAGTCAGTCTGTGTTGTGTATGCAGCACCTTCCTTCTGCAGTGCCCCAAAACTTCAGGTAGCTGGAACACGTTGCAGTGTCCTCTTTACTGATGAAGGAACCAAGCTAGCCGAGATGAAGTGAGCCACCCAAGATTACACAGGCAACTGGTAACAGAACTGAGAACAAACGAGCTGTTCCTTACGTTTAATCCTGTGTCATGACTAACACCAGCCAAAGTGTTTTTCCATTTAATTGAATAAACGAGAGGGACAAAACGGAAATAATTTACTAATTTCACTAAACTAGAGTGGGCTCCAAATGCCATTTTAGAGGCATCTGTGTTGTGGTGACAGCTGAAAAGTCCTTGAGGCCTCAGTGCCAACTATAAACATCAGTGCACTATCAACATTCTTCTCGTAATGAGTCCCAGACTAAAACCAAAACACGGAGCTCTTGTAGCTGTTAAAAAGAAGAACTAACTCTGTCCCAGCTGAAACCAGGGCAGTCTGGTATCTCCACAGATGCAATGAGAATGTCCCAGTGTTCCATTAATTTTTTGAAAAATTTAGCAAAATTATATTAAGGCACAGAACTTCTCTATATTTTTTTTTTTAAGCAAATGCCTATTTTTACCAGACCCGGGCATTGTTCTTCTATTTATATTTAACGCAGTTACATCACCTCCAACTGTAAGTTAAAACTGGC
The DNA here is from genome assembly GCF_009769465.1 of Tauraco erythrolophus. NCBI lineage: Eukaryota > Metazoa > Chordata > Aves > Musophagiformes > Musophagidae > Tauraco > Tauraco erythrolophus. The sequence goes on along the minus strand of NC_141483.1, from coordinate 4,754,015 downwards.
TCTTCTCCCTCCCACACTAAAAGGAACAATGCATGAGGCTGCACAGCTGGACTGGAACAATTGCTCTGAACTTGCACAAACTGCTGCAAGTGAACTAACAGGAGGTTAAGGACTGATGAGCGAGCAAACCCAAGATAAGACCCTAGTTCTGCATTTGGCAGAAACACAATCAAGGCCTGAAGATTTGGCAGCGGCACCAAAGAAACCAGGGAGGAGAAAGACCAGGATCAACAGCTGCCAGTTCCTCTGCCTGGGACTTACACAGTTTTAACACAGGGCTGGTGATAACACGAAGCATATCATTGTGTTTGGTCAAAGCATCTTGAATGTTATTTTCCTTCCTTAAAAAAAATATTTTGAGCATTTGATCCTATTTATTTTAAAAGATAACAAATTCAAAGATAACGCAATCTCCAGAAACACACTGAATTTCAACACTCGAATTTATGAATTATCTTACTTGAACTTAGCATTTACCACCCGACCCTCCTTCAGAAGAACCATCCCCCCCCCCCCCCCCCCCCGCCCCCAGCAATTCGGAGTCGTTCTTAGGAAGTCACATATTCCTGCGAGACGGCAGGAAGCCGGCGGACGTGCCAGCACAGCGGGAGGAGCAGCCGGTTTCCCGGCTTAGCAGAGGCGCCCCGGAGCGCAGCCCCCGCCCACACCGGAGCCTCCCGGTCGCGCGGGGCCCGGCCGAGACCCCGCTCGGCACCGCCCGGCCCGGGGAAGGCTGCGCTCGCAGCGCTCGGCCCCTGCTCGGCCTTTCCCGGCGGGACCTGCCGCAGGAGCGGACCCCTCACACGTGCAAAGCTTCTGGACAAAAGCGCGTCCCCCCGGCCCCGGCCCCGCGGGAGGCAGCGGGCGAAGCCGCGGCCGTGCCCGCCGCGCCGCCGGCCCCGCGGGGCGCTGCCGAGGCAGGCGGGACGCACGGCGGAGCCCGCGGCCCCGCTGCCAGCGGCGGTCCCGGGGAGCTCGGTGCTGCCCCGGAGCTGCGGGTTCGGGGGCGCAGCTTCTCCGGCTGTGCTTGAGCTGCAGAAAACGACAAGCCGGTTCGGGAGTCGCGCTGCCCCGCCTGCAGCGCGGAGAAGCGCCCAGACTCAAAACCCACTCGCAGCTCGCTCTCGGCTTTTCTGGCGGAGAAAGCTCCGGCTCTCACGGCCGCTCCGACTTCCAGACACCGGGCACACCGCGCGCACCGCGCCGTGGGGAGCCGCGGGGCGCCCGGTGGCCGCAACAAACCCGCCCGCCCGCGGGGGCCGAGCCCGCGCAGGGGCCCGAGGCGCGGCCGGGCCCGACAACCAGCATCCCGCCGCCGCCGCCGCCACCACCTCCCTCTCCCAGGGCGCCTGCGCGCGCCGGCGGCACGTGAGCGTGTTGTGGGCACGTGACCCCGCGCGCCGCCCGGCCCCGCCCTGGCCCCGCCCCCGCCGTGCGCGAGCGCGGGGACGCGGCGCGGCCTGGCCCGGCCGCCCGGTGCCCGCCGCCTCCCCGCCCCCGCCCCGCCCCGCCGCCGCCGCCTCGCCGGCCATGAGGCCCAGCCGCCGCCGGCGCTTCAGCGCGGCCCTGCGTCGCGGCTGCTGAGCCTCCGCCCTCCCCGCTACCACCATCGCCCTCTCCGCCATCCCCTCCCCGCCCGGGCGGGGACCCCCCCTTCGCTCCCCTCCTTCCTCACAGCCGCCGCCATGTTGGGCCGGGAGCCGCAGCGGGGCCGCCACTGAGCCCCGGAGCCTGCGAAGAGGAGGAGGAGGAGGCGGAGGAGGAGGCGGAGGAGGAGCCCGGGGCCCGGCCGCCCCGCACAGCCCAGCCGGCCGCCCAGCCGCAGCCATGGCGGAGCAGACCTACTCCTGGTGAGCCGCGGGGCTGAGGCCGGGCGCCGACGCTGCGGGCCGCGGGAGGGGGGGAGCGGCCCTGGCGGGGGCCGTGCCGGCCGCAGGGGGTGTTCCGGCCCGGCCTCCTTCCGGCTGGCCCGGGGGCGAGCGGGTCCCGCCGCGGGGATGCGGTCCCGGGCGAGGAGTGGGGCGCCGGTGTGGGGGGTGTGCGGGGGGCCGGCGCCGCGCCTCTGGCCGCGGGATTGCCGGCTGCGGTGGGGGCTGGGGCATGGAGGGAGCTGCCGGCCGAGGGGCTGCGGCCTGAGGTTTGAGCGCGGCTGAGTAGGAGGGATCAGGGGGAGGGAGGAGGGACGTGGTGCGAGCGAGGGGATGGGGCGGCTGGGCTGTGAGGATGAGGATCCCCCCCGCTGACAGCCGGGGCGTGGGGGAGGATCGCCGTGAGCACTGGTGTGGCTGTCAGCCGTGCTGTCCCGGGGGGCTCCTTCGGTGAGCCGGATCTCTGCGAGGCTGCGGCTGGTGCACAGCCATCCGCTGGGCCCGGAGCGGGGCCCGTACCTGCTCGCCCGTTCGCCGGGCTGCAGGCGATCCTTCTGCCTAAAGGGAGCTATAGTGTCGGTATAGGCGGCCGGTGAGCGTGTGTGTGTGCACCGAGTGACACAGGTTTGTTCTGTGTAGAGGAAATACAGTGAGGAGGAAGAGACCAGTTCCTGCGGGAAGACATGAAGTATAGCAAATGAAAGTCGAGGGCATTTTTGTCTGTGTCCTGATGCTGTCTCGGGCCTGGCTGGCAGTGGAGACAGAGTTCGGTTTCTTCATCAAATTCTGGGGTTTTGTATTGTCACGGATCACAAACCAAAATATCTTGGATAATTTACCTGTGCATCAGCTCTATTGACCTGGCCGCTGCAGCAATTTAATTGTGATGCTCTAACTGCATTTTAAATCCATTCCAGTGATGTCATTCGGAGTTGTTTCTTAGATTTTTTGAAAAAAAGTTATGATAGCCTTATTAAAAAAGGAGTTAAATCTCAGCTTTTGACCTTGGTGTGTGCTCAATGTGGAGAAGGGATTGAATATGCAAAGAACGTTCCTATTCTGAATGGTTCTGGAAATCTTTCCCAGTACTTTTTCAAAATTTGGAACCAAATGGGGATTTCTGTTCTGCCACATGTTGAGGCTTTGTCATCCCCATCTCCCATCTCCTGTCACTTGTCTGTCAAGAACCGATACACGTATTGGTCTTTTGCTTTTTAGGTGTGGGGTGTTTTTGTTTCACGAGCTCAGTTCAGGCAGAGGTCTGCTCTGCTTTAAAACAGCAGCAAAATGACAACTTCTTTGACTTAGAGGATTAGCTGTGTATTGTTACGTTACTTGAGTGTTGGTGCGGATTTGGGTGGTTTAATGGAGTTCGGTTAAGATGTGTCCAGTGAACTGCTGTCTTAGTGTGTTTTGATTGCAGAATGAAATTATAAATTTGTAAACTACCCAGGCATTTGTCAACTTTCTTAAAAAACTAAATGAAACAGAATGTCAATTGTACATTATTTTGGTCTTTAACTCACTTTTTGGAATTAGTGTCTTTACTATAGTAGTATTCTAAAGGGAAGGTTTTTAACAGAGGCTGAGAGGAGGATTAACGCTTCTTTATGTTGCGTATTTTAGTGGAGTGAAGTTGGGATTTAAGTTGTTCTTCACTGCTTACTCGGTGGATCACACGAATGGAAGTTCTTGGTTACAGTATTGAGGTCGTAACAGAACAAGGATATGAGGCTTACTTCTCAAAACACTGTAATTTTGTGTCTGTATTCATTGATGTGTCCTCATGTTTTTGAGGTTTCTGTCGCTTTGTATTTTGACCTGTGATCAGCATTGTCTGGGAGCTATGGAAAGAGCAAAAACCAAGTTTCAGACTAAGGAATCCTGTTCTGTAACTTGTGCACTCTTCCCTATGGCTGCATGTGTAATTACTTACACTTCTAGCAGCAATCTTGCGTTTGTTCATTTTTAATCGTGGTAATGCAGCTCAGCCTAAAATTGGCTCGTGCTTTTAGGAAAAACGCGTGTGTTGTCAACTGGGGAAACCAGTACTTCTGTAAAAGAGTTGTACGGAATTGTGTCCCGTAACTAGTGCTGTGGTACAGTTTCGAAGTCGGCAAATCGCGTCCTGCCCGTTTGCTGGACCTGGTTCTTTCCCTGTGTTGCAAAGGCTTTGTCGGAATGAGTGCTTTCCGTGTTCCCCGGCGCAGCGCCTAGCTGCTGTGCAGATACCTTATTTGACATCTGAAAATACATAATCTGACATTAAGAAAAATCCTTTCACAAACCTCTTTGTCCAGATGTAAATTGGCTCCTGGCCCCACTAGTACTTCCCTTTTGTCCAGGAGCGTGAGGCTCGATATGCCTCTTTTTGTGCATAACTATCAACATGCATCAGAGAATCACTGCAGCTTCATAAGATATGAGAAAGGTTTATTTTGGATTTGATTTTTCTTTTAAAAGTTGTCTCAGATGTGTTAGAAACACCTTGTAAAAAATGTACTTGCAAGCTGTGATTACTGGACATCAGCATTTGACTTAGGCAAAATAGGGCTTTTTTCAGTGATTGATAGATATCGCTGTTAATGGTGTTATTTTGAAGAGATAGAACTAATTCTCGTTTTGCTGTATTTACTGTTTTGAAAATATAAATCTGAGATTTTAAGGTTGGTTTATATTTTTCTTTTAATTATCAAATGAAACTGATTGCAATTACTTTATTTTATTAAGATATTATAAGAAGGTGGTACTTATGCTTTTCCCCCATCTCTTTCATAATTTTAAATACAGAAGTTGTCTTTTGTCACTCTTCTTGTGAGTTATTTCTTGCAACAACCTCTTCTCTTTTATTTTTCTTCAGTAAGGCCCACATCTGTACTTTTATTTAGCTCTTTTTTAAGCTCTTAAATAGTCTTGCTGACCCAGTATTGCAGAGATGTGTGTTATCCCTGAAAGAAGGATCTATTGAGAATTTTGCTGGTGAAACTGAATACTATCATCCTGGAAAAACTGATTTTAATTTGAAATGTGGAATAAGTGCCAGATGGAAATACACTTACAAAAGGATATGCACTTTAAAAAAAAAAAAAAAGCATGTTTGAATAAAATGCTTGTCAGTAGTGAGTAGAGAAACTTTCTTTGTCAAGTACCTGTGATGAAAGAAGGAAGTTACGAGAGCTGTGTGTTATACTGCTCTTACTCAAGTCTGCACACCACAGAGGAACACGACTGCTGCATCGCAGGGTTGCTCATGATTTTCTAGATTAAACGAGAGCTGAAATTAATTTCCTGCGAGTGGAATGGACTGGGAGAGGAAAGAGCTTGTAGAATACCCATTTTCCCTTTGCTTCCTGTCTGTACTCCAGCAAGGAAATGGGACTGAGTAGTGACAAAAGTTCCTGCTACAGCAGAGGAGGGAATAAATATGGGAAGAGCTGTTGGCCCATCACTAATGTATATGAGTGTGAGTAAGAGGTTAGTAAATGCCAAGGATTTTATCTTCAGGTGCCAAGCTGTTGGAAATATTGCAACAGATGAATATGGAAGCAGCAGAACCTAGATTCTGACTTCGTGAAATACTTGGTCCTTCCTTAATTTCTGTCGCCTTGTGGTGAGATTTTTGTGCTGGATCCTATTTAGAGGGCACAGCAGCATGTGTATCTTGTTTATCTTCAGTTAGTAGGTGTTTAGTGTTTTTCAAGGCCTGATGTAACACCCTCTTCCTTTTTACTGTTGCCCAGTCTGGCAATAGAGATTGCTTTGTTCTTTTTTTGCCCTTTGAATGCACAAAAGATTTTCACAGCTTCCTTCATATGTGAAGAGAGAGGGATAAGGAGATTTCTACACCAAAACCAAATATATTTTTAATTTCTCCTTTCCCAGAGCTTTCTTTAAGAGTAACATGGATTGCAGTGTGTTCATGTCCTGTCAGGGTGATGATCAGGAGACAGACTGGGAGGGTAAGCTAAGAACAAAAAAAATAAGCTGCTGCATTGAGTCACTGATCTTAAAACCAACAGAACTCCCTCTCAAATGTTTTAATCAGTGGAATGATTCTTATATTAGCCATCAGATGTTTGATGAGTGAAATGGTGATATATTTAGAAACTTCGCTATGTAACGCAAAGGGTGTGGAAATTAAGTCAATGATGTGTCAGAGTAATCGATAAAGCTGCTGGGCTCTGGAATAAGTGTACATGCACGATGCCGACTTTGCTTCTGGGAGAGTTAAAGTAGGTTGGTGTTAAAAGTCTCTCTAGATTCAGAGGTCTGAGGATTTGCTTTCATTGCGTTTAAGCATTTAACATGCTGCTGCCATGAACTCGGATACAGTCTCTTCCAGAAGACTGATGTAGTGCTTGTAAGTCTTAGTTGGCTGGATTAGATGTGTATGTGGGAGGGCAGGGAGTAAGAGGAGCTACAGCTTGTTGGCAGAACTTGTCAAGTACTAGCGAAATCGTTTTTTGCATTCAAGACGTTTTGCTTCCCTTGCTCAGTTTAGGATGAGAGACCTTAACTGACTAATTAAGGTGTTTGGAGGATGGGAGGCAGCTTACAACAGAAACAAAACAAATAATTCACCTGAATTTTCAAAGTATTGCGTTTTTTAGGCGACAGGTTGCAAAACATATAGATGGAGTTCTGTGGTGCGTAGTGTCTAAAATCGTTCGTGAAAGCTGGGCATATACACGTGGAGTTTGGCCTTTAATCTTACATGGTTTGGGAACGCAAATTACCGGCCTCGTTCCATTTTAACAATCGTTAGAAGCCTCCTGAGGACAAGTATGTAATTGTATGAGTATCTGGCATCATAAAAGTGACTTAAACCTCAGTAAGTTTGGGACTATCAGATTTATAGTTGGTGTGTTTGTCTTTCAGTACCAGTCTCCCTTCGCCTGTTTGTTTGCCCTCCCCCTGGCTTGTGTTGTCTCCGACTGTGTGTCATGTAGGCGGGGACTGTCTGCAGCACTAGACCAAAAGACAAATAAGGTGAAGAGCATGGGATTAGTTGAAGTGTACAGTTCCTTGAATGTACTTACATACGACTGCGATTACCAAAGGGAAGAAAATTTTCCCACTTCGATGCAAAGGCTGTGTTTACTAATAAATTAATAATTTTTTAAAGAAAAATTTGAAAGTGAAGAGCATAAATGAGTATTTTCTTGGTGTGCAGTACCTATTTTAATAAAGATATCTGTCAGTTCTGCCTTTAGCCTTTTCAGGATATGGCAGCAGTGGAAGTCAAAGATTCCTTGCTTTTTACCTGGTGATTAGAGAATTGGTCCAGGATGCAGGAGAGCAGTTCCATCCCTCAGACTCTCTGACCTTCCATCGCTCACCTTCTGGGGAGTGCTCTGGCCACCAAACCGTGCGTTACTCAGTTGTTGAGCTTTGTGTGTCCATTTAGGTCTGTGTCATTTCATATGGAATACTGTAAATATTTGCTGGGCCAGGAAGCAGCCATGCCTTTCTGCCTTGAATGATAAACTTACTCGTTTGGGATTGTGGGGGACCTGCCTTCCACTTCCTGCCATGATAAAAAGGTAGTTTGGAAGGCTGAAGGGGCTGTAGTCTGTGGGGGTGGTTCAGGCTGCTCTTCTAGAGGTGGAAGTTTGAATTCCCACAAACAAAGACCGCCTGAATAGGATTTCCTGTGTCATAGGTGAGTGAGCTGCTAGGCGCGTGGATCTACCATTATCACTGCCTTGTCTTGTGGTTTGTGTCAGGTTTGATGAAGCTGAGAGCATCTCTTCTTCTATTGAAGGATGTGATCCAATAAAGTAATCGCTTATTTTGTGCACTTTGGGATTTTGGTATGAGTTAAGCAACCTAATGCTATTGGAATTTGAAGAATTGTGTGAGGACCACCAGACAGGCCAAATTAATTTCTTCTGAGATTAGATGTGTTTTGGTGAATACCACAGTTCTAAATACTAGATTCAGTTGCTGAAATCTCTGTCAATAATCGTTTGTTACTGAAACCCAGTGTCAAAAAATGTGTACTTATGAAACCTTCCTGCAAGAAGTACTTTGAAATATGTGTCATGCTTTTTAAAATGCAGTGATTTTGATTTCCTAAAATTTGGAAGAAGAGCAGAACGGATTCTGGTCTGGTTTAGTATCTCAGCTATTTTATTTCTTTATTTTGGTAATGTGATGTATCAACATCTCTGGCGTAAGTGCCACCACCTTTATTGCCCTTTGACGTTTTATGATGACTCTAAGCATTACAATATACTCTAAAAGCAAATAGTTGACACAAGCTATTTAGACAAACAATCTAATTTAATTCTGGTGACATCTGAGTAAAGTTTCTAGGGAGAAACAAGGTTGAAATTGGTAGAAAAAAAATCATTGTGCACGTTTTCTTTTTGGTGCTACCTTGCCTTAGTGTAACTGATTAAAATTTGAAATGGTTCTGCCAGTTCTGTGGGTTGAGTGGAGTGAAACACAAGCTAGTGTGCTAGCTGAACTGGATCCAAGCATTCAAACTGACTTTGAAAGGTGATGATTTAATAAGATTAATGGAGCAGATGTGTCATTGCAACACTTCCTGATCCCCTTTCTCTCTCTTTAATTCTTCCAAGGATGCTAACGTTGATGATCTCTTCTCCTGTGTCTTTTACGAGTGGTGTCTGTGCTTGAAATACTCTTACCTGCCAGACCAAGGTTCTCCTCTCATGTGCTGTCCCTACGGAAACTCGTCTCTCATGATACATTAAGTGTCTCTCTGTCCACCAGAACCACCATGATGACGTTATCCTGGAACTGGCTAATTGTATAACTGTCGTGCTGTCATCTTCATTGTTAGATTCTGTTGAGTATTTCTTTTTAGGGCCAGGTCTAAGCCTCAGGTCCCAAATTCCCTTGGATAGCCTCCATGTGTGTCACATTAAGTGGCATGGTATAGACAGGGATGTCAGAAAGTCGGAATGTTCTGCTGACTTTTTGGAAAGATATTCTGTAACTGATAACTAAGCAATTAAACCAGAACATTTTTAATATCCTATGACAACAAGGATTCAAAATAATAAATATATTGAATGAGACTATCCTTATACTTTGCTTGTGTGGGGACAGGATTTAAGGATGGAGTGACTTTTTTTTCAGGATGTCAGAACAGAAGTTCTTCAAAATCATCACAGCTGGAGTCCTAAAGTAGAGGAGAACGCACTAAGAAAATTATTCTCTATTGCACAATCTTGTGCTTAAGATGCCTCCCTTATTACTGAAATTGCCCACGTGGAAGTTGGAGAGATATAATCATATCTTACAGTTTATATACGGTAGCGTTTTCCCTAACCAGTGGAATCTGAAAGGAAAATGATAGTGTTTGATTCTCATTTCTTCTCTCTTTTTTTCTGAAAACATTTCTTCCTTTACTTCCTGTAGCCAGTTCATAGGCTTTTGACCCACAAAAGTGTTTTCCCATGCAGCGCAGGTATGTAGCTGAAGACCGTGAAACGATTCTCTTCCATTCCAGTGCTTTAGCCACGTTTCTGCAGGCATCTCCACGACGGAGGTAGCGTGGGGGAAGCAGGAGGAGACGCAGGGGGTTCCACCCTCTGTCCACACACACAATCTCTGACTTTAGGCATGAGTTGACAAACTTGCTTGAAGGAATGGGCTTGAATCTAGGTTGTTCTTCAGTTCAGCTGCTAAAAGAAAAAAAAAGTGTTATGCAGGGTGAACTACTGGCTTTTAAAGCTGAACCCTCTCCAGTCCTCTGGTGTTATTGATTAGTTCTACCTGGTCAATGCTTTTCTGCTTGCCGCTTTCAGTCTCGAAAGTCCGAATTTACTTATTTATTCCTATGGGCTCCACTGGTTTTGGCCAGAGGTATCTTTAAAAAGTCCTTTTGTTCATCTGATAACTAGGCAGAAGATAACTGCTAGTAAATTTGCAACGATACATAATTTTACATAACTTGAAAAATTTGGCAGAAGTTTACAGAGATCAACAGAAGTGTCAAGAATTGATAGTGTTCCGCTGAATCACAAAACTTTGAGAACTCTTTGCTTACACTATTTTCTCGTGTCAGTAGTACCACAAATAGCAACTTCATGCTGGATTAGCAAAGGCAATGCGTAGATGGATCCACAGTGCAGCCTAGTTTCAGGTAGTACAAAAAATCAAGTGGCCTCAGCATGTAAACTTGGTGCACCTGTCTCTGCAGCAGTTACGCACAGTTTTGCAGGGGCTTTCTCCGCACAGGTTAAGCTAGTAGCAAGTGTCTATCCTCGAGGTTTATTTTAATTTGAGTAGTTACTTGGATTAGTAAGTTCAGTTTACTCCACTTGAGATAGCATAGCTTGGGCAAGAGCGAGCATTGCCAAATGTTTGAGCTCTGCGGTATCGCAGTTAGCAGGACAGAGGCGAACACAGGAGCCCAGTTCTGGTTCTCCTGCTGCACTGTTAGTTCTGGTGTCTGTGGCACCCAGCAATCTGCCACCCCTTCTTCTGTTGGATAGCTAGCTCCAGTTTAAAATTTGATTTAAATTTATTTAGAAACTTTTCTAATGGGTAGAAATTCAACAATGAATTCTGAATAATCATTGTAATTAGGGTCAACCAGCTGTCGGTGCAGATATGTTGGATGTATGAGACCAAAGCTCAGTGGTATGTTGTTATACAAGGGACTATTTTTACTGGTATAAATTTACCACTTTCAAGGCTGCGGCTGAGATTTGTCTCACCATCATCTGTGTCAGACTCATTTGGCAAGATAAAATAGGTGTAGTGTGACTGACTTATTTAGTCAATGGGAAGTCCGTTTTCCAAGTGACTGTTAGCTAAAGGTGAGGTTGGTGAAATAGCAGGAGGCAAACAGAGCTGGATTATATGGATTTCTGTAGCCTGTATTGCGAACTGGTGAGGTGAGGACATCGGTGTCTTGCTTGCCAGATTTGATGGTGCGAGGTCGTTCTGGTCCTTTTTAGAAGTTCGGATTGCTGGTCTGTTTGCTGGAGGAAGGATTATCTGCCCTGTGAACTCAGCCTGAGGTGGCTGATCCTGAACCTTCACTTGAGTAGCTCCTCGGAGAAGTTATCACAAAGGGCTGAAAGCTCTCGTGGGGAATATTATGATCTCTGTAGGGTTTTGAAGATGAAGAGTAGAATCCAATTAAGCTTTGTGTTGAAAATAGTTTAAAGAGCTTTTTTTTCTTTTAATTTTCTGCTAACTTGACTACTTCTAAAGCAGATGCAGCTGTAAGCAGTTACAGATGGTACAGAACAGAAAGAACCTCTTTATCATGCTTAAGTGCCTTACAAGAACCCCAATGTTAGTTTTCCAGCTAGTTATCTTTCTCTTTTTTTTTAAAATGTTTTTGCAAATGGAATATATAAAATAGCTACTTTAAAGCTAAATCAAAAGATGAAAAAGTCTGCTGTAAACTAGAAATACTTCTCTGCAGGGTGCTTTACTGGAAGAAGTTTCATAAGAAACCCAAAGAACCCTCTCTAAAGAATGTTCCTACTTTTTGTTGTTGTCGCAAACAAAAGTTTTTAGATATTTGGGCTAGAATTTGTTGAAAACAGCCTCTGTCTGCTCTTCTGCTGCCTGTTTTTTGCACCTGGAACTGAAACCGCTGCCTTAAGCCTCACGCACAAGCGTGTTCATGTCCCATGCTTCTCTTGCCCTCAGGCGTAAGGCAGAGATGGACCCTGCCCGGTCTGTCACAGGACAACTTCTCTTCTGTTGTGCAGTGTGTCTATCCGTACAGTGGCCACATTTGTTACTGTCAAGACCTTTTTTTTGAGCTTGCCTCTCTCTTGATTGGAGGTGGCGAAACAGGGTGCCGGTTTCGATGGGCTGTATTTTGTATTTTCATGCCAGCTGAATCCCCTCTCTTCACTTTGTGCAGTTGTGAACAGTTGTGTTCCCTTCAGAGTCTCACCAGCCATCATGTGACGACGTTATTTTGTTTCAATACAGGCCCTGAACTGTGGAAGCCACTTTTCACTTTGCTTTGACTCATGCAAGAATGTACTTTTCAGCATTGTTGCTGAGGATTCGTAGTTTGGTGCTGATGGTGTTAACTCGTTCTTGTATGGTGTTTTTACAAAAATAGTGTTCAATTCTACCCAGGCATGTCATGTTGAAGTGTGTATCATAGTCTTGTACTGTGCAGGTAAGTCAACCCATCAGTAGCACTCCGAGCTGCTCTTTATGGAAGGGTCATATTGATCAATTTGACTTTGGTTTTGGCTTGTTGATTGTAAGGCCTGATTGTTAAACGCTTTAATTAAACTATTAGTCGTTGGTTTTGCTTTCTGATCTGACTTCTGGGTATATTGCTAAAAAGTGTTTGGATTTCCAAGCACACAATCAGTAAAATACTGGCCTACATGTCAAAGGTATGAGGTGTGGTTTTGTTTTGTTTTTTTGAGTCAACAGTAGAGTCAATATAGATGAGATAACATCCTCTTTTCTGACTTTAGTGATAAAAATAAGCAACCTTTTTTCTGACTAGAGAGCCTACTACATTTTGGTACCTTTAAAAAAAAATTAGAATCATAGAGTCATAGAATTATTTGTGTTGGAAGAGACCTTCAAGATCATCTAGTTCCAGCCCCCCTGCCATGGGCAGGGAAGTCCTCCACTACACCAGGTTGCTCAAAGCCTCATCCAACCTGGCCTTGAACACTTCCAGGGATGGGGCAGCCACAGCTTCTCTGTGCAACATATTTTGCATATTTTTAACTGAAGTACTTGTTCTCTGAACCACTGTGAAGCTTTGATTGTTGCATTTCCTTTATGAGGAGGCAGTGACTTACCAAAGAGGTGGTGTTTGCAGCATGTTCTGCTATCAGAGTTCTGCTCTGCTTGATCAGCTCTGTCACGTACAGAAAGAAACCTTATGAATGTGAATAAACACCTGTTTTATTAGGCCTTGGCTCCAGTGAGTATTATACTCCAGATAGTTAGAGCAAGGTTAGCAGCAGAATATCCGTACTGCTGCGTCTAGATGTGTTGAGAGTTACAGTGTCAGCAAGTGAAACAGGTGTATGCACGGAATGTTTTTAGGTAATACTTTGAGAGCGAGTTGGGCCACTCAGGATGGACTCTCCAGTGAAATGTGTGTGTCTTGCGTGTAGCTGTACACATAAAGGAGGACCAGCTTCATCGTCTCGATTTGGCTCCTGGATGAGATCAAATATATCACTCCACGGGGATATTCCTTGGTATGCTTGTTAGAAAACCTGCTGTACTTTTTCTGTGTGTTCTTTTCTGTTTTGCTTCAGATGGAGATACTTCTCTTACTCTGGTCTGAATTTTTTGTTTAGTCAGTTACCTCACTCTGCGTCCCATAAGAAGTCAGATTACAGATTTATTAAGATTTATTGTCTTACATGTTTAGGTGTTCTTTTTACTTCGCGTGTCGTTTCCTGTCCAAGCAAAGCTGCCAAAATGATTACGTATTTGTCTTACGTGCTTTGCAAAAAGATTTACAAGGTGAAGTTGGTTATTAGGTCCTCAGAGGCAAGACAGCCCGTCCTGCCTGTAGTGCCGGATGATTTGTGCTTTTCAGCCGAGGGCTGCCTGGGTAGCGCTCGGGGTGGCAAACCGAGCAGGTGGTTCAGCTCTCAGAATTAAGCCACCTTGGCAGGCGTCTGACCACCGTGGCCGTGCAAAATCTGCACTTGCCCGTACGGGCTGGAGAACAGTCTCGGCACAGCGCTGTTGGTGTGGGGCTCTGCCTTTGCGCTCGGGTTTCTCTTGCAGAATGTTGCAGGCTAACAGATGTATGGGAGTTTCCCTGTGCATCCTGGGAGTCCTCTCTTTCTGCCACGTAATTAATCTGTTTTCTTTTGTCATTGCACTTTTTAACAGCTTGCTGGCACCTTGGCAGCCATTATATTCTGCATATGATTAAATGCTGATAAACATGGCTGGGATGATGCACATTGGCTGAGTTGCACATTAGATGAACTTAGCCCTGGATCTTCAGGGGATGTTGGATACTGGGGTAATATCACTGTAAGAGGAGAAAGGTGAAGTTGAGCTGTTAGTCATATAGAGTATTTATCTTGAAGAACCTTGTTCGGAAGAATGCCATTTCTGAACTTGGATGACTGACAGTGTCTAGGACAAGGCTGAATTGCATTAGTAGAAAACAGGCTGTGTTTTCTTATGTTAGACTCAGTTGTCGGCAACCTTGTTCAAATAACTTATTGCTTCAGTTCTGGAAAACACTAATATAGTTTCCTTTCATTATGGTAAAGTGTGAGAATTTGTTACCCCTTGTTACTAATAATAGCCTTGAATTTACTGTTTATAGTTGAACTATTGGAAGTTTTTTGTAATGGATTTTTTTCTGTGCTATTAGGAAACTTGCTGTTGAATATCCTGTTACCTTGGTACTGCATAGGAAATGGATAGCTTTGGATGAACAGAGTTCCAGAACTCCGTGGCAATTTATTAATAGGCTCTGCATGACTAATTTGGAAAGGCTGCAGTGCCATAGTCTTTCGAAATTCAGACCTGCTTGTTGAAGTGAGATAACAGAATCTCCTGACCCCTCTGGACACTGAATAATGCCCCCAATCATCTGAAGAGATCCAACTTATCCTTCATTTCTCTGGCTCATTCATTGTTTTGCTGGTAATTTGCACAAGAGAGACGAACAAAGGAAATAATTTAAAAATAGTTGTAGGAATGATGTGAATTTGTGATTCTTAGAAAGTATGGTGCCTTATCAGGGGAATAATGTCCCGTATTTTTTCCATGCAAGCTATTCAATGCTGTAAAATCAGTCAAGTGTTTAGATTTTCTTAAGGTTGTGAACACCTGAGGACAGTGACTCTGTGAAATGTCTAACTTATAGAAATTCATAGTGCTCTTATTTTGGAAACAAAGGTTGCTTTGAGTAGTAGATGTTTTGTAACTAAAAGTGTCTTGAGTATATAATATGTCAAGATATTTTTAGAAATCACTGCTAAATGGATGTTGTCTTGATGATGGCCGGCTCCTCAGTTAAATTTTTAGCATGTCTTTTTTCTTTTGCCTTTTTTTTTAAAAAAAAAAGTATTACTAAACTGAAAGACACCTCTTACTCCCCATTTCTGATTCAAGGCAAGTGGAGAACGTAAGGCCAAATGATAATAAAAATCCTGCACAACTCTGTGGGGAAAATTGCAAATGGTATTATTACAGTAGTCATTTTTTCAAATCTTTTTATTGTGGTGTAAATGTACCAGAGATGTACCAGAACTTGCTTTTGATTTTGCAATTAGGAAGATGACTGACCTGTAGTGGGTTCCTCTCTCCCCAAGAGGAAAGATCACATGAATGTGAAGGTGTGATGGGTAAAGTTCAAGAAACGTGTTGTATTTCTGCTGCCGTGTGATTAGTGGTGTGGTTCCGAATTCCTCTGAAGGTGTTGCTCTGTTTTAGACCAGCTACAAAACCTCCTTGTTGCCTAGCCAAGCTGTGCTTTCCCCACCGGAAAGTTATACAAACTCCCTTAAGTAGGAAATGCGACGAGAGCCACTGAGAAACCCTTTATGTAACTGTGTTGGTTGGATTTAAGATCCGTGTTCTTGTCTTCATGACAGTGAGAGAGAACTGGAAGTCCGTGATCTCAGCAGAGTTTGATGGCAAGGTCATCAGTTACCTGCTTTGCTTATTAACAAGCCACTGTGTTCTGTACCAAGTGTAAATTTCACTCTAAGACATACTGCATCTCTGTAGTCGAAATGGGAATTACTGGTCTGTGCTCCTGAATCTGGGTCTTCTGTTCAGGTTGGGGCGTAGCTGTTACTCCGGCATTTTGGCTATAGCAGCTTTGCATTGCCTGTGCTGAAGTTGAAAATATTTCTGTTGTATCACTTCTTGGACTCATTACTGTGAAGTGCTTGTCATTTAGGAAATATGAGCAGTGTCACAGATCATTAGTATTAATAAAAAAAACCCTCAATAATAACCATTGAAGGATTCTCCTTAAAAAGAAATTCCATGTAACTAGTCATTAAACTTGTCTGTATGGACAGTTAGCTCTGGGCAATTCTGTGATGCTTTTTCTGGCTTATTTGTTTATTCTGACACTTCAGATTCTTTGTTTTATTTGCTAATTATAAAGAGAAATATTTCTACTGTTCTAGAACATCCTCTGTTTTAAGATGCCAGAAACTTGAGCTGTCTTTTGTAGTGTCACTCAATTATTCCAAGCTGTTCTGGAGAAAGAATGATTGACTCTGGAAGCACTAAACTTAAGTTTATTTTAAATTAAATAACCTGTATACACAAACTTTCGGAAGAGCTTCTATACTTTAGGGGATTCACTTGGAATGTGTTTTTTTTTTTTGTTTTAGGAACTTGTAATTGCTTAATTTCTTGAAAGAAAATTTCCGTTGAATGGCTTACGCTATGGCATCAGAAGTCTGTAATCAAATGCTACAGACACTACTGTTTTGCTACAACTTGCCTGGGACAACTGTCTGAACATCGTTAGGTAACTCTCATGGATGTGCAAGGACACTTCTAGACCCAGTTGTTTACATTTGTTGTAGCTCACCGTGAGGAGCGTCGTAGCGTTCATACAGCTGTATTGTGTTTTGTCAAGGAATTTTTCACTTGTGCAATAGTCTGGGCTTGGATGTGGTAAAGATGCTCATATTTTTGTTTGTCTTTTGCTAATAATGTCTCAGGTCATGTATCTCTGGCCAATGTCTTCTGTTTGAACTTTTGGGGAAATCATCATTCTGTGCTTTGATTATTTCCCTGTTACCATGGCAAACAATTCGTGCTGTTAATGAAGACACTGTTAGAATTGCAGAGAAAGATGGGCAGGGAAAGAGTACAGCCTGCTTACGCTCACAATTTATCTGTCTTATAAATTTATAGAACAGTTATTGCTAAGGTAGCTCACAGTTTACAAATAAAATTAAATAACCTTCTGATTCATGGTATCTATCTAGTGAAGGTTGAAGGGAAGACCCACGTATTCCCAAGAGCCTTGTTTTGTCTGGTACATATGGGGGGATGTGGTTAGGAGAAACATGCCCCAAAGTAGGTCTGTGTTCCACTAGAGAGAAACACGTTCAGAGACACCTCTCTGTTTAGTACTGAGGACCTGAAACTGGGAAAGCCGAGAGTTCCCGAAATAACTGATGACTGGCAGTTTCATGGTTAGCAGAGTTTCTCACGCAGGTCTCAGAAACCAAAAGGAGATATTTCTGTAACTGTGAAATGAAGGGGAAGCCACTGCAGAATCTGGGAAGTAGGTAATAAATCCAGAAGGCTATTTTAGTATTAGTTTAGTATTGGTTGGAGTTCAGAGAGAAATCAGGAGGCCTAATTAAGATATATGTGTTAAACATCTGGGAAATACCAACACTGAAGAAAACTGATGGTCATGTCTTTGTTGTCCACATCTAATAGTGGAGACTCCAAACCTAATGATAATTTTGTGGTACGTTGTGACAGCATATTGCAAGCCAGAGATGCTATTCCTGCCTCTTTTCTTTTCCTCCTGTTATAAGTAATATGAATTCAGTTCTGTCTTGTCTGAATTGTGGTGGATAATTTGTGTACTCTTTCCTGTCTCCAGAAAAAGTTATTAGTAATTCTTGTTTAATACAAAAAGATGAAAATTGTCAACATTGCCTATGACATTAGAGTGAAAGATATGTCTGTTGCGGTAGCTCGTGCTTCACCCTGTCTGTAACTGGGTAGTGCTACCTGTTGCATGCCTACTGTAGAAGAAAATGAGATGTCTAATGTTAAAAGAGAAAGTGTTTTTCTAGTCTTTCTTCTTAAAAAAAAGTTACTATTTTCCTTTGTCAGGGACCTATGTGATTAGACATTTATCCTCCTTCATTCCCAGGAGAGCAGACATTGTGGTTCATACTTTCTGTGTTGTGATACAAGATTTCATATAGATGACTACGTCTCTGGAATCTATGTCATTCTCCCCCTGAAAGGAATTGATAAGCTATTTGCTTTCTGAAACATGAAAGAAGCTTAGAGCAAACTCTGTATCATCACATTCCTGATCAAATCCAGCATTTGTCTTCCACAGAGTTCTTAATACTTAGTAATGTCTGTGGTTTCCCACGGGGTTGCTTAGGTGAGCATAATAAGTGAGAGCTGTTGAAAGAGAAGAGAATGAAGACTGGCTTCATAATGAGCTGAGTTGCATGAAAACTATTTTGGGTTGTACCTGTGTTTTGTATGTAGTTTCCCAAAATCATACTAGAGTCAGTCAGTGTGTTTCTTACCTTCACAATAAGCGAAGGTAAGAAATTTTCATCAAAGAAAAATACCAACTATTCAACAAAGTTTATGTAGATAATTGAATTCTTACTCATATCTGCTTCAGAAATTGTGGAGTGATTATTCACATCATCTTAATTTTAAACTCCAAATTTAGGACTGCGTAAATACCTGAACTGAATGGAGAGAGCAGAGTATGACTGCAAGCCCTTGGTAGAAGAATGCCCCTGCACTGACCGCGTAGGGAGCGTGGTCTTGTAACTGAAGTGCTTCAGGTGCCTTCGGTAGGAGGACACGAGTAACCTCTGTATCCATCTGCTACAACACCGTCTGACTGGACATCTCAAACAAATTTGTAGAGAGCACGGTAGTGAAAAAGAGAGAAGCGTTCTCGTTCGTCTGCTGCGGTGCGGGTAGGTACTGGCTGCTGTCTGGGAACTTAGCGCCGGCTCGCACAAACGCCGTCTCCCCAGCATCTCCTGCAGTGGCACAAAGGACTGCGAGCCCTTGCCGTAGGATGTGTGGCTCCGTACGTGTGTAGGGTTTTTAGAACTAATTTGAGGTTGAAAATGTGCGTTCCAAGAGTTGTACTGTTACAGTAATTTCTGGAGAGATTAGAGGAAAACATTTGGACAAACCGGTGTTAAATCCTGAATAAAGAAAAGTTCAGTTTTTCGTCGAGAAATCACTTCTCACTTTTTTGTCACTTTCTCCCATTAAGATGTCACCCAACTTTGTTCCTTTTACATAATTACTTGCTTTTTCTTACATTTCAGATACCTTGATTCAGAACTCTCTTAAAATATAGGAAATGAAACAAGCAGGAAAAATGTCTTAAACTTTGCGCTGTTCTGATTTTAAAATACTTAATCTTGCACTTTGCTTCCCGTGAAGTGTTAGAGCAGTTTATGGCTTATCATCAGCCTCTGCTTGTTTCCAGAGAGGTAGACAGAGAAGCCTGAAGGGAAAGTCTTCTGCACATGTGTGTATGTGCTTCTTTCCAGATACAGTGACATGGGACTTAAGCTGTGGTTTCTGCCTGCGCTGGGGGAAGCTCCTCTGGCCGTGTTTTAGTCCATCCCTGCAACAGCATTGTTCTGGCCTTCATTGCTGGGCTTGACAAAAATCTGGTCTGGGCAATCTGGGATCTCTCATGTAAGTCTCAAGCAGTCACTTGGATCTTTACTGTTGGAATCTGGGGAAGAGTAATACTTAATAAAATTCCAAGGCTCCTTCCTGTTTCTCATCCAGAGGCTTTTGGTGTTTTCACACACAGCAGCTACGGAAAAGTGACAGTTAAATGCTGTATAGTAGGTATTAGTACTTGTATGTAGACTGAAATCACACTTTCCAGAGTGTTGTGGAGTTGTTTTTTCTAGCTTGGGATGAATTTGAGCAGAGCTGAATTTTTTTTTTTTTTCCTTAATAATTTAACACACAGAGCGTGAGTTTGTTCCAGCTAGATATTTCTTACAGACTTGGAGTATTAAAATTACTTCTTGAATGTCTGGAAACAGCAGCACATTTCTTCTTCTGCGTTCTGTGTCTTTGCTTATGTAAACCTTTGGAATTGATGTGTGTGAATGAAATGTATGTAATTTACTTTTCTGTCTCTGATTGTAGTATTCGATTTGCAACTTTATGCATGGCTGATGAAAGTTAATTGCTTACACATTGATTAAGATAATTTTCTCTTTTTGTATTTCAAAAACATAAGATGCAGTTGCTCAAGCATAAAATCTTACCTTAAAAAGTCCCCCAAACAGCAAGCAGTAATGAAATAGTGTTTTAAAAACAGTTTAAAATTTATGGTAGCTACGTCCTCACTGTGCTTTACTTCTTACGCAAAAGTAGTTTTCAAATAAAATATTAAAATGATTAAGTGATATTTTTAAATTATCAGTTTTACTTTCTTCATCAGTGTACATTCAAATCTGAATAACGCTGTGACAATGAATCGTAGAATCATGGAATGGTTTGGGTTGGGAGGGACCTCAAAGATCATCCAGTTCCAACCCCCCTGCCATGGGCAGGGAAACCCTCCACTACACCAGGTTGCCCAAAACCTCATCCACCCTGGCCTTGAACACTTCCAGGGATGAGGCATCTACACCTTCTCGGGGGAACCTGTTCCACTGCCTCACCACCCTCTGAGTGAAAAATTTCTTCCTTATATCTAATCTAAATCTGCCCTCTTTCAATTTAAAGCCATTGCCCCTTGTCCTATCACTACACACCCTTGTAAAAAGCCCCTCTCCAGCTTTCCTGTAGGCCCCCTTTAAGTACTGGAAAGCTGCTATAAGGTCACTCGGAGCCTTCTCTTCTCCAGGTTGAACAGCCCCAACTCTCTCAGCCTGTCTCCATAGCAGAGGTGCTCCAGCCCTCGGATCATCTTCATGGCCTCCTCTGGACCTGCTCCCGTTGCTCCATGTCCTTCTTGTGTTGGGGACTCCAGAGCTGAATGCAGTATTCCTGGTGGGGTCTCATGAGAGCAGAGCAGAGGCGGAGAATCACCTCCCTCGACCTGCTGCCCACGCTTCTTTTGATGCAGCCCAGGACACGGTTGGCTTTCTGGGCTGCCAGTGCACATTGCCGGATCATGGTGAGCTTTTCATCCACCAGCACTCCCAAGTCCTTTTCCTCAGGGCTGCTCTCAATCCATTCTCCACCCAGCCTGTACTTGTGCTTGGGATTGCCCCGACCCATGTGCAGGACCTTGCATTTGGCCTTGTTGAACTTCATGAGGTTCTCACAGGCCCACCTCTCCAGCCTGTCAAGGTCCCTCTGGATGGCATCCCTTCCCTCCAGCGTGTCCACAACACCACACAACTTGGTGTCATCTGCAAACTTGCTGAGGGTGCACTCGATCCCACTGTCCATGAAATAGCATTTTAATATTATTATGGATTCAAAATAGCATATAGTGTTTAGTTGCAGGAATCAAAGCAAGGTGACAAACTGAATGTGCATTATGTCTACATTTAATAGGTGGCTTATGTATAATACTTTAACAAAAAATGCTAATATGTTTGAATCAGCCTTGTCATCTTGTTCCTACATTTTTCTGAGTTTTAACTTTTGTTGGAGTTGAGTTTTCATCATCTTCTAGTTCTGATGTGAGTGCTTTTGCCTGTAGGATGCTCTGGGATTAGAAGAGCATTCCAAGGGTGAACTTGGTTATTTTTAGGAAGGTTAAACATCTGGATGTTCACTACAAAACATTTTCCTGTAAAGCATTTTGTTCCTGAGCAAGAAATAGAAATAAAAATGCAGCACAACGTCATGTAACCTCTGGCTTCCCAGGTGACTCTGGTATTTTCAGACTGGTCTGTTGCTTAAAGTAACTCTGAGGATTACGGAAGGATATTGGGAGGATTTACCTCTGTAGTATTTTTGTAGATGGCTTTGAGACATGGGAATCCAGAACAGGGATGAAACTGAGCAGAGGTGCCAAACTGGAAAGGAAGGAATGGTTATGGGGGACGTAAGAAATGCCTTTGTAATGTTTCTAAGACTCTGAGTGTTTGCATTGTGGCTGAAAAAAAGTAGATTTTTGGTTGAGCTAAGTTCATTGGTAGAAAATTGTCCTCTATCAGTGTTAAACAGTTTTCTGGATTCAGAAAATACAGAAATGTTGCAGGTACAATATAAGATTTGGAGAAGAAAACTTCAGTTGCACATAATGGTTTTAAGGCATTCTCGTACACATTGTGTGTGTATGGGGAAAAACCTCAAGAAAGTTCTGAAAGTTAAATGAATTAAACGTGTTTAACGGCAATAACTCTGTAGAAGGCTGGACTTCTGTTTTATATGAGCTCTTTTCCACCCTTGAATACACAGAATAGTGCTTAAAAAATGTATCCTGGATGCCGAGCTTGAAGCTTCAATGTCTAGAACAAAAGTCTTTTGCAAATATGCTAATGTGTTTTGAAATTCCAAATTTCAGCAATATTGATTGCTAAAAAATTGCCCTTGCAGCTCAGGGATGTTTTTCCCCCTTATCAGTTTCCAAGTGCTGCTTAGAGAACTATGACATTCCTTTTTCATTTTTTTAATACATTTTTAGTATCTTTAGCTCTATGCTTGCTTGTTGTGGTGGTTTTTTTTTTTCCTCAAGCAGGAAAACTTGAGATTTTCAAATTTTAGTTACTATACCAATTTTCTGGTATTGTTGATAACGATGGTAAATATATTTGTGGCGAGAAGCAAGTTCTTTAACTAACTGATACATAGGTGGTTTATGTACCCCTTGAGGATTTCAAACTCTCTCATGTTTATGTATTGAAAAGCTTATGACTGTGGTTGTATTTAGCTGGTTGAATGAAAGGTTACTTCTCTCAACAAACACTGTTTGATTTTATTTGTATGCATTGTGATAGCATGAGACACTTGCTGAGTTGAAAAGGCTATTTTGTTTATTTGAAATGCTTAAATCTGGTTGCTCACGTTAATTTGTATTTTTTTATTTGTTACATATGTTACATGAAAATATGAATTAAAATAGATGCTGAAGGATCAGCATTTAGGCTTCCAGCATGTAAAATTTCCTGGAAAACTAAGTCCTCTACTATAGCATCAGCAGCATGCCTTCAAAACCACATAGTGTTTGGTTTATAGTAGCTCCTCGATGCCAGGCATATATCAAGTCGTTCTGCCTGCTGGTACAGGGACATCCCTATCAAGCCCAGTGGTTCTGTATTTTTCGTAGCGATATTAAGCTATTAATTCCATAATCCTCAGGGAAATTATTTGAAGTTATTGTAAAAATCAGAGACTATTGTTTCAGTGAACTTCAGGATTCATACGAAAGTGTCGGTTTGCACTTTTCAAAGCAATTCTGTTAAAGATAAGAAAAATAAAAGTTAACCTGACTTGGATTTATAAGTTTCCCTTTCTATCCATGTGGTTGGAAGTGTCATAATTTTTAGTACGCCTGAAAAATCTGATTCAGCTGCTCCTAGCAGTGCTGGATTGGACTTCTGTCTGGGTTAGGGTTCTATTGTTGAAGATTTAATCTGACTGCTGTAACGTTTAATGAATACCTAAGTAAAAACATTTTCTTCAGAAATGGATCGCTGCTCTGCTGTGTTCCAGTTTGTATGGTGTACAACACCCGTTAAATGAGTACAGCTTGAATTAATGAAATAAAATGAATGTTACACTAAGAGGAAGTGGGATGACCACTGCAAATTAATGGATGACCTGTGAATAGGAGAGAATTTACTTTCCTGTGTAACATTATCTTGATGCCTTTACATAGAATTTTGCTTTTTAAAAGGCAGACATTTTGTCAAATAAAAATAATCTTTTTGGTTTTGTTTGGCATTTCTAGTAGCTTTTGAGCCTAGTTACCCCTGGGCTTGCAGAAATGTTACAGACTCACTGGATTTGGTATGTGCGTTTCGGTTCTGTTTGTAGAAGGAGGACGGTACATAATGAAATGACAGTATCTCTCTGATAAGATCAGTTAAATTTTCAAGTGGGCGTAATGTGATACTGGTCAAATAAAATTTCACTCGGTCCTCTACATGAAGCCTCACATACTTCAGTTCGTCCAGAAGGTTTATGTGGTGCAATATTGGAGACATGATGGCTGCTGTTACGAAAGTTCGCTGTTAATAAGCCTGGCAACGTTCAGAGGCTCAGCCTGTGAGATGCCTCTAATAGTCTGTCTGAACATTATGGTTTCTTTAAACCTCTACGATTTAGAATGAGTTCAGAAGAGCAGGAGGACACGTTCTTCTGCTTTTTCTTGTTTCTCCGGACTGAAAAGAACATACTGGATAATATGTTTGGAATGGATTGGTTTGTTTTTTGTGTTGTTTGGGTTTTGGTTGTTTCCCCCCCAGCCCCAAAAGCACAATGCATGGAAGTGGAAGAACTGCCGTCTCTTGTGTTGTCACTAGTGTTCGTGTGACTATGGAGATGTTAATCTGAAAATGAACTTGGGTTTGAGGGAGAAAAATTGTTCAACAGGATCAGTTTACTGTTTGGCATTGGGAAAGGACGTGAATTCCCCTATTGTTGTAACACAATTTTAGGTCACTCGAATCTTGTAGTTCCCCCATTTGATGTTTTCTTTTACCTGTGTGCCCACTTCTCCCCTTACCGTGTGTTTTTCTAGTCTAAACAAACTTGGTTCTTATCGCTCTTAGTCATCTTAGAAACTCTTTTCTGCCCTGTTCCAGTGACAGGCTGTAATTCTGCTGACACTAAAGCTAAATTCACACTTAAATACCAGTGCCTGCCTTCTCCCTTAGTAGTCTGCTCTCCTTCCTGTGCTGTATTTATTGTTTGCTCTTACAAAACAGGATTAAAAAGAAGAGAAATTAAGAGGAGAGAACAGCTCAGGAAAAACATGACTACGGAAGTGCCACTCCAAAATACTAATACCAGTAGGCTCAGTAGTATGGGAAAATCCTGAGGCTCATAACGTAAAACCTTGCATGACGTCTGTGCTAGATCATATGCAGGTCTGACAGCGTAATTGCGTTAGAGTCTCTCTGTACGCATTCAGTGCCGCGCCGGCAATTGAAGCTGAAGTTCTGTTTCCACGCTGCCCTGAGTCAGCCGAGCCTTTAGCACAGCTTCCTTGGAAACACGCTGCACGGGTTCTCTGGGTTTCTTTGTAGCGTATCGTTTTGGTGCTTTATACTCAGAAATTTTCTTCCTGTAATAAATACATGCAGCGCTCGGATTCCTTTGTTTCTGGTTTATTTCTGTACTAAGTAAAATAGCCGTTCCTTCCCTTTGATTAAGAGACTCTCTGGAGCGTGTCGTGTGCTTATGGGTGTGAGAATTCTAACTCGAGTTAATAGGGAGTCAATGACTTCCATCAGAACAGGAGCGGAATCACAGTTTTAAACTTAATTTCCCCCCTCCACCGCCTCGGTTGTAACTGAGCTAATCATGGGAATCATGTTCAAATATGGCTTTGTGCATTCTCTCTGGGTGGGATCCATTCAGCAGCGAAAAGCTGTGGTTTGACACACCAGTAATGTAGATCCTAATGATATTTGATGCTTGAATTTTATTGCATGTTTAAAGGAGTTTATTCTTTGTGAAGAAGTTGCCTCACGTTTGCTTTTTAAAAGGCAAAATATGTTGCTGTTTGATTTTTTTTTATTATTTTTTAATTTTTTTTAGAATTATACTTCTGGTTTTGTGAACAGCAGTGCATTATTCCTCTATAAATGAAGTACTGGAACCATGAAATACTGTCATTATAATATTACAGAAAACCTGGTGTGAGATTTTACTCTAAAGCTTTTCATTCTAACTACATGTAAGAGTTGTGTTTCAGGTTTTTTTTAATGTTTTAAACTCCTTGCTTTTCACTTATATTGGAAAGTAGAAAGGGTATTATTTTCAGTGAGTGCTTTTACTTCAATGAAGAAATTAAATATACCTTAAATTTTCTAGATTCAACTGCTGGTAGTTCCTTGACCCCCTTGAAACTCATTTTTTCCCCTCTAGCTCTTTTTTCTTGTGTTATCAGGAATAACGATGATACTTTCTGCTTATATGCCTTTTGATCATATTTGTATGTTTGGAGAATAGATTGATTCATTTTAGGTGTTCGACTTGTATGTGTGTGTCTGCCAAGGTAATCTGTAGAGTTTTTGTAATCTAGTGTAAAGTAATCTGCTGTGGAGCTTTCAGTCTACTACAGACCCGAGAAGCTTTTTGTAGTTCTTGAGATGAAAAAGTGTAGAGCTGAAGTCTTACTATCACTCACTTTTCTAAATTTAGAAAAACTTAAAAGTCTGAGTGGCACAGTTTTTAAGTACTCAAAAGTAAAGCTAGTCCAGTATGATGGATTCTATGAGCTTATTTTGATGCTCTGAGAATATGTGGGAGAGAAGATTGGGTTTGGTGGTTGCTTTGTTTTTCTTTTCTTTTTTCCTTTTAGACAAAACATAATTTTTGTGTGTGTGTAAGACACTTTTGTAGGACACGTTATTGTCAGAGGTTGTACATTAGTTGTTTGACAGTAGCTTGGGAGACAGAGATGAGATACTTGGTCACCACTATCTTCCTGGTCCAGATGGAGCAGCAGAGAAGGTTGGGACAAATGTTTATTTCCAGATAATGAAAACTCCTGTGTTTTGTCAGCTCGGACAACTTTTAGTTACGGCTTAGGGTCCTCTGAGATGCTGTTGGCTGGAAGTAATAATGTGAGCTGTAGTAGCTGTGTTAGCAATGTTGAGTCATGATATAAATTGCTTGTCAGCATTTTCACCGCAGTGGCTTGGAACCCTGCTCGGAACAGGTCTTCCTGCCCCTGTAAGAGCAAAACACCCACACTGAGCCCACATTGAGTCTGTTCTGACAGTGCTGTGGCTGACAATGCAACCATTAGATTGTAGACATCTCACTACACAGCTTGGCCAGGGCTTTGTTATTGAACGGGGGATTCTTGTGTGCAAGAGACTTGTACTCGTTCTTCAAGAACTAAGTGGATTTCACTGTAGACTGGATGTAAGGAGCATCCTTGTGTTTTAGGTGGTTATAGTAGTTGTTAATGAGCTTTTCTGTTAAATAGAAAAAGGCTTACAGAGATCAAAACATAGATGGGAGCCTAAGGTGAAGACTTGGGGGAAGTTTTAATTTGCTTCAAGTGCAATAAAATGAAAACTAGCACTAAGCAGTCTTCTGTTTAATGCAGAACTGTACTACCAAGTGACTGAAAACCCTGGCTTGCATATATGCCTGAGATAGAAATTGATACCTTTATAACCCAAAAAGGTGTTAGCTGTCAAAATTGCAGAAAACTTTCCTGCGCCAGGGATAAACACTGACATTTCAAAACGGCCCTTCCTGAAAGCACAGTGTTGTTTGGATCATGATGAGACTGTCTAGCATGAAACTGCAGACAGCTTGCATGGTGGTACTCGGTAGGCTTAAATTACAGTAAACCACACCCTTGATTTGCCTTTTTTTCTGATGTAAAAAGGCTGTTTTTGGAAAATTCATACAGTTGAAAGTGGTAATTTAGATAGAAGAACTGTTTCAGCAAAGCTTTGGGATAGGCTAAATATTGGACTGACCTTTTCAGAGTTCACTGGTCTGTTGGAATCTAAAAATTTACATAAAGAAATATGCTTGTGGCTCTGGCGAGGAAGGATTGTGCGTAACAAATATCGATTTGACCTCCTCTCTTCTCCCTGCTTGCAGTCCTCCTTTTGATCATCTGTGGAATGTGGAAACAGTTTTCCGGATGAGGAGTCTTCCTATGTGGGTTATGCAACTTCAGTTTGTTCTTGTGGCTGAGCCACAACCTTCTTGCTTTGTCAAATGTCTCGTACATATATTTATGTATATTTTCGTAATTATATGTTTACATCTTATTGTGATATTTGCTGATCTTAGTTCTTACACAAAAGGTTTATATTCATATTTTTGTTTGGCAATTCATATAGTACTACAGCAAAACTTAAATCTGTCCTCTGCATTAAACTTCCATCAACTGATAAAGACAATTACAGGCAAGAAAGTTGCTTTACTTAGAGTTGAGACAAGTTTACTTTACTTGTCTCTTTCATTCTTATGGAACATGTTTTCTAACATACTAATAGTTTGGCCCTTGCAAATACGGTCTGGCTACTTCTGGTACCTCACCAAATACCCTTGTGTGTTAATGGTGCTGGGGGGTTTACTTGACAGTCTTGTGAATGGATGGCCCATGTCTTAAGATGTTATACTGTGGTAGGACCATGCAGCTGTAGTGAAGGTATCTGCAGAACTTGGGGTTATAAAAGTCTACGGGTGCCCAAAAAGGCTTGTGAAGACAGATAACTTTATTACAGTTTCCATGAAATGGATACTACCGCATGATGCAACCGTAGTTTACTAGTGAAAACAAATCTGGAAGGACTGAAATAGCACAAAATATGATAAAATGTTGCTGTAGATTGCGGAAACTACAGTACTCGTGGTCTGTTTTGAAAACCAAATTAAACCGGTGCAAGCTTCTGAGTAGAAGATTGGTTAGGAGGAATTAGGAAGGTTAGTTTTGTTCCAGTAAAAGTTCCAGTAAAGCTTGGATTACTGGTGTATGTGTTACAATGTGCTTAATCAAACCTAACTGTAAGCTGCTTCTGAAAGGGTTTTAGTCCCACCTTGTCCCTGGCCACATGTTGACTTCTTTTGTCTTTGCATCGTGCCTAGTAATAGTGCAACCTGAATGAAGACTCACTTCACAAACCCGATAATGTGCCAGGTCAGCTTGCTGGTTTGCTGGGGTAGTTTTTCCACCTCTTTCTTCTTTTCCTGCCCATGAATAAAATAAGTTTTACTAGCAAAACCTAAAATAATTATAATAGCATATCATAGGATGGTTTGAGTTGGAAGGGACCTCAAAGAGCATCCAGTTCCAACCCTGCTGCCATGGGCAGGGGCACCTTCCCCTAGATCAGGTTGCTCAAAGCCTCATCCGACCTGGCCTTGAACACTTCCAGGGATGAGACATCCACAGCTTCTCTGGGCAACCTGTTCCAGTGCCTCACCACCCTCAGAGGCAAGAATTTCTTCATTAGATCTAATCTAAATCTCCCCTCTTTCAGTTTAAATCCATTACTCCTTGACCTATCACTACATGCCCTTGTAAAAAGCCCCTCTCCAGTTTTCAAATGTTTGAAAAAGGAGGTTTTGTTGGCAGAGCTCTAGTAATGCCACTGAAGTCAGAGGTGAGCTAATGTAAAGTGGTTAAAATTTACAGTGTAGGGCTAGCCTGTTGTCTCTCTTGCCTCAGACTTTTGATTTTCAAACCAACAATGGCAAATGTTGTCTTTAGATTTAACTGTCAAGAAGGAATAAAAGTAATAATTGTTTTAAAAAGTAAAACCAGGGCTGTGCCTTGGCTCAGCAGTTTGCTAGGGCTGGTCTGTAGTAGGATGCCAGTGTTCTGGGACAAGTTAGCTGATCTGAAACAGCTCAATTAAAATAAACATGACACAGTTAAAATACAAAATTGAGTAAAACATTCACTACTAACAGGCTCTGTGTTTCGCTATCAAATGTTTTTTTCCATATATTCTTGTAGAGTTTAACTAATTGAAGTGATACCTACTAACTTTTCTTCCATGGGAATCCATTATTGCAGACATCATTTTATGGATGTTTTGTTCACATTTTCAGAGAATGTTTGCAGCCGTGTATGCTTGTGATACAGTTTCAGAATCTGCTTCTGGAAAGGATTCCTTGGCTGGTGGTGACATATATTTGGCAGTAAAAGCATGCCCTGCTTTTCATGACGTCTTGTTTTTTCTTTCTTTGGGAAAGAAAGAAAGAAAGAAGGGGAGGTTCACAGGTCTTTTTTTTGTTTGTCTGTTTTTTAAAAACCGCAAATCAACCAACCAACCCTCTCCAATAAAACAATGAATCTCAAAAAAGTAAGTTTATTTTTATGTGTAGGTAAGAGGTGAAAATTATGTATCCAGGCTCCCATTCAGTCTTCAAATAGATAATATGAAATAAAAAAGCCTGTGTTTTCTGTTTATAATTATTATAATAATTCTGTTTTTAATATTTATTTTGGTTCTGGCTACTTAATACTCAAACAGATACAGTACAAATTATTTAAAGATGTAATTTTTCTCCATTAATCACGGATTGGGAGTTTTTCTCCCAAGTATTCCGTTTAGTATGGTTCCATCAGAACAGTGGTCAGGACCTGAGTTTGCTTCTGAGGTACAGGGACTCTGTTCTACGTTGGCTGGAAATAACACTCCTTTCAACGAGCAAGGTATTCTTATGCTTCCATGCAGGGACTGGAAGTTGTGCTCCCATTCCTGCAGGGAAATGAGTGCTCCAAGCTGAATGTGAAGTCTGGAAATCTTCCAGTTACTCTAATTCTTAAACACTGTGAAACATGTAGTTCTTTGTTCTGTTGGCAAACAGTCGGGTGAACCAAAAGGGCAGCTCAGATAATGTTTTTAACAGAAAATGTTTTTTTGCAAAATTGTGTCTCTCCTGATGCCTTGCTGGCTGTAAACTTCAGTTTCTTCTCAAAGTGAGCTCAGAGAGAGTGTTTTCTCGTAGCAGTTTAGTTGGGAGTTTGGTTTTAGGGCGAGAGTTTTAGGAAAGCAGCTTTCTGGAAAGGGTAGAAAAGGGAATTGTGTTTTTTTAGTTGAATGTGTAAAAATATGTATATATTTGGTACTGGTAGTGTGAAAACGTTGTTCTGAGCCCTGTGTCTGATAAACAGCAGAATTATTCTCCAGTTACAACTTCGAAATGCCTGCCTGAGCCCTAACCAAGTCTGCATAGGAAAATCTGGTTTTAGTAAGGCATCTCAAATTACTCTTTTTTTTTTTTTTTTCTTCAGACTTGCTTTCAGTTTTTTTCTGGTATGATCCATGTTTCCATAAATTACTCAGACTTAGCAGACCTTATCTGCACGTGACAAAGAGAAGAAATTGTAAACTTACTTTAGAAAACAAGCTATTCCTTTAACGTAAGTGAAGCCATAGCAATTTGCTTGTTTTTCCTATGAATCACGCTAAAGAATGGAATAGTGTTGAGATATGTTTACAGCTGTGGGTGCCATGACTTCACGCTTAAAATTATACCTTTAACTGGTACACTCAGATTTAACTTTGGTTTGGCAGCAAGCCTAATGGAGCCTCTTAAATATGTATATATCTTGCACGTGTAAGGCAGTTGAAAGAGGCTTTTTAGTTATACCCTTGACCTGGAAGCCAGTAAAGGAAAAAAGTAGTATTGGTTTTACTTACAGCGTGAGTCCGCCCCCCCAACCAAAATGAATATTTGCACAATTAACTGTAATTGATCTTCATGTTCGTGGTGGTGCTCTTCTTTCATGTGCCCTAGGGCTGTGCTCTGGAGTCCTTGAGTTTGATTTGCTTGTCGTAATAAATGATGCTACAGTGATAGCTCACAAATGCCTTACACCGTAGCATCAAAAACGAATTGCTTTTAGCGATACATTGTCCTCATCACTGTGTTCTCTCACACTTCATTTCACCTCTTTTAAGGAATAAAATAGTAGAATGTTTGGATAATGTCAGAGACAAGTAGATTCAAGAAAACGTTTTCCTCATGAGTGGCGTACTCTTGCATGATCAAAAGAAAATAGATGCATAGAGTCATTGCAGCAGTGTGAAGGTGGACGTGGATTTTTGCCTGATACCTCCAAAAAACAAGGATGGGGCAGGGGAAGTAAGTTGCAAGATATTCTTTAACTTGTCTTGAATTTACCAACTAGTATTTCTTGACTTTGTGTTTTTCTATTGCTATAGTAGTCACTGATGTCATAAACACGTTAAATAGCTTTTGAAATATATGAAACCCTTGGAGGAGGCTGAAGTGGGAACTTTCTCCGTCCTTGTTTTTGTCATTTAAAACTAGATTTGCAACGGAAATTATTTGTTGGGGTTTGTTGTTGTGTTTGTGGTTTTTTTTTTTTCTCGTTCTCTTTGAATGAATTGACTGTCTGCTGAGATTGGACCCTCAAACTGGATGTGTGCTTTCAGCAAGTTCTGAAAATGGACAATGAGTAATGGGGCAGGGAAAGAGATGCTTCACTGCCACCCTTCCAATGCTAGTACCTACCTATGAGGAGTTTTCTTTCAAAGAGGATGGAAACTGGGAAAGTGGGATACCAAGATGTTTTGGTGGTTGTGGGTTATCGTCACTTACCTTGTGAAGAGACAGTGAACATTTGATAGTAAAAGGGGTATTTTAGGTGTAGATGAGGAGTACCATATTGATTGACTAAATCATCATGGCTTTTGATGTGAGCTGAAGAGTATTTGAAGTTTTGTGTGGTTGCTCCTCAAGCAGCCACATCTTTCAGAAACTGAAATATGCAGGTTAATTCACATGTGGATCCAGTTTAGCCCAGTTGTGTCTGATACGAAAACTGGTATGGTCTTGTATGGGGGACCCACGAGTTTCGAAGGACTTTTTGTATAGGAGTAAAAGCATGGACTAAAATTGTAGTCAACGACTTACATTAGGTCTTAGAGGAAAAGTCTTGTAGTTTCACTGATGAGTGTTTTAAACAACAAAAACTGAGGTAAGCATCTTTCATGACTGATTGATTGTCTTTCCCCAAAGTAAAATCAAATTAAAACTCAGTGAATTAAAGGATCTTCTGGCATTCCTGTCAATGTGAATTTCTATATTTCTGTGCTAGATATCTGCGAGTTGTACATTTGGTCCTGTTAAACAAAGTAAAAAGCTCTTTTACTTTAATCCATCGTTACACTACCCTATCCAGTACGCTTACCCTCCTTTTATAGTTATCTTCCTTAGTCTTGAAAACGCTTGGATATTATGATCACCGATAAAAATACCTGATGAAATGCAATCTTCTCTCACCTGCAAACGTCAGCAAAGTTAGTTCATCTGCTGCACTTTCCAAGTTGATGTGATTTATTTGTTGCTCTATTGTTTGCGTTCTTGTATATGTGTAGTAAATGCAGAGAAAGTTTATCTTGCTGCTGTTATAACAGCTTTTGTATGACAATGATTCATGTCCAAGCCCTGCAGCACACATTGCTATGGGAACTTCAGTGCGCAGGCTTCTCCTTCCCCCTGTCACCAGGATTTTTCTCTTATACCTGGAAGTCAGGGGAGTGGTATTTGCTACTGAGGGGCTGAGTTTCTTTGATCATACGTTTAGTAGGCACCTTCTGCAAACAGAGGGAGGATTTTATTTCAGTTACATAAAACTTCCCTATCTCTGAGGTGATAAAGCCAACGCTACCACGGAAAAGTCTTTCCTCTTTGATTTTATGTCCACAAACATGCTGGATCAAGGATCTAAACCATTTGAGAAACCTTCCCCTTCATTCTGCATTATTATTCAAGCAGACAAGTCCCCTGATCTGGTTTTGCAAATGGTGGTGCTGGCGCAGGATGAAGAAAGAGAATAGGTGACTGGTAAAAGGTGGGAAGTCACTTTTGTAATGGCAGTGTTGACTTGTGGTCACGTCAGCCCAGCCAGCCGAGCCCACGGCAAGTGCGTTGTGTAGAGGGTAATGCTCTGTGCTGCCTTCAGGAGACACGTTTGGTTCCTGGTTCTGTCTTCCTCTGGGTCGTCATTGAACAAAGTGGGTTGCTGATACTTACCGCTCAGCACAGAGGGCAAAAACCACCACCAGGCTTTGCCTAAGGTATGACTCCTGCCAGTTTGGAAGGATTGTTGAGACTCTTATCAAGAAAATGCTTATCTTTTGGTGATAAGGAAGAGCTGAAACATAACCAGTGCTTGCACTGACTGGGTGGTTTTCTTGAGTTGGAAGTGCAAAGGAAATAATGAAACCAGAAGAATTAAGAAGTGAGTGCATAACAGGAAAACAGTAGGGCTAAACCAGAGAGTTTTATAAGAAATTCATACGCAGGCAAATGGCAGAGACCCTGTAGGGTGAATGTTCACAAAGGCAGGTGAGCTGTGACCACCATGAAAAAGAGAGCTTGACCCGCAGCTGCTGATAGAGGGGGAGAGGGCTTGCAAGTGTCCCTAATGTAATGCTGTTACTGTTGTTGCGGCTTTTATTAGCTGGTTACCGTCTTCTCTAGCCGGGAATGAAGCGAGTCTCTGTTCCCTTGGGAATACAGAAGTTATTCATTTTTTCCCAGAAGAAGGGAGAGTGCTGCTTGGAACGCCAGCTGTAACTGCTGTGGCATTATTTTGCATAGTTACTGTTTGAGACGCGTGGAAGCGGTGGTGTGTCGCAATGGCTGGGCATCCCTGGAATTGTTCTGTAGGTAAAGGTCTATGGAGCAGTCTGTGCCAGGCTGGGGGGCTCGCTGCTTGGATTGTTGTCTGGACAATACTTTCACTGTATAGCTGTAGGGCTGACACACAGAATATGTTATAGAACAGTGCTTGCTGTGTCTCCGCCTTGGCATGCCTTAGCAGGCTCTGTGTTGTAAGCACTTGCCCATGAAGCTGCCAGAGATAGATGCCTAATGGCGGAGAATTTGATAAAATTGATATTGGCCATGTAAAGATGCAGGTTCAGAGTGAGATCTCGAGTTGTAGAGAAAGTGATGAGGAAGTTACCTCTCACTGCCTGGCTGAGAAAAGGAGCTTACAGAGAAAAGTAAGCTGCCGGTGTCTTTGGTTTTATAAAGTACTTGTGTCTAATATATGGCTCTAATATTATAGTCTAATAGCTATAAATAGTTATTTGTTACTTGACTGAGCAAGAATCTTGTCTGATAGCCTGGTTAAATAACTTTCTTCTAAAACAACTTCCTTACTTGGATGTTGAATTTCAGGTGTGGCAGTGTAAGAATCCTAAATGATGTACTTCCCTGGGAAAACCAGTGGTGTCTTTGTGTTTTGAGCAGTGTTCTGCAGATATACTAGAGTTCAGAAACGGGTTGGTAGTTCTTGTAATGTGGCATGCAGGTGAACTGCACTGGAGTAAGTCCTTCAAAAGACAGCAGTCTTTAGCATGGCCTTACCCAGTATTAATTTTCAGAATGAGAATGAAGAATAACGATCTTTTCTGTTTGGTTTGTCATTTAGTAAGTATGAAGAATTGCTTCTAAAATCTGTATTTAAGTCAAAGGACAACTATGCACGGGCTTGTTATAGGCATTTTCTGTGCATAAGTTTCCACCACTTGTTTTGAGATGAAATAATTAATTTTACAAAAGTACCTTGTAGAAGGAAGATAGTTTCATTTTTATATGTGCAGTGAAAGGCTGGTTAAATGTGGCTGCATGAAGTTTACTCCAACTTCTGAAAGATTTCCTAAGTGTGGGTTGTTTTTTTTGTTTTGACTGATCCCATTTAGGAAGAACGTAGCACTGATGCCGTGTTTGGCTGTGGGAGTATGCAAACTGGCGTACTTGAAATATGCATTATAGGGGAATCCAGTTTTGTGCATATTGACTCTGTTGCACTTGTAGAAGGTCGTTTAAATTTCAGTATAAAAATATAAACGGATTTGTAGATCACTGTCTGGCATTTTGAATAATATTCAAAACCTGGAATTAATCTTGCTTCTTGATTTTTTTTGTGTGAGGCTGTCATTTGCTTATTATCTCTAGTCTAGATTAATGCATTAGAAAGTGTTTATTTGGGATCAAGGGGTTTAGTCCGTTAATGAACGGTCCAATGGTTAGGACTTTAGGAAGCAGTTCTATTTTCAGGTTTGGTGCAATGCCTTGTGTAATCTAGGGAAATTGGATGTTAAAAAGATGCAGGGTTGTATTACAATGAGATTCACTTCAGCATTATATATTATTCTTGAAGTTTGCTTGTGGGCTACTTGTGTTGGAAACCTTGGATGGAATCGGGACGTGCCTGAGCTGCCCGCTTGGCTCTCGCTGTGCCGTTACGCTTAGACTTGTCGTACACTTTCACGTTGCTCTTTTTCCGGCAAATGTATCTCCCTGGCCCTGTTTGCTGGGATATCAGCGAATATAAGTTTTCCCAGACCATAATCGCGATACCAACATCGAGTTTTTAGGTTGTTCTGCTATAAGATCTCTATAAGGAGAAGTCAGGAAACATTGCTGGTCTGCGATGAGTTTATTGTACGTGTGCATTATTGCACTTTCTTGTGCAGAATGGAAGGACCTCAGTTCTTCTTTCTCTCTTGTGTGGAATCAGCAGATAGTTGTCCTAAGCATCACTGCAGCCTATCAGTAGGGTTGTGGTATATCAGATCATTGTTTACAATGGGTTTGCGTGTATTCAGTTTCTTTCCTTGTACCAAAGGGCTCTCAGCTTTTAATACAAACTTAATGGATTATGGACAGGGCTGATCCATGATCCGCATATCATTCTTACTTTAGCTGTTTTATAAATCTTTCTAACATTTGCAGCCTTGTTTTGACTAGTGTTTAGTAATTACGATGAAATGGCATTTTAATTATCATAGCTTCCAAAGTTGCCACAGAATGATGAATTGTATAGAAAACATTGTTCATCTCAAAAGTGTTTGCCAACTTATGAAGATATAATTTTATAAACCTCAACTAGTAAAGTTTAGTGCATAACCCTGGATGTGTTTAGTCCCAGCAGAAATTCCATTCAATCGTTTTGCTCGTCTTACAAATTTGGAGTTCCTAAAGGTTCTTTTCATAGTTGAATTCCACTATTTATTCTCAAATCCAAACAGGATAGGAAGTTTCCCTTTCTCTTCGCACAGGGTGGGTGAGGGAATGCTTCTCCCTGCAATTAAAGCTAGTAACAGGACATAAAACTAGTATGCTCATCCTTAAGCTGTTTCTTCTCAGTGTCTGCTTAGCTGTAATCATTTGCTAAAAATAATTTGCAATGAACTGTATTTTATATAACCTGAACAGCATTTATATATACGCTGATTGTAAGTGCTTAGTTACATATTGCGTGTATTTGCAATTCACTTGTTGATCTTCATGGATGCTTTTAAGACTTATGTTCCACAGCTGGGAAACTAAAAGTCAGACATGACTGAAATAAAAAATAAAAGTAAAGCTTAAGATCATCTTTATGTGTTGGCCAACTTTATGAGCAAATAAGACGTCTGTTTTTCACTTCCAGTGTGGGGTAATGTTGAAGTTATTTATGGTAATTAACAAAAGTAGTTTCTCATTTCTTAAAAGCTTATTCCATTGTATATAATTTCATCTGAAAGAAGCAATCTGTTTTTCAGTTATATTTAGTATTGAATTTCTATAGTAGAAGGTTCACATTGGTGTTTATATATTAAAAAAAGTATTTTAAAGTGTGTATCTAGTGGTGTGTTAATTTTCTCTAAATTGCTTTTAAATTGAGAATGGGATGAGTGATTCTTTAACTGTCTTGTATCTTTAGTTTTTATTTGTGTAGTGATATTTAATTTGGAACTATCATGTAATTCAATTATCTTTGTTCCATATCCATAGGCGTGCTGAAATTAAGTTTTTTGGTTGGTTTTCAGAAATATTTAGTTATCTTTTTTGTAGCATAAGACTAATGCAATTAACATTGGGCATTATTCTTTACCTTTTCCGTTACTTTAGCAGAAGTTGTTGAGGAACTGTTGGGAGTTTACGTGTGACTTGTGGACCCTCTTCTCATCTGTTGTACCCCACCAGCGTGGTGGCCCTCTGCTTGGCTCACTCCAGTGTGCCAGTGTTGTTCTCTTCTGGGACCCCCAAAACTGTAGGCAGTGCTCGAGATACGGCTTTGCAAATGCTAAGCAGAGGGAGTGATCACTTCTCTGGACTTGGAAACTGTTGTCTTGTTGTTCCCTTCCTCAAGGGTCCCTCTTAAGGGGTTTTCTGTCCTCTGGTGTATCAACCCCGCTCTCCATAGCTGTCTGTCAGCTGGAAGCTTGCTGAGGCTGTCTCGGTTTCAGTGATCAAAGGAAGTTTCAGTGAAAGCTGCAGAGTAGAGTTTGGTCTGTCAAGGATAGGAAAAAAATGGGCAAATGTTAGTATTTATGTTTCTGTGCTTTAAACACAAAGGTATTTTGTATCAGGAAATGGATCTAAAGAATACTGAGATTTAAGTCTCCTACTGAAATTTCTGTGGGGAATCCTGTGTCAAGTGGTCTCCAAAGTGTAATAGGGAAGTAATTGTGTGTGGTTTAATAAATGCATATTGCAGCTTGGTTTGGTCCTTTTTTCCTGGACTAAGCGAACCTTGACTGCCATGTTGTAACTTAGCTATTGTCAGTTAAGACATAGGAAGTCTTACAGGAAACAGGTTAGTGTTATTTACATGCAAGGTTGTATTGGTTGCAATCAAAGCAATTTTAATGTGTTTGAGAAAAAAATCTGAATGTGGTGAGTTCAGAACAAATTACCACAAGGATTTTGAATTGTCCTTTGGTGGTTGTATAGATTTTGCACACTGCAGTCTTGAATATTAATAATTTAATTTACAAGCTACAGGTTTTATATTCCTAGGTGATACGAGAACTTTAGCAAGAGCTGCCATAAAGTTTTGTCGTCCAATTCTCCATTTCTATTATCATAAGAAAAAGAATTTGCAAATGACAGTGGAGAAACAAACACTTGTGATGACACATGTGCCTTCTTTTTCCTAATTCCAGGGCATATTCGCTTGTGGATTCTAGTCAAGTGTCTACTTTCCTGATTTCTATTCTCCTCATAGTCTACGGCAGTTTCAGGTAAGATTTTTCTTTAAGGTTCCACAGAATTTTTCAAATAAAAATATGGCAAGTGACTGAATACAGTTTGTGTTTATGCCTTTTGTTTCATTGTATCTTTGTCAGACTAATTAATGTAAATGAAATATTTCATGCTTCTGAAAAGGAAATGGAAAAGGAAGAAAAAGTAGCTAGTTGAGGTTTTTGAAAGACATAATTGTATGTCAAGTTACAAGCTCATATAAGATAACTTAGAAGTTAGTCCTTGAAGACAATTGTAAAGTTGTATTTTGGAGGGTATAAAAGGATTGTCGAGAGAGATAAGAATGTAAGGTTATTGAAAGTACAATTTTATATATAATGTTTCAGTGTTGGGTCAGTTCAGCATATCCTTGTTGTGATTGCAAACAAGTCTTGTAAAACAGATTCCCAAGTCCCAGTGTTATTTACTTAAGTGTAAGTAACAGCTTAATAGAGAAGTAGTAAGCTCTGTCAGTGTTCCAGCAAAGTATCTGAGAACTGCTGCAGGATGAGTATGAATCTTCAAAAATCAAATTTGCCTGACTCTAGGAGACTTGAGTACAGTTTAGAGCAAACATGGTTCTCCCTTTAGACTTGCAGCTTATATTGTACAGTTTGTTGTAATGTAGTGGCACCTAAGGAATGAGATTCATGCTGACATATTAAAGAAAATAATTAATCACAGCATGAAACTATTACTTTTTTCAAGTACAACATGTTTTTCTTCCTGTTTCTTGAAGAACATTGCTTCATTTGACAAGCCTATTATAAAAGGCCATACATTCACTATGAAGCCTCTGAACTGCCATGAGTATTCCTGAAATAGATGATAGCCATGGTCATACATATGATGTACGTTGCAGCTGTTAGGGTAAGAGGTTTTAAATTGCCTTCATAAGTTAATAAAATCATATAATGAAAGAGCCAATTTTTGATAAGAGCTGTCTGTTGTTGCTAGCGAGTATTAGGTAACAGCCCTGCTGATGGAATTAAAATAGAAGACCTTAGGAAGACAAAATCTAGATGTAAGCAAAATAAAAAAAAAAAAAAAATAAAATTGTATTTGTTTAGGTTTTTTTCTTCAAGTTTTGAGTCAGTCTAGCATATAGTTGAGAGACTAATTAAATTTTTAACTATTTGAATTTATGCAGTTGCGTAAAAAGGAACTACGCTTCTGGCTGCAAGAAGCCATAGCATTTATTAAAATTAAATTGATTAAATAGTGAAAACATAATGCAATATAAAATAGCAGGAGTGCTTGAACTTGAATTGCCTGCCCTTCCCAGAGCTCCTTGCTCTTAGCTTTCACCTACTGTTTGCCATCCTGTTCTCACGTACACATGCTGTTTTACCGTCTTGTCCTATGATTTGCGTTTAAAACCGCTCGTGTAGTAAGGGCTGCGAACTTCAGGACAATCTAACTTACTGGATGAAGTAGTAGAAAAGTGATGGATATGAATAAATTGAGGAAATGCCCTGTTCTAGTCTGCTTCTTTTGCATGGATCCTGAAGACCCCAAGATGCAAGCTATTACAGACCAAGATAGGGTCTCATCGTTTTAAAATTAATTTCCTAATTAATTTCCTATAGATAGTTTCTTTAGCAGATGTCTGAGCTGAAACTCACAGTTAAAGTGGCGACTTGGACAAATTCCCGTGCCGTTTGGTCAGCAAGTGAGGTCAGGTCAAAAGCAGTTTTTTACAGAAGATTGTAAAGTGGTGTTAACAAAGGGGTCTAAGACACAATTAAGTTATTTAAGAAATTCAGGTGTGGTAGTACGTTGCAAAATTACATTCATCTGGAAATTTCTGAAGTAGTAAAATAAAAACTTCCAGTAAAGTGGGTGGATTTTCACAGAAAAGTGACTTGCCAGAAAAACGGAAGTAATGGCTTAGGGTGCTTGTTCTTAAATGACAACAGTGATGTCTTCATCTAGATTTGAGTGCTTCATCTCAAATGGAGCTATCCTAAGATGAAAAGCAAATAGTGCTCCTTAGTTCACCTTCACGTTGCAGAAAACGGGTTTGGGTTCTGATCTCCAGTCTGAAAAGAAGCAAATAGTTATTTGCTGGCAAGTGACTTAAACAGAAGTGCAGTAATAGGATCAGAAAGAATTGGGTGGGTGAGTCATTAGGATAAAATCCACGTGCATGGTGGATCTAATCTAGTGCAAGAGGTTTCAGGGGAACAAAGACAAGCCTTGGTCTGCTGTCCATATTCATACAAGCAGTGTTTGTCCAAAACCGAAACAAACAAAAAACCCACTGAAACCCCCCAAGATATTCAGAAGAATGTCTGATAGATGATGGGTAAAGCCTGCATTCAGAACGAAGTACAGTGTATAGAGTCGAGTTCCCACTTCTCTTGCTGTGTATGAACAAGCACTTCCTCCTACATTTGTGCTTGGTCGGGAATTTTAGCTTGAAGCCCTTCTGAGTATCTCTCCCATATACATCCTGGCTGTCGCTCAGTCCTTGAGATATACTTGATATACATTTATTGTCGGCTGTCAGAGAGACAAGTATGATCTTTCAAACAGTTACAAGCTGTAAACTGGAGCATGCCTGTATGCGTGTTAGTTAAGGATTTTTAAAGAGGTGAGCTTAGCTTGAAATAGGTTGTTTTCTCTGAGTTCTAGCAAGACAGTCACCTGTTCTTGTCCAAGGGCTTCTCAGATTTAAATGTTAGGGTTACCTTGCAGGCAGGTAACAGCTAAATCTTTTTCTATCCTATCACATACCCAGACATGGTCTCTCAGCTTATGTAAAGCCTGATTTAACCCAGAATCTACCTGTTCAAGTATCTGCTTTTAAACCAAAGCAAGAAGCATGGGATGAAACTGGTGTCTTCTTCTCTAGGCTTTGGGTACCTAAAATACATGCATAAATAGAAGATAGTTTGAACGGTGTCCTGATGGCTGGCTTCACAACTTGGCGTTTACAGAAATCAGGATACATATTTCACAATAAAACTTAAAGAGAAAGGTTGTGGAGTTCATGAGCATCTACAGTCCCAGTGCTGGTCGGGTGGAATTGGGGATTTGGACAGACCTTCTCACCGAATGCTACAAAGGTTGTCTGCACAGGTGCACACACGAGAGGGTGCACATAAAATAGCTGCTGAAGGTGAGATGTTCCTATCAGAGACGTGGGACTCAGGCATTCTTACTCCTTTTAGGCAGTGAAAACGTTTCTATGTGCACTTTCTGCTATTGTTTCCCCTGTTCTTATTCCCACTCCACGTCTTGCATTGGAACTTGTCCTTTAATCTCACAGCAGCATTTTAGAAGCGACTGCTGCAGTGTTAGAGCACACACGCATTTTAGGCGCTCTCTCTGTAACATGCATTGAGATTTAGTTGAATTAAACCGTCTCAGGTCAAGGACTGATTCTGATTGTAATTTTTTTATTTAGAGCAATAAATCTGGGAATTCTGTGGCAACCCACAATTCTTATAGTCCTACAGCTGTTAAGACGGGTGGCTGTCCTCACTAAATAGAGTAAGAATATATGGCACCTGCAAGCTTCTCTATAGATACATACTTGCTTTCATATTTCCTCCATTGTTTCATAAGAATATTCTCCTGCAGGGTTTTCCTGAAGCATTTCTGCAGTGGAAGTGATCCATAGTTGAATCTGAACTTTCATGATAATAGTGTGCCAGCCGCTTACTCATTCCTTTGGCCTCGGAGTAACCCCACTGAGTGGTTCCCTGTGGGAGGCTGAGCCGTGCTTGCTTTGAAACATTGTGCTAGAAATCCTACCAACTTGAACTGCGAGGACCCGCAGGAGGAGGAACTGTGTAGGTCATTGCCTGATGGGAGTGCTGACTGAACGTTGCCTTTGGAAGCCCAGCAGAAACTTGAACAAAAAAGCAAATATTTCTCAGCTTGTGATTTCTTTACAGTCCAGTAGTTTTCAGTGTATCTCATTTTACAATATAGTTTTCAACTTTTTTGGAGGGTATTTTAGTGATCACTTCTCAACTTTTTTTATTACGTTAGTGATAATTTGCAGCAGAGGGAAGGGGAAGGGCGAG
The DNA here is from genome assembly GCF_009769465.1 of Tauraco erythrolophus. Lineage (NCBI taxonomy): Eukaryota > Metazoa > Chordata > Aves > Musophagiformes > Musophagidae > Tauraco > Tauraco erythrolophus. The sequence continues at coordinate 4,711,801 of NC_141483.1, read as the reverse complement.
ATCATAAAATGGTTGGAGATTATTCAGAAGTTGTCTTGGATCTCGGAGAAGCTGTGTTGCTAAGTGAAAATAATTTCCTAATTTATGCTTACTTTTGGGGTAGGGATGTTTATAGGTAATAAAGTAATAATTGCTGACACTATTGCAATGAAAGAAAAAGGGGTGAAGTTGTTTATGAGCAGTAGATCTAATAGTCTCTTTCCAGTTTTCTTTGCTGATAGGAATCCCTTCAGTTACGAGTTGTCCGATGCCACTGGGAGAATGATGGTGTGAAGTTCATGCTAAACTGCACTAGTTTGGAGAGGAAAGAAATACTGCTCTGAAAAAAGAATTATCTTGTTTGGCTGAATCTTGGATCAAGTCCTGGAGGGTTGTCAGCCTCCTCCTGGATTTTTATAGCTTGAGAGGAAAATTATGAGGCTATGTCCTGGTTTCGGCTGGGATAGAGTGTTACTGCATTAATGGGGAAAAAGGAAGCGTGAATGAAGGATAAAGGCACCCCAAACAAGATGCAGAGCAGAGGGATCTTTAGAACAAGTTAGGATTTTAGTGTTCTCCCCTGCCTCTTTGTATTTTTGATAACTTTTTAGTTGATGATCCACAATCTGTGTAGAAGTACTATGTGTCTGAGGTTGAAGCTTCTTCATATTTCACCTGAGCCCAAAGGCTGCTTTAATTTCATACGACTTTTGGGGAGCGCTTGCATAACAGAAGCAGAAGAAAAGAAGAAATAAACCCGTTTTAGACTGGAAAAGCCTTTTTTTGTTGTTTTTGTTTTACACAGTGAAACTGCTCAACCCCCTCTTTCTTTAACACACTGCACCCGTCTTGGTACTATAGACCTATATGTGCTCGATTTCAGGTTGTATGACTGCAGCACAGAATTGCTCACCTGTGCATTGCAGCAGGTGACTTACGCACTAAAATGAAGAAACTCTGGTTCCTATAGAATTGTATAGAAGATTATGGTGTATTTTTTACTTGTCTGACAAATTAATAAAATTTGTTTACTTTGCGTAGTGCAGTTACTCACAGCTCAACTTGAAAAGGAGTTTAATGCCTGTTGACCTGGAAGTTTTATTGAAATACTTGGTATTTGATGCTGCTGCAGACATAAGACAGGAGCTGTACAGTGCTTCTGGTGCTTCTCTATAGCTTATTTGAATAAATAAATCTGCAGCTAAGTCATGGATAACATGCATGTATTAGAATGAGAAACTATCATGGTAAGCTTGATTGCTAGTATTTTTATATAAACCAACCTAGAATTTAACGATAGAAATGTTCAAGGCCAGGTCGGATGAGGCTTTGAGCAACTTGGTGTAGTGGAGGGTGTCCCTGCCCATGGCAGGGGGTTTGGAACTAGATGATCTTTGAGGTCCCTTCAAACCCTAATCATTCTATGATACTGCTGGCCAAAACAGACCTGAAATGAAATTTCCCCGTTTCAGAAAGTTGTGCCAAAATTTATTATAATATAATTTAGAAGTTGCATCAAAGTCAAAGACTGTGGCAAAAGGAGTAGAACACTGTTATTTTGGATTTTTTTTAAAGTGTGTATATCAAAATGAAGAGATGAATCAATTAGAGCTGAGCTGGTACATAGGGGAATGTTGTTGGCTCCTATGGATGCATTAAGCTGTATCGAATTGTACTATTTATTCAGAGCTTCCTCTAGTCCTCTGTTGTGCCTGTATCTAAAATATGTATCTGGTTACTTTCTAGGCTTTGCTGAAACTTTTTCAATTAAGTAAGACCTTCCATTCAGCAGACAAGTACTTAGAAGCTAGTTTTGGTCAGCATTCGTAGCAAGATTTAGAGGAAGGAGATAATATTTTTAAAATGAAACCCAGTAGTTAAATTTGCATGGAAAGGATCAAAATGAGAAGTTGGAAAGAGGTCATGTACATCAGAGACTTCAAACATTTATTGCGTTTCCATCATGTTCTACTGCCAGTAAGCTGATAAATATCTTTGTTGTGGTTCGTTGTTAACACTTAGCAGTTCAGAAACCAAGGTGCCTAGTCTCACTGTTAGAAACTGTGTAATTTGGTGCTTCATCCTTAACTATAAGTTTGTTTGTTTTTTTTTTAATTTTCCTCTGTGTGTGGTGTTTTTTCTAATAACCAGCATTAAAGGGCTTTTTCAGGGAGAGGTTGCCGTGGTTGAACGGTCATGAGGCCGTAGCTGAGGAGCCTAAATAGGAGTTTGAAACTTGCCTGTTAAGTTTGCTTTGTTTCCTGCAGGTCTCTTAACATGGACTTTGAGAATCAAGACAAAGAGAAAGACAATAGCAGCGCAGCTGGGTCTTTTAATGGCAACAGCACCAATAACAGTAAGGGTTAGCTTTACTCCTTATCTTTCTTTCATCACTTCACTGTGCTGCATCTTCTTTTGCTTCATCTCTCTGTGTTTCAGCTACGTGTTTTGTAGATTCACCTGATCCGATGGAACTGTTTTCCCTGGGCACTTACTGTCTTGCTGTGCGCTAACCCTGCTACCTAGTTCATGCCCGTGGAAGCTAAATTTAAAACGTCCACGCAACGTTTCCATAACGCATAGAAATTGCATGCTGTGCATCTTGTCAGGTTTTACTGGAAATGGAAACAGCTTTACTTTTTAAAAAAACACCATGCAGTTACGAGATGGGAATGTCATTTGTCTCTGGTGTTTATCACTATGATGTATTTATTAGCCAGTCCGTAAGCAACGAGAGATCTCACAGTGTGCTAACAAGTCTGTAAGGATGATTCAGCTTTAGCAATAGAGAAATTGAAGTATAGAGTTCACATGGCTTTGGGCAATTCATTTATAATGGACAACAAAATACGTGTCTACACACAACCTGTTCAGAGTGGGGATGAACATGTCAGCTCCTACGTGGTGATTGTCCCCTCTGTAATCTATAAATAGATTCCAAACAGCTTGGCCTTTTGAGATGCACTGTTTTGCAGGTAAAAATATGTATGCAAACAGTTCGAGTGGAATGCGTTGTACGTAGTGTGCTGTAAATTCATACCTGAGTTTAATTTCTAGCAATTTATGTGGCCATATTCTAAGAATAAGCTCTAGAATGGTTTCAGCAAGTTTAGAAGACAGGAGAGAGAGAGGTGAGCAGCCCTGTGCACAAAACCCTGAATGCTAAGGTTGCTTTGTTTAAGGTAAGAAATATAGCTTAAAAATTATAAAATAAATAGCGTATGTTGCATGTGTCTTTTAATTTTTTTGCCTTTTTTTTTTAATTTATAGACTCTTGGAATTTACATAGTTGTCAGAGCACTGCTTCTGTTGACAACACAGAGCAAAGAGGTTATTGTGCTTGTTGATTGAGCAATGAACAGTTGAGGCTTTTGGATCTGGGAAGTGAGAGAAGACAGTCTGGGGCTGGGGAATAAGCACATTAAGGGGATTCGCTGTCAAAATGATCAGAAACGAAATGAAGAACTTTGACACTTAACACTGCAGGCACAAATTCCCGTATGCTAAGGTGGTTTGTAGTATGTCATTTCTGGGTTTTGTTTTGTTTGTTTTTTTCCCTTGGGAAGTTGAAGGGCATGTGAATGAATGCTGTTTCTCAAAGCAGAAGGAAGTAGATCTAAGTCACAGATAGAACACAGGAATTTCTGTGTCTTCACACTGTCATCGCTGGACTGCCTGTATTGTACTTTACCCTTTTGTACCAGACCTCAGTAATGTAGAAATCCCAAGTGACTGAGTTCTGCTTTTTATTTTTAAAATTTTTTGTGCTACTTATGCTTAAGAATAATAGATCCATGACCTGAACTAATAAATGACCATACAGTCCAGGTGTCATGGCTCTTTGTTTAGCTTTTCTTTTATGAAAATGGTTAAGTACTGAAGACGGATACTAAGTTGTGGTTATTTCGTGCTTGTTTGAGGTTTTCTGATGTGCTCGGGTGCATTGGTAACTATGAGTTGTGTAGGCAACGTTATTGAGACAACTTACTGGTCTTCCCAGAAAAAAAAATAAAATAGACATGTTCTCAGTGTGTGTATATGTATTTGTATGTGTAGGTCTGTGTATACGTGCGTACACACATATGCACAGATGTTTTGCTTGATAATTTAAAAGCTTATCAGTAAAATTCTGTGACTGCTTCATTCAGCAGTGTCTAATTATTTTGGGATAGTGCAGTGATGTTAAGCTGGTTTTAGACGTCGTCTAGGTCTGAGTCTTGTATTAATTTTTCATTGGAGACGTTTTGAAGACTTCTTATCAAGTGACAACCTGTTATTTTAATGCTCTACAGGTATACATATGTCTTGTATTTTAATTGGTTTACTACTTAACGGCTTCTTTTCCCCTCTCTCACGATCAAATGTAAAAACAGCTACAGGACTGGTTAAGTATTAAGTTATGAGGGTAGGTGGGCTTTTCAAAGCCTGATTTTCTCAGTTTTGTTAGTAATTCTAAGAACTCGTGGTAAAATATAGTAAAAAAATATGCTGTCTCATTATTAATATCCTGAGTAGTCACACTGCACAGTTGAGGTGGGGGAAATAATAAGAATAAAATACTTCGATATCTCTGCACTGTTTAAAATTGCATCCAACTATAAAAAGTGAGCATGAATTTTTGCTGTTTTTTATCACAAGAGGCGATTATAGTGCAGGTGGAGCTGAGTTGGTAGTTTCATAAGCAGGTAAAGGACGTGGGTGTTTATTGAAAACTGCCCTTTATTGTTAGGCTTGATGTTATCTGGTGATTGCAATCAGTGATACGATTTAAGTGCATGGTGGCCTTCACCCAAGTGGAATTTGAAGCTGTGACACCCTTTGCATGAGCTGGGTCAGCCTAACGCTGTCTGCAGCCCAGATGTTGGTCAGGCTCTTTACCTCGGGCTGAGAGGTTAAATGAAACTTCTCTGTTCAACACGTTTATGTTGCTCAGTGTGAAATGAAGCAAATATATAGTTGCTATATGATTCCTGATCCCTAAATAATGTTAATTTTTTAAAACTCATTATTCATTCTATCTATAGCACAAGAAAAAAGACATATATTGTCAGAGACCTCAATTGTATTGGTGAGGACAGGCTTCAATATGTGTGTGGTAAAAAATAGCCCCAGTTAAATGTCACTCTCTTTCTCCTGCAGGTATTCAAACCATTGATTCTACCCAGGCGTTGTTCCTGCCGATCGGAGCGTCGGTGTCCCTCCTAGTTATGTTCTTCTTCTTTGATTCAGTTCAAGTTGTCTTTACAATATGCACAGCAGGTGACTGAGTTTTCTTCTCTTTGTAAGAACTGGAATAGAACAGAAAGCGTTGATGTAATTAAATATGGTTGATAAGAATTATAATAGATGTCATAGTACATTAAAAAACCCAACTCATCGGGTTTCACAGTTGTATTTTCGTGTCTCTGTAGCTATAAATACAATGACCAGTATTATTTGAGAAGTATTTTCCACTTGGAGATTTGCTAAACCTACTGAACTATCAGTTGCCAGAGTTTTGAAAGATGCTGGGTGTATTACTTTACGTAAAGTTCACTTGTTTATAAATCAGTGCTCAGAACTGTACATGGTATTTCATAATTCAGATACTTTATAGGATCAGAGTATAACTCTGCAGATTCTATCCAGAGACTTCTTTTCCTAGTTTAATTTTGATTTTTGCCATTATGCAGTTTTCCTTTGTTTCAAGGGTACTTCTGGTCCCACTAGTGTTTTGGGTATTATTCTTTTGCGCTGCTTGAATTTAGAACAAAAATGAAATGGTTGTCCCCGAATACATTGCAAGTCCTCTGATCCTGTTTATTATTATTTACATTTTGTTATTTAAGTAATTACCAAGGCTTTGATTTTTGGAAAATTTTGGCCTTCTGATCTTTTTGAAGCTCTTCAAGAGACCAGCTGCTGTTCAGGGTAGCAAGATTCTTCCTACTGCTCCAAATTTACATCAGCTTTTAAAAATTGTACTCCTCAGTCCACATACTAAGCCTGTGACGATTTTTAAGTCCCTAAACACCTCTCATCCTCTCCTGCTTCATGTATATGCAAGGCAGGCTTTTCCCTCGTGATCTAACTCCGGAGCTATGCATCCTCTCCAGCCTCTTAAAGAGGGCTGATGTTGATGGGTGGAATCTAAATCTCTGCTCTTGACGCGAGTCTCGAGACTCCTGCCTAATTCTGGAGGCACACTTGTACAGGTCTGCAGAACGCTGCTTCTGTAACTCTGACCTGTGACACATGTGTTCTCTCGTTAAAAATAAATTATTACTTCAGATAAATTCTACTATGTGCTAGGTATTAGGGGAATATGTATACATGTGTATATATAAGATATTATAAGGGAAGATTTATGACAAAAGACAAATTTTAATTTCTTAGGCTTATTGGTCCGTTTGTTTCCAGAAGGACCTTGACATTTCTAACTTTATTTGTAACACTTGTGGTGTGTAATGAGATAATATTTTGTCAGTTGGGGCTTGTTGCAGGTTTAAGAGGATTGAGTCTGTTTGGGTTAGTGCACTTGGGTATCTTTATTCCTGAAGCTGGTTTTATGATGCTTTTGTGCTTTGCCTTGGTCTTGCATCAGAGGATGTCATTAGGTGCAGGGAACTTTGGCCCCAGAACCTCTAAAATGCAAAGCTCTGTTAGAGGCTGTGGGGCAGGACACGGACCCTGCTGAAGTTGGGAACTTGGGAGCTGTGGGATTGATCCCTCTGACCCCTGAAGCTCAAGCAGTGTTATTTTGCATCCTCTTTTTTTAGATTTTAGAGGCCGATGTGGGGACACTTCTGAATTACAGCTGATGGCTGGTTTCTTAAACTGCTCTTAAATGTTCCGTCTGCAAAGCTGGGCCTTTGAGGGAAGCGTGAGGAGCAAGGGTGGGTACGGCGAACAGCCCGGGGCCGCCAGCAGCTGCTGAGCAGCGGGCAGAGCTGAGGAGTTGGCGTGTTGCCTGCAGACAGGGGACAGCCAGGGGACTGCTGGTTGAATAATGGGTATTGAGGCTAGAGGGAAGGGAAAGCTTATGACTGGAAGCCTGGACAGTCAGGAAGGAGATTGAGAGTGGGCACTGCCTATATATGTGATTACTTTTCATTCTTACATGCTCTGTACAAGCCCAGCTTTGGGTTGGCAGTGGCTGGGGATGCCAGGGAGGCGCAGCGTTCCCTCCTGAGAAGAGCAGGAGAGGAGAAAGGGGAAGGAAGAGATTCCAGGGGCAAAGAGGGTCGGACTGGGGTGTGGAGGGATCAGTCCCACTGCGCTGGAGGCAGAGCAGGGCAGGCAGGCAGCGAGGCATGCAGGACCTGGGGCAACAGGGGCACAGGTTCCGCTGTGCAGCGTTCTTTGCCAAGCACTTCTGAAAAGGTTCCTAGTTCAATGTGTGCGGAGTTGGAACACTCTTCGTTTTTCCCTACCCATTCTGCTTTTTTTTTTTCCTCCTTTCTGAAATATTGATAGAACTGTGAGTTTCCATGGTGCTGTTTTTATTTTATTTTTTTAAAATAAATTAATCTTTTTTAACTCTTCCTCCCACTAGAAAGGGCAGAATTGAGGAGTGGAAGGATGTGATTTGACCAAACCAGTTTCTTTTCTCCAGTTGGCTTAAGCTATGTACTAAAGAGAATGTTTATTTCCATCATCTTCATTTGAGAAGAGACAGAAAAAAAAATCCTTTTAAAAACCAACAATCATCCCAGCTTTTTATGGAATTGAGTAGAGAACAGCACAACGATTTGATTTGCAGCATGCAGAAAATGTTGAGCATTTCAGTTGGTTCTTGCTGCAGCAGTTCTGGATGCGTGCTGCTGACATGTCCCTGTCTCCACGCCCTCCCTCTTCAGCCTTTTAAACAGTCCTTAGGACAAATTCAGTGCTATTATTTTTAAAAACACTAGAAGGAAAAATGATTATAAATACCAGCAGTTACTGCACATTTTTACAAATGCGTGGGTGGGATAAGTATGCTTCTTGAAAAAGAAAATATTTATGGAAATAGTCGATTTGGATATTTATGTATTTTTATTGTCCTGTTTTCAAAAGCTTAAAGCACTTTGTATTTTAACAAATTTAAGTTGCCAGCTATTAGATATAACTTATTTTAAGTTATACTGTGTTTCAGTAATGAATAAAGGGTTTTGAGTGAGATGGGGGAAAAAAATGACTATCTCAGTTAAAAGGTGGAAAAAACTTTTATTATGCTGACTTAGTCTGTGTCATATGTGGAAGAATTTTAAAAGAACCTCACAACCAGTTTGTAGTAAGTTCTTTCATTTTTATTTGGCTCTCGGAATATTTGAAAACTGTTTTTCTTGCTGACATGATCATGAATAGCTTTAAGACTTTTTTTTTAAGGTTTGAGGATGAGGCATTGCATTCCTTTGAGAGCTTTTATTTTGATTGAAGTTTGAAAGCATACTAACAATAGAAGTTCTGCAGAAAACCTTGGAGCCTTGAGCTGCTCTTGCTTTAATAATACTGCAGCATATGATAATAGGACGTTGTTGCAAGAGCTTTTTCAAATTGGAGAAGCTTGTTTGTGTACTGTAGAATTTAGGTCTGAACATACTAATATTACCTGTTCTTCTTTTCCTAGTACTTGCAACAATAGCTTTTGCTTTCCTTCTGCTCCCGATGTGCCAGTACTTAACACGGCCTTGTTCACCTCAAAACAAGTAAGGACTTGAGAAATCTTTTCCTCCTCTTCTTGTATGTTGTATTTATTTCTTTTAATGAGAATTCTTTAACAGTCTTTGGTTACGTGCGTTAACCTCAAGGCTTCAGGGATGATGTTTGTGCATATTTTTTGTGCCAACACCACGTTTCCACTTTGAAATTAGGAAGCATAATTTCTGCAAGTCACGCAGGCGCCAGCCTGGGAATTGCAGTACCATTGCAGGGGACTAGATTTCCCAACAGTGGTTTTTAAGAAGTTTGGCTTGTTTTGGTTGAGATTTCGGAGTTTGGGATTTGGTATTGGATTTTTAGGTTTGTTCACATTGGACTGTGGATTTTAATACTGACTCTTTCAGAGGCTGTAGTTACAGTAGTGAAAATTACAGTTGTTACTGTCATGTTTTGAAACTAATATTTTTTTTACCGTGTGACTGGGGTTCATGTTGCAAAAAGCACTATCTTAGACGGTGCTAGGAAATAGCATTCATGGTAACAATTTCTAGAGAGGTGCCAGGATTTCCAGAGTGTTTTCCATCTCTGTAGTTCAGGCTTTACACATGTCGTTTGAATGTGAGGAAAGCTTTTATTTTGTTGCTGTTTTGGTACCTATTTGTGGCAAAGGAACTTCCCTTCAGTTGTTCTTGGCATCTTTCATCAGCAGTTGAGCCTCATTCCAACAGCGACCATTTTCTGTTCTTTAAATGGAAACATAAAGTCTTCTAGCTAATGTTTATATGTTGTTCCTAGGATTTCCTTTGGCTGCTGCGGGCGTTTCACTGCTGCTGAGTTGCTCTCATTTTCTCTGTCTGTGATGCTTGTCCTTATCTGGGTCCTAACTGGCCACTGGCTCCTCATGGATGGTGAGTATGTGAATTAAGGGATTTTACTCCTGGTTTGTGCCTGTTCTGACACATCCAGTCACCTGGTGATGATTGCTGAAATTTGCTAATGTTAATGGTTTGCTGAGTTGTAATATTGTGTGGTAGACTCCCTGGAAACAACTGCTGTCGGGAACATGCCAGGGTAGTGTTTGGGACACCTGTTTTTCTGGTTTGTAAAAGCTTCCAAGGAAGTGCCAGAACACTCATGAAAGATATTCTGCACCTGTGTGATGTAGGGTGGATCGCCAGTTGTAGTTAAAGATGTGTAGAAACAGTGGTTGTTTATGAATCATAACTTGATCTTAGCAATCTGGTTAATTTTTGCAATGCATCATCTTGTTTTTTCGTTCAGATGATCAAATAATTTGTTGTGAGACAGTTCACAGTAGCTAGTTGTCTTTGATCTCTTTGATGCTTGCCAGTTGGGATGGTGAGATGGGTGAAGCTGGCAGGCATCCACTTGGCTTGAAGGCGTGATATTTTTTTTTTTTTATTATTTTTTTTTTCATGCTGGTTGAACTGAATTCACAGCTTACTGTTCCGAAAAGGAGCTTTCCTCCTCCCCTCCTGCCTTCCAAATCTCTTGTGCTAGCTCTGGCACTCATTTAATCGCATGGTAAACTGATTCAGCTCACTAGAATGGCAGCGTACTCTTTTTTTTTTGCCAGGCTATTTTTCTGCTGCTGCAGTGAGATGAATTGGATTATTGTGCAGTCAGGTTTGAGCTAAATTTGGCAAAAGGTAAGTGGCAGCATGATGGGATCTGAGAGGATGGAATAGGTATCATAGGAAAGGGAGCAGGACCTCCACTTCTCAGCAGTGTCAGGCAGCTAAATTGGCTTAGGACATCTCATGAAATGGCACCCTGAGGTGGTGATTGCTTGAGGAAAAATAGCTGGGACAACATTAACTGCTCTTGCAATTGTTTGTTGCCATAGAAAACATACATCGCATCAGCTTTCCAGCTCCTCCTAAATCGGATACCAGCAGCAGAACATCCGTAGCACTGAAACCTGTCATGGCACCTTAATTCTTTCTTTTGTATATGGGTGTTATGTTTCATTCAGGGTTTTTTCTCCTTTAAAAGTTCCACCTGTTGCATGTTAGGGAATACCTTTTAAAGTACCCAGAAACCAAATGAAAAAATGCGGATGTTTTGTTTTGTGTCAAGTGGAGTAGCCCACCGCGAAATCAAGGGCGATTTTTTTGATCTGCAGTAGCTACAAAGCTAAATAGAGGATCAGATGTGGATTTTGACAAAATCTGAAAAGGTTTATCTGCACTGAGATATTGGCAGGAGCATTTGCTTAACAACAGCTATTTTTGTGAGTGCTTCAGTCTGAAATAGCAGGCTTTGAGGTAATTAATCTGCAGAGTACTGAACTACTGGTGCCGAGTGGTTTCTGGGTTTTATTTCTCCTGGTGGTTGTTTATGATTTGCTGAATTGTGTTGATACTGTCGAGCTTTGGAGTATTTTATGTAGTTTATATTACGAGAGCTTGTACTATATAGGTAAGCCTGCTGTCGTTTGTTCAGATCCAATTAAATTAACGTTTGTCAGTGACATTGAACAGAGAACAGCATTTAGTGCCCTTCATCAGGGAAACACACTCTACGGTTTTATGCCTTGTAGTGTGCTGCTGCAAGAGGGGATCACCTCGTCTCTGCCTTTCCCCTTTGCTTCCCTGTAACTGGGTACTTGAGACCACGGATAATCTTGTTTGGAGGGAAACGCAGGCAGTAAGCACTGCTCGGAAATACGTGCCAGCGGAGCACTCGTGGTCGTTCAGCCAGCGCCCGGCAGCTGCTGGGTGCTGAGATCTCACTCCACCTCCCCACCCGCTCAGGGATGATCTTCTGTTTCGCCGTCAGCAGAAAATGAAACAGATATTGTGAACACGCTTCGCGTCGCCTGGGCTGGTGGCTGGAGGGAGGCGTTTGTTCCAGTACACCCCGATTTTGGTGCGTGTGGTTTGTTGCTGTGCTGTTGATTCTCTCTTTGTGAGAGAGTATTTCTACTTCAGAGCCGAGTTAAAAGGAGGGGAAATACTTCATGATAGTTTCCAGTCCTTACAAAATTGAGGTGTGGCAGTTCCTGCCAGAGCAGTCTCCGTTGCTCAAATACTACAATTCCCCCCTCTGCACAGTAGTTGGTTGAACTGTTTCTGAAGCCAGGGACATTTCATAGGATGGAGTGAGCAGATATTGTCTCCAGGAGGTTGTTCTGGCATATGATGATGTACATTTATAGATCTTGGAATGCTTTATTTCTCAGAGCAGATTGTTTGATGGCAGAATCATCCAGGATGGTCACTGTCCCCTGGTAAAGCCTGGTTAAAAGCTTTCCTAAATAGTGCAAATAGCTGGAATCAGAATGAATGCTCTAGATGTGTGCAGTGTCTGTCTATAGCTACAGAGTGAGCTGAACAGTCACAGATACCCCAGGAACTGCTGTGGCAGTGGGGCAGAGGCTGCGTCATGACATGTGTTCTGATTCCCACTCCTTCAAATATGCTTTGAGAGTTTTATAGGAACATCATTAGATGAGAACTTCATACCTGCTCTTTCGAAGGTCAGCCAGTGGCCTGTGGGGCAGTTTGAGCTTTGCCAGCTTGCATAGTGCTTTGTAAACCAGGCACCACACTGCTGGCACCTCCGTGGTGTCGTCTGTTCTGGGCGCAGTAGTGCAGTGAAGCTGAAAAATACGCTGTGTCTGGAGAGTCTCACCAAATATGCAAGAATATTCCTAATCCTCAGAACATCCTTATTCCGTAAGGAGTGTGTTAATAGCTATTGCAGGGATTCTGAAGTTAATTCACCTTAACGGAAGGTTAACCCTTTCAGTTGGTTCTTTCTTATGCAGCTTCATTAACCCGTTGCCCAGCACTTCCAGCCCAGAGCTACTGTTTGCGTGGCTACTCTGCCCCTCTCTCCCTCCCTCCCGCTCCATGATTTAGAGTACATTTCCATGGAGATCTGCCTTGTTTAGGTTGTCAGCACCATCCACGAGCATGGATATGGATGACTTTGTTTCTCGTACAATTTCTGGACTTTCTCACTGGAAAAGGAAGCAGGTTTCCATTCAGAGAAGCCTGTTGGTGGTTTGACTGCACTTTGGCCCATATTACTTGTACTTGCTCTCGGGCAATTTGCATCCCTTCTGTTCTTTGAATTTACTGGTATTTGTTAAAGCAGTTGCAAAACTGCGTCATTATTACCATGTGTATTTCACTGGGATCGAAAGAACTTTTTTCCATCTCCTTTTCCACCTGGTATTTGCTTAGTTTGATGGAAGTGTCTTGTGCGTGTGCCTGTGTTTGTTTCAGTGGTAGAGAAATAGAGTGTGTGAACAATAGATAACTTCACGCTGGTTAAAATACTTCCACTTCTAGTTAATTATAACCTGGAAATCCTCTCCTAAATACAGACTTGCTTGAGCTATTATCAACGTTGGCTTTAGAGAAACCTCTTTGATTTGAGACAGACGCTTCCCTTGTATTTGCTTTTCTGCCAGGGGACATCTGTAACTGAAGGCAAGATTGAATTACTGGATGTGTTTCTTTTTCTCACTGCTTTGCTGTGTCAAATTCTTTAAACTTCAGTAGTTTGCTTACATTTTATAGCCGGTTCCAGTTACGCACCTTGACTTAGGGTGTGTTTTTATCTGAGTGATCCCATTACTTTGTTAAAACTGGCAGCCGTGACACTGAGTGTTGTGCTAAGCCTGTCAGTGCTCTAAGATAAGGTGGGTTTGGCAAAGGCACTGCTGGGAGGCAGCCCCTGGGCACTGCGGGCTGGCAGGCGTCAGGTGGCACTTTTTGCCCTTGAATCTGTATGGAGATGTTTCCGTGGTGTTTTGATGGAAGAACTCCACATCTTTCATGTGAAATGCAAGCGTTGGTTTTGCAGTTGCGGAACTATAGCGTCAGAATCTGAAGGGTAACTTGTAAATTTTGGCCCAGTCACGTTGTCACTGGTGGGCATGTACGTAACGGATCCATTTTCCCTGTGGTTGCAGTTGGTCAAAATAGGATTATAAGTTTTTACAAATTCCGTGGCATGTTAGACAAATACATTTTGTTTACAGATGTCTGCATACTTAAGTGAAATCTGGTCCCAACAGGGCTCCATTATTCCTTCTAAATATACTGATATCACAGATAAAGTTGATTTACTTTTTAAGTTCTTTTAGTTTTTTAAGTATCTCTTTAGGGACTTGCTTATAACCAGTTGAAATGTATTCAGTTGTCAGTTGAGTATCCTTGGTAGCTAAGGCAAGGCTTAAAGGAGCAGGAAATTACACCAATGTGAAGACTGGGATTTTTTTTTTTTTTTTTTTTTTTTAGTGTAACATCTTAGTTTTCTACCCTGACAAAATTCCCCCTGGAACAGAACTAACAGCTGAGCTGCGGCATGTTGTTCAGCTTGTTGGTCTGGCTGAAAACTCACCCTTGGGAGAGGGATTAGGAAAAGACTTGCCCGTATTTTTTTTTTCCTGTTGGTAGATAAACTTTCACATAGATTTTTGTTATTGGGAAATCCCTGTATATCTAAACGATAATATTTCATAGCGTTGGGACGGGCTTACACAATCCTGCCCACGCAGAAGATTGGTTCGAGTTGGTTTTTGTCTTTTCATGTTCTAACATGGGGTGTCACCGTGCTGTTTCTGAGTTGGGAGTCAAGGATTTTGTTTATTTTATGTGTTTACTAGAAAACTTCCTAATAGTGTAAAAGTAGAGGTTTATGTTTAGAGTACAAAGAGTTCAAAGTTGTTTTGTTGCTTCTGTTTTTAACTGAGCAGTTAGTGTTTTACAGAGGAGAGGAGAGTCTTTAGAACACAAGACAGAAAAACTTTTCTTTGTGGTGGGTAGTGGAAGTTGAGCGGAGTGGGCAGTTGTGCCTGCAGAGGGATTTCTGCTTCCAGGGGAGCATGTTTGCAGTTGGCTACTGAATGTATTTTGACTTTTCTTAACTCTAGTAAGAAGAATTTCACTATATGGAAATAGTAGACAGTCATCCAAGGCCTGCAGTGTCGCACAGGTGCAAACAGAGGCTTCTTTGGGGTGTTTTTTTGGGGGGGAGGTATTGGCTTGGGTTTTGTTTTGTTTTGCTATTTTTAACGAACTAATTATGTGCTTGCATTTTGTAGCTCTGGCTATGGGCCTGTGTGTTGCAATGATAGCCTTTGTTCGGCTGCCGAGCCTGAAGGTTTCCTGCTTGCTACTCTCTGGGTTACTAATTTATGATGTCTTTTGGGTAAGTGTTTTGTTTGGTTTTGCTAAAACTGTTTTTATCCTTCGGATTTGTAGTGGGCCTTGGGCCATTTTTACATGAAATGTACTAGTATGAAGTTGATGAAATCTGGCACAGCCAGAAGATCAGCTTCATTGCTCCATTCTGAGATGTTAAAGTCTGCAGCAGGATACAGAATGATTTCCTCATTAATTACTTGACAAAAGCAGAAACACGATTAGGATATTTCAACTTTGGCATATTATTTATTAAAAAAAAATAGGACCTCAAATTGTGAAAGCCTGGCTGAAGATCAGAACAAGCATTTCCAAGTGAACACAAAGCCTTATCCGCGCTTACACAGTCCGTACATGCCAACTTCTGATTAGCAGCGAAATCTGCAGAACAGGAATGCAAGCTGATTTACAGCCAGTAAGGTTGGCATAAAATCTGGCAGCACTTTTACAAGAAACGTGACAGAATGTATTTTGTAATAGTGAAAGGATTTTATTTTACCTTTCTGTAACACCGAGTGCTGGTTCAGGGGAGCGCTTGCTGCCAGCTCCGGCAGTCAGTTTCCCAGTGTGATGAGCTGTAGCGTAAGAGCCTGTTTGAAACAAGTGTTGCATCATGCCATTCATGAGTGAGCACCATACTTACCTCCTCTCTGCTTCCAAGCTTTCTCATATTTTCAGTATCCTGTTACCAGCCTTCGTAGTCCTGGACTACCTGCTTGTAGTCCAGACAGATCCTTTGCCGAAGGATCTCAAGATGCTGATCGATATCTGATATCTTGAAATCAGAAAGTATATTCCAGTTATTCGTGAGCATTAGTAGTGTAAAAATCTTTATCTGAATTTTTGAAATACATTTTGCCTGTTATCATCATATAGACTATGTGTACGGAAAATTGGGACAAAATGCTTTCCTTTCTAGAATAAGCAAAGCAAAAGCACCTGCAGCTTTGAGCTGCTCTATAATTGCAGTTTGTCATTTCTGATGATTTCCTTGCTCCGTAGGTCTTTTTTTCTGCCTACATCTTTAACAGCAATGTTATGGTGAAAGTGGCCACACAACCAGCTGATAATCCCCTGGATGTTTTATCCCGGAAACTTCACCTGGGACCAAATGTGGGTAGAGATGTTCCTCGTCTGTCGCTGCCTGGTAAACTTGTATTTCCAAGGTAAAATCAGCAGTTCTTTTACTGTGTTGTGTTAAGAGTTTTCCTGCCCTGTACTTTTTAGTAGTAGTAACTCTGTTGGAAAATATCAACTTAGATCTCTGTTTAGTCACTCTGTCTTCATGATAAAAATGAACATTGTGAGTAGTGAGGATCGGACACCCGCATTTGCTCTCACAGCATGCAGAAACGATCCAAGTTGGGGTGAAAGGTGGGCTCTTCAGAACAGGATATGCTTTTCAACACGTGTGAGTTCTACAGTTTAATGACTGCCGTTGCAGGATTTATGACCTAATCCTTGAAAGACCTGAGGTTTATTATAACGTCAGATTATGATGTTATAGTCTTGATTACTGCGTAATTGCAAGTGATTGGGAGGGAGTTAGAAGCTGATGTAAGCAAGGACGGCTTACCGGGTAGGTGCTGTGTTGGAGGGAGGTTGTTGCACATCTCTCTGCTGCAGCAGTTCCTTGGTGTCTCGGGTTTTGAACCAGGTACGTGTAGGCCTGACTGGGCAGTAAGCTCCAGCGCGTCAGAAGTTATGCAGTAGGTTATGTTGGCGTGTTTACTCCGCTCTTCTTTCTTTAGATGTTAGGATGCTGAAATTACGGAGATTAGGAGTTGGTTGTCTGCGGTGATAAGACCAAAATTGTTCATTTTGTCAACTTTGCGATAACTTGATTTGGCTTCGTTTTCATGAAAAAGATCTCGGATTTAAGATAACGGGCCATTTTAGCTCTTGATTTACTTAGCAATTGGCTCTTTTATGGGAATCTGGCGAGACTATAGCTTTCTACATGTGTTGTCTGAATGAGGCCAAAGATCTGAGAAGTCCATAAACTGAGTTATTGCCTCGTATTAGAGGTGATCCCAGTACAGGGGAATGAAGGTGCAGTGTCTATCAGTGTTAATCGAACAGTTTGATAATGGTCAGCTGCTACGTCCCGTCAACGCTTGGAAGAGAGACAACTGAAATAGTGACTTGATGGATCTGATTCATGGAGTGAGTTAAGAGCAAAAGCACCTTAAACACTGCTGGTGGCAATAAACTGGTTTGGAGCAACATGTCACTACTGTCAAAATGGGTACATTTAAAACCGAGCTCAGCTGGCGGTGAAATCGCCGAGGAAAAAATCCTCAGTGGCCAGCATTTAGCTTCTACTGCATAAAAGTTTGCCAGTAGAAGGGAGGGATGTGCAAAACAAAGCTCAAAACCAAAGTGGGGGAGTCTAGAGCTTGTCACCTTTTGTCTGAGGCATGAACCCAATTTCAGTTCCTCTCTAGTTCCACAGGCAGCCACTTCTCCATGCTGGGGATCGGAGATATTGTGATGCCAGGTCTTCTGCTCTGCTTTGTCCTGCGCTATGATAACTACAAAAAGCAAGCCAACAGCGATTCCTGTGGTGCCCCAGGACCAGGGAACATCTCTGGACGTATGCAGAAGGTCTCGTACTTTCACTGCACACTTATTGGATATTTTGTAGGTGAGTAATTAGTTTAATATGGAGAGCTGCTTAGTGAGCAGAAGTGGGATTATCGTAGTGGGTTTAACAGATGATGAAAGCAAGTGTAAAGAGGCTTTGAGAGAACGCTTATGTTCTTTTTTAATCCTCCTCTCTTTGGGTTTCATTGGCATGGTCTAGGGAGAAAAAGCCTTCTACAGTCTTCTTTTTAAGATTTTTTTAAATTTTATTTAGAGGATGAAAGAGAGGATCAGTGTATTTTTGTTAGCAACTTTTTATACTTTACTAGCATAGAAGGTGTCATAGCTCATACGTGGGTTATGGGAAAAATGTGGGAGTCTCTAGATGGATTATGCAGTGCAAGAGTACCTGTGGGTAATTCATCTGGGTAATTTTCCTGTATTTTCATATTCTACTCTTAATGCTTTTGATCCTGTGACATTTTAATACATACAGAAAATCCTAAGTAGTCACAACTAGAATGCTGTGTACGAATTGATGTAGCCATCCCTCTCCTCCCTAACGTAGAAGCCCTACAGTCAGAACATGCGTGCGCATATCCTGACCTCCCGCAGTCCTTCTGAGGATGGAAAGATCATTTCCTACCACTAGCCTTCCTCCTCCCACCCCACCCCCCAGCTTTCCCCATGCATTCCCTTTGGGCAGGTATCCAGGAAAATCATTCCTGGTGTGCACCATCCTTCCTCTCAGCTCCCCGTTTCTCAGGCTAAGGGTTCGGGCTGATGTTCTCGAGAGGTACCAGCTCTGGAGTAGCATTTCAGTGTGGTGTGTTCAACTTCCTCCCCTTCGCCTTTTGTTGTGTTTTGTTTGAGTTGTTCTTAGCTTAGTCTGTGAGGTTCAAAACTAGAGCAAGTGGCTCAACTCAGCCTAATATTAAAATAGAATAATTATTCACTGTTTTCTTTGTTTCTAACGTATTCAGGGAAAGCGAAGCACAGATAAGTAACTTTTCCACAGCCTGTTTCTTAAAATTGTGAGGAAGGAAGCCACGTTTCCTTGTGGATGCAATGATTAGAATGTTCATATGCAACCTAAAGGTATTTATAGTCACTTTTTTCTTTTACAGGTCTATTAACTGCAACAGTAGCTTCTCGTATTCACCGGGCAGCCCAGCCTGCCCTCCTCTATTTGGTACCGTTTACTTTATTGCCGCTGCTCACCATGGCCTATTTAAAGGTAAGGCAGGATTATGTGTTCACAGCAGGGAGCTCTGGGGCTCAGCTGGAAGCGGGTTCAGTGTTCTTGCACTGGGCAGCAGTCTCCTGAGGGTGACACGTGTCCTTAACAGCCCTGGCCCAGAACTACGGTGCCGCTGCTGTTCGGGTGAATCTTCCTTTTGGAGGACTAACCGAGAGACAAGTTCCTGGAATGGAAGATAATTTACGTACATAAAGTACCAGTAATTCTAAAATAACTAAATTCTGAAGTATTAAATGCTGTTTTAATTAAGTGAATTTGTCCTCGCCCAGCTGGTGGTGAAAGAAGGTGTACACAAAGGTCGAACAGAGATGGGAGAGGCAGATCCTTGTTTGCCTCTTTCCAGTCACTTGTTCTGAACTGAAATTTTATGTAACCTTTCCTGTTACAGGGCTCTGGTTGAAACACACATCTAGCACTTTGCAGAGCGGAGCGTAAGAAAGGGCAGAATTCTCCACCTGCATAAACATTTCCTTCCCTCAGAAACCCCGTTTTAGGTAGATCTGCCACCAAAATAAGACGTTCCAGCCTGACAGGGAAAGGATTTATTTTTTACTGTCTTTGTTGTAATTTGCAAAACCAGTGGAGAATAGATTTGCTTTAAGATGTGCGTGCAATTATATATGCATTTTAAAATCTGAGTTCTAAGTGGACTTCAAAGTTTCTGAGGGCATGGCCTTCTGCTGTTCTCCTGCCTAGGGCGATCTACGTCGCATGTGGTCTGAGCCTTTCCACTCCAAGTCCAGCAGCTCCCGTTTCCTGGAAGTATGATGGAACAGATTGAAAGTGACCTGAACTTCTGCCTTGGTCCTTTTCACTTTGACTTGTGGCTTTGTCGTCTCCTAAAGCTGGACTGGCGGGTACTTGGGAAGGTACCAATTACGGGACTTGTGTGAAAGGACTTTGTATGAAAAGGAGGAAAAGGAAAAAAAGCTAAGATCCTGGAGCTCCATGTGACTCCGTATCTCCCTGCAGATGTGGAATTGGGGACCCTTTGTGCAACTGCAGCCACTTTCCTCTTTTCCTCGCTCAGATGGATTAGTACCAGACTATTACCTTTGCGAGAGAGGAAGAGACAGACTTGAAACTGAAAACGGCTTGAAGTCGTTCAAAAACTTGTGAACACTAAAAGAAAAAACGGTGAAGCAAACTGAAGTTTCTTCAGAGAACCCCTCGTGTACATTGGGACCAGTTTCCTGCTGGACTTCGGTTTTGGAAAGAACTGAGACAGAAGGTCTTCTGTCACAATATTGTTTGGGGTTTTTTTTGATTTATTAAATATTTCCTGTGGTGTGAGGTTACTTATTAAATCCACAGACATTGAGTGACTTCTTGCAGTATACATATAAAAATTTGTTGTAACGAGTTACATTTCCACCCAGATGTCATATTGCAGTGAAAAAGGGCACGATTTTTATACATATATATATACACACATATAGATATATATATGAATAAATAACAAGGAAAACCTGCTAAGATCATGCTGTGTAGCAGACAGGGGCTCGCTGTAATTTTTAGCATGTAGAGCAGTTTACTATGGCTTTCTTGTATATGGATCTACAATGAGCTGCTGTTCCCCCCCCAGCTGAACCTGCAGTTTAAAAACAAGTGTAGTATTTGTACTGATTGTACTCATGGACTTTAGGGGATATTTGATTTTGATCAATGTAGCAAACTAGGGAAGAAAAAGTTGAAACCCAACCCTGTTCGTTTGAGGGGGGAGAGGGTGGGGGGTGGGTTTTGTTTTTTCTTGGTTTTTTTTTATTTTCTTTTTTTACAAACAGCTCCCTTGCAGGTTTTTAGTAGTTCCTTCTTGACCCAGTGCATGTATTATAGCAGCAATTGTCTTTGTGCTTTCCGATCATAGTAATGTATCACTTGTAAATACATTTTTTCTATTTTCTATTTTTTTGTATTTTTTGCATTTTGTTTCATTAGTGTGCTGTATTTTTTCCATGCCTCTGCCCCTTAAAGAAAAAAAAAAAAAAAGAGAAAAAGAAAACTGTCCTTTACTGTTGTGACTGGTTGGAGTTTGTGTGTTGACTGCTTTGTACCTGTAGCTTGTTAAAATGTGGATTTTATTTTTTTTTTTTTAAAAAAAACCCAGCAATTCCAGTTCTGTTATTTTATTGATAGAAAGGCTTCCCTGAGGTAACTAGAACTTTTGTCCTTTACTCTACCAAATTGGGTTTGGGGAACTCTCCTGAAAGCTTGCAGCTCCTGGTAGATGGGTAGATGCTGATAACTCAGTTGGCTGGAAGGGACGCAGGAGTGTTTCAGAGTGAACCTGACTGAACAGCAGCATTACTGTGGAGTACAGTTTCGTTAAAACAGGTAAGGAAGCTCTGCTGAAATGTCTCATCTTTTCTGCTTTTGTCAGATGTAACAAGAGCAGCATTTTTAGCCCAGCTACGTGTGCATACCGTCATTAATTAACGTCTTCCTCTGTTCTCAGGCAGAGGGGCTGATGGGGCTGAGCCTCGGAGCGAGCTGGAACAGACCTCTGGGACAGGTAAACATCTGAAGAAGCAGTGAGAGGCAGCACAGCCCTTCAAGGGGGCGGGGGGGCTCTAAGATTTAGCAGGTGTCAGTGGGCAGGTGTGGCAGGGGGATGTTGTGACTTTATTTTTCAATTATTTTTTTCCCCCAGTTCATATCTTTCACTTAGCTGAAAGCATTTCCTCTGGCATGCCTCTAGTAACGAGTCCCAGACTAAAACCAAAACACGGAGCTCTTCTAGCTGCTAAAAAGAACTAACTCTGTCCCAGCTGAAACCAGGACACATGTGCCTGCAATGTTCTTCGTCAGGTAACTATCACTTTTTAATGAAGTATATAGCTTGTAATTAAAAATCTGCTTTTATTGCTCATAGCAGATGTTAGGTCCCATACTTGCAGTCAGCTTGGGACAAAAGAAAGGCGTCACTTTTCAGCTACACACCTCAAGATGAATAAAATACTGATGAGGATATTCAGAGAGAGAAAAAAGACACTTTTTGTTATTTGTTTTTTGTTTGTTTTCCGCAGAGGTTCCAAGGAGGGACTAACACCTTTAGATCCAGTTTGCTCCTACTTTATCTTCCCAGCCCTTCCACCCAGCTGACAGCAGTGGACAACTTGGGTGCTTTCAGCTTCTTGGGAGTTCCCTCCTGCCTTTGGAATTAAAATAAAAGGTGTTTCCCTGTTTTGCAGTGGCATTTTTTTAGTCCCTGCCAGGAAAGCATGCCTATGAATTATTTTCTACACTTAAAAAGCATTCTGGAAAAAGTTCTAGAAGTGCTAATTGATAAATGCTTACTGAGAATTAACTCAGCTTTCCAGAAAAATCTTGGCCTTCCTTTTCAAGCTGTATTGCCCTGCTGCACACTGTGTGACCTTCTGACTCACGCTGAGATAGACTGAGCTGTAACTGCAGCGCGTTGTTTCTGAACCCGCAGGTGGTGCCCGCTGCACTGAGCCAACGGCCCCGCGTCCCGGTGGAAGCTTGCAACTGCCAGGTGAGCCAGACTGACCGGAGAGGTGTTCGCTGGCCCTTCGGTGTGGAACAGCAGCCACCACTGCCAGGAAAAGGATTTTGGTGCTTGCAGAGGTTAACTGAAGCGTAACTGTTGTAAATAGAAAGCTATTCCATTTGCAGAGGGAAAAGGATTCTCCTAGTTTATCTGACTAAGTTAAAGCTGCAAAGCTTTGTCCCGCAGCTCTCCTGTCTAGAACCACCTCCACATTCCGGGATTAGAGATTCCTACCCCACTACTCAGGTGCTGGGCCCCTCTGCACAGACACACCTTTTGTCCTTGTTTCTTCATGCTGGCCAACTGTCCGTCTTTGCAGAGAGAGGATGGAACAAGCTGCGTTGGTCCTTTGGATTTCCAGAGGCCATGGAGAGCCTGTGGTTCCCTGTCCCTGTGGGGTCTGGTGCAGTTGTTCATGCCTTCTTGTGTTAACATTTTACTGAACTCCTTAATAAACTACCTGACACAAAGACTTGCAGTGAGACCACCAAACCAGCTGTTCTTTCTTCTGAAAAGTTGTCAGAAAAAAATATTCTATTTATTGTTTGACTAATGTGAGCCTTTTTGTAGGAAGGTAAAAGGATACTGGCAAAAAAAGTGATAGACTAGAGCCTTTTAATAGCAAAGTTGCCAGGACATGGACCAGAATTGTAATGCACAAACCTGTTCACAGTTCTGGAGCCGGTTTTCTGCTGCGTCTTTGGGAGTAGTCAGCCTAGGAATTTGAGTTGGTATTTCGTAATTTCCCTAAGTTCACACATACTCTTGCAAACACAATGACCCGGGGTTGTCCAGCCAGCCAGCGCATCAGAAGCGTGAGCTGGTCGTTGTGTGTCGGTGCTGCCCTGTTGGGAGCAGCCTGGCAGTCTGTGCCCAGCCCGGCTGCCAGCCCGTCCTGCACCGCCGGCGCAGGCTCAGCAGCGCGCCAGGGCTGCGCTTTCAGCCCTGTGATGTTCAGAAGCGTTCTGCTGAGATGAACGTTTCCTGCCTGAGCATGGAAGTATTGCATGTTCTGCGAGAGAAGAAGTCATGGAGGCAATTAGGAAATAAGTACTGACGGCTGGGTGGCGTCCCCAGCGCAGCACTGACCTCGGAGGAGAAGGGGAAGTGGAGGAAAGGCTCCCAAGTATTTTTCTTTTTATATGAGCAGTGAGTGAGTGGAATTTGAAATTAAATTTTTATCTAAACAGTAGTAAACTGCATTTTCAGTCACATTACACCATCACCTTTTCTTACCGCCATTCCATTTCTTCTTCCTGTTACTCTTACAGGTACTTTGCTTTTTTACTTCAGCATATCTTTCGTATTTCGTTATTTGTAATGCTTTCCAAAATTCCCAATGAAACCTGAATGTGTGGCTGTTGCCAGGTCTGTGGGTATAGAGGGTTCTCAACTTAGGCAAAACAAAATTTAATTTAAAATCAAAATAATTAGTCTTGTTTTTCCTGTAGGTAACACTGTCAGAACTAAGACTAGTAGAGAAGACGCCATTCTGATGTGAAAGCAACACTACAGCAATTTCAGCCGCGTCCTGTAAAACATTTTATATGCAGCTTAACTTGGAAGGCTGAGATGGCGCGTCTGTTTTTTTTTTCAAAATTGTGTGAAATTGGGAGGTGAGCCCCATCCCGCTGCACTCTGAGGAAGGCAGATGCATCAGAAGGGGATCCAGACTCCTCATCCTTGGTGGTGGACGGGCCAAGAAGGATGTGGCTCATGTCTGCTCACCAGGAAGAGTTAAGTATTTCTCACCTGTGTGTGTTTAATTGTGACAGCCCAGAACAGCTCCTCTCTTCCCTTAGTCTGTTGGGAACTCGCATGGAGATTGTGAGCGTTATGTATGCTATATAACATATCAAATCCAGGGTGGAGGGGAATAACTTCTCATGACTGTAACTGTGTTTCCTAAGAAAGGAGTCGAGTTAGGGCTTCACAGAAACACGCGGAACAAGAAACACTAGACAGTCCTGCTGCCTTCATTTGACCAGTCCTCCTATCCTGGAAACTGTTCTTAAACTGGTGTTTTTCCATCTCCATCTGTGTACTTTCAAGGCTCCTTTGCTTCAGTCCCAGTATTCAGCCTCATAACCAGTTTCATGTGCACTTAGAGCACTGTGGGGCAAAAAAGTGTCCTTGAAAAGTGTAGCTGTGGCTTCTCTCCTTCCCCACCTCTTTCTGATTTATGTGACCCCATTTACCCAGCTCAGTGCCCCAACGTTGGCTGACTTTATAAATTGATAAAAACTTTTGGTTTCACCAGTAAATAGACCCTTTTCTCAAAGGAATGCCTGGCCCTACCCCCACCTGGCCAGGCTGGGGGTGGCTCTCAGTAGGAGCTCCCTCTTTAATCCTGCAGAACTTGTTTGTGTTTTGCACTTTCAGCAATTCTCTCCTGTAACAGCCCTGAGAAGCAGACACACATTCATTGCAGCCAAAATTCTCTCAGCCAGCAGCAGCAAGGAGTAAGCTCTTAGTATTGTGCTCTGAGAGAAGCCAGCTCTGGGGCAGGCTTTGTGCTCAGCCGTGCCGTTTGCCCCAGCGCAGTGTTGCTAAACAGTGCCATGTGACAGGTCACTGATCCCACCCAGGACCTGTGGCAGCAAGGAAGGTACTGGAAAGCTTTGGTTTGAGAGACTTTGCACCCTTAAAGCATGTTTTTTAGGTGATAACAAAAGGGAACTCTAATAGAATAGCTCAAGATGTTCCTAGGCTCATGACCATGACTGGCATGCTGTACGTAGACCAGAGATTGTTTTGACCAGCTCCACCCTTTTTGTAATTTGATGATTTGCATTGTAATTTGATACAGACTATGGCGGAGGTGCAGCACTCAGCAAGTTAGCATCAAGTGTGGAGTGTTGGCCAGGCCAGCTGTTGTACTGATGTCAGTGCTACCACGAAGTTTGTCACCGAGGCACTCAGTGCATGATCCAGGCATTCCCAAAAACAGGCACTGAACATGGGTGCAGCAGCGGGGCTCCCCCAAGAGCAATTACTTGGTGCTGCCCCTCGTAGTCTCTGCACAAAGTCCACAGGGGATTCGGTACATCTAGCTTGTAGGTTCTTCAGGTGTGTTCGCTGTCAGCCAAGGTGTTTATCACTGTTCTCCTCCAGCGGCAACTTCACTCTGCTCTGGCGAGGAGAAGCTGCAGTCATTTAGAGCTGGTAAATGAAGGAGGCGTGATGCGGAAGAGGAGCAGTCCGAAAGCACTGACAGTGTGGAAAAACAGCTCTAGGAGAAGCAGCTAGATGAAGAGAGGGCAAACAGGGCAGCAGGTGCGGCCTAAGTGTGACTGACTTGCTCTGGGTCACTGGGCATTCAGCTGGACCTCGGCACACAAGGTCAGTGAGGACCAGCACTGAACAGCAACTCTGCATTCCTGAAGTCCTTGCTTTCTTGCAGTGAGCGGCCCTGCCGCTCCTGTCCTAGCTGAGTGGCTGCATGGAGAAGTGTGAAATAATACCACTTTCTCCTACACAATCATAGAAATGAGCCTTCAGCAATCATTAGAGCGGTGATTTGGGCCAAAATCCAGCTAGAAAAGCATCTCTTGCTCCTAGAAGCCATCCACAATTTACAGTACAGTCGTAGCCATTGGAATGTTTTTTCCAGTAGAAATACCCTTGTTGAATGCACTGCCTCGCTCTGTTTCTGGTAGTCCCCAGGTTTGTGGGAGCAGCACGGAGAAAGTCTAAACTTCAGGACTTTGCCCCAACACGCAGTTGCCCTCTAGCGACCTGCAAAGGGTTATTTATATTGCCGCGACGTCCGCACGAGCGAACACCCACTGCACCGCGAAGCATCGTCTAACTGGTGCGTCCAGGCCCTGCTGGTTTATGCTCCTGTGTCTTGTGACTGGAAGAAAATATTCTAAATTAATTCACATTTGCATTAAAAAAACGAAAGCGAGGACTGGTGGTCCTTTAAGATCAGGTTTTATTTGTTGTCTTTGCTCTTTTATGTGTAATAGAATCCTGCTGGTTTTCTCCACACAAATCTAAATAAAAGGCACCACAGGAAAATAACGATTTACCTCTAGTTTGCTCATCATTTGGACGAGGCAGCGGACTATAGAGGCTGCAGTCTTAGTCCTCTCCATCTTCCAGAGTTTAGAGCTTTTCTTTTGGCTGTTGAATCTTGTAAAAGTTATTTTCTTGCCAAAGGTAACCAAGTGAGGATATGTGCCTCTGCTAGAGCTTCCTGGTGGGGTCTTCTATGGCATCTGTTCGTTTCCTCGTTGCCCAAAACACGTAGGGATTAAAGGCTCTTACTGCCACTTCATGGACTTTCTTTCCTGTTGGGTAGTTGTTGGTACAGTAGAAGCAGCTTTGGGAGCAGAGGGTTTCTTTTGGTGTTTTTCTTAAAAAAAAACATTGGGTGTTGCAGCTTTTCTGTCCTTTGCTTTTGCACCTACAAGGGTAAGCGGCTGAGGGAGCAGGCTGCTGGGCTCTGCTGGCCACAAGTGAGGGGTTTTTCTGACCATTGTTTTTACATCTCCATAGACAGCAACCACAGCCTGTAGTGAGCGCCCTATATGCACACGCAGTCCTCCCGGCTGGCTCCTCTCCTGCTGGAAGCAGGGAAGAGTGCACTGCTGCAAGGATGACGGCAGCACAGCCTGTGTCCAGTTAGGAGATCACACATCGTTATGTCCCACAACTGGAAGTCATTGAAGTCTGGTGAGAAGAGTCAGTGGAACCCGCCGCCTGGAACAGGGCACAGGGTCACTCTCTCAGTGCCCCTCGCTTTGGCACTGGTTAGCGAGTACCACAGTGACAGCTCCTTGCAGAACAGGCAGGGGCTGCGAAGTGCCCAAGGAGAGCTGCTGCAAACTCATTTTCCTGCTACCAAACCAAACCAATGCTCCGGTTTAAGCAAAGCCCTACACTCCCCTCCAAGGACAGGCTCCCTCTGCCCTCCTGCACGCACAGCCATCACTCACAAACCTCGATACGGCCTTCCATGCACCGTGCTTTGTCCAAAGAAGAATCGGCACGTTTTAACAAGAGGGTCAGGTTACTCATTGGTGAGGAAAACTTCCATCATTAGCCTCATTCAAGAGAGAGAAAACTCCATCAGTGTTGTGCACCATTGCAAGGCACTCTGGGGCAGTGTCCTGCTCCAGTCGACTTCTTCAGCTGCGGTAGGCCTTCAGCAACTGAGCTGCTATCACCAGTCTCTGGATCTCACTGGTCCCCTCGTAGATCTCAGTGATACGGGCATCGCGGTAATGGCGTTCTGCTGGCATCTCTGTCACATAGCCCATCCCGCCTAAGATCTGGATGGCCTGAAACAAAGGTGGCAGGTTAGAAAGGAAGCAGGGTCAAGGAATTCATTTTCTACAGACACGGCCACCTTGAAAGGAGCTAAGCCCACTAAGAGCATAACGGGAGTGACACACAGGGATGACTGCAGCCCATTTGCAGTCAGAGGAACAAAGAGGCTTTGCGCAGGGTAGAAGCAATACTGAGGTCCCAGGCAGAGAATGAACTGCTACAGAGGTATTCGTTAGTGATCCAGCTAAGACATTTAATTATTAAGGAGAGAGGAAATTAAATGCAGACTTTCATTGGAGGTACTGCTCTACCTGCTCACTAAGTTGCAAACTACTACAACTACAGTTGCCCTGACTGGTGCACCCATGCTCCCTCCCACATCACTGATCCCACTTTGACAGGGCCCTGGACAGCAGCTGGGACAAGACGACTTTAATAATACAGCAGCCACAGGCCACTGTAAATCCCTGTCTACCCTGCTACCCCCACCATGTCCAGCAAGATGGCTGAGCTAACCAGCTTCAGCCCTAGGGGTTGGCTGGTTTGTTCCTAATAAAAATAACCTAGTCAATTCCACCCCCCCCTTCCCAAGCACTTGTGCCACAACACAAACTCCCTTTCAGCACGCTGTGTATCACAGGTGTCAACTGAAGTAGTTACCTGATGAGCAATGGCTGTTGCAGCTTCTGATGCAGCCAGTTTGGCCATCGCCGCTTCCTTTGGGGAAGGAAAACATCACTGAGGGTGCAGCTATCACAAAAAGGAACACCTCACTTGCATGAGGCGCTGGAACGCTCACAGACCAGCTGTGCAGAGAGACAGGCCTGATCATTGGTGCCAGCTGAGAGTGGCCACCCCTCTCCCCTTGGCTAAAACGAGCACCCAGCTGGGCACCCTGCCTGAGCACAGACAGCAGAGTCCCGCAGCTGCTGGTGGGTTAAACACCGCCAGTGCTGGCCCGGCAGGCGCTGGCCGCAGCACTGTCCAGAGCATGGATTTCTTGTGCTGTCACTGCCAGACAAATGCAGGGTTGGACATACCTTTGTGAAGGGCTTCCCGTTGTCCTTCAGCATAGCAGCTCTCCAGGTCAGCAAGCGCGCGCCCTCCAACGCCAGAGCCATATCTGCAAGCTTGAACTGCAACAGCAAGCGCTGCCTTTGTTCCCTGCACAGCAACACCGTGCAGCCGTCTCCCTCTGCTGAGGCCCGCGGTGCTAGCAAGCAGCACCTCCATCCCAGCAGTTTTAATGGTGTTTGAAAACACAAATTATTACCTCGTTTATCCCAGACCCTGTGCACTGTTCCCGAAGCCACACCCGAGAGCCCACACAAACTTTCCACCAGGAATGTTCGGAACTGCCCTGTCCGCCTGGCTCGTACCTGCACGGCCTGTAGCTTTGTGATGGGTGACCCAAAGGCCGTTCTCTTTTCCGCATAATCCACAGCGCAGTCCAGAGCTGCCTGTGCTATTCCAAGAGCCTGTGAGGCGATACCAATCCTTCCTGCATCCAGAGTTTGCTGCGAAAGACACAAAACGTGTTAAGTTGTACTTGTTCAAAAGTAGTACACTTGCATTTCTGCTCTTGCTGGGAAGCTGCTGCAGCCTTAGTATCCTCTGGTCAGACCTCCCCCATTCAGAACATGCCTGGCTATGCAGGAATAGAGCTGTAAAACGTTCTGGGCACGGCAGCAAGAAGACAAGGGTTAAAAAAAGGAAAGCAGAGGTATTGCTGCTTAGCTAGGGGGCAAAAAAAGAGGCGGGTGCAAAATAAGGGAAATGGCACAACAAGGAGCATCCGCTCTGGAAAGGGCTAAAGAACCCTTCCGCTAGACCCTTGGCTCACTGTGCAGCTGATTTTACTTTGACCAAATTTCCACCTTTTTTTTCAGTTAGTTTTCCTCTTTACCCTCATATACACTGAAGCAAACGTTTTTCAAAATGACTTACCTCAAACACTTGCCCATTGCTTTTACCTGCTTCCCTGGCTCACTATACACAGGAAGAATTTACAGCACAGTGAGAAAAGGCTTCATCTTCTCAGTCCTGGGCTGAGTGTCTTAAAAAAGCGGTTGGTGACTGGCATGTTCTTTTAGTTGCGGACAGAAAGGAAGGGGCTGGTCTCCAGGGAGCTAAACTGTTTGCAAAAATTCGGGCCAACAAATGGTGTTTTGCCCCTGCAGAGAGCAATGAACACTTCCAAGGTTGGGGGGAATGTGCTGTTCCGTGGCTGCCTGGCTCCTCCTCAGAAGTCAAACACATGCTGTAACTCAGATTTCATCAACCTTTAGACATTATCCAGAGGTTGTCCTGTGCCTCTAGGACAGCTTTCCTCTGCCAAAGTATTTAGGGACATTGCCATGTTTTCCCTTTATCTGCGGGTACAAACTGGAGGAATAGAGGGTTGGGAAAGGAGAACAATTAAAATACACCAGCCCTGCTGACACAGCCCCTCAGTGGCACTGGCATTCTTTCATCTGGGAACCACGACACTGAGGCTACAAAAAAAGCCCTGTTGAGGATCAATGGTCTGTCAATGATTCACCAAGCTCTACGAATGATTTCTCTCACGTTGGCAAGAGGGGCCAACTGCTCAGTGTTACTCAGAAAAGCTTATGCTAGTGGTTCTCACCAAAGTGATCAGTCTGAAAATGGTTTTGAAAATAGTAAGCTCAGGAACTACGGCTTTACACAACCACCGCTGCACCCCGCTCCATCTCTTACCATGGCGATTTTGAAGCCCATTCCCAGCTGCCCCAGTAGGTTGGCCTTGGGTATCCGACAGTCCTCAAATATCAGGTTGGCAGTGGAAGAGGCTCGGATTCCCAGCTTGTCTTCTTTCTTCCCCAGTGACAGCCCAGCAGTTGGCATGGGAACCAGGAACGCGCTAATGCCCTGCAACGAGACCCAAACTCTTGGGAGTGGTGCCAACTTCCCACTTACCTGTCTGTCAACAGGCTTCCTCCAACCCTTTTCATGTAAGCCACATATCCTGGTAAACAGAAGGGAGGGAGAGCCGAGACGGAACAGAGCCAGCGCCCATCAGCCCCCACCTCTGCTCAGTGCCTGGTCAGCTCTTATAAATAAAGAGTCCCCAGAGCCTTTTCAAAGTGCTTCTCCTGAACAACTCCTTTCCTCCTGCCCCTTTTTCCTCACTGAACGCACCTTGTGTTTCAGGGATTTATCCGTAGTAGCAAACACCACGGTGGCCGAGGCGTCCCAGGCATTGGTGATCCAGGCCTTGGTGCCATTCAGAACCCACTCGTCGCCATCCAGGCGTGCCACCGTGGATGCTGCACCCGCGTCACTGCCGTTTCCTGAGCAAGGCACCAGCAAACAAAACTCAGGCAAGCAGCAGCAGCCTGGGGCACGAACCCACGCCCTGCCCGCAGCCCCACCACGGCATCTCCTGTAACTGCGGCAGTGTCAGCACGGTCCCTCCCAGAGCCCCCAACAGGAAGGGGAAAGGCCCATGTGTCTGCTGTGTCCATCTCCAGAGCGCTGCCCACAGAGGGGGTGGACCATGGGGATGGCAGTTAATATCTTGGGCATTGAGACTTCATCTACACGAAATTGCTATAAACCACCTTTCTGCAAACTGTTAAAAATCTGACAGACCTAAAGTCCATCCTAAACCTGAGTGAGGAAAGAAGCTACTCTACGTTCTTTCCAACAAGAGCAGTAATGGTCACATCACCTGGTTCGCTAAGGGCAAAACAGCCGATTTTATCCCCGCCGGTGAAAGGGGCGATCCACCTGTGCTTCTGTTCTTCGGAGCCAAACTTGAGTATTGGCCCTAAATACAGAGACTTTAAGAATTGAGAGTTGAGTTAGGGCCTCTTGAAGAGACGAGCAATCCAGCAACTCCCTAATGTCTAAGTGCTCTCCAGCGTACCAGAACCCACCACAGGAACAGATCCCCTTTCTCCCACACACCTCTCTCCAAGAAACTCCTGATGCCAGCCTCAGCTCCCGGCCTGTCCCTCACACACAACCAGAGACACTTACATTATTGACACTGACAATGACACCCGTGGATGCACAGCCCCTGCTGATCTCCTCCACAGCAATGGAATAGGCCAGGTAGTCAAGGCCTGCTCCTTTGTACTCCTCTGGCACGTCCACAGCAAGCAGCCCTAAGCCACCCATTTTCTTCACCTGTGAACAGGGAACAGAGAATTGAGATCCTCTGCACCACCAGTGTCCCAGCAAACACACACAGACACATGGAGATAATGACAGGTCATAGCAGGACTACACATAGAGGAAAAGATGCACACAGTTCCTGGTGAAATGGGAATCTGACTACAAACTGAGAAGCGCTCCCAGGTCCTGATGACTTCAACAAGAGATGTACACAGTCACTGCTGCCTAAGACGAAGCTCTTGCTTATTTAAAGAGCTCTCTTCAGTACCAGGAAGGAGGGAGCCTTCTGAAGGTGAAACAGAGAGACAGAACCCCACCAGCATTTCCGCAGCCTCCCACCAAAGCTTTTCCCCTCGCATGTCTCCTGTCAGCTGGAAGCTCTTAATGGGAAATCTAGCTGATGAACATCATTAGAATTTTACCTTTCAGTCTGCTGAGCTTCAGCCTAGGACTGCACAAGGAAAGAATTTTACAGAATGAATGACCCACAGAACAGTTTCCAAGAAGCTGATTTTTCATTCCCATTAAAGCCAGGTCTTGCTTCCCAGAGAACTGTTGGTTACATTCCAAAGTATTCCACCCCAAGTTCCTCAGCTGGACTTAACCAGCTTCTCAACTGTAAGCTCTTCAGAGCACCGACTGTCTCACTCTACTTTTCTTGTTAACATTTGGCAATATACAAGAGAAAAAACAAGTGTGTTACCAGCCTCTGCTTGCTTAAAGAAGAACCAAGAGGAATTTTTAAACAAATATTTCCCTCCTGTACCCAAAACACTAGTGCTTCACATCAGTTGAGAGGATAAACAAAGACAGCAACTAGTTCTATGTATGTTGCTTTATCTTTACAAACACCGTTTATATTTTGAATTTTCCCCTAAGCATTCAACTGAAAAGACTCAAAATCGAATGTAAAATTCTCAGATAAGAACAGGGAAGTAAAGAGAAAAGTATTTTCTTCCTTAGAGCAAGTATGACTTTCCTGGCTATCTTCCTTACTCCTTAATAAAAAGAGGGGCACATGACAAAACTGGCATGCCTCTGACTGTCTTTGCTTGCAACCTTTTGGTTGACATAACGATACGTATTTTTCTGCAGCTTAGTATTTCATTGTAATGAAACAAGGGAGTTAGTCTGCTCAACATGGCACAGAATGTACTACTGTGTCTGCACTGCTTTCCACAAGAGAGGTCACCAGTTTGACTGGAATTTGAATTTCTTCACAGGCCCAGAGGATGTCCAACAGCTATCTCCTATCTCCTGACCACTTCTCTTCACCATCTGAAATGCACTCAGCTCATCTATGCTTCCTTGCTATAAACCACTTTATGGTTACACGCAGTCTAGAAAAGTATTTCATTGATTTTATAAGTCAGTTGTATTGCAGCCCACAGGAAAGTCAGTAAGAGAATGGAAAACTCGATGGTGCTAAAGCCAGATACAGAGAAACACAAGTAACGGGAAAGAGTTCAAAACGTCCTGTAGACGTTACAACCTCCGCACTCACAGAGCTCCGCCAGAGGCTGGTCTAAATTTCAATTTTCTGCCAAGGCAGAGCTTAGCGCCCACTCTGCTTCGGGATGAGGTGCCTGCGGCGCTGACGGAGCTGCCCCCCGCCCCCCTTCCCGCACCTGCTCGGCCGGGAAGCGGTGCTCCTTATCCAGCTGAGCTGCGAGCGGCATGAGCTCCTTCTCTGCGAACTCCCGGCACGTCTGGCGCAGCATCTGGTGGGTTTCCGGCAGCTCGGCGGTCTGGTACACCGTGTGCAGCCGGCGGAGGCAGCCGAACGCCAGTGCTGCAAGAGCGGCAGGAACTGAGCGCCGTTGTTTCCCTTCGCGCCCAGGGAAGGGGCTGAAACCGGCCCGGGAGGGCCCGGCCCCGGGCGACCTCCGCGCAGGGAGGCCACCGCGGCACCGGTCGCGGGCTCCGCTGAAGGGCGGCACGGCCCGGGCGCCGCCTCAGGCCCGGAAGGGCACCGGGGCGCCGCCTCCCGCGCAGACCGCGGCCCCTTCCCGCCCCCGTGCTCCGCAGTCCCCCGCGCAGCCGCCACGGAGCGAGCCCCAGCCCGAGCCCGGCGCGCTCACCCCTGGGCGCCCCGCCGCCGCGGGCCCGAAGCGCCGCCGCCGCCGCCATCGCCTCAGGGCAGAACGAGGAGCGGGAGGACGGCGCACGCGCGAGCAGCGCCACCTCGCGACGCAGCCCCCGCCCCACGCGGCCGGCCCCGCCCCCCAGCGCGGGCACGGCCTGTGCGCGAACGGAGGTTCCTTTATTCCCATCGCCGGTGGCAAAACCGCGTTCACACAAACACATCGTCACCGGGCACCGCGCCGGAAACGGGCAGCTCGGAGGGGGCCGGGCGCCCGCAGCCCCAAGGCCACGCTGTGAGACACGGACACGTGTCCCGTGCCAGCACGGAGAGCCAGGCAGACGGAGGTGGCGTTTGCTGGTGTTCGTTTTCCCCTTGGCTGCAGAGCAAGAGGCGTTTGGCTCCGCCAGGCAGCCGTCCCAGAGCCTTGTCCTCACCACAAAGCCCCAGGGAGATGGCAGCGTTCGAGTCCGAGGATTACAGCCCATACCAGGCCAGGCTCTGGGGCAGCACACGGCTCGGTAGCTCCATGTGACAGGACAGCCAGGCAGAAGTCACACACTGGGAAACGGCCGAAGAGGATGTAATGGAAGACAGAGCTGAGAAGTGGTTACCACCTTTGGACCTTACTGCTTCACCATCACCACCTTCCTCATTCACTTCTGCCTTCTGAACACTTGTTTTACTCTTTCTGACCCCTTGGATGAGCAGAATAGACATCCTTGAGCACCTGAGAGGAGGCTGCTGCTTCTCTGCAGCAAGAGACATTGAAAATCCTAAGGAAAACACAGAAAGGAAGACATTTCCTACCAAAAATGGAGGACAGAGACAGCAGTACCCAGTCTATACGACAGGAGATGACCTTCCTTCATAAGGTGCAATAAGTATTCCTCAGTCAATCATGAAAATAGCTGTCCAGGAAGGTTGTTTGCACAGATCCAAAGCACTCATCTCAAAAATGTGAAAAAGAGGTCCTGGTCCTAAGAGGACAAATACTGGCAGGATTTAGCATGAGTTTGGTCCCTTTTTTTGTTGCAGCAGAACACTGTATGATTCCCAACTCTTCTTCTCTTTCCAACTCAGCGCCCGACCTGAGAGAAGCTATCTGCACAGATACCTTTTCTCTTGCTCAGACTTTAACCAACACTGAAAGCGTGTCCTTTGCGTTCAGCACCTGGCTAGGACAGACCATCCCCCTGACAAAGATGAGAGGCCATTGGAATTTCTTCCTAGCTCAGTGGTGTGAGTAGTTCTGACTCATCATTAAAGCACCAGAGCACACAATCCAGAAGGAAAATGCTCTGTTAAACCATGTTTACCAAAGACATCATCCCCACCACAAAGAGGAGACACTTTACCAATAGCATCTCAGAGAAAAGGGAAGCGGATGAAGTGGGGACAGGAGTTTGGAAATCCCTGACTTTTGGGATTACAATCAACTTTTTCAATGCTGGTTTGCCCTCTTGTAGGGACATTTTTTTCTGCAGCATGCTTTTTGGGCAAAGATCTTCTGATTTGGCAAAGCAAACAAATTCCGCTAGAAACTGAGGGGTGCTAGGGCTGCCTGCAAGTCTTCCGGTTTTCCTTTTCTTATTGCTGTATAGTTGACACATTCACCAACAGGAAAGCAACTGCTTCAGTGCTGTTTTCTCATCACTGCTGGCAGAGGTAATGACTAAAGACAGGAATCCACTTTCCTACAGGCATCAAATGCCTCATTTACATTGGGCAGAGTGCTCTCCTGCTCCCAGTCGCGTTCTGGGAAGCAGCGGCTAGATGGCATCCACTCCCCGGCAAACATCCCGGCCCTGTGGAGCTGCACGCGGGCTAAAAGACAGCTCATACAAGCTGGTGTTTGCCCGTACCGTAACTTCTGCTGCTCACTCTGGCAATGCTCTATCGTCCTTTTAAGAACCTTTACGCAGTGACACAGAAAGCAGATGGGAATCATCACACTCATAAGAAAAGCAAGAGGTTGCTTCCTACAGAAAATGAGATAAAAGTAACAGTTAAAGGCACCTGGATTTATACTACATACAAATTCAGCTCAATATGCTAAAATTTCCCAGGGAATAACTAGCAGCCTCTTCAGACACTATCCTGAGCATCTCGGAAGACTTCACGATGAAAAACACACTTCCAGGCAGTTCTGCCTTGTCACAAGTAACTTCCAGCAAAACAAATGTTTCCCACCTCACCAGCACAGCACGAGGCCTTCCAAAGACAATCACTGCAAGAGGCATCTCCAGCTCCACCTCACAAGCAGCTTCAACTAATTCTGAAACAACTAAACAAGATTGCCTAAGTGCCTTTGGAGATGCTGCAGGGGAATGATGGCAGCAGAACTGTTCTTCATCTTCCAACCACGCCGATCTTGCCCCTCTGCATTCCCAAGACATTTGTTGTGGTTGCTCATGATTAATACTCCACCCAGAACAGGTCATTTGTTGTGGTTAATCATAATTAAATATCTTCCCAAGAGCTGGAGATTCTTTCATGGCTGCCACCCCACACACTCTCACTGCTTACCCTGATGCCAGCTGATGTTCTACACCAAAGTTAACATCGTTCATCTGTGAGGTAAAAGCAGTGGTTTCCTATTGCTGTCTATGCATTAACAGGCTCCAGGCTGTAATGCCCACTGTGCTTAATCCTGCTAAAACATAAAATACACTGAATCTTACTTAACACAACAAGTAACCATCTGTATCCACCACAGAGTTACGGTTCAACTGTTTCAAGTGGAACTAATACTAGCAAAGGTCTCTGGTCTAGACACAACCTAACTCCCATGACTGATCAGCCCAGCGAGGGGACAGGAAAAACACCAGTCTTGAGAGCCACAAAAACAGGCAGAAAAGGGTTTTGTTAGCTGAGATTTTGCCTGGTCAGGAGCTGGGCCCCAGCACGGATGCTGAGAAGACATGGGTCTCCTCTTCCCATGGCGTGATGGTATTTCCTATCACCAGATCCCAAACGCAGCTGTGAAATACACCCTCTGGTCTGGCGGTTACTAACTTGGCAGAACTTCCTGAACCGTAAACAAGCAGCTAAGTAGGCAAAGCACCAGTGGGAGCTCAACTGAAAAGATAACCATGCCAATTCTCACTCTGTAAGAACCTCACTCGTAACACTGAGAGATTTGAGCTGGCAACCTTTTAGCTACTGGTACCTCAACTGAAACAAAGCAAATGAGCTGGTAACACCACTGTCTCTTGAGACTTCCAGCACCTCTGACAGATCATTCAGGTTTAAAAGCATAGAGAGATTGAAGCCTAGGAAGCCCTGCTTCCCACGTTTTTCAAGTGATTTTCCACATTCTCCCTCTTTCCTCTAAGCCCCACTAGACCGACGCCTCCCCTCCAGCCCAGCTAGACCGACAATGGGCTGTCAATCTAAAAAGCAATGCATTTTGTAGCAAGAGCCAAAATTCCTACACAAAGGGAAGCAGAAGAAATGGTAAATACAGTGAGATTAACTTCAGCTCTAAGGTTGATGCCTGAGCTCTAAAATTTAACGATTTGCTGACAAGAGCTCAAACAGAAATGCTATCAGACTGACTCAATGACCAACCTGGATAAAGCCCCTTTTTTCCCCCCGTCTTGTATCTCTGGTGAAATCTCTGGCAAGACACAGATTAAACTCTTCTCAGAGGCGGCTCAGGCCCCTGGAGGCAGAAGGAAGATTACTGCACTGCTTAGAAGCTGAATTAGTCTCTTATTTTATCTTTCCCACTGGAGAATATTGGGATGCACCCTAAAAAGCATTCTCAGCCATGATACAAACTAAACCACTGTGCACTAAAGAGATGATCTATCCAACTGAAGAAGAGCTCTGCTCTTCAGGCACCACTCGCTACTTGAAGGGGGAAAATTTTCCTGCTAAGAAATAGCTGACCCAAACAATCTGACGTCTTGGAAGAGAGTAGTCACTCAAAAAGTGAAACATCAGAAGCACTAAAAGTGCAACCTAACTATAAAGACTGTAACAACAATGACTTTCTAACAGTGCCTCTGATCCATGACCTAACCAAGGTACCTGAAGGTAACCAGAAATACAGAAAGAGAGGCAGGATATGCTGAGTGTCGGACAGAGAAGTGTTGCAGGGAGATTTCCTTTACTTTCACGAGCTGTCGTCTTTGCTTCATGTTTTCAGCCTCGTGCAAGGAGAAAAGGTTTGGCAAGAAGCCTTGTTGCACGAGATAGCAACTCCAGTCCACTCCTGGACATCTGGAACGGTTAACAGCATCGCAGCATCCAGCGGACACAGAATGATTACTGTCCTCCATTGTAAGCATAGTCGGCCTTGTTGTGCATAATCAACTTGTTGTCCACAAAGTAAAAGCTGTCTGAGCGGGTCTCATATGGATTTTCAACCATCAGACGGACTGTGAAAGAGAAAGCTCAATTACATTCACAAGCCTGCCACACTCCGCTGGACAGCACAAAGTCAGAGTGAAAAAGGCTCTGCCACTCTGCTGGATTTACCAGGCTGAGGCTCTGCCCTACCAAAGAGAAGCAAACTGCTTGCTGAGCGCAATTCAGCAGCTCTGACCTGCCCCTTCCTGTTCTTCCTATTCACAGGACAAGTGCTGTCAAAAGCAAGCAAAGGGGGATGGACACTACTTAGAAACTGCCAGAGCCACCACTGCAGCAGAGCAGCAATCACGGCTGTAAGCAGAGAGGCAGCAATCTGCAAATGAAAAAGCAGTGGCACTCCCCACGTGTACACAGGCAGGGTCCAGACGCTGCACCTCCTCCCGTACCTAGGCACCCACAAAAAGGCCCACGTGCTCCTGCTCTATCCACCCCCTGAGGTCAAACATGCCCTGTGCAATGTATATTTGCAGAGATCTCAGTAGGCTCAAAAACACACCTCTCAGAAGAGCCAGTTCTGTTCCAAAGCAGAAGGCTCAAGCCCTGACAAGCAAGGCCTGAAAACAGATGCATGGCCACCAAAAGAACTCTTTTTCAGGGTTTTGTTATCTTCTGGGCTACACTGTTAAGCATCAGGCACGTCAGCCCTGTGACTCTAATGAGTTCTTGCAGCCTGTGACTTGACAGCACAGGTTGTCTTAGGCTTTCATTTTCAAAGGAGACTTTGCAGCACAAATCTGTAATTCAGTCAAGCTTACATACATCTTAAATCAGGAACCTGTATCTAATTATTCCTGTCCCACTCATCCTAGTCACAACTTCTTTCACAGTAGAGGGAGAAAATGAGCATATGCACACACACAAACAAAACACAACTCAGTGTGGGTAAGGAGATACTTACTAAGGTCTTCTGAGAGCTGAGGGAATTCATAAATGTGTTCACATGTGTTCCTGCTACTGGGGATGCAGAAGCCAAAATCAAAGTCAAAGTTCTTCAGCAAGCGATCTCGGAAGTAATGTCTCTCAATCATTCGAAAGTTTGACACTGGCTTTTCTCCCACTGTAAACTCCACTCTGTATGCAAAAAGCAGAAAAAAACAGCTAAGACGACCTACCTCTCTTCCTATTGGGAAGAACAGAGCCTTGGACTTGAGGCCACACAAGAATCTAACAGATCATTCCAGAAAGAAAGACTTTGATATTTGTAGCGTAAGATGGGTTCTCTCTGGTCTTTGACTCAGTTTTGTTACAAACTGTCAAGTGACACTTTGTAAACATCTGATTCTCCCTTCTATGAACTCATACTCACGTTGCACCAACAGTCCGAAGACGGAGAAACGCAGGGGTGAACTGGTAACGAACAAAGCGGCCTGCACTGGTGTCCAGTTCACTGTTGTCATCTTCATCCTCCTCGTCTTGCTCTAGAAAACGCACCAGAGTTAACTCAGAGTTATTATGCTAATAGCATATACGTAAGGTAACAGTGGCTAGCGGGTGTATCAGGACAAGATGGCTATTACGTAGGCAGTGAATGTATGGTGTTTAGCAACTGGTCTGAAACTCATACTAGGACTAAGCAATGAAGAACAGATCTGCTACGACAGTTGGCACAGCCTTAGTGGCTCCAGAGCTGAAACCACCCTCGATCTCACAGGATATCCCCCCTCGCAACTGCCAAAGCACATGAAAGAAACTCTGTACCGTAGCCAGCCAACGAGGGAAGATTTGCAGTTGATAGCACTCCCCCATCTCACGATAATCACTTCACATTTTTATGACAAGTTTCTCAGCAGAGGTAAGCTCAGTCCTGTGCTTAAAGGAGAGGAACTTAGTCACCAGGACATATCAAAGGACCTTTCTTCTTGGTTTACACGGGTCCTGCATTGCACGTTCTTGGCTCTCCGAGGCTCTCCAGCCTCTCTGCAATGTTAGCATGGCGTACCTGAAGCAGATGGCTTTGCAATTTCAAACAGCACTGTTCCAGTTTCAAGGTCCCGGATCTTAAACCTGGTGAAGTCTATGTTGTAAATGTTGTCCTCCGGTTTGCATAAATAATCTGGAAGAGAAAGAAAACATACAGTAGCATTTCAAAAGATCTCGGAGCAATTACCAACAGAGTTTCTTTCTTTGTTAGCCCCAGCCCGTTAAGATACCTACTGCAAATTGTTTTGCAGAAGCTTCATCAAAGCAGGGCAGAACTGAGGCTAGAAGAAACAAAGGCACGCGAGGTGCCAGGCAGCAGAGCAAGAACGGGAAAGGACCGGGACAGAAAAGCAGAGATCAGCAGCCCAGAGGAAAAACAAAAACAACCCAAAAAAAAACCCCATCCCGCAACACGCCAAACTTTCTGGAAGTTGTAACGCAGCTGAAGGCAGAG
Organism: Tauraco erythrolophus; assembly: GCF_009769465.1. Lineage (NCBI taxonomy): Eukaryota > Metazoa > Chordata > Aves > Musophagiformes > Musophagidae > Tauraco > Tauraco erythrolophus. The sequence goes on along the minus strand of NC_141483.1, from coordinate 4,671,403 downwards.
CGCACCACGCTGCCGCAGCCACGCCGGCCGCCGCCAGCGCTCCTCCGGGCCGCTGGAGCTCCGCCGCTCCCGCCGCCCCCTCCTCCGCCCCACGGGCACGGACCAGCGCGGCCCCGCGACCCCGGCCGCGCCGCCCCCCGCTAAGGGGGATTAACGGAGCCGCGCGGGAGGGGGTGTCCGGCCGGACCCCGGCCGAGCGCCGCCGGCCCGAGCCGCACCGCCCCCCCCCACCCCCCGGTCCCGCCGCCCGCGCTCCCCGGCCCGCGCTCACTCTCCGTCACCCGGCACAGCCCCAGGACGTGCTCGGGCCGGACGGTCTCCAGCGCCAGCAGCTCGGACTCGGTCCACGGCGGCCGCGGCGCCGCGTCGGCCGAGCCGCGCCGGCCCCGCAGGCGGCTGAGCGGCCCCCCGGTCCCCGGCGGCGGCTTCTTCTCCGGCCCCGCCGCCGCCCTCGCCTTCGAGCCGCTCATCGCCCCGCCGCCGCCAAGATGGCCGCCGCCTCCCTCCGTAGCTATGGGAGCGAGGGGCGGGGCCGCGGCGGGTCAGAGGGCGCGGGCGCTGCCTAGCAACGCGGGGGCGGCCCGAAGCTAAGCAGGGCCCGCCGCGTGCGTGGCCGGAGGGGGGACCCGGGAGCCGCGCCGCGACCCGCCGCTCGCAGAGCCCCGGCACCGAGCACCCACCTCACGGGCGTCCTCGGCCCGCGGCGGCGGCAGCTCCCAGCCGGGGCTCCGCACCGCGGGCGGACGGCAGCGGGGCGGCCCGGCTGGAAAAGTCGGGAGTTACCTGAGGGAAAGAAACACAGAAAACAAACAAAAACCCCCCACCCCACCCGAGCAGCACCACTCCCGCCGCCGCCCGGGGCCGGCAGCGCTGGGAGCCGCTCACCCGGCACCCAGGAGATCGCTCCCTCGCTGCACAGCGAGGCACGCGGGTTTCCCGCTAATTAAATCACGGGCTGAATCCCGCAGCGCAGCGGGTAATTACAGAGAGCGGGCGCTCCCCGGAGAGCCCTGGTCTTTTTAGGAAGCGGTGGGAAGCGCTTTTGGGGAAGCAGCCGCGAGGCAGCAGCACGGTGCCAGCAAGGGGATGCCATGGAGGGCACAGCCCGCTGCTGCCCTGGCCCGGGGACTCCCCAGCTGCTGTCCCCAGGGAGCTGGGACCCACATTCAGGCAGGGACAGTGACAGGACCGTGCGCCCCGAGGAGGGTCACCCAGGGAGCACCCATGCCCTGCCAGGCTCTCCCCGGGCCAGCCAGCCTGGCAGCCGTGCCACCGTCACCCCTGCCCCAGGAGCACACAGCGCAGGGACAGTGCAGATGTCGGACGAGTCTCCTCAGCCTGGCGGGAGGGACTGGGGAGGTCCCACGGGAGCATCACACCGAGGAACAGATGCGTTTCTTCCCAAAAGGGGCAGCCCACAGTAAGCACTTAGGAGCTGCTAAGAGTCACCTCCAGCCCTCCAGGGAACTGGGGCAAGAACAAGAAACATCTGCGTCCTCTTTTCAGGCTTCAGCCAACGCTCAATAGGCTCAAGATGACTGGAACCAGATCCAGAGCAGTGGTTAGCGACGTTTGCTGCTGCGTGTAAGCACCACGCGCCTGCTACTGCCAGCCAAATGCCATTTCAAATCAGTCTGCCCGTGTCAGCGCTCCCAAATCCTCCTCACTGCATCGGGTTTGGTCCCTCCACCCTGTGCCCTAGGAAGAGCAGACCAAAGACCCAGGCTGCCCAGAAGAGCAGCTGCTCTGCACGAGGCTGAGGTGTCTCGTCCCCCAAGAGCAGGCTCCTAGGAGAGGAAGGTGTTGCTTTCTCTCAGCTCCAGCCCCTTCTGACCACCTCTGACGCAGTTTCAAGCTGAAACCATGGCAGCTTGCAAAACCCCAGAAGGTAGATTACATCTCTGGTGTTCCTGATCTGAGCAGGAAGCAACAAGGTCCACATCAGCGCTTTTAAGAGGATGCTGTACTGTTCAACTTGCACTTAATCGCCCAAAATAACCGGCAAGAGAATCCCGGAGCTGTACCGGGCGCAGGACGGGATGTCGCGCTGCGCCTCGGCAGCGGCCCGTGGTCCCCTCCGCCGTGCGGCCTCGGCCTCCCACACTGTGAGTCGTAAAGCAGAGGGGGCTCCTCCACCCCCACCGCTAGAAAAGAGGGACCACCTCATCCAAGTGACAATATAATTTTGTTTATTTTCCTTTAACATACTGCTGGTTAAAACTGCCAGACAGTATATTTCAGAACATTCCCTCAACCAAACATCCTGGGGAAAGTAAAAAATAAAACCGCTACCATGTACCAAAAATAAAATAGCCCACCCCCCACACCTGTCTTTTCCCCCAAACTAGTCCCTGCAAAGCCAATGCAATCAGAATTAGACATCTGTGCTTTTCACCCAGGGCCCAAGCTTGCTGCAAAACAAACTAAAAAAATGTCACTGCAAATTGTTATAACACAAAGCAATGGACAGTAAACCAAAAAATCCTCCTTAAAACCCTTTTGTACTGGTGACAAGTACAGGTGGAGATCTCTCCCCACACTGCTTTAGCCTTTACAGACAACTTGGACCTGCAGCTTCAAGTAGTTTGTGATGTGTCCTTAATGCCAACAGCACAGGTCACTTCCACACATCCCAGTCTACACAGCCAGGCACTATGAAGCGGTGGGACCACCTGCCACACTGATGGGACCCAAACATCACTGTCACCCACTCAGCACCTTGCAGTCCTGGCTATGGCCTCGGGGCACAAAGCACAAATCCTACCTCTGCTCTCACGTTCTCCAAGGCTGCTTTACCAACCTGCTTGCTTCTCGAGCAGAAAAGCCCTGAACACACGATGCCCTCGTAGAAACCATGAAAAATTCAAGCTCCCACTTGCCAGCAAGCTTCCAGACACTGCTTCACTCCCGCAGCCTAGCTCAGGAACTGTTAGTGTGACAGAGCAGTCGTGGTAGCACAAAGAAGCACATCCCCACGACGTGGGACTGGGAACAACTCCGGGGCAGATCCTGTGTTTCCTAGATTCACACTCTGCAGTTAAACTGGTTCAAGCTGTACTTTGCCCCTTTCCTTGAAACCTCCATCACACAAACTCTTCGGCAGAGACCTCTGATGTTTGCAAAAGATTATTCACATTTTCTAATCAGTCAGCACTGTTTCTAGGAGGGAAGAAAGCACTTTTGCTTTATTGATTTCTTTTATTTTTTTTAAATAAAGCACTTTTTGGGAAAAAAAAAAATAATCAAAATCTATCAATAGCCTGCAGTAGCGTCCCACTGATCAGCCTGGGGACAGCGCTGCCACATCCCTCCCCCTCCTCCTTCCCCATCTTCCCCCCAATCTCCAAAAATACTATTTAATATATAGCAATAAACTCTGAGCAAGCCAGAGTCCCGGAAGACATGGACCTGCTTTCACCTCTCCTGTCCAGCCCAGCACCATTTCAATGCATTTGCTACTATACTCCTGGGACAAATCCGTTCAGATCCAAGGTGAAACACGTGCCGCAGCTCCGCTGGGCAGCGCGCAAAGCAGGGGTGCAGCACAGGAGGCCTATTAATGTCATCACGTTCCTGTGCCTTCACAGCTGCAGCTCGATGTTGTGTTTCTGCCACTGAGGACACTCGTCTGAGCCTACTCAGGACCAGCCAGTGAAGACAGACTGGTGGAACCAGGTTGACATTTAAAAAAAAAAGCATCCTTGAATTGTATGAGACTTTGGCATTTGTTGTGGAGATGCAGAAGCGCCAGCAGGTAAATTAGCTCAGTGTTGGCTCAGCTCCCATTTCCCTTGGATTCTCAGCAAGGATATTTCCCTCTCTGCCACATAAGTGCAAGAAGCAGACGGATTTCTCCCACATTGAGCACCAAACAGAGACTGAAACACTTGGTATTTCGCAGATGCTCAGAATCTGTCTCACAGCAAGGGCTGAAGCTGCTCTGCTGGTCCTCTCCCTCCTCCTGTTTTCCATCAAAGACAGGCCTGTTCAGTTCAGGATTCCCACACCAAGGCATTTCCCTGGCTGTTGCAACCCCATTTCAACTCCAGACAAAGGGACAAAGCACAGGCCTCTGCTCCCTGTTCAGACCCAAACTGTGCAGGGCAAGTGAATTTGGGGGGCAGGACCCCCAAGCCACACTCTTTACACAGAAGCTGTAAGCACCACACAACTCCTAGGACAACCCAGCTGTTGCTCACTCAGCTCTGAGCTGCACAGACACGCAGGCACCAGACTGTCTGGAAGTTCTCCATCCTGCCTTCAGGAGGTTTCTGGGGAAGACCAGACCTGAAGGAGCTCTTCCAGTTCTTCTATTCCCTGCTAGGCTTTTTTCCTATTGACCTCAAGGGCTGGAACCAAAGATACATGCTTGCAGTTCTCTGCTTCACCCGTAACCTCCAGAGCTGGCATCGAGGGACAGTGAGACAGTCCCCAGCTGATCACAAGGTCAGGGAATGCCTGTCCCTTGGGGAGAAAAGAGAAACAACTCAGAAGCTCCTTAAAAAAAAAAAAAGAAGCTTCTTCAAATAGACTTTCATTCAAAGCCTGAGAGGAAGGCACCAAAAAGAGACAGGAATTAATTTGGCTTTCTGCTCACTGCCACCTGGGATACTCAAAAGGGTCAGAGCTGTTGTTTTAGTCACACACACACAGAAGGGGAAAATAGCCTGGCTTAAAGGTACAAAAGGAGGGGCTGATGAGGGGGCAATTAAAACAGGCTTTGGAACCATCACCCTGGGGCTGGATCCAGGCCCAAAACATGATCAACAGTATCCTCTCCCCTTCAACAGTGGAAGCTTTATTAAAATTGCCTTATCTGCCCCTCTCTACGCAATTGCTCCACGAATTGAGCCAGAGTCTGTTCTGACTCAGCTCCTCACACTGCTGCACAGAAAAACACACACTTGCTGGAAAGCAACTGGAGGCAAAAAAGCACAAACAGGCTTGTCTCTAACCAGTCTCAGTTAAACAATACCTTAGGTATTCCCTCAAACACCTGGAAAGCTACAGCCAATTCAACCTTTTTCTTTCCCTGGTCAGGCTGGCAAGGGGAGTCGACCTGAGTACGCCATTCCCAGCGAGGTGCTGACTGGTTATCCCCTACCATCCTCCCACGCTCCTATATGGTTTGTTTGAAGGCTTCTTCTGAGGCAAACCTGTCAGGAAGAGATGGACCAACAAGGAAAGCCACTCATAGCACCGTAACAGGGTCAGGAACCCCCCAGTCACCCAGACACCAGGTTTGTAGCAACAAAAATGCATAAAACCAGAGCCAAAACAACTAAATTGAAGCCATGAAGGATGAACTTCCTATTCTTATTCAAATAAGACAAATTCATTTGAACCGAGCAACTGGAACACAACAGATCACACCTTGCACAGCTTTGCCTTAGGGTGGCTGATGGCACCAAACGGGTGCCCTGGCTGCCAGGAGAGGCAGGGATAAACTATCTCAGCAGACTTGCCTCTGACTTTTGCACTCCTAAATGCACACCCTTTCTCATGCTGGGCAAGGCGCAGAGATTACTGGGTGAGCCACAAGAAGCAGAGTCCTTGCTTCAACGTTGCTCAAAGAAAACGCAACCTAAAAGGCCTGGAGGAGAACAGCTCCTTACAGAGAAGCTTGCTTTCAAGCCCAGGTTCTTTGCTTAACAAATCAGTCCAGTTCATGCTTCTCAAAACTGATAAAGATCTAAATATTTCCGTGCTCCAGTTAAAGCAACCCCCAAACCACTGGAGAATCTCTGCAGGCACCATCACCAAACAAAACAGAGCTTATTATGTTTTGTAAGTACTAGGATTTTAACAGCAGCTAGAAGACGAAGCAGACAACTTCAAGCTTACTGCCTTTTCATCCTAAGCTTTGTTCTAAAGATCTGCTCTCTCTAAAGCCTGTCTTCTGCTTCCAGTGTGGCAGAGACCCTCCTGCTTTTCCCAAACTGGCTGTTACCACTTGTGCAACTGGAGAGAAGGTAATTAAGGTCCTACTGCTTGCTTTTTAGCTCACAGACACAGAATTAAGGTCAGGCTTATAGCAGTGATGTATGCATCAGGATGCCAAGGTTCAGTGCCACTGCTGTGCAGAGCAGTGCTTCGACACCTCCCTCAGCTCCCGTTCTGGAGCTTGTGAGCTGACAGCTCACATCACAGCTTGGAGAAGGCTTCAGCTGCCTGGGCCCAGAAGAGCAGAAAGGCTGCTCCTCTGGTTTCCCTTCCAGAAACTACATAATTCTGCTGACCCTTCTCAGCTCAAAGAAAAGCTGAGCCACTGCAGGGGATCAAACCCAAGAACAACTGCTAGGAAAACTCCGGCCCAGGGAGAAGCAGTAACAAGGAGGACACCGCTCAGTGCCACTGCTCCGGGTAAAGAGAGCACTTCCATGAACAAGACAGACAGCGTGAGGTAGTGTTCTGCGAGCCCAGAGCTCACCAGCATTGATGCTGACTCGCAAGGACCCAACCCTGCCTGGGCCAGATCCTGCTCCAGCACACAGAACATCTCCCCCCCACCAGCCAGAAGTGCTCAACATGTCAGGAGGCCAAGACCGTGGGAAGGCAGCTCCTCGGGGCCTGCAGCTCCGGATCAGCAGGCGCAGCAAGGGCTTTTGCTCTGCTCAGCCTCTGTCAGGCAGGCACAGGCTCTGCATGTAGAAACAGAAGCATCTTGCAGAAATATCCCTGGGGGAAGCAGATGACCTTGTCTCCAGTGTTCTACTCACTTCCAGATCTCTGGAGGGGAACAAGCCACCTTGCTCTACAGGACTGAAATGTTGGACATCTGCCCCTTCACCACAGTGCCTCGACACGCAAAAGGCCAAGCTAACCCAAGACACTAACAATCCCACTGCACTTCTCACCACTTGCAGGCAGGCCTGGTCCCTAAAGCAGGGAAGGAGAGCTCCAAGGAGCATCCATGAGGTTGCTCCTCTCTATTGTATGGCACAGGCTGTTCACAGTCACGAGGCAGGGAGAGGAGCTAACTGTTAGGAAGGTCAAGGAACAAGTCTCCAGAACCTCCTCTCTAGGTCATCTGATTCTCAGCTTCTTCCAAAGGAGAGGTCACTTGCTAGAAAGGGCGAAACGAGGAACTGGGCTTAAAATGAAACCTTTGAAAAGAAAAGGATATTAAAAAGGAAACAAAAGCCATAATCAATACAGAAAACAAGTGCATCTGATCAGACGCCAACGTCGTCAGCCTCTTGCAGGCTACAGCAGAATCCCTCTGCGATGGATCTAACATTACAATTGCCAAACTAGGAAAGTCTCTCCCGACTGGTGCAGCAAATCAGGCCAGATAAATCCCTCTGCTCCTGGCGCAGCACGCACTCTTAGGAGGGGAACGTCTCCACAGAGGCTGAGCGGCTAGCTAGAGTCTTGGTATCTTTATGCAGGTGAGTACCATACATCGTGTTGCACACATTTAGGGAGATGCTGGGCCAGGCTCCATCCTCTGAAGTTGGTAATCACCCAACGGCACCACAACACTTCCACGCTCCCGGACAAAACGTGTATACCCAGGCCTGGTTTTAAGAGCACTTCCCTGCTCAAGGAACCGTACTCCACCCAGCAAAGGCAGAGATCTTGCAGCACACGGCTTTCCCTCAGTGTGGGATGTGGCCCAGGACTGGTAGCATCAGCTTCCAACAGCCCAATAAACAGACAGCCAGGACTCAGTTTACTCTTGGATGCCCCAGGGAGGATCAGAGGCTGCACATGGTGCGAAGGGGAAGGCAAGGGCCTCGCTGCTTGCTGGCAGGGGGAAGGTAAGCTCCCTCTTACCTGGACCTGCTATTCATTCCAGATGAATCTTTTTTTTTTTTTTTTCCCTTAAATTATGAACAATATGGAGAAATTGAAAGCAACCGTGTTTGGTCCAACTCCTTCCCTCCCAGCCCCTTGGCTGATGCTCTGTGGGGCTTGCTCTCATAATCGGCAGAGGCAGAAGAGGGTAGGAATGAAGACACCAAAGGCCACCAATATAGGAAACATGAGGCTGCTGTTGTCCGAGGCATAGGGGTTTGGTGTGCGTGGGCCTGACTGAACTCGGTTCTTATTTGCCTGTTTTTTAACACTGGAGCCATCATCATACTCATCTTCATCATCATCTTCCTCTTTTTTCTCCAGACCTGGGTGTGGTTGCAGCTTTGGAACATCTGTTGGACAAAACAAAAGGTTGCAAGGAGGCAGGATGTAACCTGGGAAACCACCAGAGTCACTCCCTTCCCCTCTCCCCAGTCCAGCACGGACACAGGCAACAGGGCACCTGACACCACACCACCACAGCCAGAGCACCCCAGGAAACAGGAGCATCCTCCCTCACAGAGACTCACACCACTATTTCTTTCCTCCATAATGCAAGAGCATCTAAAGGCCCAGTCTGCAAAGAAACAACATCCCTCCACTCCATCTGCGGGTCACACAGGAGAAGTTACAGCACAAAAGCCCAGTTACAGCATAAACAGTCAGCTACTGCAGCTGCTCCGTGAGATCTAGTCAAGAACCTGCTTGGATCAGCAGACACAGGTGCAAACCGGAGAGGACATAACCCTTTCTACAAACGGTCCTACCTCACATCACTGCACCCCCAACCCAGACCTATCAGGGCAGCACAGCCCAGCCCCACTCAAATCCAGCCCTCTGAGCCTGGAGCCTGAATTGCAGCTCCCCCGCACAGCAAGGTGCCACCTGGCCACCAGGTTTCGCACCAAATCTTCAGCAGCACTTGGCAACACCTGACCAGTAGTAAACTGGTGCTTTGTCAGAGAGGGGTCCTAAGCCTCTCCTGCTCAGGAGCTAAAGGGGCTCTGACCCCAACACACTTACAAAGAGAGTGACAAAAGAACAAGGACTTTACTAGCACTCCACACTGCTATCCAGAGGAACTGACACCTGGGAAAATACACTGCTTTGTCCTCAAGCCGAGAAGGCAAAACAAAGCTCCAGGTAAAAAACACTTAACTACCAGTTAAAAGATCTCCCTAAGTTACTTGTCTGCAGGGCTGCTGCTGACATCCAAGCCCAGAGGGAATTTATCTGTAGCTATAAGCTAAGACTGACCAGACGTGTTCCCTTCTCCTCTACCCCACATGCAGGAAGTCCCGAACAAAACTGATTTTTCTTATTCGAAAAACAACATAACTTTGTGCATTTGGAGGAGTGGGACCACACTACACACCTACTTCATTCTGCAACTGCACTCTCTGGGACCTTGCCGAGAGAGAAACAGTTTTGGCAGAGGTGGGTCAGCAAGAGCTATGATCTCATGGTCTGAGAAGCAACAGGCTGCTCTCCAAGGGAAAGAGTCTTCTGGCTCAAAAAACTGGGCTTACCTTCCACTGTTCCTTGCAGGATGTATAGGGCACAGATTTTTGGATTGTCATAGTAGCCCTAGAGAAAGCAAAGAAGTAAGTCAGTGCTGCAGCTTCAAGGCAAGAAATATTCTCCCTACCTACCATCACCTCTCCTCCTCCAGCACACAGCTGCATCACAGCACTGGGGAAAAAGATCAGGGCTCTGCCCATAGAAGCTTATTACCTTTACAAACTCAATGTGGAGCTTCCCCGTGAACGTGGAAACCTCTCCCTGGACACTCAGTTTCCCCTTTTTGATACTCATGGGAATGATCTCATCATGAGCTGTGCTGTGTCCAACTCTGTCAAAAATGTCCAAGTCCTTCACCACCACATGGCCATTCAAGCGAACATCAAATACCTTCAGGGTGGAAGAAACATCAGAGTGTCAGAACGGATTCAGGCACATGACAGTTGAAAGGCGAACAGAACAGGAAAGGTCTCTGCACCCAAGACCAGAAAGCATCGCAGCGTGCACTGTCCCACCACACATGCTCCACTCCCTTGGGAAGGACTCAGAGCCCAAAAGCATCCAGGTAAAGACACTGAAGCATTAACATTGCTTTCAAACACCCTGAAACCTGCCTCCTTCTTTTAAAACAACCCCTACATCTGCTGTTCAGAACTGGAGACAGCACAATTTTATTCTGGTTTAGTTGTACTTTTCTTCCACAACTTACTTTCCACCTACTGGCTGAGGACCTGCTCCTACCACCCCAGGGTGGCTGTGGCACACCATGCCCTAGGGATTTAAGCCATTTCTAACTAACAGCCTGCAGCAGAGAAGAGGAAACAAGCCGGTGAAGGACAGAGTTTGAAGGAGGTAAAATGTTGAACTGCTAACCACATCTGTGAATTCAGAGTGAAAGTCCTCCTCAGGGCTGTAATGACTCAAACTTCACTCAGCACCCTGGGGAATCCCAGCAGAACCACATGAAAGAAGAGGAACCAAAGACGCCTCAGCCCTTCAGTTTCATCTGAGGCTGCTTTTTGCATCCATTCTGTAAGCCAGCCCCACCAGTTCTGTTCCCTGAAATACCTCTCTGACAGGAAGGCAGTGCAATGCTCAAGATGCAGGGCTCTAAAGAAGCTGATGGAGTCAGGGGAAAGCCAGACTAAAACACACACCACTTCTTTCCCAGTTTATCACAGGGCTTTGAGTTCTTTGTGCTTCTGCTTCCATGTCTGTACATGAGGGATTTCAAAAGTTGACAAGGATTATTCTTCTCTATAGAGCAATAAAGAGGGTTTAATTAACTCTGCGCTTTCGGGATCAGTTTAACCAGCATCAAGTCTTATTACATTTGTAAAAATTTGTTTAAGTAGGTTATTTAATCCCAACCACTTCCCTGATTCAGTCTGTGCAACACTTCCTCCAGCCCAAGCGTGCTGTCATGTCAGGAACAAGTGTTCAGGAAAAAGGCAAAACCAGCTCTTCTCAAAGCCAGCATAGCCTAAACATATTGTAAAACTCCAGTGCTAGTTATGTTTAGTTGCACATGTTTGTTCGAATACTTTGTAACACGATTTTCCAGCCTGACTGTATATCTGGAATGTGGAAGAGAGCTCGAAGTTTCCGAGCCCACACTCTAGGAACTACGTTAACCATCAGCACCTTACCTAACTTCTTTCTCCAGCACACACAGCAGCAGAGGCAACCTGGACATGCACAGTCAGCCAGGAACTCGCATCAAAGAGACAAGCAAGGAGCTGTTGCTTACCTTCTGTTGAGACTGTGCAAAATAGACCTCTGCAAACTTCAACACCAGCACATAGTCACCCTCCTCTTTGATGGGAACTTCATAGCCAAAGGTTTCCTCATTGTAACGCTCGGTCTGGTACAGAATCTGATCTTCCGCATTGGACCGCAGAATGGGCAGCTTCATACCGTAGTCAGAAGCTGGGTTTCAACCACAAAATGGTGAGAGAAAGGATTAATTTCTGAGGCACGTGGAAGAGACGTTTTGCATACTCCTGAAGCACCTAACTCCTTAAGTGGCATCTTAGGCCCTCATCAGACCTGTCTCCCCTCCTTGCTCTGACCAGGAGGAGGCACTACTGGAGCAGGAGCAGAGGATGCCAAAGCCCCAGGATCCAGGTCCTGCAGAAAAACAGGTCTGGACCTGCTGCAGTCTAAGACACAGTAAAGTCACTTGCACCGTCTCAGAAAGAAGAGTCTGTTGCACAAACAGGGCACAGAGCCAAAGGACTTGGCCACTGACTCCTGCTTCAGAGAGCAAAAATGCCTGGAATATTTTAACAACATTTTCAAATTACAAACTCTGAGTACAAAAACAAAACAGTCAGTGTAGGACTGACTTGACTGATTCATTAAACAGATTTGAAGTTTGCAGTCGATGGCATCAGATTTTTGAGACTCACCCTCCTCAAGTGAAAACCTGGGAAACAGCAGAAGGGCGAGAAGCATGAGACATCTTACAAAACCCTTTCTTCTCACCACAGCTACGCAATATCTGCCAGTTTGAAGACAGGAAGAAGGAAGCAAGAAAGATACTCAAGGGTTTCAAGAGAACCAGCAGCTCCAGCAGCTGCTGTTCTCGCAGCCACCCAGCTGAAATGGGTGCTGTCTGCAGGCACCTGAACAGCCTCCTGAGAAGGGCCCAAACGACATTCCCAAACAGGACAATAACTGAGAAAATAACAGAAATCATAAAATTTGCCTCTTCTCAGCCATCATTTCACCACCTCTAAAGCAGCCCTCAAAGACCTTAACTTGGCTTGATGTTTTATTGTGTCAGAGTTACTGCAGAAATGCAAACTGATGTATGCCTCAAGAGCTCCGAATCAAACAGTTCCCCAGCGAAGCAGGGACAAGAAGGAAGACTGTGGACACCACTTGCCCACTGGCACTTCAAGCAGAAGTTGATCCAGACGAAGTTCTCTGCTGACACTAGCCACTTCCAGCCCCATTTCCATGGGAACAGACACTGCATTGGCCAAGACAAAGCAAGAACTACTAACCCAGTGCACGTTGCCAAAGATGGAGCCAACGTAAACGAGTGAGGGGAAGTTAGTGCCAGCTCTTAGTCTCCTGTTTCACACAGAGCTACTCAGTCAATCTTCTACTTCTCTTTACCTCTCGAACCTGGGCGCAAAGGCTGAAGACTAATCACCAGAAGTAGAGGGTGAAAAGTTTAACCTGTCCTCCCACACAGATATTTCTGGCCAGCTACAGATAACAGTGATAGCAAACCAAGGACTCCACAGAAGTCAGCTCCTATTAGAGGAAAGTGCACAGGAAGAAAGTCCTTTAATATGCAAGAAGGTATCGGGAGAGGAAGACCTGTCACCTGCGTATCAGAGGTCTGTTGACATAGCTGTGGAAGCCAGCTGAGAGGCAGCTCACCCAGAGACGAGCAGCACGCATTAAGCTGCCACTCAGCTACATTTGGCACCTGGCTATTCCGTAATTGCCATCAGCATGTTTTGTCCTTCAGGGCACAGCATCTGAACTGGGGCTTGGAAAAAAAAAAAAAAGGTTTTAATTTGCCCAGAGGCAGTACAGCCAAGAAACACTATCCCTAGGTCGTTTCTTCCCAGTCAGCCACATATTTCTGCTGTAGCCATTACACGCCTAACACAGAGAGGAACCCGGAGTAAACTGAACAATGGTGCAATAAAAAGCCATTGAGGGAAAAGCAGCTGAGAGCTCAAAGGGGTAAAGTCTCCTCCACTGTGCCTGGCACCACTGGCTGAAGCAGGATTACTGTAACAGCCTGCTGTTCAGAGCAGAGACCACAGGCTTTCCCCAAAGGAAAAGCATGTCACAGTGTGCTTGAAAAAGACCTTTTTTTCCTCCTCAACTCAAAAACAAATTGTTCAAGTCCACAAGGACATTCTCCTTCAAGTCACACGTGAGAGGTCTGTGAAGGAAAACTGACCTAGTACGATCAGAGCATCTTGTGTGACGGGGTGAAAAACACCTAACAAACTGTATTAATATTTAAACGCGACCTCCTCTGTATACATTGTGCCAAAACTGCTCTCCATTCAGGATGGCATTCATGCAGGGTGAGCAATGCCAGTCCTAGCTGTATGGCACAGGACAATCCTCACCATCCTGCATGGAAATAGTGAAGGTTAGACTGAGAAGTCAACAGATAGCTCATCTTCTCTGCACTCGACCACTCACCTGCTGTCACCTGACAGCAGAGGCAGCTCAGCACAGCTAACTTTCCAATACATTTGTGAATCAACTAAGTTTTGGTGCACCGATTATCAGAAGCAGGTAAAATTCATACATCCTAAGTGGTTTCAGGCGAAGTAGGAAAAAGCAACCCAAATGCAACTGGAATATTAGTTCTCCATCCTGTCCTTACCGGTAGAGAGAAGCTCAGTGGAACAGACCAGCCAGCAACACCTTCCTCCTGCCCGGCCGCAGCACCGGGGATCCCTCTGATCCCCGTTGGGATGGGGCTGCCGGAGGCCGGCATCACCCCGCGCCCGAGCGCTTGAGCTGGGCAGAGCACGTTCTCGCTTTACCGAGAGCACCGCAGGCTGGGCTTCAAGCTGGCAGACCGCGCTGTGGAAACTGGGGTCTTTCAGTGGAAAATTGGAAAAGAGCAGCCAGGCGGCTGCATGCGGCCGGTTTGGCAGCCCGACCGCTCCCCGTCGCCTTTCCAGCCGAAATTCCACTCCAGTCCGCGAGAAGCGACTTCCCCTCCGGCATTACACAACCCCGCAGCCCGAGGCCGAGAAAACGAGCCCGAAGCCTGCAGCGTTCATCCCGCCGCCAGCGGGGCCCAGGGCACGCTCCGCCACGGGGATGGCGGGGTGCAGCCCCCAGCCGGGCCCGGTGCGTGGCAAGCGCCGTGCGGGGGCTGGGTCGAGCTCCCCGCAGCCCCTCGCTGTCCCACGGCCGCCCCCTCCACGACGCCGGGCCTGGGGGGCCGAGAGAGAGGAGACCCCGCCTGCGGGCCCGGCCGGGCCACCGCAGCCCTGCGGGGAGACCCACCGACCCTCCGCGGCGGGATGGCGCCGGGGGGACGCGGGTCCCGGACCGCCGCCGACACACGCGGGCCCCGCTGCGCCCGACGGAGCGGAACCGAGCGGGCCCTGAGGGCGGCCCCAGTGACACCCCCGCGGCGGGCCGTCCGCCCGGCACCGGCGTCCCCCCCGCCCTCACCTCGGCCCACGCGGCCCTCGAGCGGGTCCTTGCGGAAGTGGATGCCGTTCACGTCCACATGGGCATCTCCGCCCGCGTTGACGGCCCAGACGACGCTGTCGGCGAGGCCGCCCGCCGCGCCCCGCAGAAGCGGCGGCAGCAACAGCAGCAGCAAGGGCGGCAGCCGCGGCGCCCCGCACGCCCCGGCGCCCACCATCTCGGGCTCCCGGCGCCGCACCCGCCCCTTCCTGCAGCCGCCAGGGGGCAGCCTACCCCGCTGCCGGGGCGGAGCGCGCTCCGGCCAATCCAGACGCGGCAAAGCGAATATTAATTCTCTGCCCGCCTGCCATTCGGCGGCCGTCAGACTCTATCTGCATATTCGTAACCCGCTGGGCCAATAGGCGCCGGGAGCGGGCGAGCAGGCTTGGTTGAGAGGCGAAGGGACGGCGGCGCGCTGCGGCGGGAGGCGTGTCCGGCCGGAGCGGGCCGGCCCGGAGCGGAGCGGGGAGTCGGTCCCCGCGAGCTAGGAGTGCCCCGGGCCGGTACCGCTCGCTCAAGGAGGGGAGCGAGGGCAGAACCGGCTCCCGCAGGAAGGAGCGGCGAGGAAGGACGCGGCTTCCCAGCGGCGTCTTCGGGACGGGGACGCAGCCCGGCGAGCTCCCCTCGGCGCCGGACGCCTGAGGGAAGAGCCCCGCCCCCTCCGCTCCTCCAATCAGGGAGCTCCAGCGCGGCCGGAACGCAAAGCACTGTGGGACGGCGGCGGGAACCGGGGAGGCCGATGGGTTGCCGAGGCAACGGGCGGCGCAGCCCCGGGACCGGCGCGGGCAGCGGGCGGGGGGGCGGCGGGCTGGGCCGGGCGGGGGGGCGGCGGGCCGGGCCCGGCGGGGGGGCGGCGGGCCGGGCCCGGCGCGGAGTAGGGGAGCGGGAGCTCGGCTGCCGTCGGGGGCGGCTCCTCGTTGCATCCCGGTAGTTTCGTGCCCGCTGTACTCTGGACAGCAACTCGCAATACCGATTCTCTGCCGCAACAAAACGCGCCGGTTCCCCGGTCGCCCGTCATGGAGTACGGGAAAAGGCAGCTACCGGCCCGCCCGGCAGCGAGCGGGATGGCTGGGTGGCGTGCTGGGTGGCTTTGGACCACAGCCATCTGCTTGGAAAGTGAAACGGCCAGTAAAGGGAGGCGGGGGAGCTGACTGTTACTCTGCCAGTGTTTTTTCTCCCTGTGTTGCGTTTTACAGGAGAATGTAAGATCTTGTGTTGTTTGGTTGTTTTTTCCTGGAGGAGCTTGGCAAGGTCTTGGGAGGGCTGGAGTGAGGCATCACACATGGAGTTTGGATGAAACTCACTCACTACACAGTGGTGGGGAGCAAATGACTTAATGTTTGCCTCTGTGTTTGCCCTTCTGCCTGATCCTGGTGTTCCTCAAAGCTTCGGATGCCAGCCAAGCCTTGTGTCCACACTTCGGTCACCACCTGTGTTAGCAGTGGCTGCTCCTAAGTCTCAGGGATGTTTTTAATTTGGGTCTTCCGCAATGCATTTGCCTTTATTTCTAAAGACTTGGAGCTGCTGATTGTGAATTAAAAGGGGTTGTTATTTTCGTAATGTACCTCAGAGGCGTTTTAACGGGACGCAGCCTTGGAGAAGTGAAGTCAGTTTGGTGAGGGGAGAGTAACCACCCAGCCCCTGCTCCCTACCCTGCTCTGCCAGGTCGGAGTGGGCCCCAGAGCACATCCTTGCTGCTGTCACAGCGGCTCTTGGGCTCGTGGTGTAGCTGGGCCAGGGCAGACGTGGCACCGCTGTCTTCCCATGTCAGCACTGCTGCCGGGAGGTGTTCCTGAAACTGCAAGGTGGCTTAGGAAACCGCATCCAGAAAAGTAGTGTAAAACACACACGCTTAGCACTTCTCCAGAGTAAGCCACCTCACACTGGTTCCTGGCAAATTGTCTCAGCATTACAGTCCCCAGCCCTGGCAGCATCTGATCAAATCCAGACTAATCTCCCGTATCCCTGCTGTGTTTGTGACCTGTTGGGTGTCCCTCAAGTTCAGTTAGCAAAGTAGTTGTCCTCTGCCAGCCATGGCCAGAACAATGCTGTCCAGTTGGTGAGGCTGAGGGAGGCCTCGTTAGAGCTCATTTGTACTAATTACAGACGATCCTCCCTAATCTCTCAAGATTTCTCAGCTTAAATGGCAATGTGCTTGGGTCAGGAACTTCAAAGCACGTAAACAAGCTGTGAAAGTGAAGTGAGAAGAGGAATGGTGTGAATCATCAGTGGGCTGAGACAGCCGGGGCTGGAGTAACAAACAGTCCGTGGGTGCAAATCCTCGTATTTCCTGTCCTGAGACCCACCAGGGCAGCAAAGGTCCTGCTGAGGGCCACACACAGCCCCTTGCATGGCCCAGGCGGGCTGAGGCAGCTGGCCCATTGGCCTCCAGGGCAGCAGGGCTTTTGCAGGCCTCACACACACACACAATGGCAGTGGGGGTTCAAACGTTGGCTGGCAGAGCTGGGGAGCGTGGCGCTCACGGTGGGACCTGCCACCGGTGGGCACGGGGGCTGTGCAGCCCTGGGTCCCTTTTGAGGGCTCCTGGGCCTCCTGCACATCTCACAGTGAAATATCAGCAACTCTTCCTTGAAAGAGAAGAGTTCCCCGCCATGAACAAAGGGGAAAACCTCCCTCTTTCCTCTCCATCCAAGGACTCAGCCTTTTTAGAGGGCATTTTAGAGCATTGCAATACCTCCTCTGCCTCCGCAGTGAGGGCATCTTCTACTAACTAGCCTGGGTGGTTTTCTCCCAAGAATCAGCAGCCCATCATGATGCAAGGGGGATTAACTGAGCAACAGCGAGTGAGGAGGGATAGTGGCTGTGCTCATCCAGGTGCAGGAGGAACATTCATCCTGGTTCACGCTGGCAAAGGACGGCGGACATGCTGTGACGGCCCGCAGCCGCCATGTCCTACACTGCCACCCCTGAATCATTACTTACAGTCACCAACAACTTGATGCCAGCTTGTGCCCCAGATGTCAAAGGCTCTGTATCCTGTTACTAATCCACTGAGCCATCAGTCCCTTGATGCAGGATGGATTTACACCAGTAACCTACAAGTGAAAGGCTCAGGGTTGTCTTCTCAATCCCCTGATCTCTCCCTGTCCCCTGGCAGCTGTGCCAAAATGGCTCTCAGTCTTCCATCAGTCCTGCCTGGTCTACAGCCCTGATCATTCACAAGCAGTGTGGGGCACGTGTTTTGGTATTAGCCATTTACTGCCGGGAAAAGGGATCGGGATTCAGGATGTCCAAAAAGAGCAACAGAGACATGTGGGTCAGAAGCAGATCTCGTGACTAACGAGACATCTAAGAAGCCAACATGCCTGGGCCAGCTCCTGACCCACACAGGGCTACAGGGCTCAGGTGTCCAGAGGGGACCAGCTCTGCCCTGCCATGTGGAGCTATTTGGAAGCCTCCTTGGTACTGGACTGGAGATGAGAGCAAAAGGATTATCTCTGGAATTAGATTATTTAGATTGGAACTTTAATCTCTGACCCTGTCTGCACAAGAAAACAGTAAACCTCCCTGACATTATTTGGGGTTTGTTATGCAAGTAAAGCTGGGCTTGCAGCAAGAGCTGCTGCTGGAAGGAAAAAAAATGAATGCTCTGGAGACCTGCCCTGTCTGACCTGTTCACTGTATCATGGTAAGACCTGGCAGAAAAGAGCTACAGATAATTTGGCAGGGACCCAGCTTTCCTCGGAAGTAGCTGTGGCTCTAGGACTGCCTCTGCAATGACACAAAGGTGTCCTGCAGCCACCCTTCCCCTAGCACCGGTGTCTCTGCATTTCTTGGGAAGACAAACACAGCTCTGCCATGGTACAAACACAGGGGCCTGCCCAAGTGGAAGTGGCAGTAGTTCGCAGAGAACATCCCCAGCCACCATGATGTTGCGCTGTGGATCAGTGCAGCCTCTAGAAATGGGTTTACAATTTTAAATAAATTAAGACCATGTCCTGCTATCTGCCGCTGTGGGCAAGGACGCGGCTGCTGGGTGCAGGACCTGGGAATGAGCAGGCAGAAGCAGCCACCATGCCTGTTGCCACTGACTGTCCGTCGGGCTTGACCCTGCTGGCTACTGCACAAGGCACGTGCCCTGAGCCGTCACTGGTCCCCGTGGGCAGGCACAGCCACAGCCACGTGCCCTGAGCCGTCACTGGTCCCCGTGGGCAGGCACAGCCACAGCCACTCTGCTGCACACAGACAAGCAGCGCGGCTGTCCTCTTGCTCTGCACACACACACGCTTCCTTCTCAACGGGCTCCACTGCAAACGAAGCACATTTGTGCACCAACACTTCCTGTGGCAGACACAAGCCTGCACAGGTCTCTCCCTCCCCAGTATTAGCCGAAGTACGTATATAACTTACCAGGACTCTAGACTGTTCAGTTTATCACCCTCATTTCCTAAGCACAACACAGCTCAGCTGCTGTACCCGTAAATATGGAGATCTGTAAATATCCATTTTCCAATTTCTTGGCTTACACCCACATTTCTAAGACTGGACCAGCTCCATAAATACACACAGATAGTTTGCATACACCCACTTGCAAACAAATTCTTCTACTGCTGCACTCCCAGGTACCTATCTGCACCCCCTGCTTTTATGCACGCACACACAAACCTTTCCCAGTGCACATGGCTGTGTAAACATGAGTACACACACACACACACACACAAATATAAGGAGAAACATAGTTTTTCCATTGCTGGGATATCAGCCATGGCTACAGCTATGCTAGTTGGCACAGCAACGGGAAAGCAGAAGAGAAAATCCTCTTTTGGGACATGGAGTTGTGGACCCTGA
This sequence comes from Tauraco erythrolophus, assembly GCF_009769465.1. Classification (NCBI taxonomy): domain Eukaryota; kingdom Metazoa; phylum Chordata; class Aves; order Musophagiformes; family Musophagidae; genus Tauraco; species Tauraco erythrolophus. The sequence goes on along the minus strand of NC_141483.1, from coordinate 4,652,080 downwards.
GAATCTGAAAGGGAACCTGGGAAATGAAAGATTGAGATGGAGGAAGCAGAAGGATACTGGTCCCTGACCTTCCAGTTGGAGTAAGGGGGCAACTGAGAGGAAAACAGCTCCCGTTTACACTGAGAAACACAGAGCAATGATGATGCCCTTTGAAGCCAAGTAGAAATTAGTCCCCTGGCAACTTGTGGCTGAGCCTCTGCATAGAGGAAGGGGACAACTGTAGGTCTGGCAGAGTAGTGGAAGGGAGCAGGAGGTTAGGAGCATCTTGGGCAAAAGGGAGGGAGGATGAGCATCTGATGTATCTGGAAGCAGCTGGTAGGGCCTGGAGGCTGCTGTTGTCACTGCTGCAGTCACATGCAGCATTTTTGAGTGTGAACAAGCTGGAGAGCAGGGCACTGCCACACAAGGAGGCTCCCAGCCAGTCCCTGGCACCAACGGTTTTACCGCTGAGCTCCCACAGCACGGCCCCCACTGTGCATATGCTCACAGTTGTGTTTGAAATGGTCTGGAAATGAAGGAGTTGGCTATTGCTGCCTATCCCCCACCCACCCAGCTCCCCTCTATGCCCTTCCTTCCCTTGTTCCTTGCCACGCCACCGCGGGGGCTCTCACCTGCCCCCTTGCAAGCCAGGGGGATGCAGAGATGGGGACCCTCCACACCACCCTCGCCAAGAGTCACCTCCAGGCCCCTTTGCCATGAGGGCAGCAGGAGGGAGGGCAGAGCCCTGCCACAGGCTTAGTGGGCAACAGTAATTCCCCTTCCTGCAGCAAGGACTTGCCTCTGGACCCTGGTGCAGACGCCGAGGTGTGCATCTGCCACAGCCTTTCTGCCCCAGTCCAGCCACCACCTCTTACAGGGACATCCAGGCTCCACATCATTTCAGCGTGCATATTTATCGCTTTCCCCCCACAAGACATGTATTTGAATTTACTTTTGGTAAACATAACAACAGGAGATGCAAATATGTGCTGGGGAAGCATAAATAACTCCACACAGATAGACACACACACACAGACAGCAAACACAGACACGGTTCACCAAGGGAAACCAAGAAGTGCAGAGCACGCCCTGAGGCTGCCACCAGTCCCAATGGCTTTGCTCTCATCCACCAAGCCAAGAGGATTTCTCCTGCTCTTGCTTTGCAGCAGCTGGTGGGAGAATAAAGCTGGGGAGGAGGAGTCTAAAGTTGCAAATATTCCATGAAAGCATCATGGCAAGTCCTGGCTCTGCAGTTTCCTGCAATCATCTCCAAGGAATGGTTCCAGTTGTAGGAAGTTGCAAGTCTTTCACAGTGTGAAAGGGTGGAGGGGCATGGGGACCACCAGGAGGGAGGAGCAGCAGGTCATCTTGCAATGTCCCAGTTGCAGCCAGCCGATAAACCTTCATGTGGGAACATCGGGCTAGATGCTCCATCTAGGTCCTCTTCTGCCCTCTCTAAGGTGCTGATTCTTCTTTAGCTGAGAATTACCTTCAACGGGACATCATGCGAACAAACTCTGCAACCAACAAGAAAAGACAGCCCTGAAGCAGAAGGCGTCCATGGTCCCCAACCCAGCTCTCATTCCCTGGAGACAGCATGCAGCCGGGGTGAAACCGAGAGTCCACACACTGCCAGCAGGTCGGTGCCACTCTGTGACTGGCCCAGGAGAGCTCACACAAAATGTGTCTCACTCCTTGCATTAGATACAGTGATAGGATCCCACTAGCAGGTCAGTTCATTGCCTCAGACTCCTTTCCAGCCAGTGTACAGTCTCGTTTTCACAAGCAGCTCCTTGTGAGACACCAGGGCAAGTGTTGTCTCCCTTCATTGTAACTCCAGGGAACCGCCTTGGGAGCACAGTAAGATTTCTTAGTAAGCTTGCTACTTCACAGAGACACCAGTGTGGGAAAGCACTGGTGTTTTGGTAGGTACCAGCATTTTTGTAGAGAAAAGTTTACTTTGATAGACTTGTTATTTTGCAAGATACAGGTTAACTGTAAGGACACCCTGGATCTATTTCTTCACCACCCTGCAGCCTGTGAAGTCAATTACAGTTGTTCAAATTGAGTGTAGATGCCATCAAATAGAAATGTGTTTTCATTCTGCACTTGAATTGCCAAGGAACTAATAACTCTGCAAAGAGGAGGGCAGTGGAAATTACCCCCTTGACTTCTCCTTTTCCATTGATGGAGCTGTCCTTTGACAACTAAAGCAGTAACTCACGGAGAAAATGATACTGGGATAGCATTTCATGTATTTTAGCTGTCTAACATAATTTAGCTGTGGGAAACAAGGAGAGCTACCGTCATGTAATCAGCCAGTGCATTAGAACAACTGCAGCTACCAGACACTCTCTAGGGAAACACTTCTAGTATTTTAGCATTTCCAAAGCCCTCAGAAGCTTCAGTAATCCTGAGTACTGAGACTCCTTGTCATGCAGGAGACCCAGGAACGCCTCTGAGCCAAAAAAATTATGTCAATTTTATCTTAATTCTGTAGTTCCCATGCTTCACCTTTACTGCAAAGGGATGTCTGGATTTGCACTAGGAAAACGAGCAGCCTGCCACACTCTCACACCTTCCAGCTCTTATATCCGCTTAGCTGTCTGATATCAACTGCTTCCCTTGCCAGAAACCCTGAGCTCTATTAATATTGTTCCTGCCATGGCTAATGGCTAGGACAGTAGCCTAACCACTCTTATTTTTCCAAGTCCTTCTGGCATGAAAAGTGAGAGAGGAAATTAATTATCTCTGGGATTTAACATGACACCTCTAGATTAGATATCTGCAGTCCTAGTGAGCACTTCTGATATGTGACCATCTTCTGGCATAAAGGCACAGAAACAAATTCTCTATAAACCCAGGTAATAAAGTGAACCAGAGGAAACGGAAGGTGCAATGCATTCTCCAAACCAATCCAGCCTCCTCGCAGCTCTTCCAATAGATTTAACAGAAAGGAAAATGCCCCATAAAAAGTAGGCTGGCATAGCATGTGTGTACCAGAATCTGCTTCTCTGTGACAGGCCATATCTCTTACCATGCTAGAGTTATGGAGAGAGACCCAAGTGAAACTGAGATGCAGCAAAAGATGATACACAAATGAATACTTCAGCTGAGGAATTTCCTGTGTGGGCAAATATTCTCCATTTTCCTTAGCAGATTGGAAAAAAAAACCCGTCTTGTTCGCTTTTTTCTCTATACTTCAGATGCCTGGGCCCCAAGCATGCAAATCTTCCCTTCCGCTTCCACCTCTGAGCTGAAACGCTGACTCATACCAGAGCAGATGAACAGGGAGCATTCATCCCTTCTCACCTTCAAAATCAACCCGCCCATCTCCATTCAGATCCACGTCCCGGATGATCTCTTCAATGTCCCGATGGCCCACCTGCTGCCCTAGAAGCTTCTTCATGGCTTCTCGCAGCTCGCTGGTACTGATCTCCCCATCACCATTGGTGTCAAACTGCGAGTACATGAAAAATACCAGCAGGAGAAACACAGTTAATGGAAACGGATCTTGCTCTGGGTTGGATTTTGTATTGTCCTGCTCCTGAGTACCCTATTTTTCCTGCATTCCTTTTGTGTCCCTCCTTTTCCTCCTTTGGGTGCCTTTTGGATCCAGTCTCTCTCTTCTCCTCAGAAACCCCTTGTAACTCCTGTGCCTGCACCAGCTTTTCTCTTCCTTGCCTCAAGGGTTCCCTTATCTCGGTGACTTTTTCTGCTTCTCCCTTGTTTCATGCCTGGCTTGGTTCTTTCTCTGTCTTCCACTGTGCTGCTCCCTCCTCCTCCTCTTCTCTTCCCCAATGAGTCTTCTCTCTTTCCTGCCTCCTGTTGCTCACCTCTCTGGGGGGCACGCGATAGGGAAAACTCACCTCTCTGAAGGCATCACGGAGCTCTTTTACACCAATCATGTCTGCTGTTTCTGCTAGCAGCTTTGGTCCCATCAGCTCAACAAAATCTTCAAAATCCACATGGCCACCCACTTGGGACAAGATGAAAGATCATGTGTAAGAACTCCATGCATTAGCCAAGCCTAGTACTCACTTTGCATTTCTGTGTGCCCCAGAAAGAGCTTGGTTCTTCAGGAAGCAAAGCACAGAAGGTGCAGGACAGTGGAAAGAAAAGCAGAGGTAGTTTTACAGTGTCTCTGTATTTTCTGGATTATGGGCAAGGGTGAATGAGCCCAAGCTTTTCCATCCTAGGCTGCCATGGACTGTCACATCCTTACGGCATCACGTACTAGGTGTTACAGACTTGATCATTCTAGTGCTTACAGCAACCCTCTGCTGCGCCTGTGCCAAAGGGTACGGCAAGGGCACAGCATGACGTTCCTGCATGGCCTGGGCAGTGCCCTGCAGCAGTGGTGGAGTCTTGCTCCATCAGCAGTGGCTAATGTATGTCCAACTGTTTATTCATCATGTTAGTCCTTTTTCTTGTTTGTCCCCTATCTGAAAGCTGGCAGTAACACTCTAAAATTCCTAAGCACTTGTGTGCCAGGGTTATCAGCCGCTTTTCCGTATGACCGGTTGCGTATGTCACAACTGTTTTCCTTCTCTTGGCCAAGTAATCTGTCCTTTTCACATCATTGTGTGTCAGAAATAACATGCACTATATATCCTTTTCCCACCTGGCTGAGGGTAATACCCTACACTGCCAAAGACAAGAGGCGGCAAAAAATGATGGTGAAAGACAAGGGGCACAAACAGGGTTACAGTGAATCGGGCACGTTTGTCACATTTTTCCATGACTCCAGCAGATGCCCCGATCTGTCACTGCCAGCACAGCTCACTTGCACTCCATCCCCAGGCACACAGCAGATCCACTAACACCCACCACAGGGCGAACAGCCCATCCATCACCCACTCTGACCAAAGAAGCTCCATCTTCCCAAGGTCTTTCTTCAGTCTGACATCCTCTGACATCAGCTTTAATATGACAACACCCACAACCTGTGCACTGATGTCTAACTGCCCGCATCAAGGGCAGTTTTATACCTGACAGCGTAAGCATGAAGGACAACTCTTCCCGAGAGTGCTCCCACACAGCACAGTCCACACAGTCCCTGCATGAACTGTTAGGGACCACAAACGAAGAGATGATAGGGAGCAAAAATAAGAACCAAGAAAAGAAAGGAGGGAAAAAAACAAAGGAAAAGAGACAGCAGGAAACTGAGAGAGCCTGAGACAGCGATGCACAGCAGCAACAGGAAGGTACAGCTAGGTTACTCACGGTTCATGTTGATCTGCTGGGAGAGCTCTATTAGCTCCATCTCGGTAGGCATGTAGCCCATGGTTCGCATGCAGTTCCCCAGGTCCCTGCAGTTAATAAACCCATCCTTGTCTTTATCAAACTCCTTAAAGGCTTCTCTTAATTCTGTGGGAGTGGATCCAAAAAAGAACAATATTGTCAGTGACAACTTAAAACACCTTTTCCAAAAAAAACTCCTCAGAATCAGCAGCACTTTATGGGGCCAGATTCCCTAAAATAGTCTTTATTTTCCCAGCAGATCTCCCTGCAAAGAGGCAACGACCAGAGCAATGTTAAGCTCTTCTATCAGCAGCACTGCTGATTCATTCCTTACAGGAAAGCTTGCTTGGACTACAAGTGCCATCAACTGATCATTCCTAAACTGCACTCCCTAAAGAAACTGGAAGCAGTGTGTTTTCCCAACTTTTACCCCTGCACTATATTATTTAGCACTTATTGTAGGGATTAGAAGGTAAAACAGCTTCCCTGAAGCCATACTGTTGTATCATGCTCTACAAGACTTTCTGTGGGAGCTGGGGCGGACAGCAGTTCCCTGACAGCTAACATCCCATTACTTTACTTAACCTCCCACCCTGAAGAAGCTGGAATGGATGCATATTCCTTCACAGTCAGCACTTGTGTAGTTTTACATGTTATTTGTTTTTGCTGGAGTTGCCAGGAATTCTTCCAGTAATTGTGTCCTTGATTTGCCCCAAATTATTTTACCCCATGGGAGCCAACCTGGAAGTTGGTAGGTTGCCAGTAGGTTTTCACTGGGCAGGGAGAAAGGTAACACAGAAGCAATGACAAATTTTACCTTCAATTTCTTCTGGACGCAGCTCTCTATCCTGCAAAAAGAGAACATACTACGTTAAAACTTGCCACAAACATAGTTTCAGAATAGCACTTGTTGGTGCAAATAGTTCTGGGACAAGCCAGAAAGTGAGAGAAGAAACAAGAAGGTGATGACATGTTTAATACCGTCTACCTAGCAAGGCTCCCCAGCTCTCCTCCCCAACAGGGCAGGTGTTGGCCTGCACACTTCGCTGTGGAAGCCCCTCTCCATCTCATCTGCTGGACAGGGGGATGACAGGTGCTCCCTCAGAACAGAAGAGACCTGGGCCAGCACAGCAACACATGTGGCCTCCCCACCTGATAGCTCTATGAACACCTTCATGAGGCTCCTACATCATTCCCCAGCACCAAGTTCTGGAGCCCAGACCGGCCCTGCAGCAGTTACGATCTCCTCTAGAGATCTGATTGTATTTCCTACTGCAGCTCCTGCTGACACAGCGAGATCAAAACAGCTGGAAGCAGTCCCTGTAACCAGCAAGTCTATACCATCGTCTGCTTGGATCACTGTCCTTCTGGCAGGACAGAGACAGCCACGAGCTCTCTTACAGCCAACACCCCAGTGCCATCTCCTACAGTCAGTCCCCACAAAAAGGTAGGAACTTCCCCCTTCCCCCCAGCCTCAACTCCATATACAAGCATTTTGAAACCAGGCAGACACACAATATATACATCATCAAGGTCATCTACAAACAAAACAGGACAAGGATTCACCATGTTCAGGAAACACTGCAACTTCAAACATCCAATCTGAATTTCTTGGAAGAAGGGGGAGGATATAAAAGAGTATAGGAAAATTCCAACACTGCACCAAGAAGAAGAGATGAGCATAAAAATGCACTGCTTTCTGGTTTAAATGCCCTTTCTAATTCCTCTCATGGCTCCCAGGCATAAATCCAAAACATCTGAGAATTTGGAAACACAGAAACGCGATCTCTCTTGTCGTCTCACTCTCAGCTTTTCCCCTCAACCGTGGGGAGTTTCTCCTTGCCTTCCAGGTGTCCTCCAGTCTCACCACACATCCCTGGAGATGGTGCCCTTGATCAGTTAGAGAAGGATGATCCTTTGCTATTTAACCACAGGCTCCTCTGCAAACGCTAATGGCGGCAGCTCAGAGTGCATAGCAAACTAGGACACACACTGGTTTACGTCTGTGCAAAAGTGGGCTGTGCCAGAGAAATGACCAGCTTGCCACTTATAACCTTCCCAGAGGCATCTCTGTGCTGGATGGAACTGTCAGAGCGCGCTGGCTCTGCCGTTTCATCCTTCACAGACCTGGTATTTTCAAACATGTCATCCCATTTGTTCTGCTTTCATCAACATCAAGTAATAAATCAATTCAAACTCCTCAGACCGACGCAGGAGGCATTATTGCACCCCTGCCTTAGATAGAACAGCAGATGAAAACCACCCATGATCAGTACCAACACCTCGTGCACTTCATTCCAGAGTCCACAAATATTAATCCCCAGAGATACTGCCAGGTGCCAACAGCCGGCTTGGCACGGCAGCAGAGGCAGAGGCTGGATTACCCCCCCCATGGTGCGAAGGGTGCTGTGACACCCGCAGCAACCCCTGTCTCGTGAGAGTGGCTGGGGTGGGACCCAGGCCAAACTCCAGAGCAGTCGTCATGAGACCATCCTCCTCCCCGCTCACTGGAGACCACGTTGCAACCGACATGACTGACACATGTCAGAAATGGGCCTCAGCACCGGCTCTGCTTTTGCACACCAAGGCATTTGCGTTTGCAGGGCTCTGAGCACATCTTTGCACATGCAGATCCGACCACCAGAGAGCCACAGACTGCGAATGCAAAAGGAGAGGGAGGGTTTATGTCCCTCCAAAAATCTGACTCAAGCGACAACTAACGTCATGAAGAGGTTTTCTGTTTTAAATTTGAAAGAAGATCCCCTGAAATGATAAAGGGAGAAAATTGCTTGGGAAGAAATGGGCTGAATCACTCTAAAGCTTTTGGAGAACATATGGAAAGAGGAATAAAACTGTTCAAGGAGTTTAGATCCTAGATATGAGCAGAGGTGACCCTCAAGGAGTCCGTTGTACATAATGGTCTTACCCTCATTTATTTCTGTTCTATGCACAATAAATCCTGTTGGTCTAGAGTCAGTAAAAGTAAAGCTGTTTATCAGATGCACTTATTCTACATCAGGGTAGTTAGAGACACCACTAATCCTGTTTTGGAAACTTCTTACGGTACTGTGAGTTTCCAGGCCCTAAACAGGATGGATACCTGTCCAGCTGTGAGCCTTCTGCTAGGGAGCTGGACCTGCTTCCTATATTGGGTAGTTCTGTGCATGTGTGCTTGCGTGAGAATATTACATTTTGTGTTTTAGTGGACTGGCCCAAGGAATATGTGATCACTTAGTGGCTGCAGGTTAGGAAGAACAAAGCTATTTGATCAATAACAACAAATAATGACTCTATTTTGGGTTGTTGGTTGAAGAAGAGGTTTCAGAGATGAAGATCCAAGTGTCTCCTACAGCTGTAGATAGCCATATTAACACAGGAATAAGGCAGAGACTTCCTACAGAGGCCAGAAAGCTCTGACTCTCAGATAACTGGGGTGAGCTTTGTTTCACCAGAAGAACATGGAATGCACTGGGTGAATATCCGACAACGCACATATTCACTCATACGTGTCCATAAAAAGTGTGTTAATAATATGTTTGCGGGTGTCTTTAAATTCATGTTACTGTAGGAATCAAATATTTATGTGCAAAAATATAAATATACAATACTGGGGTGTATATTTCTGTATATTTAACATGTCCAGGTGTATACATTTGAATTTAGATACAAACACTTGTTTTTATTGTTTGTATATAAATGCATATATTAGATGCATATGAACACACAGTTCCAAATAGGTGTGACTGAATGTTTGGATGGATTTTTGCTGTTTATCTGTGCGTGTACGGGCAGCAGCATTTGGTGGTCTGGTACTATTTGCAAATATGAGGACAGACTGATGCTCTTTGGTTTATTTGGCCGGGATTGCTACAGTGTTGGGTGGTGTATGACAGTATAAGAGATTGCCTTTGGGTATCTGTGAGGAGGCAGGTGCACGCTTATTTCTGCTGGTACTGGTGTGCTCACTGTGAGCTGATAGGAAGAGTATCAAATATGGGCATCTCTGTGGGACGGCTTGTTCCCAATACGGATTCCCTGATTTGCATTTAAGTGGCTATTTAGGCCTTAAATGCTAATCTGAGCCTCTGGGAATGAGATGTGGATGTCTTGCTGGAATAACAGCTTTGAACACTGGACTCCTCCTGAGTCCATATGATTATGTAAGTCCTGAAGTCCTAAGTCCTTCTCCTCAGTCCATGTAATTATGCCTACTTGAATGTAGGCTTGGATCTATCTTCCATAGCTGCATTTTTAGAATCCTCCTTTCTTGGTGTTTAGCCACAGGGATATCTCTGCACATCCTTCAGGTTAGACATTTGCCTGTGATTGTATTGGTACTTGGAGCTGGAGCCGGGATGCTCGAGTCCCAGGGCTGGGGGTTACAGAGCTCCGCGCAGACGGAGCATGCGGGCAGCTCCGCATCCCCGGCTCGCGTCCACGTGGCTTTGTGCATGTCTCGCCCGGCTGGGTGTAACTTACGTACAGGCTGCCTGTTTTCTGCGAAGCCCTTCCTCAGGAAGATGCATGCTGGCCCCAGCAGGTTGTGCATGACGGCGCAGTTCTGGGCCAGCACCATGAGTGGACCCTGGTACTCGCAAGCCGATGGCCCCTCTTCGCTCGTCTGGACAGCCTTATAGCACGTCTTCTCCTCATGGCGGATCTTCCCAGCCAACCAGCAGCAAGCAAACAACACAACAGAGGATGTTACCTCCCCGTCTCGCCCAGCCGTTCCTCTGAAGTTTTACTGAACCGCCTCGCAGATATATTATTGCTAAATTTCCTTCATCTGGTCCACACCGCGTCCCCCCCACTGGTCTATTAGGATTCATACAGAAACAGTAAGTCCAGGAGTTCACTTTCAAAAGCTGGCAGAAGTACAACCAACCAGGAGGATTTCACTTTGAAACGACATCAAACTCTCAGCACTGCTCACATCTACCCAGACACAGCCCAAAGGGCCACGCTCCCACTCTGAGCCCCAGAGTTAACGATCCCTCGAATGAGCTGCAAAGGACGAGCACACCCCAACCTAACAGCACGTGTGCCAGCCTGTGCCCAGAGCCGCCCTGGCACAAAGACACTGCGTTAGGCTCTGCATTACATTTCAGCAACACAGCATCACACGCTTTATAATATTATTAGAAGGCCGTTTATGGCATCAGGTGGCTCTGCCAACTGCAGGCTCACACTCCCTGTGCCACTTCTAATTAGTTACGTCCCCAGGGTCTCAGGCAGTTACTGCGCTGGCCTCTTCTAATCGCTGACAGTCCCAAAGTGGAGATCAGGCACGGGCACAACATTTTTGTCTGTTTGCATTTGCACGTATTCCTAAATGCACACGTCCTGCTAAGCTAGGGCTCCAGAACAGAATCCAGCACTGGATTTTATAAGGAGGCACTGCTTTCCTTTTATAGAAATGCATTTCCCTGGCTCTGCAAGAAAACTCTTATCCTGATATTCCCATGCAGCTATAAAAAGCCAGCACAACCCACAGGACCCTTGGTTTTATAGAATAAACATTAATCATACATCAGATTCCTCTTCAGGAATGATTCTACTTTTACAGCCGGTGTTCCCAGGGGTGATCAGAGAAGCTCTGTCAATTGTCATTGTCTCTATTAACCCTTTCCTTAAAGCCTGAAGTGCTTTTTCAGGCTAAAAGACCAGAACACACATACACCCCATTCGCACCTGTCCGAGTCTATTGTATCTACTTGCTGTGTCTGCCATGTGCTATTATACCACACATGTGGTTTGTAGTTCACATTTTTGTACACAGTCTTACGCCAATCTGCTCATGTTTAGTGTCATGTGAATATCAAGCATCAAAATAAAACCAACTCAAAAAGTAAGCCATGGAGAAAGAAAATGATGAAGCAGAAAAGCATTTTCATTCCAGTCATGGATGAGGAAGAAATCTGTCTCTGATTAAGTCTGACACATAGGACACTTGTCCTTAAAAACCTGAAAGATGAGCATCCGTCCACAAATGGCATATTACTAGCTCAGCTAAATGTCAAGGCATCTGTGTTGAACTGCACAGCTTCGTGATATCAGTGCAATGGATTTTCAAAATTACCAGCTTTATTTCCTGGCACATTTTCCAGTTTAATATACCCAATAATATCAATAACTTAAAATAGCCCACATTGCTTCTGTGCTTAATTCCAGTGAAGCCATGTGAAATATTGAAGGCCCCACAGCCCCTAATCCTTGTTTGCTGACCCTTCCAGTCAATAGAGTTTATTACCAAGCCACGGAGCAGTACCACAGAATGGTCATCCCATTATTTTCCTGTGCAGATAGAGATTGCCAGTTTGATGAAACAGTTGCCAAGAGCCACCAAGGATCCTGACCAGACAACTTGATGCAGTGCCAGGACGACAAGGTGCACGGCTTAGCAAGACCTCGACAGGGAATCCCTGCCCTGCTCTGCCACTGCAGGCAGGATTTAGGGCATTCAATGTTCCCTTTGCCAGCAGCCTCCTAGGTTTCTCCTGCAAGTATTCCCACAAGTTCCTTCCACCATGTTCCTCCTACACCCTGGCAGAGCCAGGAAGGGAGCTGTGATATGGGTACAGGGCAAAGCAATGTCAGCCACCCATTACAGGGGAAACAGCAGCGTGCACAATAAGGAATATGCAAGGACAGGACCGGGGAACACAGGCTTTCCCTGTTCCTTCCCCAAGCAAAGGACCACTGCTCTTCCTGGCTGAGTCCGGCCCTCAGCTGTGCCAGACTAGCAGATTGAGCAGAGAGAAGAGACTGGGCTGATTTAGAGATGGCTGTAGTGATGGTGAAGGGTGGCAAAGCGAGGGACTTGGACGCCAAAGATTTCCCCTTCTGCACAGCAGAAGCACAACAGGATTCACGCCATTTTCCTGCCTGCGTGTCAGAGGGACTTTGCAGAGCGGCAAGCCTAAGGAGCCTCTTCATCCCGACTGCAGTGCCTCTCAGAGGGAATGGCAGCCAGGCTGGCTGCTGGGATCACCAGGGGATGGTGATCAGTGACAGTGGGAAAGTGAAGTTGCCAACAACAGGCGTGGAGACAAAGCCTGCGCATCACCACCAAAACAGGCAAGGTGCCCCCGTGTCAGCCAGACCAAGCCAGCTGGTACCTGGGAGCAGCTCCCAGATTTCGGGTTGAAATCGTGTATTCAAGAGATCGGTCTGTCACCCAAGAGCGGCTTCCATATACGTTGTCTACAGTCCCTTCTTTTTACCATTTCAGCAAAATTAGTTTAGATAAAAGTTGAGATAAAATCTGAGAAAAAAGACCAGGGTCATAAAACAGCCGAGTGAAGTTGTGCAATGTTAAGACTGATCTGCAAAGTCTCCACTACAATCACGTGTGTTGTGATCAAAAGAACAGCAGAGCCCCAGGACCTGTCAGGATAAGTGCCCAAGGCCTTAATTCATGGATAGCTGGAGCCACGTCCAAGAAATTCTCTAATTCAGCTTTGCAACTTTCTATCTTTAGTCTTGCCATCCCAGACCTTCTAACTAGGCACAAAGTGCGTTGTTCAAAGCAGCTTTTAGGAATGAAAGCATAAATTACCTAAAAGACTGACGACACAGAGCTTCTAAGTTCTTCAATCCATTTTGATTCAAGCAGCCTGGCCACACCTCAGACTTGAGCTGCAATCGCCTTGGTCATGTTGAGCTCAGTGGCAGCCCGCTCCTTTTATTGCAAATTGGAGGCAACCTACAAGCAACTGAGTTGGTTTTTCATATGTGCAACATTTGGATAAACCTCAGCTACTTCTGCCTCTCCCTGAAGGTCACCCTGACCTAGGGATTGGTCTCAACACTGCCTAACTGCTTGGTGATGAATTCCCTCCTCGTGTATCCCAGCTCCCCCGCAGCAGCGCTGTGCCATTGCTGGCCTTGTTTACAGCAGCCGAGATAACAAGCAAACAGTGTTCCTACACAGAAGAGCCAAAAGTCCAGCCAAAAGAAACTCCCTTCTAGGGAGGTCCTCTCCCCAATAGCTCCCTCCCAGAGGAGATTACCCTGGTGGCAAGATCTCCTGGGTGGAGCATCCTGATGGCACTGGCATTTCACTGTCAGCAAGGTCTCCACAGAGGCAACTCCTCATTGCAGTACTTCAGATGCTTAGCATAACTTTTTCATTTACGAGGAGCGAACTGCACAGGTTTTTGCAAAGTTATTAGATCTGCAGCAATGTTAAGTAAGAACTGTGCGGCTGACGGGTACACAGTGCTGCGAGACCTTCCTCAGTCAAACAAGAAATATTTCTGGGGCACGTCATTCCCGTCTCAATCTAGTCTCTAACAGCAGAATGGTTCCTGAATCTAATTCGTCCTGGGATCACTGTAAAACCTCAGCACAGAGCAGACTGCAGGCTGAAGCCTAACAGATACACATGGCAGCTCGCAGATGAAGTCCAGCTGGGTCCAAGCATGTAGACACCGGCCATGCTGATGTGCAACATGATGCATGAACACGCAGCCAGGGCCCAGTGCGTCCTCTCACAGAGGCATGGACAAACAGATCACAGGGAAAAACAAGCTTCTGTACCCAAACACACACCAACAAAACTAGATGTATGCATACGCAAGGATGGATGTCCATAAAAACACGTGCGTGCCTACATACAGACTTGCGTGCGGAAACCCGCTAGCAGGTATACACACAGCACCATACGAGCAGGGACACGCGTGTGACGCACACAAATTGCCCCCCATACACTCACCACAAACATTGCACACCTGCTCACGCACCTCAGGATGTGTACGTAGGGACGTAAACAGCCAAGGACACACACGTATTTCGGATGGGCTCGTTAGCTGTGCATATTCTTACGCACCAACAGGAATACACACGGATACACGCCCATTCACATAGACATGAATATATGACCCTACAGAAATGACACATATGACAACTCCTGCAGACACCCCTTGACTGAAGCACATGCACACACACACACAGACTCACTTACACACACAGGTTACGATGCCTGTACAGAAAACGTGTGCCAGCATTCCTGTGCACGTTGACAAGCACAACCTTGCACGTACCCAGAGCCCAGCTATACACACGCACAGAGCAGGACACAAGCCTACTCACATATCCACACACACGTTTATTTACACACATGCTGTGGCACCAGCATCCCGGGCTCTAACGGCTGCACTTGCACGAGCAGTTCTCACAAAAATAGACTGTTGAAGAGAGTTGAACCCTGCGTACACATCTCTGCGTTTCTCCCACCTCCCGCTCCCATCTGCCCACGACGTCACCCATCCCAAGAAGCAGGGCTGGAAATGCACAATGCACTTTGATTCAGGGGACATACCTTTTTTGAGAGGTTTCTCAGTGGAGACTTCACACAGTTGCCCATAATATGCTGAGTCTGCCTTTCCGGTGGACTTGGTTATAAAGGAACTGAAGCAATTGATCCCATTAAAGGTATTCCTTGGGAGCAAAGCAAGAAAGGCAGTGCCAGGCAAATCCAAACAGCTACTGGCTGCTGGGGCTTCCCTCTTCAGGGAGCTTTTTCTCTCTCTGCCTCTCCCTCTCCGTGTTTTTACTTTATGTTCACTTTCTTGAAGAGATGAAGCAGGAAGGAGAGGGAGGGGACAGAAACAGACAGAAAGAGAGGGAGAGAGAGGGAGAGAGAGAGAGAGTGAGAAGGGGAGAGAGAGGGAGGCGGATGTATAATCTACATCAGATTAATGTTCAAATCCCTCCCACCCCCCTCAATCTGCAGGCAAGATTGTTTCACTCATGGGAGAGGGCTGATTCAGGGAGAATTAAAACAGAGAGGCACCGCAGAAGTTATTTCAGTGATGAGTTCAGTGAATCCAGCTAGTTTGGGTCCACACAGCCTCTGAACATCGCATCCCTACCCACCCCCCTTCTAATTCCTCTTGGCTTTTCAATTACCAGAGAGCTAGGCTGGCCAGAAGGCAATCCACTTAGGGGCTTGAAGCAGAGTCCAGAGCTCGTTTTGGAGCAGAAATGGACCATTTATCTGGGTGGGACCTGTTTCAGCTTATAAATGCCAGCAGACACAGAAGTCCCTCACTCTTTTTCTGCCACAAGTGAAAGCAAGCCTGAAGGCAGCGGTCCAGGGACCCTACAACACTCTCAGCCCCAGGATAGTAATTTTTAACCACAAGGGAGAGACCTTGAGCCAGCCTTGCTGTAAAGTTTTTCCAGCTTTCTGCAAGTAGAAATCAACTGGCAGTTTACCTGCACGAGTCTGCCAAAGATGGGCTCACACCTGAATCTTAAATCTGAACAGCCCCAGTGTGAAGAGCTACCTCCTTCAAGAACTGAGAAGACCAAGAAGACACTGCTCCTACACCCTGTGTATGCAGCAGGCTGGCTGGACACTCAGGTGTTCAGCTGAAAGATTTCACAACTTTGTGAGTGTGGTTCCAAACAAAAGACTCTACAAAGATCTAATCTGAGGGCTGAGCACTTGCACCACATGGGTTTTTTGTGCACGAGCCAAGGACTCACTCTCCTGTTGGCTCTAGGTCTATAGGACAGGAAGAATGAACTATCAATGTCACAACAAAGCAGGGATTTCTCTGCTTCCACCCTGATGGTGCTATGGCAAATTAAGTATGATTGTAAGGTGAATCAATAGTTGCTTTAGAGCTTAGAGGCTTCTTCCACCTGAGGAGATGAGCTTAGGAGTCCAGCCATGTCAAGAGTCAACAGCTTCTCCAGTTCTAGTCGCAGCCAGAAGTTCATGGCCATGCGGGATAGGGTTTCTTGTTCTTCCTTGTAGTAAATACTGCCCAAGAGTGAAGGCAGTGGAACAGTCTCCTCTCAGATCCCCTCAATGCCTTCTTCGCTGCATGGCCTGGAAAGGAGCTGTAGAGAGGTCCACAGGCCCTCCAAAGCAAGAACACTGGAAGACACACCTTGAACCCAGGGCAGACTGAGACAGGGACAGAGCAGAAGGGGAAGCTCTGGTCTGAAAGATCTCCATAGCAGAGCCCATCCAAGGTGGGTTGGGAAGCAAAACATTCCTGAGCTGGCTCTGTCTCTTGCTGTCCCAGTGTGACGACCTGTGACACTGGGGAAATACGCAGTCATTCCTTGGGGACTGTGCCAGCCCTGGGCCATGCAGTGGGGGACTGTGCAGGTGGATGTTGAAACTCCCCACCCCACTCAAGGCTTCCCATCTCTAGCTCTATTTCTCTTTCCCCTCTCAAAGCAGCTAATGGCATGCTGATCTACCCTTGGCCAAAGTGCCAGCCGTTAATAATGTCCTCTGTCAGCTGGAGCCATTCCCCAGGCTCCTTGTTTATTGACGGAGGGCTTGTCTCCCTTGAGCAGAAACTGCCACACAGCAAGCGAGGCGCCTGGGCTCCTTCCCGAGACAAATGACTCCAATTCCAGAAGAGAGAGAAGAGAGAATCGCCTCCCTGCTGCTAATGAATCTCTCTTTGACAGGCAGCACAGAGGCCAGGAACGCCCTGCAATTGAGAAGTGCCCGTCTCCCGCATCCTCCCGGAAAGAGAGAATGGAGCAAGGGAGTCAGGCATCTCCTGCCAGGAGAATCCTTCACAGCCCCCAGACTGCCACAGGACAGCTTTGGAAGACAGGCATTGAATGTGCCTTACAGAGCTCTAAAAGCCTCTCAACAAAAGTTGAGATGCCCACCCTCTAAATATTAGCTTGTACCAGAGCATTTGGAGCCAGCCACCATGGCGCGCTGCTGCATTTGCCTGCTCTCCTGCTTTTCTTCCCTGCAGTTGCAGGCAGCTGTAGGAAACATGCAGGGCAGAGTCAGAGGGCTGAGACCTGCTGCCAGGCTTGGCAGGGAGTTCACAATCCAGGAAGGGAAGAAGTGATGGGAGCTCACTTGCACCAGGTTTGCAACACAGTCACAGTCCTTTGACTCTGCAAGAACTTTGGCAGAGCTGCAAGGGGCCCAAGAGATGCTATCGTAAGCAATTTTCTTATCTCCTTATTTACCCTGGATCTCTTAAGAGCAATTGGGCAGCACATCACAATCTAGCAGGCAGACCCTGCTGACCTCTGACGAGGAAAATCACTCTCTACATCGGGATGCTGCTCCAATCACCACCACGGGCAGCTTAGAGATACGCAGAAAAGTGGAGTTGGCAGAAAGGTCATTAGAAGATTAGGTGAGAAGGAACATATTTTCTCCCTTCCTCCAACTGATGCTGCCGTAAGAGAACAGGATGCTGAGAATAAGTGTGTCAAAAACATTTGTGTGTAGGTGCTGATCTGTGGGTATGCCTATATCTGGGGTAGTCAGTGTGCGTGTGGGAGGGCTGCACATGCATGTATACTGGTTTTCCCACACTGTTCTTTGTGGCAATCACACTGTTCTTTTAAGGTCTAGGGCTCTGTTGTAAACTTTCTCAAAATCGGTAGAACTTTGTGAAAAGCGAGTGTTGCCTATGTGCTCGCATCATCTTCTCTCCCCTGAGGTCCAAGGCGGGGAGCAGAGACCTCAATGGACGTGGTTTGGCATGAAGCGAGGCCTCAGCTCACTGGAAAGAAGCATTTGGCACATTGACTGACCTGAGCACAGCGCAGGGAGGAGGCTGGGTGACTTGGCATTCAACAGGGAGTGATTTAGGTGGTTTAATATGTCTGGATTCTTTAAAAAGCAGCAGTGCCGTGCTTTGGGCTGGCACCTTTGGCAGAAATGCTCAATTCCATAGGAAAATGTTGGATCCCACCATAGCCAATCACTTGGTAGCTGCCAGAAACTTTAACCAGTGGCAGCAAATATCCAATAGCCACAACAGAAAGGACAAAAGTAAATCCAAAACTTGGGATTGCTTATCAGACTGTAGCTTTTCTCGGCAAAAAGGTCTAGTGGAAGTATAGATTTGTAAAGGGAGACTGTTCAGATGCCAGGCCCATTTCAGTGCACGGTTTTTCACGTGCTGGAACATTATATCAGATGGTTGTTCTCAACACAACACAAACACTGCAACGAGGCAATGTCAGTCGGTAGGAGGGTTAATCTCTGAGAGGAGGATATAGTAAAGCAGGGAAAACTCATTCCTAGCATCTTTTCACTGAAGTCCATAGCTTTACCTAAGAGCCTACTGCACGCTTCAAAGATTTAGTATTTTAAAATAAGCCACCTTATTAATTTATCCTGACAGAGTAAGAATTTTTGGTCTATATTTTCATATCACTGAGTGGAGAGTGCACATATTGATTAGTAGCTTTCAAACCCACTCCCAAGCACCCTTTAGCTGCTGGCTATAGATCTGTATCTTACAAGAAACAACCTAGACTTGTTTACTGGATTACCTCAGATGAGCCTTAACACTTGGAATTGTTAACATCCTCCCATTGCCAGTGCTGTCAAGAGCCTTATTTCAAAGCTCCTGACCGCTGGAACATGCACCGACACTTCGAACTTCTGTGGCTGGCTTCTCTCTCTTCCTTCTGTGCCAGGCTTCCTAGTGCTTTCGCTGCACATCGAGATGTGTCTTCTAACCTTGAATGAACCTTGGGTGGTTCCATATTCCAGTCAGACAAGTACAGGTCCCTCTCAAGGGGAGGCACCAGCAGGTATTGGTGGATGCAGTCCAGATCCTCATCTAGGAGGGGAATATTTCTGCAGAGAGTTTGGGAACTTTCTTTGCTGTCAGCTGTTCCAGGAAGAAAGTGTTGCTGACTCATGCTGTGCATAATATTCTCTTCCATTAGAGCAATTGGATCATATTCAATCACCAACAGCAGAAAGGTTATTAAAAAGACCAAGGATATTTTCCATCCCTCTCAAGGTAACGAAGCCTCGACTGTCAACTTTTGTTTAGAACAGCTTTGTAATTAGCTAGCTTTATTCTCTGTTAGATGAAAAGAGATGGGAATGTGCCATCTCCTGACACCTTCCATACAGATCTGGTCCATGTACTCTGCACTAGCCCAGCTTCCGAGTCCCTGCACAGGAGATGTGTGGGCCAGTGCACAACATGTTGTGGATGTTTTCTGCTTTTAAGATCATCAATGGGCTACAAAAAGACAAGCACAAGCTTGACAGACCAGAAGCTGCTGTCACAATTTCGTCACAAAGATTGTTTAAAATAAACCTTATGTGGTCCCTTCCCTTCGCTCTGGGATATGAGAATTGTGAATCACTCTCTGTCCGTCTGGGACTACGGCAAAAGCAGCTAATTCTGCCCTGGATCCCTCATCTCTTTCAAAGTAAAAGGGACAGGGGCCAGTACTTGGCTGGCATGCTGAGATGCTACAGAAAGCGCTGTTTATTATTAGGTGAGCAGAAGCCTGAACCTAATAATTGGTTAGAACCAATACTAACCAAATGCTCCAAACCAGTGCTGCAGCGTTACACGAGATACACTGCTATAAAACCGAGGTCTGCCTCACTTTTGTCTTGAGTAAGGATCTGGCAGCACCTTTAGAAGGATCAAACTGTGTATCCCAGCATGAGATCTCCGGCTGTATCTCAACATAGCTGGTCATAAACTACCAAAAACTTTTTTGTGTCACTTTGGCAGAAGGCAGTGGGGTTGCTGACGGTTTTCTCTTCCTGCCTTCAACCGTCGTGACATGATGCCTCACAACATTACACGGTTGCCTGTTTCTTTCTAAAAGCAGAGAATGTATTTCATCTGTGTGGGATGAAGCAATGCTATATATTCTTTCCAAAGACAGCTGCAAGGTGCTAAGTACTCTATGAGAGGAATGAGTGGACGAAATATCAGAATACTGCTAATAACTTCATTCATAGTATTGAGTTCATGGTCTTATGCTGGTCCAGAAAGCTACTGAAAAACTAAATATGAGCATTCAAGCTACAACAGCTGTTTGTCTTTATTTCTAAGTGGGGCATTTGATTGAAATTGGAGGATGATGAGTTCATGGGCACTGCTGTTGCTCTCTGAGGTCACAGGAATGTCAGAGGATTATTGAAAGGGAGCCCAAAGTTGGCTAGGTGTCTTTTACTGGATGCACACCATATAGCTGCTTGTTATTGGAAATCAATACCACTCATGGACTCATCAGGGAAAAACAGTTACTGAAACTGTGATGCTACAAAAACCACAGCTAATTCAGCTGACAAACCTGCAGCCCAGCCACTACCTCTAAAGCTAAATTCTTCCCTGACACTTTGTTCAAAACCAGTATCGTGCGAAACAAAAATCAAGGCGGTATAGGTTGATGGAATGCACAGTGGACTAATTCAAATGATGATTAATTTATTATTGAAAGATTTTCTTCTCTCAAAAGATAAGCTGAATCTAACCAGAAGGTTTGTGTATTTCAGTGCATTAGATCATGCTGCTGTATATTTCATGAACGGAATATTTAATGAATGTTCTTTTAGCTTGGTTTTATTTTTATGTCTTTCCATGTCCTTTTAAAACAGATTTGTTTAAAAAGTAAATCACTGACAAAGATTAATGTTTGCTGGCAGACCCACTGCAGGCAGGAAGCTTATCCATTGCCCCTCAGTGATTCTGTACGTCTGGCTCCCATCCCTCAAGCTCTTTACAAACAATAAACGTGATAAATTCTTTTCCAAGCTGAGAAAGGGAGAGCTGAGTGGATGTGCTCAAATGGAAAAATATTTGTCTGTGTCCATTCCATATAGAAACCACGTGAGACGTACCTGGGAAGGTATGGCAGGTGTCGGCAGGCAGGGCTGCACGCAGACGCCGCTCGTATTTAAGCACAGGACTGCGTCACGTACAGAGGTGGCTGCAGAGCCACAGAGAAGACTTAGCGGAGGCCGCACTCGTACGGGCGGCTTGCCTGCAGACAGGACACGTATACGAAGGCTTTTTATGCCGGGCTACATGCCCGACGCGGGCTGTGCCAACACATGCAGGGACGGAACACGGCGGCCGTACGAGCCCCACGCAGGTACCCGGACCCCTGCGAGGACGCGCCTGGCCATCCGCGGGGCGCGCGGGCCGGCTCTCGCCTACAGCACGGGAACCACGGGGCTCCCCCGGTCCGACACTGCCCGAGCGGCCCGGGCACCGGGCAGAGGCCGGGCCCCGGCGGCGCGGGCGGGAACGCGCCCCGCGCCGGGACCCCGCCGGGCCCCGAGGCGGCCGGGCCGCGCAGCAGGGGGCGCGCTGGGGCCGCCGAGCGCCGCGGGCCGGGCCGGGGCCGCCGGAGCGGGGCTGCCCCGCTGTCCCCGGGAGCCCCGCGGGACGGTCCCCCGAGCCCCGCGGCGGAGAGAAGGGCTCCGCGCTGCCGCCCGCAGCGCCGTTTCCCGGAGAGCCTCGGCGGGCCTGGCCGCGCACGGCGGCGGCTCGGGGCGTACCGCCGGCTGCGGGAGCGGCCCCGCGGCCCCGGGACACCCTGCCCTCTCCGCGCGCTTTGAGACACTTCTGGGGCCGGGACAACCCTTCAGAGGTGCCTAAGAAGAGGAGAAAACTTCGAGGGAGGCTCCGGTGTTTCTTCTGTTTTCTTTTTTCCCTCCCAACCTGTACACCCACGCTCCGTACCAGCGAGCTGAGATTTCATAATGGGATCAGCATCACTACAGCATTTGGCCATGTTTAGCCAGAAGAAGTCTGTTCACCCTAAATTATTGTGCCGATTAACAGGGTAGATGACTACCTGTTAGAGACTGTTCTCAGTTTGCCACGAGCCCTGACACGCCGCTGCTTCACCTGCCATACAGCATGGTACAACACAGCACGCCAGCGCCTGCAAACCCACACCTCTCACCTTCACCTTTGCCATCCCACAGCATGACACCCAAAAGTTTCCGTTGGTGGTGTCACCGGTCCAACACAGCCCAATGTGCTGCAGCCTCCCTCGCCAATACACGAGGGCAACTGAAAACTTCGTTACTGAGCCATTAACCACTCTCCCTCGGCAGGGCTGGCTCTCTGGCGGCAGAGGTCCAAGCGTGGTCCTGATGCAGCGACTGCTCTTGGGCAAAACTCCCGTTAGAGTCAGCTGAAGCCAAAGCCAAAACCATTGGAGGGAACAAGGTCATCCTGCAGATGAGGAGATCAGAAGGGTGAGAGGCTGAACAAGGCACTTTTTCCCTACCCACTCCTGGCTGGTTTAGAGGAGAATGTTCTTGACATCTGCTTCCCACACTGGCAGCCCAGGGACACATCCTGCCCCAAAAGGGGCCACATCTGTCATCTTGGTTTGCTGTCAGGACCATTAAGACCTGTTAAGAAGAACTGAACCTCATGAGTAAAGAAAGATGAAGCAGGACAAGAAAAGGAAAATTACCCAGGAAACACAGATTCCTTCCCTATTTTAATGGTAATGTGGCCGCTGACATTAAAGCGGAAATGGGAGACAGTACAGCTAGGAGAGGCTTTTAACTCCCTGTACAAATAGAAATACAAAAGCCCCTTTGGCCACAGTGCTAACAGCAGAAGTCCGTAAATATTTAATGATTCCCTACGGCATTGTTTGACCCCTCTGATCCCCATGCTACCAGAGGCAATTGACAGAAAACTGTTAGGGAATCACTTCACTGAAAAATTTAACAGGCAGGCAGGGTGTGAAAGCTAAACGGCTCTGAAAACGGTCAGGTCTCACATGGCAGGATCGCTTGCAAATTAATATTGCATAGCAAAGGGCCGGAAAAAGCTCTTCTTAAAGGTGCCAGCTAGGCCAACGCTGTGGCAGAGGGGGAAAGAAGCGATGAGAAGCGGCAGGTTTCTGTGCCGCAGTACCCGTACAGCGCTGTGCGGTGTGCCCGCTGCCAAGCTGCTGCTGCACCGTAGGTGCTGCTGCCGCATCACCGCTGCCCCGGGAATCCTGCTGCCACAAAACTGTTGCGTCGCGGTCCCTGCTGCCACCGCACTGCTGTCCCAGTCTCTGTGCTGCTGTTGCTATTGCTGCCACATTGATAAACCGTGTCCTGCTGCCAGGCTGCCACCTCACCACCATCCTGGCTGCTGAGGGATCACTGCTCCTCTGCTGCTATGGACATGCCACTGCTCGATACCGCACTACTGCTAAGCTGTGTCCTGTAGCCACGCCATAGGCACTATAGGACTGTCACACTATTCTGCTCTGCAGGGGTGACAGCACGCTCCTTTTTGCTCCACGACACTACTTTACCACTTGGCCACTCCAACACTATCCTGCTAACAGGCCAAAATTCTATGAAACATCCTCCCCACACTCCCTTTTCTTGCCACTTTCCCACTTTGCTGCATTATCACACACACGTCCCTTGCCAGCTACGCCCGTGAGTCACTGCACTGAGCTACTGCTGCTGCAGGGCCACGTTAAACCACTGCTGTCCCACTGTCACATGCACTGTATAACCAGCCCGTACTCACACTGCACTTCTGTCACCAGGTACACTGTGGCATTGCCCTCGTGCTAACTCACAGCCGTGCTTCCAAAACTGCGGCATGGCGGTAACACCTCGCTCGCTGCCTTCTGGTACAACGGGATGGTGCTGTCAGATCAGCACAGCCCTTTGCTGATACCACACCAGAAGCAATCACTGCTGTATAGAATAGCTCCCGTCTGGAATATTGTATTACTACATCATTGGACTGCTAAAGTCTTCTGTCAGGCTACAACACTACACAATTATCACACCCGTGCACTGCCAAGCTCCTACCGCATGGCACCAGTATCACATCTCTGTTCTGCCACAGGATTGCGTTACCACACCACTGCGTTGCCAGTGCTGCGTTCTCCAGGCGCTCAGTGCTGCGCAGCACTGCACGCTAACCCCGTCTAAACTCCACGCAGAGCGCTTTTCTGCAGCTGCCTGGCCGCCCCAGTGTGCAAACATGTCATTAGACTAAGATGACATCCTCATTTACACTAATACATCATTACACTACCCTACATTTGTTAATTCATGTAGCACTCAATTACGAAATGGTAAAATGCCCTAGAAGAGTATTATTGCTTTATTATGTTAGAACATCACTGCACCAATCTAGCATAAGCCTAATTAATAAAATATCACTGCATCCTGTATCCTGGCAGTATCTTAGCATTCTCCGGGAGCACACACCCACAGTGCACTATATTGCTGTACTGGTTATATAAACACGGCACTTCTGCCTTCACTCCGTCTTTTTTTCTGCACAGCTACAAATCTGTCTCCCTCAGACACAGCCATGTAGTCCTGGGCTGCTCCTTTTTGCTGTTACTGCAATACCGACATCCTCCGTGAAGTCATCCCTGAAATCTTTTCTGCGTATCTGATTGTACCACTGTAGTGTCTGCATCTGCGACCACATCACTGCACCACTGTGGAACAACAGGGTGATGATGTTCCACATCTGTAGAGCTGGGACAAGATATACTGGTGCTGCTGGACCACAGTGCTCTGCTGCCGCAGATACGCATCGCTGTGCTCCTCTCCTGTGTACTGCAAAATTACTGTTTTAACTGTTTCACAGTGGGCTGTGTGGGCTGGAGAGAAGTTCTTCTATTAAATAAATTATCTGCTGAGCTGTTGCTCTCTTCTAATTACAATGTGGAGCAGACTGGTGTTACAGCACCTGCAGCCTTATACTGCAATCCTGGACACTTCTGCGCCTATGATCCTGCCTCAGCCCAGGCTGCACCTTGGGCTCCTGCAGGTTTAAGTCCTTCCTGTCTCAAAACATCACTCACATTTTGACACAACGCTTAGCATTTGTTCCTTCACTCACAGAAACAAAATTTCCATCATTCAATTCCATGACAGAATTTCTACAGTTCTTATCCTCGGGCCGGTATTCATCCCAGGATTTTGATACCACTAAAAAAATCTTCACATATCTTTTCCTGTAACCAGCTCTTTGTGTATCCTACATTATAGTTCCCCTTCTTCTATCCACAAATCCTCCATATAGCCCTACTACAGCCCAGTCTTAAAAGCCAGTCCTAAAATCTCCACTAGATTGTAGTTCTCTCATAGTTACTTCAAACAAAGCGAGCGAGAGATGAATACAGAGAGAAACAGGAATAAATAGTATTAGGCTCTAAAAGAAAGATGTTGGTGTTTGTTCATAAGCACTGGTGCAACGTGCCCAGTGAAAGGATGAAACTAGAATTGTATCTATCTCTCTTCTGTAAAGGGCATTGTTCAACACTGCAATTAAATTTTGCTAAATTTACAGCTTTCCGAAGTGTCTTATGACACTGGAATGCAAGCAGCAAAGCAGGTAGAAAAAAGATTCAGGTAAGGATTGAGTTCAAAACTGGAGAGCTCTCTGTGAGCGAGAGCCCTGGCATGGATTTGCTTGTATTTCTGACACTTTGGGCACATACAGCTCCATAGTCTTAAAATCTGTTCTCAGATACATCCTCACTTTCCTCAGAACTACAGGGACAGCACAAGCCAGAGCTGAGCCCACAGATTTCAAAGTCTAGTGCTGGAATATTGCTTTTTGTAACCTGGTTGAGCACCTAGCCACTCACCATGCCCTTCCTTATTGCTACTACAAAATTTTAATCTAGACTTCAGGTACACCATTGGCACAGGGAGGGTAATATTTGCTCTGAGTTAAACACAACTGTAGCATTCATAAATAACAGACTATCCGTGAGGATGCAGAATTGTTGAGGTGGACAGATGTGGTTTGATTTTTCTCTGGAGAAGTCAAGATGAAGAAAAGTAGACAACGATTCCTGACACCAGATTAAACAGATAACGGGTGTATCACCTCCTTCCACCCAACTACAAAAATTGTTCTCCTTCTCTCCATAATCTTAATTTAAATGCGCACACTGCAAAGCCTCCCAAACCCGCTTTTAAAACCAAAAAAACAAGCCGATGACAACAAACCCCACAAACCATAATTCTGGTTTAATCGATCACTTCCAGGGCTGGAACTTAGCCGCCCAAGCTACTGGCTTATACCTATAATTGTGCTTCTGGGAGATTGCAGTTACATTAATCTTCCTGGAGATTACATCTCCCAGTAACATCCCTAAATGGCTGTAAAAGAAAATTTCGAGCCAGTCTCCCTCTGCCTTTTCATTTTTAGAGGGTAACCCTGTTGGGTAATTTCACTACCAGAAGCAGCTAAAAGCGACAGCTTTGTACCAAAAGAGCTTGCAAACACCGAAAGCATCTGTTCCATCCTAACATAGTGACTGGGAAGGCTTCGGAATTGGGTCAGGATTTTTTTTTTTGTCGTCCTCCCCACTACCTTCTCCTGACAGCTTCTGCCATCAGAAATGATTCATATGCTGATTGTACAGAAATGTACCATAAGGAGATGTAAACAAATACAGCAAAGCAAGGCGGGGAGCCAGAGCGATGGAATCTAATAAGTAAATACATTTTAAAAATTCGCTTCTCTGACTCTCACCCTCAGCAGGCAGAGCCACAACTTCCCCCGGCGGCAGGGAAGCACCGGCACTTCCCCCGCCAGCACCACCGCGAGCGCCCGGCCAGGCGGGCGGGCGGCCGGGGGCTGCGGGCGGCCCCGACCTGCGCCCCCTCCCCGGCGCGGAGCCCTCCTGGGTGCCGGCCCGCAGCGCCCCGGCGGTGCCGCATCGCCGGGAGAAGTTCGGCGGCGGCGGCCGGGAAGCAGCGCGTTCACAGCTGCGGGCTGCGCCCGGAGGCGCGGGGTCTCCGGGACGGGGGGGCGCAGGTCCGTGAGCGGGCGGGAGGAGGGGGCGCGGAGGGCAGGCGGGGAAGGAGGGAGGGGGCGAGAGGCGCTTTGCCCCTTACCTGGCCAAAGACCGAGCTGAGCATGGGGTGCAGCTGGTGGAAGAGGGGGTCCGCTTCCACCGACCGATCGCTGCCGCTGGACTTGGTGGAGCACTTGCTGCTGGATTTGGACAGAGGTGAAGCGCCTTCCGAGAGCTTTAGGGACTCTCTGCTGGACCTCTGCCTGTGACTGAAGAAAAAGTCCTCCTCTGCCTCCTCCCCATCCCTGTCTGAGAGCTGATGCTGGTCCTGGGGGTGACCGTGGCTGGCGTGCGGCGGGAGGTGGTGGTGGTGCCTGGATGTCCGCACCGGTTCCTTGCCGCTGCCTCTCCTTGGACCTCCTTCCGCCGGCTCCGGCTGGCTATCCCCCCGTCCATGTGACAGCTTCCCCGCGCCCCTCGCTCCGTCCTCCCGGGCGCCCGGGTGGCACAGCGGCCTGCGGGCACTGGGCTCCCCGGGGAGCGGCTCCTGGCTCTGCTCCCTTCCCGCCTGCGCGCCTTGTCCTCTGCCGTCCCGGGCGCGGCTGCCGCGGGGCTGGGGCTGGGCGCCCGCCGCCCTCCGGCTCCCCGCCGCCTTCAGCAGCGAAGTGCGGGACTCGCTCTTCGCCATGGAGGAGCCGCTCATCGCGGGGCCGCTAGAGCCGCATCCCCGGCCGGGCGGAGCGCCGCCGCTGCGGGCAGAGCTGCGGCGCGCCGCTCACGGCATGTCCTGCGGAGACCCGCTTAAATCCCGCACCGCGGCCCATGTGACAGCGCAGACAAAGGCCGCGGAAGGGGCGCTCCGGCGGGCACCGTGCCCCCGCTGGGGCTCCCCCTGCGCCGCCGCCTCCCCAGGTGAGCCGGGGCCTCCCCCCGCCGGGGGCCGGCTCAGGCCGGGGCGCGCCGGCAGGCGAAGCGGCGCCGCCGAGGGGGTGCGGGCGGCGGCGGGCGGCGCTCCCGCAGCGCGGCGGGCGGGCAGGGCCCGGCGGCCCCGGGCACGGCGGAGAGGGGGACGGCGGGGCCGCAGCCCCCCGGCGCGGCGGCGGGCCGGAGCCGTGGGAGCATCGCCCCCGGCGGCGGCGGCAGGGCGGACGGGGAGAGCGGGGGCGGCGTCCCGGGGGGCGGCGGGGGCCGAGGCCTGGCCCCCGAGGCTCCCGCGTCTCCCGGGGAAAGAGCGGGGAAGGCGAGCACCCCGGCCCCGCGGGGCGACCCACCGGTCCCCTCGCGTGCCCCTCGGAAGGTCGTTCTGCTCCGGCACCGGGAGCCGGCACCCTGTGGGGCCGGGGCCCACCTGAGCGCTCCGCCTGGGTGCTCAGCCTTCCGAAACGGGACCACGGTGGATACTGGCTCGATAGGTCAGCACCTATAGGTCTTATCGTTGTAACTGAGAGGATTCAAAGCCTTGATCCAAGTCCCCGATTTCGCAAAGTTCGGCGGAGGAGGCTGGGTGCTCGGCCACTGCCTGAGGTAGCCCACAGGGGAAGTTTTGATCCAGCCTTCAGAATGGACAGAGAGGCTTTGTTAAGGCACATCATAAAAGGTTATAAAAATGAAGGCGTTTGTACCTAAAAAGCCAATTGCTTAGCGTCTTTGTAATCAAACACAGGTAATTAAGTGGCAACAGGTGGTTCGATAATGATGTTCTGTTTAAAAACAGTAAAAGATAATGGTGTCAAATCAGACATATGTTCCCAATGAGGAAAGGACCTGGTTCCTTTTTGCTTGTCTTCAGACAGTGATTGTGCCTCACTGCCAGACTTGGACACCTCAGCAGTTTATGTACCCAGGAAGATGAAGGTGTGATTATCGCATAATAAGCTTACTCATGCTAGCTCTGCTCTTGCTGGCACATGCACAGCAGTTACTATGTGATGACAGAGTTTTCTGTGCAACAACCCAAGTGCAACTTCTCTCTGCAGCCTGGGGTCCCGTTGCAGCCTGTGCTGCTGTGCCCCCACCACTACAGTCGCACACGCTGCTCAGGGCAAAGCTGCCACGGAAAGAGAATTACACGGCAGCCCTGACTCGGTGTGCTCTGTCCCCTCAGCTGCACTATCAGCACCAGACAGGCAGCAGCCGGACACAATTCCTGCGCAAGGTGCCCTCTATCCATCCTCAGGATGTCAGACAGGAGAGGTTGGTCCCTCTGCCTCTTTCTTGCTTTGGACACTTGGCAGCGGCTGTCGTGGTGGCTAAATGGACTGTTGAAGGGGTTTGTGGTGGGGACATTTGTTGAGCAACAATTTCCCATTCGTGCCTGCAGCATCATTTCAGCTCTTAATTGCAGCCAAGGTACCTTTTTGGTTTGGTTTGTTTTTTTTTTTTCAGAACAGGCTGCTCCTGTTTGATACCAGCAGCACAGAACCACTACTCATGGCTGGATGAACACAAGCCTTGGTGTTCTCTGCTGCAGCTGCATTGCTGGAGCCATGGCTGCTAAAGGGGCCCTTCTGCCACGGACCTCAGAGGAAGCAGGAGGCTGAAACAAACATTTCTCAATACGTCTCTGTCCCAGGAAAATTAATTCTGTCAGGATGTAAAACTGGTTCTAGAGAAGCTGCCATTTCTGGAGTTGCAGCTGGTGCTGATGAGGCATTGCTGTGAGGAAGTTCATAAGATTCCTGTCTAGCCTGACTAATGCTGCCCTCACCCTCCTTGGGGTTTTTTGAGCTATTCTTGAGGACTGTAGTGACACTGCTGTCTACAGGTGGGTTGTAGCTCCTTCCCTCAATCAACTGAGCACTGCAGAACTTGGAGCAGATGCCTCATTAGTGAGAAGGGACTCAACTAGTGCAGGTGTGATTCATCACTTTGGAGAGCACTTCAGGGATCAGGGCATGAAACGGCCTGACTAACAGAGGCAACGACAATGTAGGCAGGGGCCATGTTACAGAACCGAGCAACAAGACAGCAGCAACAGCTGAAAAAACTATGAAATGGGACAGAGGGAGAGCACAAACCAGAAACCTGGCTGTCCACAACACCTGCGTTTGAGTTTCAGCTGGGAACAAACCCTGGCTGTTCAGAGAGTCTGGAGTACATCATCCTCACAAATTCGTTTTGGAGGTTCTTCATATATCTCCTTTTCTAGACAAATTAATCTTGGGATCACAGTGGCTGCATAGCATCCACTGCATACTAAAGAGCTAGCTATTCTGGAGCCAAATGCCAAGGAACAACAGTGCCCGGCTGCAGAGAGAAGCACGTAATTCCAGCACGGCTGAGCGGCGAGATGTGCAGGGACATCTCTCCAGAGAGAGCGTGGCTCCTCTTCCATCTGGCAGCACAAAAGAGGACAGGCCTGAATCCTCAAGACATGAAGATTATATTATGTAATGTGCATGCTCGCTGCTTCCAGAAACGGAGCTAATTCAACACTGTCCGTGTGATTCAGTCAGAGGCCAAGTTAGAGGGAAACTGCGCTTCCCTCCCCAAACCAGGGGGGTTCTGCAGCAAGTGAGTAGCCCGGGGCCAGTGGGGAAGGTAAATCTGATTCCAGTGTGTGATGACAAATAGGGCACTGCCTGCAAGTGTAAAATCCTATCTTTCCTTAAAAGCCTTACCAAAAAGCATGCATGCAAGTAAATGTATGAGCGTTTCTGGGGGAAGGGTTTGGTCAATTCCTTTTGGCTTCACTTGCGTGGAGAAGATTTTTGAAAAAATTGAGAATACTGTTCAAACAAACAGGGGCTGCATTGCCTGCCCTGAACTCAAAAGAGTATTTTTCAATTTCAGTTAAAGACTGCCGCCTAGAAAAGGAGTTTGAAAGTGAAACGAGTGAACACTGCCCATGAAAAAAAAAAGTCTCCAGCAAGCTGTTGATAGGAAGGCACAAAACATCTGTAATGTTTTGCAGCAGTTCTCTTGGTACTATTTGTCTCACCTGCATTTGCAAGAACATAGTCGTCTAGGGTAAGTATGGCATCATACAATCAACTTGCCAAAGCACAGTCAAATCTAAGCTGGACTGGGCTGAGAATCAAGATGCTAATCAGGAATCTGTCCCATAACAGAAGATGAACTGTGTAGCCCTCGTTTATGGCCTTTCATTTCCCTTTACTATCTCTCCATCTCCTTTAAAGGATTTTAGAATCATGTCATGTTTCAGTAGTCATAAAGATGCCAAGTGTCGGTCTTCTGGCATATTGTATTTGGACAGGCATGTGTCTGCCTCCAGAGGAAGCAACAGCACTGACAGCTGGAGATTCTGTTTACTTGAAGACTTGGTATTGCTCTTCAGGTTTTACTCCACGGGAGAGGAATAATCCCGACAGCATTACAAAGGCATTATTGTTCTGGCTGTAATCCCCGTGCTCAAATCCACGCTTGTTACTTGCATCCTGATTGCAAATGGAAAACTTCCCTTTGTATCTGTCAGGATGAGACTGGCAGATGGATTGGAAGTCACTGTTTTCTATGGTCAAATAGTGTCGAAGAGGGGAAAGGCCACAGTGTGATCCTGTAATAAGCCTACAGGAATGGGAAAGGAGGATGAAAGGCAATGGAACAAAAACAACAGTCCACAAGAGGAACAGATGAACTACAGGAAAAACACAGTTAGAGGAAAGCAAGACGACAGAGGAGTGAGGGGGACAAGAAATGTGTAGGGACAAAGGTGAAGCTCCCTGAAGGGCTCCCCAGAGGGCCAGGCTGTGCCCATGGAGCTGGAGCCAGCAGTGGGAGAAACAGAAAGAGCAATCATCAGTGTGGAAGAGAAGTGTTTCTAAAGGGAAGCAACAAACCTTTTCACTACGATTCCCTGTGAGGGTATGGACCTTGGCTTGACTCTACAGCTCTTTGTGAGAGGCCAGTCAGAGCAGAAGACCACTTCACACGGAGATGACGCCCCAGCTCTTTCTTTTCTCATTAAATTAAATAACATGAAAGAAGATGCAATGGAAACTCTGGTGCTCAATAGGACGAATATGGCTGAGCTCCTTGAGCTAGCGTGTGTGGTCTGACTTTAGCCAGACTCCTGAGAAGAGACCTAACCTTCCCTACTCTCCAGTCATGTAACAAAAATAAATAATTCTCCTAGAATTACTCCTCACCCTACCTCTTTCCCACACACCTTTTTTGAGTCTGTCTTCCAGTTCATACAACTAGGAATGCAATTAATTAAGCTGATATAGCTGGCTCAGCATTGCACTTTTAGTGCCCGCGGCTGGCAAACATCACCTCTTTTGTATCAGACCTCTCTGTTGCCAAACTACAGTCAACTTCACAGTCACATCTAGGTAGAAGGCACTGCTGTGCAAGGGGAGGTGAACCACAAGGCAGGCAGGAAGCCCATTGAAGTGGAGATCTGATTACAGGTTCTAGGAAAAAAAGCTCTGAAAATCACTGAGGCAAAACCGATGTGGTTTTAACAGAGACAGTGGTCCCTCTCTCCATTTGACACGGTCTCAAGGCATAAAATGATAACGTGCCACATAGTAAATAGCAAAGGAATGCTCAATCGGTTGGCTTGTCTTCGGATTACGTTGAGAGCTGCTATTAATATAGGAAGGAAAAAATGAAATCACTTCAGAATTTTCTACTTTCAGATGACTTGAGCTCTCATAGGTAAGAGCAAAGCTTTTCATGAGCCCATGCAGATGTTTTACAGCCGGAATAAACTACGTATGTGATGGAGTGATCTCTTTCTGAATGATGATCTGGACCGCAGGATTATGACTGCTTCTCAGAGCGATAGGTGGACTCTTCAGCTGCATTAAAAAGGATCCCTGAATATTAGGTAAAAAGCCTGTTGGTTTTTTTTTCCAACTAGGAACATTTAATCTTTGTCAGTTTGTGGGTTGTTTTTTTTTTTTTAAAAAAAAAAAGGTTTTTTATCAACAGCCTAAAGCATTGGTCAGGGGAATGAGAGGGAAAGAGAGCAGCAGTAAAGGCCAGATACTTGCAGTCTGGGTTGGAAGTAGTTTGGGGACAAGGCTGAATAAATTGCTATTGCTTGCTCATTGCCTGGCAGCCTGACCGCTGGCCACCCTCCTGGTAAAGAAAAGCTCTTCTGTTTATTTTGGGAGAGGGTTACTTTCCAATGGGAAGGGTATTACAGTGCATCAAGATTATGATACGCCAGTCTTCATATTTTATTCTGCCACTATTGATACACCTGGGAAATCAGAATAAAAGTAGCTGCTGCTTTTCATCCTTTGACCCTTTCACTACCACCAACTAAAACATGAGCTACCATCATTAAACAACTCAGTTATACAACAAGCAGGCAAGAGTCTGAAATAACTACGGTCAGTTGAAATTCATTTGGGATTGGCTGGACTGAATCACTCATTATCTTCAGGGCAGCTGTTCTCTCTCTCTAGAGCTGCTCTCTCTAAAATATTGTATTTAATGAACACCGATACTGGTACATAACCAGCGCAGTTCTGGTAGAAGATAGGTCCAGGGAGAGACAGGGTTTGGCATATCTGGCTTGTGGCCAGCGAGGAAGCTTTATGAGTTGCAAACTGTGGTCAGGTTCCTATTAGCAGCCAGTAGTCCCTTTCAGATTAAGAATTATAGCCTTAGTACTGACACAAGAGAAGGAGGTCAGGAATATGTGGCCAGTGGAGGAAGGACACCTTGCCTCAATAGCAGAGCTGCTCAAAACTCCTGTGCAAGCATGCCCAGCTCCCTGCTGAGTCAGCAGGCTAGCAGAGGGAGAGGGGGCAAGATGCTGCTACCAGTGTCATTGGCACAAGAAACTCAACAAAGGCACTGAGGATTCCTAATCTCAGAGATCTAATTTATTATTTTTTTCCCAATAATTTAATAAAAGACCCGATGTCCTGAACAAATTACAGCTTAGGTAGCGATGTTCTGCTTAAATTACCCTTCAATTTCAGATAAAGTAATTTGTCAATTCTACAAATAAATTAGTTGCAAAATGCTTTTTATGCCTCATTTCAGAGGGGAGCTACACTTTGGTAGTTGATCTAACAACACCGCATCAGTACAATTATCAAGTTATATTGTATAATGCAGGGTTTTAGTAATTTCCAGCCAAATCCTGTTAAAAATCTAGAGAAGTATTTCTATTTCATAGTTATTAAAGGTTCAAATTAACTCGTAAGAATGGGTGGTTTCATCTCGTGTAGTGGCAAAAATGAGCTTTGCCGTTTTCAGGCAGGCAGCACGCACTGGTGTATCAGCAGGGAGCTGGGTGTCAAAACAAGAGCTAATGACCACTCAGCCTGTGACTTTGTCTGAATCGCTGAACACTAAATTCCAACATGTTCCCCCACAGTGGAGCTTCACTGGCTTTATTGCACTGTGCCTTACTTTCTTTCCATGTGAAGCACAGACGGTAACACCTGCTTTCCAAAGGTGTTCTTAGGTCTTGGTATTTAGAATTTCTCTTCAAATACAAAGTGTTACGGGCTTCTAAAAATCATCTAGTGCAGCACGTACAGAAGCTGGAGAAAACAGACATCTGCTTAGGATGTGCCTCCTAAACGCAAACTGCGCGCACGTGCTGGTATGTTCTTTATCTTTTGAAGTGGGATTCAAGCAGAGGTTCATATTTGCTGTCTGAAGCTCAAGTTCTCATGTCTCCTTTATCTGCTTATTAATAACATAAACCTCTATTAAACCGTTTTTTTCCTTCCTTAGTTTACCAGGAAGGGTCTTTGTTTACTCTTTGGACTTTGTTCAGTCTCAGCAATATGTGTCTGAGTTGAGTCAATCTCAGTCTTACCACAAGGAAACATGAAGGTTCATATTCGAAACATGCCAGTTTGTTAGTTTTAAGGCTCCTAGACTTTACTAAAATACATAAACATTAGGAAAAGCTGGCAATTGCCTGAAATAGCCGAAGCAGTATAAGAGGAAAAGGGATTATCATCTTAAAATTTTAAGAAGCATACTTCAAAAGGGCTTATTATTAATTAGCAGAAAACACCTCTCCTTTCTTCCTTTTCAGTGACTTTCTGGGATATCCACAGTGAGGAAACAAGTAGTTACCAGTTTCCAGGTGCTCTCATCTATTTACTCTGCTGAGAAAAACCTAATGCATAGTAGGATCTGATCAATATTGGCACTTTATGACATGTCTTAATTACCTCCATTTCCTATAGGTTCTTTCACTTTCCAGATGATGCAGAGCTGCAAACAAGGCTCCTGGAAGACTTTACAGAGACTTTGCTAACTACATCACTTAAATCTGTACATGACAGCAAGTCACACTCTTTCTAATAATATCAAATATTTTAAAATATACATTGACTGAGCTTAAACATTTGAAACGTATTGTTAATTTCTAATGGGTTTGTGCATTAAAGGCATGAGGACTAATGACAGACTAGGCAGATCAAACAGAGGTTTTTCCTGACACTCCAGCTCTGAAGGACTCAAGTGTGGATAAGGCTGTTATATAAGACAGGCTTTTGGATATCACTGAAGTGCTTTCAATTAAGATGGAATATTAATAAAAGACTTAAACTGAAAACCTCCAGCTATTAGAAGGATTAGGACTTTGCAGTAGGCTGGGGGAATACATACAATGTCAAAGCCATCTTCTTGGCTGTGATCAAAGGCAGAAAAGGCTCTGGCAGAAACAGCATCTTGGAGGAAGGGGAACAGATCTGCAGCAAATAATAATAATAATAATAATAATAATAATAATAATAATAATAATAATAATAATAATAATAATAATAAAAATAATAATAACAGCAACAACTCATGCAGAGATTGCAGTCCACAGCAGCAAAAGATAAGGAACTAGAGGTGCAGCCTAGAGTGTCCCTCGCTCAGCAATGTGCCCTCTGACAGCAGGTGTCCCTACAGGAGGGGAAAAGCACCTGCTCCTTTACACCTCTGTGGCTGTTCTGACTTTCCTGGGAAGAGCATGTGAGAACAGAATTCGCACTCAGTGCATTTGTCAGTCAGCGGTGGCAGCGTCGGCTCCTTACACCTGTGCACTGGCCGAGAAGAATTAGCACAAAAGCTCACAGGATGAGCTACGTCAACAAACTGGGTTTTATTAGATTTATTTTCTGGAGATTGATTCTTCTTTTTTTTTTCAAAACAATCTCTTCAAGGAGGTGCCCTAAAGTGCCTTTAAGGGCCCAGGCCATTTCGCTGTGGTTCTCGTGGGAACAATTACTCTGATAGCTTCATTCTGTTCTACAGAAACATAATTTTGTAATACACTGTAATCGGGCAAATAGTACTGACCACGTTTTGAATATACTTCTTACTTATGAGGTAACCTCCTTTTGGAAGAACCTGGGGACTGACCCCCTCTGCCCAAGCACCATTCCCACACCATGCCTTCTACTGCAGGGACCATGCCTGGAGTGTGTTCCCTCTCAAGCCATAGCCCTGGCAACTGTAACCGTGAGTGGTTCAGTTGCCCAGGCTCAGCAACAGGGACATGGCAAAAGCCTTCATTCTGCTAAGCAGAGACAGCTGGAAATACGTCATTAATATAGAGTAACTTTTAAAGCAGTTTGGGTGCAGAAGGATTAAGGAATGCCATATGGTATCAGGAGTAAAAAGATGCCAAAGAGTGTAACTTGAATGGAAAAGAAGCTACCAAGATGTCCAGAAGAGCTGGAAGTCTGGAAATACAGAAGGCAGTTGGGAAAGTACTGAATCGCATGTGCATGTGCTAGAAATCCTTGTTTATCTAAAAGCCATATGTGTCAGTAAAAAGGAAGACAACCAAAAGCTTTATTTTTCTTAATACTCAATTTTGATGCATTTGAAATGTTTAAGAGGTTCCAGTCAATTCTGGCAGTGAAAACCTCTTAAAAATCCATATATATTATGAGATATTGCACTTCATATAATAAAGTGTAAAAGATGGGGTTTTAGGCAAACACAAAAAAGGGAAGTGCAACTGAAGAAATGCATGTGTCTGCCTGATTTTTACCTTTTCAAAGATTACTCAGAGGTGTCCCTCCTGAGATTTTTGCTGAAAATTCAAATTAAGGTCTGGCCTCTTATTAGAGACTTGGTTTTCCCTCAAAACTTTCAAGACTGAGAGAAGGTCAAAGAACCAATCTATGGCAATCATCCAGTTCAGAATTAAGTGCGAGTCAGATTTAAACACAAGGAAAACACAAAATACACCAAGACAAGAGATCTGAGAGAGAAAGCATATTAAGCTCAAAGATAAAATCATGTAGAATCACACATGCTCTATGACAACCAGGATGGACCAAGAAAATATTTGGCGTGTGGGGGAAGATGCAAGAAATGTCATGGATGAGACAGCTTCACCAATTTAGCATGCAGAAGCACAGCACTGCTACCTCAGGTAGACTGTTCGTAAGAGGAAAGTTCAGTGTTGCAGTGATAAATTAATATGCCATCAGCCTGAAAGGAAATGAAACATTTATTAAATTGGACAATGGCACACAAGATGCTAGAAGCAGTCTTATGTCCAATTAAAAAAAAAAAAAAACCAAAATGGAGAGAGCAAGGGATATCTAGGTAAAATTCAGAGATTACACTGATGAGCCTGACACCATTAAAGGATTATAGAGACGAGATACACGAGTAAAGAGGAGACTGAAAAACATTTAAGGGTAGTGGCTAAGAGCGTTGTACTGTGCTAGACACAGGGCAAGCCTGAGACACCAGCCATATTTCTAAGCCTTTCCAATGCAGGAAAGGTTTATTGGTCTTGGAGTCGCCATTCAAGTAAAAGAGACAGCAACTGAAACAAAAAGCCCAGCACAATGCTTTCCTAGTGGTACTGACGCTGTATTCTGTCACTATAGATAACTCCTAGTGTCCATTATCCTCACTCCAACAACGTGGTGGAAACCAGTATTAAAATAAGTTATCAGTTATTGACAAATGCTGTTGATAAAACTAGTGCAGCCAGATGCTAATATGTATTTAAAATTATCTAATTTGATCTGCAGCAAGGAAATCCAGTGGGTATCCAGCTGGATTCATGACTCATGCCTTTGTCAAAAGGAACACTGGTGACTTAGAAAATGTTCAAGCAAAATATTAACAAACATTCTTAATAGCACACAAGCAATCCAGGACATTGGCTGAAACAAGACAGTATTTAAAACCCACATTTTCCAAATATTTGTCTTCTTCCTTTCTGTGGTGACAAAGCACACGTTTAATGAATCAGTTACCTCCGCAGTAAAATCTCCACGTTTTCCAGCAGAAAGACAAGACAGAAATTTAAGAACTCCCTTTTCGCTCACATTTAATTCAGTTTCTTATTGATCCCTCAGAAAACGTCAATTAGATTTGTTTATTTTTTACAATCTAAAGATATGCAAAAAGAGACTTGCCTATACTGTTGCTGTAACAGTACCTACTGGTTCATAAACCAGTGTCCTCTTCTGCCTTACAGGCTTAGCATAACTTTATTAATGAAGTTCCAAAGTTCATTCACACTTCAATTTACTGTCCTTGCTGAAGAGCTTGGGGATTATTGACAAGGTTGAAATAAATATACAATTACAAGCAAGAATATATTAACTTAAAGTAAATAATTCCTGAAATGCTATTGTATTTACAACCAAAACTTTAACATGCGCTTTATGTATAATTTTGAGTTTTTATAATGCAAGCTAATAGTCTGCGATGCAACATATTGGAAAACTACACTAATCAAATAGGGCTTCTAACCTGTAGACAATGTATTTAACAGAATAAAAAATGAGAATTAGAGTACTTACACTGAAAAAAGCTGAAGTTAGAGGAACTGGGGTTTTGCTAGATAAAACAGAACAAACTTGCAAGCTACACCTTGTAGTCCCTGGATCCACCAGCTTTGTAAGCATGACACAATACACATTTACGATGCAAATCAATTAGCTCTAAACAAGTATTCCCAGAGGGCTGTGGACACAGGAGGTTGTCCGAGAAGACAGGCGCACACTGAAGAGGAACGTACACCACCTTTCCAGTTTCAGGAATGAGATTTTTAACTTGCTTGAGCAAGTTACAGCTTGGCAGCAGTTACAATAAACTGAAACAACTTAATCCAGATATGGCATCACCAAGTGGGCTTAGCACACCCTAACAACAGCAGTTCTGTGCACAGAGAGACATCCTCACCTTCATGGAACACTCTTGATCCGTCAGAGAGTAACAAGGATCTTTAGTGTGCTGGTTCTAAGTACTTATTAGAGCCAAGTATCAGAGAACGATCGCTTTGCTAATTTGTGTTATGACAAAGATTTGGCGTGGATGGAAGGGTGAGATATCGATCATTTAAATAGTTTAGCCTCCCAGACACATGAACTCTGTGGAAGAAGCCCAGCAGAAACACGTGGTGGCTGAGCAGCTGAAATTCAGACTGATTACTGAATATTATGCAAGCAAAGCCCTTGCACAGTTCCCTACAGTGATTTCTGCTGGCAGAAGAGGCTGGAAATTGAAATAAAAAGCAGTACTTGTCCGTTACAATAGCAGTATGGTGAATTGCACACATGTCCAAACAAGATGTCTATGGCAAAGCCTGTTGATTACCTAGACAACGCTTCAGTCGCTAACCCCATCTCTCAGCCTGTGGTGTCGTCTCACTCCCAGCTGGAGCTGGGGAATATGAAAGTTTTCCCACAGTTATTCCCCACTATCCAGCGCTTTTCCTGGAAGCACAGTCTGGTCATATTATTTGAATCTCCACTTGCAGCAGAAACACTGATCCAGAACATTGCATCCTGCACCCCTTGGAACAGCAAATATTTTACAGGTCCTCCCGCGACCCAAGAGCCAGGAGGACAGCATGGGAGGAATCATCAGCAAGAAAGCCCTAAATGAAGAAATGAAATACATTTCCCTTGGAGAGGAGGCTTACTGGAGTGTAACGAAAACAAGCCCCATCCCTCCTCCCCTGCGCGCGCACACACACACCCTAGAGGCTTTTGCAAAGCCACAGGAACGGAAATAATTTTGTTTGAATCCATCAAGCATTAAAATCCGTTCGCTGAGGGATTGAAGTGAAAAATGAGCCGGAGACAGGAATTAGAAGCTCACTGCCTGGGCTGTCAAAAGGGATTTTCCCCAGATAGAAAACAAGCAATTGGAAATGCAGGGAGGTAAATCCTTTCAGTCTCTGACACGTATGCGTACTCTTGGTTTCCCCTCCTGGTCCTCTGAGTCCTGGGTTCATGCAGCCAGACCCGGACACATCTCCTTGTGCACTCTCTGGCCATAGTGGCCATCGTTGAGATACCCTTCCAGGGGTCTGCTCAAGAATGTTGCAAGCCTCTGGCAAACGGGAAGTGGTGAGACACGCCGAGGAGCCAGCTGCACTACATACACTGTATTCACGGTGCCTAAGGTGCCAAAGGGAAGACAAGGCAGCTGCTGAAACGATAAACCAAAAGCTCGAAGAACCATTTTACCTACTGTGTAAAATTTGCTGAAGAAAGAGACAAGGAGCAAAGTTGACCGTATATTATAGTTACAATCTCCGCACATCTTAGTTTACCACCAAAAAAAAATAAGCACAACACTCTATGCCCCTGAAATATGGTCTCTTTCTCTCAATACCAATACAACTATCTCTGCACCAGCCACATTTATTGATGTTTCAGAGGCTTACTTGCAACCATAAGAGCCAGAGGTCTACTTTTTCCAAAATGAAACTCAGATTCAAGAAAATAATGTGGCAAGTAGAGAGAGTTGGGGCTACTGTGCAGAGGCCACCTCCACTCGGATTGTGAGCTGAAGCATATAAGGTACGTCTCACATTCACAAATCTCTGTAGACTTAGAACTGGGCTTCAGGAAAGAAATTCTCATCGCAGCACTGTTTGGTTGCTGTAGGGCAGACTTCCCCTTTAGTTGGTTGCCAAAACTGAAGGCAAGAATATAGTGCAGCTTCTGTATGAAGATAATAAATACAACGCACTGTAAAAAAGGCCATTATACCTCTGGGTCCGCAGCACAGTGATGCAGGACAGCCAAAAGAGAGAACACCAAGGAAACCTACAGATCTACCAAATGGCCTTAACAATGTGCTGAGACTTTACACTCATCGAACTGTACACCAGTCGTATACCGCAGAGCCAACTGTCTACGTAGTGAAGAAGGGGTAGGAAGAAAAAAGTAGAAAGACGAAAAAGAGAAGATAAAGAGCCAAACATGCAGCATTCAAGCTATGGGAAGAAGCAACAGAATGATAGGAGCCAAGGAGACATCTAAGCGCAGCCCAGTTCCTGACATGCAAATTGATTTAAGAATAGGGCTGAGGTAGAACAAGAACAAGGTAAGCATTCACGCAACAGGATCCCTGCTGCCATGGGGCTTTGAATTCAAAAGCCAGTTAAGAGAATAGACAACTTGAAGAAGCTTAGTTTAACATAAAATTCAATAATTTTAATGTATGCTAATGTGCTTCAAGATAAAGGCCTCAGTTACCTAGATACAAAGACGTATGTGTTCGTAGTAAATATTTTCTTTTAACACACGCTGTCCTCTACTGTTGTGCAATATGCTTTCCTATTGTTCTGTGACTCTCTCTGGTAATAATACTACCACTTAGGTGGTGTTTCATAGCTATAGATCACACTGTGCTTAACCCAGGGGGTATCATTATCTCTGTTTCACATATGGAGTCATGGAAGCACCTGAAGATGAAATGAGTCCATGGCAAGACTGGAAAAACAACTACAGTTTTATAAATTATAGTGTTAGCTTGTATATAAGAGAAACCTCAGGAGACCTAAATGAGATTTGCTGGCAGCATAAAGGCTGTTTGAAAACACCCATGAAAAGAGCTCATCGTAATGGCAAGCCAGGGATAAACATGGACAGAGACAAAGAAAAGATAAGGTGATAATGCTATGGCCATGGGTCAGAAAGAATCAGTAAGAGCCAGCTTAGCAGCTACAGTAGAAAGAGTTTGTGTTTTCTTCACGCTGCTGATATTCACAGTTATCTCCCCGCTCTTTGAGGAGCTGATGAGTTATCAACAGAATCTTACACCAGGACCAGAGCACCCAGACAGCTGAGCAAAAGATTTGGGAAAAAGCACTGGCTGAAGTCATCTGGTGGCTACAATATTGGGGTCGGGGTTGATGTGTATCTGAAAAGTCTTATATGCCATCCCCATTCTGTCCCCCTCCTCCTGCTGAAGATGCTGCTGCACTGAACCTGAAAGGTCTGGTTATAAATAGCTTCTCCCTGCAGCTCCTCAATGAGCCACTGAGGCGGAATGAGTCATCTCTGCCAGCTCCGTGGCCCCCCCAAACCGACTGCGTCAGGTTGGGAGCGTGGATGCCAAAAGCAGTGGTACACACTGTTCTCTCTCAAAGGGCACTGGCCTTGGGGGACAGGGACACTAAACAAACTAGTTCTACTCATTACTCATAAGCACCCAAAAGCACTTTGTGAATAAGAATAATGTA
Organism: Tauraco erythrolophus; assembly: GCF_009769465.1. NCBI lineage: Eukaryota > Metazoa > Chordata > Aves > Musophagiformes > Musophagidae > Tauraco > Tauraco erythrolophus. Next base: position 4,609,932 of record NC_141483.1, on the reverse strand, counting down.
AAATCCATCAAGAGGGCATAGAAGCTGACACTGGCGCTTCAGCCCCCTCTGTCCACACTGTTATCCATGCCACCCTGGTTTTCAACTGGAGCTTCTAACTAACCCATTAATAGGTTTGTTATGGAAATGATCGAGCACATCTCTGAAAGTGAACCTCTCATTCTACTTACAAAGAACTTCTTACCAAGACTTGGTGACATTGTTCAGTGAATGGACACAGCAACAAGTAGGGGAGCTGACAAAGCCTCACCTCTAGGCGAGGTGTGATACTAGGCACACCTCTGCATTTCCTATGAGGAAAGATGAGAATTTCAGCAAGAAAAGTTAGACTTAGATTTGCTTATTCCATTGTGAGAAAAATTCACCTAGGACCCGCATCCTCTTCTAAACAAGACAATGCACGTAGCTGATAGCTGTATCTCTTTTAGTCCTGTTGCAGGAAAGCAAAGTGTTCCCCCATGTGATTTCCTGAACTTGCATAGGATGTCAGGTGCCCAGAGTAAAGGAATTCTAGTGATTATTTGCTTTGTTCCGAGGCAAATGGAGCTCTCTTCAAACATGTCCTTTCTCAAGCCTAAGACAATAAAGATAGATGTTTCATGAGCTTTAGGATAAACACCTATGTAAGTAAGTAAAGCACAAGTCACAGCCAAGAAAAACATACCAAATTTTCTGTGACTAGCAGAGATTGGAGAGGCTGGGAGTAAGTACTTATAGCAGGGGAAATAATTTAAACAATACTGGGTCAAAAAGAAGGAGAATACCAGGTAGGGAGGATAATACAAAGTGGATGCCAAAGAAGAAAACAAGCAGGGTCTGGAAGCCAGTATTACCGTTACAAAAAAGAAAGATTTGGATATAGGAAGCGAGGAAATCTCCAAGTGCTACATTTCTTTCAAATGGAGAGTTTAAGATAATGTGACAAAGTGATTCTGGTATGCTTTCCATAAACTAAGTTTAAAAGCTGTGACCCACGGCTCTCTCTAGTATTGTGTGAGAACACAAGCTCAGCACAGCAGTGAACGCGGACAACAGGACAGGCAATCAAGAATATCTTATGGTTCAGTTGAGGCCAAACCTCTGCAAGTAGGATCTTGAAAAACAAAATTCACACATAGGGGAGATTTAGATTAGATATAAGGAAGAAATTTTTCACTCAGAGGGTGGTGAGGCAGTGGAAAAAGTTGCCCAGAGAAGTTGTAGATGCCCCATCCCTGGAAGTGTTCAAGGCCAGGTTGGATGAGGCTTTGGGCAACCTGGTGTAGTGGAGGGTTTCCCTGCCCATGGCAGGGGGGTTGGAACTAGATGATCTTTGAGGTCCCTTCCAACTCTAACCATTCTATGATTCTATGATTGTTGGAACTGAAAACTGGTAATGTTGATGAAGATCCACATCAGCAGAATAAACAGAGCAATGTATTTCAGTTCCCTTGGTTCATCAGCATTCAGTAGTGCTGACAAGAGAAATATTTTCCAGCTATATGGCTGCTGTACTTCTGCAGGTGATCCCTGGTGCTGCATTGTGTGATGGCAGAGGGTATGTTTGCTTTGGGGTTACGCTGTGATGCAAAAAGATGACAAAGCCTGACAGATTTTTTGCTCCCAGTAAAGGTGACACGGTGCTGTCTCAATGGAGGCAGAGGATGATGCAGCTTTACATGAGCTGCCTTTTCATTTTCCTTCCAGTTTTTAATTCATCGTCAAATCAACAAAGTACATTCTGTTAAAAGTTAATGACTGTTCCAACAGAGTTTTAAAACTGACCTACTTCAGAATTTTGTGAGTTCATCATGTGCAACCTCGTCATTTCTATATACATGTTATCTGGGAATATTTTATCTTTTATGATTATTTTTTTTCTAAACAGAAGGGACTTACTCCACAGAAGAACCTAAACCTTCAAAAGACCTTGAAAAGACTTGCTTTGTACTTTCTTCTCAGCACTTAGTTATTTACTGGTACCTGGAAGCCACAAAAGGACAATTCTCCTTTCTGCTATCACCTCTAACCTCTCCTCCCTTCCCTTATTATTACCTCTTCTCTATCTCCTAACAAGGATACAAAGAAGAGTATCTTTTTTCCCTTGCAATGTTCCCATATCAGTGAGTTACAACAGAAGATACTCATCTCCTTTGTTTTCACTGTGCAGAAGAGACAGGCTCACCACTTCTTCTCTCATCTCTAAATTTTGCATTTAGAAAAGATCTAGCCACATTGTTATTGATCGCTTCCTTTCTGTGGAATCCAAGCTTTACAAAGGTTGTACAACTGCAGACTAATTGTGTCTCAAGGATGTGTCTGGGCTGTACCTGAGTGCTGTCCCCAGCTCCTGTGTTGTACGATGGCTAAGAAAGAAAATCACAAAGGTCAGTCCCTTGGTAACAATGTCAAACCTCTATCTTCCTTTAATGATGGGAAAAGGATAGAATAGATGAACTCCTGGAATTTCATCACTTTCTTAGCACTCTAGGATTTTTCAGTCTCACTATAAATGTATTTATTGATTCAGAAACTTAACACTTTGGTCCTTTGTTGTATTTGAATCTCAATGCAGGTTATTTTAAGCATAGCTGCAGTCCTGCCAGTTGGATGCAGACGTAGCCAGTATAAGATACAGGACATAGAGAGAAATCTCAACACATAAGAAGGCAAATTCTTTGCTCATTTGCAAATATACAGTTCCAGCTACTTCAAGAGATATGGCCAGCATCTGTCCTAACAATGGGAGGTAATGCCAATGGCAATGGCTACAGTGACTACTCCACAACAGAGAGAATGGTGGTTCCCATACTTAAGAAGTACAATGTATATTTTTATTAATGAGCAAGAAAATAATTAGTAAAAGAAAATAAGGTGTATGGGAGGCAAGAGCCTAAGTGAGAGCTGAGGTTCAGGGAGCAGGGGAAATACTTACGACATACAATTTCTTGCTTTAAATACTTGTAAAGGCCAACACATCCCAAAGCAGCCTTTCAGGACATGAAAAAAACCCAATAAAACAATTCCACCAACACGTGTCCTAATTGCCCCAAGACTGTAAGGCATCCTCCTGTTATTACACACAGTGAACTTGGAAATTAAAGATACTGAAGCCAATGCAAATGAAATAGCTACTGCTAGGAAAGGATGAGAACTTTGCCAGAGCAGCTGAAGCGATACAGCTGCTACTACCTGGAAAGGCACGCCATTTGCAATCATCAACTGAGAAATGAGACAGAGGAAGTATCTCTGAAAGCAGTTCCTTCTGTTGAACTGGTGTTTGCAGGATCTCACCTGAGACCAGGTACCTCTCCAACACCCAGGTCTGTTTCATCCTCATCAATGTTATTCTTCGGATACTCCAAGCATGAGGAATTCCAGCTCCTAAACACAAAAAATGAAAAAGCAGTTAGCCCAAATGTATCCATGGTATCAACTGCAATTGCAGGTGGGTTGTCTGTCTTTTAGACTAGGATTATTCAAAGTATTATACTCATTCCCTAGAAAAGCAGGCCTTTTTAAGGCCCTAGAGGCTGCCTGCCAAGCTCTCCAGAAATTTATATAGACTTTCCTTAAACATCTCAAGGGAGGAAGTTTTCTGAGGTGCTTACACTTATCTCTCAGGTTGTGTACTTTCCCAGGTTATCCCATGAACAGCATAGTATATGGAAGCGAACAGAGATAATGAGATGTTTTTCATAAGCAACATCCCCTTGCAATAGACAAAAATTCATGCTAATTAAGTTCCAAATTGGGCACTGCATTCGAAAACTGACGAAATATTTTAACTGAAAACTTCAAGGAATAGGAGAAACAGTTCAAAAAAGACAAATCAACCTAAAGCAAGTTCAGGTAAGGACAATGCAGGAGTGATAATTCAGCTCTATTTTCTTTCCTGCATCCTTCCACCATCATATTTTTTCTCCTTTCTGATCCACTGGGTCCACTTTGCTTTCCCTTCTGCCTATTTTACTGCATAAAGCAGAGATGTAGTGATTATGCAACGAGATTTTTCTTAAATTGCCAAGTAGCATGATTAAATTGTGTATATGAAGAGAAGAAAAATTCTCCTGATGGAACTAAAAAGTCAAGCACAGGTAGTCAGCTGCTGATGCCCTACACCACATCCAGTCACTGTATGGGAAAAGGCATGGTTGAGGTACGCTCATCCTACCCAGTTACACGCAGGAGTTTAGATAACAACAGGGACACAAACATTCATATCTGCTGTCACTGTTGCTTAGTAGAAAAAATTTATTCTTTTAGGCTGTCCAGACATTTCAGTTTCTCTTAGTACTCAGTTTAAAAAAAATGTGAAAGAAACTGATTATTCCACTGTGGATAGGAATATGGAGGAAGTCACCATATGCAAAGGATAAATATTCTCCTGTTGCAAACTCCTATCAGTCAGTCACCATCATCTGGTCTCTGGGATAAAAATGTCTCAGATACTGCGCGCTCAAACATCAGAATTGGCCATCTCATTTATAGTGTTTACTGCTGTTCAGCAGGATCAGCCATGAAGTATAAGGTGATTTCTTGTTCAGTCAACTGCCCTTTCCTTTCTTTTTTTTTTCTTTTTGTTATTGAACATGTCTCCTCCCTTTCTCCAATGTTAAAGGTAAAAAAATCTGAAACAACGATACAGTCATGAGAATCGCAAAAGAACTGATTGTACTCGTGCTAAGAAATTCGATTGCTTTGCAGAACTTTCAGCAGATCTTCCCCAAAACTGCTTTTATACCTGTCTTCCACTGATTTTGTTACACAGGATCAAAAAGACACTGTAAACTCACATCTGAATCTAGTGCTAGTGCACTGAACAAAAAGTCACTCTGTCCCAAGGGAGAGGAGAAGCAGTGGGTAAAGAGCAGCAATGAGAGAAGGGGAGAGGAGCACAGGGAAGAAAAGAAACGCCAAGCAATAGCTGAAAAGAAAAAATCCTTCCTTTTTGCTCTGTGTACCTTCTCTTGTTTCTTTCTCACACTCAAGTTCCCCCTCGTCCTTTCCCCCGAGTAGTGGGATAAAGTGGTCTGCAGTGCTGCGTGTAGCTGCGGCTTTAAACCAACCCTGAGTCCAAACCTGACTTTTCAATTTCTAGAGCTGTGGAAGGGATCGGGCAGGAGGTAGGAGCATCCCTGAGGAAGCAAGGCTTCTCCGGCAGAGCTGCTGCAGCAGCGAAGCTATTAATAAACGTTTGCAATCTTTTAATCGTTTTGCTAAATTGCCATCGTGTTCTTGCAAACCCCATAGTGTGTCAGTGCAGCTGCCTCCTCCCGCCTGCCTCCCCGTGTTCCTGCATGTGAGTGAGGGGGAACATCAGGAACATGCTCAGATCCGAGGGCTGCTGCAGCGTTAGAGGGAAAATGATTTTGACAAGTGACTTTTTAAATCTTCCCTATTCTAAAGAAAGCAGCCCTCCTAGTTACAGCTATAAACTGCACTTTCACCTGGTTTTCCTTCTCCAGAAAACCCTGCCTGCTCCCTCCAGACACTAAGCTTTTCTTCATGAAAAGATCACGTCTGATCTCTCATGGCTTGGGACCTGCTACCCAAGAGGCCACGTCTCCTGCGCTGTGGTAGCACTGTAGTTGCAATCACCTGGCAGTCACTCTGGCTTAAACAGAGAGATTCTCAGCATTTTGGTCGCTTTATCTGGCCCACTATGGAGGTGATAGTCATCAGGACACAACACACACATCTATTGCTTTTCAGGCTTATTCTACAGGGTCAATTAGTCAGAATGGAAGTGGACTGGGAAGCTGGGATCCTATTTATGGCAAAAGATAACATTTCAGGATGAAAAGGATTAATACTTTTAAATAAATTGTCTATTCGCCTTTTCATGTGTATCCATTATTGTCCAAACTAGGATATAACAGACAAAGCCACCTTCTCACGTCATGGTGGAGATCAGCTTAATCCTTTGTCTGTTCCCTCCCCCAGCTCAAACTCTCATCGTCGTCCTAATTATAATAGCATTTGAAATTATCACGGTTTAAAAAAAGATGCCAGCTTATATAATATTCTTATTGCTTATTAATGATTTCAGAAGGGAGAGCAAGTTGCCTTGCATTCTGGGAGTTATGCAAACTAAGGCTGAGCCATACCTTGCTGGGCTCCACTAGTTTCTTACTGGGAAGCCTGACGCGTGAGGATTACCGTGTAATAACAGATGTTAAGGCTTTTTGTGAATGACAGGCCTGCACACCGACTCGCACGAGAAGACATGACAGGCGTCACATTTCACAGCGATTGGCCTTGGGCACTTTTCCGAGGCAGAAGACTCGAGGCGAAGTGACTCTAACCACCCTGCAAGTGTGATAATCCCCAAGACGGCGCAGCCTGAAGAGTTTGATTGCTGTTCGGCATGGGAGCTTATGAATAATAATAAAGAAAACATCAGACTGGAGATCGGTGGCACGGTTACACGGCACTGACAGCCAGAAAGACAGTCTGCATGGATATGGAGTCCTTAAATCCATTACTCAATCCAAAGTCACTTAGCCCTGTCCTCTGAACATCATCTCCTCTAGAAAGCTATAGTGTGTGAAAGACACTGAAGCACTGAACTTGAGATTTAGTGCAAGTCCTTCAGTTTTCTGTCTTTGTGGCTGTGGTATCTTCCTGCTGGAGAACGCAGGGAAGAGTAGGAGGGAACGTGAATGGGAGCGGGAGCTCTGTATCCATGTTATAAACTGCTGTGTTCTTATTGAAAAATGAGCTTCAATATAAGGTGACACCATCAGTCTCTGCTACTAAGAGACTATTAAAAGACTAATGAAGTTGCTTGCCCCCACGCTTACAGAGAAACACCTGCACTCTGCAAGTCCCAAAAATAAAAGAGCTCAGTAAGTATAATTTAAGCAAATTAATTAAATAAACTTATTTTAAAATTATTTTGTTAATGTCTGTGATCTGACTCACAGATGTTGATCTCACAATGCTCGGAAACATTATAATAATAGAGAAATAAGAGTACATGTGCTTTTTCAAGCAATAGGTTTATCTATGTAGCAATATACAGTAAAACGTTGAGAGTTGAAGTTCAATGTATGTTTTAGGGGAATCTAATAAACACTCAAAATCACCATCTTACGCTTTTTGAAAATTCTACACCATACAAAAAAGAGCTTCATAATTATTGCTGAAATAGCTGTCCCTCTGCGTGCCACAAACAAAGCTGAGGGAGTTTTGTTCTGGCCAAGTGGTTGGGGCAGGGACAGGGATGGAGAGGAGATGGAACAAGTCCAAAGAATCAATCCATCTCCTGGAGACAAACTCACACACGTAGAAAATTTGCCATGTCAGCATATTTAGAAATAAATACAGATGTCATGCAGCCAGTGCTGGCCATCAAGACACGATGCTGGGATGTCCTCTGCTAGCCCTGCTATTTCATCAGCTGTGCTTCACCCTGCTGTTTACCCTGAGAAGTCCCTTAGGTGCCTGTTATGGTATCAATGAAGAGGAGCCATGCTGTGCAAAAACACGGGCTCCTGTGACACTACAGGATGAACATTTTGCTACCTCTACACATTCTACGCAGAGAAAAAAAAAAATCACTACACTTAACAGGCTCCAGCTTAGTTTCTTGACCCATAAGCAGGTACTGGTTTTAACCTACGCACATTCCACAACAGCAATTCTTGATGGGTCTCACGTTCTGTCCCTACACCACCTTGTACCTTGCTGGCTGGAAGAGTGGCGCTTGGCTTGGCACAGAGGCACAGGCAGCCCGGGGTGCTGACATACAACAGGCATAAGCTGAAATGTGGGGAAAAGTGAGCTCCCTTAGGAAAGATGGAAAATGAAACCAGACGCCACCAGTACTGAGAGAGGGAAGAAACCAGATCTGATCCTTTAGATGACTTGATGGAAGCCGCTCATGTTCAGAGGCAGTAGGACCAAATTCAGCTCTAATTAAGTCACTAATGTTACAGCAGGATAAACATGATCTTTTAAGCATCACAGGTATGAAACAGGGACAGAGAAGGTCACGTAGCAACAACTGCTTGAGTTCCAGCATGAGTGCTATGGAATTTTACTGAAGTGGCCTGAGGGACATGCCCTGGGTCAATTGCCCCCGGATCATCTCACTGTGGCAGATGCCAACAAGCACTGCAAGAAGGCTGTTGTGTGCATCACTAGGATGCTTGGGACCAACCAGCAGCAGGGCAGAAGCCATCTCAAGCGCCAGCTCAAACCCCCATGTCCGTGGGGCAACTGGTGGAATCAGCCTAGCAAATGCAGTGAGATTTTTGTCTTAGTTTGCTTCTGTCTTCATGGTGCGCATAGTTAGGAAAAGTGACAAATGTTTACAGTCTCTTTCACTCAGGTGCAAGCACATTTTTAGGAAAAAAAAAAAAATTGAACAAAATAAAAGCAAAAAGCTCCAGCAAGCTTCCCGAAATAGGTCAGATGCTTCCAGTGCTTTTTGTCTTCTTCAATCTATCACAACCACTGCCTCTGGAAATCTGTTTGCACTTATTATTAGTCTTTGTGAGTACCCCCAGTCAGCACAGCAGAAATAAAAAGTGTTGGTGTTGATTCTCCCCACTCAAATCTGCACTCACACACTGCACCCTGCTCTGCTTTTGAGGGGCGTTTGCTCACTGCGCTGGGCAGCAGGATGCTGAAGCTAAAACTGGATCTAGGCAAGAACAGACCAGTGGGGAGGTGTCTGTCGGAGCGGGTCAGGCAAGCAGCTGAGACCTGTGTGCCCCAGCCAGGCAGTGACTGACGTGCTCTGTGCACCAAGCTGACACCAGTACAAGCCGAGACCCTGCAGCTGCCGAGGGGAGCCCCGGCCGTACCCCACCGAGCAGCTCCACCACAGCCCCCCTCCTCCCTCCACGCATTGCTGCTGCCCTGCCAGAACCAGGCAGCAGGCACGGACTATATACAGTTGCTCCAGGATACCTGTCCTCTCGCCTCAGCACCACGGCTGCTGAGGGATGGATGGACTGGAAAATGGTTTTCATTGCCTCCCTCGTTAGGGAGACAAGTGCTTGGCAAAAGACATCTCTGATCCTATGCTGCTCTAGGCTGCTGGAGTTAAACATAAAGACATGTAGAAAAAGGATTGTTCGGTATATGGTACCACAAGCAGATATATGTTACTGTAAAATAGGGCGCTGGCTTAATCTGCACATGGGAATTCAGAGGAAAGAAAAAGCAGAGAGCAAAGACAAGGGACACTAGACAATTTTTTTTTTCAGAGTAGCCTCTGCAACAACTCATATCTGAAGAAGGCGTCTCAGGATAGGCTGTTTATGTTGTGAGAGCTTCTATTATCTCAATTATATTATTTAAGTGCATAGCAAATCATTAATTTATTTGTAGCACTCCTTGAAGCAGAAAAATGTTATTATCCCCATTTTGCCAATGTGCAGCTGAGGTCTAGAGAGCTTAAGGCCCAGCCTTTCGTGCATATCAAGGTGCCCAACTCCCACTGAAGCCAAAGGAAGTTACACATCTAAATATTTTGAGGATTTTTAGTTAACAACAGAAATCGATGGGGCAGTTAGCAATTTCAGGTCTCAGGCTAACCTATCTGCTAATCTTATATAATGGAAAGTGCTCTGCCCTTGTAAAAATATTTTTTTTTTCTTTTTCACCTTAATTCAAATCTCTCAACATAGTCTCCACTCTGTCAGACACTCTGCTGTCTGCTGGCCCACAGGTGATGTACTGGTTACTCAGGAGTCATGGGTTGTTTTTTCTTTTTCTCAAAAGCTTCCTTCCCAGATAGGCAAACTCAAGGGTTTGTTTTGATGTTGTTGTCCTTATTGTTGGTTGTTTGTTTCTAATACTTTCGCTTTGGTTTACCTGTAGTTTTTCCACAGGTTTCTGGAAATTCACCGACGGAAAGTCTTGCAGCATCATCAACAACAACCAGCCTGACAAACTGCATCTTCTGTTGAAGTGCCATTCACCACAGAACAAAATAGAGTCCTGTCTCACTAGTGTGCTCTGTGATCTGTTATCTCTGAAAATACCCGTCTCAAGTGTGGGCTGGAAAGTGAGTTAGACTCTCCGAGGCCATTCTTGAGTTTATGGCAGTCTTTGTCATAACATTATGGAGTGTTGTGCTCCTCCCCATAGGTGGCAAGAAGTTAAAACCCCGCTAATGCTATTGGATTCTTTGTGAAGGAGCAATTTTTCAATTACACATAATTAATAGCAATTACCCTTTATCTTCAGAGACCAGAACAAAGAATAATTAATCCATCTTAACATCCCCGTTAAGGAGGTATTACATATGCTTTTTTACACAGCAGATTACATAGTAACTTATGTGACCTACTGTTCATCTGTGTTCCCTAATGAAGAAAGGAAAGAGAAAAAAGAATTCTGAACTAGAACTAATACTCTAGTTTTTGCCTTAATTTAATTAATTAGTTTGGAAACAGCTATTTGCTTCTTGCAGCAGCTTCCTGCAAATGAAAAGCATGCTGCCTACAGATCTCTCATATATAGAAGCAGTTTTACTGTATCTGGTAATTAACAACATTCGAATGGACATTTTACTAATTTTTAACGTGTATCTGTAAGTAAAGCATTTGCGATTATTCCCATTGCAGAGCTGGAAAAAATGAAGCTCAGAAGTTTAGGGCCAGCTTCTCACTTGGCACAAAGCCTTTTTGCACTGCTCTGCTCACACACCGGTTTTTGCCGCACAGGAAGAGACCTGATTCTGTCTTCATTCTAGACAGCATGTGCCAAACTCACAGACACTTACACCTTTTATCAGATCTTAAACTTTGGCTTCAATCTTCCAAACTGGCTTCCAATTTTTGATATCTTAATGGAAGTTCACCTTACAACACTTGGGATGTCTCCCAGAGCACACAGTCATTATTAATCTGAACTGAAATTTCCTGGTTTTGATTATCAAAAAAAAAAAAAAAGGTGAATTTACTATTTTGATCTAAAGTGAGTAGTCCAAGATCCCACTGCAAGCCACCAAAAGAGGCAGAAACAGAATTTGCTTCCAACACATGGTGTTGCAAGACAAATACTCCATGTGGCAGGATGACAGCAAAGATGAGGGCAGTGCTGCAGGCAGCACGCGTGACAGCTCTGGCAGACAGACCAGCAGGCGCTGGCCCATGACAGCTTGGGTGTCCAGAAAGCTTATGATTAGTAATTACACGTTAAGGTGATAAAAAAAGGATAGCTTTTATTCCTGTGTGTATTGATCTGAGGGATCCTGAGCTCAAAAAGGGGGAGTAGAGAAACATAGAAAACAGAGGAGTAAAAAGGAAGGGACCGAAGTGAGAACGAGGACGTCCCAAATGTTAAATGAAAGCATCCGCCTGAAAGGCTCCGGGCCAACGTGCTCAGGGAATGCACTCTTCTGTCTCAGTGACCTTGTGAAGATAAACTGAACAAAAAGCTTCAGGCAACAGCAGACAGAGGATTTAAGACGCAGTTTTAATTTTAGCCAGATTGTTTTGTGTTTTCAACTGCGGGGTTATCTGGGGATGCAACGTGCACAGAGCGGAACAAAATGTAGTTGTCACCCCCAACTCTCATAGCGCACCTGATGGCAAACTCAGTGCAGTGCTTCCAGGGGGAAGAAAAGATCACGGTTTTGGCTACACAGGGAAGATAAAAACTGTGGTATCACAAGGCTGGAGTACCAGTGCATCCTAATTTTATTCCAGAAGGTAATTACTTGGCTACCTTATGCATGAGCAACGTGCAAGACCTGTACTCTAACACAACATGCAGTAATACACTGGTTCCTCTACTCACACTCTGTCCTTGCTCTGTATCTCCAGACTGTCAGCTATTTAGTATGAACAAATTGCTTAATCTCCCTGTACCTCAGTTTCCCCAGCCATAAAATGGAAACATCCCAAAAAGAGTGCAAGCATTCACTAACTGATACACGTTTTTTCAGTGATCAGCTTTGCTGGTAACTTTAATTGTAGCAAGCACATACAAACTCCAAGAACTGTCTGCCTATAATAAAACATAGGCATTAATCACGATGTCTATTGCAGCTTACTAGCACAATTAATCCTACACAATACAAACACAATCTAACCTGCAATCTGGAGATGACGAATGCCATATAAATCCAAAATGAGGGTCTAGATCTTTGAGCCTGTAGCAAAACGTCAAACCATGAACTAAAATGGTAATGAAACCAACTCGGACTGATTGGGAATAACCCTTTCCACATGCACACCACCACGCATAACAAACACAAGCTGGGAAAATGAGACCTCAGTATTCCTCCTTCACCTCCCCAGCATCACCGCTTTATTGGACAATCATTGATGAACACTTGTGCTGATAAAGTATCTTCTATCCAAAGTTCTCAAACTGCTTTACAGATTGTCCCTAACGTGTATAGACAGTGCACGTTATTTCCCCCGATTTCATATACTGTCCTCCATAATTTCTAGTTGATAAGCTATCCCAAGGCCATATTGTCTCTCCAAGTCTGCAGGAGAGACATCCATCCTCTCTCCTGGCAGGTCTCTTGACCCACTCTTCAATTTAGATAGCATTTTATGAATTTTTCTCTCTCAGATCTTTTCTTAGGAGACAGTTTTTCCCACCTTGACTAGATAACTCACCATCACTTGTGACAATTTCTTGAATCACTCACACTCAAATCAATACAGCAAAGCTGGCAGAGGATGGGAGTGAGGAGGTGGGAAAACAAACGTGAGGATGTTGTAACCTTTCAGTCCTGTGCTGTCAGCTCAGCACACCATGACGCCTGGCCGGACTCACACGGCTTGTACTAACACAGGCAGTGACTGTACAGGGGGCTGTGGTAGCTCAGGGCTGCTCCGTGCATCCTCCAAACCAACAACAGAGAACTAAAGGCAACGTCCTACATGAAGTGAAGCAGGACAGGGCTCTCTCACAACACTGCTCTCTCTTTGCACCGTGTCTCTCCTAATCAGCCTTCTGGACCGAAAACAGAGGCCTTCCCTATACAAAGGGCCCAGCCTGTAGCATGCACAGTGCACATGTCCTATTAGATTACAGGGCAGAGCGCACTCACATGGTCTGCTTGTCAGGGACCCAGCCGTGCCTCTGCAAAGAGAGGGAAATGGGAGAGGGCATGAACGAAGGCAACTCGAGCAGCACAGGACAACCCGAGCACAGTCAGAAGGCAGGATGGGAGATACCACCAGAAAGACAGGGGCAGCGGGCAAGTATAGCTTGGCAGGCACCCTGGGAGGCTAAGCTGGCACCCCACTCCACAAAGAAAATACATGGGAATGTGTCACATGCCACAAAACATGTGAGAATAGTTTATCACCTAGGAGCTCATGTATTGACAAGTGGAACAGATGACAGCTGGATCCCACTTTGGATATTAAAACACAAAGCAATAGAGCAAAGATCGATGCAATGTAGTCTTTCTCATGGAGAAAACGATTCCATCTGCATCAGCTTCAGAAGCTGATAAACTTCCCCCAGTTCCTTTCATTATGATCCAAAAGAAAATGTCTCCTGGAAAGTCCATACAGGACTTCATGCTTTTTTCTCCCCAGACAACTCATATTCTGCAGTTCTCAGAAAAACATAACTCAAGAATGTGATCACAGGTGAAGGAGAAAAGAGTTAATAGGGAAAGGGAGAGAGCAGCAGAACAAGCATCTGTTTCAGAGGGCAGAAGTTTATCACCCAGGACAAGATTTCCACTGGGTTTATCATTGTTCTCTTTGTCTAGAATTAAGGTCATTAAAGAAGATGTTTCCACTCTGAATTAGCAATGAGTTCCCCCTCAATTCAGAGCGCCTCAGCGCTCCCGTGTGATTTGGCTCCGGGGACCTCAGTGAAATCCTTCTCCCGTGAAATACACGCCGCCCTAACTGCCTCTTTCTCCCACCTCCCATCTTTTCCCTCACTCCCGCTCCCTCTCTCCCCCTTTTCTTCTGGAACCAGACGAGCACTCCTTGCTTCCTCAGATAACCTGCCAGAGATACGAGCTTCCAAAACCACTACGGAAATAACTGTAAGCCGCAGCTCCGTGCTGCAGCCTTCTCAGCTGCTTTCCTCAGGCAACTGGTACGTGCCCCAGAGCGCCCCACGCCTGGAGCCTGAGGAGCTCCAACGCTGGAGCTCCGGGAGGCAGCGAAGGCAGAGCCCTGCCAGGAGCACGGCGGCGGCACCGCACGCTCCGCCGCAGCCCTCCGCCCGGGGACAGGCGGCGGCCCCGCCACCCGCCGCAGCCGGAGGGTGACTGCGGCACCGCGCCTGCCCCCGCCGGCCTCCCCGGGACCTTCCCGCCGCTCCGCCCAGACGGAGCAGAGGGGCGAGTACGGGACGCGCCGTCTCCATCATTTGGAGACTTTGGCGCTCGGCAAAGCGGCCTCAGCCGAGGCGGACTGAGGTAACGCAGCGAAAAGGGCTAAAGCCAAAGGAATTCACCTGCAGCGAAGGGCGGGGCGCAGAGCGCGCCGCCCCCTCAGCCGTCCCGGGCGGCCCCCGCCTCAGCCGCGCGCCGCGCGCGCCCCCGCGGGACAGACCCGGGACCGGCTCGCGGGGCTCGGACGGGCAGCAGCGCGCATGCGCACGCGCTCCGCAGCCGGCTGATGGAGGAAGGCGGGACCGCGCCGGCCGTCGGGGCCGGGAAGTCCTTCCTCTGTCCCCGCCCTCGCACGGCGACGATTGGCTGCAGCGGGCGGAGACGCCCTCTCTCATTGGCTAGGCGCAACGTCCGTCCGGATCGGGCGCCGCCGCCGCCATGGTTCGCTTCAAGAACAGGTGAGGCGGGAGGCGCCGCCGCGGGTCCAGCCGCGGGTCGGTGCCCGCGCCGCTGACGCCGCGCTCTCCCGCAGGTACGTGCTGTGCGAGGTGCTCTCGGAGGACCCGCGGTGCCGGCAGTGCATCGAGGACCGCGCGGTGGGCCTCGCCGTTCGGGACGCCATCGGGCGGGTGCACGGGGACTACGGGCTGGCCTGCTGCTCCATCTCCTTCACAGGTGCCGGTCCCGCGCTGCCTCTGGGGTGGGCTCCTCCGGGATGGCCGGGGCGCGACGTTCCGCGCTGACCGGTGTGCCTGTGCCCCCGCAGTGAAGTACCTGAACGCCTACACCGGGACCGTGCTGCTGCGCTGCCGCAAGGACTCGTACAGGCTGCTCTGCTCCGCGCTCCCCTTCGTGAGGCAGCTGGAGGGCCGGAACCAGCGGTACCCCTGCGCCCTCCACACCCTGCACGTCGGAGGTCAGCCGCTGCCCGAGCTGCCCCGGGGCGGGGCGCAGGCGCTGGTGTCCGGGGGGAGGCCACTCGTGCCTGCAGAAACGGGAGAGCCTGTCGTGCTCCCGCGGGTGCGATCGACCCGTCTTTTATCTCCCGTCTCTTCAAGAAGGACGTTGAGGTGCTGGAGCGGGTTCAGAGAAAGGCAACGAAACTGGTGAAGGGTTTAGAGAACTTGTCCTGTGAGGAGCGGCTGAGGGAGCTGGGACTGGTCAGTCTGGAGAAGAGGAGGCTCAGGGGGGGCCTTCTCGCTCTCTACAATCACCTGAAAGGAGGTTGTAGGGAGATGGGGGTCAGTCTCTTCTCCCACGTTAGGAATGACAGGATGAGAGGGAATGGCCTCAAGTTACACCAGGGGAAATTTAGGTTAGATATCAGTAAAAATTTCTTTACAGAGAGGGTTGTGAGGTATTCGAACAGGCTGCCCAGGGAGGTGGTGGAGTCCCCATCCCTGGAGGTGTTTAAAAAACGTGTGGATTTGGTGTTGAGCAACATGGTTTAGGGACCCTGACAGTGCAGGGTGAATGGCTGGACTCGATGATCTTGAGGGTCTCTTCCAACCAAATGATTCTATGTATCACTGGCTTAGCTGCTTCTGGCAGATCCAAGTAAAGAAACAGGCAGCAGCAGTTCTTTGTTGAATCATTACATGAACACAAAACCAGAGCAGCAAATACTGTTATTACATTATTTTCTTTTACAAATATTTTTAAAAGTATTGTCCATGTCCTGAAAATTACCAACTTGGGGCAAAAGAACAGGCATTGTTATTCCACCACTTAACCTCCACAGTGGGGAAATGGTCTTTACAGCCCCTTCTCAGCACTTGCATTAATAAAAGTTGTTGCATGGGGCATTTGTCACTTGGTATCTTCAGAAAATATACTAGCAGCTCTGAAATGGTTGGTTTTGTAGATTGTTACATACTGTTCTTGTGACTCTGCAGGTACCATAAGAACATGTCAGAAATTTCTCATTCAGTATAACAGAAGACAGCTGCTGATGTTGTTGCAAAACTGTACCAATGAAGGTGAGTTTCTCCAGCCGCTTTCCTAAAAGGCAGGCTTAATTCCTGTGGGTTTTGAAGGGCATGCTGGGCTACTTCTGAATTCTTGAACTGAGAAGTGTTCCTTTGTTTAGAAGATGAGGATATTCCAGCATATGCCAAGAGATCAAGGAATAATCCTCTGTTGCTCTCTATTGCAGAGGAAAGACAGTGTATACAGAAGTCATTGTTGAGCTGTTCCCTCACAGAAGAGCAGTCTCAAAGCGGAGATGAGGAAGATGATGATGGCACAGCAACAGACTGAACATTACTTGTTACTGTTCACCTCTGTCTCATACTCATGTAATCAAGATGTTACCAAGTTATCTTCAGTGTTAAGCAAAGCATGCGACAGAAGGATCTGTTCATATGTAGACTTCATTCTCCCATTCTGAGTGTTCTTAAATAAATCTTTTTTGAAAAAAAAAAGTAGGTTAATTGCCTGTTTCACTCCAGAAGTCAAAAGCACCTGCACTTAATAATGAGCACAGCAGCTCACTGTGATCTTCATGCTGAGATAGATGGGAGCTTTAGACAGTTGGCATGAACAAGGAATGTTCATTCAGTACAGAAAAAGCATTAATATCTTAATGGTTTTTACCTTATCTTTATGTGCACCTGTTATCCATAGGGCTATCCATTGTTCTGAGTCACAAAAGCACCCGTTGTATACACCGGAGCAGAGAGTACAAGGAATGCAAGGTTAGAGCTGTAAGGTTCAACATCCAACCCATTATAAAACTCATAGGTACAAGTACTGCTTAGATATTTATTAAGTTTACACCAATCAGTTACAGGAAAGTAGCATTGCCGGTATTATCTCTTGAATCCATAGGAAAACAAGATACAACTTGAAGATGCTGTCCTGCGGAGACTGTCCCTACAGAAGGGACAGTCTTCCTTGCCCGCACCACTTCCCTTACTCGTTCTAGTGCCTGTGAGGTGTGGAGGTGAGTTACACCAGCTCCAGCTATTCTGTCTCTCTTCCCAATGCAAAGAAAAGTTGACTATAAATGTGTAGAGATAATAGAACACAACAGATACTGGTTAGACATTAAGTAGTTACTCCTGTTCCATGGCTTAAAATGGCTATTACAAATAGGAAACAATAGTACTGTGAACACAGTTAACTGCATACTTGAATCTTTCTTAGTTGTTTTCTCTACACCCTTGCCAATAATTTTCCAATGTGCACGTAAAGCGTTAACAGCAAGATGTGTCACCGCTGTCAGGCACCTTGTCTTAGTTTCTTTGCGCTCTCTTGACAAGCTGCACTGTCTTTCCATCAAGTGTAGTTAATTGTGACCAAGCGTGAAGTCAAGCTGCTTTCAAAAAGTGTTTTGCAAGTGTTTCCTCTATCCTCCCGTAGCATTTGAAGTATTCTTTATGCGTGTTCCCCCCCTCTTCCCCTTCCTTCTGTTTACACAGAGTTTTGTGAAGTACACTCTTTGGCGATAGCTTCCCACGCGCACGCACTGAAGTGCCTTGAGGAAGCACTTGTATAACATGGAGTCCAATGCTCTGAAATCAAGCACCAATGTACTGACATAAACTTTTTAAATAGGGACCCAATCAATGAATTTGCCAGTGGTGGTAGAATACCTGACTCCAAGAGTCTCAAACACACGGCTTCCTTGCTCAGACCAGTCACAGCATCAAAGAGAGAGAACAAACACATCAACTTTTTAAAGCCTGGGCAAATGCACGGAGAGCACTGGTGCAAGTGGGGCTGAAGATAACAGAAGACGTGTCAGTCTTGTATTGTAAGTTGGGTGGTACTTCATACCAGCTCCCTGGCATGAAATCTGTCAGTAGGAAGGCAAGATTTGAATCTGTGCAGCTATGCAGTATTGTGTTCCAGGCTGATAGGACAGTTCAGTTATAGATCAGGAAGTGTGCACATGATTTATTGCAACTGTTGGCCTTGACTGGTACATTACACCTACAGTTCATTTTATTCAACAAAATCCACACCACTTAACTCATTAGCTCAAATCAAACCACAAGCAGTGCAGAATGCGACCACCCAAAGAAAGAGCAGGGTCCAGAAGAGGCATGTTTATATCCGAGGTGCTTCGTGCAGATCAAATTACATCCCAGAACCAAGTGGATACAGGCCCTTACCCCAGTACAAGAGACTACAGTTTCTTGGGGGATAAACATTATCTAAACTCCAGCTATCAGTTGTTCTTCCAATTCAAGAGCAGCCAGTGTCAAAACATCATTCAGGTAGTTACCAAGAGCCCTAGGGTGGAGTGTTTACTCTAGATGGTTGGGTTACAAAGAATGTGTAGCCCATGGTTGGCAAAAAAAAAAAAAAAAATAGCAGCCTCACTCACCCACATTAAACAGAGTTGAACAACCAAGAGAAGCCAGGAGGTTCCTTCTACCACTAGTGCCAGTATGCATTTTGAAATACACAAATTCAACCAGAGTCACTTCAAAACCAAGTAGTCAAGTCCTGCTTTACACTCACCTCAGCTTTAAATCTTTCCAACCCAGGAGAACAGGAGGAATTCTTGCTCTTTAAAAAAAGAACAGATATAGCAGCTAACACCCTAAAGCCAGGAAGCTCTTTTGCCCATTTCCAGTGCGTCGGAAACCAGTTTCTCAAGAGAGCAGTTTGACAGCTTTACTGAAACAGCACTGCTGTCACGATCAGATGGACTTCTGCCCGTAACTTCTAGGGAAATAAAGGCTCTCTGCTTGGGTAATACTGCAGTGTTCTGGCAGTGCCACACAGCTGTGAAGACTGTCATACTGCTTATTAGGCCAAAAGAACTGACTTGGCACAGACTAGAGGCCTTGGCTGATTTGTCTCTGGGTTGTTTCTTTCAAAATTTTGTTTCAGTATAAACTGATTAAGCAGTTGGGATAAAAAGATCTTACTTCAATATATACTGTCATGGTTTCCTCCTGAACCCCCTTAGAAGCCCTGGAAACACAAGTTTAGTCTGTTCAAATTTAAATACTTAAAACTATAGCAGCAAAACAAAGCAAAATGAAAAGAAAACCAGGAGAGGAAACTTCTCTTGAATAGCAGAATCACTTTGTGTGAACAACAGAGGTGCTGAACAGTAGCTTCTGCTTCTGTTTCTTTCTTTTCTTGCCTCCCTTTTCCTCTGTGAAGAATGAAAATGATTCTGTCATTCTTCTCATGGAACAGGAACATCACACAGAAACGATAAATGGTCTTCCCTAGCTTAAATGTCTTCTACAGGTCTGTGACACTTCCGATGAACTCACTGCGCACCAGCTAGTTTGACTTTAACAAAAAAATTACTGCAGACAAATTAAGGGAGACTCCATCACACCTAAACCACACCTATAAACATGCCTGATTCCAAAGTTGCTGTTGTAACAGCAGATCCCAGGACTGCAAGTGTACAGCAGTTGGCCTTTCAGACAGGTATCACTTTCATCCATGTCCAAAAAACTCTACAATGGTAGCTGATACTCAATTTCACGGAAACTCCCAGGCCCTCCCGTCCAACTCTCCATCATTATTGCAGTCTCCAAACAGAAGCCAAAGCTAAACATCAGAACTGAGCATTGTAAATTAGTTTTATCAGGCAGCACCAGACTTAGAGGTTTAAAGTAATCTCAATTTGTTTCAGACTCCTTAATTTAAAATTTCAGCTAGCAGTTACCTTGACATTTTGGCCAAACTTAAGTGGTAATTGAACAGCTCAGGTATTTTTAGTTTAAAAGTGCATAACCTGAACTTCCTTGAGATAAAACTTAAATTCCAGTAGAGACATGGCAAACATGATTGTCAAAAGCCATCTTAGTCCTAACAGGATTCTTTGCTAGTTGGAGACCTTCTCAGCTCCCAAGAAGAGAGCTGCTTTAAGCTAAACACAAGCCCTTGTCAAGCTGTTCAGAAACTAAAACCTGACAATTTTCACAACTGTTCTGTGGCCATTTTTTGTCCCCAAAATTGCTGCTCTTACTTCTCCCAGAGGAAGAAGGAGAAGTAGTCAATTTTTTCATGCCTTCTCCCCTGCCTTTTACCTGACAAACGATCAGCTGTGGATGGTTTGTCCAGTTTCAGGAGGGCTGCCTCAATAGCTTGGCTGAAGGAATTCTGGAAGCTGGGCACAGGTATGCGGTCAGAGCTGTCACTTTCTCCATCACTATCCACTGGCACAGGGAGTGCCAGAGTGTTCTCATCTGAAAGAAAGCAAGGGCCTGGAGAGGCAGCAGGCTGCAGAAAACTGTCACAGTGCAAATGCCCCTCCACACTCCAGAGATCTCTTGGGAAGTTACAAGATTTCTTAGATTTAGATACATGGGAAAGAACCTGAAGTAGTAATACCAAATTTTCTTACCTCTTGTCTTTGGAGCAGGCTTGGGCCATGTTTCTGGTTTTGCCTTTCCAACTCTCAACATCTATCAAAAAAGTTGTAAGATATGATTAAATCCCAGGTACTAGAACAATCCTGCATATCCCCTACCTGGCAAGAAAATCTAGGAACTCTTTCAAAGACTCAAACCCTATATTGTCTCCATTAGATTTATCTCACGTTGTTTTTGTGGGGGAAGCAGTTGTGTTCTCAGACTAATCCCCAACTAAGACACAAGTAGTTTTGACAAGATTTACTCTGCTACATGGCTTACCTGGGCAAAGGAAGGGAAGGGAGACTCCTCTTCTAAACTCCCACAGAGCAACGGGCTGACCTGGCTGGCAGCAGGTGACAGTGGTGTTGGAACAGACTCTACAGAGAAAGCAGCAGGTAATTAAAGCCACTTGTGTTTGGCAAAGGCACTCGTTATGCTGCTTATCAGGATGAAACAGAAATAAAAAGTTTAATTATCTTATGTAATTAACCATTCCTATCTCATCAGTTCCATCCATTAGTCACACAGTGGGACCTCTCAAGTTTCCTCAATATTTAAGGGAGATTTAAGTTTGGAGTGGGTTGGTGTGGGTGTGTTGGGTTTTTTTGTTGTTTTGGAGGTTTTGTTTCCTTGTTTTGGGGTCTTGTGTGTTGGGTTGGTTGTTTTTTTTGGGTTTGGGGGGTTTCTTTGAGAAAAACATTTACAAATGGTTTCTACTTTTTTTTATGAACTGCAAGATAGAACACTTGGTATAGCATCACTGGACAACAACCTGAGTGCTCATCAACTAGGTTTTATTGTAGTATAATGTGGTGGGAAAGATGGAGTGGGAAGAATGTCAGTAGTGTTTTCCTGGTACACACACTTTTCTTCCCTTTTTGGGGATTTTTTTTTTCCCCTTTCTTCTGCCTCAGCAAAGACTTAAAAGATGTGGTAACTACAGTGCAGATCTCATATTGTCACTAAAGCAGAGGTAGTAAAAAGTAGACAAAGGACCAGAATGTTTCTTAGCCATGTCAGCCTTCCTGTGCATGATCTCATAGGCAATATAGGAAAGAAGCAGCCTTTGATCAGTATTGAGAATGTTTAGCATGACGACCTGAGCAGTAGATCCCAAAAGAATGATCAAGAGCCAGATGTGATGTATTTTTTCCAGATGCTTACCTGTCTGACACACAGGGCTTCTGCCAAGAGGAGACAGACAGAAGCTCTGATGATCAATGCTGGTAGTTTCTCCTGGGCAAGAGGTAAAAGCAGGGAACTGCTGCAGATTCTCTAAAGCAATATGGACCTCTGGATCTAGAAAGAGGTTTTAAATTAAAGCACTACACAACGTGGGGGAAGACTGTCGATATGCAAGTTGTTTCAGGAGTCTAGGAGGTGCCAACTCAATTTTCTTTCCACCCTCTGTTTTAGAGACCAATACAGCCCTGCTGCTGCATGGAAGCAGTTCCTAGGCATTTTTTCTCCTTCACTTTTCTCTCTCTCTCATAATTATGATAAAAACAGAAATTAAAAATCCTGAGAACTATATCCACCATGGAGATAGCTGTGCCCTCGAATGCCCTCTGTCTCTCCCATAATGTGCAAATATGCAGGAATTGCGTAACATTATTTAACATCCTGACTAAAACAGTTCATGTTCTTCATTCCACAGACATTGTTTCTAATGCCTTCTAATCTCGTTCCAAGTACGCTCTACGAACTAAAGGCCTCAGAGTTCATCCTACGGCTCAAGAAATCAGCTCAGCAACTAAAGATGACTGGAAATCCACAAGTTATGCTCAATCACAGCTTACATTTGCCCTGTTTCTTGTTTTCTTCTATCTCAATTCTGCGTTCACGTCGTCGTTCATCACGAGCTTTCTTCTGCCGTAGACGTTTCCTCTTCTCAAGGTCATCTAGGAGCAATGCACAGCATTGGATATCAAAAAAACATCACCAATACTTTGGCAATGTTTTCTCCAGCTTTGAGAACAACATATTCAGTTATAACACATTAGTAACAAAACAGGCTTACAAACAACATATGCTATTCAAGCAGCCAGACTTTTTTATTCTTTGCATAATTGTTGTCTACAAAACAGTGAATTGAGGTTGTTCTGTTTAGTAGTCACACAGTTGGTGCAAGAGGAGTAAACCTTCTACGTGTGTCCTTTTTTCTGCCATTAAGGGCTATAAGAGCTACTTCCCTTTCACCCTCACAGATACATGACACAGGCTACTAGAAAGGTAGCACCAACCTGAAAACAACTCTAAAGTCTCCTTAGAGATGATGGGTGGCTTCAGAGCCAGTTCACAAATGCTGAACTCACAGGTGAGGGGCAAGTGACAGAGGTAACGATGACGCTGTCTTATATCCTGATAAAAAAGAGCAGATAGATCATTGCAACAAGGTCTAGAGGCTGCCAGAGTGATGAATAGCTTATGGAGACAGAACGTTCACCCTTCATCAAATCAAATGGAAAAAGTAGCAGCAGTGACACAATAATCACTTTATAAACTACAAACACGTGAAGAATGCCCTGGGTCAGAACCAGATGCTCCAAAATCTCCACCAACGAGACCATAAACAGATTCGGGTGCAGTTACTCCGGCTCAGTTACTGATTTTCTTGTTATTCCTCCCTCCTCACTCACATCACTGGAATAAAACTCTACTGAAACAAGCACAGTTTTGTATTTTCCCTCGCAGAGCAGAAAAACTTAAAAGACTACTACCTCTGCATCCATTCTTACTTGAGCATATCCTTTCTTGAAGATTAATTAAGGATTATGTATAGTTGTTACTGTACATACCAGTTCTTAAAGTTGTCTTTACCTGAGGTAAAGGAATTCAAGACCCATCTTCCAGAACTTCAGTGCCTTAAGCACTTTCACTCTCTCAAACACTGAAGTTTCCTCCCATCCTCTTTATTTTCATAACATCCCACCTCTACCCTTGACGCTCAGAAACAACTGCTTGTCCAAGACAGTGGCAGAACACTTCTTCAGGTTGAGAAAGATGGTAATCTGTCTGGTTCAAGCTGTCTTATATGAGAAAAGAATTTACTTTTAAGACAGCTTTAACAACAAACCAATCTTTAGCTTGCAATTCCCTTACTGCTAAAATGTCCTGCCTTCTAGAAAAGAAAAAAGCTAGACTGCAGCCTACTTATCAAAAGCAACTTAAGGTACTGCACCTTACACAGATGCCTTCACAGATTAGCATGCCTACCCATTCAAAGTTGTTGTTTCTTATTACTGAAGAGAAACAAGTCTCGCCTGTCAGTCACAACAATCAAGCTGCTAGAACAAAGGCCCTTAATAAGGTAAAACAACTACCTCTGTCATTGAGTAGCCAGTTATCTCCACTACAGCTGCAGATATCTTCTCTGGACTCTTCTCCAAGCTGCCGTATTCACGAACAAGACATCGAACATTCACAGGGTGAAGATACATACACTGTCCATCCTCCGCTGTTAAGACAAGATATTATCATTTGTTCTTCACCTGTTAATTTCCAATGCCCTTCTCCCCCACCTCAGTACATTCTCCAGTAATAAAATTAAATCTCCCGCTGAGTTTCTGTGGGACTTATTTCACAGGGGTTAGCTGCATCTAATGAAGTGACAAACCTCTTCCTCAAGAAGGATCCCAAAGGGGGCATCTCTGCCTCCAGGATTTCATTGCACTGACCTTGATAGAAATAGTAAAAAGGAGAGTTGCTAAGATGTCCACTGCTAATTGTATCTTTAGTTTCTTGGCAGCTTGTTTCGGCTGGATTTGATTCTTCTGTAGTGTTCATATCAGATTCCCCTATGGTGTTCACCTCAGGTACTTCCTCTTCCTCCAGCACTGCCTCTTCTGCTTCCACAGGAGGCGAAAAGGAACTTGCCAGATCAGAGCAAGGCTCCACAAGCTCCTCATCAAATGCAGAGAGATATTCCACATCACACTATCACAGCAGAAAGCATACAGTTAGTACCACATCACCTCCTTCAAAAGATTATCATCTCTGCAAAAATCTTTGGCACCAGTTCACCATATACTGCAGTGTAAAGCGGTGGAATTAAGTACCAACGAGATCTGTCAGAGCTGAGTTGTCACCCACCTTTTTCTCTTGGGAAACTGCAGGCTCCACAGCCTTGGAGCCTTCTAGGACCAATTCTTCCACAGCTGCACTGACTCCAGCAATGCCACTGTTTTTATCCTGGTCAGCAGAAAGTGCTGTTTCTCGCTCCTACAGGTCATTCAAAGAGAACAAGTTTCAATTTCCTATTTAAGGCAGGAGACTGTCACCATAGTTATTTTTAGTCTTGTCCATACTTCAGGTTATCATAAACCCGTAATTCACCTGTGACAAGAATGACCCTTGAAGAGAGGTCCTCTCCTTCTCATTACTGCAAAGCGCACCCATTGTAGTAAGCCTAAAGGCTTTGAAAAGGAATATTGTACAGGTCTGCTCACGTCTGCCCGATAAAAGCTATCCCAGAAATTGTTGGACTTGAAAGGGAAACACATCTTCCTTTGAAAGCAGAACTGTTACATTTATGGAAAGAATATCATTCAGTAAAAAACATTCTGTTCTGTTATCTTGAACGTCACACCACATACCTGGGGTCCAAAGGCTATAGTCTCCTCCAAGATTTATAATGCTACTCTAGCAGCAAACATCACCACCTTGCTAGTAAGTACATCATGAAGACCCAGATAATCACACACGATCACTTATGCAGCACAACATAGATGCTCAGCACACTGTTAAAAGTAAAGTTACTGAAAGCCTCCAAAGAGGTTCTCACCTTCAGTTCCTGGATAGCCGCCTCAATAAAGCAAGCTTCTGGGGTGTGTTTCTCCTCCTCATACTGTTTTAGTAACGCCGCTTTCTCCTCCAGAATCACCAGCTGCAAGACCTGCTCCCTGGATGCCAGAAGCAGCTTTGAATACTGACTGTGTTGGTCATCTGAACAGAAGGAGCACCACATCATTAATATCCACATGGACAGGCACTGGTTTGAACTGCTCTTTCTTCTGAAGTTTTGTTACTGCTCAATTTTCGGAGTTAATCACTCCTGGGAAGACAATACTTAGCACGAGTTTGCTACAGATAACGCATATTACTGTTATATCATTGATGACACCAGCTGGTGCCACATACCTGCTCTGCTACACACATCTCCCACACACAGCAGTTTATCTGCCACTTTCAACCTGCCACTTCACCACTCAGTGGCTACACATCACATAAAAAAAAAAAACAACAAACAAGTCCAAACTTCTTTGCCGTGGAAGCATCACCTTTGAGAAGCCTTGGGTGATGAAAACTTCCTGAAACAAGGTGGTCTGCAGCTTCTTCCTCTTCTCTATATACTCAAAAATACTGCAACTGGAAAGTTCTGCAAAAGTGCTTTGGCTCAAACTAGTTCACATGTATTCAAAATCCATACAAAACATTACTAGGAGGTTTTTACAAGAAGCACAGCAGAAATAGTAAACTAAAGAATTGCAAGTTTCACAAAAGGTAGTCTTTTGTTACGAGAAAGCTTATCTTAACCATAAACTTTACAGCAACCATAGCATCACATACCAGTGCAGTCCATATATTCACCGCTCCCCGAAAGTCCAACCTTGTCTACAGAACGTCAAGTTAACGCTGAATTTCCTGGGTTTAGAATTATCTCAAACTCTTTATTTGTTCTTTTGTTTCTTTTTTTGAAAGGATTTAAAGTCCTTTACTTTCAAATACTGAGGAACACGTAAGCACACACCCTGCATGCTGGATACTCATCATGCCTTAGGAGACTTGACTTTTTACAGAGAGCTTAAACGCAGGCAGCCTTTCACAAATGTGACTGCAAAATGAAGTGAGCCAAGACAGCCCACAAAACAGCAATGTTCAGTAAAACTATTTCTTTAGTCACAAAATCTTCGTGATACTAACAGATAAGACAACGATGCGTTAGTCACATTACTTGACTGGGGAAAAATGAAGAAGTCAGGCAACAGATGTTTGGAATAGGTTTGCAATAATTTTCATTCTTTTCCCATATCATTCACAGATTTTAGTTGATCAGCAAAGATGATGAAAACCTTGTTGAAGCTTACATCCTTGACATAGTTTAGACACAGAGATAACTATTTTTGCTACCCTGCATAATGAGGAGCCAGGAGGAAAAAAAAAAGTTAGGGACACTGAAGAGCCAACAAAAGCAGCAAGTCATACCAGTGACTACGACACAAAACACACATCAAACTAATGATTGAGAAGGCAGGAGTCTGCAGTGCAGTAACTTGAAGGGAAACACCTCACGAGTTAAAGCCTTACAAAAACAAAGTGTGGGTGGACGCAATCATTAAGGTTTTCAGCTGCTAAACCTCATGTTTTGTAGCCTGGTCTATTTTAAGGTGACAGCATGGCATTGCTATGGCAAATCCTCTCCACACACGTCCTAGTCACAGTTAGGAGCCGGATGCCAACCACCAGTACTCAGATACACTCACCTCCGATGCAAACAGGCTGCACCACATTCATCCACTGAGACTTGGGGAGTGCCATCAGCACACCTTTCTCTCTTCTCATAAGTTGCATCGTAATGGTGTCACCAATTGCATATTGACGTGTTTCCATAGCAACGACACTGCAACATAAGGAGGAGGTCAGTAGGTAAAAGTAACATTTCACAAAGGTACATCATTTAATAAATATCAAGTCTCACCTCTTGAGATCTTTCTTGTGAACAGAGCCATAACAAATGGGACACTTACTCCAGGTCTTCTCACTCAAGGAGAGATAGTGAAGGATACATGCCCAACAAAAGATATGCCCACAGCGGGTGATCTTTGCTGCAGTTGGTGGGTACAGACATATTGGGCATGAGGGCACTTCATGGCTACAAATTCGCTGAAATGGCATATGAGAAGAACAGTACAAGTTTTAGACTTGGAAATCAGTTTCTGCACTACAGAACAAGCCACCTGTAAGATCTACTCTAACGTATTAATCTTCCAACTCTGTAGGCACTATTTACCAAGAAATTAAGTACACTGTGAACTAAGGAACACCTTCAGACTGCACACAGAATAACCTGCAAAGCCACCCATCTGGTATTTCTACTCTAATGACATTAAAAAAAGTGACCCTTCTTATCTTATGTTTCCCCTCATCATCTCTAATCGTTAGCAGCATTTTCGTCATCTGAACTCAGGCACTGAGAAGACAGCAAATGAATTCTGCTGTCTCACACAAGCAGACTTGTGCAGCCCTGTTTGTTAAAACTGAACTTACCTACTTCCATGAACATGCTAGCTTAGTCAGACACTTTGTTAGCATCTGTATGCTGCAGAGACAAAACTGCCAAGGAAGCACCTATATTTTTCATCTCTCGTAGCGTCAGGTAACAGTAAGCCTACCTCCTGTCCAGCTACACCGTACACCAAGACTAGTCTTGGCAGATAAGTAGTTTCTACTTGAGGCAACCCAAAGTTCTGACCACAATTCTCAAGACATTTTCCATTTTGTTGCTAGGCACGATGGGCCACCTATGCACAGAATAATTCTTCAAAATTCTACACTCTAGTCCTCTTCCATGGACTCATGCCCAAGTTTTCTGTTAATATCTCGATCACAAGGACTCTGTCTACAGAATGTCAGATACTATTTTTGATGAGCTCCCATCTGCGAAAGCAAGAAGAAGCTGCTAATTTTCCTAATAGATTTTAGCACTTCTCTTTTCCTGTCATGAAAGTATTTCATAATATATTCCATGACAGATCTTTCCCAGTATTGTGGGAGTGACAGAAGAGGCCTCAACTCAAAAACAGCTGAGTTTTACGTAACATCACAGAGATAAAGAGGCAGTTAAAGACAGGTTGAGCTTCTTAGTAAGAAGAAGGAAAAAAAAAAAATCTAGCCCATCAAAACTGACCACTTGCTCCACAAAGTCCCAGTTGACCAAGGTATCTGGATCAGCAAAGTGGACTGTGTAGTCCTGTTCTTCAGAGACAACAAACTGGCAGCTGGGGAAAGGCAAAGAGACAGATGATCCACTCAGTTGTTTCTAAAAATTCTTTGAGAACTATCCTATTGGATTCTCTGAGCTTCTTCTTTGTCCAGCAGAAAACTGCTGGATGCAGTCAGTAACAAACAAACCCAGAAGAGTTCAATTTATTATCTGTCTCCCAGAATACAAGTGTGTCTGATTAGACACAACATCACATATTAACTACAGAATGAGCCAGGCAGAGTGGTTTTCCAGAAACAGGTAAGGAACAGCCAGCTCCACTGGGGATCTATTAAAAAACAGGGAATCCACAAGTGGAAAAAAACATGCTCACAAAAACTAGTGCTACTCAGGTTCCTGCAAATAGACTTCACTACAATAACCCACAAAACAATGGGGAAAATCAGAAGCAGCAATACTGAAAATAGCTTTATTATCCTTAACCCGATCAGACACAGGAAGTCCTGAACACGCTTCAAATTCCGGTGAAAGCGACCATTACTTCCAGTCAAGAGCAATTCTGCTGCTGGATTACTACACTGATCATCATTTGGGTTATATTACGTACCTAGGGGCCTGTGAAATAGTCAGCAGTTTAAGAACTAAGACCCATATGAATAATTGCTTCCGGAACTTATAAATTCAGATTAGCTTTCATCCAGCAACTGCTACGCCTACCATCTCAACATAATATTTTTTTGAAAAAAAATACTGTCTTCCATAAGGGAAGGTCCTCCCAAATG
Organism: Tauraco erythrolophus; assembly: GCF_009769465.1. Taxonomy (NCBI): domain Eukaryota; kingdom Metazoa; phylum Chordata; class Aves; order Musophagiformes; family Musophagidae; genus Tauraco; species Tauraco erythrolophus. The sequence continues at coordinate 4,580,607 of NC_141483.1, read as the reverse complement.
GAATGTCAGATTCTACAAGCACTGCTAGAAAATTAGAGCAGAACACTAATCGGTTTGTATCTAAAGGATTCACTCCATCAGATACCTTGTAAATAGGTAAAGACAACAACCTGATATATTTGTATCCCTTTCAAGTACAGTCATTACCACTAAAAGCACTACAGAGAGGTAACTTCACCCTGGAAAAGTCCATACAAGTAGTCAGGGTCAAACACAATTCCCTGGCTGATCATCCCTTACAGCTCAGTGTCTCTGTAGAAGTCTAACAGCCCTGCTGGTCTTCCACTCACTTGGCCTGCAGGAAGAGCTCCTTGTTGAAAGGCTTATGTCCCCACTTGTTCCTTTTCCCCCAGTTGCCATGTCCATTCCCATCAAAATGGCCTGCTTGGCCACGAGGTTCAAAAGTGAAGTTCAGTAAGTGGTTCAGATTAATCTTCTTAGGACCAGAGAACTGGGCAGGGCTGAACTCTGCCCGTTGAGCCTCTGCTACCTAAGAGACAACAGCACTTGTTAGAACTTGCTATAATGTACTGCAAAAACATCAGCAGAAGTTGATACCCAGGCCCCATCGGTGATTATGTACAGAATACACAACATCCACTCACTCACCTTCTCCCGCTCCTGTTCTGCAAATCAAGTGGTGCAGTGTTAGCAGTGCACGAGAATCTGAAAGTTAGAACTGAGTGGTCTTACCCCGCACTGATCACAAGGAGGAGAGTATAAAAACAACTCACATAAAGACAAGTAAAAGCTGGCAAAACCTAGTAATCAAGGTTACTAACAGAAGAAAGTTGTTTCATTTCCTGATAATATTCTTTTAGACAGCCAGTAATACAAGTCTGACTACTATTTGCACAGGTTGTACTCGTTTTGGATAGTTTTCATATAATGCAGCAAAGAATGAGAATTCAACAGAGACAGCAGGTGAGTTGTGACAGTCAGCAGTTTAGGTAAGCAATGCTGCTCATCCACTAAAACTGAAAAATCAGAGTCCTCCGCATCAGTGAAAACCCACACATAGCCTACAGTATTCAGACCCACATCAGCATAAAAGCCTCAGTCAGGTTTTACTCCATCTTGATGTCACCAAGGCTAATAACAATTACTTTCCCAACACCACTACCACATGCAAATTTGTACACTGAAGTGGTTAAACACAATCACCTCAGACTTAAAAGCTAGAAATTGTATCACTAGATATTTTCATGAACGATCTCTGTTTCAGGAGATATGTACGTGGCCTGTCTAGGTACCCATTCCTCAGATGGTATTTTTTTATTGCAAGTCTCTCAGGGCAGAGAGCACTCCTCTTCTGGTGTTGCAAAGTCGTTCTGCTTACACTCACTCTGGCATCTCAACGATGTTAGCACCTCTTATCGCTCTTTCCCTTCCCAGCCCAGGAGGTGAATACAGAAGACCTATCTAGGCAGGTCAGAGCGATCCTCTCGTCCCAAGAAAGAAGGCCTTGGAGCATGGCATTACAATTCTCACCTCATCTCGTCTTCCACCATTAGAAGAGCTAAAAAGTCTGCCGCTGCTACCTCCCCTTTGAGGGGGCATCTTGTTAAAAGCTTTGCTTTTCTGTGAATTGGAGCGACGGGACTGACTGGAAAAGTTCTCATTTTTTGAATATGAAGTTTCTCTTTTACGATTATAACGCTGTTTGGATCCACTCGCATTCTTTCCATCTGAAAGAAAAATAAACAAGAATCAGATTGGCAGCCTCAGAGTTGTCCACACATACAGCACCTCAGCTTGCTTCGCCTCAGAGAGGCGCTCACCTCGGCCACTGCCTCGGGCCCTGGTTAAAACGGTGGTGTTTATGAGGACATCAAATTCCCCCAGCAACTCAAAGCATTTAATTCCTATCGCTGCCCAAAGAACTGGTCAAAGTGTATAAACGAAGGATGTATTTGCTGTGCTTTATCTTTCATTAGAATGGTTGAATTTTCTTTATCCAGATGTGGAATTGCCGTGACCAGACGTTAACGTGTTGCCTGGTACATTAAGCGGTAAACACCAACACCACATCTTCATGCCCCATTACAAAAATGGAAAACAACTAGTGCGTTTTCTCCTTCCATTTTCTGAAAACACACAATTTATCCTATATTGTTCCTGCAAATAAACATCCCGCTGCCTGCATTTGTCTTGAAGTCTCTGACTTTGCAAGACTTCATTGCCTGTTTTCACTCGGTTCTGCCCTCGTTGTTTAAAAGGCCCCAACAGACCTAATTCTGTTTTAAAAATACCCTTTTCTTTCACGAGGCCAACAAATGCTCATCGATCTCAAAGCACGAACCCAATGCTTTGGCCTTGCAAGGCATGTACCTAATATCTGGGTACTAAGTCCACCAACCTGTGCAACAAGAACTGTTTGCCCAAAAGCATGCTGAGCGCACCGCTGACCCTGGCACAGGACACAGCGGTCAAGCACAAAGCAAAACACTGCAGGAATAAAGCTCAGAAGAGCAAAAAAATCAGTCAGGCTCTTGAGAGGCGTTTCCTGTGTCTAAAGAGCTGCTTCATTAGACTGCTAGAATAGAAAATTAATATACTGAGGGGGGACCTCATTAATGTTTATAAATATGTAAAGGGTGACTGCCCTGAGGATGGAGCCAGGCTCTTCTCACTGGCATCCAATGACAGGACAAGGGGAAATGGATATAAGCTGGAACATAGGAGGTTCTGCTTAAACATGAGGAAGAACTTTTTCCCAGTAAGGGTAACAGAACACTGGAACAGGCTTCCCAGAGAGGTTGTGGAGTCTCCTTCTCTGGAGATGTTCAAAACCCACCTGGACGTGTTCTTGTGTGATCTAATCTAGGTGCTCCTGCTCAGGCAGGGTGATTGGACTAGATGATCCTTTGAGGTCCCTTCCAATCCCTAACATTCTGTGATACAAAGGTATTTCTAATGGCCTGAACACAGAGCAGAGATGCCACAAGGACACAAGAGACTGCTTACCCATCACTTAACCTAGCACTTCCACCAGCTGCCCTAAGTTTTATTTGTAGAAGAGGTATGTTGAAGCTTGGAAGCAAAACTTCACAGGCCCATCTATCCACACCAGCCAGCCCCAAAGTTGCTCTAAATATTCAGTAAGCATTACACAAACAGTAATGCCTCATACAATATCTAGATCCATTTTATAAAAGCCTACTAGCTTCCCTTTTCCCACTTCGTAGTCCTCCCCTTCCCTCAGTATAAATCTTACGTGGTAGGCAAACACGCCACTGTGATCCAGGATTGCATTTCTCATGTGGGTAGTCTTCATTACCAGTGCCTCCAGTTTTCCCCTTCCCCAGCACCACTTCCAATCTGCCCAAGCATTTAAAACAGCTGAAAGAGGATCATTCCCACGGTCTCACTCTTTTGTTATTTTTAGTTTTCTCTCCACCCTGCATCTCCAAAAAGAGGGGGACAGTGGACTGGAAGGTCTGTGTGTTATGGTACATTACGGAGGATCTGACTTCTTAAGAATAAGTAATAAAAGTGGCTTGACTGGGTTTTGTGGTGATCAGCTGTTTCTTGTACATGGCAAACTTCAGTCTTCGCTTGCAACTACAGCTACAGAAGTAAAAGGACACATTCCCATTACTTTCCCATGATGTGACAGAGCCATTTTGCAGACAAACTTCATCACCAGAACTGGTCATTTACTCTGCTATTCAAAAGGCTGATCCTTTAATTCAGAATTAAACCAACTCTGTCAGAACCGCAGACGTGTAACTCAAACACGTGCTTGCATAGCTTGCAGTGCTATAATGCAAGTCAGGCCAAAAAGACATAAGTTGAGCGTTATCAGGAAAAAAACATACCAGAAGCTGCCAAGCACTGAGGGTGTGACCAGGTCTGGCTGAACGATTATTCAGATAGACCTTTTTTGAGAGTGCTTGTAGGGAAGCGGCTATAGTCAACAGCACTGAGTCATTGGTAAAATATTAAGTCATTTTGAAGAGATTTGGACTACTACTTCAGTTATTCAGGAGCACAGCTTGTCAGTTTGAAGCTCAACCAGCCTCTTAAATTGCAATTTCAGCAAATGCACTAGAGAGGCATGTGCCCATTGTGTCTATAGCAACTTTGCAGTTTCTTTGCTATCATCAACTGGGGAAAAGAAACAACTCAAGAGGAGAAGTTTGGTCTAAAGTGGCTCTTTGCGAGGCCCAGGAACAAGGAACAGCTTGCACCTGCAGCTGACAGAAGGAATTCCTACCACTTATAGTTTTCATCGAGTTAGTCATCGTCAAATTTTTCCGTCAGCTGGTTTACACACATTCCTGCCATACTACAGGTCCTTTCGAACCAACTCCTAGAGCCTTTGGGAGTCACTATGACAACTCATGTTTTATAGAAAAGTTCTCTTCACCTGTGCCTTTTTTAGGAAGGATCTTACATGACAATCTAACAATGATTCAAAGGTGGTTTTACTGATTGCAAGTTTCCCCTCCCAGAATAATTACTCTCATGAGGATCCTGGTCCATCAGAGTAGCAAAGAAATCGGCAAACAGACAACCAAGAGTTTGGAGTATGCATTTGTACACTGGAACACTTTTCCCCCGCTCCAAATCTCAGCAATACTGTTCTTTCCAACGTTTCCAGTACGCCACCTGTCAGGGAGCTCTCTGCTCTGTATCATTCCTCCTTGCACTCCCATGAAGAGCAGGGCAGGACAAGGCTATCTGCGCTCACACAGGGAGAAAAGCGCAATATTCTCACTGCCATCCTCTCTTGTTAGATCCCAGTTTTAAGGAGCATGGATTTGGGAGTTTCTTTTTTCCTTCTTTTATTGGCAAATTAGGAACGAGCAACAGCAACAGTTGGGGAGGTACTTACTCTTCACTCAGGCCCTCAGTTGGTCCTTCTGCCATGCTCACAAGATCTAACCTATAATAAATCTGTCTATCCATCCACACTCCAAAAGGACACAGACTTACAAGAAACACTGTCTGTATCACTACAAAACTAGCAACAAAGCTTTTCTTGCCTTTTGGAGCCATCCTGACACCTGCGGTTTCTCCTGCTGGATGGCACATTCTGTTAGAGGACCTCTCTCTCCAAAGACCCAGAGAGAGGAAACCAAGTTCACAAGACTAAAAGCAGCTCTAGGTGACCACTTTGGTCCTGGAGCTGCAGTACTGGGGTGAGGACTGCACTTCCCTTCCTTTGTTTGCCTCTTCTTTTCATCTGAGCCGTGCTGAAGCCAACTGCATTGCATAAGGGGTTTGGGTGGTGGATCACGCTAAGCCCCAGGGTGATTTCATGAAAACACACTGAAGCTATTGCTGCTGCTAAGGCAAACATCCCAGTGAGCAAGAGGTGACCGAGCCGTCACGCACCCCAGCGAAGCATGCTCACTCTGCAATAATAAGGCCCAGGAACAATTGCAAGAACTAATATTGTCCGTCAGACCTCGAGGACTGCAGAGAAACCCAATAAGCCTGTTTTCCCTTAGCTACTTTATTCCATCCCAATGCGATGTGACTCCTGCTGGTGCACTAATGTAACCCAGAGAAACTTTTCTGTTGGAAACTTCTGAGTTTAACTTAGTTTCTAAGGCCAAGTTTGAAAAATAGCTGGAATCCAACTTCTGCAAGTACAAGAGCTTACAGTACCCTATTTAGCACATTTCAAGCTGTGCTGCAACAGAAACAGAAGGAGCTACCACAAGGTTTCACAAACGTCCAGTTCTCCAGTTGTTCCGCTGGACTTGATCACAGCAAGTAACTCTGAAAAGCACCCAAACCGCAAGAGCTTGACTAAACTCAAATCCAGCGACCATCAGTGCAAAAGTCACTTCCATAACAAAACGCTGGCATTTGGGGGAGGGTCTGTGGTCTTTCAAGAATACTTTCCATTTCAAAGGAGACAAAAGATTTTCATAATACCTCCTATTCCTTTCCTGAAACAGGAGATCAGTTGGGTGGTCCACATCAGCTACATGTAGAATGATAAGGAACTCAGGAGAAAAAAAAAAAACAAAACACAACATATGGTGACACATCAGTCTGGCATGCAACAGCTATGAAAACATAGCCACAATTTAACACAGCTACATCCTCTAATATTCGTCCTGCGGTTGGTTGTCCTAATCTGTCCAAGGAAATCTTCTCATTTTAGTTTTCAGTACCCTCCACTTAAGATATTTCCAAATATAAACCTACTCCTACTAAAAGAGATTCTAATTTTGCCAGGCCTCTTTGGTGCACTGTAAAGGCAGCAACTCATTCCATGTCCCTTCGTCCCTCACTGGAGTTGAGAAACAAGCATCTTAGAAGCAGAACTATGTTCTTCAAGCCAAAATGTTCCTCTGTTTTATTAAAAAAGAATTCTTAAAAAAAGTTATCTTTTTATAATTAAAACTTAGTCTATTGTATTGGAGTAGAAGAGTACCGTGCATCAGGATTTCTCTCCTCACTGCTCCTCTGCTACTAGTGACATTGTTTCAAGCTTGTAAAAGGTGGTATTCCCCAAAAAACACTTAATGCTTTTATTTTGGGCTAAAATGAGAGGCCCTTTATTTCCTTCCTCACTACAGATACTGTTTCTTCTACACGAAGGCATACCAGCCACAGGAGAGGCCATCTGAACTCCTTACCAAACTATGTTCATGTTCTGTGAACAATCCTCCATACAGCATCACACAACACTGAAAAAAAGAAGCTGTAGTGATGAGGTATCTCCTGGTGAGGCAGGGACAGAAACCAGTTCTCCACAACAGGAAAACCTCGTCCTTCCTAGTTTCTCACCCTGCCTCTCACACGCAGAGAGGTTTGTATACTTTGTTATTCCATCAGAAGTCAAAGATCTGGTTCTAAAACTCTCGTTGCATACCTAGCACCTGATATCTCCTGCTTCCATTGGTCTGTTCATTAAAGGAAAAATTAAAAAATGAAGTAAGAAACTGAAAAATAAGAACAGTAGCTAGGGATAAGAAGACCCTCACATCAAATCCTGTTGCTCATACCAAAAAAAATTGCAAATCAGTCAGGAGTTCTTCCAGAAACGACCGCTTAAAAAGTTCTGCCTAAAAAAAGGCTTTCACATGTTTGAAGTTCAAGTTAAAATTTCACTATAATTGCACAGTGACACCACAACCCAGGGAGCTGCGGGTGAGCCACCTCACATGTCACTCACTTGAGTCTATCCTGTGGAAGATCAGTTAATACTGGTCAAGAGCAGGTAACACTTGGTTACTCAGGACCTGAGTGCATTTAGAAGGTCCAAAAAGGAGTCAACACCTTCAAGATGCTCATTTTGTTAACCCTCTGGAATACATTGCTGCTTTCTCAGAGACCTGAAGTAATGCAGTTGAAACAAACCACTGAGGAGGAAGGAAGTTAGTACAGCGGTGGTGGTGGAGCAACCTGTTGACACTCTCACACGTAATTCCAGGACTAAAACCACTAACTTTAGTTACTATTGCCCCATTTCTAGGTTTTAAAAAAGAATGCAAGGTTGCCAGGAACGCTCTGTGTCAAAACAGGTTTAGAGAACTGAAGGCGGCTTCAGTCTTACCTCGAAAAGGCAGATGACAGGAACCATAATCGCTCCTCATGAACTGCTATGTCAGCAAAACCAGCTGTTTGCAGTGACACACACAGCACTTTGGTTTGAACAGAGGAGCAAACAATATGTAACTAACTCTGAGCTCCTCCGAAGTAGGTTACCAAAACACAGCCGGAGAGCGGAACGCTGCGTACCGACACGAGACCTCCTTAAGCAAGATGCCAAAGCACACTCGAGTACAGAATAAAGTTAATAATGTTAAGAGTTCTCTTAAAAGGCACTGACAAATATACGTTCTTACTATAAAACCAGAGCTTTGCCTCTCAAGCTGATTACTCCAGCGCTAATGGAGATGAAGCATTAATCCTCAAAGGAAGAGGAGAGGAGGAACCGCAGATCACTGAACAAAGCCGGAAGAGGAAGGAAAAAGAAAGCAAAAACAAGCAGTGACCAGAAACGAAGCCTATTAAAACCCAGCTGAGAGACAAACAACCCGACAAGCAGAAGCTCAGCTCCGCCACGAACCCAACCCCAGCACAAGGCCATTGGCCATCGGTTACCCCGTTCCTCCCTCCCTTCCGACCACCGCTTCAGACCCACCGGCCGCCGAGGGGCCACCGCTAACGGCCTGAAACCCCCGGAACGGCCGGCCCGCGGCCAGAACCCCCTGCCGCACCGCCCGGGCCCGCTCCTCCGGCCTCGCCGCCCCTCGCCCCGGCTCTTACCGCCTTTGGGCTTAGACTCTCCCGCGGCGGGCCCGGCCGAGGCGGACCGCGGCTGCTGCCCTTTGCCGCCGGCCGAGGAGCCGGGCGCACCGGAGCCGCAGGGGCTGCTCTTGTCCATGGCGGGGGCTGAGGCGGGGGTCGCGCCGGGCGGGCTCTGGAGCATCAACGGGCGCCCCGGCGGGCGAACGGCGGCCCTGGGCGGGGGGGCACGATGGGCGCTGGCGGAGCCGGCGGAGGCCCAGGCTCATGGCCCGCAGGGGCGACCGGCGGGGGCGGCGCAGCGCGGACTCGGCCTCCTTCATGGCGACATCTTCTCGCTGCTCTGCTCGAACCGGGGAGGGCCGTGGGAGGCCGGGCCGGGCCTGCGGGGCTCCGGGCGACGAGGGAAGGAGCTGCTCACGGAGCCCCGCGGGGCCCGGCGCTGCCTGCCGCCCGAGTGGTCGGCGCCACCCAGGCACCCACCGGCTCCTCGGCGCCGCCCCGGCCCCGGCTCGGCCGCCGCTGCCCCGTAATGGCGACGCGTCGCCCACAGCAGTGGCCGGGACCCGGATGGAGCCGTTCCCGGGCGGGCCCGCGGGCACGGCGGGACGCGTAGTCCTCGGCCGCCGCGGAGCACGACGGGAGCTGTAGTCCCCGCCGCGCCGCGGGCACCCGCACGGCCCGCGGGCGCCGCCCCGGGCGCCCGCTCCGCGCTCCCGCCTCCGGCACCGGGCCCCGCGCCCCGGCCGGGCAGCAGGAAGGGCTCGGGCCGCCCGCGGCCTTCCCGGGCCCCTCCGGCAGCCTCGCCCGGGCCGAGGCACCCACCGCCACGGCCCGGGGGGCACAAAGCGGCCCGAAATAACGAGCCGGCGGCTGGGGGAGATCCTGTTCTTTATTTTCCAAAGCGGTTCTCCGAGAGGCATCAGCAGAAAAAGAAACAGCTCAGACTTTGGAGCAGTACATCCCGCAAAACAAGCAGTACATCCAGCAAAACAAGAGGGGAAATCATTAAAAACAAAACAAAAAACAGATCAGAAGAATAACAGATTTGCAACAGAAAGAACTAAACACAGTCAGTTCTTCATCAAGTACTAGTTGCCAGTACTGCGGTTAAGCTTGCAAAGAGAGGTCTGAGAGGATATAAAGAATCAAGTATTTCCACTGATTTGTAGCAAACAACTGTGAAAGTAAAAAAATAACTCTATAATGCCTAAGTGATACTTTAAAACTTTTCCTTCAAAGTAAAAGAAAAGGGGAAAAAAACACAAGGCAACAAAGATTCTAAAGGCATTTTAATTAACCCTTAAAAATAACATTCAAAGATCTTGAGTGCATCTGCTGATCCTTTCCCACTATTTTAAGGATGAGAGAACCAATTCACTGGGACAGCAGTTCCCAGGTTCCTTACAAGAAAAGTATAGGTGAGCACAAAAGGGCACAGCTAACAAACAATATTTTAGGAGAAGTCTCATAACAGGCCTTATTTTAACTCCTGTTCATTCCCTATTTAGGTCTATTACTCTTAGAATTACTGACCAAATTATGAGGATGGTTACCACAGTGTTTAGATGGTTTGGATGTGAGAAAAGAAACTTTCTAACAAAGTTAATCATCCACATTCTCAGGGAAATAAGAAACAGCATGAGCTAGAAAAAGAGAGTAGATAGCCATAAAACTTTTACAAGCCACAACATTTTTATTAGAAAAGAAGCTGGCTGTGGAAAGAAAATAAATACAACAAAGTCTTTTTTTTTTCTTCTTCTTCTATTTTTCCCCTAACTACAATAAAAACATGCCCCATGCGAGCAATATCCCTGCTATTGCCCTTGAAGGCCGAGGTCTGCTTCCTCAGGAAGGCTGAAGGCATCAGGCTTCGTGCTGTTAGCACACAACTGAGTAACGAGACGAGAGCTTGAGAAAGAGTCCATAGTCCATGGCTCTAAGCACCCTCACTGAGAATAGTAACAGGACCAGTGCAGGAGAGGATGAAGTGACTGGTCTTGTGAGTCACACAGCTGCAAAAATTCTTTGCACAGTGCACTTCCAGGTAGCATTATATTTCCTGTTAAACTCCTGCAGGAGAGACCACTAGGAACTTAGCGTTACTATTCAAGTGCTGCCTTTGGAGAGCAGAGGAAAGGACTTAAATACAAGGGATTGTGAAAGAGAAGGGAAGAACTAGAAAAATACATATAAGGGAGATAGAAAGAAACATAAGGACACCAGGCTGTACAGAAAGTCTGACTGGATTATCTAGTGTCCACAGAGCTTGCTTCTCTAGAACTACTTACCCACCAATATTTTTGCAGTCCGTACAGCGCTGAGTAGGAGGACATGATGAGAAAACACTTATCCTCTTTATATGAGCTGCAATGTCACGACCAACACTGCATTCCTCCAAGACTAAACGGCACACTCCACAGCATCTTTCTGCATCTCTTCTGACATGTCTGTATCCTTTATCACAGCGACCTGATCTCCATGGATGTCTGTAACAAATAGAAAAGCATTCAAAGATGCTGAAGTATCTACCTGCCAGGCTTACCCACCAAGATATATATCATTCACATCACCACTGACAACGGGTTTTCATTCTGCCTAGCCCGTGCTGTGCCCACAGCCCGCGCTCGGAGCCGCAGGAACGGCGGCCCAACAGCCCGGTCACGTTAAGCACCCGCTCTCCGGGCGCTCCAGCCTGGAGCGACACAAGCGCTGATGCAGCTTTCAGACCCCGCCGGCCACCACCGCGCTGCCGGCCCCTCTCCGGCCCTTCCCGACCGAGGGAGGCGAACGAAGCGCAGCACCGCCCGCCACGGGCTCGGCGCCCCGCGCGGCTACAGGGGAGGTCCCGCTTGCAGCTCCCAGGGATGCGGGAAAGGCGGAAACGGCCGCTGAGGAAGGAGCCTGGCACCGGGGAGCCACCGGGACACGCACCGCCCTGCTCTCGGCGGCGCCGGCTGCCCGGCCTCAGCCTTCCCGGTACCGAGGTGGGACCTGGACCCCTCGGGAGCCGCACTGTTCCAGGGCCGCCTCACCGGGCCCCTCCCGGCCCTCCCCAAGGTCCCCTCACGCACCGGCAACGCCCCCCCCCCTTCACCATGCCGCGGCACCGGGCGCACGCGCAGCCCGCTCCGCCGCCGCGCCGGTTTAACCGACCCGCGCGCCCCGCAGCGTCCCCAGCCCCGCCCCCTACGCACCGGCCGCCAGCCATTGGTCGCCGCCACCACCGCCCCCGGACGCTCATTGGCCGAGGCCCTTCAGACCAGCATGCCCCGCGCCTGCACCCGTTCCCATAGCGACGGGAACGCGCGGCGGGACCGCGCCAGCAGCGCCCCCTCCCGCCGGCGCGGCTGCCCACGGTACGCGGGACACCGAGGGAGACCGGCTACAGCCCCAACACTCCGAAACTCTTGTAACGCTGAGCACGCTGCAAGTCAACAGCAAGGAGACTCGGCTAAAAAGCCCTCCCGTGCTCTGGCAGATGGATTTACGGTAAAACCGGAGCTGGCTGAGCACTCTCTGTTACCTCCAACTGGACAAAAAGCTTTGTGTGCACCCGCAGAAGCAGCTTCTAAGCTTCTTCTCAATAAGGAAGCTGCTCTCGGCAGGGACTTTGGTTACTGAAAACACACGCAGGACACTGAGCTTGTCTTCAAGGTTCCACACATCTACCAGCGCAGTCCTTACCGACATCGAGTCACTGGGCGTTAGCCATTGGGCAACTGGACTACCTTCAACCCAAGCCAAGGGCTTGCTGTAACTCCTACTTGTCCCTGACAAGTCCTGTCTCACTGCAGGGCTCCTCTGTGCAGCTTTGGGTTACTGACTTACTCATGCATTTAGCTCAGCATTCAGATATTCTGGATTTGAGAAGGGATTTCTTCGAAAGGTGGTTGTTCACAGGGAAATGAGGAGGAGGACAAGCCATGTTAGGGGAAAAGAAAACAGCCATAAAACTCTTAAAGATGGAATACACATAACATTTTTATTAGCAAAGAAGCCAGCTTTGAAGAAAATTAATACAAGGTATCTTTTTTCTTTTCCCCTACCTAAACACAACAAAATAACCAACCGCTCCAGAAAAATCACTGCCGTTAGCCCTGAGGACCAAACTCTGCTCCCTCAGGAAGGCTGAAGACACTAAGCTGCAGCCATTAGTGTGCAGTCCTGTAAGCACAGGCAACTCCGAACAATGATCCACAGCTCTAACCAGCTGTAAACAGAAGAACTATTTACTCGACACACAAGGAAGAAGATGAAGTGCTTGGTCTCATGAGACACATAGCTGCCAAATTTCCTACAACACAGTGCCAAGTGGGACTGTATTTCTTCTCAATCTCTTGCAGAAGAGATCACTAGGAACTTAGTATCAGCACAGTTCTCGCCCAAAAGCTCACTACAGATTTTCTGTCATTAATATGTCTCTTCTTAACAAGTATCACTTTTTGAAAAGGCAATTAAGAAGCAGTATATGCTTTTAAATATAAGGATTGTGTTGCTTACCTCTTATACCTCACCTGCTGTTTAGATAAAAAAAAAAAACAACAACCACACAAAACCCAGCACTTCCTAGCTGAGCAGGAGTAAGCCCAGGGACTGCAATTACTCTCCAAAAGTCATATCATGTTTTCAAACTATACCATGGAAGTATCGGGTCATGCAATTATGTCCTTTCATCACAGTCAGAAGCCTACCACGTTTCAAAACCCAAGATATACAGCTCCACTAAAGGCAGAACATTCTGGTCAATCATTATATAGTCATATCCAATAGCTCTCAAACGAGGAAACTTTCTGTGAGACCATGCAAGCATTTCTGATTAGTTATTACAACCCTGGATAAATCATCTTCTCACCACACTTTCTCAGGTTCCAACCAAGAGTATCAATGAAAATCTCATGAGCTTGAACCCTCTGCTCTCCACTAACATGGAATGTTGTTACAAGTGCAAAAAATAAATCTGCTTATATTTCTGTTGGAGTGACAAGAAAGGAAGACCCTCCCCAACAGAAGCAATTGTACCATTTAGTTGAATGACTTTTCAAACAGGTCTTCCATTCAGATTCGTGTAATACTTAACCTCCGCTGTCACTCCTAGATTTCTTTATCCTCCTGAGACAGAAAAGCAGAAAGTATATCAGAACTAGATCTTCGGTGCATCCGTTATTCTTCAGGCAGATATAAAAACAGGCATTCTGTGGACACCAGATAAACAGTGCTCTGAGACATGGGATTTTAGCACAGTTCAGCACACAAAAAGAAGATGCAAATACAGAGAATGTTGAGAAAATTACTTTTCCTTTTGAGTTTTGAACCAGCTAGTCGATCTTGCACAACTATTACAGAACTATATGCACAGAACCCTAAAACTAATTTGAACACAATTTAAGTCAAGGACTAGTTAAAAAAAAAAGGCATTTCCTCAGAAGAAAGTAACAGCAGACTTCAAAGGGCTGCATTTTCTACCAGCTAATCAGTCCCACCGAGAAAGGCCCGCAGACACTCTCGTATTGTCAGACCATGAGATAATGAAAAAACAATTAAAAATAGAAGGTACTGGAAAACGAAAACTAGGAAAGGTACATGTAAGGGGTGAGAAAATAAAGGCAGGGATACCAGCCTGCAGGAAAAGTCCAATGTATCTTGTGTCAACAGAACGTGCTTTTCCAAAAGGTGGAGCAACACCCATCCTGCTGGACTGCTGGTGTGGACAGTGTTCAACGAAAGGATATTACAAGCAAACATTTACCCTCTTTATAAGGGCTGCGATTTCTCTTTCAACATTATATTTTTTCATGGCCTAAAGGGCACACTCCACAGCATGTTGCCGCATCTCTTCTGACGTGTCTGTATCTTTTACCGCAGCTGTCTGACCGCCCATGGATGTCTTTATCGAACAACACACAGAGTTCAGAGCTGCAGGAGCAGCCGCCTGCCAGAATCACCTGCCAAGCACTCCCGCAGGTGTCATCACCCACAGCCGGTTTCGGGGCCCGCACGGTGCCCACGGCCGGGGCCGTGCAGCATTTTGCCGGCGGTGCCAGAGGCACAGGCACAGCCCGCGCTCGGAGCCGCAGGAACGGCGGCCCAACAGCCCGGTCACGTTAAGCACCCGCTCTCCGGGCGCTCCAGCCTGGAGCGACACAAGCGCCGATGCAGCTTTCAGACCCCGACGGCCACCACCGCGCTGCCGGCCCCTCTCCGGCTCGGCAGCCGCCCGGCGCGGGCCGGCAGCCGCAGGAGAGGGCGCAGCCGCTCCGGCGCCCGGCCCCGACGGCCCTTCCCGACCGAGGCAGGCGCCCGCTACCCGGCCCAGCCTTCCCGCTTCCCCATGCCGGCCCGGGCCCCCGCCCCGGCCCCGCTCGGAAGCCGCCCCATTCACCCCCCGAGGCCGCCGGACGCGCCGCGAGACCGGCCCCGCACGGACCGGGCGTGCGCTCGCCCCAGGCGGCGGTTTAACGGATCCGCTGCCGCCTCCGAGCGCCCCCAGCCCCGACCCCGGGCAGGCCGCCAGGACAGCACGGCCACCCTCGCCTGCGCCTGCAGTCGGTCGCCGACGCTGCTCCCGTTCTTACCGCCTTCGGGCTCGCCGTGCCCTGCGGCGGGCCCGGCCGAGGCGGATGGCGGCTGCTGCCCTTCGCTGCCTGGCGCACCGGAGCCGCACGGAGCGGGCTCTTCGCCATGGCGGGGTCACACAGGCCGGGCGCTGCAGCACCAACGACCGCACCGGCCACCGAGCGCTGCCCCGTAATGGCGACGCGTCGCCCACAGCAGTGGCCGGGACCCGGATGGAGCCGTTCCCGGGCGGGCCCGCGGGCACGGCGGGACGCGTAGTCCTCGGCCGCCGCGGAGCACGACGGGAGCTGTAGTCCCCGCCGCGCCGCGGGCACCCGCACGGCCCGCGGGCGCCGCCCCGGGCGCCCGCTCCGCGCTCCCGCCTCCGGCACCGGGCCCCGAGCCCCGGCCGGGCAGCAGGAAGGGCTCAGGCCGTCCGCGGCCTTCCCGGGCCCCTCCGGCAGCCTCGCCCGGGCCGAGGCACCCACCGCCACGGCCCGGGGGGCACAAAGCGGCCCGAAATAACGAGCCGGCGGCTGGGGGAGATCCTGTTCTTTATTTTCCAAAGCGGTTCTCCGAGAGGCATCAGCAGAAAAAGAAACAGCTCAGACTTTGGAGCAGTACATCCCGCAAAACAAGCAGTACATCCAGCAAAACAAGAGGGGAAATCATTAAAAACAAAACAAAAAACAGATCAGAAGAATAACAGATTTGCAACAGAAAGAACTAAACACAGTCAGTTCTTCATCAAGTACTAGTTGCCAGTACTGCGGTTAAGCTTGCAAAGAGAGGTCTGAGAGGATATAAAGAATCAAGTATTTCCACTGATTTGTAGCAAACAACTGTGAAAGTAAAAAAATAACTCTATAATGCCTAAGTGATACTTTAAAACTTTTCCTTCAAAGTAAAAGAAAAGGGGAAAAAAACACAAGGCAACAAAGATTCTAAAGGCATTTTAATTAACCCTTAAAAATAACATTCAAAGATCTTGAGTGCATCTGCTGATCCTTTCCCACTATTTTAAGGATGAGAGAACCAATTCACTGGGACAGCAGTTCCCAGGTTCCTTACAAGAAAAGTATAGGTGAGCACAAAAGGGCACAGCTAACAAACAATATTTTAGGAGAAGTCTCATAACAGGCCTTATTTTAACTCCTGTTCATTCCCTATTTAGGTCTATTACTCTTAGAATTACTGACGAAATTATGAGGATGGTTACCACAGTGTTTAGATGGTTTGGATGTGAGAAAAGAAACTTTCTAACAAAGTTAATCATCCACATTCTCAGGGAAATAAGAAACAGCATGAGCTAGAAAAAGAGAGTAGATAGCCATAAAACTTTTACAAGCCACAACATTTTTATTAGAAAAGAAGCTGGCTGTGGAAAGAAAATAAATACAACAAAGTCTTTTTTTTTTCTTCTTCTTCTATTTTTCCCCTAACTACAATAAAAACATGCCCCATGCGAGCAATATCCCTGCTATTGCCCTTGAAGGCCGAGGTCTGCTTCCTCAGGAAGGCTGAAGGCATCAGGCTTCGTGCTGTTAGCACACAACTGAGTAACGAGACGAGAGCTTGAGAAAGAGTCCATAGTCCATGGCTCTAAGCACCCTCACTGAGAATAGTAACAGGACCAGTGCAGGAGAGGATGAAGTGACTGGTCTTGTGAGTCACACAGCTGCAAAAATTCTTTGCACAGTGCACTTCCAGGTAGCATTATATTTCCTGTTAAACTCCTGCAGGAGAGACCACTAGGAACTTAGCGTTACTATTCAAGTGCTGCCTTTGGAGAGCAGAGGAAAGGACTTAAATACAAGGGATTGTGAAAGAGAAGGGAAGAACTAGAAAAATACATATAAGGGAGATAGAAAGAAACATAAGGACACCAGGCTGTACAGAAAGTCTGACTGGATTATCTAGTGTCCACAGAGCTTGCTTCTCTAGAACTACTTACCCACCAATATTTTTGCAGTCCGTACAGCGCTGAGTAGGAGGACATGATGAGAAAACACTTATCCTCTTTATATGAGCTGCAATGTCACGACCAACACTGCATTCCTCCAAGACTAAACGGCACACTCCACAGCATCTTTCTGCATCTCTTCTGACATGTCTGTATCCTTTATCACAGCGACCTGATCTCCATGGATGTCTGTAACAAATAGAAAAGCATTCAAAGATGCTGAAGTATCTACCTGCCAGGCTTACCCACCAAGATATATATCATTCACATCACCACTGACAACGGGTTTTCATTCTGCCTAGCCCGTGCTGTGCCCACAGCCCGCGCTCGGAGCCGCAGGAACGGCGGCCCAACAGCCCGGTCACGTTAAGCACCCGCTCTCCGGGCGCTCCAGCCTGGAGCGACACAAGCGCTGATGCAGCTTTCAGACCCCGCCGGCCACCACCGCGCTGCCGGCCCCTCTCCGGCCCTTCCCGACCGAGGGAGGCGAACGAAGCGCAGCACCGCCCGCCACGGGCTCGGCGCCCCGCGCGGCTACAGGGGAGGTCCCGCTTGCAGCTCCCAGGGATGCGGGAAAGGCGGAAACGGCCGCTGAGGAAGGAGCCTGGCACCGGGGAGCCACCGGGACACGCACCGCCCTGCTCTCGGCGGCGCCGGCTGCCCGGCCTCAGCCTTCCCGGTACCGAGGTGGGACCTGGACCCCTCGGGAGCCGCACTGTTCCAGGGCCGCCTCACCGGGCCCCTCCCGGCCCTCCCAAAGGTCCCCTCACGCACCGGCAACGCCCCCCCCCCCTTCACCATGCCGCGGCACCGGGCGCACGCGCAGCCCGCTCCGCCGCCGCGCCGGTTTAACCGACCCGCGCGCCCCGCAGCGTCCCCAGCCCCGCCCCCTACGCACCGGCCGCCAGCCATTGGTCGCCGCCACCACCGCCCCCGGACGCTCATTGGCCGAGGCCCTTCAGACCAGCATGCCCCGCGCCTGCACCCGTTCCCATAGCGACGGGAACGCGCGGCGGGACCGCGCCAGCAGCGCCCCCTCCCGCCGGCGCGGCTGCCCACGGTACGCGGGACACCGAGGGAGACCGGCTACAGCCCCAACACTCCGAAACTCTTGTAACGCTGAGCACGCTGCAAGTCAACAGCAAGGAGACTCGGCTAAAAAGCCCTCCCGTGCTCTGGCAGATGGATTTACGGTAAAACCGGAGCTGGCTGAGCACTCTCTGTTACCTCCAACTGGACAAAAAGCTTTGTGTGCACCCGCAGAAGCAGCTTCTAAGCTTCTTCTCAATAAGGAAGCTGCTCTCGGCAGGGACTTTGGTTACTGAAAACACACGCAGGACACTGAGCTTGTCTTCAAGGTTCCACACATCTACCAGCGCAGTCCTTACCGACATCGAGTCACTGGGCGTTAGCCATTGGGCAACTGGACTACCTTCAACCCAAGCCAAGGGCTTGCTGTAACTCCTACTTGTCCCTGACAAGTCCTGTCTCACTGCAGGGCTCCTCTGTGCAGCTTTGGGTTACTGACTTACTCATGCATTTAGCTCAGCATTCAGATATTCTGGATTTGAGAAGGGATTTCTTCGAAAGGTGGTTGTTCACAGGGAAATGAGGAGGAGGACAAGCCATGTTAGGGGAAAAGAAAACAGCCATAAAACTCTTAAAGATGGAATACACATAACATTTTTATTAGCAAAGAAGCCAGCTTTGAAGAAAATTAATACAAGGTATCTTTTTTCTTTTCCCCTACCTAAACACAACAAAATAACCAACCGCTCCAGAAAAATCACTGCCGTTAGCCCTGAGGACCAAACTCTGCTCCCTCAGGAAGGCTGAAGACACTAAGCTGCAGCCATTAGTGTGCAGTCCTGTAAGCACAGGCAACTCCGAACAATGATCCACAGCTCTAACCAGCTGTAAACAGAAGAACTATTTACTCGACACACAAGGAAGAAGATGAAGTGCTTGGTCTCATGAGACACATAGCTGCCAAATTTCCTACAACACAGTGCCAAGTGGGACTGTATTTCTTCTCAATCTCTTGCAGAAGAGATCACTAGGAACTTAGTATCAGCACAGTTCTCGCCCAAAAGCTCACTACAGATTTTCTGTCATTAATATGTCTCTTCTTAACAAGTATCACTTTTTGAAAAGGCAATTAAGAAGCAGTATATGCTTTTAAATATAAGGATTGTGTTGCTTACCTCTTATACCTCACCTGCTGTTTAGATAAAAAAAAAAAACAAACAACCACACAAAACCCAGCACTTCCTAGCTGAGCAGGAGTAAGCCCAGGGACTGCAATTACTCTCCAAAAGTCATATCATGTTTTCAAACTATACCATGGAAGTATCGGGTCATGCAATTATGTCCTTTCATCACAGTCAGAAGCCTACCACGTTTCAAAACCCAAGATATACAGCTCCACTAAAGGCAGAACATTCTGGTCAATCATTATATAGTCATATCCAATAGCTCTCAAACGAGGAAACTTTCTGTGAGACCATGCAAGCATTTCTGATTAGTTATTACAACCCTGGATAAATCATCTTCTCACCACACTTTCTCAGGTTCCAACCAAGAGTATCAATGAAAATCTCATGAGCTTGAACCCTCTGCTCTCCACTAACATGGAATGTTGTTACAAGTGCAAAAAATAAATCTGCTTATATTTCTGTTGGAGTGACAAGAAAGGAAGACCCTCCCCAACAGAAGCAATTGTACCATTTAGTTGAATGACTTTTCAAACAGGTCTTCCATTCAGATTCGTGTAATACTTAACCTCCGCTGTCACTCCTAGATTTCTTTATCCTCCTGAGACAGAAAAGCAGAAAGTATATCAGAACTAGATCTTCGGTGCATCCGTTATTCTTCAGGCAGATATAAAAACAGGCATTCTGTGGACACCAGATAAACAGTGCTCTGAGACATGGGATTTTAGCACAGTTCAGCACACAAAAAGAAGATGCAAATACAGAGAATGTTGAGAAAATTACTTTTCCTTTTGAGTTTTGAACCAGCTAGTCGATCTTGCACAACTATTACAGAACTATATGCACAGAACCCTAAAACTAATTTGAACACAATTTAAGTCAAGGACTAGTTAAAAAAAAAAGGCATTTCCTCAGAAGAAAGTAACAGCAGACTTCAAAGGGCTGCATTTTCTACCAGCTAATCAGTCCCACCGAGAAAGGCCCGCAGACACTCTCGTATTGTCAGACCATGAGATAATGAAAAAACAATTAAAAATAGAAGGTACTGGAAAACGAAAACTAGGAAAGGTACATGTAAGGGGTGAGAAAATAAAGGCAGGGATACCAGCCTGCAGGAAAAGTCCAATGTATCTTGTGTCAACAGAACGTGCTTTTCCAAAAGGTGGAGCAACACCCATCCTGCTGGACTGCTGGTGTGGACAGTGTTCAACGAAAGGATATTACAAGCAAACATTTACCCTCTTTATAAGGGCTGCGATTTCTCTTTCAACATTATATTTTTTCATGGCCTAAAGGGCACACTCCACAGCATGTTGCCGCATCTCTTCTGACGTGTCTGTATCTTTTACCGCAGCTGTCTGACCGCCCATGGATGTCTTTATCGAACAACACACAGAGTTCAGAGCTGCAGGAGCAGCCGCCTGCCAGAATCACCTGCCAAGCACTCCCGCAGGTGTCATCACCCACAGCCGGTTTCGGGGCCCGCACGGTGCCCACGGCCGGGGCCGTGCAGCATTTTGCCGGCGGTGCCAGAGGCACAGGCACAGCCCGCGCTCGGAGCCGCAGGAACGGCGGCCCAACAGCCCGGTCACGTTAAGCACCCGCTCTCCGGGCGCTCCAGCCTGGAGCGACACAAGCGCCGATGCAGCTTTCAGACCCCGACGGCCACCACCGCGCTGCCGGCCCCTCTCCGGCTCGGCAGCCGCCCGGCGCGGGCCGGCAGCCGCAGGAGAGGGCGCAGCCGCTCCGGCGCCCGGCCCCGACGGCCCTTCCCGACCGAGGCAGGCGCCCGCTACCCGGCCCAGCCTTCCCGCTTCCCCATGCCGGCCCGGGCCCCCGCCCCGGCCCCGCTCGGAAGCCGCCCCATTCACCCCCCGAGGCCGCCGGACGCGCCGCGAGACCGGCCCCGCACGGACCGGGCGTGCGCTCGCCCCAGGCGGCGGTTTAACGGATCCGCTGCCGCCTCCGAGCGCCCCCAGCCCCGACCCCGGGCAGGCCGCCAGGACAGCACGGCCACCCTCGCCTGCGCCTGCAGTCGGTCGCCGACGCTGCTCCCGTTCTTACCGCCTTCGGGCTCGCCGTGCCCTGCGGCGGGCCCGGCCGAGGCGGATGGCGGCTGCTGCCCTTCGCTGCCTGGCGCACCGGAGCCGCACGGAGCGGGCTCTTCGCCATGGCGGGGTCACACAGGCCGGGCGCTGCAGCACCAACGACCGCACCGGCCACCGAGCGCTGCCCCGTAATGGCGACGCGTCGCCCACAGCAGTGGCCGGGACCCGGATGGAGCCGTTCCCGGGCGGGCCCGCGGGCACGGCGGGACGCGTAGTCCTCGGCCGCCGCGGAGCACGACGGGAGCTGTAGTCCCCGCCGCGCCGCGGGCACCCGCACGGCCCGCGGGCGCCGCCCCGGGCGCCCGCTCCGCGCTCCCGCCTCCGGCACCGGGCCCCGAGCCCCGGCCGGGCAGCAGGAAGGGCTCAGGCCGTCCGCGGCCTTCCCGGGCCCCTCCGGCAGCCTCGCCCGGGCCGAGGCACCCACCGCCACGGCCCGGGGGGCACAAAGCGGCCCGAAATAACGAGCCGGCGGCTGGGGGAGATCCTGTTCTTTATTTTCCAAAGCGGTTCTCCGAGAGGCATCAGCAGAAAAAGAAACAGCTCAGACTTTGGAGCAGTACATCCCGCAAAACAAGCAGTACATCCAGCAAAACAAGAGGGGGAAAATCCTAAAAAAAACCCTAACAACAAATCAGAAGAATAACAGAGATTTGCAACAGAAAGACCTAAACAAAGTCAGTCCTTACAGCGCACAAGAAGAAATCGGGCAATACTGACGATGGCTATAAAACTCTCAAAGGCAAAACTGCAGCTCTACTAGCAAAGAAGCAGCCTTTGGGAAAAAAATAAATACAAGGAAGACTTTTTTGGTATTTTTTTCATTTTTATATCAATAATGTAACATCATCCACTATAGCATAATCCCTGCCATTGCCCTTGAAGATCAAGGTCTGCGTCCTCAGGAAGGCTGCAGTAACTAGTCAGAGGAGTCAGCACACAGTCCTGTAACCGGATGCAAGTTTCAGCAACAGTCCATGATTCTAACCAGACTTGAAGAGAAGAATAGCGACTTGGCCGAGGTAGAAGTAGATGAAGTGCTTGGTCTCATGAGTCACGTAGCTGCCAAAGTTCCTTCCCACGATGCAGTGCCAAGTGGGATTGTATTTCTTGTCAAACTCCTGCAAAACAGATAACTAGAAATTAAGATCTCTTCTAAACAGGTATTCTCTTTCTGAGTAAGGCAATTAAAGCAAAAGCAGATGCTCTTAAGTACTAGGATTATCCTATTTACATCTTATTGTTCACCTGCTGCTTCGTCAGACAAAAAACAACACCCCAGTGATTCCTATCTGACGACTTGTAAATTTAAAACATTACTTTTGTTCAGGGAAAGTAGTCTTTCCCCCCCATAATTCATACCATGATCTATAGCCCTCGAGTAAGCTTCACCGCTAGTTTTCCACCCACAGGGAATTAAGCCACAATTTAGACTTCATTGTTCATCTGCAATACGGGTGCTAAAGGGACTCAGCGGAAAATTCTCTGCCACACGGTCTGTAACACCAGTAATATCTACAAATCTAAGAATTTGTGTTTTCACAAATATAAGAATTTTGAGGTTTCAAACAAATCCTCCACAAATTCCTAGTAGTAGCTACAAAGAATACCTGAAAAAATATTAGGCTAAACTCTCTCTTTTCCACTGTCACAGATACTTCCTGCATCTGGGGAAAAAAATGTCTTTCTGTATTGTGGGCATAGCAAACCAATATTTCTCCAGCAGAAGCAATCATTCTGCTTAGTTGAAATACTTTTCAAACAGCTCTTCCACTCAGATCAGTTTAACTTCCATTGTTGCTCTTTGATTTCTCCATTCTCCCGAGCTGACAAAGCAGGAAATATAACCAGAACTAGATCTTTCCCATGTTTGGTATTGTTAATCCTACATAAAGAATGACACAGATTTTTCAAACAACAGATATACGGTACCACCAGGATTGATTGATTGATTGATTTTTTGCTTAGGTCACTATATAAGGAGAGGTGTGATTACAGTAGACTTGCAGAAAACTACTTTTCCCTGCAAATTTTGACCTAGCTGGACAGAAATGTGAACAGATCATTAAGATTAAGTTCAATAAAATTGAAACCAAGGACTATGTAAAATAGTCTTTCTCTCAGAGGAAAGCCATATGAGAGCTCAATAGACCTCCTGTGTTTGTGCCAGCTCATCAGTCACAGGGACAGTCAGCTGCCACTCTCGGTTCACCTGCACAATGGGACAGTGGCAGAAAAGGCTTAAGTACAAGGTACCGCAAGAGAAAAACAGAAGGACCTGGAAAAGTCCATGTAGAGGGTGGGGAAAGGAACATAAGGACACCAGCCTACAGAGAAAGTCCAACTTGATTATCTAGTGTCTCGAGAACTTGTTTCTCTAGAGCTACTTGCCTAGCAGCATTCTCCCTGCTTGATTTTTCATGTGCATGGAGATTTCAAGAGGACCTTACAGGCAAACATTTACCTTCTTTATGTGAGCAGCAATGTCCTTCTCGATGTTGTACTTCTCTAAGGCCTGAGTAGCACACTCCACAGCATCTTGCTGCATCTCTTCTGACATGTCCGCATTCTTGATCACTGCCTTTCGATCACTCATGGTTGTCTGCACCGAGCAAAGAAGAGAAGAGTTCAGAGCTGCAGGAGCAGCCGCCCGCCAGAATCACCTGCCAAGCACTCCCGTAGGTGTCATCACCCACAGCCGGTTTCGGGGCCCGCACGGTGCCCACAGCCGGGGCCGTGCAGCATTTTGCCGGCGGTGCCAGAGGCACAGGCACAGCCCGCGCTCGGAGCCGCAGGAACGGCGGCCCAACAGCCCGGTCACGTTAAGCACCCGCTCTCCGGGCGCTCCAGCCTGGAGCGACACAAGCGCCGATGCAGCTTTCAGACCCCGCCGGCCACCACCGCGCTGCCGGCCCCTCTCCGGCTCGGCAGCCGCCCGGCGCGGGCCGGCAGCCGCGGGAGAGGGCGCAGCCGCTCCGGCGCCCGGCCCCGACGGCCCTTCCCGACCGAGGGAGGCGAACGAAGCGCAGCACCGCCCGCCACGGGCTCGGCGCCCCGCGCGGCTACAGGGGAGGTCCCGCTTGCAGCTCCCAGGGATGCGGGAAAGGGATGCAGCCGCTGGGGAAGGGGCTGGCACCGGGGAGCCGCCGGGGTGCTTGGGCACCAGCGTTCCGAGTTGCGGAGTCTATTTCCGCATGTCACCGGTACCGGGTGAGACCCGGCCCTGGCGGGAGCTGCCCCACCCCGGCGTTCAAGACCCTCACGCCGCTCCCCTCACCGTCTGGCGGGTGCCGCGGGATCGGCCCTGTGTGGAACGCAGCGGGCGGGACGCAGAAAGGCGCACACGCCACTCGGCCCGTCACCGCGTCGGTTTAACCGACCCGCGCGCGCCGCCGTCGCCTCCAAGCGCTCCCAGCCCCGCCCGCTCCGTACTGCCCGCCATCCATTGGTCACCGCAAACACCCCTCCGAGCGCTCATTGGCCAAGACACGGCACTCTCGTAGCGTTTTACTCCTGCGTTTTCTTTCAGCCCGGCATGCCTCGCGCCTGCAGCCGTTCCCATGGCGACGGGCGGCTGTGGCGATGGAGGCCGGACCCCGGGCTCGGCGGGAGCGAGGCCTGTGGGGTGACCCCGGATCGCCCAGCGCCTCCGGCGGAGCGCGCCCGGGGTATGGTGCGTCCGCAGCACTCCGTTTGCGGGTCTGCCGGGGCTGGTTGCTCTTACGCCGTGCGCAGCCTCTGCTCAGCCTTCCCCTTTCCGTCTTCACGGTTGAGTTGTCTGAACATGGTGGTCGCTGACATCTCCATAGTGGCCCGTGACTACAGCGTGAGAGAAGCTCTCCTGGTCATTTCTCTGGTAGGCAAAGATCATCTTTCCCTATAGCTAAGGCAGACTGGAAACAAAAACAACCAACAAACCCCCCAAAATAGATGTGATGCTTTGCAAGGCATCCTGCCAGTAAGAACACAGAGCAAAAATAAAAAATTTCAGGTTTTGCCTAATTCTGTAGATAAGATATGAGAAAGGGTTAAGTAACTTCTTTGTATCTACAGAGCTGACAGAGTTTCAGGGTTATTCAAACAGTGTGATAAGCAGGGCAGGTTTTGCAAAAAGTTAGCAGAAACAGTCCCTCATTGTACACTCCTCCCCTCAGCTCATCGGAACCCACAAACCAACCCACCTGCCTCGCCCCCGTGAGAACTTACTTTAGCCTACAAACGGCAAAATTAAAAATCTAAAGAGGTCAGAGAGAATTCTTTGCAAAGTTACTCAGATATGCTGTGTGAGGTGCTGGGTTTGGGCTTTTTTTGGGTTAGATTTTTGGTGTTTTTCCCGTCTTGTGTGTTCTACCAGAACGGACTTGGCTGTGCCATGGAGCAGCTGGTAGCAGTGGGATGTCTGGCGACTGTTTCAGGCCAGAACTTGCGTCCCCCTCGGACAGCGGAGAACTCACGGTTACTGCCGGGGCCGGTACCGCTGCGGTATAAATACCCGCTGCAGGATTCACGGGTGAATTTTGTGTCTCTCGGGGCTGAGAACGGGGCCCGGCCACAGCCCCACCTGGCCGTGCCGCCCGCGGCCGCGCTCTCTGCCGGTCCTGCGGCCGGCGGAGCCGTCGGGCCCGGCGCGGCGGGCGGTGCGGAGGTCGCGCCCTGCAAGATGGCGGCGGCGGGGCTCTGCCCGGGCCGCGCGCTGCTCGCCCGCCGCGGCGGGGCTCTGCGGGCCCTCCGCGCCTCCGCGCGGGGCCGCGCCGCGGGGCCGGAGACGCACTTCGGCTTCCAGACCGTGACGGAGGCGGAGAGGAGGGAGAAAAGTGAGGGCGGCGGCGGAGTCCGCTGTGGAAGCGCGCGGCGCCCCGAGGGAGGCCGGGCCGGGCCGGGCGGGAACGTAACGGGGCTCCCGGGCAGCCGGGGCACGCGGGCCGCGGGGGCGAAGGGGCGCTGGAGGCGTGCTTGGAGCCGGGCCGTTGAGTTGAGGCGTTACCGGGAGTCCCGGCGAATAGTACCGATGTCCTGCCGGCTCGGTGCTTTCCCTCAGCTCGGGAAGAGCCTGCGTTTCTCCAGAGAGACGTTTTTTAGCCAACAGGCTCAGTAGGATTCGATAACGCTTTTTGTAAGGAGCTTTCAGGTGGTGCTTTTCAGTTCCACGTGGTGGCAGGCCTCCACGAGTAAATAAAGGACCCGTTTTACTGCCACAGGAGCGTTTTCAAGTACATTTCATCTCATTCTGTCCTTTCTTTGCAGTTTACCAGGTCTTTGAAAGTGTGGCCAAGAAATATGACGTAATGAACGATTCAATGACTCTAGGGATTCATCGAGTGTGGAAGGATATCCTCGTTCATAAAATGAACCCTTCCCCCGGAATGCTGCTTCTTGATGTTGCTGGAGGAACAGGTAAATAATTTTGGTGAGTTCCACATGACAATACTATGCTGGTTTTGAACTGTTTGAGTCTGTTCAGAATTAAGTTGTGTAGCTTTTTTTTTTCTTTCCTTCTCCTCAGTTCCCTGTCTCTAAAAGTGGTGAAGCATCTACTTGATTTTCACAGAGAAGGGTTGAGAGCTAACTCCTTTGTGTTTTGCAATGTTTTACTCCAAGGGTCTGAAAGTGTTATAGTACTGCCATAATGTGTTATGGAAAACTGTTTCTGTTTGTAGGAAGTCATGGACTCTTTGCTTTAATATGTTCCCTTTATATGTTTTTATATATATATATGTGTGTACTCTCTCTGTTCAAAGCCTTATGTTCCAATTTCCTAGAGTCAGAAAACATTCCAAAATGTGTATCTTTCTTTTAAAACAAATGCAGGTGACATCGCCTTTCGATTTATTAATTATGTTCGCTCCATGCGAGAACGCCAGCTCCAGCGGAAGCTTAAGCACCATCAGAACTTATCGTGGCAGGAAATTTCTGAGAGTTACCAGGAAGACAAATTTAAGTCCCTAGGCGATTCCCAAGTGGTGGTCTGTGACATTAACAAAGAAATGTTGAAAGTTGGGAAGCAGAAAGCACAGCATCTTGGCTACTCCGAAGGTGAGTCATGCATTGTACCGTTTCAGTAGCGTACCTGATAGCAAGAATTTGCTACGTGATAGCCATCAGGTAATCACCACTTCAGGATTACAATATACATTATACAGCCTTAGTGTATACTATAGCTGTGCTTGTCTGCCAACGTTGAGTTACTTTTTCAGTGAGCGTGTATGTAGCATATTGTTCAGATGTACAGTGATCCTCTTGAATGATACTTGAACTTTCAGAAATACATATATGGAAATGTCCATGAGGTCTGATATCCAGCTATCCTTCAAAATTGGTCAAATAACCTAAACCTGTGCAAATGACAGATTTTACTAAGGCAGATAATGCAAAAGAGCTCAGCCTTAGAGTGATTATACTAAATGTCTTACAATGGATATTTTAAGAATCAAGGCAGCAAATTAAAAAATGCAAGAACTGAAGTGTATTGTGAACCTGTAAAACTTTCCACAGTTAGAACACATGCTAATAGTACTCAGGGAAACTGAGTTATATTAAATGTTAGTTTAAAATGTTAGTTTGCAGATCAATGGATTAATTCACTGATATCTAGAACTTGTTGGGGACCACGCCAATCCTGATTGAAAAGCCTCATTTTAAGAAGTAAGACAGAGAAAGAAGTCCTGCTTGTGGCTCAGCGTTTGTATGATAGTTGTTTATCCTCTCTTCACTTACGGGTATTTGGCAAATATTGTAGCAGTGTAAATTATACCAGATTTCCAAACTTTGCCTGGGTACCACCATTAGGTATGCCCTGGGCAGCCTCTGCGTATGTGTTATGGGGTCTCCTGCATGTCCTTTCACTGCACCCTGCTCCCACACCCCCATCGGGACTTCAGCCTACAGGTTGTGTAGGCTGAAGGGCGTACAGAACAGCTCGGTAACACACAGAGGCTGCAAGATAAGCTGCTGGCATAGGTTCTCTCAGCTGCTCTTGCTCCCTGCTGGTGGGTTACCCCAGGCCGTTGCCTGCCTGCATCTTCCTTTTCTTTAAAAAGCAAACAAATAGTGAAAGCATTGGTTCTTCTGGCTCTGACAGACTGCTTGCGTTGTGCTTATCTGAGCAGCTTGCAAGCCTGTCCAGAGCTCTTTTTGTGCGTCATAGTTTGGGAACACCTGAGCTGTACCAACATTGTAAGTATAAAAGCTTCATGACAGTAGCTTAGGACCTGAAGTAAAGCTTGGTGCTGCCTCCCAGCTACTATAAATAAAGTATTTTGTTTAACTGGCTGCACTTGTTAGGTATTTTTGTGACTTACCGAATTCTCAAAATGAGTATTTACAGTTTTTAGTTTCCTTCCCTGGGACATCATAGCTGTAGAAGCCCAACTGTCTTCTCGTTGCCTGGGTTGCCTTGTGCTCCACTGTGCCACAATTCTGACTTCTTATTTTCACTCCCTTGTTCAGCACATACCCATTTAATCCTACCATTAGTGTCCTACCTTCTGTTTTTCATGTGATTCCTCCCTGTTGTTGTAATCTCATTTCAGAGCTTGCTTATCTGTTGGCTGTCTGTGGTCCAAAATTATTTTTTCTTAAAATTACAAACAGCAGAGTTGTATATTTTCCTATGTACGTTCACCAACAGTGAGAGCCGTGCATGCTGAAAGGAAACGTGTTGCAGAACGGCTGATGGTGTGTTTTGGCCAGCAGGAGTGGTAGGCTGCACTGCACGTGCCCCAGTTCCTCTTGCTGGACACTGACAGCCCCTTTTATGTATCCACTTAAAATCTCCTGGCCTCTGATTTTACCACAGTGTATCCTGAGGGACAGTTTTCCTGTTGCTCAAAACCTTTTCTTAATGCTCACTTCTTAGGTGTCTCTTCAAACTATCCATGTTTAAGTAACACTAATAATTACTGCTTTAGTAATGTTGCGTGCTGCTTCGCATACAATACTTTCTACAACTATATATTTTATAAAAATGAAATCTTCTGGCAACACTTATTGTTTTCTGCTGTGTTTTGCTCTCCTCCATGTCACTTTCTAGCATGCCGCTCTTTTAAACTGCTGATCTCTGTTGCAGAAGACTCCTGTTTTTTTTTCTGTCAGTTTTTTGTTTTGTGTTTGAGTCATCAAAATCAGTGACTTTAAGAACTACTAATTCTAAATTGAGCAGTGTTATTTTTGGTACAAATCCACAGCTAGACATGTCCTTGATCCATTGGAGTTTGGGAAGTAGCACAGCTGCAGCACGATCACATACTCATAGTGCTGATGGAAAGAGTGTGGCTTTCCATGTTCCACAATCTATGGAAGTGTTCTAGCAAAATGTTTTAAGTGTTTTGGCTATTGTTGCATGGCAAGACATTAATAATTGTTTATAGTTACTCTTTGAGCAAAGATTCTCTTTTTGCAACTTTACTACCAACAAATGGCAGCCGGTTTTTGGAAAGCCGGTTACTTTCTGCTATGACGCAAGATTTGTGTGAAATCTTCTTGGCAGACTAAGGCACTGTGAGCATAACGTGCGTGTGTATGGAGAAGAATGTTTTGGCTAATCTGAAAAATTAACTACTTTGCTTGAAAGACAGCTGTACAGTACAGGGCCTTGAAAGGTTTGTGAGTATAGACCAAGGTGTCTTTCTGCCAACAAAAATGCTAAATTGAAGTATTAGTTTCAAATATCACTTTATTAATAATAATTTCCTTCTGCAATAGCAAAGTTCTAGTCTTTCTGGAGGAGCCTGAGTTTAATTCTGTGTCTGGTTTTTACTGCAGGCTTGTCCTGGGTCCTTGGGAATGCTGAGGAGTTGCCCTTTGATGATGATAAGTTTGATGTTTACACAATTGCCTTTGGAATCCGAAATGTAACTCGTATTGATTTGGTAAGTTGCTGCAGTGTATCCTGACATGGGATCCTCGTGATTCACCTGAGGTTTTTTGTTCTAGTGGAGGAAGCAAAGGAGGAATTACTTTGGGTAAAGGAACACCTTTGCCTACTCCTGAAACATTTAAAATAAGTGTCATGTAGTGTGCAACTTGTTTGCATGAAGAATGCCATGAAATGCCCCACCTTTGCCGTAAAAAGTTCGGTTTATACTCGTTGTGCCCAATCCTTTCAGCTTGGCAAGCCACACAGTCTCTTCCTAAGGCAGAAAGGGCTGAATGCTGCGGTCGTTCCCCACCTTCTCCTGACCCATGATATGACCAGATCTACATATGCGCAGTGCCATCAGCCTGCATGTCTTGAATCTTCCTGAATCTTCTGTATATCGCACCTGCAGTGGGTCCAACGCTTCCTGCACCATTCTGTTTCTCTGCCTGAGCCAGCAGAGCTCCCAGAGTGGAAGGTGGGAAGCAGCTGGCTGCTGCCACCGCTGCCATTGAACTAACCCATTCAGCCCCCTGGTGCTCAATTAGAGTAAGTAGTATCCTTTGTTCTAAACGTTATCTGTCCTTCAAGAATGACTAGCTATCTTGTGGGTGAAGAACGTTAGATGAACTGTCTCCTTAGACTAGTTGTCTGTTTTGGAGAAGTATGTTACAACCTTGGCAATGCTCCTTCTATGGAAAGTGTAGCATTTGGATCTGAACCACCGTGAACTGTATGCCTTTAAACTTCTAATGTGGATAAACTTTCACAATGCTTCATCTGCACCCTTCTGAAGCACAAGCTCTTTGTCTTGCACTCCTTCATGGGTACAGTAGTCTGGTAGCATAGCTCCCTGGAGACCTGATACAAAACACATCCAAGCCTCCAATTGTTTTGCAGAGCTCCTGTCACATATGTGTACTGTTTATATTTCATCCCCTAGGAACATGGCAGTTGAAGCCAAGCAGATGTACAACCTGCTGTGCTCTTGTATGCAAAAAACATACAGTTGTAAACAGAATTTTCTCTTGATTCTTCTTGGCTGTTTTATTTTGCATATAGGATGGAATTTTCAAAGTAGCCAAAGGTTTTCTTCTTCCCTCTCCTTCCTCTCTATTCTCACACGTTGCTCATCCAAAACGCAGTATCATTTCTTCTTTGATCCTTTGGGTGTGCCTCACAGTTGAGTAAAATCTTTTCTTTTGATTAAAAAAAAAAAAAACCAACCAAAACCTACTATCATGCCTTCTTTTCATTTTCAGCTTCTTGTAGCTGAGTCACCTTCTCCCTTTTGGGTTTGGTCTGTAATTACAAGAGCTCTACTGGCAAACATTCATCAACTAAGAGTAGGGCAAAAAGACGAAAAATTGCAAACCTGACATCATAGTTTTGACACAAAGCCTGATATAAATGTATTTATGTAACAGCAAGAGTTTTTCTGGTTTGTTTTGTTGTTTGCTTGGAGTATTTTTTCATACTTGTCTTGGGATGCCTCTCCACAAGTAAATAATGGAGATTGCCAATCAGGATTCCCTTTACTCCCCTCAGTTTATCGCTGAGTTGCCATCGCGTGGTGTGATAATAGCCAGGTGCTGTTCTGCAGAAACAAACTTATCGCGTCTGCTTTGTCTCAGGCACTTCAGGAGGCGTATCGTGTGCTGAAACCAGGAGGAAGATTTCTCTGCCTTGAATTTAGCCACGTCAGCAACCCTGTTCTTTCCAGGTAGGAGCATGATAACATTTGTCATGTCACAGGGCTCCCTTATTTGTACTCAGCCAGAATAAGAGATGGAGGCACTTTGAGGCCACACCACTGTACACTTTTAAAATCAGATACAGACTCCGTAGTGTAGTGGTACAGAGATAAACTTGTATGGAAAGGGCTGGTTTTAAACTTTTTTGTATTAATTTGTATTTGCTGTCTGTCTGTGCAGGCTGTATGATCTATACAGTTTCCAAGTTATCCCTGTTCTGGGTGAGGTTATTGCTGGTGACTGGAAGTCTTACCAGTATCTCGTGGAGAGCATCCGACGTTTCCCTCCCCAGGTAAGACAGTATTTCTTTGAATTCACTAACACACAAAACACAGTCCCAGCATCATCCTGCAGGCAGCTGGCTTATAGGCTCTCGGGATATTATAATTATGGAACTATTATTTTTCAGGAGGAGTTGAAGGCAATGATAGAAGATGCAGGTTTTTTTAATGTGGATTATCAGAATTTAAACTCGGGCATTGTTGCCATTCACTCGGGTTTCAAACTGTGAGTCTACTATGTAGCAGAACACAGGAAGTGTAATTTTCCTGAAGAACATGAAAGCTGTGGAATCTTAACACTTAATCAGAATTGAAAAGGAGTTTTAAGAACTTGTGCAACAAATACTTGCTCAGCAGTCAGACCCAGAAGAACATCAGCCACCTTTCCCCACGCCCTAGAAATCTGCAGATGAAATGACTTCTGTGGCCAGTTTCTTACGCTTGCGTTTCCCTTCAAGTGCCACGGAAAGGACATGGCCAAAACTGAGAAGTACCAGTGAGAAGTAACTTGGATTTATTAGATTTTTATGAAGCTGTCATTATCTTTGTCATGTGAGCTTTAAGTTATTTTTCCCATGATTACTTCCCTTTTTTGAAAGGCAAATGGAAGGCTTGTGAAATAAAATAGCTCTGCATCAACTTTTCTCACTCAAGTCAGTATTTTAACCTCTCTTAAGGTTTCCTTTCTAAGAAAAGGTTATTTTTTCCTGAAGGAGAATGACTGCATAACTATATTCTGGGATGAGATTACATGTTTTCCCCTCCATATGGAATCTTTTTCCTTGTCGGTGCTAGATGCATAATCTCTACATAAAAATACTGTGTATTTCCTTCTGTTCTTTAAACTGGTTGAACAGATGCTTCTGTAGCACTGCTGTAAGATACAGGGATAGATTGAAAATAATCTAGAGAAAGTACAGATTTACATTCTAAAGTAACAGCTGTATAAGGAACTAGTATGAAAACTTCTCTCTTCTGAAAGGACTATTGCTTTTAGCTCACCAGTTCATTTGAAATCAGAAAAGCAACACGTATCTGAACTGAATCTGCAGTGGAGGCTGTGCATACTGAAAATACACTTATTGAGGATTGAAAAGCAGTTTCTTTTCTGTTAGGGAAAATATGCCCTGTTGTTCTCAGTCACTGGCTGACGATGTATTCATAGATTAGCTCAGGATGCAGAAGCTGTGGATTTAGGGAGAAAAATGGGAGGTCAGGATGTTCCTCCTTCATTCACAGGGGATCAAAGAGGGTAATGCAAACACTAAGAAGACAGAAAGGTAGAGAAAACTCTCAACAGATAAACTTGTTCTGACAGTTTTATTAGCAAAGAAGCTGTCTTTTGAAAGAAAATAAATACAAGGAAGACATTTTTGCCTTTTTTATAGCCACAATGAAAATACTAGCTGCTACAGCAAAATCCCTGACCATTAACAATACAACAAAAGCCCTGAAGACTGTTTCCTCAGGAAGGCTGAAGGTAGGAGGCTGTTTGGAGTTAGTGTTAGTCCTGTAATCAGGTGCAAGTTTCAGCAACAGTCCGTGGTTCTAACCAGACTTGAAGAGAAGAATAGCGACTTGGCCGAGGTAGAAGTAGATGAAGTGCTTGGTCTCATGAGTCACGTAGCTGCCAAAGTTCCTTCCCACGATGCAGTGCCAAGTGGGATTGTATTTCTTGTCAAACTCCTGCAGAAGAGAGAACAAGAATTCAGCATTTTTGTGAGAATCATACTAATACTGTCTCATAGGGTTTTTTTGCAATAGTATGTTACTTGTTAGCAAGTATCACTTTTGGAAGGCAATTAAGGAGCAGCATATGCTCTTGAGTGCAGGGATCATCTGTCACTTACAACTCATCTGCTGCTTAGTCAGACCCAAAAAAAAAAAGTACCTCCAAGCTGAGCAGGAATAAGCTTAAAACATATGTTTGTGGAAGTAACTGTTCCCCAAAAGTCACACCATGATCTCAAACAGTAACTTTTAAGAACTTCACTGTTTGTTCTGACTCTATACAGATTAAGCTATTATTTTGATTTCATTAGCCGTTTTCAACAAGGATGCTGAAAGGACTAGATGGAAAATTATCTGCGACTCCTTTGATACCAGGTCCCAAGACCATGTTCTTCCTATATACTGGAGGCAGGAGCCTGCTATGACTTTCAAATAACTCATGTGTACAAGGCTACTGTGAGTAAAGCTGTGCAGTCAGTGGTTATACACTGCAGTATCTAACAGCTGTGGGCTGAAGAGACTTTGTGAGAGCATGAAAGAGTTTGTGTTTTGTGCAACCACACCCTTCAACTACTTGCAGCTCAATCAGGCTCCCAGTAGGAGTTGGAGAGAAAATCTGATAAACTGGAAGCTATGAACCATCTGTTCTGCATTAGCATGAACTGTTTATCTTACATGTGGTGAGGGAAAAAAAAACAAACCAAAACAAAAAGCACAAAACCACTTATTACAAGGTCAAGAAACCACCACTTCTCAAATAGGCTCAGTCACAGGGACAGTCAGCTGCCACTCTCGGTTCACCTGCACAATGGGACAGTGGCAGAAAAGGCTTAAGTACAAGGTACCGCAAGAGAAAAACAGAAGGACCTGGAAAAGTCCATGTAGAGGGTGGGGAAAGGAACACAAGGACACCAGCCTACAGAGAAAGTCCAACTTGATTATCTAGTGTCTTGAGAACTTGTTTCTCTAGAGCTACTTGCCTAGCAGCATTCTCCCTGCTTGATTTTTCATGTGCATGGAGATTTCAAGAGGACCTTACAGGCAAACATTTACCTTCTTTATGTGAGCAGCAATGTCCTTCTCGATGTTGTACTTCTCTAAGGCCTGAGTAGCACACTCCACAGAGTCTTGCTGCATCTCTTCTGACATGTCCGCATTCTTGATCACTGCCTTTCGATCACTCATGGTTGTCTGCACCGAGCAAAGAAGAGAAGAGTTCAGAGCTGCAGGAGCAGCCGCCCGCCAGAATCACCTGCCAAGCACTCCCGCAGGTGTCATCACCCACAGCCGGTTTCGGGTCCGCACGGTGCCCACAGCCGGGGCCGTGCAGCATTTTGCCGGCGGTGCCAGAGGCACAGGCACAGCCCGCGCTCGGAGCCGCAGGAACGGCGGCCCAACAGCCCGGTCACGTTAAGCACCCGGTCTCCGGGCGCTCCAGCCTGGAGCGACACAAGCGCCGATGCAGCTTTCAGACCCCGCCGGCCACCACCGCGCTGCCGGCCCCTCTCCGGCTCGGCAGCCGCCCGGCGCGGGCCGGCAGCCGCGGGAGAGGGCGCAGCCGCTCCGGCGCCCGGCCCCGACGGCCCTTCCCGACCGAGGGAGGCGAACGAAGCGCAGCACCGCCCGCCACGGGCTCGGCACCCCGCGCGGCTACAGGGGAGGTCCCGCTTGCAGCTCCCAGGGATGCGGGAAAGGGATGCAGCCGCTGGGGAAGGGGCTGGCACCGGGAAGCTGCCGGGAGATGCACCGCTCTCAGCAGCACGGGCTGCCGGTGTGCCCGGGCACCGGTAAGGCTGAGGCACAGCAGCCGGTCCCGGTGTCCTTTAGGAGCTGACTCACCCCAAAGCCCGTGCCGCTCCCCTCACCGTTCGGCGGGCGCTGCGGACCGACCGTACGCGGAGCGGGGCACCGCTGCTCACTGCTCGGTTCGCGCCGCCGTCGCCTCCGAGTGCCTCCAGCCCCGCCCCCTCCGCACCGGCCGCCAGCCATTGGGCAGCGCTACCGCCCCCTCGAGCGCTCATTGGGCGCGACCCGGCGCTCTGGTGGAGTTTTACTCCTGCGTTTTCTTTCAGCCCGGCATGCCTCGCGCCTGCGTCTGTTCCCATAGCGACCGGCGGCTGCGGCGGCGTGGGCGCAGCCCCGGGCTCGGTGGGAGCGGAGCCTCGGGGGCCGTCCCGGGTCTCCCGTAGCCGCAGGATGCGGGTGAGGTACCGGAGAGCACGTCCGGCAGAGCGCACGCTGTTGCGGATGTTAATGTAGATTTCAGGCGCGTATGGAAATCCTCCCCCGTGCCACGTGCCTCTGGCATCCTCTAGTGACCCTGGGCCAAAACATTTGTTCCTTAAAGTACGCGGTCTCCAGTGCATTTTAATGTGTCCACCAGTTTCTGTAAAACACCTTTCCGCAGTTGGTACTTGGCCCCAGAGGCCATGTCGTTATTCGCCCCAACCCAGATCTCAGAGACACCAAATTTAACCCAGTAATCTCTACAACAGGCCCTTGTTTCTCTTTGTTCTGGGATACCTCTTTTGGTAAGATGGAGTAAGTAAGGAGTTCCATAGCTTATAAATGGCACTTGATCATCTTTCCAATTCATTTGTCTGTTTTCAGTTTGTCTTTGTTTTTCAGATTAAGTGACCTCTGATAGAAATCTTTTACCCATGTTTACCAAGGATGATCAAGTCAGCTCTTTTTGTTCCTTCAGTGAACTGAATCCATCAGACTTCTCATTTAAGGCATCTTTTCCAGACCTCACCGTTTGTGCAACTCTTGCTTTTTTTTTTTTTTTTGCTTTTTTTTTTTTTTTTTTGCTTTTTTTTTTTTTTTTAATGAAGCAAGATGTTTTGGGAGATCCCCAGTGCTATATTTTGTTAGTTTCACTCTCCCCGGGGCACTTTCTGCTTATACTGTTGTCAGCAGTTAGAAAATTGCTGTTGAGTCTTCCATAGCGGGTGATCTGTTAATAACAGGACTCTGAACCATGTCTATAGCAAACAGCACAGGATGTCTTAAAATAAAATATTGGTCGGTGGGACTGTCATCTTGTAGAAATGAAAAACTCAAGAGCAGTCATCCACCTCACTTGAAATGCAAACATTTTTCATGTCAGTACAGTATAGTTACCTGCTCAGTGTCACTGTAGCAAAAGCAGCATAACTGCAAGCAACCTTTTGCTTTTGCAAGCTCTGAGGCAACCTAAAGAATATGCTGTCCCCAAAATATTGAAACTGGAGAATATAGTAGTTTTGTCTCTCTAAAGTATAGAGAGTATAAAGTATAGAGAGTATACTTTGTCTCTCTAAAGTATAGAGTAGCTCCCAGGTTTTAGCATTCCAGTTAAAAGAGATGCAATTCACAGCTTTGCTTTCGGTCTTGCCATCAGGAGCATGTGTTAGGGACAACTCTGAAAGTTATAAAATTAAGCAAATTTATCTGGTTTAATGCAGCAGATGAAAGGGTGTAAGAGACCTTGTGTGCTAACAGCTTGAAGAAGCTTTGAATAGTCTTGGGGCCAGAGTAAGCAATTAACAGAACTTTGTGTATCATCTGCAGCACCAGCAGTGGTTCTTTGAGTACTGGAAAGTTTTGTGCTGACAGAACTGAACCATTTCACAATCTTCCCAGTGCTTACAATGAACTTCAGAAACACCCATGAATCTCTGAGGAGGTGATTGTGTTTGGTAGCTGCAGGCAAATTTCTGTACATTTATTAAGAAATGGTTAGCTGAAGGAACAGATGTGATGACGACTGCAGGAAATGTCCGTGTGGGTGAGATACATGTCGTTAACGAGAAGCATTAAAGCCTGAGATACGCTGCTTTAAAGAGAAACATGAGAGCCTTACTTGTTAATCTAGAATATAAAAGTATAGTTTCCCTCAGGACAGAGCTGCAGGGGAAGGCAGAACAAATTCACAGATGATAGCTGGAGTAGAGGAGGTGCTGAAGAAAATTGGGTAATGGATAAGGCCTATAATGAGATTCCCCTGCAGATGGAGGTTAGATTGTAAGCACTTTTCAGTTGAGGCTTTTTTTTTTTTCTTTCTCTGTGTTGAGTACTGTATCACTATATCTGACAGAGATTTTTCCTGGGGCTCCTAATTACTGTCAAAACAGAAAATAACCATTATTAGTAATGAAAGAAGCTCAATTTTCTTTTTTTCCATAAAACTGAAGAAA
Source organism: Tauraco erythrolophus (assembly GCF_009769465.1). Taxonomy (NCBI): domain Eukaryota; kingdom Metazoa; phylum Chordata; class Aves; order Musophagiformes; family Musophagidae; genus Tauraco; species Tauraco erythrolophus. Next base: position 4,542,756 of record NC_141483.1, on the reverse strand, counting down.
TCTCCACCTTCAAATTTTCTTTGTAAACCTGGAATCTATATGCCAAGGCTTCTAATCCAATTTTGTATGTTACATATCTACATAGTAGTGGAAAAACCTTAGCAGATTTAAGTCAAGTTGTCTCCATGGTCTCCAGGGAAACTAGATACATTTACATCATCTCAGAATGTGGCCTCCTTTTGTTTTTTTTGTTAACCAAACATTGTTTTTTTCTTTGTGCTGTATCTATTAACCACTGAGAAAAGATGAATCATTTCACAAATATATGTTATGTTTGCCTCACTGCAGGTGCAAGGAATTTGCAGGTAGCAATTTTATTACACGAGTCCTTAACTATGTTTATTCACTTGCCAGGGTTTAAAAATTCCATTGTGGCAGAATATTGTTAAGGTCTGACCCAGATCTGGACCCACTTGCGTGTCGAGGTCCCATGGTGAAAGCAGGTGAACCAGTACCATGAAGGCCGTCTCATCCTGACCTTGGGGTGCAGCCAGGGCTCAGTGGGGCTTTGTACCATCCCGTTGGGCACAGCAGCCACCACGTTAGAGACACTGAGAGCAGGCTGAGGCACTAACATATTCTGCCCCGTAGGCAGCTCATCGGGCCTTTGCTAGGGTTTCTGTTTTGGTGGTTGAAGGCGTCTGAGTCAGGGCTCTAACTCCCTTATTAGTGGTGAGGTTGCAACAAACCCCTTAATTAAGGAAATGTGTGTTTTCCACTTTAAATGCAGTTTGGGCTGCGGGGAACAAGCATTAGGCAGCCTGTTCTCTCACTGGAGTGTGCGGGTAAGGGAGCAGCAGTGAACAGGCAGTTTTAAGTTTAGCCTGTGCTGCACTGAGAATGTGGGATCATCCTTGTGCAAATTCTTGGTTTGTTGTTGCTTTTAAATAGTTACTTGAGGATATATCATGTTGGAAGATCCCGTGGCCGTGCGGTTCACTCTCAAATTCCTCTTCATTTTTTCTATGTAAATAACAGTGTCCCCCTTCTCTCTGATGGTCAAAGGAGGAAACCAAAATGGATAGAACAAGTGAGGATTTCTCAAACTAGGAATTCTGTGCTAACATGCTGCTTGTGCGGTGTGACTTGAGGTCTCTCCTTGTTGTGATTTATATATGCATCATAAATGACTTTTAGGCTGAGTTTGTATATTTGTAAAACTTCAGCATTTGCTGGGTCTGAACCTTTAAAAGCCTGAGACTAAAGCATGAATATAGTGTTACAATTTTGCTGAGAATTGCATTAGTGGGGTTAGATAGAGACTAATTCAGCACCTTGAAAGAATTCAAGTTTCATAATAATTACATATTTTATGTGTATGCATATGTATATGTGTATATTATGGAAGATTAAACAAATAATGAAGTAACTGCACAAATAAGAGTGGGACCAATGTTTGCTCTCGCTTCCTGCCAGAGAGATATGAAAAAAAAAATACCAGTTCCAAGAAAAAAAAAGAACAGTTCAAAGCTTGTCAAACGTGCAGCCTTTGAGGGCAGTGAGTGAAAGTGGATCCTACCCAGTGGCTGTGAAGCTGTGATTTCTTACACCAGCAAAGGCAACTGTAATCCTCTCCACTCAGCCTAGGTTTTCCATTAAACACGTGGCACGTAATGAACGGCCCAAGAACGAGCTTGTCAAAGCAGTTTGGACACGTGGTACTAAGAGCGAGCCACTAACAGCTGAACCTAGTATCAGTACTATTCAACCCTTTAGTATTTTTTTCAGTGTTTTTCAAATGATGATACTTCTAATATGCTTGGTGGACTACTGAGATGTTAAGAAACAGTGACGGTGTATCACTAATCTCTAATTTATATTACCTGCTGTTTGCAGCAATGTGGAGGATGCAGTTCACTGGAGAAATACTACAGCCATGCTCAAGACCTCCTCTATCAGACAGCTGGCAGGACCTGAAGGGACACATGCACCAAGCTGGTGGTGTTTATCATGGAGATGTACAGAAAGACCAAGTGGGAGGACTGGCTTTTTTCTGCAAAAAGATACAGAATACGCATTGTGTAAGCTGGATGACATCAAGGTACATCTTGTGAGGTGAGTTTCTGCCCTCAGGGGAAGCCTGTGCCTGCACAGTCATGGTGGAGGCTACTTTCCTTCTCCTGCCAGGCTCTCAAGAGCTGTTAAGAGCAGACTCGGAACTGGTGATCAGTGGTATCCTATTACAGTAACTTCAGAGATCTTTTCTGCTAGCACTTCTGAAGGAAATTCTACTGTGGCTCAGGATGTAACTCTACGCACTAGAAAAAGATCATGAAAATGAGAATAAATAATTCTGGATTCTTAAATCTACATGTGGATGGGAGACCATCCAAGAAGGAAAAAGCTGCTTCTAATAAAGCTGTTGCTAGCCTCCTGCTAGCAATGTCTGTCTGCAACATCAAAGGGTACTGGGGTACTTGTATTTCTAAAACCTGTTCCAACAACAAAAAAATCACCACAGTTATAGTGCGCATTCAGTTCACTGTGCCAACAGAACAAAAATGCCAAGTTCACAAGTAATTATTCTTTTATCTACAACAAGCTTAGCCACATAGGATATTTTAAATAACACAACTCCAATGCTTTGTTTGAAACAAAAAAAACGGTTTAATCTAGGAAATATTGCCAGTATCACTATAGATACACGTCTGGTGTACAGAAAATATTTATGGCAAAGATTTTTAATTTTAGAGCAGCTATTTCTGTGCATGAAAAGTTCTTTCTCAAATTATGTACAACTCCTGGTATGCGATTTGTGAGAATAAAAGTACAAAGTGCGAAATAGAACATAACCCATACAGACATGGAGCACAGAGATAAAATGGAAATATTCAATACAAGAAAAATATTTGACTGAATCATCTTCTCAAAGTGCCTTTTCTTCCATAATGAAAATCTGAGTTCTGTCTGCACGTGACAGAGGTATTCAGCAACGCTATGGACTCCTCCTCCACACCAGACTTTGTTACTCCAAGTGGGTCAGAGCCAGAGCTGAGCTAAAGGGGAGAAACAGGCAAATCCAGCCTTCCAACCCCTCTTGTTTTCCTGACAGACTAGTTGTGGAAAAACAGATTGTCCTGGGGTTTTTAATCATCACATTTTAATGTTCTCCAGAAAGCCTTTAAGCCATTCAGTATCTTAAAGAATAACATCAAATTCACTTTGGTAAATAACAGTGCTAAAGTGATCTGTCATGCTGCCTTCCAGCTTCACAAACGTTGAAATTTCAGCAGTAAACTTTTTACACCCTCCTTCTGTAAATCGTCTTTCAAGCGCTCTTCTTTTGACCAAAATACATGCCAGAGTATTTCAGCTGTCACTGCACAAACCTTAGTTTTCCCAAATAAAACAATAAACTCGTGTTTAGGTTCCGAGCTTTCGCTAAAAGCCCTGCAGAAAAGTCTCTCGTTCTTCTAGCTTTGGTAAAGGGATGTTACCTGATAGAAAACAAAAAGAAAGTTGTGTGAGACCAGCTGTAAGGTACCTTCCAGGTAGGACAGCTTAGTTTCTCATGTTTATTCCAAGTACGTACAAGCAGCTTTTTTTTTTTATTATTCTAAGTACGTACAAGCAATTTCCTGAGCAAGTAAGGAACACAAGCAAGTCCTGTCTGACTTCCTGTAAATAATCACTCAACGTCTGCAGTAACTCTAGAGTAAGGATAGCTTCTGTCCTGCTTTTGGACCAGGAGATTGCAGTCTGGGCTTTCCAGATGGCTACAGTTATTTATTTTAGTACTTCCCTATTACCAGCTAATATTTCTGAAAGTAAACGCAGCTACGGCAGGTTGCATTCCTCAGGTTAATTCAAACAGAATTAAGAGGTTTTTATAAGCAAGACAGTACCTGGTGGCGCTACAAAATACTCCTCTACTTTCTCTCTGGCATTTTTCAGCAGCTCTTCTGTGCAGTTGCCTTCTGTAACATCATCCTCTCTGAGATACAGACACCTGAAGAACAAAGATTACTAGTCTGTTTTTAAGCTATTCTATGAACATTAAGTACAAAGTGTGGCTTATCTCGAAACCTGGTTTTGGTCTTGAGTAGGCAGTCAGCCAAGCGTTGGAACATTTCGGAGCAAGTAAGAATGCCACTGACAGATGCTTGGGGAGCAGCATGTGCAGATCATTCATGACAAGACATACACAGAGGAACTGAAGTACACCTTTGCTATGCTTGCACATAAAGGTCATGGGTGCCAACGACATCTTCCTTCCCCACAAAACCACGGTAAGACTCTTCTGTAAGCAAAGGGACCAAGCGCTCAACCGCAGAGGGAGATTTTCAGGAAAAAAAGTCACAAACGCCAATACTTTGGTACACTAACAGTTAAAAGGAGGCTGCTGACTGCGATCCATTACCTGTCCTCCAGGACTGAATCCATGGGTTCTACTCCATCGGTGTTCACTTCGTGAAGCTGATGAGCAAACTGGATCGCTTTCCGCAGCCGCTCCACGCCCTCCGCGTCGCGGAAATCAACCAAGGCCAACTGTTCCAAGTGATCCAGCACGTCCACTGTCACTTCTTGCTGCAGGAAGAGACGTTTGTATTTACGGACAAAAAAGGCAAAGGTGAGCAAGTTTAACAAAGCGCGACTTTTCTTTGTTTAACCAAAAACCGTTCACACGGCAAAACCCCGAGCGTTCATCTGCTGGGACACGCTGATGCCTTGTACTTCCTTAGAAAACTAACTTTCATCGAACTCAGTAATTTTCTCCTCCGGCTCATCTCCTGCCTAGCGAAGGGCAAACCGGAGCTGGCGCTGGTCCCGGTAACAGCCCGGGGCAGAGCGTGGCCGGCAGGAGGCACGGCCCCGGGCCGCGTCCCCCCCGTTGCGCTCCGGGCGCTGCCCTACCTGCGGCGGCGGCCGCGGCTCGCCGCGCTGCCCCGCGGGGCGCGGGGGCACCGGCGCGGGGGGCACGCCGTGCGCCGCCAGCACGGCCCGGGCCGGAGGGACGCGCAGCGGCAGCCCCGCCGCCCGGAGCCACCGGCCGAGGCACGGCGTCCGCATGGCGGGCCAACGGCGGCGCCCCGCCGCGTCACCGCGCCGCGCCGGAAGCGCGTCAGAGCGGCGGCGCGGCCGTGCCGGTGCGGGGAGGGGGAGAGGGCGCGGGCCGGCGCTCGGCAGCCGCCATGAACAGCGTGGGCGAGGCGTGCACCGACCTGAAGCGCGAGTACGACCAGTGCTTCAACCGCTGGTTCGCCGAGAAGTTCCTGAAGGGCGAGAGCGCCGGGGACCCCTGCGGGCAGCTCTTCAAGCGCTACCAGCTGTGCGTGCAGGTGCGTGCGGGGCGCGTCGCCCCCGCCGCGAGTGCCCTCATGCCCCTTCGCTTTCCGCCCTAAACCTTCTCCCACTCCACGGGCTCCTCTCGCCGCTTTCCCGGTGGCCCCAGGAGCAGCCTCCGCCCGGTGCTCCCGGTTCGCTCGCCTCCTGTTTCTGCCGGTCAGGACGTGTAGTGTTTTACAGGTGTCTCTCGCTCTATTTTTCTCGTTAACGTGACTTCTTAAGCCGGCTGGCTTAGAGGCTGCGGTACCTTTGAGTGGTGGGATCTGGAAGTGTTCAAGGCCAGGTTGGATGAGGCTTTGGGCAACCTGGTGTAGTGGAGGGTGTCCCTGCCCATGGCAGGGGGGTTGGAACAGGATGATCTTTGAGGTCCCTTCCAACCCAAACCGTTCTGTGATTCTATGGATGGGAGTTCACCATGAGTTCTCTCTATGTACTTGAGCATCTCTAATATTGAAACTTTATGCAAATAAGCCTGAAGACTACTTTTTTCTGGATTGTGTTTTGTACCGAAGATTACATCACTTACCACCACAAAGATGTGTCAAGTTTAATTTTTTTTGTTTTGTTTTTCATCTTTCAGAAAGCGATCAAGGAAAAGGACATACCCATTGAAGGCCTGGAGTTCATGGGCCCAAGCAAAGGGAAAACTGAAAACTCCTCTTGACCTCAACTGTATGGGTGAAGTCACTAACGTGAGCCTTTGGACTAAGCAACGTCACCAGGCGTAAGGCTAGATGTCACCTGGATAAGACCTTTGTTAAGCTGCTTTCTCGGGAGCGAGGAATCTTCTCCGCTTATAAAACCAAACAGCCACAAAAAAAAAGAAAAAAAAACTGGATCATGTGGTAACTACTGCCTCCTTTGCAATGAATTTTGGTGGTGGTGGTTCAGCATCAGACAGTGTGAAAAGCCGTTTGAACTAACTTCCTGTTGAATGTACTCCATAATGGGAGAACGCTTATTAGATTGGGCTGAGATAGTAGTTGCTTTGTGACTGATTTCTCTTGCTTATTTGTATAACACTTGAAAGTGTTCAAAAATATGAAGGGGGTTGATTTATTTTGTTTTGTCTCTATGCTGCTGAATTTTGGCGGAAGAAGTTTGTTTTAGATGACCCTGAATGCTAAGGGGCTAAAGCACTGTTTTGTATTGGCAACAGAGATGGTATAAAAGCACACTATTGGACCTGCAATAACTTAGCTAAAATAAATATAACCAAGTTATATTTTGTTCAAGTAGATAACTGTCTGGTAGAATCTGGTTGTGACCTCTAGGAGGGACGGAGATGGCCTGCAACAGAAGCTGAAGATGACACTTTTAATGCAGAGGCTGCTTCTTCAGCTTTTTCTGAGGTACTGAAACAATCCTGGACGTGAATTCTCTCTCCTTTAGCATTATGCATTCCTGCAGTAAAACTGCAGTGCAGACCTGCCCATCCTTTTCCCCAGTACCACGAAGCACCAGGCTGGCCATGATCACTGTTAGACTGTTGCTGGTGGTACTTGAAGCGCGTGTTGAATGAGGGAAACTTTGGGTTGAAGCTCGACAGCCAATAATGTTAAAGGCCCCAGCTGCCGCTTGGGGAGCTTGCCTGCTCGTGAAGCTGCTCCTGAACTGTGTGTACTTCACACCTAGGAAAGCAATCAAAGTTCATTTGTGCTGGCTTGTAAACTGCAGAAACACTTGCAGCAACTACAAAAAGGGTGTTTGGAAGACAAGCAAGGGATCAGTGGCCCTGTGAGCATTGTGGCAGGGGAGATTTCCCTTGATCCTCATACAGGGATGGGGAGAAGCTCTCCCCTCTCATTATGCCAACACAGGTGAAAGAGTAAAAAATGTTATGGCCTGGGGACAAAAGAGAAGATAACTTCCTAATTCTCCTAGAATTCCAGTGAGGAAAAAAGTAAGCTTCACTCTGTTTGCTTTTAAGCACTACTTGAAGGATCATTCAGAGGTTTTACTTTTTTTAAAAAAAAAAAAAAAAAGCAGTTTTCAGACATAATAGCTGGCTTGTCTGCAGCACAGCCCCTGAGTAATGACCGCAAACACTGGGAGCAGTGCGGGACTTGTGCAGATCAGGAACTGCTGGGGCTGTTCCCCGTGTCTCCAGCGACGTTCTGAACGCATCAGGTGCAGCGCTGAGGTCAGGCAGCCTGGGGTAGCGACACTCCATTTCTCAGGTGCACGAGACAGCCAGTGCAATGTCAGTACAGGGCTTGAACATAGCACTTAAAAAACAGCTGTCGACACTTAAACTGCTGGGTTACTCAGGTATAAATTTAAAAAGTGAGCTAAGAGAAAGACCTTTCCAAGAGCACTGTACATATCATTTTGGGGACTGTCAGGTATGCAGCTTTGCTGTTTTGTTTTTTTTTAAGGAATACCTTAACTTTGCTTTTCTATGATCTTCATGGAAGAATAAACGTAGTGTCATTTTGTCAGTTAGCTTTAAAACAACTGTTCCCATCAGTGCCTCATTCTGTGCTTTTAACAAAGAAAAGCTTGTCTTAGCAATCATTTTACTGGTAACTGGATGGAATAAATTGGTTTGAAACATGAAGAGGGGTGCCCTGCAGTGCCCACTTTGAGATTCTCACTTGTCATCCATCACTCCTTTCAGCAGCAAGATGCCAAGTCAGCTGCTGGGTTCTTCCTTTTGGGAGAAACAGTATTAACGACAGCTAAGACACAGCTCGCTCTTCTGTGCCATGCAAAAAAATACAGAAGTTGCACAAGGAATTGGAAAATGGTTGACTTAGAGAAGAAAAACTGCAAAATTAACATTGTACTGGAACAGACTCAGAGCCTTGAAACTGCCTGTTGACTATGGAAGATAATTAAGCTCTTCTAGGTTAAGAAGCTTCCGACAGACACAGTATATATTGTACAGACATACGCAGTGGAGCAAAAGTTGTGTTTTCATTTGTAATGCCTGTATGAGAGACTTTGTACAATAAGACTGCAGATCTGTGAAAAGCAGAGTTGTGAGCAACGTATGTGCTGATATACTAGAAGATCTGAGCGCTGAAGATTGACACTGTGAAGGCACGCAGAGCTTAGTTAGACATCTTTGCTGCCACTCCCTCTCCCAGGAGGGGCTAAGATAAAATTGCCTTCATGACTGTTACTAAATAGTGCAATAGCTGGTTATGGAGAATGTGCTTCAGTACACACTGAATTTTAATCTACAGTATTAGCCTGATACCTGTTCGTCTGGCTGGGAGCTGTGGGTTTACAGTGATCTGTTACACTAGACCTGAAGAAGATTAAATTGAGTGACGTGCCATGCTGACTGTTCCTGGTGTCAGCCTTATCAGACAGAGGAGCAGGTACTAACATTCAGGCAGGCAAACCCCTTTACTCCTGCAGTGTATCCTGTGGGAAGCCTCAATGTTTTAAGCAAACACTGAACTATGGAACTTCTAAGGACTCAGATTAACAGAAAAGTCAGATCCTAAATTGAAGTTCAGAGTCGTTTATTTAAAGGACCTCTACACAAGCACAGACAGAGGCCACAATGCCATTCAGCTTCATCGCGGAAGGAATGTGGAGTTTAAGCGATGGTTCCCTAAACGATGGTTCCCACACAACATTCTGGTCCAAGGCAGGAAGAGCCAAAGTTCTGGCTGTGGTCAGGATCTTAGTTTTCGTCTTCGTAACCGGTTGGGAGAGCATTAACATGGGGGTTGTGGAACAGAGTTTTGTTCCCATCACCCCATGGGAAAGGCTGCGAAAGAAGAAAGACAATAAGCCAGTGGCAGCTCACTGAAAGATCTGTACAGCACAGGAAATCAGCAATATGGACTCAAACATCACACAGCCCGATGGGCTGATGGATTAAGCAAGCTGGTGTCTGTTCCCAGGCTGTAGGAAGCAGGAGTTAGAAAAGTCTCCCTCAGCTGGGAGCCACTGTCTCTAGACAAGATCTTTGCTCTTGCTCAAACATCAACTGTGCTATACTATAGGAGCCCAGTTTTGAGAATCTGAGGTCACCTCTATCAGGTTTTAGATCTGTATTAGTCTAAGGTAAGTACAGAAGCTCCAGGAGCTAAAGGTTTTTCAGCAAGACATGAGCAGGATTCCTTGGGGGTGGGAAGACCTGTGAATGCTTCGTCTGAGCTGCGAGAAACTGTTCTGTCTCGGAAGCAAAGCTGTGAGTTGAGATACAGCACCTCACAGAGTGGACAGGACAGTCAGAGACACTGGAGCTATCTCAGATCTCTGCAGTCACGGACAACAAGAGGGCCTTTAGCCGGAGCAGGCGGACGTACCTTGGTCCTGATCCGGAGGTGAGTGTACGGAACGAACTCGGGCCGCTCGTGCTCGTGCTGTCCTTTCAGGTAGCAGTTCAGCATGCAGACACCGACCCCGGGCAGCGCCACGACGAAGGTCAGGAGCTTCCACAGGCGGGCTGGAAGGAAGCGTTACACGAGTTAGAGCGACGATCGCCATTTCCCCTCGCATTAGCGACCTGCGAGCACGTTAAATGCCATCAGTGCATTAACGAGAAATTGCGCTCCGCGTCCCTCACCAGGGGACGGGTCTCCCTCCCCGTTTTTTTAACGGGAAAAACAGCGCTCCCCTCTCCCTCGGGGATCCCGGGCTCACGGTTCCAGCCGCGGCTCCCCCCGGGAGGCTGCCGCCCCTCGCCGGGACTCGCATCGCCAGCGCCTGCCGAGCGCTCCGCTTCCGCGGCGCCGCCGCAAAGGGCGGCGGCCGTCAAGGGCACCGGCGCGCCGGCCCCAGCTCCGCCCTCGCCCCGACACCCCCGTTACCTCCGCCGCCTTCGTGGGCTGCGGCCGACATGCTCCGCCCCGGCAGGGAGCGCGAGGCAGCGGCGCCGAGCAGCAGCCGGGAGACCCTTCCGAGCGCCGCCATCCCCCCGGAGTCCGCGGGCACCCAGCGGGACGGGACCGGAACCGACGGCGGCCGGCAGGGGACACGCCGGCTGCGCGCCCCGCCCCGCCGGGCCCGAGCATGCGCGCTCTGCGCCCGCGAGCCTGACCTTGGGCCGCCGCGGGCTGAAGCCGCCGGGCTGCGCATGCGCTGTCAGTCGCGGGGACGGGGAGGGAGGAGCCGTTAGTGGCGTGTGCGTCGCAGCGTTTCCGCATAAGGGGGGGCGGAGAGGAGAATTAGCGCCATGTTGATGCTGAGGGGCGATGTAGGGGCGTTGGGCGTCTGACGAGGACAGGGATGGTGTGGGAGAGCGCTGAGGGGAGCGAAGGGCGCCTCGGGCGGGGCTGGTGTAGAGCGGGGGGGGGCCGTGAGGGGAGCGGGGGGGGGGGGCCGTGAGGGGAGCGGGGGGCTCGGTGCCCGCCGGAGGCTGCCCGGGGGCGCCGGGCCGGGGCAGGGAGAAGGGGGTCTGCAGTGGATGGTACTGCATTCCACAGGGCGCTGAAGCGCAGTGCCGGGTGGGACGTGGGAAAAAAGGAGGCAACACACTGATCTGTGGCATCGTGTACAGAGAAAACCGGAGGAACGTCTCCCAGTGTAGGTGTCCGTGAGCGAGGCTCGGAGGCCGCAGTGTTCAGCCGGAGACAGCCCCGGCACCCTGTGTGGGACATCCTGGCGGTGAAGTGCTCGCACAGCTGTCTTTGAGCTTGCATGCAGCAGCAGAGAAGTGCTGTTAATGTGACTTTTTCACCTTAGGGACCAATCCCATCACTGGGATATAAAGACTCTTTAATTCATGGCAGTAAAAAGATGTTTGTCGTTAATGAAATGCAATTTTGTGACGGCTGTTGTGTTTTTAATTATGTGGATTCCTGGGATGATTGTGTTGAAATAGCAAGGTCACTTGAATAAACATAAGATCTGCAGAAAAAGAAAACAATCCTTATTAATTTGCAAATATCTCTATCCTATTTTGCTATAATTCTTTATTGGAGCCTGATGGTTGGCTCTTTGGCCTTTGATAGAAACACCGTAGATAGAAGGTACATGTTCAAACACGTAAAAACCCCACAGTAAAACGAGAGAACTCTAATACATATAGAGACCGAAACGGGCAGAGAAACGGGGCTTTCAGGAACAAACAGCGGTAAGGTCTGGTCTGTGAGCGAATTGTGATGAAGGAATTGTATTTTCCTTCTAGCAAGGTATGTTTGTTCATGGAAGGAGAAGGAGGAGGTTTGTTGCAAAGTAGGCATCTGCGAAAGATGAAGAGGAGGTGAAGGGAAGTGCAAGAGCTCTGTCCTGGTTTGGGATTGTGTTACTGCACAGTGCTGCTCTCGCTGGGGGTAGGACGGGCTCACACTTCAACGTGGTCCCACGAAACTGATGGTTTTCCTGCTGGCAAGACTAAAGCCTGTGGCATGGCTGGGTTGCTCTTACAGCACGGTTGTTAGGGAGCTGTGTTTGCTGCCGGGGAATGTGATTTCCCTTTTTCACTTGGAGTGGGGCTCGTGTACAAATTTACTGTGTAGCATATAGGAGTGGCCAGGATCTCGGAAGGCTGTGTGAAACACACCTTGGCATAAAAATATTGCTTAGTTGTTTACATTTACTGTACCTTTGCAGTGCAGTGTAAACCTTAATAAGCACTTTGGTTTGTTTGTTATTCTATTTTTTTTAGATCGTGATTACCTCTTCCAGGAATTTGCTTTCATAATATTTCATTAAATAAATAAGAACAGTCTGGCTTCCATACTGAAAGGAGAAGTTTTTCCCTGGTGGCATTATGGTACCTAGAGAAGTGTTGTTCTGTTTTCAGTGACATGATGCATTTTGTGCAGTACACACCCGAAACCACTACAGCTCTCTGTGTGGGCACACAGCTGCTTTGCCAAAGGAGGTTGGGAACGTTATGTTGTGAAGATCTTGTCCGCATTGAAGGTGGATTTTGCCTTTCTTCACCTTCATCCTTTGGATTCAGGCTTACGAGATGCATAATATCTAACTTTTAAAAAGGAATTTGCATGTGACTTTTCTTGGGAACTGAAGATACAATAATTATTTTGTATACTATTTAAGTGATGTAACCAAGATTAAGTTCTGTATCCTAAAGCAAATCCTGGTGGTGTTTTTGTAGCAGGAGCTATATAAACAAAACTACTCTTGTTTGTAGCAAAGAACTGTAAGTAAGCAACGGACGCTAATATTTACAGAGGAGAGAAAACAAAAAAGGTCAGCAAAACATGAAGCAAACTTCTGTCTAGGATGAGGAAAGAAGCATAAAGCAGTTCCCCTCTAAAATGAAAAAAACGTGAGCTGTGCTGCTGCAGTAGCCTCAGAAGACAACGTGCAGGTGAGAGCAGCCAAGGTGTGCTTCTCCCTAGTTCTCCCCGACACCTTCACTCCTCTGACAGTCCTGAAGATGCTCTGCAGAGAAGAAAGTGCTCGCAGAGAGCAGTATGTAGTGTGGCAACTCAGCACAGCTGCCACAGGTTAGGAGTTCCTTGTGAGCACTTCTTCTGCCCATGGAGCTCCACGGGGCTTGTGGAGAGCAACTGAAATCGGGGTTCAGGTCTGTGCTGAGCCTGAGTGGCGGTTTCATTACAGTCTCAGTTACACGGATTTTAAATGGGACTTTTTTAGGCTTTATCATCCCAACAGCTGTGCTTAATCTCTCTATTAGGTGTGTTGGGAGTCTAATGGGTCTGATGCACGTTGTCATTGAGTGTAGTGTAAATTGGGAGTGACTGCTAGAAGACACAAAAGATTCCACGTGAAATTTTTCTTCTCATCGCGATAAGACAGGCGGGTATTTGAAGAAACCTAGATATTTTAAAAAGTGTTTGATGTAGTTGTATGAAATATGTTTAGCTGTGCAATATGTGATGGTTATTATTGCTGTGATGATCGCAGTCATCCTGAAGCACGTGTTTTCACAAAGGTGTGGGGAAAGCACTGGTGAATAAACAGACAACTGTGATGTGGGAACCTCCTCTTGCACTCACAGGTACTCACTACTGCCGTGCAGAAGGGACTTAATGTGAGTTTTTCCAAAACTGACCTATTTGAGGGCCTAGCACTTGAATTACAAACTAGCTTATCACCTTGAGAAACCTGGTCCTAAATCCTAGCTTTTGAGGAGGTTTCAACATTTATGTTTTTCCCAAAGATCCAGCATCCAGGAGCCTACTGAGTGCAGAAATGCAACAAAGTTAGCTCTGAAAAAGGAAAAGAAAAAAAATATGAAGTGCTGGTAGTCACTTGGAGAAAGCTGTGTTCAGTGTGGTGGTGGGACAGGTGGAGGTCGGCCAGAACTCGTGTCCCCTGACGTGGCTCCTGGTGGGTGTGCAGCAGTGACGTGCAACACTTTGGATCGGATCGCTGCTCAGTTCAGCAGAACGTGGATGATTGCAGCGAGCTGGTGTTCGGTGGAGGTGACTCGCTGCACTGGAAAAGAATGTTTGTGCCACAAAAGAAAGCTCGGGCTTAGATGTGCCGAGCACAGAAACGCTTGTGGAGGCAGGAAGCTTTAGCTGCCGGGTAGCAGCCCTAAATTGAGTGAGTTTCGAGATAGGGAGTTTCCACTATAGTTCAGAATCAAAGGCTGCTTTCCAAAGACTCATCTTTCACCCTTGTCTTATTTTTCCTAGCGCAGTGGTGGCTAGCAGGGAGAAGAGGACATGAACCACTGGCAAGAGATCTATAAAAGCCTTGGACACCGTCAGCTGGGGCGAAGGCTCTCGAGCAATGCCGGCCTGGCCCGCCTGGTGGCAAACTGCTTTCGCTGGAAGCGCCTCTCCGTTTGGGCGGCTTGGGAACGACAAACGTGCGCGCTGGGATTTCAGACTGTAATCTCATCTCTGTGCGTTTCCAAGTTTTCAGGGACCTGCTCATCCCTCTCGACTAGCAGTGTTTCCTCCATCAGACGCTCTCTGAAATGCAGAGTCCTTGCCGCGGAGATAGCGCCTGTGTCTCAAACTTCACAGAGTTTCTGGGGGGTTCTTCATCTTCTCCCTGGAGTCCTGGAACTGCAGAAATCAATATTCTGCCATCTGTAAATCCTTTGTTCCCCTTTTCACCAGGGCTTTATCAGCTTTGTAAGTGAAAGAGGGAGGGGGGGAGAGGGCATTGAGAGCGCTATTGTCCCTTCTCTCGGGAATGATCTGGAAGTACTATGCAAATCTTCATTTGAAGACCCTGGGAACTGGGGAAGGACTTTAGCTGCGAGCTCAGTAGGAGGGGAGCTCTGCATCCCTGCTCATGCACTCCTGCCTAGTGCAAGTAGCTGGGAAGAGTTTTTTGAACTGGCAGAAGAGACGTTTTGCGCCTCTGTGAGGCTTTGCGCTCTTTATGTCTCCTGCTTTGTGCTTTTTTCTGCCCGCCTCTTCTAAATGTTTGCATGAGAATTGGGGAGGGGAGAGATCCAAGAGCTGCGATTTGCAGCGATGGAGTCAGAACGGTGCGGGGTGCAGCACCCCTCCCGCCTCCCCGCCTCGCACCCTGGGGTCTCCCACCAAGCAGTGGTGCTGCCGCAGGTATATCCCGCCTGCTGGCGTTAGCACAGAGCACGGACACAGTTTCAGTGAGCAAATTATTCTGCTGGTCAGAAGCAGTGGAGTAGAATAGTTTGCAGTTCTCAAATTATCACGTTGTAGCCAGCTCTTAAAAAGCCTTCTGTGATGGGGGCAAAGGCTCACAGACCAGTACCTGCTTTGTGCAACCCTGCAGCCTGTCCTGGCTCAGAGCTCTGGCACCTGTTTTGTATTAGGGCAGGGTCACACTAACTGCTGGTTTCCTGGAAGCTGTGTAGGGTCCTTCTTAGGCCTCATGGAAGGGGAGATATCCTGACTGCATACACACATGGGGGACCAGGACAGCGGGGGAGGGAGAATACAGATTCATGTCTAGGCGTTTTTGTGTTTATAAGCTACTAAAAGGCAGTCGTAGTCTTTTTGGTTTTCTTCATTTTCATGGCATCAGTCCCATTGTTTATTTTTCAGAGTTTGAGGGGTTTTGTGTTCCAAAATAACTAAAAATTACTTTCAAGTAATGACAGCCCTGCAAAACGCAACACTGTTCTCTCTCTCCTGGGCAGCTGAGAAGATGCAGCCTTTAAAAAAATCTCACCTTCTGGCAAAGCCATAGGAACACGCACCATGAGACCTGACTCTCCGTTACCTCCCGCGTTACATCCAAAGCGATGTAAAACACTAGTGTTTGGTTCTGCAGGTACTTTGCTGCTTTGTGGAGGCAAAGCGCATCACAAGCATACTCTCTTATATGCACGATTGGGTCTAAATCTGCTGTCGTTTTTCTCGTGTGTAACTCTAGAGTGACTCAGCTGACTTGGGTGAACGTCCTTTGGAACTGTGCTCGCTGGAAATCAGCCTGGACATGCCCTCTCGCTCCCGTAAGTGCTTCCAACTACCTGCGCACACTCACACATCCATGCAGATGCTTTCCCAGTACACTTGTTTGCATGCAGGCTGGTGTGTGAATGCACATTCTGCTCACCCGCTCTTCACATATGCATGCAAACACACACGCATTCTCAAGTGCACACATCCATTCCCTTTCTCTCTTATACATTTGTGCACATACACAGACCTTTTTGAAAGCTCCTGTTTTCAGAAAGGTTTTATTTATAGGTCCTGCCTGGTTGTGAATGTGAAAGGGAGAAAGCCCCTCAGAGGGTTCCTTTCATGTGTAAATCAGCCTAGGCTGAGAGCATTGGGGTCACAGTGAGGAGGATTTCACTCTTAATTACTCAGAGAGAAAGCAGGCAGGGGACTTTCTCAAACTAATAGGGTTGTTCTCTGCTGGGGAAAGCAGCTTGAGACGCCCAAGTTTCTCTTGCATCAGACTTGGGGCTCTGATTCACAGGCCTCTTCTGCCAGTAGCAAGAGCTGGTGTGTATGTGGCACTTGGAACAAACAGTTCAGCTTCCAAACCGGCTTACTTATTAAAGATAGTTATGTGTGTTCTGATAATTGGATGTAGAAGAACTGACCTAGTTTACTTTATTTTTATGCCACTTTTATTGAAATATTATGTTAGTCTGTGACTCCATCTGAGAGGGACCTCCGTATCATTACAGACCTAAAAGTTCCCACCTCTCTGCCAAGTAGAAAAGTGTTATTGTCTAGAGATTAGTCCAGTGAGCAAGGCTCTGAACTTGGACTTAAAACCAGCACTGAATTCCCATTTCAGCCACTGAATGCCTTTGTGACCTTTGACAAGAGACTCCCTACCCTGTGAAACAGCGGAATCTTCTCTCTGGAGTGGGGCTGTTGAGAACAAAAGTCAATATGGATTGTGATACTCTTGGTAATAAGGCTGCCAATGCCAAGGTAAACGTGGGTGATGAGCACATTTGAAGAGATGGGTCTTTTTCCTGGAATACACTGCAAGCATCATTGTCACCTTTCATCCATCACACATAACTGAATCTGGAAATCTGCTGCAGGGGCTGGGAACACCCCGGTCACAAGCTACACAAGTCCTCTGCCGGGACTGCAGGACCTACTTGTACAAACACGCACTAATACGAGGTGCAGCTGTCAGTAGTTGCAGGGCAGAGAGCTCTGTTGTCAGGTGCACACGCACACATAAGCAAGTGTATTTTTTAACTGCAGTTGACTCGGTTAAATTTACATCTGCTCATCTGTACCTCCTTTTCATATGGCCTCTGCTTTTCTGGGTAGGAAATTAATGCTTCAAGGGCCAAACATTCCCAGCCTGTGCACAAACAGCCCCCCAGCAGCCCTGATGCAGGATCCTTGAAGCTGCGTTGGTTGAGCTTGCCTGGGAAGGGAGAGGTTTTAGTCTGGGAGCACCTGTTTGAGGAAGCTGGCAGTAGCGGTGGGGGCCATCGGCAGATGAGGTCAGCAGTCTGAAGTGTCTGCAGAGGTCAGAGAGAAATGAATGGGTCATTTCTTTTGCAAATGAAGAGCTGCAGCCTGCAGCAGCCTTAGCGGAGCCCAGCATGTGGGTCCAGGCTGTTCCTTTTATGAGCTGATGGAAATGGGGCCCAAAAGGACTTCCCTGATGGAGTTCTGTCACAGCCTTTGTTATCTTTGCCTCCTGCAGCATGCAGTGGGCACAGAATATGGATTGGGGGTTATCCTGGCTGCCAGCACAGTCAAGGGGACAAGGCTTTATGGCTGCATGGAAAACCTGAGGCTGCAGGGTATTCTTACTGCCATTCCACAAGGAAAATCTTGTTTAAAGGTGTCGAACACATGTTTCTTTCTGCTTTAGTGCTCCTTTTTACCCAGCCTACACTAAAATGAGTAAATCCAAGGGCCTCTTTAAAATAATGCACTTAACTGAGTAACAGGGATTAAAAAGCCTGGATTCTATTCTTCATTCAGGTGGTAAATTGTCAGTTACTTGGACAAAGGCCTATGAATGCTTTATGCCTCCTTTTTTTCTGTAAAACGCTGAAGAATAGCAGCGTATTCCTTTTTCTAAAACATTTTGAGGATTTGGGGTACAGGGTGCTTTATATATGCAGAATGTTACCGTTAGTAGCACCCTCTGTCAATGAAATAACTATTTTTGTCTACTTTTTATGCAACAATGTTACTTTCTCTGAATTGTTGATGTAGAATTAATTTTATGTTATATAAACAATGTCAGTTCTGTCTTGCCATTTGCTCCCTTTGCTTCTTTGCAGACCACCGGGGAACTTTTGCTGTGACAGTGTAATAGGAGGTGGGGACACCTCGAGGGGAAGGTCGAAACAGACCACAGCAATTACAGTCAATAACATCCATGACTTGAGAAAATCTTGCCTCAATTACCGGTCGGTGCGTGATCTGTGCGTGCTGTCTTTCCTACGTACAGCTATTTAAAATAAGGCAGGACATGGAAAGAACTGTTTCCCTTGCAGGAGCTCTAGGAACAGCTTGCTATTACTATTGTCTTTTCATAGCCTCAGATAGAGTAGGGCAGATTTTGAGGGAAAGGCAGGTAAGGTTGGAGTGACTGTGCTCCGAGTTTTTCCTCACCGCTGTGATGTGACAGCCGTGATAAGGAGCTAGAAGTTAGAACAGTCCTGGGACTGCCAGAACTTGCATTAAAGAAGAAAATGAACTTAGGTTTAGATTTTGTTTTTCAACCTCTGCTATGTGTGAAGGATTGTTTTTTACGACTTTTATCTCCATTTTCCTGTAGAAACCTCAGGAGGACTGTCCACCTTTCAGATCTGTTTTGATGTGTTTTAAATGCGTGATAGGGAGCACAGCCACTCTCAGCAGGTTGCAGAAAAAGAACATAAAATCATAATATGCCTTTGCAGGGGTAAATGTGTTCTTTATTTCGTAGAAGCATCAGCCAGATTTACACCATTTTGTGTAAGAAAGGCTGCAAGAGAAGATGAATGTTTGTGAGGGCTCGGGGACAGTTTCATGTTTGGGGTAATGCTGAGGTTAGCCATGGAGCCTGTGTCCAGGCAGTAATTTGACAGCAGACATGGGCACACAGTAACACAGTCTCTGAAAATCACAGAAGCCTGCTGAGTTATTGTGAGCTGGAGGAGCTTTTCTGTTTGTGGGCACATGGGTCTGCCTGCCTCACATTGTGAAGACATAACTGAGACATAAAGGAGGCTGGCAAATTGCAGAACACTGATGGAAGGGGGAACAGGGGGCAGAAGAAGAAAAGTTAAGAGTTTGTAGACAAAGGGCTGGAGCCTAGTTATGAATTCCTAGCAGGTAGTTGGTCTTTAAATGAAAGCATTTGTCAAGTAATGTACTGATTTAATGTGAGAATTGGATAGATATCTGCAAAGGTTTTTGCACCTGGTTTGCAGTGTGATTGCAGGAGGTGTTAACAGAGAAAGCACTTTTGCTTTCTACCAAGGTGTGTATTTGTTTATGTATCTAAACTATATAGGGCAGGAAGTATAGAAGGCATCATACAAAGTGAGACACAGATGATGCTATGGGATATGGACATAGAATGTCTCCATAGAGTATGATTGATTGTAAGTAAGGCATGTACCTTGCTTTCCTTCTGGTAGTACCCCACCATACCGTGAGCATCATTGTTGGATTATCCAGGGCCGTACATCAGCAGCACGTTGCTGTACCTGGCTGATGGTCTGTATCCCCTGTCCCGCAGACCCCTCCTGTTCCACCTGGGCAACGCACCCTGCTCAGCATCTGCCTTACAGGTAGTTCTGGGCCTTACATTGTCTCACTGCACTGGGACCTCAGTGTCGTGACGTTGTCTGCTCAGCTGTACTCAGCAGTGGCTGTGATCAGACTGCACGTCCGTCCTGTGCCCGGCACTGAACTGATGGAACAGATTCCACAGAGCACAGCCTGGTCAGTGTGTATCCCCTCTGTGCCTGTCGGGACTCTGTTAGGGAATGTACAGGTTCTGCATGGCACGTTGGCAGGCAGTGCCCCTACACTTCCCCCAGTACCCTACCACAGCTCTAGCTGATGCACAGGGTTGTAGTATTTTGAGATTGGTTCTTCATTTCAATTTAAAAAAAAAAAAAACTTTCAAAAGCCTCCTCTTGAGCCTTGAACTATTCCCATGCTGGAGCCTTGTGAATTAATTGCCAAGGACTCACAAGTTGCTGATAGATGCGTGCAGAAACTAGCTACATGGTTGGCCATTCCTGTAAATCATTGGACTCTTCATAAATTTCATTCTGGGCTTTTCCTTAAAAGCCCTCTCCCAAACTGGACACAAGACAATGGACACCAGCAGGCACAGCTCCCAGTGACTAGGATATTGTCACATCTCCAAAAGCCTGGTGGGAGGAGCAGACATTAGGTCTGAATTCATCCTGGCAGGGAGATTCAGCTAAGAGAGGAGGAAAAGAAGGTCAGAGGCAGCTCCAAGGAAACGGCTTTGGTTTAAAATGTTTCATTAGAGTTTTCACACTGGAAATATAAAGTATGGGAATACAATTGCTTGGCAGAGGAACCACATTTAGTAACAGTCCTATATACATTCAGTACTCTATACAGAAGGAGACAAAGTATATCCCTGGCCATCTCAGCAAAATTAGGGATCCCTGTTGTAAATGTGACTTTTTTTCCAAAACAGCTCACGTAATCTGGAGATTTTTTTACTATCAATATTGATAAAAGACATTCTTTTTCCAGTAGACCATTGCTCTCTGCTGTAGCCATGCAGCCTTTGCAGGACAGACTAACTTTATCTAAGCAGTGTGCCAGTGTCAGTCCAGCTGGGAACACTATTGGGATGCTCACCTCGTATTGTTTCACTTCCCCTCTGTGTCTGTCTTTGATTTTTCCTGTTGTAACTCAGTAAGATAATCACGGTCACCCTTTTCCAAAGGCTTAGTCTTCCCCCTGTTGATTTGACAAGCTCCTTTTTTTGAAGATGGTTCTCACCTTCCACTTGAGCTTTGTCGCCTCAGGATGTTTTATCCTGTCACGCAGGCAGGGTTGGGAGTTCGGACTGGCACACTCACCTGCAAGGTCTGGCCAGTGCGGGGTTACAGCCAATGTCACCAGTGAGGAGGCAGGAAATGGGATGCCAGTGTGTCTCGTCTGCTTTCTTCTTTTGGGACATAGCTTGATCAAACAACTGAGCAGTTGAAATATGACAGAGTGTGTGGTGTGGATGGATTTTTTTATGGGAAGCCAGGATTAGTTTGTTTTTTTTTTTTCTGTTTGAAGCTATAGGTGAAAAACTTGGAGAGGCTTTGTCACTACATCCCAGTGACAGTTTTACGTTTACTCTGGCTTAGAAGGAAGTGCTCAGACTGGCAAAACAAAAGCACACATGCAGTGCCCTGCAAAGGGCATTCCTGACCAGACCCTGAAGTAGCTGAAGTACAGATTGTCAATCTTTCACCCTGCCAACCCTCATGGCATGTTTGTACCCAGGTTCTTTAGTCAGCACTTCAAGTAATTTTTGTGTTCTTCACCAACTGTGCTGGGCAGCGTGTTGTCAGGGCCCTGAGTGCACCAGCTGACTCTGCAGCCTCTCTCCCCTGTCCTGCAGGTTTGGCTGCCTGTGTTCAAGGTCTGCCCTGATATGGTGGAGTGTAACCTGGCATCAGAGTGCTGTGTGCCACAGAGCCGAGAGAAGCCTGCTGAGGCCTCCCTGCTTCCCTTGGGAGCCACAGCACAGAGCTGCCCTTGTTCTCCGTTCTTGCCTGGGGTAGGCTGTAGGGGTTTCTGTGCCTGGCTGTGGACCTTGCTGATCCTGGCCCTGACTTGCTGACTTGACTTTCTGGCTTGGCCTCAGACCTGGCTCATCCCTGTGGACTTTCTGACAGTCATTGGGCTCCTGGCTAAATGGGGTTACAGTCACCAGACCTGCTCTGCTCTTCTTGCTTGGTCACTGTGGCGCTGTGCCCCTGTGCACTGAGGTCCCATCCCTGCCTGCCTCGCTGTCAGCCCAGCTCGCCTTTGCTCCTCATGCTTCTAGACACAGCATCTCCAGCTGTCTGAGAAGCCAGAGAGTAAATGGGCAGTGATACGAAAGACATTGTGGGATCATACTGGTTTATTGCTACGGCAATTAAGAAAGATGTGGCAACAGCTTTGCCTCCCTTCGTTTCCAACTTCCTGCAAAACCAAACCGAAAATCGGGTCTGTTGACAAGTGCTGGGCCCGCCGAGGCAGCAGCCGGCAGGAGGAGCTCTCTGGACACGTCGTCGGATCATTTTCGGACAGTCATAGCTGCATGTTTCAAGGGCATCACTTTAGATCTACCTTCTTGGGACTTCCTTGCAGACAAACCAGCAGCAGCAGAAGACAGAGGCAACTTCATGGCATTGCAACTGAGTGACTCCAGTGATTTTTTTTCTTCTTTTTTATTTGCTTGGAGACTTCTCAGGTTCCTTTTCCCACCATGATGTCTTTCTCTGCTGTTGTTTCAGAAACATTAAGTGTTCCTGAAGATGCTAGAGATTCTTTTTGATCCCTGGAAGGGGACAAGTCTTTTGTCTTCGAAGAAAGCTAGTGTAAGATTTTAAGGACAGCATCCCAACCACAGTAAAGAATTCCAAAGCAATGCTTGTCTTTGCATGGAAAGATACCCTCCTGGATTCTTCCTGACCTCTGAGGGGACCCATAAGCAAAGAAGCCCTGAAATGTGTCAGTACCACTTTGGATATTGGCTTGACAAAGTTATTCAAATAGTTCTGCCACCTCGTATACAGTTCATCTTTTTCTTCTGTAAGAAGCAGGTACGGAGGACAGTCACTCTTTTGCACAGCTCTGTGTTCTCATTAGCTAGGTGTAAAGTATCCCCCTGCTTCTTAGGGCCAGTTCTGCAGCCCTAAATTGCCTAGGGGCCATGGCCATGCCTGTATCACCTTTAAAAAAGAATTAAGTTTGTGGTTGTTTTTTTTTTTTTAATGTGGTGAATTCTCTACTTTTGTAAGTCCGGCCCTCATTTAGTTATCTAAATGGGAACTAGGTACCTTCTGGTCTTGAATGTTGCTGTAATCATTATTTTGATTCTGAATGTGCCAGAAACTATTCTAATGCATATCAGTGTAAATTAAGTCAATAGAGATTCTTCAAATTTATCCTGGTGTTCGAGAGAATAGAATTCATGCACTTCAATTTACAGCTTATTAAGTGATCAGAATTAATGAACTCGCAACAACCTTTTCCGTTCTTGTTTACACGTTTTCTTCCTATTCACTCATAATGTACATGATTTGGGAAAAGCAGAGAGTTGAAAAGGCAGCGCGTGGGTCAGATATGTCCCACGGAGCACAGCATTGTGCTTCAGGCTTTAATCATACTTGCAAAGCCGCTACGTAGAAATGGCACCTTCTGACTCAGCTGATGCAGAGAAACCCAGCTCAATTTTCGGAACCCTCTCTGCATTCTGAAAGCTAGAAAAATATTTGTGCTGAGGAACAGCGAAGGTGTTCTTCAGTCACTGAAGTTTAATAGATGCAGAACAATTACTCCTCTTTTTTTTTTTTTTCTTTTTTGAAGAGTAGTTTTTCAGTGTAATACCATATTTCAGACTGGAGGTTGGATGCAAACCATCGCATCCACCTTTCCTTTTATTCTGAGATTTAGAAGTCACTCAGGATGCCACCAAGAAAACCTCACATAAACCCTCTTTTTCCCAAGACCAGCTGAAGGTTATCCCACTGTGGTTCATTCAGTTTGAGGTTGGAATGATGAAAGGTTCCCTTTGATTTTTGTAATGTTTAAGGCTAAACTTGCGAGGCTGCATGCTCATCTAGACCTAATTTCTCTCTAACTTCATGGAACAGGAGAGCCTCTAAATGCTCTGTCTGATCAATTGCAAAAATTTCAGGGACTTCCTGTTATTTCTGGGAGAGGAAGCACTACTAATTTGTGAAAATACTAGGAAATCAAAAAGGGAAAAATGGGGGAGCAGCAGTAATTTAGATACTGCTGCACTTGTAGATGAAGAGAGTGGGTGATAGCACTCGCATACCAATACCTTTATCTCATCTCTGTCTATCACTCTAGAAAAGTTATCGTGTGAGCACACTGAAAGATCTGTCACCAGATAAATACAGGGCTTGTATGCAACCTCTGCAGAACGGGAGGAGAATGAAGATCCAAAGTTAAAAGGAAAAAGGGAGACACGCAGCAACCCCGATATGGGGGAGCTGAGGGTATCCTCCTACTGCAGTAGTGTAGGTGTGCACAGAAACCCTGATGGTGACATTTAGAGGACTCGTTTACTCAGGGGAGGGAGGTAGATGGGGCATTGAAATGCTATTGTAGGAGGGAGCGAGAGATTCCTGAAGAGGAAAATGTTGGAATCGCAGCAACCTTTACACAGCCTGCTTGGGGCACGCATGTGCCCCAGGCATTGGAGGGAGAGTGGAGAGGTTTGGAAAGGTGGCATCTGAGGCATTTGTGCTGGGGAGGAGCATGGCTTATGGAGTAAATCCCTGATGAGAGAGCAAAATCTTCAAAGGAACGGCTGTAGATAGCGACCTGCCCTGTAGAAATGAGAAATAGAGGGCAGGCCAGCCGTCTCACCGAGCAGCTATGCCGACACTGCTGCTGAGAGCGAGGGGGCCAAGGCAGCAAATGTGAAAGGTTGTTTCAAACCATGCGGGCTGGTTCTGGCCAGTGTACGACTTGCTGAAAACCAGAGAAACTGGTTAGTAACTCATGCAGGCTGGAGTGGAGCCCAGGGCTGGACAGAGCTCTGGGCAGAGCCACCCAAGCAGCTGACTGTGAACTTGGTCCCTGCAGAGCAGTTGAAACTGCTGCCTGGCTGCTCCTCTCCGGTGCTGGTGTGGAGGTGGTGCATCTCGGAGGGCTACTGGGCAGTCCCTGTGCGTGAAAGTACCGTGCAGAGACAGATAGTCTCTGGAATTTGATGTATGGCAAATTCCTAGTTCTTTTTACTTTTTTTTGCTTAGGTACTTGCATACCAATGTGACCCTCAGAGGAAAGAATAGTGAAGTAATACTGGACTCAGTCTGAGGATTTGTAAAAAGAGGGAGAGGAGCGCTCGTGGGTTGCATTTGAGGGATGCAGAGCATGCTGGATTCACAGGACTCAGCTTTAAGTACCACTGACTTAAAATTCTCAGTGAAAAACAAATGTGTCTTAATATAAGTTTTGAGTACTGCTCTATTTTCGGAATTTGTTAGCTTTTTTCCTTCTTCCCTTCTTAGTGCTGAGTGTTCAAGCCCACAAGGCAATAACTTAACGGCACTGCTAGTATTTCCAAGTTCTGTTTCTTTAAGAAGTTCATAAAACTTGTCACAATACCCCAGTAAAGCTCTTTGCTGCGCTATCTAATCCAAAGTAGTTTGTATCAGATTTATGTTCTGGCAGCTCTGTGATAAACTTGGACTCTACCACATTACCAACACAAAAGATTACTTAAAGTTGTTGTTATTGAATTTGAAGGACTCTTTTGTTTCATGGAGTCCTGCACCCCCGTACCAGGGTTGTGGTCTCCAATGGCTCTGCAACTC
Organism: Tauraco erythrolophus; assembly: GCF_009769465.1. Lineage (NCBI taxonomy): Eukaryota > Metazoa > Chordata > Aves > Musophagiformes > Musophagidae > Tauraco > Tauraco erythrolophus. The sequence continues at coordinate 4,517,639 of NC_141483.1, read as the reverse complement.
ATACGTTTACAAACTTAGGCAGTCTGGAATGAAGACATTTCCACCAGCGACAATTTAATATTTTGGTAGATTTAACATGCTTTGTGTTAAAGTTATGCACGTCAAAAAACACAGTAGAAGATAGGAGGCATTGGAGAATTCAGTGAGGTCTGGTATTTTGACCAAAGGGTCCTTGAGATGTAAATGTTAGGTTTGTCCTCTCTCACATAAGTCCGCTTAAACCTGATGTCTCAGCTGATAAAGCTTCCCCTGGGTCAGCCTTGTGAAGTTCCTAGAAAAAGACGATTATGCAGAAAATTATCAGACTCTCAATTCCGCTGGCGTGAGGTCTTGCAAACTTGAGCCTGAAAACATAAGAGACTGAAACTATGATGTCAGTCACACCCTCAACACAAAGATTATAGGTGTAACCAGAGGAGGAATTCATCACAAAATCTCTCTGATCTGAAATCAAGCAGAACTCTGGGAAGAGCTGCCAAATACCCAAGGCCAGAGACCTCTCATCCTGGGGCCAGTTCTCATGTTACCTGGTGCTCTATAGCTTGTTCTATCCTATGGAAAGATTACTGATGTCCATTGTAGAAATTGGAATGCTCTATTCATTTTTTTTTTTAAATGAATCTACATTTGGCTGAAAGAATGGTAGTTTTTCTTACTATTACTCCAGGAGAAAGAGACATTTCCTAACTCCACACTTTCAAGTGAGAAGCTCACCTTATAACATCAGGTGTACGCTCAGGGTTGCAGCTAACAGTGACTGCCATCAGTATTAGTACAATGGTCTGCACTGTCTAACTGGCATCGGGGCAAAAGATCAGTTTAATCATTAATGAATTCATCTTTAAATTATTTGTCTTGAAAGGGTTGTGTATTAGTTGTGTGAGGTCATGCAAGCTAGTCCCTATATTGGTTCTGTACTCATGACTGTCACTGGCTATCTTACGTGTTCATTGTGTCGTTTATAAAGCATTCACTAAATTTTGGGGTTTTCTTCTAATGTTGTATCTCAAACATGAGACTCTAGCTAAGTGGGATTGTGGTGGAGGATCACTCTGCATTGCCCCAAGATCTGTCGGAAGTCCAGGTGTGCAAAGGCAGCAGTTGAGCAGGGACAGGCAGAGGACACGGTGAACCTCTTGGCTGGCTTCTTGTTTCCAGCCTCGTGCTCTGTACTGTTGTGTTCTGCTGTGAGAATCCTTCAATTCTTCTTCCCTTTGGGTCTTTAATGCTGCCAGATGGAAATCCAGCTCAACTTTCAAAAACTCTGAATAATTTATTAAGAACAAAATTGTTGGGTCTAAAAGCTGGTTCCTTCTCTCTCTCTTTCTCCTTTTCTCTCTGCAAACTGCCTTTCAGAGGCAAAGTTTCTAATTACAGGTCAGGGAGGCAGGTTTAATCACACAGCAGAGCCCTTGATGCAGCATTAGAGAGTGTTATTTATACACCTGAATTAATCGGGATGCAGCATTTCAGTTGGGAAGAATGAGGTGGTTTTCAATTTCACTCTTTTTATGTGAAACAAACCACACCAGATTCACCGGGCTTTTTGACCTAAATTATTGGGATTCTGAGTAACTAACAAGTAACTGCTGTGCAGAGCTAGAGCAAAAAGAAGGCAGAATAGACAGAGAACTGCTCACATAGCAGGGGAACAACAGAAGCAGGATGTATCGGAAAGAGCCAGGAGGAGATAGAAAGAGGAAGCCATTGGGAAAACTGAACGGGGTGAAAATACACGTATGCAGCTGTCTGTCCCAGGGAAGACTTCTGAAGAGTGGTAGCTTCCACGGAAACTGAAGGGCAATCTGCGGTGCGTTGTCATGAACCCAGATACCTCAAAATACTGTTCTTTTAAGGCAAAGAATAGCAGAGGTGGAGATGAAACCTGAGGCGTGTGAGGAGTCCCTTGTCCTCTGTGCTGCAGGGAATGGGATCCCTGCACTGTCAGCTCTTGGAGTCACCGCCAGCTCTTACTGGAGGTATTGGTTTTGTAGCACTGAAAAGCAGTGGGGAGTCCTGGACGGGATTGTTCCTGCAGTATTGTGAGCTCCAATGTGACTGACTTACAGCAGTGCAGGGATGAGTTTTCTCTGCGATTTCGGATATGAAGCTCACATATCCAATTTTTTTTCTGTGATTTTGGATATGAAGCTGTGGACTTTCATCTAGTTTTATCTCTAACTTGCGTAGCTTGACTTCATGTTTGATTTCTGCTTGGCTGCTTGGAAGGCCTGTGGAAATTTCTGGGAGATTTTTGGACTTTTTTCACGGTTAAAAAATGGGGAGACCTGTGCCTAAGCATCTGATTCTCTCAGTTATGGAATACGCTGAGTTGGCTGAGATTCTGATGCCTGGAGTCATAGTTTGGGCTCTGCGATACGTTTGTGTATCTCCCACCAGGTAGACATGTTGGGCCACGTGATGGGAAAACGCCTCCAACTTTAGGGGATTCTTTTTAGCAGCAGTTCTCCTGGTTGTGGTTCATGGATAAGACACCTCTCCCACAGTGTGCCCAGGTACCTGGCAAAGCTATGAAACTCACCATGACCTGCCGAATCGATGTACCTGCCAGGTGAAAATCTCAAAGTGACACAGAGAGAGAGGGATGCTGTGCTTCAAAATAGCTGAAATGCAGGTTCTGTGAGCGTGGAGCAAAGCATGGCAGCCAGGGTACCGGGTCTTGTGCTCGGTGTGTGAGACGTGGCATGGCCTCGAGCTCCGAGAAGCTGTATTTTGCTGTGAGTGGTAGATTTCTAGAAGCTGTACTCTGCAGTCTCGAAGCTAAGCTAAGAGACAGATGAATGCAATGCCGTCAGTACTTATATGATATATTACCTAAGGAAAATAAGGTTATCTACTTTTGTAAATTTACTTTCAATCCCAAGATAATTTTTTTGTTTAGATTACCCATACCATGAACCTTGTTCTCATATATGTCTGCAAATCATTACCACAGCGCCGAAGCAGTATGCGCAGGGAATAGAAACTGATTCACCAGGTACAGAGTGTCGCAGTGCTCCGGCCACTGGATCCATCAGCCTGGGTCTCCAGCAGTGTGTCAGGATACAGAACTGGGTTGCAAGCCAGATGGAAACTCAGGTGCAGGAAAGGGGTCACAAGCCTGAGAGAGCGAGCAGAAGAGAAGCCTTCAGCAGAGAAAGATGGCAAACTCTGCTCCCTAGGACGCAGCCCAGCTGTGCTTCCTAGGCTTTGCATTGCCAACGGGAGGTTTTCTACCAGGCTGCAAGGGAGGAGGATGCGAGGTCTGCGTGTGCTCTCCCTGTGACATCCCTGTTATTACTGTCACATGCAGATGGCTGACACCCGCCGTGACGGAGGCAACCGAGGGCTTGGTGTTGTGCTGTACTAGACAACTTGTCAGGTGTGTGATAGTCAGGCTGCCCTTCCTGTGGGAGGAAATTTAGAGGGAGCTGTTGCTTTTTGGTATGTATGTGGTTTTCTTCTCCAAAAATAGCTATCTGTTGCAGTGGGAGGATTTCAGAGATGGGAGAGGATTAGCAGTGGTGACATGGATGGTCATATTTCAGGGCAAACACCTGTAAATCAGTCTAAGCCTGTAAGTAGCAACCTATTAAACTGAGTTCACCTCAGCAGCACTCGCCCTGTGCCTGTTCAGGAAGGCTGGAGCCAGCTGCCCAGCCCTTGGAGCACGGCTGGTGCTACAGGCTCAGCCTTTTCCCCTCTTCTGCACCAGTGCAAAGGGAGCAACTATGGATGTTTACAGCTGACAGGACAAAACACATTAAAGAGGTGATGACGTCTTTTTAATACATCTTCTGCATTTCTACTTCTATCTTATCCCATTTCTGACCCTTCTTGGAGCTCTGAAATGCTTTTCCTTCTTGTTTTTAGAGGCTTTTCAGTAGAGAAATTCTTTTTAACACAACAGATCAGATTAAGTCTTCCAGTGCTGCTGCTTCCATTGGGCAGAGGAGCTGCTAGGAGGGATGTGTTGTCTGATTTTCTAGAGGTGAAGCATACAGACAGCTGCTCTAGCATCCTCTGCCCATTCCAACTTGCAGGCATGCACTGAGAAATCACAGTATTAACTTGGATCCTCTGTCATTGCCACTGGCTCCTCTCTTTCAGAAGGGACTCTGCCATGTGGATTTTCTGAATGAACTGCTGTAAACTCCAGTTCAATGAACTTCCTGTAACAAAGTGTTTGGAAAACAATGCCTATAGATACATGGCTTAACCACAAAGTGTTAATGATTGTTAAGTTACTTTGTGAGCAAACACTTTGTACCTGTAACCTGGTGGGGAGAATGTTATAGGGTCACGGAGCTCAATCCAGTTCTCCCGTCCACTTCCAGAGTGATTTCCGACATTACAGTATTTTTGTGCCTGGGTTCCACTATTCCATTACCCCGGGTTTCTAGAAAAATAATATTAACCTCACCAAAGCTCTGAAGACGTAGAATCATAGAATATGACCTCTGAGATCTTTGGCTAGTTCGTGTGTGCAACTGAGATTGCATAAGGGAAGAAAACTTATATTTTCTGATATTTATTTTTTTTCTCAGCCACTCTCCCTTTTATATAACTTATGTACATACATACTTACTTTTATATAACTTATTTTATATAACTTAACTTATAATTTACAGTGAATATTGCTGTGAAAGAAGATCCAGTCATTTCAAATATTAGGTTTTATATAGTAGTTCATAAGTTTTCTTCCTTATTGAAGGAAGCCAGCAAAGTTTCATCATTCTTATTAGCTTGTCACCACTAGATTGGAGTGTAGGTTTGTATAACTTTTTCTTTGCTACAGGGATCAGGAGTAGATACTTCAGAGAGAGCATCTAGTATAAGACGTACAATAGAGTCACTTGATTTTTTACCTGTAGCGGAATTTTCTTCCATGAGGCAGTGAATATCCAGCACCAACTGAGGTCCCAGCTCTCATCTCAGCATGTGAGCTGGTCCCATAGGGTCTAAGAAACCACTGATTCCAACAGGACTACATCCTTCCTTCAGGCTAAGCATATGTTTAAGTGATCTGCTGATCTCAGACTGCAGATCCGAGATCTGTTCAATCCTTTAAATTGTCTCCTATGTAATGTAACTGGCCATTCCAATTAATGGTATAAAAGTCTTTCTGTCATATGAAGATGCCTAACTGGGCATTGTTCAGAGCACAGCAGTGCCTTCAGGTCTGCCAGAGACCAGCAGGCTGTGTTTAATACCTATGTGGCATGGGGCACACAGTGCAGCTCTGCACAGTGCAGGACTAGACACACTTCTGAGTGCTCATCGGCCCCTTTCTCTCCCGTGTGTTTGTTGTCTTGAAGAAACAAGCCTGTCTCACCTGATCACGGCAGTTGAGAACTTCACCAAATTATGAAGCTGTTTTATTTTCTCAGGTGTTCTCATGATCCTGCAAACAGGTGATCTCTTTACTTCAGGCTGGCTGCTGTCTCTGACCGCTCTGCCAGGTAAACACAGATGAGCATCGAAGTCCAGAACAGCGTGTTGAGAACAACGAAGCGCTGCTGTTTTCTTCTGTCACTTCATGTTCACAAGTAGCAAGTTGTGTTGTAAAGACTGAGAAATATACCTGAGTAGATCCAGGGATCGATTAGAGTTCTAGATAGACAACATAGATCTCTGCACATCTTCACACTGGTGGGGCCGCTGCCTTGCCTGTGACCGTGGGTATTCCAGCGATGCCGATGCTGGATTTTCCAGAAGGCACTGGGAATAAAGAAACAGGAGAGTTTTGACTCGGCAAGTGTATTTCTACTGTTTCCATATGAGCTCAGTAAGATAACTGCTGCAGATCTAAAAGGTTCTCAAGAGCCACCACTTCCTCAGCTCTGTTACATACACAGTTCTTCCAAGAAAAGAAAAACTAGGCATTCAAAACAATTTACATCCGAAGAAATCAAACTGAATGTCATCATCCCCATTTTACAGATGCAGCAACTAAGATTTCGGCAAGGATTTATGCAAGTGAGAGAAAACCAGGAGTCAAATCTTGTATAAGGATGCTCTTGTAAATATGTGTCCTGTCTTTTCATTAATAAATGTTCAGAGTTCCTTCTGGCTTTGGAGTTCGGGAATTACTGGGAACAGTCGGTGTGCCTCTGAGATGCTGCATTCATCACTTCAGGATTGTGCTGATAGTCACTTTCCTTGCTGAAATACATCACCCTAGTTTCATTCCAGGAACTATAGGTGTTAATTTCTTAAACTTTTGTTAATTGTAATATAAGCAGTTTTGGGGGAGGGGAAGAATTGGCTGTATCAGAAGGAAGATCCAGTTCTACATGTACGGAACAATAAAGATCTGGCTGTGGCAAAACCCCGTTCCCAAATTTTCTTCAGTGCTTTTGGGGAGCACTGCACCTCTGAGGGAAGCACGGTTGGCCTGGGTGAGTTGCTGGCATACAGCTGTCGATAAAAATGCAGTCTGTGCGATTGCCTGAGTAAAGAACGTTTTATTTGCTAGTAGGCATAAAGGGTTGCCAGTGTCATTGAAATTTCGTAGCTCTGAATAGTTGCTGTAAATTTCATCTGGGCAATATCCCCAATTGTGTTAGATATAATTACATTCAAAGTTCTTTTTAATCATTTATTTGGAACATGTCCCAAGATTCAGCAGTTTTGGATAGGGACAGAAATTGAATTATTTATTATCAATTAGAGGTTGTCAGAGCCTTTGACACCACGTCGAGCTGGCATTGTTTGGTATCTGTATTAATGATCGTATAGATAAAAGCATGAAATTATTGGTTAGGAAGCTTTTATTCTAGGCTGAGAAGGCTAGTTTGCATACTTGGCTGGATGCTTCCCTACACTCACTGTCATTATGGCTCTGTTTAATCAAGTCGACGTTGCCTGTGGAATGGCTTGCCCATAAATTGATGAATTGAGCATAAGAATAATTCCCCCTAGATGGAACCCAGTTGTGACTTCCCTTGCCATCCCAGCCCAGCACGTTTAGACTCTTCTGCTTTGGCTGTGGTCTGCTATAGACCCTGGAACAATCTTTGTCACATCTGTTCTTTTCTTACAAGAGCAATTTATTGATGGCTGTTGATGCTATGGTAATGCTGGATGCTGAGCTTTTGTTCCCCCAGGTGAGGGCATGGAGAGGATAACCTCACAGGTGTTCTTGAGCTCTCTTCACAGCTCTTCTGCATCCTTCTCTCATCACTGTGGGTCTTAAAAGTAATTTTTCTTTTTGTGTTTTGGCACCTTGCAAGAAACCTCAGCTTAAGAGCAAGATCACGTCACAGAAGACTGTGTGGGGTAATCCCAGATACATTGCTGCAGAAAAGGAAACTGTCAGGAACTCAGAGGAAAGGAGCTGGAGAAGATGCCACTTGTCCCTTGAGTGGCAAAGTAGTGGCCGAGCAGAAAGGATGCTCATGTGATGTTATCTCATCCCTGTGTCCTCTGGATTTGGCTGTTGCCAGGGTTAATATAGCTTTAGTGGGAGAAAGAGGGAAAAAAAAACCTTCTGAGGACATACTTGCACAATTTTTATAGCAAATACATGTTTTTTTCTGGCTGCACACTGAGCATTAGCCCAGTACAGAGACTGATCCAGCATGTTACAAGATATGATTTGAGCAAGGTCATGAGAAGTTACACGCTAGATCCAGGGAGAGAGCAAGAACTTCTCATATGATAGATACAATAATTCATGTTATAATTCCCTCACCAGTTCTACTCCCCACTGAAGTCAGTTTCCCTCATATGAATCTTCCGTGAATTCCAGCATCATTTCTTGAAATTTATGTAAATTTCTCAGTGGGATTACTGATCTGTTAGAGTTTTTCTGCTGCTGATTTTTTTTTTCTGCTTCACACGCTCTTATCAAAAGCAGGGTTGTCCTGCTGTCACAAGGAAATTATCACATACACCACTTTTCCAATTATTTCATTACAGCAAAGGAAACTGGAACTAGAGAAAGACAGAAATTCATATTTTACTGGGAAATGTTGTGATTTCAAGACTTTTTCCATTGCAGAATGAATCACTTTTTAAATCAAACTTTCCTACAAAATGAAATTCTGAAAACGTTGTTTTGTTTTGATCAGAGTAGTTCCTCTGGTTTCAGTGTCTTTAAACTGAAAAAGTTATTTTATATAGCTTTATGTAGCTTTTTATATAATTGTATATTTTTTTTGTTTCGAGACACTTTTCTCAACAGCATCCAATACACTGAAAATGCAAAAATAGGCCCTTTTGACATTATTGAAATACCTCATTTATTTTGTTGAATGGAAAAATCACCGTGTTTTTCAAAACAGTTGGGTTTCAACAAACATATTTTTCCTTCAGCATTCCTCCACACACAAACACTCATTATCTAGACAAATATTTTAATACTACGTAACTCCCATTCTTTTCAATTTGGTGACTGTATGGTAAGAAATACCTCTTCCAGTGAGCTCACTTGGAAAAGCCAAAGCTGCATGTATCCAACCTCTCAGGCTCAGTACTGACTTCCACAAAGGAAAGCATGCGACTGGAATTCCTGGAACAGACCGCTCTTGAAGTATGTGTTTTGTATCAAAGACACTATTTCTCAAGGGAAGAAAAAACCCCAAACAAAACCCAAGCCAACCAAAGCCCAGCCCGCAACAACAAACCAACAAAAATAAAACCACTTCTGTTATAAATCAGCTTTTGTCTTGACTTGCAGAGGTGCAACGGCCCCTTCATCCGCTCAAATCCTTCTACTTAGGCAAAAAAAAACGAGTGGAAATGGAGAACGTGGCGTGTCGAGCTGCGGTATAAACCAGCCTCCAAACCCTGCCACCAACTTTTCTTTCCCAACCTGGGAGCGATGTTTCAGATTCCCAGCCTGCCTCCTCGGAAGCTGCCAGGCAGCAGCAGCTCTCCACTGAGGCAGACTTGGGAAATGACTAATTAAACAGTGATTGCAGGATTGCTTCCTGACCTGGGTATCAGACCACAAGGGCGAAGCTTCAGAAGGGTAGAGGGGAGGCAGGAAGCAGCCCTGCATGTTTCCACAATAGGGGCATTATGGAGACGGGCCCTGGAGGCTGCTGGAGCCCGGGCTGAATGGATCCTGATACCATCGGGGAATGGAGTACCTGCGAGTTCAAAGCAGGCCTGAATGCAGGTTTTAATCCCTTCTGACAATTGTTGAGAGGAGATGGCCTTTCCTCTGACCTTATCGTTGTAAACAACAACTAGTCTTCGGGTTTATCCTGCTAAGGGAATAGTCAAGGTCTATGCAAGGATTTTACGTCGGATTTTTTTTTGTTTCTGCTCTGATTACGATGATTTAATTCTCTAGACTTGAAATGCATTCTCACCCCTTAATATACTGGCTTCAGGTACATTCTTTGTTAATTATTGAGTCCATACAGCTCAGCCTGATTCAAATTAGCTCCTGGGAGCTGCGGGCAGACATCCCGTGGCCAGTTTCGGTGCTCAGCAGTGTGGTTGTTTTTGTGATACACCGGTATCCCCAGAACTGGGTGCGAGACAAGCTGACAAGCTCTTCTAGCATGACAGGGAATCACTAAGAGCTGTACTGGCCAACAGACAGGATGCAGGACTTGCTCCTGGGCACCATTAGTGTGGCAGTTTTAATATGATACACTTCTGGAATTGCAGCATGTATGTAAGATGCATACACCTCTGGAATTGCAGCAGTGAGTGGATTCAACTCTGTGGATTCATATTGCTTTTAGTGCTAAGACCATACAGATGACAGAGGAAACAGTGGCTTTTGCTGCTCTTGGAGTTAGAGCCAACTGTCTGTAACCAGCAGGGCACAGTGACGCTGTAGAGTACAGCTGACCTGCTGTACTGGCAGAATTTCAGGGTGATGAAATCCACTTTTCCCCAGATCTGTGCAGGACTCTGCCACTGTCAGGCCCCCAGTATCGGGAAGCACACAGCTGTGGCCTCCTGTAATCATCCCCTTCCCAGGTGCTGCTCATCAGGTGTTAAGTGGTGTAACAGAGATCAGCTGTCACAGCCTTTCTAAAAGGGGATTTACAGAGCTATTGGGAGGGCACTTCTGTGTCTAGTCATGGGCCTTGGTAGGGTATAGGGGGTTAGTGATGGTTTTGTACAAATGACTTTAATTCCAGTGGGGGTTATGGGTAGCACTCATGTGTCTGCTCTTTGGTTCCCCCATGTTAAGTCAGATGGCAAGCCAGAAGAGTTTTCTCCCTTGTACTGCATGGGCTGACTGATCACTGCGAAATGAAGGATGAGCTGTAGAAGTCAGCGTGCCTGAGCTCTCTGAAGTCACAGCTTTTTCACTGAAGCAAAGGAACATTTCTTCCCTAGGTAAAGACAATGAATTGTAGTTTTTTTCTTGTTGTCCTGGTTGACCCAGCTTAACTTCTGCTTCTTTGGCTTGTAAGGATTCTTACTACGTGCTTTGACAAGAGAAATGTGGTATGTTTTCAGCAGGCTCAAGTTCACTATATGTAGGTCCATATTTCTAGTGAAAAAATGGTAAGGGTCTGTAAACAAGAAAATGTTAAAAGCCGCTTTCCCTGGTTTTGTAGGAAAACCTGCCTGAGTGGGCTGTGGCAGGCTAAGGGAAAACTGGTAGATTTTTACAGAAAGGATGGTTGTCTTTCACACTTGTGTACCACCTGTGTTTTGTGTAATGTATCTGTGAGCAAAAGGAAAAGCCTGAACAGCAGTTGGGGCAATCTCTGAACACCCCATATGTCCTCTGCTGAGTGGACAGTCAGGGTCTGGAGTGGTGAAGGAAACAAGTTTGGATCTGCCCTGTGCTTTGTCTCTGGCACCCGCGTGTGCTGTGGCCAGGAACAGACTGTACCCAGGGGGATGGGTTTCTCTGACTTTCATTAGGGATCTGTGGCTGTGGGTGGAAGAGGCTGTTATAATAAGCATTTGCAGTCTGTCCTGTAACCACATGAAGAAGTTTTGCTTGACCCATACCGAAATGAGTTGGCATCGCTTTGCTTCTAGTTTTGTTCAGAAAACAACTATACCACGTGTGCCAGTGAGACTGAGACATGAGTAAGTGGGAAGGATCTCAAGAAACTCTGACTTGATGATGTGCCTGAAAGGATTTCCTTTCCTTTCCTCCTGCCCTGGGGGTTGACCTCTGTGGCAAGGTCGCGTAATTAGGCTTCTTGGAGATCTGGTCACTGGTTACGGTGTGTGCTCTGGACCTTGCAGGACACCAGCAGGTCAGGGTAGGCAGTACCACCATCCCAGTTGCCTTGAGCATGCTGTCAGCATCATCTGTGTGCTGTTTGCATCAGGGTCACGTTGTCAGAAGACAGGAAGGAAGTATTCCCCTTTCAGGTGGGATTAATGCAGTAGTTCCTGAAAGAAATGCTGCCTTCTCGCCCAACCCCTTCTCTCCTCCGAGATTTACTTGTTTGTATATTTGCACATGGTAGTTCTTTGCCTTGTGGCATTACCTGTGTGAAGGAGAATCGGAAAAAGCTCAAGCACTTACTGATTCAGTAGTGTGAGCTGTTTCAACAGTGATAAAACCCTGCTTTTCCCTCTGTTATGAAATACCTATCGCATTTCCTCTTCCCACTCTGAGGTTCCCTTTAAGACTTTTTGAATTATTTCCTCCACTTTACGGAGCCATAACAAAGGATGGGTGGCTGGATCACTGTGCCAGCTTTACCTGAGTACAAGGGGCCACAGAGAGGCTGAAAGGGTGCCTGTCAGCAGGCTACTAATTGCATGTGTCCATCAGCAGGTTGTCCTTCTACCAAAGAATGTTATCTTGAGATGAATCCATAGGCAGCACAGAAGGGTCTTGTTGAGAGAGACAGACTGGGGAGCTATAGAGTGCTGCTACTTACCCGGACAGTGTCTTCGCAGCAGGTGCAAGAGTGAAAGAAGAGCAGTAGCTATGTGAGACCTGCTCTGCCTCGCAGTGATGGTGTTAAAAGAGTATGCTTTGCTCCCCTGTCTCATAAGGGACCACTTGGGTTGCGTTTTGTGCTGCTCTGCAACACTTCTGGAAGTCTACAGTAACTGGTTAGCATTCTGTGGTGCTTGTTTGTGGTGAGTGGACGCTGCTTTTCCTGCCTGTTTTGTCCCACGCATGTTTCACTGTGATGCCTCAAACGCACTGTTTGTAAAGAAGAGCAATCTTTTTGTTTTGGAGCTTAGTGAATACCGTAATGCGCTCTCTTGGCAGTTTTTGTACTCGAGACTTCCCCCCACCCAGTATAGGAGCAGCACACTTTACTGTTCTGCACAACCTGAGCTCTGGAAGTATCTAAATACTCTTGTACAGTTCAAATGTTCCCTGTGACCTGTCTTGGAAGCTTTTCACTGAGGCCAGGGAAAAGGGCAGTTACTTAAAGATATTCACACGTGGTTAGACAATTTTTTCTGATCTACTGAGAAACAATCACTTCCAGATTGTTTCTTTGACTCAAATAAAGCATTGCCAGAGCTGACAAGGTCTCAGTTTCAATATGGTATATATTGTAATTAGGATGTATATTGCCATCAGCACCCTGAGACCCCAGGAGAACATGAGCTGCGGATTTTGCTTGTCTGCCCTTACTGAATGCATGTGAGAGTCTCATGAATATTTTTGAAGCAGGTCAAATACTTGCCATTGCAAATCTATAGAGGCCCTAATGAAAGGAATCCTTTGAGCAGGAGTGAAGGTGGATTTCTCCTTCCTTACAAGAAGGCTCAAGGAGTGCTGGAATAATTTTGAAGCAGTAGGTAATGCCTATGGAGTGAGTTTTCACTCTGAAGTCGGAGAGGAGAGGTTCCTGATCTCCATTCAGCTGCAGGCTGGCACTTAGAGCACGTCTGGGGGCAGTGGAAGAGCCAGGTAGGACTGTCGATGGCAGTGACATACTTGGTATGAAAATCAAGAGACTTTCTAAAAGCAAGTTTGCTGATTATATGGCAGCAAACAACTTGGAGTTAAGGAGACTGGGACACAGTAGAATCCTCTTCTTTAGTAAATCATTATCGTTATTAAGAGGCGCTTACATTGTCAAAAGAACACCTCACAAATATCACCCAGCAAAACGTCACACATGACACTCTTGGGACGTGGGGGGAACAGTGAAACTGAGGCAGCATGCCACCCCCTTTATGCCTCTGGAGTAAAGCAGAGGAAACCCCAACACTGCTGGAATTCAGCTTTCATGCAAAATAGCTTGTGGGATCCTCTTCAACCTGACCAGGCAACAGGGGTGTGCCTGAACCCTCAAAGGAGAGGGCTGGGTGGAGGTGCAGGGTGTGAAGGGCAAGTCACATGGGGTGACACCAGAAGCTGGTAAGACTACGCATCCGTTCTATAATTCTATCCTTATCACTTCACAGCCTGATTGCTGAAACGTCTGGTCCAACATTAGCCCCACTGATTGACTGAGAAACAGGGCTACTAAGGAGCCAAGAGGGTTATCCCTGAGCTCCGCAGCAGTCCTGCGAATAGAAACAGGTATCGGCAGAAGAACTTGCTGTCTGTGTGGATAGCCTGGAACATCTGGCCGTGAGGACTGAGGAGCCTGTATTTAGCCATTTGTGTCTTTGGCTGCTTGAAGTGGGCAGGAATTTTCCTGTGCTGTTGAGCCAGTGCTGCATCCGTGATTACGATGAAGTTTCGTTCTATTTCCTTGAGCTCACGCTGCGGTTCACTGACTCATGTTGCTGGAGCTCGCTTTCACAGTTTGGTTACATCCTGAACCTGACTATGAGCAAAAGACTGGTGAGATCCCAAACACTGTCATGTTCATAACTGAAGTTCCCTCCTCCTAAGGCACAGGCAGGATCACTAATCCTCTTCCTGCACACACAATGCCCAGGGGGCTGGAGCTGATCTTCTGTAGCCCTGGCTGCTTGGAGATGGAGTCGTTTGCAGGAGGGGAAGGCTGCATTTTTGTGGAGGTGTGGAGGAAGCAGGTGTCCTGCCTCCTGTTCCTCAGCAGCCAGAAGATTTTTCTGTTCTTCAGAGCTACGGACATCAAGGTAGACTTTTTTTTTTGAGAGCTAGACTAATCCCTGCTCTGGCCTCCATGCAGGAAAGCTTACCTCCAAACTCTCTCCTGTTGATTTGCTTGGTGTTGCCTTAAAGCTGAGGAGGACCTTTCTTGGAAACTCCTGCACAGAGGAGGCCTGTTGCTGTGAACTCTTGCATAGTAATTAGAGGAAACAACTTTGGGCTCCCACCACTGGTTACGCAACAGGGCTGGATTCGGCTGCTGTTTGTCACCACGCAGCCCAGCACCAGCAAGCTGGTGCCTCTGTCCAGAAACCCCTCCTTCACCTCCATCCCCCCGCCGGGGCGGCCGCTTTGCAGATTGCGGCAGTTTTTGTCCCACAGGCGGCTCCCAGGTAAATCCTGTCTGGGTCCCACCGAGGGAAATCGTAGCCCCTCAGCAGAAACGGTCCAAGTTTCCAAGGCAACTATCCTCTAACCCTATTTTGAACGCTGCCTCGTTCCCATAGAAATTTGCCCGTTAGTCTCGTCAGCAGCTGCTGCGGGGAGCACGCCACCTCCGGAGAAGTTGTCCTTTGCTGGGCTCTTCATTCCCATAATGAGCAGCCGTGGGGATGCGGGTGGCATGTGCTGCTCGGTGCTGCCGGCCCCCCGGCCAGGGCCCTGCTGGCGCTGGGGCAGGGCACCGCGTCCAGCCTGGGAGCCGCTCTTGGGCGAGCAAGGGGGTGGCTGTGCCGTTCTGCCTTCCCAGGGAGAAAGTGGTGCTTGGGGCTCCTGGGAGGTGCATGGAGCAGGAGGCTCGAGTGCAGATGGAGCTGCTCTTAGGTTTTTTTGGCGAGCGGGAAGGTGACAAGTGAAGAAAAAGGACACGGCGTTTTATTTAATTAGAAAAACCAAACTCCCTAAAACTAGCCTCCGAAGGGCCTCCGTTGTCATCAGCTGCACAAAGAGCTGTGACAAATGAAAGGAACTGAGCAGAGAAAAGGCTGCTTTCTCTTTGTGTCTCTTTCCCAGCTTCTGTTTGCTTTGCTGTCTCCCTTGCTCCCATTGATCAGGCATGTGGAAACATTCCTCCTCCTGTGCTCCCATTGTGGCCGCCTGGTTGCCAGGCTGCCGTTGGCTTGAATAACTTCACTAAGCCAGGCCTCTCCAAAACCATGCCATCCGGCACGCTGGATGCGGGGCCAGACGCTGCCCTCCCGTCCTCCTCCTCTCCCTCCCCCTCCCCGGCAGCGCAGGGGTGCAGTGAAAAAATGCGCCAAAGAACAAGGGAGGTAACGCGGAGCCCCAGCTGGCCCGACGTGGGGGAGAGGCGCGAGCTCACCCTAAGAAAATAGGGGCATCAAGGAGGGGACAATGGCCTTAAAAAGAAGGTGGGTGGTGGTGGTGAGGGCTGCTAGCCCAAACTTTCTGAGCAGAGAAGGGACAAAAAGGCACGTTTCCAGGGGATGCAAGCTAGTAAAGTGCAGTGAGGTAACCCCAGCCTTGTTCCCCATGGAGGGGAGAGGTGGTGAGGACAAAACAGGAGGCAGCAGGCAGCCGGCTGTGACTGGGAGCGATTTGTGGCCAGCTCTCGCCCGCTGTGCTGCAAACAGGACACCTTGGGCCAGGCTCACCACTGCTGCTGGCTTCTGCAGCGCCTCTTGTTCGCGTGGCATTGCACCAGCTGGTGCTGGAGGTGAGGCCGGTGCCCGGGACAGCTCTGGGGAAGGTGCAGGGGCAGGCCGGGGGGTCTATACCCCCAGGACTTGCCCCTACGTTTAACTTGGAATAGCTCTAGTACTGAAAACACTGGACTTGAGCACAAGCTGGTAGCCCGGGGACTTCAGGGGCTTGTGCTGTTGCTGCAGAGGGTCTGGCACCCACCCGAACCTGCCCGAAGCTCCGCTGCCTGCAGCCATTGTTATGCCGGATACGAATCTGGCCTATTGTTCTTAATGCTATTTTTCATCGGTGAAATAGCAGTAAGCAATCTGTGCTTTCAGACGTGCTTATTGACTCAGCACAGCCGGGGCTGGATCCTCAGCTGGTGTAAAGCAGCCCTGGCCCCTTGGCTCACGGTGTCACCCGTGACCCGCGTTCAGTCTCGGTCCCACTGGCGGCTGGGGTCCGGTGCCGGGATCGGAGGGGCTTCGTGACCACAGGCAGGGGGTCCCCACCCGGTGCCGGTGGCCCCAGGTCTGTCCGCAGGGGTGGCCCCTGCGTCCCCGGAGGTGGAGAGAGGTGTCGCAGGGCAGCTGGAGCCCGAGCCAGGCTGGGTTTGCTCTGCGGAGGGGTCCTGGGTTTGTGCTGGTTTGAAGGGCAGGGACTGCTGAGCTCAGGTGATTAACATAACAATCCTGGGGCTCTGCCTTCATCCTGCGGCTAAAGCCTGGTTTGCTCAATCCAATTTCCAGCCTCTGCCCTTTCTTTAGCAGGCTAATTACACCGGCAGGACAGTGGAAATGACCTTCTTAAAGCCACAGTGCCCCTCGTCTACTTACCTGTCAAAACACAGGAGACGGGGGCACTGGTACCATTCAGAGAAATAACGCGTTGAGGTACAACGGGCAAACGTGCTGCAGCAGCGGAGCGCTCCCCTGAAGTTCACGGGGTGACCTGTGAGGTGTTTATCAGCAGCGATGTGCATTTGTGAAGATCTTTCCAAGCAAGGTCCGCTGGCTAGTGGGGCCACAGAGGTGTGGGCTCGTGCAAGTTTAAGGAACAGTAAGTGTGCAATATTACACCAATAAACGTGCAAAGTGTCACCATCTCGCATAGAAACCTGCGAGGGCGCTGGGCTGGAAAGCTTTTGCAGCGCTGGCTTCCCTCATTAGTCATCCTAGCCTCATTCTGTCTCTGTAACACGTACTGCCCGGCTCCAGCGCAGCACCGTCCTCCTCCTGCACAAACTTGGACATGGCCTTTGGGCCCAGAGAAGCTGTGGACGCTCTGATGTCTGGTCCTGCACCAACTACAGCCGTGGTGCGGGCTGGGACAGGAGCCTGCATGTGGAGCCTGCTGAGGGGCTGCAGCTTCAGTTGAAGAAGCACGGGAAGCTGCGAGCTGTCTCACTGCCAGGCAAGCCACAGGAAACCCTTGTGCTACACACAGGATGCTGATGTGGCCGTCCACAGAGCAAAGGATGGGTGCTCCCAAAGTCCTTGCGAGGACTTGTCCATCAGAGCAGAAATTGGTGATTTCCAAGGAGGGTAGAGCATGTTTCTGCACTAGTGTTCTCGCCAGCTTTGTAAAGCCCTGTGCTGTAGGTGGTCTTCATGTTATAATTCTTGAAACTACGTCACCAGCCACCTAAATCTGCCTCTTCACAGAGGACAACAGAAAGTAAAAGCTGGTGCCTGACCCATAGCTTGGCACAGGACATCTCCATTGTGGTCCTGTTGAAATTGGGAGCGATACCTTGTTAGGGCTGAATTTTGCTTGAGACTGTCTTTGTTTGTGTGATGTCAGTACTCGCAAAGAAAGAGGCGATCTCCAGGTTACGGGAGGACCTGTGAGGTGAAGCCAGTCTAACTGGTGAAGCAGCTGTAGCTAAACTTCTTCTGGAGCCAAAAGGATGGTTTTGGTCTCTGCTGCTTGGAAAGGAGGAAACACAGTGAGCATCTTGAGGTTTAATGTAACGAAACAGGCCGGGAATAAAATTAACTGGATAGCTGATACAGATGTGTCAGTCACACTTTGTCCCAAAGCCACTGCTGATTGCTCAGATACCTGTTCCTTCAGGCATTGAGAAGAGGTAGGAAAACAATTTTCAATTCATGGCAGTCTTAAAGAGACCTGCTGCACACAGCAAATTTGATGCTGTGATAACTGACACTGTTTGTGACAGACAAATCTGTGGCTTGTGTAGTGAAGCAGTTCAGAAGTGCCTGCTGTCGCATACCAAAAGGCTGTGGAAATGGTACTTGCTAGGAAAAATGTTGCAAGAGGATCCCAACTACCAAAGGCGTCTACAGAAAGCCATAGGAGAGCAGCAAGATTTTTGAGCATAGTGGGAGGTCTTTTTAATTATTTTTCTTTCCAAAGGCACAAATGACATTTGGTCGGATCCTATTGGAAGCTACAAAATAGGGAACTGTTGAGAAACAAGGTGGTATCAGGAAAACCAATACTCCTGCACTGAAGTATAAAGATAAACTGAACGAACCTGAAAGAGAAGGAAACAATTACAGGAAAGGCTGTTACTAGAAAACTGCTGGGAGGAGGGCAAATGCATCCAGGGCAACAAGTCTGGGATAAATACAGGGAACAATCTTGGAGGCACGACCTTGCCCATCCTTACCACAACAGCCTTTTCCTACATTTTGTTTCTGGGAAGACAGTCGCAGGAGCTGTTCTGTCTCTAACATTGAATGCAAGGTTGTATGAAACAGTGCAATTCCTTAGCGATGGGACTTTCCAATGGGGCAGGGATCATGTTTAGAACTGTGCACGATAAGATGGGCTGTTACTATTGATGATGAAGAGCAGCTGGTTGCTTCAAGTAAGTCGGATATCATTTGAAACGATGCCTGTATGTTAAGACTTGTAAGATAGAAAATGAAATCTATAATTTGTATGCTACCTGTAGTGCAGGTGCACTATGAGAAGAGGCAAACCAAAGCACGTAAGAAACATTGCTTAGAGGGTGATAAAAATGTATCTCTAATACAATTTGTGGGTTTTTTTGTTTGTTTTTTTCCTACACGAGCCTTCCAGGGGAGACTCGCTTGTCGGAGACAAGCCCTGCTGCTCCTCTGGGGCAGGGCTCTCGTGGGCTGTCACTGGTCAAGTGGTGACAATAGGCAGCTTGGCAGAGTCAGAGCATAGGCTTTGCAGTATTAAAAATCAAGGCAAGTAGTGTTAGCTCTTCTCCGTGTGTGGTTAAACGCTTTCTGTGTAGCTGGTGCCAGGCACTGTCGCAGCCCACTGCTCGCGAATGCCTTTGCCAGGTGGAGACCACGTCTGCCTTCAGTTGGAGTTAAGGACCAAATGAGGCTTCAGTCTCTGTGTCACTTCTAAATGATACTTAGGCTCGTATTGCAGGGAGGGGGTTTGGAAAACTGGATCCTATGACACTTTCAATGGGTGAATTCACTGATCTCTTTTTTTTTTTCCTGTGCCCTGAAAAACATGAATAACCCACGTGTATGTGAGAGCTACCCCATACCACAGCTGTGTCAGTGGAGGATCTTGTGTTTCCTTCAGAGTTCACACCACAGTAAGTGACATGGATCGGACAGTCTTTTAGAGAGCAGGGACCATGGGAATGATGCTGTTTTCAGCATCCTGCTCTGTCCTCAAACAGAAGTCAGAGACCTCCCACTTGAGTCCATGTTGTAATCAGTCGCAGTGCCCCTGGTTTGAGGGAGATTAGTGCCATGGTGTCTACAAGCAGAGATTGTGCGGTCTTATTTTGTAATGAACAATTATAATAAAACAGTATGTAGTGCTTTCTGCAAGGAATATCTGCTGCATATGGCTTTATACAGGATAAACTGTCTGGCTCAAATATAGAAGCAGTGTTCTTCTGCTGGGAACTCCAGAAGAAAATGCGTTTGAGTAGGTGTTTGCTGGCAGCGTGTTTGGTATGTCATTCACTTACCTATCTAAATTCCAAATGTAATATGTAAACCAAAATTAATTCATCCTCCTATGATGTATCAGACTGATGGAAACCATTATACATTTGTGAGATGCGTGTCCCCCGTCGCAGCGTAGCAGCTGTCTGTCAGGGTCTGGCTTGCAGGTACCCAGGGTCCCTTTTGTAAGCTGGGCAGCGTGCTGTACCTCCTACAACGCCGGCTGTGACATCTCCTTAGCTCCCGATTACTCCCTTTCTCTTCCACTCACAGGGACCTTGATTCAGCTGCGTCTGTGGCAGGCTCTTAGTGACAAAACTTCTGTCTGAAACGTGCTGTGTCTGGCAAAACAAGCGCGGTTCTTGCGAGGTCCTTCCAAGCAGGTTTCTCTCGCTGTCGTCGCTCCCTGTGCACACATGCCCCGTGCCCATTCCAGGATTTGCCTCCTTCCTTGTGGTGATCAGCTCTGTTATTTTGGAGCACAGGCTCACAGAGCCAAGCTAGAGGATCTCCAAGGGAAGTTTTAAGTGTTCAATAAAAGAAGGAATGCAGGGAGAAAAGAAAGCCCTGGCTCGAATGGCACCATTCTCTTTCCCCCATCCCTTTGAGGTTCTCCTGCCTTCCCTGCCTGTGTGTGACCTCCCTCCTCTCCCAACCAGCCTCTTTCTTTTTTCAGTCTTCCTCCTGCCCCTCACCCTCCTCGTTCATTGATCTCCCTTTAGGCTTTATTAGGGACTCCCCCTCCCACCCTTTCTCTCCCTCAGTTTTTCTGATTCTCTAGCATAAGACAATTGAATGAGGCCAGACTCCTAAGCTGAAGCTGGGGGTGAGAGGGAAGAGGCGTTAAGATTTAATGATATTGCCTCTTTAAGGAATCCCTAATTCCTAACACCCATCTCCTCCCCCACCTGAGAACCAATTAAAACTCAATGAATTCAAGTGGAGGCTTTTGTGCATCACATGTGCTTGACTAACAAAGCCTTCTCCACGCTGGAATAAAAGCTTCTATTCAGCAGCCAGTTTGTTCTAATTCAAATCACTTCCACTCCAGCATCCTCTCCTTCCTCGCTGCTCCTGAGTTCCCAGGCTGGGCTGCCGCCTTGCAGAGCCCTACCTTGGTGGCGGTGGAGCAGAGGACAGGAGATGACCTCTGTACGGTTAACTGGGCAGTCCATAGTCATTATGGCCCCATCCCCAGGAGCTGCTGGGCTGGCCCCACAGCACAGGAGCTCCAGCCTTGGGAGCTGCCTCTGAAGAGGCTCCACCGTTCCCTTGGGAAACAGGTCTTCTGTGCTGAGTCCTCTGTGTGTAGGCAGAAATCACCTTGTCTATGGGCAGAGCTCAGCTTTCCTTGAAACCAGGGAAAACCTTCTCCTTTCCCCTTTGCTGTAGGGGTGACGCCTGCCGTAGCAAGGGCCTCCAAAAGCACACAGAGTCTAAGCGAGTCCAAGTAGTTTGTACTTTCATCTGCCTCAGGGTATAAATTGCGCTACTTGGGAACCTGAGGGTAGCTTCTGTCCTCTACTGTGCCTTGATTTTTTTTTTTTTTTTTTTAAAAAAAGGGCTTGAATAAGGTCATCTGGAGGATAGAATATATTTCATGCTTTTCAACTTCCAAATTTAAAATCCTCACTTGAAAGCTTTGTAGCTGCAGATCTGGGTTTTGGGTGACTCTATGTAGGGAGGCAATTCTCTGTCCAGATGTTAGCCAGGTAATCTTCCTGGTGTAAGGCAGGCTCTGCTCAGAGCTTCTGCCTGGCCTTTACTGATCGGTGCTACCCAAGCTGTTCACAGAGCTGTATGCATGACATTAACTGGGTTATCTCTTCTCTGTTCTCACAGCCTCCTATTTGTAGAGACGCTTTCGGATTTTTTTTTGCTCTTGTGAGAAATCTCTGGTAGAAGCAGGTTGAGTGCTTTGCTCTGATGGCAATGAGGTTTTTACTCCTTCTAATCTCCCCTGGGAGTGAGCTCCAGCGCTGTGGGCCATCTGCCAAGGAAGCTATCTGCTCTGCTCCAGAGCCTTCTTCTGGTACATGGCAGTTGCATCGCTCTTGAAAAACGTGGCTTTCTCAGGGAGTCACGAATGAGGTATCCAGCTCTTGGGTAGCTGGGACCTGTCCCACAAAGAGCTCTGGGAACTAAGATGAGCTCTTGGAAGCTGTTTTGATGTTTGCAAAGGCACCAATAGTGAGAGGAGGGATTTGGATTTACGTGTAGTTTGGGACCTGTGGTGTCTGACAACGGGAGTATTACATTTTGAACTCACCTGAACCTTGTGAGGCCCTGAGCAACCTGATCTAGTTGGAGATATCCCTGTTCCTTGCAGGGGGGTTGGACTAGATGACCTTTGAAGGTCCCTTCCAGCCCTAACCATTCTATGATTCTGTGAAAACCTGTAGGTCTGGTAGCTCTTTCTACCATGCTGCCTTGCAGCTGTCAAGCACGGCAGCGAACAAGTGTTAACGCGCATCAAGGCGTGTTGCACTCTTCTAGTCAACTTCTGTAAAAGAAAGGTTTGAACGTTCCTTAGCGGTCCTGTTTCTCACTGTAGCTGTGGTCTCTCACATCTTGTCACCGACCCCAACTGTGACCAGCATCTAGAGCTGAATATGTTTTACTGTTCCCAAAGAGCGTGTTTGGGTCTATACTTGTCTGTCTCGTTTGTGTGTTCATAAATTTGGACACGGAACACTCCTTTGCTATCAAAAGACTTTTACTGTTTAGTACATTGGCACACATTTTTCATCCAGCTTGTGCACATTGGCCTCTTGTCACAGTGATGTGCAGAGTTGAAAAAAATTTATGCTTTGAATATGTTTTTCTTTGGCAAAACCAGTCTTATATCTACATAAATGCAAAAGAGCAGGGACTCTGAAAATATGCCAAATGCACTGGGCTCTCTGAGTAAGCTACAAATTGTAAAGAAAGGTTCTTCAAACAACAAGTTAATTTCAGGTAATGCTATGAAGTATCATGACAGCGTAATCTCTGTCCATGAATATGGTGAGGGGGAAGAATATCGGATCAATACTTCCTTCCCTGTGAGTTATACAGTGTTGATTATTCAGAGGAAGTTAAAAACTATTTCCCTTTACAGCTTTTGGGTTATTTTCTGCAGCATTTTCTCTCTGAAGATTTCAAAGATTTTTTTTTTTTTTGAGGTAGGGAAGAAAAACCTCAGTTTTCAAGTAGAAAAACACAGTTTCTTGCCCCAAATCACCTGGTGAACCTGTGAGAAGAGGTAGGAGTGGCACCACCAACCCAGGAGCTTTACTGAAGAGCTCAGTCCTCTTTCTTGAGCCTCCTGTGAAATGCAGCAATCGTGTTGTAAACTCCCCAAGGTGGAGGGCTGACGGTGCCATTGTGCCTGCTGGGGGACTGGCACAGCTTTAGTTGGTCCTTAAGGTTTTTTGTAGCAAACATGCTTAATTAAAGGGAGCAGAAGATCCGAGCTCATGCCGTTGTGTGGCTCGATGGGCAGAACGGCCCCTTCTGTCGTGACGCAGCTGAACTCTCCTTGTGTCGAACACTGACCTTCGTCTCTGGGGCTCTGCACTTCGTTCCTGTTTCTCGTTAGTGAAATGAGTTTGATGGTCTCAGACTTGCTAGTAAATGGTTTCTACTTCAAAACAAAGTGCAGTTAGTTTGGCAGGAGAGTTCCAGGTCTGACCTAAAACTAAATTACAGCTGACCCTGAGACAGTGAGGCCCCTCCAGGTCAGGGACAAGGGCATTGTCAGGACACTGGGAGCTTGCACTGTAATTAGCAGCAAAGGTATCAAATACCTCCGTTTCCAGCATTCCTGTCCTTAAAGCAACACAAGCATAAAATCCTAAAATTTCTCCTACTGCAGCTTCACTTAAAAAAAAACCCAAAAGGGAAGTAAGGCTGAACAAACTTTCATTGATTTGCTTTTTTTCTGTTCTGCAGTTAAACCCTCCCTGTCTTACGCTGTCTCCCACAATCCTTTGTTCCCCCAGCATCTGGGAATGAATTTACCAGACGCTGCATTGCTTTTAAGGCTCCAGAATGACCAACAATCTTGAGCACATTTTGTCTGACTAGCGGGAGTGTGTAAGAGGAGCTTTCCTACTTCAAAAACTTGCTTGGCTCCAGAACTGCTCTCCCAGTGAATGTCTCTTCTATCCCCAGGTTTCCTCAAACACCAGAGAGGCTCTTTTAGATTCACCCTCAAAAATGTGATTTGTTTTAAATACGCTTTATGTCACAGGAATATGATAAATTTTGAGATAGGAAAATGCTTGTACTAGCTTTCTTGGTGTCTAGCAGAGTGCCAGTAGACAGAGGACAGGGTGCTATTGTGGCTAAAAACATAGAGAAGCTACAGATGATCTGAGCACTATGCTTTTGACCGAGTCACCTACACCACTACGTATAAAAAACCACAGATCTTGGGTGCGCACCTTGAGACACCACGTGCTTGTTTTGCAGAAAATACCGTGTGTCCAGAGCTTCCCCAGGCCTCATTTGGGAAGAATAATGTTCACTGCATCTCCAGTTTTTTGACTCAAACGCTTAAAATTGAAGGGAAGTTTTGGAAGATGCCTCACTGTTTCCATCCGTCACAAGCGGGCAGTTTCCAAACCCCAAGGGTGTTTGTGAAGCAGCAAACTTGGTGATCCCCAGAGGGGAAATGCTGGAGCAGGGCAGGACATACTACGCAGGGCTTCCAAAAACACCCATATAATCAGATTACAAGTCCAGTGAGTGAGGATGTCACAAGCCTGACTATGATCCCGCTATTTCCAGTGTAACTCATGAGATTCCTCTCTTCTGATGTCTCCAGAGCTGCACCGGTCAGTCCTGCAAACAGGAGAACAGAATCTGCTCCTTGATTGATCAGGAATGTGGCAGGTAGAGGGAACTAAAATCTTTAAAACATTTCATTAGATTAAATTTTTGCAGGAACCTTCAGATTGGTTTTTTTTTTTTTTTAATGTTAATACTCCCCATTTTGATACACATATCCAACAGAAACTTTGAATCGTAGAGGTTACTGTTTCATTCCTACTTTTAGTAAAGTGTTGGTTCCAATATATATTATGCACCTCCACTGTGAGAGAGGTTTCCTGCTGCTCCTCTACATCTCCCTGCTTTTAACAGAGTATCTCCTCGTTGCTTGTGTCACAGCTTTGTGCTGAAGAATGTCTTGGACAGCTACTTTGGAGGGAGCTGGTCCTTAGCTGTTGCGGCAGCTTGGCCACCGGCCAGCTGGGAGCTCTGAGTTTGTGAATCACTTCTTGCTCCTGGTGGGAGAAGGGTCAGTGACTCAGTTTACTTCAGCTGGTGGAACTGCATGGGCATGAGGTAGGTGGAAAAGTTCTGCCAGGGACCAAAAAAGAAAATAAATTAAAAAAAAAAGAAAATAGAAAATGGCATAAGGACCCTGATGTAGCAAAATCAGCCTTGAGGGAAATCCAGAGCAGGCAAAGGCGTGAAAAGATAAATGCTTAAAGGCTGTGAAAAGTGAGCAGAAGATACAAGGGCAAGAATGGACAAGCAGCAGCAGGAGCAAAGTATTTCCCGCTAGACTATGAGCAGTGCAGAATCAGAGCTTGTCTCCTGTGAGAGGTTAGCTCACCAGGTCTGTGGGCAGGGGGAATCGCTGCGCCTTGGGACCAAAGAGTGGATTTTGAACCTCTTCCAGTTCCAAACTCAACATATTTAAAAGCTGGTGTAGGTTGTGCAGCTGGAACCTTTAGTAACAGCTGCCTCATTTCACATTCCCTAGCCTGGAAGGATCGGGAGCCTGCAAGCCTGAATGAAGATGCTGTGCCCTGGGGTGGGGGAAACTCCCTCTCTGGAGGATACCACCCCTGGCCCCAGAGTGTCTGTTCCGGGTGCAGCACTGGAGAAAACCAGGAGTTCTTCTAAGTGCAACCAGGAGTTCTTCTAAGTGCAATACTCACTGGGTGAGTTTGTGTCTTGCTGTAGACTGTTCTTCTATGGCTAATAGAACGACCAGGGATGAATACAAGTGCACCCGGACCCTCGCAGCCTCTTGCCTCTGTTCCCGGTTCAGTAGGGAGGAGGCTCAGGCAGGAGTTACATGTACAAAGCAGCTAAGCTGCTCCTGCAATCTGAGGACGGGAGCTTTGCCTGGGAAGACACTGGTGTCTGTCTTGATTAGGATGTGATGCCTGATGTAAGTCATGTGACAAGTACAAACAAAATACCTTGGCAAAACCTTGAGGAACCAGGACAGGCTGAGCTGCTTAAGGAGATTTACAGCGTGTATTTCTGTCCTGTACGCTTGCCTCAGTCTGAACCTTTCCCACCTCAGGAACTCCAACACGCACCCTAGATTTTAAAGATGCTCTTTTCTGTTCATTCCTCCAAATAATCTGTAAACTTTCTCAATTTTGTGCTGTTAAGTTTAACACTGTAGTCCCAGTTACTTTATACCACCAGAGTACCAGAATGCTATAAAGTTGTCTTCTGAGCAGTGCTGTTGGGATTTGTGGAGCAAAGGTCCCGTCATCTTAGATTAGAAAATAAGTCTTGAAGAAATGGGAGAGTTAAAAGCCAGTGTGAGTGTTATAGCAGAGGTAGGAAATCGATTATGTCCTGAAAGAGAGGGGATGAAGAAACAGCCTCTGCTTGCTCAGCTCCTCTTCGTGTGTCGAGCCAAAAGTTCTCTCTTTGCTCCTGTAAGTGCCTTTTCCTTCTGGCGCTGCTCTGGGACACTGCCAGTACCCAGATTTTCTGCCTCCTGCAAGTATCTCAGCGGAGGATCCCGTCCTCCTTCCCCTGAGCCCTCTTCTCCCCTCGGTCCTCCGTTCCCTCGGACTCAGCTATCTTTAAGGCAGATTTTAGAGGTCCTTGACATGGTGCTGACTTCAGCCCCAGATGAATAATTCACACACGCGTCAGACCTGCAGAGGATGTGCAGATCAACTGACAGTGTGGCATCCCTGGACCCTGCCTGGGAAGCTGGCTGCTGGAGGCCCAGCAGATTGGGCTGCAAGGCAGCTGGCAGTGTCACTGCAGAGGCACTGCAAAAGCTGTGTCTGATGTGGTGGTGTCTTTGGGGTTTTAGGGTTTTTTTTGTTGTTTGGTGTTTTGTTTTGTTTTGTTTTGTTTTTTCTTTTTTTCCCCCTCCTTTCCGCCTCCTGGGACTCAGGATTTTATTTTTAATATAGAACTTCAATTATTTTATAAAATGTTAATACGGAAACCCATTTTGTCTAAGATACCTGGCAGCCATTGCACTGGCTGATGCTCTCAGACCTGACCCAGACCTTTTTCTGTTACCCCTGTTTACCCGGGTCAGTCCCAGACCTCTTCTCCAGCCCTGGCGGTGTTTGGTGCAGCCCAGCCCCATGCCCGTTCCTTGCCCTGGCACGTGCCTGTGGACCACAGCCTTTAAAGTTCTCTGTGCTATTGCTCTCTTCTCTAGCCTCCATCTATGTTGTGGAACACCTCAGAACTCCTCTTTCTACTGAACAAGCCTTTACTTTTGCCCCCTTTACTCCAAACTCTTTCTGTCCTTTCACCTCACATGGTGAAGGAACTGGAAACTGAGGATTAGAAAGTGATGCCAAGAGGTCACCTCTGTGATAGGCAAGGACAAAATAGAACCTGATCACCAAACTGATGTTTGCTTAATTTATTGTTTAAAATCTTCATGGATAGGGATTCCTTGGCCTTCCTGGCTGATCTCTCCCATCTTTATCCATCTTCATAGCTGCTAAATTTTTCCTGGCATCTAACCTTTTTCTCTTTTCATGCCAGCTGGGCCAATTGCCTTATTCTCAATAATCATGAGGAATGGTCTAATCAATGTCGTCTTTGAAACAGTCTAGCATGTCTGATGGGTTTCTGTTGCATCCATCCTCACCTCTCTCTTCTGATGATGGGGAAACGGGTCCCTCTGCATCACTCCATGGGAAACTCTGAGCTTCCAGGTGAGGAGGGGAAGAGCAGGAGGCAGTTCTCTGCTTCCAGGCTGGGGAAGAGCCTCTTAACAGTGGATGCTCTGGGAAAGGTCTCCCTTCCTCGGCTTGCTGGAGTGAGGACTGGGGAGAGGTTAGGTAGGAGCAAGGATGGAGCAGAAAGCAGTGACTGATGAAAGTCTGTGACAAATGGTAACTAAGAGGTTAGAGGGAAGGTGGAGCTCAGGGTGTGTTCGAGGAGAGAGGTCTCATTTTTGAAATCTGTTACTGCCTTCTGTCTCTTTATATGCAATCTTTGGAGTGTTGTGTTAAGAAAAAAAATCTAATGGAGAGTGAAAAGGTTTTCAGCTCCTCTTTGGACAGGGGACCCCTTGCAGGCTGCTGCAGAGGGCTGGCACCTGCGCAGGGGCAGGCTGGTGCAGCGCTGGGTGCTCTCGGTGCGCAGAGCAGCTCCGGTGCTAGAGCCGAGCAGTCGGTGTTTCCCCTCTCGTTTGCCGGACTCATTTAGGTAGGATCACGGAGACTAGACACCATGTAATAGTTTTTAGAGCTTGTAGAGAGGGAGGATAGCAGAAGGGCTCTCCGATTTTTCCCTTAGCCATCGTTCCCAGAACAGTGAGTGGAAGCCTGTGATCTCTTACTGTCCTTCAGAGACCTCTCCTTTTTTGCTCTTTTCTGTTGACTCCCTATTCATTAAACTACGAGTTTTGATGTTTTACTTTTGCTTTCCATCTCATGCAGACCTCTTTCCTTTTTTTTTTTTTCTGAGGCTCCAATCCCTTTTGCTGTTTTGTGGCAACTGGGGTGATCTTCTCCTCTCTCCTCCCTCCCTCCCTCCCTCCTTTCTTCCAGTTATCCCAGTTGACTTTCATTACCCTTCATACTCCCCTGTCTCCTGCTCTTTCCTCTCCCACACCTGTGGTTCTCTTTTCTTTTCCTGCCTTGCATGCAGCCCTGATCCTCTCTATTCTTTCCCACCCTCTTCTTCAATGCTCTGCACCATGTAGCCTGTTTTCCCATTGCGAATCTCGCTCCACGAAGTTTCTCACATGAAACAAAGAAATCCTTGGTGCCTTTGCAGCCATTCCCCTCTCCCTGTTGCTGACTCTGTCCCTCCCTGCATCCTGAGTGGAGTTTAAACAATTAAATTTCTCTAAATGGCTCTTCTCCCACTATGTGCCTGATCCTTGCCCCAAGCCAGCTCCCACCAGGCAGGAGGTGGCTGAGCAGTGGGTTTCCTTCGAGGCAGACACCCCTGGCTGGCTTGTGCGCAGACTAGCAGGGAGGTTTGCCATCAGCCTTTCCAGAGGGTCAGCATCCCTTCCAAAGCGGGCAGGGGCACTACCAGAAGCCGCTGCCAGAGACCAGCATTGCCCCAGGCTGCCCACGGAGCTGCAGTTCATGTTTTCCAGGTTTGCATGTTTAGCATCGTAACGCAAATATTACGAAAATTATTTGAATTCCAGTTCAAGGTTGTTTATCAACTGTCCAAACTAAATGAAAAGCGAAACTTCTCGTAGTACCCGACTGCCAAAACCTCCTGGCTAGAGACAGGTCTCCAAGACACCATCTCTCCTTAAGCCTTATATGATGAAGGAGGAAAAGGGGCTGCTGCTACCCTGCCCCTCCCCTAACCTCCACTTTTTGGAACCTCCCTCTTGCCATGAATAACTCCAGTGTCTGCCACTGGTGCTGGCAGAGCTTTGCCAATCATCCTCCTCAGCAGGAAGTGGACATGATTTTGATAGTGTCACTCTACCACACACGAGACACTGAATAGCAGCAAGAAAACTGAGCAGTTTTGTTAATCTCGCTGGTGTTTGGCAACCTCTCAGCAGCAGCCACAGAGGCACTACAGCTGTCTGTCTGCAGCCTCAGGAATACAATGCCGCATTATTTTATATTCAGCAGATCATCTTTCCAATCATAAGGTCTGGAATGTTTTATATATTTACTTCTCCATGAGGAAAGCTTCCTACTGTCACTAATCAACAGATTGTTCAAGACCCGCTGTCTTGTGTGTTGCAGAGATAAATGAATTGGTATTTACAAAGCACTTCAGGGTCCTGAGGTGGAAATACAAAATATCACATGTATCTCTTGGAAAGGGCCTCGGAATAAGTTGCATGGTACGGTGTCATTCCTAGTGATGCAAATCCAACCACATCCTCCATCCAAATCCTCCTGTAGGCTCGCTTTTTTTTCCTCTGATGTTCACAGATGTTAACTCACATCGATCCTGTTCTCCCTGCTCCAATATTATTTTGGTGGAGAAAAAGAGAATAGAAGAATAAGCATAATGCAAAAAAAATACACTGAAATATTTTAACACAGTGTCCTCAGAGTGCTCTACTTTATCTGTCTTATAAATAGCATGTATTTAAAATTATAGCAATGCACTAGTAGTAGACCAAGAGATGTTGTCCTTCAGTGTCTCCAACACCGAATTCTTGCTTTTTTCCTTTCTTGTGTTTAATTAGCACTAGTAGTGTGCCTAGGTTGGGCAATTACGGAGAGTAAAACCTGTGCCAGGTGACTTGAAAACATTAGTCCTCCTGTTGGCGTGCCAACCAAATCAGAGAAAGGTGCTGGGAGGCAGCGCAGCACCAGTGATTTTTGGGCAGCATGGCAGGTGGCAGTGGTGGCTTTCTGACAGCCCAGCTATCATCCAGGTTTCTCAGGAGGTGCAAGTGGAGATGGCCAGGATGCTGCCTCAGCACCGCTGCTTCCACTGGCCACGCAGCCCTACCCCGTCACTGCCAGCTGCGCTACCCTCTCTGCGCATCGTTATTTATTCTTCTCTTTGCACCAGCCCGGCTGTCTCTCAGGGCACCTCCACCCAAAGTGGTGACTTCAGCCCTGTGGAACGATGAGTGGGTTATTCTGGAGAAGCAGCTCAGCTTGAGCTGGTGGCAGTGGGAGCTGGGACTGCTCTGTGGCCACAGCTGAGATGCTGCGTAGCTCATTTCCCAGAGGTGGCTACCAAGTCTCTGATGTTGAGTGTATTGGTGTGCCCAGGTACAGGGCCAGGAGACAGGACGGCGTCGCTGACCCAGCTCAGGAAACGGAGTGGGTGAATGGTGGTTTGGCAAAGCTACCAGGCAGAGGATTAATTTAACTCAGAGTTGCAGCCACGGGCCTCAGGATGAGCCCATGTAACAAAAGATACTCTTGCAAAGTATTGTTAAAACAAAGGTGTGCTGGTTCCTCTCCAGGAGGAAGATGAGGTGTACCATGTGGAAAAGCAGTCGTGAGAGAAGGGGAAGAAAGGTCAGACAAGGATGGCACTGACTGGAGAGCTGTCAGTACCTGGTGCTGAGAGCAGTAGAGCTAGAGATGTGTGTGGGTCACGTTTGGCAGCACACATGTGGCTGGGACCCTGTGATACCCCCTTGCAATGGGAGAGGCTCACAGTGACTGTCACCAGAGGCTTTGTGCACTTCCCTGTTCCAGCACACCACAGATGCAAACAAGTGCCTTCTCTCAGAGCAATGCGCAGCAGTCGGGAGAGGCTACAGTTCTCACCTGGCACTAGCTTTACGGATATTTCACTTGTTTGTCGCTGCGCTCCCCCAGCCACCCGGACTGGGTTGCCCAAGAGCAGAGGCAGAGAGTGCACAGACCTGCTCCAGAAGCCACCAGTATGTGGATGAACTTGTGTGGCAGTGGAGAGAGAGAGAGAGGCTGGAGCTTGGCACGAGTCTGTCAAGCTGAATGAGCAAGAACCTGCGCGCTGACCCGGGGGCCAGCCTGGCCGCCCTCCCCGGTGAGCGGCGGGCAGAGAGCGGGCCGGGCTGCGCGTACCTGCTGCCGCGGGGGCTCCTCCGCGGTGCCCAGCTGCAGCTTCGCTCGGGGCCCGCCGGCCGGTGCAGCCCGGGCACTGCCGTGCGGAGCGGGCAGCGGCGAGGCCGGGCAGCCCCTGACCCCCGCGGGCTGCGAGAGGGTACGGGGGTACCACGGCTCCGGGAAGACGCCAGGGCTCCCCGCTGCCCGGCTGCAGTACCGAGGCGAGGAGGGCAGCCCCGGTCCCGCCCTGGAAGCGGCGGCGGCGGGAGCCGGTCTCGGGCCCTCCCCGTGCCGGCTTTAACCCGCCCGGTGCCGGCGCCCGCTCGTCGGCGGTGAGACACCGGTGGGGGGGGGGGTGGCCAGGGCCGGGCCGAGGTCTCCAGGGTCCGCCGCGGCGAGCCCGAGCGCCCTGGGCCGGGCCTGGCTCCGCCACAGCGGGGCTGAGCCCACCGCCCTTTGTCCGCCGCCCCGGGGCAGGTGCGGGCGGCGCGGCTCGGGACAAAGCGGCCACGGGCTCCCGAGCTGCTCCCGCTGCCGCCGTGCCCGGGGTCGGGAGCGCTCCCCCAGCGCGGTGCGGGCGCGGCTCCCAACGCTCGGCCCCGGTGCCGCCGGCGGGTTTTATGCGCAGGGCGGCCGGCGGGCCGGCGGGGGTGGGAGGAGCCGGGCAGGTTGTGCCCGCCGGGCCCTCCTCCCTCGCTCCCTCCCCGCCCGGCGGAGAGGGGTCGGGGGAGGGGGCAGCATGGCCTGTCCGTCCGGCCCCTTTTCCAGCGCTCATCTGCCCCGGGAGTGCGGCGCCGCTCCTCGCAGGGAGAAGAGGTCCGAATGGAGACAGACGGCAGCCAGCCCGGCCTCGCCTCCCCGGACTCCCCGCACGACCCCTGGTACCGCCGCGGCGGCCGCCCCCGCCGCCCCCCCCCCCGCTCTCGGCCCCGGCCCCGGCCGCGGCCGCCCCCTCCCCCCGGCCCCGGCCGGCCGCCCGGCCCGGGCAGGCGCGGCGGCGGCGGCGGCGGTGCCGCTGCCAACATGGCCGATCCGCGCCCTCCCCTCCCCGCCCGGCCCCGCCGCTGCCGCCGCCGCCGCCACCCCCGCGGGGCGCCGCGGCCCCCCGGCGCGGCCCCGCTCACGGCTCTCCCCTTCCTCCCGCAGCAAAATGTTCATCGGGGGACTGAGCTGGCAGACCACGCAAGGTGAGCGCCGCGGCGGCCCCGCACCTGCCGCCGGGGCCGGGGGTGGCGGGGCCGGGGCCGGGGCCGGGGCCGAGCCCGGCGGGGGCGGTGGGGCCGGGCCGGGACACCCACGGTGGGCGCTGTGCTTGCAGAGGGCTTGCGAGAGTACTTCAGCCAGTTCGGCGAGGTGAAGGAGTGCCTGGTGATGCGGGACCCGCTGACAAAGAGATCCAGGTGAGAGGCCGGGCCCGCGCCTCCCTTCGCCCCCGCCGCGGCCCGGCCGCCACTTTAACCAACTTTCTCTCTTCTCTCCGCATCCCCTCTCCTGCCCGGGCTGCGGGGCTCAGGGGCTTCGGGTTCGTCACGTTCATGGACCAGGCTGGCGTCGACAAGGTCCTGGCCCAATCCAGACATGAACTGGACTCCAAGACGGTGAGATGACTTCTCTCATCTCAGGGGTGCATTTGCCGGCGGAGCGGCTGGGCTCCGAGCAGCCGTCGATTGCGGTGTTTGATTTTCAGTTAGAGGTTGTAAACTATTGATTCCCGATATGGATCGATTGGCCCCTTCTCTGTCCCGCTTGCCGGTGGGTAGCCCAGCTGCCGCCTGAGCAGCGGGCTTGCCGTCGACCTGCTGCGGATGTCCTGGCGTGGGTCTGCAGATCCCAGTGATGGTTTTCCTCCCACCCGTCGGTCATAAGGCCCCTCTGAGGAGCCCTCTCGGAGCTGGGACACCTGAGTGCATTTGGGGCGAGGATTCACACCGGGAAACAGATGCGGCTGCGTTTGGGGAGAGGGGAGCCGCCCCTTCCCTCCCCCCCATGTTGCCAAGCACCGCTGCCTCCCCAGGGGTGCCGTCCTCCACCACCCAGGCCCTGCTTCCCCCAGCCATGGTGGCCTGTGCCCTCCCCTCGGCAGACAACCTTTGTGCTGCGTGTCCCAGAGACTCTCCTGTGGTTTCCCCAGGCGAAGTTTTTGTAACGGTCATGGAGGTTCAGGACTTTATTGTCTCCGAGCGTGGCCAGCGCCCGCCCATGTGGGCCACCACTGGCCTCTGGGAGCAGCCACAGCTCCAGCCCTTGCTCTGCAAGCAGGGGCAGATAAGGAGCCCCGGCTGGGCCAGCAGAGAGGTTTTGGTGGCGCCCTGGTTCGCGGGCATATCGTGCCCAGTCCTGCCTTGCAAATCCGCGGCACTCGGGAGATGTGCACACTGTTTCGGGGGGTGGGAGTAAGGTGTCTGAGTGGGAGGTCCCTTCTCTTTAGTTTTAGTGACTCGCCTTCCCCTGAATTCCTTATCCTTATTGCTGTCCCGGGGTGAAGGTGAGGGTAGGGGTGGGGGAGCGGTGGGGGCTGCGAGGGGGCGGCACAGCGAGGGAAAACGTTCTGGCTCTGGGCATGGGCTGCCGAGGAGTCCAAACGCGCAACTTTATTTCTTCCAGCGCATGGCTCAGGCGTTGCAGCCTTTTTCTTGGCAAAAGGGAGAGGGCAGGAGAGCGAGACCCCCTCTCTTCGGGTTTACGGCGTGAGTTGCAGCAAGATTTATGTCTGTTCCTGTTTAACTGCCTGGATCGCTCCCTTTGATGTGCACAGGTCCTTCCTCCCCACGGGAGCTCCCGCTTAAACCTACCCCAGCCAGGACTCCCAGCCCTCCTCCTTTCAGGAGTGATGTAAAGTGAGTTTTGCTCTGGGGGAGGGTTACGGTAAAGTGTTTTGAGGAGGGACCAGGGCTTTCTTTTTTTCTCTCTCTTTTTTTTTTTTCACTAGCCTGTGTAAACATGGTGTCTGCCCAGCTAGTCCCGTCATGAGTCTGCGGGCTGGCATAGACCCCTCTTGGAAAGGCAAGTGATGGATGTCTGATGCAGCACTAATCCGGAAAGCGTTTTGGGGCTAGGAGTGAGCCGAAACCCACGGTCTCCATTCTTCTTCCCAAACTGCTGCTGCAGCCCACCGTGCGGCCCAGGAGAGCGGGGAGGGACGGGCAGGGCAGGGGCGGACGAGCAGGCGCTGCAGGAGAACAGAAGGGCCTCGTGGCACAGGGCGCGTGGGGACCGGCCAGCCATTGAAATTCCCGGCTGCATCTGCTCCGCTCACCCGGCCGGCGCGGCTGAGAGAGCGAGGGCAGTTTTGCTGGGCCCTTCCTTTGTTAGGAACTTTGATCCTCTCTCCCTTTCCTTTTTTTTTTTTAAATTTAGCACGGTTTTCAGCTGGGTCAGATGTTTTGGGGTGTTTTGCCTGGTGAGAGGTTGGTCTTGTGGTACCGCACGGAGCCTCCGTATGGCTTTTCCCTGCTGAGCTGAAAGTCTCTCCTGTGAGTCATGGGTTAAATGACACAAACTCATCTGAATCCTAATTTAGGGTTTTATGAAACTTTGCAGGAAAAGGCCTGGTTGTCCTGAAAGGACAGCCTTCTCTCAAGGCTTGGTGTCTCCTGGCAAGCGCCACTTGATAGACAGTGTCTGCCCAACTTGTTGCTTCATTGTTTTCTGATTCTTCCTACCCTAACGAGTGCTGCTGGCCCGATTCTCCGGGGAAACCTTGTGCTTTTCAGACTCCTCTTTGTTTGTAAGCTAGATAGCAGCAGCCTACGGGGTTATTTATGGAAATGCTTGATATGAGAATTGGCTTTGCAGTCTCAAGGTAAAAGATTTGCGTGACTTTGTAAAGCTGCAGCTGGCCGCTGCCTTGAGCTGCTTCTTTATGTGCTCCGGGAAGAGCCGGCTTGGCGGTGCTGGGTCGCCCTGTCGCTTCTTTGTTGCCGTTGCTGAGTTTTTGCTGGGTTTGTCTTTTGTGGCGGAGGGAGCGATCTGCGGCTCTCGGGCAGCGCTGACTAATGCAGCAAAGGTAGCCGTGGAGGTGCAGTGAACGAACCAACCCGGTCCTGAGCCTCGCGAGGCCTTCCCTGTCCTCCCCCTGCTTTGGGGCACCGACACCAGCCGGGTTCATGCAGGAGTTGCATGACCTGAGCTGTTAAATGGTACCATTGGTGGCCTGAAGAGCGTTACGGAGGAGCCTGGCCAGCCTGCATGGTACACCTGTGACATGGGTGGGATTCCTCGTCCCCAGAACCTTTTAGGGTGAAGTGGAAGCAGTTTGTGCTCAAGTGACTTCCACTCGCTGCAGCCTGATGCCGGGATTTTGGTTTTTTGGATACAATCTGAGCAGTTCTGAATGCTCTTTCTCTTAGCAGATTTCTATCTAGGTTTGTAAAAGGGATCCATTACGTCAGTGGGTGACACTGAAACACAACTCCTGCAGGGCTATTTGTTTTAACACCAGAAGTGAGGGAATAAGGTACCAGCACTTTTGCTTTAATTAGAAAGACTCCAGCCACCGAGGAGCAGTCCAGTTCCAGTAACTTGAGTCCAGCACTGAACTCGCTCCCCTCTGCGTGTTCCCAGGGCTGCCCCTGCAGTCGGTCGCCCCGGCCTCCCTCTACCTGCAACAATAGCTGGTTGTGCAGAAGAATTTGTGAAATGACTGCCTGCTCCCTCCAGCCAGGAGGACGCGTTATCTCTGCCCAGTTGATCACACTCAGGGTAATGAGAAAATGAGGCCGAGCTTAGCATTGCTGAGTATGAAAGCATCTTCTTGGCAGGAGCTGAATGACACTGGCTGAGAAGTAAAAGACAGTAGATTATTGTTTTTGCTTATTATCTGCCATCAACCTCCTGGTCTCCTGCCGTCCCCTGTCCTCAGAATTCGCTGTGGGTGTCTGCACTAGCCAGGAAGCGGTGGAGGGGGTGTGTGTGCGGGGAGGGGAGGGATGGTTCAGATGCCCCAGGGAGGCACTGGAGGGTATGCTAATCTGCTGGCGCTTGGAGCTTGGGGAGGGAGGTTTATTTTTGAGTTTATTTGTGCTCTTCACTTTTGCCTCTGTTTACTTACGTGCTGAGTTTATTTATGTTGGAGGCTGTGAGTCAGGCTGGAGGTGGGGAAGGCAGGGAGAGAAGCTGGTGGAAGGGTGCGAGGAGGCCGAGCTCTGGGGCTGTGTGACAAGTGAAAGGATGCGGGACGGGAGGGCAGCCAGGCTGGAAAGCTGAACAAAGCAGCGAGTGGAGCTGGAGAAACACAGCTTCCTTTCGGGCTGTTTGAGCTGCCGGGCTGATGGGACGACGTTCTGGGCTGCCCTCCCAGCTGCAGCCTGTCCGAGTGTGGGGATGAGCCAGACCTGCCTTTACCACAGGTCTTTGTAAGCTGATTTGTAGCTCTGGATCATCCCCGATGTGATGTAACTTTACAGGAGCTGCTGTAAAAATAGGCTATAAAGAAAGAGGTGGTGGCTGAGGAGGAGAGGAGGCTTCATGGGTGTTTGGCTTGCAGCTGCATTAGTGTTGTCCCGGCTTTTGTGGTGGTGTGAGGCCAATGCAGGCACGCGCTCATCCGTGCTGAGCCCAGCAGAATGCATGGCACCTGGATGGCGGTGCGGAGACCGGCAGCTCCGGCCGGCGGCAGGTTCATAGAGAAGCTGAACAGGCACAATGGAGGGCTCAGCCGTGCGTCATTGTGTGCGGCGCAGCCCGGGGAGAGGGGCAGCACGCTGCCCTGCGGCCACAGCCTCTGCAGCCTGGGGGGCTTTGGACTCCGTGGTTTAATTTGTGCCGCCCTGTCTGCTCTTTTATTCCTTCACCCTGTGTTTTGTGGGATGAAATGTTTGGCTTTTTGTGCATTACCTCTTTTCTGTCCTGTTACTCCCCAGGTGAGCTCTGTACTTGTAGGTAGAGTGAAGGGGGAGAGCAAAAAGGCAAAAGAAAGCACTTTTAATATGAGGCGGGTGATGCAGGGCACCCAGGGGCAGGCCGAGCGGGAGGGTGCAGCCCAGCCTGTTAATCCCAGCATGTGATGGGCTCTCCGGTGCGTCTGGCCAGCGCTCAGCAGGAGACGGACCACTGCATGCTGGGACTTGTAGTCTCCCTGGATTACACTTTCCTGAGAGGGAAAGATGTCTGCAGCCAGCTTCGTTTTATGCACCTCAGGTAGATTCTTTGGGTTTTTAGCCAGGTGCCACGAGGGCAGAGACAGCCGTGCGCACGGAGGAAGCCCTGCATTTGTAAATAGGCAGCAAAAGCATGTTCACCTCTTCTTCCCCGCATCTCTTTCAGATCGACCCGAAGGTAGCGTTCCCCCGCCGAGCACAGCCCAAGGTAAGTACTGCAGGCGGCCCTTGCCGCTCCAGAGGGTGAAATTCGTGGTGGTGAATCTTGTCCCTCTGTGCAAGGCTGCCCGTGCGCGCAGCAGAGTCGCTCCCTGGGGTTTGCTCAGGACTCACCTGGAGCGGGGGCAGTGCTGGGGGTTTGCGTGGCACTGGAGGAACTGGGAGGCTCTTGGTTGTGCTTTAGGATGCACTAGTTAGAGCTAGTGAAGTAAATGCTGTCCAAGGTGAACTTAGTCTTTCTGAAGTTGCAGCCAGTGCCTGGAAATTTCAGGCCTATGGAGATATGGAACAGCTTCATGCTGCAAGGTGATACAGGCGGAAAGAGAGTCTTGTGTATGCACATACGTGTGTACAGATAGGTGTATGGCAGAGAAGGGGAGAAGGATTTCATTTTGTGAAATGCCCTTCTGTGCTTCTGGAAAAGGCAGAAGGAGTTTGATGTTGGACTTTATCTGCAAGAGGCTCTGGCATCGAAGTGTGCAGTTGCAGGAACTTTTTCCAGGCGTGCAGCTAGAAACTTTCAACTGAGGAGCCAGCAGCAGGCTGGAGACTGCCTTCAGACTTTGGGTTTCCCTTTAACTTTGCTCTTGGATGGGAGTTTTAAAGTTCAGAGTCTTGATTCCACGTGCTGTCAAAGGAGAAGGAGCTGGGGAGAAGCAGTGTTGAGAAGCGGAGAGGGAAGAGGAGACTGGTGCTGGGAGGGAAGTAAGGGGGATCAGGCACTGAGAACAACTGGTGAGCAGGTATCCCGAGTAACTGGAGCCAGGAAGCACATGGTAGGAATTGGGTTAATTCCATTAAGCAGTTTGGTGACAGAAGGTGCTTTAGTGTTAGAACGGGCTGCTCTCCAAGCCAGGGAATTGCTGCGGATTAGCCCTATGCTCCTTGGGGTAATTAGGACCATGTGTTCCTCTGAGAGCAGGGGTGTAGCCAAGCAGCTAAGGGGAGGATGCAGCTGGAGAGCTGGTTCAAAGGATGTCGGTGTGCCTCAGCCTGGCAGCAATGGCCCCTCTCAGGGTAGTTAGTTTTCTTCCTTGTCCCAGTTTCCTGAGGGACAAGTGGCAGAGGGATCTTCTCTTTGCTTTCTTGCAAAGGCAAACAAGATTTACCTGGGAGTTGACAGGGCTCCATTTAAGTGACTGGGGAATGGGTGTGAAATGAGGCTTATTCCATGCAAGACTGGATGCTTTGCAATCTGTGAGCTAGGAGGATGAAGCCCGGGGAGCCTACCTGCGCTGGCAGTGCTCCTGCCCGTCTTTCCGCTCTGGGAAGCAGAGCAGGCATCTCTGGGGGGGCCTGGAGGACGCTGGCTGTGCCAAGGGGAAGGGCTGGAGGGCTGGGGAGGGGACAGTGGTGCCCCACGCCTTCGGGGCAGTGTGAGGGTGCCAGGGGAGAGGCTGCTGATATGCTGTCCGAGGAGGAGGTGGTGGCTGGGTGCTGGCAAGCATGATGGGGTGGCGCGATGGTGAGATCACGAATTGGGATCTGGCGTGGGACAGATCTGTCAGCCGTGTTTGGCCGGAGGGCTTTTGAGAAGGTGGAAGGGGCAGGCGCTTCCCGGCAGCGGAGGGGAGTTAGTGGCCTTTTGAGTCTCGTTCTCTGCTCACTCTGGGTTTATTCGGTGAATTCCTGTCCTTCCCTTTTCCAGATGGTGACCCGAACGAAGAAGATATTTGTGGGTGGTCTGTCCGTAAACACTACTGTGGAGGATGTGAAACAATATTTCGAGCAGTTTGGGAAGGTAAGTTTCTTGAGTGATGTTGGATCAAAGCTGTTGCTTCTGGGAAAAAAGGAGTTTTCTGAATTTCTGTGGAGGCGGGATTAGGAGCTTCTGAGTCTTTTGCACGCGGTTAAGTAGATTGAAGGTCAGTTACAGACGCTGGGTGGCTGTAATGTCTCTGTAGGGGCTATAGCCAGTGACTCCTGCCCTGTGATGATTTGGAACAAAGAGTTTGTGCTTGTTCCTGGAGTTGGTAGGACTAAGGGACATAGTTTTCCATTTTTTGGTATCCGGAGGCCTCCTGTGGCCCACAGATTTGCAGTTGGTACAAACACTGGAGGAGGGTTTGTAGACACTCCTAACAGTGCAGCCACAGCACCAAGCCTGTGATTTTGGCCTGTTTCTAACTCTAAGCCTTGTGATTGATATTTCCGTAATCCTTCATTAAAAATAAGCCTTTTGGTCCTGAAACTTCTGCTGAGTCTTGGGCAAGTGGCGATGTTGGTTTTGGATGTTTGAAGAA
The DNA here is from genome assembly GCF_009769465.1 of Tauraco erythrolophus. Classification (NCBI taxonomy): domain Eukaryota; kingdom Metazoa; phylum Chordata; class Aves; order Musophagiformes; family Musophagidae; genus Tauraco; species Tauraco erythrolophus. The sequence continues at coordinate 4,477,874 of NC_141483.1, read as the reverse complement.
AATTTGGCAATATGGCTGTCCCTTGTGTTGGTCTGGCTCTGCTGTGCCAGCTGGTGGCTCAGGGAAAGGTGGGCTTCTGTGCATGGAAATCGCTTGTGCCATGGTCCATGACAGCCGGGTGTGCAAATTGTGAGTCAGGACCAACTTGGAGGATAGAAGTGGGCTCAGTCATGGCATTTCAGCTGTGTCAGGAGGCTGTGAGCACCCCTAGGAGCAATCTCAGTAGTATTAGACTGAAGGATCCCAAGATTTTTAATGTGATTAGGAACTGAAGGGGATCATCATACCCAAATGCTGAATGCGGTCATCTCTGAGGCAGGGCCCTGTGACTGTTTCACTGTTGTTCAGTGGTGTCGTGCATGGCTTTGCTGTTTGGGGCAGGAAGTGTTGGATTCTGTAGCTCTTGGGACCTTCCTGCCCAGCTAGGGGAGCAGAACACAGTTTGCTGGACAGTAATCTGATCAGGATGTTGCTGATAACATCGTGGATGTGTAGGAAAGTATCATGGGAACTATAGAGTAGGGGGGATGAAACTTTTGGTATTAATTTTCTTCTGAAAGATTCTGCAAAGGGTGATGTTATGTTAAGGCACATTAATTGGTGAAAGGAAGGGGAGTTTTGTAGCCAGTTTTGCCATATTGTTGGAACTTCTGGGCAGAAAGTTTGGAACAAGTGTTTGCTCAGTACCTTTGTTCAGCTTCTGAAGTCAAATCTAACTGGTATGCTGTCATGACTGCAATTTTTGTTTCTGTTCAGTCCTAAGAGAAAGTGGCAATAGCAAAAGTGGGCAGATATTCCTTGGGCAGATATCCCCATGTTTGCTAGTCATTAGCACTGTGTGGTTTTATGTTCTGTTAGAAATAAGCAGACTCTGTCATAGAATCATAGAATAGTTTGGGCTGGAAGGGACCTTAAAGATCAACCCGCAAGAGCTCTATTGTGTCCCCAAGAGCTTTTACATGGTGTCACTGAAGGTGTGACCACTGACGGTGGTGTTGTCTGTGTGTCCGTGTAGTCTGAAGGTTGTTAGTTTGAGTTGCATGTGCTTCTGCGCCGCTGATGGATGCGTTTGATAGGAAAACAAAATGTCTTGGGCGAAATCCCCTTTTAACCTTAACTGTAGCTCTGTTAATTTGAAGCAGAAGCATGTCATGTAGCACTCTCTTTACCAGCAGTTACGATGGCTGTAGTTTGAGAAGTACTTTCCAGTTCTTTTGGGGTGTTATGCTGTTATGTTCCTCTTATTTAACGGTCATGTGCTGAAGGGTGTCCTCACGTCAGGAGACTGGCAAGAACTGGTTATGTCACATTGTTTTCTTGGGACTGGGCAGAAGGGAGAGCAGTGCATAGCGCAGTGCCATGCATTTCCAAAGAACCAGCACGCCAGACAACATCCGGTGCTCAAAATCTGCATGAGGCTGATGCAGCTGGCCTCCTGGCTCTGGGGAGTTTCTGTGAGGAGAGGTCAGGGCTGGTCAGATTGACTCTCTGGTTTTGAGGCAGTTTTCTGACTTATCTGGCCATTTCAGCTGAGGAGAGACTCCTTGGAGCTCTCATATAAAGCATCTCTTCTGGCCTGTAACCACGCTCCAGGCTACGCCTCAAAGAATTCACCGATGGCTAGGAGAACTGTTTCCTGAGAAATGCTCTCCAGTCAGTAGCTCCATATGGCTGATGTGCAGGATCAGTGGGAAAGAGTGTTTCAGAGGAAAGCCTCCGTGGCCGTCAGCTCTGGGGTTCTGAGCTCTGAATGTGCCGCTCTGTGGTTTCTAGGGCTAAGAAAAGCTTGTTGCCTTCAATTTTAGATGTGACTCATGGAGAACACGATTTTGGTACACAGACTCTTTTGGTGTTTGTTTATGGTATTCAGAGGTCTCCTAGGATCCCTTCTTCAGAGGTACTCTTGGCACCTGACTCTGTGGTCTTCCATCTCATCAATTTATGGCATCTTTAAGTGAGATGTGTTATCCTCATCTTGGAAAGCCTCTCTCTGAAAAAATCTTTTCGAAGTTATTTGGGTCAATACTACTTCTGGAATTCAATTGGGACTGTCTGAAAAGGAGTTGTTAGGGACGCCCTTTTAAAGCGTTTCCATGGAGGACTTGTCCTCCGAGGAAATGGGTTGTCTGTGTTCCCTCTTCTTCCGAGCAGCCCCACAGTTTTCTAGGATCTGGCAGGAGAAAAATTCCTCCTCTTTCCTCCTGCCTGTGCAGGGAGGCATGGTAATGCTTAGGATCTAGAGAGGAGAGAGAGGGGAGCACAAATCATCCTCCCTTGATTCCTCAAGATCAAGGTGCCAGGTTCCTGGGGGTGATTTTTAGTCAGTCTTTGAGAATCCAGTGGCAAGCTCAGTTTGGATCTCAGCTCGAGGGAGAGATCATCCTCTTCTTCTGAGGACAAGGGAGTGCAGACTGCTGAATGGGTTTTGCATGAAGGTTATCTTCTGGGTAACCCTCAGGCCGCAAGCCTCAGCGTGTGTTAGATTTGCCACCACTTAAGGCCTTTAAATTAGGGTAGATGCTTTTTGGAAAATACATTTGAGTCCAGACAGAAAGCACGCACATGCTGCAGGAATTACGAGAGGAAGTGCTATGGCCTGCAGTACAGACGAGGTCAAATTAGATTATCATAATGTTCTCTCTGGTCCAAATCTGTGAACTGCAATTTGCAAGTCTACCAAGGTAGCTAGCGTCAGTGCATCGTGGGTCAGAAACAACACACCTCGTGTGTCCATTAGCAGGAAAAAATGAAAGGTTGGTTGGGCTGGAGATGAAATGGTTTCCCATTTCATGAAACAAAATTCCCAAGTCTGATTTTTCCATTTTGACATTTCCGCTTACTCTCCTATTTTTTTTTTGTTGTTTTTTCTTTCCTTGCTGTGTCCAAAACCACCTCTCAGCTTTGTAAAATGGAAATGGCAAAATAAAAATGAAAATGTGCGAGGAGGAAATCCATGAGTATTACTTAGGGATAAAGGAAGAAAGGGAGAGGCTGGCACCCTGGTTCTTCATATCAAAATATTTGGGTTTAACAGGCACAAAAGCTGAAGCTTCAAAGAGGATCCCAAATACAGTATGAGTTTTTCTGCTTCAAAGAAGGATCACTTTATTTTTTTTCTTCCAAAACTGTGAATGAAAAGTATGGGCTGCTGTTTTCCTGAGGAAGAAAATACAGAGGGTTTTTTTTAGTACACTGAGAGAGACTGAGAAGTGCTCTCAAGCTGGCTCTGGTTTGTCAGGTGCAGCTGCTAGGGCTTTGAACATAGCAGGATCTCTAGGAAACACTTCTGCCTCCAAAACTTGAATCTCTGAGATGCAAGCTAAGGCCATGGACATGCTTTCTAAAGGAGATTATTTTTTCAACTGTAGGACAGAAGTCCTGGAAAGAATTGCATTCACAGTGTGTGTAGCCAAGTGTCTTGGCTTAAGTTGGACGGTGTTGGAGATCTTTAGACTGCACAAGGAAGCATTTCAACAGCCTCTCTAGAGTCGGGCTACCACCCTCACTGAAACCTGAAATAGAAAGAGAAGAGGAAGATATCTTGCACCTACCACCTCAGGCATAGCTAGTTCTCTGTCTAGTTCAACACGTATGAGGATGCCTCAGAGGAGCTCGAGGCCCAGCTTCCTCCTTTTCTACTTCAAGCTGTGGGAACATGTTCTGTACCGTTTTTTTTGGGAAAAAGAGTTGTCCACCAGTGTAATATCTTCAGACCATTGAGTCTCTGATCTTGTAAGCAAGGTTATTTGTTTTAAATCATAACTGAAAAAACTCAGATCATCTTTCTTTTTCAAGGGTTGGTCTGATGAGGTTTTGCGGTACAGAAAGCCAAATAAATTGCAAGATGAGAGGCTCAGAACAAATAAAGTCTTTTTGTCATGCAGCTTATCTAAGCTGTGAAATCTTTGCCCCAGGATGTTGTTGTTAAAAATTTGCATAGGCTCCAAAATGATTGGACAAATTAATGGAAGGTCTTTTAAGTACACAGGCTCCCCTTTGAGTTCAGGAAATCCCTGAATCATAAATGGCTGGAAGATGATGCAGCATTCTGGGGTCTATTGTAGTATCCTTGCCTTGTCTTTATATTCTTCCAAAGGTGTCTGTTGTTGGTTGGTATCTTGGGGGGTGTTGGGCAAGGTGGACCTCTGCTCCAACTTGGTGCAGCTAGTCTTTTGTTTGTCATTAGGAGAGAAGTTGGTGCTTTCAGAAACCAGAAATGCAGAGGTACCGGAAGAAATGGGGGCCCGGACCCAATTCAGGTGTTCAAACTCATGGTTTTCTTGTGTGCTTTTGCATTTTGTGAAGCAGAAGTGGAAGAAATACTCACAATGACGTCTTTGCATGACTCACTAATCAGTTGTGGCTCCAAGGGTGCTTGAAACGTGCTTAAAACCAGTCTGCATCTCTCCCTGGGCCTGCAGGTGATCTGTGTATGTGGATGAGTCGGTCATGAAAGCCCAGCCTCTCTGTGAGGCAGATCATGCCCAGAGAGAGATCTGCTCTCTAAAAATATCCTGGAAGCAAACAAGAAAAAAGATCTGCTGAGGTCCGAGGACGATTCTGACCTTTAGGCTGCCATCTAATACTCAGTCCAAATTCTGGACCGTTTGCCTGGGACAGGTTCTGAGATCTCACTCGGGGAATGACTCTAGTACTGTCCTGACCAAGAGAAAACCGCCGTATCTGAGGCAGTGGGTTCGATGAGGGTTTGCGTGTCTGTCACAAGCACGTATTCATGTACACCTGCCAGAAAAATGGTGTGGTTGACTTGGGTTTGGAATGAGTTTTCCCTGCTGACTAATTGGAGAACCTTTAGATACTGATGGGGAATTTCTTTAAAGGAAGACTTGTTCCTGTGCTTACAGCGGGCATGACTTCCCTCACTTTGGATTGGGAGAATGTTAATTGATTAATCCTTAATCTGCTGCTCTCTGGAAATTTCAGGGATCAAAGCTACTTGTCAACCTGCTGTGGATTTCCAGACTGGATTTTGGATTTTTCTTCCACAGATCAGAGGGCAATTTATGCAAATTCTCACGCGTAACATGGTTGCGATGAACAGATGGGGAGGGGAGGAGAAGGGGAATCTGATCACCTCTCTTTCGGCAGTAGGCAGTTTGGCTTGTGGTAACAATGCCTCTGGAACAAAGGGTTCTCTGTGCGCCGCATCTGGTAGGCAGATAGCCAAAAACGCTGTAGCAGTAGTGGTCATTCAGGTCTTCAGTGGTTCATTTGATATTTGCCAGGTGCCCATGGTGTGAGAGCGGGCAGGATCACCTGGGCAGGCTGTGCCGCTCACCTGTGGCACGGAGCAGGCTCTGTCCCTTAGCGAGTCTCCTTCCCAGAGTTTTGAGAATGACTCTGCGGAGTAGGGTAAGAAGGGTCCTCCAGAAGCCATGTGGGCACATCTTGTCTGCTCCCTGGAGCTGGGCTCTGGGTCGGTGCGTCTCCCTCCCCAGAATCGTTCTGGCGTGTTTGAGCAGCTGGGAGAACCTTGCAGAATTGTTGATGCCCTCTCTTGATGGGATGGCTGAGTGGTTTCTAGATCGTTTGGCTTATATTTCCCATGTTGAAGCTGTCTCAACAGCTACTATTCTTCTGCCTGATTTTTTCTACAAATATGTTGCCATGGTTCCTTCTACGACCAGCTGAGCCATCTTTAGTTGCTGTTCAGATGGAAGATGCCTGTTTCTGCAAAGGCTTTGCACAAATATTTACAACTTTCTTCAAGATCTTCCCATGTGGAAGTGCATCCAACTTTTCTCGTCAAACTTGTGTTGGAAATTTTATTATCATGTTTTCAGTCTGCACGAGGCTGTCATCGGCTTCCTCCTTTGCAGACACCCATGACTGTCCCAGGAAGACTGAAAATACTAGAGTGAGATTAAGCCATTGAAAAAGATCAAGCCTTTTGGCCAGGTGCATCATCATAACCACGTTCTGTTTTGGTATGAAATGCCTTGTATCTGTGCACCTGGATATTCTGGCTGGGCTGAGGGCTGCTTTGGTGGAGAGTCTCTCTCTGAAACCTGTGACTGTCACTTTCCCTTCCTGTCATGACCAGACTGCTGTCATCGCAACCAGGTGCTGGTTCAAGAAGGGCCTACCTCCTCCTCTTGGGAAGGTGCTGCTTGCTGCCCTCCTGCATGAGGTCTCAGCAGCGGCAAATCCATGGAAGATTAGAAAGCTCCTCAGGGACAAACCTTTTTTGAATTTCTGAATATGTTATGTCCACTGAGCCAAAGCCTTCATCTTTCTTCCACTCTCATTTGGTTTTCCGAAGCTAGAGAGAGCTGCTGGAGACAGAATCGAGAGGAGGTGATGTTGGACAGGCAGTTTTAAGGCTCAGGGGTGTGGTACCTACCCCCGAACAGCCAAGTACCTGCCAAACAAGTAGTCTCCTGTGGTCGAGTTCCTTGGGAAGGATACACCTAGGAAGCAAGAGTTACTGCTCTTGGGACCCTCTCTTTTTTCCTTGACATTTTTGACCTTCATGGCTAAACACAGGGAGAGGCATCATCCCTCAAAATTAACAAACCTTGAACTTCTAACGTCAAATGTTGGATAACCGGAGGCCGGACCAGCAAGTTAAATCGTTCCCTGAGAGTGAGCCTTGACCACTCAGCCAAACAGTTTTCTAGTAAAGCGATCTGCTGCTCTGACGGTGTTTAAAGAATGGAAACAAATATTTATTTAAGGGCGGGGGGGCAGAGAACGGGGAGGAAGACAATTCACCGGGCGAATCAGCCTTTGTTAGAGTCCAGTCATGAGCACGGATTGTTTCCACACCTTACTGGGAGCGAACTGGGGGGCGTTTCGGAAACTCTCGCGCGCCGTTCTCCGCACGCCTCGCCGTGCCCCCTCCCCCCCCCCCCGCCATTCCCGGGAAGCGGACCCGTCCTGCCTCCGCCGACCGGCGCTGCGCGTGCGAGCGCGCCGCCGCCGGCGGGGCGGCCCCGGAGCCGCGGGGCGGGGCGGGGCGGTCCCGGAGCCGCGCGGCGGGGCGGCTTTGTGAGCGGCGCTGAGCCGGGCGCCAGCTGCCATTGGCGGCCGCGTTGCCGTGGCGACGGCCCCGCCGGCGGCCGCCTTTGTTGGGGCCCGGCGCGGCGCGGCCCCGCCGGGGAAGGGCCCGGCGCGGCGGCGGGGAGGTGGCGGTGGTGTGCGTGGAGGGGGTCGGCTCACCGCCACAATAGCCGCCCGCCGGGGGCTGTGCCGCTCCCGCCTGGTTGTGGCTGCGGGGTCGCGGTTTGGCTCCTGTCTGGGGGCTGCCACGGTACCTCCGTGCCCTCAGCGCGTTGTGCTGGGGTCTGCCTGGGTGTTTAGGTCGTGCCGGGCCTCAGGGGTCCCTGCGGGTTGAGGCGGCTGGTCTCCATCCCGTCCCTAGCTCCAGACTAGGGGAGGTGATGGCAAGAGCCAGGAGAGGGATCTGGCATGTGGCCAGCCCCTGTGAGGAGGGTGCTGGAAATGGCTGCTCCCTGTGGATGCAGGTGAGGCCTTTCTCCCAGCTCTACAGTGTGCTCTGGTCCACATCCCGACCCGCTGGACGTTGTAGGCTCCAGCAGTACCTCTGCACCCTCCCAGGTCGCAGGGCCCTGCTTTTATCTCCCATCACTGGCTGTGTGCTCTCTGAGGCCACCCAACTCGTCTCACCTGTTGCCTCGGAAGGAGACAAGAAGATGCTCCTGTATAGGTATTGTCGGCAATAAAAAACATCGGTTCTACAGACAGTTGGGCTGCTGGCGTTGAGTGGAATGAGACTATTTCATGTACTATATGTATATATGCATACATACACATCTATCTGTCTTAGATATAGCTCGCGGCAGGAAGCAGCGTTCATATAGAGTATGTGTTATTGTAAATATGTTTTCACAAAATGTTTTGGGGTGCTGAGTAGACACCTGATCTCAAAGCACCGGCAGAAACTTGGAAAAAGGCTCAGATGGGGGAATGCTGCAGCTTTCCTCTCAGCGTACAGAGTGTGGTTTGGGATGAAGCAGTCGCGCTTCTCCCAGCTCCGAGTGCTCGAGTGCTGTGGGAGCACCTGGGATGTTGCCCGGGATGTTGCTGTGAGATTGGTTTATGTGTGGACTGCGCTTGGTCTGCCACTTGCAGCTGCTCCCACTGTCCAGGCTCTGTGAAGAAGAGGTTGCTGCTGGGGCTGATTGGACAGAGTTAAGTCAGCAGCTGGGCTGTGCTCACCCCCGCTGGGTTTTTCTTTCTTGTGCCCATCTTCTCACCACGATGGGTGTGTGGGCTCCAGCTACCTGAGCTGAAGTCTTCAGGAGTGGCACCACCGCAGAGTGCCATTGAGAGAGCTTGCTTCCAGTGCTTATTGGGGAAGAGGACAGCTACGTGCCCAGCCTTTCTGAGAACTGGATGGTGGAATGGATCTAGCTTAAAAAATGGACAAAAAACAGGCAGTAAAACTTCTTGAAATATTTTTAAGCCATGTCAGGTTTCCCCTCAGCACATCACATTTGTGCTGGCACCGTGAGGGGAAATGGTGCAGGGGCAGGAGCGAGCAGCAATGAGGAATGGCAGTGTGATGAGCTGCCGTCAGCCCTCGGCTCCCTGGCTGTGTCTTGGGAAGCTGCTGAGGAGTTGCTTCAGGTCTGTGTGAAGTCTTATGTCCCCTGTGGCTCCGACTGGATGCCTGGTATGTTACTCAGGTGTTTGCTGACTTGACTGAGGGAGGCTGAGCTGGGATGGGAAGAGCACGGGATGAGCAGGAGCCAGGCTGTCTGTTGTCGCCTGGCTCTTGCAGGGTGGATGTGGTGGACAAGCCCAAGGGCATCAAAGATGATCTGTCTGCTTGTGATGGCACTGGAAATGTTAGCATCCATCCAACATCCTTCCATCCTCGTGGCACTGAGGTGGAGCTGGGTGTCCTATTTTGTCCTGGGGGGTGCTGAGGCTCGGAGCCCTCTCCCTTCCCTGACCTGTGGGCTCTCCATGAGCGAAGGCTGTGGCTGCCTGTGCTGGGGTATGGGCAGCGCTCTGCCCTCACCCGTGGGCTGTTCCAGAGAAGCAGCAATACAGATGCTTCCCAGGGATGAGGCAAGGGAGTAATCCTTCCGTGGAGTCGGAGGTGTGTAGGGCTCGCTGCTTGGGGAGCAGTGGTCTCCCATGGAGGAGGAGGAGCAGGAGGGTCAGGGCAGCTGCTGGCCAGAGACTGCCGCCGCCTCCCCTGAGCCCTTGCACGTCCAGTTTCATAATCGGATTAAGGCAGCGGTATTAGAGAGGAGGGATGGGTCAGTGGGACAGGTTTACACTGGGGCTTACACGGAGGGGATTGACGCGTATTTTTTAACCCCTCTCGGCCTGACCTGCGGAGCGGGGCCCACGCATCTCTGCAAGGCAACACCGGTGGGAAGATGTGGGGGCAAAGTGGCACCAGGCGGTGATGTGCTCGCCGGGGAGCACAGCAGCCCCGGGCCGGCTGGGGGATGGGATCCGGCCGCCCCTCCCCCCGGGAAGGCAGCCCTGCTCAGGCCTTGCAGTAAATTTGCTCTAATTACAGCCTCCAGCAGTGGGAAACCTCACTTAGAGGAAAGGCTCCTCTGGGGTGGGGGCGGGGGTGCTTCCCAGCTTTCCCAGGCGGGCTCTGTTGTCTGAGGCCTCCGCTTCCCCTGATGCTGGGAGGCCCCTTATTCCTCTCCCCTCTCCAGCTTTGCTTCTCTCCCCCCACCCCTTTAATTCTCCTCTCCTTTGAGGCCGGGATTTGGGAACAATGCCTTCCCTGCTCCTTGCCCCCCGGCTGGAGCCACGGGCAAACAATGGGGGTCGCTTGCTGCGGGGGCCGGGCTGAGGGGGCTCAGCGCGGCAGCACCTGCCCTGGGCTGGTGGGGACTGAGTTGGTTGTGGCTTGGGGATGTGCCCGGTGGGGTGGCTGGTGTGTGTGTGCTCACAGCCTGCTTCCTTCTTGGGGATGGGAGTCCTTGTCTTGATCCCTTTGGGTTTGGGGAGGTCCGGGAAGCTCTGCACAAACGTGTCGGAGGATGCTCGTGGCAACAGCATTAATCTGATCCGGAGCTCTTCTCTTTGCAGGTGGACGATGCGATGCTGATGTTCGACAAGACAACCAACCGACACCGAGGTGAGAGCGGTCTTCTGGCTGTAGGAGAGGGAACTGCGGAGGGTTTGCCTCCCGCCTTGCCTAGGGAGGGGTTAGTATCCCAGCAGCAGGGCATGTGGGTCGCAGCTGCTCTTTATCTTGCCTCCAGTCGCCCCATCCTTTTGCATCTGCATCCTTTACCAGCGTCCCTCGCAGCACAGAGAGCTTTTGTCCAGCGCGTTTCCTGTGCTGTAAACTTGCCGAGTTGCAGATATGTGAGAGGAGGCAGCCTCCTCCCCTGCCCGCTTACCTCCGTGGTTCCAGCCTGCAGTGTGTGTCTTACCTTGTCCCGAGTAATCTGAGCTTCGGGAAAGCTGACACGAGAGCCTGAAGAGTGCCTGCTTCTCGCCCCTTCCTCGGCCCGGAGCCTGCGTGTGCTCCCAGGTCACCTCTTCTTACCCGAGTCTTGCTGGTGGAGTCTGGTTACAGGATGGGAGCAAGGCTGTAATACTTGTGCTATCCAGACCCAGCCCACCCATGGGCGTCCCTGCCTCCCGCTTTCCCAGAGAGTCTTCAGACCAGTTGCCCCAGAGCGGGGCAAGGCTCGACATTAGCAAGCGTTGCACCAGCCCAGAGATTTGTTGGCAACGACTTAACCTGCAAACTTCGCTTTGGTGTCTTCCAAATTGGGGCCAGTAACAGCCTTGTGCAGGGCCACTCTCATGTCTGCATGTTGTTTGAAGCACTTCCAAGCACCTCTGCCCCCGGATCAGCGAGGGAACGCTCCCTTCTGCTCTTGCTACGTACACTGTGTGCCCTTCAGGTTTTTGCTTTTTTCTAAAGCCATTAAATCTATTCTTGATTGCCTGGCCTAGGATGTTGTTCCAGCTTCATCTTAAAAGGGAAGAAGTGTTAACCCCTGTTCCTCCATGGGTGCCTCCCAGTCACTAGTCCAATTAAAGAGTTGTCAGGCATTTTGGAAGGAGAAAGGGAGAGCTGCTGGCTGCTGTGTTGGCAGCGTCGGGCTCTGTCCAGGGCGCAGCAGGCCTGATGGGGCTCAGGACTGGTTTCAGCATCAGGGTTTTTGCTCTTGAAGTCCCAAGCTCCACCGCTTGTGGGTGTTGAGGCGTGTGATGTGTAACTACCTGGGCGCAGACAGGCAGAGGAGTTTACAGAGAGAGACTTTTCTGGCAGTGTGGAGAAAAAGTGGGGTTCTGGGCAGTGTATCCCTGTCTATTTTTAAAAGTTATTTTAAAGCACCATGGAACCAGCCAGTTCTGGAAAGCGGAAAGCTCTGCTTAATCCCAGCTTGCTTATAAGGCAAGCTTAAAGACATCCTCCCACCTGCCTCAGTTTTCCGGGAATGGCTGCAGTCAGCTGAGAGGAGTTTAGTCTGCCCACCCGAACTGGTCTTTGCCAAAACTATTGGCAAAGGGGTTGGTGAGAGAAAGGAGGTGCGAGCGCGGGCCGGGAACACGCTATCCTGTCTTACCCCAGATACTAACCTCACTTTGGGGAAACTTTGCAAATCGCTTTCCTTGTGTATGTCTGTCTTGCTCAGTACAACCGCACTGCCGATATTTGCCTGCTTACACGAGGCTTTATGACTGGTGACTGAAGAGGAAACGTGCAGGGGGTTATTGCTGGTGGGGTGCGTTTAGCGAGGATGGTGATGTCCTGGCAAGCAGCTGTTCGTTTCTCCGCCGACTTCCTTTGTGTGAGCGTCTGTCTGCTGGGATCCTCCCCAGCATTATCAGCCATGTGGTTTGCCTTGCAAATAGCAAAGTTTTAAAAAAATACACTTCGTTTTGAGAGCAGTCGGGTTCAGAGAGGGTGGGAAGTACAGGGTGAGGAGGAAAGAGGAATCTATAAGAGGATGCTCCTGTTATTCTTGTGCATAAAAGCAGGATTTGCTGGAGAAGGAAGATGAGTGACAGCCGTTTTAGAAAGGGCTGATTATACCATCCTAGAAGCCTGTGGCTCCTTCTCTTCTCCTGCCAATAAAAGGATGTGGGTAGCAGGTGCAAACTGCACAGAGCTCTGACCTGATCACGGAGTTTTGCCTTTTCTTCAGGGTTTGGGTTTGTCACATTTGAAAGTGAAGACATTGTGGAGAAAGTGTGTGAAATCCACTTCCATGAGATCAACAACAAAATGGTGAGTGTCTGGGGCAGAACCCAGGGGAAGAGGGACAGAGGTGCGGGACAGAGTGGGGCGGTGGCACAGGGGCAGGGTGTGAGGCTCTTGGGTCCTGACACACTTCCTTCTGCAGTGGGGAATTGGATTGAGTCTTTTCCCCAAAATCACAGCAGCCAATCTGGGAAAGAAACTCACAGTGTGGAGACAGATGAACCAGCACAATACTGAGCTTTCAAGGAGAAGAGCTGCCTGTAATGAGGAATTATGCAGTACTTGGAGGTTTCAAAGTTACATGAAACTTTGTAGTGGCTTGGGAGGGGACAGGTTTTGCCTTTATTCAGAAATGAGGAAATTTAGGCTTTGAGGCCCTGCTGCAGGGCCAGGCAGAGTCTCAGGGGCAGCTCCAGGAGGAACAAAGCCGTGTTTGAGCTCCTCGTTGCCTGTGGTGGTTGCGGAGCCAGGGGCAAAGCTGGCAGCATGCAGGCCAGAGGCAGGGATGCTATGGAAGGACAGTGGGACAGGCTGCTGGTGGTGGCCGGGGCCCGGGAGTGCTGTCATGGCTCTCCGCTCTGGTGTCGGCCGAGCCTGACCCTTGCTTTCTTGTGGCAGGTGGAGTGTAAAAAAGCCCAGCCGAAGGAGGTGATGTCCCCGACGGGCTCGGCACGAGGGCGGTCCCGAGTCATGCCTTACGGGATGGATGCCTTCATGCTCGGGATCGGCATGCTGGGTAAGCCCAAGGACAGATCTGCCCAGCTCCCGGTCGTGCCAGGCAGCAGCTTAGAGGTTTTATTCCGAGAGCCGCGGGCAGCCAAGGGCAGCTCTCCTTGCTGCGAGGCCGGGGAGGCTTGGGGGGTGCTGGGACCTGTTTGCGATCACAACTTGCCCTCTGGTGGCACCTGGAAAAACTACAAACTTGTCACCGCTGCCCTGCGACAGCCGGAGCTGGCGGGACACCGATATGTGCTGGGCATCTCCGGCCCTCCGCGGCTCCGGTCATGGTCACGCAGTGCCATGGCATGTAGACTGCAATTCTTTGATGGCTCTCGTGGAATAGGATGTAACTACACAGCTGAACCGAGTGCGGAGTAATCTGTACTCAGGCATCTTCCTCCCACGCTTCTACAGGCTTTCTGATTAATTAGTTGATTAAAGAGCCCCCAAGCTTCCACTTGAAACAGTGGTACGTATAAATGTCCTCAGTGCTGTTTAAAGACTGTAAAAACATCCTTAAAGTTCTAGTTAAGCTTTGTCTTTGTTCCCTCCCTCTTGGGGACAGCAAGTATCTGGTATAGCAAGGAAAATGATACACTTATCATGCATGCTGTCTTGTAAGGAGAAACTGGTGACAAGCAGCCTGGGTCCCATGTCTCTCCATGATTCTGAGGCAAATGTGCTCAGATACAAGATTAAAAAAGAAAAAAGTCCTCTGTAGCCTCTGCTTCTGGGTCTACAAACCCTCATGCCTGGATCTGAGAGTCAAGTGCGATCCTTCCAGCACAGGTGGAAGGATCGCGCTGTTCCTGGCTTCTCTCCCTCCCTCTATCCGTTCTAGCCAGGCTTGAGCCAAACCAAGAGTGTGCTGTTTGCTCAGGATCATCGCCGGTGTTGCTGGGCAGGGTGTACTCGGCCTGGCTCTCCTTGCTAAGCCTGCTGAATAGCAGTTAGTCACTGAACAAAACCCCAAAAAGGGCATTTTTTTCCCCAATATTTTCACTTGACTTATTGAAGGAAAATAAATCTCCAGGCTGTGGTTTTGGGTTTTGCCTTTTCTAAGCCATCTGAATTTTACAGCAGTAAGGCTCAAGCTGAGTCATTGGGAAATCCACATACTCATGTCTTGGGAGATCTCAAATCAAATATTCATCTCTGCGTCAGTGCCCTGCATTCTCACAACCTCGTTCTGTATAGGTGGTCAGCTTCCTGGGGAACGGTGGGAATTGTCCTCCTGCCCGGTGCCAGGAAGAAGCGCTCTGCCTGCATTCACCAGCAATTCCAGTGCAAAAGTGACTCAGAGCTATTCAGCCATTCAAATGCCCCCACCTCCCTGATCTCCTCCTCTTTGTAAATCCGGCTGATGCATCAGAAAGCTGTAGTCTGCAGAGCTGGGAGTTTCTGAGAAGGAAATCTCCATGTCCTTACATGTCTGGAGTGAGGAACAAATTAAATGAGCCTGCTAAAGCTCTTCTGCAGACTCACAGGCGTTGTGCATTCTGCCCAGCTGTTTCCTGGGCTTTCTGCTATTGGGTCTATTCATGCTTTCTAACAGTAATGGTCACACTGCTCGTGAGCAGCCAGGCACTGAAGACATGGACCCTGCGAGCTTGCAGTAACAGAGACCTTTACTCTTCCCCCAGGTTATCCAGGATTCCAAGCTGCCACCTACGCAAGTCGAAGTTACACTGGCATTGCACCTGGCTACACTTATCAGTTCCCTGGTGAGTGGTGCTCCCTACTCGTTTTTTTTGGTCTGCTGGGTGTGATGGGAGTCCCTGGCATGATGGGTGACCCAGGTTCTGCCCCTTTCACCCTTTCCCCTGTTTGGTCTTTCTTTAAATTGGAGACGGATGTGGAAGGGGGAGGGGTAAAGCCCTGGAATAGGTGGGAACAGCCTGTCCTTCATTAGGATTATCCTCACACTCCAGTGGCAGGAAAAGCCCAAGGCTGCTCTGACACCCTTTATGTTGGCCTCCTCTGTAGAGCTGCTGCTGTGACACAGAAGGGCCCTTGCAGCTCTGCCTGTCTCGCTGCCTTTGTGTGTGTCTGTCTCTATTTACCAGAGTTGCCACCGCTCTGAAAGTAGCATAGGATTTTCAGACACGGCTCTCCATGCGCCAGGGAACTCCCAGGCACCCAAACTGCAAATTGCGCCTGCAGTGCAATGGTTGTGTTCCGAACAGCGCCTGGACCACTCACAGCCTCCAGAAAACATCTGCTGGGGCAATGGGCTGCAGATCCACCGCAAACTGGGTGGTTTCAAGCGCCCAACCCCGCCATGTGCTCAGAACATGGACTCTGCGATCAATGGCTGGAACCTGCTGTGCCGCAGCTGCTCGGAGCTTTCGGGGGCCTCTTGTCCCTCCCGTTCTCTGTGAGTCAGGGGAACGAGGCAGAGCGCAGTCAGAGAAAAGACTGTCTTGCTGTTTTCTAGAGAAGTGGCAACTCTGAGCATCCCTTCCTTACTCCATCCCTTAGTGTGATGGTTTATATATGAATTCTTGATGTTAGGGGCTGGAAATGGGAAGTTGCCTCTTCACCTGAGGCGAGCTCAGGCTGACTGTGGCTGAAAGTTGCTGTTGCCTCCTAGCTGGCTGGAAGCTCTCTCTGAATCGAGCTTGTGGGTCTCAGTTGTGGCTTCAAGTGCCTCGTTGTAAACCTGTGCCCAGATGAGCGCGGCACGTTCTGAGCACCCACTGGCATGGCAGCCAAGAGGGCAAATCGGATGGGTCACAGGGTGATGCTCCAGGGCAGACCTGAGGCTGCACAGTGAAGTTTGCGCTTGCCCTGTCTTGGCCAGATTAATTCTAAGGATAAATGGATCCTTTCAGTCTTCAGGGCAGGAGTCCAGCATCTTTCAGCACCAGTTATAAATTAGTTTAAAGAAGACACTGGTCTGGTCGCAGTCTGGCTACAGGCTGCTCCCCCAGCGGACCCCGATGCCGTCTCTCTGCGGGGTCTCCCTCGAGGTGTTTGACGAGTTCCTAAGCTGTCTTGCATTTCGTTTTTAGAGTTCCGTGTAGAGCGGACCCCTCTCCCGAGTGCCCCCGTCCTCCCTGAGCTCACAGGTCAGTCCCGCTCGTTTCCTAAACTCACAACCTGGAAGGGGAGAAGGGGGCTTTGGGCTCTTCAGTGGTGTCGCTGCTCCACAGCCTGGCGCAGTTAGACTGGAAACGTTCTTTATTTCCTCTTCCATCTGTATGAGCTCCACCCAAAGCTGGGGCCGGAAAGATGGAGAGGCAATCAGAGCCATGTGTGTTGCCTCTGAGAAGGGGCAATGCAGGTCACACCAAATGAAGGCATGTAATCCTTAGATGGCGTTTCCTGCTGCTTGCCTCGTTTTTAGCTCCTTGCCCCAGGCTGGGCGTAAACCAGATATGGAAAACTGCAGAGAGCAGGGTGACTTCTCAGAGGTTTACAAATGACCTTAACCTGAGCTGCTGCAAGGACGAGATTTGGAGTGCTGGGAGGAGGGAGAGGGTATGGGGGCACTCCTGGCTACCCTAATCCTGTTTGCCTGTGCCAGAGGGGCTCCAGGGAATGCTCTCCTTGCTCCAGCTCCCCAGCTACTCCCACACATGCTTCCTGGGCAAAAGTGAGCGTGGTGGGACTCCACGACGTCCTGCAGTGCTCGTAGGGAACTGTGGAATGAAATGGGGGCAGAGGATCGTTCTCCAAGAACTAGTCCTGACTCAATGTCCTCACAGTGCAAACACCCTCTGGATCCTCAGCCCCTGGGTTGTGTGCCGTGTGTTCTCTCTAGGTGATGCTCCTTCTGTCTGCTCTCCCTTCCATGGCCATGTTTTCCCCTGCTCTGTCATGTCCATGGTTTTTGTTGTAGAAAAGCAGCTTTGTGTAGCACCCTGCTCCCCGTGTGCCATCTCATTTCCGTGGTGTTCCTCCTCCCCAGCACTTCCTTGCCACCACTTGTTTCAGGGTTTGAATCTCTTTGCAACGAGGGTGTGGAAAGGCTTCCTGAGAAGCTCTCCTGGAATTATTGGTACCAACAGGCTTGAAAGGGCGTTTCTGTGGCACGGAACCGTGTCAATCCTCAGGGATTCTCTGTTCCTGGGGATGCTGAGGTTGGCAGCCACCAGTGAACAAATTGCCCTGAGGAAGGTAGGGGGAGACCAAATCCCAGCTCCCTCTTAATAAAACCCTTCCCTGACACCATGTGTGCAACTGCATAAGCACCTGACCCCCACTCTGAGCCTTTTGGTTGCCAAGCAAAGGAGATGTGGGTCCAGTAGTTTATTTACATGTGTTTTTTAGCAAAACCCGTACAATATGTAGAGAAACGTTGGTGACTTGGCCAAAGTACTTTCCCCTCCGAGGTCCAGCCCTGGCTGCACTGAGCCTTTTCCCAGGGGAGGTGAATTGCCCAGGGCCTGGCTGTCACCCGCGGCTGGGGTGCACCAGGGCTCTGCACAACAAGAAGTTATTAATGCTGCTGCCCTGGCTGGGTGCCACGTTAGCTTACAGTCCTGAGTGTCTCGCTGAAGTACCAGCTGGGGATCGTGGCATTCTTCCCTTCCCGTTACGCTCACCTACTGTTAAACAGTCGCTGTGCAGCCTCTTGGCTACGCTGAGAGCTGCGGTGCCCATGTATAGGCTGGAGCTGGTCCCACGGAGGGCAGAGCCCCCCTCCTTCCGACAAAGGGCCGTCGAGCTGTGCCGGGCTCGAGGGCCCTTCTGCCTTCAAGTGGATGCGTGCGCGTAAATGGGCTGCGCTTTACGGGCTTGGCAAGTGGAACCGAGAGGAGGGGATGGCACAAGCAGGGATGATTGCTCCAGCACGCAGGGAGTGAACATGCAGGTGCTTTGTCATCACAAACCTGGCAGCTCAGTAGATGGACTGCAAAGGCAAGAAGGGTTTTTCCTGGAAAAAAGAACTGGAGTCTTTTTGAGAAGACATAGCCTCCTGTCTCAGTGACACCACGTTCGTTCTGGCGCGTTAGGGGCTCAAAGCAGTGGTGGGGCAGGAGGGTGGCTGCCGGCAGCCTTTCCACCCTGGAACAGCATCTTTGGGGCGATGCGCAACGCGCTCGCGTTGGCCCAGGGCCTGTAATGAGCGGCTAACCCAGATATAAGCCTCGTATGACGTTTGCTTGAAGCAGGCTGGTGCCTGCTACTAAATATTCCCTTATAAGCTAGTCTGGGTTTGAGCCTTAACGCGATTGATTTGTTCTGACCTCTTTTTATGGTGCTCTAAACAGAATCACAGTGAATTTCACATTCAAGCATGAAATGCTGACCCAGTCATTTTAAGGGCAAAGAGAAACATACTGGCTAGATGCCTCCTGCCCTGAGGGCTGGATGCCTGTGGCAGTAGAGTTGGGAATTAGAACTGCTAAATATAAATTAAGACTTACTGTTTAATTAAGCCATTTCTAGTTTCTGCTCCCTAGGTATATGTTTCCTGCTCTGCTACAGTGAACAGCAAGGGGTTGAGCAGTTCGGGAGCAAAACTCAGGGCGAGGAGAATGATGCATCTTGAGCAGAGTAGAGAAATACGGAGAAAGAGGCTATTAAACTGTTACTCAAGAGTAGTACCAAGGGACAGAGAGGAGGGGCTGAGCCTCAGGATGCTGAGCTGCCAGCTGCTGCGTTTTTCCACATTTACAGCCCAAATCTGGATCTGTAGCTTCAGATTAACTGCGTCTCCCAAGCTAAGCAGTGTCAGGACACATGTGAAATTGCCCGCTTTTGGTTCGGCTCTTCACACTGTGCCCTCAGCTGCCCCTGGGTGGGGGCTCAGCAGAGCACGGCCGGTGAGTTCCCCCAGACCTGCGCTGTGCAAAAGGATCCCAATAACTGCAGGGCTGCGCGCTCCCCTCTTGTCATCCTCGGATGTCCTGTGTGATGCACTAAGCTGATGCGTCTGTGTGGGGCTGGTGTTTTGCAGTGGAAAAAGAAGGCTCCTCTTGAGGAGTTCCCCGTGTAGGCACAGTGCCCCTGAGATGCCCGTTCCTTCTTTTCCAGCAATCCCCCTCACTGCGTATGGACCAATGGCGGCAGCAGCGGCTGCGGCAGCCGTGGTGCGAGGGACAGGTAACTGCCACTTTCCTCCCCAGCGCGGTGTCTCGTCACTGAGGTTTGCGGCGGGCTGCGGGAGGGGGGTGGGACAGGGTTGCATTTTTGGGATCTTCACTTTGTAGTTTTGCTGCCTCCGGTAGGTTCCACTCCCAGTCGTACCGGTGGATTTCTGGGCACCACCAGCCCTGGGCCCATGGCAGAGCTTTATGGAGCCGCCAACCAGGACTCAGGGGTCAGCAGTTACATCAGCGCTGCCAGTCCAGCCCCGAGCACCGGCTTTGGCCACAGCCTAGGGGTGAGTGTTCCCTCGGGCTCTGCGCAGGGGGAGGAGGATGGAGAGTGGCACGGCCGGGGCAGGGGCTGCATCTCCACATGGCGATGGAGGTGAGCAGCAGTGGGCGGCCCCCTCTCAGCCCACAGCTGCTTTCTGGTTGAGAAATACCACCCGCTGCAGCACCTGCCATGCCACCGCTGAGCCCCAGAGCACAGACGATGGTGCAGGATGCAGCAGTTCACCTGGGGCCCATGTCCCTGGGCTCCGCTGGCTCTCCCTGACCCCCACTCAAGGTCCTGATCTCCAGACCTTTTCCTGATCTGGCCCAGACTTTCCAAAAGCCTGTCTTGGCCCTGATGCAGTGTCCTGCAGGCTGATGTGCTCTTCAGACCTGTGTCTTGATTTAACCCACTCGGCCACTAAACACCATACAGCTGTTTGCTTGCACACTGTCCCCGTTCCCTGGGAGACAGGGAAGAGAATTAAAAGGGAAAAAGGAAGGAGACTCGTGGATTGAGATAAGAACAATTTAATAATTGAAATTAAAAAAATACTAATATTGATATAATAATAATAATAATAATGATAATGCATGTTAATATATAAAAATGATAATAATATATATGAACAAGTGATGTCAGTGTAATTGCTCGCTACCCACTGACCAACACCTGGCCCAGCCTGGCTAGCGATCCCGAAACAGAGAAGTCCCAAAACCACAATCCTGGAAGAGCAAGAGCCCTGAAGAGAGATTCAAGGAGCGAGAGAAGAGAGCTTCCCAGCCAGCCCTCATTTGTATACTGGGTGCGATGTTGATGATATGGAATATTCTGTTGGCCAATTTGGGCCTCAATCCTAAGCCTAAACTCAAATCCTGAGCTAGGAGTTGTGGGTCCTTTGTTCCGGCCATGCTCCCCCCCAGCCTGTTGTGCACCTGCCCTCTGGCAAAACATGGGAAGCCGAAAAGTCCTTGGTATCTCAGCAACAACTATAAACATCAGTGTGTTATCAACATTCTTATACCAAATCCCATGCTAATTCCAAAACACAGCGCTATTCGAGCTACAAAAAAGAAAACTAAGTTTGTCCCAGCCGAAACCAGGACATCCTGGCACCTCCAGCTGAAACCAGCTTTCCCAGCATCTGGGCCCCGACTGAATTTCTTGTGGTAGTAATTCTCCTTCACTTCTCTTTTGTTTGCTTAAGAGTGGGTTTTTAACTCTTTCTTCGCAGGGTCCCTTGATTGCAACAGCTTTTACCAATGGGTATCACTGAAGCTGGGGACCAAGGAGGCAGGAGGTAAGAGAGCTTCGAACAGGAACGGGTAATGAGGAGTGGAGTTCTGAGCTGGCCCCTGTGCTTGGGCTCTCGGCAGGAGCTGCAGATGCCACTGTGAGGCTCACCAGCCTGACCCAGCCTGTGGGAGAAGTCCTGCGGCCAGCCTGAGGCTTGCTTCAGCACGAGATGCTTGGTGGGTTGGGTTCCCACCTCGCGCTCTCCAGGCTGGGAGTGCTGCGGAGAGATCACTTAGTGTCTGGGCGCAAAGGGGAAGGAAACAGGAGCACTGATAGAAAGGGAAAAGGTCTGCAGGGTTGGCTGGAATCACAGCCCAGCGGTGATCCTGACGGACAAGCTCAGCTCACCTGCGTGGCTGGGGAAGCCTCCTCCGTGCAGCTGGTTGTTCTCACTGCTGCTGAGACCGCTGTCTCTGGGGAGCGAGGTTTTTCCTCTCCTGCCTGGGAGAAGGAAAATCTGAGTCTGATCAGTTCTGTTGCTGGTCCTCGGATGGGCCTGAGAGGCAACTGGTGGATGGTCTCTGTTTGCTTTGCAAACGTGGCTGAAGTTAGCTGGCTTAAAATTAAAAAAACTCCAGCTTTTCAAAAAGGAGGGCAAAAACTTGCAGGGAACAGTGTCCAGACAGGAGCCCAGGGCACTGAGCTGAGCGCTGGAGAAGCAGCTGGACCCGCAGCCAGGAGTGCCGCAGGTCCGGGCAGGCAGGCGCACGGCGTGTGGGGCCTTGTTTCCCAGGCCTGCCCCGTGCCATAAAAGACGGAAGCATCTCTGCCGTGCCCCGCCGCGGTGCCAGCGGGACGCAGAGCAAGTCTGTGTTGGGGCAAGTTTGGGTATCAGGGATTTCTGTCGGATCACACCGGAAGAAAACCCCGAGAGAGCTGTTGGTTGTTGTAGCTCTGTCCCTTCCCTCCCGTGCTGTGTCCCGCAGATTCCCCAGTGACCTGACCGAGGACAGCGGCTGGAGGATCTGGTGAGCCTCGGGGGATGAGCCAAGGTTACCTTTTTCTTGAATCAAACTGCACACTGCCGGCCGGCCGCCAGGCTCCTGCCGCCCTGCCCTGATCTCTCCCTTTGACCAGACCACACTGGACTGAACCCGAGGAGATCATCTCGCTTTCTTACTAACCACCGACGGTTTACGCTTCCCCCCTCCCTGCCCCAGCCCACCGATTCTTCTTTTATTTATTTTATTAGCTGTTAGTTTTATTTTTTTATTTTATTTTTTTATCTTTTGTTTTGGGGGGGGGCTACCCCTTCTTTTTGTTGTTTGCTCTTTCCCGAGCTAGTAGACATATTTTATGAATTGGCTTTGTGATTGTGTTAGGTAGTTTTTATTGAGGAGTATTTTTATTTGGCTTTGAAACTGTTTTGAATATTTTCAACTCTGTTGTTGTTGTCGTCAGTGTTTTTAAAGCACGGTGTGTAACAAGAATGCAGTTCTGAAGGGAAGAAAGAGACACAGAGAGAGCAAAGGCTGAGAGGAACTGATGTATTTCTATTTTTTTTAAAGAAACTGTTTTTAATTGTTTCTGTTTTGTAAATGTGAGGCTTTGAAAAGTGTGAAACTCCAAGGATCCGAAAACGTTGGACATCGCTATGGAACAAAACAAATGTATATTTTGCTAAGTGAAAAACACTATCCTTACAGCTGAAAGAATTTTTTTTTTTCCTAGGTTTAGTTTTACGTGGGGTTTTCTTTTTCCTCCTGTATAATATGTAAATATCGCGAGCTGAACCTGGCTGCCGCCTGCAGCCTGGCTCCAAGGAGCAGCTCCAGGTCCTGGACTTGGTGCCACAGTGTGAGCAATACTCTCCAGCAGAATCCTGACAGGACTCCGTTCTTTTTTTGTACACCTTTTACTGTAAGATTTTAAGACCTCTGATGAGCTGAAAGGGGGGGTGGGGGCGGGGGTGAAACGTACCGGCCATCGGCTGTTTTGCTGAGCGGGTTAAAGCTGCTTCCAGTCGCTCGATGTACAGACTCCATCCCTGGGCTCCGTAGTGCCAGCCTCTGGTTTGGCTTTAGGTAAAGGGCTTCACCGCCATCGCTTGTCTTGGTTACTTTGAAAGGAATTCACTCTCCAAACGCTATCGCTTGCGTCAAGATTTCCTGGGAAAGGGGACCCTCCTCCAGAGGCGAGGGTATCGGAAGGGCCGTCGGCCGGGGGAGATTCGGGTGGTTGTTCTCCGAAGGGCAGGGCACTGGGGTGGGGAGTCATTAACGGGGGAGGAAAGCATTAGGGTGGTGATTTGGGGGCGGGTTAAGGGCTTCTCAGGGATTATATGAATTCTAGAATCGCAGCTTCCTGTTTGCTTTACTCTGTGTTCTGAAGACTGTGGGAATTTGTCCGTTGTCCTGTGCAGGGGTGATCTGGTCCCTTCTCCAGAACCTGCCGGGGCTTCTCCTGGCGCGGTCCGGGCCCCTGCTAAGCAGCCCTCTGCCAGGGGAAGCCTCCGGCAGGAACATGGGGCAGGTTTGGGTCTGGATTTCAGTGAACCAAAGACCTTGTTAAGGGGGGTGATTAAGCCTTTTATTAAGATGCAGCCAAACTCTTTTCCCAGGGAAATAACAGCTTCATCTTAAGTTTTAAAAAATCATTCCCTCTCTTCCCCCAAACTGAGCCCCTGTAAGGGAGAGGGGCGTTTAGAAAGGACTGGGAGGGCCACAGTGCCCCCAGGGCCCTTCTTTTCCATCCCTCCCCCGTCTGCCGGAGCTTGTCCTGACCTGGGCGATGCGTTTGGAGAGTTCTGTTTAGGTAAGAGGGTACTTAACAGATTAGTACTGAAAACACAAAGCAATAATTTTTGTTACTGAGACAAGAGTCTGTATGTCTGTTTTTTTAAATATTTCCTAATTAAAGAAGAGCTGCATTTTATTGGGTTTATTTTTATTCTATATACTTCAAATTTGGGTCTGCGGACAGCGCTTTCCTCCCTCTTGGTATATGCGCTGAACTGCTTCCGTGCCCCCTCCAGACATCCCGGGCCAGCTGTGCTGCTGCTGGGCTGGGATTCACTCTCCAGCCAGCGCTGCCACTGCCTGGAGGCTGGGGCTCCGGTTTCAGGGTGGGCATTTTTTTTAAAAGAAATAAAGCTGTGTTTTTAAGCCAGTAAGTTATTACACTCCAATGTTTGTTCTCTCCACACCTGTAACCCTTTTTCCAGATTTCAGTTTTAAATTCCTAATAAATTATTTGAAAACTGTCCTTCTCTGTCGTTACTTGGGGGTGGGAGATCTTCAAATGGAGGAGATTTCAGGAGAACTTGGACCTGGCAGGAGTTGCATAGGATGAAAGCCCCAGGCAGGGCTCTGCCTCTGTGTTCTGCTCCCAGACTTTGGCATTGGCCTAGTTGTGAGGCAGATCTGGTTTTAACAGAGATCATGTCTCTTCTCTGTGTTACAGAGGTTTTGTATAGATATTTGTAGGTTCAAGAAAGGAGGAGATAGTGAGGTGCTTAGAAGTTTGGCTCAGACGCTCTGGATTCAATGACTATGGTGGACCAAGAAGGCTAGATCTAAGAAAGTAAAATGCAGAGGTCGGAAGGGAATTCCCTAACGGATAACACTACAAGAGAAAGGTAAATTCTAACAGTGTACAATAGGGTTAGGAGTCCTGTGCAACAGCTTTTAATTATAGAGAATTCTTAAAAATAATCCAAGGCTCAAACCTGTAAGTTCAGGAACCAGATGTAAGTTGGGACGTCCTCACGAGCATACTGAGGACCAGTGGCTTTGTATGCAGCACAGGTTGGGGGAAACCAAAAATAGTATTGGCGGAAAAATCTTTTCCCCTGCTGGGATTTTTCTCATGAGGCACTCTTGTAATGCTCACATGCTCGCTTTCCCACACTTGGTGATCCTCTTGTTGAATTAAAATGTAAGAAATCCAAGATACGATAGCATTTTTGATTTTTTACTTTAAAAGCCAGTTTATTGCAAGTTTTCGTGGCAACATCAATAATAAATTGGACACAGAAAAGTGAGGAAAAAGGAACCACAGTGTCCTAATGTTCACAGGTAAGGGAACAGAAAATAAAAAAAAAGAGTAGAGGTGGCCAAAGTAGCAAAGAAGAAAGGGAACACTTAAATAGATATTGAAGGGAAAGTAAGCAGATTGATCTGTGGGCAAGAGATTAAATCCTTGTTTCTGAAATAACTGTGGTACAGACTGTCCTTTATATCAGCCTTTAATGTTTGTTCAATGTTCTCACTATTAGGACACAAATATCTTGAATCTGTAACTTGGCATCTGTTTGGCTTTTGCGAACGTGTGAGTTGGGGAATCCCAGAGAACCAGAGACCTTGAGAGAGATCAAAAAAGTCGGAATGGTTCTGGTTGTTCAGCATACCTACCTTTAATAGATGTCCTGTGGGTATGTCAGCATCCTATGGATGCTATGGGCACCCTGGCATAGCTTCAGCCACTGTAAGGGGGAAGATGTCCTCAACGTCCCTTACAGGAACGTGCATTTGAACCTACTGAAGGGTGCTGAACCCTAAGCTTCCTGAGTAAGCACCGGCTGTTGCGGAAAGGTGGGCTTTGCCTCTTCCTCTGGTCTTTAAATCTACAGGCTTGCTTGGTGCTTTCGAAATAAATGCAGTCTAGGATCTGTATCTTGAGTGTGTGAAAATGCCAAACCTGTCGCCCTGACAGTGTTAGAGCCTCTGGGGTCTGAATATGAGTGCAGCATTTTGGACTTACCCCTGGCTGACTCCAGGAAGCTTTTTCTTACCCATTTTTTGATCTTATTTCAAGGTTCCCAACTCACCTCATGCCTTGGCGTAGAGAACCAAAGGGTCTAACTGCGTTCTGCTTTGGTGCTGGAGAAACTTCTGTGTCTGAGCTGCTGAAGTCTGCTGTGTGTGTTGAAACTTCCAAGCCCAGTTCATTTCCAGTGTAACTCCCTTAAGGTCATGTAAAACCAGACTCTATTCCGGAATATTGTTTAAGCCAGATACAGAGGCTTTCCAGGTTGCTTGGCTCCTGTTTCTTGCCTAGTAGTTCCTCTTGTATGGTTTCAAAGTATAAAACAGCTTGATTTTTTTTTTTCAGTTCAGCTCATGCCAAATGGCCATTTGGGGTGTGGATGATCTGTACCTTATTCTCTGAATTAGGCCAGGAGAATCCACGGAGAAATACAGGATTAATAAGTGGGATACCATAAAAAGAAGATGCCAGCATTAGTAGGATGGATATTAGCATACCAGCAATTTCCAACATAACTGCTACTATTTTTTAGTAGAGAGCCCTTAAAAATGTCCAGATCTTTCAGGCTCGCTTCCAATAGCAGCATTAAAATAATTTAATAGCAAAAATCTAGAGCAAATATTTGCCTTCATGGCTTTCAGAGATTTAACTCCACTGGCCTTCAACTGGTCCTATCACAACCTGCTGCCCACAGCCTCTGATGGAAGAAGTCTGCATTTAGTAACATAAATATTGGCTTGTTTATCCACACCCATGTCAAGGTGAGCTTGTTGTATAAAGAGCCGCGCTTTCTCTAGCACGCATCTCTCTGTCAACTCCTCCGAGAATGAAGTCCCTGGCCCTGCTTTTCCTGCTGTCTGGTGTGTAGGTGGCACTCGCCCCCCTCAGCACCCCCCTGGACTGGTAACACCGTGCCTAACTCTAACCTTTGTGTCTCTCCTCAGTGGGCGCAGCCAGCGCTGCGCTCTCGTCCCGGGCTGTGTGGCAGCTTCGCAGCATGATCAAATGCACCATTCCAGACAGCTATCCTCTGCTGGAATATGCTGACTACGGCTGCTACTGCGGCTTGGGAGGCAGCGGGACTCCAGTGGATGAGCTCGACAGGTTTATAAGACTCTGCTTTTACAAACCTCTTTCCTTGCTTGCGCGGTCACGGTTCTGCACGCCAGCTATGTCTCAACTGGCCCTGCCTGTAAACGTTCATAAAACTCTCTGCCTGCTCTGAATGAAGCTTTCTCTCAAAAGACGGATTCAAGGAAAAAAGGATGTGTATCACACCTTGATGCCTTATTACTAAGATAAAATACAATCCCAACAACTCTGTTTTCTCTTCTGTGGCAGCTAGACTGCACTCATTCCGGCATTTATTTTTTTTGCAGCAGTACTGTGCCAGCAGCTGGGACACAGCTCTGCACACGCTGCCCAGTGCACGGCCACCAACACGTGCAGGGCTGAGCTGCAAAATGCCAAGAAGTGGCTTGGGCAGTTTACAGATGACACGAGACTGATAGCCAAGATGCAGTGAATTGTGTCAGCTGTTAGCTCTTCAGCTACTGGGCACTGACGGGGTGCGTAGGGTAAATGCTGTCTTTTCCTTTCCCTCTGCCCAATGGACAACTCTCTGAAGATGCTCCAGTAAGTACATGTGTACCAGACACCTCTTGGTACCACTAGCTGGCAGAACTGTGTCCCTTTGAGGTCCCTCATGTCTGCCCTCTTATCACTGGGTATCTTGTTTGTTCAGTGCCTTGTCAAAGCAATACTGGTGTATTTACATGTCTTACAGGTCAGCGGAGTTTGCATTTCTGATATTCTCTGACTTTTTCCTCCTTCTTTCCCAGCTGCTGTCAAGCACATGATAACTGCTACTCGGAGGCAATGGCACTGGACTCATGCAAATCCCTCTTTGATAACCCCTACACAAACTCGTACAAATTCAGCTGCTCCAGCGGAGAGATTACGTGTAGCAGTACGTTCACGTCCACGTCACTCCGCTTCAGAGAAGGAACGGGGCTGCGTGACACGCCATGCTTCTGTGGCGGGAAGGCGCGGTGGGAGTCCCTGCCGGGGGGGCTGGTTGTTGGAAACAGGGCACCTCGCTCGTGCACTGGAGTGAATATTCTCCATGCACCACACAATCTAATGTTTATGGAAGATATATGGCATCACAGAATGTAGTGAAGCCTGTCCCCTCTTCAGGGGACTGTGTCCCTGCGGTACTTCTCTGGGAGTCAGTATATAAGGGAGCAGCATGCGGACTTGGGGGAGGTACGCAACTTCTGCCAGGCGTCTCTAATGCGATGGTGGAGCTTGTGTAGGGCGCTAGAACGGAGATAAACGGCAGCCAGGCTGGCAAAGAGCTGCAGGGAAGGAAGGAGCGAGGAGGCGGCTGGGCCACAGCACACAGCTCTGCCTCCGGACGCTCGGCGGGGAGAAGCACGGACCCCCCTAAAGGGACAGCCGCCGTGCGACGGGGCTGCGTCCCGGCGGCAGAAACGCCTCCCGCGGCGCCTGGGCAGGAGCTGCGGGGTCTGAGCGCTTCTGCTCTCTCCTCCAGGCAACAACTCCGAGTGCGACTTGTTCATCTGCAACTGTGACCGCACCGCTGCCATATGCTTCGCCAGCGCGCCCTACAACAAGCAATACGTCAACCTGAACACCGACAAATACTGCAGCTAGTCGTCCTCCTCCTCCTCCCGCCCCTCGCGGCGGCAGCAGGCCGGCACCGGCCCGCCACTAATAAACGCCTTGCAACAACCGTGCGCCTCCGCCCCTCTACCGCGCCGCGCCGCGCCGAGGGAACCCGCGGGCGGGAGCGGGGCGGGAGCGGGGCGGGGGGGCCCGCGGCAGCGCGTGCAGCGCCTCCGCCGCCGCGTTCCTTGATTGGCTGTTGGGAGCGGCGGGGGCGGGGCCGGGAGGAGGCGCTCGGGCGGCGCCGGCGGGGCGCGAGGCCGCGCACAGGCGTGTCCCGCGTGGCGCGTCGCGCGCTCGTGCCGCCCGCTCCCGTCCGGCCGCTCCCGGCGTGAGGGCACCGCGGGGCGGGCGCTCCGCCGTGGGCCGCCTCGCAGCGGCCTTCCGGCCCCGCCGCCCTCCCGCATCCTCCCGGTGAGCGTGGAGGGGCGGCACTGCCCCTCGGGCAACGCGTGCGCTCGCCGTGGCACGGCGGCCCCGCTTGCGAGGGCGTGTCCCTCGGAGCGTGGCTTCGTGAGGGGCTTAAGCCGTTATCGGGCTGATAGCCGCTCCGGGGGAGCGGTATGGGTTTGCCTCGGGGAGGCCTCGTCCTGCCCGGCACCGTTCCTGGTCAGGAGCTGTAGGAAAAGAGGGAATGTTTGCTCGGGAGTCAAGGGAGGGCAGGGAGTCCCTCTGCCGGACGGCATCTCCCCAGTTTCCGTGTCCTGGCAAAGCCCTGTGCCACAGCTCCCGGCCAGACCTGCTGCTGGCGCGCTGCAGAGGCGGTTTCGCTGGCGGGGGCTCTCGGGAGTGTTGGTGAGCTCCTGTGGCGGGGGCTGCTCTGTCCCTGCTGCCTGGCAAGAGGGGAGTCCCCGGTTCATCACCAGAAAACGGCTCCCTCGCCCTCAGCAGCTGCAGGGGAGCAAACGGCCCAGCCTGTGCTCTTGGGTCAGGTGCAAAATGGAGGTCTTGGACAAGGTTGACGACTACCACCACTTCAGTATATCATTTCGCAAGCTGATATCCTCAGAAGACTTTGAGGAGCAGGCTTTGTCCTGTACTCGGCAATGTGTGCGTGAACTGTACTCAAACATGGATCTGTGAGAAGGCTTTGAGAAAGCAGAAACAGATGGAGAAGGAAGAAGCTGGCTTGATATCTTGTTTGAAGGTACTTGCAAATGCTTTCCTCGTGAAGGTCACTGGATCTTCGAGGGTATTAGGATGATAATGAGATAGGATGGTGAATTGCATTTTGGTCATTCTTTTTTCTAAAAAAAAAAAATGTGTCTCAGCTGAATACTCCATCTTAAGGCAGATTGAGTCCTAGTTTTGTACCAATATTCATTGCTTTTTCCTCAGGTGTTTGTGTACGTGAATTTTCTGGAAACATTGAGCTCTTGGGGTCCTCCACAGAAATCTAGAGGATCCTGGATGCACTCCTGTCATATGGCTGAGATGAATCATTCCTAGGGCTGGAAGTGCAAGATGAGATCTCCTGTCCTCCTACACTAGCTTTGATTCCAAAATTATTGTTTGTAGAGCAGTAAAGGTCCTAAGTAAATGTAAATGTTACTGAAATCCCTTTGTAATGATAAATCCCAATGTGGAGAAAAAAGTAAAATACCATCACTATCTAGAAGAAACACTGTACTTTGAGCTATATCATCACAAGCAGGGAAGAGAGCTGGGGGTGTGGTTGGAAACATTTCAGAAATTGTTGGTATAAATTTTCTCTGTAGTAGAAACTCTCTAGATTTGAGGTGAGTAGTGTATCTACTCCTGGCATCCAGCGTTTGGGGCACAGTAGCGTTCCCTAGATAAGTGCAAGGGATAGATGAAGGCACCAACTTGTTCTATATCTATCTTGCTCCATGCAGATTTTTATAAGCCTACACTTACATTCGGTCCCTTGATCATGCTTCTCATTTACATGTTGCTTTGGCAGTGTGAAAGACCTAACAGTAGATTGAAACAGCCCCCTGAGCGAGCCCTATGTATAGGGAATCTTCCCATATAATGTGGCAATAGCAGAGGCGGTGGGGGTTGGAGGGGTTGTGCTGTTGCAAAGTTGCTCTTTGGGGCTTTGAGGAATGTTGTGGAAAGCAGAGCAGGCCAGTCATTGCTTGGACTGACTTACTGCCAGCTTATGGGGAGTACAAAGAGTACGTGAAGATCTTCTGCCATGCTGGTCTGTATTTCTGTTCCAAGACCAGAAAAAGAGTACCTGAAATACAAGGTATCCCAGTGGTCAGCGAGCGTGGCAGCTCTGAAGCCCTGCACAACACTGCAGCCATTGCAGCTGGCATGTGAGATGTGGAGAGACGGTGGCTCTACAGGTTTACGTTGCAGAAGTGAAGTCTCAGCGCCTTATCTTCCTTTCTCTATTGTTTTCTAGGCCAAGATTTCTCAGGCTCTGCAGGGAGAGCTGAATTACTCTAACTACATGGGCATTGTGGAGATGCAAGAGAAAGTTTTCCAGCTGGGACAAGACATGCAGAGAGCAAACAACTATGCTCATGGTAATGACCGTATTTCAGTTTCCATTTCGGCCTGGAGACCAATACCATACACTTGTACTGTTGCTCTTCGTCTCAGGCTCAGCTTTTCTTCTTGTCTGCCACTGTCTAGTTAGTGATGCAGAGGAGAAAAAGTGCAGAATGTGGTAATTTGGTATCTTTCCTCGGTGGGAAGGGAGAGGAGAGGGGGCTGCATACAGACTTGCAGATACCATCTGTATCCGGAACAGTGGTTTCAAACCCCAGCTGGCTTGACTCTGCCTTTCACCTTCCTAAAGCAGTTTTGTTCCTGATCATTCAGGAAAGATCTCGGGGAGAATAGTGATACAGTTTATCTACCACCTCTTTCATGCTTTTTCTCAGTAGACCTCAGAATGCTTTACAGAATGGCATGGGCCACAGTATTAGGTCTATTACATTATGGAAAACAGACGCAGAGAGGTGAAGTGGCTTTCTGAATGTCACAGTGTGACTTCAGGATTTATCAAAGGACTGAGAATTCACTCTGGTCTCATCCTTCCAAGCCTACTGCCCTGGGCAACACTACCAAAGTTTTCCTCTTTGCTTTGAATCTGCTGTGCGCCTGTTGGCTATCCTGTTGCCTCTGGGGCTGGCTGCCCCAGAAAATGAGAGACATAAAGAATATGCATCTTGTGGAGCAGAATGTCTGTTGGAATAGATGGGGGAACACTTCTGAGTAGTTAATATGCAGCATTTTGAAAGCACCTTTTATTCTGAGAGTGTTCCACAAACAAGATACAGAAAACAACGCATCCAGTGAGGGGTATTGCAAACCCTTCCCATTTAAACGAAAATATTACTTGGACTTTTCTTTTCAGAGCGAGAACCTACTGCTGTTGAAATCAGTATCAAAACTCTGTTAAGTTAGGAGAGGAACTGAGGTCCCTGTTTGATATTTGTGGCTCTGGCTTCAAGCTGAATGCCTGATTTTTTTTTTTTTCCCAGGCCGTATGGTGGGTATATATAGGCCTGTACAGAAGTTAGACGATTATTTCTATTCAGCACTGACTGTTCCTGCAGTTTGGTGTCACTGGAGAAAAGGCCCTTACAGAGCAATAAATCAGATCCTGTGTGGTTCATATGCCAGTTGTTGCAGAGCTGCTTTTCCCTGCTTCTCTCTCTCTTCTCTGCGGATGTCGAAGATCTCCCCCCACTCCCTTGGCTGGCCCAGCTCCTGTGGAGTGCATCACTGGCCTGCAGCTCCTTGGTCACCACCTGTGTGCCTCGATGGGAGGAACCATGCTGCTTACACTGTGTGCATAAGCCAAAAAATCTCCTGTAGCCCACCAAGCTGTAGTTTGGGAATAGCTAGGCACAGAGAAGTCTGTGATGTGCAGAAATCCTGCAAAGCCAGTCATTCTGCTCTGCTGGTATCAAGTGAAGTAACCAGCTGTTAAAGAGAGTGCTCCACAAACTCTGCCGTGTGTTGGGTCTGCGTGGCTGGGCCTGCTGGTGGGGTGCTGAGGTTCGTGCTGTTGGCATAAGAATGGGGACCCATATATATCTCTTCGGTCGCCTTCTCTTACCCTGTTTTATTGTGGAGAGTGATCCTGGGGAAGACGGAGGCAGTATGGAGATCTGAACAAGGCTCAGAATGCTTTTGTTTCATGGTAATTTTGAGAGACCAGTGACTGTTTATTGAGGACTAGCACACAAAAACTTTCCCAGCTTGTCTCTGACATTTTCAGTGGCTTTCTGGACTGTGTTAGGCTGTTCATGTCTACTAAAACATGCCAGGCAGAACTTGCTCCCAGAGTCAGTTTCTGTTTTGCCACCTGGAGAGAAAAGAGCAGGTTCAATACTGCTGTATACAAATAATGGTGTTTCTGCTGCAGCTGTCTGTACAGCAGTTACTTGCAATACAGAGGAGAGCATGCAATTTATCCTATCTTACTAGACAGGAGAAGTGTTTTTAAGTTAATGTGAAGAGAACTGAATACAGGTGGAGAGTGTTACAAGCGAGGGCGCAGAGGTGATGGCTTGCAACAGCGTGTGTGCAAGGACAGATCTTGAACCTGACTTCCTCGATGCTCAGCTGCCCGTGCCCCACTGAGCTGGGCTGTGTGCTTCTGTTCAGAAAGAACCTAACTGTTCAGTTGGTGTAATCGCTCTGTCGTGCACCCTTCCCTGCTTGAACTGTCTCTTGGCAGTGAGGATGAGGTGAACTTACAGGCTGTTTGTTCGCTGTGACTAGCACATGCTTCCCTCACACCATGTCTGCGTGGGGCAGGTGGGTAAAAGGCTGTTGGGAGGGACTCGTGCCCCCTTCCCCGATGCACCAAGAAGTAGTATTGCTGCAGCGATCAGTAGGGTAACCACTGCTCACTCCAGTTCTCCCACATCCCAATAGTATGCGCCACAGAAGGAGGGCAAGACCTTCTCTGTCCTTTATGGGTAGCCGTACCTCCTTCCCTATAAAGTGGGTGAGATGATTCATCTGCTAAATGCTGCGTGCAAGCACTGTCTTGTTTTTGTAACTGCCAAGTAGTGGCGTTGTGGGTTTGGTAGCAGCTAAAGACTATTTAGTAGTCTGCTTCAGCAGAGGGTTAAGTGTAATAGGACAAGCTGGAGAGGGAGGGCCCTGCAGTGTTACTGGGTTCTGGTGACTGGAGGGTGCTGGTGGGAAGAGTGGTTCAGCCCCTGCCTCTGTGAAATGCCCCTTGTGCCTTGCTCGCTGCTCCCAAGGGCTGCTCGCCATGGGAACTGCCAGCGGGAATTGCAAAAGGAGCTCAGGGAAAGCTGAGGTGTCTGGTGTTCTGTGGTCTTTTTTAGAAGGTGTTGCCTCGGATCAATGTTTTGCTGCTGGATACAGTATCATGTGTCTCTCTTTTATCACCACCTGAGCAGAAACCACTTGCTGCAACTGCGAAAAAGAGAAAGATATTAACTTACTTTGCAAGACATGATTTATCTTGCATTTTGCAGGCATTACTAAAACTTATTTCTTGGATTTTTTGGGTGGTTTTCATGAGCCAGAGGCTCTGTGTTTCATCATACCCTTTAAAACAAGCTTTCCTCTTCTATCAGCTCTTCACAGCTCCAAATTTCCCTCTGACTGAAAGGGCCTGTCACCATAAATCCGGCAGAGCTTTAGGAATCCTCTTCAACCCATTTGGCTGTGTGCAAGTCAGTAAATGAAGGTGGTTATTCCCCTTTGTGCTAAGCTGTGAAAACGCATCAAAAAGCATTTGCTTCTTGTCTCAGCTCCAGCGCTGTTCTCCCCAAGCGACAAAGGGGCTCGTTTTAGCGAAAAGGCAGTCTTAATCCCGCTTGTGTGATAGCCTCCCTTTCCTGAGGATCCTCTGGCTTTCCTTACCTGCAGGCACAGCTGCTTTACTGTAGAAGCAGTAGGTGCACGGAGAGACGAGGAGCCTCACTGCAGCTGTGGTCAGTTCTGTGCACGACACAGGAGCTGATTGTTCAACCCAATTAAGCTCTGTCATGCCAAGTGCTAAATAGGGGAGGGTCATGATCTGATTTTTGTTGTATGCCACCTGCTTGAGTGAGGAGCCAGGCACTGCTGCCCTCCCACCAGCAGCAGTTTGTGTCAGACAGTCAATTCTGGGGCACAGATTGGCTTGTTGCAGATATTCAGTCTTTAGAATTACAGAGTCTAGTTGGATTTTCTTCTCCTCAGCCCTTGCCAATGGGAAGATTTGGGATCACACTGGAAATCTGGATGCAGCATGTGTCTAAATCTTTCTAGACATTTCTTTTTTTGCAAAAGTCTTCTGATAAAGGGACAGCAAAATGTCCCAGAAATCCTCTTTTATTAGCAAAAAGGCACCATTTCTGATTTGCATACTCCAAAGCTGCATGTGTTGTCTGGCTCTCAGCAAGGGCAAGCAGCACTTAAGTCATTCACTCAAAACTGCTCGCCTGTGGTGTGTGAAAGTCACAGTCCTATACTGTGAGGCCCACTATCACAAAATGCTTTTTTTTTCTTTTATTTTTTTCTCTTCTCTTATTTTTAGCCTTGGTAATTGTTGCCTGCTTGCCTAATTGTACTGTCAGGGTGAGCGGGTATGAATTTCTTATTGTCCATCTGTGTCCTCTGCATGACTTTCTGTATCTCTCAGGACTTGGGTGCATCGGTGACAGAGCACTCAGCTGTGCAGCCCCTGGTGGGGACCCTTGCAGTTAGAAAAGCTCACAGAACCAATATGATAGGAGGAAAAGGATTAATGGGCTCCTTCATGGTGTTACTCCAAACGCATCTTTCACCTCTTTTAAGGCTGCAACCATACAAATCAAAGCTGTTTAACAGCCCATGTACCAGAATTTCCTGTCCCTACAGAAAGAAAGCATCAGCCAGGAGGAATTTGCTATCTGAAAGACATTTCGACAGTATCTATCAGTGATGAAAATGGCCAGACCAGTAGGACTGGAGAGGCAAAGTCCTCTATCATAAATTTACTCTCTCCCCACTGTTATCTTTTCTGTAATCTAAACAATTGCTGAGGCCAAGTTCAATTTGGATCTCGAAAACCCTGCACTGAGACACCATAGAGGATGGCTGGGTGTAGTGATAAGAAACTGACTTCAGGCATTTGGCCGAGACCCTCCGCATTCCTTTCCCATTGACTTCCAACAGCCTCTTAGAACTGTTGCTTTCAGTTGCTGCTTACCTGGGGCTGCCCTAGGACAGGTTATGTGAGAGGAAGACTCCATCTGTCCTGCCCAAGCCCCAGGTTTAGAATTAATAGGCTGAGGAAACCAGTAAGTTGGCACTGGTTTGAAATATTTTTTTTTTTTTTTCGCAACTGCGAAGTCTGGGAAAGGGCAACATCCAAGGCAGTCACGGAGGAAGCAGCATGCTCTAGAAGGTAGATCTAGTCGCCTTCACTCCAAGGCTCCTGAACCTCCCAAGTTCACCATGCCCAGGGTCTTTGGTCCTTTTCCAGAAGTCAGGAATAAGCATGTTACTCAGGAGCAGCAATCTGACTGTAAGTATGTGCTTACGCCATACCCGGCAGGCACAAGTCCTCTGGGCCATCCGCAGTCTGTGCTGCCTGCTCTGGAGCACAGTAAGTGAAATCTCTCTCTCAGGCTGCAGGACTTGGTTACAAAGTTTGCTCTGAGAATTTGCCCAGAAAGAAAGACAAGATTTGCCAAATAGAAAGTAGCTTTTATTTACTTTGGGTAACTCCAACCCCACTTTCAGGAGAGCAGCAGAAAAATCCATTATAAGGTGCTCTCAACTCCTCTATCCAAACCTGAGGAGCTTGTCCTAGTAGGAACAGTTGTAAGAGAAAGGAAGAGCACAAACTGTTGATTCAGCTAATTTCACGGTAAAAACCCCCACAACACCTGTCCTTGCGTTGTTGTCTGATGTATACTTTTGCCACTTGTAGATGGACAGAACTACAACTTCAAGCCCAGATCTGAAATACTGGTGGACTGGTCCAACAACAGTGAGCCAGAAAAGACAGGAAAGGATTCAGTCATGTGGAGGATAAGGCTGGCTTAAAGCAGAAAGGTAGACAGAAAGGATCCACATTTCCTTCCTGGTGATGGGGGAAGAGAACACTGCTCAGGCTCTGTAGCACTCTTTTTTTTTATTGGTTTCAGCCAGTGACACAAAGACTACTGTCCTTTTGTTTAGTCTGTTAGGAAAGACATTTCTCCCCCTCTTAAAACCCTCCTCCCTTGCAAATTGTCTGTAGGCTGAGAGAATAAAGCTGAACACTAGGTCAGTTCTTTTGCTGAGTTTATTGTTTTCCCACAGCATGGCTGATTTGTGTCCTATAGTGCTCAACCCTGGAAGTTTCTGTAGTAGGAAGTAGTAGGAAGTGTCTCCCTCCAGGCTGGTAACTACATCAGTAAGCTGAGAAACACGAACTTCTCAGGATTGGTCTTTGCTAGCTATCTGCTGTATAATATAATATAATTATATAATTATAATATAATATAACAGCTATCTTCTGATAGCTGTTATCTCTCTGCATTGCATCTTCCCACACACATAGTCCCCAAGGAGTGACAGGGGAAGGTGTCAGTCAGCATTAACAGTGATGCAGATCTGGCTTTTGGTGTAGGAACTTCTGGCGTTCTCTGACATTTCTCAGTTGAGTGAATTTACTTCTCAGTGGTGCCTTGGGGAACATGTTAAGAGGTGAAGTGCTCTGATCCTGCTCTGAGAAGTAAATTTTAGTAGTGCTGGATCAGCTTAGCAGAGAAAAAAAAAGGAACTCCTTCATCTCAGCCTCATAAACTTGTATATTTGCTCATTAACATCCTGTGCATGGTTTATTACTGTAAATTTAATGTAAATGTTCGTTTACTGTAAGTCATGGTCCTAGTGACTTAAAAATATATTGTGTAATTAGTGGAGGGTCAGGGTAACATTACTTGTCAGTGATGCTGAAGAGACACCCTGACTCCTCTCCCACAGGCTCAGCTGCTAAACTGGAGAAGAGGCAAGCATAGATGTGGGAGGTTTAGTTACCTGTTGCATTGCCAATGCCAAGTCCTCACTGGAAATGTTTTCTTGTTTTAGACTTCTTGGCAATGCTCCCACACCTTCTCAAAATGCTGGCTCTACTGGCACTAAAGCTGTAGCCTCTGTTTCTCACACATCCGTGTCATGCAAGTTTCAAGGTGATGCAGAAGATGACACGGATAGTGAGAAACCCAGTCCCAGTTCCTCTGCTAAGGAGGATGTCCTCTGCTAATGTCTCTTCTTACATGGAAAACCTCATGCAAATAAACACTCTGTGAAGCTCCCTGGCTGTATGTGGAGACCTTGTTATGCCTTAGCAATGATTTCTGCAAAAGCTTTGGTTAGCAGGACAGGTGTACTGTGCTAAAGATGGAGTGACATCTGTGAGCTTTCTTCACTACCAAACAGTAGATACCTAACTCACTGGAAAGCGGGATCCATTAAATGAGACCAGAATGCGCGCAGAGGTCCTGAACTTACCCCACTTGGCTCCTAAGTGAAGCCATCTCTCCTCTGACCCATTATAGCCATGTTAAACATGGCTATACTAAGATAATTAATGTGAAACATGTTAAGTATCTTAATTTCCTCTACATTCTGCAGAAATTGGGTGTCTAAGTATCCCTTAGATTCTGTGCTTTACTTGCTCCTCCCTGGCATGGATTTGAATCAACAACTAAGCAAAAAAGAACTTTGCATCACGTGGTCAGTCATCCTTGCTTTGCTACTTGACCTTTCAGCAGATGACTCTGGCATCCTTGCTTCCAACTGCTTGTGACAGTCCTTGTCAAAAATATTAGTACAGGACGTGTTACGTGGACAGTAGGACTGGGGCATTTGGAAGACCCCAACAATTAATCTCCCTCATAGTCAGAAGGGGAGCAATAGATTCATGCAGAAGGTTGGATTGCAAATTTAGTCTTCTAGTCTGGGCAAGATTCTGTCTTTTACACCATACATGGTTTAATATGTCTTCCATTACCACCCTAAGGATCAACAAAAAATAGTTACCCAGTAATGATGGATCTCCTGTTAGGAGTATGGAAAATTACATCTATTAATAGCTTGAGATTACCTCCTGAGGGAGACCTATTGTACAGATTTAATTGTATTTCTCTCTTAATTAATCAGCTGTTAATAATTACATCCTGCATTTTTGCAATGGAAAGAACGAATCTAAACTGGCTATTGAGACTGTACTTAAATAAATCATAGGAGGGAGAGGAAATTACAATGCAAACAGTGTCAGTCTTGTAAACAGTTTTAATTCATTACTTAGCTATTCATTAATTAAATAACATCTTCAAAAAAATGCATCCTGGAAAATGTAGTGGCCACACTGAAAGCAGTGCTGGTCAGATTAGCTTAAAGTAACTCCTCTGGCATGTCAATGATATATAATTTTTAAAGGATTCAGACAGTAAGCAGTTTAGCTTGTCAGGTGACAGCTGAGAGAAATGCTGGCTTCCCCTCCTTGCTAGAAGATGTCAGCCTTATAGTCTGTGCTTCCAAATAGTCTCTTACAAGAGCAGTATTCTTGTTCAGCTTCTATTTTGAACCTTTTTTTTTTTAATAAAGTGACAACTGCAGTTCCTCTTGCATCCTTTCTCTTTGCACACTCCACAGTTGCCTGCTAGTGGTATTGGATCCTCCAGCAGATCCTGTGGTTTTCCACATCGCCCTCCTGTGCTATAGCCTCAAGTTACTCAGTCAAAATCCCTGTCCCTTGTTCTTCTCTGGGGACAATGATAAGAAAGGTGTTTTGTTCTCAGGTATGGCAGTCTGATCATCCTGTCCTAGTGAATGAAAAGGCACTGTTTACAATGGCAGGGTGAGGTAGAAAAGTACTTTCTTCATCATCCCGTTTCCTGTTCAGTGGAGATGGCTTCAATGGAGAAAACTGGTCCGGCTGACACATGGGAAGCTTGCTGCCCTCTCCTGGTGTCAGCAGCGGCCATGCACCAGATCTCACAGCTGCCTCGGATTGAGATTTTCCCCTTTTGAGATGATGAGTCCCGTGGAAGTGGAAGGAAGAAGCTACTTTATAGATGAAATTGATTATTTTAAACAGCAGTGTTTTGATTAGGATTAGCTGGATCAATCCCATCAGACCCGGCTTTTGAATTGTCAGTTGCAAAGGCTGGAGTGTTGGTCGGGTTCTCTGAATGTGCAGCTGATCCTCTGCAGTTTTCTCACACTGACAAATGGATTGGAACTCAACACTGCCAGGTCTTCTGGCTACTCTTACCCAATTTTCTGGGTGTGTTAGCACTGAGCATGCTTTTTGTTTATGATCATGGGAAACAGTATCATGGCCCATCAGAGCATACCAGTTACAGGTGAAAATTTACAGCCACATTTTGGTGCACGTTGTGGGAACATATTTTCAGTCAGCACATCTCAGTCTCAGCATTTGATGAGAACCCATCTTCTCCTCCTGTAAGGTGACTGACCAGGGAAGGTACTCACCTTGTAGAAATAATTCTACTCCTGATAGCTACTGAAGCTCAGCTTGTTGGCTCACATGCAACAATCAAAGGCAGCAGCTCTCCACAGCGAGAATTCAGTTTTAAGGACGCGAAGTGATCTAACCTTGTGGGCCCAATGTTAAGGATTGCAATTGGCGGCTGCTTGTCCCGGGCAGCGAGAGCAAACCTGTACCCAGAGTATACCTGCAGAAACACCAGAAGGCAAAATTACTGGCAGATTAGGCAAAAGAAGAGCTACAGAATGAAGTAAGGAAAGTAAAATAGTTGCTGTTGGCAGTGAGAAAAGGAGCTGTAATACGCACATGCTGCGTTAGGCAACTGCACTTAATTCAGGTAGGAAATTTCTTCATTCAGGAGTGCACAGAAAAGAACAGCTCTTAACCTCTGTCAGTGAAGGATTTGCAGTTGGATTGAAATGGAAACTTCATAGTACATTGAAGGGAAATGCCCTTGTCTTTTAGTAAATCTCTGCAGTGTTTTTTATTACTTATCGTAGGTTCTTAAATGCCTCTACTTTGATGGTTCTCACATGGCCCAGCTTAGGTAGTACAAGAATGAACCTAAAGCATTTCAATCATTCCTGTACAAAGGATTATAAGCTTAAGCAGCGCAAGCTCAAGGAATTTGTCTCCAGTATCCTGAAGCCAAGAGAATCACAATCAGGCAGCCTTGGTTTTTATCTCATTCTGGGAGGTGTTAGAGTAGGTTTTTTTAGTGTAATAGAACTTGTTCCTGGAAAAATTTCTCTTATACACACTCTATTCCAAACAACAGCGGTTTCTAAACTGCTTTAATGTAGAGATAAGAGGCTAATGGAGAAAACACGTTGTGATACAAAGGAGAATCCTAAGCTGCAAGCAGATATTTCTGCTCTCTTCTTGAGAATTTAATTAGGAAATAGAGGTCCTAAAATCTGATATTTTGCACAGTGTGCCATAAGGCCTAGAAAGCTGCTAAAGGCTAAGAAATTCAAGCAAAAAAATGTGGGGTGGTGATCTCTGCAGGACTGAATTTTATCAGCTATCTTGGCTTTATGGCCAATTGTGAACCCACAATGTAGTGATGGGGGAAGTGGCAGAGAGAGGTCCGAATGTGTGAATGTCCAAATATTTATAGCACCATGAAGTAGACTGGCAACAGAGTGACAGGGAAGCCCAGAGAGGCCAACTGTGAAGCCAGATTCCAACCACAGTAAGAATAAAATACAGAGAAGCTCTGAAGAGGCAATTAGTAGTCCTAAATTGTGCGACCAAGGATTGTTGCAGGCAGAGTAGCATGGAAATAGGAATGCAATGTGGGAGGAAGACCTACTTACTTGCATAGAAGATCCTGCCACCAGCATGGAGTCTGATTCCGCCAGGCGCTGGTGCACAAACTTCACTTTTTCCTGGCTCACT
Source organism: Tauraco erythrolophus (assembly GCF_009769465.1). Classification (NCBI taxonomy): domain Eukaryota; kingdom Metazoa; phylum Chordata; class Aves; order Musophagiformes; family Musophagidae; genus Tauraco; species Tauraco erythrolophus. Next base: position 4,437,117 of record NC_141483.1, on the reverse strand, counting down.
GTGTCTCCAAAGAACGTCACGTCGGGCTTCAGGATTCCACCACATTTACGGCAGGCTGGGACTTGGAAATTACGCACCTGCTCATCTGTCAGGAACACATCCCCATCCGGAGCTACACCAAATGCTTCAGCTTTCCAAGTAGGATTCAGGGCTTCAAAGTGCTCCTGAAGCTCAAAGCGTGAGATTTGGTCTCCACAGGCCAGGCAGAAAACCCTGAAATTCAGAGCAAAGTCTTAATGGGGAGTTTCATGTCAGCTGAAGATCTGGAGTCTGTAACTTGTTCCTTAGAAGGCCTGGAAGGTCTGTTGTCATTATCCACATTTATTTACCAAATAGTACAGGTCAAGGAGCTGTCTTTCTATCTCTGATTGTTGCTTTGTAGGAATGCCTTAGAGGAAGCACTTGAACCCTGCCACGCATCCTCTCTCCCAGTTTAGGCTGTCCTTTTTCATCTGGAAACTCCGCTCACCCTGTGCATTTCTGGCACTATGCTCTCTGCTTAGCCCTGAAAAATCCTTGCATCCTCAGGATTCCCTTGTCCTCTTCACTAAGAGGACGTTTGCTGTAGCAAGGAAAGGGGAAATTCTGACTGATGCAGGCTCCAAGGGAAATGATCCAAATAACGCTCCAAAAAGTGGTGTTCGTGTTTCTTAAACACTGTGCTGTGAACAGCACTGTTTTGTCATCTTTTTCTCCACCCCAGCCCAACACCACCTTTGAGCGCGTCATCTCCAGGAACACAGCATCGACGTTTTGCCTCTTCTCAGCAGGTAACAGGGCACCTGCTTGTCGGTCATCCTGAACGAGAGACCAGAGGATTAACCACCCTTGCTGTGCCGACAGAGAGTACCTGTGCGTGCAGCCGTGCAATTCTGTCATGCGCTGGCTCCCAGCTTTGGTGTGAAGGGCATCCACGTTCTGGGTCACCAGCCAGTGCAGCTTCCCCAGCTTCTCCCAGTCTCTTAGTACCAAGTGTCCTGTGTTTGGCTGGTGGGAGGAGAACTGGGGCCAGCCCACAAAGTTCCTTGCCCAGTACCGCTGCCGGGCACTGGCACTACGAACAAACTCAGCGTGCTGGATGGGCCGTCTGTCTGTCCTGGCATAGAGCCCAACACCTTCGGAGCGGTAATCTGGGATCCCCGATTCAGTTGAGATTCCTGCTCCAGTCATTACAAACAGCCTCTTGGAGTTGGAAACAAAGTGCTGCAGCTCCTCTACTGCCATGGGATCTGGGGGAAGACAGTCTGGCACAAAAGTCAAGTTTGGAGAGGTCCTGGATACAGAATGGGATCTGAAATGATGAAATCTGATGGTTCTGCAAACTCCCGACAACTTCCTGGCAGAGAACATGTTCTGCTAAAAGCCAAGAACAGAACACATGGCAGGTAAAAGAAAGCAAACAGCGTGTCCTTAATTCCATTTTCTTGAGATTCTCTGGAAAAATGATACTAATAAGTATTCTTTGCTCATTTTTCTTTTTAGTAAAGAAACAAATTATTTTGGAAATGTTAAGTAAAGCCCACTGTCTGAGGACAGTGTTTGTATGTCTGTTTCACAGAGGGCAACACCAAAGACTGCTCAAGGTACAAGGACAAAGCACACCTGACAAAGGATTCCTGCTCTCCTATTCTGGTGTGAAGGATGGCTGCCTGAGAGGAGTCCTAAAGAGCCCAGAAAGACCCGAGCATGAAGAGTCTTCTCCAGGTATGTGCAACAAGGCAGAGAAGAAATGATAGAGAGGCCAAGCGCCCCACCCCAGAGACGCTGTACCACTGGTGTGTCTGGTTCCTCCCCAGAAGAGACCCTTGCTCTGCTTGCTCTAACATTGTCTGCTCCAAATCAGTCCTTTCTACTTATCCCATCCTTTGTCCATGTTGTGGGAAGGGAGAGAAAACAACCTTGAAATGTTGCTCTTTCAGGACAAAGGCCTTGACTGGAGTTACTCCTGTTTTTTTCTAAAGGCCTTGAAAGGGGACTGAAGACGATTAGTACACTGCCCAAATACCTCTGGCACCTCCTCCTTTGTGGGTGCCACCTCCCCCGAGTCAGTGGAGAGGCAGAGGAGAACTGCTTTGCTTCTCCAGCAGGAGCAGGGGGTTTTGCTGAGAAAGAAGGATCACCCAGATGTGTGGGGCAGAAACAACTGCCTGGCAGGTCGCAATGGGAGGGATGTCCTGCTTTCAGGGAGGAACGGCATGTGCTGTTGGGGGCGGGCAGGATAGCTTTGCTGATAAGTAGCCTGGAATTGTGTGCAGGACCTGCTGTGATGGGAGTGGTTTGGACCTTGATTTTGTTTGGTCTTTCTAGCAGTCTGTAGTTCTCCCTTCTCCATTTCACTATTTTAAAACTATTTTTTTCTGGGCCTCTCTATGGTTTTGTATACGAAGTACAATAAGTTTTGAAAGAAACAGTACCGAGAATGGACTGTTTGGTATTTCTCCCTCTCACCATCTCCCTTAGCAAGGGGGCTTGTATGAGATCTGGAAGATGGAGAAAGGACTTTAATTACTGGTAAAGGAGATGATTTCTAAAGAGTGATTGTAACAGGCTCCAGACAGTCTGGTGCTTAAAGCTTGCTTGGTAATGTCGGTCACCTGGACACAGACTCATGTCCGCTCCCACTTCTGCCCTCACCATGAGAAATTACTGGGAGGACACCTGAGGGGCTGGGTCTCACTGGGAGTCCTCAGCTCCTGGAGCAGATCCGTTTCAGGAGTTACAGACAGTGGTTTGGGGAAGGGCTCTGTGCAGGTTGTTAGTTGTCAAATGGTTAAGGCATGTGAGTGGTTTCATAAATGGTGCCTATAGGAAGCTTGCAGTGCCTGTGAGACCTGTGGCAGCCCTGAGAAAGTCAGAGGTATTCGAGAGGTGAGTTTACTTGTCCAAAAGGCTGGTAACTTTCGATGAGCTCTGCCTCAGTGCCTGGGTGGTTTTTAGACTCCTGCTGCATCTGAACTGCTTTGCCTCAAGTTCCTGGTTCCCTTCAAGTACCAGTCCTTACAGTAGAGGGAGCAATATTTAAATTCATTTAAAGTTTGGGTGTTCAGCTGTAAGCAGCACGATGCTAAATTGATGTTAGTGGCAAAGAGTAGATTTGTCTCAGTTAATCTGCAGTTCTCAAGGCTTTGCTTCATCATCAGTTGAATTACAGGGAAGGCTGGACTTCCTCCATAGTCCTGAGTTATTTTTAAAATCTAGGCAGTGGATTCTGTTCACAATGATTTTTGCCTTGTTTTGTTGTTTAGCAGTTGTGTTGGTTTAATTTTCTGCATGAATTAATTAGAAGCGACAAAGTCTCCCAATAAACAGTAGTTTGCGTTGAGAATAACTTCTGTCATGATGCTCCCCAAAGCCAGTTTGACAGCGTTTAAATTGCTTTAACTAATGAAAATTCTCTATTCCTGACCCTTATCGTCAAAAGATCTCTCAGAAGGAAATGTTTTGATGGGGAATGAAATGGAGATGTAAGATGGGTTGGCCCACAAGAGAGGGAAGGCAACAGCAGGCCCAGCAGCAAAAATACCAGGTATGTTTGAGAGCTGCTTGGAGCGCAGAGGTAGGACAGCGTAGGAGGGAAACTTAGAAAGGACAGAATATTTCCTGTAAAATGCAAAGCTGCTTTTTAAAACTAGAGTGCTCAGATTGAAAAATAACAATTACTGTACGTGAGAGAAAAGCCTTTAAACGTACCTCTCGAGATCCGAGGCTAGAGTTTGTTTTTAACGCGCATCCAAGATGCTCCGCGGAAAGAGGTGAGACAAATTGAGGACAGAAGATAAACCGTTTTCTACAAACGGTTACAGACCAGAGATTCGGCGGGACGCCTACGTCATCCGGATCGCTCTTGCTGTAATAATGACCGGGGGGGGAGCGGGTAACAGCCGAACCGAACACACCTAACGAGATAAGAGTGATTCGGAGAACAATAATGCCCTGAGAACGTACCTTTCATAATGCTGCTCGCCGTCCCGCGGAAGGACAGGGTGTCCGGCCGGAAGAGGAGTTTTCTGGGAAATGTAGTTCACAAAGAAATTAAGCCCTAAGTGCAAAGACTACAATTCCCATGGTTCAAAGAAGGAAAAAACCGAGTTCCTGACACCTGAGAAAGGTCAAACTGAAAACGCGAAGAGCTTCATAGCTGCCCTCAGGGAAACATCCAAGAATAAAACCAGATTTGATTTGATACGAATGCGAGTAATGGCTTTGATAAAATGCATCGCAGGTGCTCGTCCGTATAAAACCATACATTTTCTTTTCGCTGGTAGGAACAGGTTTTAGGTTTAAAATGTGACTATACAAATAATGGAAGAAAAATCCACTGAGAGCTGTTACAGACATCTCTTCTAGCTCGGGAATTCCCTGAGATGGAAGTTGTTGGAGGCCATGGGAGTACACTGGGCTTATACGTTTGCCCCATTCTCACGCTCTTCCCTTGGTGCCTACTCCCAGGAGAGATGGACCTGTCTGGCACTCCTTATGCTTCTAGTTAAGCACATTTGAGATGACAGGAAAAAGGTTTCAGAGAAAGATGTGGAAAGGGCCTGTGGCAACAAGGATGGACAAATAATGAAAATGTGGTCTGTTGGGCTGCACTTAGCGTGGCTGGACAAAACCCAAGAGGTCAGCAGAGGACAAGAGATCTCTGGATGAAAAATGAGAGGGCAGGACCTCTCCCAGGGCATAGTCAGACACTCTAAACCACTTCAGGATTAAATTCTTTGCCACCAAAGGGCTTTTACCAGCTGTCCAGTTCATCAGCTCCTTCTGGGGCTCAGTCCATCATTTGCCGTTTGCTGGATGTGGGTTTTCACTGCCTTGGCAAGGTGTCTCGATGAAACCTGACAGCTGGCAGAAGGAGAACAGGGAGCCCAGGGGCAGAGGGACCACCTCTCCGTGGGAACGAGCTGTTGGATCAGTACAACCCATCTTTGCAGAACCGCACCAGTTACTCCCACCCCTCAGCACCTTGTTAGTGGCAGGGATTTCTTCCAGCATTTACCGTTTGATCCAGCAGATCCTCCCTTGTAAGCGTGGAGCGGGTACGGGTGGCTGCTTGTGGTGACTTCTTTGAGTCCATGTGTGAACGTGGCCCGCGGGGCTTTGCACACACGCAGAAGGTCCATGCCAAAGCTGACAGCCTGCAGCCAGTTTTTACACACAGGGCCCTGCTGACCTGCCTGCTGCCTACCCTGCGCTCCCTGGCAGCAACTGGTGGTGCCTCTCTGCTTGGTGCAGGTGTCAGTCTCAGTATCGCATCATAAACTGTATGAATTGCCTGGAAATAAGTGTTTTTTGTTTTTTTTTTTTTGTTTGTTTTTTTGTTTTTCAAAGGAGTCCTATGTTTTTTGAAGAACAAATAAATAGGAGGAGGAGGTAGCAGCCTGGTACTAGGTGCTCACCTATTTTACACACAAGGGGCTCTAATAACTCGGACTGCTTTTCAAATGCCTTCTCCAAATAGCTGTTGCTAATTAGTTCAAGACATTGCAGGAATTTTTAATCCATTTTTCTTGCCTTTTACAGTTACTTCAAAGCCCAGAAGAGCCCGAGCCTGCATATAGCAGCGCCTAATTTTGCCATGGCAAGGAAGAAGCGCATCCTGCTCGCACGGTGCCAGCCCGGCCCCGTGCCCTGCGGAGGTGTGGGCACCGTCCCCTTTTTGGCAATTTCGTGAGTCTTAAACGCCCCTTAGGCTGTTGGTGCCAGTTCTAAGGGTTTAACCGTGTTTCCATAATCGTTGGGTGGTGACTTTGCTTTGGTGCCACCGGGTGCCGAGGGCAGCCCGGGCCCGGCAAAACCCGTTTCCTCCCGGAGGAGGGGAAGGAGGGAGGGAGGGAAGAGCCGCGCCGCCCCTGGCGCTACCTCCCGGGGCGGGAAACGGCAATTTTGGCCGACCCCCCGCCCCGGCTCGGGCCCCCGGCGGCGAGACCACCCCTCTTGGCTGCCGCTCATTACCATAGCGCCCTCCCGGCAACCCCCGCGCGCCCCGCCGCCGCGCGCCCTGCCTCCCCCCGCCCCGGTAACCACCCCCGTCCCCCGCGGGAGCGCGAGCTGCGGGCGGGGGGCGCGCGGCGGCGCGGGCCGGCCGGGGGCGCGGGGGCGCGCTCTGACCGCGGCGGCGGGGCGGCGGCGGGGGGGCCGGGAGGGCGGCGCTTCCCGGCAGCTTTGCGCAGTGGCAGTATCGTAGCCCGTGAGGTTCACCCGAGGCGCGATTATTGCTAGTTGAAAACTTTTCCCAATACCCCGCCATGACGACTTGAAATACAGTCGGCATCGGCAATTTTTGAGGGTCTCTTCGGAGACTGCTTTTCCGTGGTGAAAAACAGATACTGGGAGAAACAGGAGCCCGGGGGGGCTTGTCGGGTGCTCGGGGTACTACGCGGGCTGGGGCGGGATGCCCGGGGAACGGCTCGGGCTGGGGCGGGATGCCCCGGGAACGACTCGGGCTGGGGCGGGATACTCGGAGAACGGCTCGGGCTGGGGCGGGATGCCCGGGGAACGGCTCGGGCTGGGGCGGGATGCCCCGGAGAACGATTCGGGCTGGGGCGGGATACTCGGAGAACGACTCGGGCTGGGGCGGGATGCCCGGGGAACGACTCGGGCTGGGGCGGGATGCCCCGGAGAACGATTCGGGCTGGGGCGGGATGCCCGGGAAACGACTCGGGCTGGGGAGGGGATGCCCGGGGAACGACTCGGGCCGGGCTGGGGTTCACCGCCGGTTTAGGGCGCGTCGGGGCCGGCATGGCTGCACCGTCTTGGCGAGGCGCAGGGTGGGCGCCCTGGGACGGGCTGGCGGTGCGCGGGTGCGGGGGGACCCCCCTCATTCAACGGGGAGCCGCCCCCGTTGACGTCACGTCTACTTTGCATGCTCCTTCCCAGCAAGCTTCGCGGCCGCCCGCCGCTCGGCACGGAGAGGCGGAAAAACGGGGCGTCCCGTCCCCGCCGGCAGCGCGAGGGGCACGGCGGCGGGTGGGGACCGCTGCCGGGGGGGGCGCGGGGGCCGCGGGCGGGCGGCGGGGCTCGCCCCGAGGTTGGCGGTGGCCCCGGGGCGAGGGCCGGCGGTGGCGGCAGGATGGGGTTAGCTTTGCGCAGTGGCAGTATCGTAGCCAATGAGGTTAATCCGAGGCGCGATTATTGCTAATTGAAAACTTTTCCCAATACCCCGCCATGACGACTTGAAATATAGTCGGCATTGGCAATTTTTGACAGTCTCTACGGAGACTGAATCTGATGGTGCCAAAAACAGATTAGAATAAAAGAAGCAATCTGGGGGTTAGTCCGTGAGGTGGTGGATGTGTCCCGTAATTCAGACGCATTGTGAAGGTGCGTTACGGGGAGACCCGAGGGCTTTTGTTCTATCGCGGTGCTGCCGGTGCCTGCTCCTGCCAAAACCGTGGTTTAATAAATTGAGGGCGCGTTTACATGAAAAGCTCAGTTCTTGCCTTTTTCTTTCAAAAAAGCTGGCGGAGGAGGTGGTCTGTGAAAATGGAAGTGGAGGGACTAGGGTACTGGAGAAGCGTTTCTCCTGCAGCTCTTGCTGAGGACGATCGCTTGAGGAGCTTAACCTCTCAGAAGGTAGTTTAGGCAGTGAGGAGAGGGTTGGCACCTCTGGAGCGTGTGAAGGGGGTGAAAGTCTGAATCGTGCTTGACTGACTCCAGAACTGTTCCAAAACCTATTAGGGAAGAGCTTTCAGTGCACAGTACCATAACCTCCATTTTGTGTGGGTTTGTTAATTTATATCTGTTGGCATCACTTGCTTAAAAAAAAAAAAAAAGGCTCTTTATTGTCAAAGAAATCACAAACCTTTACTCTGGAAAAAGCAGCTGCTGAGTTTGGTGTGAAATCCTATTATATAAGGAAGCCCCATCCATTTCTAATTTGCAGCTGTTGTCTTAGTTAATACCTAAGCAGAGCCTGGCAGGAAGACTAGTGACCATTGCACACCAGCTCCCGGGCTGAATCTCCGCTGGTGCTGGAAGCAGCTGCCCTCTGTCACTTTGTGTGAATTAGATGTAGCTTATGCTGCTGACAGGTTACCTCTGTATGGTCGTGTGCACCATCCAGATCCTCCTGCCTTGCCAGTAAGACCCTGAGCTACGCAGCTGTTCTAAACTGTAACTAGGCAGAGTAGAAAACTTAGTGGTGAACATTAATGTTATCTCTTTATCAGGTTTATTTGTAACATTCAGCTATGCTGGGGTATCATACACAGCAGTGACCGAAAAGTAACCTCACAGATTGCATTTGTCCTCCTGTTTGTACTTCATTGTTAGCAGTATCAATTTGAAATAAAAACCTGAAGCGCAGGGATGCCATTACCCTTTGGCTGAATAAGCCATGTTGACAAATACCAAGGGCATATGTAATTTACAGTGAGTAATACACTTCATGTAATTGCTTGATTCATATAAACTGTATTGATAAGCATTGGGTTTATTACGTGATTGTTTCTTGTCTCTTCTGCCAAAACTGTCTGTGGTACTGCACTGGTGTGGTACTCTCATTCTGCAGGGCAGTGTCCTATGTCTTATGCTAGAAAACAGGTTTGTTCATTTCGCTGTAATAGATCCTTCCAACAAGTGTGAAGTTGCACTTTGAATGGGGAAGTAGCATGTTGAGGTTTACTGCCATTGCCTTAAGCCTAAAGCTCTGCCTGAATTTTTCTTTTATGTATTCGTCTGAAGAAAGACCACCATCCCCTTACATGGTGTCCGTGAGGCACAGCACAGAGGGCACATGCTGCAATGAAGTCCTTCTCATTGCTCTGCAGTTTCAAGTCAATCTCTGGAAAGTGCACAGGTAAGTTCTAAATATGCCTTACAAGTCAGTGTGGCTTCTTACCTGTTCTTCTCTGACGTAGATTGTCTGCTGTAAATAACAGTAGTTTTCGTAGGAAAATGAGCTCGAATTGCTCCTCTGTTTGACAGCCAGTCTGAGATTACAGCCCTGAAGGGGACTGGTGGACAGTTCATCCATCCAGTCTCTGAGTGTCAAGTGAGTGGAGGTCAGTGGGTTGAGCCACCCTTCTCTGGAGCTGGTCCGTAATTGTTAAATGATGCTTTGACGAGAGGGAAAGGTGCCTTGAGCAAGTACTCTGAACGCTTGGGTTGTGTGGAGCTAGGAAGTCCTGAAGTCCAACATTAGCTTGGTGCTGTCTGGCTTTATTTCCAGTTCCCAGCCCTGTTTCCCATCTATTAATGGGGGCAATAACTTATTGTCACACCTTCTGTGAAAGATAAGTTGAGTTGTAATGTATCTTAGTCACAGGGCACAACATGAGAGGAAGCCCCGTGTATTTCTCTGATGCACTACCTGCCTTCGTCCCCTAGTGCTTCCCATCTGGCACCAGTTAGGAGAGATGTAGCTGCTCTCAGCAGCTGCCAGCAGTCTCTGGGCATGCCTTGGGTACACAGCTCTGGTGGGAAAGAGTTTGCTGGAAGTGGCCATAACCGGGGAACTGCAGCTGCTTCTGCCAGCAGCTGGCAGCTGCATAAGAATGGTGCTTGAGCAGCAAGCAGGTGGTCATGAGTCAGTGAGAGTTCCAAAGGCAGAGAGCAAGTAGATGGTGAGAAAATAGGAGTTCCAGGGGGTTAGGAAGAACAGGAGAGGGTGAACATTGTTTGGGTGAGTTTAGCTTCAGCCCACACCACTGAGCAGTTGTCTTAGCAGCCTGGGTTTTAACTTGCCCGTACTCCTTAGGCTATCATGGGAGGGTTAAGGACTGACAATTTTAAGTAAGAAATGTTAGTGTGTGAAGAATTCAGTTGTGAACAGCACCTGGCTATGAGGAGTGCAATGAGAATAAGGTTGGTTTTAAAAGCCATACTTCTAGAGGATTGTGTCACTCATGTGACAGCCCTGCCTTTCCACCTCACTAACCTTTTCATAGCTGTGCTGAAGCCGTAGGCAAAGCTTTAGACGCAATGATTTTTTTTTTAACACTGAGCATTTTGGACACAACCTATTTGTTGTGGGTGCAACCCTAGTTGGTGCTATGACATGTTAGTTTCAGCCCTGAGACAGAAAAGAAACTGCTTTCTTGATTTGCGCTCACTTCCAGACTCCTGAAGGACGCTGCAGGAAGCTGAAGATAAAAATTTCATACCAGGCTGCAATACGAACAGAGCACAGTGGGCACTCTATTTATGCAGAGGTAAAAATACAACCCAAGTCACGACAGATGCCTGTCATGTGTTGCTAGAAGAAACATACAGATCCCAGGAAAGGACATGATGACCTTAGGTCCACTATGCTACCAGCAAATGCAACTGGATTGTGTTGCTCCACCTTGGGGACACGTCCTGAAGTCATCACTGTGCAGCCAGCGATAGGTTTTGAGAAAATGTAACAGTCCCTTCAAATAATGCTTTAAATTTTGCTCAGGGACCAGCAAGGAAGGTGTCAGGCGAGATCCTTGGCATTGACGGTGAAGCACACGGTGAAGGTCTTTGCTTGTATTTGTATTGTGCTTAGGTCTAGGTAAGGATGTCATTTTCTGAGAACTCCTGGATTTGGAGTAAAACCTGGAATGAATTTCCTGGAGGCTGTTGATTATTTGCAAGCATTGGCTGGGACTAGGGAGGGGATATTTCCATGCCCCCCTAGTGATTGTTCTCATTATAGCATGTCTTAACACAGGAAATAACGATGTCTGCTGAATTGGGCTAGCTGGGAAACTGGGTGTGTTCGTGCCTAGAGAGTGAAAAATAAAGTGTCGGAGATTGCGAGCAGCTGACCTCATGGGCGCTGTTTTTATGGAAATGCAATCCCGTAATCTAAGCTAGAGAACAGGACATGTGCAGTTCAGCTCTGAGAACATTCTCTGACTTGATAGTAATTTTGTAAGGAAAAGTGCTACAAGAGTCATGTTTCCTGGATCCTTAGCTGTTCCCACACTGATAGTTCTCGATGTATCTCTCATCAGATTAGGAGCTGAACGCTTGGGCTGAGCAACTGTTTTTGCTGCTGTGTCAACTTGGCCAGAGCGTGGTGACGGAGTGAACACGAGCTCTGATAAGGGTGGAGCTGCTCTGAGGTTTGGGCAAGGCTGGGGACTTTGCTGTGCTGGAGCGTGGTTTGGTGGTGGTTCGAAAGGAAAAGCAAGTGGGAAACGACGGTTCAAGAAACACTATCACATGACAAATTGAGGAGGGCTGTGATGGTTTTTAAACACAGTACAGGATAAGTGGTTGGTGGCTTTTCTTTATGGTGGCAACAGCTTGTGGAAAATTATCCAAGAAAGTTTTCACATGCTAAAGCTTTCCTGTGGATCGGGTAAATCATCTGGGGCTCAGAAACGTTGATTTGTTCAAAGGCTTTTGGGGCTCAGAGCTGTCAGCGTGCAGGGCTGCTCCCAGGCAGCGGCACCCCAGCCGAGCCTGGCACTGAGCCTGGCACCAGTGTGTCGCTGCCCTTGGGGGGACGTGCCCCTGGGGAGGGTCTTGCTACTCGAGTGAAGAAGACAGGGTTTTCGGTTGCGTTCCTGGCCGAGCACCGGCAGCCTCAGATGGGCATGGGGTTGCAGGCCGGTGCCCGGTCCGGGCAGGTGCGCAGGGTGGCTCCGTGTGGCGGGGCAGGCTTTGCCCCGGGCACGCAGCCCCGCCGCGCGGGCACGGAGCCGCAGCCAGGCCCGCGGGCGGCAGCTCTGGGCGCTGCTGTCCCCGCCCGGCATTCCCCAGGGCACTTTTCCACCCCAGGGACTGCGCACCGGGAACGGGGAACGGGGCCAGCCCCGAGCAGGGCCGGGCTGTCAAGCCCCCCCCCCCGGCCCGGGGCCGCTCGGCGGCTCCCGCTGCCGCCGGCAGGGGGCGGCGCAGGGCGGGCGCGGCGCGGGCGCGCGCGGGCGGCGGGCGGGCGCGCGCGGAGGAGGGCCGGGAAAGTTGCGAGGCGCCGAGGCGGGCGGCGGCGGCACCGGCGGCGGGGCGGGCACGGCGGCACCATGGACGACTTGGGTGAGTTCCGAGGCCCACCGCGACCCCGTGGCGGGGGGCACCGCCCATCAGCGCCCCGGGCGGCGGCGGCCGCGGCCCGCCCGGCCCCGCTGCGCCCCTCCGCCGGCTCCGCGCCGTGGGGCCGGGGCCGGGCCTGCCGGCGCCCGGGGACGTGTCGCTCCCGGCGGAGGCCCTCCCGGCTGGCTGCGCCTCCCGGTCCGCGCCGCCGCCCGCCCCCGGGCCTCTCGGCTGCGCTGCCCGGGGGCCGCCGCCACCCGCCCACGGTCCGGGCCGCCGGTGCTTGTCCCGTCTCTGCCCCAGCCGGGCAAGGCGCCTTTCGGTCCCCTGCCCCGGGAGCAGCGTGGAGCGCGGTCGGGTTTCAGCGGACACCGCCTCCCCTGCTGCTGCCGCAACCTCTCGAGGCTATTCTTGGGCGAGATGTGTAACTTTGCATGGGTATTGCATGGGTGTAGGGTGATCGCTGGGGAGCCCTCGGGGGTGAGCAGGGCACAGCCCCTGCCCAGCGTGCCGCCGGGCTCAGGGCTCACCCCTCTCCCTTGGCTTCTCCCAGGTGTGCCGAAACCTTTTGAAACCGCGTAGCGGGGAAGTGTCAGGCAACGGGTCTCACTGGAAAGATCTAGAGAGTTTGAGTTCCTTTGGTACCAAGCCGGAAAGGGATGGATCTGCCAAAATCCCTTGTGCTCTGGGAGACATTAGGGTGACTGAGTTCCGCTTATGAAACTGATTAAATCAGGCACTGGGGAGGGGCTGCAATCCGTTACTTCCATCCTACCTTTAATAGAAACCAGACATTCTGTTAAGATATACTTCGGGAAAACTGCAGTTTTATTACTGGACCTGGAAGCTCACATTACAGAGCTGGCATAAAGCGGACAGTCACACCTTCAGAAAACAGACTCTGAATTGGGCTGATGATAAAACTTATGGGGCAAGGAGTCCCTCGGCTACGTGGCTTCCTGGTGAAAGGTGCACAATGGAGGAGTCATTCTTAGGGAGTGAAACCTCACCCTCTGCCCGGGTGAGGTAGCTGGTGATGCAAACAGAATGGATTTCTGCTGCAGCTTCTTCTCATAGTTATGGTTTCTTTAAGTGGAGACAGTTCTATTTACCGTTTCCCATATCCCTTAGCCTGATTATCTCTTGGAGATTTGGTGCTGCTCTTAACAGCAAGTTTCTAGCGTGTTCAGGAATGCGTTGCTAGTCAGAACAGGATTCACCCAGTCCGTGTATTGACTTGCTGAGTGGCCCTTCAAGGTGAGCATGCAGATAGCATTGTGTGGGGCCAGTTTAGTCTCTCATCAACATGCTCTTTAATGAACCGTGGGAGCAATTGCCCACTGCAATTGTTGCATTCCTTGAGCAGTGGTAGTGTGACTTTCCAGTTGTCCGAATAGGCTACTGCAGTTTCAACACGTTTTCCTTTCCTCTGTAGGAGGCTTTGAGGTGAACTGCAAAGAAAGTCTGAAGAAGATCTGAATTTGTGTCTGGTTTGCTCTTCTGAGGTGTTAAATGTATTGACACAACCAAAAGTTAAAGTTGTGATCTGATTTTTAAAATAGAACTTTTTGTGTCAGCAACTTGATTTCATCAAGTCTTAATTACACCATGTCTTTCTCAATTTTTGTGCAGTCTTTCAGACTGGACAAGATCTGATTATCTAACAGGAAGCAACTGAACAAAAAAAGCGGGACCCTTTCTCAGCTTTTCTTTGGTGTGCAAAATTCACCAGGGAAAGGCACACCAGATATTCTCCCTCTGCAAATCATTGTTAGCCCCAAAATTGCTCACTTGTTTTTCTAAAGCCGTTCACCTTGGGATGCATGAGAGAACAATGCTGTGCTGATACAATTCCCCTGAAATAAGTCAAACTTTTGAACTGAAGTGAGAGTTGTTTGTTTTTCCTTCCTAATTATCTATGGGTGGATTATCTGAGTTGTGGATTAACTGTGCCATGGATACAGACGTCTGCGCTGGCTCTGTGCGGAGTCAAGCTGGTCCGGCAGGACTTGTTGGTTCAGGCACAATGCCATGTGGACATAGCTGCACTGCTTCCAGGGCCAGTTTTGGCCCAAAAGTAGTTTAGCATTGAGCCTGAGCTAATACTCCTTGCAGGTTCAGAGCTGATGTCACGTAAAATCAGCTTGCATATTTCCACACCATGCTTCTGAATGTGTGGTGCAGAAACGACTAGTGCCTGGTGGACCTTGCTGGGTATGAGGCAACACCTCACAGAGCACGTTGGTGCATCTGTTCTTAACTCCCCGAATTCATCAAAAACCTTCTCCCTTCCCCAAAGCTGATGGAGTTGGTCAGTGTGTACATTGTGCTGTAAAATGGCGGATCAGAAGAATCTCAATTTCATGCAGCTTGGGCTGGAGAGGTTATGAAACATCTGTGAGAATGGATTTGTGTTGCTTTGGGGATTCATTTGGAGTTGAAAAAACTTTGTTCCTGTTTTTTCCTTTCAGTGTTACAGTGCACAGCGCTAGAAACTGTTTCAGAGCTCTGCGAGCGGAACTGGTGCACCCGGTGGAGCTGGGGGAGCCTCCGAGGCACAGGACACTCAGTGCTGGGTCTGGGTCTAAACTGGAATAGCACATTGTGGGAAGGGGGGAGGAGATGGTGGATTCGAGCAGCTGACCGGGCTTGTCCAGATTGTCTTCCTCGAATCTCTCTAAGGAAGCGTATTTTGCGGATGTGCTTGGAGTTTGACAGGAAGCTTGCTGAATGAGTTTGCCATTCTGCAGTGGTGTAAATTGGCACAGAGTGTAAAACTTTGTCCTATCATGAGTGAAAATCCTAACTCAGGGCTATTGCCCCTTTCAGAGGATTACCAAAGCGCAGCATATTGTTGTTGCATGCTGTGCTTCCAGCACCACACATAATTGCTTCAGACAATTTGAGATATTGAATGAATTATTCTTGGATCTGTGGTGCTACCTTGTCTAAGTAATATGTGTGAACAGTCCATTGGGATCTGCTGGTTGCGGAGGACGAAACCTAATTCCTGTAGTGTGCCATGTATTTTATGGTGAGAGGAGCAGGAGAAAGGAAACTTTACATTTGCTTTGGTCAGATACAGTTTGATTTTGAATGTTTTTTTACAGGCTTTTTCTGAAAGGGGTTGTTTGCAAACACTACTGTGAAACTTGGGGTTTTTTTTTGAGTTTTGGTAACTCCAAACAGGAATGATGTTGCTTTTAGAAGCTTTCTTTTGATGGCTGTGAAATTCTCGCTTCTCTACAGCTTAGTTTTGTTTGGTGTGTTTTTTGAGTAGATTTTACAATCAAAACCAAAACAGCATTCACTAGTGCTTGTAAAGGATATTTTACAAATAGGTGATTTCTGTTTAATAAGAGCATATTTATGGCAGTGTTTCGGCTGTGCATGTAAGCTAGACTGTAAGCTTCTTGTTTTAGGTGTGCTTGCTCACTTCTAGAAGAACTTTTCTTTTGCAGAAGGTTTGTCTAGCAGTGTGGTTTCGAAATTCTGGGCACAAAGGTTCAGCAGCACAAGAGGTTTTATTTATGAAGTTGTTTCCCTCTGTTTTGGGAACTCTAACCCACCATCTCTTCAGGGCTTAATCCTCTCAAGATTGACTTAAAAGGGAGTAATCTTGCCATTGATTTTTCATGGGAGTGTGGAGGGGGGTGCATGTGTTTCCATCTGTCATCTCTTCTAACATTTGGAAGATCGCTGTGCTCTGCAGGGTTATGCTGTCTGTCCCTCTTTTGAGGGGGATGCTTGCCTGTTTCTGACTCAGTTCCTTCAGGTTAGAAGTCATATGCAGTGGGTTTTGGTCTCGACTGAAAGTTTAGTGTGAAATTGCTTATGGTCAGCTACGCCCAGGAAATGGCATTGGGGGGGAACACTGGTAAAGTAATTTGGTCCCTTGGCTTTCTACTGGCTCAGGTTTCTGAGTCATTCCTGCTGCTGGGCGAGAAGACAGTAAACAGAACTAATACTCTGCACAATGGGGTTCTGACTTGTTTCAGCTTCTTAGCTGTTCTGACCCCTCGTAAAACAGGGACTTCATTGTCCTGAGCAACTCAGACAGGGAGTCCTCTGCCTCGAGCAGTGTGCGATGCAGAGAGAGGCTTCTTTTCTTGTTGCTCTATTTCCATGGAAAGGCTGGACTCTGTGCTGTCTTTAGCTCCTTTGTCCCTCGATGGGAGAGGTCAACTTATCCCAAGTGTTCAGCTGCCCTCCTGGTTAAAGTTGATTCCCCGACACCGTCTCTGCCACTAGAGAAAGAAATGGGTAACTTGTCATACATCTTCTTTAACTCACTCTCTCTCTCTCTCTCTCTCTCTCCCTCTCTCTCTCTCCCTCTCTCCTTGTTCTTCCTTTCTCAGGGAATCATGATACTTTAATTTCTCTAGACCCTTTTTCCTCACCGATTTCCCCCTGAAGTGTTTTTACTATACAAAAGAAGTTGTGAAAGTGCAGAAATGACAGATAAAATTCTAAAGTCTGGCAGCAGAACAAGCAATAACAATGTACTTCTACTTAGATCAGAGTTGTTTTTCTGATCTACTGCAAAGACAGGCATATAGAAAGTCCTTAAATCAAATCTGTGCAACTAGAGTGGGGAAAAAGCCTGTCCATGGCCACGAAACAAATCTGTTTGAATTGGACTAATGTGTTAATAGTGATATCCAGGATCTACTGCAGCTTTGGAGACAGCCAGAACAGATTCTGTATTCAGTTGTGTTGTACTAGTGGAAAATCAGTGCCAGTGAATGGGATCTCTGGTCCCAGTTTCCTGCTTTGTGGCTCAGACTACGCCTCCCCCCCTTTGTGTACTGATCTTCTGTGTCCCTTTTTGTCTGATGCGGAAGCCGTTAATGAAGATGCTCTTCTGCTCCGGCTGCCTGAAAGTGAGACATTGTCTGGGAAGCTTCCCCAGGCTGCGATAAGAAGACGAGGTTCAGGGAATGAGTTTCTTGCTCACTTAAGCCTGTCCTAACTAATTTATGTTTTAATAACAAGCTCTGGAAGTACAAGTTGTCATGACGACTAGGCTGTTACATTTTAAAATGCCAGGTAGGGAACTGTGGAGACCTTTGGGTCCTCTTCTTGTTTCAGTGTGTGTAAAATCTCACCTTGCATCTCATCCGGTTTCAGATCGCAGCCAAAACTGGTGATTCCAGCTTCCCCATCTCTTGAGTGCTTGCTGCTCGCTTAGTGAGTATCAGGCTCTAGAGCGAATTGGTTCAAATTGCTGATCTTTTGGAAAACCAGCCCTTTCCCCTAAATCGAACAAAAGATTTGCCATTGGATCAATAAACTGAACTCTCTCACCCTGTGGCAAGATAACTAAATCCAGCGCAGCGACACCATTCCTTTCCATTTTGGGCTGACGTTAAATGGGTTGGAGAGAAAGTAGAAGTTGTGATTTCAAATTGGTTTAACCTGATTTAACTGCTGGCCGCAGTAAGGTGTGTGGTGATCATCCTTCCCTGCTCCACCCTCATCTCCCTTCCTTGTGTCTACAGTAACCCTTGGGCTGTTAGCTGGATCAGCAAGCCAATTCTTCTGAAAGTCAATTTTTTACGCGGACTGTGGACTGGGAAGTGGGTGAGGCCACCTGTTTTAGCTGTGGTTTATATTTAATCTAGCGTAAGGTAACCATTTATGCACACCTCAAAAACTTGCCCTGACTTTAGGCATATTGTTTCTCCATCTATGAAACGGGGATAATAGCCCCTTACCTGCAAAGGATGGTTAAAGTTTGTTGAGATCTTTGTGTTTGTGAAATAGCTTCAATCTGAATATGCCAGAATAGAAACTTTTTCAAGCTTCTTTCTGGAAAAGCTTACAATGGCAAGTTTGAGTTAGATCGCTAAGTTTTTATTCCCTTCTCAGCCCTGTTTAACATTCCCTCTCTGCTCTACTGATTGCTCATCCTTTCTCCATCCTCTGTTATGACAGACTGTGAGTAGGGAGAAAAGATTTCCTTTCCCTTCCAAGTTCCCCACAGTAGTTCTACTCTAGTCTTTCCCTTTACCACAGAGCATTGTGAAATCATTCAAAGAATGTCGTGTGCTAAAGATATACCGTAAAAATAGGAGGTGGGTTATGACTTTCTCATATCGCTCTTAGCTGTTTTTCCTATTCTTGCTTATTCTCATTGCAAATAGCCTCAGAGCAGCAGAAACCAGCTGGCTGGGGACAGTCTCCCTTGATTGACTGGTGTTAAAATCCATGCTTTCTCTTCTCTACATGTGTATTTTTAAATCCTGATGAAGCAAACAAAGTAAAAGTGGCAACTGGAGTGCTGTGGAACAAGTTTGGTGTTGGTGTTTCAGTTATAGAAACTTGAGGCAATGAGGTGACGTGTTTGTGCTGTTTAGGAGTCTGGTAAGCTCTTTTTCTGCTCATGTAAGTGCATCTTTTTCTAGTAGCAGCTAGTAATTATTCTGAATTTACATTGGAAATTTATCTAAGCAGTTTGAGACAACTGTAAGCTGAGGATCCAAGAGAACTTATGGTAGGCCGCCGGGGGAGGCAGCCTGCATTGTTATTGCTTGGCTCCTTTTTCCCTGTGCTGGACTGTCTCTACACTGTGAACAAGTTTAGTTCAAGTTATTTGAATGATGACGGGGTAGTCTGCAGTCTTCAAATGCAGTTTGTCATGCCCCTTCTCACAGTGTTCTTATTGTCATGTGCAAGTTTGGTGTAGATGGCTTTGCGTGGAGAGCTATGAGTACATCTGGCCATCAGCATGCAGTGGAGTGTAGCATGATATCTTGGGTTTTATTGTTTTTTGCACGTGTTTAAACCTCTAACATTTTGCAAATGATGTGAAGAACATCAAAAAAGTAAATGGCACTCCAGGGAATAAACTTTCTGAATGACACTTTGCATGGGGAATTGTGCTTTAAACGGCTCAGCTATAAATCAAACTGTATGGGGTCTCCAGATTTAAACCAATCCCATGTTTTTGTCACAAAATTGAGCTGGCAGACAGAATTAATCCTGTGTCTGTCTAGACGCCTGATAGGATCTTGCTTTATTTCCATCCCTGAAGAGCAAGGTGAGCAGAGAATTTCACTTCATGCTATAGGGAAGTTTGTGGTGGTTCAGGGACTGCGATTAGTTGGGTTTTTCTAAACACAGGACGGGGCAAAAAAAAAGCCAGAAGCAGAAAAGGTCACGGGCAGGAGGGCTGTAAATGATTTGCCGTGGATTAGGGGCTTAATACTCCCTTGTTCTATGCTCTTTCATGGTTCTAAACCAGTTCAAGGCTTCTCTCTGAAAAGGTTTCTTTTGGGTTGGAGCCACAAATTTCAGTTGGATCTGACAAAAGCGCCTAAGGCTAACTGCCCGTCACTTGAGGTTACTGGTGCCCCACGAGTGGGAATAAGACGATGGCCTGGCTGGTCTTCTCTGCCGCTCGTCTTCTTTGGCCGTTACTTATGTCTGCTGCTCCCCATTCCCATGGCAGCTGCTTTGGGACTAGGGTTTTTTGTTGCTGCTAGCAAATTCTCCCTTTTGGGCGGAGGTGGTCCACAAGAGTAAGATGCCTAGGAGTAGTTCTTCTGGATTGCAGCCCTCCCTCTGTTCGTTACATTTTTATGTGGGAGACTTTTGTTGTGCTGGGTAGGTCTGGTTAGGCAGCACGATACACAGCTGGAACTATTCTGCCTGGCCGTGAGCAGCTCCAGCAGTTAGACAGGATCCCTGCAGAGAGCTGGAGCTCTGGGGGAGGGAACGAAATGCCATTTCATCCACGTCATGAAATCTCTTATCAGTGGCCAACTCAGTGTTGTGGGTGGGTGAGCGGCGTTGGCCAGAAGAAGCTGCCTTTTATTTCTGCTGTGAAACGTGAGGAGCCCAGCGCTGTCAGTCAGGCTGGGAGCTGTGGAGTGGCTGTGTGGAGTTTGGGATGAATTTGTCAGTCAGGTTCTTATAAACCTAAGCTTGTAGTTTTCAATCTATCCTGCTGGTGCTTAATCTGAGATTTGCTCCTTGGCTGTCCTGAGCAGCTCCCTTGGGCAGTGCCTCACAAGCACAGCTGCTCTGGCGTGCTGCTCCCGGACTTCTTCATTGCTTAAATCTGGCGCCTCCAGTACCTTCTGCCTTGGGATCATGCTTAAAAGCCTTGGCCAGGCGAGTTACAGATAAAATTTGTTAGGTTATCAGTCATTTTTCTGTAAGAGCTGGTTGAGGTCTTAATTTGTTGGATGCTACTTTGCCGTCAGGTGCGAGGGAGAAAACTACGTGAAACAGATCACTATGGTATGGCTGATGGTGGTGTGACATTCAGAGACCTTCTAGGCTGTCTGGATCTGCTAGACTCCTCTAATTGCATTGCCTAGGTTTGAAAAACGCTCGACGTGGGATGGAATAGCCAGTGCGATGTGAGGTGTTTGGTGCCGTTTTCTCCGGGGCGGTATTGCTCTGGTGTGATCCTGCCTTTGCAGAGTTGGGAAGCTGTTTGCTCTGCGTGTTGGGGAGGAGGGTTGAAGAGAAGGGGCTGGGGGTGGTGCAGGGAGGAAGCTTTATGTAATTCTTGGCTGGCTTCTGAGTAATTGTTTTAATGAAATGGAATGCAGTGTATTCAGTGCTTGCTTGGCAGAAACAGCTATTTTTTTATTTTCTATTTTTGGGGAGGGGGAAGGAGAAGGAGTTAGTCTATTTTCCAGCTGCTTTAAGCAGTTAGACTTGGATTTGTTGCAGAGATGGGGGTGGAATATTGTTCTCAGCGAGGGGGCAGTTGCACTGCTGTGTGTGTGTGTGTGAGGTTGTCTTTGTACATTCAGTGTGTAAGTGGAAGAACCTGATCCCTCCGTTTCTGTGGGTTGTGGATGCTGGTGTGGTTCTGAAGTGGATCAGATTGATTTTGAAGTACCCAACAGTACTGGGATGATAGTGATGTGAGTAGGTACATGTCCGTGTAAAATATATATGCATCCAGGTAGGAAAATGAATCAATTTTCCACTATGCCCTAGTTCAGTGTATAGTAGGGAAGAACATGATGAGTTGAGACAAAGAAGTCAACTGAATTGTCAGTGAAGCAGAAACGTAGGGGCTGGGAATCTTGACTTCTGTAGATGAGTGTAAAATACTCTCTCCAGTTATCTCAGATGATTCTTGACTTTTATCGTAGGATTGGTGGAGGAGCAATCAGAGATCACGCTGAAAACTCTGTTTGAGAAAGTGATTTGAAGAAGGATTTATTTCATGTACCTATGAAAGGGAAGTTTATTCTCATGCTGCTTCTATTTCAGTATTGCGGGCATTTCCATTTTTGGTCAGTGCTGGAGATTGGTCTTGCTTACTCATATTTACCTCTCAAAAATCTACTTTCTCTTTGGTCTTTGTAATTTATTCTTTTTTTTTTTTTTAATAGTAGTTTTCTGTGGTCATGAGTTCTCTTGTGAGTAAAACAGCCCTCAGTTGATAGAATAAAATTTTTCTTTGTCTCATAGCAAAACAACAACTTCTGTGGAGGGCACTATGATGAAGAAGCTGTCATGCGTTTAATTGATTTATTAATAGTGCTCTTGGTAAAAAGAAATCCTCACTGTCTCTCTTGCTGGTGACAAAACAAGCAAGGGGCTTGTGACTAATACTTCTGTCATGATGCCAGATGATAGGTAGAATGATAAGTCATCTACCTTCTCACAGGAGGAAGAGATTAGAAAACCTTAAACGTGCTCTAGCTTTTCTCTATCCACTGGCTACAATATATTCTGTTTCTAAAAGCGTTAGCTTTCTGTCTGGCTTTAACAATTTCCTTTCTTTCAGTGAGCCTCTGCCATGACATTGTGAAACTCGGGCCACGTCTTCTGCCAATGCTGGGAAAAAAAAAAAAGCAGAGCTCTAGAGTTGTAGAGCCATCAGCAATCACCATCAAATTACCACCCACATCTTCTTCCAAAGTAGACTGGGGGACCAGTTCCCACATTCATTTCTGGAACGTTGTCTTCCTTTCGTTCCCAGAAGCTGCTTTTAAAGTAAAAAGAAGCTGCTTTAATTAGATTTTTAACCATGTGCTTCTTGGCCCCTTGTACTTGGTTGTCTTTCAAAGATGTTACTTGCCCACTATCCGTAATTACTTGGGTTATCTTTAGGTTTTAGTAGAGTGCTCATCAGATTGCGAGCTTCGTTTTAAAACTTTCTACCTATTATAGTTACAAGTAGTACTAAGCTCCGCATGAGCGAAGAATGTTAAACATTTTGTTGTCGTTTCCCCCTGCCCTGCTCTGAGTTTACATTGTGCTTTTGGCAGTGCTTTGTGTAAAGCCAGTTGCTGACGATGACTTACGCTTTTTGGCGTATAAAGAGTTCGGTGTTGCTTCCAAGTCTGCTTCCACTCTCTGTTGCAGAGAACCCTTGCAGAATCGAAAACTTCTTTTAAGAGAAAAATCCACCATTTTGAGAGTACTTTCTTAGTAATTAGATTTTTAACAAGGCAGTTAAACCACATACCACATTTGAAAAAAATAAAAAACGGAAACAACTCGCCTCACAGTGCTTGGCAGGTCAAGCCAGCAAGTCTTTTAAACTTCTTTTTATTTATATCTCAATATATTAACCTTTTATTTGGCATCCCCAGTATCTGGGTGAGGTTTGCTGGGACTTTATTTCTCCTTATAGGCACAGGCTTTTCAAACTTTAGATACCTTGTTTTTTAAGGGTGGATTTGCATTTGAATGTTCTTTGCATTTCTGCTCTTGGGAGATATATTCATTATTTACTGAATGGGAAGTTACTGGAGTTAATGAAAAATATTCTCTTCAAGGACTGAAATCTCTCAAGTCTGCATTTGATATCCCATTTAAGAGCCTTCAGTATAACAATGCCTCAATAATAGTGTACTAAATATGGATACAATTGCAGTGTCTCTTTAGTGTTGCCATTCTTTATTGCTAGAATTGCCCTTTTGCTGGTAGCCAGGGCATTCTACATCTCATGGGCAGATTTTGTGCTTCTAATGTTTTTAATAAATTCAGAATTTATACTAATATTTCTGTCCTTCATTTCATCATCTTTATGTGTGTCTCAAATTTTGTAACTGGCACTTTGCCTAGACGGGTCTATATTCAGAACTGTTTATGCTGCTTGGATAGGATTTCCACTGTTTAAAAGATGCTATTTTTTTCCCTCCCTTAAGTTTCATGTCTATTCTTGCATAACCATGCAAACCTTACCCTTCCCTTTATTGGTTATAGGGTCCACGTGCTTTCCTGTTACTGTTACTTTTAAAAAGGCAGATAATTAATTTGGAATGTGCAAGCTCTGACCGTATTTTGTCCCTGACTGCGTCCAAAACCATTTTTACGTGTGCAGATGGATCGGATCGTAGCAATCTTTAGCAGTCTTATTATTGACCGGTTATGTGTGTGAGATGGTGAGATGTTGGGGTATCTGAGATGGTGGTCCTGCTGGCCGTTCAGTCAATGTAATGGCTTGCCGCTGCTGAAAGGGGGATTGACTTTACTTTCACTCACCCTTACTGCTTTTCTGCTCCCTCGTCTGGCTGTTTGGACATACCCCTTCCTTCTTGTTGACTAGTGTGCTCATCTCTCTTTTCTAACTCAAAAGAAAACAGTCCATTTTTTTGGCTGGGTGTAACTGGTTCGCAGAGGGGTCTTGCGAGAGCCAGAGCCAACACAAGTAAGTGGCAGCAGCACATGTCTGGAAGAGGGAGTAAAACCTCTCCATTTTTGGCAGCGGTGAACTGTTAATTCGCCTTTCCGCATTTTGTGAAACTATATCCTTCACTCCACGGTGCTCGCTGTCCAGTGGAACTCCTGCGCTCTGTTCCCTTGTAAACTCTGATGTAACGTGTTCCTTCGGTAGATGAGTTAGAATCAGCAGTTCTCAAATTGTGATCTCCGAGTAGTAAGTACTCTGCAGCTGTTGTAAGGTGTCCTCTTAAGTGGACAAGCTTATACATTTGTCATTGCCACCTGAGGACTCTGGAGTTCAAGCAAACGAGGGTTGCTGTTGCCCAAAGATTTGGAAACCATTGCTGTATGCTCACACTGTTCGGATTTGCTGCTGCTTATGGCACTAAGCTACTGCTTAGAAGCTGCTCAGAAGAGTTATCCAGTACTGGATTAGCATGTGTTGTAACTTCAATGCTGCTTATGACAATTTTCAGTTCAAGTCAGCCCCAACTACCTACAGTTATGCAAATCTCAACCAAATACAGTCCACCCAGGGCTTTAAAAATGCCCTTGTCTACCCTCATTTCAATGGGCACGTAGAGAGTTGCTTGGTAGTAGCTGAGTGCCACACACCTCTGCACTTGGCAGTTTTTCCTCCAAGTCCTGTAGCCCAGGGCTAAGCAGGGTCTGGCACAAAAATGATGACAGTGTTTTCTTCTCTGGTCTACTCTCCTTGTAGTTGTCACTGCTCTCTTCCTGTCTCTTTTTCAGGAAGACTTGAGAACAGATTGCCCGGTTCAGGTCTCTGAAGAGCGTACTTTTGTGCTGAAGGAAGCAAGCTAGTTTGCTGGAGGAGATAGATGGCTTGCTTTCCCAGCAGCTCTACGTGCTGGTAGGAAAGAGGAATAATAGGTAGAGGGGGTCTTTCCTTTCATTGCACAAGGAGGGCAAACCGACTTTTGGCAAGATAATTATTATATGGCGTGGACCTGATGTACCTGACTTGGAGAGAGCAGTGTGGGTTTGGAGTGGCATCCGCTGTAGCGCAACTGTAAGGTGCGATAAATTTCCCAGCACTATGATGCTCTTGTTGCCCACTGGCACTATTTTTATCAGCGTTTGCCTGACTGATCAGCCCAGGGACTAGAAATGGCTCCAGCCCTGAGCTTCTGTTTCTTCCCTTTACCAGAGCTGTGGTTTGAAATCTACAGTGTCTTGTTTCCTACTGTTTCTGTACCCATGCTTGGACTCTTTGCTCTGTTGAATGAAGGTCTCCTTTGCACTAGATTTGTTAGATGTTTGTAGAATGGTAGTGTGCGCGTGCTGTGTTTTGACCTAGTGCTTGTGGAGTAGGTGCATGCTGGTGTAGCAGGAAGGCTCTGGTTCCTCAGGTAGCTTGGAGATAGCTTAACTTGGCTGAGCCCCTCTTCCTGTAGGAATACGAAGAGGTTGGTATTTTGATCAGAGGCTTCAGCCCTGGGAAATTGTCCCTGAGGGGTCAGTTCAGTGGCTGCTTGTTTGGTTTTCATAATTTTTTTTTTCCCTTTTTTTTTTTTTTGGCAGAGGAGAGCAGATCTTGTTGGACTTTTTTGAATGTTCATATCAGTTTCTAGAAACTTTCTGAGGGAAGCCAGCAGCAAATTAAAATTATTATGACATGCATGGGGAGAGTTAACTTACTACTGTTTCGTGCGTGTAAGGATAAATAGAGGACTAAAAAGGTTACTGCATTGGTGGCTAATGTTTTAAATTTTTTTTCCATCTAGGATGTTCACTGACATCCAGCTCAGGTCAGTACTGAGATGGCATTAACTGCTTAGTTGCTTGTGTAAAATGTTTACAGTCACTGCAGTCTGTTCCTTCCGCCAAACTCAGCCAGGGTGCCGCTTCACTCTTGTTCAACTGGAGGGTTGCTGAGTTCGAAGAGGGCTGATGTCTGAGCCAACTTGCCTCCCTCGAAGAGACAGTTAGGTCAATACTGGCCATTTGCTAATGCCTTTGTCGGGGACTTCCTGGAAATGCCTGAAGATCTATTTGCTGTCAGACAGAGATCAGAAATAGATGTTACACAAGAAGAGCCACTCTAGGAGAAGACTGTCAGAGGCTATACTTACCCTCCTTGGAGACCAAAGCTGTTTCTAATTTGGCAGTTGACACACAGGGAGAGAGATGGAGACTCTCTAATTTGTGCAGATTGTTGTTCCTCGTAATCTTTCATAGGTCTAACTATAACTACTCGTAGGAACACCAGTCTATTTGCTTCCAAAAGGAGAGGATTCTGACAAAAGACTCAGTAGCAGGTGGAGCTCGTAGCAGGCTGCAGATTCAGACCGAGAAATTCCAATTTAAGTATTTTTAGTACGGGCCTGAAAGTCAGACTTGCTTTCTATTCTGATGTAACATGGACTTGCCATGTTATGTTGGGCTGTTCAGGGCTGCGTATCAGTTCTCCATTTCTGAAAGGTAGACGATTTTTTGTGCTATCAAGTGGGTGTGATTCTGATTTGTGATCCTTCTTGGAATTCAGGTGCAGTGGCTGCAGACTTCACTGCCTATAGTTGCTGCAGGTCACAGCCTGGTAGATCAATATAAAATGGGATACATGGAGGTTTAGGGTGTGGAACTGTCAACTGCTGTGACTGAAAAATGTGGCTGAAAATGGCTTCCACTTCTGCTATTAGTGCTGTAACTTGTGGGTGGGACACTCATCTGAGGACTTAAATCATGGTGGTCTGAATCACTGCAGGTCATGAGTTTGAGGACTGAGTAAAGGCTGGTTAAGTCCGTGTGACGCATTTTACATATCACAAACTTTTCTTGTACAAGCTCCAGCTTCTCTGTTCAGTAAACCAGACCCCGACTTTGTGCTATTAAACGTTGTACAAGTGTTGAGATTAGCTCAGTCTACTGCTTTTGTATGCGCTGTGTCACAGGATGTCCTGGAGCTATGACTTGCAAACCCTTCACAAACTTTTCCTGACTCTCCTGAAGGTTGTTCATACAGCAGTGGAGGAATTTTTTGACTAAGCTTACCCATCTTTGGTAATTGTTTCCTGGTGTTCAGGACTCAGTTTGAGAGTACAGTGAATCTAGCTAGAAAGGAACCATGCCAGGGATTATCTTCTCTTTTAGCTTAACGCAACTGTGGGTCATCTGTCTGTGGATCGCAGTACAGAGGCATTGAAGGCTTGTGTAGCTGGGGATCTGGCATTCTCAGAAGCCTTTGGTAGCTGTGAAACTGAAAACATTTATTTGTTTAGTGAGCTGGAACGTGAATTCAATTTAAGGCACCAGTCTTAGCATAGGGTGTTTTTTCCTGGCATGAGCTGTTTGCTGCTCAGGACTATAAACAGAGGGAAGTAAATACAAGATGTCTCTTTTCACTTCAAGTGTGGAGAATGCCACTGCTATAAAAAAGAGGATGCTGTATTTGACAGGAAGTAATTCTTCCCTCCCACCCTCCCCAGCACTTTATGGTAATGAGAAATAAGCAGAAGGACACACCTTTGTGAGGGAGCAGACTCTGAAACCAGAGATGTCACAGTGCTGCTAGTAAGTTCAAGTACTCCTCTTGGAGGCCACACATGAAGAATACAACAGCCAACTGAAGCTAGATTTGTATGGCCTTGCGTTGCTCTGTGCTGTCCTTAGATTTTCAATGCCAGTAAGAGTGTGTTCTTCCTGGTGTTTCTGTTGACAGCTTCTGAATGCAATAGCCATGGCAGTGGAGTGAACAGCTTAGGTTAATTTGGAGAACTTGAAAAGGCTATGCTTGGTTTAGTAGCTTTTCAGCTGAAAACAACAACAACAACAAAAATATTCAAACCATGTTTTCTTAGGAAATTTCTCTGGTAACCCTACTGTTTTTTTTTCTGGAGCAGCAGGTACATCCCTTCTGAAAAGACATGATACTTAAATCACAAATCACTTCCAGTGTGAGGATGCTCAGCAAACCTATAACACGTTGAGGAATATTTCTTGCTACCCATGTAAGCAGTTATGTGCCTTGTGAGACTTGACTTCCGTTATCTCAGCCATCCAATGAGCTGTTCTGAGGTAGTGGAAAGGGGATGAAAGTTTTTCTAAGGAAGTTGGAGAAAGGCAGAATGACTATGCGTTTCTCTTTTGTAGGTGGTGGTTTATTTCCCTCAGCCAGTTTCAGCTGAGGTCTAGTTTAGTGTTCGAGAGCCAAGTGGAAAAATTGTGGTCCTACGGGAAAATCTTTTGTGGTTCCTTCACACAGCTGGGACTGT
Organism: Tauraco erythrolophus; assembly: GCF_009769465.1. Taxonomy (NCBI): domain Eukaryota; kingdom Metazoa; phylum Chordata; class Aves; order Musophagiformes; family Musophagidae; genus Tauraco; species Tauraco erythrolophus. The sequence continues at coordinate 4,409,287 of NC_141483.1, read as the reverse complement.
AGGCCAGAGGGTGCTGTGGATTTGTGTTGTTTCATCCAGGAAGCTGTGCTGACTCAGTTCTTCGAGGCATTTGCAGTGTTTCTCAGCCTGCACACTTGTTGATGATCCCATGCCCTGTGGGCCTAGTTAAAATAAGATCACCTTTCTGCCAGCTCGGTGATGTGGACGGAGCCAGCACTTGAAGGATTTCCCAGCCTGTTGCATCAAAGATGACAAGAGGTCGATCTGAGATGCTCACTCCAGGAATGGGACTGTGGTTCCCAGGGACTGCTGGCATCAAGCTGCAAACTGCTCAGCTGTTTTCCTACAGAGTGTTGCTGTGCCCTTGAAAGCCATGCTGCTGGGTTGCATGGGAAGTAGCTGACCCCTCGTGATGCTGGCACTCTAGCACACTCACCATGCTGACAAATACACCATTGCGACAGGGCAGGTCTGTGTTTCGTGAAACGGTTGTGTTAATTTGAAAGGAAGTGGTGTGGCCAATTCCAGGAAGGATCTTGCAGTGACCTTTATGGTTTTCCAGCACATGTGCAAATAGCCCTCTTGCCCCTCAGAGAGATCTGGTGGAAGGTCTGAGCTCACATGATGGCTTCTGTTGGGTTTTTGTAGTGTACAGAGTTGGCTCATGTTCAAAATTTTATGGTCAGGAGTAGTCTGCGTCAAAAGGTAACTCTTAGGCTCAGCAGCACAGATGAGAGAGCACTGGTAGGTACATCATGTGTGCAGCCCCACTCATGGAGGCATATCCTAATTCTGGGGCTGCAAAGCCAAAACAAAATGTCAGTGCAGCCTCAGGTGGAAGTGACTGGTAGTGGTGAGGGATGCCTCCAGAATTTAAGAGCATTTCAGTTGTGCTGTCTGCTGATTGCTCCCTTTTCAGGCTGCGTTTTTTCTTGTCTGCATCTGAGATGCAGATTAATTATGGGAATCAGACGGGAGGATGGATGATCTCTTTCAGTTGATGGCAGGATGGGGCTGGATTTTACGCTTTGTGTCTTGGCCTGAGTTTCGGAGGTGAAAGTATGGTATTTCCTACATAAAGCAGAAGTTTTATTCACTGACTTTAGACAAGGGCTAAATTTTGGCACTGTTCTCTTTGAAACATTTTGTAAAAGCTGCTTAAGTCAGAGTGGCTGGAGTTAGGGTTCTAAGAAATGTAACGAGTTTATCTAAAAAAAACAAATGAACAACCCAGCAAACTTCTTCTGGATTAGTAAGTTGAATTAGTTGAGAAAGCCTTTGGCGATGAGGAGGTTGAGTTCCAGGAACAGCATGGGTTTTGCATGGAAGGGGGGATTGCTGAGCCCTTCCCTTGCACTGGCAGGATGCGGTGGTGTGAGCTCTGCTGAAACTACAGCAGGAGCACTTGAAGAGTTCGCATTTCATCCCCAAATCCCCAAAAGTGCAGTGAGAAGGTACTGATAAACAATTACAGGAATTGTTTTAGGCTGTATTTGCACACTCTCTTGCAACCCCATGCTTGAGGTGGTAGTAGTGCACGTTAGTTGTGACCAGTTAGTTGGCCACAAGCACTGGAATGAAGTCTCCAGCTTGGGTCTCAGTGGTTGGGACAGGAAGCCACCATCATTGCTGCAGCTGATTGTGTAGACCACATCTCACAGTGCAGTGTCTTGACTTTGTTTAGACATTGGCTGATAGTGGTCAGAGCTGGGTGCGTGGGCTGCTGTACTGGGGAAAGCTCACTGGTCTAGCTGTCCATATTCGAGTTATGGCACAGATGGGATTCACGGTGGCTGCCATCATGTGAATTTGAAAGCAGTTCTGTCTGTCATGGGATGAGTTCTTGTTTAGTTTGTCTCTGCAGCCTAGTGTAGCTAGGCGTAACAACTAGTTGGTTGCCTTTGCTGTTAGGCTCTTCTGATGCACCCACACAACTTATTTTCAAACAACAGAGAAGCTCCAAGGATTTTCATGCATATTATCTTCTGTTGGAGTTCACCATACTACGTGTTAATACTAGCCTGGACATTCTTTTTAGGAAGCAGTGACACAAGGCGTGACTTGCACTGATAACCGTGGTAATGAGAAAGCGCAAGGCTTCGAATAAACATCAGTCACTGGAATACATTAAAAAAAATAGCTGAGTGATTTTCTTTTTTTTTTTTTTTTGACCATGTCATCTGAACTTCCTCTAGACAGGTCTAGGCAACATGAAGTAAAAATACCAGTGGCTGCTCCGTACTGGTACTCTGGCAATTTTTAGGTCTAGCAAATGACTTACCTTTTGTGCCTTGAATTTTTTTGTGAATTAAATAACAATCTGTCCCTGGTTCAGGAGAGAGCTGAGAGCTGTTACATGTCCTGTATTCTAACCACCTTCTCAACATACTGGTTACGTTTTGGAAAACTTTTAGATGCCTGCTTCTCAAAATGTTTTAGAAAGTAAGCCAAGCTATTTTACACACTTTCCATATATGTGAACCAGAGAACTTCAGGATTTTAAGAGCGTTTGATCACACTTCACATTTTTAAGGTCTCATTTTGAATGTAGTCTTTGTATTTTATTGCTTTTGTAGTCTCTGATCTTTTTGCATTTAAAAACATTGATTTTTAATTGATTTATAATGCCTTAAGGACTTGTTATATGTCTTTCACCTGGAAGTCAATGCTTGCATTCACCTTTTTGTTCGTGGTTTTACTATTTTTGATAATTCTCTTCCATTTTGCTGAGAAAAGTCAAAGCTGCTCTTAAAAAGGGAATTTCTGTCATCAGTGTTGCTCTTTGGGGTTCCCCACCCCTTCCAGACTCAAACTCGAGGGCAGTGAGAAGCCTTATAGCAAGGCTCCAACAAGTCTTTTTGATGCAGCTTCTGGAGCACTGCAAATGTTTCTTCTGAAAAGCTATTTAATAGGATAAATATACCCAAGCTCCCCATTCCTCTGCAGTTACTCACAATGTAAAACTGTCTTGCCAAGGGCTGGGTTACCGCCCCAAGCTGTCTCCCTATATGTGAGCTGGAGTTGTATTTACTCCTGGAGGTGGGGGAGAGAAGACTTACTTGAACATACTGAGATTTTTGAAGTTTGGATTCAGGGATTTTGCAAAGAGGCTGCTCAGATGAGTCTGCGAGCTCAGTTCTGCAGATGCAATTCCCCTCATTCTTTTAGGGGACAGCAAAAAATCAAGGATTTGAGTTCAATATCTTAGAGGTATTAAGCAAAAAGGGCTGGAAAATGGTGTGCCATTCTACAAATGAGGGGTCTGCAATTTGGTTTACGCCGAGTGAGGCACAATTATCATGTAAAGTCCATGTCCTCATTTAGACCTGTCCTTACAACTGTCTTGCATTTTATTTCCGTTTGCCAGTCCTCTGGGAATCTTCTGCTGTCTAAGCCAGGAAAACCTGTAGCATTTCTAGTTATTTGGGTAAACAGGGGCGTAGGGGGAAGAACAGGGGAGGTGCAGACACCTGCACCTCTCTGCAGCTGCATTAGAGGAAATACTGTAGTTTGTGCTCAGACATCTCATCCCGATTGCCCAGTGTGCTGTGTCTGGGCTGTTGGGGACACGTGGCAGCAGAGGTGCTGGGGGAGATGGGTCTCTGTGGCTGAAAGCTGAAGGCATTTGCTGTGTGCGGTGGCAGGATGAAGAATCCTGTCTCCAGTGTCGCTCACTTTCCAGATGTCCCAAGCAAGAAGCAGAGTGACAGGCAACGTTGCGGTTCGAATGCACAGATGTGACTTTCAGCTGTTGGAAATGAAAGGCTGATATCTGAGGCATTTGAAGTATCTTGCCTCAGTTATGCTTCCATTTCCTCCCCAGCAGTAGATGAGATGCAAAAGAAAATTTGACCGACGTCCTTTTGATCTACTTAGTATATTGATAATGCTCTGATTTGCTGTGTCAGCATGGCTTAATAGCTCATCCTTGGTTGTTGAGAGAGATGAGCTGCATATGGAAATCTGAGGTAATTTTCTCTCTTCTGGCACTAATGCTGTCATCTTTGAGCTGACTATGCTGTGTCTCTCTGCTGCTCTTGCACAGGCTGGAGTTATGCTGGATTCTCAGTAGTAGAAGGCTTCTCCTTAACAGAGGAAAGCAAATTCACATTTCTCAAAATTGCCTCGCTTCAAAAAAAACAACTAAAAAAATATCCTGGACTGCTTATGAATAGTGGAAAACTATTTAATGCTTGAGGAAAAATTAGCATTAAAAAGATGCTTAATGCCTGTTGGCAAATGTGAATTTGTCAATGCCTTTTCATGTAGGTTTTTCCAGAACTAGTTCGTGATGTGTTCTGCCTCACTGTGCCACCTTAATCCAGGAGCGTTTTTGAGATGTATAGAAAAGGGGAGCGAACAGAGTATGTTTTGATACGCATGGGAAGATGTAAATATATTTTTTTCTTTTCAGTAACTTCACTCTGTTTAAGGGGGCTGAGTGCAGCTCAGATTTGTAGAAAAGGAGGTGGTTGTGTGCATTATTACATGGGAGATCCATGTTATCCATTCCTGTTCTGTACCTCAGAACCTGCATTGTGGTCTCTCGTCTGGTGTTAACTGCTCTTTATCAGACAAACCAGGGCTGTGGGAAGCTGAAGAATGTGCCCCTGCGGCTGCACGAGGCCATTTCTGCTGGGGGATACCACATTTGCAGGACAGCAAGTTCTGACACGCAGCGATGGCAAAGGAGCCTGCGTCGGAGCCCCTGGAACGCGTGAGCTGTTCCTTGACCTGACAGAGGTGTGGGCCTGGGAGATAGTGCAGGAATGTGCAGTATATAACTTGAGGCATGATTATTCTTTTCAGTGCAGCTTGAACTGGTAAATGCGCCTTACCCTAAGGTATTGTCCTGCTCCTTCATCTTGCTAATTTTCTTGGTAAAAGGGATTTTTCTGAGCAATTGAATGCATTGGGCATCAGCTTGAGCATTCTTGTCCTGAGCTGTCTAAATGACTAGCGGAGCTTTGGCAGATGCTAGGAACTACCTTGAAGCAATGCAGTTGGTATTAAGGCCACTCATACATATCTAATATATATGCAGAGCTGTGTGTGGGATTTGGAGACCAGAATCCCAAGGACCTCATAGTTAATAATGATTTTTGGCAAAAGGGAGGGAATGGAGAGAGAGGCAAACAAGACACCTGGATGTCATGGTGCATTAAGAGTGCTTTACAGCAGTAAAGGCATCAAACGTGACATCATTCTTTAACTGTCTCCCCTCCAGTTAAATCTGTATAGAAAAAACACTTGAATGTGAACACAAATGTCATCCCATACTGGGGAGGACGTGGTTTGAGTAGCCCTCTGACCTGACTGTGATTTCAACTGAGCATGTAATTTTTGGGTTGCCCAGTGGAGAGAGAAAGACTGTCCTTCTGTGACTGTCTCATGTTTGCATGCAGCTTTACCGAGTGCTCGGCCAGGTTACCTGAGCCTGTGGAGTACCCAGGCATGTGCACGTTGAGATGTGCTGCAGCAAACAGTGAGTTAGGGTTTTATCAGCTGTGTGACGGCACCAGCACAGTGGTGACAAGCAGGAGTGTCTGGGTTGGTGGTGTTTTAGCAAGTATCGTCACTCTTCACACCCTACTGAGCAGCTCTCTGTTAACAGAGTGGAAATACAGAGTGGAAAATACAAATTTCTGCATGCGCAGCCCATGCCCGTGGGTAGGCTGAGCCCTACTGAGTCTTTGGAAACTGGACTATGTGATTCCTCTCCATCCACATTTTGTCTGTTCGTTGTGTTGGTAGCTTCTTGGAGGGATGAGAGTGGAAGGAGGGGTGATCCTGTGGAGGAGCAATGGCTTGAAGATCTAGTATAACCCTGTCTGCTTATTGCTTCAAAATGGTTAAATCTGTCCTCCAGAGAGAATCTCTGATCTTTTAACCTTGGGAGATTCTGCCTCCTAGAGCTGTGACTAGTATTTTAGAGAGTATTTGGGGCAGCAGTAAGGCTCTGATGAAGTCCGTGTGGGTAGTTTCCCAAGTACCGGCCGATGGCCCCTGAGCTGCTGCGGCGTGTGCTGGCACGAAGACGGGTGTCTCCATGCGGAAGCGCAGCACGCGTGGCGCCCGCAGACAGTTTCCGTGTGCCTAAAGTAGGGCCAGGTTCCCCGCTCTGGGGGGATGAACGAGGAAGGTGAAGTTACTGCCAAGTTAGCCATTGCTGCGGGGTGTCCTTTCTGTCCATGCAGGATGTCGTGGTGCCCTCTGATGGCTGGTGGCTGTGCGGACTGGTCTGCCTCGGTGCCTCTGGACGGTTCGGGCTGCGAGGGACTGGTGGGTGATTTACACCTCCTGCAGCGCTGTCCCTCAGGAGTCTCCTTGGGAAGGAACGTTTCATTACCCAATAAATCGATCGAACCTTTAACATTTCTATTTAATATTTCTGTTTAAGGAGCAGTCGCTGTAGTGAACTCCCCCCTGTAACGTGAGGTGCAGTGCTGCCCACGGCACAGCGGCGTTTTTGCAGTTCATCAGGTTGCAGTTCAACAGCTGTCTGGTCCCTTTTGTGGAAAAGAAAGAGAGCAATGGATCGTCTTTTCCATTAATAAATTGACCTTCTTCTGCCCCCCCCCCCCCGATCTGTATCTCACATTGTCTTCTGGTTGTGTTGGAGTGCACAAATGCTAAATGAACACACAGTACTTTGCGACCTCTTGGGATGAGGCGCTGTGTGGAAAACAACATATTAATCCCTTTGATTGGGTTTTGAATAATTGCCTCCAGTCTCTGGACTTGGGTTGACCTCCAAGGGAGCGATCTGCAGTGGTGAAGCCCTGCTAGGTGGGTGGACTTAGTGGGTGCTGTGCCACCACTGCTGTCACCCGACCCTCCTCAGGGCAGTTCTGGTGCCATTGTTGGACCCTTCGAATGGGCACAACTCCTCAGTCCAGCAAAACTTGAGGAAACTGTGGTCACTGATAGGATTGGATCGGAGAACAGTTTGGGTGGCGGCTGGAAGCAGCAACGGGGGACGGATGTGAACGAGGAAGAGCTTCCTTCTGTCCTGGCAGTGAGCTTGGAGGAGCGAGTGGGGCATGAGGAAGGGTGGACTCTGGGTTTGCAGAACATGGGGGTGAGCAAGTGGAAGGAGAGGTCCTGAGCCACCCAGAAAGCAGTGTGTGCATGCCTGTCCTGCTCCTGACTCGCTCCTTTCCCTGTCCCGCCGGGTGGGGTGGTGCCTTCCTGCAACTGCTTCGCTATGGGTTGTAAAGTTGAAGTGCAGTTTGAGTAACCGAGTGATTCCTCTCCAGCCTTTTCTCCTCCCTCAGCTTCCTGTTCCTCAGCTCTGCCTTGTTTGCTCAAGTCAGGAAGGGGGAGGGTATGGGGGAAGTTAATCATTAAACTGTAATGTCTTCTTAACTCCTTCACAACCTGTGGCCAGCGTGCTCCTGGCATTGCCAGACCCCTCTGCTTCTGCACACTCGTAAAACTAAACCAGGAAATCTCCCCGAGCTCGTTCTGTGCCGTTAGTAGAAAGCAGTGGATTTCTGTCTGATGGGTCATTCAGCTGAGCCGAGGAGGAGGATTTGTGGCGACATGGTTATATCTGCCTGTCTTGCAGTGAGGGCTGGGGTGGAGGGTGGAAAAATGCTTTGGGTCCCCTTGTTGGGGCTGGAGGAGCCCAGCGCCCTCATGGGATTTTCACTTCCTGGTGGAGTTTGATTTGCCTTTGTCATTGGTGGGGAGAAGCGAAAACCACACCTTCTGGGATAGCACTTCTCTTGGAGGTTGTGTGCATGAATCCTCCAGTCATAGGACCTGCCTGGTTGAAGAAATTGCAGCTCTTCAGCAGTTCCCTTGAGGTATGTGCCTTGTGCTCTGGAATCCACCAGCTGTTCTTTTGCTTAAAAAGAAGATGAAATTCATTTTTTCCCAGCTGCAGAAAGCTTGTATCCCTTCAGAGAAACTGTTTCTGGGGTGTTTTGGCCCCTGTAGGAAGATGCCTGTGGCTTAAATGATTTGTAGCATCTTTTTGGCTAAATGAAAGGTGTATAGAGTTAATTTAACATGGTATTTAACTTGCTGATGGATGTATTCTGTTCTGGGAGGGCAGGACCGCTTATTTGTGATTTTTTTTTGCGTTGCTTTGGTTTGTGGAAGAGAGTGAATATAAAATCAGCACATCCCTTACCTTGTAATGCAATAATACCGTCGTCCATTTGACCCTTTGATATATTTCCTTGAAGGGTTGCTAAGTGCATTGGCTGGTGTGGTCTGCTGTGCTCAGGAAGTGGCTTTGAGCTGGCAGGTGCCTGCCCTTAGAGCTGGTAGGCAGCCATTAGGGCGAGCAGTTGCTGTCCTGATGCCAGCTGATAACTTCAGCTCCTTGTGACCCTGATGGAGGATACTGCAGGATGGCTACGCTCAGGCTGAGCCCTCACACCCCAAACCTGAGCTCCGAGTACCTGCTGTGTGCGGGAGCAGGAGGGCAAATCCTGCTAATGGAGGCTGCCTGAAGTCTGTGCGGAGGGGAGGGAGATCCAGGGGGGTTTCTGAGAGCCTCCTCTCCTCATTCTGCCGAAGTTGTGTTACTGGTGTCTGGCTGAATTCCACGTCTCTGAAGGGACCTGCCAGGTATGTCCTGATGCTCTTCTAATGGAGAGCGCCAATGTCTCTAGCGAACCGGCTCCTCACTAATAGCCTTAAAGAGGTGTGCACTGGAGCCTGCTGCCCCAGCGGAACACCGGGCACCTGGCCAGTGAGGCTTTCTTTAGAAAGTGAGCACAGTGCAGACCTGCAGTCGCTCACTGGAGATTCCCCCCCCCCCCCGGGAACCGCAGTGGGCTCCGCAGGGTGAGCTCACAGGACAGAATGCCCAACAAGTCAGGATTCGCCTGCGAGTCACCACAAAGGAGTGCAGGGTTGGAAATGGGCAGAGGATAGTTTGCAGGAGGAAATCCAAAAAGGTGGGAGTGCCTTTTCATGCGCTTTTCCTCCGTTAAGGTTTCGGAGAGGTGCTGGCTGTGTGACGTGGGTTCCTCTGCCTGGCATGGGCGCCAGCGTTTCTAGCTGGTGGAAGTTTTTGTTCAGGAATTTGTGAGCAGTCTCCACCCAGCAAGCTGAGAATTGTTTCCAGGAGAAGAAATGGCGTTTACCTGGCAGCCTCTGGAAACTGGTTAACTGTTTGTGTGATGTACTGAGAGGGATTTTTGTTAGGAAAACTGAAGCACATACTCCTGCTGTGCCAATGGACTAATTTGAAAGTTTCATGCTTCTTCTGCTACCTTAGACTCTGGAGAAAACCCCTCCCGAGATCTTGTTTCCTGCAGAAAGCAGTGCCTGCGGCCACAGTAAATGACTCGGTGACGATGCGAGGCCTGTAATTAGTCTGTGTCAATATGCTGTTGCGAGTCGCTCTCTGGGCAGGTTTCTCCTGGGTTACTCTTCTGCAGGGTGCAGTAGGACTATGGGTCCCTGTGGCCGGACAGTTTTCCTGTGAAGACAAAAATCTGAGACTGACACGGTTTTACTGGCTGCTTTGTTACCTCTTGGTGTTTTCCTTGTACTAGAAGTTTGATTAACCCATTCAGTCCTGGGCTGTCATGATGTTTTTCAGGGCATTTAGTAGACCGCTCTAGATGAAAAGTCTTCCCAAAGACCTTCTGATATGGATATCTTCAATGAGATGAAAACCAAAAAGCTGTAGTCCAAGATTTTACTTTTTTTTTTTTTCTTTTTTTTTTTTTTTCTTTCCTGCAGACGCCTTACTGGCAGACCTGGAATCCACCACCTCACATATCTCCAAACGACCAGTGTTTCTAACAGAGGAAACACCTTACTCCTATCCAACTGGAAACCACACGTACCAAGAGATTGCTGTGCCACCTCCAGTGCCCCCACCACCTTCCAATGAGGCCCTGAATGGCACCGTGATTGACCCCTTAGACCAGTGGCAGCCCAACGTATCCAGATACGTCCACCAGCAAGTAAGTGCAGATGGGGAGGATGCATGCTTGCTTTGTCGGTGCAGTATTTCTCAAGGAAGTAGACAAGGGACAAGGGGAGGGAACAGCAAGAAGCGAGGATGAGTTTGGCTATGAACAGAGTGGGGAAATGGGAGGAGGTGTGGGTTTTTAATAGAACTAACTGACTGGAGCAAATGGCAAGAAAAAGAGTTTGAAAGTGGCGTTCTGACAAAATGGTAGTATGATGAGATTAGTGTTAGTCATCTGTCTTGTAGCCTGTGGAAAGCAGAGTGGGGGTTTCCAGCACAGATCTGCGACTCATAGGCAAATCTGAAGCAAGTGGAGAACAGTTGTTCCTGGTATGGTTCGTCTGATAGAGGCTGGCTTGGCTATATGGCAGATTTTTTTTTTTCCTTCTGCTGGGCTTTTTCTGTCCTATCCATGTGTGGGGTTGCAATGCTGTAATGTACATATTTGTTTTGTATCCTCTGTTTCCAATGCAAATCTCATTTCCACAGCCTCAGTCCCAGTCTCCTATATACAGCTGTAGTGCCAAAAGCTCCAGTGCCTCTGTTCCTAGAGACGGGCTTAGCTCTCCTCCTCCCCGTGCCACTGAAGAGGAACACGTCTACAGGTATCTTGTCCCTCTTAAGAGATAAGCCTGACTCACAACTTGAGCCTGCTGTGGCTCAAGCTGCCTTCTGTAAGTTGAACAAACACTGCGCTCCCTGTGTAGGTTATGTTGCCCTGTGTTGGTTTTGATTACCTCTTTTGTAAGAGGCTACTACGACTTTCATACTTACTTCAGACATCGATGTGGCCCTCTGGTTTGCTCAGCTGCAGAAAAGGTTAAGGATCCGTCAGACAGAACGGGATCTGGATTGTGTTGTGAAGGATATGATCCAGTGACAAACGACAAATCTATCCCCTGTTAAGTATCCCAAAAGTTCTTTAGGAAGTGGGTGACCTTTGGGTCAGTTGTTGCAGGGAAATCAGTTACTTGTGGCCTAGCAGGGTGTGCAATGACTTGAATTTTCAAGTAAATCCAGACTTTTTAAAACTTTCATCTTAGTAGATGGTAGATAGATAACTAGCTTATACTCGCAAAGGCAGCTGCTCTTACACCGAGAGGCTGGAGGAGTAGCCTGTATGGTAGGACAGACCTTTCTGCTGACACGGGGATGAGTGAGGAAGAGGCTGTCAGAACTTCATCTCTGATGGCCGTCTACAGAGCACTCTGTCCTGGGTACATTTTTACGGTGTGGAGACTGGTGTTTCTCTGGTGGTGTGTTCTAACCATGCCTAGCTCTTTCTGCTGAGCAGAAAGTTGTTTTCAACCGGAATTAATTCTGGGTAAAGGCAGTAATTACAATTCTTTCAGATGGCTACGTGCAATTAGTGCAAAATGGAGGTAATTGCTGCCATAAGTCCTCCCGTACAAGGGTCTGGCATGACTTGGTTCTGGTGTGAATTGTACCTCGTGTGCTTGGGTTGGGATGAAGTATGCCCTTCTCAGATTGCATATGTGGATTTTTTTTTTTTTTCAATCTGAAGAGAAAGATAATAATTGCCCTTATGGAATTTCATAATTGTCACTGGCGTTGTAAGTGTCAGAGTCCTAAAGCCTGTTAGATATTAACTTTCTGAGCATAATGTGGTGGTGTGCGCAAGAGAAAGTTCCCATTTTGGATGTGGAGAGTATCTTTTTGATAAAATAAGAACCTCTAGAGCACTAGAAGTTATTTCTCCATTTGTGAAACTAGGAGAAGACAATTTCCCTGCCATTGACAATGGGAAGACTGTTATTACAGTGTAATTGCTATAAAAATCACTGCATTGATGGAAAGTTTTGCTTTGAAACAGTTTGTAGTTGTGTGTGGTAAATGGGATCACCCATACAGGATAAGCAGTAATTTACAACCAGTGTTTTTTATACACTTGTGCACAAGTGTATAAAAAGCCTTCTTTCAAGGCTTGTATATTTAGCACAGTAGAAAATAGTTTCAAATTATGTTCTTATAAATTGATTAGAGTTCCCAAAATTAAAGGTTTGAGGACTTGAAAAGAGACCTTGAGTACTGCAAGAGCCTACCACATACCCTGCTGCTTTTGACTTTTTGTTGATAGCTTGAGGTTTGTAGTTTGCCTCTTCCTCCAGTCTGTGCTAGCTCTGCATTCCCTTGCTTCGGGAAGGAGATTTCTGCTGCTTGGTGTGGTGTCAGCAGAAACAAGTCATTTTCCTGTATGCAGACTCATGGTTCTGCTGCTGTTCTGTGCATCTTGGATCTGCAGACGGTTAACTTTTTGCTGCAGGGCTGTGCAGCACACAGTCCTAAAGCCTGAAGCCCTGTCCATCAGTGCGATTTCCTTGTAACTGACAACTGACCATGTGGCTAAGCAGCAGCTGCATTCTAGTCGTTTCACAGAGCACACATCTTCTTTCCCCCAGAGCTAAAAGCATCAACTTGAAAAGAGTACAGTACATGTGTAAACTTTGTGAACCTAATAGAAGTTTCTCTCCATCCTTCCGCTGTATCTTGCTGCTGAAGTTTCACACTTCCCTTTTATCTTTAGTTTCCCGAACAAGCAGAAGTCTGCAGAACCATCTCCCACAATGACCAGCTCCTCTCTGGGCAGCAACCTCTCAGAACTGGACAGACTTCTTCTGGAACTGAATGCTGTTCAACATAATCCTGCCGGTGGCTTCCCAGGAGGTAAGGAATAGCAAGACATTTGATATGAGTGGATAGTTTGATTCTTAAAATAGCAGCCTACTTTTTCCTTCCAACATCCTTACTGAGGGAGACCCCTCCAGCCCTGATCAAAGATTCATTTAGTACAGATGGAATCTCTTGTGGTCTGTGGTGGAGCCCCCTGCTCAAAGCAGGGTCAGCTTCAAAACTGTCTCTAATTAAAGTTTCAAAGTTAGATTAGGTTGCTCAGGTTCTTGCACTGTTAAGTTCTGAAGATCATCAAAGATGGATGTTCCACAAGGTTTCTGGGAAATTTGTTGCTCTTGTCTGTGATTAGTGTGTATGTGTGGACCTAGGGGTCTGAGTGACTCTCTTCTGCTTCTCCTTCCTTAAGATGAAGCCAGCAGAAGCCCATCGCTGCCTAGTGTGACTGGACCTCACTATGTTGTCCCAGAGAGCAGCAGCTCGGTGGGAGGGAAGGCAGCACCCCCTACAAAAGAAAAGCCAAAGCGAAATGGTGCACGTGGGATCGAAGATGTGCGTCCCAGTGTGGAGAGCCTGCTGGATGAGCTGGAGAGCTCTGTGCCAAGTCCAGTGTGAGTAGTGGTTGCTGGGTTGTGTGGGATGGGACAGGCTCTTGTGGGAATAGTGACTGTAGTGTAGGGGCAGATGCTGCAGGAGAGTGACAGACAGAAGATGGGCTTTGTCTAAAGGATCAGAAACCAAGCAAGTGCATGAAAATGCCGGTGCTCTTTTATCTACTCCTGGATGAAAAAATACATAAGTCATATTACGAGAGGTGGATTGTTCAAACTCAGATTTGTAGCTGATCACAAATACCCACTGCCTGACAAAATGAACGTTTGGTCATCGTCTGTTCCTTAATGGGTGGTGGGGTGAGATGTGTGTATGCTCATGTCAGGCTTGGCAGAGAGGCAGGATCTTCTGTGTGTTGTGGAAGCTGGGTCTGGGGGAGGGCTGCCTCGGGTGGGCAGTGCTGATGAAGCTTGTCATGCTGTGCTTGCTTAGGGAAGCAGTGGGACTTTCAGTCTAGGAGTGCTCTCCCAGGCTTAAACGTGATCTTTTTTCCCCTCCTTTTTTTTTTTTTCCTTTTTTCTCGTCAGCCCTGCAATCACTGTGAGCCAAGGTGAGGTGAGCAGCCCTCAGCGGGTCACCGCCAGTCAGCAGCAGACCCGCATATCTGCTTCTTCAGCTACACGAGAACTGGATGAGCTGATGGCATCTCTCTCTGACTTTAAGGTACCCTTTCATGACAACATCTTGTCCCTCCCCACCCCCAGACTCTCTTGCCTATTAGCCACATCTGCTGATCTTGTTTGGTCTCCAGAATGCCCTCTTTACCTCCCAAACTTGCTCTGAGAAACTTCCTGTGGTGGTATTTGTGCTTTCTGAGTGCTGCTGTAGGTGCTCTCAACTGCTATAAATTCTCATCACTGGCAGAGTAAGGCAGTTCTGAGGTCTGGTTTTCCTTTGGTTCTGCAGTTTGTCTGTTTGCCAAAGATAATGAGCTCAGTACAGGGTGAATTATTTTGCTGTGCTGCAGCTTAACAAGAAGTAGGGGAGCATGGGACACCAGCCTGCTTGCTGACAGAGACCAGGCTCTTCTGTTCTGTGGGATGACCCTCCTCTTTGGAGTGTGTTTTTACCCTGATGTGCTTTCTCTGAGAAGGATCTTCTAGGCACATGGTATGAGCACTGAAGCCTTTGCATCAGACAGCTGGAGACTTCAAAGGTTTCCATCTTAAAACAATATCACTTATTCACCTCAAAATAGGATTAAAGTCTGAGCTTCGTGTGGAGGCAGAGGATGGCAAATGCTATTCAGAATCTTGTTTGGAAATCAAACTATTGTATTGGAAAAGAACCGCTACTTCAGTCACATGTAGCACGTAAGAATCCCATAATAGGCTAAGCTCAGGAATAGCTTGCCCGTGGTCCTCTTGATATGTGAAGCACTTGGCATATGTACTTGGATAACTTGTTCTTTATTCATATAAGTATGTTATCCTTCTTGCACTAGGTCATTAACTGTGGAGCTTGTTTTAATGAGACTTCATTTACCCATAATCGTAGCAAAATCAAAACTATGTTCTCTTACTTTCTACTTCCTGCTGCTTTGCTTTTAGCCTTACTGAATCATTCACTTGAATTTGTCCTGAGAGGAGGAGAAAGCAAATATCTAATATGTTCTCTTTGTTGTTGTTGTTGTTGGGTTTGCCTTCCTTACCTACACATAAAAGTCTTCTAATCCTAAGACAGTCCCTAACTCACTGGTTTTCCCTCATACAGAAGATTCTGCTGATGCTTGGTGGTTCTAGTCTGTGATGAACTCCATCTCCTCCTACCATGATTTTAGGTGGGGCAGCCAGAGCTGAGGAGTGTTTTGTGAGGACAGGTAGACAGGACATTCAGTGACAGCTTTGCTGTTCTTTGTTCTCTGTGCCACCATTCATGTGAGTGCTTTTCATGTCTGCCATGGGTTTCATGGAGGTCATTAGAATACCTGGAGTTTTGACCAAGCGTGTGAGTTCAGAACCCAGCATGCTGTGCAGGACTTCGCTTGCCTTGCAGCTGCTGGAATTGAATTCAGTCTGCCATCTCTGGCCCAGGTACTCCATTTCGTGAGAATCTAGGAGTTACTCACTGTTTTCTCTAGACTTACTGTAGTGTGTGTTTAGTCAACTGCAAATATTGACACTGTAGTGTTGCCTTTTTTCCTCCATATTAGGTCCGAGGGTAGAGTGCAGGATACCCATCAGTGACTGTTCAGTCTGGTTGAAAAACTGCACTGTTGTGAAGCTGGAGAAGAGTTCCCACCTGGTGCTGCTGGCATGCTGTGCCTTGCTCCTTCTGTGTACTGTAGGGGCTTGAGTGCTATGGCCTTGTGCCCTGCTGCTTTTATCAGGGCTCAGAAAACAAGCCTGAGGTGTGGTTGCTGCCACAGGCCTTTGCTCCTGGGTGAGCAACTGAGAATGACCTTGCCCAGCACAGGTTTTCCTTGCTAGATACAAGGAGGGGACGTTTCTGAGTGTGGCTATTCAAATGTTTTGCAGTCTTGAGAGAAGGCCTAAGAATCTGCGTGCAACTCCAGTAAAACCTGCATGACAGGGACGAGCTGCTTGCAGTAATACTGCCTGCCTTCCTGCCTTAGTTTCTGGTTGAGCTCTGAGAGCAAACTGAAATGCAGCAAGACTTTAAGATTTTGGCTTTATAAACACAGCATTAGTGTTTTTGCAAGGCATTGAACTCATCTGTGTCTAAACGTTCTTCCTGAAGCACAAAGAACATGGTTTCTGTGATCATTTCCCTTTTGTTAATATTGTCATTGGCTCTTTTTAACAGTTGCTTTCATTTTTCCTGTCTTCCCGGTTGCCTCATTTTCCCTTCAATCCTTGTTTGGTTTTACCTTCTCTATTTGTGCCAACTAGTGGTGTTAGCTTGTTTGTAAGAACAGATTTCTAGTCTGTACCAGTGGCAGGATGGGAGAGAAGTGGAGTCTGCAAAGGTGAAAGGTGAAAGTCTGTTGTTTGAGTGCCAGACCCATGCGTGGTTGCAATAAGTAGGACAGGAAAACTAAATATGACGTGTAACTAGTTGGGAGTTGGTATGACGAGAAGTTGCAGTGGGTGGGGGTGGATGGAGTGGAGGCACTGATGTTTAATTTCCCTCATACCCCAGAGTAAAAGGTGCTATTACAGACTGATACATTACCTTTTTATCGTCTTCTGTGCGCTTTAATGAGTTGCTCATTCTTTTTGCTTACAGAATCCATTTGATTTTGGTTATCTAGCTCATCAGTCAGCGGGCACCAAGATTACTTAATGCACTTGTTTTTCAACCTCTGCCATTTCTGTGTAATGTGATGCCTGCTGACCGCATAGCTAGATGCTTGTATTTAACTGTTCTTTTACTGTTGAGTGTTCAACCATTGCTCTTATTTTGGAGCTAGGATGTTTTTAATATGCTGGAAATACTTGCTTTTGAGCAAAATGGTAGTCTTGCTTCAAAAATGACTTAGTTTCCGAACTTCCTAAAATGAAGTATAAACCACAGGGTAAAACCTGCTTACTTTTACAGGTGCATCCAGCTTAGGCAACATAGAGGGGGAGGGCAACACTGGGAAATTCCCTCATTTTAACTACTGAATATACTTAGTCCTTTTCGTCTCTGCTGTAACTGTGGGTCTTGCTGTGTTACTCGAGGGGAGGAGCAATCTGTAATGAATCGTGGTCCCCATTGCTCTTTTCTTTCCAAGTCAGATCTCCCTGTAGTGCTACTGTTCACAGCCGTGTGTGTACGTGCCAGCTCCTGACCCCTCAGGATGGTAACAGCTTAGGTCAGCTGAAGGTATATGTCTCTTCCATGTACTGGCAGATTTTGTGCACGTTCTGGTTCATGTTATCCTTTTATTCATGATAAGTATCCCAGAAAGGTAAGTACTGACTGAGATACCGTGCATAGGCTTAGCAAATTTTGTGCCCTGCTGCCTTAGAGCATAAGCATCTAACTTCTTGAGGCTTCTTTGGAAAATGTGACTAAGAATCAGAACAGGTCTTGATAGCTCTTGGATTTGGAAATCCTTTGTGGATACGTTTTTAAAACTGGGAGGGCTCAGCATTGGTCTTAGATTGACCTACTGTGTGAACTTGTCCAAGCCACTGTTCCGATTTCCCTTTTTAAGAAAAAGGAGTAATGCTAGTTTGTCACCTAGAACTCAGCCAGGAACCACTGAAAATGGGAAAAGGAGGACCTGTGATATTTTGTTTTCAAAAGACTCTGTGAGTTAAGGAGAACCAAAAACTCTGTATCAGTTGCTCTTGTTAGAGTGTATTCTGGATCAAAATTAATACTGATTTTATCACAATGTCAATATGAAGTCTTTGGCCTAAGGGGAAGAGGCTAATCCAGCCACCTAAGCAATGCTTACAAAGGCATGGAATGACTGACAGATTTGTATGGATTCAGTATGTGTCACGTCCAAGGTGAGATTAGTGATGTGAATAGAACAAAGCCCATGTCGTCTGTTCTTGCTGTGAATGCCTTGAAGCTTTGTTTTCATTGCCATGTACTCAGCCAACTGGAGCATTTTATTAGTGTATCAAGAAGAAAATGTCATGCTTTGTTCTATTCATTGATAGCTTTTTCTCAGCTTTGAAATGTAAAATTTACATGTCTGACTGTGAGTAAGTTAACGTGACCTTTACTCACAGTCTAGACATTCCTGGGTTTGTAGCTGGCTTCCCAGTGGCTGCTGCGTGCCCCCGTCACAGCTGCAGGTGAACACATGAGCTGTCACTTAGGAGGAGGGCATAGGAAAGGGATCTTGATGACTGTAGAACTTCATCTGCCATAATCTCATGTGAAGATCAGCATAATGTCATCCTGGTTCTGCTCTTTGGTATCTCATTTTCCTTCCTTACTCTTGGAAGTAAGACTTTGGATCAGCATGGCTCTTTGGTTTGGAGGTCATGATTGCTATAATGCTTAATTCTTTACTTTTTTCTTCTCCTTACCTCTGTCTTTGTCTTTTTCTTTCCTTATTCCTTCTGTCTCCTTTTTGCAGACTAGTTCCACTATGTCTCTGACTTGTGAACCCTCCCTAGAACCGGTTCCCAGTTCAGCAAATGCAAACTCCAGGAACACTCCTCATAGTTTAACAGTGCTCTCTCATTCCAAACACCCTTCTGCAAGTCACAGTGGGGACTCGGCAGTGCCGACATCTGCACCCTCAGCAATCCTCGGCATTGAGGAAGGCAGAAACACTGCAGTTCTGCCTGTTCCAGAGCGTTCTACCCCTCCTCCACGTATGCCCTGTTTGGCACAAACAGTCCCTGTTCCCCCACCACGGATTTCTTCTGGTTCTGCTACTCGTGGAGAGCAGATGACCTCTGCAAGCTTGGTTCAGCTGAGCAGAAAGCCTGACTCTTCTAGAAATGCTTCCCACGCTGTGCCGGCTTCCAGCATGGAGCTTCTGTGTAGATGTGCTCATGTGGAGGCCCAAGGCCTACAGGGCGGTTTGGTGAAAGAGACTGAGAAGAAGGAGCAGAGAACTGACCCCAAAATCTCAAGCGTATCGATTACAAATGCTGTAAATGGTCAGGGGAAGGGGCAGATACTTAAAGACTTGGATCAGCAGGGAGCGTTCAGGGACAATTCATCCGTTCCTTCCCAGGGCAGAAGTGTGGAAACAGCTTTAGATCAGCTGTGGGTCCCGGAGCTGTCTGCACGTGTGCCAGAGGTACATGTAAAGAATGATGGCGTTTTCAATCCTGTGTATGAACCTTCCGTTGTTGCCCTGGATCGGTGTGATGTCTTCCCAGACACTAAAACCAGTTGGGCTTTGTAGTGGAGCAAGGACAGGAGCTAAAATCTGAAGTGCCGCAAGAAGCCAAGGTTGATGGCTGTCCTGATCTGGTCAAGAAGAGGCAGGGCAGAGAGAGAACTCCTAGGAAGATGGGTACTGCTAACATGAGCAAAGCCAGAGGAGACCAGGAAAACGAGCAGTTGAGAAGCTCTGCAGTCACTCCGGAATCTCCTGAAAACTTTTGGAAAGCTGAATGGGATCTGCCGTGTGTCTCCAAACCACCAGTGGAGAGGATTTCTGCATCAGGCCAGGCAGGCACTGAATGAATGTAGGAGTAGGACAAGTCCTAGCTAGGACTGTTCTGACGGCACACTAACGTTCTGTGTGCGGTGTGAGTGTGCCCGGGCTCGCCCACACTAACAGCACGCGGCTCTGAGCAACGTTACTGACAGCCGCATGTCACGGAGGTTTGGAATCCTCTGCTTTATCTTCTGGTCTTTTCTGCATGTTGGTGAGCAGCGCAGAACATGGCAGTTTTTAGGGACTTCCCTGTGAAATGGGCTTTTATTCCCTAACTGGGGTAAGACTCAGTCCACAGAGGCCTCTGAAAATCTAAAGGGCTGTTTTGCGCCACTGGAGGATGTTCCTGACTTGGGGTGGCAACTCCTCTGCTCTGCTAGCCTTTTTAGGTCTCCTTGCTGGAGCTGTTAATGTTCCTTGCAGTGCTGGAAGTACGCTTGGTGCACCAGATGTCTCTGACCAAGAGTCTTGTGCCTGTAAAGGGCAAACAGAGGCCGCTCTGCGTCCTTGTGATGCTGAGGTTTCTTTAATGCTCAGTGGGGTGGTCATGCTGCCCCTCCTGTCTTGGCTTCCTGCTGGTTAATCTTTCCCTTCCTTTTCTAGATAGTTATTTTTGGCTGCCATAATTACCCTTACGGGGTTTTTCCTTGCACTGAGTCACTGTTCTGGGCTGTGCCAAGAGGAATTTTGGCATTGTGAAATAAATGTCATCACTCTTCCTGCTCACAGTTGTCACTAATAGCTTGAGTTTGTGCTGTTGCATCTTGGGGCTTGCTCTGACATTGCTCATCTTTGCTGATACTATTACCTTTGTCATTTAGATTAAATCTTTAATCAAGAGGACAAAAAAGATTGCAAACGTGCATCCGATGTATCGTGACCTCTCTCCAAGGCGTAAGCTAGGTCCTGCCATATTTCACAAGACCGAGTCCCAAGATCGCTTGATTGAAGAGCTGCAGGACAGACTGGGCATCGCTAAACAGGATCAGGAAGAATGGAAAAGCCAGGATGACTGGTTGACAGAGGGAGTCATTATCACTGCCAGGCCCCAGGGGGAACAGCAGAATGGTGGACAGCAAGTAGAGAAGGTAGAAAGCAGGGACATGTGCTGGGAAATTCCAGCATGTCCCTCTGTCCAGATGGTGTTGCGTGGAGGTGCAGATTAAGTTTCTGAGTTTCCTAAGCAACGCAAAATGAGTAACTAAGTCCATCTACATACCCTTGTCTGGCCTGAAAAGGGAGCTGGCACTAAGGTCCTGCATCTTGATGTTTAAGAATTGGAGTGGGATTTGAGGGTGCTGGTGATGGCATCTGTTTGAACAGTCTGCTACTACATATCAGATGTCCATGTGGGGATTATTTTTTGAAACCATGCCTGTTGTAGAGGTGTGCTTTGTTTTCCCCAATACTGTACCTGTACAGGAATGGGTATAAGATGGTGCTCTTCCTTGAGCTGCACAAGGAAGCATGTTTTCTAGTTGCCTTCTCTTTCTTGCTGCTTTTTCCCCTTAGATAAACATAGCGGTAACAACCAGCCTTCCTGTTGCAGGAAGTGCTTGTTGGTTCCTCTTTGGATTTATTCACTTTTCTTCTTCCTCCGTGTCTTTCTAGGTGGTTTTTCCTCCAGAATCCCCACACCCCCCAAGGAGGACGATCTCTGTTCCAGCCTCTCCCCCGCTTCAGCCTTCCAAGGAAGCTGCAACGACAGTCCCTGCTAATGCTGCTCCCTCTCATCTCTCTGGCCCTGCACCTCTCCTCCCACTCCCACCTCAGCCTTGCCATGTGCCATCTACCCCAGCTCCTAGTCCAGTCTCCTCCTCATCCTTCAGCTTGGCTCCCCAGCCTCAGTTCCAGCGGGAAACTGCTGATGATGATTATCATGAGCTTTCTGTGGTGGGCACCCCTCCTGAAGATCCTAGGCAGTCATGTTCTCCCCAGACCTGGACCCCTAGCACCAAGACAGTTGTTTCTGTTGGCTGTCAGACTGAAGATGACGCTTTCTTCCCACAGATGCAGGCAGGCTTCTCTCTTCTGGTTTGTTGGTTTATTTAGCAGTGTTTTTACAGTCCAGCTACTGCTCCCAGCTTGATAGCTCGGTAACTACAATGTTCAGGTAAAGGCTAGAACTGAACTGCTAGACAGGAGAGAGGACTCATTGGCAGTATCTAATCCCAGCTGTGCCTGTATAGCACTGTGAAGTACTTGTCTGTGCAATAACCTGCTGGTGTGTTTGGATCCTGTCTGTCCTGATGATCACTTTGTGCAGCAGGGACTCTGTTTCCCTCTGAGATGAAGGTAGCTCTGAAACCCAGGCTGCAACTCTCGCTACCACAGTCTCTCTTGGAGCAGTGGGAGGAGTAAAAGATGGCAAAATCTCGATACTGGAAGGAGCAAACCAGCAGTCCTTCCTGCATTTGCCTGTTTAGACAGATGTCCACATGCAAGTCAATTTTCGGGAAGAAATGGCACCATCAAGAGCTGTGTTCTGCATCTCCTGTCAGGGATGGGCTGCAGCTCCAGAATGGCGGGAAGTCTTAATGTATATGAGCAGTGCAGTGACGTGCAGTGTTGTGTGTACAGGCAGCTCTCAAGCAGTGAGCAAGGAAGCACTTCTGCATCTCGAACTGTTGTACTTTTCAGGTGACCTCTGCTCCTCCCCTCGTCCGCAGTGCCAATCTGCTGGCTGCTCATGCACCCCTGGGCCCCCTCGCCCCTGAGAAGGCAGGACCTCCTTTCTCTTTCCTGGGCATGGTGTGCTCTTCTGATCCATGAGTGTCCTGCAGATGCTGCTGGGATCTGCTCCTAGTGCTGTTAATGTAGATGATATCCTGTAGTGCATGGTTTGCTACTCATAGAGCTCGTAACTGAACTTCAGTGATGGCAGATTTCATGGGTGAAGGGTGGGAATTTGAAGGGCCTTTGCATGATGGATTTATGTGGATGCTGTGCTGGGTGTCCCTTGTAAACAGCAGACATTGCGTGCAGGAGGTGGAAACAAACCTTTTTCAGGTGGGGACTCATCTGTGAGCTGTCGGGATCACCAGGCCAGGTAGAAACTGTAGTGTCTGCAGGTGGTTGTGCCGCACTGAGGTTAGCTGTGGCTTGCAGGAGTGCATGGTCCCTGCAGGCAAGGGCGAAGTGCTCTGTTGCCACCTGTTGAATTCATCTCATCTCCTTTCTCTCCAGATGGTATTTGTCATTTGCGAGTGGCATTTGAGCCTCCCCTGCCCAGTGGCCACAAGCCCCTGGTTAGAGTGAGAGAGGATGTGCTTCTCTTGACACAGTCCAGCCCTTTTCCTCCTGCTGTGCCATGCAGGATGCCCTGACATTGTCCTGGGACTCTGGCCTGGCTTTGTATACAGAGAGGCCTGTTGTCTTCCTCCTGTGAGAAGTCTCCTTGCAGTAGTGTGCTTTGGAGACTCACTGTAACCATTAGGTAGCAAGTAACTGCTGCGTGGCAGAGGGTTTGTTTTAGGCTCAGGACATGGGGGTGTGATGGGTCTGTTCTGGGTTACTGGACTAGGAGAGGTTGCAAGCTGTGGGGATGGCTGGGAGGAGAGAGGAGGGGAAAAGCTGCATTAGGCTCTGTTGAGAGTCATGCCGAGTGCAGGGCAAGGCTGATGACGGGAGTGGGAGAGTGTGTTTAAAAAAAAAAAACACCTAAAATCATGAGAATTTTTCTATAAACAAGTAGAAACCAGGGTTTGTCATCGAGTAAACTAGTTGACTGCAAGTATGACCAGCTGCAGGACAGAAAACAGAGCTCCTCCTTTGGCTGGAAGGGCAGGTTCTGCCAAGGCTCTGAAGCACTTCAGCGTGTCCCTGCTCCCCTGGCTGTGCTGGCAGCAGGCTGGTGGATTGTTAGCAAGTGTAGATTTTATGTCTGGTTTAATCTAGCCTCTTAGTAAGAGGAAATGTGCTCCAGATCAGCGTCTCAGGGAGGGACTTCTTTGAGTCTCTCTGAAGCTGACGGTACCTATTGCAGTGCAAAGTCAGCTAAAATAATCTGTATTTCATTATTGCAGTTTGCCTGCAAAAGGGAGCTTTGGTGGCCAAAGAGAACATATGCTTTATTTATAAGCTAGGGACCTGAGTAAAACATTTCTCTGCCCACTTCTCAGAAGTAGCCTCTGAGACAAGTATCTTAATCCCCTTCCCCTCAACGCTGTGCATTTCCAGCAGTCCAACAGAAGATGTGGCAGGCTTTCCATTGCAGTCCTGTCTGCGAGGGCTCTGCTGTGGGTGCACTGCCCTCTCTGTAGGTAAACAGTAGGCAGCCTGGAGGGAGTTAATTCCTTCGTGCTTCCACTTGCTTAGCTCGGGTGTGGGATGAGAGCTGCCTGATGGGGGCAAAGGAGACTTGGCAAAAAGATCTGCAGAAGGTGTTGCAAAGGGAGGGAGGGGAAGGGAGAAGATACTGTAGCTGAAAGGGAGGTGAGATGAGGAAGAGGAGAGGGATCTCTATCAGAGAGGGGAGAGTGACAACAGAGAGAGAGCAACAGCATAGAAATAGAGCGAGGTCAAGGGGAAGGGGCCCTCTGGACGGCATCTGTGCTTTGTCAGCTGGCCAGGAACTGATGAGGTAAAGGGAGATTTTTGGCAGAGGCTTAGAGGGCTCTGTACTGACTGCTTGGGATGTGCTGGTGACTTCTGCTGTATGCACAATGAAGGAAAATCAAATCTTTGGTTCACAGCTCTGCTGTTACACATCCCAGGGTCTGTGCATGTCTCTGCATGGGCAGAATACATGTGTGTACCTGATCCTGGCTCTCACTGGCTTTTGCAGAGAGTGTAGCTGTCTCCTAGCAATCTGCTGTCTCTCTCTGCAGAGGAGCCACCGGCAGCAACAGCAGGCATTCATCTTGTAAGCGCAGCAGCACTTGCCTTACTGTCTTTGTTTTCTCTTCCTTGCAGTTCATGGCACAGGGGAAAGCCGGGAGCAGCTCTCCTCCATCCACAGTCTCCAAGCCTGGCAGCCAGCTGGACACCATGCTGGGAAGTCTTCAGTCTGACCTGAACAAACTGGGTGTAGCTACCGTGGCCAAAGGCGTCTGTGGAGCCTGCAAGAAACCTATTGCTGGGCAGGTGAGCTGAAGGCGCTGTCTCATTGCTGAATCTTGGGCTGCAGCTGGGAGTAATGGGGAGGGCTGTTTCGTGAGGCTGAAGAGACTGGAGATGCTGGAGAAACTGAAGTACTCTATTTATCCACTGGCTAGGTACGCTGTAAGCTCCTCCAGTGACCTCTACCCTGCCCTTGAGGGACTGCCCTCTCCTGAGATGATAGGTAATTCAGTTTTCATGCTACCCCAGTCCAGGGCTCACTTGAGTAGTAGAACTTGTCATTCTTGCTGACCTCCAGCTGGTATCTTGTCATGTGGTCTAGGGGAGAGGGAGATAGAGTTGTCCTTCATAATTTGTTTTCCCAACAGGTAGTTACAGCTATGGGGAAAACCTGGCACCCTGAGCACTTCGTCTGCACCCACTGCCAGGAGGAGATTGGGTCACGTAACTTCTTTGAGCGGGATGGTCAGCCCTACTGCGAGAAGGACTATCACAACCTTTTCTCCCCTCGCTGCTACTACTGCAATGGGCCGATCCTTGATGTGAGTACCTTGGGGGGATTAAGGGTGCTGGCAAGGAGCTGCGGGCCTGGGTGTTAAAAACTCCACCTCACCCATGTGTTCTGGGTTGAAGACTTGTTTTGGGACTTGTACTTTTCCTTTGCCCTGGCTCTGAAAGGGAAACAACTCGGCCCGGTCAAATTCTTACACTAGTGAGAGGAGTTAGTCCCTCTTACCTTCGCTGAAGTTCCTTCAGAACCCCACATTGCTCTGTCGTTCCAGTTATGATTCCTCAGCTTTTGTCTGTTGGTAGCCTGTAGTCACAGGCAGCAGTGCTGGTCCTGAGAGCTGGACGGGGCCCTGTATAAGGGAGGAAGCAGTGTGTGAGATCCTTTTAGGGTAAAAAAAGTGTGCAGTGGGGAAAGCCTGAACGAGCCAGAGGTGGGGGAGAGTCGACTCAGCTCTCTAAAGGACAGTCTGTTTTAATGCAAGCTCTTGTCAGCACCAACATGAATGTGTTCTTTCCCCCTCCCAGCCCCTCCCCTTACCTCCAAGCTGAAGCCATCATTTACATGACTTGCACTTTGTGTCTTCTTCTGAACAGAAAGTGGTGACGGCTTTGGACAGAACGTGGCACCCTGAACACTTTTTCTGTGCCCAGTGTGGAGCTTTCTTTGGACCTGAAGGTATTGCTGGTTTATGCAAGGGAAAAACAATCTCCTCCCTGAGCTGCAGCCAAGTGTGTAAAGCAGAGCTGCTATTAGGGGACAGCCTGAGAGATGACAGGGGAACTACTGAAGATGGAAGTTCCAAGGGCTGTAGCAGTTTACGGGGGAAGGATGCTACCAGTAATCTTCTTTTCTCCCTGGGGAGGAGGAGCATGTGTGTGCATGTGTGCACATGGGACAGGAAGGGCAGCAGAACAAGGAACAGCTCCCTGCTGTGTGTGTTTGGAAGGGGAAGGATGATCCTACCCACACTGGTTACCCCGCAGAGCTTGGCTGGCCATAGGTAAAGAGCACGAGCTGATGCCCTTTGCCTCTCTTCTCCTTTGGCAGGATTTCACGAGAAGGATGGCAAAGCCTATTGCCGCAAGGACTACTTTGATATGTTCGCTCCCAAGTGTGGAGGCTGTGCCCGGGCTATCCTGGAAAACTACATCTCTGCCTTGAACACCCTGTGGCACCCTGAATGCTTTGTCTGTCGGGTAAGAAACCCAAGGTCCTTTGCTGCTGCTCTACGACCCCTCTCGTTTCCACCCTGAAGGCATCTGGTCTCTTATCAGGAAAAGGCGTCTGTGGGGTAGTGAAGGGCAGCCGGCCCCACAAGATAAAAACATGTCAGCAACCAAACACCTTCTTGTTCCTCTGCCTGTTTACATTAAACTTTCTAGCTGCTTTGCTCTTTCTGTTCCCAGCTGCAATTATGGGCTTCTGCAGCGGCTCACAGATAAACAGAGACGTTTTCTGTGACCTTTAAATAATTATAAGCTGAGCTTCTCTCTAAGCACTTGCCTCAGCAATCAGATTTTGAGAATCTTCCTCCCATGCTCCATCTGACAATGGAAACTAATGAGACTGACCTTGTTCAGACAAACATGCAAGTCAGTGAAATAGCAGCAGGCTCCATACAACAGGCATAAGAAACAGGAATACTGCAGATTAAATGCTTGGCACTCTTTCAGAGAGCGTTGCAAATATTAACTCTTACATGCCCCAAGAGATGAGCAAAATCAGCCTGTGTTTCCTAGAATGGGAAAGAAGGGCAGAGATCAGAATAAGCAGCCAGAACCACAAACTGCTGATTCCTGATGTTCAGAGCCAACTGTCACTGTGCTGTTGGGACTGTCACGGCTCCTGCCGTGGTGTGCAGAGAGCAGAGGCAGAAGATGGCAGTCCTGACTGTGTGAGGCTGGGGAGGGCTGTGGCTTTTTATGCAGAGATTGAGACTTCTATCAGGCAGTTGTGCTTTCCTTTCTGCCTGCTGCCACACTGCCTGTATTAGTGGGGCCAGCACTGATGTCTTCCAGGACATGAGGTAGGATTCTCTTCTGCTTTAGCAAAAGCAGAGCAGACTTTTCAGCTGTCCTGCTGACTGAGGAGACTGTTTATTGAGCTAATTGTCAGCATTAATTCATCCCAGTATCGCGAGTGTTCAGCTATCCATGACTCTACGTGCTGTTTGCCGGACTCCTGTGTACATGTTGGGGTCCAGCTGTGTGTGACACTCTGTGTGTCCTCCCTGGGGAAGAGGGTGGTGTTGGGGCTGAGCAAAACGAGGATTCTGGAAATCTGGCTTCTCTTCTGGGCCTTGCAGCTGATATATTTGGTAAATCTGGCAGCATCCTTGACTCTCTCCCACACCTTGCTGCCTCATTTTCCCACTCATACAAGGAGGGGAGTCTCCCCAGTCTTGTGGGGATGGTGAGTGGTTCTGTTGCAGGTCTGAAGTGTAGCATCTTCAGCTGCCTGACACTGAGAGGGGTGAGGAGCTTTGGACACTAATAAGCTTATATCTAGTGTATCCTCGTCTCCTCCTCTATTCAAAATCACTAGCACTGTAGTACAAAGTTTCTCCCAGTAGCAATGCGCGTGGACCTAGTGAAGATATTTCAGGATGGACAATTCTGCATGGAGTGTACCTGCGTAACACCAGCCATTCTGGAGAGATCACTGGTAAAGATTAATTGTGCCTCATTGTCTCAGCTGGAACCAGTCCCACGTTCATCAAAATTCTGCTACATGAAAGTCTGTGTTGGTTACTGCCTCTTCTTGCCATTATGGGGAAGCTGGAGTGAGATTAAAAAAAAAAAAACCAAACAAACAAAAAACCAACAGGGAAAGATGCTGCAGTGTTTCCTGTCTCAGGGGAAGGAGTATTCTCCTTTCTCCTGCCTGGACATATCTGGTAGCTCATCTGTCGTACTTTCTTTGTAGAAGCGAAAACAGCTGAGGGAAGAAACATGGTTAATTCTCTTGCTTGTGGCTGTATCTGTCCATCTATCAGCCTTTCCTTGGAATCTCTCTTCTCGATGGACAGAGTTTGGCTCTTTGGACAACAGGACGATGCTGAAAGGCAGCAGTTCACCCTGCCCACAGTACAGCTAGGCTGTGCCACAGAGCACGGAGGCTTGTGGAGCTGCCAGCATTCCCGGCTTGTTATACAATCTGTCCCCTTCTGCTTTATCTTCCTGCAGGAGTGTTTCACACCGTTCATCAATGGCAGCTTCTTTGAACACGACGGGCAGCCCTACTGCGAGGTGCATTACCACGAGCGTCGCGGCTCGCTCTGCTCCGGTTGCCAGAAGCCGATCACGGGACGCTGCATCACTGCCATGGGCAAGAAATTCCACCCCGAACACTTTGTCTGTGCCTTCTGCCTCAAGCAGCTCAACAAAGGAACCTTCAAAGAGCAGAATGACAAGCCCTACTGCCAGAACTGCTTTCTCAAGCTCTTCTGTTAGAGTCATCATAGACGGGCGCTAAGCATCTTTCTGCCACCCCCTTGGCAGTTCTGTCTCTCTGAACATTACTGTGATTTAGAAACCTTACCAGGCAGGGGAGGAGGGTGGGGTGGGTGGGAGTGCTTTCTGCTGCTGTGGAGAGGCAGTAGATCCAGAGATGAGATGGACCATTAAACTGGAAATGCCCTTGCTGTGTCTCAGTAGAGAGGGGCCGAGTCCCCTCATTACGGTGTGCATGTCTGTGCGCGACTGACAGCCAAGCTTAGCTCGAGGGCTCCAACAGGGAGATTTCACCCAGGCCCCTCCTGGCAGAAGGAGCCTTTGCTGGTGCGTTTTAACCTGTGTCAGCTCTCTGAGCAGCTCGTGACGCTTGCAGACAACACAGCCCTCTGCTTTGACACCTTTCTCAGGCTTTTGTCTGCAGGCCTGCAGTCTGAGCGGCAGCACAGCGAGGGCATCCTGTGATCTCAGTGCCACCCTGGCTCTGCTCCCAGAGCCGCGTGGCGTGTGTGACTGACGGAGATCAGAGCGTCCGTGCGGGCAGTCAAGACCCTGCAAGGGTCTCTCCAGTTCCATTACACTGTAAGGAGATGATACCACTTGCTTTTAATTTTTTTTTTTAAGAGGAATCAAGATGTTGCTGTGTGGGGTGTTGTTTTTCCCTAGTTTGTTATTCCCTGCCTTTTCTCAACACACTGGAGCACGAGGTGGAGTTAAGCCCTGACCATCTCTCAGCACTGGTGTGTGCTCCTGTGGGTGACATCCTATGCCAGGCACCTCCGTCAGCACGCAGGCATCTGCTCCCAGGAGAGAGGAACAGGCATCGTCCCTTCTTTGAAAGCAGGTGCAGAGAGGTTAGAGCACAGCCTTTTCCATCCATCCCTGTCATGAGCCAGCGTGACGTGGGCGTGCGCTTCTCTGGCCTGAAACTCCCACGTATCGGGGCCTGGAACTGTCACAAGGGCAGGGAGAAGTGGAGGGATTTAAGAAGCCAGGAAAAAAAAATTAATTCCCAACTTTATATCCTTCTTCCTCTCTTTGCTAATGAGACCTGTCAGCCCCTTGGTGTTTCCCTTTTCTGTGCTCCTGTTAGACATGTTCTACTGAGAGATGCTAGAGCAATAACCTTTTATATTGACTGTTACTGGTATAACAAGTCCCTTGGGTCCGGTGTGTGTGGCACACTTGGAAGTAATTTTGCTATCAAAGTGAATACTGTATCCTCTCTTTGATAAGAACTGTAGATTTCTACACTCATTTTGAATTCATATCTAATTTACTTTTAATCCTCTTTTACAGAAATTGGTTTTGAAGTGATTTTGAGAAAGCAACTTTTATATCAAGCTGTGCTGTTGTAGGCAGTATGCCAGTTGTGCTGGTTTACTGCGTCTGTAACCTCAACGCTTTGTTAAGCCTAACTAACATCCAATATTTTCTTTTTATTGCGGGTTGGGAGGGGCTGGGATCTATGGGGAAGGGAATGTGACTTGTATTTTATTTTTTTTTTCCTAGCACAGGCAGGTGAACTGTGAGTAGCTTGTTTTTTTTTTCTCTGGGTCACCTGAAAGTGTGTTTTTTGGTTTTTATTGTAACCTGTAAACTGCTGTATTTGAATCACCTGCCATTCTCCCAAAGCCCAGCTTCCAGGACATTATAGTGAGTCTTAATATGATGCTGCAGAGGGGAAGAGCTCAGACCTTCACCCTTGATTTCTCCTCTTCAGCCACCTGAAAGCCACCTGAAACCAGAGCAGGGCTAATTGGGGAAGGGATTCCTTTTCTCCAGTGGAAGAAAGGTCTTGTGACTAAGGAGGAGAAATTGGGAGAGACAGACTCTGTTCCTGATTAGCTGTTTAACTTTGGGCCAGTCACTAAACCTTACTGTGCCTCAGTTTCCCCATCTGTAAAATGGGGGCGGATTAGCCTGGATTTCTGAGGTTATTGGGAAGCTTAGTTCATGTTTGCTAAAGCACTTTTAGGTCTTTGGCTGGAGGGTGCTGTGGAAGGTGAAATATTAAATTGAAATATCTGATGGCATTCTGTGGTAACAGGCGAAGCAGCCCAGGGAGCAGTGTTTGGAATTACTTCTCCAGAGTGCCACAGCAATGTCACCATCAACATCTGGTTGTGCTTTTCAGCTTGGCAGGTGCATTAAGGGTCCAGTGGCAGCTGTGTCAGAAGCCAGCCTGACCTGAGGCTGGACTCTGTGGGTTCCCGTCCCGTGTCACCTTGCCGCGGTGCTTCGCTGCCCTGCCTGGGTCACCAGAACTGTTTTTCACCAGTTTGCCCATACGGATGAGCCTCCTTTTGTGGCTGTGAGACTGAAGGGAGCTAAAGCTGCACCAGCTGGGCTGAGCGCAGCTCCCGGAGAGTTGGCGAGGCAACAAACCTGATGTGTTTTTCTTTTCGCCTTCGAAATCGATTTGGCTTAAAATGGACGTTTTGAAGTTGTGTGTGTTTAATCTTGCTGAAAAGGAAAACTTTTGGCCCTGCTAAGAGGATGAAAAGCTGCAGTGTTGGGAGTGCCGGAGAGGGGGTGAGAAGATGCTTCTGGCGCTGCTCGTTGTGTGACACCTGCAGACCGTGTAATCATGTGCCTCAGTTTCCCTGTCTGGGGAGTCTTTAACCTACCTCACTGCTAGTTGAGGCTTGAGTGACGCTTGTGGCACACGTGGAAAACCCTGCGTGGCGGTGTGCTGATGGCACACAGCGCCCAAGGGCAGGCTCATCCTTCCATAGTGCTTAACGGAGATCGTTAAACACTCACCTCCTGAGCGAGGTGTTGAGCGTGTGCTGGATTTATCCGGTTTCTGACATGCTGGGATGCTACACGGATGCTTCTCTGCCAAATAATGAACTTCTGGTGGCTGCTGCCACTGTGGACGTCTGAGATGCCCGTTAATTTGATCTCAGATGCAGTTTTAGGGTAGCACAGGCACGGGGCTGCGCCAGCGGCCTGGGAGGGTGGTGTGCGGGGAGAGATGGGGTGCGAGGGCTGGGATGGTGCCGGAGGAGGAACCGGTGCCGCGAGGAGAGGAGAGGGTGGCTGTGGAGGCTGCTCCCAGGGAGGTTTTGTCTTGGAAAGTCCCGGCTCTGCGTGCAGCCACCCGAGCAAGTGCCACCCCTGGGGCAGATCTTTCGCGCCGCGTCCGGGCTGGGCTGGGGGATGCTCTGCTGGGCCGACAGTTATTTGATCGCTTTTCTCCCGTGTAAACGGCTAACTCCGCTTTCTTTTTTCCATTTAAAATTCTTGCAGTTACGCTAATAAAATTTTTACCGTTATTCTCACGTGTGCGTTGCGATTGTTTCTGGCCCTTAAACTTGTGAGAAAGCAGAGACAAAGCGGGTCGCTCCCAGGGAAGCGGCACGGTAGAGCCCGCGGCGCCGGAGCCCGCCCCGTTCCCGTTCCGCCGCCCCGTGTCTCCGTTCTCGTGTCCCCCGCCCCGTTCCCCCGTTCCTGTTCCCGTTCCCCGGTTCCAGTTCCCCCGCCCCGTTCCCCCGTCCCGTGTCTCCGTTCTCGTGTCCCCCGCCCCGTTCCTGTTCCCGTTCCCCTGCTCCCCCGCCCCGTTCCCGTTCCCCCGCCCCGTTCCCGTTCCCCCGCCCCGTTCCCGTTCCCCCGCCCCGTTCCCGTTCCCCCGCCGCGCCGCAGCGCGCTCCTCCGGCCGCCAGGGGGCGCTCCGTGCCGAGCCGCGCCCTCAGGCGCCGCGCGGCGCCCGCGCCTTCCGCCGCCGCGCCTGTCAGCGACAGGCTCCCTGCTTAATGATTGACAGGCGCCGGCAGCCAATGGGATGTTCTGAGGTACACGCCGCGGCTCCTTGTGATTGGACATGAGCCGCGGTATAAAAGGAGGTGGGCCCGCCTTCCGGCCTTTCTTTCCCGGAGCCCCGTGGAGGTGGGTGCGCGGTGCGGCGGCGCCTCCCGTGGGCCCGGGGCGGGTTGAGGTGGCGGGGCCGGGCCGGGCCCCTACCGGAGCGTACCCGGGGTGCGGGCGAGGGTGGGAAGGAGGCGGGAAAGGGAAGGGTGCGGATCCGCCTGAGCCGCGCTTCTCCCTGGCAGGTCCCAGCTCGTCTTTAAACCCCCCCCGGGCGATCCTTGGAGCACCGCCGCGATGCCCAGGGAAGACAGGGCTACGTGGAAGTCCAACTACTTCATGAAAATCATCGTGAGTGTCGGCGGGGCACTGGGAGGGCTGAGACCGCCCCCGAGGCCCAGGCGGCGGCGGCCGCCGCCGCCTGGGCCTCGGGGGCGGTCTCAGCCCGCGGGGAGCGGGCTGGCGTGTCTGTTTTTTAAAAAAATCGTGGTGTCCTACGTTGTCTGTTTAAGGAAGGATTCCGTGGCAACGGAAAGAAATTGAGGTAGTCCCGATCAGGCTGGTTTTAAGGCTGCTGTGAGAATTTGCTGTGGTAGTTACAGAGATAACATGTTTAGGGATCTACATTAGGCAGCTGAGTGAAAGGTGCAGCCTGGTGATGCTCCCAACATCAGTTTGAGCCGAGCACTCCAGCTTGTGACAGATTTTTTTTTTTATGTTTTAACGTGTTGAGGTGTTAACGGTGCTCTATGTACTGGTCCAGATTTCTTTTGTGTGGTTACAGTGTTTTTCTTGCTGTAGCAACTCCTGGATGATTACCCGAAATGCTTCATTGTGGGAGCAGACAACGTGGGATCCAAGCAGATGCAGCAGATCCGTATGTCGCTGCGTGGGAAGGCTGTTGTGCTGATGGGGAAGAATACGATGATGCGCAAAGCTATTCGTGGTCATCTGGAGAATAACCCTGCCTTAGAAAAGTGGGTATCGCCATCGGAATGTACTGCTGGGACCTCTGTCTGGGAGGAGGAGACGTTGTCTGAGAAGCAGAACTGAGGGCTGTTGTCTTTCCTTCAGGCTGCTGCCTCACATCCGTGGGAACGTGGGCTTTGTGTTCACCAAGGAAGATCTGACTGAGATCCGGGACATGCTGCTGGCCAACAAGGTAGGGGAGATGAGCCCTCGCCATGTCTCTGGGCTGGCAGATACAGAATTAAAAACAAAACTGAAACTGCCTGGGGGGATACCTAATTATTAGGAGTCTTCGAGGGTTGGGAACTAAGCCCCTGCAGCCTTAGCCAAACTGCTCAAGTTCTGTCTCACTTGTGCTTGCCTGAGTGCTGTCCATCCTGGAGGAACACTTCACGAGGGAGTTGATGCCATCCCACAAGATCTGAGAGGTGAGCATTCTTCCAGCTTCTTGTTTTCCTTTTCTCCAGGTGCCAGCTGCTGCCCGTGCGGGTGCTATTGCTCCTTGCGATGTCACTGTGCCGGCCCAGAACACTGGTCTCGGACCTGAGAAGACCTCCTTTTTCCAAGCCTTGGGCATCACCACGAAGATTTCCAGAGGGACCATTGAAATTCTGGTTAGTGAGCAGCGTGCTGCTGTTGTTGAAGTGTTTCCTTGACTGGAGGGCCCTGATTGTGGCAGTTGACAGTGCTGTAAAGATCAAAGCCCCTGTTGGTGCTGAAATACTATATTGGCAGTCTGACTGGTGCACTTCAGGAGCTTGAAGGATGTCTACCTTGGGTGAGCTCTGCTGGAGGAGCTCATGGGCGAGCTACCTGCGAGTAGCGTTGCCCTTCTAGCTGAGACGCACCTGCTTGTGTGGTCTAGGGCTTTCTCAACTCCTGTAGCTGAACTTGGAGCCTTTTTTTCTTGTGTGTGTTTATTCCTTTGGTTCCATCTCTTGGCATTGGAGATGAGCATTTGCGTCCTTTCCATTGACGTGCCTGAACTTCTTTGCGAATATTCACTCTTTTTCCCCTTATTTCCTCAGAGCGACGTGCAGCTCATCAAGACTGGAGACAAAGTTGGTGCCAGCGAAGCCACCCTGCTGAACATGCTGAACATCTCCCCCTTCTCTTTCGGGTTGGTGATCCAGCAGGTCTTTGACAATGGCAGCATTTACAATCCTGAAGTGCTGGACATCACCGAGGAGACCTTGCACAAGCGCTTCCTGGAGGTGAGTGCCACAGCCGTATCTGTTACGTTCCACCTCTGCTGCCTTGCTGCTGTGGCAGCCAGCGCTGCCCCAGGATGAAGTGTCATCTCCGGTGTTTTCCACAGGGTCCTGCAGAGCCAGGAGCTCTCGCCAGTGCCCTGCAGAAACAGTCTGTCAAGTAGCACCTTCTGTAGCCGTTTTTGTCTGGAGCTACTTCAGAAAGCACTTGAGGCCATTTAAATCCTGGTCTGATTTTACAGGAGCCGTGTTACCTGTGTGCATTGCGTGCTGTCCCTCGTTACGTTGGCGGTGTAGAAACACGCCATCATCTGCTGTGGTTTCCAGTCCAGGTTATTTCTCAGAGCACAGTAACGTGAGTCTCTCTCCTCACAGGGTGTCCGTAACGTTGCCAGCGTCTGCCTGCAGATTGGGTACCCAACCATTGCTTCCGTGCCCCACTCCATCGTCAACGGGTACAAGCGGGTCCTCGCCGTGGCAGTGGAGACTGACTACACCTTCCCGCTGGCTGAAAAGGTAATGGCTGAGTGATCCGCTGCTTTCACAGAAACACCTTGCATGTCACCTGGTCTGAAAGGACGCGGACCTGCCTGTTTGCAAGGGACCTGTCCTGAAAAGGGGCGCTTGCTTCCACACAAATGTATGGAATACACATTCCATTGTGCACAAACGGCAGGTGACAGCTGAATTACCTGGTGTTCCTTCCTCCCTGTGGCTGTTACATTTGGGTGTAGCCAAAATGTCTCTGATTCTTCGTATACCTCAGCAATAAGTGCATCTGTTTGGCTTCTGGCGAGCTACAAGCCTCGCCTTGGTGATTGCAAAGCTTCGGTCCTTCAAAATGTTTGTTTCCTTTGAGTTTACCTTGTATTTTTCCCCCTTTTGCAGGTGAAAGCCTTCCTGGCAGACCCCTCTGCTTTTGTGGCGGCCATCCCTGTGGTGGCCGAGGCGGCTGCACCGGCTGCTGCTGCTGCTGCTGCCCCGGCGAAAGAGGCAGCGAAGGAGGAATCGGAGGAGTCTGATGAGGACATGGGCTTCGGTCTCTTTGACTAACAGCAGCCACCACCTGTCTGTTTGTGTCAGAGTTGGTCCAGTTGGAGAAATAAAAGCCTATTTTACACCTTCACGTGTGCCTGCATCCATGGCTTCATCTCCGGGCCGCCGGGGGCTGGGGACGAGTGTAACCCGCGGGGCTCCCGTGCTGCTCGCTGCACCCGGGGCTGAGCGGGGGCCCCTCCCGGCAGCTTGTCCGGGCGGCGGAGGCACCGCCCGCGGCTCCCGTTCGCCCGCGCCTGGGGCTCGGTTCCTCCGTGCCGAGGGGCCGGGCGGCCCGGGCCAGGCCGCAGCGCTGTCGCCATGGAGACGGGCCCGCCCCGGCGGGCTCCGCGCGCCGCCTGCACCGGAAGCCGCTAGCGCTTCCGGGGTCGCAGGCGGCGCCATGGCGGCCGAGGCGCAGGTGAGTGCAGGGCGGGTTCGCGGCGGCCGCGGCCCGGTGGCGGCGGGAGGGCCCGCCCGGAGCCTCGCCCGCTCCCGCTCGCGTTCCGCTGCGCTTGCTCCGCCCGCGGGGCCCGGCCCCGCGCCCGCCGCCGGGCATGGACGTGGCAGCCGGCCCGGGCGCGTCCCGGGGCGGGGAGGCCGCGCCGGCGCCGCGCTCCGGCCCGCGGGAGAAGGCACGGGCGCCCCGCCGCCGGCCTCCTTCCAGCGCGGGGGCGGCCGGGCTGAGCCGGGGGTGGCCGCGGCCCGGAGCGGGGCGAAGGACGGCGGCTGCCGCGCTCGGGAGGGTTCCGCCCGCTCCTGCAGTGAGTTCCCGGTAAACGGCAGGCACACCGCCCGGCCGCCTCTCGTGTGCGGGCTGGGCGGGCCCGAGGTGCCCCCGTCCGCTCTCCGCGGCTGCCGGGGTCCCGGTCGGGAGGGAGCGCCCCGGCGTTGTCCCCGCTGCAGGCTGCCGAACGGGGCCTGCCGGCACGGAACCGCTCCCCGGTGCCCGGCTGCCTGGCATCGGCTGTTACGCTCGGATGGGCTTTTTTCCTCCCGCTTGGTGCGTTAAGTCGGGGTGTTCCCAAGGCAGATCCCACAGCTTTCTCGGGATCAGGTCCGTACTCGTACAGGCACTGCGTTCGTGCTCCGCGTTGGTTCGCAGCAGCATTGCTGGTGTTGGACTCTGTGGTGCCCGCACGGGCGCATCCTCACAAAAAGGAAAAGCGAATGGTTGGAGCCTGTCCCAGTGGGGAGCCAGTTTGTGCCACTGGTGCGAGTCCTGAAGCTGCTTGGGAAGTCCTGTGCTGTTATATGTGACTTCTGTTTTTAATTTCTAAACTCTTGGGATAATTTTAACGTGTTTTTTCGTGTCTGTACATCTCCCTGCTTGCGATTAAGCAGCGTGAGTAAGTGCAGCGTGGTTTGAGTTCGCAGCTGACGAACTCACGTAATGGAGGGTTCGGAAGAAGGTGAACTCTTTGATGGCAGCTCGGTCGGTCGGCTCAGACGGTGCCGCTGTTGTTCAGAGGGGCAGCCTTCAGCCAGTTTTTAGGAAGAGCTCGGGGTGTGAGATGGCCACAGGGTCAGGGAGGTGGGGACGGCCTCTCTAAATCCCAGCTAGCCGCTGTGCAGGATTATCCTTCCTGCGTGTCAGCAGAGACATCTCAGTGAAACAGCTCTCGAGAGGGATGGAGGCAATTGCCTTTTTTTCCTGTGCTCAGAAAAACACCTGTTGTGGCAAAACTGGTGGAGTTTTGCCCAAAGAGGGAAGGAACAGTTTTGATAAGTTTAAGAGCTGAATTTTGAAAGCCTTTCCTGGAGAGCTGTGTTTTGTTCTCTGTAAATGCAGAAAACTCGTGAGCGTAGACCTGGCCGAGCCCCGTTCAGCCCACGTGAAGTCTTTTGCCTTGCACGTCTTGCAAAACTTGGAAGTGCATGGAAATGGTTTCAGTAGTTCAAGGAGCAAATCTCAGAGAACTTTTAACTTCTTCTTAGTCAGTGTTTTTCACTGCCTCAATACTCCTTGAAAAAACAAACAAGTTATTTAGAGGAGTTAAACTCGGTGAGCGGTCTCGGTACCTTCCTGCCTGCAGATCCAGGCACACAGGAGGCAGACATGAAGAAACACATTCCGTTGTGCGATGTGGTTTGTTTTGTTTTGCTCGGGTAACCTTGGGCACTGCTGATAGCACGGGGAAGGAGTTTGATAGTGAGGCACAACCTTTTGTAATTTGGTGAGTCCAGTTTACAAAATCCCTGCGACGTGTGTGTTAATTCTGGAAAGAATAAATGCGAGTCGTTCATTCGTTTGCTGGGCCTGAGTACGGAATTTCACCGCTATTGACAGCCTGAAACCACAGATCAGTTTTTCAGGATGGGCAGTTCCAGTCAGCCCTGGGTCATCATCTGCGGTTAGAAGTCCCTTTTGGGGGCGCATGGGCTTTAGGAGATGACAGACACCAAAAAGCACCTTTGTGTTCTTGAAGTGCATTTTTTTGGGTGCTTTTACAGGTCCTGTACTCCAGGCTACTGATCTTACCTGTCTAGAGAGGTAAATGTATCTCACAAGTGTGAAAGCCGAGACGAGGCACAGGTTAACAAGCAGAAAGCAGCCGTTAGGGGAAGGTTGCTGAGTTTCCTCATGTGTGTGATGTGCAGTGACCCCCCAGCAGGCAGACCGTGGGTGCTCACATTGGATAACTGCGGGGTCTGGTGGCAGGTGACGTTTTGCTCACCCTGGTTTTGTGTTCCGTGTGTTGACAAAGGCAGTCTGATGTTTTTTTCCTCTGTGTGCGGTTTCAGATTTCCGATACGCTGAAGCGGTTTGCGGCAAAAGTGACTACAGCCAGCGTGAATGAACGGAGGCAGATCCTCAGTGAGCTGGGAAAATGCATTTCTGGGAAAGGTGAAAGCTTTGGGGTGCTGTTCTGCTTCCAGGGTGGAGAAGAGTGTTAAAATGTTCTGTTTCGAAGGCTGTGTGAACCTGGAGGGGTGGGTGGTTGAGGGAGGGCTGGTAGTTTGGAGTCTCCGTGTTCTCACAGCGTTAGTTCTGCGCGTGGGGTTTGTAGGTAACGCAGAACTGCGGTTACAAGCACGTGTGCTTCTTCCAGTCGGTAGCTGTGGCATCACGTGCATCAGTTTTTCGTTAGTGTATCAGTCGCCTGTTTCTCTCCTGACCCTTAGCTTGGTTTTGTAATGATTAATGGGATATTTATATACATACATATATATGTATGTATAGAGAATGAGAGTATAGAAGACTTTCAGATGGTCTTAAAAAAACCAGTGGAAACATTTTTAAAAAACTTTTTTATTTCTCTCATTTTCTGAAGATGATTGTGGAATAGCACGTGTTCCCATTTTGCCATTATTTTTGAAAGTATGTAAAAACGTGAATGTAAAACGTAAAAATGTAAATGTGAAATGTAAAAAAAGAGAGAAGTTTACCACGATCCTTGCATGCAATTTCATAGATGTGAGCAGTTCACTGATTTCAGTTGTGTTATCAGGTGTGCGTTATCAGGTTCGTGTTAAAGATTAAGAGCTCTTTGATTTACAAAGAAATATTTTGGAATACGCTCTGTTACAGATCTTCCAGAGGGTGCAGTGAAGGGCCTTTGCAAACTCTTCTGCCTTACTCTGCATCGATACCGGTAAGTAAATTCATGTGGAAAGGCTGTGTTATTTGATCTGTTAGTATTTATTAGTTAAACTGGTGTGGAGCATCTGGAAACGTTGGCGTGCAGCGTCACGTAGATGTGTGTGACACTGAAAGCTGCCATCTGGTGATTAGGCTCTCAAGTTTTGTTTGACGTTAAAAATTTGTTTCACTTTTAATTTTGAAATTAAAGCTTGGTCCTGTGGTTCAGTCTGCAAGAACGAATGGCTGTGTCCTTGTGAAGCAAGACTAAGGTGCCTTAGACACTTTTTGGTTGGATTGAATTGTGGCTTGTTGTAGGGAATATCCAGCCTGTGTAGGTTGTTGGGAATATCCAACCTTTGTTGTCAGCACCTGTGTTTTCTTCCGCAACCTGTGGGAGCGCCTCGACATAACTACTATTGGCTGATGAATGGAGTGGAACTTCCTGCCAGAAACTTCTCCACTTCTTGGAAGTGCAAGGATAAAATAACTGTTAGCTCGACTGCTGGAATGAGAAAGCGGAGTCCTCCGTGCGGTGCCGGTGCAGTCATGTGTGTAATGTTGGCAAGATCTGTAACGTTCACCTAGATACGTTTCTCGTTCCAGCGACGCAGCGTCCCGCAGAGCCCTGCAGCTGGCGCTCCAGCAGCTCGCGGAATCCCAGCCAGATGCAACAGCAAAAAACCTTCTGCAGTTGCTTCAGTCTTCAGGGATCGGCGGCAAGGCTGGAGTGCCCAGGTGCTGGATGAGTTGCTTTGTGTGGAAGCAGTTCTGAGTTGCTGGTAGTTGCTCTTGTGTTCAGAATGATTCTTCTGCTGCTTCTTGCTGGAGTGATAAAAACGTTTAGAGACAAATCTGTTAATGACCATTGAAATTTTCCTCTCTGACCTCTTTAATGTCTTCTGGGAAAGGAGGGCTTTCTGGGTGTCACTGCTGGTGGGTTTGATCTGAGTTACGGTTTTGCCTTTGTTAACCTTCAAGTCTGGAGAGATGGGGATCAAACTCTTTTATCAAGAAACAGTCTCCAAAATGATTAGGAAAGGAGATTTCTTTGTTCACAAGATCTTATTATAGACAGGGATATAAATATAAAGAAATTTGAAGCTGAGCTGAGAAACACACAGCTCTTCTGTTGCGGTAGCATCTGGGAACACCAGTGCTTCCAAAAGGTGACTTAGAATAGAATCATAGAATCGTTTAAGTTGGAAGAGACTTTGAAGATCATTGAGTCCAACCATTAACCCAGCACTGCCGAGTCTACCACTAAACCATGTCCCTCAGCACCACATCTACACGTCTTTTAAATACCTCCAGGGATGGTGACTCAACCACTTCACCGGGCAGCCGGTTCTAATGCTTGGCAACCCTTTTTATGAAGAAATTTTTCCTAATATCCAATCTAAACCTCCCCTGGCACAACTGAGGCCATTTCCTCTTGTTCTATTACTTGTTACTTGGGAGAAGAGACTGACACCCACCTCATTGCAGCCTCCTTTCAGGCAGTTGTAGAGAGCGATAAGGTCTCCCCTCAGCCTCCTTTTCTCCAGGCTAAACAACCCCAGTTCCCTCACCACTCCTCATAAGACTTGTGCTCCAGACCCGTCACCAGCTTCGTTGCCCTTCTTTGGACATGCTCCAGCACCTTGGTGTCTTTCTCATAGTGAGGGGCTTGAACGGAATATTCGGGTTGCGGCCTCACCAGTGCTGGGTACAGGGGAACAATCACTTCCCTAGTCCTGCTGGCCACACTGTTTCTGATACAAGCCAGGATGGTGTTTGCCCAGATGATCTGCTCTGTAACCTTCCCTGGCTCTGAAGTCAGACTGACAGGCCTGTAGTTCCCTGGATCCTTCTTCCAGCCCTTCTTGTAGATGGGCATCACATGTGCTAACTTCCAGGCAGCTGGGACCTCCCTGGTTAGGCAGGGCTGCTGATAAATGACTGGAAGTGGCCTGGTGAGCACTTCCCCCAGCTCTCTCAGCACCCTTGGGTGGATCCCATCCGGCCCCATCAACCTGTGTGTGTCTAAGTGGTGTAGCAGGTCACTAACCATTTCTCCTTGGATTATGGGGCCTTCATTCTGCTCCGTGTCTTCCAGCTCAGGGAGCTGGGTACCCAGAGAACGACTGGTCTTACTATTAAAGACTTGAGGTGTTCTTCAGCTGATGCAGCCCACAGAGTGCTGTCCTGCAGTGCCTCCATGGCTGAACAGAAGTGTAGCTTTTAGAAAAGATACATGATCTTGGCTTAAAGGCTTGTAGTGATATGATACTCACCCTCCAACTGCAGTGGCTGGCCTCGTGTGCAAGGACACTTTCTCATTCTTTCACTTTGAGGTAGAGATCAAAATGGGATGAGGATCCTCAGTGAGCTGCAAGGTGGGATCTGTTAGCAGGAACCAGAACTGAGTAGTGTGCCAGGAGGGAATGTAAGCTGAGAAATGCTTTGGCAATGTAAGGCTGGGAAGCTCTGACGGTAAAGATGAGCAGCAGATGAGAAATCTTGAGTCACTTTTTGGGCACTCTCTGTTGGCAAAGTATGTAACTCCCATTTCTCTAGTGCCACTGGGAAGATCCAAAAATGGTCTTTCTTCTGCTAAGGTTTTTCATTCCCAGCAGGCGAGATTTAGCCTCTTTTGTGCCATTCAGAAGTTCTGAGTGTTAAACAGGAGCTGAAGCACATGGCTTCTGAGGACTAATTATTTCCTTTAAAAGCTAAGACTTTAGCTGTATTTTTCTATGATAAAATTGCCTTGCTTATAGGGTGGTGTTCTGAGTTGAGCAAAGATGAGTCTCTTATGGACTAATAGGTGTAAGTTACGTACTGAGAGCTGTAGATTTACCTCCTTCTCTTGTTTGTACAACAGTAAGAGCAGTGGATCTGCAGCTCTGCTGGCGCTCTCCTGGACATGCCTGCTTGTACGCACCGTCTTTCCCACGCCTGAAAAGAGACAGGGAGAAACATGGAAAAAACTGGTAGGTTCTTTTTGGTTTGCAGAAAATATCCCTTTGGAGACAAGGACTTAAATATTTCTAATGTCTTGAAGTTGCTGAAATGTTGCAAATAATTCGGAACGTAACGTAATAATGTCATGTTAAAATCCAGGTTTACGTGACTGTCGTTTGTTGCTTTCTGATGTATTTTGATCTCTCCTGTTCCACTGGAGAAAGCAGGAGGTGTATAAAGCATGAGTGGGGCAGCCTTGCTCTGTGTACTATGGTTTATACCTGTGTTTCCAGGCTAGGTGGGCTAGTGGTGCCTCCAAGGCGCAGTCTGCAACATGACATGAATTCCTCGTGCCTCCCTTGAAGTAGCTGCATGTGATGTTCTGTCATATAGTCAAGCAGCTTTTTGCTTTCTTTTCATCTACTTCAACAACTTGAACCTGTGGCCATGCTCATAGCACCTTGGAATATAGCTGGAACACATTTCAAGAAGAGATGTAATCTGTTATGATTTGCTGTTTTCAAAGTCAGAGTTTCCAGAACTCTTAAGCATGGTTCTGCAAAGCGATACATGGGAGATGAAAGCAATGGCAGCTTGTTGGAAAAAATTACATGACCTAAGGACTTTTTCCTAAGCAGATTCAGCTAATCACTGGCAA
Organism: Tauraco erythrolophus; assembly: GCF_009769465.1. Taxonomy (NCBI): domain Eukaryota; kingdom Metazoa; phylum Chordata; class Aves; order Musophagiformes; family Musophagidae; genus Tauraco; species Tauraco erythrolophus. The sequence continues at coordinate 4,366,858 of NC_141483.1, read as the reverse complement.
CTGACATGTCTTGTTTGATATGAGCTTTCTGAGAAGCAGGTGCATGAAGGTTTTCTTGGCTGTTCACCTTGGCAGGTGGAGGTTCAGTGTTTGCTCCTTTTGGAAGTCCTGGGAGGCTCTCATAAGCACGCGGTGGATGGGGCCGTGAAGAAGTTGAACAGACTGTGGAAAGAGGTGATGTACACCTTAAGTGACTGTTTTCAGTAGCTGTTCTAGGTTCTGTTGCGTTAATGTGCCTTGCTCTTTTCCTCTTCAGAACCAAGATCTGGTGGATCAGTACCTATCTGTCATTCTTGGTCTTGAACCAAACCAGAGCTACGCCGCAATGCTGGGACTTGTGGTGCAGTTTTGCACAGCCCAGAAAGAGATGGATATTATTAAACGCCACAAGGTACATCTGCCCTACTGCTTTTTTTTGGCAATAAGTAGTGTCACTTCTCATCATGGAGAAGGAGTGTGGACAGATGTCTCAATGAGGTTGGTACTTTGCATCTATCCCTGGTTTCAGTATCTGTCAATTCAGTAGTCATGAGCTTGTGACTAAAAGAGCTGGAGCAGATTTACAGAGGAGGTGCCAGGGATGTGACTTCTTGCTGTGGCCTCTGCATTGGTGTAGCTGGCCCACACTGCAGTTTCTGCCTTTGCCTCTGTTGCAGGAATGGGAGGCAGCAGATAGCTTTCAGTGTCTTTTGAGCGTCGGGCTGAAGGGTAGAGCAGAGACAGTGATCTTTGGTTGACTGTCTTATGTTAAGATGGAAGCAAAGCTTCTGCTTGGTGAATAGGGCTGCCTTTGAAGGGAGAATGAGGTGGGGTGTCAAGCCTGGCTTCCTGTTGGGGTGCGGGGAGCTGTGTATAGGTTGTGATGTGGCTGTAATTTGGTGTCTCTCCTTGTTCAGAGTGCTCTTCTGGATTTCTACTTGAAGACCATCCTTATGAGCAAGACAAAGCCTCAGAAGCACGTGCTGGTGAGGCATACTGTTATGGAGCTGTTTGTGCTTCTGTCCTGTGCGCAGCGTCCACTGCTGTGCTGAGCGCTTCGTTCCTTTTGCAGGACAGCTGCTCCCCGCTTCTTCGGTACATGTCTCATGCCGAATTCAAGGACTTGGTTCTGCCAACTCTGCAGAAATCCCTGCTACGAAGCCCTGAGAACGTCATTGAAAGTGAGTCTGTCATCTCTCAGCATTGCTCTGTCGAAGTTGTTCCTTAGAGGTCTGGAGCTGCGGGGGGAGTGTGTATCTCTGGCCTGTGCCTTCGGTCCTGTGAGCGCAGGTGGCAGGATTGTCTGGCGTCTAAGGATTGGGTGTGGAGAAGCAACATTTGTGGTGTGATCCCGATGTTTGGGTGTGCGATAGCTGCTGTTTGCACTCAGGACAGAATTTCACAGCTGAGTGCTAAGAATAATCCGGAATTAATCTGTTCATTGGGCATCAGTATCAGTGTGTTTTCTTCCTGCTCCTTACCGACCCTGTCTGCTCTTGATGTGAACCGTGGGGAAGGGTTAACCAGCTGCTTAACAAAATGTAATATGCTTTATCTTTTCTGTCTTCAGCAATCTCTTGCTTGCTCGTATCTGTGAACCTGGATCTCAGCCAGTATGCTCTAGACATTGTGAAAGGACTGGCCAGTAAGTACTCGAACTTCTGGAGGGAATGATGAACTCAGAATAAAGCTTTCTTCAACTTTCTGGCTGTACCTCCAAGAGCTTGATTACTCATGAAGAGGTGGTTTTCGGGGGCGGGGGGGGGTATGATACCGTAACTTGGAACTGGAATGGTTCATGCGACGGTTCCAGAAGCTGAGTCAAGCCACATGTAAAGATGTGTCCTTGTTTTGCTGGAGCTCTTAGCTTATGTGTTATTTTCTAGGTCATCTGAAATCCAACAGTGTGCAGCTGATGGATGAAGCAGTTGTGGCATTAAAGAACTTGGCTCGACAGTGTAGTGATCCTTCAGCTGTGGAGTCGCTGGGCAGACACCTTTTTGCCATCTTAGGGGGTGAGTAAATTGTGGACTAAGCAGTGGAGGTGCACAAAATATTGCCAGCTTTGAGGAGTTTTGTGTATTGTATGTTCTGTTGTCTTTAGCTGCCTGTATGGCAAGGGAGACTCGTCTGGGTCAGGGATAGTGGAGCAAGCTTTTGTGTTTTGGAGAAGATTCTTAAAACAGCACATTGCTGTGTCTCTCAAGTTAACCATCGTCCATTTGTTTCTTGCTGGCAGGTTCAGAAGGGAAACTGACGGTTGTTGCTCAGAAGATGAGTGTCCTTTCAGGTGAGGATCCTAGAATAAAGCTTCTTCTCTGGTGGGGGAGATCCAGCGGAAGGCTGAGTGAAAAGGATCTGTACTTAAGCCTGTAGGATTCCCTGCCTGGTCATTCTGGATTGGCTGTGGCTAATGTCGTAGGGGGTGCTGGGTACCACATGCTGGTTCTTGACTTTCTCTTCAAAGAAAACAGTTGGCTGGTAGGCTAAAATGTTTTATGCAAGGAAGAAGATGACTCTGTCCTGAGTGAAAGTGGAGACAGGGGTCCTGCAGTGTTGGTACGTGGTGGAAGTGATATCCAGAGGTAGTGACAAGAAAGAGAAGTGTCTGCAAGGACTGAAATGTGAAGAGTTGTTCCTGATTTGTTTTTAGATTTTGCGGCAAGTGCTGGTAGTTGGGGAACTAATGAGAGATTTCTGTCCTTACAGGGATTGGCAGCCTTAGTCACCACGTGGTTTCTGGATCCTCTAGCCAAGCTCTGACTGGAACCATGGCTGAGCTTTTCATCCCTTTCCTGCAACAAGAAGGTGAGATCTTTTCCCTTGGTTCTGGGTTTGCTAAGATGCCTTCGTCTTGAGCAGGATTTTCCTATTATGCAGGATAAATCTGGATTCTTGCCTGCTGTGTTATAAAATCTGTTACCCTGTTTTGATGAGCAACCCCATGGAGACAGTGCTGTGTCTGATAGAAGCACATGCATTCTTTTGCTGCCTCTTCTTGACACTGTTACCCGCTTTCTGTTTTGTGTTCCTGTGTTTTATGCAATTGCTGTACTGATGTGAGCTCTGTGTTACTTCCTAGTCCATGAAGGCACGTTGGTTCATGCAGTCTCTGTCCTGGCTCTTTGGTGTGTTCGGTTCACCACGGACGTTCCTAAGAAGCTGGTAGAATGGCTAAAGAAAGCCTTCAGCCTCAAAACCTCTACTGCAGCTGTGAGACATGCCTACCTGCAGTGCATGCTAGCCTCTTTCAAAGGTAAAACTGTGCAGCTATTAATAACTCTCTTCGATTGTGCTGCTTAAGAGAAGAGTAATCAACTTTTGTACTTCCTGGTATAAGTAGATAGCTGCATGGATTAAGAAAGATTTTGTAAGGCGATATCTGTTCAACGACCTCCTTCGTGTTTCTGCTTGTACTCTCTTTTGCCTTCAGGTTTATAAAGATGGTTTGTCTCCTTGTATAACTAGCATCACTGCCCATCGTGTTGTCTTTTCATGGACCCTCAAAGTAATTTTTGATTGCTTTATTTTTGTCTTATACTTAGATTGTAAGGTTTCTAGCTCAGGGACCACGCTTTTGTTTTATATTATACCCAGCACACTGGCATCCTGGTCTGTGGCTTTGGCTCTCAGAAGCTTTAGAAAAATACAAAAAAAAAAAATTGTGTTTGAAATGAAGATCTTCAGAAATTCTAAACTTCTGGTCATTCTTTTGAGATTTGCTTCTGTTGGTCCTCTGCCCTTAGGTGATCAGTCTGATGCCTGTATGTGCGATCTCCCTTTCTTCTTGATGCAGTGTGAATCAAAAAGATGGTATACATTTGCTTAAGAGATGAATAATTCAATGTATTGTATAGATACAATGGATTTGCCATCATTTCCTCAATATGGGTACGAGTGAAATTGTAATTCTAATTTCTGTGCTATCATAGGGCTAGAAAAAAACACTCTAAAAACTACTTAAACATCACAGGATGGTGGTCCTTTCAGAGACATCAGTATGGCAAACTTGAAGTTGCTCATGTGTGCCATGGGCAAAGGAGATTACTTGTGTGTGATGTGTGCAGCTGTTCAGGGATCAGGGCTCAACATAATTCATATTCCAAAATAATTTACTCACCACTGGAATGCTGACTACTGTTGCTTTGACCCACCCAGTGACGTATCCAACTGGGGCATAAAACCCCAGAGATTCTAACTCTTACGAGTTTATGGTTAAAACACTACCTGAGAATACTTAGTGTAGAAAATCACAAGGTCTTTCATTTCCTTTTTCAGTGTTGTGTGTGAGGTCTTGCTTCTGGAAATACCAGGAACACCTAGCTCAGTTTCAGTGGAACTGAGGGTCGCAGACCAGTGAGATTCCTTGACTTGTGAATGTTTGAAGTGGAACAGACGGTCGGGACTTGCCAGGAATTTACTTTCACTCTCTTAGGGAAACATAAGCTTTGAAGTCAAACTTCCTGTGATTTGAACCAATTCCTTTAATGTAACTGAATTAGCGTTTTCTTTCACATCCCATGAACAGAAACTCGTAGTGAGATGGGACTGTTTTATCTGTGAGGAAAGGACTAAAGTGGTTATCGTCCAGCTTTGCATAGTTAAAGTTTAATGGTAGTAGTGGTTGGCAAGTACTCTGGGAGATTCAGAGTCTTCCCAGTGTGTGTCTGGTTCCTTTTCTTGTCTCATGATAACAGAAGAACCATTGATCTCATTGTGGTGTAAAGTGTGGAGGACCATGTTGTTTTGTAACTTGTCTCTTTCTGTCTCCTCAGGTGACACGTTATTACAGGGAATGGACTTGCTGCCAATGCTGATCCAGACAGTAGAAAAAGCAGCATCTCAAAGTACTCAGGTTCCCATGGTAACTGAAGGAGTTGCTGCAGCTTTGTTGATCTGCAGGATGTCTGTAATTGAGGGACAAACTGGTAAGAATCTAGTAGAATCCAATACGATATAAACAGGTTCTGAGGCTGAACACTTTTTCTTGACAATATGCATGAGATACTATTCCTTAATCTGTGTATCGTTTCTGCACAGAGAATCATTGTCCTTTTGTAAGGCAGGGAAAGATTTATTCCCATCTCTCTGAGTTATGTCAATGAAGAACTCTTGCTCTTCTGTGGCTTTGCAAATTCCAGCTTTTGTTCACCTAGGGCAGTATTTGTTTTTATTCTGACAGAAGATGTTCACCCAGACCTTACATGCTAAGACCTTACAATCTAAGAACCTGGTTCTTATAGGTGACTTCAACTACCCAGATATTTGTTGGAAGAAAATTCAGCAGCTCACATGTCATCCATCAAGTTCCTGGAAGGCATAGAGGACTGCTTCCTCATACATATGTTAAGATGTGCTAAGCAGGAATGAGGCACTGCTGGACTTGGCTGCTCACAAACCAGGAAAACCTGCTTTGTAATATCTTGGTTAGTGATAGCCTTGGCTGTGCTGATCCCAGTATTGCGGAGTTTGGGATCCTGCTGAGCACGCGGAAGGTTAGTACTGAGACAAAGGATTTAGATTTCAGAAGAGCAAACTTCAGCTCGCTCCGAGCTCAGCTGGGAGGGACTCCATCAGAAGCTTCTGTGGAGGATAAAGGAGCTAGGGAGTGCTGGGAGTTTTCCAAGAACACTCTTCTGAAAGCACAAAACCAATTCATCCCTTTAAAGGTAAGGGAAATAGGTGGAGCAAGAGACCCCCTTGGCTTAACTGCGAGCTTCTGAGTCTGCTCAAAACCCAAAGAGAAGCGTACCAGATATGGAAAAGCAGATGGATACCCAGTGACAATATCCACCCGAGGGTGTTAAGAAAGCTGCAGATGTCATGAGGCCGCTCTCCATAATCTTTGAGAAATCATGGAGATCAGGGAATATTCCAGAAGACTGGAAGAAGGCTAGTATCACCTCCATCTACAAGAAGGACTTAAAGGAGTATCCAGGAAATTACAGGGCCATCAGTCTTGCTTCAGTCCCTGAGAAAGTTATGAAACTAATCTTCCTGGGGGCTGTCACTAGTCAAATGAAGTGCAGGGTTGGGAAAAGCCAGCACGGATTCACCAAGAGCAAATCATGCCTGATAAACCCGGTCGCCTTCTATGACAAAGTAACCTACTCAGTTGACGTGGGGAGTGCAGCACAGGCTGGGATCTACCCGGCTGGGAAGCAGCTGTGTGGAAAGGGACCTGGGGTCCTGGTGGACGACAAGCTCAGTACAAGTGAAGAGTGCTGCTGCGGCAAGGAAGGCCAACAGGATGCTGGGTTGCATCAACACGGGCATCAGCAGAGATAAAGAAGCCATTATCCCACTCTGCTCAGCACTTGGCAGGCTCCACCTGGAGGACTATGAGGAGTTTTGGTCCCTGCTATACAAAAAAGATGTGGACAGGCTGGAGAGGGTCCAGGGAAGGGCCACAAAGATGATCCAAGGACTGGGAGGCCTGCCAGATGAGGAAAGGCTGAGAGAACTGCATTTGTTCAGCCTTGAGAAAAGAAGGTTTAGGGGAAGACCTTATCACCACGTTCCAGTATTTAAGGGATGGCTATAAAGAAGATGGAGACTCCCTTTTTACAAGGAGTCACATGGAAAAGACAGGGGTAATGGATACAAGTTACTCCTGGGGAGATTCCAGTTGGACACCAGAGGAAAATTTTTCGCAGCGGGAACAATCAGCCGTTGGAACACTCTCCCCAGGAAAGTGGTGGATTCCCCAGCATTGGATGCTTCTAAGATTCAGCTGGACAGGGTGCTGGGCCATCTTGTCTAGACCGTGCTTTTGCCATGAAAGGCTGGACCAGATGATCCTTGAGGTCCCTTCCAACCTGGCATTTTATGGTCCTATGACCTGACTGATGCATTAGAAGTAATTTATTATTTATTTAATTGTTATTTGTTTAGTATTTTTACAAACCATCCTCAGAAAGCATGAGGACTGGAATTCTGTCTTCCATTAGAAGGTATTACAAGAACTGTCTGAGTTCATACATATGCCAGGATATAAAATCCAGGTGTTTTCTGTCTGTCAAAAGCAAGACACCACTTTCCTCCTTTCCTTCATTTTTAGGCAGGCTTACCCTGTGAAAGCTTAAGGTGCAACAGACTTTACATTTCACAAGTGTAAGAGAAAGAAGTTTTTTTCAGCAGTTGTTTTTTGAGCATCTTTACAGTTCTGAATGAGAGATGAGAGGCTTTATAATGGAGGGCAAGTAAAGCTAGGAGTGAGTGATTTCAGGAGATAGAATTCTGCTGTATTTTATGTATGCTGGTGAGTTCTGACTTGTTTTGAAACATCCTTGATAGACATCTGTTCTTTTCCTGTCAGAGTCTAAGCTGAGCGGTTTCTGGCAGCTCATTCTGGATGAGAAAAAACAAATTTTTACATCTGAGAAGTTTTTGCAGTCTGCATCAGAGGAAGGTAAGTTGTCAGTTATTGTGTATCCAGTTGATGTTTAACTATATTACTTAGTACTTACAAGAGCTATGTTGCTGTTAGCCCTGTTGTATGGTCCTTGGAAGATCCAGTTTCAGATTAAAATGCGCAGCTTGCTCTTGCAGAAGCACATCTAGACTAATTGTAGTCTAAGTTTGACAATGGATTAATTTATTTCTAATGAACTTGACTTATCAAACATTTATGATTCCAAATCCGTATATTCTGTAAAACTCTTTCCAATACAAAATGTGTCTATGTGGTGTCCAACCAATGTAAGAGACATGGAGAAGCCTAAAATTAAGAAGATGATGGGGAAAAAGTAAAATAAGGCTGGAGAAGAAAATATGTAGGTGAAAATCTTAAGATATATGGGGGAAGAGTAATAACAGATAGGAAATCAATTGGATTATAAATTAGTCTCTGTGCTCTGTTTTGTTCTCTTGTATTTAAAGATTAACTGAAAAAAATTAATAGAATGTGCCCAGCAGAAAACATTGCTGACTACATTTTAAACTGAAAATTATGAAAATGAGTTCATGAATCATTTCTCTGAAATGAATTCATTTATCTTCTGTACAAAGCTTTGAGGAGGTAAAGTTTTCTAAATGGGAAATAACACCATTTCTCCTTTGCTTGCTGTGATCCCTGTTTCCTGAAGGCAATGTGTGTATCCATTCATTTTCCCTCCCAAGTCTGCAAATATCCTGATACAGCATGATGTGGAAGAAAATTTTGTATTGCTCCTTTAGCATGTTAGCTCCAAAAAGTAATGCTGGTATTTTGAGAGTAAATATGGTCATGATTTGGTATTGGTTGTCTAAGCAGGAACATCCAGCTGACACACGTAACCTGTACCACACGTAATAGGGGTTATAACACACCCCACGTTATGGGTTATAACACACCCCACGTTATGGGTTATAACACACCCCATGTTTCAGGGCTTTCTGTTCCTGCTTCTGTGGTACGGTTGAATGTTGATGCACAAACCAAAGGGCCTAGTGACAGCTGAAGCTCAGAAGATGGTATGAGGTCAGATATGAAGGCTGCAATTCAAATAGCAGAGTGCACTTGTGCAGGAATTCAGTATATGTTTTATTGTCACTGAAGACGTTTTGGCAGCGCTCAGGAATTAACAATATTGATCCAGCAAGCACGATGTTTATAATTTGGTTTCCTCTGTTGACTTAGACAAAAATAGGTCACACATAGTGGTCAGAAAAATTCAGCTAACAACATTTCTATGAAATCATGGTTCTGTTTCCAGTCTTGGCAGATCTAGTTGGATTTATCTCTACCTTCACTGAGCAGATTATGTAGAGGCTCAGTTTGAGTAGCTATTTGAATGCGTCCCGCTTGCTGTTTGTTTGTTTTCAGGTAAAAAAGTCTGTTTCCTTATGAAGTCTCATGCTGTTTTAAATATTTGTCTTTTCCCACAGCAATGTGTACAGTACTGCAGCTGACAGAGCGCCTTCTCTTGGATCATGCACAACGGCTGCCTGAAAGTAAAGTTCAGTACGTAGACTGCTCTTGCTGCCCCCCATCTGCGTCTGATGCCTCTTGTTAACGCGGGCAGTGGAGAGGGTGGGCCTGGGACATTGCGCAAAACGTTGGACTCGTCGTGCTTTTGTGTCCAGTTGGTTTGCAGAGCTGTCTCCTTTGCTAAACCTGTTTATTTTTCCATTTTCAGGCAGTATCACCGTGCCCTTATTGCAGTACTGCTGAGTCGGACCTGGCATGTTCGAAGACAGGCCCATCAAACTGTTAAGAAGCTCTTGTCCTCTCTGGGAGGGTACAAACTGGCCTATGGGCTCTTGGAGGAGCTGAAAGTAGTTCTTGCTTCTCATAAGGTGAGTAGTCAAGAAGCTTAGTCTCTACTTAGACAGTTGTTTGGGTGCTGCCAATCACCTCCCTTCCCTAGATTTGCTGTTAGTATTGACACAGAGTGTGATATTCAGGTGATTCAGTTCCAGATGATCACCTAGAATGCCACTTGGTGCTAGGTTACTGCATATTACTGTATCAGTGTCTGTGGTGTGCCTAGTCTTCCCTATATACACAGAAGACATATTATTCAAAGTTGTTTGGGGAAGAAGCTGTAGTTTTCCGTGTGCTTCTATTATTTTAATCCAAATGTAATCCCTGCTGGAAGACCGAGTGCTTTGTTCTTTTCTTGGTGTCCTAGTTCTTCGGCCCGGGCTTATAGCTCGGGCTGCCTGTTTAAAACAAATGTAATAGCAGTACTTCAGTAGCAACTATTGTAAAAAAGGAAAAAAAATTGGAAAGAAAACAATGAATGCTATATTATTGGGCATGCTGCTAAGCCAGCACCGTGTCAAGTTGTGTAATAGATTAAGTTGCATTAATTAGGTACCGAGGCTGGGATTTTGTGAATAGTCTTGCCATGTCACACATACAGCCTGAATAAAGTATTTTTGAAAAGATACTGGGTAAAATTAGACTGCAGAAGTTGGGCATTCTGTTCCCAGCCAGCTGGTTCAACCTTTTCCAAAGTCCTCTTTGCCAAAAATGATCATTTTAGTTTTAATTTACCCCAGCTTGCCAAATCTAGTGTAGTCCTCCATTGTTAGTCTTTCTGTCACTGTCATCTCTGTGCTTTGGTTCCACTGTTATCTTTTATCCCTTCTCTCCTTTGAAATCTTCAGGTTCTTGGTACTGACAGAGGGAGCTGATTGTTGGTATTCAGTATGGTGTAACTGTGGGGAAATGTGCTCAGGGCTCAGGAAGGCTTGCCATGATATGTTAATGATAAGTTGTCCACTCAGGTTCTGCCTCATGAGGTCCTGGTGATGGAGTCGGGAGAGCTGTCGGAGCAAGGAAAGACATACATTCCTCCTCGTGTCCTTCACGAGGCACTCTGTGTCATCTCCAGTGTGGCAGGGCTTGATGTGGATTCCTTTGAGCCCGAAAAGCTGGCTCTGGAGATGCTGCTCGTGAGCTACCATCCATCTGTAGGTAAGTGAAGGGATAAGACCGCTCTGTGGCTGATGTACGAGTTTTTTATCTTCATTTTTTGTTTCATTGTGTTAGCAGTCTGCTTCAAATTGATTATGCTCACTTGTTCTTCTTGCTAGCGGCAGTGCAGCCGGGTCTTTGGCCAGCCTTGCTCATCAAGATGAAGATAGATCCAAAAGATTTCATTACCAAACACCTGAATGACATATTACCCAGGATCACTGCCTACACTCCAGAGAACCAGGTGATAAACTTCTGCTTTCCTTCAGTTAGTTTTGGGAGATACTTTGGAACAGGAGAGTTTTCTGGAGGAGTTAAGGACTAACTGATCTATAAGGACGATCTGTCGAAAAAGCAGGTTCAAAGACAATGTCTCTGGTGAAAAGGAGCTGAGATTTAAGGGGGAAAGAATGTGTAGCAGCAACTGAGTAGAATTCTAGCTAAGATTCAAGTATCCACTGAGCAAAGAATTAGGAATTAGAACATAACGTGGGCTGCCTCAACAGGGCATACTTTTTTGAGACAATTTCAAGGGATATTGATAATATTTTTTTTTTTCCTTTGTTTTCTTGATAGTCGTCTATGAATGCAGTGGGATCTCTCTCTCTGCTTTCACCTGGTAGAGTGCTTCCCCGGCTCATCAGCACTATCTCAGCATCAATGGAGAATCCAGCTCTGTGCCAAGTTACCCGGGAGGAATTTGCCATCATGAAGACACCAGAGGGAGAACTGTATGACAAATCTATAATACAGAGGTGAGACTTTATAATTTTTTTTGTCTGCGCACCTGGGGAATTGATTGCAGCTGGCATCTAGCCAGCGGGTGAGTGGGTTTGTCAGATGCTCTTTCTGGGAAGAAATTCCAGGATTTGCGTGCCTGGATTTTAATCCAGAGCAGTGGTGATTCTTTTTTTTGCTTCTCCTTCTCAGTGCTCAACAGGATAGTATGAAAAAGGCTAACATGAAGAGGGAGAACAAAGCTTATTCCTTCAAGGAGCAAATCATTGAGCTGGAGCTGAAGGAAGTGAGTTGATTGGAACAGGAAAGCCAGCCTGGTGTCAGAACCTTCACTGCCATCTCATCTGTTTTGTTGTGTGGCTTCTGACGTGTGTGTACACTGTTGGGAAAGCTTTTCTGAACTTCTTTGAGTACCTAAGTGTTATCTTCTCTTACATCTGTATGTAGCAGTTTCTTTTCTCTTATATCTGTATTTATGTCAATTTATGTGATATTCTGCTCGTTTGTGTGTGTTGGTTGCTAATATTTGCTTTTAATCTTCATCTCTTGTTCAATGTATCTTGTGTAACTTTTTCAGTAAGGGTTGTTAAATAGATGCTTCCATCTTGTAGACAGCCAGGAGTTCTGTTCAGTCCAGCCAGAGCAGTGGGTGTACATGGGGACCTGCCAGGTTGACTGGAGCATTCTTTTACTAAAGGTTGGCTTGTGTTTGCTCCGGGGAGGGTGATAGACCCATCCACTGCAGAAAGAGCTGGACAGCTCTTTCTACTGATATCAAATAATTTGTGACCAATCTAAACCTGAGATAAATTGATGATATGCTGCTAATGGGACAGGAAAGTGGTGTTAACCTGCTGATGGCCATCTTGTTTCTTCGCTTAAGAGTGATAGGCTTGGAAGAGTATTTTGATATGTTTTAAAGTAAATTGCAAAAAAACCCCATGTGTGCAACTTTCTTTTCTAATTGAGGGGATGACATTAATAGCTCCCGATTAATAATGTCCATGGCTGTCTACGGCAGGAAATAAAGAAGAAGAAAGGAATAAAGGACGAGGTGCAACTGACTAGCAAGCAGAAGGAACTGATGCTTGCACAGCTGGAAAGGGAGTCTCAGATAAGGAAACGGCTGAAGGAGGTAAGTTTTGTTAGTCTTTTTGCCAACCCTGCGGCTACCATGACCCAAATAATTTTGATAAAAGGAAAATAGAATAGCATAGAGAATATTTGGCAATAACCTATTTGTTTCTTTCATTAGAAATTAGATCTAACAACTCGATTTTTCCCAAATTGAGTTTTTGTGGTAATTTTCTGAATTGTTTCTCTTGCAGCTTGATAATGAGCTGGAAACAGCTCTGGGACTCCTGCACACTGTTATAAAGAGAAAGCCTCCTGGTCTAACTCAGTACATTCCTGGTCTCATTGGTTCTTTCTTGCCACTTTTTCGATCACCTTTGGCTGCTCCAAGGATTAAGGATCCTTTTCTTTCCTTAGCTTCCTGTGTCATGCCTGCTCGACTGAACACCTTTGGTTAGTATTTGTAGTTGCTATTTAAGGGCAGAGTGTGTTATTTTTATGGCAGGGTGGTGAAAATACTTGCTTTTACAAGCTGTGGATCATGACCATGTACCACAGAGAGCCAAGAGGAAAAACTACCCTGGAACAGTGCTTAGGGAGATGACTGATGTCCCAGAGGACATCCTGCTGCTGGATAGGACTGGGTCCAAAGACAAGTTGTCGTCTAGTCATTGTGACCACCTCTCAGCAGCAACTTGGTGGCAATGGGATTGTCTCCCCTGTGCAGAGTTTGGAGGATGTGAGTGGAACTCACACGTATGTGTGTGAAGGAAGCTGTCCCCCATAAGCCTTGGGGCTGTGCTTCCTTCTCTGGGCCTCTTTTGCAGCCTGGGCTGTTGCCCAGAGCTTTGTTATAATTCTTGGGTTTATATTCCTGGGGATTTTTCTCTGAAGAAGTCTTTCGTTTTAGTCCTCTCATGGATTCTTTATTCTTTCCTACCAGGTACTTTAGTGAGCCATGTGACCTTGCGCCTGATGAAACCAGAATGTGAATTAGATGAGTCCTGGTGTCAAGAAGAGCTGCCTACTGCTCTGAACAGAGTTGTTAGCTTGCTGCATGCCCATACCGTTCCTAGCCGAGCAGGCAAGGGAGAGCCAGGTAAAAAGTCTTGTAGATCCCGCTGACACCTGCCCCCTGGCAGTAACTCTGTGAGGTGTTTTAGTTTTGATGGTTTGTAGAATGTTTTATAGGTGAGATTTCACTTTTTTTTTTTTTAAATTGGCCAAGTATTCATAGATATGAAAAACCTGAAGGTGGTTATTTTGTGGTGGTAGTAGTAGAAATGATATGACAAGTATAGTAAGTGTAGAAATGATACAAGAATAGTAAGTGTAGAAATGAAATAGTGTTTTTTCTTATAATGCTTCATACAGAAATAATAGGATTGAAATGAAGGCTGCTCTTTTCCAAGGACGGTTCCTACCTTTCAACACCACTTAGCATAAGTGATTCGGTGAGACTAAGTGGAAAGACAAAACAATTGCTAATTGTTATCTGTGATCTCAGCAGTGAAGTGCCTGTGGCCTCTGCTTGTTTGCTGTGTAGTGCTGCAGTTCATGAATATTTGATTCTGGCATGGTTGTAGAAGAAGCAGTTCTTTCCACTCTGTAACACGACAGCAAGCTCCAATATTTGTACAGTGCAGCAATATGATCTGGGTTAAAATGAACCTTTTTTCCTTGTGTTTTTTTTTTTTTTCTTCCCCCCCCCCCCCCGAGTTAGTTTTAATTTACATCACTACCAGAATCTGTTTCATGATGGGGTGCACAGGTACTTTTACCACTCCATTGAAGACAGTGGTACAGAAGAGGGAAGGTAGGTCTGCTTCCTTTGGAGGCAGAGGTGGCTTAGACTGTCTTAAAGCATCTGGTGTACTGCACCGATAGAGGTGGTTCATCATCTTGCTCAATCAAAAACTGCTGTAGTAGATGGTTTATAATTTTTAAGGGAAAATTTCCATTTGGTCCCTTACCCCAGTAGTTCAGTTGTCTTACTGTTCTGTTGCCAGTCAAATCCACAGTTATGTGACTGTGGCACACGTAATCTTCACAGCTGAGTAGTAGCAACTGACCACATTGAGTACCACTTCAGTGCTGAACATCTCAGAGATAATTCAGTGTCTCCACTATGTAATTTATTTCCATAGTAAGTTCAAGTTCATTAATATTTGAATCCATATCAGGCTTATTTCCAGAAAGTAGCTGAAGTATTTTCAACCCTCCTTCTTCAAGATTTCCTACAGTTAAATGAACATTAAATGAATATCTGAAGTTTTTTTTCCGCTTCTCCTGCAAGAGTAAGGAAGTAGGTTCCGTAACATTTTGTTGGACATGTCATGTTATATTCTCAAATGATTTTTCGTCATTTTCAAAGTTCTTTGGAGTATAGTCTTGCAATATTATTCAGTAGAGGTTATTTTCTTGGGCTACCACGCAACCTCAGAGAGATCATACCTCATTATAGTGTGTATGGTAAAATTTATCATTCATTGCTGAAATGCCAAGATACGTTTTACAATCTTTTTCCTATTGGTCAATACCAGCTACTGGGTTAATAGAACATTTATCTTCTCAGATAAAGCTTTCTTCCTTCTGCTGCACATAGAGGCACCATTGCTTAAGCCTAACGATATCCGGCCAATAATTAAAAAAAAAGAAAAAAGCGGTAAAGCAAACAGGTACTGAGCAAACAGGGATAAAAATCCAGCATCAGAAATGGAGGGGCTTTTACCTGAGCTGTTCAGGTGTTTGGTATTAATATTTCTCCCTTGAACTACTTTTGCATTACCCGTGCCCTACATAAGCTGACTAACACTGCAGTATTGTAGCTGCACTGCTCTTCATCTGCATCTTAGAGATTTAAAATCTGGCATTCTCCGACAGCACAGGTAGGATGTAGAAAGCAAACGTTTTCCCTACATGTCGAATACTTGAATTTTAACTGGACTAACTGGAGGACTGGAAGGAGCATTCGTTACGTCCCATGGCCAAGCCCTGTGAGATAGAAGGAGCAAAACCTTTAACAACAGGAATCCAAAAGCTTTAATTTTTTCAAGGGGGGAGGGTAGTTGAGACTTGCACCAGAATTATGGGAACCTCATTCTCAAGAATCCAGCTGAAGACTGGAATGACAGGTTAGCTAGGCTGGTAGGAAGTGTTTAAAAGGCAAAGTAGCTGGCAAATGGGCCCCAACTTCGGGACAAATGAGTTTTAAAAGTGAATTAGTTAAACTGTTTCAGATACCTGTGTGGATCCTCCTGTTCACAAGTAAAATGGACTATAATTTTTTTTTAGTTTAATTCATTTTAATTCTCAGAGTGTACACACAAACTTAATGCACTTTAAATAATAGATTTTATTTCAACTTTGGTTGTGTGATGGATTTGATTTTGTGTCCCGTCCTCACCTGCCTACAAGTATTTCCGGGATAGACAAAGCCTCAGTTTTGCCTGTGTGTCTATTTTAATCCATTGAATTGTTTTGATTTCATTTTCAGTGTGACTTTCACACTGTTGAAGCATTGGAAGTAACTTGGAATCCTAATGTGACTTTAATTAAAGCCACCTCACTGGTGTAGCAGGCAACAACAACATTAGGTAGAATCATAGGCTCATAGAATCATTTAGGTTGGAAAAGACCCTTCAGATCATCAAGTCCAACGGTTAACCCAACACTGAAATGCCACATGTCACTGTTGGAGCCAGACTGTTGCTGCTGTTAAGTGGCAAAGTGGTGGAGGCTGAACAGGGGCCCGGCTGCGCGTGCTGCTTTGAACAGCCCCATGGCGGGGGGTTGGAACTAGATGATCTTTGAGGTCCCTTCCAACCCAAACCATTCTATGTGGATAAGGCCAGACACACATGAGACAGAGTCCTTCAGACTGGGTGTTTCTGGGGGCACAGAAATACTTCGGGTCACTTGGTGTGTTTGGACGTAAGGCTAAGGCTGGCCGTGTTCGTTGTGTGCTACCAAGGTGTATGTTTTACACCAGTTAATATTGTAAAATGCTTAGAGTTATAACATTTGGGGATGTAACAAGATCAGCTGCGCTTACAGGATTATTTCTCCTTTTCGCAGGTGCTGCCCCGTTATCAGCTCCAGCGTTTTCCTTAGTCTTTCCTCTCCTAAAGACTGTTATGACTGAGACGCCCCATGACAGTGAAGACAAGGAGGAATTTCTTGTCAAGATTCTGCAGATCCTTACAGTCCATGCTCAGCTGAGATCATCAGCAAATGGCCAGGCTTTGCTGGTGGATGAGGTGAGTGAGAGCTGTGGGGATCAGATGACCTCCTCCAACAGTTGCTTGGATAAGACATGGGATAAAACAGCTAATGTGTCAACTGGACAAAGCAGATTAATTCTGCAAGTTAGAGTTAACAGTGTAGGATTGTTTTCTGTCACAGGTTTTGACTGTGATTTTTATAAAGCACTTTGGAGTCACAAACATAAGGCTTTTTCTCCTTCCTCCACCTTTTCTTCCCCAACCTTTCAGAATGGCCCAGAGTTGTTGCCTCGAAGAGACATACTGGTTCTGTTGACCCGGGTGATAGGAACAGGTTCTCCACGGTTACAGGTGAGTCCTCAGCTTCATAACCACAGTCAGGATTCTGTCTAAGTTTCATCAGCATCTAACTGAGGGAAGTACACTCACCTAGTTTAAGTCTCTGAGGCTGGTGGTTGATACATTACCAGTTTTCTCCTGTGTGTATGGTATTTTTGGGGGGGATAAAGGGCCTGTATCTTTTTTCCTGTGCGTTTTATTACACCAAACTTATTCCTTGGTTTTCCACAGGTGACATTTTATTCCTTCTCTAAGGCCTTGCTCTGTCGAAGAAGTTTAGTAGTCGCTTCGTTCTAAGTGATGAGATGGCAGAAAGATCAATACCAAAAAGACAAAGGGTTGGACTGAACCCATCAGTTCTTGTTTTCACTGTGAACCTTAGAGAATTTCTTCTCTTGTGATAGCAGTCGGCCTCCACCCTGTGCTTGCTTTGGCCAAGTGCACAGAAGGCGAAGGCAGCGATGTAATCTCTGATACTTCCTCATGGCGTTTTAGGTTTTGGCTTCCAATGCACTGACCACCCTGTGCACCAGCAGCAGCGGGGAGGACGGCTGTGCCTACGCAGAGCAGGAGGAGATCGATGTGTTACTTCAGGCCCTGCAGTCTCCATGCATGAATGTTCGAGATGCAGCTCTCAGGGTAGGTGGGAGTCATTCCAGGGTCACACTGAATTTTTTTAATTTTTTGGGGAGGTGAATCTTCTCCAACACTGATGAAGAGTGGCTTCAGTTGTGATGCCAGTCTTTGGGCAGTGTGTCTGCAGGAGGAGGCACTAGCTACTGAATAATAATGCTCTAAGGAATGCTGTTTGTGCTAGATTCATCCTGCAAAAAGGAGTACTCTGGGTCTGTCCACCCCTTTGTTTTGTTAAAACAGGTGTAATTATGACAACTTAACACCTTCTAGGGCGTAGTCTTAAAGAGAGAAGCTGTCAAAAATGGCTGTGTCTGTGTTTGTCCTGGTGTTTTTGGAAAGCTTCGGGCTTAGGTGCTTCTGAGAAAATAAAAAAAGAACCTAAATAACAAGGATGCTTTGTTTTCTTTGCCGTGGAACAAATTTCAGCTCAGCTCTCCTGAGCTGGCTTCTCTGTACCTAGGAGCAGAAAAAGACTGTAGTCACCAGAGCACAACCTGGTGCCTAGTTGCCTCTGCAGCCTGCATAAGGAGCGCTACTCTGAGTTTCACCATCTCACCTATTAGCAACAGGAAGTCTTTGATAACACTGGCAGCATGCAGCACGAGCAAACATTAATTTTGACACTTCCAACCACTGAGAGATAGACTTGGCAAAGTGTTTGAAAATACCTGTTTCTAAAATCAGATCCTTGCACTTATTCTTCTGTAAACTAATCCAGGGACTGATGAGCTACAGATGGTTCTGCCAACCCCAGACAGTGACGAAAAGAACGGACTGAATCTGTTGCGTCGCCTTTGGGTGGTAAAGTTTGATGTGGAAGATGAGATTCAGAAGTTGGCAGAGAGGTAAGAGTTCTTCCTGGCTGTTTGGATTGGAGCTCCACTAGCAGGGGCTTTGCGTCCCACAGGTGGAGGACAGCTTAGGTCACCCTGATATGTGCATGTAGCAGTGGCTTCTCTTGCTGAAGGGTGATCCGTCACCTCTTTGTGTGCGCTGCAGGTTGTGGGAGTCGATGGGTCTCGAGCTGCAGCCTGACCTCTGTTCTCTGCTGATCAAAGATGTCATCTACCATGAAGAGGCAGTGCGACAAGCAGGTGCTGAAGCTCTTTCCAGAGCTGTAGCTCAATATCGCAACCAAGCAGCAGAGGTCATGAATAACTTACAGAGATTTACCAGGAGAAGCTCTATGTAAGTCCGAAGGGGTTGACAGGCACAAGCTTGTGCCATATTTTATATCTTTTATTAATCACTTTTCCTTTTGTCTGTCTTGAGGATGTGCATGACGCCTACTGTTGCTGTGTTTGAGCTTATCACAGACTTTAATGTCTTGATCCTCAATTTATCAGCCACTAATGGTACCATTTTACAAGTGGAAGATATGTCTTAGGTGATACAGGAAGGCTGTGGCAGAACAGGGACAGTCTAAGGCTTTTTGGGCTTGTTTTTTTTTTTACAATGCTCTTCTGCTAATGGTATCATACCTCTGTGCAGTATTTTAAATGACATTGCAGGTATGGCTGGCGGTATTCTCTGCATTTGTGTCCTTGGAAAAGGCATATGATGATTTTTTTTCTCCTTGCAGAGGCCACCTCCAGTTTTGGATGCTTTGGGACGAGTGATATCTGAATCACCACCTGACCAGTGGGAAGCAAGGTACAGTCATCTTCAGATTGCTCTCATCACGTCCTGTGCATCCAAATGAGATGTTCCAGATTTTTATTTAGAATTTCAGGTAGTGGAGAAATGAAGGAATGTTAAAGGAACAAATATATGTGATTGTATTTACTTGCTGGTTTCATGCTTCCTCCTGGTAGAGAATATTTGTTTCCCTAAAGCAGACTGGGCAGACCAGACTGAAATGCTCTCAGTTCCATCAAAATACTGGATGCTATCTTCTCTCTGTTGCTCTGATAAGAACAGAGTCTTTCCCTCTTAGACTGTCTGACTTTTGTCTTATCTTCCTGTATTCCTACCTTTGTATGGGCAATTGATTGTTTCAAGAGCAGCAGTTCGAACTGTAATGAACTGGACAAATTCCAGTTTGGGTAATTACTTTTTGTCTACTTGTATGCCCTATACAGGTTTAATTGGGGATTATCTTGTTCACTCCCTGCCTTAGGCTAATCTGTTCTTCAGTGCTGATGTACCTCGTTGTAGAGTGGTAGATGAAGTGATCCTGGTGTCGGTCTTTGTTGGCCCAAGTATCTGTAATGCTCAATCAGGATAAAAGTTATTATACGGCTGAAGGATTGTTTGCCTTTTAGGAATCTGGAGCTTGGGGTTATATAATGGAATGCACATAGGTTGGACACTCTGAAGCTCTTTGATTTCGTAATGGTTCTCTCTCAGTTTCTGTAACGTACTACTGATAGCAAATGTGATTGTGACCTTGAGCAAATTCTGTCAGAAGTCAGTAAGCTCACAAGCTCACTGTCTTTACAGGTGTGGCATAGCTTTGGCCCTCAACAAGCTCTCTCAGCATCTGGACAGTTGTCAGGTGAAGCCCCTGTTTCAGTTTTTTGTGCCGGATGCTCTGAATGATCGCAGTCCTGAAGTCAGGAAGTGCATGTTAGATGCAGCTCTTTCAACGCTCAACACTCATGGCAAGGTAAGTCTGAACGCTTCTCTCTCTAGCAGTGGAAGGAGATGGAATGAGAATGTAGATACTATGTTGGAGCCACAGATTTGATTTATTTTTTTTTTTTACTTTATTTTTTCTTAGAGGTTACTGTTACTTGTAACAGCTGAAAACTTTCATGTAGTAGGAATTCTTGTGTGTTCAGAGTTGTTCCATTAGTGACTAGTGTTGACTCAAGTGTAGTTCTTCCCTGCCATTGCTATAAAAAGAAATAGCCCTGAATTAACTGGAGTTAAAATGGTATAAAACTAGAGTAATAAAAATAAAATCAGACGACAGATCTTTTAGTCCTGGTAACGTGAGAATTCCCTTTCAGGCCTTATGCAAAACAAAACATGAAAGCTTGTTGATTGTTGGCTTAATTAAACTGAAAACAACTGACCTCATTCAGAGAATTGAGGACCATCCTTCTCCTCACTGTGAGCCCTTCTCCAGTAATGTAAATCACTTAGCTTCTGATTTCCTTATGTGTGCCAGTCTCTGCTGGACAGCCCTCTGCATTCCTGTTAAGCCGAAGACAATTGGATTATTTTCATGTTATTCATTCTTTCTTTCCATTTCTTAGAAAAGCGATGTGAAGTTTATCTTCTGTTCTCCCTTTGCAAATGGAGCATGCAAAAGAGCACTGATGTTGAGGCTGGTGGTCTTGCCTAGCAGCTTGCATTGCTTCTGGCAAAGCACCGTGCTGGCAGGTCTGGGAGATCTAATTTTTCAGAGCTAACTTCTCTCTAGCTGGAAATATTCGTTGCCTGTCGGGGTGGCACAAGGTTTTATGTGATGTGACACATTAAATGAACTGTAAACACAGTGTGATTGTTCAGTTTGTTGGCTCAGAGAAGAACAAACAAGTCCACTGAGCATAGCAAATCTCATTCGGAGTGGACTCTAGTGGCAAGTTCTGTGGTTTTGTTTTTCAGGACAATGTTAACTCTCTCTTGCCAGTGTTTGAAGAATTCCTGAAAAATGCTCCTAATGACGCCAGTTATGATGCTGTCAGGCAAAGCGTGGTCATTCTGATGGGTTCACTGGCAAAACATCTGGACAAGAGTGACCCTAAAGTGAAACCAATTGTTGGCAAACTGATAGCAGCCTTGTCCACACCATCTCAGCAGGTAGGTGCCTTCTTGGAGGAGTTGTCAGGTTCCATGCAGAGGCAGGTTAGCACTGTGATGCTTTCGGGGATGTCAGAGAGATGAAGAACGGCTCTAGAGTCAGGAAGCTGTCGTTGTGGGTGCAGTCTAGGGAAAAGTTATACTGGTGATGAATATTTTGTGATCTGATAGCCAGTGGATTGTTTTACAGGTTCAAGAGTCAGTGGCAAGCTGTTTACCCACCTCTGGTACCTGCATTAAGGAGGATGCAGGAGGAATGATACAGAAGCTAATGCAACTACTTTTAGAGTCTGATAAGTATGCTGAACGCAAAGGTGCAGCTTATGGGCTGGCAGGCCTGGTCAAAGCCTTGGCATCCTCTCTCTCAAGCAGCAGGAGATGATGACCACACTGACTGATGCTATCCAGGACAAGAAGAACTTCCGTCGACGTGAGGGTAAGGGACAAAAGCTTTTCCCTCCAAATACTTTAGATTTCTCTTTTATCTACTACCATTGTGGTCAGATCAAATGATACCTGAACCCTGTGCTTGGTTTATCTACGTTTATTTTAGTAAAGTTTGCAGAGGAAGAAATGAGTGTCATGAGGCCATTGATTGTGTCTAGTGTCCTAGAATTACTCTTGGTGGAAGAAGGGTTTCTGGTCCTAGACAACATCCTTGTGCCCCTCCCTCCCGTTTTCAAAGGTGGGTGATGCTGGGAGGGCTCCTGCCTGCTCTGAGGCTGTACGTCCAGAGGAGCTCTCACAGCCTAGTGTTCCTTTTGCTGCTGGACACTTCCTGTCCGTATTTCGGCGTACTTAAACTAGGACACGGAGGACTGTTATGTGTTTTTAATGCCACTGGGCTTCTTGTCCTTTCTGAGAGTAGAAATCTGCACCACAGCACTAGCTAGCCACAAGAGCAAGAAGGCAAGAGACTTTCAGCTGTGAGATTTGAGAGCTTTGGGAGAAATTCTACAGATATTTGGCAAATTGTATCGTCTCTTTCCATCCCCTTTAAATGAAGTTGTATTTTCCTCTGGCTGTCTTTTTTGTTCCTTTAGGGGCTCTGTTTGCCTTCGAGATGCTTTGCAGCATGCTTGGAAAGCTCTTTGAGCCCTATGTGGTTCATGTGCTACCTCACTTGCTGCTTTGTTTTGGAGATGGGAACCAGTACGTGCGAGAGGTAAGATGCTTTGAATTTCTGGAGAGAACAGAGTGTTAAGAGAAACGGAAACGCCGTGGATGCGAATGCTGTTGTAACTGGACAAATTGAGAAGGTGGATCCCTTGAGATACTACTAACACAATTTGATCTTCTTAGTAACTGAAAGCATCTTATTTCATCGGCCGTTAATTGGGAGCTATGTGGCTAGCTGCGTCGTTGTACTTAGACGCTGTTATACATGAAGGCTTTGTTCCCATTGAGTCTCTGAGGAAGGACAAAACATGTGTCGTGACACAACTTGTAAATGTTCTCTTCTCCTTGGAGGCTGCAGATGACTGTGCCAAAGCCGTGATGAGCAATTTGAGTACTCATGGAGTGAAGCTGGTTTTGCCATCGCTTCTTGCAGCACTAGAAGAGGAATCTTGGAGAACCAAAGCTGGTATGGACAAATATCTGACTGATGTGGTAGAGAGTGACTCGCAGTTCCCTTCGTCGTCATTCCTTTTGTTTATTCCTTCATCCCTACAGATGACTGTGATAGTTTATTGTCTCATAAGGAGACTGTGGAACTTAACAGCTTTTGAGATATAAATGATTTTCCTGACAGGTTTGAGCAACATTTTCCCCTCAGCAAATTCAAGGGATGCTTTTTACCCCTCGTTTCTCTAGAAGTACTCCAGAAGCTGAAAGTTCTCCCCTCCCTTATTTTCCTTGGTACAACAAAAGAGTCGTTTTTAGTGTCTTAACGTGGTATAGAGTGGCTTAATGCATTTCAGCCATTCTGTGTGTTCTCTGTCTGGTCATACCACTTGTAGATTTGAGTGAGGTAAATGTGATCATCTTCTCATATCTCTTCTTAATGCTGTGTATTGTTTTATCTTTTGTCTTTTTTTTTTTCTTTCTTTCTTTTTGTGTACTTCATGCACAGGATCAGTGGAACTTCTGGGAGCTATGGCGTACTGTGCTCCCAAACAGCTCTCTTCCTGCTTACCCAATATTGTGCCAAAACTTACTGAAGTGCTCACAGATTCTCATGTGAAGGTGCAGAACGCAGGTCAGCAAGCTCTCAGGCAGATTGGGTCTGTCATCAGGAATCCCGAGATCCTGGGTAAGAACTGGCTGCATCTCTTGTGCTGAAGAGTGGTCCTGACATGACCATGGTTTATCATAGCAAGGTCTATGTTCACTATGTTTAGGATTAAATCCAGCCTTCTACAGAAATTAAGCTACTTCTAGAGAAGTGTAACATGAAAACTTAACAGCAGCTGTCTGCGTCAAGGCTTATTGGACGCGCCTTTCTGTTTTGTCAGCTAATGTTAAGAGAATTTTCTGTGTTCCTGTGCTGCTGGTTGCTTTAGAAGGATCTAAAACATCCCATGAGACAACACCAGCTCACCCTGACATGCGTTTTTGTTTCACGTACAAACAAAGTCTTTTCTCTCCTTTTTAAAATTGTTCAGCAATCACTCCAGTTCTGTTGGATGCTCTCACTGATCCCTCCAGGAAGACCCAGAAGTGTCTGCAGACTTTACTGGATACCAAATTTGTCCATTCATTGATGCTCCATCCTTAGCACTGATCATGCCAATTGTTCAGAGAGCTTTTCAAGATCGTTCCACAGACACCAGGAAAATGGCTGCCCAGATCATTGGGAACATGTACTCCCTGACGGATCAGAAGGTACGGTGCTAGAAGAGCTCTCCAACTGCGTGCTGTATTTACTGTGTAGGAGATAACGGAGCAAGCACTAGAGAGAATTTATTTGATTTTGGGATTTTGCTGTCAAGGTGGACAGTGTTAGAATCCATGCAGCTTCTTAATTAAATGTATGTAAATGAACAGATACCGGCTGTAAAAACAGTGAAAATTCTCAGGTGCTTAAGGCTGTCAGCTCTGTACTTTGGTCATCTGGTTATTACCAGATTTATCCCTGCCAACCCCAAAAGGTCTGTCATTTTTACCATGTAAGAAATGCCTTGACAAACAAACAAGCAAAACCAGTACCTGTGAAACACAGATCAGCTGCTTACAAATGGATCCAGGGTTTGTTTGAAAAGAATTTGTAGAACTTGACGGTAGGCTAAGATCTGTGTTAATTTTGGTGCTGATAATCTCTACCTTTAAAACCTTGTGTAAATGTTAAGAGCGTTGGATTTTCCGTAGATACAAAGTGCTGGGCTGTGAGTGAGCATCGAAAGGTTTTGAGTGGTCTGTATGGAACTGGTGGTGCTTCTTGGACTTGCAGACCGATTCAGTGAGCTTATTTGCAGGATGTGAAAGCACTGAGTAAACTCTCGGGATGTTAAGGATGATTGCTAATAATAAGGGGCCGAATGCCCTTTACATGAAGGTGACTTACCTTTCTTTCTTGTTTTGAATCTAGTTCTTACTCTTTGTTTCAGGATCTGGCTCCTTACCTACCCAGTGTGACTCCTGGACTGAAGGCGGTCTCTTGGATCCTGTAACCTGAAGTAAGGCTTTTTGTACAAATACCATTTGTCTTTCTGTGCGTTAAGTTAGGCTTTGTCTTGATCTTCTGTAGATCAAGGCTGCCACATCTCTGTCTTAGTAACTTTGACCTGAACGTTTTGCAAATCTCTGTTTCTCTTCTCTGTTAGGTGCGTACAGTGTCTGCAAAGGCACTGGGAGCCATGGTGAAGGGCATGGTGAGAATCATGCTTTGAGGATTTGTTGCCGTGGCTGATGGAGACACTGACATATGAGCAGAGCTCAGTGGATCGATCTGGTGCTGCTCAAGGTGAGGACAGCTGTGGCTCGATACTGAGCTTAGACTTTCTTCCTGTTAGATCAAATTAGTTGCTTGTTACTTGTGTATATCAGCTCTGTTCCCTGCTTTTTTTCCCCCGGTCTGGCTGAAGTTATGGCTGGTTTGGGGGTAGAAAAACTGGAGAAACTTATGCCAGAGATTGTAGCTACTGCCAGTAAAGTGGATATTGCTCCACATGTACGAGATGGTTATATCATGATGTTCAACTACCTGCCAATTACCTTTGGGAGACAAGTTCACTCCCTATGTTGGTCCCATTATTTCCTTGTATCCTTAAGGTATGTAGCAGACGCTTTAAGAGTTTTACTTATTAGAAGATTAAAACAAAAGCCTAGAGAGTATTTTACACATCATTCACAGTAATTGTGGGATGTGCAAGACTTGTCCCACAGTGCTAGAGTATTTAAAAAATATATTAATTAATTAATTAAAATTGTAAATTATTTCTTCTTCCAGGTTATTTGCTTGCTCTCTTTTGTTTGTAGTCACTAGTCATTTCTTGAATCCACCTTTGTGTGTTCACAGCTCTGTAGTTCATGGCTGAGAGACAGAAAACATCATTTTGTTTTCCTCCTGTTGGTCTTGTATGGTTGTGCAGAAAAAAACCCTTCTTTCCCAGACACTTTGTCTCTCTGCTCAGGCACTGGCAGACGAGAACGAGTTCGTGCGGGACACTGCCCTGCGCGCTGGCCAGAGAGGATCATAAGCATGTACGCCGAGACTGCCATCGCGCTTCTCCTGCCACAGCTTGAGGATGGCCTGTTCGATGACTTGTGGAGGATAAGGTAAGGGACAACCATCTTACCCTCGGACATTTCTCTTCCGTGGTTGAAAAACTGGTGTGATTTAGACTCTACGTGCTCCTTAAGCAAATGCAGAGACCTTCTGGGAAGCAAAAGCACATCTCCCTCTTTCACTTGTTGATTGAATATGACACCTTATAGCACTGAGTCTGCAAAGCCCTGGCAGCCGTGGATCAGGTTTCCTGGTACCTGCAAGCATTCCTACTAGGTTATTAATTCTGGTAGTGACTCTGAAAGCACTTCCAAGGCAGTTGATGTGGCAATATTTAGCCCTCACGTATTGTTTTTCATTTTTCAAGAGGCTGAGTAGGTTATTGCACTGTGTGTATGGAGATGTGCAGTGGAGCACTCACAGCTAATAGCAGTTGCTCCAGGAATTATTTGTACTAAAAAGCTTGTGTCAGCTGAGTGAGCTTACCTCAGGTGAGATTTTTTTGGGGTGAGACAGATACTGGCAATGTCTTGTTCCTTTTTAGAGTCCAGGTTATTCCCTGATTCATTGCTTTGATACAGGAATTCTCTCAGCCCCTTCCAGTTCGGAGTTCATTCCTTCCCTTTCTCTTAGCATGCTGTTTCTCTGTCATGCAGGCAGACTGATCTTACCTACCAGCCCGTGTAGCATTTCAGTGCTGACCGAGCTCTTTGCCTTGAGTTTTGCTCATGTCTGTGTTTGATGTACTGTCCTGTTTGGACAGGTACCACCTGAATACTCCGTTTGTAACACCTGACTTACTCCTGTTACCAGGTTTAGCTCAGTTCAGCTCCTTGGAGATCTTCTGTTCCATATCTCAGGAGTCACTGGAAAAATGACCACAGAAACTGCCTCAGAGGATGACAACTTTGGAACAGCCCAGTCAAACAAGGTAAAGCTGTTCTTGTCTGTTGTGCATTTATTGTTTTTATTTTTAAATCAGCACGCAAAGTCTGCTGGAAAGACGTATTGAATAATCACGTATTTTGTTCTTTTTATAAGTTTCAGGAGTGGATAATGCGATTTTGTTTCTTTTCAGGCTATTATTAATGCTCTCGGAGTGGAGAGGAGGAACAGGGTGCTGGCAGGGCTGTACATGGGCCGCTCTGACACCCAGCTGGTAGTGCGTCAAGCCTCCTTGCACGTCTGGAAGATCGTAGTCTCAAACACTCCTCGCACACTGCGTGAAATTTTGCCAACCCTCTTTGGGCTTCTGCTGAAATTCTTGGCCAGCACTTGTGCCGATAAGCGAACGGTGAGAAACTGAGTAATGCCTCCCTGTTACTGCAGGTGACTGTATAAACTACTCCTGAAGAAGACAGGATAATTCTTTTCTAGAAATCACTCCAAAGCTGTCGTTAATTTAACTGTTCTGAGCATGACTATATCTGAGTTCTCTCTTTGCCGAAGGCAACTGTGGTGACAGTAAAATCATTTTGCTATGTTTACTTATAATAGTAGTATTTCCATTCCTACTACTGTCTCTATACTGGAACAGTAGTTTATGGTCAAAAGTTAGTATTTCCTCACAGTTCACCTTCTTAAATTTTATAAAACATGAAAATAGTTAACTAATACATTTTTGGGAACAGGTTGCAGCACGGACTTTAGGAGACCTTGTCCGAAAATTAGGAGAGAAGATCCTTCCAGAAATCATTCCTATTCTGGAAGATGGACTGAGATCAGACAAGAGTGATGAGAGGCAAGGAGTCTGCATTGGCCTGAGTGAGATCATGAAGTCCACCAGCAGGGATGCGGTAAGTTAAATGTGGGAGGTGAAGTCTCCAGTTTCCTAGATATCTATTTTGTGATACAGGTAGTGCAGTTGAGACAGAATACAGCTAGTGCTGGGCTTGTTTTATGGACTGACTTCAGGGCTTACAACCACGTGAGCTGCTGCTCAGGCAAATGCAAGCATTTGTATCTGTCCGTAAACTCAAAACATTGCACAGTTCTGACTTTTATGAGATAAAATAATAGAAATCAGCCACTAGGTAGCCTTAGAGCACTGCGCGTATTTATGTTGATTAATCCTGCTTTTCTTCCAACATATTTCAAGCAAACAGCAATTTATTTTCAGTTGTGCAAATTCTGCGTTCTTGTTGTGCTTTAGATAGTCTGTAATTTTATCTCTGCATCTTTAGGTACTGCTTTTCTCCGAGTCCCTAGTTCCTACAGTGAGAAAAGCCCTGTGTGACCCTCTGGAAGAAGTCCGAGAGGCTGCAGCTAAAACATTTGAACAGTTGCACTCAACAATTGGACATCAAGCTCTTGAAGATATCCTGCCATTTTTGCTGAAGCAGCTGGTAAGCATTACTCAACATCAGCCAACAACTTGATTAATGATGTTGTGGGACAGGTTTTGAATAATTAGCTTAAAGGAGGAGCAGGATTGTAGTGGCAGACCTTCCAGGGAATGGCAGCTCTATTTTGGCTTCTCCATGGAGTCATCCTAGCCATCGGTAGGGAAGGTCTTGCGGCTAAAGCATAGGCCTAAGAATTGCTACATCTGGCTCTGGTAGGGAATTGCCATCGTCACCTGCTTAAGTTGTTTGGCCACCATTCCTGATTCACTAGATCTTTCTGATGTGACAGAAGAGCTTGATTTGGCTTTTTGCTATATAATATGAGAGCATTTATGGATAGAAGGACTTGTGTGTTGTTTATGATCACATGGTAAATTGTCTATTGAAGTGGGTTCTAGCTTGGTGTGTCACAAAGCATATCTCAGGTTTGTAACTTGCTCTTTCCCTGTAGGATAATGAAGAGACATCTGACTTTGCTGTGGATGGCCTTAAACAAGTTATGGCTGTCAAGAGCCGTGTGGTGCTGCCTTATTTGGTGCCAAAGGTACGACTGGAAACAAATTTTAAACTTCAGAACTGGGCTTTTTCCTCTGCTTCCTGCCAGTTTTCTTTGGACCAATATGCCAAAAGGAAGAGCACAGTTTGAAATTTTCTTCTGATTTTATGTTCAAAGCATTGTTATTTGGGTTGTGATGCATTTATACTTAGAAATTTTTCATATTTTAGATGAACTGAGATTCTTTCTGAAGATAATTTCTGCTTGTCTCAGTTGTTTGTTTTGTTTTTTTTTTCTTTAGCTGACTACTCCCCCTGTGAACACCCGTGTGCTAGCTTTCCTCTCTTCAGTGGCAGGGGACGCTCTGACACGGCACTTGAGTGTCATCCTGCCTGCTATGATGTCTGCGCTGAGGAGAAGCTGGGGACCAGTGAAGAGCAGTTGGCAAGTAGCACGGCTCAGCTCGTTGTTGTGACAGGTTGCCTGAAGATAGAGCTTCGGTTTACTTCCCGGCAACAGAATCGGTGTTCTCTAAGTCACAGATTGCATGTTTTAATTCAGTCCATTAGCTGTCTTGAGGATGAGTCTTTTTGCCTGGTGGCATAGTGTGAGTCAAAAAAACGTATGCTTTCCAAATCTAGTTGTATCCATATAAAAGTCTCTTTGGCCCACAACGAGATACAATTCTCAGTTTGCTTATTCTTGAGAACTGCCAGAGTGTCTAGTTAACTTTATATTTAGTCTTGGTGTAGAAGACTGAGAGATTAAAGGGCTGAAGGGAGGAAGTCTCCTGTTTTGCATGCAGCACTCCTCCTTACTGCTTCCCAAAACACTGGTATTTGGACTCCAGAGAACATCCTGGAGTTGTGATTGGCAGATAGACATGTGCATAAGGTGGTGAATTCGGGATGTTGTTATTGACAGAGTCCTGGTGGTCTGCTGCTGTAGATGCCCATTAGCTCAGCTTCTAGCCCCATGTCTGCCTGGAGATGTCCCAGGTAGCCACAGACATGCTGGTAATTAGTATTATGAACGCACAGCATTGAACTGTCTAATCAAAGAAATGTTATCTGACACAGTCTCTGGGGGCTGAGCAAGACAGGGGAGGCTGAGCTACTCTAATTTTTGGAAATTAGCCCTTCTGCAGCTGGAGAGCAACCTGGGCAGCAATCAGTTCTGCAGAGATTGGTCACCATTAGATTTTGAGAGTGGGTTGTATAACAATCTCTGCTGCAGGACTGAATCAAGCCTTTAATGGTGATGTGGCCAGCTGTTTAATGAGAACTGATGAGCAAGTGGGATATGTCGTAGCATTTCTCTAGGACATAATGCTGTGCATAACATGGGGAAACCAGGGGCTAAATCTGGCTTTGTTCTGTTTGAGAGTTAACATAAAGTTCTTTTGGACTTTGTAGGAGATGGCAAACTGCCAGTCTGTAATCCTGTCCTGTGGAAGATGATGCTGGACAAAGAATTATAACTGAAGATTTACTAGAAGCTACCCGCAGCCCTGAGCTGGGAATGAGACAGGCAGCAGCTGTCAGTCTGAATATCTACTGCTCCAAGACAAAAGCAGACTATACTGGTCATCTCAAGAGCTTGGTTTCAGGCTTGATACGTCTGTTTAATGACACCAACCCTGTAGTGTTGAATGAAAGCTGGGATGCGCTTAATTCCATCACCAAGGTGAGAGGCAGCTGAGAAAGGTTACAGGTGGTAATGCCTGGCAAGGAGAAAATGGGGATAGCTGGTAAAATACTGCCTAAATTGAGTTTTCTGTTTGATTGTAAACTGCATTTACATTGGCAAATGCTGCAAAGGTTGAGAGTTGTAAGATGAGCTTGACTGTGTGAGCCAGTAGCTGGGTCTTGGAAGAGGCAGGAAACGTGTCTTCTCCTGACACAACCTGAGAAGGATTCACAAAGAATAGTTGCTGTGTTGGCTCATCTTTGTATTACTTCTCTCTCTGCAGAAATTAGATGCTGGGAACCAGCTTGCTCTCATTTGAGGACCTGCACAAGGATATCCGTATTGTAGGGAATGAGGCCAAGGGCGAGCATGTGCCGGGGTTCTGTATTCCTAAGAAGGTAAAGGATCAGAACGAGTGTGGATTCGTCAGAGCCGTAATACCCCGCTTTTTGGGGGAACTGGTTGATATGACTCTGCAGCTATTAGAAGCAGTGGCTGTTTGGGCATTCCAAACCTGTTATGGTTGGAGAGACTTTTTGTAGGTTACTGCTGCTACCTGAGTTACCCTACGGAAGGCTCCTTTTGTAACAAGATCTGTGACGGTTTCTGTTACGCCTGTCAGTCATGGTCGCTGGCTGCTTTTTGTGGGGGCGTAATGCTGGACTTCTGTGCCAAATTTCTCTGGTTTAAAAATTCCCCGAGCCGCCACCACTTTTCTCATAGCAACTGGCTTAGTAAGGCATAGATGCATGAAAATCAAACCAAATAAAAGGAGCTCTGTAAATGTGAAGCAGGCAGCTGAAGGTCAACAGGAAATTGAGAGAATCTCTCCAAGTTTCTGCATCTGGTGTATAACAGGAGCAAAAAAAAAAAGATATGTATTTTTTGCATCGTAGCTTCTAAGGCTTTCTTATTTGATTTTCCGTGACAGGGAGTGACTTCCATACTCCTGGTGCTGCGGGAAGGTGTTTTAACTGGTAATCCAGAGCAGAAGGAGGAGGCAGCAAAGGCCTTGGGGCTAGTTATTAAGCTGACTTCTGCTGAAGCTCTTAAACCATCTGTGGTGAGCATTACTGGGCCGACTTATTCGGATCTTGGGAGATCGGTTCAGCTGGAATGTCAAGGTGGCTCTGCTTGAAACATTAAGCCTTCTTTTAGCCAGGTAAGATTCAAATAATTGACTGTGGTTTGTGACCATTTTCCATGCTGACCTGCAGAAATATCTGTTGCTGTTCATGTAATACAGTGAGGATGTCCTGCTGCTGTGGATTTGATATTTAGGAATGGCACTGTACCTGGATTGTGTTCTTCCAACAGCCTCTGGCCTACCAGAAAAGCCCCCAGTGCTTGAATCACTGGGCTGCTTAGAAATGATGATCCCACTTTCAAGTGATTAAAAACTGCCATGCAATTAGTCTTTCATATGTCCACCATTTTTGTGAATCATGCAGTCCAAAGATGATCATCTTGTGTATCTTCGAACTGAGCTGAGCTTTTATTTAGTGCTCTCTATACAAAAGAATGTTCATGAATAGTGTAAAGTCTTTCGAAAGCGTTACCCTTGTAAGTTTTGTGGTATTGGTTCACGTTTTTCTTATTTTAGCAGCGTGTTAGATCTGAACAAGGGCTATTTGTGGTAACTAACTGCTTCAGAAAAGGTCACGCTGTTTCCAGGCTTTGATTTCTAGCCACTGTTTCAGACTTCACTGCACCATTTTCCCTTCTTTCCTCTCTGGTACAGGTTGAGATTGCCCTGAAACCGTTTTTGCCCCAGTTGCAAACAACCTTCACCAAAGCTCTGCAAGACTCGAACCGCGCTGTTCGCCTTAAAGCTGCTGATGCTCTCGGTAAACTCATTGTCATCCATGTGAAAGTGGATCCTCTCTTTACTGAGCTATTGAATGGAATTCGTTCCAGTGATGACTCTGCCATCAGGTAAGCTGAAGGTGATAGCTCAGACCTTCCTGCTTACTAAGGATGAAAGAAAGGGCTAAGGTGAATGAACAAAACTATTATAGCTGTTTATGTAGAATTTCTTTTTTCTCTCCTCTTAATTCTGAGAGTAAGATTTACTTATTAGTAAATGCAGTAAACTGTTCGTCGAGGGTTGTAAAACAAAGAATGTGGGTGATGGGGACTTCCTGGGTCAGAAGCTAAGCTGTGACAGTGTGTGAGGGAAGTGTTGCTTGGTATCTGCCCAGTTCTCTCTCCTGCACACCTCCCAGCAACCCCCTGCAGCCCACTTTCAGATACAAGACTCTATCAATTATCGGTCCGACCTGAACTAATGCAGCTGTTCTTGTATCCTAAGTGCACAAACCCCTAAGAAATTAACTTCCTGATTTGAGAATTTTTTAATGCTTGAATAATCAGAAAATATTTGCATTGTAAGAAGCAGATGCAAGTACACAAACTTGGAAATATTGTCTAGCATGGAGTTTTCAGTGGTGCAGAGCAAGTATCAGCCTCCTAAACTACAAGGCATGTGTAATTGCTGTGTAGGAAACTGCTACAGGTATCCAGAGCTCCGTTTCCACTGTAGAGTGAGGGAGAGGCAGTGTCTGACTGTGCGTTGTGCTCATTTCTAGGGACACCATGCTGCAAGCTCTGCGGTTCGTAACACGAGGAGCTGGTGCGAAAGTCGATGCTGCCATTAGGAAGAATATCAGTGTGGTGCTTCTGGGGATGCTGGGACATGACGAGGTACTGCTTCAGCCAGCTGCAAAGGATCTCTGCTGTAGACAGTCTTAAATTTAATATCTGGATTTTCAACAGAATTGTTTTCTAAAACAACTTCCAGGGGAAATTGCTAATGGTAGAGTGGAAATAAACTTAGAAGAGTGTGGTTGGGCACTACTCACTAAGCTGAATACGGTCCATAAAATGGATCTCGTTGGAGCCTTGTAGTGTGTTAGCTGAGAGTCAGGTGCAGGAGTTGCACATCCCTCACCAATCGCTGGTAACTCTGAAATCCAAGTTTGATGTTTCCTTAGCAACCGTGTATGTGGGTTTGACCCGGCGCTCTGCACCAACATGTCTGAGGCAGCTCTGAAGTCAGATTTGCTTTTTGTCTTGGAGAAAACCTGCAATGCCTTCACTCTGCCCACGCGTGCGTCTGTCGGCTCTCGGGGGGAGTTTATCATTTAGTGTGAGAAAGTTTTCAGGTAATGGTGGATTTTTCCCCAAGGCACAAGAGGCTCTCCAGTTTACTGTAGGGTCTTCTGTATATGGCAGATAGCAACAGTATCATCCGTGAGATTCAAATTAATCATCTAGTAATTTCTTCCCGTTTTAACCTGTGCAGCACGGACATGCAACTGTTGGCATGCTAGAAACAGAAAACATTGAAAAATTTCCACCGGGTAGTAAGTTTCAGGATGGAGAGGAGTAGTGATGGGTAAATAAGCAAGCCAAAACAACAAAAGCCTGGAAGTTTTAAACTAAAAGGAGTATTGCTTATCACAGAGATAAGCTTGTCTAGAAATGACTAGGAGTAATGCTTGCTTTCTAGATGGTCAATCTAAACTTTTAACACATATTTTAAAACACTCACTTTCATCCTTATGATTTTCCATTTAACAAATCAGAATTTATGCAAGATCCCCAGTTCTTTTCTGCTGGCTTTTTTTGACTGTGGATTTGGCTTTAAGTTCTGATATGTACAAGAAACTTTGTGAACTGACAGAAGTCCACAGGTAGTAGCAGTGAAAGGTTGCCTACTAATATTTATGTCCTCCTTCTCTTTTTATTTCATATCATCTTCTGTCACTTGCTCTTCTTGCTCCTTATCTCTGATGTGTATCGAGCTCACCCAGTGCCACTCTCTCCGTCCTTTCCTTTAGGATGCCACCCGCATGGCCTCAGCTGGCTGCTTAGCAGAACTGTGCGCGTTTCTGTCAGAAGAGGAGCTCAGTACTGTTCTCCACCAGCACTTACTGGGTAGGTGAAGCTGTTTGTGGTGACTGGAACTGACTCTAAAAGCAGGGGATGATACCTTCTTAGCCCTTGGTTCAGGAAAACTTTGTGACTAATTATTTAGGTTCCTCCTCTTTATCGTAAACCTGAATCTCTACTTTGGATTTGATTGTACTTTTCTTTTCTCGTGGCAGCTCATTGGAACACTCTGGTACGTAGTTGAGCACAGGGTGGTGGTTGTAATTTGTGGTTACTCATACTTTTTTTCTGGATGTTTTCAGATGAGTTGATGAAAGTACCAGCGTGGCTGAGTAATCGGTAGTGGTGACACAGGGAGGATGGGAGGTGACAGGATGTTCAGACAGGGTGGACGGGAGGGCCATCCCACCTTTTTAGGTGACACTGTGATCTGAGATTGGCTTATGCGTATTGCAGACCGCATCTGATGGCTTCAGATGCTTTTGGAGAATTAACTGATTTGCCTCCAAGTTAGACAAAAACGTGAATTTTGTAGGAACTCATCGTGGTTGGGAATGCTAAGGGATTACTCTCCTCTGTAGGATGAAAAAGGAAATCTGTTAGCTGGTTTCAAATTACAGATGATTTTACAATTAGAGAGTCAAAGCTTGTGTAATTCCAGTGCCAAGCTCCTTCATGCACTAAGTGATGAGGGCCTGGCCGGGTTGAACAATAGAGTCACTTGTTTGTGTCTGGTTTCCCTGTCTGCCCGGAAGCTGTTCCTGTCTGGTAGAGGTGGTGTGTTTTAGCACCGTTTGTGTGGCTCTGGGGAGGAGTGCAGGAAGCAAGGTATTGCTTTAGATGCTGCTTATCGTTTCATTTTGTGGAACTGAATGGACAAACTGACAGAAGCTTTCTCAAATGAAGAGGAATGGATAGCAGGAGCCTTGCTATTGCTCTTTTCTTTCCTTTGCAGCAGATGTCTCTGGCATTGACTGGATGGTGAGGCACGGACGGAGCCTGGCTCTCTCCGTGGCTGTCAATGTTGCTCCAAGCAGGCTGTGTTCCCCCAAATACTACAACAGTGTTCAGGAGATGATCCTCAGCAATGCCACTGCTGACAGGGTAAGCACTACGTGAGAGCGGGCAACTTCTGTTGCGCGCCCTTGTTGGGAGTAGTTTTAAGGTGGGCAGGTTCTCTGCTGCCAACCAGAACAAAAATCCCCAAGTGCCCTCTGAAGATTCTCCCTTGGCTCGATGCAGTTTTTAGTGAAATGACACAACTGTTCTGATTCTTTGAGTTCTGATCTCTGTAGAGACAAAGATTAACTAATCTTCACCTGCAGAGTAGCTTTCTTTGGAGTAAATGACACTTCTGTTGCCCTGTTAGAAGTTCTCTTTCATGGTCCAGGTTCACAAGTGCAGATATTTCGTTTTAAGAGGAAGATTTTAAATCTAGGGTTGAATGAGTCATTCGTGTAGGGGACCTGGGGGCTCTGTGGGGCTTGCCACCTTATTCCATGTGGCTCATAGTCACATTATGATTTTTTCATCATATCACCCAGGAATATTAACCCCTGTTTTCCTGCTTTGCACACTAGGGTTTTTGAAAGATCTGTTTAGCCCTTCTGCAGAAGCTCACCACCACGAGACCATGAGCCTGTTATAAAGGCTGTTTGAGCTCTGCTGTAATAACACCAATTTTTGTCTTTATGTTGAAGATTCCCATTGCAGTTAGTGGCATCAGAGGGATGGGCTTTCTTATGAAATACCACATGGAAGGAGGGGGAACCTGCCTCCAAAACTTTCCAGCCTCTTTATTAAGGTAAGGCTTTTTATGAGAACTACCTGGCCTCGTTCTCCTGTGATCTGAACCTTTCTTTAAGCTAATTCATGTGTGGTTTTCTCTGTCAAATTTCTGTGTGGTAACCCAGCAGGAAACTGAAAGCTCGGTTGCTTATCTTGGGAAGCAATAAATCCCCTGATCCTTGAAAATCTAGGTATGTCTTTTTTGTGGCAAAGGGGCAGACAGACTCACTTTATCAGCCTGGTTTGCAGTTGTGAGTACAATACCGCTATCCCTGCTGAAATATGGAAATGTGACTTTTCATCTTTCTGTGGTAACCTTCAGTTTTGATTCTTACAAATCCATTTTTCCCTTTCCAGTAACAAACAGCTGGCAGAGAAGCAGAGAAAAGTAGCGGGGGTTGTCGTGCTTTTTTAGGTCGCTAAAGGTCAAAGGGCTTTGTTAGAAATGCATCAAATACCAACTCTTACCTTCCCTGGTTTTGCTGCAGAACTTTTTTACTTCCACTGTTGTGGAAGAGAGTAGCTCCTAAAGACTGAGATAAGAGAGTATTGAAGTTAACACTTCTTTCAGTCCATATCTATGTAAATATTCTAACTCAAAATTCCTTTCTTTCTTGGTTGGTCTGTTGTTTTAGAACCTCAGGATGTTTTTAACATCTTAGAAAGACAGGGGAAAATAGAGTGAGGGGTAGTGCTGGAGCAGGAGAGCTGCTTACTTTTGTTGTCATCTTTATTGTGAGTAAAATGTGTTACATTTTCAGGTTTTACATTTCTTTTCAATTGACTTGAAAAACTCTCAAACATGCAAGCTGACATGATGCAGGCCACCATTCTTCAAGGCAGACTTTTTGTCTGAAATCCTACATTCATATCGTAGTATTGTATTAAAATATACAATAAGTATCACAATTGTCACAATACCTTTATCACAGTATTAATAACACAGTTCACATTCAGGTGTCAGCTTTCATGTTTTAAATGTGTTGAGATTAAATAAAAACCACAAAGCTCTGCTTTTTAAAAAAATTTTAAAATGAAATCCACTGTTGAAATGCACCTTTCACTCCGACCAGAGACTGACTTGCTGTTGCTGCTGATTGAGTGTATTTTACAGAGGTGCTGACATGTCGGCTTTTGCCACACTTAGTGGTCGTCGTCATTTCCTGAGACAGTTGACCCTGTCATCAACCACGTTTTTAGAAGTTTTCTTTTGAAAAGGTGTCTCGTTTTCAAGGTTTGATCTTCTCTTACTGTTACGCAGTTTGTTCAAACTTGTTGATAACAAGTTTATCTCCTGTGTATGTGAGCTGAAAACTGCTTGCTTTTCTTGTTATAGTTTAAAATACTTAAATTAGGAAAAAAAAGATAAACCTAATTTTTAAGTACCTGTCCTTGGTATATCTGAATTTAAGTCCATCTTTGTCTCGTTCAGTGTCTCCAAAACTCATCCAGTGACATAAAGTTAGTAGCGGAAAAGATGATCTGGTGGGCAAATAAAAACCATCTTCCCTCACTGGATCCTCAGACAATTAAACCAATTCTCAAAGCACTTCTCGACAACACAAAGGACAAAAACACCAGCGTAAGAGCCTACAGCGACCAAGCTATTGTCAATCTCCTGAAGATGAGAGCGGGTGAAGAAGTGCTTGAGGTACGAGACAGATGAAAATGCAGTCATTGGTAGGAGGCTGTGTCACCTTGCCCTGCCTACGGTTAGGTGTTGTGCCTTCAGCCTCAGAATGTGCTGGCAGTCTCTTGGGAAAGGTGGAGTGGGACATTCCTATTTGCCTTTAAACCTTCATCAGTATTCTCATGCTAAGCCTTGAAGGAACACGCAAGTTACCTGGTCCTGCACAACTTTGCAGTGCAGAATTAATAAAATCAGGGTATTCACCATGGAGCCTTGCTTTCAGAATGCCGTAAGCCCTTGCTGTGCTGTGGTTACCTCAGCTAGGGCTGCTACTGTACTGCTTGTGTCGCTTGTACAACCCTACTGCGACATTAGTGGTGCTAGAGTGTGTTTTAGGATGGACTACTTCATACATCCATTTCCACACCTCTTCTCTAAGTCTCAGCTGCTCTTTGGGTAGTTCCCATGGCTGGAATCATTGAACCAGATGAAGGATTTTGGTATGTTTGAAAGACTGCGGATAAATACAGCTTGTAAGGCACTTAGCTTATTCTTCCTGGAAATGGTAGATGTCATAAGGAATGGGTAATTAATTGGTGGTGTCTTCCTTCCACAGTCAGTTTCCAAGATTCTAGACGCTGCCAGCTTGGAGCTTCTCAACGAAAGCTGCCGGAGATCTCTGAAGAAGCTGGCTGGCCAGGCCGACTCTGATGAACAGATAGATGACACGATCCTGACGTGATAATAAAGCTCCAGAAGACCAGAAAACACTGAACCCACCGCTGCATCAGCATTTCAAATCAAACGCCTATTTTAAATGTTTTCATTTTGAAAATGTTAATTCTGATGGGATTTCATGAAAAGGACTCCCAGAGAGTATTTTAGTATCAAATATACCAGAATAGCCTTAATTAGACCCACATTAGCTGAAAATTGACAATTTGGTCCCCTTTTTGAAACAGATAATGCGCAAGGAACAGCTATACTAATCAATACTGGTAAATTGTGGCCAATTGTGAGATGTGGCTAGAGCACATCAGGCTTAAGCTCTGGTGACACCTATTTCCTTCCCGGATCTGTGCAAAAACCTCACTACTGCCAAGTACTGTTGGCCTTTTCCACAGGCCCTGTGAAGCAGGAATAGAACTCAGTGGAAGTTAAAGCGTATTGTTTTTGTGTACTGCTAACTTGCTGCTTGTGACGGTTCCGGAGACTGAAAATCCCTGTAAAACAAAGTATTTAAACCAGCCTTAGAAATCACAAATGCGAAAGGGGGATTAAATGCAGTCTGTTTAAAGAAGGAAGATTTAATAAAGGTTTCTGACTTTGATCCTTCTGGTGCAAACTGTTCTTTTATAAATTCATTTGTCAAGAAAACTTACACTGTGATTTACTTTTTGGACCATTTTTTTCTAGGTTGTACAGCCTGTAGAGTGGGTAGCGCTGTTATCTATAAAACATTTTGCAAAACTGAGGCAAACTAGGGTTTAAAACCAGCCAGAACTGACATTTAATGAAATTTCTAAGTAATTACTCCTATTAATTTCCAAAGTATTTTTGACTACAGACAGCTTTTTAGTTATTAAACTAGTGAAAGTCCTCTATTTTTATGTCTTCAAGGGCTTCACAAGATGCTTGGCACTTCCAACATACAGATTTTTTTTTTTTGGTCAATGAGTCGTACTGCTCCAAGAAAGCAGTATTTTATTTCACATGGTCAGGTATACCTCTCTCTTAAAATTAATTCCTTTTATACCACCTGACGGAAATAGTGACAAATCTTGTTGCAGAATACAATTTTTTAGAAGGAAAAATGAGTTTTACATTCCGTGTAGAGTAATAGTTAAGTGAGCCTTATCCATTTTATGAAAAACAGAGAAGTGGTTGTACTGAGAAACAAGAGCATAAGATTGTCTGGTGTACCTGATGATAAAGGAGGAAAATACAGTACACATGTCATAAAATTTTAGACCGTAACATGTAACCACATGGGAAACACGTTCTGCTAGAACCAATTTGCTGACTGCTAGCAGTAGCAGCAAACAGAAAAACGTTTCCTCTTTGCTGTACTAATGCCTGAAATGGCAAGATACAATCTCGAGTAGATATTTCGGAGTGCTGTGCTTTATTTGGTCAAAAGTACAAGAACCTGTCAAAACATTCTTGATGTTAAGTCAGCTCCCAACCCTGTGATGTAGGCTCCTGGAAAACAGAGATTTGCTGTAGGTGCCAGACAGTGGAATACTGTTGGAAGGGACTTGGGAAAGTAGCTATTTTAGCCCCTACCTAAGATAGGCAGAGCTCCAACTGACCCATTCCTGACTGACTTCCATATAAGTGGTTTTTATAATGCGTATGGGACATTCCGTAACATCTCTATGCCATCTATTTGATTATTAAACTTTTCAGACTGTCGGAGCTTACTTCATATCTAAAAAAAATTAATCCCTTGCTGCTATTGAGTCCATAGCTGCTTGTCCTATTCCCACAGGCACTGACAATAGTTCATTTTTGCAGCAGCTGCATTGTCACTTCAGTGTTCTCAGCCCTGGATGAAACAAGTTTAGATTTCAAAGTCTTTTCTTATAGATTTTCATCTTTTCTAAACTTAGATTTGCTCCATTCCCATTGATACTTGCCTTGTGATGTCCACTGCTGGATCAGGTCTTCAGGGAGAATATTACTTTGCAAGCCCTACGTAACCCTGTTGTCTATCCCAGCACAAGGTGTGGGTGTTGCTGTTTTTCAACAGCGCAGTATTGTTGACGTGTTCAGTTTGTGGTCAGTATGAAACCAAGCTATAAAATTGCTCTTTGGCTGTTTATTTCCCATCTTGTATTTACTCAGTTGGCTGTTCACTACAAAACTGCAGTACTTTCCAGTTGGTTTTACTGAAATGGTACTGCACTTAATTCATAACAACTATCTGCATTGTGAAGGTGGGTTTTAACTCTGATTTGGCCTTCCAAAATACTTGCAAATCTGTTCTGCTTTCCATTACCTACAGATTAAAAAACGTGTTCTCTATCCCTGCATGCAGATAATTAATGTAAATATTGAGCAGCACCAGTCCTGGGATAATCCACTGTAGAAACTCACTTGCTGCATATTGTTTGCGAGTGAGCTGTATAACTACAGCGAGTAGAATGCAAGTACTGTTGGTGGATATCCCTGGAGTAGCTTAATCTACGTTGTACATTATTCTGATGGGACTGCTGTGTGAAATTCAGAGCCTACTCCACTGAAGTATTTCATTTTAGATACAAAAGTTTTGTCTTCTGTTTCTCTCTCACGCCTTCTCCTGTATCTTTTAGGTGGGAATAACTTGGTTTACTATCTTGACAACTAATTCCAGAGTGTCTTCTTCCTCCCTACAGAAAAATTTGCTGTTTTCCAGGCTTCTAAATCTCAGTTCTTGTCTACAAGATCTCAATGATGATTGCTAGTAGCCTAATTCAGCTGCGTTTGTTTCTATTTATTTCCTTTAAATCTTAAAACTATGTATTTTGAACTGAATTGGTGATAATCAAAGAGTGAAAACTTGTATCCTATGCCAATGCTTAAGGATTTGGCAGTCTCAGGGCACTGGATTAGTTTCACCTATAACGGCTTAGCTGTGTTTGGGATAACAGGAGCAGCAGTTAAGCCACGCAACGCAGAAACTTCTGTGCACTAAAGCGTGTACAAAAGTTTATGCCATTCAAAAACTACTAAATAGGTGGCAAACAGCTCAGCAGTTGCATTGGAATCACTCCATCATTGCAGACAGGAAGGAAGAAAAAAATTGCAAGTTTCTCTGAAGAATGGCAAAGAAATGCGTGAAATAAAATTACAGTTAAATAGAAGCCTTTTTTATTAACTTGTTAATTACAGCTGGTGAGATCTTTCATTATTAAGGACATTTTGATGATTTCTATTTCCACCTTACGTAGCAGCAAGCGCCAAAACTCATTCACCTTTCCAAAGAGCAGATGGATTTCTCCTCTCAGTTTAGTTGTTTCTGAGAGGGAGCAGTAAAAGGTAGGAGCTCACGTGCACCTATTGAGAATACGCCGGTTTCTCAATTGCAGCGAAACACTGAATTGGATTTTGATAGCTACTCTTCACTAAACTATTTATACGCTGCAATAATAATACATCAGAGAGAAAATACTCATAATTTTTGCCACAACATGAGATCTGATAAATTGATTGTGCCAACTTGGAGACTAAAGAATCAATTTTTTTCTCATTTCAAACATCCTGAAAATACCAGTGTCAGTAAAAGATAATTTTTTTCCCACAACTGACTGTAATAACATCTTTGAACTGTCAAGCAACTGTCTCTGAGTGACAGCTGAAATGTGTGCATTTCAAGAAGATCAAAAAATTATTTATGAGAGATTAGTTTAAACTTACGAGGTGCTAAAAATTTCAATGGAAGAGACGTGAAAGCATAAATATTCAATTTTTTTTTTTAGGTCAGTCACAGTTTGTACTGTCCATTGTATCAGGTAAACACGCTGTCTCACACTTCTCACAGGATGTTTCATGAGCTCAAAAACAAAGGTAATAGGAGTCGTCGTCGTGTGGGGTTTGAGCTGGTGGTTTGTCTGCGATTCCAGAGATCTGTCTCCCTGCAGCTGGGCAGCATCCTCAGTCACTCTGATGCTCAAGGCACGTGCTGGGTTATAGGATGTGCTGCCCAAGTGCTTTACTGGGGTGGGTGATACATGTGGAGGAGAGGTCCTTTAGCACCG
Source organism: Tauraco erythrolophus (assembly GCF_009769465.1). NCBI lineage: Eukaryota > Metazoa > Chordata > Aves > Musophagiformes > Musophagidae > Tauraco > Tauraco erythrolophus. The sequence goes on along the minus strand of NC_141483.1, from coordinate 4,324,464 downwards.
GGCTAGGTTTGGGCTAGCTGCAAACCCTTTTCTAGCAGGGTTTCTGCGAGCATAAGGCTGTTAAATAATGCTTATGCCAGGTTAACACTCTAGCCTTCTTCCTGCTCCTCGGTTAGCTACATCATACGTTTAAGGATAACGCAGAATGAGCTATAGGGTGTGGTGTTTTACATGCGTGAGTTGCAGAGTGAATGTCAGACAGAGGTCATCTGAGTGGATTTCAGGATGTGTGGGACTTGACAGGGGTGAGCTCTGAAGGCTAGAATACTTTTTGAAGGTTGAGATTAAGGAAGGGTTACAATTAAAACCACAGACATTAGTTGTATTGTTGATCAGAAGTAGTCAGAAATGCAATTTTATGCACTTAAAAAAAAAGTTTCAACCCAGACATGCTATTTTAGTCACACTAGGTTGGTTTGTTTCCAGATGAATTGCGTACAAATTGGACAAATATAACTATGGAACTATACCATAATAAGAAATAGGAAATTAGAATGGGTTAGAGACAATTACCTAAACAAATAGTCTTATTCCTCTTAACCAAACCCTATTGTATAAACCTAGAGAAAAGTCTACAGCTTTCAAGTCAATGTTGAGGGAAAAAGCAGTACTGTTAAAAACTGTCTGTCCTTCTTGAAGAAGCATTCACAGATCACAGCACAGTCGTGGCTGGAAGGCACTTCTGGATTTCAGCTAGGCCAAGCCCTGTGCTCACAGCATGTTCCACCAGAGCAGGTTGCTCAGGCACTGTCCAGCCAGGTTGGACTCTACAGCCTCCCTGGGCAACCTGTTCTGGTATGTGAACACCCTGACAATGTCACTGACATTGTTTGCAGTGGTGATGTTCCACTGATTTCAATTACTACTCGTGCTTGAGTCCCACCAAAAAGATCCTCAGAGTAGCTGCATCTTTAGAACGACTAATTAGACTGTACCTACCAAAAACATTATGGATTGGTATTTTCAAGTTAACTGTCCTGATTTCTGTGTCATCTTTGCCTATTTGCAGTCTCAGTTGACTGCAAAGGTTGTGTTCTTCAGCACTAATACAGCTCTCTCCATGTGAAGACACATGCATGTTAATGAGATATTTGAGTCAATAAATTGTAAATTTACGGTTAAAATAAAAAAAATCAACTTAGTGAATTAAATAATCATGTCAATTTTGGTTTGAATCTATGCTAAACTAAAATTACTTTTAAGAGAGATGCAATGCCTAGCACGTTGCCTTTTGGTTTTTTTTTTATGTATTATTGAAAAGCCTCATAACTGTGAAACGAAGAAGTCCCAAGTAATTTACATATTCTACACCAAAATACCGCATAGGTTGATCCAGAGAAAAAAAAAAAAAAAGCATTCTTGTGCTGTCTCCACCTAAAAGTGGCCATCAGCTAAAAGCGATCACAGCCTTGCCGAGATTGTGTAGCCATTATCTGTGAACTGACAGCAAAATTACTCAGGCTGTTTGTGTGCGTCAGACAACTGGGAGAGTGCTGTTTGAAACTGTGGATCTGGGCTGTGGATTGCAGGGACAGCTGCCAATGCGTGTGAGGTCAAGGCCCTTCCCGAGCTGTACACAGGCACATCTCTGGATTAAAAACCCCAGGAACGCAGCGCCAGAGTGGCCTGAACCGCCAGACCTGGCCGTTTCCTACGGCCTCGCTGCGGGCCGCCTCACCTGCGGGCTGCGCTCAAGGCACTGCTGCTGCTGCGGCCACCAGACCTGCTGCTGCGCTGCACGGTCTTGGAAAAGCACGACGCGCTCCCCGCCTTGCCGGCCTGGTCCTGCGCCTTCCCCGGAGCGGAGCGGACCGCACCTGGAAGCGCGCCGGCTCCCTCACGCCCTTGGCGCGGCCCTGGGGGCGGCCTCCCCCGCCATACCTGCGGGCCTCCTGAGGGGCTGAGGCGGGCCGCGCCACGGAAACCGGCCGGCGGCTCAGCACGGGGGGAGGACGCGCTACCGGGGAGGGGAGATCACGGCCCGGCCCCGTGTGCGAAGGCGGACAGCAGCTCCACCGCCGCCCGCCCGTCATGGCGCCCGAGCCACGCACCGAGCGCTCGCTCCGCGGCCCCCTCCGCGCAGGCGCGGCCCCCGGGCGCCGCGCGGCAGAGCGCGCGCATGCGCAGTGGCCGCCGAGGCGGTGCCAGCGGAGGGCGTTCCCGTTCCCGCGCAGGCGCGGCGCCTCGCGCCCCGCAGCGCATGCGCTGAGGCGCTCCGGCGCAGCTGGCGGCCTCCGGCGGCGGCGCGCATGCGCGGCGGCACCGCTGTCAGTTCCGGCTGTTTGTTCGGGAAGTGGATCCGGCCCGGAGCCGCCGCCGCCCCCTCCCCCCTCCCCGCTCGCTCGCGCCGCCCGCGGCCGCTCCCCCGCCCCGGCCATGGCCAGGGACTACGATCACCTCTTCAAGCTGCTCATCATCGGCGACAGCGGTGAGGGCGGGCGGCGCGGCGCGGGGGCGGGGTAGGCCGCTGGCGGGGTGGCCGCCCCTCGCCTCCGCCCGGGCTGTGAGGGGCCCGAGGGCGGCGGCCGGGCTGGGTCGGGCGCTGCGGGGGAAGGCGGGAGGGCGGCCCGCTCCGCCGGGAGCCGCTGCGGCCGGTTCTGCAGCGGCGGGGCTCCGCCGCGGTTGTGCTGCCGGTGCGCGGAGCCGGGCTGCGCCCGGGCGGGTCGCCGAGAGACCCCCGCGCTTTGGATGAGCGGGCGCGTTCGCTCGGGCTTCCTGAGCGCGTGTCTGATGAACCTGCGGAACTGGCTGCCACGGGATGTTATGGTAAATAGCCCGGCTAGGCTGAGGAGAAGAAACGAGACACGTACGAGTAAGGGCAGCACCGGCATTCGTGCCGGCATCAGCCTTTGTGAGCCGCATGTTTCGAGAGCGCCCACTAATCTCTCGCTGGGATGAGGAGGGAATTCCCTTTCCCTGTGACAGGCAGTTTAATGCGTCGGTGGGAAGGGCTGACTGCTCCTCAGCCCTAGGGACCATTGTTTCCAGTGTGGCAATGACTACCTTTTAATACTCTTTATTATCTTAATTATTTCTTAAGTCTCCGCTTCAACCTGAAGTCTCAATTCTCGAGTTTGTCACTTCTGTTAAATAAATCCTTGAAAAGCTGCAGCTTCGTGTGCTCCTAGTCATAGCGCAGGATGCAAATACTTAAAATAGCTGTGGATAAGCAGTAGTGACAGACTTTTGAAAATAGACCTGTAAATGCTTCTGCAGCAGTTTCAGAAACTTCCGGAGGGCTGGTGCATGAACTCAGCCCATGTCTGGTGCTTTAGTCGAGGCACGTAAGAATTGGGACTGGGAAGACTCCTGTATTCAGTCTGGTTTTGTGCTGGTAATGCTCCAACAGCTTGCAGTTTAATTTCCATAAACTGGAGAAGATGGCATCCACCCTCTTCTTTTAATAGAGGTGTGGTCCATAAGGCAGCAGGTCCCGGCATGCAGCAAGGCATGCCTCCTGGGCGAAAGCCTAATCTTGCATGAGCTTGGCAGTTGTCACCTCCAGAAGCTGTAGCTGTATGTAAAAATATTTTATTCTGTACCAAACTGTGTCTGCACGAAGAAGTTTGAAAGGAAGAAGGAGAGGGGGCAACAGCTTCAAGACAGCTTAAAACTTTGGGTGCTTTTGGGACCCCGTGGATTACTAAAAGCAAATGTTGCATTCTGAGTAGAGCAGTAATTCTGTTGCTTGCTGATGAGTTTCAAAACTGTTCAGGCAAGATAAACAGGATGGTGAAACTCTGAGGAAGACCTGTCATTTTGAACAATTAAATGAAATTTCTTAGCTGAGTCTTCTTGAGTCCTGATAGTGTGCCTAGTGAGAGGAAGAAAGTGTTGTGAGAATCGTTGGGTTGCCTGTAGTTCTCTGTTGTTGTAATTAAATGTCACTACGTAGCTCGAGTATTGATTTTTCTTTTCTGTTTTTGCTAACCCCAATAGGAAGGCTTTGTCCCTGCGTCCACAAAACAATTTCCTTGCCTTAGAATCACAGAATGGTTTGGGTTGGAAGGGACCTTAAAGACCATCTAGTTCCAACCCCCCTGCCATGGGCAGGGACACCTTTCACTAGATCAAGTTGCTCAAAGCCTCATCCAATCTGGCCGTGAACAGTTCCAGGGATGGAGGTGTTTGTCTACTGATGTTTATTCCCTGCAATGGGAAGTAGACTGGTACTGGATAGGATAATTCTGTCTCATTTGCTTTCCCCTGTATGCAAATATGTCAAGAGGGTAGTAGGTTTGTGTGTTTTTAGAACAGGTCATCTTGAAAAGCTGCTGGTGATCTCAGTTGTGCCACATATTTAAAAATAATCCAGGTGATCGGTGCTTTGCATGTGCTTCTTTAATTCACTCTGCCATTCAGCAAGATACGGGTTTTAGAAACTGGTAAACACAGAAATTTGCTTTTAATTTTGATTTTGCAAAGCCAATAGGCCTTTTTTTGTTTTGTTTCGTTTTACTGTCTTCAACAAGCAAAGAGGCCCTGCTAGCCTTCTCTTTTCGCATCTTCAGATAACTGTGTAGGAAGCGGAGGTCCAGGAAGAGCGTGTTTTCTCTACAGGTGAAGAGTGCAGGTCAGAGACAGTGTTTGTTTAGTGATTCCGGTGTCACCAGGAGCATGTAGAACTCCCCGAGTTCAGGACGTTTCTCTGCTCCAGCAGCTGCCTGCGTGCTGGGAGCGTGTGTGCAGCGGTGGGCAGCCTGACAAAGCAGTGGTCATGTGCAGCTCTGCAGCGTAGCCTGGGGCTGGCTGGCGTTTGAGAAGGTGGTGTGGTCTGACGAGTCTGCGGGTTCCAGCATCTGCTTGCTTTTTGTTAAGCTGGAGGCCAGTGCTGCTCGATGTGGAAGCGTAGTACTTGCTGAAACGTTTTTCTTTTTCCTTAGCTGACTGGTGTTTTGCAGGGGTTTAGCTCGTGCTAAATAACCAGTCCTCTGTTAAAGTTTAGGAACTGCTCTGCTACTTTGCTTGAGCTCAGTGTATGCATGCTGCAACTTCGTATTTTTCAGTAGCATTTTCTTTTTTTTTTTCTTTGAGATTTGTAATACTCCATTAGATATGAGCATGCCTTCTCCAGATGTCTGGTGATTTGAACTCTTTGCTGATCAGATGTGGCTTACAGGAATCATGCAGATATGTAGGTTTTTGGTTTGCCTTCTTTTTTTTTTTTTTGTGCTAGTAGCTATCTTCAGATGGCAGCAACTGAGAACTATTGGAGTTCTATATAGCCTTTGCATATGCCTTTTGCACAGGTCTTCTGCTAAGAACTTGCAAGTTATACAATTAGCTTAAATAACTTCTACCTGAGAAGATTTAATAGATAATCACCCTGGTGAAGCTGAATTTCTTCTTCATGCCATAGCAGACTTCTCTTTTGGGTAGAAGGGAGAGATAACAACTTTGAGGCATTCTGAGACTCAGATTCTGTGGGTTGGGTGTGTAGGAATGAGTTTGTTACGATTCTTGTTTGAAGCACTGGGAAAAATGCTTCCCTGCAACCGGGTGTGATCGGGGTGCAAACAGTCATTTAAGAAAATCCTGGATGAAGTGCTACTCAAAGCACTCAGAGAAATGTTACGTGGAATGTTTTGGCAAAAGGTACAACTTCAGAAAGTATGTGTCCTTCCTGTCAGATGTAGAACAAGCCTGTTTTGGGTGTCAATATAGAACAATGGTTCTCATCTCCTCTGTTTGGTTTAGGCTTCTGTTAAACTGTGGCCACGATAACACCAGCTTTATAGTACCAAACCCCAGTCTGATTGTCTAAGTAGTCCAAATTCCACTGCCGTTCAGCACGGCGTAAATGAATGGGAGGTAGGCAGCACGATGAAAGTGGAATTCAGTAGAGTAGAGCACTGCTCTTCGTACTCGTTAATCAGCAGGACGTGCTCATTTTTGGATCTTTCCTCAGGAAATGTTAGTCTGCTGATCATAAACTTGCTTCTAGTTATTACTCTTTGTATGACCTCTGAGAACAGACCACAGTTCAGAAGCTAACAGTTTGAGAGTTTGCTGAGGGCTGGAGGAAGGAGGGGACAAAAACCCTACCCCGTACTGCTACAAGAAGCGTACCGAGCCTTGGGGTGACTGCAACGTGCTTCATCAAGTACTCAAGGAGAGCTTTGAGACGAGTAGTCAAGGTGGATGGTGCTAAATTATCTGCTGAGAAAAGATCCTAGTTAGGGTTAAAAACGTGATGAACGGGTAAAACACTGTTATGTTACCTGACACTCAAGATGACTGTTCCAAGATCTTGCTGTCTTTGTTTGTCCTAGGTGTGGGCAAGAGCAGTTTGCTGTTGCGTTTTGCAGATAATACGTTCTCAGGTGAGTGGTTTGTTTACTTCAGTGAGTGACATGGTCAGTGCCTGCTGCGGTGCCGCTGCTTGGCAGGGAGTTGTTCTTCTGCATTTACCCACTGATAGCTGTACTGGAAATACAGTGTGTTTCTGACTGTGCTGGTCTTGGTGTCAGCCTATCCAAGCCATCCTGGCTGATCTTCACTTGCAACTGAAAGTACCACAGTATTTAAATACTGGCATGGTTCCAGAAATAGCTTTGCTTTTTCAGCTTATGCTGTAGTCTGCGCAGACTTCCCGTTGGCCATTTGGGATTTAGATCGATTGAATATTGTGGCTAAACCACTTACGTTTGTGACATAATTAATTTATTGGGAGGAAACTCTTGGAACAGACTGTGTTCAAAGTGAGTGATTGCACGAGCATTTAAAGCAAAGCTTTGTCTCAAAATTTTCACAAATGAAATACTTGCATAATTACTCTCCATTTCTTGAGATATTTGGGTGCTTGACCACCAATGCAGTAGAAGAATAGTTTTATCTTGTAAGCCTGAGTTCTAAATTTTAAGAGTGGCATGGGAGAAAGGGCTTTATGGCTAGAAAAAAGCTGTTAGCTGCAGATGAAAATGTGCAGATTAGCATGAGCTGACAGGGCATTTGAAATGATAAGCAAACAGGGAGAACCTTGAACTCCGGCCCAGTCTGAGAACTACTGCTAAGCAGTGTTGAGAAGTGGGCTTCGGGACATCCAAAATAGACAGGACTTAGGTTCTGACTTACCTGTGCCTTCCCTTCAGGCAGCTACATTACCACAATTGGAGTGGATTTCAAAATCCGGACAGTTGAGATCAATGGAGAGAAGGTGAAGTTACAGATCTGGGACACAGCTGGACAGGAGCGCTTCCGGACCATTACGTCAACGTGAGTATGACTGGGCTTATGATGTGTAGCTTGGCGTATGGATCCTGTAGTTCAGAGTTACCCTTTCCATATTTTAATGTTGCAGTTGATAAGCTAACGATAGCTTTGCTGGCTGCACGGTGGGACTTCTCTCAGCTGTTTTCCAGCTGATAGCAGTGGTGATATTGTGGCTGCGTTTGAAACTGGGATTTCATATTTCCTGACGGTTCTGTGCATTTCCATGACGGCTCTATCTTATTTCTCTGCTGCTTCTTTCCAAAAGGTAGAACTGGAGTTTCACTGTTCTACATATAGTAGAAAACTTGTCTCTGAAGCCTCTCCAAGAAGGTCATCCTCTGATTGAACGTATTGCAGAAGTACAGAGTGCAAACCCTCTGTCAGTGTCATGTAACTAATTAATAGCTTTGAGATCGAAGAGTAGGATTTCCGATATTTAGTTTTCTTTTAGGACAAATGCATTTTCGCGGCTGTCTTTGTGTGGGGCTCTGTTGAAGCAGACGCCCACGTGAAGTTAACCTTTTCCTTGATTCGAGTTCAGTTTCATGCTCATTGTCCTTTTGAACAGCGTGTGCACAGCTTTTCCTGTTCGTGGAGAAACCACACCCAGAGCTGCGGCGGGTGGGAACTAAGAATAAATGTGTTTGTAAACTGGTTGCTGTAAAGGTGGAACTGCTTACTGTGGCACTAGAGGGAGAGGGAAAAATACACATGGAAATGGAACTTTTGTTTCCTTTGGGTAGTAAAAAAAAAAAAATACAATTCTTGAAAGATCTAGGTGTTCCACTTGGTCTTTCCTGACTGGCTTCTCTTGTGGCTCCCATTTGAGAGGAGGATTGTTTTCAGCTGGCGTATGGGTTAATTTACTCAGGCTTAAAACCAGGGAGATTGGTTGCGTGTGCGTTGCGTCTCAACAGCTAGAAATGGCAAAACTGAACCTGATGCGTGCGCCGCCCCTTTCCTCTGCACTTCTGTACGGATATTACTGGATTACTTCCATTGTTTCTGAAGTGTTTAGCTTGGAAAAAACTCGGTTGCCTCTCGTAGGGTTCCGGTGTGTGACATCACTTCTCGTTTCGGCGCCGTGGGCAGCTTGGGGCAGGAAGTGGCGAGGGGGCAGCCCTGCTGCGGCTCCCGTCAGCTGTGTGCACGGGCGAGTCAGAGTGCCCAATTAGTGCTGAGTCAGCAAATGGCCTTCCTGTTTCCAGAATCCCTGACACGACGCGGAGCTGCGTTAATGAGCGGTGGGTCATGGGGCTGATGCCAGCTAGTTCAGAAAGCCATGGTATCCGGCGCTGAACAGGGAATACCAGGAAAGGAGGCTTCCTTTTGTGAATGGGAATAGCTGCAGATGGGACTCTGCATAGTGTTTTATGTAAATTTTTTTCTTCTATTAACATTTAAAATGGAGAAGCTGAAATGATTTGAAGGCGTTTGTGCCATGAACTGTTAGACCTCTGCTACTACTTCCTTTTGCATCGCTTTTTACCAAATGAGGTATATTTTACTCTTGGGGAAGTGAAGGCCCTATTTTCCTGCCTTAACTCTGGTAAAGTAGTTACAGAATCTTCCATGCTCAGGGAAGAAAGACTTGAATTTTGTGCAACTTTAAGCAGAAGGTCCTGTGTCTGAATGCGTTTGAAGTGTTGAGGAAAACACTGGGATTGCTGGTTACATGGTCATGAGGACTCCCCTTACCCAGTTGGCTAGCTGTGACTGTCCAGTGCTCTGGACCTAAGCATACTGCGTATAAAAATAAGGAGATAACAAGATTCAGATTTTACAAACAGTTGCATCTTTTTTTTTTTATTGGCAAAGTAATACTGTAGCTAATTTGCTTATCCCAAACTGAGTGACAGAGTTACCATGCTAGTACTTATGAAAGGGCTTGGCTCCCAGATCATGGGTGGAGCACAAGTGTGCTGTCAACAGTATAGTAGTCTTTGTCTAGTCTTTGACTAGATTGAGGTTAAGAATATAAAAGGGTGTTCCTCCAGTGTTACTGCAGGTCAGGAAGTGCCTTTACAGTTAAAGGTAGAGCTCAGATTGATGCTGAGCTGAGCCTGGCAAGGAAGTCTGAAATTAGAGCCCATCTGGTAATAATAGGAGTAGGTTGGAAGTACTGCTGTGTAGACCTAGAAATGCAAAATGGTAGCGGTGGTAGGAAGTTAATAGTAGAAAACTGGGAAACTGAAAGGTTATATACTATTTTGGTTTTACTTGACTACAGCTACAGAAGCTGGAGAACAGAATAAAACTGTTAAGGTACAGAAATCAAGTTGATTGGGAGTATTCTACAGAAACTCAGGAAAAATAAACTAGATCAGAATTTCAGACTGGGAAGTATAAAAGGCAGCGACTGTTTTTACTGTCTATTAGATGTGGAAATACTGGGATAACTGGTGCCTAGTGGGAGGAGAGACCAAGTTGTATGAATTTGGTTGGCATGGAACATCATCCAAACTCTGAATTTGATTTAAATTCACCAGAGATGTAGCATGCCAGGACTCAGCCATATTAGCAGGAACACTTAAGATGCATGAACAACCAATTTCTGCACTCGATTTGCTCTTGTAGATAGGACTACTTTGTCCTGATTCAGGACTGTGGTTTTAGGATTTAAGCTTTAAATAATAGTTGTCAGATGGTAGCTCGGGATGAGTAGCGATAGCAGAGGTACCTTCTGCCATGCATTTGTGTGGAATGACATGTTCAAGAGAGGGATAAGCTTTTTGAGATGGTAGAATTGCTGTGACTTGTAAACCAGGTACGATGGTTGAAAAACTAGTCAACGGACCTGTGACAATAGATGTGCTTCCAGGAACCTAAAAAAAAATGAGTATGAAAACGGACTATTAGAAGTGTCTGGAATTGGTTAGAATTCTAGAGGACTGAAAAACAAGGAAACATATACTACATATATGTTATATATGTATACATATAAATATACATATAAACGTATACTGCAAATTGGTGAAATATTAGGAAAGATGTTGGATTTAACCAACAACCTATCTTTCAAGTTGGCCGGTTACTTTTTTTTTTTACTGGAAAAATGAACATATATGCCCTACTGGACTGATGCAGTCAATAATACTCTCTTCTAAATCTCACTTAGCTACCGTCATGCTTCATGAAACTAGTTATTGTAACTCCAGATGCTGATCTTGGGAATCATTTACCAGAGGAACACTGAAAACTTTCTTATTGGTATCTTGTAGTAGGGAGTACCACAGTGAATGGCAAAACGTTCCCTTCTGCGTGGAAAGGTCATGGTCAGCGATGTGAGGGAGAATGCAGGTGGCTGAAGGACACAATGAGTGTGGTTAACCGCTTCTGAAGATCTTCTGTATCAAGTCTGTGATATTAGTAGGTAACGTTCCAAAGGCAGTCAGCTTATGTCTTTAGGAAGCCGTTTCCACACCAGAGCTAAATGTAAAGCCTTTAGATGTAGGTCACTTTTCTAACCTTACGGAAGATGCTTGGCTACTACCAAGCATCCAAGGGCATATACAGGTCAGGCTCGGTTGTCTTTCACCTCAACGGGATACTTTCATGGACACTCTAAATATGAATAACCGTTCTATAACTTTTTTTCCCTGTATTTCATGGATGTATTTATCACTAGGGGTAGCAGCAGGCTTTTGGGGTTTGTAGGGTACATGACAGAGCATACCTACGGTACAGAGGACAGCTAGCATCAGTCATTTAGCCCTCGAAAGGGAGCTGAAATTGAGAACTTCATTTCTCTTCTGCTGTCATTTCCATGATCTCCATCTTCCCTAAATGTGGATGAAGAAGATAAGGCATTCTTTCCCTAGTGTCAAAGCCTCAACTACCTCTTGGTTGCCAAATCCACAAAATTTACACCTACTCCTCCCTGAATGCCAAAAGCCCCATCTGTTCTCTACTCGCTAAAGCCTACAACTGTTATAAAAGCAGTTCTGCACTGCATCATTCTGAAATTTGAAGTTTGGGGTAAGATTTTGTTTTCTAGTACTGTCCTGCATTTGGGGTTGCAGAATCTTTGCTGTACTTGTTAAGCCTAAAACGTTACCTAGGACATAAGGTTGTGTCTAACAAATGACACCAAATAGCATGACTGGCTTTTTGAGAAAAACGTGTATTGTGGGGCTTAAGAGTTAGAGAATAAAAGGTAGTCATGGTCTTATCTCTGTGGCTGCTAAAAGGGAACGTCAGCCCATGGAGAAAATGACATTTTAGTGTAGATGAGGGTTGCAACCCTTCTAAAACAACGTGCCAGACAATTTTTCTTTCCAAAAATAGGAGCATGTATGCTGGTAGGAACTCAGCAGGAGTCAGGGGTTGCTGTCTTGCACAAAAGAAGATACTTCTGATGAGGTGGTTGGCAATATTAGTGCTTTGTGGCAGGAGCTCCCAGCTCCTGCAGAGTTTTGAGTGCCGTAGTGGTCTGTGCTGCATGGTCCAGCCCACAGTCCTCATCCCTGGGAGCAAACGACAACTGTGCTGACGACGTGTCAGGAGTGGGATCTGTATGTGCAGGGTGCATGTTATTCTTCTACTCTCTGACATCATACGCTTTGCTTAGAAGAAAACCTAGGTGCGTGGGCAAGGTAGGAGCAGCAGGATGCTCCTTTGGGTCCTCTGGTTTGGATGACTGGGATACCAGGCATGGTTTGATGGTGTGCAGAGCAGAATGAAGCAGCTCTGTGTAGGTGTAGCTGAACCACTGTGTTTCTCTAAAGGCTGAGTGTTGTCTTTGCAAATGTAATGCGCAGTGTTAGGGAGGAAGTGATAGGTCAGCCTGAGGGTTGATGAATTAAAAGACTGTTAGGTGATATGGGAGAGTTGGAAGATAATGAGTTTATTGTTCAGATGTAGAGAAATCTAGTGTGTTGATAGGATCCGAGACCTTTCCCTTTCTGATGCTATCACACAAAACAGTACTCATCAAAACCAGTGTGCAGTCCATGTTAGTGTCAGGAGAGGGTGGATTATTTTTGCAACATGCAGATTCAGGCTGTGGAATACTTTTTCCTCCGAAGGATCTAAGTTATGGAACAAAGTTGACCTTATAACGAAGTAAAGCACGAATGCAGTGCTCCAGCACATTTTAAAGCTATTAAAGGAACTGATTGCAAATGGACTAGAATACTTGAAAGTGCAGGATCTCTTATGGGCTGGGAATAAGTAATTCTTACCTGAGGTAGTAATTCTTGCCAAGGCAAGTGAATGCACAGCATGAATTACTGGTAAAACATGGCATGGAAGAAGTATTTGACTTTCTGGAAGTGCCCAGATGAGCAGTAGGAGCGGGCTCTCCTGCTTCCGTAGAGTATGTGTCATGTCAGAGAGAGTGTTGATACCCCGTGACTATCACTACAGAGTGATCATGAGAGGAAGGGGGTAGGGGGAGATGTGTGCACTCTGTGTGCTGTGTGCCTGTAGGAAGTTTGTCTTGATGGTTTATAAAGGCAAGTGGCTTCTGTTATAGAAGAGACGATGAAGCTGAAGGTGGGGGAGAGGTAGTGACTTGCTCCAGTGCATCAGTAGCAGAAGTAAGCCAAAGCTTTGGGATCTTCTGAAAGGTAGTGCGTTTGGACTGGATTAAAAGGCTTCAAAGCTCAAAGATATGTTCGCTGAGCTAGGATAAATTATCAAAGAGGACCAGAGTGGTCACAGCGGACGTGTCTAAAGCACAGCGGAAGGGAGAATGCTGCAAGAGGTGCTTGTGGTAAGAGATCAAGGTCTGGAAATGTTGTCACAATTTAATGGAAAATCCTCAGTTTTGGTATGCTGGAGTCGTGGTTTTGTTTTATTAAACATCTTAATAAATTTACCGTAACAAAGAGGAGGGAAATGAAAGGGAAAGAGGAGGAAATGAAAGGGAAAGAATAAAGCTACACAAATATAAAAACTGGATGCCAGTGCAAACCTCGCTGTCAACTGTTTTCAGTTATATTTCTTTTTTGTCAACGCTGCCTAATTTGCAGTAGGGAAAATACCTGATAGCCTGTGAATGTGGCTGAAAACTGAGAAGGTGGAGCTTGCTTTTTTTTTTTTCTGTATAGCATTCTCATGGTGCACATACTGTCTGCCTTTAGTAGGTTCATGCAGGTGATAGTGTTAGAACTTGAATTCAGATATGTTTTCTTGCATATCAGAATGGCCATCATCTTTTAAAGGGTGCTGATTGCTCAAGACTATGGGAATAAACTGAAATGAAGCTTATTTTTAATGGCTAAAGGTAATAGAGTGTGTTGAAAGCACATATGGAGTCGATCTGTTGAGTAGGAAGGTGCGAGCAGAACCAGTCGCTCAACAGGACAGAAATTTTTGTGAGCTCAGAGAACTGTGAATGAGGGTTGGGTATTTTGGAGATCTGTTGAAATTGAGTCTGTAAGTGATCTTTCACCATAACAAAATTGCTCTGCAAAAACTTGATGTGGCCTGTACAACACGAAGGTTCACATCACAGCCAGTTCTGAGGACGTACTGGGGGCACCACTACCTTTCCTCGCGTAGCTGAAGGCAGTATTCGTCTTTGAAGGTCTTGCCAGCCTGAAAAGGAAGTAAAACAGCCCTCTTTGGACTTTGAAACCTACTTGTATAGCCTAAATGAGCAGGGAACTCCGTAGGTTTAGAGGGATAGCATGGGTCTAGCTGTCGTAAAAGAATTAAATGACTCCCAGTGGAAAGAAAATGGAGGCACTTGATTGCCGTTGACTTGGGGATTTGTTATGAGTCTTGTAGAAGCTAAGTGAAAGAGAAAGAGCTGGAGAAGGGGATATGTAGCTTGGATTAACATTATTGTCTTTTCCTCCTCTATAGGTATTACAGAGGAACACATGGGGTCATTGTTGTCTACGATGTAACCAGTGCAGAATCTTTTGTGAATGTAAAACGGTGGTTGCATGAAATTAATCAAAATTGTGATGATGTCTGCCGGATACTAGGTACGTTCTGATCAGAGAGTTTGACAGTGGCTTATTTAGTGGGCTGATCTGCTGAAGTACCAAACTGACTGGTTTTTTTTTCTTTCCTGTTTCAGTGGGGAATAAGAATGATGACCCAGAGCGAAAAGTGGTGGAAACAGAAGATGCCTATAAATTTGCTGGGCAGTGGAGATCCAATTGTTTGAGACCAGCGCCAAAGAAAATATTAATGTGGAAGAGGTAATGTAATATGCAGAAGAGTATAGATAAAACGATTTGGGCATAATGATTTGAGAAAAAATAACAATTACATTATTCCATTGAGGAAGGAAGATAAAATGCTTTGTACAAGTTGCAAGTGAGTAGGTAAAATGTCAAAAGAGGCATCCAACTGTGTTTGGAAGAGTTGGGGAAGCAAAATGAAGGAGCTCACATGGCATTTTCACTAGCTTTACAGTACTAACGTATCAGGCATGGTCTCAGGAAAGACTTGTCGCTAGGGAGAATGCTTCTAGGAGGTAGGACTGCCTACTCCTCACTCGCCAAACTGACCTGTTTTTATTTACTGGTTTGGGAAAGGGGGTAGAGGTGTGGGTCAGGAAGGTACTGGATTTCCTCTTGGCCTGTAGTGGGTTGGGGAAGATTTCTGAACCAAAGAAATATCTAAAAAAGCAGAGTTGCTTCAAAAGAACAACATCCCACAAAAGCTGGCCTGAGTTCCTGGGTGGTCTGACCTTGCTTGTTTCTCTTGCAGATGTTTAATTGCATTACAGAGCTAGTCCTGCGAGCGAAGAAAGAAAACTTAGCAAAGCAGCAACAGCAGCAACAGAATGATGTGGTGAAGCTAACGAAGAACAGTAAAAGGAAGAAGCGGTGCTGCTAATGCCCTTTCCCTGCTGCAGAGACTCTGCTCTCAGACAGATCAGCCCCTCCAGCTAGACTCGGGCAATTCCACTGGGGCAGGCTTTGGGAGGACTTTCTCAGTTTTGTGCCGTTATTTAAAGATTACTTTTTCTCCATGTTTTCTATCAAGAGGCGCTGGCACCTTACCACTTCAGTGCCAAGAAGGTATCGGATGGAATCTTGCCCCCCTCTCCTCCCCTGCTCATTCCAGTGCGCCTTGTAGACAAGAAGGACGTTGCCTACCAAGTGACTAATTAACCCAAGAGTTTGTATATAATGTATATTGCTTTAAACCAACCTCGCCTCCCTGTTGTCGCTTTGGCTTATGCCTTCTTAATGTCAACCAATCATGGACTGCAGAGTTCATCTTTTAAAGAAATAGTACAAAGTTCTTAATTCGACCTGGCCCCAGACCGGCAGCAACTGCTTCCTGCGGCCTCCGGCTGCATTTCTGTTGGGCTTCAGGCTGGCAACTGGTGCCCCTGGGGCCTATGGCTTCACCTGGAGTTCCAGGCTTTTACTGGGCTCAGGCTTTGTTTTTCTAGGTACCAGGATTGCAGGTGTCGCTGCTGGAGCCTGGGGTTTCACTTCACCAGCCCCTGGGCTGGCAGCTGGTGCTGCTGCTGGGGCCTTGAATTTCAGTTTGCCATGATCCAGATTTGTGGCTGGGTCCTTGGGTTTCACCTTCTTGTGCTGCAGCCCAGCTGTACCTGTGCTCTCCTTTAGTTTGTATCAAGATACTGAAAAAGAAACTGACCTGCAGAAGTGGGATTTATTTGGATAAATTTTTTTTTTACAAAAAAAAAAGCGCAAAGTGTAAACTCCTTTGACCTCTGCTTCTGGTTCTGCCAGGGTCCTAAGTGAGGGTCCATTTCTTTTGAGAACAACACAAACCATGTGATTCTGCCAAAAACCCCAAACTTCTTGTTGCCCTGTCCACAAATAGGCGATCTGAACTTGAATGTGAATTTTGGTGGCAAAGCTTTTGTTTTTGAGAGAGAAAAGGCATGAAAAAAAATCCAGCTGTTCTGGATTGATGTCTGAATATGAAAGCTGCTGCAGGATCATTCCCAGGATTCTTCTGTTAGAGAGGAGGACTGCTGTTTAATGTAAAGAAATGGAAAGCTTGCTTGCTTGGGTTGTGTGGTGGTGGAGGATCACCCTTGGAAACAACTGGTTTTGCTATGCTCAAGCAACGTTTTCCTGGTCCTTGTTGGCCTTTCTGGGAAAACAGGCTCAGTTCATCAGCCTGAATAGATGTACTTAACGGTGGAGAGTGTATGTGCACGTAGCTAAAATATCAATGTCTGGGCTGCAAGTACATGCTCAGCACCTGAATAATTGCCTAAATAATAATAATAAAAAGAATTTTTCCTTAAAATGACTAAAAGGCATGGAGGGCATGACTTCCTTTAAGACCTTGAAGGTAGATGTACTCAGTTTGTCAGTAAGTGGCCCTATGGAATTGCTGGCCTTAGTGGTAGGATATGATTCACTGATGTCCATGAGCTTCGAATCAGCCCACTTCTCTCCCTTCCTCCCCCTCCCATCAGGAGAGGCTAAATTTTAATCACTTATTTTGCCTGCATTGTTTTAGATTTTACGGGTTGTGGTAAGAGCCCTAATCATGCAATCACATCACGATCAATCACGTTAAAGACTTTTTAAAAAAATGCAAACAATGAATGTGTTCACGTTGTTTTGGTTTGGTTTTTTTTTTTTTTAATCAGTTCAGGTGCGGGAGTATGTATCCAGCTGCCTTCACCCATCTCTTTTCTTCACATATCTTTCATCGGTAACCCAAGATTAAGAATGAGCTGGGATGATATTGCTAGTTTGAGCTCTGATAATTGTGAGACTTGAGCGGCTGTGGAAGGTGGCGGCTTAAGTTCCACCAGTCCATCCTGTCTGCTTTCTGATGTCGAATGTGGTGTGTGCCCAAGGAAGGAGCTGGGTCAGCCCTCAAGCCTTCCCGTTGAAATGAAGCTGTCCTGTGGCCGTTACCACTGGCAGAGTAAAGGCCCCGGCGGCGTTACTTTGGGACTCTGGTGGTAGCGTGTGTGCAGATCTAGGAGGGAGTAACATCATACAGGCAGAAGTAAAGAAAATGTCTGAATTTACTGGAAATGATGCAATAAATGAGGAAATGGTGCACCCAAGCTTGGAGTGTTCTCTTATATGGAAAGATTGGTCCTCTTTGAGTCCAGGTCTTCGTGGCCACGGTTTGAACTCTACCAATCCAGGTGTCCAATGTCCTGGCTTGAAGTGGGTTTCTTTTTATTTTTTTCCTGGAGCTGGCTGTAGAGGAGCAGTTCTCTCTGCTCTTGCCACTGACTATTCAATTGGAAGGGGTGGGGACTGTGTCTCTAGTGGTGCTGATGTGAAGTTTCCTAAATGTTGAGCAACGGAATGTCTAACTGGTTTGCTAGGATTATTTCTGTAATGAAAGTTTCTAATTATGCTTTTTAAATAATTTAAAAAACTAAAAATAAAAGTTACAAGCTGCCAAATCTTTTTCGAGGCTCTGTTTCCTCTGCTGTCCAGCATCTGGAGGTGGAGG
The DNA here is from genome assembly GCF_009769465.1 of Tauraco erythrolophus. Lineage (NCBI taxonomy): Eukaryota > Metazoa > Chordata > Aves > Musophagiformes > Musophagidae > Tauraco > Tauraco erythrolophus. Next base: position 4,306,872 of record NC_141483.1, on the reverse strand, counting down.
GTGGCAAGCCCGGGGTAAGCTCTTCTGCTCTACGTAGGGGTTTCTTCCTCCTGGGAAGGGGGTACTGGCAAAACCACAGTTCATGCTTTCAAATGTTGACTTGCTATTCTGGTTTTCTAATGTGAATGGAAGAGTAGGCTGGAACCGGTAACCTTATTCCTGCGAGAAAGTGGGATGCTTGTGATTTTGCTGCAATCTTTTATCTTTCTGTTGTACAAAAAGCCTTGAGGGAGCTTCGAAAGCTTCTCCTCAAAGGCAGTGAGTTGATTAAAAACTATCTGGAGTCTCTCCTTGCTTTCCCAGGAAACAAACGTATGTTTTTTCTGTATAGGAACTACACAGCCGTTGCTGTGCTTGTTGCCCTTAGCATTCACCCACCCCTGCCTGCCCTTGACGCCCAAGCGGGCTACCGAAGGCAAGTCCTCATGTCTGGAGAGGTGTGACCAAAGCTTGCTGTGGGCAGATCCTTTTCTTCTCTCTGTGCTCTTCTGAGATGATTGTGTAGAGGGGAATCCTGGGGACGTGCAGATGGTCTGAACTGCAACTGGTGCAAGCTGGAGGTGTGCATTGCCCATCCATGTTTTGTGTCTAAACTCGTTAAAGTTTGAATATCCCTCCATATACAGGGCAGTAACTGATCCAAATGGCTGGAAGGTGGAGATTTACAAGCCCGCCCTCCTGGTTTCCTGTGCGGCAGGAGATGTGAATGCTTCTAATGTTCTTTCTCCAGGACTGTTCTGAACACATGCAAGTGCTTTACGTGGCTGAATTTCTCGGGATGATGAAGTACTAAAGATGTTGTTAGGTGTTAGGATGGCAGTTTAAAAGTGAGCTTGTTCTGCAGCTAGGCAAGAGAAGCAGTGACGTGAGAGCTGAGACGGTATCATATAAATGATCTGTTTTATTCTGAAGAGAACTATTTACAAAAGAAGTAGAGCATTGTTTTTACTAAAATATGCCTTTATAGATTTTTATAATATGTATCTTATAAAAACCATACACTTATTTACATGACTGCTACATACAAAAATTACAGCACTGTGGTATATGTACATATCTATAGATACATTCTTTCTGCTTGTCCCTGCTGTGTGCTTTTTCCCTCGTGATCTAAGGGAATCGTTGCTGCAGCACCCAGACACTTCCTTTCTTGGCTTTTTGGTTTAAAACATCTTGCTTTTTATAGCCGAGTGGGGAGCAGAGGGTTTGCGTGATGTAGAGGCATATCTGGAATTTACCATTCTAAGTAGGACAAGTGCATGCAGCTATCAAGTCCTTGTGCACGCAGCACTGCCTGTGACCTCACTTCTTGCTTCGCTGTGCAAAATTACTCTGTCGTCATTAATTGATCTCTTGTTCATCTCGACGGCAAGTTGCTGATCTAAGTTTGTATTAAGATAAAGTGCTAGTGACTTGCCTTGCGTTTACACTTACTTGTTTCTTGTTTACAGCTGCAGAGTTTACTAAAGGGAGATTGATCCCTCTTCCCTTAGGCTGCCATAATAAACGTTTGCCCACACAGTCACCTGTTACTTAACTGTGGGAAGGTTGTTTGTAACCTTAATCTCAGCAGGCATCTCTTCTCTGTGCAATGTTGGAACAGTGACTGTGCAGCACTACTGTTCTATTTACCAGTATCTCAAAAGCAAGGGTGAGTGGTGTACTTAGAGCTGCTGATCCCACTCCTTGAATCTGCTTTGGGATCCCAAGTACCTGCTGGATTAATGCGCTTCCTCCATCTCATTCACTGGAGCAGATGTTTCCTTTAGGCCGTGTGTGTTCTGGAAGTATCAAGTATCACAAGTGGAGCGTCTTCTACCCAACACTGCAAGGATGATTCCAGGCTCCTGGCCGTGACAGGATGGAGATGGGGGTTTTAATGACAGCTTAAGGTGAAATAGTCAGGACCTTGTTAAAACATAGTGTGACAAATGAGGATGTGAAGGACTGCATTGATGAGGTTTTTGAAAACAAAACATCAAAACCTAGCTGCTATGTTAAGGCAGTTTCTGTTCCTGTTGAGTAGCAGCTCAGCACAAGGAGGTCTCCTTTGGTGTGTTGTCCAGTTCATTAAACCCAATTCTCTTGCAGTTCTGGGTTTAGTAGTGCAACTAAGTCTTTAGGGTTAAAGGACTAGTTTTAAGAAATCGTACCCAACTGGCAACTTAGAACACGCTGACTTTCCTCTTGCAATCTCTTCCATCATGGTTATTAAATAAATAAAATTGCAATGGATTAAGGTAGGTTCCTCCTTAAATGAAGAGATGTGCTGTGCATTCAGTTGCCTACGCCTGCACTTTCCTCTCAGCAAACATGTAGCAGAAGGCACCTTTCTTCATCTCATTCCTATGTCTGTTGGATAACTTAAGGCCCTTGCCTTGGGATTGCACACGTACATACACACGTCCATCCTCATGGGGGTAGGGTCCCACACGGCTGCTGGGCGTGTGGCTTGAAGAGAGCTGTGGGGCCTGGGAAATGACAAGTGACAGCAGCAAAAGGGTCCGTGAGGACCAAGATGTTCACATGGCTCTCCCACAAGAAGCAGGGCATCGTTTTCAAACTGTGTAAGACAACTGTTTGCAGACGGTGCTGGAATCCATGAACCCACGCCTGATTTTGCAGGTACCAAAGTTTGTGTTAATGCATGTGGGCGTAACGGAGTCCCAACAGCAGGAGATGCTGAGCATGTGCCTCATATTTCTGCCCTCTTGAGAGCCACAACATAGGTAAGACAGGAGGATGAGGACTTGCCATCCTGAGAAGGTGCCTGGCACTGCACTTGGTCCCTTTCCCTTACTTGCACAAGCTGATACAAGCAGATACTCAACAGTTGAGCATTGCCCAGAAAGGAGAGGCCAAGGTTTAATTCCCTTCCCTGCCTGTGAGACTCCAGACTCCTCCTGACTCCAGACTCCTTTCCCTGTAAGCATCAAGCTGTATTGGTGGTGCTCTACCTAAGTATTTCCTGGAGCAGGATCTGCTGCTCACCCAGGTTTCATTGCTTTCAAGTAAGTGAGTTTTACCACTCGGCTTTTTACCATCGTTTTCAATCCCCAAGAGTGCTCTGCTCCTTGCAACATGGAGCTACCTCAGTGCAAGATGATTTCATACCAGTGTGGTAGTTTCATGCTAACAAGGAAAAATGGGAACGCTCAAATCTTTGTAGGCAGAAAGGATGTTTGTACTGAGGTATTATGGATGTTCTATCCCATAGATAAGTTGAATAATAATAAAAAAACCCAAGCCACCAACCTCTTACCTGCTGCTTGGAAGAAGGTGTTTGATACCTAATTCCAGCAGAAAGCTTGTTACTGTGAATAGCGAGCAGAGATAGCAGCTCCCTGTAGGGTGGTGTTTTAGCACCTAAGTTGTGGAGCAGGGCAGAGCTGAATGTGTACCTAGCTCCATCTCCTGTGGGACAGTGTGGGTGGCAGCTTCTTCAAAGCAACGGGGAAACAAATTAGGGCCTGTGGATTACTGTGAGCTGGGAGAATGCATGAAAATTGCATGACAGCAGCAGGACTTCTTGGAACTTAGGCTGGCATTCCTTGCTGGTTTATGATGGTAGACTGTGTTAAAGAGAAGAGCTGTAAGGTGCCCATCCAGTGTGTAGGGAAGGTCCCTACTGAAGTATTGCAGGATTTCCAGCACCGCTATGTGCATACATCAGATAAGCTACGTTCCTTCTGGTTGATCAAGTCATGCTTACAGCAAAGCAGGCTCTGATCTTCTTTGCTCAAAAGGAGATTTGGCTACCTGCTCGCTGAAGGACCAAGTAATAAATGACCCACAGGCAGAGACAAATACTCATCAGTTTTGTCAGGCCATAGCTAATGTTTCTGTGTGGGGCAGAGTAAGCTGCAGGCTTTCCAGAGCTTCGTAGACACCCTGACTGCCTTTGGCTTTCCTGAAGGTAGATGCCCGCTTGCTTTCTGAGGATTGAGTCTGCCAACCCAGCGTTAAAAGCCTACTGACATCGTTACGGGTAGGCTTTCAGTGAATTGTTAGTTATGCTTTTTTTTTTGGGGGGGGGGGTCTATCCACTTAAAATGACAGGTTTCTTACTCTGTCTGGGAGGTGTACATGGCTTTGGGGAAAGGTGTGTGATGTGCTGAAGCTCCGCAAGTACCTTTGGAGGGACAGCAGGTGCCCCAGGACTGAACATCCACAACTCTTACTCAGTTTGTAACCTGTTGTAGATGGTCAGGCTGTTGGGGAGAAATCCTTAATGTTCTGTGTAACTACAGACTTTTCAACTTTCATCTCTGTAACAGGAGGGAGCTAGAGAAGACAAGTAACATCAGCAGTCTTACAACTGCCCTGGTCTGCGAGGAGCCTGGATTCCCAGCTACGCAGAGCTGCAGGGATGATGGCGCCCAGGCAGGATCTGCAGCAAGGACTCAACTTCCACCATGACGAAAGCTACACTTGTCAAAAGATGGCAATGCTGGGGCCAGAGTGACTCCAGTCTCAGTGGGATGGATGGAGGACATCACAGCTGCCAGGACTGGAGGGCGGTGTAAGTGACTCCCCTCTCTTCTCTTGCATTCAGCCCTCTTCTTCCCTCTGTGCTCACTGTGACGGCAGCTCTCGATCCCCTGCGCTGCTTTGTCTTGGGGCTGCTTATTTCCTTCTCCAGCATGAGAATGCTTTTAAGACAATCAGATTATTCTTCACAGCAGAAACTGGACAGTGTCAAAGCGCCTAAAATGTACCCTGAAGTTTATCACTTCACTTAAAGAATAAGAAAAGTTTCTTTCTATTAATATCACATTGTCAATTTGCAAATCTCCAATTCATGTAAACATTTGGTTCAGACCAGGTGCAGTGTAAATAGTGCAGAGTCTCAAGGGTTAACTCCTTTGCCCCTTTCTTGTTTTTCTTCGTGGATCAGAGTTGGGTCCATCAGCAAGCCGGGCAGCTGCCCCACTCCCCATCTTGAAGCAGGAACTGTTGGAGAGGTTTCTCTTTTTCAAATTAATTTTTCTTGAAAAAGGAAAAGAGCCGGTTCCCTTCTGCCCCAACGGGCTCGTCCCCCTGCTGCTCCGGCCTGACCCCGGGGGAGGGCCTGGCACTCCGCTTTGCGCCGTAGCCACTGGAGAAGGAATAAGCAAGCTGGCTCCATTCCTTCGGGTGTTTGTCCATCAGCTGCTGGTCAATGACCCTGTGCATGTCATCCTGCAGCAGAGGAAGAGGAGAGGGTGGTTAGTGGCAGCTGGTGCTCAAAGAGAGCTCACGCAGGGACGCAGCTGAAATGGATGTGGAAGGTGCTGTGATGAGATGGAGGAGAGATGACAAGAGTGGGGACAGGTCTAGCTCCCCACTCAGCAGGAGGCTCAGTCTTGCTTGCTGCTGTGAGGCTTTTTAGTAAGCGAGGAAGGTAAATCACACAATTCTGAGGGATAAATTACTCAGATGGTCTCACAGAGGAGCATCACACCTGCTTGGGACTCTGTGACATCCCTGAACTACGTTTCTCTGCTGTCTGCAGCTTGCAGATGTCCCCGTTGGGGGGGAGAGATAAATAAAAAAGAACAACTGCAGCTGAAAGCAAATGCCAGAAAAAGTAAGGATGCCCGTCTGAGCAGGTCTGCATGCCTGCCATGTGGAGCAGGCAGGTAGGCATCACAGAGCTGCCTGCACAGCCACTGTTAGTGGGGCTTCTTCAGGAAGGTGCTGCTGGGAGCCGAGCGGCTGGGGCCAGGCATGGGCCACCAGACCCCACGTCGGTTTTGCACCAGACTTAGCGAAGGGAACCGCAGTCGTCCCTTAGACCCATTCCTTCCCCTAGAGCCAGCACAGAGGTGGGAACTCTCTGGCTGACAGCTTGGCAGGAACAACTGCACTGTGGTTTTTTAGATGTACCAGAAACGCTCTGGTTTAATCTGTGTTTGCAGCACAGCGAAATCGCTCTACAAAAAATAGTCAGTCTGTTGCTGCTAACAACGTGCTAATGTATTCCTTGAAAACCTGGCTATCAATCCTACAAATTTTAAACCTTCAGATCCATCATTTCTGCTATAATTGCATATTTAAACTGTAACTTAGTGAAAACGTATGTACACAAACTAACCCCACAGGAGAAACCAAGTGTTCTCCAGTGGTTTGGTCCCTGATTAGGACTGAGGGCACTATCTGGTGAGAACAAGGGAACTGTGGCTGAGCTGTAGTGGTGGAAGTGCTGTTCATTCGGCACCTCGTGCAGGGCAGCCCATGAGGGCAGCACTGAGATGGAAGGGAAGGTGCTGCCATCCTCCAGCGAGTGCCCCAGCTGCTCTGTAGCTCCATGTGGAATATGAAACGGCTGACTTGGACTGGAAACTTGAATGATGGCTAATCTCTTGTCGCACCATTTTCTGCAGGGAAAAGGACTGACAGCCATGGCCTGGACCTGAATTTAGTATGGAGACTTTTCCTGGGGGAGCAGGAGGATGCAGAGCTACGTGGACTGGGGAAGCTTTGGATCTTTTTAAAGCAGGGCTGGAAAGAGGAAAGGCAGAGGGAGAGTTGAAGAGGTTAAGGTAAACATCAGCATTAAGGTGAAACAGGTTTCCAGAGGGAAAGCTGCCACACAAAAACATATAGCACTTGGCTTTTGAAGGCACCTCTTCTAGAAATGAGGTAGGCATCCAGGCTCCAGCATGGCAGATCTGTGTCCTTGGTTAACAAGGGATGAGTATAATTTTTGTATATATATTTTTATATGTATATATACATATACAAAAAATATGATATATATATAAAAGTACAGTATGCACTATTGAGAGTGCACTCCATTCGGGTCCCTGTCTGTCCGACGCATGAACCAGAAAGCACAGCACTTGGCTGTGGAGATCCGTGGTAGATGTACACAGCGAGGCTGGGGTAGAGCTTGCTGTCCCTGCCTTGGCACCAAGCAGGGGCACAGGAGTGTCTGGGGACGCCAAGGCAGGGCAAACACCAGTGCCCATCTGATAAAGCAGACCCATAAAGCTGAATAACATGGTACCAGCGTGCTCTGGGCATTCCAGGCAGGAGTTTCTGCTCTTTACAGAAAGGGTGAGGCTGAAGGAGGTGCTGGGCTCCCTTGCTTGAGATAAGGGTTGAAGCTGCTCGAGGAGACCTCGGAGGCTGGTGGCTGTGGCCATGCTGGCATTGCAGTATTTTCTAACCTAACGGTGCCACTGTCACTGTTGCACTGAAGCCACTGAGCTCTCGTTTCAGAGAAGCAGTCCTCTTCGCTTCCAGGTTTGCTCCATGTTCCTTCCTTACCCCCAGTAACATGCCCCCTGCCTCCAGTTAAATAATAATGAATACCAGTGGGGGTCAGATTAGGCATGGGGCAAGGTGCACATCCAGCCCTGTGCTACTCCCGTGCTGGGTTTGGATGTGTGGGATTTTGCTCGTGGTGTTTTTTATAGCCCGTATAATGTGTTTACAGAAAAGTGTAATCTTGTTGATGGTTCTCGGCAAAGTGCAGACCAGAAGTGTGGAAGAGCAAAATTTTATGAGATTAAAGCCTCCATTTATGTGCAGCTAAAGCAGAGAATCTCATCCCATTTTATCAGAAACATTCAGCTTTGAAAAATAGTCCCCAAAATACATAAATCACTTGACTTGTCTTGTGCCTCTGCAGTTAAGTTGCTGTTCTGGGGACATCAGATGCTTGGAAACTATTTTGCTACTGTATAATAACGCTTGAGGTCAGTATGTTGGAGACAACTTTCTGCAGTGCTTGTGGGCTTGATCCTTGTCTCAGAGAGCTGATGGGAGCAGCATTTGGGTTGCTGTATTGCTGCAATTGGACGACATAGTGAGAAAGCAAATGCCTGTTGTTAAAACCCTAAGCTGGGCATATTCCAGCACTAAACACTGACTGTACTAGTAAGTAGGTCTCAATTTATACCATCCATTCAAACTGAAGCAGAACTTGGATACAGGCAGTGCCTATGCAGAGCACTGAATGTCACTTACTAGATAACGAGACTGAGCAGTAAAATCCCAGTCTGTACTTCCAGAAGTTTTCCAGATACTAGATGTGCCAAATACAGAGGATTAATCATATGCGCACCTCAGCCTGGCTTTCCTTGTGGTGACTTGGAGGGTAAAACCCCACTATGGGGTGCAGGATGCTGCCCCTTGTGCCCTGGCCTGGTGCTGAGGTGGGGAGTGTTTGCGTTCAGAATATCGTTGGGTGATGGAGATCCCCCACTGGCCCCTCTTGCCAGATGATGGTGAGGACAGAGATGGGCGCGGGTGATGGTGTCGGCAAATGGAGCAGGCGAGGGGATGGAGCGTGTTGGGCAAGGGTGTGGGGAGCTCACCTCAAAGGCAGGAGGGGTGTACGACTAAAGCTGTTGGTACAGGAACTGAGAAAGGCCACTAGATCAGAAACCAAAGGAGCCAGATAGTAAAAAGCCCTGAGGAAGCAAACTGTAAGCAGGAGAAAGAAAAGAAGAGAAAAAAAAAAAAAGAGAAACGAAAACACAGTGGAGTTGAAACAGGAGCAAGGTTGTACGGGAGAGGTTTCTACCGGTCAGGCTGGTTGTTAGTAGCGTTGGGGTCTTGCATGGTCTGCAACAAATTACTATAACTGGCCCAGACCTTTTCTCTTGTATCCGCTCGTTTTCTATGGAAGTAGCCCCCCTCGGTGCTAGCTTCTGGGAGGAGACTGCTTTGTCTCCTCTCCAGGGCTCTCTGCCTTCACGTGGGTTTTCCCCACAGAGCCCAAGTAGATCATCGCCAGGGCAGCCACGGAACTGCTGTGGGTTTATGTTTTTTTACCTTGGTGGAGAGCTGGGATTTTAGCTTCTCCATTTTGCCGGATCTTCTGAGTTGATGAAAACAGCACAGCTACACCGCAAAACAATCACCACCAGCTCTCTGCCTCCCACCTTTCTGCTCCGTTACGGAAATGCAAGAACGTGCTGTGCCCACATGTCCCCAAGGCTGCACCTGCCCAGGGACAGCTCCTGCACCTTCCCTCCCCAGGCCACAGCAGGTTACTCTGCAAAGTGTATGTTCTCCATGGGATGCAGTTTGTTTCTTCACTTTAAATGGGTAATCCTGTATAATTAATTAACAGCTCACAGCTGAAAGGCTTTGAGCAGGGGAGGGCTGTGTTTCATCTCCAAGCACCACTGCATTACTGGCTCCTGCAGAGCCCAAAGCAAATGCTCCTATCTATGGATGCCCAGGCTGAGAAAGCAGCAAACCCACAGGGAGGGGGACAAAGTCACCCAAAGGTGCCTCCCAGGTCACGTGCCACCCAGACCCTGCCCTGCAGTGACCGTGGGCTGCTCACCTGCCAGGCCTCCAGCTGCTGCGAGAGGTTGACTTTCTGCTGGATGGCGTCCAGCAGCTGGCTGTTGAGGGACATCATGTCGATCTTGCACTTGGCCAGCTCCACCTCCACCGCGTTCTTCCTGGGGGAGAGTGACAAATTGGGGCATGTGACTTTTTCTTTTTTTTTTTTTTTTTAAAGGCAGTGTTAAACATATCCTTGAGGAGAAAGTCCACAATTTCTTTTATTGGCAAGTCTCCAAATCCTAAACTGGTCATCTCTGCCGTATTCTGGACAATCTATTCATCTGAAGAGTGGGACAGAACTGTAGACATCGTTCCTACAGTATCAGCAGATTTCTGGTAAGCACACCATGAAGAACACAAAAAGATACTCAGATACACTGCTGTGGAAGATACTATAGTGTGCCTGGATAATGTGCAGGATCTACCATCAAAAATGGAGATCTAAAATGAGGTAGAATTTACATATAAGTAATTTTTCCTTTTCTTCTGCTTACTAATGCATAGGAAAGGAAACGGTATGTGCTAAAACCCAAATGATCTGTGTGTGATCACTAGATCAATAAGTTGCAATATAAAACAAACAAAAACCCCTCAGAGAGAAAAACTCTGCTTTCAGTTGGGACTTGGACTGAAGGAAGGAAGAAATGAAGGAAAAAAGTTTATTACAGCATATGCTTTTTAGGAAAGACAAACTGTTAAAATCGTTTGAATTAAATTTTATGCTTTAAGGAAAGCTCCCAGTTTCAATGGGGTTGTGCTGGTCCTTGGGAACACTGCTGCTGCCTTTCTTTCCAGGCATTTGGTGGCCACCAGGCATGTGACGCCATGGCCAAGGTTGCCCAAAGTGCTCTGAGTGCTCAGTGGCTGAGATGTTCCAGCTGCTACTGGCTAGTGGAAAGGAATTCTCCCCTAAGAAGGAGCAATTTCCTAAGCTGCCCAAGCTGGGAAATGTTGCTTATCATGCTGGGAGCACACAGGTGAACACAAACCTTAAGTTTTCAATTAACTGCTGTGTGATGGGAAACCGTAACAGGACTTGCTGGGAACCATCTTTCCTTGCAAACGTTTTCAGGAGAAATAATTGCATCTTATTAACTGTAGCTAATTCATCGCCTTCTAATAGCTCCCTTGCGCTCCCCTGCAGAAGAGCAATTTGGGAATGTGTTTGTATTCCAGGTAGCGGTCGCTTAACACCTCCTGTTATAGAATCCTATTTTCCCCGTTGCTTCCCATGTTGCCAAACTTCAGCTTCAAGCTAAAACTTTTCCATGCCAGATGTCTGCCTCAGGCAGTGATTTTTACTTCTGTTCAGAGTTAGGGCTTTTCTTTGGGAGAGCTTCGACAAAAGTGACTTAACCCTTGAGGTGCGAGGTGGGAAGCACATCACGAGCCTCCCAGGCGGCTCGCTGCCCGGGAGCAGCCCGCTCAGTCTGTGGAGGGATGCTTTCATTTCTAGCAACAAGATGCTCTTGTCTGCTTTCACTCGCAGCCACTTTCTGCTCATTAACCACCCGCCACTCACCCATGCACACTCGTCATGTTCCCTTTCTCTGGGCTCCTGCCGCTGCAGGACAGTCACCCGTAAATATTAGTGCTTTGTCCCAGTGGGGTAATTAACCGCCGCGGAGAAGCTGTACCCTTCCACTCCCGGCTCTGGGTTTGAGCACCTTAAATAGCCTTTTGTTGTGGAGCTCTCCATTGCTGTTTGGATGTTGCTGGGGGATTTATTGCGGCGGCAGCGCGTTGCCATAGCCACAGCAGAACCAGCAACCCACATGCATTGGAAATGTCAGAACCACCTCTTGGCACCCAGCAGCGCAGCTGGGATGCTCCCGATTTTTGCCAACAGATGGAGGTGTTACAGAGGACAGCGAGGGGAATTTGGTAGCTGGCTACCCGAGTGAGAGCAGCATGAATGATTGGATTTAGCTCCTCATGCTGATTTAGCTCCTCACATCCTCAGGGGTGCAATGTTCTCGTGCTCCTCCTCTTGCCGAGGGCTCGAGTATCAGGTGTTTCCATAAGGAGATGGACTGCTGATGTTCTGGCCCATCTGCTTATTGAAGAGATTACCAGATTTCTGTCTACAGCACAGGGAGGTGAATGTTTCTGCCCCTCTCCTCGGGGCAAAGAGTGTTCAGGGTAGCGTGGGAAGCCCAACCACAGAGCCGGGAAGGGAGGTATGGAGTACGGGATAGCAAAACTGCACAGGTCTGCAAGGAGGATAGGGAAAATAAAGAGGCAAAACAGTGGGAGAATCCCGAAAGGAGAAATAGAGAATTACAGGACTGGAGATGCAAAAAAGATCCAACAGGAAAGGAGAGTGGGTGACCAGAGAAATCGTTTAGGGAAGAAGCCCAAGCAGGGCTATAATGGGGATGGGCAGGAAAGCAGGGTTGTGTGTCTGGAAGAGCAAAAGAAAAAAAAAAAAAAGACAATTAGGGCAGATCTAGTGTTTCCATTTGGTTCCATGAAGTCCTCTCCTCCTTGCTGTGACTCAGACCAGTACTAGGGATGGCAAAAACATAGTTCACAGCATCCTCCTAAATGCCTCCAATCCTGCCATGGGGCAGCTCTGGCAATCAGCATCTCCTGCCCTGCTCCCAAGCTCCTGGCAGCATTTCCCAATGCCAGCAAAGCCAAGACTCACTCCATCACTTTGTAACAGCTACTGAAATTCATGGAGAGTGGGAGAAACCCACCCTGCAGGCATCTCCTGCTAAGGCACTCCATAACTGCCAACCAGCCTGGCTTTGGCTGTTCATACCACTTACTTGGCAATGGCCTCATCTCGGTCCCTGATTGCCTGCAGGAGCCGTTCACTTGTCTCCTTGTCTTCAGCAGCACCTCGCAGCCGGTCCCGTTCCTCCTTCAGCGTCGTCATTTCCACACTCAGCAGCGTGACCTGTGGGCAGAGGGAGCGTGTCAAATCCAGGGCTGCTCAGACAAATTCACCGTGAGTGGGAGGAAGAGAAAGCCACATGGGCCAACCTGGAGGCTGAGCTCTACTGTTGGTAGGAGAAGCTGTGTCTGCTGCGAGGGGGCTGTTAGTGCTGGTGCAACCCCCCGTGAAATGTGCCAGCTTGCCCTGGGATGCTGGCAGTGCTGGTCTGAGCAAGATAGGTTACCAAGAGAGCCTCAGTGACATGTAGCAACAGCACTGAAAGCTGTGCAGGGCAGGACCTGCCTGCAACTTTGCTGTCGCTATGGCATCAGTGCTGAAGTATTGCCCCTCTCCAAGCAGTTTGTCTTGTGCACACATCCTCTGAGTCTGCCTGTTGTATTCTGATCTTTCCAGGGTTAAATTATTGCAAACATAATTTAGCAGCAAATGAGATTTTTTTTTTGAGGGGGCCATTATGTCTCTTGAAGTAGTATGAAGCTGAAGACAAAGGATGTGAAAATTCCCTTTCATGCCTTGGAAGATGTTACTGGCACATCTTACAATTTTAATTAGACTTTAAAATATGTGTGGAGTCTTAAATAGTCTGAGAAATGATCTATCGTTTTGGTCCTGTGCAGAGTAAGTTAATAGGGTGTGAAATCATGCAAGGATTGGATTAGCACAGCTTTGCAATATTTCATACACATTTAATTTCTTTGTCTAGGGCACATACATGCTCTGTTACGCTACTCCACCACCTGGAAACCTTTCCAGTGTTTGATCCACCTCCCTTCTCTAAATGCAGCTCAGTAGTGCTTGAATCCTCAAAGAAATCTTTAAATAGAGGGCAGACAGTCAAAAAGGGCTCATCACATCAACGGTGTGGGAGGATCTGCCGTTGTTGCATGGTGGCTGGGTGGGTGGGGAGGAGGGTGTGAATGCACCCTGTTTGCGTGCAGAGGCTCCCCGCCGTGTGCTGGGGCTGCCAGGGAACTGGGGAGCTCTGCCCGAGCTGTGCCCTCCCTCAGCCCAGCATGGGATGCACCGCAGCGCAATGATGTGACGGAGAGCAGTGGTGGGAGCTATGTGAAAGGTGCTGAGCACTTCTGCTGAAATCTCAGGGGTTAGTGGATCAAGAGGCCCAAAAAACTGCGTTTGGGGATAGGTTTGGGATTTTAACTGGTTTTGTCTGTGTTTCAGGTAAGAATGGGATGCCACAGAGAGAGGAAACAGACCAGGCAGAAGGTGTAGAGGCAGGGGTGATTCCTGTCTCCACCAGCTCACCTTGCTCTCAGGCAGGTCCCAAAAGCCGTTTAGGAGGAGTTCCCTTTTTGTTGTATCAGTATCAGTGACAGTGCAGAGGGATGCGGAGGCAGAAAAGCACTGCTGCCAGCTTGGAGCAGATTTCCATGTGCATTGGTTTTCTGTAGTACCGAACTGAAGACAATGTTGCCTCTTCTATGGGAGCTGAGAATAATTATTAATCTTGAGCGAGTGTGAGGCTCGGTTACGGGCCAAGCTGTGGGAGATGTGTAGTTGCTGTGCGAGGCTGGAGTGCTTCTCTGAGAGCAATGTCTGCTGCACTTACAGTTATGCCCCTTCTTTCTCCATATAACTCAGAGGTGTGAGAAGAAAGTAAAACTGCAATCTTCCCTTTGCTCCCTAAATATTCAGAGCTTTGGTAGTCAGGGACCCCTAAAAGCTGAGATCGGGGTCCAGACTTGCAATCCAGGATGGGTCCTCTGGTCCTTCCTGGCTGGGGAGTCTGGGGAGACCAGTCACAGCAAAGAACAACCAAGTGCTGCTCCCTCCTGATCAGGGCCTCGTGTGCCCGGGAGCAGTGGTAAGGAGGTGCCGTACCCAGACAAGCAGGCTGGTGTGGGGATGGTCACTCAAAATCACTGGAAAAAAGGTGACACAGCACTGCTGGCAAGACCAGCCAAGGGTGTTAATTGCATTCCCTGCTCCAGTGCAGTTGGTGCTGCACAAATAGCTGTGCTAAAGGCTTCTGCTGCTGCAACCTCCAGATCCACTCCAGTCTTTGGAGACTTGTCCCATAGAGACAGGGATTGCAGAGCATCTCCTTGAGTGCCTCTCTCCATTTGCTGCTTTTGGCACAGGACCTCAGACACGGACGATGCTGCGTTCAGTGTGGATGCAGTCTGATTGAATGCTTTGGGTGTGGTGTTGGTTTCATGATTGGACCATTCGTTCCTGTTGAGATTGTCTTAGCTGGTCCCCGTTGGCCCTAGGGTGGTGCCTGGTGCCAGGCTGGCCAAGATTAAGATTCTCTAGCTGTGCATTTATGAGGGTTTTGTGATGCTGCTGTGGAAAGGGGTGAACCTTGCGCCATGCACAGCAGAGCAGCACTGTTCTGTCCATCCAGTGGTTGTATATGCCCTTTGCAAGGGCATAGTGCAAGCAAGACAGGTCAGACTGGATGCCTATGGGTTCCCAGTGCCCTATACCAAGCAGCCTTGTACTTTGGGGTCTTCTGCTGAGAAGAATTTAAGCAAGACATGTGAGCTGCAAAGCAGATTGGGGAAAAAGTTTAAAGGAAGTTTGGCTGCTTGAGATGATGTCTGGGATGGGCCCCAGACAACTCGTTAAAACTTCTGATCCTAAATGCATGAAGCCTCTGCACTGTGTCTAACAGAGTTTCCCTCATCCAACCATAACTGGTTTCAGCCCAAATCCTCCTGGGTTATTTATCCTGTTTATCTCTTCTATGGAAGTAATGTCTTGGAGGATGAACGCTGGTATTACAAGACCACATGTAAAGTGTGGGAATTGCTAACCTGGCTGTGCAGTCGCTGCAGCTCCTCCAAACTCTGCCTCAGTTTCCCCCGTTCTCCCTCCATTAATTCCCTCAGGGCTCGTGAATCCTCGCTTGTTCGCCTGATCTGTTCCTCTAAGGTGTCATCATCGCTTCGTCGAGAGCTCTGAGAGCGGGAGAGAGATCTCTTGCTCAGATTTCACTTTAAAGAAGGCAATTGCATTAATTTGATACTGGTTTGGGATGGGAGGGTACTAAACAAGGAAGAAGAAAATGCAAATATGACTTTGGTAGAGTTTCATTTTTGTTCCCATATACCTCCACAATGCAAACATGCTCAGTCAAGGGTAGTGCTTCTACACATGATAAAAAGAGCATGCAGATATATTCTTACCTTAGCATAAACCACATT
Organism: Tauraco erythrolophus; assembly: GCF_009769465.1. Classification (NCBI taxonomy): domain Eukaryota; kingdom Metazoa; phylum Chordata; class Aves; order Musophagiformes; family Musophagidae; genus Tauraco; species Tauraco erythrolophus. The sequence continues at coordinate 4,291,509 of NC_141483.1, read as the reverse complement.
TACAGAGACCTTTTGACCACTTGGTAACATGGCTACAGTCTCTGTGTTTGTAGACCTTTTGCAGGACTCTATTTTTTTATTTAGCAAATACAACTTCATCTCTAGGCTCAGCCTTCTTACCAGCTGCTACAGGTACTGAAACAAGGAGGATGAGTACTCCCATGTGGCTCTGCAGCTGCAGGATCTGCACCGTCTTCCTGACCATGGCATCTCAAATAAGTCACACTGGCAATGCAACCAGCTTGTGGGTGATGGAAATAGGCTTGGTTTGAGCCTTTGCAAAAAGTGAGGTGTTTTCTCATAATTCTGCACTCCTGTGGATGCTGAGTGGTCCTCCATGCCATCCCCTCCTCCCCAGCAGCCCTGGGACCGTACCTCACAGACACCATCTTGTGCCAGCAAAGCCCTTCACCTGCCAATGGATTAGAGTCTGGCAGCTCTTGCCAAGACGTTTGTACTCAGTGTCAATTCGCAGAGGCAGAACCTACCCACATAGGGGTCATGGTATTTTTGTGATACTACTGCTAATAAAGCAAGGTTAGGAAAACCCTAAGCAAAATAACTGAATCGTGACGTATAAGACAATCTGCAATATTTCCACGTTGAAACTCTAACACTGCCAATCTCTAAGAAAGCCTACTTCCATTCCTTTTCCAGAATGACTCCCAGACTAATGGTTGCATGAGCTTGAAACTTAAGGTGATCTGACCACTGCAGGCTGAAACCCCATGTGCTGGCTTAGCTCTTGGCTGACCATTTTAGACACATGAAGCAGGCTGTGCACTGTGACAGCCCATCTCTGTGAGCCACAGTGGTTTTCTTGGAGACTAGGGACTTCAGGATCCAGCAGAAACCTGCAGCAAGCTCCGTCACCTGGGTGAGGGGACATGCGTAAGCCAAAGTCTCTCTGTGCCACCAACTTACCGTGGAGTCTGCTCCATCCAGCACATTTTGTATCAGTCTTTTCAGCTCACTGAGAGCTGCCCGTAGGCTGCCAGCTGGGACATCTTTGGCTGATGAGGTTTCTGAAGACTCATCCATGGAGGAGTCTGTAGAGACTGCTGAGTCTGCACTGTCATTTCCTCTGAGATGGGAGCAGAGATACCGCACTTGGCAATATGCTTCCCAGAGCTGCAGCCTCAGCTGGAACAAGAGAGCCTGACATTAGCCTGGGACATCAAGGCCATGGAGATCTTCCTTCCACGGTGAAGTGAGGCATGACATTGCCAAACCTCACAAATATTTGTCTAGCTTGCTATATGAGTTTTGAAATGAATGCAGAGATTTACTTTCATATGGTCAAAAGAGTGTTGATACCAGAGCTGAGACCACATCCCCAGTTTTCTGGCTCTTGGTTCAGCTCCAAATCCAAATCAAATGCATGAAACTCCCTCTCCCTCTGGGGCTGGTCACAGAGGTCCATGGGCTTTGCCAGGGGCTGGAGGGGAAATACCTGTTCTCGTTCTTGTTCCAGCTCCTCTGCCTCCATGCTCTGCTCTATCTCAGATAGTAGGGATGTGCTGGTTGTGTTGAAATTTTGGAGACTTCTCTCCTCACTGAGCTCTTCTACCTTCCCCTGCAGCTGCCGGTAGGACAGCCGCACCTCTTGGAGCTCCAGCTGGCTTTGGTGCAGCTTGTAAAGAAAACAAAAGAAGTTGTCATGGAAGCAGGAAAAAGAAAATATTAGTGGAGGCGATAGACTGGATGAATTTCTTGGTTTGTGAAGGAGCTGAGAGGGAGGAATGGATGTCACGAAAGAGGGTTTCCAGCCAGAAGGAAAGTACTCTTGGCTGGTATTGCTATTTATTGGAGCTTAATAATCTCCAAATGTCATTAGATGCTGTTCAGACTCCAGAATATCCTGAAAGATAAAAATAGCGGGTTAATCAGCACTAAAATAAGGAACATTGTGGAGAAGCTGGGACTCAGGTAAAAAAATTTGCTGAAAACAACACAGCAGGAAGTGAATCCAAAAGAAAAGTAAAATAGACATGTTTTTAAAAGAATCTATACACATCTATAAATACAAATATACATTTAAAAAAGAGAAAAAAAGATTTAGGGCTGTTTTAGAGAGCTGGAGATCCAGTGGTTCTCAACCCACATAAGAGAAATGGAAAAGTCTTGCTCCCTACTAAGATGCCTGAAGTGACAGAAGTGCCAGCTTGTTCTCTGGGGAGGGATGTTTAGTGACACACAGCTGTGACCACCATGGGGCTTGTTGGGAAACCATCTCAGCAGTGACAGCTACGAGGCCAGTTACTGCCTTCTGGGACAGCAGGGTCTAAAGAAGCCCCTTCCAAAGCCAATTCTACTACTAAAAAATTAAGTAAAATGAACTGCAACCAGAGTTCTCTGCTTCTTTTTACATTTACCTCCTTTCCCCAGCACCCTGTCCCACTCTCTTGCTCAGATCTCCCTCTCAAGCTGTTCTTTGCTGCCAAGATGCCCCGTTGTGGCTCCTGTTATCTGTCCCTATGGGGAACACCCAGGACCTTGCTTGCTGCCATGCTTACATGAGCCGTTTTATTCTTCCAGTTGTTTTGTCTTCCAGTTCCTGATTATCTTTCTGGTCAATTTTATCCCAAAGCATGTTTTTTACTCCATTCCTTCCCCTTTTTCCTGTCCCTTCACTGCCTCCTCACCTGCAGGTCCTTGTCGTGGCTTTGTCTTTCCAGGATGAGGACTCGGTCCTGCAGCTCCTCCACAGTTCCCTGGAGAAGATCGTTCTCCTCCATCATGGCACTAAGGCGATGCTCCAGCTCCCGCTTTCTGTCCGTCAGCATTTTGATCTGTGGAGAAAAGAGAGACCGTGTTGGACCCTGCACTTTCCAGAGAGCAAAGAGGAGGGAAATCACATTCCAAGAGAGAAATGAAATAGCAAAAAGCAAAAGTATGTACATACATATTCTGAACCTGTATGAGAGAAACTGTATCTCTGTGTGTGGTTTGAAGCTCTGGAAGACTCTGAAAGGAAACTCCTTCCCCAGGCTGCAGGGGCAGCTCCAAAGGGGCTGGGTGTGCATTGACAGGAGGCCAGGGGCACGCAGAAATGTCCAAACACATTAAGTGGAGTCCGGCCCTGCCCACCCCTTGTGCCTTAAAACTTGCAAGACTGGGCAAAACTAGTTACTTTTCCCTCTCTGAGTATGGTGGTATTTTCTCCTGTATGGGTGCTGGAGACCTCCGGGTGAGCCTGTGGGATCCTGCTCCCAGCAGGGCTGTGCCACAGCACTGCCCATACGCTTTTCTTAATTGCTGCATGTTCATCAGGTCCTCACCAGGGATTTTTCTGTCTTTTCACTTGTGAAGGCTCCTTTCTGTGCCACGCTTATTTTTAGTCTCCCAGTGATCAGTTGCCTTTAAAACTGGTTCATTACTTTAATTGTCAAGGGCAGTGATTCCAGGTGAAAAGGGACAACGTGCCAAGCAAAACCTCCGTGATTCAGTTAGCTGGGAACAGTGCACAGGATGAATCAGCACTAGCCAAGGTCACTTTGTGTTTAACCAAGGAAAAGGAGCCTTTTCCCAGATTAGTACACACAGGACCTCTGGGGACTGGATATGCCATTTACCTGTCCAGTATAACCTTAAATATTCCCTATGGCCTCCTTTCAATTCATGGACCATAGACAAATTCAGCAAGTTCTCACAGCTTTCTTGGCCTCTTTGGGACCTTGTCTCTTTGCTGCTTTCCAGATTTCTGGAAAGATTTGGCTGCATGAAGGAACATTAGCAAAGTGTGTGGACTTGCTATTTCTTCAGGGTAAAGGCTGCTGTAGGTATTAGAAAGCTGCTCTTAGGTGACTAATGGTTTCTGAGATGTCTCTTCCCACCACCATCATGATTTGTGTGGGCTGGAGAAAAGGGATGCAAGAAAAATAATAAGTATAATACAGATATTTTATGAAGAGTTCAGGTTTGGTATCCAAACCAGTAAAGAACACCCTATGAATGACCGTGTAACAGAAAAAAACATCGCTCTGCCGTGGGCCCTGGGCCATAGGAAGGGCACAAGGGGAAAGGGATTTGGAAAGCAGCAGACAGGAAGGATGAGAGGAGGCAAGGTGAGGCATGCACAGTGACAGGCATGCATGATGGCAGCAATGCACGCGCAGGCAAACCCTTTCTGAGCCTCTATACTTACTTCAAGGACCTGCTGCTCCACACGAAGGGGAGGGGAAGAAAAGGCGAGGGACCAGCAGGGAGCAGGAGGGAGTGGGAGAAAAGAAGAAATTGAGAGATTTTAGGAAAAGCTCTTTCAGACAGCTTATAAATAAAGCAAGCTGTAGGGTCGTAGAGTTGGACATCTTCTACCCCTCTAGTTCCTGCCTACATGGTCTCCAGTGACCCTCATCAGGGAAGAGGAAGGAAGGTAATATCATTCCTGCTCATGTACCAGTGCTAAAACAGGCAGGGACTCCTTGCTTTCCCATGTGTGTGGCTCGGGGGCAGGAGAGGATTGCTGCTCTCTTTGCAAGCATAAGAAACAGAAGAAAACCCCTTGCAGACCTTCCCACCGTGCCCCAGAGTTTAATCTGTACTGGGCAGCAGCCCTGCAAGAGCACAGCCATGGTTTAGCTCCTGGAAGATCCTTCTCATCCATTCATTTTGCAGGCGTGCTTGTGGCCAAGGCAGCAGTGGAAGCTGGCCCGTGCCACCCCAGCCAGCCTTGGGTTGCAGCAAAAATCCTCACTAGGGTAGTCCTTTGCCCCACAGCTACCATCCTTCTTTTTGTTTGATCCAAGCAGCAGGTTTTGTTTACCCAATTCAGAAGGGTTCGGGATACAAGTTAAACCAGCCCTGACCACCGTTTGAAGGAGCGAGGCCAAGCACGGGTGACTCACCTCGGCCTGGAGGCTCTCCAGCCGCACGATGTGTTGGCTGCTGGATGAGTTCTTCTCTCGAAAATCCTCCCGGAGGGTGTGGACCTGCAGAGAGAGCTGCCGCTCCACCTCTGACGCCTGCAAGGAGACACCAGCTGGCATTATGGAAAGCAGTTGCTCCTCCTGCCCATGGGAAGAACTGCCCCAATATGACTCTGCACAAGCCCTAGTTTTGGCAGAAATTCTGAAGCCTGCAGAGTCAGGATGAGGGAAAAGCTCATTCTGGACTGATGTGGAGGAGAAAAGCCATTTAGACCATGCTGATTTTCCCCTGAGGCAGCCAAAGGGACACAGCCCGTAACCTTCTTCCATTGCAAAATACTATGATGACTCCCATGCCCTACAGGGAATTTAGTTTTCCTCAAAAACAGTAGCCCAATCGGGTTTGAGGAGGAGACCAGGCCACTCGCAAAGGCAGAGGGGAGGGAATCTCCATAGACCCCCCAGAAACACTGCTATTAAATTTACACTTTCTAAACCTCTGAACATCTTTGGCACAACCCTAAAATAACAAATGCTCTTTGCCTCTGATTTCTGGCTCCTGTTAGGGCCAGACAGAGAAGCAGCCGCTCCACATGGCTGTCGGTGCAGGATGGCTGGCCTTGGCCCTCCTTCCTGTTTCGAAGGAGGGATGCCCCGTTTATGCGAGGTGGTTTGAGGACAGTGGAAAGGCCATTTCCTACCTGCAGGATCCAGGCTGCAGACAGCCTGGATAAATGACAGCTTAGACATGTTATCTACTCTCCAGACAGCTTTATGGCTGGTTTTTACATGGTGAACACACTCGTTTAGGCTTGTAAGAGAACATAAGGCTTTTTATGACAAATCCCTAATGAGACAGCACAAATGGATGGTTTTCTATCTAATTAGCCTCCATCAGGTTCCATTACACTTAGGCACAGACCTCCCTCTCCGTCAGATTAGCTGGAAGTGAATTGATCCCCCTCAAGAAGTGGCATTGTTGTCCTGCTCTGGGCACAGGCAGAGCCATATGTCCAAGGGCAAATGCCATCAGTGGCCACAATAATGGAGGTGATATGGGAGGGATGGGGACAAGAGGAGAAAACCTGTATTGGGGTCAGCAGCTGTGGGCAGGTTTGGGAGTGCATCCTTATGTCTGGCAAATGCAGGTCAGGATTTGGCCGAGGATGCTCTGGCTAACAGAGAGCCCAAGGCAGCAGCTACACCAAAGGGTGCAATGATTTGGGAGCAATGACTTTGCTTAGCAGCTTGTGACCTGAGGAATGAGCACACAGACCCAGCCTGAGCTGCCCACAAAGTTCACGCTACCCACTTTTAAAAATGGTCCCTTATTTTGTTGCAGTCTACAGCAAAATAATACAAATCAGAAGCAAGAAGTAAAAGGCTGTTCCAGCTCCATCAAGTGGAGGAAACTATGGTTGTCCCAACACTGCTTGCTTGCAGGGGCAGCAGAAGACAGAAGCGTGGCCACCAAAATCAGCCAGGCTCTGACCACTGGCTTCCAGAACGAGCAATAGTTTCCAACAATAAGAAATAATCTCGTCTACCAAGTGGTTTTTAGTTCTGTTCTTATCCTGGATTAGCATAACTGATCTTTTCCCCTTCTTTAAAGCCTCACATCAGAGGCTTTTGCGTATCACCCTCACCTCATTTATTTAATAAAGCTTCCTTGCACAGGCAGAGTACACAAAATATAATGACAGCACAGCACTATAGGAAAGGGTTGGTTATTTTTCTTCCCTTAAGCAGCTATAGATTTCAAAGCATCCTGAGCAGCTATTAATTGGTGACACTAAAGAAGATGGATGGATTGTGCTTTTCTTGAATGATTCACTTGCTTCCATAAAGACTGCTGAAACATCTTCATGCTGAAATACTCTGCAGGAGCAATCAAGGATGAAAAAGCACTAGGTGAAAAACACTGAAGGATTTTGCCTGCAAGATGGTGACCACACTCCCAAGGAGCACAAGTGGTACCAGATGAGATGCCACATCAGCATTTAAGGGTTTATTGTACAACATATTTTATATGCTAGAACAACTCTATGTACAGACAGTGTAAATGTACAATATAGCAGGAAGAAACAAGGGAGTGTTAATGGCATTGTAAAAATCCCTGGTAAGACAATATGTAGCTGCTGTTGATAGTTCTGGTCCCCATGCTCCGACTGGAGCAGGTGAAGGGATGGGCTGCAAGGGTGATCCAGACCGTGGAAAGTCTGCTGTATGAAAGGAGACTAAAAAAGGATGGCTTGTTTTAGCTCGTGCAATGAGTGCTGAGAGAGACCTCCCTATAAATACATCTCGGATAAGCACACAGAAGGGAGAAGTGCTATTTAAGCAGAAGCACAATTTTGGCAGGAAGAAAGATGTGAATAAACTGGACAAGAGTATCTTAAGGCTGGGAATAGGAAGCTTTCTACATTTCCAAGGAGCTGCAGTAGGATTCCTCCTCCTGCACCATTACAGTAGGAGAAATGGTGGCAAAAATTAATTTTATGCTGGTGCTGGATCACTTCATCATGCAGTTTCTTTCAGAGTGCCGCCTACGACAGAAGGGAAATGAATTGACCTCAAAGGTCCTTTCTGGTACTAGACTGCTTCAGCACTGTAAGGTTTGTATTCACCAGCTTTAAATCATCATCTGGAATTTATCTCCTTGCTGCTCAGCTTACATGCTCACACATCTTATTCCCGCAGTTATAGCCCACATGGAGGGAAGAAAGGACTCACTCATTGTTAGCACCTAGAGCCCTAAAGCAGAGAGGATCTTACAGTGTCACCTCAGCGTACACCATTCCCATCCTATCTCATGCAGTAGACAAAAGTAAAACCACTACTTTCTCTAGCCTCATATGGTACAGACTACTCTCCCTGACCAGTTGTTTAACAGAAGTAAACAGAAATGACTGTATCGTGTTTCCCTCCACAGGAGAATGAGGAAAAGTCTTCATCTTGTTCTTCTAGATAGGGAAATGGCTGATACCTTTAGTCTCACCTTTGCAAAGATTTGATTTTTCATAGACATGAGACAAAGTCTTCTGAGCTGAGCCCTGGTCATGGAAACCCCCTTTTCATGCTACGTTTGTTTCAGAGGTTATTAATACTGCTGCTGAACTACCCTTTCTAATTGATTACGAAGTCTAGATTTTAACATCAATTTGCATTATTTTATGGAAAGCCACCTTGACAGTGTCCAGTATTTTCAGGCTTTATGACGTATTTTCATACAGCGCCTGCTTGGGCTCACCACACTGCTGTACACGTGTGCTTTAAACCATGAGCTCACTACTGATTATTTCTAACATGCTCTTTCACTTAGTGTCATCAGAAGATGTAACCTCCTATCTACATTTTCTCTTTATTGCTTAAATAAGCTATGTTTTCTGTTGAATTGAAGTGAGTTTCTTCTGTCTTAGACAGTCTGGCTCTATTCTCATTATGCAAACTGTAGGGCTTTCTTTTCCCCATCAGTGTTTTCCTAAACATTAAAAGCTAAAACCTTTTGTGGTTACGTCAATCATTCAGCGATGCATTGATTTTGCTAGAGAGAAGTAATGTTCTTTCCAGAAAGGCAGACATGTATCGCCCAACATCACAGCTTTGCTCTATAGTTAAGAAAGAATTAATTTCCTGGATATAGGCAAATTAGCCAACACAGCCACTAGGCAGAGTTTGAAACATATCTGCAAAAGCATAGGCATCAATTCACAATTAGATATATTCAATCAACTGTGAGATTTGTTTTCTGGACTTCAGGCAAGGTTTAGATGAGATTTGGGCAGTGCAAGAAGAAAGGAATAGGACATGTTGTCCTCTGCTCTAATTGAGGGCCTTTTTCCATTGCAAACCCGATTAAGTTTCTCTCATGATTAATTCTGAAGTGCTCAAATACAGAAAACTGTGTAGATATTTGGCAGAAAAAATATGGCTTACCAGTTACAGTAACTCCGTGAGGTTTACATCTGGAATATACGAGCAATAAATAAATTAAATAAATGTAAATAAATTGGAGCACTGATGCTCCTATGAAGTGGGGATCTTTTTTAAATGTTTGGGACGGACTGTGAGAAATGACTGGCCTGTAGGTCAGTTTCATTTAAAGAAAACCCTCTTTTGAGGGAAGATTTGCTAAATAAAACTAAGTGCATACAAAATATCCAGCTATAAGTCATGTCGGAAAGAAAAGGAAAATGGAAAAAGTTTAATAGACTGCAGCTTGGTGAAGAAACCAATGCTTCTGCATGATTTACTTCTACAAACAAGATGATTCAAATTTAACAAAGGATATTGAAGATTTTATTGCCTAAAATAGCTAAGAAAGAGAAGTCCTAATTAGTGCTAAATTTGTAACACTCAGGAGAGCGTGTAACCCCTTTTATTAATTTGCTAATAGCTGAGTTCAAGGGACTCCCTCTTCCCACTGTGGTACCATTAACACTTCAAACCACTAATCGCTGCCTCCCCTGGCTGCAGGTCCCTGGATTCCCACCTCTTCTCTGGGAGGAAAGTATATTTGGCTACTGAAATGCAAGCGAAGGAGGAAACAACAAATATCTTGCTTTAGAATAACAATTGAAAAAAAAGACATTAATCCGGCTGCCAAGGGAAGCTCCAGAGGATTGGGATTGCCACCCCGCCACCACAGCCAGCACCCAGGCAGCCTGGTTTTCTGGGCTACCTGACCCATGCCAAGAGAGCGGTAAGGCCATGGCTATTTTCCAGCCCTTGGCACGCCAGCACCATAAGCAACCATCTATACTTTGCATGCCTGGAGGTTGCCCAGTTTGGGAATTTTTGAGAGATTTTCACCAAAGCTCTTAATTCAGGTCAACTCGAAATTGTTCTTTGGAGCATTAGTCTATCCAGGAAAGTGCTTACGTAACAGCAGCGCTTGCTGTTCGTCACCTTTTGAGAGCTTGGGGTCGTGTTTGCTGATTTATGTGCCCAGAGGAGGGATTCCCCGACGGACAACCCTGGCATCGAGGCACCCTCGGCCCTGTTACGGCAACGCCGCCGCACGCGTGGAGAAGAGCAACAGCTCTCCCACTCCCCTTCCTCAAGACAAGGGAGAAAATAAGATGAAAAAGCTCCTGGGTTGAGATAAAGACAAGGGAGATCACTTCTACGCAAATTCAGAGGGATTTGAAGTAAAAACAGTGACTGGGAGATGTAACGGGCAAAGCTCGGAGTGGCCATTGCCAGGGACTGGATTAACAGTGGGGATTTTTTTTGTTGTTGTAAAGTGGTGAAGGGATGAGGGGTGTGTATATTGCCCACCTTCGCGTTGTTGGGATGATGCCACTTTGATTTTGGTGCAAGGAGATGTTTTCGTGGTTGATGTCATCAGTGAAATTCACAAAGAGCGTGCAACGAGCACGCATTTTAACGACAGTTCTTAAATACGTGTTTCACTGAGGCGAGGGGTGGAATTGATTTGGTCCAGGTGTCCAGGCGCTGGCAGTGGGGCTGTAGAGACCTCTCTGAAGACCTCTTCTTCTCGGGAGGACATTTTCCCACTGTTCCCCAGTGCAGCGCAGGACACTGGAGCTGGGTAGTGTTGTGGATCATGGCTGGGGCCAGCGTTGTCCCCATCTCTGCCAAATGATGTGGTGGGGCTGAATCCTCCTCTCCTTGCCTCGTCCCTGACTCTGCTACTGCCCAGGTGTGGGGAAATTTAACTGCACAAAGTATGTAGTGCCTTGGTCCTGGTATAAGAGCTGTCACTGCCTGGAGAAGTTGCGTGGAAAAAAAAGAATTGAGGAAACCTGCAACACTTCCAAAATATTTTGGTTGCAAACATCCAACAAAGACCACTAACACTGATCCCAGGGGATATTTTTAGAAAAAAATGGATTTTTAAGACTGTAAAAGTGCTAGGCTAATGCTATGTAATACACACCTATTCTATATCCAGTTAACTATAAGCAGACTGGCAGGTGGATTAAATACCAGAAGCCAGAGTGAGTATATCTGCTCAGCGTTTGCAGGTAATATTTGCTTCCTAAGACAGGTTTCTTTTTGCTCAGGAACCACCTCTGCACCCTCTGCAGCACACACCAGCCCACTCCCTAGTGTTCTTTTCGGTTTTGACCCCCAGCTGGCTGCTGCTTCGTGCAGGTAAGACCTGCGAGGCGGCCGTGGGGGGGACACACAGCGCCCAGCCTGAGAGGTCCTCACTGGGGTCCAGCACTGGAGTCAAGCATCTCTGTGAAATTGTGAGCTGGATGTGGCACACTGTCTCCATGTCTCTGTCACCTTTTTCAGCTCAATTCAGGCAAATTACTCCGTATCTGGCATTTGGTGCCCTCGTACCATGCACCTTCACACTCAGCTACCTGCAATGGTCTTTACACCCCTCCAGGTCTCCTCCTTTCTCTTCTTATTCAGAGTATCCAATAAATCCATATTTGCTTAGACAGAAGGGTTTGATTTTGTGGCACACTGCCTGACCTCCCTGGTTACAGCCATACAGGCTGATGAGCCTTCCCTTCAGTGGGAAACAGGCTGATGTTGTAGAGCACAGGCCAGCTAGATTGGTTGGGGGGTCCTATTCTGACAACAGAGCAGTTGGACAAAAGAGGAAATAAATGAACATTTATTTAGCACAAAATGTATCCTGTCAAGAAAAAAGAGAATCAAAGATCTAAAGGATGACGATCCTTAATTGCCAGAGCAAGGAGTCTGAGCAATGGAGAAGAGGCACTGGAATTACTCTTTTATAAGCATCAGGCTTGGGACACATTGCTGATGGGAAAAGCCTCATGGCTGTAGCATTAAACCTAGTCTGAGAGAATTCTGTAAGACAAAGGACAGCAGTGGCATTACTTCCACGGTTGTGATGTTTTGGAAATATGATACTTTACTGCTTGTGTGAAAGTGAGAATTCTTTGCTGCAGATCTGTTCCCCTTTCCCTTCTGTAGGACAAGGAGGAAATGCTGAGCATGTCCTTTAACCTCACTCCTATTTACCTGAGTTTTACAATAAAACAAACCAAGAAGGTGAGTAGTTTTCTCTCAACTCACCCCAGTAGGGTCTTGTGGATGGCAAGGAGTCAATGCCACATCAGCTCAGATGCTTCACACCTGAGAGGCAGAGGCCAGGGGGGGAGCTGGCAATAAGAGAGAGCAGGGAGCAGCTGGGTTTTTTCTGTGTGGGGCTGGGTTTGCACCTGCCCTTTGAGTTGGAGAAGTGTTGTTAGAGTGGAGAGGTTTAGTTCCTTGGTGGAAACCTCCACAAAACCTGAATCTGCTCAGCCTGAAGCTGGGTTGCCTGTTTTGGGAGGTGAAGTGCTGGTGTTGGCTGGCTTTGGTTGCTTCCCATGTTTCTTGTGGCTGGAGAAGTGGAAGTGCTGCTGGAGACAACTGCTGTAAACATTCAGACACATTAAGGTACTGCTACCTTTTTCTTTTCCAAGTGTCCTTGAAAAATCCTTTTAATAGGGATAGTGAACTTTTGCTGCATTACTAAGCAAAGTGTGAAAGAGCAGACAGAGTTTTCCTGGCAATGTAATTTTTTTTTTCCTTCCTAAAAGGCTATCTGATATATGTGAACCAGTTTGCAAGGCAAACATCTGAATGCTTTGGCAACAAGATTAGGGGAATGAATGCCAAACGGTGGTCTTCACCTTGTTTTTCAGTAAGTGCTAACTCAGGTAACTGTTTGAGTGAGGCCAAAAACCATTAGCTTAGGCTAAATCATCTTACAGGATTAGGATCTGCTGTGTAGAGCAGAAGCAGAGACAATAGGGTGCCATATGGGGCAACTCTAGCTGTGTGTAATGTCTCTAGGTTCATTGTTTGAATGAAAGCAAGAGCTTCACAAGTGGATGTGGGCTGCGCACGTGTTTCAGGAGGTGCTTAAACACGAGCCTCCCTTTTTTGTGGTTTATTCTTGACCTGAGCATTTGGCTCTTGTGGAGAGGAAAATACAGTGTGTGGAAAAATGAGTCAGCCCGTTTCCTGTGGGAGGGACTGCTGGGGGCCTGCTGCTTTGAATGCTGCAATAAATTATCACAGGAGATAACTCGGAGGACAAAGTGTGCCTGGAGGACACGCAATGCTAAGTAGTGCACCAGTGGCTCTTGCTCTCGGTATGCAAATTCGGCCTGCGGAAGAAATGTGGGAGCTGAGAGCCCTGCACAGTGCCTCCTGGGGCTGGTGTCTGTCGTAGGGCTCTGAACATGGGGCTGTGGGCAGCAACTTGGCTCCTGGTTGTTGAGAAGGAATAGGGTGATAAGGTGTAGCACTAGTAGGCTCTTCTAGCAGGCACCTAGGCAGGTGCTGCACATGACCTTGAGTGAAGCAACTGTTTGAAAGCTGGATGGTCTGTGTTTTGCATCAGTTAAGTTCAGTCATCTGCTCTCCTAGATAACTTCTAATGCATTTTTAAGGCTTAATTTCCATGAATAAGTTATTTTTCCCTGACAAAAGGCGTGTTTTATCTTGATAAAGCATTTTGGCCAAGTTACCTTTGATGTGGGTTTTTAATCCAGATTTTCTGATCTCAGTCTGACTTTTCTACTTGAGCTAAAGGATGAAAAATATTTCTTCCAGTAAATTCCTAGTGAGCTGTAAGTGTAGGTCAGATGATAGCCTAATGAAATACAAAATGCCTGACTACTTTGGAAAGAGCTGAACTGGAAACATGAAGACTTAACCTGGTCATTAAAACCTTTTGAAAAAAGATGCAGAGGCTTATGATGGTGGAGGCAAAGAAAAATGTTACATACCCTCCTGCTCTGAGGGGTTCTGCTGTCTTCCCCTGGTAGCCAGAAGTCAGGACAGTCAGTCTCCATTTTTGAATTTATTTTTTTAATGAGATTGTTTTAGTCCAAGGCTTTAAACCTTGAGGTGTTCAAACTCAAATGTCTGCCTGGAAGTGAGAGACAATAATTAAGCTTCTTGCAGTCTCTTGCTCTGGTTTTAAGTGCTCTACCTCCTTTATTTCAAAGAAAATTAACTGAGTTCTATTGGGGATATCTAATATGTGATGACAGGCTAGCAGCTCTGCATGCTCTTGAAATCCTCATCTATACTCCCTGTTAACCTCAGAATGCGCTCTTTTAGGATTTAGTAGTAATATACAAACCAAAAGCTTTCCAATATATGCAGACCTGATGCTCAAACATGCACTTGCAAACATGTCTGAGTGCATGGAAAATACTGGTGTCCATTCCCACACATGTGAAATGAGTGGATGCCAAAATTCAAGGAGTTGGCTTAAAATATATAAATCTCTCTCAGGAAACATTCAGACAGGAAGAGAGAAAATATTTTCTAAAACATAGATGTATTTTTAAACTTTATGGTACATTGATCTGGGAGATGCTTGATTAGCTTTTAAATCCCTGCCAAGTCTGACTCCCAATAACTTCCATCAGGCCATTTCTGAAAAACAGTACTGATGTGTTTGCTCATTTCTTTCACAACTTGATAAATTTAGTTCAAAACTCAGAAGAGGAAGAGTTAAAAAGTCTTTAAGAAGTATTTTTTTTTTTTGAGTTTGGCTTGACTAAAGCAAGACAGAAGATGTTCTGTGCAGAAGGTTTATTTCTTATAGCTGATGCAGTAAAACTTGTGGCTGCTTTCTGTAGAAAAATAAGGAAACACAAACCCTGTAGTGAATATTGGCCAGGATAGGAGCTACAGCTTCAAACTATTCCATTAAAGCTTTCTCTTCACTCAGTGTTTTCATCACCGAGAGGTGTAGTAGGGTCATAAATGAAAGGGGAGCACCATAAAAATGAGCAAGTCCATCACAAAGTTTTGGAGAGGGAAAAAAAAACCACAACAACAAAACACATAGCAGCATATCACAATTGAAATGCTTAAATAAAAAAAGGTCCTTTCTGGAAGGATTGTTGTGGAGCTGTTAAGTAACATTTGACTTAAAAATATTTCTTGGTCAGCTAGTATTTGATCTGTCATTCTAAACACAACAGAACTGTGCTGGATACCTGCAGACAAAAAGCTTCTAGAGATACATTTAACTTAGCAATACATCTTTCCTGTACTTCAGCAGCCTCCAGCTATTCCCGAGTTGTTCTCCCTTGTTGGCAGCATGAAAAGATCTGTTTAAAGCATAAGGTCTTTGCAGCAGGCTTTGAGTACAAGGCAGACCTTGCTCGTGGTGATTGTTGACAAAAGATGATTACAATGTGTTAGTAATAACATCTCAGCACTCTGATCTGCCGAAGTAGAATACAGATCTGTACTTTGTACACTACCATATGTAGTAAGTACATGAACACTTGTCTCTTCTCAGCCAAGCTTTGCTCTGTTTCCACTAAGGTTCAGCTTACAACTCTGCAGCAGATGCTTGAACACAGAGGTACTTGTTTACCTCCTGGTGCAGTGCCACAGATGTAAGCACTAAGGGGATTAGGTCTTTAAGTCGTAGATCCTCAGGGCAGCGGCTTGGCCGTCAGAGCAGTCTGCACCTCGACAGCAGCATGTAGTGGCAAATATGTGATAGTAACTTCTAGGATGAGCCAGAGCTGCTAAATTAAGCCACGGAAGGTATATTCAAAGTCAAGGAGAAATTTTCTGACCAACACCTGTAACCCAGCTTTGGGAAGCTGCTGAGCACTTCTCTGAGTGGCCAGATCTTCTTATGCATGTGTCAGCCTGGCAGGAGAGGTGCTTCCCTGAAGACACTGCATGGGTGTTGCTATGGCCAGAGTCTCTAGATGATGGGAGGGTCAAGAAACAAGAACGTAGATCTCTCCTTGGAGCCTTGTCTTCCTACAATCTAGTTTTTAAAAAGTGCTTGCAAGTATTTATTTAAATAACAGCTTTTGGCAAACTCCCTGGCATTTTGGTACTTTAAGTCCCACAAAAAGCTGTGCTTGGAGATAAAAAATAAAGCAAGTAGATGGGGAGAGCAAACAGCTGAAAAACAAGGTGGGTGCAGCACATACTGTAGGATGGTGTATAAAATATACTATGCTCTGCCAAATCATACGCAGGCAGGGGAACCATTATCAGGGACTGGAAAGAGCCCCTCTTTGTATGAGTTTCAGGCTTTGGTGTATCTGTGAGTATCACTTAAGGTAGAGCATGGATGGTCCTGTGTAGGGGAAGCCACTTCAGTCACAAACCCTTCATGTAATCAGGTATTTGACTGCTGGAGAAGAGGTGCAATGCTGTCAGAAGAGAAACCTGCTGTAGCAACATCCCAACAGCTGTGCTAGAGTAACTGCATGTGAACCAGAGTCCACTGAAAGTGTTGCAGACAATGATTCTGTGCTTGGCTGTGGGCAGCAAATTTGGCACACACATACTATACTTAGGCTTGCACCTGTAGCCAAGGTTTTGCAAATGTAGGTCAGGCATCATTGAATCAAAAGCCCTTTCCCTCACAGTCTAATACGCTCCTTAGAGGGATAAGAATCATTCAAGCTGTGCATTTTTTGGCACTGGGGCTGTTGCTTTCTGACAACTGACCCCATGCAGACACAGCCAGCTTGCAGTGGGGCAAGCAGCAGGGAGCAGGTGCCAGGCAGACATGAGAACTGGGGGTGATCTGCAGCCCAGGTTCCTGTGCAACCAAGCCATGAGGCTGCCTGCAAACCAACACTGGGGTGTGGAGATCTGTGAGCACTGCAGGAGATCTCAGATTGGGAAACACTGTACTGACAGATGCTGAGAGAATTAGCAGCCTGTCCTGTGTGCCTGATGCTAAGAAAAGACATGTTTTCCCTGGTGGATGAAGGTTTGATGGCTGAGGCTTTGTCTGGAAGGAAGTAGCATCCTTGATAAAGCTGTCACAACCAGAGAAATGGGAGCACGCTTCCCTCCTTCACCAAAATTCCCTGTTTCACCCTCAGTGATTTGTCTCTGAGGGGCAGAGTGTGCGAAGGCCTATGGGTGCCCTTTGGGAGAAAGGGGAGAGAGTGGGGAAAACGCTGTTGGCTTTTGATCTGGTGCTTTTAAGCAAACGTCAGGACTGAGGAGTGCCATGTACCCTGGGTATGTGCTTTCTGGCCCGAACTAGGTAACAGGAGACCAGCTAAAGCACACCAAGTAAAACACAACAGAAGTGATGTGGCAGCAGCTGTTCTTCACTCTCCCTGACAAGTTACTGGGTTGATGGAGTATGCTTCATTTTGAAAACTCTGTTTGAATGTGCTCGTGCTTTAACTGTGGCAACTTCCTTCGCTTTCCAGTCATGTTCTTTTATCTCTTTATCTTCAGCAGAGAGGGCTGCCTCGCATGAGTGTGCGTGGATTATTCTGCACTTGAGCATGGGCTGATCTACTGCTCCAGTTCTTAACGCTACTACAGTAGGATTTTAAACTGGGATCTTCTCTAGCATCGCTGCATCTAAATGATTAACTTTCTCTTCCTCTTGCTGCCTGAAAGCAAGAATAATGTGATCAGTGACAGAGGAGAGCACGGCATTCAGCTCCCAGCAGTTTTTATTCCTCCTGCTGCTGCAGTTGAATCTTTCCATGTGCAGAAGCCTGTGGTAGCAATACTAAATCTACTGAGTGCTTGCTGTGTGCAGGAGTGTCTAAAATGGTGTCACTTAAAATTTCTGCTAGTACATAGGCATGTGAGTGAGTTAGGAACACTTTTATCCTATCTGTGCTAAAAATCACCTGCTTTAAGCCATCGACCCCTTTTCCTCCTCCTGTCTCACGCGTGATGAGGTGTGCGCTGGAGTTGGCAGATGGCTGGGGAGCAAACAGGTCGACAGAAGCATGAAAAGAAATCATGTTGCATCATTGCTAACCAGCTTGTGCCAAGAGTTGGATTTTCTTTTGCCTGTCACTACACTGGCTTCCCCATCACCCTTTGGCTTGTCTGTTTTGTGACCTACTTTCTGGACAGTCTTGGAGACCTTTTTTCTCCTCTCTCAGCTCTCTCTAGTTGATTAATCTAATAGATATCAGCCATGACACATTGTTGAATTCATGTACAGACACAATGCTGTGCCAGAGATTTGTTTGCTAAATCACAGAAATACTTTTATTTCTTCTACAGTGTGTCTAGTTTTGGTTTTGCTGCTGAGGCTGGTGGTACTTTTAGCCTCCTTTCCCTGGCTTTGCTCAAAGATTCTATTTTTTTGTTCTGTTGAATTAGAGCAGATCTCCCCAAGTTGAGACATCATAAAGGCTCAAACGGACTGAAGAAGGAACAGGTAGTTAACCATGTCACTTGTGTACCACGGGCTGTTTGTTATCTCTTAGATATTCCAACTCTTAACACTTATGTGTAATGCAGTGCTGCTTGGCTCCCTGCATTGGCAGACTCTGCTTTTCCTACGTGGGGACAGGTCTCATCTGTGTGATGATAGTACCACAGGTGGCAAAAGCCTGCTCTGAGTGCCCAGGCAGGCCAAATGGGATACCAAGGGACAAAGAACTTCCTCACCAAGCCCAAACATGGTATGGAACAGAGAAATGCTCCACTCCAACACCAATGTGGTGTAGGGGCTGTACCTCCTTGACTTGATGCTTTGGTTATGTCTGCTTGAGCAGCTGAGAGGAGCAGGGCATGAGGGTGCAGCCCATAGCTGCTTGCTCAGAGGCAGAAAGTCTCAGTGCAACTGGTGTCAGACAGAGTATGCACGTGGATTTCAAGTGTTGACCTGAATCCAGGCTACTTTTCAGAAACTAATAGGTTAAAGTGTAGCATAAATTTGTTAAGCTCTTGCAGGGATTTGGAATTTCCTAGCGTGATCCCTGCTGGTACCAAGGGACAAAGGAGATAAAGATATTAGAGCCCAAGTTTTCAGCACAGGCCTTCTCTTAAGTATTGATTCAAAATACAGATTTACTTGTCAAGCCGTGAAACGCAAAGTATATCCACATGTCTCAAACTTACTTGTATGGAGGACAAGACAAATACTACCGCTTAAAAAGCTCCATATTAGTTTTCATCCTTACTCAGGTTTACTGAAAGGTTCCTGGATTTAATACTGTTTATAGCAATATTTTAACATTACTAGGAAAGACGAGTGTGTGGCCAGGTTTCTTTCCCAGAGTAGGAATTTACACGAGGGTTGTAAGGCTCATTGGGGCTAATCCCTGCTAGCACTATACATCATCTGACAGTTGCCAAGGAGACAAGGATAATCTCAGTGAGACAAGATATGTGAGAAGGGTATTTATGGACAGTTGCCTAACAATGCTGGTGGAATGCACCAAAAAGTGATTATTTGAGTGCCTTTGAAGTACTGCCTCATCTGTGGTGAATATGGGAGACTGGTACACAAGCAGAACGTTTCCCTGTGATATTAAAGCAGCAGCAACTTGGCCTTGATGTTTGCAACTTATCCTGCAGTGGCCTTATCCACTGGTGTGCAAAGGGGCAGAAAAAGCTTTTGTGGTGTTCCGAGATGGCTGCTCATCTGTCCACACTCTGTGGCATCAGCAGACTGTGTAAGTATAAAGAAGACATTTCGGTCTCTGGTGCTGACACAGGCTTAATGAAAACTGTCTACTTCATGTGTTTGAAATACTAGCAGGTCCCTCATGCCAATGTCTTGTGTGCCAAGTGATGTGAGGAGAGGAAAGGGTGAAGGGGGGTATATGTATGTATATATACATGCATAGACGTAGATGTGTGCTTTCCAGCATAACCAGATGATTCCTCCTTCCCTATTTCCAGGGTGAGCCCAATTACACCATGGCCAGGTGGCTCTGGGAGCTTATGTCACACTCCTTGAGCTGTGGGAAGGGTTAACATCACAGGCTACTTGGTATGTGAGTCTGAACAGGCATTTTGGTCAGATTAGGCTGTTTTCCCTGACCTGGGGTGGCTTATAGCTCCGCTTAGGGAGATTAAAAGAAGCAGGAGAGCTAATATCTTAATTTGAACAAGTTCGTGCTTGGAAAGGCTTCTGCATCATCTGCTTCGCCCAGCAAAATATTTTCTTGGCACTGTGTTCCCTGGCTATGAGAAGGGGCCAAGATTGATGGAAGAGGCCCGTATCTGGGACCAGGAGCACTAAAGCTGTGTGGTCTGGCACTGTCCCACACTGGGCAAATCTTCCCTTCCTGTGTTGAGGTGAGGCAGTGACCTGTAATGAGGGGACTGTCTCCTTCCCGCTCCTCCAACTCGACCTTCTTAGTCTGTGGTACTGTCTTTTGATGGAGGATTATGAAGGACGAGACGACAGAAGGAATTTCCCGAGTTTTCAAAGCCTGATGCAAACGATGCCTTTGAAAGGAAGGAGCTGCTGAGAGTCACCTTGCAGCTGACGGGCTGTCTCGTGGTGCCAGAGTCGATCTCAGTAAGCAGCTCTGAGCTGCTGGGTTGGCTAATGCCTGGAATGGAGGAGGCCTCTTTAAATGAAGTAAATCAACTTGTTAATCCTCTCTAGGTGGGTTTTGAGGAGTTGTTTTAGATTGCACAAATTGGTGGCTACAATCTCAGTGGAGGTTTCTGCAGTGGCACCTGCCACCCCTTCAGGGGGTTCAAAGTAAAACAATGCTCAGCCTGTCTACTCCAGCCTGTCAAGAAAATTGCTTGTGAGCAATGTTTCTACCTACCTCCAGTCTTGCTCTTAAATGGCACCATTCTCTACTTGCTTGTTTTGGGGTCTGTGTCCAGCATGGTTCCATGTGAAGGCAGGGTGCTGCCTGGCAGATCTTGAGGTTCCTGTGCTTACTTAGCTTTAAAAGCACCAGGAACATGCAATTGCATCTGACAGGGGAAAAAAAATAATGCTGTTCCCAAGTGCGTATTATCGTTTTCTGCCTCTCCCTCTGGGCTGAGCTCGTTCCTCCATCCATGAAAACAGCCAGATGAGCCTGAGCAGGTTGAATAGTGGCTTTTTAGGCTGTCTTGCCTCGACTGAGATGAATACGGAGTGGCTTAGCGGATCTGGAGGTAGTGGTTTCCTGCTGTGGAAGTTGATAAAGCAGCCCAAGACTGTGAGATCCTCTCCTTGTCTTCAGCATAAGGGCCTGTGCCCATGGCACTGGTCCTCCAGGCACAGAAGGGCCTCAGGAAGAGGCAGTAGTATTAAAGAAATCATCAATTTCATAAGCATTTGCCTTGAGCTCTTAAAGCTCTGAATATTTATTAGTTGGTCTTTACTAAGATGTCTAGTCCCTTGTACGCTAAGGTGCAGAGGGAAATAAAGAGTAAGCAGCACAACATTTAGGAAGAACTTGAGCACAAAGTGAAATACAGCATGCAGTAAAGCCTAGGGAAATAAATCTCTCTGGATTAGAGGTAAAAACGACAGAAATAATTTGAGTTAGAAAATCTCTGGGCAACTTCATAGCCGATCAATAGATGTTATGTGGACAAATACCACACTGCTAAATGCTACAAACAATCTCTTTTGAACAAACATGGTCAATTCAGGCTTTCTCATTTGGTTTCATCTAAACATAAATCTGCTGGAAAGTCTGACTCCTCCAGTATCTGAGTCTGCTCAAGAGCTCATGTTCAAGCAAAGATTGGAACTTACTTTACAGTCTGCCTAAGTGGAGAGGAGACTTTTCCTTTACTAGGGTCTTGTTTGTTAGCTTACACTGACAATTATTGCCTACTCTCTCAGTGCCTCAGTTTTCTGGCGTTGCAATAAAATCGATGCAAAACACTTGCTGACCAAGTAAAGAAACAAAGGAGAACTCTTCAAGTACTTCTCTGAAAGGTCCCCTTCTGTTAAAACTTGTGGGTGTTTTCTCGGTCACGAAACACTTCACCAGCAAAAACTAATGGGACTACGGATCTCTTCTGTAAGCATAGACCCTTCCCTCTAGCAAGTTTTAAGGTTTGTACCTGCCTCGTGGCTCTGGTGCAAGCAACAAATTTGCTGGTCAATGCTTGAGTTGCAGAAGACTCTAGTTTTCCTTGATCTGAGCTTGTAGGCAACTAAATACAATGGTGCTTTGTTCAACAAGTAAACATGAACAACTTATGCTAAATAGTTGCCAAATAGAATAGCTCTCTAAGAGCAACCCTGTTACTATAAAACTCTGCCAAATCTAGAAGTGGATTCAGGAACAGAATTCCAAGGATGTAAACAACATGGGAATTGCAAGGCTAACTTTTCCCCTCTTGGTGTACTGGAAGTGGAGGCCAACCTAAGCCCAAAGGAACTGAGGGATAACATCATCTCACATCAGTGGAAGGAAAAAAAAACTGCAGAGACAAATACCAGCCTGAGGCTGGTCATAACTTAAGCTTCAACTGATTTTTGAAATGTATCCAGGAGGGGAGAAAGAACTGAGGGACAAAGGGGAAGAGGGAAGCAATGAAGACAAAACACAATAGATAATTGGTTTTTCTTTAGGTCAGAAGAAGTGTGCAGTAGAACTAGTACATGGTATTTAAAGGACAAATTCAAGTGAGCCGGATGCCTTAGGTACCCATGTATACCCAGATCTTGCAACTGTTCTGTGATAGCTCGAAATTTATTACACATCTGCATTACTGTGCTAATCTTAGTAGAATCAAAACCCAACTGAAACTATCCAAGTAATTCATTCTTTTAAAAACGTAGTTTACATGCTTCAACATTAGAACCTTCTAGGGAAGAATAGTTAGGAGATGATGAGAACAGTAAATGTAAGTGTTCCCAACACTTCTGATCTTGGCAGTCCTCCCCCTCAGACACTGACGGGGATCCTGTCCATGAAGGAAATCTGGTGTGAATCTCTGCAGCTACAGAACTAAGCCCCTATAGAAGGATACCTAATGAAATTGTTAGGCCATCCCATATCTCCTCCAAAAGAAATGCTCTCTTGGTCTCCTTAAGAGCAACCTTTTACCCCAGTCACACTGTCATGCAGGTCATTTGATTTAGGTCCTAATCTGTCAGTTGTTTCCTGTTGTACTCTCACCTCTAGACAGCTTCCTCCTATATCCGTGCTCGGAATAAACGAGGTTTTGCAAAGTGCCGTTCTAAACAAAATGTTGATTAAGCTCTCGGCTGTTTCGCAAGGCGCCTCTATGATTTCATGGGTAATCAGAGCACCTAATACAGCTGGCAAAAAAACCCTCAGTATAGAAGAGACCTCCCTCTTGAGCTATTGTCTACTAAATTGCGTTTAGAAAAAGCAATCCTGCTTTAAAAAAAAAAAGGAATTTAAAGATTTTCATTATAAGGTGTGCAAACTTTATAACCCAGAATGGCTCTTTAAAGATTAAATGCTTTTAATTGGGTTTTTCTTATGTAGATATTTGCAAAGCCTTCAATCATGTTTAGCTCTGGTTCTAGCTAGTAACGCAGTGGCTGGATACAAACACCTTCTGTGTCCTACTTTCTAGAATCTCCTGGAGGAAGTGTTTACAGCAAGTGTGAATAAGCAGAAATATTTTGAAAAAATCTCTTCTGCCCATGTGTTCCTACCTTTGAGCTACTGCATAAAAAAACAACTCCTATAAACATAAAGACTTGGACCCAAACAGCTGCTTGAAATTTTTAGTGCAGTGTAAGAGGGGAGGAAGGGACTCATTCAGATTTTTATCTCCTCATCCCAGAACAAGTTCACCTTCGCTTTCATGCGGGGATTCCTGCTTTTAGATGTTCATGGCTTAGTGGTGCTGCTAATGTCTCAAGGCAGAAGCCTTGCAGAAACTCCTGAAATCTGTTATGGAACAACTTGCTAGAGGTGAAAGCAGGGCTGTGAGCTGGGCTCAGATGAAGTGCAGGGAAGAGCAGTGTATGGCTGACCACCAGATGCTCACACCTCGGTATATTTGTCCTACATAGTGCTCTGGACACTCGTTCCTTGCTGATGTGCTGCCCAGGATGTGGGGGGCAGGAGGTCTGGGCTCTGGGGATGTCTCATGGGGCCAGCCTCTGCGGCTCCATCCAGGCACTACAAGCCTCTGAAGATGAGATGAGCCACACACAGCATGGAGGTTAAGTGGCTCTGGCAGACAATAATTTCCGTTGTGCTGTGCTGTGCTCCCTGAGTTGGACTCGGGGAGATGTTTTGTGCCAGGCCCTGGCAGAGACACCCTTGTGCTGGCTGACTGACCTGCTCAAAAGGGGCTCTTTTTACCAAGGAAATAAAATGTTTGCCTTCCCTCAGCAGGCTCAAAAGCTCTTTCTGGGCGGTGTGGACAACAGGCTGCCTTGGGCTGGGAGATCTCCAGGGTGATTTTTGAGGAAAAATTGCTGTGAACAAGGCAGGAAATGGGGGGGAATGAAGTGGTGGATAACGGGGACACATCCTGGCAGTGAGCCGAGCTCACGGGGCTGGCAGACGGGCTTCTGCCACTCGCCTGCCTGCCTTGGACGTCACAAGTGCGTCTCCCTGCGTGTCCGCTGACTGTCATGGCATTACAAGCAGAGAAATCACACTCGGTTGCCACAGCAACATCATCAGCTGGGACTGTGGTGTGTTGTCACCTAGCAACAAGCAAGGGGTCCCTGGGGATGGCGGGGTACCTGCTCCACTGCCCCAGGGAAGGATAGGGGTCCCACCTAGCCCCTGGCTCTGAGGGATGCTATCCTTTTTCCCATGGGCAGGGATTTGTGTAGTTCCACTGCCTCAATAGTAACTTTTTTTTTTTCATCTTAATAATAATTTTTTAACCCTTTCCCTAGGGAGGGCTTTGCACTGTGATTCAGTAGCAGTATGTGCCCTTGTTTTATTCTGTGTACAGCTTTCTGCCCATTCCCTCAGCGCTCATGAGTATTTAAACCAAAGGATATAGGGGTAAAAATCTTGCATGAAATGGGTAGGTGTAAAATCTTTGAGTAAACTCTGTAGGGTTTGTGTAAACTCACCCCCCGCCATCTTCACTGAAATAACTTCTTTGGTGTTTGCTGTGTTTAAGTCTTGGTGTCTGGATGGTCCTGTTCCAGTTGGCTCCTGAGCCTTGGGTGCCCTAAAATGGGGTTAACGGGTGCTGCAGGCTTGGCCAGGCTCTCAGCAGAGGGTTGAGCCTTTCTTCCTGCTCGTCTCCCATTCCCCAGATGGATGGTGGGTGACTGCCACTCAGCAGTGACCTCAAGATGTTTCTTCATTACCTTCTAGGGCACTGAATCATTTCATTGAAGGACTTTGCAGGCGAGAACACACAGCTGCAGTCACGTCCTATATTTACAGCTTTAGCGTAGAAAGCCTTGGCACTCCAGGCCTGATGTGGCATGACGCTGAATTATTAACAAGTGCTCTCTGTCAGGGGAGAAGTAGCTGGTGAGAAGGAGCCTTTCCTGCATGTGCACTGATCAGTATTCACTGGGCAATTTGAGATCTGGTTACGTGGTGCTGGGATCTGCTGATGCTCCAGAGGGGTAGAGAGCTGGAGGGTGCTTGGTGGGGTTAACAAGAGGTTTGCTGGCTTCAGTGTTTGGCTCTGTCTTGTGCTGGTATCTTCTTTCATCTCACCCCACCACGTGTAACATAAGTGTGCCTTATGCCAAGCACAAAGCAATGCTGGAAGGGCTGTCTGCCTAAACCAAGGAGTGGGTAGCCCTCCCTAAGCTGCCATGAAAGCAGGTACTTCAGCCCCTTCAACAGGAAGGGATGCTGCCTTTTCTCATGCAGTCCCCTCCCTCCACTGAATTTAGACTACTCAGAGGCGATGTGGATCAAGATTTGCTATGCAGGACTCCGTACGCTATTAAGTAGCTCGGTATGGAGCTCCTTGCAATAAGCTGCTCATTTCTGAGTAGCTCCAGTAAACACTTGGAGCCACAGCAAAAACCAGAGGCTTTTTATGAAAGAGAATTCAGTTTAGTGACTGATCTGCACTTTCAAATGTGTGGCAAAGCAACTCTTCTTGAGTCTAGGTCCACTCAGGATTCTCTTCTGTTTAAAAATAAAACCCTTGAAGCAGTGCTCAAGTTCACCCTGACTTGCATCTGTGCTAAGCGCAGTTTCCCAGTATACCCTGCTGGGCTGTTGGAGACAACTTAATAAACAAGAAATGTAAGGAGGCTTGTATTAAGCATCAGTACAGATAAAATAAGGAATTAAAGACCAGCTAGCTCATCGTGTAATGGCTACAGGTCTCTGGCACAGCAAAAGCAGGCAATCTTGCCCAGCATACTTGTTCTAGTAACTTTTTTCAATGATTAGTCTGGTTTTCTTAGAACCAACTTTGTTCCTATTCTGATAGACCCAACAACGAACCATTCAGAAAAAGCTCTTTGATAACTGACAACAGAGCCACTTGTGTTAAGTATGTCGTTGACCACAAAAGGATGTATTTAAAGCAAAAGTGATTTGGAAATGAGAATAAAATATGGTCAGCTCACTCTTGGATAAAAACATGCTTCTCTCAAATCA
Source organism: Tauraco erythrolophus (assembly GCF_009769465.1). NCBI lineage: Eukaryota > Metazoa > Chordata > Aves > Musophagiformes > Musophagidae > Tauraco > Tauraco erythrolophus. The sequence goes on along the minus strand of NC_141483.1, from coordinate 4,265,426 downwards.
AAGCCAGGCAGTGCCTGCCAGTCTTCTGAAGCTATGCTGCATGTTACAGTGTGAAGTTAGAGACAAAAGTCTTTCAACTGAGATATTACTGAAAGGAAGGTTTGTGGCTAGGAAATAAAACCTCCTTTCGAGACCTGTGGGCTGATCATTTTCTTGCTGTACCAGAGGGACTGAGTGAAACACCTCACTCTTTGTTAGCAGTATGTTGGCACTAGATGCTGAGTGAATATAAGACCTCGGTGATTGAGGGCCCTTCCGAGGGATGCCGTGGCAGCCGAGCGCTCCTCTCTAAGCACAAAGAGCTATTTCAGCGGTGCAAGATGATATGCTTCTTCCTGCCACTGAAAACAGATTTTCACTGCAAGAACTACCTGAGCTTGACATTGTGAAATTACTTCCTTATGCTCTATGTACCATAAAAGAAGCCCAACTAAACTGGGAAGGATACATCCTCGCCCAAGCTACATGCAGCAAACCGCTACAGGAGCCTGGAGCTTGGTAGCAGGAAATGTGTGGGAAAGCCATCTGGCGAAGCCACTTAGAAACAGTGTGAAAGTCTTTTTTCATTCACTTCCTGACAAAGTAGTAATATGTTGTCTCATTATAGGAAGAGGGCTGCTTGTTGTTGTTGTTTGCATTAGTAGCTCCTAGAAGCCCAAAGGTGGGGACAGGAGTCTTGCCATGTTAGGTGCTGTGGTCATGTGTAAGAGGAGACCTTTCCCCATACCCACTCCCCTCAAATTTTATAACATAAAAGGACAGAAAGCATAGGATGTTTTTTTTTTTTCCAAATGAGGAACTGAAACAGATGGGAGAGACTGAAGGAGCTGGAAACAGAACGCGTAATAATTCCCAAGCCTCGACTTTCTCAGCAAAGCTGTACTTTGACTCCTGTACTTTGAGCATCTATGGTGAGTGGTATGTACCTCGGCATACTGCTCACAATGTGCTCTGCAGTTCTCCTCGGTAAAACTGGCATTTAGCTTGGTGTGGGCACGTTGCGAAGAGTTACTATGTGCTTTGCGGTGCTCAGGCAGGAGGGGGAAATCAAATCAACATGCAGAAGGGATTTTAATCATCACTTAGCAAATTAAAAAAATAAAGTTACTGTGGAGATCTTAAACTTGATCTTTGGCATCTGAGTCACGTCTTTCACTATGACCTCCAGCCCACCTAATTTCCACATGGTTTAATACTGTTATAACCCTGGGCAGTATCTCTTCTGCTAAAAGCAGAGAACCAGACCAAAGGCTGTATTTCAAAAGGAGGCAAAGTTCCTTATAGCCTACTTACTATTATTAGATATGTAAAGTTCTCCTATATTATCATCTTATCTGAAGACTTCAGGTCATTTTACGGACCTTATTTTAGCCTCTTGGCGACTCTGAGGCAAGACAGTTATCCCCAATTTTAGAGACTGGAACAGACTTAAAATCCCTATCCTTGAGTTTTCCTTATCAGTCTTTGCCAAAATTGAGGATGGATTTTTTCAGTCTCATGCTTTAATTGCAAGACAGAGCTTTCCAGGTCCCTTTGCTATCCTTGTGTGGGTGTGCAGAACTGTGTGCTTGGTTGGTTGGTTGGCATTTGTGCCAGGTCTAGGCTCGAAAAAAGTATGTGCTTGTGTTGGCCTTTCATCTCTGGGGAAGGCAGGGTTAAAAAAAAAATGTCCTAAAGCTTAATTAGTTGGTGAAAGAATATCACAGCAGCAGGAAGGAGGAAGGGTAAGATGAAGGAGATGGTAGATGCTTCCCTGCTTTGAGATAAAAGTGGCTGAAGTCCAGGGACTCTAGAAGAAGTTAGCAGGACCATGTGGGCTGGTAGCTCATGAGGCTGAGACTGTCATTTGATAGATAGAGCCTAGTGCCAAGGGAATACCTTCCCCAGGAGAGAGATGCTCAAGTATTATGAAATTGGGCCATGAGGTGTTAATTGCTAAAAACTGTAGAAATTCAAATTTAAAGAGCTAGCACCTACTAGTGTAGAATGACTCGTACCAGAGAGCAACCTGTCTTTGTTCTGTGTGTGAAGCCCCTAGTAGGGTACACGGTGTCAAGATGGGGCAGAATTGACGTTCATAATAAGGTTTTCATTGCCTTATCCCAGACATCTCATAACCTTCTCCTCCCAAACAACCTGCTGTGACACGAAATGCAGAACCAGGAACATAAGGAGGATACCAGCAACACCTCAAAGTTCACAGAAGCCGTAACGGCACTTTTGTAGGGTTTTTCCTCTGCCAGTGCTCAATTCGTGGTCCTTAGCAAGATGCCAGCCTATGGCAATACAGCTGTAGGCAAGCACATCCACACGGCTGTATTTGTCCTTTTTATTTACTGAAAGCCTGAGTAGTAACAGGAGCCAGAACTAGGTGGGAGCAGGGTTTAAGCACTAACACTGCCTCAAGGATTACATGCATAACCTCTTCAGAATGAGACACCAGACAAATAAGACTGTGATTGCACTATGGAGCAGCAACTGTGGAATACTAAGCACTCAGTAATCAAGTGCTAATATAATGCTGAGGTTTTAAAAAGCTTCAACTAAAGCCCTGGGTGAACGACAACAGACTGTTCCCAACTCTGTTTCAATTTGCTGAGATTCTCACGACTCTAGGAAAACTGTTTCCACCCTTGCTATATCCATTGCTATATTTGAGTTACTAGCAAGTTTTGGCCAGGTGACAAACTCAATGAGCACTGAATCATGCCTCAGCAAGTGTAAGCTGTCTCTATCAGTCTGCCTCCTCTGTGTTGGAGAACAACAGTCCTCTTCTCCGAGTTGGGAGCAGGGCTGGGCTGCAGCAGGGAGGGTAGCACCAAGACTCAACTTTTTCCCAGGATGTGGTAGTTCTGAAGTGGGTGGATGAAGACTATTTCTGACAGTAATAGGGAGTTAAGGGAACAAAACCCATGCTTGGGCATTGCATGTTGGTAGATCTAACTTTGTGGTTCCTTTGCACGAGGCTTAGCTGAGCAGCTCTCTGAGCATCTGGGCTGTGAGAGGCTCCTGTAGCACAAGTGTCATGTGAGGATAATCCCATGAGGTTTAAAGTCCCAAACAAGCTGCATGGTTTTCCTCTCCTATCTTCTAGACCGATCTTTTAGTCTGTGTTTATGGTGGGACCATAACAAATCTTACATTCCATGTGTATGCATGGAAATCATGCATACAAAGAACATTACTAGGGTCGCCAAATCTGATGGGAGCCAAGTTCTTAGCCCTTGATAAGACACAACACAAGAGCTCTGCAAGGGCTTGGGTGGGATATCTCATCCATGTTGCATGTGAAATATGCTCTGTCCAGAGATGTGAAAGACCTTCACTAGTTCATCTGCTATGCTTAGGAAATATTGCTTTAAAAACACAGATAAATTTAGTGGAGTTCCTGAGTTAAGGAAGTTGAGGTTTTTTTTTGTTTGTTTGTTTTAAAGCCAGTTAAATCCACAGACTAAGTGGCTTTTTCACTACTTGACAAGAAAATCCACAGCAGAATGAGGAATGATTTCCTCAAGTGCCAGTACAGAGTGTTACAGCCAAGACGGGCTCTTCTCACCTCCAGAGGCACAGGAGAACTGCATACCTAGAGCGAGTGAAGGGACCTGTACGCTTGGCCCATTTCAGAGTCTTTTGGTCCCAGTGTGACTGAGGTGTCAGCTCTCCCCTAGGCAATCTCTCTGTCGGTCCCAGAGGCTCACCGCTGACAGAATCTAGTCTGAAACGTGCTCTTACAACTTTAGATGGGCCTCCTCAGCACGAGTCTGCGGTGTGTATGTGTTCTATGCTGTTTTGGGGATAAGCAACTGGTGAGAAGAAAATGCTTTCATCTGCTGGAGTAACTGTGTTCTCAAGCATTAAAATTACAGTTTGTACTAACTGTCCAGTGGGTAGAAAAAAAGCCAAGGTTCTTAATTCTAGAAGACAGGTTAACTTCTGGAGGAGGAGGCAGAAACTGTGTTAAGTCTTTGGCTGTCAGAAAGAAACCCATGCTGGAGGTATTCAGTCAATTAGGCTGATTTGTAGCAGCCTCACTGTAAATCCTCTTTCATTCAGAGGCAAGTTAAGCTCTTTGCTGAAACATGCCATTCCAAGGAATTTCAGTAGGTTCTCACACACCTAACCATGATAAAGTTATCTGCAGAGACACACCATCTTAGAATGACATGGTATGTTCAGTTCTACAACATTAAAGCCAATGTATGTCAAAAAAGAGAGGTCAGGAAAAAGCCTTTCACCTCACTGTCACAAATTAGCCTTTTTCTTGTGTGCTACATTTATCCAGCCTATTTGTAAATTAGAAACAGATTTTCTAAACCCGTTTTAGATACAAAAACAGTTGAGACAGACATCTATGTAGTAAATGACTACTCAACCCAGAAACGTAACTGTTTTGCCAATGAAATGCAGCACTCCTTAAAGGTGTAAAATTCAGTTAAAGGCAGCATATTTTATAGGGACACCTGTGTAATCTAATCAGATGCAGAACCGTGTTTTTTTTTTTTCTTTTTAAAGAGGAAGCTTTCCTGCTCATTTGCCTGAAAGGTGGTTCATGGCAGAGCTGTGAGCCTTTCCCGTGCCCAAGGTGGCAGGGTGCCTGCGCTCACTGTGCTGCGGTGACTCACCCTGCTGAGCTGGTCCAGGAGTCTTTGGTTCTGTTCGGAGAGTTCCTGGATGGCCCGTGTCTTCTCGCGGTCAGCTTCGCGCAGGTGTACCTGCTGCCTCTCCAGCTCGTCCTGCAGCTGCTTCACGTCGCTTTCCAGCTCGGACACCCTTCCTTCCCATTCTCCTTCTTTGTTCTCAAATCGCCTCCTTAGTTCGTGTTTCTCTTGTTCTAGGTGCTGGATAACGGGGAGGGGGGGGAGGGGAAGAGGTTAGGAAGGGAGGTAAAAAGTGAACACTGCCTCCTTATTCTCCTCTATGCTTAGCACTGAAACCTTCTGTGCAGGAAAGAGAATGGTACTAGAGCACGACAATGCCATGGAGGGGGTAATCCCATGTCAGGGCAGGTCACTGGCACTAAACTGGCTTTTCGTTTCCAGCAATCGGCCTGTCCTTGGCCTGTGGACATCAGCACATTGAATTTTTACTGAAACAACTGCCAAAAGAGTAAAGCAGCCTGCATGTCAATAGGCAGAATATATAGGTCAGGCAGGCCAAATGATTTAGCACAGCCTAGCTTAACTCCAAAGCAATATTTCAGTGGGCAGTGGCATAATTCTTTTAAAAATTGCCTTTATAGTCAAAGCTACACAAACTGTAGCCTTACTGCTGCTGAGGAATCTAGATGAGGCATCTTTCTTGTCATATGGGTCTTACGAACAACAGTTGAATCATCTATCCATTTGCTCCTTCTATTCCTGACCCAATTAGTTGTCTGGTAGTTTGATAGTTCACAGTAACTCTATTGTTTGATGCAGTCTGCTCTGGAATGGCAATGGATGCAATGAAGTAGTTGCTACAGACGTTACATACGTGTTCTGGGTGGCAGGTTTTTCAGAAACCACTCTCAGTTCTGGAAACTGCTCTGCTTAGGACTGGCTGGAAAATGAGGGACAGCACAAATGTGGTGGAACTTTTGCATGTTTTACAGGCTCAGTTAAATGAGGGCTTCACTGAAATGGAACTGCAAATCAGGTCGAAACAGATTTATTGTGCCCATTTGAAAGAATCCCAGCTCTGAAACTCTGAGCTTGAATTTCCCCTGGTGAAGGAAGCCATGCGCGTACTTGCAGAACGGTCACAGACTGGGGATATGGGCATGTCCCAAGATTAGCAGGGAAACCTGAAGAGCAGGAGTCCTCTCCTTGTTGGCTGTCTTCTGTCCTCCAGAATAACCTGCTGCTACTCTCTACTGCGTGCACCAGACTTTTAGGAATGTGTCTTAGCAAAGAACAGCAACCCACTAGGCCCAGCACTGGCAGCACTTGCCCATTTTTCCCAGGGTATCATCCCCCAGTGAGCAATCCCCATGGTGCTTATGATAGGAGGGGAAAATAAGCCTGCTAGAAGGAAAAGAAAATTGTACTGCATTTATGTGAAGTGGCTTTTCATTGCTTGTTAGTAACACAGGCTATGAGGTGGCTGTTTCCCCTGGGTGCCTACTGCTGATGACACACAGCCTCCCTTGCAGGCTTTCTGCCACCTTCCTGAGCAGGTCTGAATGTCAAAGCACTCCACTTTTCCAGCAGCCCTCTGGCCTGTGTTACCACTAATATTCCACCTCTTTTGCTCTGCAGAAGGTGCCGTGTTTTCTCTTTCTCAGTCATGTCTCCCAATCATCTCCCAGTCCTTTCCTATGCTCCTTCCAGTGCAGTGTAGCTGTAACCTGCTTGTGTCCTTCCAAATCTTTCTGCAAATTCAGGACTTTCTGGAAAACCCTCAAATGTGAGGGAAGGCTGATTAAAAACACGAGCCGAAAGCAGAAGTATTTCCCTGTGCTTCAGACACGAAAAGAATGAGCACCCCTTGCAAATGCAAGTGCTAAGTATTATTATAAACATTTTTAATGCAATAGGTCGGCATGAGATCCCAGCACCAGGCCCATGACAACCATTGCACAGAAATCTTGTTTGTAGCCCAAGTGTGGCTGGAGGAGTCACAACTTAATTTTTAGTGGCACATTGAAAATGCTGTCTTTTACAGTGCTGTCTCCTTCACTGCTAGGCAACGTTTAGAAAGATCCAGGGCCTTCTCTAAATGGAAGATGAAACTTCAGCCTGCTGAGGAGCAGCACTGCAGCTGAAGTTCCCCAGACATACTCAAATGTGATTTAGAAGCCACCGATATGCCTTGTCAATCATTTAAAAACCACTTTAGTCCTTTACTGCAACAGAAAATCCACACTACATATAGCTCTAATAAACAGCCATCACAACGGCTGGATTTAGAGGGAGGCAAAGAATATAAAGTTTATTCTCTTGTGATGGAGAAACCAGATCAGTGCAGTGAGGCACAGAGAGGCTGTTGCAAAGAGGGAGGATAAACCAGATGGGACATGCTGACCCACTCCTGCCTCTTCCTCTGTCAGCAGCTGTCTCCCCTTGCTTGCCCTCACCCCAGCACCTGCATGGCTGCAGATCTGGATAGGGATTTTCTGCATGGAGTGATAGCAGGGCAAGCTGCTATCCTCAGTAGAGGAGTTTCTTGTTTACCAAGTGTCTCTCCATGTACTAGCTGCTCACTGATTTTTACACATAACTGCTTTCTAGATGATGTTTCCTTCTGAACACAGTTTATCTTCAACTTAACTGAACTGGGCTGGTCCTCATTTAAAGAGATGAGAGCAAGGGGGAGTTTCCCTGCTGATAACAGGGGTTCATACTGTGAAATTCTTGGACATGGCAAGCTTCTCTGCGTCAGGGGAGCAGAGGTATTAGCTGTTTTATCTCTCACAGAGGATAAAACTGACTAGGATCACGTATCAGAATTTATTACAGGACTTCCATTGCATGATTAGAAATGAATTTGAATTCAGGCTGTGAAGTGAAAGAGTTTCTGGGGTAGGTGTACGGCACGAAGGCTACACTTCAGTAATGAACCCACAGAACTAGTGCATTATTTAGTCTTGAGGCAAAGCACGAGAGGAGCAGGCCAGCACATTGGCTGTTGGGAAATGGAGAGGCTTCACTGAGCTCTTGTAACCAATTTTGAACTGTTAACTGGGAGAAAATCTCTCCTCCTAAATGCGAACCATTATTATTCAGGTGCAACTGTCACCAAGGATCTCATCTGAGACTTTGCTTCTGGTCATCATCAGAAAGTTCTCAGCACAGGGAAGGAGGTCACAGATGTGAGTCCTTTCTCTCTGCCCCTCTGAAATGGAAAAGCTTATTGTGAAATTTTGTTGACTTCAGTGGCAACAGGAGGAGGCCAACATTTAATCTGCAGAGGCTAGGATTACCAGGCTCAAGTTGTAGAATATTAATGTTCAAGTTTGATTTTTTTTTTTTTGTGTGTGTGTGTGAAGTAGCACTGTCTTAGATTTGCTAAACCCAGTGGAAAAAATCTGACCCTTAAGCAGCTAACACTAACTGCTATCAGGTGGGTAGCCTGAAAAATAGCAATCTGTTATTCAACTGGAAAGTTAGTGAGAGTAATGGGATGAAGAGATGTAAACAATTGGTTGTGTCTACCATCCCGTCATCCATCTTCTGAATGGGCCTGTAAGAGCAGAGGTAAACATTTGGGGGATGTTATTTAAAGTACTATAAAGTCATAGTTTTTTCCCCTCTCCTTTTCATCTTTGTATTTGGCAAATAGTGACTGGCATTTGAGACTCCCAAACTCCCTAACAGGCAGCTCAGCGAGTACCTAAACTTGTGCATTTTTCCTTTAATGGTAGGAAAGGTTCTACTCTAACTCATCAGGAAAACCACGTCAGCACACCACCACATACATCTATTCTTGCTTAAAGATCAACCTGAAAACATTCCCTCTGGCGAATTTTAATACTCTGGGAAATTCTAATTGATAAATAGTGCCACTAACCAATTTAAGCAAATGTCACCTTCACTACTGTTTCTATCAGAATAGTAAATACAGATTTCACTGCAAAGAGGAAGAGATCAGCTAGAGTAAAGTGCTAAGTTTAATAACAAAGAGGAATTTTATCAGAACAAAAGGCTGTACAGTAATTTCACAAATCATCTTGAACTTGAGATGTAAGTCCATGAGGACGGAACACAGGAATAGGCAGGACTGTACAGAAAGAACTGGTCTAGGGCTGTGACTTGAAATTTGAATGTTAATCCAGCACTGTTCCAACTCTCTCCAGAAAGGTGAGAGGCTTTTTCTCAGCTTTCTAAACAGTATTAATTGCTGGGAGAATTAAAATTTCAAGAGTGTCTCTGAGAAAAGGAGTAGAGGTAACAGTGGCTCTCTTACATAGTTGTGCAAGAGAGTTGTTCGAAAAGAAGCTGTCTGCACAAATCTTTTTCCTTGTAATAGCTCTATTTCATCCCTAAAAATCAATAAATAGCTCAATCCCCTGAGTTCCTGGCAAACAGCGCTCTCCAGATACCTGTAGGTATTTTTCAGAGCGACCAGCTAACAGCGCCGTATCCTTGGGGCTTATCTCCTGCCGTGCCTAATGCCTTCGCTGCAACAGCTTAAGCATGAGGGTTACATATGCTCTGTGGCTCAGTACGTGCTGTATAAATTTAACTTCCGAGGCGTTTCTGTGACGAGATGAGCCCAGCACAGCGCACGTCTCCTCGCCCAGGCGGTACCCGGGTCCTGGGGCAAAGCAGCGCCCACGGGAACCTTCCGAAGCCAAAGCGCTGCAGCCCGGCCCCGGGCCGACACTCCAGCTCGCGGCCGGGGAGGAGGAAGAACAGCAGATGTGCTTCCCCCAGGCCTAAGAGGGTTTTCTCAGACCCTTTCTTTCCCCATCGTGGCCACACGGAGTTCCGAGGGCTGCCCGGCGGGCCCGCGCCTGCCCGCCGCCTCCGGGATTTGTCGGGGAAGGGGCCGCTTTCCGCGGGGAGACACCGCGGGGCTCCCGGGGGCCCTCGCGGAGCGCTGCGGGCCGGGAAGGGAGGGATGGAAGGAGGGAGGAGGGCGGCGGGGCCTCACCTCCAGCTTGTCGGTGAGCTCCTTGTGCATCCTCTCGTACTGCCGGCTCATATCCTGGTTGCGCTCCAGCAGCGCCTTGCCGAGCCGCGCCGCCAGCACCAGGTCCTTCTCCTTCTGCCGGATCAGCGACAGCAGCTCGGGGTCGCGGGCGGCGGCGGCGGGCGGCGGCTCCGGTGGCTCCCCGGCGGCGGCCAGCAGCGCCAGCTCCTCCTCCAGGGCCAGCTCCAGGGCGGCGGCCGCGGCCCCGGCGGCGGCGGGCGGCTCCATGCCGCCGGCGCTGTCCGCCTCCGCCGGTGCTGACCCGGCGGCGGGCAGGCGCAGGCACGGCGCCGACATGGCCCTGCGCGCCGCCGCCGCTCCGCTGCGCCCCCCGCGCCCGGCCCGCGGCTGCGGCTGCTGGGCGGGGAGCGCCGCCGCCCCCGCCCCCCCCCCCCCTCCCACCCCCCGCTCCCGGCGCCGGGCCCCGCCGGCGGCAGCGCTCGTGGGCGCGGGGACGGGGCGGCTCGGTGCGCCGGGTGTTTGTGCGTGCGGGTTTGCGCCGCTCGGCTGCGCGCGGATCCCGCGGTGGCTGCGGGAACCGCCTGCTGCCATCACGTCCTACTGTTTCTGCTGCAGGCCCAGGCCAAAAGTCCCGTCCCCCCCCCCCCAACATTGGGGTGTCCTGAAAAGCCCGAGGAGGGAGCTTGGCACCCCCGAAGGGGCACAGCGCTTTCTTCTGGCTGGCTACCTGCCCCTCCGCATCTCTAGCTGGGCCCTTTTGCTTACAAGAGCAGCTCTCGGGATCTTTCTGCTCAGTAGTTCAGCCCTGGAGAGCTGACTACAGCTTCCAACAACCACTGGGGCTTGCTTTCAATTTCAGATTGTTTAGGATGTTCCTGGATAAAATTTGTCTTAAAAGCAGCCTCGGTGAATGTTGGGAGTTGTAGTCAGTTCCCCTCATAGCACTTTTCTCTCTGGGAAGACTCTATTGGAGGCAGGACCAGTTGGTTTTTCAGCCTCAGTTTTGTTGGCTTTCTCTCCCCTTAGATGTAGGTATCACTTTCCCTCTTGTCACAGGAGGCTGAGGCAGAGTAAGGGAGAGTAAAACTATATTGTCACATTTGCTAAGACCACATTTCCTCAATTTGTGATTATGCTTTAATTTCAAGCAAGACTTTAATAGTGATTGAACAAAAGCATCTTTAAGGAAACCTGTGCTTTTGACTCAGATTCTGCAGAAAGAAATGATGAATTTTACAGCTTTTCTCTTTAGATTCTGCTTCCAAGGGGGCTTGCTCTCCTTCCTCCTACAGAACACTCACTTAGACCATGTTCATCTGTATGCAACTGCCCCAACACATCAGTCAAGGATGTTTTTGGCTGGGACAGTTGATGGCTGATACAGGTTTCTAGCAGGACTGGCTCCTGCCTGGTGTCAGACCCAGGGCCCTGGAGAGCTGCTGATTATTCATAACGGTTAGAGTGTGAATTGAGGGGAATGCAAACTTCCCTCTGGCCATCTGCCACTGGGACTTAGCCTTTTTGTGGGGATGCGCCCCAACAGCCTAGCTAGCAGGAGCTGTCAATGCTTGGCCCTTTTCCTGGCAGCGTCAGTTAATGCTGGTGGTGCTTTTTGTAATGTGAGCACCTGCTCTCCAAAGAGCAGGCAGAGACCTGGTACCTCGTGCCATGCTGCCTGCCGGCATCTGTCCCATGATGGTAACTGTTGGCTATTATGGCTGTGATTTCTTTTGCGCTGGTGACCCAGAGGTGCCGCTGCCGCCTTTGTCTCGTAGCAATTCCCCCAGGCACTGATTTTGCTGGACCGTTTGTCCTTGCAATCAACTGACGCTTACATTGCTGGAAAGTGGGATTCACCATAAGGCGAGATGATTTGAACAATATTGGTTCTTTTAAAAGAATCCCCCTGCTCCGATGCAGGAACCATGCTTTCACAGATTTGATCATTGCTATTGAAACGTAGGAGAGCGTTTAATATTTAAACTGATTGTGAGCACCTTCTGCTGGAAGTGCCTACTACAGCAAACCAAGCCCTCTGGTGTGATTAATGAAATCCATTGTGGTATTAATTTTCATCTCTAATGCTTCTTTTGGTGTATAAAACAAAAAGACATTATACTGAGATAGTTTTAATCTCCCAAACAAAGCCTGAAACAAAACCTGTAGCTGCAGCTGTTAGGCTAGGAATGGGAAAAAAGCTATTGCCTGGATGGAGAGAAAAGGCCCGTGTAAATCAGTGCTATGTATTGTAGATATGCCACCATCTCAGCCAGGCACCTACACAAGCTTAATGCTCATTTGGGGCCTATTGACCCAAAACATAACAGTGTTACCCAGACTAAGCTTGGATTAAAGCTTTGTTCACAGCATGACCTGTTATTAACTTCCACTTTTAAAAACAAAAAAATAATCCATTGTCCCGTGAATTTAATTATTGATTTGACTTCTTAGAAATATATCAGGTTACTGTTTTTTAAAACTCCTTTATTTGTTAATTTACTAGTATTTTATCCTGTATGTGTTATCCCAATCAAATGCCCATGAAAAACTGTTAAGAATACAACAGTACAGTTTCTTTACAGTTATAGTGGCATTTTCTATTAGGATCTTAAAGTGTATTTTGGCTGAGAGCTGGGACAGTTGCTGTCCATAGCGACTCCCATTTCTGCCCCACATCCCTAGTTAGGCTTGGTTTTATGTCCTTTGGGGAACTTCAGCCTAGAAAAAAAAGAAGAAGAAATTAAGCAAAAGGAGTCAAACACAAATCTTTTTCTTAATTGCACTGCTCAAGCCTGATGTGAAACTTTACTACTCGGGTACTAAGAACTGCAAATAGTGGGTGTGGAGATTTAGATCAAGCTTTCAGGAGCTGATGCTCTCAAAGTGTGTATGGTGCAAATTATCTTTCGGCATGGAAATCGCCACAGGGATGACCCTTTCTGAAAGTGCAAAAAGCTCAGGCTGATTCAGGCACACAGAGAACTGAGAGCAAGTGACTGATGCAAGTGATGTCATCACATAACACAAAGATGTCACCTTGTCCAGGACCTATGAAGGCCTTCTCTGTGGTATTAGGAAATGAGGTGAAAATAAAGCATTGGTGTAAGATTGCCTATAAGAGGAGCAATCATTCTTTTCTCGCTCGGGTGAAATACTTACAAGGGCTGTAAAAGAAAAGCAAGTAGCAAAATGTTCTATCATGTATGGGGAAAAAGGACAACGCTGACTTTGTTGCTAAGTAATTTCCCCTTCTTGCTTTTTCCCATCCCACGATTACCCAATTCGGTAAACAAGCCATGGGATGGTTGGAGAACCTGCCTCAAGGAGCCATTCAGGGATATCTGCCAGTGCAATTCACTGCTAAACAGGTTCCTAAAGGAGCAAGATACTGAAACAGGCAATCCAGCTTAAGCAATGGGTATGGCGATGTGTATTGTCCTCCCCAGGGGGTCAAGGAGAGGTGAACTCTAAGCTGTGCAGGCTCTTCAAGCCCAGTGTCAAGCATATCGTTAAAACCAATGCTTTGAAATTGGTATTCTGCCTCCCAGGGATTTCACCAGTTGGTGGGCTCTTGACAAAGGAAGAGTGGCAGAAGGTCTGGACCTTTGGTGGTTACACCAACAAATACTGGAGTATGCTGGACTGTACAAGTTAAGCAGGACAAAACATTTTCCACACATCAGAGAAGCTGCAAATCCAATAAATGTCCAAGTGCTTCAATCAATGCTTTCATTTCAGCTGTGAGGGCAGCCCTCAGAAAACAAGCACTGCAAGGGATCATCCTTTTTTAGTCAGAGTAAGGGGAGAAAAAGATGTGTTGGGGGAAAGCCACAGCCAGACCTGTAAAAGTAGATTATTGTCCTGTGCTTTTAAAGCTGCCTGTGGTGAGAGAGGAATTCCCATCAGCATCCTTAATCTTCCTGACAGCGGGCTGACAGTCTTCCAGGGGAGGCAGCACAAGCTATCAGGTTTCTTTTGCCATGCGCTCTCTCTCTCTCTCATCTTTTTGAATGAGTAATTGCTTTATTTTTCTCTTTGCTTTACTGCACTTTATTTCTGACAAGTGTTTTAGTTATTCTGGTTGTTTGTGTACCGCCGTGCTGAGGTGTTTCAGTGTACCACAGCCTCCTGCTGCTGCAAGATGGGCAGCAAGAGGTGCAGGCAGCCTGAGAGTTTGCTCAGAGCTTGCAGTTACCCAAATGAATAATTAAGGAAACACTGTGACTTGCTTTCAAAGCAGGCCAGAACTGCAAAGCCAGAGATAAGACTCAGGTTAGACCTTTTTTTTTTTTCTTTGCTTCTGTAATGTCCAAAGCTATCCAATATGTTTGTGCCCAGGTTTTCCCTGGTGCTGGGTAGAGGAAAGGCAAGATGGGAAATTGTATTTGCAGAGGTTGGTAAGGGAGAAGAGAACAGAAATTTCTGGTTAAACAGAAGGGAAAAGAAAGGTGTTATGAGAGTTAGTCAAGCAAACACGCAGTAAAATAAAAGACCATCCTGATTCTTCCCCAGGCTCAAGATCCCCCCAGAGTTCCCAGCAAGTTTGTTGTTTCCCAGGGTTATCAACATCACATCAGTTAGAGCACAAAAAGCACTCCTCCACCAAGGTGACTCATAACATGGAAGTCAGGAAAAATCCCTTGACTGCTAAGGGTATAAAGCATGGCCTGGGTGACTCAGGACTGCCTGAAGACAGAGCTAACACCATACCGTGCTCGCCGTGCTGCCTGTGTGTAAGGAACAAGGGATGCAAAGGGGAAAGAACAGGGTAATAGTTTTGATTTGTTATATGGCACATGCGAGTATCGTGCTGAGACATCTGTGAGTTAGAGATGTAAATACTTTGTACTACAGCTTTTAGTCACTTTGAGGTGTGACGTTTGGAAGGATGACATAATGGTCTCTCCAAAACAAAGTTGAATGCTGGGAACAAACAGAATTACTCTGGAGCTAGTGGAGTTGCATGGCCAATATTTCAGGCTGGCTTGATTTGTTAAGGGTACCACACCAGCAATTTGACCTTGTTTCACACCTGGCCCTGACCAGCCATATGACACACATGCTACTTTGCACCTAGGGCTCCTTCTTGACTTACCATGCTCCAGGTAGACTCCGGACACAGGGTCCAAACTGGCTCCCTCTTGCTAGGACAATCCTCCAAGGGTTATCCCAGGAGGGATCCCATCCTCACATACTCTTGCACTCGCTGCAGGGATTGCCATCATGTTCCTTCAGCATCATGTTACACACATATGCTACTCGGAGCAGCTGCAGCACTGCTTCTCATTGCTTCAAGCTTTCCCAGCTGGAGAAGCAGAAAAGAAACAAAAAACGTCCTGGGAATATGGTGAGCGCAACAGCGTCTAGAGCGGACCTGGGACAAGGCTGTGCAGGGTGGGCACTGTAGGGCCACTTGAGAGGTGTTAGGCCTGAGCACTTCCACCCAAACGTGGCCCCGGGCTTGCTGCTTCTGCAGCCCACAGAAGCAGTAAAGATGTAATGGCTCCATGGGTAGATGTAAATCTACATCTAGACTAAGGCTGATTATTTAATGAAGTAGATGTTCTCAGCAGTGGATCTGAGTTACTCCCTCTTGAATCTTACAACATGACAGTGTTTGACAAGTCTTTGTGGAACAAACAATCTTATTAAAATCAAAAAACTAGCCTATGCTCATACAAAGGCACAAACTGAGATGTTCTTGCTTGTATTTCTTTATAGGAAACAATTAGGTCCTAAAATTACCTGTCATAGTAACGGCCATGGAGTTCTGCAACCATTAAACAATTAGATGTGACTTTGTGCTTTGTTGTGGGGAAAAATATTTGTTCACTACCATCTTGCTCTGCTTCTTCTGTATGTGCTGCAGTTTGTAGTGACTCACGTTAGGAACAATGGTCTTTGATGTAGCATTATTGGATTGTAATTGGCCATGGTGACACAAAGCAATCTTGGTTTTAGTGCAGCCTCCACTCACTCTTGTGGTCAATTATTGCATGATAATGGCAACTCTGCCAGGTATTTTTGCTTCATTGAACAATTATGTTGTTATGGAAACTGGTATTCTATACACTATCTGATGAGAGGCCTGATTCACTTCTTCGGAACAAGAAGTTTGAAAGTAAAAAGTACAAGATAACAGTTTTTAAACTATCTATATATTTATTTGTGTAATTACTAATCCTTAGGGCCTAATAACTATTTGGTGCAAGTACCAGCACCTTCACATCCGTGCAGGATCTGGTCAGTTGTTGTCTCTCAGTAGTGAATGTGTGACTGGTGGATATGCACAACTGAAGATGAGTTCGTTCCTGCCTATGTTTAGGTGAGCCCCCTGTCAACCTCGCTGGATTTGGAGAACTCTTCTGTGTCCCATGTGCAGGGCTCATGAGCCTTGCCCTGGCTGTGCGGTGGCCAATGCTGCACGTGGCTGTGACAGGAAGGATCTGTCCTTTTGTCTTTGATACCAAGATTTATGGGGGACTGGATACTGCAAGAGGTTGATAATCTGATAGAAGAACTTCTTGCTCCTGTTCAATCATTTAAACATTTCAGAGAGACTATGTGCGCAACAGTTTCCTTCCTATCTCCTGCTAGTTTCTTGCCTTAAGATAAAGGAATGGGCAGCCTTGAGGGGTTTGTTGTCCAAACAAAATCTACCCTTTCAGCTGGTGCAAAGGTATCCCCTTATTTACTGATCTCAAGCACTAGAAAAAAATCACAGAGCCTGAACTATTACATCATTAGGAGCCAGACAATGCTGTCTGGATGGAGGCATCCTGGATATGTGCAGCACAGAAGCTTTCAGAAGGAGTTTTTGCAGCACCTCTTACCTCTGGGAGGAGCAGCCTTTCATCCCCAGAGCTGTTTCTTCAGCACTTTCAAGAGCATGAACTACGATAAACATGTAGGTGGAAAACCATTGAACAGAAGTAATTAAGTTGCTCCTGGTTAGCTGAAGCTCATCCTACACGGTTGAGGGGCCCTGCATTAGCACGAGTTAGTGCTGTTCCCCAGCATCCTTCTCCTTTTCCGTGCTTTCAAACTGTGGTTTCTTTACTTCTGTTTCTGTTAAACAGTTCAGTTACTAAAAAGAGCATTGTTACCTTATACGTGTTCATCTTAAGCCTGAAGATAAATGCCTCATCTTTTTGGCATCCAGATGCAGGGGACAGGCAGGGGACAGGCAAGGTGAGATGTCTATCAGTGCGTGTTCCGGTAACAGGATCGTACTTGGAATCATTCTTGGTTTTCACCTTGCCCATATCAGTTCAAGCTGGATAAGCCAGATATTGCTTCTTAATATTGACTAAATACCAACTGCTCTGTAGTGTTTACTAAATTCTGGCTCATGAGAAACAGAGTCCTGTGGGTTGAAACAGGAAAAGTGGCTCTGCAGGGTGGTCCGGAGCAGGAACCTCTCCTCCTCTTGGCTCTGGAGAGCACCTGGAAATCTGTCTTTCCTCTGCCAGCCTGGCCATGGGGAACACTGCAAGTATGAGAAAAACAGCTTCTAGATGGCAATTTGTTTCCCTGAGTAGTGAGGTTTAATTTGGGGGTTGTAATCAACCTTCCTATAAAAATACTCAGGTCTTAATCTCTCCAGGAAAATGAAAATCCTGTGTCTTCTCATTCTAGACGCTATTTTCTAAATCTCCTTCAGTTTGTCAGCACCTTTCCGCTTCACAGCGTGGGGACTTGCCAGACTGGCACATCATCTCTCTGGGCCCTGCAGCCCACGGAGCACAGCACAGGTAGCACGTTCAAATTCAGAACAGACTTTGTAAGAGTGCCGGTCAGCTTTGGCTGGCAGTAAGACAGATTTGGCTTTTCTACCCATGTGGTTGCACATTGCTATATGAGAACAATTCACAGTGAAATAAAACTTCTTATCGGTAATTTCCGTTTTAAGCTCATATTTATGTATAAGAGTTTTCAAGAGAAAAAGAATTGTCAAATAATAGCTAAGACATACTGCTGAATTATGAGAATTAGTTTTCGTTGTTTAATTACCTGCAGACTGCACTATCCTGCTGGAAAGGCAACTGCAGAACTTCCTATACTACAGTTCAGGTCTCTCATCTGGCAAATGACTTTCTTTAGGATTAAAAAGAAAATTTGTTTTCCATCATTTATACTGCTCAAAAAATTAACACATCTTTTCTCCCCATTTGGGGACTTGTATAACTAAGAGAAGCACAACTTTGAAAGCTTTTTTCATTTGTCTACTGCTAGCACAAGGCCTCCTCTGTACAGCACTATGCAAAGATCCCTGAACATTACACATACAATGTCATCTGCTTTTGGAGAAGCAGCAAAACCAGACTCTTCCAAAAACTACATTCCATGTCTTCTTTCCAAGGAGTCTAAAGCTCTTCATAGAAACTATAATGAGGCAGATCTTCGGGTAACACTGTCTTGTAATTCCTGTTCCCCTTTCACAGAGGGATGAAAAGAAGTCAAGTCAGCAACTTAGACAACAGTCCCCAATGCCAGGCCATGCACAAATCTCATGTTGAAGTTGTGACTTACAGTCTTAATGCACAGATCACTATTTCTCTTCAAGACCCAAGTGGCAAGATGAAAACAAAAGAGGTCCTGTTAGTATCTTCCTGTAATTACAGCACTTATGTGGTTTTTGAGACGGACTCACAAGGATCAAGGAGGCTGATGCTGTAGCACAGCTGAAGTCACAGATGTGTAACGGTGATGGTATTAAAAGAGCTGAACAGAACATGAGCGAGAGAGAAGGTCGCAGCTCCAAAGAGCTTGAGATCAAAACATGAGACACATGGAAAACATGAAAGGGATTACTCTTAAATACCAGAAAGGAGAAGGGGAGAAAATGAATCCACATTACAGTAATTTTACTGTTCAGTTTTTACATTGTGAGATAAATTGTGCTTGTAATTTTAAAAAGTATTTATTGCTGCTGGGAGGACCTCGTTCACACTAGCTGTAAACGTGTTAGGACAGAAAAATCAAAGTGTTTAACTGCTGCAAGGCACTCTCATCATATCATAATGCCTTTTGAAGCGGTAATTCAATGATTGATCAGAGGACATCTAATTAACTGACTACATGATACGAAAAAACAACCATGGAGAAAGTTGTGATTCTCTGGGTATCACATTCATCAGAATCTTTGCTCTGCTGCGTGGGTGTGGGTGTTCTATGGAAAAGCCAAACTTTCATCCAATATATGACCTAAAAATAAACCTTAATATGAAAAGTTTCCTTTGTCTTTCTGCTTTGCCTTTCCCATATTATTGCTTTGCATATTTCTAGACATTTTAGAAAGTGCATAGACCATATTTGTCACTAACGTATTCAGCATTCAGTTAACTGCTTAAACTTAATATTCAGCCACACATGATCTATATGGGGGTGAAATTCAGATATGAACACTACCTTAATAAAGCATCTTCTACTCTTGTTTCCCATTTTTAAATTTTGCTTTACAGCATTCCAAGCCTGCAGAGGCTAGGCAAGCTCAGTCTCATCGTACGTGACATTTATGAACATCTAGTGCAGCCTCGGTCTGAGTTCACAGTCAGCTTCTCCCATGGGCTGTGTGAAAGCAGCGTGACCTGCAATGTGACAAACGAGAGATGTGACAAACATGAAGCCAAATATCATTCATTGGGATTGATGAATGCTTTGACATGCTATTGTAAAAGGATCTAGAGATCATGTGCATGTTTTGCTTACTTGATGTCCCTTCATCTTAGATGCAGAGACTCTACAGCAATTCAGACTCTCCAGCAGAGCTCGATTTGGCTGATTGCCCTTTCTTACCCGTCATGCTTTGGACTGTGATTCTCCTCTTTCTTGGAGATCAGGTTGTTTTATAAAGTTTCCAGACCTTTGCCTGACAAGATCTTTTGAGCCACATGAAATCAGTCTTGTTGGGCAGGAAGAGTCATCAAAAATCTTCTTACATGCATTATTTCAGTGCCGTGTGCTAGCTTGCTTTATCTCCCACATATTTGGTTATCTGGTTTCTTTCAGAAACACTTTACTATTAAAAGAACACGTGAGTTTAAAGGAATATAATTTTTGCCTATTTTAATCATCCTCTTTTACGTTACTGTCAGATGTACCCTTATGTGAAGAATTTAATTAATTTTTCTATTTCCCCTCACTGTTTTGATTCAAGGACATTGCATAGATAGATGAATATTGTTTCCCCAAATTTATGTTTAAGTGAAGAACTTCAGCAAAGGCCAAAAGGGAGGGAAGCAACTACCTTCCAAAGCATTATTGAATATCCTCCCAAAAGAGGCTATATGGCTTGCCCGTGCCACAGGGCTAGTAATCCCTGCTACTCCTTGGGTCAGGTTTGTGCTATTCAGTGTCAGTGACAGGTGAGATACAAGCTGTGTCAGTTTTACTCAATTTTTAACTCCAAAGAGTAACCTATATACAAACAACTGAAATATTTATGGGATTGCCCTTCAAGTGTTTCTGCTTGTTTCGTGTTTTGGAAGTTACTCTGTGGAGAAAAAAAAAAAAAGATGATTCCACATAAAATGATACATCTGCAGAGCTCATGAAATATTATCTTACTCTTTGGAGCACACCAACATCCTTCTCCTGTACGGAAGCCTCCCTAGGAGCTTGCTGTGGGCATGAATGGTAAGGGTGGTTTACTGTGGTTTTTATTGCGTCTGCACATGTGTCACCCTTGGTTGCTTCCCTTTTTCTCCTGATGACTTGCTGGCTCGATAAGGTGTAGCATAACTAACCTGAATTGCTGTATCCATCAGAAACTGGGAAAGCATTCGGCAGCACAGTCGGTAGTTAGCCTAAGAGCCGACCCCCAGCTGATGGGGGAAAAGGCTTATGGGTGAAGGAGGTTATTTATGGGAACCATTTGCTCAACTGCTATAGAATCAGGTCTTACTGTTGGAAAGAGAATCTGTAATAAAGGAATCTACATCTCCGGAAAAAGTGCCTTGCTCTGACCTTCAAATAATGCTTTGTTTAAAAACTTGGAGTTTTCTTTCTATTTATAGAACATTAAAACAGGGGTTCCCCTGGGCTAGCATGTCTCTGGAAATGATCTTCCAGCCTTTTGTGTCTGGCATTTTAGCATGCTTCTAAATAACTTTGTCAGGCTTTCTGCTACCACTAATTGTATCTATTAGTTGTTAGTCTGTTAAACTCTTCCTACATCTCAGTTCTTTGGAGAATGAGAGTCATTTGAAACAGTTGGAGAATGCTGACTAGGCAAGTGACTGCGTTTATAAACCAGAAACATTATGTTCCTCTTTATTTACAATTATTGTAAATGGAAAATGCATCTATCGCTTGAGTTTCTCTGAAATTGCGTATCACTCTCAGTCACCTGAAGACCCATTATCACCTCCATAATTTCTGTGTTGCTTTGTCTATGAGAGAAAATGTCCTTTATTGGCCTATCTCAGAAATAGCATCTCATCAATTGGGAACTGATTGAGAATTCTTTTAATTCAGTAGATCATTAGAATATATATGGCAATTCCAGGGAAAATCAAACCACATGGAAACAATAAAGACTGGCAGTTATGTCTGATCAACAGTAGTATTCCAGCATGTAGGGAAAAAATGATGATGTATTTTTCTTCTGAAGCCTATTAACATTTAACAGAACTGTTTTTTGTATTTTTAGCCTATTACAAAAATACCAATAGTCGGGTTTCTTTTTTTTTTTGGGGGAGGGGGGAGGGAGGGTGAAAAGACAGACAGCTGCAAGGACTTGAAGCAGATTCTGATTCTTTATTTTGTTTGACCTGATTTAACAAGCTTCCTCTGATGAAATATCATAGTCTATGTTGGGAATTATGTCAGGAAGCACAATATGTGCAGTGTGGGTGAGTGAGCTCGCATAAACTGTCAATGAAGATCAATTACAGGAATTATTGACTTACACATTAGATAAGAAGCAGATGACTTCTTTTTGCATGCAAGTGTGGTGTTAACTATTTTTGCCTAAATTAAAATATAGCCATACAGGCAATGTGAAGCTGTCACTAAGCGTCACAGGCTGCCCAGGCTTATTGATTATTTTTTTCTTTACGATCGAAGTCCTGCAGTCTCGTGGTTTTGGCATGAAGCACTGTACAGATGAAGCAAGAGAGCATCCATCTACTAACAACATACAATTTATATGCAGCTTGGGCACAAATGGTCCCTTACAAAGGACTTGATAGGGACAAAAAGAAAAACGTTATTTAGCAGTTGCCATTTTCCGATGTGTTAGTATTCCTGATTCATGCTGTGGGAGTTGTGTGTCTTCCTGCTCGTACCACAGCTGGGCAGTTGACAACAGGATAGTGAGACAGGCTTGTTCCTGCACCTTCATAATTTATAAAAACCTTGTATCAGCCTGTTTATTGGATCTTTTTGAATGTGTAGATGGCATTTTTGCCTCAAGAGGCTAGGTATAAGGTAGGAAGAGTGGCTCTAGAATAGTCATCCTTTAGCAGACTTAGTACACAGCTGTTGAACATCACCGTCAGCATTGCCTGTCTGTACCTCCAGCCCTGTTTGCTGAAGAATCCCAGCTGGGTAAAACAGAAAACCAGTAGGATTTAAAGAGCCCTTTTCAAGAGAGAAATAGCTGTTCTTATTCACAGGAACTAGATGATATATCATCTTTTTATGCTGGGGTACTGAAAGGCATCAGAATGAAACCCACAAGGATATAGAGAGGACAGAGGTGCAATAAACTATGCAGCCTGCGTGCAAATACTTTTTTATTCCAGCATCCTGTATTCTGAAATGTAAAATCTTTATTTCCTAATAGCTGCTCATGGTGGATTGAGTTGATGCAGAGCCCAGCCTCCTCCACTGCTTTTACTGCTGTCTTCTGGAGGATTTTAAGTGGTAGCTGGTGTTCTGCTTTAGAAAGGTTGTTAGCAAGTAACAATTACTTACCATAGATTTTTTTGGTTTGTTTTGTTTCTTGTCATTTTGAGGTTGGCTATTAGGCTTTTTCTGATAATTGCTTGATATGAAAAGCTCACTACTTTCTGCTTCGTGCTTAAAAGGTTTAAGAATGGTAACGTTTTCCATATCCCCAAAATTTGCACCTCTCCTTTTGTTTACTTTCCTGTTAGCTGTTTTCATCCACCGGCACTATTTATAAACGCTACATCTGATCCATTTCAAAATTTCAAAGAATCAATGCACAAGACTCCTTGCTCTGAGGAAAACTGGGTAGCTGAGTGATGGGAAGAGCAAAGCTATTCTACCGTAGCACTTACGTAATTAATTCAATTATAGAGGAATTCGAAACAGTAGCATAAACCCATCTTTTATTAAAAAGTGATTTTTAAAACTTCAAGTTCATCTGCAGTACTTAAAAAAATTAGGAAAACAGAAAAGTAGCCTTAACCCTTTTTTTTTTTTCCAGGAAATGTTTATTCCACGGAAACTCTTTTGCATGGAGTTTCCATTTCTCTTTCAAGACTTGTATTTTAGCATCCACCCTTTGGCTTCAAATGGCTAAATACAATTCTTTGGCAGACCATGAATGTTGCGTCATTGCAACAACCTCCTACCATGCTTTTTTTTTTTGGTCAAGGAAGAGTATACTGGTTTTGTAGCCTTTTCCTTCCAGGTAGCAAAGGAAATTTGAAAGTGGAAGAAAACGATGTCAGCCAGGCCAATACCACATCAGGAATTGTCAACAGCGCTCCAAAAATAGCCATTTGACCGTGCAGGGACCTCCAGTTACTTCACTATTTGTCAGTGTTACTTCTTAATCACTTATTCATCACAATTCTTAACATGGATAAGCTGTTTAAAAATCAGAATCCCACAATAGTCACTGTAAAATATTCCTTGGCCTCCAAGCAAACAGTATAGAACTAATTCTAGAAGAATTAAATAAAGTAACATGTAGGCTGTCATTGCTGAGTTCTTCAAGACAGGAATGAACACGCCCACTCAGAGCAAGAACATCTTAAATCTGTAAAGTACCAAAATCGTGATTCCAAATTAAAAAACAGACAGGCAATCATACCTAAATCTCTTTTAGTCTTACCTGGAAGAGTCCTTTTACATAAAAACTGTCATTGCCTCATCTGATGCTGTTATTTATACTCTGAACACAAAGTGCTACTATTGTTCTTTTCTACCCTATTCTTTCTTGCCACTGTGCCTATAAGGCTGCAGTGTGCAGATTATTGTTTACTGGAATTTTTAGAATAAATCTTCAAAAGAAAAAAGATATAATTTCTTTCAAGTTCAGTTATATGAAGAAGCCAAGTCTACCTCTGTATCTTAATTCACCAGAGTTAGTAAAAAGCATTTGTATTTTTTAAAAGAGAGCTTACATAATTTTGACATATTTTGTTTAATCTGTTTTAATACTTAATGTCAATGCTTCCCTCTGACATTATTTGTTTTACTAAACTGTAGGTAAGAGCTAGTTTATCTATTTTGCTTTTAGATGTCAAATCTTGGAACTCTGTTGTATGTGGTAGTGTCAAGCAACACTGGGCTGCAGGAAAGCACCGTATACTTCCCAATGACTTCTACAGCAGAGACAACTGGAGCAATTGCCAGTGGGTGGATTTGCTACGAGCAGGCTCTTCCCAACTGAATTGTAGTTTGCAACTGACATTGAACTGACCTATATTAAAAAAACAACCAACCAACCAACTCTGTTTCAAAAAGGGGGATATTTTCCACTCCAGTGGAAAACTGATTCAGCAATGCTTTCCTCCCCAGATGGCTGCCTGCCGTTTTATTGCATAGCGTAGTTTCAACATCAATCTAACCTTACTTATTCAGAAAACCCAAACAACAGCTAGACCTGCTCTCCTCAAAATCACAATGGTACAGCAGTATATGAGTATCTTTCAGTGCCATCTAGCTAACTCCTAAATTAATTCACATTCTTACACCTTTCTGGAAGTCAGCCAAAGAGATTTATGGGGACGCACGGCTCTGCTACTCATCAATATTAGATAGGGAGATGTCTGTCTGGCACATCGCTGCTTCTGGCTGATCTCAGCAACAGAGATCCACTAAGAGCCTACTACTTAAGACAGAATGAATCTTTTTGGGCTCTTTCCCTTGACGACGGTCAGATTTCCAGTTTCCAAATATAGTGCATCGACTAGATTGAGTCAGAAATTCTTTCACCACAAATTGGGATATGCAGTGTTCTGCAGCCCACAGGTGGGTGGGGAATGCCAGGTTTCGAAATGGAATTCCAACACATGGCAATGGAGTGCCGATGACCATCTCACAAGCAAGCAATTACTGTTTGTTGATTTAAGGCAAGAAAAAAGTCCTCCTGTGAACATCTAGAATTCGTTTATCCTAGGACCAATGTAAGATTAAATTCTAATAATGAGTTTTAATTGTGCTCTCAAAAGATTTTGGTATCTTCACTACAAAGGTATCTCAGTTCATACCTTCTTCTGGAATCTAGATAAAATATAATTTGATAGGGCCATCTTTTAAATGACTACCATATCGAAAGTCCAGAGTAATTGAGGATTTTGTTCTATGCAGCTTCCAGCTGATAAATTGCACCTGTCCCATTCTAGGTTTTATCTTCTAAAAGGGTGCTCAACATTGCCTTCCTTTCCATGTCAATGAAAACATGCAAGTAGTTCTTTAGCTACATTTAAAACAAAACGTTTATTATAGCTGCTCAGATACTTTGTCAGTTTTGCTTTAATTAAGCCCCTGTCACTTGTTGCTCTGCAACATATAATTCCTGTTAAGTCATGACAAATTTAGTTTTCAGCTGCTCCAGGAGATGTTAATGTGAACACATCAATATTCATGTGTCTTGACAGATCGTGAGGTTTAATAAATTGCTTTCTATAAAACAATTTTTGTGGAATCAGGGGTGTTCCTGTGATAGCACAAAGGAAGCCTGAAGCTGAGATGAGTAAAAGATCAGTTGCTTTCCACTGCATCTAAAAATTAACAAATTATTTCTCCAGTAAGTAATGAAGTATTTGTTTTAGGATAAATAAATAAATAATGTGGAGAAAATTAGGATTAAAAAAAAAGCTTCACTTTCATGTGGTTAAATGCTCAGTTCACATATAAAAAGGACTGTCAGTGACCCAATTCAGTTACCATTTTATTTTGGTCACACCAGAAATTTAGCATGACTATGTTGTGGCTTAAAGAGAAATTCAACATAGGGCTGCATGTTAGGAGAGTTTGGTAAGAAAACATGGGCAGTCACTGAACTGTGTGTGCTGGAATGAGGGATCCTTAGAACTGGGATAAGGTCTGGAAAGCATCACGTGTCTGAGAAATAGATAGATGATGGCTGTGTATCTAATAGGAAGGCTACCTTGTGTATTTAAAACACTATTTTAACGGATTTTACTTCAGTAAATATAAAGAAAATAAAAATGATACATAACCCCCCTCAGCGAACATCAGTACTTAAAGCATACTATTAGCATATTGCTCATACAAACAAAAAAGGCCTTTAATATTTCCATCAAAATAACCTTGAAGAATATTATCAGATGTAGCTCTGTACCTAACTGCTAGTGGAAGTTATGGCAGAAACACCTAACAGCCATTTAGTTCTTTTACAGTTTCATTCTTTCTGTTTTTCCTAGGAGAATGATTGCAGAGTAGTCTTTTTCCAGAAATTCCAAGGAGGAAATTAAAAATACTGCAGAAAGAAAGACAATATAATTGTTTTCCTGGCAATTCTTTGCCTTCATCTCATCTCTGAAAAGGAATTTACTTACCTCTCCCATAACTGTTATTCCTGAAGATGTATTGTGCAAATATTTATATCCCCTGTAGTGTGCATGACTAGATCATCTACGTTGGATATTTTGTGATAATTTTGGGAAAAAAAAAGTGGGAAAAATATGCCTAGAATCTAAGGATTATTTAGGTCCCCTTAAACAATGGTGAGAGCTACTATTAGCAAGGGTTTATGACAGTATTCAAGTCAGCCGTGTTTAACCCTTTATTTTGATGCTGAAAGTGATAACTCAGCTATGAGCAGGGTTAGGGCTAGGGAGAAAAAAAAAAAAGGAAGAGCTTGGTCTATTATGGGATCTTTTAAATACTGGCAAGTTAGAGAAAGGAATAGAGCCGATCAGGGATAATTCATTTTTTGTTTTCATATGCATATAGATTAGCTGTGGTAAAGGCCAGCCATTACATTCAACAAAAGAATCGCTGAAGAACACAACTGATTTCTGAGGTCCATGCACTCGGGAAGCCCAGGCTGCAAACTGCTACCAGTCTGCATGAATGGATTAGCATTAAAATTTGGAAACAATAGAGCTGAAGAGATTTCCAAGGTAGGACAAACAATAGGATTTTTTTTGTTGTGCTTAGCTCTTAGAATTGTGATAGTGCAAGCCTTTTTTATTGCCTTCTAGCTATATTTAAATCTCAGGAAGTTATCATCCTGGGAGCAGTCACAAGTGTCTTGCTGCTCCAAAGATGAAGATATTTAAAAGTGATGCTGCTGTAAATACAGAAGTTCACAGCCAGATGGTGTTGAGGGGATTTGGCATCTCTCTGCCCGTTAAAATATGGTGATGTTAGTTTGGATGAGAATCTGAGTGCCAGATTCTTGGCAAAAAGCTGGCATACCTGCATGCCTGATTTTTTATGTTTACGTTTACTTTGTGTCTTAGACCCTGAGCGAGCCTGAAGGGTGACAAGCAACCTTTGGAACACGGTCACGTTAGCGCACTATACGACAGCACGAGGGAGGAGAATTTTGGCCAAGTAAACAAAGGGAAATCCCTACTCTTATAACAAAAAAATTCTAAACAGATGGTAAGCAATTCAATGCATGGTGAGATGTCAAAACACGTTGAGCACCATATTGGGACCCGTTTAGGGAAAATAATAGAGCTATTTATTCTGGTATGCTTTTGAACGACCCATTAATTTAATAGTAGGGAATAAACCCTTGTTTTGTACAATTGCAGGTTTGCTGATAATCTTTCAAGTTAAGTGAGGTTATCCACAGGAGCAGCTGCCAAGATCAAAAAGTGATATATAATTTGACCATTATAAAGTCAAAAAACTAGTGTACTATTATTGCTTTTGATAAAAATAGCAAAAGTATGAAGGAATCATCACTTCCACTCTGAAGACTTCAGATCACCAATTTAAAGAAAAACAAAGTATGTGTTCTTCTGAAAAGGTATTTATTTTTTTTAACCTGAGAACAGAAATGGGTACTGAGGTTTTAGCACTGAAACTGCACAACTTTTCTTTCTCTACTCTACTCCTCCCAACTACCACTTCAGCTTCTTTTCTTAACATTTGGTAACAGTTCTGGTGCAGCTGTATTTTGCTGCTACTTTTTAATTTTGCTGGTAGACGTTCTTGTTTATGTGAGTCTTTTACACAACAAAGAAAAAACGCTAAGTGATCTTCTATGACGTGGCTGCTTCTAGCAAAATACGTATTTAAGGGCCTTTTTAAAGGGAACTAGTCTAACTTGACCCCTCACCTAAATTATGAAAAAAAAAAAAAAGCTGCCCCAAACAATGCTTTTAACAGCCAGCTTTCTTGCTTGCAAGCACTCAACAGTACGCAAACAAGGAAATCTTTATTTGGGAAAATTGAGTTATAAACATGAAAATCACAGCAAGTAAATTCATACCATAGTTGAACCTGCTGGGCAGTTGAGAGGCCAGTTATCCAACCGAGGCAGATGTGTTAGCTCACCTGGCTGGTCAAGTCTGGGATATTGTGTGGGAGTCTGGGAGCTGGTGTTCATGCTGTGAAGGGAAAGGGTAGCCTCATGTGGATGAGATGAAACCTTCCATGACACATCTCCTTACCCAGTTTGTGAATCAGCTGTTCCACACCATCCTGCAGAGAAGATGGAATCAGCCACATGTCGTTATTTGAACACAATATGGAAATGAGCTGTCAGAAAGAGAACCCAGCTCTTCTGCTTCCCCCATTTTCTAAATCTAAAGTAATGTACAGATACAGTAATTTCCCAAGGGGCATTAGAAACAGTGTGGATTTAACAGTAATTTTGGCAGTTAAAAGAGGGGTCTGCTGGCATTTGTGCAGGAGAAGGTAGACTTGAGAAAGGGAAAGGCAGAGGAGCCTGAAACCATGAGATATGCCCAAAATCTAGGACGGATTAGACCCTAGACACAATAGCGTTGTAAATACCAGGCAGGATGTGGTATTTTATTAAAATGCACTACCATCAAAATTGACCAGTTTATGAAAAGGAAGCTCTTTACTGCACTTCTTTAGAGCTGATCGCTCCTGTGCAATGCAGTTGTGAATGAGACATAGATAATGGCAGTGTCCTGAGTGGAATCCAAAAGCGAATCCAAAAGCAAATCCAAAGCAAACTGGCAATGCAGGTGGTGGATAATAAATTAGAGTTTAAAAACTCTTTTGGGTTTAGTAACTTGAAATGAACCCAGATATGTAGGTTCGAGATGAGAAACACACCTAGAATATGTTAGTGTTCCAGGGATGAACTGGAAGAGGTGGGATTTGTATAAAGTCATAATATAATTAATCCAGTAGTGCATTACTTTATCAGCTAGACACCAAGCCAGTATTAGTGTAATTAGAATGACTGCTCGATAGCAAAACATCTTGTTTTATGTCACTCCACAGCAAGATGATTATTTTGAAGGAACCTCATCACCCACATTTGTTACCAGCTTAAATCCTGCCAAGGCACCGTGTGACAACGAACTGCACTTTGGAGTGGCATCCTGTGTTTTGGGCAACTGTGCCATTTGCAGAGAGCACCAATGCTCCACGCTGACGTTCGCCACTGACATCACTGCACGGATCCATTGTTAAACAAGGTCATGCTGCATTCCACCTCGCATTTCCATGGATGGCACGTAGGCACTTGGGAAGGGATGCCGAGCTGGAACGTTTTCACCAACGCTTCACCTGAAAGCTAATTACCCTATAGATGAATAAAACGGCCACGCACCTCACGCAAAAAAAGGGGACATAAAGGTGAAACAAGCATTTTGCACAAGAAAATTTAACGTTTTTCTTTCCCCTCTGGCTGTCCTACCTGGCAGCTGACTGCTGCCAACGATGACGTCAGGTCTACAGTTGAACCAGCTCCAGCCACAACTATTGAGTCATTTTTTTGGCTTTTAAGATTTGGCAAAAGGGAAAAAAAAAAAAGGGGGAGGGTGTGAAACACAGGCCCAGCGGCACACGCTTTACGGGAACGAACCCGTGAGAGCAGCGCAGCGTCTGACAGGCGGGGACCTCCGGCGGGGCCCCTTATTCGCTTCGCTTCGCCTGTCCCTGTCCCTGTCCCTGTCCCTTTCCCTGTCCCTGTCCCTTTCCCTTCACACCGGCCGAGCGCGGGCGGCCCCCGGCGGGCCCGCCCCCCGCCGCTCGCGGACCGGCCGTTAAAGCCGTTAACCGCCCGGCTCGCGGCACTCACGCGCCCCCAGCGGCCCCCGCCCCTCCTGCGGGGAGGCGGCGGCGCGTGACGGCCGCGCTTCCGCCCGGCGCGCCTGGCGACTGGCTGCGGCCGGGCCGCGCGGCGCGCGTCGCCGGAAGTGACGGCGGCGGGGCCGCGCCCTTCGCTCCGTTCGAACCCGGGTGGCGGCAAAGCGGGCGGCAGGTGCGGGGAGCGGCGCGGGGCGGCCGGGGCCGGGGCGGCGGGAGCGCGGGCTGTTGTGTGGCGGGCGGCGGCCCCGCGAGCCGCACACCGCCCCGCTGCGGGGCTCCGCGCCCTCAGGGGCTGTTTGCCGTCTGCGGCCTTTCCCTCTTCCCGTTAATTAACTCGTTAATCGCCGTGGCGCTCCGGCTGCGTTTGAGCTGGGTGGTTTTAATAAGTTTCGTCTCTGAGGAAAGCCGAACGTTGCGTAAATCCTACCCGCCCGTCGCCTGCTTGTATTCTAAGTCGCCCGTTGGGATGTCTGTGCGTGGAAGTCCCTGTTCTCTTTTCCAGGTGATCGTTTCCACCAGGCGGGCTGTAACTATGCTGAAGTTTAAGTGCGGCGCCCGAACCCCGGTGGAGGCGGGACCGGTGGAGCCCATCACCAGCCGAATTTCTCGGCTGAACCTGCTCTTCCAGGTAAAGAGCCTCTGGCCCGGGATTAGCGGATCTCGGCTTCTTCTGAGCCCGCACCTGGCACATCAAAATACAGTTTTGGTGGTTCGTGTGGCACGTTCCTGTGTGGTTCTTTGGAGGAAGGGGTAAAAGAATCACAGAATGGTTTGTGTTGGAAGGGACCTCAAAGATCATCCAGTTCCAACCCCCCTGCCATGAGCAGGGACACCCTCCACTACACCAGGTTGCCCAAAGCCTCATCCAACCTGGCCTTAAACACTTCCAGGGACAGGAATCCACAGCTTCTCTGGGCAACCTGTTCCTTCAGGGCAAGAAGGGGATAACTTGTGGAAGTTCAAAATGCGTATCTTGTTTGTGTGAAGTTCAGTGGATAGTAGCTGGTCTTACGTTTGCGTGCACCTGTTAATCTTTTAGCCTGAGTGGATTTTTCCACATAAAGATGGAATATAGCGTTCTGCATCGTGTAATTCATATTTTTTTTCCTGGGTGGTGTAGCTGGGGGTTTGCCATGAGGTGAATTTACCTGACCAGCTGCTATTTGATCATCTGAGGTTCAGCAGCTTTTCCTTCTAGAGCCGATATCGATACTGATTGCTTAAAGCATTTGTACCATGAAAAAACCCGCGTGGTACAACGTCAAAACCAGTCAGATCAGAGTCATCAGTGGGATGTAGATAGTTTCAAGAAAGCTGTGATTTGAACTTTAACAATTTTTAAAGGATTGCTTTGTCTAAAAGTAAAATGCCTGTAACAGCTCCTACAGACAGACATAGTCAGTTGGTATTTTTACCTCACACCTGAAGCGGTGATTTTTAAACGGATAATGTATAATCTGCACCATACATATGTTATTGATCTGAGGCTTTTCTTTGTTGTCTGAGACTCCATCTGCTGTTGCTTCTTTTTTTTTTCCAGGGGAAGCCACTCTTTGTGACTCAACAGCAGATGTCTCCTCTCTCCCGGGAAGGCATCCTTGATTCTTTATTCGTTCTTTTTGAAGAATGCAGAAACCCCACTTTAATGAAAATTAAACATGTTGGCAACTTTGTCAGGAAGTGTAAGTTTGTTTAGACTGATTTTCTGGTGTCATTTTAAAAGACAGTTCTTAAGAATCTGGCAGTTTAAATAATGCTTTAGTCACTTTGATTCATTAATGCTTGTAACCCAGCACTTTGAGCATCTGATTTCTTGTGGGCAGACTCATCATTGCAAAGGGGATCTTGGCAATGTTAGTAAGGCTTTGTTCAGGTCCAAAAAGGTCGAATGCAAGTGGCTTTTGAGGTGCTGTGACTTGGATGTGCCTCCTTCTTAGTCTGTACTATATTTACTGTTGAGGAGACACTTTCTCCATAAGCGTCTTGAGTGCTGCGTACATCAAAGCTCCAAGTACGCACAACAGAAGGATGTCACAAGTTGAGAGCAGGATGGTGACTAGAGGTATGAGGAAAAAAAAATATTCTAGAAATGAACTTAGTAGTCCTTGGTTGTTTCAGCTTGAAGTAATCTTTTGGATTCCACGTTTTATCCGAATTTTGCATGTGTAGCTTGTAAATAGTAATTCTACGCTTCAGAAATACAGTTTCTGATGGAGTAAATACTGTGCTCAGATTCTTTTTGAGGAAAAGGTAAAAAAGGCTTCATTGATTATTTTTTTTTTTTCCTATTAAGATATACTAGAAAGCCATTTGGTTAAAAGTAACTTACCATGCCCTTTATAATAGTTCCATCCAATAGTTTCTAGATATTAGTAGTGGAGAGTAATTTTGTGCTAGCCCGAAGAACTTTTAGAACAGTCTGCAGTGAGCAATTGATTATCACAGTGTGTGCTGGTTGAAACCAGTCAATGGAAAACTTGAACTGAACATCTGAAATAAATGTCTACGGTTGTTTGTTAGACAATGGACTAGTGCCTCCCACAGGCAGAGGAAAAAAGCCTGCCACTGGACTCTCGGAACTCAGCTGGGTAGAGAATACATGTCTTCTTGGTAAAGGATGGTTGGAAAGAAACAGAAACAAAAGAGGCTATAAGCTTATGATGTTATGAATGGGACAGACTTATGGTTACCATGGCAACTGCCTTAACATTTCCTGATTCTTTTATATGTAGCGTATTACGGTCTTAACTATGCATGAATACAGTCTTTTTCTGGTTCTTATGCATACTGTTCTTTTTAAGAAGCATGTTCTGGAATGATTTCTTGAGAGTCTGGAACTAAATGGTGATTTTTTTTTTTTAATTTATTCCCCATTTTTTGTGTTATGTTTATTCTGAAATGCCAGTTGGCTAATGTAAAAATAAATATTTTATCTTTATAGATGCAGAGACTATAGCTGAATTAAGGGAACTGCAACCCAGCGTGAAGGATTTTGAAGTAAAGAGTGTGGTTGGCTGTGGTCACTTTGCAGATGTAAAAGTAGTAAAAGAGAAAGTTACTGGTGATGTGTATGCTATGAAGGTGATGAGCAAGGAGTCCTTGTTGGCACAGGAGCATGTATGTATATTTTTCTGTTATGACAGTAGAGTGATAAATTACTATTTGTTGAACATTTTCTTTTTGTCACTATAACTAGAATTAAGTTAAAAGTGTATCTTGAAGAAGAATCATCTTACATTTCAGTCAAGTGATATATTTGTGTGTAGTTTTGCTATGTTTAAAAGTCATTGTCGTAGACTGGGAATCTATTGGGTGGGGTGCCATCTAAAACAAAAAATGACCCTCATTTTAAAGAGCTCACCCTTTAATTGTAAGACACGAAAAAACAAATGAAGAAAATACTGGATCAGTATTGATCAGCCTGCTGATGGCTTGAATTTTCAGGCAATCTATTCATTAAGGTTTTTTTTTTGTTTTAAAGAGTGACGTAGAATGTCAAGAGTGGGTGTGAAGGCAAATTGTAGTGACTGAATTTTTATGGAGAGCCTCTCACTATCTTGAGAAATGTGTTACTTGAAAACTTAAAAGAGGGATAATGGAGGTTGTTATCATTTGGTGAGAAACAGAAGTCAATCTTTCGCTGACATGAGATGATAAGTACGACAGAGCTACTCCATGAAAGACCTTGTGAATTCATATAGCGATATCTGCACGAGTTGTTCCCAATATATGGTGCATTAGGTCGCTTCTGAGATCCCTTAGTGTTGTTTGTGGCTATCAAAAATGAAGATAAACTCAAATTACTCTTGTTATGACATAGGTTGACACGAAAGCAAAGTATGATACTACCCTCAACATGACACTTGCTCAGTCTTGTTGAGTGAGGATCAGTGAGGTAGTAGGGAATGTTGATTTAAATGAACTTGCAGTATCTCCGTAATAAAATTAGTTTCTGGTTGTCTGGCTGCACATCTGAATAATTAAATAGTTGCTGGAGGATGATTTCAAGAAAGCCTTGTATTTTAATACCTTACAATGAATTTATTACTGAATTAGCTGTTAAGATGCTACCCCATAATTACTGTAGCTTCTTTTCTGCTTGTCTGGATTCTTTTGAGATTAGTTTTATGTTATTAGGGCCAGTCCAGATGAGGCCAACCAAGACTGCACTCTAGGCTGATAGATACTTCACTGGTTTGAAAGGGAAGCTGACCTTTTCTGCAGGAACTATTCAGTTGAAGGCAAGCTAGACAACAGAAGGGGGTAGAGGAATGGAATATACAAAGGAGTAAAATTGCTTTTTTAAAGATGCACATCACAAGGAAATAGTGTTTATATCTTCTGTGTAATCTTTTTGTGATATGCGCCTTTGGCACAGACTGAAATTTTTCTAAAATTAGGGGATTCTAATGTATTCTAACTCATTTTCATTATGATATAACTGAACACTTCTGGTTTTTGTAGGTGTCATTTTTTGAGGAAGAACGCTGTATCTTATCTCAGAGCACCAGTCCGTGGATTCCACAGTTACAATATGCATTCCAAGACAAGAAAAATCTCTACTTGGTAATGCCTGGTCTTTGTTTCTTTTCTCCTCTATTGAACACTATTGCCACTGTTATGTTGAAGAACAATGTGGTGGTTGAATTGTGTTCATCTTCTGTAAATTTTCCTGCATTACACGCCACTATTTGGTACGTGTCCAGTGTAGTCACAGAAACATAGAATGGTTTGGGTTGGAAGGGACCTCAAAGATCATCTAGTTCCAACCCCGCTGCCATGGGCAGGGACACCCTCCACTACACCGGGTTGCCCAAAGCGTCATCCAGCCTGGCCTTGAACACTTCCAAGGATGGGGCATCTACAACTTCTCTGGGCAACCTGTTCCAGTGCCTCAGCACCCTCAGAGTGAAAAATTTCTTTCTTCTATCCAATCTAAATCTCCCCTCTTTCAGTTTAAAGCCATTGTCCCTTGTCCTGTCACTACATACCCTTGTAAAATATGGAGAAGTTGAATGGAATATCTTTTGTATATATGAACTATATCTGTTCCTTTAAAATTTTATGTAGGTTATGGAGTATCAGCCTGGAGGGGACTTACTGTCACTCTTAAACCGATATGAAGACCAGTTAGATGAGAGTATGGTGCAGTTTTATCTTGCAGAGTTGGTTTTAGCCATTCACAGCGTCCATGAGATGGGTTATGTGCACCGGTAGGTAAAGGTTGCTTTGCATTGCGCTTAATATTTGATCAGTATCGTTCCAGAAAAAGTGTTTTGGAACGATGCTTTCTTGTTTTTTTATGTTCCGTCCTCTTTCAGGACAGTATTTCACATGCTGTATCAGAAAAGAAAATTAGAAAATTAATCAGACTCCAACCGTAATTATAGCTAAAGGGGTTAATTTTCATGTAAAGTTCAAACTAATGTCAAGAAAGGATTTTTACATATATTTTATGGAGGCTTAGTAGAAAGAAGCCTTAATGTTGCCCTATAAAAAATGAAAATCTTCTCCAGAGATTGTTGCTTTTAGCACTGAGTAGTGCGGGAAATTAGCGCAATTGTTAAAACTTGTGTGCTGATGGGTGAACCGGGCAGTATAGGATATTGGAGCAGTGAAATATCAGCGAGTTTTCTAACGATCGTATCAAGGTTTGACGGCTGTTCCTGTGCCTTTTCAAATCCTATTGGTGTTTAGTAAATTTATTCCCTTCTGAGGCTTTGGAAACATTATGAGGTATTTTACGTTCCCAGCAGCTGTAGTGGCTGCACTTAGAGCTTAGGCTGTGGCTTTCTAATGCAAGGTAGCTGCCTGGATTTGAAAGACCTATGGAATCAGTTGTGAGGAAATTTGGGAAGAAAGCTACATAATACTTCACTGTAAATCAGTTATAACGTAGTCAAGGTGCGAAACCACCATCTCTTTCCATCTTCTGTCAATAATTATTAGCTTTCCACGAAATAAGGGGAACTTTACTACTTTCATATTTGGTTGGAAGCAGAACAACAGTTGGAAATAAGATTCCCACTTGTTAAGGTTCTATGCAGTTGAGCACATGGTTGAGTGTAGCTGATTAGGGATACCTTGTTCTCTAGATTGACAGTGGGGAGCAGTACAGAAAGGTATTGATTGCTTCTTCTTGCTTACAGAGATATCAAACCAGAGAATGTTCTTATCGACCGAACAGGACACATTAAACTGGTGGACTTTGGGTCAGCTGCCAAAATGACAGTAAACAAAATGGTAAGAATGCGGA
The DNA here is from genome assembly GCF_009769465.1 of Tauraco erythrolophus. NCBI lineage: Eukaryota > Metazoa > Chordata > Aves > Musophagiformes > Musophagidae > Tauraco > Tauraco erythrolophus. The sequence continues at coordinate 4,229,176 of NC_141483.1, read as the reverse complement.
TTTAAACTTTGTCTATGACTTGTTTGAAAAGTCCAGTCAAAAAGGGAAAACTAACTTTGTATTGGTTCCTTGATTAAACCTGATTCTTCTGCCTTTCTTGACCGATACAGAGTCTCTTCATGATGATGTTTTTCCATTTATGAATGACTTTTCAAACATGAGCTCGAGTATCTTTTGCAGCTCGCAGTATGTATATATTTGCTTATTAAAATTTTAATACACGAGTAAGGTAAAGGCAAGTCTACCTTCTCATAGTGCTGCACTGCAATACAAAATTCTTACAGCTGTTCAATGCTGTGTTTAAAGAGGGGCATGGATTTATAATTGTTTGTAATTGGACTGAAAATCGTGTTTGTTGTAACTGAGGTGGCATGGTTCTGAAGACCGAGGGTCTCTTGATTGATACGAGTCACATTATTCACCAGAAAGCCCTGTGTTCAAAGCTGTGAATTGGTTGAGGTTTTTTATAAGTTGCTTGTAAATTTAGGCGACTGCATACAATTTCAAGTGATAATTTGAAATTGAAATATATTTAAGCGAGAAAATGAAATTATATACCAGATTCCTGTCTTGTTTTACAATTTTTATTTTTTCTTAGCATTTTCTTAGTATTGTGACTCTTCGTGTTTTGTTTTCTGTGTTATTCCCTTTTCAGTGCTTCTCTGCATTGCATTTTTCTTTTAAACTTTTTTCTTCATGTTGTCTTTTCAGTCATCTTCAGGTTTTTGTGTTAGTCTGCCTGCTATTTTGTTTCATTCTCTGTGCCACTCAGTGCAAAAAATAATTGCAGTTTTGGCTCCTGAATTGCCTTTCTAAGCACTCCAGAAATTCAAATGCTAGTGCTTTGCTGATCATGAGCACAAGGTAAAAAGGTAGGGATGACACAGAATGGACTGAGGGCAGGGAATATTTATGTGTAAATTTGACTATTTTTGAAATTTCAGCTATGATGTCCCTGTTAATACTAGTTGAAGCAGTAGTGCTAGAGTGTGTATACTGCTTAAAACATCAGTGTTTAGTAATCCTGTGCTTCTTAGAATGCTGCTTTTCTGCTTTAGCTGTTTGTGCTTGCTAAGTTAGCTCTGATAATTTGGCTCTTTTTGTGTCAAATAGCTTGCTTTCTGTTTACTTATCAGCAGTTTCCTTAACTTTACAGTTTTTTACTTAACAACCTCACTTAAAATTACTTATTTAAAATACACTTGGAGGGCCGGAAATTGTGTCTCATTAAGAGAAAAAAAAGGAAGAAAGATTTGTTTTATTACCAAGGTCACAATGAACAGAAAGTGCTGTAATTTCACTTGGAATATCTTTGCTTCTAGGTAAATGCTAAGCTACCTATTGGCACACCTGACTACATGGCACCAGAAATGCTAACGGGGTTGAATGGGGATGGGAAAGCTTCTTATGGTCCAGAGTGTGACTGGTGGTCCCTAGGAGTCATTGCATATGAAATGATTTATGGAAGATCTCCATTCACTGAAGGGACTTCAGCAAAAACTTTCAATAACATCATGAATTTCCAGGTAGAGAGAACTCCTTCCATGTTCTTGAGTGAAAAGGCTGTAACTAAAGACTGTTTTTACAGTTGAGAAAAGCAGCTTATGGACGTCTCTTACTTTGTCATGTTCATAAAATATTTAGAATATATGCTTTATATTGTTTTTTTATGTCTGTGTACTGTAGATATCAAGTTATTTTTTGTAACAGGTGTCTAAAAATAACTACCTGTAGTGCATTTAAAAAAAGTTTAACTGTCCTTCTTAGGCAACTATAATTGCAGCATTTCCAAAATAATCTAGAAGAGGGTTTGAAAGGATGAATTGTGGATTGCTAAAGTTTCTGAATCTTACTATGTGTTTCTGGATAGTAAAGGCGAGGGGTAGCTATGAAGATACTGTTGTCTGCATGATCAAAACATCATGTGAAATGCAGTGTAAATAAATTTGAACCAATGCATATGAAGGGAAAAGTATCCCAGCTTTACCCAGTGCTGGGCTCAGGAACAGTATCTTGATGTTATAATCCATGCAAATGTTAGTTTAGTTCTTAGCAACAGTCCGAAAAGCAGCACACGGAAGGGTAGGAGTTAGTAGGAAAGAAAAAGAAAAAAAAATCATGAGTAGCTGGGAGAAGTGAACAAAGAGTGGTTGCCTGTTATCTCTTCTAATATGAGAATTGGAGGCATCAAATGAAAGTAGCAGTAACTACATTACAAAAAAAAAAAAAAAGGATACTTCCTACAGGACATTCGCATGCCGGGAACGCTGCTGTAAATTTGCAGCTGCTGAGTGTTTTTATGTGTTCAAGGAGTAACTAGAAAAGTTCATAGAAGAAGAATCCATAGAGATCTGGCAAATACAAAGACATCATCCCTGGTTCAGAAAATCCTAAGCCACAAAATCCTTGGAATTTGGGAGAGTTTTCTGGGGAAGTGTCTTATTTTACTCTTCCATTTATGTATTCCGTTGGCCATTGTTAAGCATCGGATGGTGGTCTGGGACTGCTGTTTGTCTGATCGGGAATGGTTGTTCCTGTGATCTTTCCTTTTCTGCAGTAAATGCATATAAAAGCCTATTTGGAAAAAACACACAATACCTGTGTTTGTATGCTATAAATATTTATCGTTTGAACCTGACACATCTCAGAATAATGAAACTTAATCTTACTGTTCCGGGACTGTTTTCCTACTGAGCAGAAATTATTTTCTTCCTAATGCAGAGATTTCTGAAGTTTCCAGAAGATGTGAAAGTTAGTAGTGAATTTCTTGATCTGGTCCAGAGCCTGCTTTGTGGGCAGAAGGAAAGGCTGGGTTATGAGGGACTCTGCTGCCATCCATTTTTTTCTAAAATTGACTGGAATAATATCCGTAACTGTAAGTAGAATAACGCCGTATTTATAAACAATTCCCGTTTCTTTCAGTAATGTGAAAACGTGTACAATGGGAGTATTTAAGTGTGTTTGAGCTGAACAATTATTCATAAGTAAACAGGAGTCTGTCCTGGAGCTGATGTTTTTAACAAAACAATTCATGTTGGGTTTTGGATAGGATATGTTAACATCTCTCAGAGAAAACTGGAAGGTAAGGTGACGTTTAATACCCTTCTGTATGAATTTCTGATGCAATTGCTGTATTACTGCAGGCACTAGACTGGAAAATCAAAATGGTCCTTTCCATGTCCTTCCTCAGGTTAAAATGCATCAGTGTGTTCTTTCAGGCCTTTTCTACCTCAAATCTGCTTAATTTTGGCTTCATCTCATTGTTTTTTTGTTGCATCTTCAGCTTTCTTTTTCATTGCTGGTGATCCAACTTCATTTAAGGTTGGGTTTTTTTTTAGCTCCCGTAGGTGATAAAATGTCAGCAGTCATAGGGGCATTGGAGTTTTTCCTCAAAGTTAATGTGGCTAACATATGACTAATTGTTCTGTCAAAAAGCTGTTCATTCCATTAGGAATAGAATGCAGCTACAGTGAAGCAGATAATTTTCTATGCAGAAAATTATTTATAATACTATGGAAGTAATGAATTTAGTATTTGGAAGCACTCAGGCAACAGCTCCATGGCAAAAGCAAATATTTCACAGATCATCAATGACCTGTGTACGAGTGCCTGACTTGTGTTGGGTAGTATTTTAAATTATTTGGACTGTAAGATTATCTGGGCAAGGAACATGTCTGCCTTATATTCTTTATCAAATATACTGTAAGAGCCTGATTGTGCTCCATTTTCCATGATAAATTGCTAAGCCAGTGCTGCTACTTTTGATGACTATCTCAGCACTTTAGCTGTCAGCTCCACAGAATGTTTACTCACTTTTCTGTTGATTCATTAATTTTGAACTTGTGGAGCTGCTGTTCTGTTGAATTCCATTGTTTCTGCCCTTTGAGAGCCATGGAGCCTTGAGTCTTTTTCATCATTTTAGCACACGTTTCCCAGGCTTCAGCTCATTCTGCCTTCTTTCCCCAGAGCTCTGTCCAAGCCACCAGTTTTAGTTTCTGAAATGTTTATATTGCATTTGTATCATATTATCTCAGATCTGGAAAAAAATGGCATGTGAGCATATGTTCTGTTGTTTCCTTGGCAATTGTCTGTCCAGTATCCACACAACTGCACAAGTTAATTTGTTTTGCCATTTCATGTGACAATGGTGATACTGATGGACAAACTGGTAGACAGCCCTGATGTCATTATAATGTTGAAATAATCATTTGGGATTTTAAAAATCCCATTTCTGTCTGCAGCTGGCCAGTGGATTGCATCATTCCCTGTAATATCCGGACCTACCTACTGTGAAGATTCATGCAGTTTTGACCCCTGACTTCGTTGTTATGTCTCATACTTCATAAAACCCCACTGTAACTAGCACAAAACACAGCAGTCTTCTTGCTTTTAGTGGCAGATTCAATGCATCACCTATTGCTTTGCTCTCTGCAGTGGTTTTCCATTTCCTGGTTTATTCAGGGCAGTGTCGCTGTCGTTCTGTCCAAAACCCGTGTCGGGTTTGACCCGGGCTATCTAGAAGCTAAAGGTTTCTTTCTTATCTCGACCTCTGCTGATAGTAGTGTTTACCTGGAGCAATGGCAGCCTGAGAAAATTAAGACACTAGTGAGTGCTGGAAGAGGTCACAGGATTTAGATTAAAGAATCTCACTCCCTCAAGTTAATCTGGTCAAAGATTTTGAGGGTATGCAATATTGGACTCGATGATCTTAAAGGTCTTTTCCAACCTATATGATTCTATGATTCTTAAATAAATTCTGTGTCAGCATAGTCAGACTTTCCCCTAGTCTACAAAAGGAATGATGTTATTCCTGTTTCAGACTGAGGAAGGTAGAAAAAAAATTGGTACCCTTGTCTTGCAGGTATTTAAATTATCATGCTGGGAGCTCCAGGATAACCATTCTTAATGCACCAATTTTGGTTAAGAATGTATCATTAAGGGTTTTTTCAGTGTTACATTTTGTTGTTATGGTAACCTATGAAACTCTTGACTTTTCAGTAAACCCATTCCCATAGCTGCCTCTAAAAAAGCTCCCAACTTCCTTGGGTTCAAGTAGCATGTGTGTGTAAAGCAGCTCATAAGTTACAGAAACAGAAACCAACCGTTAAACCTAAGGTCAGGTTTAACTGAATCTGTCTCAACAGGTAATTTTCCACTTCCTTGGAGCAGTGTACTGAAATATATTTATAGATTTTGCTCTCTGTATTTGTTAATTTCTGCTATTTAATGACTTCTAAAGCTTCTAAAAACCCCAAAACCCAGACACCACCACTCCCCACCTGGACAAAAGAAAACAAACCAGAACTTTTGAAATATTGTGTTGATTTACTTGACAGAATTTTCTGAAATACTTTGCAATTTATTTCCCTAGAACAAGCATGTTTCTATTTGTGTTTCAGCTAAATGATGAGGATTTTAACTGGAAAGTTGATAACAGAACTATTTGTGTACTCTATAAGTATGTAAAATCAGAGGTAGAGAATGGAGGAATGACATACTTGATGCTTGAGTTATCGGCACCAAGATTGCATCCTATATGATTTGGGGATTTTGTTAATCGCCTTTTGTTATTTGAAATCCATAAATTACATCAGCTGTTTAATTTGGAACCAAAGATCTGCCTGCTGAAGGCTAGCTGAGAGATGCTCAGGAGACTTTTATTGTCATCTAAGTGATATATATGTGTAGCATAAAGAATCTTTCATTTTAAGAATTGTTTTTTATCTGCACTCCAAGAGGTCTTGAAAATGGAATGGCATATTTGGACTTGCATGAAGAAACTATGTATATGAGAAGAAAAGAATTAATGTCTTGTGCAAACAGAAGAACTTGAGAAAGTGAAGACTGACTTTTTTTTTTTTTTAGGCTGTCTTGTTCTGTTAAACAGTTGGGAACCCAAGTCTCATTGTTCATAAGTCCAAGTCTCTTCCTTATCCTTATGAACCCGAAGTTGTCATTCAGTATGTTAACAGTTAAGCATTGTGATCTTTCATTTAAAGGTTTGCCATAAGAAAAATGTGTTGACTTGTTTCTCGAAGTGGAGAGCACTTCCATGTCAGCTTGAAGATCACTTTTATTAACAGAAATGCATGTGTTGAATCATTGTCTTGACAGAACAGAAAAGATGTTAAGATAATATTGTATAGATTGGTTAGAAATAGTATAATGCTTTTTTTTTTAAAGTGGTCTTAGAGAAAACACCCTGAAATTACATTACTTGGACTTTCTATTTTCTATTCTTCTTCCATACAATTTACTCAAATAGGCTTCTGAAAGCCTGAAGAGGAGTAATGCTTAACCTACCTAAAAAGGCTGGGTGGATGCTTTTCCTCAGAAAGCATAAGTAGATCACCTTGTAGATCAAGAAAAGACACATTTTTATTCTTAAGAAATGTTCTGTATTTCCTTTAACTTTCTTGTTTCAGTTAAGTCTTTTACTGTCCTAGGGGAAATGCAGTATCTCTTTTCTGAATTTGCATGAAAATATTTTGAAAGGATAGAAAGACCCGATTAAGGCAATGTTCCTTGAACTAGTCATAAATACCCACACTAGTGCAGAGGTTTGTTTTTTTTTTTTTTAAAAAAAAAGCTTCTTTCCATAAGAGACATTTTATCTAGTCTTAATGATAAACTGGTTAAAGTACCGCAATGTATGTGTGGTGGTTTTGCTTTCTTCTTTTTTTTTTTTTTTTTAAACTTAGCATCCTACAACACCCCCTTTTCCTCTGAAAGTCATTCTTTGGAACAGATGGAAGAGGGCTACATCCTTCCACAAGTGGGGAGGTATCTAGGCAAGCAATTGGCTTTTTTAAAACATGCAGTTCTCTACAAGATACTTTAAATGGTAAACAGAACATGTACGTTCGTTTGTAACATGTCGGAGACAAAAAGAGGTCTTTATACCCAACCAGTTTGTATGACTAGAAGCACTGGGTTTACTGTGGTTTCGAGTAATAGTTTTGTCTCCCTTTTGGGTAAGCCAGAAAAAAATGCAAATTTTTTCACCTTGTCAGATGCAGTGGCGTGGTTTTGACATGCAGTTCTCAGAGGATCTTGACCTCTACTGAAGGATTCTTCCCTTTCAAGAAGCAACTGATAAGCACATTGACGTATTTGCATTCACTAATCTTCATCTTGCTTTTAAAATACTATAGTTGTGTGAAAGGACTATGAAGAAGCTTCCAAATAATTAACAAAATCAGACAGAGTGGATCTAGCTTTTTTTCCTTAAAGATATTCCCACTTACTCCTAAATGAGTTTTTCTCCAGTGTCCTGAAACTTCTGAAGAAGTTCTGCTTCTCATTTTCAGTCACTGTTGACAGTCAAAACTACTTAACATCTAGAGGTGTTTTTGTTGAATGATTTTTCTTTCTAAGTTTTCTTTTTAGTTGCTACCATTTCTTGATACAAATATTGTAACGAGGTTATACTGCAAAGTTGCAGAGTTTTTGTACCGTTATGGATTTTTAGTGAATGAAAAATAGAGGGCTAATGATTTTTTCATTATTTTTTTAGTCTAGTGTTCACAATTTCTTTTCTTCCTTCACATCTTTTATTAAACATTAGAGGAAACTGTAGTGTAAAACATTGTGCTTTTTAAACTGATTTCCTACCAGCCCCAAAGATTTGCTCTGTCCCACATTCAGTTTTATCTTTTTGCATCCATTGTTCCCCTATTGAGTGCTTTTCATCTTTTTATGTGCATGCTGATCTTGGGCATATTTAAATTATATTTTCTTTTATGCATGTAGTTTGGCTAGGAATTCTTATTGTTGGTGAGAGGAAAGACTTTAATTGCAAGGGCTTGAAGATGAATTCTTAGCTAATTTCTGGTGAGGAGTAAGGCACTAGATATGTCTTTCAAAGATTAAGTTATCTTTCAAACTCTGAGGAGTAAATAACAGGGTTGTTATACCATTATAAAAAGGCAGCTATATTGTTTTTTGCTACCTCTTTAAGAGAGATTCTAGACTTCCCCAGAGGAAGTGAATAGGTTGCTGTTTTCCCTGTTACTTTACTTCATGGACTGTATCTGTCTTCAAAGACAATTAAAACCCCCCCCAGCAATCCCTTCCTGTAAGAGCATGTGCCAAGTTCTTTCAGCAGAGGTCCTAAATGAAAAAATATTAATTCCTGAACTTACCCTCCTCTGCTATGAATTAGCTATAACTTTGGGCTTATATTTGCATTAAAGATGATATACTTACAAACTGTTTTCTTTTGCTTCTCTGTTTTTAATCGTTAAAAGCATATGAAAGAGCAGCTGGACGTTATCCTGACATTAAGTGATTTTTTTTTAAAAAAATACAGATCCTAATCAACAATCTGTATTCCAAAATTATGTTTACAGTACATAAATGTCAGCATTATATTGGATCTAAATTTATATTATAACCAATAAAATAGCAGAAATTAATAAATTCATGATATTGACAGAAAATTTAAATGTTCTAGAGCCAGTAAGTAAAACCGCGTACTACAGAACCTATTTAATTTGTATACTTTCCCCATTTATCTCGTTCTAATGTATCTGGAACCACTGTACGTGACCAGCATCCTGTCTGCTTCATGGAATTTCTTCTCACTTCCCTGCTTGGGAGCAGCGTCAGAATGGCTCCTTGGGGAGCTGCTAACAGAGCCTGCGTGTGTAGTTGGGATTTGGCAGTTTATACAGACAGATTTTTTTTATTTTTTTTTTTTTTAGCTGTTGATGCTGGTCTGGTGGGTAGTTGAAGTGTACGTTTTCCTAGAGAATGAAGAGTTAAAAAGCGGGCTGTGAAAGGCTTTGGCAACCTAGAGGGAGCTCGCAAGCTCCAGCCGTGACTCATTCTGCCGGTGTCAGTCAGATAAGCATCAGCATCTGTCAGGGATGCGGGCAGGTAGGGTTAAACCCCGAGCGTGCAGAGGGAGAGGAGCAGGGAGCCTGCACTGCAGGGGCTGTAATGTTTGCTCCCGGTTCTCGGGTTCTCATCAGCCCTTCAGCTACAGGAGATCTGTGCTGGATCCATGGTAACGGTTTTAGCACACTACGCTTCTATCAGCCTGTGACAACGGGCTGTTCTAGCTGCTCACTGAAGAGCTGTCTCCTTTATAGAGCAAGAAAGAGACAAGTAGATTTGCAGCGAGTGAGGACGCGAGTGATAAAATAAATTAAAAAAAAAAAAATCGTAGAAAACGTGATTTGGTGAGGTAGGAACTGCACAGCAGGCTTTTGCATTCATTCCTTTCACACACGTAGCCAAGCCAGCAGGTAGCTCGGGTGCTGCACATCATTGAGAAGAACTTGTTCTTTTGTTCCGTTGGTTAATTAAACTGAAGCAAACGTGAGAAAATCAGCTGAAATTAAACAACTGCTGAACTAGTTAAGTGGTACCAATTTAGAAATTGTGGTAAGAAATACATTGTAATTCCTGCTGTGTATACCTCTCTTCAGAGCTGATTGTATCAGAGCCAGACTGCAGTGGTGTCCCGGCAAGAGTTCCAGATCTTTAGCAAGCTCTTTTAGAGAAATAAAATCTTATTGATATTTCTTCCCTTCCTAAAGACCAATTAGCTTCTAATAGCTATAGTTTGTTAGAATCTTCCAGGAGAAAGACCAGTTTGCTGTTGACTCAAGCCCATACTGGGAAGATTCTTGCTGGTATTAAAGAGTAGATATATCCCTTCGCTGACTAGCAAAGGCTCGGGCTACATTCTCCTGTAGCGTCCCCAATTGGATAGATTGGAGACATTTTCTTTTTCTAGATGAATCAGAATTGAATTACTTTTAGCTGTATTACAGTAGTGATTTTCTTAGCCTGGTGCTTTGATTTGATTCAATGTATGTGTTTTTAAAAAAAAAAACCCTAAGCTGAAAAAAAAGAACCCCAAACCCAACAATCTCAAATCCCCAACCTAAACTCCAGTTTAATCAGTGTGGGAGACATTCTGCCTGCAGAGTGGTAGCCATGTTGGTAGCTGAAGGGTTAATCTCTTGTTGCTGTAATACGATTTGAGAGCAGCAGCTCAGTCTGCTTGTGTTAGCAAGATTAAAAGCAGGAGCTGCAGTGCCATTGCAAGCACTGAATGAATGGGACTGTTGCAGAGTGAACTGTAGCTGAATTTTGTCTTTTCTTCTTGCTTTTTTCACCAGCTCCTCCCCCCTTCGTTCCTACTCTCAAGTCTGATGATGACACCTCAAATTTCGATGAACCAGAGAAGAATTCGCGGGTTTTATCCTCTACGCGCCAGTTGAACCCAGCAGGCTTCTTGGGTGAAGATTTGCCGTTTGTGGGGTTTTCATTCATCAAGGCATTAGGGATCCTCAGATCAGAGTAAGTAGGAATTATTGCTTAGGTGGATAGGATCATTGGAAAAATGGGAAGGTTTGTTACAGTGAGGATGGTGTGTGTGTGGGGGGAAAAGCCGTTTTAACTAGCCTGGACTCTGCTCTAGGGAAGCTGCCAGATTCCAGCTTTATCTGTTGCTGCTGGGGCTTGTGCATGTCCTACCGTTCTGTGATTATTTCTGGGATGAGGAGGAGGAAAGGGAATGGAAAGACTGATTGTAAAACAGTTATTGTTAAAATTATTCTTCAAATACTTTGAATTAGTTGTTGCTGTTAACCAAGGAGCAGTGGGTGATTGGATTTCTGGTATTGCAGATCCCTGAAAAAAGGGGAATACTGAGGAGTTCAGAGATGGAAAATGGGGGGCTGTTATTTTATTGGGTCAGAGAGTGGGCACCAAATGCTGGGGATGTGTAAGGCTGAATCAGTGATGCACAGAAATGGAGATCCACTAATCTGGGAATGTGCAGCAATGGGTCAGTGATCAAGAGAAGGAGCTTCACGGCAGCTGGCTGTGTGCTGTTGGGTCGAGTTAAATACGAAGACTGCTGTATTGTGTGCTGAGAGACTGGAGATTCAGATGAAGTATGCAGGGTATGTGTGGAGGGAGGTAAAGATCTAGAAAAAAATGGTTTTCGATGGAAAGAAAGCATGCTTTCCGAGAGAATTGAGTCGGAGAAAAATAGGAACATAAATAGCATAGTATAAACCGTTTGGTGCGGTGGGTGGTTAGCTTCTGATGACAGAGCTATTGGAAAAGTCTCAGTGCAGTACGTTAAGTTGAGACGTCCTTACCTCAGTATCATGAGGCCTCTCAGGAACGTGATGGCTTCAGCTGGGTTAGTGACTCAATGCTCTAAGGCGCTGTGTTTTCGTGTCAACCATCGCTCGTAGCTGGTAGTTAGTTCCCTTCAGGGACTTTGTTGTCAGTCTGTCTTAATCAAGTTTTCATTTTTTTGTCGTATTGGTTGTGATAGTTGCTCTGCGGTAAGTGTGCAACCAAATCTGGTGATACTGTTGACATCTTTGATCTTGCCTACACCACGAATCAAGGTTATACGATGGCTATACCAGTAATAATAAATGGAATCTTTGATTGTCCCTCCTCAGCAGAGTTGCTTTTATGGCAAAAGAGGAATGAAGGGAGAGGACATAACAACCAAAAAAGTATTTCTTTGGTGAAATTATTTAATATTGTCAGCCAAATTAGAAAAATTGAATGTTATATCTGTAGGTACCCAGGGTTAAAATCTATCTTGATTTTGAAGTGGAGTAACTTATTACTTACTGGTTACTTATTGGTGTTATCTCTTCTGCCTGGGGAGCTGCAATCCCTCTATCAAGGCTACATTCCCAGTCATGTAACAGACAGAAGAGGCTCAACAGTGACCAAACATGTATGGTAAAAATGTATATGTAATCAGGGCCTGGGACGAGAGCTGAAGAGGAGTGTGAGGTAAAGTGTCAGGAACAGTGGTGTAACCGTGCTGGAGGTTGAAGGCTGGAAAGTGATATAGATATAGCAGATTGAGAGATTGCTTTCTTTGTGGAGCTAGTACCGAAAATGTGTATGGAAGTTATATTTGAATTTTGGTAATAGATGAGAAGGGGTATAGCAAAAGAATATAGAGACTAATTTGCTCTAGATAAATTTTGACAAGAAAGATTTCTGCTTGGTGTGGCCTTTTATTCCTGAGCTGGAACAGAAAAACATCATGTACTTAATTTTCCTCCAAATAATTTTAATATAAGTAGATCTTAATGATTTCTTTTTTGAATGAGATCTCTATAAATGCACTTTGATATTTTTAGCAGCAAATACTTGTATTTTGTTCTAAGAAGGTGAGTTAAACCTGGCAAAGAGTGGATGGAGACTTTAAAATATCTGTATTTAAATAATGCCGTGATAAGTCTATTCTCAGTATCACTGCAACACTGGGTCATAAAGAGAACTTCTTACTTATAAAATATTGCATGGTGTATGTTTTACTTGGGGAATTAAAGTGCTGTTTCTGTCCACACTAGCTCGAATATCAAATTCCAGATGGGGAAGAGAACAGTAAATAGGGGGTAGGCTTATCTGTTGTGAATCTTGGGATGTCTTCTCTGGAAGATCTTCAGTCATCAAGTTTATCAGCCCGGAATTTTTCTGCAAATCTTTCCTCTGAAAGTCTAAGCCTTATGGTTGCTAAGTGATGCAGATCTGTTTTCCTGTGGCTGCAGCTGATAGCTGTAATGCCTCTAGCGCTGCTTATAGTGAGGCCAGGCAACTGCAGAGTGCCATTAACAAGGTCCTTGAAACTTTCCTTGCTTTGAATTTGAGGGCTCTCAAGCTGTGAATTTTAGGGTTACACTCTTGCCCTTGTTCACTGGACAGTGAGAAGCCATAGCTGAGCTAGGAATTACAGATGCTTCAGAGAAAAGGCAGTTAAAATAAAATTGGACAGAAGAAGGGTAAAAGAAGTTCTCTTTTCCATTCTCCTCTTTCTTCCAACTGCTTAGGGTTAGGAGGGTTCACCTAAGTCACTTATACCTGTTGCTGGAGATTACATAGGTGGTGTGTAGTTTAGAAGTCTCCATTAAATGAAAATGTTCTGTATGTTGCCCCATACCATGAGTTTTGGGAAGAATTTGTGACCCTATAACAAATGTAGGATTTAACAAAAGAGCAAAAGGCATGACAATATTGTGTGGTAGGAAGCAATCAGGAGAAATGAAGGGCATTGCTTATGTCATGGGATCCTGTACTAGCAAAATGTTTGTTAAATCAATCTCTTAAAATTCTAAGAACTGGGATCAGGCTGCAGAGAAGGACCAGCTAACTCCTTCTCCCATCATGGCTTCTGAATTCTTGATATGGGGGAGAAATGCCTGTCTGACTGCAAATCTGGCTGCTGGTTTGGCTGCGAGCGTGTGACTGTGACAAGATAACAGGCAACTGAGAGTTTAATTCCATTAAAAGCCAGCCCCACCTTACTTCCTGTCCCTAACTGGCTGATCTCCAGTGCTTAGAACAAGTGAGAAAAACCCTTAGATGCCAGAAATATGCATAAAGTGGTGAAAGAAAATTGTTCTTGTCCCTTGCAGGTGACTCGCAGAAGCCCTAAGGCATAACTGGGGGGGCTGGAACTAGATGATCTTTAAGGTTCCTGCCAACCCAAACCATTCTATGATTCTATAAGATAAATACATTATAAATCCAGGGCTAACCAAATATACCAAAATACCTAATAAAAATAAGTACCTAATAAAATCTACCAAAATATCTAATAAAAACGCCCTACCTAATTAAAAAAAATAGTTTACGATGTAAATTTTTTTGCCCGCCTCTGCCCTCTCTTAGACTGGAGTAAGGAGCTAAAGGGGCCTGACTACTTATGGTACAAAACTTAGATTAATAAAAAATATTTATATATTCACAGGAAAGGCTGACAGTGGGTCTTGTGCCTAATCTCAGTTGTTGATTCAGGGGTTTATTTTTTTTTTTTTAATTATCTATTAGAATATAGTAAATATATTCCTAGTAATTCTTGAATTGTGGTCTGTGAGGCTTTGGTAATTGGTCCAAATCTTTTCTGTAAGTTCCTAAGAAGTGATATTTTTCAAGATTTTTTTTTTTTTTTAATTTCAAAATTTGATATGCATTCATGATTCTCATTATAAAATACCGAGAGTTAAAATGGGCCATTCTTCCGAAAAGAAGGACTACTGATTTATTCCAACAGTTTGTTAGGTTCTGGTAAACCCTTTCACCAAAGATAGATTAAAGAGGAAGCACAGGATGAGCATGCCAAAAATATGCTTTGCTTCAGCTCTCTCTATTCACAGATTGATGGTATCACTGTTTGGTTTTGGTTTGGTTTTTTTTAGGCCTGAGCAAGCATTTAGGAGGGGGTGGAAGGTACAGATGAGTATAATGCTAAAAAGAATAGAGCATGAGGGACGGGGGATGAGATTATAGGCATGTGTGTGGGGGCCAGGATTAGGACAGATGGTGTCAATCGTGAGAAGGAAGAAGCACAGGTGAGCTGGGGGTTTAAGGAGAGTGGCATAAAAGGGCAAAGGAAGGTACGAGCTGTGATGCACAGGAGAGGTTAAGATACGAGTTCAATACCCCAAAGTCATCTTACAGCTTTTCCTATACTAATGCTGCTTTTCTTCTTCATCTCGGCCACAGTAAGACTGGAGGAGCTTTTACCCAACTAGCACCGTTTCTGATGGTTCTGCTGGTTGAGGCTGTTGCTGATCTAGCTGTGAAATCACTAGATAGTCAGCTGTAAGTTAACCTGGTTTTTAGTCATGTAGGAGTGATTCTTTGGAAAGTAAATTGGCACAGCCAGTGTTATCAGCATTCGGTACTATAGACTCAAATTTGAGTTTTTTTCATCTTTTATTGCAATTTTCTTGTCGATGTATGCCGGTTACCTTTTGCTAATCTTTCTTTCACACTTCAGAGGAAACAGCAGAAACTGCTCTGTTGTGCTAAGAGGATTGATCCAGATGTAGCAGTTAATTAAATGAAATATTTTGAGATGGTATCAACCTGAATGATAGCTTTGCATCATGGCTTTTGATGTTGGATCGTATGTGTTTAATTTCTGAGAAGATGCTGACTGAGGAAGAATGTAAGTGCCCCAGCAATGTGGATATTTTCCACCTTGTCATGCCGTGTCGAGAGCTTATATCACCATGACAAGGCTTATTAGATTAGTCAGTATTCCATTTCTCTTGATTTCCTCTGTCTGCCCCCTTTCTGATACTTTGAAGGTTATATGGATGTTCATGGAGTTGTTCTAATACAATTTGTACACAGGAAAGAATTACTTTGAAAGGATGTCTCTTAAAAACTGCGTGACCAACACTAACTGAAATCAGCCTTACTCAAGGATAAGATATACTATTTCCACGGCAGGAAAATCATCATGTCACCAGGACATCTATTTTTAAGGAATTTCTTCCTCCCTTTGGACAGGGATGAGGAAGAAAGCTTGGTAGTTCTAGTTTGTAGCCTTCTCTTTCCTGAGAAAACTGACACCAACCCTGAGGAGCAGCTCCCTCTACAGTCACCTAATAAAATTCAAAGTTTGGTCAGTGCGAGTCTGCTGTGCTCTGTCCCATCCCATCACTCCTGGCTGAACAACGTGGCTTTGCAGAGCTCTGCATCTTCTTGCCTGAATCTGTCCTGATGCTTCTTGGATTGCAGTGCACATGGATGCTTGAAGGTGGCTCGCTAGGAGAAATTTTTGAAATGCAAAATGGTGCCTGTAATATGAGGCTCTGATTCTTTTATTAGCAAATAAAAGAAATAAGCAAAAATACCGAATAAAATTAGCCCCTTTCGGGAGGTGAAATAGAAGCAGCAAATAAAACCAGGTTTGTGAGAACTGGCTAGATTTTTCTTAGGTCATGTCTCAGATTTGAAAAGAAAAAAAGTAAAAAGGTGATGGCTAATGTTGAAACTATACTGAAAAAAAAAAAAGCTTCAGCCAGTACAGTTCAGACCTGTTAAGCTAAATTTTTATTACAAAAAGATTTTCAGACTTGTCTCAATAACATTTGCAGCTATTTACTTATATTTGATTAACATTTTGAAGCAGATTCCTCAGTGTCTTTTTTAGTTAATGTGAGCTTTCATTTGTATTTTTAGACTGCTTTTCTCAACTATTCATTTTTAGCCTTGTTTGTACACCCAGCTGTTATGGGATTTAATATGCATCTTTCTCAGATGGTTTCCTTTTCTCTGTAGGAGTATAGACACACTTGATAAATTGATTTTTAAATATGATAATTTGATGGATCAGATTGATTGGACCAGGTCTAAAGGAATGCTTTACAAGAGCATTCACTTTTAATATTTATTTTTTATTAAGTCCTGATCATATTTGTGTTGTTGACGTGCAGGATTCTTTCTTTTAAGTTTTTATATAACAGGGTTCTGAAGAAATATTAATATTTCACCTTTCACAGCAGAATTGGTGGATTCTGCTATGTTTGTTTGCTAGTATCAAAACAGTGTTTCCTAATGACTGCCTAAGTTGATGGTACAGAAGATCTGTTTTGATACAGGTATGTTGCTGCAGCATTTTCATAAAAATCCATTTGTTTCTTTTTTATGACTATCCTGCATATCTGTTTGGTTTAAGGAGTAGATTTTTCTCAGAAAATGGTGGTGATGGAATCAAACTTTCCTTGGTGTTAAGAGACTGTGCTGCTGTGTGTGGGTGTATGGCTATATGCAGAGAGCTGCTCAAAGCTCGTTTCTCTCCATGGGGATAACTGGCTGCATACCAAACTGTGGCCAGGAGAAGCAGAAAGCATCGTGTGGGCAGACTGTATGATCTTTTATTAGCACCTTCATTGTGCTTCAGTGTTTTCATCTATCAGTTAACGCTGGTTCCATCATTAGCTGCTGAAATATCTAGTTTGAATCATTTTATGCAAGGGAGAATGTGATTTTAAAAATTATGTTTTGATGTGTGTACTTAATTCTTTGGTTGCAAATTACATATTTAAGACTGCAAAGCACTAAAAATATGCTCCAGAACATTGAGTGGCTTCCTATCCTTTTCGAGAATGAATTTCAACTAACAGAAATGGTAAATTTCTGGAATGTTGAGTCCCAATTAGGCAGAAAGCTTTAGAACATGTAAATATTTTCCCCAGGGTTCTAGAGTCAAATTGTTTTGAATAGTGCAGTTAAGTTGTATTTCACGAAAAAAATTACTTACAAGTGGAACTCTGAAGTTCTGCAGTGTGACTAATCATATTGGTATTGATTGAGTTCGTAGGGATCGTACGAATCGGTTTAGGAAAGTTTCAGTTCAATTTTGATTCACAGAAGGTAACTAAGGATATTAAATTCTTCTTCCTGTGGTGCAGATTATGACATGTTTAAGTTTTTAGGGCTTTTGAACTTTGATAATTTTAAAACCTGATTAAAAATAAAGTACAAAATAAAAAGCAACTTTCTGATTTTTTTTCCAAATGGTTACGTTGACTTTATGCTTTGTTTTTGTTACACTTAAAAAATCTGTACAAGTTATGCAATAATGTTGCTGTGATTTATTGTTTTGCACTTTGATTTCAAAGTCACTGATGGAAAATATTAAGATTGTAACTAGAAGTACAGCTGGAATATTTAATAATGGTATACTGTCATCAGCTTTTATGGTATATTTGATCTGAGATGATGGCTGTTAGAGTGAGATTGCTGCACCCCTTCCTTTTATCCTGGTGTAAGTAAGTACCCAATGACTTTACCAAGGCTGCATAAATGCAGATTCTGTACCTTTTCCCATATTCACGTGCTGTTTGGCTTTGCTTTTAGATCTGTTTTTTCAAGTGTGGATTCTCCAGCCAAGGTCAGCTCCATGGAAAAGAAACTTCTCCTCAAGAGCAAAGAACTCCAAGACGCCCAGGACAAGTGTCACAAGGTATTTATTTATGCGATTGGCCATCTCCATTGCTCCAGGAATCTGCAACCACTGTATGTCCAGGGATCTGTCAGATGCTGCTGATCATCCAGACTCGTGGTGGGCAAAGTGCTTTTCCTTCAGTGAGGTGGCTTCCTGTCCAGTACAAAGGGAGATGAACTTAGGCCATGCTGTTGCTCTAGATACTTTTATCTTAACAAGAAGCGGCTCTGGATTTTAAACAGTCCTTATCTCAGCGTGACACAGATGACTGCTGCTTCCTGCAGGCCGTGCCTCTTCATCATACGCACAATTACAGCAGTACTGTTCTGAGGTTCTCTTCCTAACTCATCAGCTTCTACTTACATAACTGTTTTCACGTCACTGGTTATGGTGAACATCTTGTAACAGTTGCTGTGCTCCAATAAAGGGAACCTGGTGGCGTCTTTTAAAACTTACTGCTTGTTTGAGACTTTTAGGAGAGTTCGATTACTTTTTTTCCCTGCTCTGTTCTGGATTTGACCTTTTGCTCCTGACAAGGAGATGGGGGGAAACCATCTTCTGGTCCAGCATGGATTTGGGATAAGGTTAAAGTGACCCATCTCTGCAAGTCAGGTGAAAAATGATTGTGTCTTCTTTGCTAACTGGGGTTCGAAGAATGACTGAATACGAACAAGCAGCTTGAATGAATGGGGTGACTTAGACTTACTACTTGCCCTTAAGAAGAACTGTGCATTCCTGGAGCAGAGACAATGGTATTGGAATTTAAACACCATTTGGAGAAATATAGCTAGAAGTCTCTTGGAGACAAATCCCTTACAAACAGAGCTCTGAAAGTAGCAGTTAACAAAGCTTTTGAAGCCCCCTTTATAACCTCTTGATATTTATTGCAGATGGAGCAGGAAATGACGCGGTTGCACCGGAGAGTGTCAGAGGTGGAGGCTGTACTTAGCCAAAAGGAGGTGGAACTGAAAGCCTCTGAGACCCAGCGATCCCTCCTGGAGCAAGACCTGGCCACCTATATCACAGAATGCAGTGTGAGCCCTTACACCAGTCCTTTCAGCTCTGAGGGCCTGGTATCTGGTGGTCTTTGCCTTTCTCTTCCATCATGGTTTCAGTGGGGTTCTTGATGGAGAGAAAATGATATGTGAGAGGATATCTGTTGAATATGGAGCCATGAGTTGTTTGCAGAGGCTTGCGTGATGGTTTTATTCAAACTTCGTTTCATGGTCATGTGCTTAGAACATACAGGAGTAACTACTGTCCTGGTCTTGCCGAAACTATTTGTGATGTTTGTCCTACTGGCTGTGCTAGAACATGCTTGGGTTTGACTTCTTGCAGGTTTCTTAGCCAAAAGAGGATGGGACCTAATCAGTACCTAGACTGAAATCTTCAAGGATAAGAGGATTAGGAAGGAATGGTGTTGCCTCCATCTGTGGTATTCTGAGTTCAGACTGATCCAGTTCCACAGTGGATGGTCAGGGATGATGCTCAGACAGGTGCTGTTTTTCAGATAGAATATAAAAACGAGGCCTTAAAACCGTGTCTTCAAAGATCATTTGGCATTTTTGTGGGAGCTGGAATGTCTGTCCAGTTGTCCTGGCAAGATTCCAGTGAGGATATTTTCATTCCAGTTAATAGTCTGTGTATTTTCAGTTGGATATGATGTTCTGTTTCCTCTCTTGTACCAAGAAAAAAATCCAGATTATACCCTATTTCAGAGAATTGAAAAGCATTTCTAATGGGTTTGTTTGTTGGGAAGCATATCTTGGAACAGGGCTGAGTGATTTTCCTATACCAATGCTACTAGGTAAATAAATTAAATTCAGTTTGTATCTTTCTGCTGAAGAATAATACACAGTTGATAGGAGAACCACTGGTCTGTCAAAATTTGCAGGTAAGGTATGTGGTGAGATACAGAAGTAGCTTTTCTGTTCTCTGTAGAAGTTAAATGATGATTAAAGGATTTAACTCACTCAACAGCAACAAGAAAAATGAATAGGCTTGTTAGTAATGTGAAGTTGAAGGATTGTGTCTAGGTTGTGAATTAATAATGTTAGATAAAATATAGCTAAATGCTGTCAATAATGGATGCCTTTGTGATCTCTGTTTGATTTTTGTCTCTAAACCTGACGTGAGGAAGTAAGGATTTTAACTAAACTTTAAATATAGTAAACAGTGTTTGTAAAATGGACTGCTTCTATCCAGATAGAAGCACCACTGGCCATGAATTTCTTTAGGGTTCCATCATTGGTGCCTCGTTTTTTGTTTTTTGGTTTTTTTTTTTGATGCCTCACTGCAGTCAAGGAGGCGTTTGTATAGCTAAAGATCTTTATTATACAGCCATCTGAAAAACCAAAGACTATGTATTGAACATTTTGCTTTCTGCAGAGCTTAAAGCGAAGCCTGGAGCAGGCACGGATGGAGGTGTCTCAGGAAGATGATAAGGCACTACAGCTACTTCATGATATCAGAGAGCAAAGCCGAAAACTGCAAGAGATCAAAGAACAGGTATACCTGCTTCTTCGGGGAGCAGAGTGGCTATCTACAGATCAGCATTCTTGGCATATTCTAGCTCTGTTGCCAGGATTATGTTTTATGTTGATAGGCTGTGATGACTCCCAATCTGTGTGTTTTCACATGCTTTCTGAAACAAAATGGGAGGCAACAAAATTATGCTTTTGCATGTATTGCAAGTAAGCACAAGCTCCACACTTCAAGTTTTTCTTTTCCTAGTCCTCAAAGTACTTTGTCTGTAAAACCAGCTTAGGAGAAAGTTGCAATGCTTTAGTAATACACTGCATTAGAAATGAACTTTCCCTTTTAAATAGTCAAGCTATACATATTCCACAAGTTCATGAATCTTCTTCACCTGGGAGACAACTGAGCTACCCTTAATTTTGTGTTTTTTTTTTTTTTTGCCTTCTTTCTTATCTGGCCATTTAAAATGCGTAGTAGTCTTTCAAAATAGAATCCGTGTTGCCTAACTGTTCTTTTCCTACTTTAATCTATTTGCAAAGTAGATGTTCATAATTTTTTTCCACCAGAAGAGTGTTGAAAATTCATTAATCTATACGTTGTTGATAAGGATATAATCAACAACAATAACAACAATCTATAAGTTGTTCATAAGGAAAAAAAGTCACCATATTTTCATTTAATTTTGACAAACGTGGACACTTTTAGGATTTAAAATGGTCTACAAGACAGAACCGATTCACTTTTATGATTTAATAGCAACATATTGTATTGAGAAGAAGAAATTTGCTGTGGTGTTGAAACAATTCTTTGCAATTATCTGTTGTTTTTCATCTTCAAAGCACTTTAAAAACTGACCAATTTCATAGTGTTTGTGACAAGAAAGCCCAGAAACCTTGGTAATAATTCTCCAGACATGAGCAGCTCTTATGTAAAAAGTAATGAAATGCAGCAACGACCCTCTGGATGTAGCAGGCCTCTATAGACTTCTACAGCCTTCTTATGGATGGTTGTTTTTTGTAATACAAGGGATCTAAAGCTCGTTGCTGTCTTCTGGTGCTTTGTTAGCAAAGTTGCTTTAAATATTGAAATGTGGAACGTTTCGGTGATGATAAGTATCAATAGATTCTTGGGCAGTACAGACGCGTGTGACTGGAAAAATAACGCAAATAATTTTTAATCAAATATTTTGTCCCAGAATCTTTTAATTTGGCTTATAAAGATTCACGATGACATAAAAATGCTGTTTAGGTCAACAAATGAAACTGTAATATCCTGCAGACTTTCATATTTGGGGCGATCTTCTCAGCTGTCTGAAACCCATGTGCAAGAACACGGCAACAGAATATGCAGAGATGCTTTTGCTGACTCATACCAGCAGGTGGATCTTAGCCATTAAAGACTTGGATCATTATTTTTAAGTAAGAGGGAACTGGGAGGTGAGATGGAAGAGTCCCTTAGAGTTTTGCTGTTGAAAACCTGGAGCTTGACAGAGAACAAGTAAAATGAATAGTAAATTGGAATCTTCAAAAAACAATAATTAGGCATTTGGTATTTTCAGGGCAAGTCTGTAGGTTCAACTTAACCCCAGGTACTTGAATAGAAGAGTGTAGTGGGTTTGGGATTTTTTTTGGGAGGTGCGTGTATATTTGTTTTTTGTTTGGCTTCGTTTTGTTTTAATTAAGTGTGTGTTCTGGTTGTTACTTGATGAAGACGCATATGAATGGATGAACTTGCAACAAATGGGAATTGGTATTTTTTAAAAGGCCCACTCATTTGTATGCAGCTACCCTGATGTGATTTGCTTTGGATATATGCCCTGAGCTTTGCCTGTCCATTATTGTGTGCTTAACTGCATCTTGATAGTTCTGAAACTATGACCAATCCTATGCAAGAGGTATTGTTCTGTGTCGCCTTGGGGGATGTGGCCTGTTCCTCTTGACCTGACTGTGAGATGTATTCAAAGATAGTCTTGCAAATGTCAAGAAAGAAGAAAAACTGAAATATTACTAATTATCTCTTTTCCTTCTTTTCTCCTTCCCTATTCTCCTCCCTTCCCAAACACTCGTTTTCACAGTGGCAACCTGTGATTCCTTGGCAAGTGTTTGCTGATATAAAAGTCGAACATTTTAGGAAGTCTTAACAAAACATGATTTCTAAGCAGAGCATGTATTCCTTTAAACCATTCTGCCTTTCTTATTCACAGACGTGTTTGTATGAAACGAATGTTTTGAGTTAATATATGCTCACTTGTTATAAAAAGCTCTAATTGTTTCCAGCAAGAAAATAAGGTCATCCATAGGTAGTCTAAGTGGAAGGAGGAGGTCCCCCGTCTGCCATACAAACTGGAGAACCAGTTTGGGTATTACAAACCAAAGAGCTGTTGCTCCCCATAATAATGGATAGTAGAGCAATGTGTTAAAGGCCCAGCTGCTTTAAAGGTCTGTATAAGCTCTCCGTGTTGCTGGAGAATCACAGGCTGACATTATGGTCAGTGTTCATGCAATCACTTCTCTTGCTAAAGAGAGCTGGCTGTCTGGAAGGAGGGATGACAAACCTGATTTTGTCATGAGACAGTTACTCTTTTGAATATGGGGGTAGTAAGGCGTATTGTAAGATATTAAAATGGAAAGAAAGATGGACTCCCCCACTGTCAATCCTTCACAATCTTTTTTCCTAGCTTTTGATGTGCATGTTTTCTACTTGTTCTCAGCTTCATAAATTATACTTTAGTTTTAAGGGTTTTTTTATTTTTTTAGAGTAATTTTATAAAATGCATAGTTACAGGACTTAGTAAGTGCTAAATAAAAGTAACTAAGTTCTTTTTTTTCCAGTGAAGATACAAGAAGCAATCTCATGAGCTAGTCTTAGTTTGAGTCCCCAGTCTTATTGAGATAGTCAATTCAAATGTTCTTTTCTTCTCCCACCTTCCCCATCACATGCCCTATCTTGTAGTGTCCTGCATGGGGAATGTGTATTTCTGCCTATATAGGCAAATACCTTCTCTGGGCAATGTGATTTTAAGACAGTTTTTTAAGTTAATATTTGATTTTAGGTTGTCTCCCATACAGAACAATATGATCCTTTTTAACTCTCTCAAGAGAAAATAACTGACTGCTAGAAGCTACAGCATGCTGCCCCTCTGCTTCTCCTTCTTTCCTTTTACCCATGCTGTGCAGATCTGTGGTAGTTGTCATGTTATCAGCCTGAGAAAATGTGTCTTGAGGGAGCATCTGGACATTTAGTAGAGACATCAACTCAAAGGCGTATTTCTGTTTCAGAAATTAGAAATGTAAGTAATTTTTATCATTTGTATGTAGGTGTATTTGTGTGTTTCTTTGGTGAAGCCACACTCAGAAAGTCAATGTTTTGACTTTTATGAGGTATTGACATGAAAATGGTAAAAGTCAAACCAGAACACCATGGATATGTTATTGCATTTAGCTCTACACGTTCTCAAACACGCCTCTTGCCTGCAGTCAGTATTCTGGGATCTGCTGCTCCAAGTGTTTCCCCTGCAGCCTCTCAAATGTAATACCTCTTCCTTCCCTTCCACCACAACTACAGGAATATCAAGCTCAAGTAGAAGAAATGAGGTTGATGATGAATCAATTAGAAGAGGATCTTATTTCAGCTCGCAGGCGTAGTGATCTTTATGAATCGGAGCTGAGAGAGTCCCGACTGGCAGCTGAAGAATTCAAACGTAAAGCTACTGAATGTCACAACAAATTGCAAAAGGTAGTTTAGAGGGGGCTGACGTTTGCTGGAATTTCTTGTGCTGTTTTACACACACACGAGCTGTGTGCGTGTCCTCTAAAGATTAGTGTGTTTTATACAACTCACACAAAATGTCTTTCAATTGTACACTCAAAAGAATGTAATTTATACTTTGTGTAACTGCTTGTGTTCAAATTGCACGAGATGATGACTGGAGAGAAGACCAATGTACTACACCTTTTTCTGAGACTTTTATATATTTTATATTTAAGTTACAGGTTAAAGATCAAGGCAAAAATGAAGCAGGAGAGTTGTATTGCAAATTGGAGAAGGTATGGTATTCCAATGTCCTGGAGTTTGCTTCCATATTATGCACTGAAACCAAGAGTGTCTTTGGCTAGTCAATAACATGCACAGCCTCACACCTCTCCCTATTTTATTTTATTCTATTTTTCTTTATTTTATATTGTATTTTATTTTATATTGTATTTTATTTTATATTGTATTTTATTTTATATTGTATTTTATTTTATATTGTATTTTATTTTATATTGTATTTTATTTTATATTGTATTTTATTTTATATTGTATTTTATTTTATATTGTATTTTATTTTATATTGTATTTTATTTTATATTGTATTTATTTCTTTTTAAACCTTTTTCTTGATGTGATTCCCTGTTCTTTCTGATTTGATACAAAGCTGTGTCTGGATATCTTGTTCTTAATGGGCCGTGTTCAGAAGCTGGGCAAAGACAATTGATTACGTGTGTAATCTGAGTTTGAAGTGAGATTAGTGATACGTAACGGTTTTCTTTGTGAATGAAGAATAGCAAATTAAAAATGAAACCAGTTCTGAGTATTGTCAAACTGCACAATCTACTCGGTGACCAAAATATGAAATCAACCAGAAGTTGGTAAAATGGGAGTAGATTTGCCAAGGAACATTTTGGCGTGTTGGCATTTAGGGGGAGAAACAAGGATTTTTGGGAAGCGTGTTAAAATAAATATGGTATCGTGAGTAGAGAGCGTTTTTTCCTTTTTGGTTTTACAACACACTTTCCCCCTATCTTTTTATTTAACTGTAGATCAATACAGAGCAGCAGGCCAAAATCCAGGAGCTGCAGGAAAAGCTGACAAAGGTAATGTCTGGGTGGTGAAAGGGAATTTTCCACGAGATTTTCCAGCAAAACCTTAATGAAGAGGAGAGATGCACTTTGTTTTATCCTCAAAAATAGAATTAGTCATAGCACGGAGGATGCTAAGGAAAAAGGGGTGGGAACTAGTATCTGAAGTCATTGGTGTTCCCAATATGCTTTCGGCTCTTGTGAGACATGTCAACAATGTTTATTTTTACAAATGAAGCTGAGTCAGAACTGGAGTAGTGTAGAGAAATTCTAATTTAAAAGGCCAGTCTGAGTGTGCCGTATGCAATGCATGCGTCCCTTGCTTCTGAAGGCAGGGTTCAGATGGTTTTAGCTCACTAGTAAAATACGTGTTGGACTTGGTTTGGTCTCCCAGTATGCTCTGTTTTAATTGCAAAATCACTTTCCAGTTTGGTTATTAACAGTAAAAATGTTGAATGATGAGGGTTCACAACAGAATTGAAATACCTTAGCAAGGAAAGCTGCAGGAAGTACGTAATAGCCAATGTTGGCAGTTGTGGTATGTCTGTCACTTAAGACTGTAAGAGCAGTAGGGGAACTTCTCTTCTTGGGCTCGTTTAGCAGAAAAGAAAGGGGTTGTCACAATAATCCACTGAGAGAGCTTTTCAAACTCGGCACCTGCTGACACTGGACTTTTTCAAAGGTTAGTGATCTAGAATATGAATAGGAGGCCAAAATTATGTAGAAGTAGTACTTCTAATATTTCAGAACAGTCATTTTTTGGATCCCCCCTCCCCTTTTCTCCTTTCATTAATCTTAAGGAACTATCTATAGGCCAACATGTTATTCTCCTAGTATTTTACTAAGAATGTTTTGTGAGCTCTTTCCAAGAACTTGAGGGTAGGCTTTACTTTCAGTACACAGAAATGATTAGAAACTTTCAGTACATCAAAACAAACATGTAGATCTCCTGGATTTTCTGGATTTTTTTTTTTTGTAAAACAGAAAAGAATTATGTAACAGAAATTAGAATTTGGGTTCCTGCACATGTTTGTAGGTTATCTTAATTTTAGACTATTAGACCAAATTTCTGTAGAAATTTTATTCAGAATGTTGACTGTCTCGAGGTTACGAACTTTTCACATACCAAGTTTTTTTGTGTGTGTGCATTTTTCCTATAATGCCTTTTTTTTTTTCCCCTTTGGACCTTTAGGCTGTGAAAGCTAGCTCAGAGGCAACTGAACTTCTTCAGAATATCCGTCAAGCAAAGGAGAGAGCTGAGAAGGAGTTAGAGAAACTGCAGAATCGGGAAGATTCTAATGAAAGCATGAAGAAGAAATTGCTTGAAGCGGAGGTGAGTGGAGAATGTTTATCTAGAGTAAATTAGTTATTGGGATGTGTCTTAGTTTAGGAACCCTCATCTGGATGACTGAGCAGCTGGCATTCCTGTAGTAACTATTCACCGGAAAGTGATGCTAGACATTAATCCATCTTTAATTAAAGAGCATATATTTCTTTGAAGAAAACTGAGAGGCTTTTTCTTTTCAGTGAGGAGTCAATAAGGACATGTGGTTATCTTAAGAGATTTGGGGCATGATGAGGATTTCAAATATAAGAGACAACTATATATTGACTGCTTCAACTGACTTTTTCTAGAAACTACTTATTGCTTTGTGATAATGCAGAGTTGGTTAGCCTAAATGCCAGTTAATAATCGCCCTACAGGAACGGCGCCATTCTCTGGAGAATCAAGTGAAGAGATTAGAGACTGTGGAACGAAGAGAAAACCGTCTAAAGGAAGATATTCAAACTAAATCTCAACAGATTCAACAGATGGCAGAAAAAATTCTGGTGAGCAGAAGTGAAAATGAAAGATAAAGGGTAAGAGTTTGTAAGAAAGGGGTAGGAAAGGAACGGAAGACATAGAATTGCATTGAATAAGGTGGAAATTGTTGAATAAAGGGATTTGTTTCTTGTATCAGTCATACTGGAGAAAGTTGAAGTGCTCAAATTCTGTTTGCACCTTTGGTTACAAACTTACTCCTGTACCTTTAGTCTTAACACTACTTTAAAATTCTAGTTCTGTCAGTGGGAGCACTTTTAAGTCAGCTTAGTAATATTTAAATTTATTAGCTAATGATTGTTTCAGAAGTAAAACGTTCCCTGTACAGGATACTGCAACAATAAAAACATTGATATCTAGCTTTTAAAATAAATTGTAAGGGAATTCAGAGGTCAGATCTACTTGAAATGCTCACATTTTGAAGCAGAGAGAAATTAGTCATCTAAACTGTTCGTCTCCAAAGATAATATTTGTCAGGAATCCATTTTCACCCACATACCTTCTCTGATGGCAATTTCTTGTTTCTCTCTATGTTAAACTATTAAATCTTTAGAGCGAATGGTACGTCAGTCTACAGTGAACCAAGCAGAGGGTGTTTCTAATACTTTTACTTCCCTGGGACAGGAAGTATAATTTTATAGTGGAATAATTAAATTAATTTTGCATTTCTTATGAATTCTCTTTCTATGTTGCCAATATGATAAGGAAAAAAAGATTAATTTTTATTGATAGCAATCTTGATCATAGACACACCTGAGGAGGCCAAATGGAAATGTATGGATAACCATATTTAGAGTCAACAGATGTCCTGTACATGTTCTGGGCAATAGCTGCATAAGTAAACTGCAGCATCAGAACGCCTGAGCGCTCTCAAGAAAAGGCAGAATCAGTTCTTTAGCAGTGCTGTTTCGTTCAAATTGTTTTGATAACATGAGTGCATGGTAAGTGGGAGACTATGGTTTTGCTGGGCACAGAGCCAACTTCATGTTTAGAAATAGTGTAAAACTTCAAATTGTTTCATAAGCCTCTTGTGTATGTTTGGGGATTGTTCCTTGGTTTTGATGATGTCCTCCATGGAGGAAAAACTGGAAGGGAATGCAGAAATATCAACTAATTTTTTTATGCCATGGGATGTGTTTAGCTCTTCTTATAGGTAGTTTCCATGGAGTTCTGACAGAACGCTAGAGACACACAAAAGTATTTTATAAAAAAATCAAACAAACGTTGAAGAAATAAACCTACAGAGTCTTTCCTAGTCCCTTGCAGCTCTGATCTGGGAGCACAGGGTAATAGTTTTCTTTTTTCTCCACTTCTACTCGTAAGTTGATTTCTTCAAACACTTTTGACTTTTCCTGGTATAGAAAGTTAGGAAGGGAGGTGAAGATACAGAACTGCATAGAGTAAGGCGGAAATTGTTGAATAAAGGCATTGATTTCATGCACACTCATCTAGCAGTACCTGAGAAGTACCTGCTGATCTGCCTTTAGAGAGTTGAATGAGAAGTAAGGAACAAGTTAGAGAAGATACTTATTACTGCTTGAAAGCACAGATCATTACTATGATGCTACTAACAAAGTTAGTGCTACATAGAGAATAGTGAGAACTGGAATGGGGTAAGAGATTACCTTGTTAAGCCCACACTGGCTGTTAAGTGCCACTGCAGAAACTGGTGAAGCTTCTGCTACAGTATGAGCAGTCTGATGCTGGTAGCTTTGAAGCTGCTGCTGATCTGGTTGTCTGATTCTCTGCCAGGACCTGAAACGTGTGGGCTTCTGGGGGAGGTGAGTTGTCCCTCTTGTTGCTGGGAGACATATTTCAATTGCAAAAAGCAGCAATCTCCATTCCTTGCAGAAGTGTCGGGTACTAGGCACTGTAGATGACCTACTTTTGGTGAACCTCCTCTTTGATTCTCGCTTCTGGAAAAAGAGGCCTATTGCAATTACTGGAGCAAAAAAGTCTCCGTATGTTTCCAAGATGAGGAAGATCAGAAAAGAGAATATAAAAAGAGCTAAGGTAGAAATATCAGGAAATTTGCCTGTGCTATGCAGTAATCAAGGCACAGGAGTCCTGGATGCATCCCAAACCCTGAACTTGTCTATGCAAGAGTCAACCCAGTGATAGTGAATGACAGACCTGGATCTGCCTCTTGTTCTAAGGAAATAGTTGGAATGGCAAATATGACAACAAATGGGTGTTGTCATATTTGTCAATTTTTAAGCTCAACTCTTGCGAGGTGTCCTGTCGAAAGGTGATTATAGATATATCCTGAATAATATAGTCAGACAGCAGAAATAGCCAACTTCTGAGATACAAAATTGTTTAAGTCCTTACTGTGCATGGCTCAAACTATCTGATGTGAAGTAAAGAGGTTAAAAATGTTCTGGTATGTTCTACCATATATATTGCATCCTGCACTTTTCATTTTCCAAGCAATTTATAAATAGTTATTCTGACAACGTTCATCTGAGGAATATAGCAAAGCAAATACTATTCCCATTCCATGAATGTAGAATGAAAAGCAAAGACAGCAGTGCCCCATTATTGAGTTCTTCCGTGAGAAAACAAGTGAGACACCTGGTTAAAAAAAATAGATCTTATCTTCCTGTGTTGCCACAGCAGCTGTAAAGTGTTTATGTTTTCACAAAACATCTGTGGCCCATCTTTGGGAATATTTTACCAGGAAATGTTGATTCTTACCGTGGAAGTAGAAATCTTTGTCTTTAGCAGGATATCTGCTCTGCAGCAGATGGGTCAGCAGCAATATGCAAAGCCTAAAGCTGATGATGTGCAGCTCTCATACTGGTTGTTCACTATGACAGCCCTGGTCTTTGGATTTTTATAGTGTGAAGCCTTAAAAAAGAAAGAATGAATGTTTGATACCTGTGTAACACACACACACACAGCACCTCCTCTTTCTTTATGACTGAATGTGATTCTCTGCTGCTTTCAGGAGCTGGAAGAAAAGCATCGTGAGGCTCAGATCGCAGCACAACATCTGGAGTTGCAGCTGAAACAGAAGGAACAATTCTATGAGGAAAAACTCAAAGTAAAAATATCTGAACATCTTCCTACAAGCTTTTTTGGATAGAATCAGTTCAGGGAAAAACAGTTGTCTTTAGGCTCTGATTGCTTTGTTTTATGAGTTGCTTTTGAAGTCGGAACAATAGGAAGGCAGTTGTTGGTTATAATTTGCCTATTGCTGACTAAATAATACTTAATGCAATTGAATCTCACATCCTGAAAAAGTTTTCAGTTCCTACTGATGATTTTCTAGGAGAAATCACACAGCCTACCTGCAAGTTTTAAATTCAGCAAATACTAAAGCATGACTGAAATTCCACCTTCTTGGAGCTGTAACATCTGCCAAGAAGCCACAGAAACCGCCCACTTTGTTTTTGTCTTTTCCAGGGTAGCACAAGACTTTAACAAACAGTTAGAAATAGAATCATAGGCACCATCTAAAATTAGGAAAAACAATTTGGGAAATAGGAGTATGTTCACTGGCTAAGTAAGCATTTTTCTACAGAACCTGCAGTATGTCAGCCAGTAAATGCATTTTGTGAGAGTTTGTTTCTACTACGCATCATCTGTTTTCACCAATCTTTATCTAGTACGTTTACCTAGGATTTTAATTCTAAATCTCAGTTTCAGTGTGAGAGGATGTCGTATTTAAGAGGAGAGAAGGAATTTATATGAAGGAAATCTAAAGGGAAAAAAGAGAAGTAAGAAAGTTTCCTGGCAGACCCCAGAGCATGTGGTAATCAGTAATGAGGGCAGAGTAAGGAGAAGTGGTGACATCAAAGCTGGAAAAGAGAATAGGGATTGGAAAAAGAAATAAAAAAAAAAAAAAAAGAAAGCCAGTGTGTTACAGGGACATATGATATAGAGTTTAGTACGAGGAATTGGGAAGCCAGGTGAAAGAGGCTCGGAGGGATGACAGAGGTCATGGGATGTTTGTAACTGTACAGTAAAAAATATCCTGTGGTCTACAGACTTTGTGCCTTTGCAAACTTGTCTTTGAAGGAAATGACCTTCAGTTTAACAACTTATTTAAAGCTCTGGACATGCATTCATAAGTACATAACATGCATTTTTTTTTTTTTTTAAAGTAACAATTAGTTACTTCAGTCCTGTTCCTAATGACAGGTGTTTGTGCCACAAAAAGAAGTCTTTTACTTAGCTGTTACATTTAATGTCTCTGACTTGAAGAATTCGTGGAGTCTCAGTTGCCTTCTTATGCAGGTCTATGGAACTTAGACATTACTTCTGAGCCATATTGTTAGGACTGTCAAAGGATTTGCACTTCCTTACTTCTTCTAATATACAGATTCGAGTATAGAGTTTTTCTGTTTTCTGTTGCATTAGTCTGGAATATTTCTTGAACTCAGCTTATATGACTTAAAATAATAATTTAAAAAATCTATGGTATCTCCCATGTATTCATAAAATTTCATCATTAGATTCAATCTTCAGAGATAACTGAGGAAGTGCTCTTTTTTGAAGTTTACTCTTCCATAGTTTTCATGGAATTGCATCCTGAGTTTAATTTTGCTTCAGATAGGATCAATTGCTTAAAAAAGAATATTCTCTCTTTCTTGATGATTTTCTTTCTGCTTACCCTTTGCCTAGTGAAACAGATATAATTTAGACAAAAGAAATGTCTTAATTTAGGTGTTGGAAAATCAGATGAAGAAAGATCTTGCAGATAAGGAAGCACTTGAGAATATGCTTAGAAGACATGAAGAAGAAGCACGTGAGAAATGCAAAGTCCTGGCTGAACAGAAGGCGGTATGTATAGTTGAACTGGAAATCAAAGCATTTTAAGAGTCGCTTTCTGAGACTCTGATTTCAAGCAAGATAGTCTTGTTTGAGGTTTTGTAGTGCTGCTGAGCTGTCGTGAAGGAAATCCACTCAAGTCTTTTAAAATTAGTATTAATGTGTTTTAATTCAAGGTGTCTTCAAGAATATTTCCTCAGAAGTAGCCATGTAGCTTGCTGTACCCATCGTTTGTGCATTGGTAGTATAATGGTTGGTTTCTCTAATATTGAAGCAGTAGAAAGCAGTTGTAAATAGCTCCAGTTAATTGCATCTGTGATGCTCTTATGGCCATTTGATCGGTTTTCTTTTACTTCTTGTTGTTTCTGGAAAAAGTTCAGACTTTTTTTTGTACATTGTTTTTATAATCACTTCTGTTGTGCAGTCTCAAAGGCATGTTGCTCTATTTCAGATGATCAATGCCATGGATTCGAAGATTAGGTCACTGGAGCAGAGAATAGTGGAATTATCTGAGGCCAATAAACTGGCAGCAAATAGCAGCCTTTTTACCCAGAGGAACATGTAAGTATAGCAACTGCTATCGTACTGGTCACTACTGAACAGTTCTCAATAAGATCTGTTCTCTTAATGTAAAAATAGTTCTTTTTTTCAGGCCTGCTGTGCTCTCTGCTTGTTTTTCAGTGATGCAAAAACACGCTTGTTCTTCAAATAGTTGTGGTTCACTTTGTGTTTTGTGTTTCCTCAAACATGACTAGGAAAATTGATTTGTATTACAGTGTTTGCTTTGGAGCCTTTCCTCAGACTGGTGCTTTGTGAAGGTTTACCAGACATGTTAAATGAATACTAATAATTTTAACGTCTAAAATAGCTCTGGAGAAGCATATATTCCTTTTTGGAACATACATATTGCTAATGGATTTATATTTTCCGTGGTTCCTGTGACAGTTACATGGTGTTGAAGTAGAAAACATTAAACACCTTTCTTTCACAAACATTCCATCCTGCCCTGATGGGTGAGAAGACAAGTAAGAAAAATAGATTATTTTTTTTTTAAGCCAGGAGTTTTTCTGCATGTTTTTGAATTGCCAATTGCAAGGGTGAGATATTTTGTTACTGAAAAGGGCAGAAGTAATGTGAAGTAGGAGATACCCCAGCTTCAGCAATTCATTTTGGTTTTTTCCTAACCCAAATGGCACTTGCATATATCTCTATTGCCTTCTTGGCTTCTGCCTCTCTTTAATTCTCATCAATGACCTACTAGTCAGTTCAGTGGGCCAAGATCTAACATCATCTTGAGTCACTGTGCAATCAGCAATTGTACTCATGGTGAATTCTTATTTATTTAACACAGAGGAAATCTTCTGCGTCACATCTTTTTGTCTACCTGAACTTTATTTTACGTTGTATTTTAGCTGAGATTCCTTGTCCTTATAATGATGGTTTTCCTTCATAAATGACTTGGAGGCATTCTACTTCAAGTATAGGAAAAGTGCAGATTGTTTGACATGTCCTGCAAGGTAGGGCTAAAGTACTGTAAGCTCTTCCTGAGTTAAGACATTCATCAACTTTGGTTGTCTGCAGAAAGGTTTTCAGTGTCTGTCAAGTGCTGAATGCAATGTTAGGTAGTGTCTCTGTGGGAAGCACTTGGACAGATTCATCTATAATACTGAATAGAAGTAAGCAAGGATGAATTTTGGCAGAGTGGCTTTGTTTTTTTCTTTTAGCTTTTGAGTCGTGATTATGCCTCCAGATATGTAATGGCTCCAATTTTTGCTGTATTTCAAACATCTGGCAAGTTATTTTAGCCTGAGCAGCCAAAAATATTCACAGAAATAGCTGAGGAATGTAATTGTGTTGCTTTATGCTCCAGATGACCTCCAGTTAATCACACAGGAGGTCTGTTGAGACAGCAAGAGCCATAGTTTACCTTCAGTCTGAAATAAAACAGAAGTATTGACCCAACATGTACCTGGGAAGCCTATGCAAGGTCTAGTGTCACAGTCATTGGTGTCGAACTGAGTGTAAGAACTCAGCTGAGCTAGATGCATCTTCAATCAAGTGTCCTGCTCTCAGGGGATCCATAGAAAACAAGAAAAGAATATAACAATGTTTTAACTTATGACTTAGAATAGATTGAGAGACATATTGTCAAGTAAAGTAATTTTGCAGGATTGGCAGAAGATAGTACAGAATTAACAACGTTCTAAGAGAAAATTGCTTTATTATGCATGCAGATAGCTAATGAATTTGTGCTTATTTTGTGAATTGTGGTGCTGAAAATGTATAAATCTGTTGTTGGACTGTATTTTGAATCCACAAAAGCTACAGCCAATCTGAGCGTGTTTGAAGAGGAGAACTGGTGATGAAACCCTTCAGAGAAGAGGGGAACTCTGCTAGCTTTTATTCCATCAGTGTCTGAGGAAACTAATGATTATCAGGTTCCTGAGAAAGATAGCCAGGTAAACAGTAGGAAGTGAA
This sequence comes from Tauraco erythrolophus, assembly GCF_009769465.1. NCBI lineage: Eukaryota > Metazoa > Chordata > Aves > Musophagiformes > Musophagidae > Tauraco > Tauraco erythrolophus. The sequence continues at coordinate 4,195,038 of NC_141483.1, read as the reverse complement.
ATAGCACCATTTATCAGTTCTGGCTGGCAATAATCCGTAGAGGTAATTTTGAAAAAGAGAAAGGGTGAAAGGTTGGTTTTGTGTGCAATGCACAGAAATGTGAGTCAGAAGACTTAAGTTCTATTTTTAGTTTTATTAAGTTTTCCTATTTGATCTTGGGCAACCCACATAATTTCTCTGGGGTAGGATTAATAACAGCTTATCTCACAGTGAACTTCTTAAAATATTAATTCATTAATATATGTAGAGCTTTGTGAGACTGCTAAGTAGAAAGCACACTATGAGGCAGAGTTTTCCAGTGCATGATAAAATGATTTCAGGAATTGTAAATAATGTAGAAAGATTTTTTTTTTTTTTCCTCCTTTTTTTTTTTTATGGGGATATCCATTTCAAATTGTTATGGTAATAATTAATCATTGCCAGCTCTCGAAATTCTTATGAGCACAAGTAATTATTTTTGTTCGCTTTGTAGATTAAGACTTTGATCGGAGACAACAAAGCTTCGCTTCAATGTAGGTCAAGTTCTAGGTCCATTACAACTTAAAAAACCCCAACATACAACCCCCTCAAACCCGAAACCATAGGGTTTCTCTTATCTCATGGAAATATATTGTGTGAGAGGAACCATTCTTAGCATTTGTTTTTCCTGTGTAGAAAAACGTGTAACAGGAATTGGTGAAATGAGAAGAATGAACTATGGTGTAGGTTTCCATGTACAAGATTAATTTTTCTGTGCAACTTGCAAACAAGGAATTTTAGTGCTCTGGGCATATGTTGATGAATACACTAGGACGTGGATCTTTTGCAGACAGGAGTGAAGAGTTGACTTTTTTTTTTCTTTAATTCTTTTTTGGTTGGGATGTAGAATTTAAGCTATGAACGTAACTATTCTGCTTAACAGGAAACTTGTATATTCTTCCTCACTTCACCTCAGTGAAGGACATATGTTAAGGACATTTTGGGTTTGTCACTTCTGCTTTTCTCCTCTCAGGAAAGCCCAAGAAGAGATGATTTCAGAGCTCAGGCAACAGAAGTTCTACTTGGAAACTCAAGCTGGAAAGTTAGAGGCCCAGAATCGAAAATTAGAAGAACAATTGGAAAAGATGAGTCACCAAGATCACACTGACAAGAACCGCCTGCTGGAGTTGGAGACTAGGCTGCGAGAGGTGAAAACTTGGGTTTAATCCCTCCAAACAAACCTTCTTCAATGTATCCCATTTTGAGTATTATAATGAGAACTAGAATTAAGTTGTTTTAGTTCTGTGTGTCACAAAAAATGTTGTTTTTAAGGTATATTAATTTAGTTTGGTCTAGCAGTACTTTTTTTCCCCTAGGAGTAAAAACAAAATAAAATAATTAAAAATTGCTCATTACAGGGAGATAAAAGTAAGTATTAAGGATTTTTCATTCTTAGACCTGAGATCATCTTGCTTTCTCAGAATCATATTTATGTTTTTTTGTGCCGTATCCTTACAATGTTGTCCAGCTAAGAGTGGTTATGGGCTAGAGAATAAAAGCTTAGCTGTGTACATGGACCAGCTTAACCATAGCCTTAGAGTCTACAGAATAGAGAGCAAAGGACACGACAGAATTGCTGTAAGAAAAGAGGAGACCTGTTGCTTCACGCACATTTTTCAGCAGCTTTCTGAAAAAGCGACCTAACAGTAATATGAAAATATGTGTTTGTGAGGATTTGTGATCTGTGCTTCATTTTTAGTTTTGTATCTCAACTAGTTTGGATCCACTTCAAATCTTCTTTTGCCTTCTCCAGTCTCACTCCACTAATTTTCAGCTGAGACTGAAATCTTGCCTTTAGCTAAGAGGGTTGGACGACCAACACGTGTCCTTGTTTGACTGGAAGTTGGTTGGGACCAGTGTAAGATTTCTGGCAGGCTTGTCGCACATCTGCAGCGCAACAGACAGATGCGCTCGGGATAGCAGACAGCCCGAAGAAGGTGCTAAGGTTTGGAATTGATTTTGAGCACTGAAATCTGTTCTGCTGCTTGTTCATTTCTTACCTGTTTCTGGAAATGACGTGTTTATCCCTGAGTGTACCTCAAGAAGCCATTCACATAAACCCAGAGCCAGATGATCTAGTTGGTTTCTTTAAAAACAATCTGAAAGGAAAATGAAATATGAAAATCAATTGCAAAATGTATGTAATGTTTGCATACACGTAAAGATTAGTATTGATGTTTATGCCTAAATGTTCTCAAAGATTCTTAAAGATTCTCAATTTCAGTGAAGAAAGTTCATCACAAACTACTTCATCTTTTATGTTTCTGATATCAACGTTTGATATGTGATATGGGAGTCACAGCTTGGAACTATTGTTGGGTCCTTCTTGTTGTTTCAAAATGCCAGATTGCTTTTTATGTTTTTCAAAGCAAATCAGTAGTTTTTAGGTAGTAGACAAAGCCGCATCCTTGACTTCTCAGTGACTTAAGCAATCTGTAAAGATGTGATTTTTGGGATAGACGTGGCAATGATATCTTAAAGTGAGGTCTGGAAATGAGAGTATATTTTCTTTGTTAGTAAATTATATTTGGATGCTACTTTTTCTTTCTTCAGGTTAGTCTAGAGCATGAAGAACAAAAGCTGGAGCTCAAAAGGCAGTTGACAGAATTGCAGCTGACACTCCAGGAGCGGGAATCTCAAATTACTGGGCTGCAGGCTGCACGGACAGCCTTGGAGAATCAGCTCCGCGAAGCCAAAACTGAACTAGAGGAGACCACAGCTGAGGCAGAGGAAGAGATTCAAGCTCTCACGGTGAGCCCTAAAACTCATACTACGAGCTAGATGTACAGATTAGAATTATGTAGTTGCATGTTTCATAAAGAGGTTAAAATGAATTTATACTTTTTAATTTTTGATTTTCAGAACAGGCTATGAATTGTGCCTTGTGTTGGTAGAGGCAAGAATGGTGAAAAGGTCAAATTTTGACTGTCTTATTATCTTTAACCATATAAGTGCTTCCTAGTAGTGGTTCATTGCTGCCAAAACGGATGGATTCTAAGGGCATTATTACTTTTGTGATGAGGTGAAGGTTGCATATGCAATTGTTATTGTTAGGAATGTTACTCTGTGATTTACTTATTTGAATAATATCTCATGAATCTGAAAGTACTTGATGATCATAAATATTTTGATATTATTTTTTTTTTTCCTATCTGTTACCCGCTTTGAGGATACTTATTTGGGAAAAAAAACCCCACAAATTCCTAGGAAAATAGTGTGTTAGCACATTGTTCTATTCCAATGCTTATTTCATTACAAATTGTCATGTGTGTCTTGCAGACTCTGGTGAGGTGTATGAATGATATAAAGGAAAAAAAAGTTCAATTCCTGCCCCTTCCCTTCCCTCCCACTCCAAGAAAATGGAATTCTAAATTATGTGCTGCTGGTTGCTGTCTCTTGAGTATAAAAAGATGCTTTCAAACTGCTTGATTCTAAGAAATATTTCCTTCACAAAAGATTGCCAGGGCTGTGGTGGGCAGAGTGTGCAGGAGATGACTTGCTACCAGCTAACCCCACTGAGCAGCGTTCTTAATGACCTTCAAATCCAGTTATTCTGAAGTGTTGAAAACGTGCCTTCTCGTGCTCCAGTGGCATTTGATCAAAGAACTGTTCCGAATGTTTCTGCCATTGCTGGTTTTGGAAGGGCTGGGGGGCTCAGCGGAGATGGGTGCTTGTGCTGTGTTGATGCTTTGGGTCGGTGAATGGGAGAACCGTTCGTTCCGAGTTGTTCTCAAGCGGGTACGTGCTGGGAAAGCACAGCAACAGCAACAAGGCGTAAGAATAACTGGATAGAACGTGGCACCAGCTGCTTTTTTGCTGCGAACCGAGGCGATCCCCTCCGAAGCGAAAGCTTTGCGTAGCGGCTCGTATCGATGACGATGTGCTTGATGTCTTTGCCCTACACCACCAGTGAAACATGAATATTTACGACCTGTGTTCGCTCGGTTATTGTTTCACTGGATTTGGCAACATGGTAGTGCTTTTGGACCAGCTCTTGTAAGATAGTCCGGTTCGGTGGGCTTGGGAGTGTTTCTGTTATGGATTTTTTAATACACTTTTTTTGTTTTTCATATTGCCTGTTGTGGTAAGATAGCTTTTGAGCTCTCATGTTTAACTTCTGCTGAACAGTTTTTTCCTGTTTAGTCTCTTGGCTTTAAGGAAATTGTTCTGAATGAAGAAAGGTGGCTGGATGTGCTAGTGCACTAACCTTTCGTTTGTTTTCAGAGAGCATATGACTTCAGACACTTGTTAAATCAGTTTGATGGATTTTGAGAGAGGCCATGAGGCTGAAACAAGAACTTTTGCTTTGTCATGCTTTGCTCGTAAGTTAGGAGGTAGAATGGTGCATGCAATACTGCATTCTTTAAAATAAGTGTTTGCACTTTTCCATACTTTGGATGCTGTCTTCCAAAGAATTGATTGTTATGTTTCATCACTGCTTTTTAGAGAGGCTCAGGATTAAATGGTACTTTATGGTCAGATTCAGGTAGATTGGCAGAGCTGTTTGGGATAGCTTGCATAATTCTTCATTATAGTTTTTCTTTGCAAGCGTTAAATTCTATGCAGTATTTATTTTATATGAAATACCAATCTGCATACAGAAGTAAAATGAACTCAAATTTAAATGTCAAGAATGTACAAACTTAACATGGAATCTCCATGTCTTCTGGTGACCATTTCAGATGGAACCTTTTATATAATTCAGTTCTCGAGTTTGTACATTTTTCTAAAGTAGTTCAGAATTGGGAGCAGAAGTGTGTTTTGATGAAGTAGGATGTGACTTTTGCTAATCAGTTCTTTGCCACTACAGAGTGCTTTCATAGCCTGCAGCATCTGCCCTCCAAACTTTGCTTGCTGGTAGATTGTTCTGCAGTTTGTTTAGCAACAGCTGTTGGATTCGAATTCTAATGTATGAAAAATTGATGATTAACTTCTTACCTCCTTTAGGCACATAGAGATGAAATCCAGCGTAAATTTGAAGCCCTTCGTAATAGCTGCACAGTGAGTATTAAACACAGATAATTGAATTCTTTTGAAATTAAGGATAAGGAGACAAACAATTTACTACTTTAATCCTTGATGACACTAGTTCCTAATGTGGACTTCTGGCTTCAAGGTGTCAGCAGGAGCTAGATGGATTGGATTTGATTTCTTCTAGGTTTCAGGTAAACCTCAATTTTGAGGTTTTAGTCTGATCATGAAATTGACACTATTCTTCTTTTTGGAGAAGAAAGTAAATTAAAATATCTCATTGCAGTGCAGCTAATAAGAATGGTGTAGCAGCTGCAAAAAATTCTTGTAGGTGAAGATCTTTTCTCCTCACAAGAAGAAAAGATCTACCTATCCAAATCCTAAGCTGCATTGTAGATCTAGGCCAGAGTGGAAGACCCTTCATTCTACTCTGGGTTTGAGGGGTTTGAAGAGGCAAGAAATGTTATGGTTCCAAATAATACATTGGCATGTAGTCATCTGCTCGGAGAGCAGAGAGGACTCTAGGATTACAATTTGCACCTTCTATTGCTTGAGATCTTTTGACACATTTTTAGATTGATTTCATAAGTCTAGGACAGATGTCCGAGGGTTTGTCAATCAGTAGGGATTCTTGCAGATTAATGCTATCTTCAGATTTATGTTGCTCGATGGAGAGCATCTGTCTCTCCCAATGATACGAATTACAAAAAGACCCCAGTCCTCTGGATCAGCACCGATTGCCGATCTTTCTAGGGTTTTTCTCCTCACCCCACCCTGTAAGCAGGGCTTAATTGCTGGGATTTTACCTTGATTTTTTTCCCTACTTCCAATGCTTTCCTCAAACTTAATTTTTCGTGCTGCAGGACTAAGTATCTAATGTATAAGTTTTCATCTTTCAAAAACACCTTTTCAGGATGAGAGTTATTCTGTTTTCCTCAGTTGCTGCTTTTTAGCACTAAGCAAGGGGATTCTTCTTTCCGGTTCATGGAATATACTGATCTGAAGAAATGAGAAAGTAGAACTTACCAAGGTGTGTTAACCTCTATCTAAAATAAATCCTTCACAAGAGACTTTACTTTTCCTTCCCTTCTTCGTTTACTTAGATCGATCCCCTAGCTCTGTTTGTGCTATCCTGTATCTTACATCCATAGCTATCTTCTTTTGTTCTGCCTTGCCCTTGGTGCAGAACGACAGCTTTCTGTGAAAATGCTTATGTGATCTCCATGCAGGCAAAAAACAGTTGTGGAAAATCTGCAGCTTCTTTTCACTGCATGGTAGGCTGCCTTTCAGAGGTCATAACTGATCATCTAGTAACACTTTGGCTCTGTGAGTTTGGTGAACAGTCGCCAGCAGGGAAGAGTGACATTTCAAGAATGTTGAGAGCTTCAAAGGTTCTGCAGAAAAGGATTTCTAAAAGTGTTATGCGTTGTAAGGCCTTTCAGTGGGATAAGTGGGATCAGATATCCTCATCAATAAGAAATTAATTAAATAGTTCCTAAATGAATAATGCATGCTCATCATACATTCTCTTTCCAGCCCAGGAGAAGGCATGTATAATTTAATTGACCATGGACAGAAACTTTCTTGTTCTGTGTTATGAGTAGTTGTAGCTGTCCATCCTGTCTACTGAGGAGCTACTGAGAGACAATATAGGACGATCTTCTAATGACAGTGAGGGATCAGGGATCGTTTATTATGGTGCCTTGACCAGATGTTTCAACCTCGTTTTTATCTGATTGTGACCAGAATGATGCAGGCTTTGCTTTTGGTGACCATGTGATTCTACTCAAAGGTGATTAGAATTTATATTCCTTTTAAAATAAGATAACACTTCAAGGGAATAATGGTAATATGTTGCTATTTATGCAGTATGATAATGAGTAGGTTTATTCTTTTAGCAAGTTTTCAAAAGATATCCTTTTTAAGTTGAAACGAACTCCTTGAACTAGTCTGGCAAACTTTGGTATGGAATTATTTCTATTTAATCTTATTGAGAAACCCAGAACAGCGTAAGAATTATGAAAATAAGATTAGACAGGGGAAAAAAATCTTGAAAGATTGAATTACTTCCATACTTTCATAGTATTCAAAAGATAAATAAAAGTACTTAATCTACTTTCTGTGGTATTTCTTCTGTTTCTCTAGCTTCACAAAGCTCACAGCTTCTGATTGCAGAGAAGGCTTACACCCCAAATGTGTGTCTGCTTTCCTTGTTCCCTCATTGCACTCCGGAGCTTCCTTTTGCTGAGGTCTCTGACCATGTAGACGTTTTTTGCGTTCTCCATTTTGTTCATTTTCAATTTGCTGTGTTTTGGGATGCATACATAGGGACCATTGCTGTGTTGTTGGCCACAATTTCTGCCTTGTTTGTGAATTTATATTCAGTTACTCTGACAGCTCTGCATTATTTCATCTTGTGACATCTCTTTTACTATTGGGGGTCAAAAGTAAATGCTGGTTTTTGCTTTCTCTGTCTCTCAGCTGTGCAAGAAATAATAGGATAGATAACGACAATAAAAATTGTAAATTGTAGTACCTGCTGTACACACACACAGATGCGTGTGGGCACACATGAAGAACAATATTTTATTATGATCTTCGCACAATTATAGCTCATCCAGCAAATCTTTTGAGGGAGGAGGACTAGTTCCCTACATTTAAAGACTTATTCTATCAAAAATATGACCCATTTGAGTGTTAAAATAATTTTCTAGGCAAGCAGAAGATGATCTAGAAATAAAAGGCATTTTCTTAAATAGGGAAATTTACGTATTGTCAGTTGTTTCCAACTGCCTCTTAATTATGGCTTGTTGTTGGTTCATCAACATATTTGAAGTTAAAAATGCAACTCAGTTATCTAAATAATAGTAGAATTGTTCTGAAAAGAAAACATACAGTAAGCAGGTGGTAAAGTCTATAAATATTTAGAAGAAAAGAATCCTATAAAGTATTTGGTGTCAGCTTAGTAAAATGCTATTGCTATTCCAGGGAACCACCATCTAAATCTTCTAGTTTCTTTCAGGTATAGGCTGTTGCTTTGACTTTAGCAAGGAGAAAAAAAACAATTGGATATTGCATTTTCATTTATTCAAGATTTCTCCAATAAACCAAGGTTTATCTCACTTCCTTCAGGTTCTTTCATCATCATCTTGTGTTCCTGTCTTAAGCATGAACAGGCTTGATTCTGCACTTGTCTCTGAGATGAGATATTGAGGCATTAAATCTGCAAGCCCAGTAGGCATGTGTCTGATTTTAGTTATGCATAAAGTCCTGCTGACTTCGGTTTAAGATCCTGATTCCACATTGGCTGAATGAGTTGGCATATCAGAATAATCTGTGTTCTTGAGACCTTCCAAAATTATGTCTACAGATGTTTTTATGCTTTGACGCTAAATTATATTTCAGGATAAAGGGATCTTGCCCACTGTAACAAGGCTAATACCCAGGCAAAAACTTTTATATGACTTCATTAAATTTGTAAAAAAAAAAAAGAAATAATATATCTGGCTGTTGGATGGGAGGGGCTTGGCCTGATTCTCATTCCACAGAAAATGTGATGGCAGATGCCAGTTATAGGCAAAAATGGAGCTTTGTCATTTTTGTAGCTGGGTAAAAAGTTAGAGACTCTAGGGTGTTGATGAGGTGTTGCTGTGAAAGAGGCTAATGGGACCTTCACCATCGACGATGACATCATCATCATCATCATTGCAGGATGAGGCTCATGGTTGGTAGAGGCAGCTCGTCTTCTGGGAACTAGGATGGAGGAGTACAGGAGACTCTGCTTTAATAGGAGGTTGTTGTGGGAAGGAGAGCAATGCAGACTGTGCAATGTCCTACTACTCTGCAGCTACTAGTGAGAGCAGTGTGCCTCAAGCTGAGCCATGTTGAGTTTTTTGAAGACTGAGACCTCTGTGTAAGGTGTTTCCAGTCACAGGCGCTGTCTGACTATGGAAAGGGTCAAGAAAATGAGAGTTCATTGTTACGTATCAATCAAACAGGTAGAGATACAAGACTAGTGTCTGTCTGCAGCTGTGGTTAGTAAGAGGTTGGTGTTGTGCTCCGTTACAGTGGTTGGTGTTTCTCTGCTAGAAAAGCTTTGTCTCTCGGGTCCAAATATGAGTAGGTTAAGACAAAGGGAGTCTGGTCCCTGCTCTTGCTTCTTCCTTACAATGATTTGGGGCTGAGAGAGAACTTTTTCTTTTTTCTTATTTACTTCTGACAGCTTGCTTGCTAGTAAAGGTTAGGGGGGGGAGGAGTGGAAATGGGTAGAGTAAAGCTATGCATTAGTCTGGAAGTTGTGGTGGTGAGGCACTGGAACAGGTTGCCCAGAGAAGGTGTGGCTGCCCCATCCCTGGAAGTGTTCACAGCCAGGTTGGATGAGGCTTTGGGCAACCTGGTGTAGTGGAGGGTGTCCCTGCCCATGGCAGGGGGGTTGGAACAGGATGATCTTTGAGGTCCCTTCCAACCCAAACCGTTCTGTGATTCTAAGTTCTGAATTACGGTTGTGTGAAAAATTGTGTTAAACTCCAACTGACATGCTGCTGGTAGCATCCCTAAGCAGTCAACCTTGCTGTGTCCTAGCGTTTTCCTGCGTGTTTGTTGATGTCATCTGAGAGCTGAGACATCTTCGTGAAGGAGTAAAGTTATGGAGAAGTTTGCAAACTGCAGTTAGAAGTATTCTAAAACTGCTTCCTTCTCTTCTTTCCCTCATTATTTTGCTTGTGGTTTTCATACATGGAGCATACGGATTAAATTTCGGAGCATATGGATTTGTACATTGTGTCTGATATGCAAACCTAATCATCGTGGCCCTGAACTGCTTCTTGCTGTGCAAATTTGTGATCCGTGCCTGGAGAAGTTTGTAGAGCCAGGTGTACCAGCTGTGAAGCTGCACGATCTCACAGTGGAGAAACACTTTGCTTTTCTGAAACGAAGCGATGGGGAGGGAGTTGTGCTGAATATGGTCACTTTTGCTGAAGAGCTGCTAAGCTTGGGCTGCTCTGTAATATTTAAAAATGAGATACAGTCTTCTCTGTCAGTATGAAGATAAATTGTGCACTTAGATGTGGCACGTAGTGAACAATCAGCCAAGATTAGCATGGTGTAGTTAGATTATATCTCTGTCTTGTGGATTAGTTGTGATGAAGATGTGCACAGATTGAAGAGAAAATTTCAGTCGCTCTGTGAGTGATGATACGGTGGCACAGATAAGGCTGCTTAGATTGTCTGGAATTGCTTTGCCACGCTTTCAAGCGTTTGGTTGTTTTATAAACTTCAAATGTGAAGATTTTTGTAATGATATTGTAGGTTTTTAAAGGATATAATAGTGTTTTCTTACAGGCTTTCCTTTAATGTACTTAGAAATTTAACTCCAGAATAGCTTGAGGTGGGTTTGTTGGTTTATTTGGGTTTGGTTTTGGTGTTTTTTTGTGTTTGGTTTTTTTTTTTGCCTGGGGATTTCCTTAGCCAAAAGAAAAACACCTAAAGCTATTAACTCTTTTCAGGTACAGGATTCTGGCATAGGTTGTGTGTATATATGTATGCGTAAGACAACATTTCCTATCAAATGTAGTTTTTTGATCTGTGTTTTCTTTCTTCTTGGTTCCCAGGACAGACATATCATGCCATGTTCCATTTTCCTGTGTCAGTATTACCCGTTACTGTTTTGGCTTTATAGTATTTATAAACTCTAACCCTGTTGGGTTAGACATAGCTGGAGATGACTTTTAAAAATTGGAGTAGTTAAAAATTTCCCCTTTCCCCATGAAAAAAGAAAAATTGTATATATAATAATATATAATTTAAGCCAAGCCATTCTGGAATTGTCAATAAATATACTGTTAGGAAAAATATTCAAGAAAGGAGATCATGTCACTTCTTCTGGAACCGTTTTTTCTTAACTGCTTTGTTATCTGTCTTAAGTTTTCCAGAAATATCCTAATAGATAAAATGTAACAGTGAAATTAAAATGGTCTGGTTTAATTTTAGTTATGTTCAAGGAAAGAAGTAAAAATCTCAGAACATGGAATAACGGCAAATGGGTGCTTAACTTCTGGCCCTTAAAGGATAAAATCAAATTGAAATACAGCAAATTTAAAAAAATTAATTAAGTAGTTTGACATATTAAATTAACTCTGCATGTCATCGTATCAATTTTGTTTCCCCATCTCTGCTTTCTTGTATTTCAAAACCAGTTTAATAACTTTTATTGAAAGTACCTGTATTAATATGTAAAGTGTATGTGGAAGAAGCCATGGATGTATAAAAGAGATCTTAAAACTGCCTGGATACGTGGTGTGGTTAAACATAAAAATAAAAACAAGTAGAAGAAAGAGAGAGACTATGTTATCTAGCAGTTAGTAGAATTCTTGGATGTTACTTTTAGAATGGCAGGTAAAACACTGTAAAAACAAATGTTCTTTTGTTCCTTTTTGTTGATATAAATACATTTCTAAGCCTTTATCCCTACAGTAATAGAGGCACTAACACATCCTGTGATACAGTCTGCGTGCTTTGAAAGCTCGACACATACAATACGAATAAAATGTAGTTTGAATAGGGCAGTAAGTGCTTAAGGAACAGCCACGGGATCAGATTTTCATTAGAAATGTTGTGTTTTGGAGTACAAATCATTTCAACTTGACCCTGAACACGGGGGTAGCAGGAACTCCCCTTCACCCAGCAGGGAGTAATGTCAGTTGGACTTTTTCTGCTGACAATTTAAAACTCAATATACTGTTAATTTAGATCTAGATAGGCTGCCAATATATGCATTACAGAGTCTTCAAAAAGAAATGGTTTCATCTTTCCAGATAGCTGAGAAGAGCTCTATGCTCTACTGCTTTAGATATTTCAGCCCTTGGCTTGTGTAGTAAATTGGAACATTTAAATTTGAATGTGTGGCCAACTGTGCTCTGGGATTTTAATTTTTCTTGTTTAATGAAATATTTTATTCACTTTTCTTTGACATCCAGGCAAAAATGCCTCTAGAACATGTTTGTAAGAGTTGAATATGAATGGTATAGAAACTGGAAAGCTCTGAAATTCTTTTAATTAAGCTGATTTCAAGATTATACTGAGGTTCCTTTCTCTTCTGTTGTGATGACATTGGTTTTGAGTTAGGAGGAGGTACAGATATTCCTTCATCCAGTGTTCGTAGCCTTTCATTCACAAAAATCAAGTGGGACTGTGGAAACGGCCCACTGTTGTTCATATTTTTGTTTAAATGGAAGTGGAATGTGGTTTAAAGCCTGTAGTATGCTTCCTTTCTGATTAAACAACTGGACGTTTCTACTTCATTAAGGACAAGGCTCTTGTCCTTGTTGAATTTTTGCTTTTCACTGGTTTTCAGTTAGTCAGTTGTGCTGCCACACTGTTTTCTTCCTTCATATACCCCGTGCTGCCATCTGTAATGCTGTTACTTTGACACAATATATTTCTTAACATTTTTCTGCTTTTCCTGGTTACATGCAGTGTCACGTACAGTAATAAAAATGATTGCCAGGCAGATTCATCAGGTTGTGCTGCCTCCATTGCACCTCTTCTTCAGTTTTCTTAAATATCGTGCTTCAAAAGCCTCCGTGAGGGCTCTTAGCCTCACTTCACTGAAGGGGAAATTGAGGCAAAAAAAGGTAAAGTGCTTTGGCAAAGGCCCACTGTAAGGCAGCACCAGATCTGAGAATGCAACCAGAGCTCCTGACTCCCAATCCAGTGCTTTAGATGTGACAGCTCTCTCTCGAATAATAAATTGCATAGCAGCATATTTATACTCTAAACCAGATTTTTAAAAAAATCGAGCTATTTTCTGTAAGAAACAAAACTCTGTTCCTAATCAAAGTACACTCCTGTGCATAAAATTTGCCATTAAAATATTGCTTTTGTTTAAATTCGAAAACATTTAAGAGCCAGGTTGTCTCCTTGCTTGGCAATAAATGGTTCTGTGACAGAAGAACACTTTTTCAAAAAACTGCACTCACTGAAATGTAATTTAATTTATTTTCCTTTCTAGGTGATCACGGATTTGGAAGAGCAGCTGAACCAGCTCAGTGAAGACAATGCAGAACTGAACAATCAGAATTTCTTCCTGTCCAAACAGCTTGATGAGGCCTCAGGGGCCAACGATGAGGTTGTCCAGTTGCGAAGTGAAGTCGACCATCTCCGTCGGGAGATCACGGAGAGGGAAATGCAGCTTACCAGTCAGAAACAAGTAAGACTTTCTAAGGCTGGATCGCAGTCTCGCTGTGATGGCTAGTTAGTTATCTGAAAGGCAAAAGATTCTTTTAAATCTGGAACCTGACAAGGAATTAATGTGCTTCCAGAGGCAATGGCTTAAACTATTTAAGTCATCCTTCCCAGAGCAGATGAGTGAATGGAAATGTTTGATATTTCCCATTATATTTTTTTGCAATTTTATTGAGAAATGATGCACTCTGAAGATATTGCAACTTAGAATTATTCGTTTTAATTTTTTGACCCTGGAAATTTCGAAATTTTCCTACTGAGATAGAACTGACATTAACGGCAATCACAAGTGGATGTATGGAAGCCTTGAAATAAATGGGTTGTGATTTCCCAGCTTATGTTTGCTGCCAATTTGCATGTGCTGTAATTTAAATGGTAAGGCTGAAGCTTAAAGTGCACGCTTGATGTGGGATGTGAGAATTGATAGGAGGATTTATTTTTAGACTATGGAGGCCTTGAAGACAACATGTACAATGCTGGAAGAGCAAGTAATGGACTTGGAGGCCCTGAACGATGAACTCTTGGAGAAGGAGCGCCAGTGGGAAGCATGGAGAAGCGTTCTAGGGGATGAGAAGTCCCAGTTTGAATGTCGAGTTAGAGAGTTGCAGAGGATGCTGGATACCGAGAAACAGAGCAGGTCTCTCCCCCTTCCTCCTCCTTTTGTTAACTTTTATGAAAATGCTGTATAGAAGCTAGTACAAAAATTATATTTAGAATAGGATATGGGAGTTAGAACTAAATATAAATCCTTGTGAGGTAGTTCTAAAATTAGTTTATTAGTTAATAGTCATTCACCAGTGATATTGTTCCTTTTGTTTCTTAGCAAGTGAGCGATTCATGGGGAGTGGTACTTATCATTGTAATTTATAAAACGTCTTGATTTATTATCTTCTGCTTTATTGTATGGAAAAATAGTCTTTGCTCCTAACTGTTCCTGTGGGGTCTTGGAAATTTTCAGGCTGTAGTTCTAGCAGGGGCAGGAACAGGGTTATATAATATAAAAGTGTTGCAGCAAACAGTCTGGCTTTATAAAGTAACATCTTGAATTTGAGGCAAACCCCTGAAAGAGTTATTGATGCCACTGCATGCTAGGGAGAGGTCAGGCCCAGAAAGGAGTTAGGTAACAATTTTTCCATTTTAATGCAGAGTGAGAGCAGATCAGCGTATTACTGAATCTCGCCAGGTGGTAGAGCTAGCTGTCAAAGAACACAAGGCAGAGATTCTAGCCCTCCAGCAAGCACTGAAGGAACAAAAGCTCAAAGCTGAGAGCCTTTCTGATAAGGTAAGTAACTTTCAACCCCAGGCTTTCATAATTAGATGAGACACTTTTCTAGAGATATTACTTGTAGAAATGTGGTCCTAAGCAGCTTTTTCAAGATGTTAGAGCAAATTAAAAAGACTGGAGGTCAGATAATTGAATTCTACCTTCAAGCCAAAGACCTCGGATTTCCTTTTGAAAAAGACTAAAGCAGAAAGCAGCCTATGGTTCCTGGAGTGTGCAGTGAAGTCCTTCAATAATTTGATAATCTGCATTTGAGCAATGGCATACCAAAATGTTATTGTTTTGGTTCTTCCCCTTACAGTAAATAAAGGATAATTATATAATTTTTCTTCCATGTGTGCTTGTTGAGGTTGGATTTTAAGATTGTGGAACGCTGTATTTATTAGTGTTCAATGTTATTCTGACCATATATCCTACCTGCCTAGCTCAATGACCTGGAGAAGAAGCATGCTATGTTGGAGATGAATGCACGCAGTTTACAACAGAAGCTTGAGACAGAGAGGGAGCTCAAGCAGAGGCTTCTGGAGGAGGTAACCTTGGAGCTTCATGTTACAACTTCAGAAGGAGGTTCCACCTCGTGAGGGGAGGACGTTGTGTGATTAGCAGTGTTACCCATCCATCGTTCTTCTACATACATAACTACAATGAAGTTGGAGGCTTTGTTTTTACTTAAAGCTTTGCAAAGCATGCAGCCATGTCAGGGAGCTGTAAAAGTGAACTGCTCCTCAAGGGAAGATGAGCTGGAAGCCAAGGGTGACAGCAAGTCAAGCAGGGGCAGAGACCTTGCAGCCAGTGGGCACAATCCCACAGTACCTGAAGAGGAAGAGCAGAGCAGGTTTGGTGAAGGTAATCAGGTTCAGCCAGTGCCCCAGTGATCGTTACAGAAGCCCGTAGTGATGAGGTACATCCTAGGTCAGGTCTGCAAGGCAAGGTCTGTGCCCAGGAACAGACTGATGCCTAACTATTCTTACAACACAGCTCTGACCAGACTGAGTGCAAGGACCATAGCTTAAAAACAGCTCTGGAGCCAGTGTACTGAGGGTGCACGTGTGGAGGCCTCAGGTGAGGCTTCTCACAGCTCTTTTTTCATTCTTTAGCTTGGTTCACGGAAGTCTGATCCAAGGTCACACACCAGCACCATATCAGGGAGACACTGAATGCGGGCAGCCAGACCTGGTAGTGGGGGGAGAGGTTGCAGAGCAGGATTTCAGGGGAAGGGTGGTTACAGGCAATTAGGCAGGGCAATTACAGCCTTTTGGTGTACTTGGGGTACTGACAAGTGATCCCAGAGTTGCGTTATGCATCACAGTGAAAGATTTCTGGCTCTTGCTTCGTAACATATGAGGGTTAATGGTTTTCATACTCAGGGACTTTCTCATCAAGAAAGATAAAACCTGAAAGAATTAGGAGTAGTTTATCATGTGCCCTTTTCTGTTGTTAGTTGGAGACAAAGATGTAAACAACTGGACATAATTTTCCTTATCTCCTATGACTTTAGAGGAAGGAGTTGATCCTAATTTATAGGAAGATTTGTTTTAATAACAAAGTACTGAGATGGCTTCTGGTGATCGTATAGAGAGCTTGAGAAAATGGCATTGAGAAATTCTTCATGTATGTGCAGCCTTATTAACAATTACAAGATCTTAAATGCTTAAAAAAGCAAGTGTCTTGAACATGCAGTTGCAAGAAATGATGTTGCTACGAATTATTATAAATACTACATAGAAATTCTTGTTTAGTCATAATACATTCTGAAAGGAAGGAAGACTTCTAGAATATTGTAATTTTCCAGCTTTTAAAGAATTATCTGTTTACTTTCACATTCCACAATGACGCTTACTTTACAAGGAGTGATAACATTTCATAGCTTTTATTTAAAACCAAGCAATCACACTGAAACACTGGCCCTCGTTTTCCTGTTAACAGCAGGCAAAGCTGCAGCAGCAAATGGATCTGCAAAAGAATCACATCTTCCGCCTAACTCAAGGTCTGCAAGAGGCTCTAGATCGAGCAGATCTACTGAAGACTGAAAGAAGTGACCTGGAATATCAGCTGGAAAACATTCAGGTGAGGGTGAGGAAACAATGGGCAGGACTCTGTGCTCTGCTGTGTGATCTACTGTTTGTGTGTGACACTTTCCTTGCACTATTTTTTCACTCTCTTCTGCTGTTGAGTTATCTGTTTCTTTTCATATGTGTGTGTGGTTCACAGGTTCTTTATTCCCATGAAAAAGTGAAAATGGAGGGCACTATTTCTCAGCAAACCAAACTCATTGATTTCCTGCAGGCAAAGATGGACCAACCAGCGAAAAAGAAAAAGGTGGGTGAAAAAGGTTTTGAGAGGCATGGAATTAAATGATGGTTTTGTGATTAGCTACGTGCTGTGTAATCATAATATTCTGTTTTATCTTTCTTTGTGTAACACAAACGTGTCCTCATTTAAGAGCATTTTGAGTCGCTGAATGCAAACTTTGCTAGGCAGAACGTGTTCTTTGTGGCTTTTCCAGTATTTTGTTATGCCTACAGTAATGCTTAGGTTACAACCCAGTAGCTACACGTCAGTGAGGCTGTAGGAATACAGAATTTTAACAATGCTTTTTTATTTTGTAATGGTAAGTATGTACGAGCATATTTAGGGTGGTTGTCTTGTAGCTACAGCATAGGATTGATTAGTCAGGCGATGTGACTTGTGTCACATCTTTGTCATAAGCCGTTCTGTCATTTTGAACTAAATAATTTAATTTTAACCACATATTTTGAGATCCTCTGTTTAGATGCTTTCGGAAACTCAAGATGTGAGTACTAACAGGTAATGTACGTCCCGCTTTAAATTAATCCATATCTCGACATTTCTCTCCAGTGCCAATATGAACTAAAAATCCATCCTTACGCATATCAGAATTACCATGAGGCCCTCTGGCCGGACTGCCACTAGTTAGTTTCACTTTGCCTAGTTTAAGCCATCTCTTACTAGGAGTTAGGAGTTGTCTGTGTGTTTCTGTTGCTAGGGCCTGTTTAGTCGGCGGAAAGAGGACCCTTCTTTACCCACACAGGTTCCTCTGCAATACAATGAGCTGAAAGTGGCACTGGAGAAGGAGAAGGCTCGTTCTGCTGAGCTGGAGGAGGCTCTACAGAAAACACGCATTGAACTCAGATCAGCTCGTGAAGAAGGTAGGGGTTAACAGAAAAGTGGAATCTGGAAGGAGGCGCACGTTTTTGGTCTGAAAACGAGCCTTTAACTGTGTGCCACTCTAGCAGTAACATATGTTGCTTAATTCTTATCTACTGCTGTGAAGATGCAGTAAGGCTGCTTTTTTCTGCGAGCTGTAACCACTGAATGGCTAACACAGAACCGCTGCTATGAACCGGTGTTTCATATTGCTTCTGGTAATGAGTGACGTTTATCTCATCCATAGCTGCTCATCGGAAAATATCAGACCACCCTCATCCATCTACTCCGGCCACAGCCAGGCAGCAGATCATCATGTCTGCCATAGTCCGCTCACCAGAGCATCAGCCTACTCCGATCAGTTTGCTCGCGCCACCCTCCAGTCGCAGGAAGGAATCTTCCACACCAGAGGGTATGTTCTTGGTGAACTGTTCTGTTACTATTTTTCTGTCTACTATTTCAGTGCTATCTCTTTTTTTTTTTTCCCTAAATTTCAAACCCACGTTTTCTTCATTATAGGAATATTAGATGATAAGCTTTGCTTTCATTTTTGGTTTAAAATTCTCTATTTGGATTATGTAATTTATTTCTGAAAACTTTAGCAGTAAAGTAATTATTAGCATGAATTGATTTAAGCGCATGTTTTTTTGAAAGGAATGTTTTGTGTACTACTCTCTGCATTAATCAAAAGGATTTATGGTTATTTCCTTAGCTGTTAATGTTTTTACTTATCTAAACTGAAGATTTATTCTGCTGAGCCAAAAGTTTCCATTAAGACCTTTTGGTAAAGGGAAAAGACTTTGGTTAGGCATAAAGGAAAGATACTGGGTCAAAGATGACACTGATATCCTATTAACTAGAAAAATGGGATGCCCTTCCGTATCCTTAAGAATGGAGGGGAGAGGATCATCAGAAGAAATTAAAGGATTGAGGGCTCTGTTCGTTTATTCTTAGTTAACCAGTATCCCCGAGTGAGTGTTGAACCCAGAGACTCTGACATAAAACCTCCAGCCTTTAGCTGGAAAAAGCTAGAGCCCACAAACTGGTCCAGCCATCACAGATAGCTGGAGAGGCACAGGGTGCTCTGAGGATGGGTAGCACTGGCATGGGAAGATGTCCACGGAGGCAGATCATGGGCAGGGAAGAGAATCACGTTCATCAGTAGATGATCTGCAGACTGCAAAGGAAAATGATGTCCGTGTTGAGCAGGACTTCGATAGAGATGTGTAGTCACTTTTTATTACCTGGGCCTTACCGCCCCAAATGCCTAAAACCTGCTATCATTTTCATCCCTGTCGCAGTTTTCATCGCGATAATAAACGTTGTCCCTTCCAGAGTACAGCCGCCGCCTGAAAGAGCGAATGCACCATAATATCCCCCACCGCTTCAACGTGGGGCTGAACATGAGAGCCACGAAATGCGCGGTGTGCCTGGACACGGTGCACTTCGGACGGCAAGCGTCGAAATGCCTGGGTAAGAGCAGAGCGCCTGCGTCAGCCACCTGTGGGATGGAAAAGCATCAGCCACCTAGAACAGATTGGCAGTGGAAGGTGGAGAAAGGACCCATCAGCCATCTAGAACAGATTGGCAGTGGAAGGTGGAGAAAGGACCCATCAGCCATCTAGAACAGATTGGCAGTGGAAGGTGGAGAAAGGACCAAGTATGAAGACTTTGAAACTAGTTGGTGCAAACATTCTACAGGAGAACACATCTGAGGGTTTAGAGTAGGAGATTCTTGGAAAAGCTGGGATTTGTGCATTAGAAGTTGACAGCTGTGTCATGGCTTTTTTTGTCATTTAACAGAAGTTTTTCTCTGTCCTTTTGTCAGAATGCCAGGTGATGTGTCACCCAAAATGCTCCACTTGCTTGCCAGCTACTTGTGGGCTGCCAGCAGAATATGCCACGCACTTCTCTGAAGCATTCTGCCGGGACAAAATGAATTCTCCCGGGCTGCAGCTGAAGGAGCCAAGCAGCAGTCTGCGTCTTGAAGGATGGATGAAAGTGCCAAGGTATAAACATGAATCCTGGTGCCATATCGGGTGCCGAAACCTTTGGAACAGCTCCTTGTATTATCCTGGCTCTTACAATGTGATAATTGGTACTGTCCCGTTACGGTTACTTCTTACCACTGAAATTTGTCTTTCTAGGAGTTGCATGCTTGTTTTATTCAGAATTCAAGCAGAAAATCCAACATGGCTTTGTGCTTATTTTCTTCAGGAATAATAAACGTGGGCAGCAGGGCTGGGACAGGAAGTATATTGTCCTGGAGGGAACGAAAGTGCTCATTTATGATGCAGAAGCAAGAGAAGGTAACTTAGCATTTTCTAGGAAGAACTCCTTTTTTTTTAATCTTCAGGTATTGTCTGGTGAGTTGAGAGGCTTGAAGATTGTTACTGTTTGCTGTGGCCATACCTAATTTAGCTAAATCTTCTGTAATAAGGCAGCACTGTTGTTTTTCTAGGCCCTTAACAGTTTTACTAGCTGGTATGTCATAATAATCCAGCTGTGAAACATCGACTTCGTTTTGCTGTCACAGTTACTTTCTTGCTGTTTACTTATTTGTTCTTCTTTCTCCGTCTGTCTCCCCATTCTCCCTGCAGCTGGACAGAGGCCTCTGGAGGAATTTGAGCTCTGCCTTCCTGATGGCGATGTAACTGTTCATGGAGCTGTAGGAGCTACTGAACTTACCAATACAGCAAAGACAGGTGAGAATCTTGTGTAGATGAGGTCAAATGGATTTCATCTGGCTTGCCATCAGTTGGCATTGTGTTTGGCTGGACAGAATTTTCGCCCTTTCACTTTCATTCTGTAACTGTGTAATTTTGAGGTTACTTCTATTTGAATTAGGTGAATAAGTCAGTCATCCAGAGTCAGTTACGCATAGACGGTTGCTTCTGTCCTAGTAGTTGAACTGTGACTCATAGAATCATCAAGCCAAATGGAAGGAGATTTCAGAGTTTTGTAACCTACTTAAAAGCACTCAGTTTATTTCACTTTCTGCTCTCAATGCTCTCTATCAAGTGTGAAGTGTCATAACTCATGCCACGATTGTGCTCTAACCAGAAAGTCATTACCTTAGAAATACTGTGGGGTGTAAACAGTCTCTTATTATGAAAAAATGTTGATGTCTTGATTTGTATGTATTGAATAGAACTGATGAAAAGATTATGTATGTCTTGACTTTGACATTAAAGGATACAGATTGTTAAAAAAAAAAAGGTTTCCATAACCAATTTTTACATATTTCTCTTGAACAGTACAGGGAAAACTTTAGTCAAGTGGCTGGTTTTGTACCTTTTTTTTCCCACAATGGTATTTCTTTCTCTTTTGAATAAAAGGCAAGAAATTATTTTTATTTAGAAGAGACAGCACTGCATGTATGGATTGCATACATCCAGCTAATGTTTAGCTTTAAGTAGCCAGCCTGTGCAAGACCTGTAAAGGAGAAACCTATGTATAAATTGCCATGGCAACGCATCATGATAAATACAACTTCTCTCCAATGAGGCTGAAAGGTGTTGATTTTAAGTCCACTGACAATATTCCAAAAACTAATCTAAGTCTTATTCTATCTATATAACATCTCAGATGTGCCATATATCCTAAAATTGGAGTCTCATCCACACACCACTTGCTGGCCTGGTAGAACACTCTACCTGTTAGCACCCAGCTTCCCTGACAAACAGCGCTGGGTCACAGCACTGGAATCAATAGTGGCAGGTGGGAGAGTTTCCAGAGAAAAAGCTGAGGCTGATGCTGTGAGTATAAAAGTTTCATTTAATAATAAAATATTCTGGGAGGGAGCGGAGTTTTGAAAAATGATTTTTCGGTATTTGACATACTGAGGTTTAACTGCAGGTAAGTTGTTATTTCTGCCTTATGATGTACAATATGAACAGCAGGAAACTAGTTCGTTGTGAGACTGATGCTTTATGTTACAAACCCCTTCTTTAGACTTGGGGAGTGTAGTAAGAGGATCCCAAAATTGTATCTCTGTAATTCCAGCAAACAGAAAAGGAAGAAAGAGCAGTTAGGACATGGTTTAAATGCAATCTCATAATGTACCACATGGAATGAACAAACCTTAAAAAAAAAAAGAAAGCAAGAAACAAGAAAAAGCTCCCTCCTCTCACATTCTTAAGGAGTCAGGGGTTTTTTATTTCTTGCAGGGGGAGGGATGCGTGTGTGTTTTAGTTTAAGTTTTATTCCTGATAAGAGGTTAAATGGATTTGTTTTGGGTTTGGATAGCCTTTTTCCTCATTGTTGCACTGATAACTCTCTGTTTTCTGATAAAGGGAGATTTGATTCGATGGCATTGCATATTAGAATGTTAGCTTTGGAGATAGGAAATATCTGACTAGCAGGAAATAATTTCTTTTCTCAATCTGTCGTTTGTTTTGTCTCTGAGGATAATACATGCTCCCACCAACATTTGGACTTTTTTTCAGTCCTTCCCCTAGGAAAATTTCACCGCTCTGTTGTGGCAGATGGGGGGAAATGGAAAGGATAGGGACACAAGTAGGTTCTGTCTGAGTTTAGGTTAATTCTGATCAGTTTGCCTGACTGTGTTTTAGGCAGGTAAAAGTTTGCTGCTTCTTTTGTAGGTGATATCCCTGCAATTTTTAGCTTTCTGAGATGAAGAAATCTGTGCCAAGCTTTTTGCCTGTCTGAAATGATGACCTTGCGTTGTTAAAATACTAATAGAGAAAGAGATAAAGATTGACTCAACAACAACAACAAAATATCTTTTTGTCATTTGCAGAAATTGCTCGGAAACTCCCTGCTGAAGCTGGAGGGTGAAGACCGTTTGGATATAAATTGCACAATGCCCTTCAGTGACCAGGTAATGATAATGTTCACTTGGGCCTTTCTGAGTCGTGGATGTTTCATTCATGTGAACAGTATCTCAGGAGCAATAGGGGTAATTCTGTAGTTGTTTATCGGGTTGGTTTTCTTCTCTTCACTGGTAAATAGTATTGTCCAAGCTTGCTCTTGGAGCATTCCTTGTTCTCTTCATGTAGCACCAATTTTTTTTTTCTGTTGTCACTGTAGGTAGTACTGGTGGGTGCAGAAGAAGGTCTCTATGCCCTGAACGTACTGAAGAATTCCTTAACGCACATCCCAGGAATGGGTGCTGTCTTCCAAATTCACCTCATCAAGGATCTGGAGAAGCTACTCATGATAGCAGGTAGGAGACTGCATGTTACCATTTGCCCTGCAGTAAATGTGTGGCAATGGCTTTGTACTGCTGGGAGCGCTGCGGTGCCAAAGGGCCAGCTTTCCTTCGGGAGGCTGTTTTCCAGTATTTCGTCAGGAATCAACTCCTGTGGTTAACATGGTATTGGCTGAGGTTTTATTGTCAATGAGGCTCAGTTAGGCCTTTAAGTGATTCCTTAGTTTCCAAAGCTGAGGGAGGGAGGAACCAGAGGTAAAACATTTCCAGCTTGGGGGTTCGTCGTCATTTGAAGTTGCATTTAAAAAGTTTTGAGCTCATCACTGAGCGTATCTCTTCCCAATCACTACATAACCCTTCTTTTTAACGTAGTTAACCATTTGAGGACCATGATGTGATCACTGTGGCTTAGGGCCAACAACTCTTAACCTCTCTTGCTCTAAACACTAATCCATGAACAAAATTGAGACTTTCATGTTTGTTTAAGATTCTCTTATGAAAGGAACACCAGCTTTAATCTCTCCATCTGTGATTTTCCAGAGATAATCCTTCCTACGCTGATGTAGGCATGCTGAGCATTAGGGTGTATCTTCATCCGAAAGCCCAAATTATCAAGTGTCTATATGACATTTGTAGGGAATGACAAACAAATTATCTCTCTTGTTCTGTTTGTTCTGCAGTTTTCCCCTTGTAAAGATTTAAGCTCTCCATGCTTTATTTGTTTCAGGATGGTAGAGAAAAAAGCAATTGGAAAAAGAAAATCTCACACAAACATAGGAGAAGGTTATGTTACTGTATCGCTGGACTTCTGAGAGGAATTTGGCTCGGTCTAGAACACAATTTATTAGGGCACTTCTTGGAAATCCATTGCCAGTTCTGTTGGCACAGAGAGGCTAAAGCACCTTGTACTTTAAGAAATTCTGAAGGGTAAAATAAAACTTCCTGGCTAATTTGGAATAGTGTGCTAATGAGGCCACAGCTCTTCTGATCTACTAGACCTTTGCAACACTAATGACCCATGGAGAGAACGGTTGTTCTCCCAGTGGATTTACAGCCTGTTGTGTGGTTGGGTTTTTGTAAGTTTTCTGTTTCAATTTTAATAGGAATAATATGGAATGAATTCTACATGGTACCTGTTACCACAGTAACAGCCTGTGCTGATAGGCTGCTGCTTAGGTAACAGAACAGACTTTTGTAGAGAATAGGGAGTTTTCCCTTGACAAAATGTAACCATTTTTGTTTCTAGGAGAAGAAAGGGCTCTGTGTCTTGTGGATGTAAAGAAAGTGAAGCAATCTCTAGCCCAGTCTCACCTCCCAGCCCAGCCCGATATCTCACCAAATGTCTTTGAGGCTGTGAAAGGATGTCACCTTTTTGCCGCTGGCAAGGTAGGATACAGCTCCCTCGTGCCCCCAGACCACCCTTTAGACTGCACAGAGTTTAATATTAATGAAATCAGCGTCTTTGTTTCACTGGCAAGATCTATAGTCTTGTTTCAATTTTTTTTTCTTCAAATAAGAGTATAGGGGCTGAAGAAGGGCTGAGCTGGAGATGGTACAGAGGATCGACTACGAATAGATTCGGTCAGGATGACATGGTGGTATAGCAAATAAATACAGCATAGTGTAGGATAACTGCCTCCTCACAGCTGACTTCAATTTTGAGATTCATAATCAGTGAATTCCATCTGTAACTGTTTGTTGTTGCATGTCATGTAACACCTTCCAGGCTAGCAAATTTACTTGGGTGTCTGCGTCACTTCCTAACACTTGATGTTCACATTAATTCCCAGTTTTAGTACGGAACGTTGAGCCACAGCAAAAATTCTCATTAACAATTACGTCTACAGACTACCTTGATAACAAACGGAACATCGTTCCTTTCAAAGTGATGTTTAGGATAACAGTTTCAGGGGTTAAAATTTAGACCTAACCAATGTGAATTTCTTCTCCCTTTTAATGAAACATTTTTTTGTGGAAAACCTTCAGATCTTGTATTAACTTCTTTCAAGTATAAAACCAATCATAGAAGCAGTTCAAATTCATGTTCTCCTTTGAGAACGTGAAGAGGCTTTTCATTGTTTCCCTAATTCACAATAACTACCCCATTAAAAATGGACTTGCTTATCTCTGTGAAGTTTTTCTCGTGGCAAGAGGTACTCAGCTCCATTTCACATGCTCAGCATTAGAATTTACTCAGTGTCACCTTCCTGAACTACACTTGCCATCTTCCCTACAGGTCGAGAATGGTCTTTGTATCTGTGCAGCCATGCCCAATAAGGTGGTTGTTCTGCGATACAACGAGAGCCTGAGCAAGTTCTGTATCAGAAAGGTAAGATTAGTATTTCCCATCAGTAGCTAAGGCAATTCACGTACTGCACTAAGACTTTGCTTTGGAGCAAACATCTTAAAACCTTTTTGTATGCATAAGAACGTTTGTTTGTCAGCTAAAATGATAGCAAATTGCAACGTGCATTGACTAAAATTGGAGTAGGCAGCAAATTCCTTTAATTAGAGCTGGCATATTCGGAGAGATACAGAACTGTGATTTTTTTGAGGTACTGGACTCAGCTGTAATCGTAACCTCGCTTATTTACCCAAAAAAGGCTTTCTTCTTCGTTATCCAGCAGTGTTCTCTCACCTCTGTTGTCTTTGGAGAAATCCGTAACAAACGACAGCTTCTTCGCCGTTGAGGAAGTGGTGGGTGTCTGCTTTGCTTACTGTACCAGTGAAACCCAGAGGGTACTTGGTGGTGTTCCAGCACAGGATAGGCAGCTGGTTCCCAGAAGTACCCTGATAGACATGTACTTTCTCCTGGCCAGCAAACAGGGCGGTAAGATACGGATCTCACACGGCTGGGTGCACACCTCTGTGTGTAACCCACCCACCTGCAATACCAGTGCTCTTCGGTACTGGTACGTGCCTTGCTTCTTTCTGCCAGGCATGGGAAGGAAACGCTGCTTTTAAAATGGGCTGGTACCCAGAAACTCATCTTCTCTCCAGTTCACAAACTAAGGGATGTTCAGGTATCCCTGTGGGCTCCTGCAGGTTACTTGGAAGGCACCAGTTCAATTTACAGCTCGACTGAGGCTTTTATCCCCGCCGAGCGCTGCACTTGCGCTGCTGTAAGGGAGCAGCGTCGGCCCAGCGCGGTAATCCAGACGCTGGCCTCATCCGAAGGAAGGACATGTTTGATGGAGAAGATCTTGGCACAAACGATGTGGATGCCGGCAAACCTGGAACATGGACAAGCGTTGTAGCTGACAGCAACTCTTGCTCACAATGGAGCCGCAGCCGGCAGGAGACACTGACGGATGTCACCGTCCTCTGCTAGGGCTGCCGTTCACCTCCCTAGTGCCAAGTGCCTTGACGAGGGCTTACGTGCAAAGGCATGCTTTGGGAGGCAGCTTCTCCTTATCTTCACTAATCCAGACAACTGCATTTAGATCCTAACCAGATGGCAGCAAGCCCAGAATACG
Organism: Tauraco erythrolophus; assembly: GCF_009769465.1. NCBI lineage: Eukaryota > Metazoa > Chordata > Aves > Musophagiformes > Musophagidae > Tauraco > Tauraco erythrolophus. The sequence goes on along the minus strand of NC_141483.1, from coordinate 4,168,709 downwards.
CTCTTCTGTTCTGCCAGCTATATTTCCAGATAAACCAGGAATTATGCAAGGACTCTTGTCCTCAGAAGATCTGGGGATCTGCGTGTTGTGTCAGGCTAACCTGGAGAGCTATCCGAGCTGTTCAGTCACAGTGCAGATCTCGGTGGACAACGGATCTGTGTTAGGTTGGACAAGGAGGAAGGAAGATCATGTATGTTTGCCTGCCTTTTGCTTAAGGCGCCACCAAGCTAATTTCTTAAGTGTTAGCAGCAGAGATGCTTTAGGGAGCTGGTTCTTTCCGTTGGGAGAATCACAGTGATGGACATGCCTACTGACAAGGGTTTTGCTCCGTGAGTTATAAAGTCTGTTGTTCAACCCTAACGGCTCGGTCCTTGTCTTGTGTCATCTCCAGACAGTGTTTGGACATGCAGTGGTTGGCATGGCTGTGACCTGTTCTGAGTAGGGAGCCACTCCCTACTGCTCTGGAAAACTGAGCTACAGAGAAGAGTATCTTCTAGAATAGCATATTCTTCCAAAAGGAAGAGGTCCTTATTAGGGTTAGCACCTGGAGTGAGTTGATATGCAAGGCTATCTTCAAGCACGCGTCACCTCCAACAGAACAAAAATTTTTCTTCTAGCAAGAATACTTTTCCATATGCTTTTGAGAGACTGTTAGTGACTTCGAGCTTGCCATCTCTCCCTTTTATAAAGACAGATGCAACATAGAATCTTCCAGAATAAGCAAAATCTGTAAACTGTTACAGGGAACTAATATCGGCCCATACTTCCCTCTTTTCCAGGAGATCGAAACCTCTGAACCTTGCAGCTGCATCCATTTGACCACTTACAGCATCATCATTGGAACCAACAAGTTCTATGAAATTGAGATGAAGCAGTATACGCTGGAAGGTAGGAGGCTTTTCTTGGGGAATGGACCAAGAGGCTCTGCAGATTCTTTTGGTGGGGCTTTTCTAAAGCTGTTCAGGAAAAAAGTTGGTGCCGATCAGGCTGTTTTTCTCCATTCTCTTTGCAGAGTTTCTGGATAAAAATGACCACACTTTGGCCTCTGCTGTGTTTGCTGCTTCCACCAACAGTTTTCCAGTCAGTATCATCCAAGTGAACCCAACGGGGCAGAGGGAGGAGTACCTGCTGTGTTTCCACGGTAAGTGTGTTTTGTGGTTGCGCAGTTGTTGCACTACATCTGCTCTCTGGTACCTGAACTGCCAGAAGGTCCCCAAGTACTGTGGTAAGGGAAAGCTGAACAGATGTGACTTTCTAGTACCTGGTCATGAAGATTTGTTGAAGACTGTGAATCTGAAAGCTCTGGAAGAGTTGTGGCTGGTGGTTATAACAGGAAGAAGATGCACAGGGCATTGGCACTGAAATAGCACTTGCTGAGGTGCTTTTTGGGCAGCTTGTCTCTGGGTTAAAAGTTCTCTGTGCCTGTGGATCAGTTACCACAAGTAGGGCCCTGTGCCCCAAGGGAAGGGACTGTAGTCGATCCGATGTTCACTTACCCTGATATGATGTTAAGGGCTTTTCCAACGCTGGCATTGTCTGGTTTCCGTGCAGACAGATGAGACTTTTTCATCTTACTGTGACGAAATAAAAGAGGGTGTTATTTTTCATATAGCTGCTTTTGTTGGCCCTCGAGGCTAGTGTCATGGAAAGGCACAGAAGTCTTCAACAGCCCACTAGCAGTAATTTGGGGTGAGTTACAGTAGGAGTCTCACAGCCTTCCCAACTGTACATTAAATACTAACCTTACCATAATCGGTATAGAGAGACCTAGACCTGCAGTACCTTTAGGTACTGAAAGTCCTCCTGCATGTAGCCAGGTCCATGTCAAGGAGAGCAATTCACGGCACTCTGGGATTTGCAAGATAGTAAGCACTCTGTCCCTGCTAAAGGGCCCGGGGTCAGCTGCCTTTGTCCCTTCAGAAATAAATGAACAACATTCAGGCACGTGCTTGTGACATGATATTACTTTCCTTGGCAGAGTTTGGTGTCTTTGTGGATTCCTACGGAAGACGCAGTAGGACAGATGACCTGAAATGGAATCGCCTGCCCTTAGCTTTTGGTAGGTGTTGAGGGACATAAACTTGGATTATGGAAATTATTGAAAGTGGGAAGCAACCTTGTGGGACAGGTATTCTTCAGTCAGCACTTCCATTTCCTCTTCTTCACTCAGCACTTCCATTTCCTCTTCCATCTCCCAGTTCTCCCAGAAACTATGGAGATTTTCCCATGATTTAAGATAACTGTAAAGCCGAATGGCAAACCTTTTGAAGTACAACCAATTTGAGGAAAACGAAACCAGAGTTAGATTTCCTTAATGTTCCTACTCTGACAGTGATTGAAATGGATAGTGGAATTTCTAATGATGCTTGGAAGATTCTGAAATAGTCAAGAATATATAATGTCAGAGTGGTTCCCTCAGGCCTTTCACACTCCCTAATGGGATCTTGCTCAGTTAATAGTCTGGGTTTAATGCCTTTTTCATGATACTTTGGTTAGTAAAATTCTTAAGATACAGACAGTTTCAAAGCCACAATTCTTTAAGCTTGCCTCTCCCTATTTAGTGTCTACGTCTCATTACAGAAAATATATTCCTTTAGTTTAAGCAAGGGGCTGTGAGGCTTTGTTGTGCTCAGTGATGCTTTTTAGAAGGTTTTTAACAGAGAATTTTGTGTTTTTCCTCCCCCTATGATGCTCCTTCAGCCTACAGGGAGCCCTATCTGTTTGTGACCCACTTCAACTCCCTTGAAGTGATCGAGATTCAGGCACGAGCTTCTCTAGGGTAAGTTGCTCTCTTGTCATTACTTTGAACAGCTTGTGCTGCGAGAACATGTGTACTTCCCCAGAAAAGGTACAGTGTCAGCCTTGTAAAGACTTTTTCCTGCCATTTTACCCAGAACTCCTGCACGAGCCCACTTGGAGATACCGAATCCGCGGTATCTAGGGCCTGCGATTTCGTCTGGAGCTATCTACTTGGCCTCCTCCTACCAAGACAAACTAAGGGTGATTTGCTGTAAGGGCAATCTAGTGAAGGAGACCAACAACGAGCAGCACCACAGAGGATCTTCTGCCACACGCAGGTACGATGAAGTCCGTGTGCTACGGTCCTTGTGCACCTCGTAAACAAACTTCACTCCAGATGGCTTTTTCCCTGCCCCAAAACGTTGGATGTCCTTGTTCCATTCTTAGAGGGTTGCGTTAGCCAATTGTTGTAATGCTGGAATGGAACAAGGAGTAGAGTCACTGAGGTTTTAAAATCCAAAGGCAAAGTAACATTAACTCTGTAGGAATATGTGGGTAATCTCTTCCACAAATGCTTTGTGATCTGCAGCTGGTTTACTTCTATGTTGTGATAGAGCTGTGACTTGAAAGCTTGGTGACCTTGGGTGCTATTGATAAGACACCAAACATGGACTGACTGTAACAATGGCTAAAGCAAGAGCCCCTTTTCCTAAATAATGCGTACGCCTTAGGGAGACAGCGTGGGGAAGCTGTGACGGGAGCTTGTGCTGTTCTGAACAGCGATGCTTCAGGCAGGTGAATAAAGACTGGCGTCGACAGTGGCACTGGGCAGTGCAACTGGAGAACTGAGCCTTGTACTTATCCTAACCTGGCCTGAGCGTCCTGGAGCTGCTGAGAATTTTGCACGTGAAAAGGCCTGTTTTCACTTTTCGTCTCCTTTTATACGGAAGAGCACACAAAGCTTAATTAGTTTTGTGGTCGGAGGCACAGACATGACTTACATTAGCAATTCGTTAAGGCACTGCGCTCGTGTTGCTAATGCAATCAGTGCTCAGCTAGGACAACACCTTTGTGCTGCTCATCTTGGCTCAGGGCAGTCTGACACTTTTTCACCTAAGCACTGCTGGGTGTCTGGGGAAAGTTACATTTTTGCTAAAAGAAAATGTAACGTGAGGTTTTTGTCGCTCAGCTGTTCGCGTCCATTATTTTTGAATGACAGTAGCCCTAACAAGAGAGGTCCGCCCACATACAACGAGCACATAACCAAGCGGGTAGCATCAAGCCCAGGACCACCGGAAGGTCCAAGCCACCCTCGAGAACCAAGCACACCACATCGGTACCGCGAGGGAAGGACAGAGCTGCGGAGGGACAAGTCACCTGGGCGACCGCTGGAGAGGGAGAAATCTCCAGGTCGGCTTCTGAGCACCCGCAGAGAAAGGTCCCCTGGAAGACTGTTCGACGAGAGCAGCCGAGGACGAATGCCTGTGAGTGGTGCCAGAACTCCTCTTGCTCAAGTCAATAAGGTAAGTAAGGAGCCTGGAGAACTCTCCTCTTCTCAGGAAAAGGCATGCAGAAGGGCTGGTAAAGTACAGGAGTAACTCAAATCTCAGTTTCTATGAAAGCAGAGCACATACGGTGTAACTCGCTGGCCCTGTGAACGCCTCCCCTTGTGCTAGTTCCGTAACTGCAAAAGCAGCTTGACTCTGGACCCGGCTGAGACCCACCAGAGCTGAAAGCAAAGGTGCATTTACCAACAGAAACCAAGTCAGTGAGGACTCGAGGGGGGACAATGGCTGGAGAAAGGCACTTGGGAGCCCGCCGTGTTCAGAGTGGTGCTGACAGCACTTGTCTTTGTCAGTGGTTTAAGAATTGTGCCACCTAGGAGCAAGCAAACGTACAGCACTCGCTCAGCAGTGGTTAGGTGCTGTACTGCTGCTGGCACCTGTGCATGTGTGAGGAAAATAGGTGCGACTTTTAACTGTCATTTTATTTCCCTGCCAGGTCTGGGACCAGTCTTCAGTGTGAGTCTCAGCTAGACAAAGTTACTCATCTTGACCTGCAGGAAAAAAAAAAGGAAATATACTGAGTATATGCACTCCATATGTCTGCTGCCCAGTTACCAAAACAGCATTCCTGGGCCAAAGCTGGCTCCGCATCGGGAGACGTGACGCTTTTGAGGATTGTTCGCATCTCAGTTAATTTCTCTGCACTTTCCTGCACTCCTGTTTTTGCACTTTGTACTACTGTTATTCTTTCAAGCAGTTCATGAACTTTTTGTATTCACTTTAGTCCTTAGAAGTTCATCAACGACATTAAAGGGGACTAGAGTCCCACCCCAGGTCTTTGATGTGGTTAGCACCCCTTACCAGATAATTGACCATTGTTCTGAGACATGCTGGGAATTCCTGATGGCCTGGAAACAGAAGGGCCAAGGTGAGTGAGTCTTTCAATAAAAGGTGTGATGATTGGATATTCTCTACAGAACACAAGAAAGATTACTTCTGAGTAGTCTGTTCACCTGCCACTTCTGAAAGTTATTTTGTTCTCACCAAAATTGCTCTAGAGCAGCTCTGACGGGGAGGGGAGAACCCTGCTTTAAGCGATCCCGTGTGCCCAGCCCTGAGACAAAGTGCATTACCTATGAGCTACTGGGGTGTAAGACTTTATCCAGGTCTTCTGCATGACAGTTCACTGCATGCTGCTGCACCATCACTGGCTGCTCTCTCCTTTTAGGTTGCTTTGCTGAGTAGTGTATTGTACCTCACTTGTAAATCAACAGAAACCTTCAGATTACGCTGCAAAATAACCGTTAATTACTCTGGAAATTTGGCAAGGAAGAGTTAACAAGCCTTATTCTATGACAAGAATTACAGTCGCCTTGTGTTCTGCTCTCAGCACTGAAATGCCGCCGTAGCCCTGCCAGTCCGCGGCTCCCCCGAGCGAGGGGCGCCCAGGGCGGCTCTTCCCGGGACCTGTAACTTGTCATACAATAAGAACCCAGTGCCCCAGCACAGGAGGACACTCCCAGTGAACAGCTGTAGCGGTTACTGGACACACCTGCAGCTCCGCTGCTGCGTAGCTGGCCTCCAGCCACCCACTGCTTTCTGTTCCCTTTTGCTGTGAACACGAAGCAGAGAGCAAATCATTTTCAAAGCAGGTTTTGACTGTTCATGCTGCAATAGCGACATTCTAAGTGAACAACCATGTTCTTTACAACTGGAAAGAGCAAAACTGCATCCAATCTTCCCTTGGCCACACTCTTAAACTTCTGCTAGTCCCTTGCAAGCCTGTGCTAACCTGTTTGAGAAGCCCATAAAAATCCAAATGCCTTGTCGGTGTCCTTTGGCGAGTTTCATGAATATCGTATTCCCTTCTTTTCTCTGTTGGGTTATTTTAGATCAGATGATTTGGCAGGAAACTTGCTGGAAGTTTTTGTCTCCTGGTCTGACTATTTTGAAAGGTCACTGAGATCAGTCTTTAAATCTTTGCATCTCATGGAAGATCTTCAAGACCTCAGAAACGGGCTTGTCGAGTCCTGAAGGTGTATATCTTGTGTCTTGTTCGTGAAATGCTTCCTGCTATAGAAATAGCTCAAAGGACTGTACATATTTACAAGAAACTTTATATTCGTAACAAAAGGGAATTGAATTGGTTTCTACTTTTTTATTGTAAACTGTGCGTTTTTCAACACTAGCTTTTTGTTTTAATGGTGGTTGTGGACAGCCATCTTCAGACACTGGAGGGGCCTCAGCTTAGTCCTCCTAGCTCCCATGAAGAAATATTGTAACATTAAACTGCAATTGAAGCTTGTTAGCATAAATGAGATTTTAGGTCTTTAAAAAAGTACAGGATTTTTCTTCATTACCTTTTTATTATTGACAAGGGAGGGAACCAGAGGGACAGTTCAAAGCTCCACCTGGAACGTATTGAACTTTGTTGTTGAACAATAACCAAATAAAACAAATAACTATCTTGACTGGCATGGTGAAATGAACGCTTCCTTCTGTATAAAGTAACACTGAGCCATTCCTCCCATTGCACCCAGCATTAGAGGCTGTGTAATCGTCAAAGCTTACCAAAGAGCTGACCTTCACAATATTTAGCATTTCAATAGTTGTTATTCCCAGAACAAGTAGCATAAGTGGCTTCACAAAAACAAAGCATGGTCATATGAACTGAAACAGGTGCATTTGTCCCAACAGTTTACTATAGCAGCAGTCAGCTGCCACCACCTACAGCTAAATTCTGCCCTCATGTACTTAACTAGTGATAGGGGTAGAGGTAAGACATGTGTGAGTAGCTGGGAAAACAATCTCGCCCTGGCAAGTGACCCACCCCATCTTGAGCTGGAAGAAAACATCTTAACACTAGTGTGATCTAACGACAGGTTTGGGATTTATCCCAGCAGTGTACTGGTAGCAAAGCAGACGGAGACAGTTACTCATCCCACTGCTGTAATATGCTGGTGCTTTAAGGCCTAATAGCTGCAACTTTATAAAAAAAAAAAAAACAAAAATCACAAATCAAGTCAGATTGAGTACAACCTGCAGAGTTACTGTACATCTTAACTTACACCTGCTGGGAAAACTTGCTAGATCAGACTTAAATGTAAATACATCTATTTTTAACTGAACCAGTTTTTACAGGGTCTGAAGTATTCTTTCACAGGAAGAGGTTTTTAATATTCACACTGCTGCCTACAGTAACTTAATTTGTCCTCCTACTGTTCCGTGTTTTTGGTTTTGTGCACATACCCACCCCCTTGCCCCCAATAAAGGGCTTGTTGGAGGGTGTGTGGGCGGGTTACTAATAGCTCCTCTTACGTTTTGGTCTACATGACATTCTCCATGAAAAAGCTCTACATGAAACCCAAGCTGCTTGATTTATCTATTGTGCCTACTATCTGATGTATATGATGAAATGCTATCTTGTTAAATGTTCCTTTATTTCTATTTTACTGTGCACAAAGAATACTTATTTAAAGCTCATTGTTGCAGTCCTATGATGCATGATCAGAATTGTAACACGACTAAAATAATCCAGAAACTGGTGGAGTAAAAAAAAATATTATTTATTGAGCCTTTTGATTACCAAGAACCCTGCACAAATCCACTGTCGGCTTCGCCACCACACACTGTGCTGAAATTTAGGGGGTCAGGGTGGGGGGGGGCAGGGAGCTCTTGTTATTGTTGCCGTAGATGCGGAACGTAACAGCTTACTCAGGAGTACCAAAATCGACTGTAAGAAAAGTCTCTCCATCTACCTTACCAAATGTGCTCTCCGAGCAACAGCCAAGAATGAACAGAACAGCACAGACTGCGAGATGTGGGTGGGAATGTAAGCGAGCTAATAAACCCAACTCTTGATCCAGCTTTTGTCTTTGGAGGGATTTGATTCATCCCATTACGATAAGGCAACACTATGATTGGTTTAATTCATTCACCTGTCAAGCAGAAAACAACCTGCCAAAAATAAAGACACCGCCCTACACCCCAAAAACCCCACCCCACAGCACAACCTGAACACCCAGCCTCCCTCTTCCTCCAGCAGCCCTCCTGCCGCTGCTCTGCCTGAAGAGCCGGGATCTGGGGGGCAGCGGGGTGGCTGCGGCTTACCTGGAGGAAGGTGGTGGCTCCTGGGAGATGTTAGCTGAGGCCACAGGTGCCAGGGAACACCACACCTCCATGGCCCTGCCCGGGAGTGCTCTTTAGCATCTGAGACATGGCTATAGGCTGCAAATTAAAAAAAAGAAAGAAAAAGTATTTCTATAAAATATTTGGTTCTGTCCTGTGGTTCCACCATACCAGCACTGATGAAAAGCCTGGATTGAGTCATGCATGTAACGGGGCGGGGGGGTGATATCCACAAAGCTTAGCAAGAACTAATGAGCCCGAGTCCATAAATACTTCAGTTCTGCATACTTTCACCTTCTTTCTCTTCAACTTTTCTCAAAGTTCCTGCTGCTTTAGTCTTTGACTTGTGAAAAAAATCTGTTTTGCAACCAAAAAAGAAGAAATTATTAAGCTACCGCTAAGCTCCTCTCGTCATCCAGCAAAAAACTAATTCTAGGTCATTCCAGTAAGAAACTTGTATCATTTCCCTGCTGGCACTAAAAGCATTGAAGAGGAATCGCTGCGTGACTTCTGTCTGCCAATACAGTCTCACAGCTACTTTTCTCTGAACACAGCTGCAAATTTCCTTCCAACGCTTGCCTGGCTGCTGCCGCCGCACACCCTGCCAGACTCAGTGCTGCACAAACGCCTTCGCCGCTCCCGCAGCCGTACCCTGCACAGGGTGCTGCAGCGCAGCTCGGCCCCGGAACGCGGCCGGTGCCTCGGCCGGGCGCTCCCCACAGACGCGCACAGGCGGGTACCGGGGCTGCAGGCCCTCGGCCCTGCTCCGCTCACCAACAGCTCCAGTAACAGCCCGTGACCAGTTTTATCACGCCGACGGCAGAGCGTGTCACGAGAGACGCCCCCAGCCCACCGCTCCGGCGCAGCAGCTGTGCTGCGCTACAAGCCATGGGGCACCAGCACACCTCTGTCCGTGCCCCTGCGGAAGGAGGAGCCGTTATTGAACGACTGTAGCATCAGGCAGAGAACTGACAAACCACCGCTGCGGTCACGCGTTTATCCACCGGCACCTACTTCGGCACTTAACCTCGCAGCTGTTCCTGACGGCGGTTACCTTTCAACAAAAGCCAATCTTTTGTTATTGAACGGGAACTGTTCCAACCTGCTCGCCCTTCTCTGCTACTGATGCAGCTTTGTTTACTGCCCTGGCACAACCAGCTCAAGCCCCGGGGAACCCCTGCCTCCCCCTGCCCCGGCGGCGCACACCGGCCTCCTTGCAGCACACGCTGCTCTGCAGGTGCCCGCACTGACCACGCAGCCCCAGCCCCTTCCCTGGCCTCCTCCCCAGTCGGCATTTTCTGGTGCCACTAAACACCACAGCACGTGCGGGCTGTCCCACCGCGAGGCCACGCTGACCCTGTCCAACCCGCAGTCACATACCGTCACCGAGAAAGGCTTGGAATAACCGAGCTGCTTGAAGAGTGCCTGGCTGGAATGACGAGAGGCTGACAGGAGGCTTAAGGGCAATACCGAGTTCTTCAGCCCTAAGGAACTGATTCCTGGGCCTTGTAAGCAACTGGAATCTTCTTCCTGTAAACTTCAAATCACAAGCACACGCAAACACATCCCATGTCTTTACCAATTAGCTGCAAGAGGACAAAGTGTTTCAGCTGCATCTATCAATGAAAAGCTTGAACAATCCATCAAGGCATAAAGCTGCAATCAGGCAATCACAGGTTACAAAAAAAACAACTCGAGGAAGCCAAAATTACCAAAGATGGAAAGGACAATAACAAAGCAAGTCATCCATTTTTCTTGAAAAAGTTTTATTTTTTCCTAAAGAGACTGAAAACAAAAGCAAATCCATATTTCAGAATACCAAACACTATCTGTAGCACAGAAGGAAGAAAGAGTTTTCAGAGAAAACCATTGCACTAGACCCAGATCTACTCGGCTACTCAGGATATTGCAACACGGCGAGCGAACAGATCCGATGGCAAACCACCCCTCCCCGGCGGCTGCTTCCACCGAGCGCTGGCGGCTGCTGCAGCTTTTGTCCCCATTCAAACTCCTTACGGATTTGTGCAATGTGCTCTTCCCACAGTCGGACGGGGGCTGGTTATCATTGGCACAGTCACTGGCACCCTCAGGTACCAAAAAACAGTGGGAAGGACCCAGCAGGTCACCTCCTGAGCTGGCTCCTCCCGGGCAGGCCCCAGGCACTGGCAGGCAGTTTTGCATTAATGTTGCATTTGTTTTGGGATAAACCAGGCTGCGAGTACCGAGTGCCGGCAACCTGGTGTTACTATAATCACTCAGAAAATATAAACAGAATAAAAAGTTGCAGAGCTCCCCACAGGCCTGGGGCTGCAACCCAGGGTGGAGGCCCAGCTCTAGCCCTGGGCACAGACAGGTGCAGTTCTGCTGTACCCAGCACCCTGCCACTGCTTACACCAAGGGGCGAGTTTGGCCACAGCGACGCAGGTGACTTACAGTCACCTTCAGGCTGTTACTGAAGAACTGATCCCTCAACTGAATATACCGCGATCCTTACAGCTGCCTTCTCGGCTTAAGGAAGTCCTTATCGGTGACAGCAAGAGAAATCGGTTTCAAAAAGCAGATTTCTGCCAGACACATTTATGATTTACAAAAAATTCAGCCATTAAAAACAACTGTCTTTACCAGAAATTCCACAGGGGAAAAGTTGCATTTCAGTTCTCACGATGAGAAAAACTACAGAGCTATTCACAGTAGAAACTGCACCCCAGTCTACTGTAAAATAAAAGTGAACTTGGTGATTGTGTGGCTGATTTTGCCTACAAAAGGCAAGATCATCGATGTCCACGCTTATTTCAGCCACGCGAGTTTGGAACTTGCTACTGAGATCATGGCGTGTTTGATGAGCTGGGAAAGCAGTAATGGGTTTGCTTTTGCTGAGTGTTGAGCTCAAAGACGATTCCACAAGAATCCTGAACTTAGTCTAGACTTTGGGCTGGCTCGTTTCTTCCTTATTATCTGTCTCGCTGCTGAAGGTCTTTAATCTGTTGCTGCCCTCACATTTTTCAGCCTAATTAAATTGGTGGTTTTTTAACTGAGCTGACAATGGGCACAGACACCTCTGCCATCTGTCTAGTTACCACGAAGCTGCCATCTCCAAGAACTTCCAAGGAGGGACTGGGAAAATAAGGCAAATATAGGAGAACTTGGAAGTCTCAGAAACAATATGAAATCAGAGTACATTTGCTACAGCACAGAGCAGGAGTACATTTGGTTAAGAGAAGAGTTTTTTTTCTGAGACTACACTGGCCCAGAACAATTGGTCACAAACTACTACGATGTTCATATTGGCTTGTAGAGCAAAGTAGTCACGTATTTCTTCTTGTAACGGTGTGTAGCGCTAAGCACCATCACTCCATCCTACAGGAGACGGAAAACAAGTGAGCATATTACATGGTTACCTAAAAGCTGCAAGTGTGAAGAACGTGCCCTGGTCTCTCACCTTGATAGAAAGCGCGTAGAGGTGGTTCAACATGACATGGTTGGGTTCAGGGAGCAGAGCAGGATCACACTGGAAAAAAGAGAAAGTGAGACAGCGTGAAAATAACTGAACTCACAGTTTACTCTTCACAGCTGATGGGTGATAAACACCGTCTGTAACCAGCCATCTCCTCAGACACATCACACTGTTCTTGGCTGAGTCCATCCACAAACGCAGACAAAGTTTCAGAACAATCCAAGATCCCTCCAAGGTGAAACCCTCTGCATCCTCACTGCGATCGTGAAACAGACCTCGATTATTTCTTACGTGCTTCCAACGTTTTAACGGTGTTGCAGTGGGAAGATCAGTGTTCCTGGGAGTACAACAGCAATCTAGTTTTCCTTTAAATTTTGAAGAGAGTCAAGCAGGAAAATAAATTTACTTCAGACGGATCCATCTGGACATACCTAACAGGGAATTTACCAACATAGCAACTATCCTAAGGTTTTTCCGAAACTGTCTCCTGTCTGTACCCAGATTTTCTCCCCATCTGTTCACACCCTCAAGTCCATTATTCAGCAGAACAAACTAATGTACTCACAGAAATGCCTGTGTCCTTGTTCAGGATGACCTGCAGCAGGTGTGGGGGCAGAATAGGTGGTGATTTAAAGCGCTCCTCTGCCTTACAAACATAAGGCTCCTGGTGGTACGGTCCTGGAGGTGAACTTGACAACTCTGCCAGAGAGATGTTAAATATTTTTTTTTAAATAGTTGTGAGAATATCTGCTCTTTATGGGTATGTTTTTACCAGTACTTCAAGCTGATTTTCACATCCAGGAACATGCTACCAAAAGAAATCGATGGCATGTCAGTACAAGAACTGCAGCAGCTGATGCAGTGCCGGAGGATCAGTCACTGCCCAAGAGTGCTTTCAGATGTCCAAAGCCTGTCTGACTTGGAACTAGCTGTGAACTCTTGGGAGGCAGAGTTCTGAGGGCCCTCCTGCACTCCAGAACTTTACTGTCATCTCTGCCCAGAACTTCTTCAGCAAACACTTAACTGTAAACATTGCTCTACAACATTATCCCCAGGGGAAGTACCAAAAACACGGAAAGGCGGGTATTATTCCTATGCAGGGACAGGGTAGTAGAAAGAGCTCTTCAGAGTCTAAAGCATATCAGGAAAGGCTGTTACGGCACATGGGGAGAAGGCTTCTACTAGAATCTCCTCCTGGCTTCTTGCACTTTCCAAGTCTCACAAATCACACTCTTCCTCCAAAAAGGCTTTGTCCAGGGCAAAGTTACAGAGAGTAAAAACCAACCAAACGCACCTTCTGCCTCAAATACAAAGGACAGGTCTTCTGAAGGAGCATTTAAGGTACTACTTCAATCATGGTCTCCATCCCTACAAACGTCTATAAAGAACAGGTGGCAGGGCTGATCTCAGAGATGACTCAAGGCAAATCCTACCTCTCTTCTGTTACACTAGAACATGAAACTTAAGACACGAATAGCATTTTTATATTCTTCTAAGACACAGATAATTTATACTCAACTGTGAGGGTATCTTGAGCCTGTGTTAGCACTGCTTAGGTGCACCTGATTTCTACCTCTTAACATGCAGCTTCTGATCTCCTCAGACCACCTCCTTAGCAGAGGAAGATGGAATTAGGAGCAATGTAGGCTGTCAACATTGGTTTGATGTTGTAAGGTAGTGACTGATCCACCAGAGTGCACTAAAAACAGTCGTTTCACATTGCACAGGCAAACAAACAGCTATCAAGCACCTTCGACTTCCTCCTCATCAGATCTACAGTGTCCTGTGTTGCTCTGCCAGAGGCTTCCTCCTTTATGCATTCCACATTCTGCCTTTGTGCATCCGTGATTCCTGCTCACGATCACAGGGCCTGACAAACGTGGAGATTAATCTATACTGGAGCTTTAAGTTCAGATAAAAAGGAAGGTAAAAATTTTAACAGCTCTAAAAAGCATGATATAAAATTACCAGTAAGCTCATACCAGACATGTCTGAACATTTCTGGGAGTCCACCATCAAAGCATCGAACACTTCAAAGTCAGTTTTCTTCACCTGTATGATGTTGTTGACGGTACCCAGCTGGCTGGTTACAACTGGCTGGGAATAAACAAGATACAAAAGTCAGAATAAAAACGCTTGTGGGACTATTAGATTCTGAAAACTGCACAACCAGCATTACCAAGAACAAGATATATTGCTTTTAAAATATGCTAGTACCAGATGTGAAAAGAGCTCACCATTGCTCAGACAGTGTTAGGTTAAAAGCAAATGCAGTATTTAGGACTGGGGGGGACGCATGCCAGTTGAACCCGGTAGGTCCACAGCACTCAATAAACTCTTGGGCTATAGATAAGGCTAGGATCAGGTTTGGGCTAAAGTTAGCAGTGACGACACGAGGACCTAAGCTTTACTTCTAGCTTCTACATGGTTTTCAGAGCCAGGCTAAGATCTGCATGGCCTGGTGTAGGACAGGGTATGGCAGGTATTGCTTATTTTCTGCTAAAGCTAAGACTGGAGTCCAAGGAAGAGGGCTCAAAGAGATAAATTTACTCTAAGGTAAATTCTGTGAGGTTCTGCAAGGTTTGCCAAGGCAGCAAGAAGACTGGAACCTGCAACTACGAACAATTAGCTCTGAAGCAGGTAGGGACTGCTGAGTGGGCTAGGGATAAACCTCATTTTACACCAGAGAAGGAGGAAAAGGCCTGGTAGATTTTGGCACAATTACTGGACTATGAAAAGATCCAGAGCAGCAATAGCAGCATTCTGGCACAGATAGCAAGTACAGCACAGAGAGATCCGGGCTGTCAGCAATGCTACAGTGCTTTAAAAGACAGTCTGGCACTAGACAAGAAAAGCTCACTATCTCTTACAAACCAATACCCAAGAGATCTTGTCACCCATTTGTTACAAAATCTCCTGTCTTTTGAGGCCGTCGGTCTGATGCCACCACCTAGGCGAGCTAGGACCTGAAATATCTCTCACCAGCTTAAACGGCCAGTTTCTGTTGTTAACCAACACCTTCTCTCTGAAAAGGTCAGCTACTGGTAGAGAAACCAGCCAGTATCTCCTCTTCAGATGCCTCACTGAATACATACAGCGAGCCGAAGAGAACATTACCTCCGAAGGATCATGCGTCCACTGCCCATCCACAAAGAACTTGTACTGGTGCTCTCCTTCTGGCAGGTCCAGGATTGCCACAAAGTTATTGTGACTGGAATTTAAGACAAACAATCAGCCCTGAAATATTCTGAAAGGTACATGGATCTATAAACTGTGACACTGTAACACAAAATACAAACCTCCTTAACATGAAAAAACTAGGCAGTACCACATGTAAGTGAATCTCTGATGCAATCTAAAGGTAAAGAATCAAACTAAGGTTAATGTTGATAATTTCCTCTGTGACAGTAAGTCCCTACACATTCAAAATCAGTATCCACATCCCTGGCACCAAGGAATTAGCACCGAGCTTTTGTAAGTCATCCTCACATCTTCACGTTACTGGTTAGCATGTGAGACCTCATTTCATCTGCGAGACTCCTGTTGATGGAACAAGATCAGCTTGTTCCTTGTCCTAATTCCTTGCCTTTCAGTAGTGGCCATCGCAAACTGCATTTCACAAACACCTATGAAATACATGAACAATGACTAGAAGATGAAAGCAGCAGCTCAGTACTTCTGAGTTACTTTGAGTGTGAATAGCTGCTGCTTGGTAATTTTGATACTCCTGTGCTGGGAGCTTCCCTGATTCTCCAGAAGTCTTTACCAGCACCTCAAAGAAGCTGAGAAACTGTTGATGCTACATGAACAGTTCAAATAGGTCACACAATGCCAGTACCTCTACTTCTCAGGTAAGGAGCGCAAGCACACCACCACGGAGCTGGATGTGAAACTTCAGTTTGGAATAACGAACTCTTCTACCTGAGTATGTCCGATTCAGTAACGTGATTTTATCCAGCCTCTAAGTAGGTCCAAATATCTTCTTTCTCAGAACACCTAATCTCACAAGAGACAAACCTGTCTTTTTTTTTTTTTTTGTAAAGAAACATTTTTGTCCTTCTTCCAGATTCGTTTGAATGTTTCCCATCTCCCTGACAATCCTCTCATACCATTTCCTCAGGCCACTATGCTCCTCTTTCAAGTTTCCTAAGAAATTAAGACACTTCTGCAACAATAATGATGCAGGTAGCCACTCACTGAGATGAGAAACACCAGAAATTGGCAGGAGACCAATCTTTAACGGATATGTCATCGCTGACAGACACCAGGACTCAGATCAACAGTTAAACTCAGACTCTCCGCCATCCATGAAGTCTTAAATTTTTCAAGAACATTGGTTTAAACGAAACACTCACACAGATTTATTCTCTTGTTGATTAGTTTACCAGCAGGTACCTATCCCAGGCTCAGAGTTTCCTCAACAGAATTTGGACCCTTTAAGCTGGGCAAAAGCCAATGCCATGGCACGGAAGTACCTGTGCCATCAGAGACACTTAGCTTAAAACTAACTTCACCGTACACCTGTGCCATCCAAGAATCAAAAAGTCAGATTCTCATCAAGGGCTTGAGAAGAGATGCAGGAAAGCGCTAAATCCAAGCACGATACCAGCCTATCCACTGACCACCCTTGTCACCACACTAAGCATTGCCAGTCCATGGGGAACATCATGGATACAGCAGCAGTTGCTTATTACCTCCTCGTCAGAGGAATTTTACTCCAGTTGTTGAAGGACCCAGATAAATAAACTTCTTTCCCTCCTCCGGTCCAGCGAAAGACTGTTGGTCGAGCTTGAGTGGGAGTTTTATCATTCACTTCCAGATCTTGTTGCCAAGCTAGGAATTCTTCTTTCTCCAGTGGGGCCTACAAGCACAGTATCTTAATCAAAAGCAATTCTTCCCTGGCAGACTTAGACAACCTACATTTCACTAGTTTTTGTCAGATGGAGATTAGAAACTGTGCTTTTCTACATGCTGTTCACAAGTTCATTTGCACAATTTCTGCGAAGATGTTAAAGCCTTCCAAATTTACCAAAAGAGAGGAAGGCAAAATAATCCCTCTCCCTCCAGCCTAAATTAAGCTAAAAAGAAATAACTTGAGCTCACAAAAGTTTTCAAAGTACACAGATATAAGAACAGGGAGAAAAATAATTAAAAAGAAATACACTTCAGAAGCCTTTAGAGTATATAAGCATTGTAGGCACAAAAGTTGTAGCTGGCAGAAAGATTATGAGTTGTCTATAGGAAACAGAGCTGTCCAACAGACAAAACCTACGTGGAATTTTCTGTTAGATATTCTTATGAAACACGACAGGCAGCAAGACGTTTCTAACAATCCATTTCATACTGAGTTAATAGATCTGTAACAGTTAACAGTCTTTTAATATGGAAAATAACAGACAGGTAAAATGTCACTGGTGACTGCAAGAGTATTAGGGATCCCAAGGAAGCTGGAACACTGTACTTGGCACTGGGGATGAGCTTTGAGCCAGCTACATTATAGTTTCTCTACAATCAATTCCTGCTGCAAATCATGACAATACACTCATTGTAGCTACTTGAACATCAATGCAATGTCTCTCCTTAGCACGAGAAGCACGGGAGATAGTCTTGCGTGTCAACAACAGGATTACAGAAGGTTGCTAACAGCACCCCAACGGGACAGCATTCCAAAGCCAGTAATATTAGCAAACAAGAACAAACCAGCAATACCTTCATTTCCTCTGAATGGAACAAGTCTGCATCTTCAGGACTGTCCATTAAGATTTTTGGTCTATCACCCTCTTTCGTGCTGATGGCTCCTCCAGAGCTGTCACCTCGGGATGCCTTGTGCCCATGACGCTCCAGTCCAGCTCGCTCGCTGCTTGTGTTCCCCATTTTCAAGGGCCTGAAAGAGCAGGAAAAGCCAGATTAGCACATGTACTTTTGAAGTCAGAACACCAGCAGACAGGAAAGCAGGCTCATCAGGAGACCTGGCCTCTGTTTCTGAGTTGAAGAGCCTAAGAAACTTGATTAACTTGAAATGCATGATTCTTAAAGTTATATCACACTCAGAACAAAGACATTAAATGACAATTTTTTGCTTCTCTTCATAACGTGCTGCAGTTCCATATCCTAGTATCTCTCAAGACTCAGCCACTGTAACGGTTGACCAAGCAGGTACCTGACACTGCAGCACATTCATATTCTGTCTTCCCAAGCTAAGTGCTTGTTCTTCTCTCTTCTGAGTACTCATGCACATAACGTTCTACCACATCAGTTGACATATCAGTAGAACTTTTAGTCAGAATGCTTCAAAACCAGCCTAGCAGAAATATGACTTCACTAGAAAATAAAAAGTCAGCTGAGGTGACAACCTGCTGAGGATCCTACAGCGGCTGCCTGTGGCTCTAAAGTAGAAACAGCCCAGTCCCACTGATGCTCCACTGGGAGAAGCAGGCCCTGCTGTGCAAAACACAACACTTATTCCCACTCCACAGCCCGCGTGGCCACATCCGCAGGCAGAAGGGACGAGACTGGATGCGCATGCCACATCTCTGAAAGACCACTTGCAGGTGAAGAGCAGCAGCTCAGAGGTGGCCAAGCGGCCGTGTGGAGCCAGACGGACAGGGCCTTTCGGAGCGCCCAGCAGGGTGCCAGCACGAGTTCGGGATATCGCTGTTTCCTGTAAGCTCGAGTTACGGATATTGCCCAACTTCCAACTGTGCAGGTCTCAGCTCAGTCACGACCTGAAACCAGTCTCAGCGTGCGTGGCTTAAGTAAACAACCAAACTAATCAATGATTTAATTGGCACGACAAATGAATAAGCGTACACACACACGGTAACTGGCTGTGCAAAAGTACAGCGGTTTGAGCATCCTGTACCTTCTTTAAACGGCTCATTCTGTGAGACGGGCGTTTCAGAAGGCCCGACTGAAATCGAATGGCCCCTGAGCTCCCATCGGCGAACGCACCGGTGTGTTTCACCTGCCGAGCCCATTCGCGCCGCGGCGGGGGCAGCCGGGCAGCCGCCCGCCCCTCCCCGTTCCCGTTCCCGCGGGCAGCCCGGCAGCCGGCACGGCTCCCGCCCAGGAGCGCGTCACAACGCGGCCGGGGCCGCACGGCACGGCGAGCCCGCACCCCGCGGCCCCCCGCACGGACGGCAGGGCCCGGCCTCGCCGCCGAGGAGCACCGGCACGGCGGGCACCGCGATCCGCCGCGACAGCGGCCTCGCCGTCCCCATAGCAACCCGCCCCGGCCGCCCCGCCCTCGTGCCAACCGTTCCCATAGCAACCGCCGGGACCCCGCCTCTCCCGCCGGCCCCGCCGCGCCGAGGGGACGCACCTCCCGCGCTCGGAGCCCGCCTCGGTCCCGCCACCGCCGCCGAGCCGGAGCCGCTTCCGCTTCCGTCCGGCCGCGCGTCCGGGCTGCCGGCCCGGGGAGAAGCCGGGCCCGGCGCACCGGTTCCGGCCCCCGCCCCAGGCGGCCCGGAGCCTTTACCGGGCGCGCCGGGGCCCGGCAGCCTCCCGCGGGCGTGAGGCCGGGCGCTGTGGCCGCTGTCCCGGCCGGGCTGTCCCGTACCTGCCGAGTGTGACTGACTGCTCAGCGGTGTCCCGGGTCCGCAGCGACGCGAGGTGGCCGCGCGGAGCCGTTTTGTGCACATGGCCGGCGCAGGGAGGGCTCGGGTTGCAGATGAGGGAGCGCGGGCACTCGGGAACTGGGCAAGAGACGCATTTCCCCTGTTGGTGAAACGGGCCCGAGAGCCGGCTGGCCGGCCGGTGGCCGTTAGGTGGTCACGGCACACTGGGAAAGCACCAGCACGCGGCTCTTGTTTCCTGTGAGGAAGCACAGACGGAAATTTAATGTTTCCCAAATTAAATTACACTCACCTATTTGTCTAACATATTTCTCTAAGCATTTCCAGTTACACCATCTCATTTACCCTTTGCTCTTCATCAGCTGGTGCTGTCTTCTGCTTTTCTAACAGGCATGAAGTCGTGAGGACTGCGGGTTCCCAGCTCAGCAGTTCTCTTTCCAAGGAAATTGTTGGTTTTTCCTTAACCGATTGAGGCAACCTGCAAACAGACAGAAGGATTCCTACCAAATGGAAGTGTATCCTTGTGGCATGCCGTTGTGTTGTGGGAAGAATTCTGCTGGGATGGACAGATTCACCGTGCCTAATCGCGAGTGCACGGCTGGATCCTGCACTATGTTTTGAGGAACAGCTGCTCCTAGCTTGTCTTTCATGGGTCCAACACCTCGGCACGGGCCAGCCTGCCAGAGGGGGTGCGAGGGGAACGTGTGTGGGCAGCTTTTCCCCAGCCCCCGCAGAACAGTTACCCCGCTATAAAATGCAGCTGTTGTGATATTTCACTCAGCTTAGCACTCCTAAACCATCTCCAACCCCCAGTTTTGCCCTCCCCAGTTCCCTCTGCGTGTGCTGGTTATGTCTGCAGTGTAGACTGGAGATACACGCTACCATGTCTTGTTCATCACTGGTCCAGTAGGACCACTGTGATGACCTGCACAACAGCCAGCCAGACTCATTGCAAGCAACGGTACCTTCACTTCAGGGCCCATCCTCATTTCTTTGCAATGGTTTTTGTTACTTGCAAGAACTACAGGTAAGTAATAAACTGCAGGATAGGGCAGCTCATGAGGCTGTAGTAACCAGTCTATAGTAGGTCCAAGCGTTATTCAGTTTGAAGTTCTGGTATTAAAATGTGATGGCTCCTCCCTATGCAGTGATGAACCATTTATCCGTGGTGTGCAACATGCCAAAACCTTTGGGAGTTACTGGGCTGTGGACAGCACAGATGCAATGGACACAGACGTGTCAGCCTCTTGCTAGTTAGGCTTCACTGCTCCTGCCTTCTCCTCCCTCTTTTCCCCATGACTGAGTCCTGTCTTCCCTGGCTGTCGGTGGTGATGAGTGTAGCAGTCCTACAGCAATCAGCCTGTAACTCTCTGTGCCTGGTCTCAGTGAACTATGGGGGCTGGATGACATTACACCACGAACAATGAGTCTTATCTGGGGGGCTTACCAGTGCTGCCCACTAAATCATCACGCCGCCTCCTCACAGGCACGTCTGTGTGCATGGCCCTCGTGCACTGCAGTATTGTTTTCTCCTGTCAGCTCGAGTGGGAGCCCAATTCCCTTACAGCTGTTAATGCGGGAGATGTGGGAAGCGAGAGATTAGCTGAAGACATGCCACAAGGGCCTGGCAGAGCTTATCCACCCACTGATTTTCTGGAACCCTTGAGTTTTGCTCCTCCCTTTAACAGCATCTGTGACTTTTTGTCTCCTTCCATGCTCTGCAACCTGAAAGGCATAAAAACTCCCCATCTTCCACTCCATCCAGGACCATGATATGGAAAATAACATTCGGTTAGGCACTGCAGCACAACAGTTTCACAACAAATAGTTTAGCAAAATGCACTGCAGCACTACAGCACAGCAATTAGTTTAGCAAAATACTGAAACTCTGTTGCAGGCAGGAACCGTCTAGATAAGAGGTTAGGGTAGCCTGACCTAAGAAGAAGCAGATGAGCAGAGCCATCTGGAGCCATAAAAATAACGAGTTGTTAACTGGGACCCTATTCTCTGTGAAGAACAACCAACTGGTGAGAACTGGTCTTAGGGTTTTGAGCTCAGCCAACTAAGCATTCCAAACCAAAGGTGAAAAGTACACGGTGAAGACAGCTATGAGCCTTCCTTCCTGAAGACCCCAATAGACGACCACCAGATAGCAGTGTGCATGCGGCAAGAGGAAGAGACTTAGGATAACGAGTTCCCGGAAACAATTACCATAATTTTGCCTCTAATTGTTATAAGCCAGCCTGTACTAATGAATATGTATGCTTTTGTATCGTAAATAAGTGCTTGTTTTATGATACAGTGTGCAAGCTGCCATGAACATACCTGCTTTGTAACTCTCCGAGAGTTGTAGAGTTTGTTTCTGTGCATCAACCAGCCTCCACATTCCAAAGGAAGGCTACAAAATACCTTTTCTACTCCCCTTTACATACCTGTCTTAACCTTCTTTCTCTCACTGCCAGATGAGGGTGTAACAGATGGGGAGCTGGTTCACGTTCTTCCATTAAGACTTCCAGATGTGTCACAAATGAGGTTCCTGCTTCCTGGTTAACTTCCCTAGTGAGAACGTCAGAGGTGTCACTTGCCATTGAAATAATTTATCACGACTCTCTCTAGATTCCTAAAGTGCCATATCTCTGAGATGGGGGAGGCAGCAACAGCCCACTTAGGCTTAGCCCTCACTACGCACTCCTGACGTTGGTACCAGAATAATTTGTTCCTTTGTTGTTTAGCTGTGTACTATTGCCGTACAATTTTGGGGGATGACCATGACTAGTGGCTGTAAGCATTTTCACTGAGAAGAAGAGAAAGAATTAGACAAAAATCTCCTTCTTGCCTCTGACACTACCTGCTAGTGTGACCTTCAAGAAGCCTCTTAATTGCTTTTGCCTTTAGCTGTTAGCCTTCCATCAGCCAAAGGAAGGTGATGCTGGGTTGGGTGAATATTGCAAAATCTTTCCATTAAATACAAATTCAGAACTGCAGATTATTTTGTTCTGGTGTATTCAGGACCCTGCTTGTGTTCACTATTCACACTTCCATGGAAAAAAAACCCTCACCTTAAGTAAACATTAAATTTAGACATCACAAAAACAAATATGAAATTTTGGTATTAGCAATCACACCAACAATGTGAATGCCCTATTTATGGTTGTCTGCTCAGGAAAAAGCAGCAGTATCATGGAAATTGTATGGTGAACCACAACAAGAGTTTGAATTGCAAGTGGCAGGCTGGAGGGTAAAAGGATCAGGGGAAAATGTAACTGAATAATTTGGAATAAGAAATTCCCTTGGGAAAAAAAAAGCACAGTCCACTTTCAGACTGTCCACAACCCATAAACAGATAAAAGGAAGTGATTAAATCAGGCGTCACGACTGTGCTACACCACCTCAGAGGGCAACGTGAGGTTTTAAAAGGAGATGCTTGTAAAACACCTGCAGGATGTGGAGAGCCACATGGTCTCTGTGTTATTTACCATGTCACTGGCCGCAAGCAAAGGTCAACTGCTCTTTCCCTTACTCACATCTACCTTCTTGGCTAAACATGAACTAGACCTGGCCTGACTATTAAAACTCACACAGAGCATCTTATCCAGAAATTAATTTTAAGGCATTTTGGTTCTTGGCTCATAAGACCATGAGACTCAGCAGACTTTGTCAAAGTTCTAACCACCATGACAGAGCACTTTCAGTGCTCTACAGGCTGAGGGGTCAAGTGAAGTGACATTTTACTACTGAGTCATTCTACTGAGTCAGTCTCTCTTGGAGATATCACTTACCGTCCGTCTTCATCAGCTGACTGATTTTTAAAGAAAGGAAGGACCAAACAGAACAGATCTGAGGTCAGGAGAGAACCGTGTTAGGGGAATGTATGTCTTTGTTTAAATGGGGTGAAGAATAGCCTTACAAACCTTTCAGGCACAAAAAGTCAAAGCTGAACTCTTGTGCTAGCCCCAAGGAAGGAATGGCACTCACCAACCACTCGTGCTCTAGGCCAGAATCTCATTTTCACTGTTTGGATTATCTCCTGGAGTTGGTTACAATCAAAAGGCAGTTAAGCCCCCATTGAACACTGGCTGAGATACCTGTACACAGGCTGCGTGGCTCACCGTTACCACTCTGGTGTGCATCCCTTAACTTCAGAGGAGTTTCCCCTTCTCTTACCCCAGGGCATGTGTTGAAGAAGAAATGCAGTGGCTTAAAGTCTCAGACTGTGCAGGTTAAAGTCCTGATTAATCTGCTAACATCTGGCAAAGTTCTTTTTCCTTGACATGATGCAAGTTTAGCCAAGGAGAAGTCATTGCAAGCAAAGTGGAAGCTGACTCAGCCGTACAGCTGGACACAACAAAACCACAAGAGCCATCCTCAGTCGTGAGCTGGTAGATCAAATTCAGACATGCCATAAATCAGTTATAAAGGACACATGAGCAAGTGCTTCTTGTAGCTTCTGTGTCGTGGAGAGTGAGTTAGGTGGTAGCAGCAGCAGAACTTACCCTAGAGTTCAAGACAGCATAAATTTAACTGCAGCAACCTCCCAGTTAAGTTTCTTACTATAACCTTCCTTTCTACCTTGGGCTCCCAAGTTTGTTCCTTCACCTTTACCTTGGCTGAATGATCTGTTTCCAAATCCCCTCCTCCTTTTAGGTCACTTCTGAATTTAGCCCATTTTGCCAGGCTGCCAGGGAGTGATGCAGAGGAAGTTGGGCAGCCTCCTTAAGGGCTCACTCACATTTCAGGGACACATGCCGTTGCTGCGCATGCAGAACATGCCGTTGTGCTTGGGAAACGGAAAGTTGTGAGCGCACATAAAAATCACTGACAGACCACTGCATCCCTTCTCAACTCCTCTACTCCAACATCACACTGCACACCTTCAGAGACCTGCTAATTAAAAACGAGGTTGGAGATGGGAGGATAGTAAGAGGAAACCAACATTCAAGTAGTGTTTCAGCTTGCAGGTACTGCCCGTGAATGACTCAGGGCTCAGGCTCGGAAGAGCTGTGGGTCAGGCAGCAGCCATTCCAACTACCCTGCGCAGGCCTTCTATCGACTCTGCCTTTGCATGGAGGTATCTCCTCCAAAGTCAGGGTAGGTTCCACACCTATTCAACTTTCTCTTAGTTTATCCCATTATCAGGAGCAAAGGTTTGGTGATATAGACTCTTTCCTCCATGAAGCAACACATTCTATAAAGGCTCCTGAACAGCTGTCAGGTAACCAGGATGTGGCTTTCCAGCTTGGCCCCGAATCAGTCCAGTGACTTCTCTGTATTTAGATCTTACTTGCCTTGGGGAAGCCAGTCCTTCAAATGCATCCTCTTGTGCGTGTGTGCACACACGATGCACACTAAGCAAAAACTACCCGGGAAGATGACCCACTCTCTCCCCTGCTGATGCAAATCAGTAACAAAATCCATCTTGAATAATTAGTTGACAAAGTTAGGGTCTAGGTGAGGAAAAGAGCCTAGAAAGAGATGCTTGCACACTGTTCCAGCAGATGCATCTGGACTGACTCTGAGAGTGATGGACGCTGTGGGAGCAATCGGATACAACCTATCTCCAGGCTGAGAGGCAGAACACAGTTCATGCTGTGAGCACATATCCAAAGCAGCAGCTTCTGGAGCCTCGAGCTACATTGTTCATGGATTGTGGTTGCAACCACATATATTGAAGAGCCAGTGCTGATCTTCAAGTCACAAGCTGTCAACTCCTGGGTGTGCCTGCAGGGAGGCACCCTAAGAATTTAATTTCATATTGTCCCCTTGATTTTTTTTTTTTTTGCTGTGCAATCTGATGAAACATACACCTCATGTTGTTTCAGCATCTGGCTGACCCCCTTCATATGGCAGCAAAGAAGCTCCTCTTATATTTAGAAGCCCTCTTCTAGGGTTACATATCAAGATACATGCACACTGCTGTTTTGCAGAATGTAGCTGCCCTGTAAGAAGCGAAAGATGCTAACATGATCCAGGAGCTGAGGCCAGCAATTTCAAGTTTCCATCTGTCTCTGCCTGTTAATACCTGCAGGAAGGAAAAGAGAGCTGGGCTTCAGGCATTAGTTGGTGCCTTCTGCACGCAGGAAGACTGCATGAAAAAATGGAAGCCTGGAGCAGCTTTGTGGAAGGAAGACTCCGTTCATCTGTCCAGAACACAGATGTTGAGTTGAAATATGTTTTACTGCTTTTCCCCCCGTATTTCATGAAATAACATCAATCAGTGCATACATATGACAGCTTTTTTTTTTTTTTTTACCAAAAAACGGTAGATGCAATGCAGAATAGCAATGGGCCAAATCCAAACCTAGATGCATGATGAGGAAGAACAGGTAATTTCCAGAGCCTGTCATAGATAATGAAATTTGTTTATATGCCCCTCAAAATACAAAGCAGGCACTAATCCTCAGTCAGACAACTGCATTCTACCTTCCACACTCACTGCTGTCACCCAGGGTCTTGCCGACTCGGGCAGTAAAATCTAATTTAGCTTCCCCTGTGTTTGATATCTCACTTTGTATGGCTCTGTCACACATACAACAGAATGATTTGGCTGTACGAGGACCATATTCCTTTCCAGTACAAGCTGTGTTGGACTGAATTTCTCAAACATGGTTGAAAATTTATGTAAACATAAATAAATGAAGAGAACTGATACCAGTACATTAGTAAAGTAAAAGTAAGATTGCCTATGACACAGAAGCACTAAAGGACATTAGAGGAATTGCTGCATTTTCCCCTCTCTGTCACATTAAGTGGTTTAATATAAAGCCTTTATTTTTATACCAATCAATAGCACTGTAAGGTAGCAACATTTATCTTCAGAAGCACTGAAGATACAACGGTTCAATTCTCAATTATATGAAGAGCGATACTTCAAAGATATTTATGCAAGTTAGATTTCCAGTATGGTTTTCAAAATCATCTGAACAAGTCAGGTCTCTAGCTCCTATTGATCTAAATCCTTGTTAGGCACTTTCAAAAAATACTTCAGGTTGCCTATCTCTATCCTCTAGTGCCCAAATAACTTTGTAAATGTTTCTCCCCTCTCACACCACCAGCTGTGGTTTAGTTTACAGTACTGGAGTTAGGATTTTGCAGAAGGATGAAACTGTTTGTACATGCTTTGATTTTTAGTACACTGACACAGAAAACTGTTGCTACAGCAATGCAATGGTGTTTACTCTGATGCCAGCAATTCGAGGTGGTGGGAATCTGACCTCTGGTACCTGCTGAGAGACCTCCTTTGGCGACCTCATTTGACCACTTTCCCCTTATGGTAGGAAAGTCGTGAAGAGACCACCAAGGGACCATTTTAAAAAGGCTTCAACACTCTTTCTGAATGCTATTTTGGAAATGAAGCAAAGAGCCTACCTTGCTGATATTTTGAGGATTAACTGATCTCTAGCAACGTCTGAATGTACTAGCTACAGTACGGACTGGTTGTATAGTATCGTGTAGGCCAGAAATCCTCCTTTTGCTGTGATCCACTGTATTCTGAAACTGTCCAAGGGGTCAGAAAAAGAGATAATTACTCTTGAAATAGAAGAAGCAACAAAACTTAGGAAAGACACTTCCCACATACCAGAATGGACATGAATTAAAAGTAATTTTATTCCACTTCTCAACAACAGTTCTATCATATCTGATAATAAGGCAAGCTACTAAAAGTCCCACAAGACATATCAGACCATTGAAATAGTATTAAAAAACCAAAGAGGAGTTCACAGAACAGCCAATTCTTGGGATCATCAAAATCAGTGGCAAGATTCTCACGTGGACAAAGTCAATCAGTGTAAATGCTGAAGAAATCAGTTGATTTCACCAGGGTTCACAAAGTTTTATACTGGAGTAATTAAGGATAGGTGATGCATCACTGACTTCAATGAGAAACAGAATTTGGCAGAAAGAAAAGCAAAGTAGTACATTAAAAGCATAATATCAAGGCACAGAAAATACATGCTACTTCCAGGCATATGCTTTAACAGGTAAAGGTTTCGGGGAGATTACTATATTTTTTAATAGTTTTACTCCTGCCAGGCATGATTCTTTTCTCACTTGCACCTGCAAAACTCCCATGTGCTTCTGGGTAATCAGTCCAGACTTACGTTAGTGCAAGGAGAGTAAGTGTAAGTTGGCATAGCTTGCTTGAAGATGTAGTAACGATTAACACAAACGGAGCAACAACTGCTGAAGGTCTAGCCATCTGTCTTAATGCTCGCCGGAGTTTACTCATTTCGACATGGACTATTTGCGTGACAAAACAAATATATTCTTTCAAACAGTTTTCAGCTAATAAAAACCAGCTGTCCCATGCTAAATTTTCATAAGGTCTCAAGAAACTGCAGTAATTTAGAGGCCATCAATTCTGTAATCTAAGGCTGTTCACTGAGTAATATCTTAGGATGAGCACGAGTTTATAATGCGCCGTAAGGGTACAAAAGTCTGTCCATCTCTAACTGCACTGATATATAGACTACTCACAGCAAGATGAGAGGATGAACTAAAAAAAAGGCATGAACAAGGCACAACACAATGAAAATATGCGACTTGGAAGAGGAACAATAACAAAAGGATGAAGAAGAACATCTATTTAAAAAGAAGATCTTTTGTCAGATAAAAAAATAGGAACTTTTTACATACATGAAGTTTAAAGAGGAAAATATGATCCATGCAACTATAATGCAAGACTGGAGCTACGTCAAGGGAGTTCAACAATGAAACACAACAAAACAAAATCATTAAGAAAAATATGGATGCTATGGAAGAAGAGTGTCTCTTAATAATCAAGTGATTGAATTCGGTCCCAGGTGGTTAAAAATCCAAGGCAAAGACCTAAAAGTTGAGGATGACAGAAGAAAGGAGCCGCTGAGTCAGAGTACACCCACGGCATTATAAAATCGCATAGCAGGATAAAATCACAAACCCATGGTTATGACTGTGTTGAGACTATTTTAAAGGAATAAAGTCCTTAATGGCCTGATCCAAAACCCACTGGAGGCAACAGGAGTTCTTCTACTAGCGTCAGCGGGCTGTGCATAAGATCTTACATTGTGCAATATAAACAGTCTAGGTATGTCAGCTTTGTCTGGCTGGAGTCAGCCAGGGAACATCATGGATCCAGCATATATTCCACGTAAATGAGAAAGAAAAGGGAGTTCTTAGGGCAAGATCTCATTATACATTAGGGTAAAAGAGAAAATGCTTATATATACTGAGATTCCTTAAAAATAAATAATTTTGAAAACCTGGTCACGCCATGCTGATTAACTAACTGGACTACCAGTACATCCACCAGCAACATGCCTCTGCAGACTTGTAGGGTCAAATCTAACAGTCTGGAATGAAGGGTTTCCTTCTCTTCTTCTTTTTCCCCTCCCGAGATTTACATGATGATATCCTCCAAGTGCAGTTCTGGTCTTCAGATAGCATGCTGCAAGGACACAGAAATATGTATTTGTGAAGGAGGAAAAGACAGAGTTTGCCTTGTGAGTTTAAATTATTAATTCTACAGATCTAATGGATACATTATGCCACATTAGTGGCACTTGTTCTCTTAACAAACATCCCTCTAGATTAGTGGTTCAATACAGTTTTGATTCGAAGAGCTAAGTTTCTAATGGCACCAGTCATCTGTCAATCTGAACTTAACTGGGTTACCTGAATCAATGCAAATTAGGATCTTTCATTGCCAGGAAATGGGCTCTTATTTGACAAAGTTTCATGAGGTCAACAGCATCTCTGCTTCTTTGAAGTGGTACATAAAACAGGCAGGCAAGAACAATACTTTCAGCAGAAGACAACTTGGTAAATACAACAGCAATACATCACAGATGTTTTAAAAGGACTGAGTAACCTCTCTTGTGCATCTGTGTTAGGAGAGGAAAGATCTGAGGAGTTCCCTCAAATTCTTGGGTTGGGGGCAGGTTGCAGACATTACTCATGGATGTACTGATCTCACTGGCTTGTGCCTGGATGCTGGGCTCTCTGCTGGAGTCCTGAGATGTCTTTTCCATCAAGCAGCTACCCTTTAGCAGCTCCTTAAAGAGGGATCTAGGACACGAGGCACTAAACAGTAAATGTATCCTGCAGACAGCATTAACTCCTTTGTTGATTGTCTCTTGGATGCTACTCAGGACTCCAACAAGGCAGAATCTATTGTGGGGACATTTCCTCCATGTGCAGATGAAACAACCGGACCAGAATTTTTAATGTAGCTTGCTAAGTAAATTAGGCTGATGTAATCATTTTGCTTCTGTGCATCTCCACATGTCGGCCCACTACGCAGCTTCTGGGTTGACTGAACACGTTTGATAGACAGGTAGAGGACTTTAATCTCTTACAGTTTTACAACTCCAGTAAGAAGAGGTAGGGTATCAAGGAGATAATCAGTTAGAGCCCGTACTGATCGAAAAGCAGCAGTATGAGCTCACTGGCTAGGTAGTCACCAACAATTAATGTGGGTAAAAGACAATAGGAATGCCCTGACTCCAGACTTTGTGCTCTACCAGTTACTGGCAGGTCAATCCCTGTGGTGAAAAGCAGGCAATCTTCCTTGACAAATTTTTCTTCTATGGTAAGGTACAAGAACAGGATTGGCATTGTAAAGATCTGGAGGCTGGCTTTTAAGAGCCTCAGGACAGGGACCACAGAGATATTCAAAATAATCTTGCATGCCTTTTCTCCCTGAAGAATTATTTGTAAGTTAGTAAGAAAAATGTATGTATACATCTGTCCCTGGTGCACAGTCTAAATGCTTATTCCTTTTCCTTCTACCAGTAATTACCAGTGTTGTATGACTGCACATATGCTTGATTTAAGACCCTACTGATTATTAAGTAGTGTAAGGTAGTACTTTCTGCACAGCGTGACTGTCTCTCTGTCTTCCTTTGAAGCCATGCTGACAGATGGTATTTCTGTGACTTCCCCGGGGTGAAGTTCTAGATCAAGTGAGATTAAAGAAGGGGTCAGAAGTTCACACTCCTCTATGAAAGCATTAAAATATCGTAACGGTTTGCGTGAAATTCCAAAGTCACTGAACACGACTACCCTTCTCACATAAGTCATGACCAGAAGATAATTCTACACTGCCTATGGCCTGGAGTTCAAGATATACAAAGACAACAAACTTCCGATGTGAATGAAAAAAGTCATCTTAGACACTGGTCCATTGGCAGAAGTTTCTTGCATTCCTTTCCTTCAGTACTTTGGCTACCCTTCCTCACACCAGAACTGTCACTATCCCAGTCAGAGCTCTACAGAAAAGCCTGTGTCTTTACTTCACTCCTAACACCTCTTACTAGTTCTCCACATTTCTCCTTGACTTACTCCTACTTGCCTAGGCTGCAGAGAGCCACTGAAGACGTGCACAGAAGACATGGGCTTTATATGATACGCTGTGTGGCTCGATTGGGAAGCAAAACTCCTGTGAGTTCTAGTTCTGCCCTGAGCAGCATTATCAAGCATCACTCAGACACTAGAGAGAGCCTAAAAGTATGTGCTGTAAGAAGCTGCATAGTGTTTCAGACTACTAACAGGCTATCCAGCAAACCCAGTGATAGAATAATAATGCATGATTCCCATGGTAGAACACGACATGTTAACCCAGTTAAGAACAGGGTTTGGGATACCTGGGGTCTCCTTCACTTAACTAAGGAGGTTCCAGCCCAGGATTATGTTTCCCTGGGTCTGCCAGTGGGACTCAAATGAAATCCAAGGACAGCAGGCATCTTGTGTTATCAAAAAGCAAAACAAAACAGAATTTGGAATCTGCTCCAAAAGTTTGGAGACTGCTCTGAAAACACAGATCGTGAACTACTGGAGAACTCTCATTCACTGATGAAATTATTAGCTTTTGCTGATCAAAATACTAAGCAAGAGACAGGAAGGCTGACTCCAAATCCATTCAAGTCAGGGGAAAGGCTTCACGAAGGAGCATGAAAATAGCAGTACTGGCTCAGAGCAAACAGCCATCTCAGCAGCGTCCCATCCCTGGCAGTGCTGTGCTACAAACGCCTAAGGGGGCTGTACAAGAAAGGCTAAGTCCAGGGTGGTATTTCTCCCTTTATTGCCTTCCAGCTCTGGCAACCTGCAGCTTAGAAACTTTCTGAGCCCAAGGTTACATCTACATCTTTGTATTTAAGTGGGTTATTTTGTAACTTCACTTCTTGCTGTTTCAAATAATTTGTATTGTTTGTATCCACAGCAACCAGAGGAATAAATCCCACAGCTGCTTTGTATGTCACATGAAAAAATACCTTCTTCTTGTTTAAAGCTGCTTTCCTCTGATGCCCCTTTGTCTCATTCACAAGAGACAACAAATAATCACTCTTTATTTTACTGCCTTTAACTACCGATTCCTAAATCTTTCTTTCCAAAGCCAAAGAGATTGTGTTTATTGCATTTTTCCACATGAAAAGGTTTTTTCACAACTTTTAGCCCTTCTCTGTGGGTTTTTTTTGGTGTGTCCGTTTATACCACATCTTTCTTAAGACAAGGACATCAGAACTAGAGGCAGGATTCAGGACGTGGTTCACAGCTGAGTTTTGCTTGTCACTAGGTATCTTGTCATGTACACACAGTTTCAGTTCCCAGTCATGTCTCCCTGTGGAAGACAAACATCCCTTTTCTCACTGCAGGTCTTGATGGACAACATGCCTATGGGCACACATGAAAGGCTACACTCAGAGGTGACACAAATACTGGTTTCAGTTACATCTGAGCAAGCAGTGGAAGTGTAATTCAGCATTCAGGACTGGCAAGGTGGAAGAAGCTGACAGGGGAGGGTAAAAGTTACAGAATGGAGTAAGAATAAATTTGGCCTAGTGTGGAATGGGAGACAGCCCTGATTCAGCACGCGCTGCAGCTTAACACTCAGTGATTCCTCAGCATAACGAGGAACACACCAGTTTACATTGATCAAGAAAGACAAGTTTTATTGCTGGGCTGTTAACTCCACTGGTGCAAGTGACGGCTTCCCCTTGTCTATACTCAGGGTCAGGATGGCAGAAGGTAGATGGTTCCCACGTGTTGGGTGGGCCCTGTTCCAGGCTACATATATATATATATATGTATCACTATGTATCTTAACGTATGTTTGCTAAAAACAACATGCCAGTGTTGAAGACAAATTAGGCTCCCCAAGGCAGCAGTAGAAGCCCTGGTTTGGCTTAGCATCAAGTAAATCTTCAAAATAAAAACTCAAGGCTGTTTCTTCCATGCAGACGTAGGTGTTGCCTGCTGTTACTCCTGTGCTACCATTGCTCTGCAACTGAATAAACCAAAGAGGGCATGCAAGGAGGCTCAGGGCTCAGAGCCCCCTTTTTCTGAAAAGTGAAAAGGTCTTCCTCTTCCTGAGTCTTTTACCAGTATTATTGGGGGTATAATGTCACTGTTTGTTCAAAGCAGGAATTTCTTGCACTTTCTTTGCAGCTTCTACCATTTCTACCCTCCACACCTCTGACTAGATGCTTTTCTCCTAGCTGAGGCATGTGGAGTGCCATGGGAGCCCTCCTCAGCTCTGCTTAAAGCACAGGACTTAACCACTTTCCTAAGCAAGATGAAGCACATAGTAGGTTTGGGTACTGAAAAGCCAAAAGAGGAGATGTGGGAACAAATGAATAATTTTGGTTGGAATATTTAATAGGGCATGTGGGGAGTTGGGGCTGTTTAGCCTGGAGAAGAGGAGGCTGAGGGGAGACCTGATTACAGCCTACAAACACTTGAGAAGGGATGGTGGGGAGGTGGGGGAAGGGCTCTTTACATTAGTGGTGGGTGATAGAACAAGAGGAAATGGGTATAAGCTTAGTCAGGGGAGATTCAGGTTGGATGTCAGGAAGTGTTTCTTCTCTGAAGGGGTTGTCGGCCACTGGAATAGGCTGCCCAGGGAGGTGGTTGAGTCCCCATCCCTGGATGTGTTTAAGAATAGGGTGAATGAACTACTTAGGGATATGGTTTAATGGGGGATTAGGGACGGTTGGACTAGATGATCTCTAAGGTCTTTTCCAACCTAGAAATCTACGAAATCTATGAAATCAATGTGGGTTTTGATATTCAGAGGCTACTGAAATTCAGCAAGTTAGGCAACGACCTCATTGAACTGGTCTTCCAGAAATACCATTCATAGAGAGGAAATTACTTTCCAGTGAATGCTGAAGGAATCTGGGTCCAGAGACAGAGAAGTATTTGAGAGCTCAGTTCACAGTGGTTTCAATGAGAGATGCTCAAGCGCAGCAAAGAGGGTTTTTAGCAATTAAGTTGTGAGTTTGCACAGAAGGAGACCTGCAAACTCTGTTGAAGATGGCAAGAGACTGCTTGAGACTGTGCAACAGTGGTGGTGACAAGCCACAGGCAATGTCCTCAAAACTGCTGGAGCAACCACCTGGCACATTGGATGCCTTGACCCAGATGCAGCTTCAGAAGAAGGAGGATGTAGCTGTCCAGTTAACAGCTGCAGGGAGTGCCTGCTGCCTGTCTTTGAGGCTGGGACGCTGGTGACCTCTCTGGCGGAAGCTGCACTCTGACTGAAGCACTGAGCCTCCAGGGAAAAGGGCGTCAGGAGGAGGTGAGCAGACTGTAGACATCAGGGTGCACAAACAGCAGACCAAGAGAGTCTTCACGGAGACTCTGCAGAGGACAGCCTGAGCTCCACAAAGCAAAGGATGAACAAATAGAGACTATGCTTGAACGAGAGCAGAATGGAGACTTCCATGATGGGGAAGGCCTGAAGTTCTGGCAGGAGACGAAAGGTTCCTTCTTGGCCTGCAGATCTGTATTTCTAGGACACGTGTAGCCAGCCCCCTGGGAGAAGGTGAGGAGATGTTTTGAAGGAGACTTCAGAGCCAGCTGAGCCTGAACCAAGTTTCTGTACCAAGAGGAAAAGTTGTATAACAGTTGACAGAGATTCCTTCCTGCCAGCCTGACTTGGATGTCTCAGGTTTCTTGCTTTCCAGAAGCTCAGACCTGGGACATTGTGGGAGAACTCCCGAGGCTCATCCCACCCTCAAACTCATTACACCTTGCATCATTGATACCATGAGCAGAACCATGGATAAATCAGAATGAGCTAGTGAAATTTTTCAAAGGGTTTATGCATAGCAGAGTAACACCCTCTATGAGACGCTCTAGCAGTCATGGGAGAACAGATGAAGTACTAAACCAGATAGAAATGAGATGGTAGGATGGTAAATGACAAGCTCTAGGAAGACATACATAAGAATATGGAAGGAGAATACAAGGGGGTACTCCCAATGGTAATTTGCAATGAGACTTGTTATCCTTTGAAGACCAAAAGAAGCCACAAGGAACATCAGCAGGATCAACTGGGTAATATGGTAGCTGACGAATTTCATGTGGATAAAACACACAGCAATTAATCCTGGAAGGGTCAAGCTTTTCATTCATACTGCTGAAGTTTAAATTAACTTTCAGGAAAAATGCACGTGGACGTCATGGAAACATTAAATCTGTGCTTAATGGCAATCAGTTACAGTGCTGGCTATCATATTATTCTATTAAGGCTATTTTGTACTATCTTACTAATCCTGATGCATGTACATTAAAGTTAGCATAGAGGTAATATTTACACTCAATTCACATCAGCAGAGTGCAAAATGGCTGTTTCTCTTAAAAAAAAAAATCAAAACCAAACCCAATTTTTAAATTGTCAAAAGACAAAACTTAAGAAGAAAACATAGTCATATGACAATGATTTACTGCTGCTTACTTCCTTGAGGGTAGGAGAGAGAGAGGTGCTTACAAGCACTAGCTAGATGTGAAGTGCTAGCTACCACTAACATCTGGCAGTGGGCACAAAGAAGAACTCACACATTCAGCACACAGGGTCCTACTTTAGTGGAAGTGAAATGTGGACTACAACTAAATGTAAGTAGAGTGCCCTGGTTAATGTCAATGCCTCAGGTCAGTGTTGTCTGCCACTCCTCATGTTGCCCTTCTCTCCTCCTTCTTAAAAAAATTATTGAGCTGCTATCCTTGCCTGAGAAATGATGAGTAGTAGAAGCGAACGGTGGAATTCACTGCTGCTGTCAATTACAAAACTTGGCACACCCAGCCTGAAGTGACTTGGTTTTAAATCTGTGAGTGCTGAACAAACTGAACACGAGCTGAACCAAAGTAAGATTCACGCTTGCAAAATGCAAGGGAAATTAATGAATACACAGTAAGCTTCTGATTCTGTGGCACCATCCACTAATATCCTAACAACAGACCCTAACTCCACTGGCTTCCCTGCAGTTCAGTATGGGGTACTTCAAGTTTTTGTATAAAAATGCTGTACATGTTTAACCAGCTACTCTCTTCCACTCCTCAGAGATGTCTGCATTTCAGTGGTGGATGAGGTGACCTCTCTTTATAGTTTATACATAAGTTTGTACAGTGCACTGAAAGGCTCTCCAACCAAAACAGCCAATAATAAATCGATTTAAATTGGTTATTTTGATGGGAAGTGCACTTTACTATGGAGAAAAGAACATACTGTTGCACACCTTGAGAAAGGCTATCAATACCCTAACTACTTTTGTTCTCTTTTCCAAATAAGCTTATAATCCATCCGGGTAACCACTGTGTATACAGAGATTCAATTGTCAAGCTGCTTCAAGTGTTCAAGGACAGGTTGGATGAGGCTTTGGGCAGCCTGGAGTAGTGGAGGGTGTCTCTGCCCATGGCAGGGGGGTTGGAACTGGATGATCTTTGAGGTCCCTTCCAACTCTAACCATTCTATGATTCATTATTGTTTCAGGTGTATGAAGTCAGGTCAGTTACACAGCACTGAGAGCTAATGACCTGCTCCCAAGCAAGCCAAGTCAAAATTACATTTGGTCATCACTTTTGATACGGCTATGGTCACCTTAACATCAAACAGTAAAACTATAATTGACTGTTGTCTTGTCCTTGCAGATTCAAAAGATACGTTGGACAGATTATGAGACTGAAAATTAGCACCTGGGGACTCTATTACCTGAAATCTAAGGATCTCTGTGCACTTGGTCTTGCAGATGGTGAAACTGAGGAGCAGAAAAACCAAAAAGCAACTGGCCTAAATTGCAAAAACCTACGGGAGCTGCGAGAGTTTCTAGAAAATCCACTGCTGCTAAGACAGTCGTTTGCATTTAACCACAGTCAATAGAATTTTCTAAAATGCAAAGTAAGAAAAAGTAAAAAATGGTTTTTTGGAAAACATACGTGCATCCCTAGATTTTAATGTTAGTAGATAGTTCCAACAAACATCAGCTTCTTGTTCTAAAGCCCGTGCACAAGAAGGACTGCTTGCATGGGAACCAGCAGCGTTTTGCTTACCGTTGTGAAATGAACTACGCAATAGATTCCAATGATGACGAGGCCAATGATAATCGATGCAACAGCGACCCAGAGTGCATTGCGACCCAGTCTTTTTGATCCTTCTATATCTCCTTGGTTGTAACTGTTCAAAGCCTGTAAAGAGAAACAGAGAGCTGGTGACTTTGTAAAGCAGAAACCTGTACACAAACCAGGGTGGCTGCCTTGAACTAACATTAAGTCCTGTGCACGTTGGTGCTGTAGAAAGGACTTCAGAAAACGGCGATTTGCTTTGTGAAAAGAAACATCCACCACCAGCAGCCCAAGGCAGGCTGAGTCCAGCTTCCTGCTCCTTTCGTCTTCAGTACGTTTCGTTGCAACTGCAGCTCTTTTATTTTCAGTGGTGAGGCTATATTCATATGATGAGTTTTCTTGTACACACTGGCACGAGTTGTCAAATCAGCTCTAACCCACCCACTTGCATAACTCAGAGTCTTTTATTTCCAGAAATATTTTGGTAGTATATGTGAACAGTTAGTTTGCTACTTCACTAGCAGTGAAATAAATTCTTATGCTTTATAGGACCATAGGTGTGAAAAGGAGCATAAATAGGCTGCATTTTTACAGAAAGTCTCAGGAAGACTTCTTTAAAAAAGCTCGCTATTTCCTATTTTTCCCGATGTTTTACTTTTCAAAACAAAGTTTGAAGAACTAATAGGTAGTTTGCTGGTGCTGAAAAAACAAAAAAAAACCAAAGAATTATAGGTCACCTGAACAAACATCTGAGTGCCATCTTCATGGGCTAGAGATTCTGTCTCTTAGCATTTTTGGAACACACTGATAATAATTATCATGTACATCCTGAGGTATGCATCAGACATAAGGACATTATCTCAACAGACTTGAGTTTATCTCTGTCCACCCATGATTTAGCAGATGCTTTATATTCATTACAGGCAGAGACTGCAAAGTGTGGTAGGACCACTGTGATATTCTAGTCTTTTGTCAGATAGAGTGTAGGATTTTCTGAATTAATTTTTGTTTTAACCAGACCATATTTTTTAAAGAAAAGATTCAGTGAAGGACACTGTAGTATTCTAGCACATCAGTCTAACAGAGTTTGCAGTAACTTTTTCCCAAGAATAAGATGTTATCAAAGAATATTAAAAAAGAGTAGTATTTCTAAGAATTAGTTGGTAAGAGCAGGAGAGTTTGAGTTCATAAAACATGATGTTGAGTCCAGATTTCGTTATCAGATTGCACTATTGAACTATCCCAGCATACTTCCTCAGGAAATAAGGTTAGTCATAACCTGTTCTTCAGAATCTCTAAGTATTCCAGGAAGTAACCCAGAAATGGGAGGTGCAGGGGGAGAAATATGGGGACTTGATCAAATGAACTGTTCTGTGGACTAAATAATTCAAGTTGTCTTTAGAAAATGACTGCATGAGACATAACCAAGTGCTATTACAAAAGTCCTTTGGTTATGAATCACTTTTTGCAACAAAAACAGAACAGCAGCTAATTCAGCAGAGTGAAGATCTGAGACTGGAGAGCAGGAAAGGAATGAACTTCAGAGGATACCAAGCATTGTTGTAGAGCCTTTTTTCCCAAGCAGAAAAATAATTAGGGACATTATCTGTGTGTGTTCTGTCGATTAGTGAGCACACAGAAGTTAATGGGCTAGATGCATTCTTGGTGTTAGTGCTGCAGTAACATCACTTGTGCCAAGAGAGTCCCAAAGCAATGAAACCTATATTCCTAGAATTGCATCTCAAGGATAAGTGCAGGTACTTATTCTCTGGTGTCTAAAGAAAGGCTGAGCTGCTGATGCTCTCTTGCCCTTAAAGAGAGCACTGATACATTTCTTCTCTTCCTGGAAGCCTACACGCCTAAACATTTCTCTATTTCCCTAAAGAATATCTCTAATACCTCTGCTCTGCTGTCAAATTTCGTTGAGGTTGGCTAGTGGCCCTTAAGGACATAGTGGGGAAAGAAGGAAGAGATGGAAACGAGAGATGGACACAAATGCACAAACAGGATGACTGCCCGAGCCTTGTGGGTATCAGGCTAGCCACACCAGATCATTCAGGCAGAAAAACAGCAGCTGTGCTGAGGCACAGGCACCTCTGACTCCCCACCAGTGCGGCCTCCTGTTACAAAGGGTGGCTAGCACAGTTCCCCTCACCTACATCACTCCACTGTTTTCAGCAGTCCTGTTTACAGGAGAAGATCTTTCTTAGGTTTTCTCAAAATACGTTCGGGAAGGTCAATAAA
The DNA here is from genome assembly GCF_009769465.1 of Tauraco erythrolophus. NCBI lineage: Eukaryota > Metazoa > Chordata > Aves > Musophagiformes > Musophagidae > Tauraco > Tauraco erythrolophus. Next base: position 4,129,749 of record NC_141483.1, on the reverse strand, counting down.
AGGAGTATCAGGAGAAACATGGCTTGGCTGGGTCTCAAGCAGGCTGACTTCTCCTCCTGCTTTTCTCAGCAACTATGAAGCTGACTGTGACTACAGGGAGAAACATGGAGAAGCATTACTGACACCCCAGCCCTGTACTTTGTTCTCCCCACTCAAAGGACTTGCTTTGCATGACATCTGGAGAGTGGTCCTGCAAACACTCTAAACTCAGTTCCCCATATATGTGGTTGCAAGACTGAGACAGAGTTGTAAGCAAGCCATGGCAGCACCAGCTTGCAGTTCTGTGCAATTTTGCTAATGTATTTAAGAAGTCTGGAGAACGTCCATGTGATTTCTGCAGGTACTGCATAAATAATTCACCCTGTGCATTTTAATAAATAATGTCATTTTAATACAAATCCACATTGACGAGGAGGGAAGCAGCATTATTGATAAAGAGGCGGATTTGGGAGAGACAGGAAGGAGACAAAAGTTTCTTTATTAAGAGGTTTAAATTAAATAGCATAACTCAGACAGCATGCAAGAAAAAATAAGAGGTGTAGGGGAGTGCTTGGGGTCTGATGCAAAGCTCTCTGAAATTAATTTACTTCCATCTGCTTCAAAGGGCCCTTGGATCAAGCTTCCAGTTTTCAACATTAGACATAGACAACATTAACTGTTAAAGCCTTAAACGTTACATCTGCTTATTTCCAAGGGCTAGGCAGTATATACAGAATCCAGCATCTGTGTGCTCCATTTGGTCTGTCCAACTTTTAAAACAATTTTCAGCCATTTTCAACGTAATACCATATGATTTCTCAGGTTTCTTCTACCTCGCTCACTATGAAGTCATAAACTAAATTAAAGCCACAGTTCCGCAGCTGCTTATTTACTTGAGCAATCTCAGTGACTTCACCAGGTTCACACACATCTATTTATAAAAGACATTCTCAGTTCAACAATGAAGCAACTTAACCTCATACGAACACAAATTTCTTGAATTAGCTATAAATTATTAACACCTTTTAATGTGTATTTTCTGTTCCACATTCTCAGAGCACAGTTTATGGCAAAAGCAGAAAGAATTGTGAATTACTTCAGAAATCCTCCTCTACCTCTCTTACAAACCTAGGCAGACCAGACTGAGGTTCTCTGATCAACGTTTCCTGTGCTTTCCCTGAGCCAGGCTGTAACAAACCTTATTTGGCTGCGCCTGGAAATGAGACCTCTCTCTAGTTCAGACCAAGAGAAGACTGAGACATGCTGGCTCAGTATGACTCCTCACAGCGAGAACAACTTACAGGGAAAGAGAAAGAAGCAGAGGGACTCTGGGAGCAACTCCGAACCAGGCTTGGTCTCTCCTTTTTGGCAAATGAAACAGGCAAGTGCTGAGCAGGACACAATGAAAGGGAAGTTTGCTCTGCAGCCTGTACGGTGGCATGCAAACAAGTGCTGGACTCCCATGTCTCTGGGGACAGGTTGAAAGTGGTGTTGCAAAGGAAAAGCTTACCAGTTTGCAAAGATAAGGACCATGCAAAAATGCTTAAGAACAGCTTCTGAGCTGTTCTGAGCTTGTTGTTTAATACTCCTGACGCAGGTACAGGCTGTCCCATGTGGTGTCAGATGTCCATGTACCTATAAGCTACTTAAAAAAAGCTGTATAAATCATAAACTTTCCAACTAAACTTTCTAACTAAAGAGAAGTACAGCTGTACAAGAACACTGGTCACTATGCTAGTCACAGACCTGACCAAAGCCAACACACTGTACATGGCTCGTTAAGATCCCAATTAGAACAGGTGACCCCTCAGAAAGGAAGTTCCATCCTTCACTGTCCCATGACTTCCACCAGCCTCTTGCTCGTTTTCTCTGCTTAGGGAAACTAATATACAGACAAGGCATCTGAATCCAAGAGTAACAAATGCAGTCAAAGAATTTGTTACTATCAGAGGCAGATCAGCCAAGATTGTCACAGCTTGACCACATATGTTGTTTGAAACATGCAAATGATTAAACAGAAATGTGTTAACATAAAGAGGGAGTTAGGAGCAAACAATCGAGGAGAAATAGCTTTTGAGAGACTGTTTTGAAGTTGTTACAAATCTATGGCCCTATGGAATTAGATGACTGGTCTAACATACAGATCTTTGAAATAAAGACAACTGAAGGTGCTGTACTGAGAAAGGCCAATGAGATTTGTCCAGCTACCAGACCTCAGTTACAAATATCTGATTCATTTTTCAGACTTGTCCCACAGCCTCCCTCCAGCTCCGATTCCATGAGTCAGACACAGCCAGCCCACCCCAGTCAGTTCACAGATACAACTGGCCGTTCACTGCCAGCTAAGGGCTCTTTGGGTTCACAATAGGGGGAAAAGATGCCACTGCAGACAAGGAGCCGAAGAGCTCAGTGACACACTGCCTGGCCATGGCCTTGCACCAGAGAAGTCTCTTCTGTCACATGAGCCTCCTGACTTGATACCTGCACCCCGCACTCCTGCCCTGATGCCTGTGGTCTCACCTATGTGAGAAAGAATAGGGAAAGTCTGAGCGAGGCACCTCTGGGGTTGAGCCAACTAAACGTACTGCAACACGACATAGCTCCTGGAAGCAACAGGAAGCAGGAGAACTGATGGCATCTAGCTAGCACTGCAGAAGACAATTGAGGAGAACAGTAATCCTACAGCCAGGAGTTCTGGCCAGGACCCCAGGGGAAAACAGCCTTCCATTTGCTAAAAATGGCAAGCAACTCGCACACCTGCAAGCGATCAGCAACTAGTTTGAGGGGGCAGCTCTTGTAATGCCAATACATCAACACACTGATGCCATTAAGTGTCCATTCTACTAGCTATCATCTTACCCCTGTTGTGAGAAACAGATTTGTTTCACAAAGGAGGTAAGGAACAAGAAAAGGTTATTATCACAACAGGGAGAACTTGGGAGAGGTTGATTCTAAAAATATAGTCAAGAAGGTAAGATCTGGAATGACAAGGTTTGTGCCCCTAAAGGTGAGAAAGAAGTGAGGAAATCAGTGCTGGAGTTGTAAATGGGCCAGCAGAAGAGACTGAAGACAAATCTGTCATTTATCTTGGGGGTGTGTTAGAGCCCAGACTCTACTTTTAGAGTGAAAGCATTGTCTGAATTGAGAGCACTTAAGGAGGACATGACACAGGCCAACAGGGTGCTGAACCACGACCCTCTCTAGAAGCCAACTGGACTCTTCCTTCCAGGTCCGTTCTAGGAAGTGGAAACTTACAGAAACTCTATATTTATTATTTAAAGATAAAACTTCTATGGGGTTTTATCTCTTCTGACACAAGATCTCAAGCAAGCTTTGCAGACTGCAAAGGTATGTTCTGTAAGAAAAGAAAGAAACTCACTCTTGTATCTCAGTGTTAACCCTTCGCAGCTCTAGGAAACAATCTGAGAGAGGGAGGATGTAGATCCCAGTATAAGTGGAAATAAAACCAGCACGGGTTAAAATGCAGAACCTAGAGTGGAGGTTAATGGAGCAGTTATAGGTTGCAGAGGAATCCGGCTGTGGAAAAGAAGTTGGACATGTTATTTTCATGGAAAAGGAGGGGTTTTAAGAATGATGTTGAAACCGAAAGCATTCACATACAGCAGAGATTATTGCTTTGGGTTTTGATTCCCCCCCTTAGGGAGTGGGCAGCTGAGACCTGCACAGACTGTGTAGCATTCAGGAAGTGCTCTTCCCACCCCGGTTCCTACATGTCCTCTGCTGACAGTTACTTAAGCCTGACTCCAAAAGCCTGCATGAACTTCAACTAGGGCGTGGGTGGAGATTTCTCCATATGGGGTGCAAAAATCTTTAGAGGCCAAATTCTGTCCTTGACAGTTAACTTCTGTGCAGCCCCAGTGCTTTGGTGAAAGCACTGTCACAGCGAACAGATGCTCAGAGCCCCAGATCATCAGCTCTCATTACTTTATATAGCTCCCTAGGTGTCCACAGACAGAAAGGATGCTGAGTACCAGCAGAACCAAATCTGCTAAAATCAAGAAAAAGAGCATATTGTATAGTTGAGTTAACAACAGAGAAAATAAACACATTGAAAAAAAAATGACAGCCAATACTTATCTTGACAAAAAAGGTTGTGAAGATGGCTTTGGCATAGCTTCTTTAAGTAATTCTCAAGCTTAAGCACGTATCCCAATATTTAGGTGTGATTTCTGATTAATACTACTGGCTTTAAAAGAGCGTGCTTTAGTCTGTTTTAGATACAGGCAATTATTCTGATGCTTAATTGCAAAAAAGAAACAACTATGTTTTTACTTACCTTTTCAGCCTGGCTGTCAGAGAAAAGGATGAAAATACACAACATGTTTTAAACCCTTTTCAGCTCCTAAACAACAGAAATACATTGCAGTATTACTGATTACACTGATCATGTATCCTACTCGAAAAGTCTGCATGGGACTCTGCAACTTTTCACTCAAAGAAAATCCTGTTCTAATGATCTTTTTGAAGTTAACGGGCTTGCTGGATTATTAAGGACTATGCAAATCAATTATGGCTTGTAAGCGTACTCCATGCTCAGTTTTAGAAGGGTTTTTGCCAACAACCTACAAGCGTTACTGTTTTGTGCATGGTTCTAGTGAACAGTTGGTATCAGGCTAAAGAACCCGCTCGCTAGAGAAAAGGCACTTGTATCGTATTTGATTAGATGAAGTAGAAACGACATCTGTTCCTTTGCAAATCTAATTTCTGCTCCCCAGTTGCCACTTTCACGTGTGGATACTATGTCCAATTCAGCGTGCAAGTTAGTTAATGTAACAAATCCCATTAGTTGGGAAAAACCTCCCTCTCTTACAGACACTGATAGTGAAAACTTGATTTGAACTGCCCTTCACTCCCCGTTTTATATCTGCTGCTGGGACAGCAAAGTAGACACCCTAAGCCCACTGATGCTCTCAGGCTCGCTGCCTCACCTAACTTTGACCACACGTGCCAGGGACAAGCGGTTCAAAGGGCGTCTGGATGCCCGTTACCCTGTCGGTTCCTCCAGGTCCCGGCCGGGAGCGCAGCGGCAGGGGCCGGGACGGCGCGGAGAGCCGGAGGTCGCCCCGCCAAACGCCCAGCCCCGAGCCGAAGGTCGCTTGGGCACCCGGCGGGTGCTACTCACCATGACGGCGAAGACGAAGGCGACGATGTTGACGGGATAGGCGGGACAGAAGCAGGCGAGGATGCTGAGGAGCAGGTAGTTCTTGGGCCGCGGCTGCGGCGGCTCGTCGGGCAACTCATCTTCGATGTTGGTCTCGGGGCTGTTCTCCAGAGCCCTCTTGATGTCGGCAGCGGCGGGGAGCGCGGACATGGGGCTGCGGTGCGGCGGGCGGGCGGCGCGGAAAGCCCAGCGCCGCGCACCGGGCAGGCGTGACCCCGCCGCGGCGCCGAGCCAAGGGAGCCGCCCGGCGCGGAGCGGAGCGGCGCGGCGCCTCCCCGGGACGGGCACCCGGCAGCGCTGCAGGGCGGGGGGGGGGGGTGCCCGCCGACAGCTCCTCTTAGGCGGAATCTTTGAACTCCGGAGTAAACTGACGGGAGAAATCCGAAAAAAAAAAAAAAAAGAGAGAAACCCAAACACAAACCGTCGAGGGTTTCCGGCAGCGTGTCCCGGCGGCGGCTGGCTGTCCCCGGGCTAGCCCTGTCCTGCCCCTCGGAGTCCCCCTCGCCGCGAAGGCTGGCACAGCGGGGGCCGGAGCCACATGGCCTTCGGCGGGTCTGGTCCTTTCCGAAACTTTAACTGTTTCCAGTTAAACGACTTTTAGCGGAGTTTGCATTACCCCCGGGGAGAACTTCGCTCCGGTCTCAGACTCGTTTCTGGCGTCAGTGAGTTGCATCGGCAAGTGGCATAAAGCCTGCACAGGCATTTCCTTGGCTCTGGGCTGAATTTGTCATCTAACCCCAGTGACTTATGAAACCTAGGAAAAACATTGAAGATTAGCAGAAAATAAGCAGTTTAAAGCATTTTGGTGGCTCAGGCCCAGAGTATTTTGGCCCATTTTTAGCAAGTGATTCAGTCCTTACTGAACATCTGTAAGGTGAAATCCATGTTATTAATCTTTATTATTTCCAAACCCCAACATACAGGAAAAAAAACTCACCACAGAACAAGTAAATAAAGATCTGTTTTCACCATGGTTTTGAAGTTAGTGAGGAAAAGTAGGGCAGTCTGCAGCCAGAAAGGAACAGGCTCTGTTTCTGCCATGCAATATTAGGAAAAAGAACTTTATACTTGCATGGAGCTCCAGCAAAATGAAGAAGCTTCTATTCAGATGAAGGCTGGAGTTGAGATTTTGCTCTATCTGGCTCCTCCTGAGAGCATTTCATTAATTAAAATTACAGAAAGCAGTAAGGTGTGCTTAGAGGTTAATGAATGAGGTACTTTTGTCACTGGGAGTTTTGGAATAGACATGAACGGAGCCGTGGTTTCCTGTTCTGCATGTCACCCTACAAGATATAATGAAGTCAACATAGTAAAGACATAAGAACTATAGGTGCAGTGTTTTTACTTCCATAGACATTAATAACCTCTCAGCTGCATGCCGGGAACATAACATGGAATGAGAATCTGCTGATGTATCAAAATGTCAAAGGAAAGATTCTGTATCTTTAGGAAAGAGAAGGGAATACCAAGCCACATCTGCTTGCCAATGTATCCATTAGCATTCAGGCACAAGCTCTTCGTAGCTGTAAAATCTGTTCTGTTTGGTCTCAGGGGACTTCAAACAGTCACCAGACAAGCTCAGGAAACACAGTTTGCATCATACCACGATTACTTTTAGAACCAATGTCATAGGGATGGAGACCATGGACATGCCCTCTGCAAGGGACTGGCATCTTCCAGGGCTACTCAAGCCTTTAATCCATGAGAACATTTTCAGGGAAAAATTGTAATGGCTTCATGAGTTTGAGTTTTCCTGCTTGTAGTTGGAACACTCAAAGGTAAGTAATAACCCAGTAAACCCAGTATCAGGCATGTGAGTGAGAACACCCAGCTGACGTGGGGCACAGTTTGAGGCATTAAAGCTGAACACAAGCACAACAAAAAGCTGCTGGAAAATCAGCGCTACGGAGAAGGCAAAGTTGTGTGCAGAGATCAGCCAGGGAGACTCCAAACTGGGGTATGAGGAAAGGATGTAGATTCTTTCCGTCTAATATCAGACATTTAGTTTAAGTGCCTTTATGGGGAACCTCCAAGAGTGTGATTCAGAGACTGGTGGAGTTACGGTCACATCAGGCCAACAACCTGCACTAAATCTTTCTCTGAGGACCATGTGCTGTAGGAGGAATCTGGGCTCTGTTGAGTCGGACCATGTGAATCCCTTCCCAGGTCTCTCAAAGAAACTGACCTAACAGCAGAACCTGAGGTTCCTTCTGTGTTTCTAGAAACAGTAAAGTGTAATTGTCCAAATGAGGCTGCAAAGGGATGCTAATGGATTGTAAAGAAAGCAGGATACAGGAAGTGGTGAGATGTGTGGAGCTACAAAAGATATTATAGATATTCAGGAGCAATTTGTGATAATGAGAGCTCATTAAGAGGTTCTTGAGACAAAGGTTCTATCATGAGACAGTTATTGTAGCTGAATTTAGTGGTTTGTTTTATGTGGAAGATGGGTTAAAATCCAAGTAGTACATCCTGTTAGGACAAGATTGATTAAATTTTAAATGGCACTGACTTGTAACCACTTGCTGAGGTAAAGAAAAAGGAGGTATTCAGCCAATAGTTCGGTTTCATGGACTGCAGTGATGGAGGGTAGTTATAATCCCAAGAACCTGGGAAGGCTTCTTACCTCAGAGGGAAGAACCACTGTGCTGAGACGGCTCAGCAGCAAGCTATGAAAATTATTTAAGAACATTTACTGAGAGTTTTAAGGTGTAGTTCCATGGAGGACAATCACAAAAATAGCCTTCCAAGAGAATGAGTCAGAGTACCCAATATTCTTGCTTACAGCCTTGCACTTCGAGCTGAGTCTGGAAAAAGAAACTGATCATTTTGCACAGAGCAGAGATTTTTCCCAGTGATATGAGTAAGGCAAAATGCTGGATAAATCGCTTATCATGATGGGCAAAGCAGCTGGGCTACAGACATGACGGTTTCAAGATTTATTTTTTTTTTTTTTTAAAGATCTCCTTCCTCTGATTTCTAAGGGTGCTATAGGTTGACAGCAGGATTTGTTGTAAGGCAGAATATGGCCTCTCCACCATGCTTTGCTGTATTGCTGGCCGGTAGGACTCTCCTCAAAGGCCTGCTCATGGCTCGCAGTGGTTCTGGAAAGAAGTTCCAGTGTCTGCACACACAAGTCGAAGTCCACATAAAGATCAAAAATGGTAGTTTAACGCTCAGAGGTTGTTTGGGACTAACACATGTGTCCAGATAAAGTGATACAAGGAGCTTCCTCACTGGTTCTCCACAGCACTGAGAGAGCAGTGTCTCTGCAAATCCTCAGCACTGTGAACTCTTCTTAAGTCTAGAATCGTGCCAGAAGGAGCTGGTGGGACCTTGTACTGTCCTGAGAGACTGGTCAGATGGGCTAGACTTCCCTAGCTCAGAGTAAGGAGAGTATGGCAAAAATGAGCACATGACTCCTTCCCAACTACTCTCAGGAAAAAAAGAGAGTAACTGAAAATTTTCAGGAGATGCAGTATGCCCAACAGAGAAATAGTAACCTGACAGTAATGCAAACAATGTCTTTCTAAAACAAAGTGTTATTTCTCAGTATGGGCACAAGGCTGCCTTTCATCGCCTCTGTTTCCAACCCTTCTGGGTTATTAAACAGAAAGAGGGACTGTAGAAATAATAAAGGAGACCTGCGAGCAACACTTCTATACTTTTCCAATGAACTGTTGTTCTCTGGCTAGATCATGGACACAAGCCTTTCCAAACACAGCAGATGATGTTCACAGGAACCCTTCTCCACCCAGATTTAAACACCACTTTCAGGGAAGGAGGTCACAGTAGCAGTCAATGGCCACATAAGGCTCTAAGCTGAGTTCTACTTATCTGAAGAAAAAAATCCCCTCAAGCATCTTCTTTCAACATTTAGCCATGCTTTATCTTTCCTGAGAGAACAATAAACCTGGCTACCTTGTAATCCCAAGGGAAGAGAAAGCTATAAACTGGAAATTAAGTAATTCAACATTTAAAATTTTTATACTGTTATGTGAACAGGGAAACATCCAAATAAAAATGAAGGTTTCCTTCACAATTTGAGACTATTTTTTAATCCACTGACAAACTTACGAAGCACTGTCATAATTTGAAGGCAATAAATAAGTCGACTGTGCAAACCTGCTAGTGCTTAAACACACGTGAAGGTGTCTTCATATGTTTTTGTGACCTGTCCTTTTCCATTCTATCTCCTGGCTTCTTGACCTGTCCCATTTAGTCACGTATCAATATTAAAGGATCTGTTAAGCCAGCTCAGACAGCAAGGGGCATCTGCTCAGTGCTGCGGATGGTCTGTGTTGTGCTGCGAGGAGCCCTTGTTTTATCTCACTGTTCCCTTTCCCTGCAAATGAGTTCATGTTCTTGGAAGTTTTCTCCTTGTGACTGACAAGACAGTCTGTTGTAGCAGTCTTTTTGTAGCACTGAAATGGCAGGATTTATCTTACATCGTTTTAACCATGTGAAACAGAGCATCAAAGCTCAGCTAAGCCAGATTTCCTTCAGAATCTGTGTGGAGCCCACCACACCTGAAATGAGTTTGCCTGCCTTAAGATTAAAAAGTCAGGGGAGATGAATCCTAGGCAGAGATTTTGCTTATAAGTCACTTCTAAAGCACATTTTGAGTCTCTTATCATGCTAAGAAGTGTTCTTAGCAGCTGCCTTCTGTAGCATGTCTGTGAAAAGCTACAAAATTCAGGCTGTGCTGAATAGAGGCAGTTATGGAGGCAAAGAGCCTTTGCAAAAAGAACATTCAAGCCTCTCCTCTAACGAAGGAGTCTAGCATACGTGTCCTCACTGGTCATTACTTTTCTTCTTGGGCCAGGTGGCTGTTCCTCAGGTAGGCTTGTCCTTGGTTACTATGGGCCTGTCCGGAATACAGGATGACTGGGTACAGCCAGTACACTTGGGTGTTGGTTGGCATCTGCTATCTGACAGCAAAGACCAAAAAGTATCATTGTACTGTTAAGTTTGACTGGTTAGGGACTGGGACATGCTTTTTGACCAAAGAGAGAACTTTCAGGGACGTACCCAGTGGTGCACACTCTCTGCTGGCATTAATTTACAGCAATGCTGTGCTGTAAATTCAGCCTTTTGGAAATATTTATGAACGTTTATTTTCTAGGAGTTCCTAAAAACATTTTTAACAGAGCTGTTAGTTTAAGAAATTTGAACGATTTTGCCAGCTTAAGTGGTATTTGTATTACCAAAGAAATTGCAAACTAATTTGCACTAGCAAATAACTGAAAATTGCTGTTTTGAATAGTTTTTCATAAATTCAAACGTTTATGAAAATGCCTCAGGATTGTTTAATGTTATTTCATCTCATTCTGTTAATTATGGCATTTTATGCAGACAATGAATTTAATTCATTCTCACTCACTCCACAGTTAGTCCGGAGTCTCTTCAGAGACTCCTCTGGATCAGCTCCAGCTCCACACAATACAAACAAGGGCACAACCCCGGCACAGCTGTGCATGTTGTTCTGTGCCTGGACTAGGTCACTTATTTACTTACAAGTAAGGTAGAGCTCGAACCAAAAGGCTAAATGCATCCATTAGGGAAAGTTTGGATCTGGACTCCGATCTGAACTTGTGGTATAAGCTGAATGCTAATTGTTCTATAAATAATTAATATACTTAGCACTTTTCCCTTGTGTAGCATCCCATAGGAACCATCTCTCCTTCTCTCACACATACACATACGTACTCTTCCTTCATTAAGGATTCCCAAATACAGTAATTAGAACAGTCATCAAATTTGGATCTGTCCGATCAATGCCACTCCAGCTTTATTTCAGTGCAATGGCAGTGGCCTAGAGCACACTGATCAACACGGCCCAGGACTCATTCACTACTGCATCAGGAGATCGTTTAATTAGAAAAAAGCCACTGAGACACTGTTTTGCCTGTGATATGAAACCTGCCAGAAAATAACTCGGACGTAGACATAACAGGACATGGTTTTCCTCATTTATACATTACATTTATGACTCTTTCAAAACAAACTGTTCAAATGTATAAACTTCATGTTCACTTTTGTCCTGTGATGTCAAGTTGCAGCACTGATAAAGCTACTGATTGGGTAGACACCAGCACATAAGACTGACAAATATGCAAATACTCTATTTTGGGATAGAATTGACACGTTATGCTCCATGGCTGTCAAAAATCCAGATGCAATACTACACAGAAAAGATGCCTCTTTCAAAATTCTCCTTGGAGGGACCTCAGAAAAATTGAGCTTTAGCCATATACCTCTAGTCAGGTGATTTCTCTTAGCCCCATCTCCAGCTAACAGCGAGAGAACTGATTCTCCAGGAATGACCAGAATCCAGAGCACTTACCCCACCTTGTGTGGGTGAAGGGCTTCTCGTCAGGATTAGCTATAGAGGGGCTGTAAGGGTAGGGAACAAGTAGCTAGCTAATGTTCCTTGCCTATGACTAAGGAGTCTGATTGTCATCCCCACATAGTTTCTATATTAAGTGATTGTTTTGTTTAATAATTCCAGTATTCTCTTTTTACACTTCATGCATGAGAAAATCTGGTAATTCTCTTGCAGAATTTGGAGAGAGCTTTTCAAAAAGTTGAACAATATTCAGTCCTTGCTTATGTCCTGGATTCTTTTCACAAGGGTGCAGCAGAACGCACAGTAAGCTGCAGTAATCAAGTCTATTTTTTTCAAGAGCAAAAGCTCGCTTTTTTTGTCATTTTTATCTCAGCCCATTAGATTATACAGGTCACAGTTCCTCCTCTTTTCCTACAACAAATGGGAACAGTTGGACATTGTAATCTCCCCTCCATACTTTTCCTGTGAAGTTTTCATTACAGACCATACGTACTTCCCTTAGCTGCAACCTGCCCTACTTTGTAAACAAGGTTTGAAGAACCAGAGGTAGGAAACAGCCTCTCAAAGGCAAGCATTTGGTTAGAATATTCTGGGAAATGTTCTAATAAACTATTTCTGCAAGACAATGTTTTGATGACTGCTGTAATAATCTGGCACTAGAAATAAATTAGATGCCCTAGTTATCAACCATGATGCGTTCTTTTAAAAATCCACTACTATTTACAGCACAACGACTAAATCCATCATATATAGTTGGGTGTAATTTACAGTGTAATGTATTAAAGCACAGCAACCCTAATGAAAAGCTATATAAATTACACAAACAACAAGCAACCATTTGCCAGAAAAAAAAAAAAAGGAAAGACATGTCAACAAAGAAAAAAGACTTTTTTTTTTTTCAGTCTTTCCTTCCTTTCAGGGTCTAATCCTGCCCGTCACGTGCACTGCAAAAGTCTAGTTCAACTACGGAAAACCAGAATCTTGAAAAACAACATCATTAATCAGGACCAACGCCATTGAAAATAATGTAATTGTGCGGGGCTGATGCAGTAATCAATCTAAAGCCTGCAGGGGACTCGTGTAGCTATGGCATGACAGCTCCTTTGGAAGGCGTATTCCGACAGGAAAGAATTAACTTTGAGGGTTGCTCTGCTTTGTGCTAAGCAAATTCCTTCCCTTCAAGTGGAATACATCCTTCTCACTGCAGAATAATCCAGGAGCTGCCCTTTATTCATGAAGGCTCGCACTTTAGTATGGAAATGGCCACTTACCGAAAAGTGGAAGAGAGTCACAGTCAGCTGTGGTGGCATCCTCAAAACACGGAACGCAGTGGCTGGTCCCATGGGATGACTGCTGCCGTTTCCCTGCCCTTCTGGCATAGCAGCAAAAGAGTGTTCCTTGTTTCTTATTGTTGAATATCCTTTCTGCTTCCTGTTACCCTGACGAACAGAAAAACACAACTTCAGATATGCTACAGGAGGTGACACTAGTACATTGGACTGTTGCTTGACAGTCTCAACTTTTCCCTCCCTCTCAATTTTGTCATAAAACAGAAGCATCAGGGAGACCAAAATGCATCTACATGCCATCTTGACATTGGCCAATGACAAATGATTAATAAAAGTACAAGAAACAGGGCAATTCCAGGGTGTTTCAGGCCCCGATATGTCCTTCCAGCTTCTTGTGGCCAGCTGTTTATCTTTTCAGAAGGTTAGACACTGATTTCTTTCAGCCAGTAGTCAGTTAAATCAAGGAAGCCAAGGTTTTGCTAAAGAAAAACAAGTGTCCCACCACAGGGCTGCAAATTTAAAAATAGGAGGAAATTACATTTCCTACCCAGAAGAACTGAGTGGTGGGATGAGGCAAGTCATGCCAATTCTTACGTGGGTTACAACAGAAATGGAGAGGCGAAGATGTCTGCTTCCAAAAACTCTTCTTCCAGCTTCTCTAGATGATGAGCCTGGTGGGCTGGTTCAGGTAACCTCCCCTGATACAGAGCTTGCTAATACTTTCAAAGGTGCAATTCAGTTCCAACCCAAACAGGAAAGATTAAGCTTTACTCCTGCTCACTGCACTCCAGGCAGTGGATGAAGAACAGCCCTATCTACGTACCCATTTGGTGGCATTGTTTCTACCCAGATGATTCAAAACAGCTCTGATATTAGTTTCCATAAATCAGCCCTTAACAGTACTGAATCATTAAATCATTACTCAGACATGCTTCCCAGTACAATGCCTCTTGAAAGGGGCTCTGAACATTTTAGCATCCAGAAAGAGGAAATAAAGTCTTTGGAAGTCTGCAGACAGAGGAGTGGGATGGGGAATTCAGCAAGAAGAATATGCAGAAATCTTTCTGCCACTGAACAACTGAAGGATTTGTCCAGATCACTGACCTCATCACCCGGGTACAAGCCCAGCCCTGGTGCTTCTTTGGAAGCTGCTTTTAGGCACATGACATCTGCAGTTCCATACAGTGAGGAAGGACCAAGATGAAGGCTTCACCTTGTGTAACCATGGTTCAACCAGGAGCTCTCAAGCTGCTAAATTAGGATTTCTTTTTGTTTGCCTGTAATACCAGCTGTTACCACAGGGTAACACAACAGCACTGACAATGAAACTTGACTCAGATCATGGTGAAACGATCCCAAAAGAGCAGCAGAATTGGAGTTTCTCAAAACCCATGGAGGGCTCCAACGAAGTTAGAGGAAATGGAAGAACACAGTGAACAGCAGAGTTGAGGTCTCATAGGTCAGAATGAGACCTCATCCTGCTCATCTGGCAGAGGCACTGCCACCGATTTCACTGGGCACTAGGTCAGTCCTACAAAGCTTTGGGGGGAAGTTTGCCACTGGATTTTGATATGGGGGAAAGAAAAGCATGGATAAGGAAAAATATGGCTTCACTACCTGTACAAATGCTAGCTCATCATCACCACATACAGAATGAGGAAAGTGGGAGCACAACAGAATTTTAAGAGCTTCCTTTTCTCTGATGGTTCTAAGTCAAATAAATCTGTGTTCTTGGCTCTTTCCCTTGAAAAACATTTATCTCTTCATAATGAGGAAAGGGACAAAATCAGGCCATTAATCAATAACATATTACACATCAGTGGTCACTGTACTCACCTGGACCCTAAACTGGAAGTTTCCCTTATTGCAGCCGAAGGATCAACAGCGTTTCTCCTCAGTGGGTCCCCTAGAAGCTTTGACAGGCAGCAGCTCATTCAGGTCATCAGCTTAGAAGGTCACTGATTCCATCACGCAGCAATTGTGACCCACCACGAAATACATGGTTAGACCCAGATAGGTTCACAAAAGTCAGGTATTTATCACTGTCTGCAAGCTCAGGGGTGTCATTCTGCTGCCTTACCCAGCAGAGTAATGGCAACCACATGCTAAGGTAATCATGGGAAAACGTATCTTCAGGTGAAAATCTGGGAAGTGCACCTATGGATGCTCAGTTTTTCAATACTGATTTTAATAAGGCAAGAATTAATCCATCATCACAGAATAACTACAGAATAAAAATGCAAAAATAAAACATCTGAATTACAGAAAAGAATTAATGTGAAAAAGAATTAGTAGTAGTCTTAACAACTACCATGTGCTTGGGATATTTCTTTATAAAGGAGAGTGAAAATAAAGAGCAGAGACAATGTTATTTAGATATGGAAATCAGTATATCCATACTGAGTAGATGCTTGTTACATAAGACATCATACAGGAAGCAGCAATGGTATTTAGCTTTTATTTCCTCTGGCTGACTACAGCCTGCAGAGCATTGCAGAGGGACAAATCTCAGTTGTGCAAGAGTGGTCAGTGGGACTTCCTGAAGTTACCCCCCCCCCCCCAGTTTTCCTTGAGGCAGATCTCAACAGGCAGGAGTTTTCTGCTTGAAGACAGTTGTAGCTGGAAAACCATCTCATCTGGCAATTTGATTAAAAGGTAGAAGTCTGTGCACTGAGAGAGGCTACTCTTTTCTGAAACCACTCACTGAAATCCTCTTCTGGCATCTGCACAACACTGTCACGTACAAACTGAAACAGAAAAGGTGCTTTCCTGAGCTTTTGATTTGTGTGTAAGAAAGAGATAACGTGGGAAAATATGACCATTGTGGCAACAGAACAAATGTAACGGCTTCTGCAAACATATATAGTTCCTTATATCACTAAAACATTTTTAATGCAACTTTCAGAACAGATGGATCTGCTTTAAAACAAATTAAAATGAAAACTCTACAGTTTTCATTGCAATTTATATCCCAAATCCTTCCAAGTCAAGTCTTTGTGTTTTAAATTTGCAGCTGTCTTCTACCTATCACTGCAGTACAGACATAAAACCAACTTGAAGTTAAATAAGAACCTCATCTGGAATGTCTACCAGTATCAGCCAGGTCATATTCAGTGATGCTCTTCTTGCTCTTAAAATGTGACAGTTTGCTTTATCTATTCCAGTCAGAAGGAGCACCAAGGTCCTCCTTCCTCTGTGGCTATTCTGAAAAGACGTATAAATAAGCAGATAGGAGATTCAGCCATGCTCGTGTGCTTTCTCTGTTGCTGTTGCACTAATATGAGGGATCAAAACACAAAGGGAAACAGCAAACAAGCATGTAAAAAGAACAGCAAGTGACATAGAGTTAAATACAGCACATTAAGGCAAGGCTGTTTCTCTGGTTAGCGACTGCAAATCGGAGCACAAGACAAAATGGCTCTTTTTATAAGATATCAAGAAAACACAGGTAGTCTGTTCTCGACACGCCGAGCGCTAAATCTTTGCCTTTGGAAGGCGCGATAACACTCGACAGATGCAAGATGCACAGTAACCTGCCTTCGCTCAGAGATTTCTGTTCGTCTTGTAGATTAGGGGAAATAACTGTGATGAGAACAAAAAACACCAGGTGGCATCATTGCCATTTTTTTTTAAGTTCGTTACCTGGTTATGCTACATAGCAGCACACGTTCTAAATGTATTCTCTTCCCTTTCTTGTGTCCTTCCTCTTTTGCCAATTGCTTCTAGAACTAAAGGGTTAAGCCCAACTTAAGATCTTGAGAGGCAGATTTTTTTTTTTTTTTTTTTTAAATGCTACTGAAGCAAAACAAAAATATCTGCAGAATTCCTGGATCAGTGACATAATACATTACTTGAATAGCTCATGGATGTAACTACTGGGAATGACAGGCCTTTTCAGGGCACAAAAAGTTACTCTTTCTCTTCAAGTATCCTAACAATTCATGACAGATGTCACTTTCCCTTTGATGGTAAATAATCAACAATGACATAATAATAAAGTGATACTGATTAATAATCCAATGCTTGACATAACATCTTTCTTCTGAGGAGTTCAAAGTGCCTTGTAAAAGGTGAGTAGTAGCATCTTCACTTAGAGAGATCCTAAATTATTTCAGCTGGTACCTTTCCACTGCATGAATTTCACCCATAGGTGCCTGCTCTCCCCACCCCCAGCACACAGAGAATCAAGAACTGGACCTATCTCACCTCCACAGCTGCAGCAATTTCTGGAGAACACAGCTCCCACACCTGTAGGTCAGCCAGAGCCTTAAGAAAGGTGTCTGGATGAATTCTCAAGTTGTGAGTCTTGCTGTATTTTTCCAGTTTCTTTAAGATTTTCTGTACATGATGGTCACTCTTCACAGACTCTGGGAGTCTGGCAAGCAATATGGAAAACCTTTAGCAGAAAGAACAGCAGCAATAAAAGAGAAGCCATGGGAACAAATGCATACCTGATTAACAGCTCTGGGTTTGCCTGGCATTTCTGCCACTTCACCACCTCCATAACTTCCACAGAAAAAATAGCTCTTTGGAGAATGCAATAATCAGTGTAATTCTGAGTAAATAACGTGAAAGAGCTTTACTTTATTGGACTTGTGCACCAATTCCCTTTGCAGGGCATTGAAATAGATGGTTCTTCACTGTTCGTTTAAATTTCGGATGGCAAACTTGGGTGTGAAAGGAAATAATAAAATCCTAACAAATGTTTCCATTTTACAACAGATTTGTCCTCTTCATCTTTTCTCTATTTATTTTGTTTAGCCTCTATGGATTTTCCAGTGCCTGATCTGACACGCTTTCTGATTCTCTTTACTATCCCTTTTCCCTGTCCTATCATCATTCTTCTCTCTCCATGTACTGACATAAATCTCACTGATGTAAGTGCACTGTAACATGCAGTCTTTACCATTCCACTCTGAAAATGGAGATTTAGAAGGAGAATTACACATTACAATAAAAATAAAACTCTTGTGAAAAGACTGCCTTTTTAAAAAACGTTCTGTATAAATTCTGCAGGGCTGCTTTGACAGTCCTGGAGACTGATGTTCCAAACCTTTCTAGACTGTGCACGACTGGGGCATGCTGTGGCTTTCATTGCAAAGGAAAATCCTAAGGGATTTGGCAACACATCAGTAGGAAGCACTGCCTCCCTCCAGCTTAGGATACATTTTACTGGGACAGCAGGAGAGGGGTAAGGAATTTTCTCCTTAAACCAATAAAAAGGACACATGTAGGTTCTTGTCTTCAAGCATTTGAACTGAGGGTTTCTGTGCCTCCTTACCAGTTTAGTCCATCTTCGTCATGTTCTTTTTCGGCTCTCATGCCCAGCTGTCTTATTCTTTCCATGTCTCTTTCAAAATACTTCAATTGTTTCAAAGCCTGGTATTTTTGAAAACATCGCTCTTCCTGCCTCCTACAAAAAAACCTTAAAAGTTAAAGCTGTGTTTTAAACGTTACCACACTTCTGCATGCTAACTGGGAAGATACTAAGGGAAGGCAGAAAACAATGAATGTGAACACATTGTATGTTCAATCTGTGGACACTAATAATGATTTTTGCTTTTTCAGGGTTCTGTGTACATTCATATTTCTACAAACATATGAAAAAGTGTTTACATTTTATATCAGCTCTAGCCTTCAGAATAAAAAATTTAAACTGAAATTCAACCTCCACTTTCTATCAAGTATACACTTCTTAAAACCAAAAACACTGTGCAGTGATTTAGAGTAAAATATTTAGAACAGAACAGAAGAGAGGTAGAATAGGGTGACCGGAGCTAGAATTTCGACCCAGAGACTGGGCTCATGTATGTGTTCCTACAAAAAGCACTACTGTGTTATAACAAAAACAAACATCTGCTTTTCTTTCCAAAAAACTACCTATACTAAATCCTGCTAAACTGAGGTTTCATCTCCAAACGCTGATCACACAGAATACACTTGTGTGATGGTATGGAGAATGGTAAAATAGCTGGAGGTAGTAAGTTTCCATCTGACTTGCCCTTCCATACTGTAGGACACTGGAATGATTAGTTCCTTAGGCAGCCACAGCAGCTGCTCATGGAAGAAAATAAGGACACAGCTCCAGATAAGGAAAGCCCTGGGAACAACAACAACAAAAAAATCTAAGTACAAAATGGAGCAGAAGAATGGAAAGAAGCAGCAAGTGAGAGGAGGAGAGAAAACTGTGCCTATAACACCCTTCAGAACAGCGATGTAAAGAAGGATCTCAGGTCTGATGCTTGCTGAAACAAAAGAATTTGCACAAACATTACAGATGAATGTTTCTGGGTGAAAGGAAAAGAATGACAGGCTTTGGCTGGTCAACAGAGTAGAAATGTCACCGATCTGGGAAAAGGACTTGAGAGAGGATGTTGGAACTGTTACTATGAGAAGAGTCAAAGTAATGTTGAGGAACAATACTGTGATCTCTGAACTGAAAATACAAGACAGTCAAATAGATTGCACGTGGACTGAATTTATTAATCTGCCTTTGGCTGAAAAGGACTACGATGTCCAAAGTAAATATATCCAATGTTTTTAGCAAAACTATTTCCAGAAAAGTCCTTCAGAAATATCCCAAAACACTGCTGTGAATATTTAACCTGTAATATATTTTTACTACACAGACAGTCATGAAGCTTTCTGTCATCATCCCTATATTCTTATTTTAATGTCAGCTCATACAAATGCGTCTTTAAAAGGCCTGAAGGCAAGTCCTAAATCTGGTCAGAAGCAAGGTGTGTAGTGTTTGAAGAGTAATACAGAAAACTGTCTCTTCCTACCTCTCAAGGCTCTCTAGGGTATCGTGTAAACGACAAGCTGCTGCTTCACGCACTGCTGTGAACTTTTGCCTCACGTTGGCACACAAGTTAGATTTGCTTTTAATGAAAGAGCTGATACGGCAGCCACGGCTAAAACACAACACACAGAGCTGGAATTAACATCTTGTGGTAAATGTTTTGTGGTAAGCACCCGTGTTGCTCAGAACATACAGAGATGGGAGCCCACGGAAATTTTGAGATCTCCTTATTCTCAGTAAAAATCTAAATTTAGTATCATTTACAGGGTTTTTTTAATTAATCAAGTTTATGAAAGATTTTGATGAATTAAAAAACCCCTGTAAATTATATTAAATTTGGATTTTTATTATCTTTCATTTCAGTCACATCCTTCCAGGAAAGTGCCTTTGCATTGCATTGAAATGTACTAAACATGCTGCTGCAAGGCTTCACTGACCTGCTCTGGTCTCGTGTAATAAAATGCTCTCTGACATTTGCATGCCAAATGCTTTCCAAACAGGACATACTGTGCTTCAGACTCAGACTTGTACCCTTACTCCTGCTTTTTGGGCCTCTGCTTCCTAGATATTATGCTCTCTTGGTCCTTAATGAATGGCACGTCTCCTCTGCAGTTCTTCTGAGCCACTGGCAACAAACTAAGACACAACAAGGTGTACAGTATACCTTCCCCAGAACGTGAAAACTTCTTCTTGCTGTGGAAACCAGCACAGAACTGAGTAATGAGGGAACACATCTAATGTAAGCTTAGCTGGAAATGTTATAGAGACACTACTGAAAAATGCAATGGTAGAAACAGAAAGGATTCTACAGGAATGAGAGAGAACATTGCTTTTTTTACAAAGCTGCAGGAGCATAAGATCTATTCTGTTTGCAAAGAGAAGACTCATGGGGTATTTTCCAGAAAATACATACTGCTTGCACAGCAGTAAAATGGGCTATTCTGTCACCCATGCCAAAAAAACGTAAATGTCATCTGAATTCACTGAATGCTGAATTTCAATTGTTTGGGAGGAGAAAAAAAAAAGCATCAAGTCTGTCCCAATCAGTTGCTTCTCCTGGTCATTCAGAAACCCATCAGGCAACATACCGCTGCAGTCCGGTGGTCTTAACGATATCTTCTTGTTTATGGACATCTTTTGACACCTCTTCATGTGTTACCTGGATGACTTTCTGTAGGGCTGATAAAAAAATATTCTGTAAGAACATGCCAACTCACTAGAGCATTCCTTTTTTCCTTGTGGAGAGGATGCCATATATGCTGGCCTGAATGAGACATCCTAAAGAAACCTGCTATCTAGTGTTTCTAAAATTAAAGCTTCTTCAAAAAAAGCAGCTTTTTACAGAGGTTTCAAGATAGGTACCCACATACGAATGCACCAAATTCATTAATCACTTTTGAAAACATAAGCTTTGTTCTTTCAGCTGTGAAAAAAAAAAGTCAAGCAGAAGATACTAAATATTTTTTACATTAGATACTTACAAAAATAGCGCGTTAGAAAAACAGGTAGATTTGAACAAACTATGCAGAAAGTATATTTTCAGTTCCTGTACTGTGCTGTTAGCATTCTACTGGCACAACTGTCAAATCTTCTGAATTTCTAAGTCTACCACACCACTTTGCCATTCTTCTTTTAAGTGTCATACGGAATTTAATATGTTTAACATCAACAGGTATCTAATTACCTCTCCGTGTCTCCATATCAGCATCCACTAAAACTTAAGACACATCCTCAAGTAGCCCTTCATTAGCTATAGTTTCCAGATTATCCACCTTTGAGCAGGTCTCTCACTAGTAACACTCTACTCTCTTTCTGTCTTCCCCTGTACTATGAATGCTTATATTCTCCTCTCCCTGAATACCTGGTGAGACAATTTAACTCACTATTTTCCTTCAGATTGACATCTTTGTTTTTCTTCCCACTGCTGTTTCACTCCTGCTTTGATGCCAAACCCCTGGAGACACACCGAGATGGCCATCCTCTCTGCGTTATTCCATCCAATCACTCATGCAGTAAAACAACTGTCACACTTGTTATTAAAAATCTCAGTGTTAGCTGTCAAATTCCGAGTCATCCTCTGAGGTGCTCGATATGTCTCACATGGTAATAAGTGACATTTTACTGAGCACTCAACACCTTGAAGCTGTAATCCCCAAACTCTAAAGGTCCTTTTCCTACATTTTTGTGCAGCACCACATATAGCATAACAGAAAATGACTGCTGAATGTTGACTGTGTTAAACAGCAGCACAAACTGTCTCTACTTGTTAGAAGTACAGAGTATTATACTGTAAATTTATCAACGTAAGACATGGATGGAACAAGTTGCTGGGCACCAGCTAATGGGATAAAATTTTAAGAACCATGCTTATAATGAAGATCCTCTATTAGCTGTGGCCAGGTGAGTTTCAAGAGTACGAAGGTCCCAGTTGGAAACTCCTAAGTTCTAGCACTGACTGGTTCTAATGATGGCCCCACTGGGACCCTTAGTAGTCTCAGAATGTAAGCCTGTAAGATACTGGCTGTGCCACTGAACGTTCTAGAGCTGAGGAGCAGTTTGAATGCAAAGGCTGACTCCCACAGGCTCTGGAACCTGACATTGGTATGGGCAGGGAGCCTCTGCTCAAGCTGAGCTAAGGCTGCATGCAAATCTCATCTGTTCCTGGCATGCAGCGTCAAGAACCCTTCTTAGAAGAACCCAGTCCTCTCTATTTATGGTTATCATTTGGGCAGGTTGAGTAGCTGGATATCTGAAATGCATCTACTCTGCAGATAACGGTGCTTTAAGAGAGGAGGGCTATACTAAGCAGTGGCTGCATTTGATGTTTTCTCCAAGATCAGTTGAGGTGTCTAAAGCCAGCCCTGCAAGCAGTCCTGTTGGTGGATTTTGGAAAGAGATGACAGGAAGTAAATGAATGAGGTTAATTACCATTAATACCACAAAGATATAGCTCCTCTTTTTAGCTGATAAACAGAAACAGAGGACAATACCTCTTTTCCCTCCATTTTGTAGTATTAGAACCTGTTTCAATTCTCCACCTGGAGAAATTGGGAAAACAAATACTCAAGCTTGTCCATATTCATAATATTTTTGAAATATTAACCTCCATAGCTGTGAGCTAGTCAGACAATAATTAGAAAAGAGAAAAAACAGCAAAGAACAATGTAGTAATTTCATTTGATTTCTATGCCTTAGTTAATCATCCATGGAATGGGGTATTAATATTTACTTGTTTTGCAAGGATTCAACAATGACAAATCAATTGAAAAGACACTGATCGGTCCCAAAATTCAAGTATAAGTTTTACAATGAAGATCCTTTGCACAAACATTTGTACCTCCTCTTTTAAACACATGTTTTTCACTGAAAATTCAAAGCTAAATTGCTGGCCGGAGAGCTTTGGGTATAAAATCCAGTTAGTGTTTCATCTCTCAGATACAGGTCTCACATTTTGCTTCTCAGTGTGAAGAAAATATGTCATTCGAACTGGTCTGCATACACATATTCTTCACGACACAGTAACCATGAGAAACTAGGCTTACATTTAGTACCTGGTCTCCGTCTGCATAAAAAGAGATTTATTTTTTTTTAAATGTGGTGAAGGAAGCAAGCTTAGAACACTGATCTGCTTTGTAAAACCTTTGACTGATTAGGTGGGGACTGAGTGATAAATGAGACTACCTCAGCAGTGAGCTGTTGTCATACCACAGCTGCAAGGACTGCAGCTTCCACATTTACCTCTGTCAACACGATGTAACATTTCAACTTTTGTACTAGTACAGGTCCTCACTCAGCCAACAGCACTGAAAAATCAAATTTATTTATGCAGACATTCTATAGCAGCAGTCCTCAAACACCTGCATCTAAATTACAGTTGGACAAAAGGCATTATATCGAGTTACAAATGATTTCCTTAAAATAAATGTTTAAGTCATACTCAGCTGTATCTACTGATGAGCTGCCTACTACAGAATCTCTATCCCACTTTTGAAATACATATATGCATATATGTGGGTTAGAGTTGTCTGTGCTTTCAAAATTACGTCAGTATGAGTTACATGAAGCTTGGTGAATTTGAGATATAAGACTACAGGGCAGCTGTACTGATAATCCATTTCTGATTTGTCCATGAAGCATCCTATAATCAGAATCCAGGATTAAGCATAATTCTAGCGTCTTCGGAATTCATTACAGAATCCAACCTTTGCTGCAGAGCTGCCCTGCAGAAACTAACTTTTCCTATTTTTTAGGGCAAAGAACATAATCCTTGAAAGGACCAGACTGGTAACTCAGGGCAGCCCCCTGAAATCCCAGACAATCACGTGATAGTGGTTGTTCCAAAGGGTACACTGAACATCATACACACTGCGAGATATTTCTTTGTGTCTCACAGCAAATGGAAGCTCCCAGCTGTTACAGCTCTCAAGATTATTTTCAAATCTCATCTCGCACACAAACCAGTTGTTCACCTACAATCGGTAAACAAACTGGTTGAAATTATAGCTTTGAACTCTCCACACTCCCATTCGCAGTGCCATGGACAGCAGCAGCTCTGTAGGTAGTACACAATGTTAGCGCCAGTTTCCCAATATACCCACCCAGCTTCTGGCAGACTGAATCTAAAGGTCTTTCAGACCCAGAGAATGTGTCCATTCCTTTACATTTAAGAGCAATTAATTGTTTTTTCTTCTATTAATTTAATTGTTTTTAGACTTGAATATACTTCCAGCAATATATCATAGCAATGAATTCCTAGGTTTAAGCAAGCATTGCATGAAAGCACTTCTCATTGCTTTAAATTTTCTGCCAGATAATTTAATTTGGTGTCCCATAAATCTAGAGTCAAGGGAACTTGTGAATAACCTGTCTCTAATCACTTATTTCCATGGACTTTGTGATCTTGCAGCGATCTGTCATAACCTTGTATTCAGTTGTTTCTTTTCTGCACTTGGTCTATTTAATTGGTTCTCACACGGAAGCTATTTCGTATCTCTAATGTACCTCACAACCTTCCATCAAACTTTCCTACTTCTGATATCAGCCTGTGAGAATTGGAAGGACCAAAACAGAAGCAGCACAAACAAAACATCTGTATTTTCACATAATGTGTTTTCTGCTTTGTCTTCCACTTCATTCTTAGGGCTCTTTTTGCCTTTTTGATAGCTACTGAACATTCACAGAACTATCCCAAATGACTCCAAGAGCTCCTTCCTGAGTGGTAATTTGGAGTCTAACAGAGCATGATGTCAGCCTAATAATGATAATATAAACATCAATTCAAAGATAATTACCAGTACTAAACACTAATGTGCTTTTCTGGTCCAGCTTTACTTAGAAGGAAGAGAAAATACTTAAGATCACCTGGTGTGTACTGAAACACGTTGCAGAGCTAACAGATAAACCATTCTGTCAGGTCTATCAAGCACAAGTAATCACCAATGGGAGGAATAAAGAGTAAGGAAACCCCCAGTTAAACAGAACCCCTTAAGTCAGACAGATACATATTCAGTAGATCAGTTGATTATGGCAGAGAATAGTTTCACCGTTTTCACCTCCTGTTGGATCTTACAGATGTGGATGACAGTCTGATTATACAACTGCTGTACCCGAATATTAATTAAAAGTCTTACTTAATATTCACGTGGGATTATATTGTCTTTAAACCAATTGTCTTTGCTAATGGGGAGGGCACAGAGAGACTTGTACAAAGTTCCATGTGCCTGAAGAGAAACACACTCGTACATCTAGCGGTGTCTTTGACGTAGGTTCTCCCTAGCAACACTGAAAGCAAATCCATTTGATATTGGCAGTCAAGAAAAGTAACTTACAGGGGAAAAAAGGTGGTTGTTGTTTGGCTTGTGCTGACTCACTCATAACATCGGATGAAACTACATTAATCTTGACGTCATCTTCAGAGCAAAGTACAGTGGAAGTTATGCTGCCACGAGGGGTTTGACCACGGGGAGATGACTGACCGCTAAGCTGAGAGATGCCTGGAGTAGATGTCTTGTTTATCTTCCTGCTGAGTGGACCATATCGTGCTTTCCAGGTGCATTTCTGTACATAGAAGGAAAAATTAATGGCAAGGAAGGATTTTCTATAGCTATTTGACAACAAAGAATCACATTTCTGTAACTAATTCCAATATTAGACCATTCTGGTTCTCCTGTAACCTCATAGATTTTTCTCCAGTGACTTCAAACAAGATAGTGATTTCTTGGCTACATAGGACCTTCTTTATTTTGTCATCTTTCTTCAATACTCCTCTGCTATAGCATTAATGCCAACAGATTAAACTAATCTGTAAACGAGTAACACTGCAGCTGCGGAGAGGGCTCGTAACAGAGCAACCTTCTCATGTACAGGGAAGAATAGGTCAAAGTGGCTTGATAAATGTTCAGGTCCCCTCCCAACACCCAACAACCTGGCAAACGAATTTCCTGTGTCAAGAATATAAACCTGAAGTCTGAAAGCAGACTGAATTCTACAGGCGTGATAATCAGAACAATATTTATTATAAAAGCAAGTGCCCCTAAAGGAACCCAATATTTCCACTAGAAGTTTCATATCAAATATGTAAAGCAGCATTCAAGTAATATTAGTGTATGTGACAAAGAAAATTGTCATTAATTCAGGAAGGAAACAATAAAAGTCTCAGCAATGTCAATGCTAAAAGATACATCAAGAGTGACAAGCACTTTGGTTTCTTCTGCTCGTGTTCATTTGAACCTGACTAGAAAACTGGTAAGACTGTATGGAAAAATCAGAAAGCCTCCTATTTAGAATCAACTCTGTTATTTATGGGACTTGCTGACTTTCCCTGTTTGCTAACAGCAGGAAGAATATTTGTGTAAAAACACAATCTTCATCTTTTAAAAGTTTCACAACTTTTGCTGCATTCCCCAACAGAAACTGTAATCTTCCACTGAATCATTTTGATTATCTCATGAAGGTACGAGCTGCAGGTGTTGACAAATAACAAGAGCAAACAGCCTGCATGTAACAACAGCTCATATTTCTACGAGTGCCTCACCCGGGGTTCTAAAAGCACTTCACAAAACTTGTTAATTTAGCCTTATAGGGGTCAAAGCAAGGAACTAAAAGCTTAAGCAAACTGAAGATCAAAACATAAGATGTGCTAGACTGAGAAACCCACTGGTTCGTTATTGAGTTCTGCTAGTTAGACTCCTAAGCATCACTCATTCCCTCTTCATTTTCCTCCAGTCACTTCAGTAGTTTCAAAAAGAAAGTCTTTGTCATTTCAGAAAGACAGTAAAACAGTTACCAAGCGTTACAGAGAATTTTCTAGTGTTTAATTTCCTCTCAGGTATTAACTTTATTTTTCTTTTAAAAGGCTTTCATCTGAATTACATGTTTTATCCTTTCCTTGGCTTTGCTTTGAATGTGGCAAGTGAATCCTGCTTTCTTTAAAGGCCTCAACATTTGGCGTTTGTTTCTGAATTCAGCTTTAAATTCTGTGTAAAAAGGCAACCAAACAAATAATGACTAGAACTTACTAGAATAAGGCCTCCAGGATACCAGTCTGGAATCCCATTTGACTGAAAGAGACCTCTTTGTGTGAACAAGTACTGCAACATGACTCTGGGTCATTAAAAAGCGGGCAAATGCAAACAAAAGGCTAGTTATGTTTTAGCCAAACATTTAATTCTTCCCTCAGCAGTACTTATGGCTAAGACACAGTTTCAATCCGCTGTATACTGCCCGTCCTACTGCCCAGTATCAAATTGTTATTCTTCAAAACCAAGAGACACAAGTACTCTGCAGTCACCAGATCCAGAGCATAAAATGGGGTATCATGGAGTTTAATTAGGCAAAACCAAAACAAATACTTGAAAAGTTGTATTAGGTCCCATGGAAGAAATTAACAATGAAGTTACCTTTGTCTTTGTAATAAAGAGCTCCCACTTGCATGTTGCTAACTTTTCCTCTTCAGTTTCTTTTACTGTTTCTTTAGAACCACCAGGGTCCCTAAGTGAAAACAATTTAATTAGTTTTCCATTTTGAGAGTCTTGATTTTGTTGTAAGTTCTTTTAAGAAATGCAATAAACGGAGAGTAAACGGTGGCTGACCACTACTATGACGTATATCTTTGCTTATAAGAAATGGAAAGAAAATGCAAGGTGTGTAAGCCACAAGTAAGTTAGTCACAAGTGAAGAATCACCTAAAGAAAGCACAGTCATTCTACAAGCTATCATGCATGTGTACTGCGCCAGATCATGCTCTCAACTTCCTCTCTGCAAATACTGAAGAATTTTGTCCAGTATACAAGATTTAAAGGATAGAAATGTCAGCAGGTTCATACCAGTTTGATTTTTCCATGGTATAGGCTAAATGAAGACCTATACCAGTACAAAAGTTGAAATGTTACATCACGTTGACAAAGGTAAACGTGGAAGCTGCAGTCCTTGCAGCTGAGATAGTCTCATTTATCACTCAGTCCCCACCTAATCAGTCAAAGGTTTTACAAAGCAGACCAGTGTTCTAAGCTTGCTTCCTTCACCACATTTAAAAAGCTCTCTTTTTGTGCAGGCAGAGACTGTGTGATCTAAATGTAAACTTGTTTTTTCATGGTTACTGTGTAATGAGGTACGTGTGTGTGCAGAGCAGTTCAAATGACATTGAGGGAGAGGAGCGGTGGTCAGAGAGCAGGAGGAAGTACACAGGAGACTGCACTACTTCGGAAACTGGAAACGAACCCAGAGCCTTGTGCATTTCTGCTCTGCTGTCAGCCTGTACCTGTGAGACGTGCTGACAAACTGGTTTGTGTTGGGTTTGTTTTGGTTTTTGGTGGGTTTTTTTGTTTGGTTTTTTATCCCAGTCTATTGGTTGGTCCTCATATGTAAACATGTGAAAAAAACACCCACAATACATACTGGACTGATTCTCCCCTGCAATTTATCAGGCTAATTCTATACAACACTACTCTACCACTTCTGTTATACGTAGGAACAGTTTGTGTTGACTGAGAATATACAGAGAAAACAGGACAGCTTTGAAGAGCTCTGCCCTGCAAATCAGAGAAACTGTTCACTGTTATACTAAATACTCGTGAATAACTTAAATACATGGTATGTCAACATGATTATACTGACAAAAAACATTGGAAACGTAAACTAATATTTACTTTAACAGTATAAAAGTTGAGAACCAACACATCTTTTATAAGTACCCAGCACCGTCATGCATAATTGATAGAATAAAACCAGCTAAATATCACTTAATAGTTGGCTTTGTTCTGTAATTATAATGCATATGGAGTTCCTGTTGAGTTCACTGGGATAATGCTTCAAGGGAAGGCTATGGGAAGATACATACGTTTATTACTACATGTATTTAATTTGCATAATTATTAACCAAAAGAGAAAAAGGAAAGAAAACAAATGTTTCACTCAGCTTTCACTTGAAAGAAGAGAAACATCAGCGCATAAAGGAGAAAAGATCCCAAACTCCTCATACACATACATTGGATTCCAACACCTTCGTATGGAATGCTTCAAACTGCTGGATTCAAGAGCCAAAGCTTTCAAAAGCCAGTGTATGGCACACAGCTGTCGGAAGGGAGGTTCGCTGCGAAGAGAAGAAACAAATGTGTTTATAGCATGGAGTGAGGGAAAGAGCCAAACTGGCATCACAGCAGGGGCGTCGGAACGAGGTGATCCTTAAGGTCTCTTCCAACCCAACCCATTCTATGATCACGTTGGATGAAACAGATGCATCTAAGCATTCCTGTAGCAGATGAATGTTCTCATTGTTCCAGTGAATTCTAGGCACCTCTTAAGGTTTTTGTAATGCTGAAGTATGTTTTTGGATGTGAAATTTTCAATGGACTTGGTGATGTCCTCCGTGCTTTCGTGCCTATAAGGATTCCAGCATTTATCCTTTTATCGTATGGATTCTTATGGTTTTTGGATTCTACAGAAGCTTTTAAGTTCTGCATTTAAAAAAACGCAGTGTGAGAGTTTAAAGTGTAGGACCCGTCTTCTTTTGAACTAAGATTATCTTAGGCATTTTAGCTTATCCCACGTGCAAACGTAAATATGAAGAGACTGTTGGTGAACAATTGGATCAATGAAGTTAGAACAGATAATGTGTATTAGTGACTAATATAAAACATGTAGAAGTGTTCACCATATAAGTACTGTCTTTTCTCTCTCAGGCCTA
The DNA here is from genome assembly GCF_009769465.1 of Tauraco erythrolophus. Classification (NCBI taxonomy): domain Eukaryota; kingdom Metazoa; phylum Chordata; class Aves; order Musophagiformes; family Musophagidae; genus Tauraco; species Tauraco erythrolophus. The sequence goes on along the minus strand of NC_141483.1, from coordinate 4,099,965 downwards.
CTTTTTTTAAATGAGGCAAATTAAATATTAATTTTGACAGCCTTTCCTTAAAATGAGCCTAATCTTGAAAGCTATACCACATAAGCAAATTTTTTGCAACTTAGAAGTTGCTGAGTCAAGATCAGTGAGACAAACGATGTGTTTGTGTACATGTGCACATACAAGGTTTTCAGTAACTCATTAGGATTCAATCATTTAAAGTTAGAATTTAACAGTTGCTATTAGTAAAAATGGATTATTTTACCAGAAACTCCTGAAATTCTCAGGATACATTTTCACCAGCTGAACAGCAGCTCTAGGTATATGTGTTATGGGCCTGCGTTGCTGTGAATTTTGCTTATGTTCTACCAAGGAGGGCAGGACGTAAAGCTGCCTTCAAATTTACCTTTTCGCTCCAGGAGGACCTGAAGTCAAGACACTGGTATGAACAGGAGCAAAAGACCGTAAGGTCATCTTTATCTTCTTCAGGTGGTCGTCTTCTGTTAGAGAGCAACTGTGGGAAAGGACAAGGACTGAAGTTAAAAAAGGAGTATGTGAAATGAAAACAGAGCCAATAAAACCGTTTATTGTGTTCACATCACCACACTCCCTCTTCTCCTGTTTACATTAAAAAAATACTTAGGTGTATTTCTAAATTGTTAATTACTGCATTTATTATCATTTATTAATATCACAAACCTAATTATATTTCCTGGTAAACATTATTATTTATTTCTAATATGTTTACAGTACTTTATAAAGATGACATTATTTGTATTTACATATTATTAGCAACTAAGCATTTATGTGAAATCAAATTTGGAGGCAGACAAAATAACATGACTGATTTGTTTGAGAAAAGATGCTGAGATACTGCTTACATTTCATTGCATTTGTTTTCTGTTGGTATTGTGCCAACGGCATCAATGGGATTATACACATAAGGCCAAAGTTTCAAGATATGCCTGTAAAATTCATTTTTTTCCTTGGTTAACATATTGTGTGCACAGAAAACAATAAAGATTAAGTTGAAAAGATTCACCTCAATGAAAAAAAGAGTCTGGAGTGCTGGCCAAGCCAACGTAACAGAAGACTGAGCTCTTTATAGGCTGTAGGAACTGATTCTTCACCACCACAAGCCTGTTTGGCCACTTACACCCAAGGAAAGTGTTTATAAAACACTATCAAGCAGGGAAAGGAAATGTTTACAGCTGTTTTTCCCAAATGTAAACAACTACCTGCACCTGATGTTAGACAACCGTCACATATCAAAAAGAATAATAAGCACAGAGTTTACAAAAAGCTTTCAGAGAGGTTCTTACATATTCAATTTTCATTTTTTTTTTAATTAAATAATCTTGTTTACCCAAAACGTTCATGTAGCCTTCACTAACCTAGGATCAAAGTGCTTCATAGTGCCATTTAAATCACACAGCTGTAGGTGACTCGTTTGAGTAAGGAGAAAGTCATAGACTGCAGACATTACAGTCTAAGATTCCAAAATATTTGACTAATACCCTATACCTTTTCTCCTTCCATAACACTCTCCCCCTCAGTAATACTCTGTTCCTTTCCCACCTTTAATAGCTATTCAGTTGGTGACCATTTAGAATGCTAGATATTAAATGTTACTCTAGTAAACATGATGCTTTTCTGTTCAGAATCTCCCAGCCTGTCTGTACTACTAGTACGAAACCAACCAAAAGGCAAACAGGAAATATTTTATTTCTTATTTTTTAATAATGGTTATATATTGTTGTCCCACTTTATGACTAGAGCACGATTGCATCTCAGGTGACTCTGAGATGGTATTATTTGTATTTACATATTATTAGCAACTAAACTCTGGAGACTGAGTTTTCCAAGTTGACTGTCAGTTCATGGAAGAGAGGTGAAAGAGAGGAAGCTGGTACTTGGGAGTGACAAAAGCCATAGCAAACCGATGAGAAAAGACTGTTTGGGATGGATGACCTTTTGATGCAATAAGGCTCCCAAAGGTGTGTAAACCTCTAGAAGAGCTATGGCATCCTGCTGAGCAAGTATTTAGTCATCTCATCGTCTAGTGTGGGTTGACAAACGGAAGACAACTACAGCATTACAACAGGCATTAGAGGTGCTCCAAAAAGATCAGTGTGAGCAAACGGATGGAAGACTATCTAATGATCAAATGGAGAGAAAATCTGAAGAAGGTAGTAAGTAATAGGTCTGAACTAGTGCAGAAACCCACCCTGCAAGCTAAGGCAGTTATTCTGCTGAATGCAATTCTTTTTTACTCTTAGTGCTGCAGTCCCATTGTGGAAACAAACGCATGGCACAAACTCACCAGGCCTCCTCCTTCTCCCCTCAGTTCTGAGCTGGCTATGAAACCTCTCCCTAGTTCACTGACCTTCTGTTTTCTAAACTTCTTCCTTTTCAAATAGCACCTCAACCATTTTTTTCCACGCTTGCAAGGTTTACAGCTGCTCACTTACTCAGATTTTAAGCATTTTCTCTTTCTAGGTCACACAAGTAGCAACATTCTGCCTCAATACCAACTAATGGCAGAAATTGGAAATTGTCGCTTTCTAAAACTGCCCTCAGAGCACCAAAAGCCCTCCGAGTTGACTTACGTATCTGACTCCTCTGCATCAGAGGAGCATTGGGGTGGCTGGAACTCAGTTTTCTGTCTCGTGTCCGGAGCTTGCTGGGCTGCTTTCTGTGTGTTCTTCATCTCCAGTGATTCTTGGTGAAGTATATGAAAGTATTCTCCACCTTGCTTCACAGAATTGACATGACGCCTGCCAAAAATCATCGAAGCTGGTCAGTGTACTAAAGGCACACTATCAAATTGATTAATTTCTCTGTTGCCCACCAACTTAGTTTTTAACAGAAATTTCACATTCTTCTGCATTCAAGAGTTCAACATTAGTATTTCCTTCTGCAATATGATAACAAAGGACAACAATTCCCAATATGAACAGGGAGATCTTCCCCTTATCTCTTTCAGCACCACACAGGTTAGCTATTGGATGTCTTGAACTCACCATCGCTTTGTCCAGTACTTGATTTAAAAACTCCCTGCCTAACTCAAATTTATAGCAGCCAATTGACCGCTGGGCCCATCACTGTCTTAACTGAGTTGTTACAGCCTGACAGGTGCTGCCCTGAAGCTACCTGTTAGCTGCTAAATTCCACCTGCTGTCAGAAGACTGCCTGCGTTGTTGGTAACAGGGAAGCTGCCAGTGAAGCCTGTGAGCGAGCTGAAGACAAGGGGCAGGGTATTAGTGCAAGAGAAGAAAATGAAGAAGAAATCACAATGCACTCCCTGTAAGATGGCAACACAGGTTTAAAAACCAAAAAAGGTAAGCTAGGGCAGTGAAAGGGATATGGCACACAATTACTCTACAGTCTTTGGTTAAAATATTAGTAAGAGTGGAGCAGCTGATCCAAGCCAGAGGAGCACACGATCCAGGCGTAGGACATACCCCTTTAAGTTAATGCGTTGCTGACTTTTGAATCAAGTGTCATGGGGCTGTATTGATTCCCTCAAACACAATCCAGGCTTGAGAGCTAGGCCTCCTTTGTTTTACCAAAAAGTGAAAACTCCTTTTTCTTAACAGACATGCACTAAAGCACCTGAAGGTCATACAGAGTGCAAATTTCGGGCACTGAAGTCACTAGTTCTTAAGGGGAGCCATTAACTCCCTGTTTGCTTTCCTTGACGAAAAACCACTTGCACAATTTAATGGTGTGGGGATTGGGTTTTTGGGTTTGTTTACGCTATTTTTTAAAGTTCAGCAACTATAAATAGAAGCCTGAAAACATTTCTAGTTCAGGTAGATAATAACCCATCTGCTAGATATTTCTATACTAACTTCGGAAAAAGAAAAAAGATAAGAAAATAAGATGTCCCTGATAAGAAATGTTCATGCTTCAGAAAAACATGAGGATTTCAGAGTCATGTTTTTCATAAGAACCTAGTATTTTGCACAACAGACTTCTCTTGGAATACTAGAAAATATTTAACGGCCTCAAATTCTTGCTTTATGTCCGTTTCCAGTAGTTTTCTCTCTCTCCTTCTGCCAACTATCAAGATCTTTGTATATAAAAATTTTTTCTCCTTCCTAGTGCTTTTTCCCACACTTCTGCACACACTGCTGTAAGCATTCCTTCTTAAAGACCAAAACCCCTGCTGTAGCTGCGTATTATAATGCCACAAATAGTGAACAAGGTTATTATATGAATCAAAGACAAGTAGTAGAGAAAGATAAATATAAACTAGAAAGTTCTTTTACACTAACAGCCATAACCAGTGTTACTGGAGAAAGATATATAAATGGCAAGTACAATCAGTACTTTCTTTAAAAAAAGTTTATCTAAAAGAGAAGGCTTTAATATGTGTATATGAAAATCAGTGATGGCTCTTATATACCAATAGGAATAGGAAATGTTATGCACACTTGTGAATGAACATTTTTACTCTGACTTCCTTGAAGTCCTAGTTATTACAAAAAGCAGGTCTTCAATCTTCAAATATGGAAAAAGAAATAAAATAGAATTAACAGAAATGCAGTGTATAGAAAAGCTATAATAACTACCTGATTTAAACAAAAAATTCCTCTCATAATTCCATAAAATTATTTCTGGGACATTTATGAATGACCCTAAAGGTTCATTGACTCTTGTCAGGGAAACAGTAAAATAAATATAAACTTTTATAACACGAAAGGTGACCAATATACTTTTCTACACTATAAATTTACAGTACATTGCTGGAATAGGACAACAAATATTTCTCCATTTAAATTCTGGCATCGCAATACTCTGTTTATACAATAACTTAATAAATTTAACTGGGCTGACTATTTGACAAGTAGGTGAGAATCGTTCATTAAAATGCAAATGTAATCGAGATTAAATTTGGAATACATTTGTTAAAGTAATTGAGCTTCAGTCAACTGTAGTCACAACACAGATTTTCAACTGCCATTCAGACAAAAGAATTTCTTGTATTTTTCTAAATTAATGTCTTTATCAGGATGAAAATTAAGAGTTTCCTGAACAGTAATAATGTACCACGGAATACTTCAAGTTTTCTCTACAGAAATGTATTATTATAGATAAGGGTCAATGACACGCACAAAGGAGTGACCCAGTAGTGTACTACACATAAAATGACTCACAAAAATAAAAGGAAATAATAAATTTGTCTTAATTACAATTTAGGTTCTAGAAAAGCATTTAGAAGCTATAATGATAATGCCAGAAACCTTTCCATTAGGGTAAAGACAAGCTAAATATTTACCAGATTATTTTTTTTTTTTACATTCTGTTTAAATATACCTTAAGTACACAGGGTCATCTTCACTAAATTCAAAGGAATCATACTAAGGATGTGTTTGTCCCAGAAAATCAAATTTTACAGTTAACCACCTCACATGTAACGTTTATGCAAACAAATTCAGTAGGAGATGGTTTACTAAAGGAATGACAGGCACTCCTGAACATGTGATGCCAAATTCTTGCTCAGCGAAGCTGGTACAGCTCCAGCCTCAACAGAATTGCTAGAAAGAGGGGCAGAAGGTTGCACACCCATGTGCTGTCCCTCCACTGAGCAACTGCTTCCAGTGCAGTGGGTGGTGGTACAGAGGTCCTTCAGTTTCATCAACTCTTCCTCTGTTCCATTTCCTGAGGTGCAAAGAAGTTTTTAACAGCTTGATTCTGTCTCTTTTAGGCCCTGAACATTATATTATGATCATAGATTTCTAGGTTGGAAAAGACCTTAGAGATCATCTAGTCCAACCGTCCCTAATCTCCCATTAAACCATATCCCTAAGTAGTTCATCCACCCTTTTCTTAAACACATCCAGGGATGGGGACTCAACCACCTCCCTGGGCAGCCTATTCCAGTGGCTGACAACCCTTTCAGAGAAGAAACACTTCCTAACATCCAACCTGAATCTCCCCTGACTAAGCTTATGCCCATTTCCTCTTGTTCTATCTCCCATCACTAATGTAAAGAGCCCTTCCCCCACCTCCCCACCATCCCTTCTCAAGTATTTGTAGGCTGTAATCAGGTCTCTCCTCAGCCTCCTCTTCTCCAGGCTAAACAGCCCCAACTCCCTCAGCCACTCCCCATAAGTTTTATTTTCCAGCCCCTTGACCAGTTTAGTCGCCCTTCTCTGGACTCGCTCCAGAAGCTCAATATCTCTCTTAAAGCGAGGGGCCCAAAACTGGACACAATATTCCAGGTGCGGCCTCACCAGTGCCGAGTACAGGGGCAGGATCACTTCCCTGCTCCTGCTGGTCACACTATTCGTGATACACGCCAGTATCCCATTGGCCTTCTTGGCCACCTGGGCACGCTGCTGGCTCATGGTGAACAAATATCGTTAGCTGTAAGTTAACTATGTATCTTTCAAACAATTTAACTGCATACATTCTGTCTGATCATGGAAATTGTTAGCCACTGTTTCAGAAAATGGCTTATTCAGTTTTCTTATCTTAACAGATGCAGCCTTTATATCGATAAAGCTAATAACAGAACATCTCCTGCTCCAGACGCCATACAGAAAGAATTTAGCCTCTTCCAGAGGCTTATAGTCGGTTGTAAATATAAATGAAACCAATGTGGCATTGTTCTGAAAGCCACAGAGAGCACAGGCTTTCTAAATGCCATTTCCTACGTTTTCATAAAAGCAGCATTTCAGTCTGCATCTGCAACACTCCCTACTAGCCCAGTGAAAGCTCCTCTTTGGGCACAAGGCTAGACCATGCTGAGCGTGTTGCAAGGTGAATATCAGCTGGGCACTGCCTAACTTACTGCACCAGTGACAAACTGAATATTGAGTTAAGGCTTCCCAGGTGAAAAGCAAGGGCAATGTTATGCACACTGCCACTTAAAAGCCTTCTGAGTAAACATTTTCTGTAGAAAAAGTTATATAACAACAATCTATTTCTGTATAAAACGAACCACGGAGACATTAACTTTGAAAATACAGTAAATACAGCTAGACTGTATTCTGAACATTACAGACTAAAACTGTGGATTAAGAAAATAGTCTAATTCCTCTAAACGAACACTTAGCGTTATTTGCAGCTATGCCATCACGAGCTGTGATCCCATCACAAATCTCAAACGAGGCTGATCTGTGTTTGGATCCTGAAGAATTCAAAGAAACATCCATTGAAGGCAGTGGTGAGAGCAGGAAGCTTGCTTCATTTGGATTTAACTTGAAATCTACACCCTTATGCAGTTTTAAGGGGCTCTGTCTTTTTGAAGATATAATAAAAAGGAAGATCTCCCAACCTGAAGTTATTAAGGATCTTATGGTAATCTCCACAGGAGCACAAGTGTTAATACCTGCATTGCCACCAGATTTCAATTAATTAGATGTTACCGTCCTTAATGTTGTTTCAGTTGCAATAGGACACTTTAAAAATCATTCCAGTCCCCCAAAATATGATGTTGTGTGTATGCGAATTAGCACACATCAGACTCCACTTGAGCTGCTGCTGCATTCTAATAGTCGAAGTAATTCTTAGATGTCCCTTAACTTTCTGACAAGCTGCTAATTGTGAAACAGCAGGAAATCCCAAGATAAAAGAAGATCCACATGCAGACAGTGCTTTTCTTACTTACAAAGTATAGAAAGAATAATAGGAGAAAACTCTGCATTTCTTGTAAATTGTCAGCAACAATACTGATTTTTACCAGTGGAGAATCTATCCCATTCTCCTATCAGTAGATACTGGAGCTGCCGACCATTTCACTCAGTTCTTTAGTGCTTTACGTTCAGTGTTGTAATGTATATCTACGCCCGTATGTCCCAAACTTATTTACATTCAGACTGCTTCACACCTTTCTCATTATCAATGAGAATTAGTGTATTGTGCATACACTACCCACCTTCTGAAATCACTAAAAGCCATGGAGTTGAGTTTACATGGTGGTAAGCCTGAGTGAGCAAGTCCTACTATTGAGCTCTGCATTTGGGTCATGTCCCGAAAGCTTAGCATGTGGACAGAAAAAGTTTGCAACTATTCACAATTCATATGTAGATACTAGCATAAATTAATTATGAATTCCAGCTTGGTAGCATTTACAGCCAAGTTAGAGATGCAAACGGATACACGTGAGGCAATGGAGAATCAGGAACACACTGGTTACTACTCCTAATTAATGGTTGAGTAATTACACAGTAAGAACCAAATGGGTAACTATTCATACATCTAGTCGTCTTAAATCCAGTGAAGACCAGATGATAATGACATTAAAACCTATCAAACGTAGTTAATAACCCATAGAAACTCTGACATGTGTGATCATTTACCATACTGAACCATTAACCATTCGGGCCAGGAACTAAAGTCGTACCATATCGACATCTGTCCTGAGCAGTTGAAGACATACAAACAATCTGGAACACTCACATTACTTCAGATGTAGATTCCCATTTTATCTGTCTTTGTTTAAAAAACAAAACCAGGATTTGCATAATGGGAAAGATGCATATTATCACATGAAAATCTGACCATGAAATAAGTCAAGAAACAAGTCAAATTTTAAAAAAATTTTAAAAAAAGTTAAATTTTAAGACATAAGTAAATTTGTGGTATGTTCACAGAAGGCTGTGCAGGCAGCAGGAAATAAGGATCTCCAATAGTTAAAAACCAATACCCCACACTATTATAGGTGAATCTATTTGTGTATTACAGCATATTTAAAGCTGTCTCAGAGTGGTTTTCAATTAACTACAAAGACATTCCATTATAGAAGATGCTGCTTTCATTGCGAAATGAGGCAGAACCTCTACTTTGAAAATGAGGAGAGGTTCTCTAACATTGAGAAGCACAAACATATCTGGCTACCTGGTGGCACAAAAACCATAAAGAAAATGGCTTATTTTTAGTTGGAAGTGTGTTCTTCTCAACCTAGGAAGAATGGAGGGCAGCAATTTCTCTTTTAAGAAGTCCCAGAATGCGAGAACATGCAAACACACACTCCTCCACTTGTGCCATGCTGTAGCTCCTATTCCTGTTGATCTTCATATAAAAGTTTCTTTTGGGGTAGGCACATTTAGGGTTCCAGCTTTTGGTGTCTCTGGAGGAGTACATAAACAAAGGTGAGTGTGGGAAGTACTTCCAGAGCAGCACAGAGAAGACAGTTTTGTACTGATAAAGAATAGAAAAATAGATCTGTGATATTTCAAAGCTTTGTTTTAAATTCTTCTCTAAAAAGATGTGAGGAAACTATTCCTAAAACTTCAAAAGAAAAAAAAAAAGTCATCTGAAGATTTCTGGGCTATTTTCTTGCTGTAAGAACATACAGCAGTAACTTTATGTTCATATTACCAATAAAAACTCACTGCTTGTTAAGTGGAACTTCACTGAGGTCCCTGATCCTCTAACAGGAAACACTGCTGGTTCAAGATTTTCCTGTGAAATTTGAAGCAACTCTTCATGATCTAGTGTCTTGCCTTACCCATAAAGGTATTTATAGAGTAATGACATTTTACTACTAAATAATGGAAAACTCATTTTAAGTAGTAGCTTTGTTCAAACATTCCATGACAACGTGTCATTTTGTATCACAACACGTGGGATTAGACTGTTGTGTTTAGATAGATAGTAAAATCTAATAAGCCACAAGCTATTTCCACTTATGAAATTTCAAGCAAACAAATATATTTTTGTACAAAAAGAAAGGAGATTGACTCAAATGAACAGCCTGGAAAGGCAGAAACGTTGATGGGAATAGCAGTCTTCCCAGTGATTGATGACAGAGATAATGATTCATACATCCATACACCTAAGTGGTTGTCTTTGCCCATGACTGCTGTCTAATTAATGTGAGCCATCATTCATGTAAAAGAAAATTTTTGCTTCTGGAAAAAAAAAAAAAAGTGCTGCAAACTGCCAGCAGTGACAGTGCTAGAAACATGTCAATTAGAGTGATTTCTGCCAAGCAGCAAAAGGGCACGAAACACTGGTTTCCAAGCAACTGACATTATGAAGTATTAAATACCTTGGAAACTAATATTGGCAGATAAACATTTCACCTTCTCAGTACTGCCTCACTCTCTTTGCTTCTTAACTCCATGTTGCCTCTCCACCCTGCTCTTACAGACTCTGCTGTATCTTCCAGGATTAAGCATTAAGGAATGCCAATTTATCATAACCTCTAAACACTAACGTCATCTTGTCTGCATATATTAGAAGAGGATTGGTACAGATTCACAGGGATGGACAGACACGGTCCTAACCAAAACCCCAAAATAACACATTTCTTGCCATTTAAAATCTTTTGGTAGTAGCTGCCATTTCAGTTGCAAAATCTGAACAGTTTTGTATTAAATTCAGCTACACAGCCACTAGCAGGAAAAGGAGCAGGAAGACCTGCTCTTCAGGTAACAGTCGGCCCCTTGTTGCAGGCACAAAGAACGTGTTAGTAGAGACTGGGCTTTCTGCTTGCAGAGCGACTTTTAGACATCTGCCTTCAGGAAACTTCAACCCTTTTAAAGAGCCATCCAGTTTCTAATTTAAAACATAAAAAGCAGCCAGTTGAACACTGTTAAACTGCCGGCAGTTTGACATTTAGTTTTATTTAACTAGCACAGCACAGTAAAACAGATGCATGGGAGCCGTTTTCTCCAAACTACGGGAAATGCAACGGAGGTTTAGCACGCCCTGTTTGCAAGTAAGGCTTGACGGGCTCACGGAACAGCATGGACGCTTTCCCTTTGAGCTTGCAGCTCAAGCCTGCCAATTCCTAGACATCATTGGCTGAAGATGACCACAATTTGTCATTTTTACACAAGCAACTATGCTTAGATGACTGTCACAGCACAGCATTTCCAGTTTCTTTCATGTTTCCTATCTCCTTTTTATAAGAAAGTACTTTCAGCTAGCCCCATTGGAAACAATATTCTTATTTTTAAGCACTGTTTTTTGCGGCGATGTTTCACAAGAGTATTTCCAGTACACTTGCGTAGTCTCAGCGGCTGAGCTAGCCTACAGAAGTGCTTTACGGCAACCTGCTTTTATTATGGATTAACAACTACAAGCTTCCAACACTCTGATCATCTCTTTTGCTGTGTAAGTGTTCCTACATCCTTCTACAATTTATTAGTTTCTCTCTACTTTCTTGGTTCTCATACAATACATCCTCATGCAAGTGTTCATTACTTAACATTATTTCTGGATCTCATTTACAGATGTCATTGGAATAAAGCAATAAGGAAGGATCTCCCTCAAAGCTGAATCTAATTTCAAAAGGGCTGTGCTTCTTGAGTTTGCTTAGTTTTACTAAGTATAGCAACAGACATGAAAATATAATTCTTGGCTCAAAGCTAAAGATATTTGAATGCTCAAGGACAAAGGTTTTGTCTTCTCTGCCATACTGTATTCCACCCACTGAACCTGACATTGGGAAGTACTTAGTCAAGTAAGTCAGAGCCACTTTGTGTCTACATGGGCCATCTCCACTGGAAGTAAGATGTATCGATCTACAAAGGAAGAGGAATGATCATTATCTGCAGATTTCCCAAACGTTTTTTTTTTCATTTTATGCTACACAAAGATAAAAAATTCCTTCCTACATTTAATACTGTGTTTAGGTAAAACGATATCTGAGACCTGACAGGTGTGTCCCTAATGTGACTGGGTACAACTCATCAGTCAGAAAGCACTGGTATGACTTTCTACTTGACACTAGTGACAGAGTTTTGACAGATGAGTAGTTCGAGCAACCTCTGCGTTCTGTCACCATCCTCTTTTATATCATCATGAGGACTCAAAGTATAAGAGAATATTACTGAGAGGGGGTATGAGGTCATAATTATAAGGTTTATCTTTAGTTTAATTATGCTTGTAATGTGTAAGATAGAGCACTAAAGCTTTATGAATGCAGCTAAGTCTGTTCTGGTAACAAGTCTTCAAACATTTGTGAGATAATTTTAAAATTCATACTACTGTGCTATGTCACTGTGATCATTAAAAACTTCCTCACAGTTTTGTTCCATTACACTCTTTCATACAAACAAGCTGCAAGATGACAGACACTACTTCCTGTGAATACGTATCAATTGACGTCCAATTAAGAAAACTGCTGGGTGTTCCTTTTCACTCAGGAGGAGGAAAAGCAGCAAAAATCAAATCCACAAAGGTCATTTGTATTCACTGATTCCCTGTAATATGTATTAGCACACTGCTCTGCTAGCCTGACTGTTTTAACTGAAATTAAAAGTTGCTCCCCTGGAATAGAAAACTCCAGTTTTCTTTTTTCTTTCTTGCATTTTCCTCTCTGCTTTTTTCTAAAATTGGTCCTTTTCCATAGTCTGAAATTGTTACTAAGAAGTATTGCTGACATGTCCTCTAGTTCAAACCAGTAGTGCAGTCCTTCTCACTTGAAATTATCTTTTCCTGCAACTTCACATCTCAGTATTTGGTTAAAAAGTCTGAGTGTTGATTCCTTTGCTCTTCTTACTGTTCTTGTTCTTTTTTCTACATGCAGATTTAGTCAAAGCAACATTGTGCAAACACTCAAGATGAATGTCTAGCACATTTCCATTGTTAAAAGGTCACACAATGACACTCAAAGAATTTCCCAGCTTACATAACACAATAAAAATTTTTTTAAAAAGTTAACATATACCTTTGATTTCCAGATACGAAGTCTGTCAGATATTTTTCGGCATACTGGGTCATTTGACTACTGTATGTTTCAGAAAGTATTAAAGAAAGCGAGTTCATATTTCAAAAATCTGTTCCCCTGACTTTTTTCAAGGAAATTCCTCCATGGCCATTATAGCTCATATCATACTTCACTTCTTAAATAATATAAAATATGGTAAGATTCATCATTTAATTGCCACAGTAAATAGAATAAATTATATTAGGTGTGTTACAGGATCACTACTGGGATTATAATGTAAAGAATGTGTGGTATTACATGACATGACAGGCAAACTTCATTTATGCATTTATTCAGACAACAGTGCTTTCCAGAAGCTAGTATTAAAGCAACCATTGTCTGCACAAGAGCAAAAAGGCTCTAAATAAGAAAATTTAAGATTTTCTCCCAAGTGTACTAAGCAGCTTTGACTAGGCCCGGACCATGCTAAACTTCTGACCTTCAAAACACGAATGTGTGTAAATAGATCATTTACTGTTCAGTAAGCGTAAAAAGTAAATAGACATTTATTTGTGCAGTAGTACAAGAGTAGGTCTTCCCTTTCTTCATCTTCTATCTGTTTCAATTGTCATGGAAAACTTGGGATCAGGAGTATTTCCGCCCAGGCATTTGAAATCACATGAAGCTAGTTTTGAATGCAACTGTGAATTAAATTTACGGGACTAGAAGAAGATGGCAGAGTTGGAGATGCTTTAAAAGGTAGGTATTGTCTTTCTTATCAGCACTGCAAACTCTGCTTGGGATATTAAAGTGCAGTTGGGTACTTTCCATCATCTACATCAGCAGTAAAAAGGATTCTGTGAGCCAAATTAGATATTTAAGAACAATTGCACACCACCATTATCCTCTGTGGGTGTGGTGCAGGTATAACTGATCAGGATTTACCAGACAATTCTGCTGATAATGTACATAAAGGAACATAACCTTGTTTGTCCCTTTAGCTGTACTGGTTTCTGGAGGTGAGGAGGGATGAAAGACTAAAATCTGGGATTTTAATCACTCAGAGAAAAGGTATGACATCAAAACATATCAGGATCAAATCTATTCACATCATTAAAAAATCTACATTTAACATAACTTTGCAGATTGCACTACCATTACAAATTCAGTGGATGGCAAATCTGCCTCTACCATGTTGCGGCACAGGAAACAGAAATGTCTTCAGTTAGAAGCAGGCTGGACTCCACACTTCATCTGTTATAGGAAACAACTGCACTTAACCAGAGTAATGGCTTGGATCTCTTAAGGAGTTTTTCCCTGGAGCTTCTAATTTAGTAGGTCAATTTTGAAAACAAAAATGAAAACCAGAGAAACAGAGGCATCGCGGAAGTCTAGAAGAACAAGTAAGGCATTCTATGATTTACTTGAGACACTCACGTTCCAATTGTAGCTGTTCCAGTGATAATTAGTCTTATATCCCCAATTTGACTTTCATAATTTACCTATGAGGGTAATAATGTTTGGCCACCCGACAGCCAGTGGTGCTGCAGAGATGAACAAGACAGCACTTGCATGTACTTGAGTGCTAGGCATTGTAAGATTTACCACATTAACATCCCCAAAAGAAGAAAATTTTGTTTTCAGTACCAAAAGCAATCCTCATTCACACTACTATCCACGTCAATTTAAAATCTATATATTTACACAGTGATTTTAGTTCAGATACATCACCTAGTTTTCCAATCCCAATTTACCTGACAGAGCTGCAGAGAGGTCAAGTGATTTGCACAAACGTACACAAAGAGTTAGCTGCTCAGCCAAGATTAGGATCAATATCGTGACACCCCCCCATTTCTGACCTCCCCACACAGTACTCAACACAACGCTGTAATACTCAAACAGGGAGCAGGAGAAACAGACTGTGTAGAGAGGTGATCTACCTTTTTCCCTTCTCCTGGTATGGACAAATCACATCCAGCTTCAGTTTGTGCCACTGTTTTGCTGCATGGAGCTTCTTTAGCACACAAAAAAGCTAACTTTGCAAAGCATGACTCTTCATGCCACTGAATCTTTCAGATTGAGTCCCTCACATACAGGGGCAAACCCATCACCTTCTGCAAAAGCAGTCCTATATCATGTTATACACCATAATCTTGAAGATGATCTAGACTTTTATAAAACCAGATGAAATTTCATAGGTTTCTACAGTTATAGGCTTAGAAACTCACTCTTGATTTTCTGAATTGGAGATAGTTTCAATGCTGTAAAAAGCTCAGCTGATCCTAAACCTCTCTACATTGGCCAAGGTACACAAAAACCTCAAGTAGTTCCTAATGGCATTTCAAAAGCACGTTTCCCAACAAACATCAAACCAAGACACCTTCATGTTAATCTACTAATATGACACTTCATTTGTGCAAACTGTAAATTTCATCAAAATGAGTGGTCCAGCTTGCTTCATCTAGATGTCTACAAATGAATTTAAGATTTTTTTTTTAAAAAAAAGAATCAAGCCTTTTAGTACCAATGGTGATGGTAACTTTCATCCTACAGAACACTTGCAAGTATTTTTCATTCTACTCATTTGAAAATAAAGAATGTGAAATTTAATGTTATTACAAGTAACTAGTATAAAATTTAGAAATTGCTCCAATGTGAAAATTTGGGAATATTAGACCCCGACATTACTGCGAACTGTAAAGTTCTGATTCCTTTACAGGAGTACATGTCAAGAAGCCACTTTTCTCTAACTTCCTTAACTTTCATGCAGTTAATCTCACTCAAACAATGCAAGAGTCTAATTTGTCTTCAACATCATATGTTGATACAATATAACGTGTTGTCTTGGCTGCTATATTTGCTTAGATTTAACCTAATGATTAAGTTTTTGTATAGATGTCTTACTGCTGCTTGCTTTAATTTTTATCAATTTCATTTTTATCTATTTTTATCTAGTGAATGCTTTTCAAACGCTTAAAGCCTAGGAACCTTGTGAACACTTGTGTAATTTGTACCTTGCTGGGGCTGGCAGTGGTAATTTGCCAGTTTTATTTGCAGCAGGCTGTAACTAAACATTGCCAGATGTAAATAATCTTTTTGTACTTCAGCTTGCTGTTTCAGTTGCAAATGAATCTCATCTCTTAGCTTAACACTCACATCAAGAAAGCTAGGAGGTTCCAGGAAAATTTAGACAACCCCAGATTCAGCTGCTGCAAGGCTTATTATGCAGTTTAGCAACTGTTTAAGCTAATACTGAGCAAATAGAGTGAATGGTCTCTGTAGGCAAGTCTGGAGTGCCATCAGAATTCGTGATTGCAACAGAAAAGCACACTGAAGCCTCCATCTTGTCAGTTTAAGCACCACCTGCAGTGACAATAGTGAAACATGGGTGACAACACAGCCTGAGCACCCTTAAGAGTGTAAGTGTCTAAATGGAAGAGTACTCTTTGCTAAAGCCTATTCCCAATAGGCCTCCCTGGGTTTGGTTGACTGGCCCGTTTCTGTGTGCGCTGGGTTCCCTTACCTTGAGCGAGCTAGAGCTTTACTAAGAGTCCTCAGCTCCTTTCCTGTTTCTCTAAATGAGGAGAGACTCTTCACTGGTTCTGGCAGACCAGGCTGAAAGTGATCAAATTGAAAATAAGTATGACAGTATTAATTAAGAAGAGCTTAGCATAGAGAAGGTATGTGCAGTCTCAAGGTTCAGTTATAGTCACCAAATATTTCCTGAGACGGTCATCATCTGGGACAGCACGGTGTCACTTCACAAGCACGCAAACAAGTCTTACATGCTACTGCTGTGCATGCCTGTGCATACTCGTGTTCCTACAGCTTTTAGCTCAGAGGCTGACGTCAAGTTTGACAGAGATCTTACAGGCAGTTAAGCACCCATAAGCTACCTTAAACTACAAGACAGGAAGAAGGGATTGTTCAGTGACCTAGACTTACAGGAATGACTGCTGCGAGTGCTTATGCATTGACAAATTATGCATGAGAAAGAAATCTTTTAGAAGTCCCAATCCAGAAAACCAATTTTATTCTTCTCTCTTATTAAAAATTATGATCAAATCAGCTTCTCGGCATTCAGTTTTGTTGTAAAAAAAAAGATGTATCAGATTCTAAATAAGCTAACAAAGATGACATATGACAAAAAGTTAAATCTTTTTGCTGGATTGTCAAATAAAATCCAGGTAAGTTGTTAAATGCATACAGAGAAACTAAGATATGTTTTAATGCAAATATTTTGTTTATATTTACAAGGCCTGAATTGCTTTGGGATGGGTAGCCACAAACTACACTGTATCTCTGCATTGTTGTATGACAGGCCTAAGTACACATCACATCGAACATGCATTTGGGTGGTCTTGGACAAATTAGAACAGACTCACCCCAGTAACTCTTCTGTGCTGACCAAAGAGTAATATATAAGTAAATAATCTCCAAGCCTTTCAATATTTGAAATTGTAGGTTAAGGTCACACCGGGCAAAGGCTGAAAGCCTGGGTTACATCTTCAACAACTGTTAATTTGTTGAATTAACAACTGTTAATTTGGGCTGTTGCACCCAAAGGAACAGCCCTATCAGCTTCAGGTTTTTGAGATCTAAGGAAGTGCAATATTGACCTATGTATTTTAATAAAGATATGATTTTTTAAAATAAAAAGTATTTTCGAATGTATTAGCCATTTCTGTGCTAAACTATAATATAGTTTAAAGGTCAATCTTCTAGAACTGATGCATGGAATACCTAACACAGCTAAACTGAGTTTTTAGAACACTATTTTTATGAAATTACAATAGAACCCTACATCACACTCGGTGCTTTTTTCTGATTCCTTCAAGAGGAGTTTTACTAGATAAAACCTAGGAAGTGTTCATCAGTCAGCAAAAGGCTGGTTCTTGATGTAAAGTGAGGCTTTAAACCTTGAATTCAGCAAACACAGCTATACAAATAGTTAAAACATTATGTTTATCTGTTGCCTTCTTTAATTCCATCTTGAATCAAAGCTTCATTAGTAGTCTCACCTCTGGATTAAAAGAGTACTTGTTAGTAGTAACCTCAGCCATTTCTTTGGGTGGTTTTTCCTGCACATCTTTTTTCACTGGTTCCTGAAAAATGAACAAACACATGTAACCATACTTGAAATACTGCTGTTACCTGTACTGTAGCAGGTCATAATTTTCAAAATTAAGTGGTGCAAATAAGTTTTTCTATAAAGATGCAAGCTAAAGGCTAGTCTATTGTGGAAAAAATATCACTAAGTAACTTTGGTGCACAAATAGATTCCCATATGAATTACCTGCTGACAAGCTACTGTGCAAAATGCATACATGCTTTCTAAATTACTATGCTTAAATGCTTAGAAAATGTAACCTTTTTCTTGTAAGACTGTTATACAGACTACTGTGTCTAACAGAAAGAAAATCCAATTTCCAAAACCAGGAATAGAAAATTACTTACCTGTAATTGCTCTTCCCTGAAGACACGCACTATGATAGACCACTATTCTTGGGTCTCTGCTTTCACCCACAAGGCAGGCAACAGGCTCATAAAAAGCCTTGAACTCAAACACAAGCACACTTTTAGAACTCCTTCAACCATGAGTTTGTTCAAGTGGAAGGAAGACATATTACCTTGTATTAAAAAAATTATACAGGTAGATGAATAAAAGACTTTAGATCACTCGGCAATGTACAACGCTCAGGCTAAAGGGATATCAAACCAGTAATTCTTCCCTGCAGTAGTTCTAGATCAAAGAGCTCATTTATTGATTCCAAGCAAAGCAAAGCTGCAGACCCTCGCAAGTTGTATCCTTATAGTCAGGGTAGAGCTGATGTACCAGAAAGGCTGCACAGCAGACTCAGAGCTGCGGATGAAAAGCTTGCTATGTGGTATAGCTTTTGCACAGCAGAGCAAAGCCTAGAAGTATTCGAGTACTTAAACAAAAAAATTAAGAGCAGAGCATTTTGCTTATTAGAATCTTAACTTGAGAAGTCACAAAATTCTTTCTGCATTTATGTTCCTCTGTAACTTTTCAGCAGAACAAAGGTTCAAATTGTAAGGAACAGTATCTTTACGCACCAGAGAACTGTAGAGCACGGATGTTCGAACATAACAACTGAGGCAGCCTGCAAACAAGTAGAAAACTTTGTAGGGGAGAGGGAGGGGAGCAAACTCAAACCCAGAAACAATGCTAAGAGCAAAGTAGCTCAAACGGAAAGACGATTTTCTGCAGACAGAGTGTAAGGATGAACTACTGAATGTCAAAGAGAAGTATGAAGGTTCCACTATTCCATGCAGTTAGGGTGCACTTGACCAAGACTGGTCAGCAGAGACAGATGGCAAATTGACACTGCTCAGAAGCACAGAGGGCTACCAACATACCCGAGAGCCGACATCAGTGATTGAGAAAACTACAGTCATGAACTGAACGAAAGAGGAAACATTTTACAGGCTGAGCGGGTATCCATACTTCACCTGCAGGAAATGCTAATCAGAAGAGATTACTGGAGATGAGTATGGATTCGGTATGGAGAGTTTGTTACAGAAGCAGCAAAGTGTTGACATGGCCAAGTACCATTGCTTTCACAGCTGGTGATACCTTGAATGACATGACTAAAACCCACTGAGAGTCCCTCAGATCAGAACAGCTTCCTACTCAAGAGTGGTGCAATGTAGCTCTAAGGTTTGAAGGCACCAGTACACTGACCACTAGTACAAGGTCCGGAGCCATTTAGCTATATCAAAGTGTCTAATGCCACAGAGCACTGAAGAGAAGTTTTCTCAGGTGCAACATTTCCCTGCATCCTACCTCTGGCCAGTCAGCTCTGCCAGTTCGTGAGGGAAGGAAAAAGAGCTGGGAACGTACCTGACCTTTGTGTAGTTACTCCAGGAGGGAGGTATCACACACACCACCCCCCCTCCACTCAGGCACTAACAATGTGATTCAATCAGCCTCATCACAGAAAACAGAAGGGAACAGCTTCCTTTTCTACAACATTATCGTTCATTACTATGTCATGTACTGAAAAGGTGCAATCTGAGTTTAAAACGGTAACAGTACATAATTATAGAACAGTAGAACTCTATCTTTTTAATTTGCAGTGCATATATAAAAGATTGAGAGAAAACAATACTGGCACGTCTAATTTGTTAAACTCAATATATTATCATATCAATCTGAACAATCTTTGGAGTTTGGTTGTTAGGATTTTTTTTTTAGTGTTTCCAACTTACGAAGACTTTCATCATCGTTCATCTAATTTGCTCTTAAACCATCAAAAGGCCTGTTTCAGTGATCATTTCCTGCTTTCATTATAGTGCAGTAACAAAATCTCATACAACTCCATATGTAAGAAACAATTTTTAAAAAACAAAAAAACCCACAAAGTAATATATGAGACATCAGCTTAAAGAGAGATTACACGAGGAAATGACCGAGAAGTTTTCCAGGAAAATGACTATGGTAATTTTTCCTGAGACCACATCCAGCAGCTCTCGGTGAAGTGAACTACAGAAATACTGCGGCAGGTGGAGCTCGACGCCACCCGATCGTCCCCAGCTCCGCTCCTTGGACCTGGAGGTGACCTCTTCCCGTGCTACCACAGGTGGCTACGGGCACAGGGCAAGCCCTGGCATTCCTGCTCCCTGCCTTAGACAGCTCCTCTGTGTGTCCTCTCCATTTTTATCTAGAAATTTGAAGGCTTTTCAAGTACTTTTGGATGAACAATTATTCTTTTGAATATACTGTTTCAGCCACAAACCACTGCCTGCACTAGATTTTATTCTAACAATTCCCAAATACTTCCACTTTCTCTAGTCTAAATAATTCCGGAGATTAAAAATTGTTCACCTCTGACAAATCCTTTCTTTTATTAAATATTCTCTCCACCCCATACACCTGTCATCTCTGTAGATATCATTCTGTAAGCTTTGATAATTTCCAACTTTTTTCTTCAAATCTTACTGTGGAAACGGCGTGAGTTGCAGCTCTCTATGCCACTACAGACTGTTGAGATACAGTAAACAAGCTTTTAGGTTGAACATTTTCCCATTTTTTTGTTTAAGCTGGTGAAAGAACCTGTTTCTCTGGCAATTCCTGAAGTTTTGTCATTCTGAGTAACTCATTAAGTTTATATGTTACTGTCAAAAATAGCAGATTGACACACCTATTGCACTCTTCTCCCTTCTAATATAGCACTTGAACAGGAGCATTATGATTACGTCTGCGAACTGTGAGTGTGTTTTGGTGAAAGTAAATCAGAACAGCATCAAAGCCAACATTCAGTCGCCCAAATGCAAGACTGACCTGATGAAATACATTTTTTAATTTTACAAAAACGTTTAGAAAGCTTTTGTGAAGCACTACACGTAGAGATGACTACTGCGGTTCTGCAGGTGAGATTCTAAATGTTGAATTTTAAAGACAGTATTCTAGTCAAGTACTCAGGATTTTTTTTCCCCCCCCTATTTCTTTTACTGCTGCTGCTCAATACTGACCCTTGCTGCCCTTTCACTAGAATGTGGCAACATGGAACAGACATCAGGACCAAAAGAGAATTTCCAATTAAACACAAGAGGCTCCAAGGCTCTTCACTAGGAACATATTGCAGAAAATTAAGATTTCTTTAAGAGCTATTTTAGTGCTTCAGCTTAAAAAAAAACAAAAAACAACAAACCACACATCACAACTAAATCTGCAGATATAAATATATACCAGCATCAAAGACAAGATACCTGATTTGTTAAGGCTGTGCTGTACCATATCAATAATGCAAAGCACTTTGCAGCTGAAAAATCTCAGTTGCCAAGGGGAGCACTTGATAAGAGCTACTGCAGCAGCTTCCATTCCTTGGTCTCTGGTATCGACAGAAAGGGGCACTCATCCCACTGTTTTACCATGGGGAGTTCTAGGGAGCGAGGGAGTTCCAGTCCTGTTCTGCACGCCAATGAACACGTTACTGTCAGTATTGACATATCAAGAAAATGGAAGGAGGCAGCTGAAAAGTCAGAGACAGGTTGTCTGCTAGTGAAGGCACGAGAATGAAATTTAGAATAAGTATACTCAATTTCACCCCTGTCAGAAATTTCCTCTGACGTCCTAAATAAAACATTTAACACCTTATCACAGCTAGCAGAAGCCTCTTTTTTACTACAATGAATTTTAGAACAAACTCCACAGTTCATTGTGTCTCTACTCCCTGCGTCTGAAATGGGGAAAAATAACACTTCTTTCACTAACATTTATGAAGCATTCAGATCTTACAGTGAGGGAAAGCATATGTACAGAAGGACTGTTGTTTTCATAACAAAACCAGCTTGAAAAGCTTGGTAGTGTCTATTCCATTGATTTCCCTGTTTATCATATTCCTTGGAGAAATCCTCTTTTTATTTTCTTGTCTCCAAAGACTATTTACCTAATCCTGATAGGTTTGCTAAGTTTTGTAAAATAATTGGATCAAATTAGTCTGTTGTGATACCATTGTTGTCACTGCACTTACCCTACAGTTACTTTTAACCCTTTAAGCAACTGCATTATTGGAGCTGCCATCTTTATCATCTCCATGAACTCTTTTCATTAAGATGATTTGAAAACTTTAAAGTGTGTCCTTGGAAGTCAATGCAAACAAACATGCAAAAAAATTATCCCTTCTGTATGACATCTCTCTTTATACTGCTCATATTTCTGTCTTCTGTTTTTGTCATTTACATGGTGTCTGGGCAACATGCCAGTAGTTTAGGTATTTGCAGTACTCCCAAAGCCTTTTATTCATATTTTTGATTGCATACTGGCAATGAAAATATTATTTGGCCTTAGTTAATGCTTTCTAGATATCTTCCCCTACTGAAGTCAGAATTACAAGTGTTTTCCCAAAATCTTCTAGAATACCAAATGTCCCAAAGACATTTTGGATCACAAAAAATGCACTCTACTAGGAATGAATGTAATCTGCGTTAAACTGAAAAAAAAGAAAACCCTTTTGGGACCACAATAGTGCTCACTTCCTTCTTGCATTTTGTAGAGTTTAAAATAGATCATAAAAGTGCTGAAAAGAACCTGCTAGGCACAAAGGACACTCAAAAAAGCAGAAACACCTCAAATCCATTTCTTACTCCTGCAAGTCTAGCACAGGATTTCTTATTGGAATGCTATGCTAAAACCAAGAAAGTTCATGAACCAAAGGCAGGAGTACCTAATAAAATTATCAGCTCGATATCTGCTACAGTACAGTCTCTATTCCGTCCAAAAGCAACACACAAACAAAAGAACATGCTATTCTGTTTTATTTCACAGTGAGAACAAAGTTAATTTGAGTAGGAGTTGGGGAAAGGCACAGCTGGAGAGCAGAGTTACCAGCCTCAGGAAATTCAAGAAAATGTAATTGAGAACAAATTATCTCTTTAATTACTTTTGACCAAATCAATAAAACCCACAGAATAAAAAGCACGATGACTGCCACCTGGTAGAGGACAAGGAACACCAAAGTTGAAAATTACCACAAAACTAAAACACAGCCGTGTTAAGAACAAAGCACTTCTCTCTTACAGAAGGGGGGAAGGATATCAGCTCAAGAAACAAGCAACTCATGCAGAAGTTAATGGTTGGGTTTGGCTGTTCTCAGCTGTAAAGATTTTTAACTCTTTACTATGTTGTTTGAATTTCAG
The DNA here is from genome assembly GCF_009769465.1 of Tauraco erythrolophus. Classification (NCBI taxonomy): domain Eukaryota; kingdom Metazoa; phylum Chordata; class Aves; order Musophagiformes; family Musophagidae; genus Tauraco; species Tauraco erythrolophus. The sequence goes on along the minus strand of NC_141483.1, from coordinate 4,076,711 downwards.
ATTGTCCCATCGTTACTCAGGGATTAGAAAAAAAACCTAAAACCCCAAGACCTCCTGTTTCCTTCTGAACTTCCACATTTCTCCCACGCTGGCTTTTATTTCCTACACACCAGTGTAGGAATTATTTAAGTTTAAGGCACAGCACTTACTCTTATCAGTGTGTTAATAAATCCAGCAAGATTTTACCTCTCCTTTGGCTTCATTCCCAGATATGAGTAGTAACAATCACACCTGGAGGTCACAAACGTAACTAAGCAAAGTTGGCTCTGAGAGTGATGGATGGCACACAGTATCCTTGCTGGGCAGAGCCGGAGGGATTACAGGGGCTACAATGGCATCCAGTAGCAGTGAAGACTCCAAAGCCCATCTATCTTGTAATACTTACGTGGTCCCCATTTCTATAGTGGTGTAGTAGTTTACCACCTTTAAGACATTAATTCCCACAACATTCTTGTCAAGTGTTCTTCTTTGTATATATGAAGAATGAAGGTAGACAAGGTAAGTGACACCTCTGGTCACATACAACGTCCACAAGAAGAGAGGAGTATTGGAAGCATGTCTGTGAAGCCAAAAACTTGCATCTTAGTCTGGAAGTCCCATATTCCCCTCCCGCAGTCTGACTGAATCTTAAAAAGCATTTGTCACTATCACTGGAGCACATTAAAGGAGGCAAATGTCTGACTCTCCTCCTTTCTTCTCGACCATGTTTTAGTTTAACATTCCACAACCATTCTTCACGTGGATGCTGAGCACTGCAGTTAAAGTGGATTTCAGATGTGCTGTTGACACCTTGCCCTCTGCCTTTTTCCTCCTCTAACTTATCACAACCCCCACAGACCTTAAGATCTTCAGAGTTTCAAACAGTTCCTTTAAAAGTCTTGGCATCTATATGTGAGCAGGACAATCTGTGTATTTTATGGATTGAGTAAAAGAAATTTCACTCTGATGTGACCTTTGCTTGGATTTGTTCTTGGAAGGAAGCAGAGTGGCCGTTTTCCATCTCCAGAATTCTCCATCTAGATTCATAGCAAATATGCTGAGATGAGAGGCTGAATGTGTTTAAGAAAAGGGTGGATGAACTGCTTAGGGATATGGTTTAATGGGGGATTAGGGACGGTTGGACTGGATGATCTCTAAGGTCTTTTCCAACCTAGAAATTCTATGAAATTCTATGAACCGATCAGTTAGAGAACTCTTCACGAGGTCCCTCACAGTGATCAGCTGCTTTATCCTGCTTCACAGCAGAGTCGGTCTAGCTTGAGATGAAATTCTATCATCTAGTAGAAACTAAATGTCACAGAATCAAGGAAGCAGCATCAAGGTGGCCTGTAGCTAAGCACTGATTGTTCTAGGACATTCTTCTGCTTCTTTCTCACACGAGTCAGGAGTTACTTCAACCGGCAATGGCAAAGGACTGCAAAATGCTAAAACATCTCAGGAGCCTCAGAGAATCAAAGTACATCACTGTGTAATAATTTTCACACTACCCTGTGCTGTCAGAATAGCTTAAATAAATGTTTCACAGAAGTACAATTAGAATCAGCAAAAATAGTGGCCTTAAAAACAAATAAGCAAAAAAGGTAAAGAAATTAGGCAGTTTAGGAAGATGGTGATGTCTCATGGATTTTTGAAGTGTACTGTCTTTTTGAGACACACTTTCCCTAGCAGTGATTAATTTCTTCCTCCTCTCCTGCCCAGCTCATACCTTAAACTCATGCATAGACTAAGCCCTTCATGCAAGGACAGTACGTCATTCCAGTCCCACCAATGCTGACTATGTGTAACCTCCACACATCAGACAGAAAAGACAGGATGGTGAAAAAGGATCAATCCAGCACATGGAGCCTCTTCGTCTTCCAAAACCACAGTTACATTAGCTAGAATTTCAGAATTACTGGAAATTCAATATTACAACAGAATTTTTTCCCCCAGGAATGTATGGCTTACAGTTTTTGAATAAGTCTGATTTTTAAAGCACAGACAGGCCTAAAAAGTTATTTACTTTTCAATGAAACAGATCTGACTTCTTCTAAAAGTACCATCATCAGCTCAGAAAAAAGATCTCAGAAAGATGAGCTACTTCCTATTTCACTGTCAAACACACAATAGAAAAAATGTCAAGTGACAACATAATGCAGACAATGAAGTGAGTGATGCTATATAGCCTGCAGTAAAAAAAATCTGGCTTTGGAGTCTTTTTTCTTGTAAGTTGCTGTAGCCCATTTCTTGAATAAATGGATTTGGGGCCAAACCCATTATCGTCTCTGCATCCATTCCCACCAAAATGCATTCTCTGAGGGGTCCTGAGAGCCAACATGCACCACTCCTACTGGTTTTGTCGATAAATACAAAATCTCATTCTGCAAAGGCTGTTAAGCAAGTATTTTTTGTAAAATCTAAAATAATTTTAAAACCCAACGACAAGGAAAAACACACTAAAAAAATACAGTATGACAGGCTTCCTGGCACAATTTTCTCAAACAACAGCTTGCCAAACATGTCAGACTCACAGGAAAGAGTGAGCTGGTTGTGCTTTGTAAAGGACATTATTTCAAACAAATGGACCTCAGAACTCCCTTTATCATGAGTAAAAAAAAAAAAAAAGTCTTTTAAGTTGGCGTAGGTATAGGAAAACTATTAGTACAATGACCAACCGATTATGGTTAAATACACCTCTGGAAGGAATTAGAGATGTGTAAGCAAGCCCAGCTGTGCCTTGTGAACAGAACACAGTGGATCAGTCCCAAGAACTTCTATCTCAAGCTCTGAGACAGTTACTTTCATAACTTCTTTGAGAAAACCTCTTTCATGTAAGAAAGTTGAGTTCAAAATTTTCAGCTTCATGTGGGTGATTTTGCTTTAGTGATGTCTCAGAGCACCTGATAGCTTATGTTAATGAAGTTTGTTAGAATTCATTGCATCCACCTGTATTTGAGGTTTTTTTAAAAAAAAAAAGAAGGAAAAAGGGCTTAGAGAATTTTCCTGGCACTTAGAGTCAAATTACTGGACGTTAAGTTCCTAATTACGTGAGCTAGCTCTGTGTCTACTCAAGACTTATTTCTAGAATGTCTCAAGCTGATGAGGTATACTTATTTTTCCCCACATAGGTAAAGCCAGCCAAAGTCTAAAGCTGCCTGATGTTAATGATGACTTGTTAGAAGCCTCAGAGTGGACTAAGCTCCAATCTCTGGGCAACCAGACCCAGAAGTGGTTCATGCCCTGCAAATAAGGACAAGGTGATTTTCAGAAACAGTTCTTAAAGAGAATGAGCAGGATCAATGGAGGCTGGGAACAGCAGTGCCATGGAAAACCACACGTTTATTTGATTAAATCTCTTAGCTTCCAGAGCTCTATGACACTGCTTGCTCACAGACGGCATCTGCAAAACTTTAAACTTTACAGTCAAATCAACATTTACTTTGACAAAAGGAACTAAAGTAAAAGTGGTACAAAACATATTCATCGTTTCCATGATTAAAATTGGTTACTCTCAGATGACAGCAGTGTTCAGAGGTGCTTTTGTGTGGGCAACTAAAAAGCTAGAACTGCAATAACCAGAGATCTAAAACACTATAATTGATTGTCCTTTCAGATTGCAGGACCCCAATTGCTCGCAAGGAATAATGTGTTTTACCATGATTCTTCTCTAGAGAAAAGCTGTGAATAATTGGAATAGCTGTGGTGATTTCTGCTTGTGTTTTTATATTCTGAGGACACAAAAATAAGCCAATAATCTTCATCTCTATCCTAGGCTTTACTTTGGCTTCAGCTTAGTAAAAAGAATGGACATTACTGAACCACTTTTACAGTAAAACTCTAAAAGGTCTCTTAGTAATGAACTTTCTTCCTATGCTGAGGACTCAGTGTCCTGTTCAGGACAGTGCAGATGACTTGGACTTCCCCAGCTATGGATCATTTGATTTACTCAGAACTAAGCTAAGAAGCATTCAGTCACATCACACACATACTTACCAAAGCCCTGTTGCAGGAGACAATTTGTTCGGTCCACATACCTGGTTTGGCAAGAAGCTACAAAGTCTAACATTGTCTTAATCAGTGTGAAAGACTGCACTTACTTTATTTAAAGGCCTGAGAAGCCTTAGGGGTATGCCAAGAATCTATTTTCTGGACAATCCATATGGATAGTCGAGAATTAGCTGTGGGACTTGGACACATTCTAGTGAAATAGCAGCACCTTAGGCTTAGGATAAATGCTTAAGCTAACATGCTCTGGTTTTTGCTAAGTAATAGCTGAACCTCAGGTAACAGCAGCCTGAAGGTGTTGGAAAGGCTGGACAGCAATATTGTGACTGGAGAAGGAAACATTGAATATATAGGGAAAGACTAAGCCTGAACTTGTTAGAGCAATTGTTTCACTTGTATCTTCCCACTTCACTATTGGCACTCTAGATGTTATTCTGGGATCACAGTGACTCATGTTTCTGTGGAAGAAAATAATGGAAAGCCAACATTAACAGAAACCTCAGCTGTTTCTAATCTGTTTAACTCAGATTAAACACCACTTCCTCCCATCTATGGCTTTCCTAACAAAACTTGCACGGAGGTGAGCTGGGCTAACAGATTGCTTTCCAAGTAAGAAATCTAAGTGAACTATTACTCAGGCCAAATAGTTATCAAAAACTAACCACTTTTTTCCAAAGTGGTAAGTGTTATCTGCAGACCTCCAGCTTTTGGCAAACATACATTACATGCGGTTCAGGGAAGTTTGTTTTTTTTCTTCCAAAGACAGCTAAGACTCAGTGATTAGAAAAAAAAAAACAAATTTCTGCAAAGAAATGTTAGAGAAGTTTAGTAACAGTATTTCTCTTCCATCATCACAGCACTTTAAAACATTTCGAAAAGGATGCAGTTTTCTAGCCACATCGAGATAGATAATATCCTAACACGCAAGTTACTGCTACAGATTCTCTCCTGTAAGAACGCAGACAGATTAATCAGAATCTCTGAGCAGACTGGCAAATATAAATTTTTTGTTTGGTGTTACTTTGCACGCAGTGATATACCTAAGGTCAGAATGGAACCTTCCATATGGAGCAGCTAGACAATGAGAATAATATAGTAGGATCATTATGGAATTTATCTATTGTTTTTCAAATTATGTTTTGCCTTGCAAGATTTAAAGTCCTACATTTATCTTGTACACTGTCTAATCTTCTGGATATTCTAAATCATATTTTAAAAACTCAGATGATTGAGTTTGTATAATGAGAAATTTAATGACCTGTAAAATGAACACAGTGCATCTGCCAGTCCAAAACCAAAAAAAGTCATCTTTTCACCATATGCACGTCACAATATGGGACTGACAGTTCCATTGTTATTTTTCCAGCCAGTCACTCCTGTTTCTTCCCTAAAACAAACACGCATTTTCAGATGCAAGCTGAAGACTTAGAATATGAAAATGCTTATATATTTCTTAAAATATTTTCCCAATAACACTTTACACAGAACAGAGTAGCGAACGGTTGCTGTATAAGTGCACATTCTCTCCAGGTAAACTGAAAATACAAAGTTTACAAACAAAAAGATAACCAAATTCTGAACCACTGTTAAATTTCACTCAAGCGTATTTTTGTCAAAGGGTCAAATTCTCTGCTGTAATAAAGATCCTAGCTGAATCCATATTTTGACAGGGATGAATACGGTCCATACTGCAACAGCAGAATGAATATGTATCCACAGACTGGCTGGCACCAACTTCGTTCATGATAACCACGACACAGATGAACATGTCAAGAAAAGGATCTTAGTGGCTATGGTTTAGCAAGATTACAGAGTACCCTTTAATCCTGATATAAATCCAAAACATCCTTTATATATACACCAAGGTCCTAGCAAACACCTCTGTGTGGGTTTTAGATGTGACATACTAAAGTAAAAATGTTCTCTCTTTGTTACCTATTTGTAATTTAGACTAAAAAAACTTAAGCATGTACACACACATCCCCCATGTTTGTTCCCAGCGTAGACCGGATCATCAAATTAAGTTAGCTAGCATTCTGGCATAGCTCTGACTAGGTTAAGTGCAAATAAAGCCCTCTATAATTTTATTTGTGAATTTAATAATGTATTTTTTTAAATTTATATTTAGGAACTACTCTACGCTTCTTGCAAAAGAAGTTCAGTCCAAACAGCCAACACCCGACACAACTAAGTGACTAAGCCCCAGCTAACCCACCAAAAGTTGACTTTCCAAGGACAGCTATTTTCAGCAGTGTTGCGCGACAGCCACGCCAGCTGCACACAGACTGCAGTACATCTGTGGCCCATTCTCCTTAAGCACCGGCTTTGTTTTGATTCCCTATTTTGTATTCCATTAGTTTTAAGGCTGTATGTCACACTGCCATTAAATCACTGTTTTCAAGCAACAGTGTCTTCCAGCTGACCTCAGAGCAAACCAGCACAAAGACTTACATTCACACAGTTTGCTGCTGGAGCCTAGAGGTGCTGGAAAGCCTTCCTCCAGAGCCTCCATCTCACAGAGCTCACTTGCTCCGACCCACCAATTATTGCCACGCACCGATTCAGATCTCACATAGATGATACAAGCTAACATTGTTAGGAGAACAGCTGAAAGAAATACCGGAAAGAAAAAAAAAAAAAATCACGTATGCAATATTTTACCAAAAGCAGCTTTCTTAAAAGGGAAGGATTCAGAGATTTCTGATGAGCTAATGGAAATAGCAGAGTGACTGCTTAGAAAAGGTTCGTTGTTTGGTGGTTGTTTTTCTTTAACATTTTTTATCTGCTTTTAATTAGAGATGAAGTGAGCTCACTGTCACCAAGAGTGATTTCTGACTGTCAGATAGCAAAGCTGAATGGATTCCACCCTGCTGAGTTTTTAGAAAAAGTCAGAAAAAAAATAATAAAGTTTTCATCTGATGAATCCAGATAGGGATCACTAGGATCCTGCCAAGGTTTAATTTCTCCTTTTTCATGGATTAACATCATTGTTTATAGTTCAGGCTGTTGCATAGTGACACAAACTCTAAGCAGGGTGACAAGAAACAAACCCAATGTCGTGGTTTTTTGGACTGAGGGTCGAGACAAGAACCGAAAAGGGAGCACCCACCAACCATGGTCTCGGGCAAAACATGACTCAGGCTTATCTTCTTAAAAAAAACAAAACAATTTATTAACAGTTACTAAACAAGGGACATAGGGGAACGAAACCGGTTACTTGAGAGGAGAAAGAGAAAACAAGGCCCGATCTTAAAACAACACCTCCCCACCCCCTATTTTCCTTTCGTTCCTGGCTCTGTCTTCCCCCCAGCGGCGCAGGGAGACAGGGAATGGGGGGGTACAGGTCAGTTCATCCATGTTGTTCACTGCCGCTCCTTTCTTAAAGGAGGAGGAGTCTTTACACCATTTTTCCCTTGCTTCGGTGGATCCCCTACTCACAAAGAAAAAGTCCCCAAACTTTTCCAAAGTAAGTCCTGCCCGCAGGATTGCAATCCTCCCCATGGATCGCACCAGTTCGGGCTTTACCAGTCTCGGCCTCTTAGGGAGCTGCTGCCACTCGCGTCGGCGTGGGTCGTCCCACGGTCTCCAGATGCCTCCACGACCTCGTCGTGCATTCCATGCCCCATTATCAACAGTACCTGGTCGCGCATCCCCTGCTCCACGACCTCTCCTGGGCTCAGGCATCTCCTTCCCGACGTGGGTTTCTCCACAGGCCACGAGTGGGTCGCTGCTCCGCCGAGTACACCCTGGCTGCAGGGGGGCCGCCTGCCATCTCACACCGATTGCAAGGGAAGCCTCAGCTCCAGTACACCTCCTCCTGCTCCATCTCTGCTGACCCGGTCGTTGCTTGTTGTCTTCTCTTAGATCTTAATCCTCTCTGGGGAAGCTCGGCCCGGCGGGCACCCCGGGAGTGGGGCGCTTACCGAGTCCCCCATGCGGCTCCCCCGGCGCCATCTTGAGCACATGGCGCCGGCCCGGGCCCGAGCGGCCGCTCGGCCGGGAGCCGGGAGCGAGGGCAGCGCCCTCCTGCTCTCTCCTCCCTCCTGAGCAAAAAGCCCCTTCCCGCCCCTTTGTCCCAACTTAAATAGGGCAATTCGCAGAGGCGCCGCCTTGGCTCAACCTCCCCCGGGGGGGATGGGACTCAGATCTGGTGGCACAGGGAGCAAATCCCCTCCCCTGCCACCAGAACACCCCCCCACACATCAAACTATCACACCCAAACAAACAAATAACAATTCTAAGACATAGCAATGCCCCTGATGGGAGTGTAAAATGAGCTTATTTTGCAGAAATCCACCTATGAGCTTCACGACAATGGCAGTGGAGGCAGAGCTTGCGGGTGAAGCGCCCGAGAAGCCTCCAGCGATGGCAGAGCTGTCTGCGCAGAGGATTCAGCTCCCTGAACTGTAACAAGCAATTTGTCTCACAGCTTTGATCCACTGTCAGTTCAGCTGACACTGACTCCAGGAATTAATTTCTAACATTTCAGGGTAACCTAATAAAAAAAATGGAAGCAGTGTGTGGTAGATATCTGTAGATAACCTATCACCCGCTGCAGGTGTGAACAGGAAAGTTAAATGTGTGTGTTACAGTACAAAGGCTCTCAGTTTCTTGAATGCATAAACACACAACCCTACGACAAAGTATCAACAAGGTGAAGCCGCATAAAGCACGGAATATTTTAACTATATGCTCTAAACTAACACTGTGTTGGTCCCATGTGTTTGAGAAGCTTCTGTAGAGAAAAGACTTCCTTTGTACAACTGAACAAATCCTTTATTTGAACAACCTGCCCACTTTAGAAGACAGGTTCAGAACTAGAGGGAGATCAGGTTCAAGTTTTTAAAACCAACACGATGGAATTGGATTAGAATATGTTTGGGGTTTAATTACAAGACCATTGTTATAGATTCTCAATTATTTTGTCAACATAATAAATGCACTGCATGAAAGCCATAAATATTTCCAGCTCTGGCATAACTAAACACTAACTAGAGCACTAAATACTGGCTTTAGAAAACATTTAGGAAGGGAATATAAACTCTCTTTAAATTCAGTCCTACTGTTACTCTGTCATCATGCTGCAGATGGATCACAGTCTGTCTATTTCAGTCCATTCTGGGCAAAAATCTTTCGTCATTAGCAAACTGCCAGTATGTTGCGGCTTAAGGTTGTCACGCTCGACTGCTGTGAACCGATGGCGGTCACACCATTCTTCACTGGCCAGCCAACAAACCTGCCGACACCATTACACCTGCAAGAAAGCACTAGTCCTAAGAGTCACCAGTGACCGAAATTCCAGACCTTTACTCTTTCCTATTCCCCTGTATTCAGGCATGTGTCTGGCATTAGGTTATGTGACGGGGGGAAACATTGCTGCTGGGCTGTCATGTGGGATTTTCAGTGGGGAATGTTTTGCATGTAGGCTCCACAAGATAATATTCACTAGCTGCAGTATTGTGCCACAGTTTCCCTGACATATCCAACACAGCCAGCTGGCAGACCACAGAGCAAGATGACCAGTAGCACCTGGCAGCTGGGGTCAGACAACACCACAACTACATGAGGTATCAGTCTAGTCGGGGGGGAATTCAAGGCATGAACCATACGTGTAAGTGTCATTTTAAAACTGTCAGACGTGACAGATTTGACTGCCATTAACTCTCCAGTGTAAAAGATAATTTTGTCTTTTATTTTTATGCCATAGTTATGAGATAACTTCATTTATTCTTAAAATAAATAGCTCCCCACACAGTAGGGCAAACAACTTTATTTGTTGTCTAATAAAGCTGCCACTCTTCCCCTATCCGAACTGAGAGCTAACATATTCAAGGGGGACCAGCAGTTAAAGAGTGACTTTGAGGGGAGATGGAGGAATCAACTGAGAAAGAGCAGAGTTCAAAACCGCAGAGTTCCTGAAGCACTGCGAGGGAAACTTTGACACACAGTGGGACCAAATGATGCCGCACAGGAATCCTGGACAGACCAGGATCCTCAGTACAGAAGACGGATGAGACTGGCTGATCACCGAGAACCATCGGTTGTACCTGCAGGAGCGAAATGAAGCACTGAGGCCAAAACTATTGAAGTAAATACATTTCAGACTTGAAGTACTGCAGTCCAAGGACTGCTCTAACGGATGAGGAATGACATGATTTCACCCTCGCAGAAGTGCCACAGGCATTAGCTCAAGGCCAAAGACACAGCAGGGTGCACTCAGTGACTAGGATTGGCCAGAGGCTTCCCTGGGTTCCGTAACTTACTGCAACCTAACTTGAATTGCAGCGGAGAAAAGATTACAAATAGCCCCAAGAGCTTTGCAGTCTCTATTTCAGCTAGATGTAATACAGCTAGAATTTGCCTTTCATGAGTAAGGAAATTTACTAAAAAGTCGAAGCTAGTCTTAAAAAGGGAAGATTTGTAATGGATACAGCATATGAATGAGCAATTATGAATTTAAATACGTCACAACAGCTTTATGAAGCATCTTTTGACCCTTAAACAAAACTGTGTAAGTATGTATGAAATTAAATGCTTGCAGACCAAAATCAAGTAGTGTTTCACTTGAACTGTACCTTACTCCATGATGACTCCACTGAGGTTGATCGACAGGCATATGAAATATCTGAGTGTTCCACACCAGTAAGGACTGTGGAATCCGTCTTCTGTACCCGTTAGATTAGGGGAGACGATGCATAAACCTTTTAGCAGTAAGTCATGGAGGAATTAAGTTAAAACCTCCCTCTTAACACACCAGAAAACAGGTTCCAGGCTACAGTACCCAAACAACGTCACAGCCCAGTTTTCACAAATAACACAAAGTAACTCTTTTCCTATAATGAATGGGATCCAAAGTAACATTATATACCTCCCTTCCCCATACCCTGCTATTGAGCTCTTAATGTAAAGAGTGACAGTTATAGAGCAGCCTAATTAACTTGACTATTGTCCCCTAAAAATATTCTCTATCTTAGCTTTCCTTCTGTGCAAATAGCATAACGTTAATTTAATGGAAAGGTCACATTACACCACAAGGAACATAGTGACATTCCATTATGTCCTTCTCGCCCTGCTTACAGTCCTCCCCGCCATTGCTGCTGTGCTTTCAACACATTTGATATAGGCTTTTGATATAGGCATTTTATGAATAATGAGAAGTTACTCTAGCCATGGAAAGTGCTGCCTTCCACTGCTTGCAATTTAAGACACATCATTCTACAGTCTCCAGGAAAGCGAAAAAACACCAATCTGATTTTACATAAATGCGTTTCCTCTGCAAGCCAAACTCAAGCTTTAATTACGATGCTTTTTCCCCTCACTGCTGTATGCCTTCGTTCACTTTGCCTGCACAAGGAAACATTCCCGTTTAAGAACAGGTTTCAAAGTTCTTGCATTCAAATCAGCTTACTCTGAAACTTATTTTCTTTATGAGAAGGATGATTTCACGTCTGCCATGCAGTGTTCGGAGGGAATTAGCAAGGTGTCCTGGCTAAACTTCAACTCGCTGCTGTCTGCTCACCTAAGTTCACCTCTCCTTTTTCAACAGGATACATCATTCTTCATCACTTTCTATCCTGAGCACTCAGGTAGTATTGCTCTGCTCTGGTGACCACAGTTACCCAGGATGGCTGATATGACCTCTACATACAGCCTGCAAAGTGCTTTTAGCATCATTTGAGGTAAAACTGATCTATAAATATATTACCCTTCCTAGAAATGAGCACAACCCATCTACAAATCTAGTCCTGCATTTCTGCATCAGTTCCAGATCCCCTCCCCCATGTGAATATGAGCATCACCACGTTGTTCACATTCCCCTGCCCCTAATTAAATACCTACCACTTCCTACTAGACATCACGTACACAGCAAGGTTTCTAAGCTCCACGTACGCAAAAGAGCTCAGCTTTCCCACCTGAAACATTTTCTTACATTTCTGGTACACATACATTAATTTCTGACATAACTCCACTGAACATGACATTAGAGAAATCCGCCAGTGTCTGGTAAGATCAGTATTAACGTTCCTTTGTGCTATCAGAGTGACACAAAGGAACCAGAAACTCAGCCATGAATTACATAGTGTTAACCTTACCGTCCAGCGCAGGTTCTAAACCCATCATACCCATAAACAGTAACAACCATTTATTTCTTACACAGCACTTCTAGTAAAGTCTTTCTTTTTTCTCCCCATTTTCTCCCAAAAGTAACCATTTGACAAAGTGCTTGCAGTTAAAAATGACCTTTGATAACTGGCACACTGCACCAGGTTCTTCAAATCCAAGGAATTGTCTATTTCTTCCATTATGTAACCTCCAGAGCATTTGCATGCACTATTTAAGAAAAGCAGATAAAAATCTAGTGTTCAGAACATTCACCATAAAGCGTAACCTCTGTAACACACTTCTCTCCTGCCCCAGGCACGATCCTGCGGATCAATTCCCAAACCTAGGTGAGCAATGCCGTTCGCTGTAACGGTGGCTCAAGCAGGAATCACAGCAGCGTAACGCACCATGACTGCAGCAGCAGCCTGACATTTGGCAAGTTTACTAAAAACCTTAATAACAATGCGTTATTACATTTGATATGCTTCCCTTAATTCATTACAGAGGCAGCCTCTAGGAACAGAAACTGAACATTTTAAATTGATTAGACTGTTTTGAACTTAACAGCATGGAGATTGTGTGGACCTTACTGGTTAGCTGCTGTTCCAGAGGTACATCAAACTAATTTAGTGATCATAAACCCTTTATTTTTATAGAGCATAACATTTTCATGTAGTTAGGCTCAGGTCAGGAGTACCACCTAATGTTTAATATTCATGTTAGAAAGTAAAACTACCACTCTTAACCAAATGAAAAAAGTCTGATCTTAAAAATACATTTTTGTAAGCAAACACCCCATCTCTAGTCTCATTTATGTCATCATTTGTTTCACACTCTAAAAGACAAAGCAAGAACACCTGCAGGAAAAACCAAGAGCTCAGGATCAGGAAGTTTTTCACTATAATAGCAAGTTTCTATTTCCCATATGCAATTAGCTAAGATAATTCACTTTTCTAAGTCACTTTCTCCAAAGGTACAAGAGGTAATGATTGTCAGTCTCAAGGCCATGAAGAAAAACATTTCAAGAAAAACCTTTCAGTACATGAGTTCTTAAATGTTACGATTAACGGTAATAAAACCAACTACTTCAGCACTAAAGGACTGCTGAACTTCTAAAATTGCCAAGAATTTCTAACAGACATGTGACTACAGTGGCAGAGTAAATCACAGATAAGAATAAAAAATTAAATTAAGAAATTTTGCACCAACAACAGCTTCACTATTCCTGCTAAATAATCTCAAACACTTGGTTGGCAATGTTGTTTTCCTCTTGCCAGAATTACTGCAATATGATGTAATATTTTCCCATTTTGTCCACAGACACATACAAATAAGAATTTTAGTTCCGTAGAAATGGTTTGACTGACATTCTTCAGCTTTTCAGTTGAAATAAACCCAAGTTAAAATAAATATATTTACGGTTCAGGCTACCAAAGGAGAAGGAGCTTAATTAACAAAACCAACAGTAGCCAGTGTACAGTCTAGCAGCCTAATCTGATGTAACATTTGTTGAAAGAGGTAGAAAACTGTCTGCTATTGCAATTAGGCATATATCCAAATTTGATCAAATGTGTCTAAAATTGAACTTTTTTCTTACATCATTTGCTCTGTTCCGGTTCTGTCTATGATGACATCATCATCTACCAACTCACATCACAGTTCATCCGCCATGCCACTCCTCCTTTTAGTGCCACTCTCCCATAACCAAGCCGCTCCAGACACTAGTTCAGTCACCTAAAGCTTCACCCTTCCATAGCCAAATTATCCATAGTCTGCTTATTCACCACTTCCTAATACATACACAAACCTTACGCATTCAGACTTACTAACGTTTAATAACGTGTATGGAACAGCAGGAATATAATGGGACATTATTGTTACATTGCAAATGTCTGGTGGGTCAATGCGTCCTTGGATGGGTGAGAAGCAAGAGAGATGCATGCCATCAGGCTGTTCATTTCCAAACACACTTTGTCTTCCGCAACAAGAAATGCATCTGTTACTATTTTTAAAAAGGAAAAGTAGCATAGTGTTATGCTTACTAACATAGAAGCTACAGAAGATAATTAAAAAAAATAATTGAGCAACTCATTCTATGTACTGGAAGTCAGCATTATCCATAAAACACGTACAACCAGAGTTTCATTTGCTTGTTGCGAGCTGTGACCCTGGTGAAAGCTGGAAGTGTACATCAGAAGTGAAGGAAAGACATCACCTCAGATGGATAACGTGCATGAATTGGGTTCTGCCTGATGATTACCACGCCGAGAGCTTGCACACGTAAGTTATTGACAGAGGTTACGAAGCTTGTAGGAAAAGACATTCGTATAATACCCACAGCTAGTTTCCCCACGCACACAAACTGAGCAGAACAATTACTTCCCTGTATGTTCACTCCAGAAAGAAGAAAAAAAAAAAAACACCAAACACCTCAACTTCTAGCTGGTTAACACCAAAGGGGAAAAAACCCACAACACCTTTTTACCTATTAAAAACAAGAAAAGGAAACTAGAGAATGTTAGCCAAAGAAAAACTATTTGCAAAAGCCCCCTATGTTAAATAGGTTCCAAAAGTCTCCATGGAAACCTAAGTCAGGCACACCTGTAGACCCTGTAGTTTATCACCTGTAGGAGATAAACTGTAGTCAATTGATAAAGGGCAGTTTTCCAGTTACTTTTTTTTTTTTTTTTACACAACCTATTTCTTTCTCTTCTGTCCTGGAGCATTTCTAGCACATAGGCTTATCACCAGCTGTAAACTGTTGTGACTTTAGAAAGCAAGGGGGGAAAAAAAAAGAAATAATATGGGAAACTTCTAATTTTTGAGACATTAACTATGTTGCACTCAGTAAACTTTTGTTCATGATCTGCAACAGATAACCGAGATTATACAAGCCATGACAATCTATGTAGCTATTGCAATAGAAGGGTAAAGACAAACCTGGGCTTGCAGATGCTTCCAGTTTTCACACTGACTTTCATGGGGGTGGGAGGAGGCATGCACTGCAGTCACAGCTCGGAAAAAAAGAACTTGGGCATAATTTTGTGTTTCTCATCTTCATTCCCAATTTTTCATCAGAAAAGCACGAGGACAAACAAGATGAATTTGGATCACTAGGAAAGCCAAAAGCATGACTCTCACTGCTACAACCTCCTCTGTACCCTCCTCATTTCTCACGTGTTCCCTTCCTGCTGTCAAAAACACCAGCCCTTAAAAACATTGTAATTTCTCAGCTGACAGACTGCCATGACATGATGGGCCTGGCAAAAGGGTACAAGCAGGAAAAAACCCCAAACTAACCTTAAATCAAATATGAATTAACTCCTGCAAACAAAGCACATCTCAAAATTCTCACTTTCATGCTACCAGTATGTACTTTTTAACTGTTAAAGAGATACTCAAGTGTTTACCAACAAGCTTAGGGACCACCTCTAGCAAGCAGCAGAAAGATACGTAAGGGTCCAATTTTACCGGCCAACAATCTACGAAAACACCCCAAGAGATACTTGAATCTGAACATCTCTATCAGTGCTTTGGCACTTCCAACTAACAGCCATCCCAGTGATAACTCACAGAATGGTTTGGGTTGGAAGGGACCTCAAAGATCATCTGCTTATAGTCTACCTCTTACAGCTAATATGGAAAAAAAATACTCTAGAAAGTATTAGTATTTTGCAGCTTTTCACTTTCAAAGCTAGTTGAGTAGTTAACGGAAAGAAATATTGTGCTATCTTCCTCATTAGCATGTTGTTGAAATTTCACACGCTTTAGACAGGAAGTTTGAAGGTATTTCTGAAGCTTCTTCTAAACCTATAATAAAGTTGTTTGTATTTTTAAAAATTACTCAGGAATTGCACCATTTAGACACAGGTGTGAGACCAGGGTTGATCAATGACCATATATTGGTTACTCAATTCAGAAACCATTCGGAATGTCACCACACCAGCATAGTCTGGCCTGACCAGTTTCTCCATTTTGGAGACACTAGGAAGATAACCCACCACTAATTTTCCTGCTTTTCCCAGAGTGGTAAGGGCTTATGGCTGACCTTCGCATCAGAGAGCTGGCAGGAAGAAGGTTCTTTGCATTATAAATTCTGCCTTGAAATACACGTTTTTAGCCTTCTGGAAAGCAATGTTTTAAATTGGAAACCCTGACAGATCTTTAACTGCTGCAATAACAAGTACCATCAGTGTAATTTCTCTTGAAAGAAATTGCTCTGTTTTCTTCTCCAGTTTCCAGCTTAAAACCTTTCATTGCTGACACTGTTGTCAATCTTATCTAGTGACCTATTTACCTAAAGCACAGAATTACGGAACAGAATTCTATGACAAGTACAGAGCAGGCTTTGACACTAATAATACTCAAGATTTTGTGGACTGGGATTGTTTTCAGGGCTTGGTCAGAAAGGCCACCTTTCTTTCATGTAAAAAGTTAACAAGCCACCTCAGAAGTGTTATAAACGAATTTGTCATAGCAATTAAGGGAAAGAAGCTATATAAACACAATAAAAGGTGGCCAACATCACCACGTATCGTTACATTAACAAATAAGAAAGAGACCTTTAACATGTTGCTCTGAACACTTCAGAAATCAAAAATCCTGTCTGGATAGCTACGTTCTCTGACTTTCAATGAATCAGTGCTGTCTGCAACATGCACCCGACCTTTGAGAGAGAGGGGAAAAAACCTCAAACCAAACAAATAACTTCCAGTTACTTGTAAAGGAAGCTGGAAGGGCTCTGCCTCACTGTATGGGTACAGACTGATGCTAACCTGACGCAGAACCAGGCAGCCCCACAGCAAGTCTCCTCCTCCATTCCCTCAACAAGTTTTGAAAAGGCAAGAATCTGAAATCCTTTGGAAAGATGCTCGGTGGCCCGTTCAACCTCTCAGGATTCTTCTTGTAAAGAGAGCGGAAGGAAGTAGAGACCACATGTAGAAATTCGCCACACACAAACCACATTGGAAAACACAGACACCACTGCAGATAAAAGTTGGGATAACCAGCAATCTGAAACAATAAGAGTTCCAAAATCCACATCATTGTGAAAGCTGGTCGCTCAATTACGCATGGATAACACTGTACAGGATGTGTAAAGGAAGCCTCCTTGTTGTGAGTTTTAGGGATTTTTTTTTTTTTTGGTGTGGTTTTGGGGAGTCTTGTTGCTTTTTTATACACAATTGCTACACTTTGAGCTTCCCCCATCCCTCACCAGCATCACTAGTAGTTTGGAAGGGATTTATTTTGTTCCAGTGGGTTGCACTGGAATGCAATTTTTTCACTGCATTGACCCAGCTTTAGTTAGTGCTTTCACTGTAAGAGATACCACATTCTCAGTGTGACTATGGAACAGCAGAGATCCCAATGCAACAGTTAGAACCATCATATATCAGCTCTGTGTTCAGATATCAAATTTATTAATAATGACAAAGAGCATCCACGAACAGAGCTTTGCTGAACACATTTGTTGCCATCAAGTATATAAAAAAGCATCCCAAACATGCAATTATTACATATAATACCCTATGCCCATAATCTTGTATAACCATCCCAGCATATTCACTCAAATGTTTTTAGCTCTTAAAAAGTCTATTTTTTTAAATAATATCATTTAAAAAGTAGCATTTGCCAGCAGATATTAGCATACTCGAGTCCTGTTGAATTCATAGGGCTTTTATCATCTTCTTGTTGTTTACAAATGTTACTGTCACTCAGAATTGCAAATCATCAGCTGTACTTGTAGCTGAGGAAAACACTAACTCAGGAGGCAGAGATGAGTGCAAATCAGAGATCATGATTTTTACTGCCAGGAATGTTAGGCTTTCAACACCTATAATTAGACATATCCAGCATCTACCATCTTCCCCGGTTACTCAAAACATTCTGAGGACTCCTGGGTGTGGGTGGGAATAGGGTAAATAACCCATATAAAGCAAAAATACAAGCAATACAAAGTATTTTTAGAACTAGGCTATAGAAATACATTTCTGTTCTAGTATCTCTGAAAACCACATAAATAGATTTCTGCAAAGCACGCTGACAGCTTCAATTGTGAGAGTTGGTGTGTGAGCAGCATGAAATCCCTAGGCCTTCTGCAGTTTGTGGGGATGGAAGGAAGTAGAGGACAGGTCAGATTCATTGCCAGAATTTTTTATTTTTTTTTAGTTTTTTAACTTAATAACCATTACCTTTTAGGGGAATAAAAAATGGTTACTTTGAGATTTAAGACTATCTAGTGCTTTTAGCCATGCTCTCCACAAAAAGGAACAGCAGGTGTGACTACATCCCCTCTGATAGCTTCATGAATCTGAAGCATAATCATAGAATCACAGAATGGTTTGGATTGGAAGAGACCTTAAAGATCATCCAGTTCCAACCCCCCTGCCATGGGCAGGGACACCCTCCACTACACCAGGTTGCCCAAAGCCTCATCCAACCTGGCCTCGAACACTTCCAGGGATGGAGCATCCACAACTTCTCTGGGCAACCAGTTCCAGTGCCTTAACCACACTCAAAGTAAAAAATTTCCTCCTTAAGCCACAACCACACATTTAGTGACCTACATATTGTTTATTTTCTGTATAAATTGTATACTTTTAACATGCTAACTTGGTCTGGTTAAGTAGCTGAGTTCCAAACGGGTTTCAGAGCACCCTTAAGGATCAAATCCTGACATCATTTTTCAATACAAAAACAACAACCACCATCACCACAAACTAACCAACATTTCTGGGATTAACAGAATTTTAAAGAGTACATCTGCAGTTGAAAAATCTCTAAAGTAACTTCTAAAACATCTTTCCTTCTGAATATTGGAAGTTAAGGGTTAAAACAAGAACACTGGCAACACTTGGTGGATGTTGACTAATTTACAGAAAAAGGCTCTGAATGAAGACAGCCAGCAAGATGCTGCTTTAGGTAGTATGTAAAAATAAAGCGAATGCCACCCACTGTCTATCTAGAGCTTAAAACACTTGATCCAAAGCTTTAAGCTCCAAATCCAACACACACAATCAGAGCAGAAAATTAAGTAGTGGGTGGACGGAGTCTTTTCTGTCTACCCTGAATAATAACCATGCTGCTTCTGCTGCAGCTGTCGGAGACTATCCTTTGGGCACTCCATCAGAAAGCACACAGCAAAGTGTAGGCTCACAGTCACAGGGACTGATGTCACAGATAGGCTGAGTGACTTCGCCCTGCTTCCACAAAGAGAATCACTCTGCACAAAACAGCACGGAAAACTCAGCTTCAGATCTCCTTGCGTGAGTCCACAGCATTAAGGAAAACAAAACAAATGGCAGAACACCACAAGCTCACCTCAAACATCAGTGACTGAATTCTTGTCCCTGTGGTTTAACGATTTGGGCTTGACTTAAAAGCAGCTTAGAATCATAGAATGGTTTGGGTTGAAAGCCACCTCAAAGATCATCTAGTTCCAACCCCCCTGCCATGGGCAGGGACACCCTCCACTACACCTAGTTGCACAAAGCCTCATCCAACCTGGCCTTGAACATTTCCAGGGATAGGGCAGTAAAAGACCCACGAAGTTGGTGGCTATGCAGCACTAAGGTGACCAGGAGATAATAACCACACAAATAATCAAACTATCGCAGACACTCCTGGCTAAGCCCCTTATACCTTCCTGAAACTCAAATATAGATGCATGTAAAATACCAGATAATTAATCTTTTACCTCCGAAGTCATCCCTACCTATGTAAGTTGTATTACACTTTACTTTTTTAGACCATTCTTATGCTCAACTTTTGAGCTTTTCACCCACCTCTCAACTGCCACCATTTAACACTCCTGCTTTTTAACCCATCCTTTACCCTCGTGCCCTCAGTATAATTCCCCTCCTTCCATTTTCAAGGCTTGTTACCTTTGCCTGAGTGTTTTCCCTTAAGTACACCCTCATTATCCTGTTTTCCTTTTCATTCATTAGCCTGCTATTGTCTCTGCTTCATTTTAAGTGCTCTCATTAAGAACTTTAAACATCAGTTTCAACAGCCAGTTCCCAAATCACAACGTACACATCAAAGCAGTCCTGCTTTATCTACAAATGCTCTGTACCATTATCAAATATTGGCTCAGATTCTGATTATCCACAGAAAGGCACAGAATACTGTTTCAAACATTTCTTTAAAGAAAATAGAAATAAGAAGTAAGAAATAATAATTCCTTTCCCTGGAAACAGAGGGCTTGCAGTTTACTTGAAAGAAAAGCCTCCTGCTTTTCTGTTTAAAGCAGAACCAGGGAAGTCAGGCCTACCTGTGCAAGCTGCCCCAAAGAGTAGAGGGTGAGTTTCTTCGGGTCTATGTAGAGAATCTCTCCAAGCTCCTGATAAGGCGTCCCAGCAGGGGTGAAGTGTCCCTGTGTGAACTGCTTTTGCCTCCTGTGGTAGTTCTCCCAGAACACTTGTTCTCTTGGAGGTTCACTGCTTCTGTAAACTGTTCTGCTTCTAGCCAAGACCTTTCCTTCCTTCTCAGCAAAGCCAGGCAAAGCCTGAACACGCACAAAATCTCGAGGATTCAACGCTTTAGTGGCTGCCAGCACCTTGATTCTGCTGTTCTTAGGTGGATCTGGTACCACAGGTGCCTTGATTCTGCCACTCTTATGTGCATTTGGTACCACAGGTGCCTTGAGTTTGCTTCTTCTACCTGCATTTGGTACCACAGGTGCCTTGAGTTTGCTGCTTCTACCTGCATTTGCTATCACAGGTGCCTCAACTCCGGGGGATTTAGATGCGTCTGGTACTGGCATTGTTCCAGAATGGGAACCTCGGTGTTTTTACTCCTAAAGTTATTAAAAACTCTAGTTTCCCAGGCATGAAAACACACACCTGCTGCCCAAACCCTGAAGCAAGTCTTTTTAATTTTCTAAAGGGTAGCACAGCCACTAACTAACACTACAGGAGGGATCTCACTCCCCTCAGCTGCCCCTCAAACAACAGCAATAAATCCTGAGGGGCGAGGACACCTAAAACCTAACCAGTTCCCCGAGGAACACCCAGAGCCAGACCACCTCTCCCTGAAGTGTTTCATTACAAACAAACCTTCCTTTATACCTGTTTTTAACAACAGCGCAACCTCCCCTGCCGCCGCAGCCCTCACGCCGAGGGCCTCACCGTCCCCCCCTCCCCCCTCCACCTCCTTCCTCCAGGCGCCGCGGCGGGCGAGGACCGACCCCTCTCCTCGGAGGCCGCCGCGGACCGGCCCCTCTCCTCGGAGGCCGCCACAGACCGGCCCCTCTCCTCAGCCACCCGAGAGGAGACGCCGCGCGGCGCCGCGCGACAGTTTAACGGCCACCAGCTCGCGTCACCCGGTTGCCCGGGAGACCCCGCGCGGCGCCGCGCACGTGCAGAACCCTCCCCGGGCGGCGGGCCAGGGCCGCCGCTCGTTGCGGGTGTCTCCAGGCGGGGTTAGCGATGGAGCGGCGGTGTTCCCACCTTCCTTTGAACTGAGGCGTCCCCTCGAGCTCAGGGGCGTCAGAGCTTGTGGCCGAGGGAGGGCAAGGCCGGAAATAACGTATTTTGCCTTTAGGGCAACAAAATCTTGTCACTTCACGACATCGGTAAGAGGGCTCAGGGGTTAAAGCACCGGGAAGTGGGAGACCTGAATGTCATTACAACAGTAAAGGCAATATCCATCAGTATTTTAATTCATTAAATACAATCCATGGCTTCTTTCCTGGGCAGCAGCGTGGCGCGGGCGGCGGAGCACCCCCGGCTCCCCGCTCCTGGTCCGGGGGCCACGGGCAGGTGCTGTTCAGCCCCTGAGAAAACCCATCAAATCTCCCCCCTCCTACGACCGTTTGCAGTAAAAGCCTTTCAAACTTCACCCAAACCTTGTCGAACAAGCAGTAACTGGTGGCAAATGAGAACTTGAGATGAATTTAATACTGTCTCTATTCAGCCCTAAAACACACGGATGCTCAGCAGCAATAGCACGTTATTTGAGGGATATGATTTCCAGCAGATTGGGTTTTTAGCCTGTCAAGATCACTCCAACCATTTGAATCCTGTGAGCTCTCCAAAGAACGGAGTGTCTTGGAACACCTCCTCCCTTCCTCCTCCCTGTCTTTCCTCTCAACCCTGAAAAAAACCCACCCTTGCTATTATTTCCCTGCATTTTAATCTGCCCAACATGTCTTTGCTATTACAACTTTTGATTTAGAGTGATGTGACCAGACATGAGAGGGCAGAAGGGGCGAGCCGCAGCCTGAGGAGCAGAGCTGTGGGGCTCTGCAGAGCTGTGGGGCTCTGCGGCCCCAAGGCTGCAGGAGGTCTCGGAGGTCGTTTGCAGCTGGGAAGGTTCCCCCACCTCATTTTCCTCCCTGGATTTTTCTTTTCTGCAGGCTGAATTGTTCCCCAAAACCCGGCATCTTGCCCTGCTTTGTTTTTCAAGAGAAACTTCCCACCCACGTGCAGGTTGGGGCCAGAGGTGCTCACCCCCTGATCTGCTAAATTGTAGAGCTGGAAATGCAATTTCTGCTACTTTTCTCATTGGCTGCAGCTGCATCATAGATGTTTCCAGCTGAAAAGAAATATTCCCATACCCTGTGTTTGAGAGCCACGAGAAACATCACAATTTGGTAATGACGACCCTCTGAGCACCTGCTTTTGTTGTACCTGGCTGAACAAGCGTGTTTGCAAGTAAAACATTTGAGAAAGAACTAGTTTCAATGACTTCCCTAATACAAATGGTGACATCTCATCTAGCATCGAGATTTCAGCTCTAGGGACTTAAAGGAAATATCTGCTAGACAATCACCACGTGAAAAATATAGAAGTGGGATTTTGAAGCAGCCTTCATGCCTAAAAATGTGCTTCTGCATCCGTACAGCGATGCTTTTGCATCTGAAAATGGTGCTTGATTGGTTTTGCTGATTGGTTTGTGTTTGAAGAAGCCTCAGCTCAACCTTTGGCTGCAGCAGGTTGAGACCTGCCAGGGGCTTTGGGTCCTCGAGCAGGAGGACCCCGGCTGAGACACATCACCCCCAGCACCCTCTGCTTATTTAGCTTGAGTCAATCCAGATGCTGCAAGTGCTGCTGAGGACCGGGACGGGCACGCGAGAGCCGTCCCACACTCACACCGCACGGGCTTTAAAGCTTTGGAGTTGTGTCCAAAACACACTCTGCCTCCCCAGCAGATCCATTTTTTAATGGCCTTAAAATAACCAAAGTGCCGTTTGGCTTCGTCGGGACACTCAGGGGCCCGGAGGGGACACGCGCAGGGCGATGTCCTGCTGGTGCTGGAGATCCCCCTGTCTCTCCTGGTCTCCCCACCCTGTAATTCATGCCTGGGTCCTCCGTCCTGCTGGTGTGAGCACCTGCACCCCATGAGCAGCTTGGGGCAAGGCTCTTGCAGAGATCTTTTCACCCCAGCACGCCTTTCTCCAGGCTGTTTGCAATTGATTTCCCCCAAATTTTGTCACTGGGGAGCCCACCAGCAAACTCCTTCCTGGGAAGAACTTTTCTCCGGAGCCCAGAGCTGGGAGAGGAACAAGCTGCATGTGCCTGGCTCCTTAGTGCCATTTCCATATAAACAGTCTCCCTTCAAGACGGAGGAGGATGTATTATTCAGAAACAAACAAAAAAGATGAATTCATGGGTTTGCATTTTTCCAGATGCACAAACCCCTTTTCCTCCCGCAGCCCACAGAGGTTCTCCAGTAAAGCTGTTTGCGGCCACCGGCTCCTGTGGCCCAGCAGAGCCCGGTGGGTTCCCCCAGCTCTTCCCTTCCTCAGCTCCATTTCTCCTCCACCCTATTTATCCTCTAGTCCCATTTTCGAGAAATACTCTGGGAATGACAGGTATGCATTTGTTTCTTTTTTCCTTCCGTGTCATTTCTCCATCCAGCTTACAATTTTTGGTGGCAATTTAACAGCTTTTACAAATTACATTCCTATCTTTTTCTCAGTTATTGTTAGAGAGGAGAAAGTCCCATTTTTCACTGTGATCCTTCAGGTTTCTGCTGTCACTGTATTGAAGACTTTTTTTTTTTTTTTTGTCCTTAGCTTTTATTTTCTTATCCCTCAAGGGCAGCCTTGGAAATTCAAAGCTGTTCCCTGACTATCAGCGGATCTGGTATTCTCTTTTGGCAGTTCTGCAGCGACTGTCTCTCTTCCTTCCATCCTTCCACCTAAATGACACCCTTTTCTCAATAAATTACCCTTTGTCTTTCAAAGCGACATTTCCATTTGTGACACTTTGGATGTGTAATAGTTGCATCCCAGCGGATACCTTCAGGAGCATCAACTAACAGGCCAATACAAACTCGGCGGTGCAGAAAATAAGGAGATTTACGTATTTGGGGCTTTATTTCCCCTCCAACGATTGGGCTGTGCTCTGAATTTTCCAAGTTTGAGTTTAAAGGTATGGCTTACCATCACCAAAAAAAACCCCTCTCCCGGAATGGAGGGATGGCAGAACCCATGACAGGATTCCCTTTTTTTTAGCATAACATCCCTTGGGCTCTCTGGAAAATGCCCTGGGGCAGCTGAGCCCACCCTGTACCCCCCGGCATAGGGCTTCATGGCCCTGTTGTGCTGACTGCAATGCATAAAGCACCAAAACCTGCTGGCACAGTGGGGTAGGGGTCCCCAAGAGCCCTCCCAGCCCCTGGGGACACGTACGCACCCAGTGCTGCTGGAGAAAGAATGCAGCAGATAAAGCTTGAGAAGGTTGGATGAGGATGGAGATGTCCAAGCTCGGGGCTGATGACAAGCATCCCCCACCCCAGGCTCTTGCAAGCTGCCCAAAAGCAACAGGATTGGGCATTTTTATAGACATTCTCAAGATCCAGCCCTTGGCTTTAGCAGCTTGGGACTTTCCTCTCGCAACCCTGCACCTTCTGTCTCTTTTGCAAGCACTAGACAAAGCCAAACATTATTTTACAATCCCGGCATCTGGCACGCAGCTCTGGGCAAACCTCCCTGCCTGTCACTGGTGAGATAAATGAGCCCATTTCAGTGGCCGACTTCATAAAAGTACATGAAAAGTAGTGAACAAAAGGGTATTTCACAAAGCCGGGAATGCAAATGCAACCTCCGAGATAACTAATTAACTGAAGCAGCCGTAAAAAGGGGACACGGCTTCCCATCTGTGGAAATAGATGTCATTTTAGAGAGGCCCTAATTAGTTATGCCCGGTCCCGCAGCCGTTTCGTTGGCGGTGCACGCAGGCTGCCTCCTGCTCCGCAGCTCCCCGTGGCTTTCGAGGTAAAGGGCGAGAGCAAAACTGGAAGAGATGCTTTGTCTTGGAAAAGTCCCCTCCGAGGGTCGTGTTTTCAGCTGGTACCCAAGCAGCAAACAGAGCCAGGGTGATTTTGTGGAGGTGGCTAGTATGGAGCAATGGCTCTGGCTTCGCATCAAGGTCAGTCCGAGCAACAGATCTGTCCTGGCCCTCGGGAGATCTGCACTTATCCATCTCCTCCAGCCTGGGAGGGACATACTGGGAAGGTTTGCTGGGAGACGTGGTTTGGCAGTGGTGAGCCTGGGGGGGTTACGGGTTCTCATCCCAGGAGTTTTCATGTGGTTGGGTGTTCTTGGGGACAGAATTGTTCAGCAGAGCTCTGGGTTTGCCAGCCTTCATCTGGTGGTAGGCAGCATGTTCACAAATACAGATTTACAGTCGCCTTGAGTCCTCCAAGCTGCCACCTCCTTGATAGAGACCATCCCAGCTGGGGCAGAAAAATAAACCCTCCCAGCTCTTCCGTCTCCTCTTCTCAAACCTTTCCAGCAACTTTTTGGCAGAAGCTTTAAGTTTTAATACACCCCTTGCTTTGCTGCCAAAGATGGCTCAAATGCCAGCACCCAAATGGAACGTGCTGAGGTTTGTCCCCACTGTGCCACCACCAGAGCCCGTGCCCGTCCCTTTCAAGCTCTTCTCGTCCAACCTTCAGCTTTTTCTTTGCTCCTCCACCTGCAAGGATCCATGTGAGCCCCCCCAGCACGCAGCGAGCTCAGCAGGATTAACACTGGAGCGGGGCGTACCACGGGAATTAGTCACCACCGGGACCTCAGTCAAGTGTTTTATTTAATGCCTTTTTTCAAAGACGTTCGTTCGTACTTGAAAAAACCCTGAAGAATTACGAGCTCTGTGCTAACAGTGTGACTCAGAGGAGCTGTGGGCACACACCAGTTAAGTGAGAAGTGTCTTCGTGGCGCTGATGCAACGTGGGTGAGGAGGGGAGAGGGGCTGGTGCCACTCACCGAAACAGCCAAAACCCGCCTGCCACCGCTTTCCTCCCCGCCGAGGCAGGGCTTCACCCGCTGCTATGGGAAAAGGCGCTGCTGAGAAAGTGGTTTTTGAAAAAAAAAAAACAAACCCAAAACCCAAATGACTTAAATTTGCACTGCCAACAGCTTTGCTACAGAGGGAACGGCTCCGACCGCCGCTGGGGACAGGCCATGGCCAAAACTGCACCCGATGGCTTGGCCACAGCCCGACGTGCTCTGGCAACAGCAACTGGACCAGAAGCAGCTCTGGCATTTAGCACACTGAGCAAATCCATGCCCAAAACATGGAGCAGGGCAACACTCTGCTACCAAAGGTCATGCTGCCCCTCGCCACATCGTCCCACCTCTTCGGCTGCCGGGAACTCGCTCAGTAAAAAGTTTGTGGGACATTGCCAACCCCCCCGGGATCTGGCCTTAAAACAACGTGCCTTTGCTGGACGTTGCCTGTGGACTGCCCCGGTGCACAGGGCCCTGCACCAAAGGCACAAATGTTTGCAGAAGCCATTTGGGGGTTGCCCAAGTCCCAGTGCCAACGCCCCAGTGCTTGCTTCGGAGCTGGTGCCATGGCAGGGCACAGCACGGACGTTGTAGAAGCTGGGAAGGTTACAGGAAAAAAACAAAGATAATTTAATCAGGTTTTCTCAGCACATCTCCCACACGCATCTGACATCAGCCTCACTGGGAATTAGTGGATTGGACATTGTCAGCAGCTGGGAGATGCTGTACAGGGGGGGATGACCAGCAATGCAATTTATAGGGACACAAACCTTGAACTGTCTTCGGATCGACTTTCAGTCTGTTACTGGGATGGTGGGGATCGGCTGCCAAGGGGAGGCCTTTGGAAATCCTCCCAGCCCTGTCCCAAAGCGGAGGAGGAAGCTTTGCCTGCGCTGAGCCCAGTTACTCCCACCTCCGTAAGGCTCCTGGGAGAGGGGACCCCCGTGTCAGTGGGACCTCGCCTCCGCCGGTCGGGACAGGGACGGTGACTTTGCACGACGCTGCGTCTCGGTGACCCGTGACGCCGCTCCACAGCAGCTGGCAGAGGCTCCCTGGGGAGCAGGTTGCAGCCCGGGTATTCTTAGACGCGATGGTTTTATTTCTGTGGGCAGCGCTTCAGCCAAGGTTCAGCTGGTGCAGTTTGAGCTCTGACACTGCGACGGGTGCTGGATGTGTCCCGTCCCGCTAGAAACAATCTGGCCACTCAGTGCTGAGGGTCAGAGGACAAACGTCACCATGTCCCATGCACGCCACTGTCCAGCCATGCGGCTTCCCACAGCAAAGTGTTTCATAATCCTTTAGTTATCCTTTAATAAAAACAAAAAAGAGAAGCAATGATGATAAATGACCCTAAGCCTGGGCACGTAAAGCTCTGGGTTGTGTAGCACCAGCTTTGCCAGATCACGTAGCCCTCCCCATCTTGCATTCCCTCCCTCCTGCATTCTTCACCTCTTTGCAGAGCTTGAACTCTCAGAAATATCTCCTTGCTGCTGTCCTACTTAGAAGGGGAGAATAAAAATCATAGAATTGTTTGGGTTGGAAGGGACCTTAAAGATCATCTAGTTCCAACCTCCCTGCCATGGTCAGGGACACCTTCCACTACACCAGGTTGCTCAAAGCCTCATCCAACCTGGCCTTGAACACTTCCAGGGATGGGGCAGCCACAGCTTCTCAAGTGCAACACTGAGTCTGTGCTCCTGGCTGTGGCTTGGTGGAATAAATTGGAACGTAGAGGGGAGGTCATTAAGATCTCTTTCATCAGCACCGTTCCTCGCGGGCCCGGAGAAGCTGGGATTTTGTCACATCACATTATCACCACGGCTTCGCCGTTTCCGAACCTTGAAGAGATTCTTCCGAAAAGCGCAGCCTCACCCCCAGCCTGCTCCCCTTTCAATCCTCAGCTATTTTTATTTCACTCCTTGAGATAAAAGTATGCGTGCGGGGGAAGGTATTTACACACACATAAGAAAATATAGATGCACGTAAAAATAACCTGATGATTTGAGAGAGACATTTCACTTCCGCAGAGCTTTCTGTTTTCCACTCCATGATAAAAAGAAACCGCTGAAGTCGTGGAGGCTCGGGGAGGGGGTTGCCGTGGCTCTTTGTGGATGCAGTGAGCATCCCCCCGCTGCAGCAGGCTCTGCTCGTGCGCGGGGTCTGAAGCCCCGATGGACAGGGGGGCAGCTGCGAGAGCATGCACTGGGTTAGTGCTGGAATTCCTTAAGAGGAAAAAAAAAAAAAATACTTTTGTGACCCTTCAAAGTTTACGGCTTGCTGTGGAGCAAATACACTGGAGATGAATTCCTACAGAAACCTTCTCGTACCCTTATTACATTAATGATACATTTCCATTTGCTTAACTGCCCATCTTCACGTTGGTTTTACATTTGAAATGTCTTTCTTAAAGGAAGAAGGGGGAAAGAGGCGTGCCCGGTGCCGTCACCCACAAGCCGACGCTGCCCACTCTGGGAGCTCGGCTGTGCTGGGCATCAGGGCGAAGCATCATCTGCCTGTGCCAGAGGGTGGGCAGCCGAGAGGCTCACACACCCACCGCTCCTCCCGCACCCTGCACATCCCATGGGAATGATTTAGCGTCCACTGACCCCGACAGAAATTTGGGGTCGGTTGGGTAAGGCCGAGCCTCGAAGCAGCGCGTGGATTCAGGAGGGAGCGAGCTCAGGCAGGAACGGGCCAGGGCAGGCTCAGCCCGGCTCAGGGCGAGCATCTCTGCTGAAAACAGAGCAACTCATGAACGTGAGACCCGGGGCAGCACTATCGGTGTCCCTGCAAGCCACAGCACGCCAGGACGTCACCGCTGCCCTGCCAGCGAGCGCATCATGGGCTGTGCCAGCCAGGCCGGCACAGCTCTGTGGTACAGAACATCCTTGCTGGCTCTGGCACGGGGAAAACACGCTCGCAGAGCCCCGGCAGCGAGGGCAAAGCGCTCGGGCTGGCTGCTGCCAGCCTTGTTTTGACTTTCTTTTCAACAGGCTGCCACACGCAGCGTTGTTGGCGACAAGCGACAGCCTTGTTGCATTAACAGCGCTCCACCAAATGATATTGCTATTATTATCTGGTTTTGAGAGTATAATAGATAATATGACTGCTCCCCTCCAGAATAACCTGGCGTTCGAAGGAAAGATTCAGATTGTTTGCTGAGCATCTCGAGCTGTGATAACACAAGACAGTACCGCGTCGTACCAGAAAGCGTTGCTGCGTGTTACGCACACCATACCTGCAGGAAAATTCTCGCATTAAACCGCAGGATAGCTGTCACTGAATCATGCTGTAATTGCAGGAAGAGATAACAAGAAAAGGCAGCGCTCTGGCAAAGCCTGCCCGGCCAAGGTTGTTTAAAAATCCCTACCCCCAGCCCTCGTGGCTTGCTGCAGCGCTGCGGGGTGCCGGCAAGCCCACGCTGCTGGCAAGCTGGTGCTCCCTGCGGGCTCAGTCCATTGAAATAACTGCTGGGATCTCACCCAGGATCTCTCCCAAAACTCGAGCCAGATCCCAGCCGGGAAGTTCTCCGCTACACTGGAAAAACCACAGTGACGCGCCCCACCAGCACGAAGCCATCTCACCACCATTTCGTGTTAAGCACGAAGCCATCTCACCACCCACCAGGAGCATCGTCCTGCCTGCGGGACAGACCCGTTGCTGGAATGAATCTGAGAACACTGGAAGTGATTATAAAAGCGTATGCAAAAAAAGCTTGCCCAGGGGTGGGCAGAGGGGGCAGCTGCCCCCCATGGACCAGGCTTGGATGGGGCTGGGAGCTGCAGGGTCTGACTCAGCGGAGGGTCAGAGGACCCTGGGTGCAGATGCTGCCTGGGCACTGTGGCTGCTCTTCCCGTTGGTGTTCGCTGACATGAGCCAGGAGGGTGCCAAGGGCAAGGGAAAGGCTTCCCAGGAGCCCTGGGGCTGCTCTCCCGTCACCCCCAGCACATTTTCCTAGGAGGCAACACAACCACGGCTTGCAGATTTGCTGCTATTGCTCACGGTCTCCCCTGAACACCCCGGACCACCCTGGGGAAGCAACACCGGTCAGAGGAAACAAACCAGCTCGCACACATTTCTCTCACCATGACTAACAGCTTAAGTAAACGACCAAGTAAACACGCTAATTTTACTTTCAAAACAAAAACAAGAAGAAAAAACCCGCAAAGCCCAGTTCTTCTTTGATCAAAGACGGGTGCGTAACCATTGGCGTTTGCCCTCCCGGTGCTTTCGCAAGTTGCCAGCGTTTTAAAACCTGGCAGCCACTGCGAGACACAGTGACGTGTTTAGCTCAGGAGTGAAAATTCTCCTTGCTTGTGAATGCCAAGGAGGGAGAAAAAGGAGGAAAAAAAACTGCGGGGAAGTGCCTGCTGCCCCATGGAGCGATGCTGGGCAGGCTCGAAGTCAGGGGGCTGGAGCGTGTCCCCAAAGCAGCACAGCTCTGGGGACAGCCGGCGTTAGGGTGATTTAGAGCCAAACACTCCATTCCTGCATTTGGGTGGTCTACATGTCCTGCAGCAGGGTGGCTTTCCAAGGAGAAACGCAGCTCCAGCCGTGGTATCTCCCCCCCTGCTGCAAACCCCAGCACTGAGCCCCAACACCTGGGGTTTGACTACGGCTCCTTCTCTTTGCTTAGAAATGGGTTTGGGACCCCCCTGCCAGAAATCCCAGCCCCCAGAACCACCTCCCCGAGGAGCGGGTTAGGAGGTTTGGTAGCACAAAGGTTGCCTGCATCAAGGTGGGACCTAATTTTATGGTGAGACTTACTCCAGGGAGCAACCCCTCACCTGCACCCCCAGCGCTGTCGCTCCGCTGGGTCCGACAGCCTCTCCTCATTGCTCTGGACTCACGCTGTGGTCACGCAAAGGCCCCGAGGAACCCAAATCCTGCAACCACTCCTGTTTCCCACGTGCCTCCCAGCCTCCGTGGAGGAGGAGCCCAGACCTGACCCTGCTGCGTTTGGGATCTCTCGGTGTAAATTGCCATCAGATGAGGCCGTTTCCAAAGCAGTGTGCCATTAGGATCTCACTTGCTCTCTTTGATGACTCCTCTTGTGCCATTTCAGTAGCAGGTGGTGGAAGAGGGGGAGAGAGAAAAACCTATAAAATGTTTAAAATCCCTTTAGCTTCAAATTATCTGAAGAGAATTCGAACAGCACAATTTCCCCCCGCCATCTGGGTGCCACTTGAAAAGACATTTTCTCATATCATTGCAATTTCAGAAAATCTTGTTGTACAGCTATGGAAATGCAAGATGCTTCTCCTAAATTGTGCATCAGTGTGAAGCTTTTCAAACCTCAACTGCAGCTTATAATATATTTTGACAGCTCACGGACGGCTCCCGAGAGACTTTCCCAGTTCCGACACCAGCCGTGAAGGGAAGCCTGGCTTCAGGCGCTGCAGTCCCGTGAGGCAAAGCCCTCTGCTTGGTTTTGTACCGATTTCTGCTTGGTTTTCCCTTGTTTTTCTTCAGCAACAGGAAGATGATTCCTTTGCAGAGCTTTGAACCTCTTGCCTAAACGCTTGAACCTGCAAGCTCTTGCATATGGGTGCACACATCCATGACTTGTACTTCCCACTCATGTACCCAAAAATAGCGTAGAAACACGTTGAGCTATGCCAAGACCTTAGGGAAATCTCAAAGGTAAAGAGGGGAGAGTCACATTAGATCCAAGGAAGAAATTTTTTACAATGAGGGTGGTGAAACACTGGAACAGGTTGCCCAGAGACGTTGTGGCTGCCCCATCCCTGGAAGTGTTCAAGGCCAGGTTGGATGAGGCTTTGAGCAACCTGGTGTAGTGGAAGGTGTCCCTGGTTGTCCCCATGTTGCTCCTGCCTGGCAGAAGGCAGCTGCCCCAGCTCCATGGGCAAAGCTGGAGCCAACACCGAGCCAAGCTCCCTGCTCAGGAGACAAAGGCTTTGTCATCAAACACGCCTGGACTCTGGGAGGGTCTGGCAGCTCACCAAGGTCATGGGTTGGTAAACCCAGGACTGGGTGTACACCTGGAAAATCAGATCTGGATGAGGCCAAACCATGATGTTACCACCCTGTGTGACCCTGAAGCAAGAAGCCAAATCTTGAGAAATTCCTGCTGTGTGCAGTTCAGGAAAGCCAAGGATGTTGCCGGTGAAGAAATGGATGTCCTTGAGAGACCAAAAAGCCATCTAAGGGCTGACAATCAGTCTTGCCACCCCACCCACATTGCTTCATGAGGGCCTCGGTTTCCCCAAAGTACAGAGCAGGACATCTTCTGTCCTTGAAATGCAGGATGCATCTTCCAAATTTGCACTGATACCATCAGAAACCAGCCCTGGGAGCTCGGGTGGATGCTGGTGCCGTGGTGTTCTTCCCAAAGCTGGTTCCTGCTGGATGAAGCCTCTCAGTTCGCTGGGGAGGAGTTGAAATGCCAAGCACGCCTTCCCGGCATTCGCCCTGATTTTCAGAAATTGCAGTAAATCAGTATCGCTGCAAATTGGCCTCTTTTTTTGGCTCTGGGTTGATGTGAAAAGGAAAACAAATGGAGTTTTAAAATGCAGCTAATCAAGGAGTTAAAGAGAGGTTAATCCTAATGGATTAATCAGCTCGCAGGGGGATGGGGAGGAGGCACGGGCAGGGAGGAACAGAGGAGCAGCCGAGCCTGGCTGCTCCTGCCAAGGGAGATGGCAAGTTTCAGGGAGAATTTGGAGATGGTGGCGATGCTCCTTCTTCCACCCAGCTGCATCCAGCATGAGGACCACGCACATTTGATCTCGCAATAACAGGCGAGTCCTGGGCTGAGGTACACTTTCCTGGAGAAAACACCGAATCCTCAATCCATTTGCTGTCACACCCTGGGAAAAACAAGTGATGTTTGACTTCACCACCCTCACCTACTGTCCGTCATCTCCCTTCAGACACCCACAGGTAGAATCATAGAACAGTTTGGGTTGGAAGGGACCTCAAAGATCATCTAGTTCCAACCCCCCTGCCATGGGCAGGGACACCTTCTGCTACACCAGGTTGCTCAAAGCCTCATCCAACCTGGCCTTGAACACTTCCAGGGATGGGGCAGCCACAGCTTCTCTGGGCAACCTGTGCCAGTGTTTCACCACCCTTATTGTAAAAATTTCTTCCTTATCTCTAATCTAAATCTCCCCTCTTTCAGTTTGAATCCATTGCCCCTTGTCCTATCACTACACGCCCTTGTCAAAAGCCCCTCTCCAGCTTTCTTGCAGGGTCCCTTTAGGTACTGGAAGGCTGCTAGAAGGTCTCCCCGGAGCCTTCTCTTCTCTGGGCTGAATAACCCCAACTCTCTCAGCCTGTCTCCATAGCAGAGGTGCTCCAGCCCTCAGATCATCTTCATAGCCTCCTCTGGACCTGCTCCAACAGCACCATGTCCTTCTGATGTTGAGGACCCCAGAGCTGAACCCAGTATTCCAGGTGATAAAACCCAAGTCATGGGGTGGCCTTGGCTGGCGTTAACACCCCTGCAGAACTCAGAGAGGGGGGGAAATGGGAAAGAGGTTTTGAATAGAGCAGAGCTGCCCTGAAGCTTTGCACCATCTCCTGCAGAAAGCAGCACCTGCCACAGCTGCCCTGACCACCCTGCAGGGTCCATCCCGCGGCTCCTGCAGCCAACTCCAAGCATCCTCCTGCCCAGTGACCCAAGACATCAGCATCTGCCTCCCAGCACAGCCAAGCATGGGGTAAAGCCTCTTTACAGGCAGCTAATTGGGCTTAGGTGTAAGAAGGGCTTGAACATAATTAGTGACAGTGAAAGAAAGGAGGTTTAAAGAAGGTTATTAATGATGTACACCACTGTATACAACAGCATAATCACCAAAAATATATTAGATCCATTAAGTATCATTATCAAGGCCTAGAGCTAATCATTTAAGCTTAATGAAACTAATACATTCCTCCAGCACGGGCAGTAGCACTCATCCCTTGGATGGATGCAGCAGCCGAGAAGGCTCAAGCCACAGTGTCTCAGCACCAGCACCCGTGCTGGGTTGGAGCTGAGCCCACTTCCAGGTGCTTTCAGAAGCAATTCACTCATTTCAGCAGGAAAGCTTTTTCTTCAGCAGCTCAAAGACTTTTTTCTGGTCCATGACGTCTTACGTGGGTGTTTAACATGTTGCGAGCCCCATCCTCGGTGTGGGTCAAGCTGGTGCCGCTGGTCTTCACTCCCTGGGACCTTTGGCTTGAGTGTTAACATCATTGACGAAGACAGTGAGATCTCCCGAACCTCCCTTAGCTGATGCGGGAGCAGGGGTCCAAGGTGTCCCTGAGGTGTGCCCCTCCAACACTCATCTCTGGGGCTGCCTGGGTGCAGGCAGGACACCCACCTCACTGCCTCCCCCCTCACTTCCCCCCTCTCCCTTGTTTTGAGCAGCTATTTGGAGACCGGAGGAGAAATGACTCGGAGCCAAGGCAGTTGCGATGATCTCACTGCTAATTATGCAGAGAAGTCATTTAGCTGTGGCTGGGCATGATGAAGTGATATGACAGAGAGGAACAAAACACCATAGCCACTTCGTGCATCATAAATTAAAGAGAAAAAAGACCCAAAGTGAGCAAACCTGAGCGCCTCAACCTGTTCCTGCCCCTCTGTGAGCCACCGCAGATGCTGCACTACCCCCAAACCCACTGCAATTAGGGACAGGCAGCTCAGATTGGGAAACAATTAAAAATCCCATTAGCTCCAGTTTCCCCTCACCTTTGTCTGAGCCTGTTTTCCACCCCAGTCCCAGCAGCGGGATCATCGCTGCGGCAGGACTCACCATCACTTTAAAGACCAGCCTGGGATTAGCACCAGCCTTATTAAAAACATTCACTCACACCTCATTTTACCTTCACACTGGAGATGATTTAGCTTGATTTATTCTAATTAGTTGTAATTTATTGTTTTAATGAGCTCTTCTGCAAGCTTTTTTTGCTTCATCTCCACCCTCCTCTGCTGCTATAATACGTTTCAAGGAGGTCTTTTAATAAGGAGAGGTTTCCAAGGCCACCTCAGATAGGAAGCTTTTGTTGCAATACAAAAAAAGAAAATTAAGATGAAATTTGCCTCTCCTCCAGGATGGGTTTGCTGTGGAGCATCTGGCTGGGAGCGGGAGGTTGCCCTTCAGCCTGTCACCCAAGTGGCAAGACAGCCCTTAATTACCAGCAGCTTCTGCAACTGGGTTTAAAGACTGACAAAAGATAACAAATAGGAGAAAAGTCTCCTTCCCCCCAGCTACAGCTTGTTATTCCAGGGAGGAATTCGTGGCTAGGAGATGTTGCAGTGCCTGGAGGCAGCTGTGACTCCATGAAGGGCTTAGTGATGCTTAACACCATGGTCACATTCACCATGTGGTCACCAGGCTTGAGCCTCAAAGCACACCCAGTCCCCTCCCGAGGTGGGTACCGGCAGCAGCATCCGAAACACGATGCCATAACACCCCACTGGCACTGCTTTATCTACGGGGGGAGGTCTCTCCTCCCTTCTCTCTGCTGGGATGGGCAAAGTTTCAGAAACTTCTTAGTCTGCTCCCAGGGGCAGCTGGGCCGGTTCATGGGCTGGAGCTCCTGCTGAACTTCCCAGCCTTTGATTTAAGGGAGACAGAAAGGCTGTCTGGTCAGCCAGGGTGGGTTGTTTCCATGGCATTGAGTTCTTTCATTACAGAAAAAAGAAATTTTTGCTTCTCTGTCCTCATGGCCATCATGTGGCAAAGCCTTCCCTTTGGAAACATCCAAAATAAAGCAGATGAAATTTGCTTTGCAATTAGGGACCAAAACTGCAACAAAGCAAAATCTCCAACAGGAGAGAAACTCCCAAAGAGAAACATGAAAAACCCCAAATGACCTCAACTTCAGCAGAGAAACACCTGGATGGTCATGGGTTGTTCCCTGGGGAAAAGGGACTGGCTTGTACTGCGGTTCCCGGGTTTGTGTGAGAAATAGCAATAGAGGATGCTCTGGGGAAGGAAAACCACCCAGAAGGGATATATCGGTCCCCCCTGTGCCGATCATCTGCAGGAACAAGGATCAGCTGCCAAGCAAGAGCATGGAGAGCTTGGAAGGGAGTGGACTGCTGCACTGGGGCACCCGTGCCGGAGGGAAGTGGGGCTGAGCTCCCACACACCCACGGCTCAGAGCTGTATGGAGAGGCTCCTAAGTGGCTGGGAAGCACAGATGTCCCCATCAGCCAACAAAAGGGTCTGTGTGGCCACCCGAGGACCCCGCAGCATGCTCCGACAGCATGCCGGTGGCAAGCAAGAGGCCCAAAGTGCGTGTCTGCATGGCCAGCCGGCAACCATGTCCTGAGCCACAGGCACACGCGGGTGCCAGGGCGATACTTGCCCGGAGCAAAGCCAGACGTGGCTTTGGGAGCTGCTGTGCCTGCCGCTGGCACGACCCAGCTCCTGCCACGGCAGCGAGGGAGTCAGGAAATAAGACCAACCCAGTTCTTCTGGGAGAAGAGACTGGGCCTCTGGAGATGACTGGTGTATCCAGACAGCTCTGGAGCTTCTTGTGGATTATTCACCCTGCTCCACATGCTGCCAACCAAAATAAATCAATTCAGCTTTTGCTTCCATTTTAGGAAAATAAATCCTCCGGGACAGGCCAGGAGCCACGTGCTCACCCAGCCTGGCCCCGGTGGGATGTAAACTGGCACTCAGGAACTGCTCGGCCCCGCTGGCCCATGCCCCTGCCTGGTGAGGGCCGGTGGTGCCGGCAGAGCCCCTAAAGCTTCCTCAGCAGCTCAGGACAGACAGCCAGACACAGCCAAGAGGTTTATTAGCCTCCTGCTGCTGAGCCACCCGGCCAGCTCTCCCAGGGCTTGGGTGGCCTTATCCTTATCTCTTGGCATCCTCTGGCCCATCTGCAGCGGCTGGTTCGGGCGGCAGCTCCCCCGAGACCGGTTTCCCATCATGCAGCCCCCTTATCTCACAGCACTGCATTCCCAACCCTCCCCATCAGCCCATCCCAGCTCCATGTCTGCAGCACTGGGAAGCACTCGCTGTGCTGCGGGAGGAATCACCACTGCAAAGAAGCTGGGAAAAAAAATATCTTTCCCAAACCCAAAAGGCCACATGAACCACTCATGCTTCCCTCCATCTGCCCAGGAGAGCTTTGCCGGGGCTCAGAGCTGAGCGCCCAAGCTCATGGTCCTGGGATGCACCAAGAGCTGCTGGATTTCCGAGCTCAGCCCCGACCCAGCACCTCTCCCCAGAGCAGGCACGGGACACGCAGCGAGGTGACACTGGTGGCAAGAACGAACCTCATGCAAACTGCCCAGCACCTGCCTGCTCAACTACACCAGCCCCTTCCAGATGTGACTGGGTATTTTATTAGAACTGACTTCTTAAAAAAAACCAAATAAAACCTTTTCAACATCTGCTCTTCTCTGCTCCGCAGCCAGGGCACAGCCCCATGCCGGCAGCACCGGCGTTGCTCCGAGAGCAGGATTCAAGAGGTTAGAATGGCTCCTCCACCTTCTGCAGCAGTGAAAATCCTTTGGCTTTCAATGATGTGGGTGCTGGTAGGTCTAACTCTGCTCCAGAAGGAGAAATAAGGGAGCACCAGCCTCCCACAGCAATTCAGACAGGGCCAGCAGAGAGGTGCCGCTGTAGCTGGGATGCCCCATGCCAGGTGAATTGCCATTCCCTGTGTGTGAGAGGGGTCCCAAAAAGCACAGCCCCTGTCTTGGTCCCTCCTGAGCCCCCCCAGAAGCACACTCCTCCCACCCAGGGGATGCTCGCCCACACCACATCCTGCACATGGCATCTCCCCATTAGAGCCGATATTAAGCTCTAAACCATAATGTGTTATGGCACCACGTGCTGCGCTGTAATTGCTATAAGGCCATGAAATGTTTAATGGAATTGGCAGAGTAGCCATTATGGCATCATATTCCGGGTCTGATGGCTCCCAGCCGTTATCTCACACGCAGGCTGACAATGAGTGCACAGCTCCTGCTCCGCTGCACCCCGCTACCCCAGAAACAGACATTTCCCACCCCATCCCGCTCAGACACAGGGGGAAGATGCCAATGCAGAAATGCCCCAGTGTTTCTAAACCTATTTTTCCATTTGCAGAAACACCAGTAAGGATTACTTTTTTAAAAAACAAAAATTACCTCCTTCACTTCAATAATTAGGTCATACTTAAAAAATAAATACATAAATACATTATTTCATTAATATGTGATATTCCTGACAATCCAACAGCTTGAAGAGCTGCTGGCTGCACAAGTCTGAGCACACTGCCCGTGCAAGAGGTC
The DNA here is from genome assembly GCF_009769465.1 of Tauraco erythrolophus. Lineage (NCBI taxonomy): Eukaryota > Metazoa > Chordata > Aves > Musophagiformes > Musophagidae > Tauraco > Tauraco erythrolophus. The sequence continues at coordinate 4,038,138 of NC_141483.1, read as the reverse complement.
CTCAGTGCTAATCACCAATGCCAACCTCAGCCATTAAGAAATTATTGCTAATGCGTCTTACCCCAGGCTTTATAAGGCATTATTAAGGAACTCATCAGAACTCAATAAAACAGAAAGTGATTAAAGAAAGAAAAAATTCTTCCCCCAAACCACAGGATCAGCAGGAGAGGAAGCCAGAAGCCATCACCCCACTGCAGCAACCCTTACCTGCATGGCAGCCCCAGAGCTCCCTTTGCCCCAGCACTGGTGCAGCTGCAGCCCGAGACCCTCCCCAAATACCCCGAGCTGGGAGAGGGGCTCAGCTGTGGCTAATTCCGCCCCCCACCCTGCAGCCCCCTGCGTTGTCACAGCTGGTCTCAGCCCTGCGCAGAAGAGCAGGCGTCTGCCGCTCGTGGGGTGCAGGGTCCGGGCTGCAGGGGGGCCACATACAGCCGGGGTGCTGGAGTCTGAGGGTCGCCCCACGGACACATGGTACCCCTGGTGTCCTTCCCATGAAAAGTGCATTGAGGGGATGAAGTGGTGGGGACAATGTTGGGAGACTTCCCCTGCAGGGCTGGGGAAGTTTTTTCAAAAGACTGAAAAAAATAATTGTTTGAAGGGGTGAGGAAGAGGAGGGAGAGTTTGTGCTGGAGAGGTGTCACCCGCAGGGCACGACGGCTTTAAGTGCCGCGAGGACACAGGCCCGGAGCTGTGACTCAGGACTTTTTGGCTTTCCATCCTGGTGCCGGTATTACATTTCAAGGATTATATTTTCTTCATAAAACTCACTGTGCTCATGGCCGCGCCTGGCAGAGCTGGCGTGGCTGGGCTGGGGCTGGCTCCCGCTGACCGACCCGGGGGTGTCGGGCATCGCCGGGGGGTGCAAGCTCCCTAACAACTGTCGGAAATTAAATATAATCCATAAAACTGAGGCAAGAGCCCCCAGGTTCCCCCCGTGACCTGGAGTGCGGGTACCATGGCGGCCCCCGCGCCAGGGCTGGGGTTTACAGCATGTGATGGGCTGTTGTTGGTAACCGCATCCCGAATGAGCCGGAGCAGAGCGTGTGAGGTTGTATTTTTAACTCCGAGATCCTGCTGACATGGAAAACCGAGTGCCCGGTCCAGGTGCTGCACGGATCGATGGAAAAACTCCTGCTGCCCTTTGGCACCTCTGCTTTGCTGACCTCAGGCATTGCAGCATGTGAACAAATCTTACCTGGTGCTTCGCCCTGGGAATGGTTTTAAGGCTGTGTCCAGAGCCGAGAGGAAACCATTTGCTGGTACTTCTGCTGGGAAGTGCTTCCCTGCTGAGGTGCTGGTGGGGAGCTGGCAGGGTGGGATGGAAATGGGGATGGTACAAACCCAACTCCCTCAGCTCAGAGGCTGGTTTAGCACCTCCAAGCAGGAAAAACACTTGTAACCCCTCAAGAGGGTACAGAAAGGATGAGCCCATGGTCCTCGCCGGGCTCGGTGCCTCCCTGGCACAGTGTATGCCAAACTCGGCATTCACAGGCTGCAGAAAAGGCTCGAGCGAATGCTTCAGCCTCCCATCAGTGCAAACATCCCCGCACATCTCTATTCTCCTTCCCCCCACAGGGAGGACCCCATGCCAGGCTGGGAGGTGGCACATGGTGGCATACCCCCCCCCCCCGCCACCCTGCGCCTGCCCCGCTGGGCTCAGCCGAGACAAGCAGAGGCTAAGAACATCGACTGGGTTTTTATTCCTCAGGTCTGACAAGTAAAAGCACAAATTCTCTTTGGAAAAAAAACAAAAAAAAACAAAACCCCAAAAACGACGTTCGACACACGCGGACGGTTTGCGTTTCTCAGGACGGAGGCCGTGCCGTCAAGCTCCGCTGCCGGCCGCGCGTCCTTTGCAGAGATGTAGTTTAAAAAGAAAAAACACCCACCCATGGAGGAGGAAAAGACACAGGGCTACGGGATTCCGCTTCTATTTCAGAGGCAAAAGGGCCCTTTTTTCGCTGTTTTTATAAATATCCCATCCGAGCGACTCAGAGCGAAAAAATAACCGTAACGAGGACATCCATTCTGCTCGGTCCAACGGGTGCAAAATCTCTACCGGCACCTCAGACCGCTACAAGCCCTCGGGGACGGTGGCCTGGCACCTGGCGCGCATGCCCCGGCTCCCAGCTGGTCCCCCCGCGGGGTGGCGGGTGCTGCTGTCCCTGCAAGCGGCACCCGTCACCCTTCCCGCAGACTGTCCGGACGCCGCGCCGCAGGGGATCGGGGAGCGGGGATCCGGGGGGAGAGGGGAGAGGGGAGGAGGGATGCTGGGGCGCAGGAGGGCTGCGGGTGGCCGGTCAGGCGCAGGTGGCCTCCTGGCTCTCGATGGGGATCTCGCTGCCGCAGCCGCCCTCGCCGTACTGCTGGTAGGGGGGGATCTGGGGCGCCTCGATGATCAGCAGCCCCTCTGGTGACAAGGAAGCGAAGACCGTGATGGGGTCCACCTCGTAGGGCAGCCTGCAGGATGAGAGGAAAGACGAGATGGTTTAGGAGCCAGGATGCCAGGGTGGCTGCCACCCTGCTGGATATTGCCCCTTGGGAAGCCCACGCAGGACCCCGGTGCATGGGGAACCACCGATGCCGAGCCAGCAGCCCTGGCACAGGGTCCGGCACAGCCCGCGGTATTACTACGGCGCCTGGGAATGTGCCGGGGATATTTAAAGCGGCCTCCCGGCCGCTCTGGCCCCACGGGTGCTCTGTTTAATCTCCCTGGCAGATGTGTTTGACGGGATGTCACACCCGCTTGTGCCGCCCAGGCTCCGCAGAGCCGGAGTAGATCATGGCCGTGCCGCCGCCCGCAGCAGCCGCCAGCCGTGCCCGTAAAAGGAGCCGCCGCCGCCGAGCAGGAGGGAGCGTGGTGCTCGGCCCAGCTTCCCCCGGGAGCTTGGGATTCATGGGGCTCCTTCGGGGTGGCGAAGCAAAGCCGAGCTGCTGCCAGCCAGGGAAACCCTTCCCGTGCCCCAGCCTTTGCTCCTTCTCCCCGTTAACCCCACGAGCCCCGCGGCCAGGGGTCTTCTGCCCCTGTCGTGGGCCCAGCACCGCAGTCGGGGCTCGCCTGCCTCCGGACTCGCCTTTCCTCCCTGCCCTGTGCCAAAATTGTTGCCAAAGTGAGCCAGTGTGGTGAGTCAATGTGATAACCATCTAGCTGACATCATTCAGATAGCGAGATAGAGATAGAGATATATATACACATCCGCGCACGGGGATGGATTCAGGGGCTGACGATGGTGTCAGCCCATGGTGCTGCTGAGCCCCGGGGCATGTGCTGGCACCATGAGCACAGCTCCCTGCACCCCAGCCAGCTCCAAACGCAGCCCTGGGCATGGAGGAGACCAACAAAGCACCCAGAAAAAGACCTCCTCCTCTTTCACCTCCCTTGGGAAAGCCCTGTGAGGCCCGAACCAGCCAGGCACATGCTGTGGAAGGGCAGATTTTGGGGTGAAAACAAGCACAGGAGGCCCTGCGTGCGTAAGCCGGGACGCAGGGACTGGCAAAGCTCAGGTGGTGGGTGCCACAGCAGGCTAGTGACATGTGGGTGCTAGTCAAGGGGACGTGGCACCACCCTGCACCCCAGTGCCTTTGGCAGGGGGGACACCCCGGGGCCGGCTGGTACCTACTGGATTTTCTTGGTGAAGTTCTTGGAGACGATCCCTCCTTCCACCTGCTGCTCCTCGTGTTTGCCTGCGGGGAAGGACAACACCCCACGTCAGTCACCACCTCAATGGGAGATTATTTTTTCCCCAAGTAACAACAACAAAACCTGACAGAAAAGTTTTCGGAGGATTTGTTTCCCTTCCCCGGTGCAAAACCTCCCCTCTGGAGAGGGCTCGGGGAGCCTCCCCTACATGGGGAAGGCGGACACAGCATGCCCATATTGCCAGGGAGAACTTGGGGTCTCGCAGGCTGCCAAGAGCTGGGGCTTAACAAAAAACCCCCCAGATGCCATAAAACCTTTGGAGGTGGCAGCATCCATCCTTGTCCCCCTCCCCAGCTGGACTGCCCTCCGCCGCGCCGTCAGGCTGGGGGTCCCTGCGCCTGCAGCACCTCTGAAGTTAAAACCCCACCGGCGGCTGCGCACACACCGCTGACTTGCGCCTTTCCCCCTGCGGTGCCGTGAGCCCCAAATAAATACCCAGGGCCAAGCTGCAGGGCAGCCCCCCGCCCCTCCTGGGGACCCCAGCCCGGGGCCCTCAGGGACAACACGGGGTGATGGTGCCAGGCTGAAGGGATGCTCAGGGCTCACCCCAGATGTTCTGCACCCCCCCACTGTCCCCACCATTAACTGAATTTGTAGGGATGTGCTTCTGGCCGGCTCATCCCCAGGCTGGGGCCTCTCGGGGCTGGGTTGGGTGGGGGCCAGGGGGCGGCTGCCCCCCGCTTCCCAGCACTGGAGCTGCCTCTCTCGGCCCCTTTAAAGGGAATCTCTCTCCGCACCGGCCTCACCCTGGCTATGATTCCCTGAGCCAAGCTGGGGCCCCTCTTGGCAGCTCGCTGCCGGGTGCCGCCACCCGCAGCGGAGCCTCCCCCGTCGCCTGGGGTGGAAAGCGGGGAGATTCACCCCAAAGGAGGTTTGTCCTTTTGATTTTGGCAGCAAACCACCATGGCTCGTCAGGCAGGTACTGCTGTGGTCCTCCCAAACTGCCCCCGAACCCTGCCGCAGCCCTGGCCCGGCTCCCCAGCATGGGGCTGCCGCCGCTGGCTTAAAATAAAGGTGATTTTTGCGTTTTATGGCAATTTCTTGAGCTGGCATAGACAGGGCAGGGCCGGCTGCTTCTCACGCCCCATCCTCCTCCTCCCCAGTGCCTTCGCTCTCACCTGACACCTCGACGTAGCCGTCCTTGGTTTTGACCGTCAGCTCCTCGGGTTTGAAGCTGTGCACGTTGACGCACACCTTCCAGGGCTCGCGGGGAAAGGGCACGGGGCTGCGGCTCTCGGGGTACCCCCCGAAGCGGGCGCCGTAGCCGGGGGCCATGGCGGAGGCACGGGCCATGCCAGTGCGCAGGGGACCTGGCCAGGTGGTGGTGAGCCGGGGCCGAGCCCAGTCGGGCCAGTCCGCCGTCAGGTCCCCGGGGAAGGGTGACATGCCGAAATCATCGTCCAGCAGGCGCGAGGTCAAGCCGGGCTCCCGGAAAGGGTCGCGGATGCTGCGCCTGCCGGGGTAATGGCAGGAGAAGGGCATCTGGCTGTCGGCCATGGCTTCCTTCAGAGGGGTCTGAGCGTGTCCCTGGGGCTCTCCCGCAGAGCCTCAGCCTCTGCGCCGCCGCTCCTGGCTGCAAACTTCTCTGGGGAGCCCGTCCCGGAGGAGACGCATCCACCCCAGGCGGGACGCAGGTGGGCTGCTGCGGGTGGGTGCCGCGGGGACGGTCCCCTCGTTCCCCGGCACCTGGTGAAGGACGAAGGAGAAAATCAATTCAGGGCTGAATCAGCGGGAGCAGGAGGAGCGCAGGAAGGACGGAGGGAGCTCTCTGGCCGCGAGAAAACGCTTCCTGTCTGGCTGCGATCCCAGGGACCGACGAGAGGAAAATAAAACTTCGTGGTGAGAGAGGGAGAGAAAAAAATACGACGACCGAATATCCCAAGATTAAAAAGCTTCTCTCTCCCCTCTCGCTCCCCAGCACTTTATGTGCGACTTTCCCCGCCGCTCCCGGGCGAGAGCTGCAATAAACGCCTGAGCTCGGAGCCGAGAAACTTCTGTAACCTTCCAGCCGCCGGGCGAGCGCTATTTATACGGATTTGGGAGGAGGGGGGGTGTGTTTTGCAATTCCTGCCCTGTCAGCCGAGTATTTTGGAGAGGATGAAACAGCCGTGGAGAGTCTGGGCTGCGGCAGCTGACCTCTCCCGCCGGCCTGAGGATCCCGGCTGCCACAGGGCCATGGTGCTTTGGCAGCTGCCCCGGCCCCCGCCCCCCCCTCCTGCCACCCCACGCCCAGCCCGCCCACCCAAAATAGCCCCCGAGCTCAGGGCCGGCTGCTTTCACCCCAGTGTCACCCGTTAAAAATACCCCCGCGGTGGGGCTGGGCCAAGCTGCTCCCATTACTGTAAAGCCACGTGCCCCCGTGCCACCGCGCAGCCCACTGTACCGGGAAATGGGTCACTGGTGGCCTTCCAGGTGCGGAGCCGTGAGGGCAGTGGGACCCTGTGGGTGGGTGTTTGGGGGATGCTGGGGCTGGGGATGGACCCCTTTTGAGGGGGAGCGTGCAGGGTCTCAGCTGGCGTGGGGCTGCCCACAGAGGCTGGTGTGAGCGGGAGTGCGGGATGCCAGTCCTGCTCCAAGGGATGACCCTCTCCAGTCCTGCTCCAAGGGATGACCCTCTCCAGCCCTGCTCCAAGGGATGACCCTCTCCAGTCCTGCTCCAAGGGATGACCCTCTCCAGCCCTGCTCCAAGGGATGACCCTCTCCAGCCCTGCTTGCTCAGCCGTCTTCCCTAGTTGGCCCCGGAGAAATATCCCCTAATCGCGGGAAGGAGAGGGACCCCAGGCAGCAGGCGGGCAGGGTCCTCGCAGAGCTGCTCAGCATCTGCCTCCTCCTCACCCTCCTCCTCCTCGCCCCACCGCGTGCCCCGGCCCTGCCGCAATCGGCGTGCGCGGGCAGGGCGAGGCGGTAATCACAGCCGCGCGACGGCGGGGCTAATTACAGGGCAGCGGCGGGGAGCGGGGAGCGCGCCGTGGGAAGAGGCGCGGCGGCGGCGGCGGGTGAGCTCCCGGGGAGCATCTGCCTGGATGACACGGCCCCGACCATGTGAGCAGGGGGTACCTGGTGGCAATGAGGGGCTCCCTGTGGAGGTGGTCCAATGTGGCTCGAGAGGGCGATGGGATGTGCCGGAGGGTGGGATGGCATCGATGAGGGTCATGCTGGATACGGGAGCATTTCCTCCTGCTGCGTCCTCCCTCCTGGCTCTGCCTCATGCTCCTTCTCTCCAGCATCTGCAATTTTTCTAATAGACTTGATGGAACTAATTACAGCAGGAAGGCTTTAATGCAGTGCAGGCCGCGCAGCCGTTCAGCCACTGGTCACTCCAGTGGCATTAATCACTCCGCACCGACGCGGCATCGCTGGGGGAGGGAACTGCCTCTGCTTGGCACGGGCAGGCCTGCTTCCTGGGGCTCGGTTCCTTCGTCCCCCCCATCTGTAGGGACAGCCGGGCATCGCAGCAGTCTCCCTAGGGACTGAGGGGGATACCTGGAGATGCCTGGGGAGGTGCCAGGTGCTGGCTGAGCACCCCTGGGTGCAGGGAGGCAGCTGCCAGCGGAATGGCAGAGCATCCCCCTCCGTCCCCTTGTCCTGCCCGGCTGCCCCTGCCAGGCTGGGGGTCCTGCTGCCTGGGTTGACGGTAGGGTGTCCCAGGGGACATTGTCACACACTGAGCCTCTTGCCTTGGCTGGGGAGCGGGACCACCACAGCACCCAGCTCTGCACCTCCTTGGGCAAACACCGGCCCATGGGGAGAGGGGAACGAGCCCCGAGGAGATTTCAGGCAGCCCCACGATCCTGCCGTGTTTCCAGGAGCCTCCCAACATCTCCAGTCCCACGATTCCCTGCATAGCTCCAGGCCATCCTCCCTCCCCGGCCAGGAATCCTCCCTGTCGCCTTGTTTATCCCCATTAGTCACATGTCTCCTCCTGCCGGCTCTCACCCTCTCCGGGCCATCCCAATTTAGCTCCTGTTGTCACTCCAAATCTCCCGGCTGCCTCCCGCCGCCGAGACGGCCCTACAAAATCAGCGCTGGGGAGCACGGAGCAGCCTCGCAGCCTCCCTTCCCCTCCGAGTGACCTGGGGACACTGCCCCGTGTCCCCGGGATCTGTCCGTGCTGCGGCCAGACCCCTGGGTGCCCATCTGAGCCCTATCAGGAGTGGCACAGGGACCTGGTCCAGTGCTACAGCTCTCCTGTGGGGCTTCCAGCCAGCCCAGGGGAGCACCCCAGGGCGAGGGGCATCATCTGGGGTGCCGAGAGTCCCCACTGCCCCGTTGCTCACGGGGGGAGCACTCTGGCTCCTGCTGAGATGGCCAAGGAGGTGACCGCAGTGAGTTCGTGCCACGCGGGAGCACCGCGCAGGGCTGGGAGTGCGGGCTATGCGGGCAGGGAAGGGCACAGCCCAAGGAAAGCACCGGCCAGCCCAAATGGTGACCTCCACGGCTGCATTTCTGGCTTGGGCTACTGGTGCCCCAACAGGGCGGAGGGATCCAAAGTGCCTGGCAAAGGGCAGCGAAAGCCTGGCCCAGGAGGGAAGGGCGAGCTGCCAGAAACACTAACCCACAACTTTTTTTTTGCTTGAGCCAGTGCCCGAGGAGCCAGTCCTCGGCAGCTGGGAGCGGAGGCACATGCCCTTCCCTGCGGAGCAGCTGAAACAACCCAAAATATCCCACCGCACAGAGCTGGATCCAAAAGGAACATGACAAACAGGGCTGCAATGAGAAGGAAAAAGTGTCCGAATCTTTATTGGAACCCTTTTTCTAACCAGGCTAACAACTCAAATACCCCAGGAAGACTAAAGAATACAATGTGCATTCGATGGAGAGCAAAGGGAGCTTCACAATGACGTCAAATGAACAGATGCGCCGGTGTCGTTTGGTACAGAATCGACCAACAGGTGAGAAAACAGAGACACCATTTCCCTCGTGGCTTTTCTCACGTCGTGGCTTTTGTTCTAAATCTTCTCATTCCCTGGGTTTCGAGGGCGGAGAGCTGCCCCCGGGCCGGAGAGATTCAGGGTGTTGTTCTCTAGGCAAGAGCCCAAAAGTCGGGATACTTGACCGTGAAGCTGTTGCTACAAAAGCAGATGTACCTGTGCTTCAGAGACCCTCCTGGTCATGTGCAAACTCCCAGGTAGCAGCAAAAGTCACAAGAATTATTTATTCTCTGATAAAGAGGTAATAAAACCCCACTGGACGCTAAAGGGCAAAGTCTTCACTTAGGCACCTGAATCCGTCCCTTTCTCAAACAAATATCCTGGTGGCCCCAAGGCTGGGCGCCCTTGGAGCTCCTGGCCAGTTCTGCAGGAGCAGCCAACTCTGGGCAGTCACCTGCCAATGCTGGAGCCGCATCCACGCTCCACCAGCCCGGGCAGCTCAGCCCACAGAGTACAAACACCTCCTGCTCAGGTAAGGAGGACAATGGCTGCAGTGTCGGTGGTGTGACACTGGGGCAGGTCATGATTTTTAGCATATCCCATGCTTTCTTTTTCCAAAGCTGGGGGAGGATGCCTGCAGCAAGCTCCAGCTCATGTTGGAGATGACAGGAGAGATGTCCCTAGTCCTGTTCTGGCCACCTTCCCTGAGCTCACGTCTGGGCAAGGCTACTAGTTCTGGCACAAAGCTCGGTAAGGGGGCAAAGTAGGACATGGCACAAGGACGAGGGTCTCAGGATGGGGCAAGGTGGACATCCCTGCTTCCTGGTAGAGACCACAGCAAGTCACTTCAACCCTATCCCCTTCCCTGCATCGATGAAAGGGTTACAAGTCCCTCCTTCCCCCAGTAACCACTGAGAGCCCAGAAGGGGTCAGTGGTGGGAGATCAGGGATCTCCAGGGATCTTTTGTGATCCAAGCAGCCCTACGTGGCATGGAGGATGAAGAGCAAGGTTATTCCTCCACCACAGCCAGCCTGTCACCCCCGAACACCCAGCACCTTTCCAGGGGGTTGTGATTTGTCAAGAGAAGCTGGCCCAAGAAGATGGAGGATTTTCCCCTGCCTTGCTCATCTCCATCTAAATGAGGTTTCTCCCTAAATCACTGGTGGTTGAGCTCCAAATGAACCTAATTTGTCTGCCAGATGCCTCCATGCCAGCAGGTGCCAGCCTCAGGACTTCACCTCACTGATAACTTCCCTCCAACCTACATGGCAACACCTCTAAGGCTCCTACCTTCATGGACCCAACGGCAAGACCCAAATAGCTTTTTAAAAGTAATGCTCAATAAATAGAAAGAATAAATATTAAATAGAGGCTAAGTCCTCTCAGCCTGTACCATATATGTACAATGCATAGCAAAATAACGTTGATTGGCTGTTGCAGACAAGTTTGGTACAACTTCAGTTCCCCAAAACAATGAAAACATTGAGAAAAAGTTGCGGTCAACATAAAGCAAAGCTCAACTGAGTGCTGTAACCCGTTGAAGAAAAGAAAGAACACAAGAGTGCTTTGAAATGTCCCCTCTCTTTGCTTTCCACCAAACCTGCAGAGACTGTGCTGGGTTTTCTGGAGCCTGGCCCCAGCACTGGGGTTAGGAGAGGTGGGATGAGCCTCACTTGGTGTGACAAACCCAGAGCCAAGGCTGATCCAGGGAGAGGGAAGAGCTGACGGCACGACTCTGGGTTCAGGGGGACATTTGGGAGCAGGTGCTGCGATGTGCACTCTGCCAAGGAAAGGCAACCGAGGCGCTCGCGCCATGGAAATAAAATCATGGGTGGGAAAGAGCCTCTGTTTGAGGAAAGCAAAACCCTCTGAGATAGGGCCTCCAAAAAATGGCTTGAGATATTTTCTTGGAGCCTTGCTGCTCTGGGGGACACCGTGGCCAGCCCTGGGCATCCCTTGTGTGGCCGGCCACAAGTGAGACACGATCCACCTACACTGAAACAACTGAGTTGCCTTTCCACCAGGTGACTGCTGCTCTTTGCAGAAAGCACCAGCAGCAATCTGAGATGCTGGACATGGCGCAAAAATTCCATAAAAGAGATGAATGAACGAAACAACATTAAAAAAAACCCACACAAAAAAGCACAGGCAAAAGGCACCAAGACAGAAAAGCTCATGGGCTTCTTGCAAATCGACAGGAAACCCAGTTGTCCACCGACAGGGAGGGTGACGTTCCAGGTTGTACTAAAAATCTTAAATAAGTTAAAAAATAAATACCACCACTGAGGGAAACTCGTACGTATATGCCCATGTGCACACATACATACACACGCACACAGACTCGGTTCGCTCCTGTCGCCAGCGGCTGCATTTTGCAACCATCTTCCGCGCAGATCGCTCTCTCACGGCCTCATTTCTTTACTTTTTCCATGGGTGGGTCACGGCGCGGCGATAAACATGGCAGGGGAGTCCTAGCGACGGCATCCTCCCAGGGAAACCAGCGGTGCCTGTGCGGAGCAGCTCGGTTTCGGGTTGTGTGCTGGCGGCGGAGCCAAGGGAAACAGCGGCGGCAGCCAGCTGGCACCCGGCCGGCGCGAGCACGGACCGGGACAAGGCTTCCCCTTCCAGTGCTGCAAACTGCCTTTCGCTCGGCCAGCCAGTGAGCAGACCCTCACCATCATCTCTGTGAGGTCCCAGACCCATTGTGCTGGTGACATCCATCACGTTCCTGCACAAATCTAATGAGAAACCCTACATTTTAACACAAAAACAAACAGTTCTGCCCTGCATCCCTCTGGCCCTTGCACGCTTTCTGCAGTGCCCCGGAGAGCACAGTCGGAGAGAGCTCCGAAGGCAGCAGGAGTGACCGTCACTCCTCCAGCCACCTCGCCGAGAGGGGCCAGCGCTGTCAACCTTTACGTGAGAACAGTGGCATGGATACATTCAAACAAACAAACAAACAGAACCCAAAATAACTTATTGTTAAAAAAAAAAAAAAAAAGGTTTAAATAAATACTGGTAACAGTGACCACCTGCATCCATTCTGACATACAATTAAAATAGAATAATAACAATAATAAATAAATAAATAAATAATTTAGGAGGTTTACTCCAACGCAAGTCTGCTTGGGAAACCCCAGGAGCATTTAGCTGCCATGGGCTGTGCAAGCAGAGGCAGTCCTCGAATCAGCCGGACGGGTCCGAGAGCCACCATCAGCCCCACGCAACCCCTCAGAGTCATCCCCTGTCCCGCGGTCGGTGGGTGCTGCTGCCCTGATGCGGTGCTTTGATCATCCATCCCCAGCCGTGAAGAACTCAAGTCAGTCTTGTGTTGGGTAGTTACACCAGTTGCACAAAGCCTCGCTTCTTTTCTTTCCTACTTTTGACCTCCCTGCTCACCGTTTCCTTCCTACGTGTGCGTTTGGGGTGTTACGGGGCATGAGGCTACTCTTGAAACACTGGTGGATCTGGGGTTTGGGCTCCCATCGCTGCCTTCGGGTCTTCCCAGAGAGCAGAAGGACAGGGTGTTTCAGTGTCAAACTGGGAGAGACTCTTTGGGGAAGAAGTGTGAGGTTTTCAGCCCTTGCCAAGAAGGGAGCTCACTGCAGAGGATGGCCAAGAGGCCGCCACCAGGGCCAGGGCAGGAGGGAAGGCAGCAGCACCTCACTTCTCACCCTGCTGCAAGAACACCCCGTCTTTGATCCCTCAATCACAGCCCTGAAGTGTTTGCTCAGCCCTACCAGAAACACTCTTCTCTATGTCCTAGAAAGTGGCCTCCCAGGAGATGGACATATGTCCCCACCAAGTCACCGACCTGACCAGTGCCCAACTCTCTGCCTCAGCCACCCTCATCCTCAAATTATCTGCAGAGACCAGGGGATGAGGGACTGGGAAAAGGGGAGGCTTTGGGGGTTGAAGGCGCAGGACAAGGGGGAACAGCAGTAGGAAGGATACTGGGAAAAAGGGACCCCTGGCATAAAACTTCCTTCCTTTGTAGAATCCAGGTGGAAATAACATCCCATGCTGCTGTATTTTCCATCAGGTAACAGGTTTATACACTTGCTAAGGCGATCATCAGCTCCACCAGAACTCCACACGGCCCTTGGCCTTCCTCCACTGGAGGCTTTGCCCCTTTACCTGCTGCCAGCAGGACTGGGGGGCTGGAGGTAACTCCTTAGCTGGGGGGGCTGCATTTCTTCCTGTCCTCTCTCCTCCCCCAGCAGATGCTGGCTCCACTGAGCCCTTTGCTGCCGCACTTAAACGACACACCTCCTTGACTCATTAAGCCCAAACTCGTTAATAATCATGCAGGATGCAAGGGGAGGGGATGGAAAAAGGGAGGGAGGGAAGTCTTAAACCCAAATTAGCTTCTCTAAGCTCCCAGGTGTTGTAAGAAAAAGAAACTCCTCAGCACCAGCTCAGCCTGTGCTGGGAGAAGCCTTTGTTACCGTGCAAAACACAGTCATTGCGCAGGCAGCTGGGCTGGCAGGGAGACAATCCCCAGGGCTCAGGGGATTGTCGGGCTCTCCTGCCTCTGCCTGCGGCTCCTTGCAACCCAGGCAGTTAGCGGGGGGCCCCTTCTGTCCCCCTGCCCTGCTCCGTCCTCCCAGCAACAAACTGGGGCGCGAGTGTGTCTGCCCCAGCTCAGTGCAGACCCCGCGATGGGGCTGCTGGTCCTGCCGCAGGGGAGCCCGAGGGTCTCTAGGAGAAATGATGTCCTGAAATGCTCCTGGCCCTGCTTCAAATCGCTGCCCGTAATGAGGAAGAGGAGTCGGGGTCCCCTGGCTCATGTAATGCCCTTTTAACCCTGCGTGCTCCCACCACACCCCGCAGCTGGGCTATCTCCTTGTCTCCTGATGGTCCCACTGGCACTGCGCGCCAAGGGCAAGGCTCCCTTTGGAAAAACCTACACCCAAGCTACAAGAGGGTTCCTCCGAGAAGCGAGCCCCACGGCCCCCGCCTCCCACGCCGTGGCCTGACGCCCAGAGAGCAGCGTGGCACCAGCGCCCTTCTCCCTCGGACCCCACTGGCCCCACGTCTGCTCCAGACCTCAGCAGTTTGTTGGCAAGCAAGTCACAGTGCTGGGAGGGGGGGACAAAACAACCCCATGAAAGATGATGCACACCTGGTAGGAAAGGGTGGGTGAGAAAGAGAGGGAATGGCCTTTTTCCCCCCAGGAATTACATCAGGAGGGATTTCTAGCCTTCTATTTATAGCAGGAACTGGCTGACCAGCAATAAATAAATATTCTCTCATGGAAGAGGCCTGCTGCAGTGGGCAAGAACTCTGGAGAGACCCACGGTACCTGATATTTGCCTTGGTGGGGACAGGTCACCCCCACTTAACACCAAAGCTTCCCAGAAAATTCCTCCCTAACTGGGTCTCTCCCTTCAACAGAAATTAATTTGCTGGCTCCTGGTTTGGCAAGAAGAGCAAGAAGCTGAATTCTTTCCTTTGGACCAGATGGTAGAGCTTTGGAGAAAGGCAGCGATGGGGAAACGGGGACATCAGGGAGGACAGAGCCGGTCAGTCGTGACAGACCCTCCATAAAGCACCGACTCTTCTTCCAGCCCTGGCGTGGGGAGCCGGGACGGATGCACCCGCTCCAGGAGTTGGCAAAGGGGCTGCGCTGGGCACACGAGGGCTCTTACTCCGAACCAGGTAAGGAGGAACCAGCGCTGCCACCACGTCAGTATTGGAGATGATTGCTATTGATGGCCAGGTAGGTGGGAAGGAAGCGGAGAATGCCAGGAATTTGGAGGCGATGCCGGCACGCGAGCTGTCGGCGGCACTCCCTAGCGACCCAGGCTGTCGGAGCTGCCTCCTGAGTCAGAGCTCCTGCTCCTGCTGCGGCTGCTCCTGGGGCCCGAACTCCGGCTGCGGCTCCTGCCCTCGGTGCTGCTGCTGCTCCAGCTGCGGCTCCGGCTTGTCCGGTAGCTGGAGTAGCTCCGACTCCGGCTCGGGGAGCGGCTAAAGCTGCTGTACCAGGAGGAATAGCTGCTGGCGCTGCTGGAGGAGGGACTGGGACGGTAGTAGGGGATGGGGCGTTTGCGGGCACTGTGGGGACAGAGACACGTGTGTTAACAGCAAAACAAGGACAGGTTTGCTGCCAAAACCTCCAAAAAGCACTGCTTAGCCTGCACAACACTCCCCAAAAATTTGACTGTGTTTATTTAAAAGAAAAAAAGAGCGAGCTCAGGTAACTGACAGGCCTTGGGATTCAAACCACCCAGGGGAGTCCCGGCTCTGAGTTCACCTGCCTTTTTTCTTTGATGTAGATGAGACCCCCCCTTCCTCCCTCAGCCCCTAGCTGGAAATCCCCAAGCTCTAGGAGGGGCGGAAAGGCCGGCTCATCAGGCTCAGGGAAACCAGTCTCCTCCTGGAGCAACCTCCGCTGGCAAGGGCTGGGACCCACGGACAGCCCACATCCTCCCCAGGGAGCCCCGGCTGAGCCTGTCTCCAAAAGATGGGACCGTGTCCCCATACCTCGTGATGCGCCGAGCTTCAAGGTGGCTGGGAGAGTCTCTCCGGCGTTTCCTCAGGGGCGAATAGGACTGCCGCCGCCGCCGCCGGGCGCGCTCCCTGTGCGGCTCCTTCTCACCGGAGCCGTACTTGTGCTCTCGCTCGCGGTCTCTGGGGAAGGCACAGATGGGAAAATGTCACTGCTGGGTTTTGTGGGGTGGGTTTTGGACGAGGAGGCAATGATCCATGGAGGCACAGATGAGCGAGGGGCACTCAGCTCCAAAAGGGACCACTCTAAGCAAAGTGCTCTGGTGGCATCAGCCCTGCACACGCTGACTTAGCTTGACAAAGAGACACTCATCTGGCTGGACAGATGGACACCCACAAATTGTGTCTGGGGGTTTCAGCAGTGACTCCTGGTGGCCCTGTGCTGCCCAGCTTCCATGTACCTGTGTATGTGAATGCACTCTGTTTAGCTCTACTACAATTGCTCTTGCTGGCCATGCTGCAGAAGCAGGTGAGAACGCCCCTGCCAGTCGGCCCCACGAGAGCAGAGGGCCCCCGGTATCCCTGCAGGGCTGTGCAGCTCTGCACGCCTTGCCAGAAGGAGTGCCGGTGTTGCTATGGGTTTCTCCTTCGTTAAATTCCTGTACACGTCAGCACAGGCCCTTCCGTGGAGCGTAGCTGACTTCATACACCCTCCTCAACGCCATCTGCAAAGCAACATGTTACAGGTCACAGGCCTGATTGTCGCACACAGGAAATATTCTCCTACACCACTGCAAGGATTGTCGCAGCCTGCAAGAATCAGATCCTGAGGATGCAGCATTTTAAGGGTGCAAAACGTTCACAGCAGCAAAGATGTTACCAGGAAAACCTGCCCAAAGGCACCTCTAGGGCTGAGCTGTGACTTGTGTTTTCTATGGGGTGTGAAGGGACAAGAGTTGCCTGGACTTTGTGTGAGTGCCAGCATGAGGGTACCTGGCATCTGCCCACGCAGCAAGGGCACTTCCCAGGGCCCGACAACTCTTTGCTGGAGCCAGGACTCTGAAAAGCAGAGTGTCTTTCTCTACTGCAATAAGATCCCTCTCTGACTCTGAATAAGATCTTCCCCTGCTGCAGGGGCTGCTGGCTGGCACGGGCTTCTTGGGCAATGAAAGCTGTGGGCAGCCAACAGGAGCCCAACGCTCTGCCCACCGTTCACACCAGCATGTTAGAGGGGTGCTCCCTGGGTTTTCCTATGAGGCATCTTCCACCCGCATGAGACCCTGGCAAACACCCCCGAGCAGCCATCTGTGCTCTCCTGGCTGCACAGCGTGTCTCTCGCAACGGCTCAGAGCGGAGCAACAGCCGCTGCGTATGCCACGCGCTCCGAGCGCGAGATATCACGATGCTGATCTCCCAGCAACCCACTTCCAGAAGTGCTTCGTGTGAAATTGCCCTGAATCAGCGCAGGGCAGTCCTTGGATATAGGAAATCCACTTTTCCCACAGAAAGAGAAAGGCTCAACTCTGGGCTCTTCCCTCTGCAAGCAGCACCAGCTCCGGAGCAACAAATGGTGAGAAATTTCCAGTGGACTGAAGGCCAACGTAATATACTGCCATATGTCTTACTCCGTGCCCTGCTGCTCCCTCACCTCGGTGCTGAGGACTCAAGCACCCAGGGAGGAAGCTGAGGAGCAGTTTGGGGCTGGCAGGAGCCAGCGAGCATGCTGGAGTCAGTGGGAGAGCGTGAGCAGCAGATATCACATCAGGAGACAGCTGTACCTGCTCGGGCTGTAGCGGGAGTAACTGGGGCTCCGACGAGGCCTTGAACTCCTGCTCCCAGGACTTTTTTTGCAGGATTTGGAGGAATAGCTGGGGGAACGTGAAGAAGACCTGGGGACAGGCAAGAACCATAAAGAAGTTAAAGATGCTGGAAGGTGAGGCTGTACCAGCGTTCTCCGAATCTGGGTTCATGGGGGAAGAGATGCCCCATATTTCACGGGCTCGGATCAGCTCTGTATGGCCAGTTCGCCCCAAGCCACGTGGATCCCGAGGCACCCCCAAACTCTCACACCTCCTCCTGCAAGGAGCCTGCCAGCCTGCAAGTTAGACATTGCCCAGGATCACAGAGACAGCCATTTTACAGCCTTACCTCTTTCCTGAAGAGCAGGATCTGCTTCGGGAATACCTGGGAGAGGCTTTGCAGTGCGAGGAGCGGGAGCGGCTGGAGCGGCTGGAGCCAGGCGAGGATCTGCCCGTGCTGGTGTACGACTCGCTGCGGGAGCACGGCCTCAGCGAGGAGCTGTGGGCTGGGGAGGGGAGGAAGTTTCGCTTCTTCTCCTCCGAACAGCTGAGGCACAAGGACAGGCACCCTCTGTGAACACATATTGGGACAGTCATTGAAGCTGTGGCTGAACTGGGACCATGTTCCAGCCAACAAGTACTCCCGTCCTCCCCCATTCCCCACCTGGGGATAAAAAAGACCTCCCAGTTCCCCAGGCTGCTGTTGCAGGAGACCCCTGTATGTGTGGGTCAGAGTCCAAGAGCTCACTCTCCAGGCTGTGCCAGGGAAGGGCTGTGGAAGAGATCTCAGATGGCACGAGAGCTCTTCTGCCCCATGCCCGACACACCAGAGGGGTCTGTTGGCAGAGCCTGGGTCAGGCCAGCAAGCAGTGCAGGTCCTGGGGACGGAGCGAGGCGAGAAGTGCTGGAGCAAGAAAAAGCCGGAGCGTGGCGGGGCAAGCGCCAGTGCTCCAGCCTGGCTGTGGAGCAGCACAAGCGGGCACGTCCAGCTGCCTTTGGACAGGGCTGTGTGAATTCCTCTGCTTCCAGAGGCGCCCTGGGTATGAAGGAGAGTTGGAGCCCAGCAGCGAGGCGGCCTCCCAACAACCTGGCCAGCTGCAATCCCAGCTCCACCCATGTGAAGGCAGAGTTATCCCACTGGAGTCACAATGTGAAAAGTATTTACAGTCCTAAAATTTTAACCCTTTGACTGAAAATCGAGGGCTTGTTCTTCCAAACACCAGTTCCCCTGGCTCCCTCTCCTCTCTAATTCAGTGCTCCCACCTCCAGACCACATCCTGGCTCTAACTTTGAGCATTTAAGACCCGAGGGCCTGAGCTGGAAGAGCTCCCTAACACCACTGCCCGAGCACAGCCTTGGGTACCAGTCACCGCGCTTCAGTACCTGCATCCCAGCATCACCTGGCAAACCCCCAGGAGTGGGAGGCAGTGATGGAGGCTGGCATGTACACCCTTCTCCTGATGATGACCTGTGGCACTGGGTGGTGGTTTGGCTTCTGTCCCCCACCCTGATGCCCTGTGGCCCCAGCACATAGAGCTGCTTCTGTGTTATCCCGCAGCCAGCCCCTCGCTGTGCTCCCCACCTGCTGGAGATGCTATCTTGTCACCCAGGACCAGTCCTGAATGAGCTGGGAAGGGGCAGGCTGGATTTGGTTCATTAGACAAGTGAAAGAACAGCCTGTGATGGTTTTAGCAAAAATGAACTCTGCTCCCCTTCCCCACAGTAAGTGGAGGGGGAGAATTAGCACAGCAACCACCTGATGCACCTTTCAGACTTGGCCCAGAAGGGCCAGCCACTCTTTTCTTTGACATGGTCATGTCCAGCTGAGCTGGGCTGTGTTCAGGACACAGCTGCACCCAGGGCCAAACTCTCATTGACCACGTTAATGCCAGAAGAGCCAGCAAAGGCAACGTCCAGGGGCACGATGGCTGGGTTTTCATCCTCCTCCTCAGGCTACAGCATTGGGCATTGCTGGGTTGTGGACTCCAGACTCACAAGACCGCGGGTCTGATTTATATCTAACTGCCTCCAGACCACAAAAACCTCCCTGCCAGCTCACCACTGCAACTGGCGAGCAGGCAGGAGATACAGAGCAACAACGTACCAGGTATTTGGCTGCTGGCAGCAGCTACTGGTAATCACTGACCTTCGGTCTTGTCCCTGGGCATCTGGAGACAGATTTTCCAAAGCTGTTCCCTTGGTCTGGGAAGAGCAAGTGGTGAAGGAATTTCCTGAATCAGAGCTGTTATCGCTGTTGGCCAGTTTGGGCTTCCCGGATGAGAAGGCATGGCCAAAGCCATCATGGACTAGACTTCTTTTCTCCTGGCTGTCCTTTGACCTGGACGAGGTCGTTTGAGTGGAGGGAGGGGAGGAAGTATCGTTTCCTGAGTCATATTCATGATACTCTCCGTTGTGGCTGGCTAGGTTGCCAGGCGAGCTGTCTGCTTTGGTAAAGAGGTCAGCAGAAGACCCTGACTGAGAGATCTGAAAGCAAAAAAGCCATTTGGCATTGTTTGAACGGTTTTTTGGAGGGGTTGCTTTTGAGTTTACTTTGCTTTTTTTTTTTTTTTAAATAAACCCAGAAATTTTACCATCATGATGCACTGAAACAAAAGGAAAGGAAAGAAATAAAGTAAGAAAGAAAGAAAGAATAAGAAGAAAGAGGAGAAGAAAACAAAAGCACATATCCCTGAAAGAAATCCACGTAAGAAGAAACTTCTTTTCCCCCTGCTATGATAACGGAAAGATTTAGAGACCATGCAAAGAGTATCAGCATGCGATACATGTTAAACAAAAGATTTCAACAACGTAAACGGGCAACCAAAGAATCAAAATAACTAACTAAATAAAAAAGGTGTAACAGAGGACAAAGCCCTTATTTAACCTTAAAGAAGGGGAGGGGAAAAAAAAAAAAGAAATGGCAATATAAATGTAAAACCCTTACATAATCCTTGGAATGAAAACCAAAATAAAACAAAATCTTAAATGAGTGAATTTTTTAAGCTTCCTTAATAAAGAGGCTGAATGAATGTCACTAAAATAAGCAAAGAAAAATCAAATCAAATCAAACTAAGGGCTTCTGTACAAAGTAAAAACTGGTAAATAAACGAGCTTATCACTTTGAAACAAAAAAAAAAGGAAAAAGAAAAAGAAAAAAGGAGGGGGAGGGAAAAAAAAATCCCTCTGGAAATAAAAGGTATACAGATACTTCTTTGTGTGCTTTTTTCCCCCTGAAGAAGATATAGCTAATGCGCTCGAGTGACCTCTAATAAATTCCCTGGTGTCTTGCGGATAGCATCCACTTACCCATCAAGAACTCCTCCTTTAGTAGGTAAGGTGTAAGAAAAAAGGAAGAGCGGGCAACATAAGTCCATCATTAGAGTCTCAAATTACATGAAAAAAACATAAACCCTCTCTTCAATCCACACTGCCAACTGTTCGCTCGCCTCCTCTATGCAAATGTCACGACTGCTTTTTGTCTGCTTGCCTGTCTCGCTTATTATTCATTTTTGTTTCCTTCTGCTTTAAATCAGCCCGTCCAGCCTGTTCCTGCAGGCTGCTCGCTTGTGCTGAAAAGTCGCAGCTTGCACTAAACCCCCTTGGGTTTCATGGAAGTGACAAAGAGAACTCAAGTGAGGGAAGAAGTAAAAAAAAAATAAGTAGAGGAAGAAAAAATATCCCTCTCTGCACTGCGTTGGAGACCTGTGGGGAAGGGGCTGACAGCCCAGCTCCTGCCAGCCTCGGCGTGGGGTTCAACCGTACCCTGGCTGGGCTTCGGTGGGATGCTGAACCTGATGGAGCAAGTACAGACCCCAAACCCACACTGGCTGCCCTGGGCAGGGCTGATGTCCGGGACTCTGAGCACCACCAAGGGGATTTACATCATTTGAGTATTTTATAGTTCAGTTTAACTCCACTGGCATTTGCCTGAGCCAGTCCAGGAATGTGCTGGCACTGGGAGTGAGGCTACGTTAGTGTGTACGTTTGCCCTTGCAGTGGGGTGAGAATTAGGGCCAAACGTTGACCTGGCACGTCTGCAGTCTTGTGTGGCCTCTTCCTCTCTCACTCAGATGCTCTGCTTTTCTCATTCCCACCCGGAAGGTTTGGCCCAGGGTCCTCAGAGCATGGACAGACATGTTTGGTTCCTCCAACGCCATCCCAGCAAGCCGTGCTCCCTCAAACACCTGCACACGTGCTCCCTCACCCCTTGCTCTGGGGCGTGCAACACCCTCCCTCTACACCACACTCTCCACACTGGGGACCTGGGCCATGCCCTTACAAACCTGGAGTATTCTGAGCCGAGAAAACCACATGGCAATGTTGATAATATCTCAGGGAGCAGAGGAGACCTGGATCAGCTGTCACACAGCAGGGACAGGGCCGGCGCCTTTGGAGAGCCCAGCCCTGGGTGGGCTGGCACAGGGACAGGGCTTTCTCATCCACAGAGGGGCTTCAGACCCAGCCTGTGTCACTGTTTGCATGGAGCTCCTTCATGACATCAGACGGTGCCTTCATGTCTACCCTCCCACTGGTGGCATCTGATCTGTGTCCCCTGGGGGGTTGCTCTCTACCTTGTTCAAGAGGTGCTAACTGGGACAGGGATGGCCGACTCGGACACACGTGCTGGACCAGCAGCGACTGAACCCAGAGTGGAGCTACCAACACACACAGCGACTGTCAGCACACAGGCTGTGGAACAACGACCACCCACATCCTCAAGCTCTGAAAACACCTGGAGTTGGAGGATTCCCAAGTATTTCCTACTCTTGCCAGAGAGAGGCGTTACTGTTTCTGGGATAAGGGATAGAGAGACAGGAATTAGTTCATCCCAGCAAATCCATACTGGAGCTGGGGGCCTCCCCCATCCCCACCTCACATTAACTTCTAAGCCATGCTCAGTCCCAGCTCGGAGGCATCGGGAGCCCCAGCAGCAGACATGGGAAACAGAGTGATCCGTCTTCACTAGCCAACTTGCACCTTCAATGCAGAAGCCCTGGCCAGAGCAGAAACTTCTCCCAAATGTTCCCAGCTAGGAATGAGTGGAGACACACATCACAAGTCCTCATTTCAGCATCTGGTACTGCTCCTTGCTACTTCTCAGCTCTAGCACTTCTCTACCAGTGCTTGTTTACTCCAGTAGAAACTGGAATGTTAAAGAAGCATAAAAGAGGCAGGTGTCTGTCTCTCCTCTGTTTTTCACCAATTCCTTCTGAAACTCTGATGGCATATCCAGAGTCCTGAGAGAACTGGCCTCCATGTTACAAACTCAGCCAGATCCCAGAAGATACAGGATTGCACTTTCAAATGTGGCACCAGATTTGTTTTTAAAAGCTGGGCTATGGTTTGCATTAGATTTGAACCATAACCCAGAGATAATCAGCTTTTGACCACCTTTCAATTACAGACATAAAACCACCATGTGAGGTACCTGGAGTGGGCATGGGGCTGCTCTGAGGGATGCTGACGCCAGCATCGCATGCACAGACACCTCGCTCCTGTTCCCTCCCAAACTAAACCAAGAGGCCTTTATTTCTGCCAAGAAATACAGCAGTTCCTTGGCATTTCTAAAACAGCTTTTTAAGACTGCTGCTGGGACCTAAGATGCAAGCTCTTGCTTTGCCTTTGCCGAAGTCTACCTTCAAAGTAGCAACTGTTGTCAGCACATCACAAGATCTTTCAAATGATAGGGGGGGGGGAGGGGGGGGAGGTCAACAAGCTCCTCTGTAGGTCAACATCTGTGGTGGCAGCACTCTGGGAAGAGGCAACATGTGGATATTAGTGAAATATGGAGCCCATGGTCCTTGTGAGGACTGGAGGGTCTGGTCTGAGCAAAGAAGGTGCCAAGGTGAGGGGCAGCAGCTTCACAGCCCCACCACCTTGAGGCACCAGGCTGCAGCCAGTAGCTTCCTGGGGGCTCCGGGGACATTTCTGTCCTGTGGCAAGAGCCAGGACAAGCCTCAAGACACTCAACTCGCCTGTCTGCTCGGAGACAGATTCCCCATCTGACCACCTTGGCTTTGCTTCTGGTCTCATTTTACTGCTTCCGAAAGGCACACCAGCCACTCGAGATGGAAACCGAGCGCCACATCTGAAAACACTGTGCGCAGCTCAATTGGATTCTAATGGCTTTTTATTTTTCTAGAGTGTCTCAAAAAGAGTCTGCTCTTTCATGAATCTAATTTTCTCTATGTGAACATTCGGATTTTTTTCCCCCCTCTCTAACAGTAATTAAATAATCTCAGTGAACTTTGCTTCCTCCAGCTTTCAGCAGGGGACCTACTCCTGCCCTCAGGGGAACCCGAGATATATATTTATTGAATTGTTTTTGTTTCAAATCATTATTTAATCAAGACGAAGGGGGAGTAGAAATGAGGCCCTCACTCCTACTCCAGACTGTAATTTTGAGTGCGGTCCTAGACCAAGAGGCAATGCAGTCTAATAGGTTACAAAAATACAATCACTACTCGTCTTCCAATTAAACCGAACGAGTCCATCTACTGTGCTGCAAGCAGCCCTCAGGCTGAGACTAGACATCATCTCAGCCATGAGGGGACCGAGACCCATCACCGAGCACCATGGGACAGCCTCACTTGGAGCTGGAGGATTTCTTTTTTCAGTCTTTTTTTTCCCCTCTTCTTTTGCAACTCACTTCAAAGTGGAGTTGATTTCTTTTTCAGAGGTGCATAATGTCTCCCTTTCTCTCTTTTTCTGTGCATTGTAATAAGGAATAAAAAAAACCCCACTCGTGCCAATGACCCCAGTGGTGTCGGGAGCAGCACCTGCTGAGAGGGGCTGCTGGGGGGAACAAGGTCCTGTGCCTGGTCTGAGGTACCTCCATCTCCCAGAGATGGGGGAGGTCTTCACCTGGGGGAAATGGGCTCACCTCTGCTGAGGATTTGCTCCAGCTGAAAAGCCAACCTCTTATTACGGGAATAAAAAAAATAGCAGTGCTGCAGGAATACAACATAACCCCTTTTTGCACAATTATGAATTCGTGACTCAAGGAATATGGAATGGAAAATATTCTGTTTTCTTGCTAGATGGAGATTTCAGGGTGAGGTTTCCCTACCACAAGGGCTAAGCTGAGTCCCGGAGCACAGAGGCAAAAACACGACTGTCCCTGCAAGGTCAGAGCTTGGGTTACCTGGGGCTGGCCAGCAACTCTGCTGAGCAGCCTGGCTCGCAGCTCCATTGCTGGAGGCAAATTCCCTAGAATGCCAGGCAAAGGTTTGCTCCTTCATAAAGATCTTTTCAGCCTGCTGGGATGCAGCCAATGTTGTGTGACGCAGGCCAGAGTGTCCCCAGCTGGGCTCGGGCCAGGCTGGCACTGCTTTGGAGCAAGGGTTTGCCTTCCACCACCTCCTTTGGTACCTGGTGTTGAGCACAGCCCTCCCATGGCTGCAGGTATCCCTCTCCTTCACTCCAGGCTGCTGGCCTCCCTGTGGTCCCAGTGCTGAGCTGCAAATTTACCAGACAATAACCAGGGGTAACCTCAGTCCCTTCGCTGGGAGGGGAGAAAAAGCAAAAAGAGAACAACGTCCATATTTATGGAAGGCTTTGCCTTTCTGCACCTCAAGGGCCCTAGCTGTTGTCAGAAACACAGTGCCTAACAGTTAAAATAATAGCTTTTCTTATGTGAACCAAAACCCAGGCTAGAAAACAGCGCAACAGCAAGCCCATACACAGGTCTGCGACAAGGATCCCCGAGCCATCCTGCACACGCCAGCCCCTGCACAGCATCTCCCCACTTCTACCTTTCTGCAGGCACACGAGCACTATTTGGAACAACCGTACCCCACTGAGCCTCGCTGAAAATTTGGCTCAAGCCTATGCTGATTTGCGACCTCGTAAACGAGTTTCAGTGGAAGCAAAGGAGCTGGCAGGGCAAGCGTCTGCAGCGCACAGTGATCTTCATCAGGTACCACGAAGGCGATTAGACTCGTCCCCTGCAGGTATTTATATTGCACAGTGGCACGTAATACACCTGTACCGGTGTGGAATAAAGCACAGCAGTGGGTTAGGGGTATTCTGCTCAAAAATAGATGCTGCGTATCACCCACAGTGTCTCTGCATGCTGAGGCACAGCCCCACAATCCTGTTCTCAACAGGTGGCTATTGCAGCTGCATGGGATTAAAGGGAGGAGGAGAGGGAGAAGGTTGGAAATTCACTGCTGAAAAGAGAAGTAGCAGGGAACTTTGGGGTGTTTCTGCATGTGTGCACGCGTGTGCGTGCATCAACTTATGCATGAAGGCAAGAGGGAAGGAAGCAGCAAGGTAGGTGCATGGGCAGGGCATTCTTTTGTAAGCTTTGTTCCTCAAATTACAGGTAGACCTAGTCAGAAAATGTGGCTGTTCTAGTAGAAAGGAAGGAGAACAAACTGGGGGGTAGACGTGGCAGAATTTACTACAAAATACTTCAACTTTTCGGAAGGAAAAGAATATAGAATAAAAATCAACTTTAAAAGCAAAATCTTTGATTTGGAAATGCTATAGCATTACCTCATAGGAGTTTGTGGATCATCTCTCTGGGTCTCGTCTCCCTGTCGGGATCCTCCCTGGACAATCCCTTTGCTCTGGAGATACGACAATGATCTCCCAGGTAAGGATGGTTTGGCCTGGAGGCTCCGGCCAGAGGGATGGGCAGGGAGTGGGACACACCAGCCCTCACAGAGGACTGAAGCATGGCATTTTTGAATTCAAATTCCGTAATTTTCCACAAAATCTGTTCTTTTCCAGTAATTTATTTTTGATAAGTGATCAACATTTTCTGCAAGAGCACATTTTCATTTCATAACACATCCAGGCTGCTCTCAAAGTGGATTCTGACAGAACTAAGCTTATTTATAGAGCAACCATTTGACTCACAAAAAGGAAAGGCATCAAAGAGTTGTGTATAGCCACTAATAAATGAGACTACAAGATCCCATTCCAGTTTTTCCTCGCCAATTTTGAGAACATGATATGTAATGACCTGATTCAGAAAAACTTAACCACTTAACCAGGGGCTTCAATTTAAACAGGTGCTTAAATGTGCTCTTGAACTATGTCCCAAGAGAGCATACTTCTTTTTGGGAACAAAAGGACACTAGTGGGCTGCATCCTAAAGGTACTGATGCATTTCAGTCATTCAAACATTTGCCTGTGTTATTAACCCTTACTGAGAAAGAACACAGCAGGGGCCTGATGACTTTTCCTTTGCATCCATTCCCTACATCTGTAACTATAAAGCTCTGATTTTCCCTGCCCTGCAGCTTGTGTGCTCATTTACCCCAAGCGAAGCAAGCGGAAAGGGGAGTGCAGCATGCTGGAGTTTATCTCATTTTAAAGCTTTTACAGTTTTAAATTAGAGTTTACTCTTGCTCAGGGAACAGAACAGCTGGCAGTTGGCCTCACAGGACCCAGGGAGCCTGGCTTCAGAGAGACAAAACCCTGTACCAATTACAAACCAGGCTTAGACTTGAAAACGTTTATGTAAAATATGTGGCTTGAACTAAAAAAAAAAAAACAACAAACCAACCAACACCCTGGTGGTGACATGATTCAGTCTTTGGCTGGTTGGGTTTTTTTGAGGAGAGCTCTTAACTCATTCCTACCTTCCTAAGCTGGCAGAGGGCAACGTCCCAGGCTTGTGGCAATAAAAGGTTCATAGCTTGTTATTCCTTCTTTGCACGTGCACACGCTGTGAAGCATGGTGTGCAGGTTCTGCTATTCACACTCTACCTCACATGGTTTTCTAAGCAGTGACTCACATGTGCACTACACACTCACGAGGTGTATTTAACGAGAGCAAATATGCACATCCCTAATGTTGAGGGACAGCTTGTGCCTGTCTGTACCCACAGATAATCTCTGTGCATTTTGATCGGAACGCTGTCGGTGCGGGTGAGCAGATAAAGTCTCTCCTCCTGCTGGCACTATCTATCTCATATCTGATGGAGCTACCGCGTGTGGCTGAGCTATTTCCAGTGGACCGCTGGGCCTAAAGGAGAAAAATCAATCAGCTCCCCATTATATACCACTTTGGGGCTTGGAGGACTCTATACTCAAGACACCTCTGAAGTTACACATCCACACATGTGAGTACCAGATTCTGCACTACCTTGGGTCCCGTGTAGCAATTTATCTCTCCAGAATGCCTAGCAGATACCAACACCATGATCAAAGAGCATCACACCTCTGCTTTGTGGCTGCTGGGAACGAAGGAGAAACGTGCCATGGAAAAGGAAGACTTCATATCAATCTGTATCTAATATTTCTCTCCATCTCTTGCTCCCTCAATTCTAATGCATGTATTATATCATCTCTTTCCATGTATATGGAAAAACATCCCAAGGCACTGAGCCTGATTTTACCCTTGGCTGAACATGCAGTTCCCATTAGCATCAATGAGAGCTGCTCATAAGTTCCAAATTTGGCCCCTGGGCTTGTCAGTCCAGAGCAACAGTGATCCTAGAAGGATCCTGACAGTCAGAAAACATCCCCTGCCAATAATCACCAACTCATTAAATGTAAATGTTTCTTTTATATACGTTTGATTCCCTTTCTTCCCCTGAAGGACTAAACTTTTGGACATGGAGACCAGTGAATTAAGTTCACATCCAGCTGAGCAAAGACTGCATAGCAAACACTTCCCTGTAAAATATCATTGCTGAAGGCCACTTTTTTTTTGTTAAATGTCCTCAATTCATTATTCATAGGCTACAGCCTTTGCAAATTTTTCCCCTCTCCAGCCCCACCCTTGGTGTGAAAGTGCTGAAGGATGGAATGACTTTAAGTATGTTGGAGAACAGCACCATTAATAAATAATACAGTTTTAACCAACTTTGTCTAACATCACTATAATTGAGTTATAAAAATTTCATATCAGATTTCTTGCCCAGATTCCCGTAGCTAGGTCAAGCAAAGAAGCACCATGTGTAATACTTACTACTTCCTTCGGAGACAGGAAGCTGTAGAACGGGAGGGTTTGGCTGGCTTTTTGGCTGGCCTGAACCTCTGCAGAGGAGCTTTGCTTTGCCGTGATCTTTGAACGGTGCCGGGAGCGTCTTTGCCGTGTTTTACGCCCTTCCTCCCGAGACCTGGCTCTGTGCCTCCAGAAGACATGAACAGCCAAACCGTTATTCCGCAGTATTGCAGTAGTAGTGCCCAGTAACAGCTCCATACAAACCCTTGGCACGAGGCCATTGCGTGTGGGAGACGGTCTTCCACATGACTACTCTATGGAGTCATGAGGGAGAGAAAAGGGGCGTTTTGCTTTTCTACTCTTTTAAAAAAATATTTTGCATCCAGGCTTTGGACCTTAACCTCAAATTTCAGCTCCAATTCATGATTTTATAATGGCTCAAGGCAAACCATATTTCATGGTCTTGAATGTCCCACTGATGAGACAGATGAAGAGAAGACACACTCTGCTCTTAAATGAACACCCCTCCAATTACTGTTTGCATTCCTCTCTCCACTGATCATCAGCTTTTCATAAGAAAATTCCCAGTAGTTAGGAGTGAAGTGGGAGAGTGGAGATGGTTTGTTCATAAAATCAAGCGCTTTCAGAAAATATGAAACATGAACTCATGATGCGTATAAACTCTGTGATTGCTGTTGCAGTGATGCCGGGTCTAGCACCAGCATCCTCTTAGCTGGCCCCAGGATGCATCT
This sequence comes from Tauraco erythrolophus, assembly GCF_009769465.1. Classification (NCBI taxonomy): domain Eukaryota; kingdom Metazoa; phylum Chordata; class Aves; order Musophagiformes; family Musophagidae; genus Tauraco; species Tauraco erythrolophus. The sequence continues at coordinate 4,009,662 of NC_141483.1, read as the reverse complement.
GTCATCCACAGGACTGAGATTTTAATCAGGTCAAAGACAGTGGCTTTAGAATGCCATGGGCAAATATTTCCATTGCCAAAACCAAGTTTAAGGGTTTCCTGGGACATCAGCAGTACAGAGCCCTTAGGCTGGGGAAGGGAGACTAGGCTGGAATCAGCTGTCATGGGCTGATCATCAGCCATGGGGATTAGAAGTGACTGCTGGACCAAAAAACTGCAGCCACTGCTCCTCGAGCCAAAACCCTTCTACAGCCGAGACCACAAGTAGCTCTACCCCCAGTATGTGACATTGCTGCTACCAGAATGGGTTGTGGCTCTGCACAGAGAGTTTGTGGGTCACACAAGCTACTGCAATCACGTCCTTGAGCCCACCACGAAGTGCTGCAGAACACCCAGCTCAGGGAGCGGTGACGTTACCTGCTTCGGCAGCTGGGGGAGCGGGAGTCGGAGCTCTCTGAGCGAGAGTGGCGGTGGCGATGGCGGTGAGATTTCCGAGCGCGCCCACGAGAGCTTTAAGAAGCAGAGAGGAAAACCATCGTTAGGCTAGCAGGCTGGGGGATGCAAGAGCCAGCAGCTGGAGGCTGAAGTCGATAACATTCAAATCAGAAGGAAGAGATTGGCGCATGAAACATTGTGCAGGACACCAAGGCATGAGGAATTCTCCATCCCTCCATAGCTACACTGACATTAAGGCAAGCCATCTCACCAAGATCTATGCTAGCATTTTAACTACAAGCTATTAGGTTGGCTCTGTAGCCTGCTGGGGGAAGATGTATGGACTAGCATGCAGGAACACAGCAGACAGCACCAATCCTTTCTGTTTTCAAGACCTTAAAGAGTTGCATGCTTGCCCTTCATCCTGCAGCCTACCCTAAGACAGCCAGGGACCTTCCCATTGCTGAGCCTCACTGCAGGAGCACCAGCCCTCTGGGCAAAGCTCCAACCCTCCCATTTCTTACTCCAACCCTCTCTGTAGCACAGGCTCCTTGTTAAAAAGCAGATGCAGAAGGATGGGTTCCAAATACAGCACACTCAGTAACAGCCAGCCTTCCTCAGCTCTCCAGGTGGGAAGGTCCAGCCAGTCCTATGGTTGTATATAAACATGAAGCCCAGCTTCCCTAACTGCAGCCTGTGCTGTGCGTGGCTCCTGCTTGAGGGGCAGGACCATTTTACCCGGCTTCTTAGAGGTGTCCAGTCACTGCTGCTCTCCCTTTTCCGACAAGGCCACGGGACAGTTAGCCTCAAACGTGGGCAGGGGCCCAGGTTCAGTGTCCTGCTGTGCTTCCCTTCGCTCCATTCAGGCTATTACTGATGGATTACCTGGTCCTATTGCTGAAGGGCCACTGTTGCCCATGCCAACAGCCGAAGTCCCACCTGCAGACAGCAGGGTGATGCAGGTGGCAGGCTACCCATCACCTTTGGCATCCATTCCCTCTCATCGTTGCCTACCACAGCAGTTATTTTAGATCTAGCAGTGTAACCATCTGCTCAGACTGGCAGCACTGTGCCAGCAGGCAAAACTAACGATGGGTTAGCTGATGGGACCAGTCCCATTTCCTGGCCGCGCTGTACCAGTCACTGGCAGCACGAATACGACCTGCTTGGACAGCATTTGCCAATTAGCTGCAATAAAAACTCAGCAAATCAATTGCGTGAGAACAGCATCTCCTTTAAGACAAAAGGACAACCTCCAGGGCAGTTGCTTGAACTCTGCCTGGCTGTTTTCTCTGGTACTTTCCACACTCTACGATTATGCTTTTAAAAACTTCATATTTTGGAATCCTTCCTTATTTCCATACAGCTGAAATCAGCAACACGAAACATCTCTCCCTCACATGGTGGATTTGTGTGAAAATCCCACGTTTGCACTTCACCCTCTGCGTCAGTCCCTCCAGTTTAAGAGTTCTCCCTTTCTGCAGAGGGAAAAACAGTCCTGTGTGATTTAGATAACCAGTTGCTTGACACAAAGATAAACCAAAGCAGTGTGACTACACAAAAATCCGGATCTGAGACTCACAGGATCTATCTGATCCACACCCAGGAGCAATAAGAGGGTTTGCAGAAGCCAGGAGTGGTTCAGCTCTGATTTGTGAGCTGAAAGATGAGAGCTAAAACGCCTCGGCTGGATTGTCCACAAAGAACAGTTAGAGCAGCTCTCGTTCCCCTAGGACAGCACATACCAGCAGGGCATCAGATCTTTGTTTTAACCACACCAGTAGGCTACTGCATACTGGCCAGTGGCACGTTGGGTTGGGAGACACCTGCTTTTACTGATAACCTAGGAAGCCTCAGTTTTACAACTGAGATTTCTGGGTGCATAGCAGCCCAGTTTAAGGGAAAGGGGAGGGGGAAAAAAAAAGTAGCTGTGCTACTGAACACGCAGAAATCAGAGAAAAGGAGATGGACTTCCTGTATGCAACAGAGACAGCCTGCACAGGCAGCACAACGTGCTCTGCACCTCAGGAATTCCCAGTCTTTTCAGTCCCAGTGTGTACTGGGGTGACACTGGTGGTGTCAGGGGTTATTGTCCCTCTGTCTCCTTTCTGCCTAAGAGCTAAAAGTTGTGTTGAGAAGAATTAAAGGGCAGGTCCTACTAATACCAAACAAACTAGGAGATTTCCATCTGCTAACTCAGTTTCTGTCTCTAGTAGGATATCCCAAGTGCCAGCAGAGCCAGCCAGAGGTTTGGTGCCCAGCGTTCAGTCCCAGAACACTTTCCTTGCTCTAAGAAGCCACAAGTTGCAATTACCAGGAGAAGATAGAGAAGGAAGCAGAAAACAGAGAAGCCTTACAGGCCTCCCTTCCAGCCCTGAGGAACCACATTTTATACCATACCCCTTGATCGCCCCACAGGACAAGAACTGTGCTCTGCTAACGCTCCAGGGCAGATGGGAACCTCAACCCCAGATTTTTGCAACCTCCATCACCTCCAAACAATCCCTTCTCTTCCCTAGTCCCCATTGCCTTCTGCTCCCATTCAGATATCTGGTTGTATTGTGTACCATGAGTAGCCCCTACCGTAACCTCCAAGAGCAGCAAACAAGGAGCTAAATCCCTTCTCAGTAAGAGTGTGCCAGCCTGCCCTTTGGGCAGTGGAGGCGGTGGGGCACTGCGCTCTGCAGGTTTGAGCTCACCCTCTCATGCTGCCCTCACCAGAAAAACTCTGCTCAGGACTGGATGAACAAGACACTGTACATCCCTGTGAGATACAAAGAAAGTACTGAACAAAGTGGCACAAAAAAGATGGACAGGAAAGATCTCCAGCTTCTACAAACCCTTTCCCATTCCAGGAAATTCAGAATTGCTGGTTTTAGCTGCAAAATAATCCTGAGAATCACTTAGGGCTGCGCAGCCAGCATTAGCTCCGGGGGACCCACCACACCAAGCGCTTCCTAGCCCCGCAGCTCTGCGTGGGCAGAGCAAGGAACACCATGAATCGCTACTTACTGTTTTTTGTGTTTTCTTTCTTCCTTTCTCTTACTTTTGGGGCTTGAAGAACTAAATAAGAAACAGCTAATTAATTCGGAGATTTCTGTTCTGATAAAAAGCTGCACAATCACACGTCAATGTTACAGCTAGATTGCCCAAGAGCGTGCAATAAAAGTGAAAGGGATTAACGATTCTGCCTCAGCACAGGGGGTCTGAGTGCCTGCTGACAAATCTAGCTCATGTGCTTGGCCAAAGAGGAACGTCAAAGGGATCAGCTATCCTGGTGGCTTTGCATTTTCCCCACAGCGGGGATGAATACTTCTTGATGTTGTACACACACGTACTGGAATCAGGAGAGTTCTTCCAGTACACACCTGGAAAGCCACTGATGCTGAATGTTTCAAAGATGGGCACTGCTGGGGATGCCATACTGTTTGCAAGTGAAACCATAAGAGAAATGAAGACTCAAGATGCAAGATGGATGAGGTTGCCAGGGGCTAGGTTATACCAAGAGGTCTTTTCCAGTTACGTGCTTGATTGCACAGGTTGGGCTGGAGACCTGATTCTTGTGGCATTTGAGGAATGCATAAGGCTGAACAGGGAGAGGGTAAGACCCAAAGGGGATGCAGGGATCCAAGGGGATTCCACAAGCAGATACAGAAGAAAAATGTCTTCTGCCTCCACTCAGTGAATCAGCCTTGTGAGATCTTGAAGAGATGATTAAACTCATATTTCTAAGGGACCACCCACACTTGCTCAACTCTTACCTGTGTCTTCTCTTCTTTGAAGATAACCTGCAAGACACAAATATGTACATTGAATACAGGGTCTCACAAAATTGGAAATTTGAATCAGAGACAATGAGGTTAGGCTCAGTGTTAGACTGAGCACTGTGAGAAGACCTCAGGTACTAGTTGGGCAGAATGGCCCTGGCTCTCCTTTAGCCAGCTGGCAAGGGGGTAGCTGAGAAATGCTGGTGTGGTAGAAGTAACTAGCACACTCTACAAATAATGGAGAATAAGATCCTCAGGATAACAAGTCTGTATAGATCAGATACACCCCCTGTCCCTGGTGGGTCCCTTTTCTCTGCTACTGCCTCCACGGTCTTACACCGCAGTTAGTTTGAGGGCCAGAGGTGAGTCCATCTCCTGGTTTTCCATATGAAAGACCAAACCGCAGTCAAAGGAAAAATCCTTTCTGCATAAATCCAGAGCAGCCTCACAGCCAAACCAGTGTCATGCCTTTGTCGTGCCTCCTGAAGCATCCCTGGGATGACACAGGAGTCACTGTGCTGGTGGTCCTCGTAGAAAACCTTGCGAGCATGGAGCACGCTCTTCCTTGCAGCAAGGCCCAGCCTCAGTACACTGCACAGCCCGCTGTGTCTCATCAGCTTGGAGCACATTCTGCAGAAGACATGGCCTGAAGTCCTGCCTAGAGGGGCTGTGAGATTGCCTGTGGCAAGGTCAGCTGGGATCTGCCGTTGAAGTGGTACCAGCTGTCTGGGAACAACCTCCATTGGTCACTGATGCTTAATGGTTTATCATGCTGCCTTTTGGGGCCAGCTACAGCTTGTCCTCAGCTTGCAGGGTCATAAATGGGTATTAAAGTTTCAAAACCAAGGAGCATCTGACTCAGGACCTCTGTCAGGAGATGGCATCTATAAAAGAGCATAATAATACCTCCTTGGGAAGGAAGTATTTTAAAGGTGTTTCTATATCCTTGTCTTTCCTCCTCCCTCCCTCTTCTTTAAGATTCAAGCTCAGCTTTTCACCCTGTTATCCATTTCTGGTAGCTTCTCTCTTCGGTTCAATATATTATTAATACATGAACTTTCCAAGGGAGATGGCATCCACTGTTCTCTTCAAATATTGGTTTAACAGTTGAGAGAAAACAGTGAAATATTTGCAATTTTAAAATTTAATTGTGCTCTTTAAGTTAAAAATAGGATTCAGAAGGTGAACGTGGAGGCAGTCACCCAGGGCGGGGAGGGAGGACTGGGATGGGGAGGGAGGACTGGGATGGGGAGGGAGGACTGGGATGGGGAGGGAGGACTGGGCCTTTTCCTGGTCCCAGTGCTGATGCTTTCCACAGACTGGGGGAGAAGGGAAAGGGACCAGTGCAAGCCCTGAGTGCCGATCCCGTTGGCATCCCAGAGGACGGGAGCTATGTGAAACAGGACAGCAGGCAGAGGCTCTGTGGACCTTGTGCTGGTTTGGCTCATCTGTCTCTCTTCCCCTGCACCCCAACAGCTCATGTCTAGCCGTTTATCCGGGGTGTGCGCCCGTTTCCATGCCCTCCTCGCCCAGAGGCACGCCGGTTGGCCACTACCAACCACTATGAAGAGCCAGAAGGTTGACCCTCTCATGCCTCCCGGCACTGCGCCTGACAACAGTAACATCTTCCACTCCTTGTCCAGACCCCCCCCAACAGCCCCTGCTGGTGGAAAACCACATTTTCAAGGGAAAAATACCTGTTTCTTTTTCGCTTCTTGGAGCTTTTCTTCTTCTTCTTCTTCACAGGCGAGGGGCTGTAGGAAGGAGATCTGAGGAGGCAGAGGGGCGTCAGGGACCGCGGGGCTCCGCACGGTACCCCGCCACCAGTGGCACCCCCCGGGGCAAAGGGGGGCCGGTGGCTGCCAGGGGGAGGAAACAGCAGCCTGTGGGATCTCCCGGCCCCTCGCAGCTCCCCACGGGGGATCCAGCCCCCATTTTACACCCACTTCCAAGGGCTGCGTGTCCCCGGATGCGCTCACCTCCTGCGCTTCTTGCGGGTGCGTTTCTTCTTCTTCTTCTTCCCGCGGGCCGGCGGCGCGTGCTCCCCATCACACAAGGGGCTGAGGAGGGGGGGGAACACACAAATTAAAACTAAAAATAATAAAAATAACCCCTGAATCAGCTCACGTGGGACAGCTCTGCCATCGCCCACGTCCGGGCCACCCGAGGCAGAGAGATCAGTTTTCACGGTGGACTCGGGGCTCGGGCGAGTGCCTAATTACCCTCTAACGAATAATTCGGTCACGGCTTAAATGAAGTGTCTCCTCCACGGGTCTAATGAAGACATAATGAGACAGCTACTGTACGCCACGGTGATGCTGGGTGATTATTTAAAACATGTTTGCTGAGGTTAACAGCTCCGTAACAGATTTATAGGTTTTGTTGCTCTTTGTAAATATGCTTTAAATAATTAATTGGGATTTAATTTGCATAAAATAATTATTGCAACCAGATGCATCTAACTATAATAAAAGACTTGACATATGTTAAATAGCAATTGATTAGAAATATATATATATTTATTGAGATGCTACGGTAATTTAATGAGATATGCATCTCTTAGATAGTTGTTAAATCCTGGAAAAAACCTCCTGTAAATTAATTGCTTTTTAAGCATACAACACTGAATTGCGTTATGTTTCGATGAAAAGCAAATACCGTGGTTAAATTAATTCAGAGCACTGGGCTAAAAATACAACAGATACTCTGTGGCTACTCATTAACCAAAGCAAACGCTCATGGAGATGGTGGCAGCCTGTGGATCCTCAGGTTAATCCCCAAATCAGCCTGTGGATCCCCTAATTTATCCCCAGATCTGTCTGTGGATCCTCAGGCAAAGTTTTTGGGGTGCACAGCCAGCTTTCCAGGGTGTCTGTGAAATCACTGTTAGCAATGAAGGCGCTGGGTTTGTGCCTCAGTTTCCCTACTTCTCGCCCCGCCGGCGGGAGGAGCTGCTAGCAGGGAATGTGCAAAGGCACATTCCAGTTTGGAAAACGCTGTGGGATCTTCACTGCAGAAACTGGCTGAAAAATTGCACGGTTTCTGCAGAAAGAGCAAACGTTACTGTTATTAAGAGTCCTAACGCAGAGCAAACGTCGCAGCACGTTGACCCACGGGAGGTGGTGACAGGGGGACGTGGCGGGGACACTCGTGCTCCACTGCCCCTGACACTTGCTCACCCGGGGCTTGAATTACTGCCAAAATTACACTGTCGTAAAAAGCCAATTGCTCAGTGCTTTTAATACACGTTTTTATTTTTCCAACTGCTCTGCAAAACTAAACTGTACGCCAACGCTTCGGTCGTGCACTGCGACCAGCTGAGCACCGAGTGCTTTTGGTGCAGCAAACCCGAGGTGCAACCACACCGTGGCCCCGAGGAGCACCCAAATACTCCTCCTCACTCTTTCTCCCCCCAAGGATTTCACTGGCCAGCAGCAGCACTGCTAGGACATACGGCACACCTCGGCCTTTGAGGTCTTCTGTCTGCGTTGCTGGAGAAGAAATGTGTTTTCCAAGACAGCTCTTTGTCGCCAAGCTCAGACATCTGCCCAAAGAAACCCTAAGGGTCCCTCCCAGACCAGGGACCTCAGAACCCATCTCGGCTCCTCAGTTATCAGGACGCTCAAGCCCAGCTCCCACATGCTTTCTCCCAGCACAGACTTGGGCTCCCCAGCAAGCAGGTCTGGGTGCGTCTCAGACCCGGCACCGCCACGGCCAAGGGAGAGCCGGGAGAAACCTCCGGCTGTGCCGGGCGGCCACAGGCCATTTCTGTAGAGCTCTTTTCCCTCTCGCAAGATAAAGCCTTTTGTCTTTGATGTGGAAGCTTTCTCCCTGCGCTGATCTGATTTTAATTGTTTCTCCGCGATTGGAATCAAAGTCTAATTAAAAATAACGCTTTAGGTTATTGTCCCGGTTAGCCTGAAATCTGAAGATATGAAATGTGCTTTCTTGCTCTTTCTTTCCAGCATCTTGAACCAAATGGGGAGGCTTTAATCCCGGAGACAGTTCAGCAGGCAGGGCTCAGAGATCCTAACTGCTTCATTTACAATGTTTAGTTCATTTTCTCCTCTCTCAAGTTGTCAGGGGCTAACGACCAACTGATAACGAAGCTGTGTCCTAATGAAGCCGATGCTGCTGGTCTGATCTAGGCGTGGGGAGAGGGGAATTGCTGAGAGTGATGCCCAGCCAAGGGTACCCCATGGACCTGGTAACACACGGGAATGCTGGCAGGTTGCCTGTCTTCCAGCCAGGATTACTTGCAAGGGGGCTGTAAGAGCAAGATGTGGAGTGGAAGTGAACTACAGGTTTGCAGGTTTCTCCCTGCAAACATGGATGGGGGTTTCATACAATCACATGCATTTGCTGTACACTCGTAATCATTTAAGCCATCCCCAGCTCTCACAGACCCCCGGAGGGACTGGCTAAACAGTGACAGACACCTCCTCTGCCATCCCCCTGCTTCAGGGCGACCCCGCTCCCAGCCCTGGCTCCTACCTGCGTGACCTGCGGTGAGCATGGTCTCGTCTCCCCTTCCCTTTGGCACAGCCATTGGTGGCGGAGGCCTCCTTGACCACACGGCCACTCACTTTTTCAGGATGTCTGTCCTCCGCAGGGTACGGCAGGCAGCTGAGCGTCCCGCTGCAGGAGCAAGAGGAGAGAAGCAGAGGGATGAAGAACTGCCCATTCATCTGGGCTTGTTGGCTGAAGGTTTCCCCTGTACTGGGGAATCCTCTTTCCTTTCCACAGGTAGGACCTGTGCTGCTGTGAAGGAGAGCTGCAGGTTGCTCTCAGGCCTCCTGAGCCCACGATGCTCAGCCCTGCAGTGAGCAATGCTCCTACAAGGCTCTGGAAAGCCCCCATTTCCAAGCCAAGCTGTGCCCCAGCGCAGGCACGATGCACTCAGCTTTCAGGCAGAGATGCCACAAGTGCCGTACAGCCAAGGAGCACCTGGATGGCCCCGTACAGCAGGGACAGCACCGGGTCTGAATCCAATGCAACAGCAAGGGGCAACAGTAGCTGATCAGACCAGAACCCCTGGACATCTTTCTCTGCATGGTGGGTTTTAGCTCACCCGCTCTGCAGAGGCAGCACTGGTCTTGCACTCTGATAGAAAAAAAAGCTTTTCAATTCCAAATGCTGTTCTCGAAACTGGCTATTGCATTGCTAATGCCTTGCCACACATCTTCATCCTATCCCCCTCACCAGCACCCAGGCAGAAAGTAAACTTTCAGCAGCCAGGGAACAGGCCTCCTCCCCACTCCAAAAATAGAGTGCTGGGCCAGTAAACACACCTGGTCCTGCTGAAAGCCCAAACTGGAGAACCTGGGACAGCCCAGCAGAGCTAAGAGGAACCACCTGGGCCAGGCAGGTGTCTGCAAGAACCCTGGGGAAACCTTGAGAGTTGGTGTGAGAGGTCTTCAAGAAACACCTGGGCTTGGGCAGGACAAGCTGAAATGCAGAAAAGAAGCCAAATGGAGAAAATAAACCCAATTGAGCTTGAGCTTGGACACTTGGGAAGAAAGCAAATAGGTTTCCAGGCCGTGCAGATGTTTATTTCAAACAACAGAAAGATTAATGGAAAACCATAAATCATACCTGGCAGGGGTGCTGGTAATGCTGTGGTTTTGGTGGCAACCAGAGTATTATTCGAATAAATAAAGCAAGCAATGGCAAGTCCAAGCCCAACCTGGCTGTGGGGCGGTACCGATGGTGGGTTGGGCTCAGCTGGCAGTGAACGTGTCCCCATTTCTTCCCATTATCATTTTGAAGTCAATCTCAGGAATGGGCTGTGGGTGCTGCTTGGGGGTTTAGGCATCCCCAGGTCAGCTCTGCAAGATCCCACGGCTGTGTCTGCCACCCGACCTCCTGGAGCAGAGGGAGGCTGGGATGTCCCCATGCCAGCCCCGCAGCCACAGTGGATCAGGGATGCCAGGAGGGTGCTTTGGCTGCCAAGACCGTCACAGCCATCACACATGGGCTGTGGGAATAGGAACAAGGGGCTGGGGCCAGCTGCATGCTGCACATCTGAGGGGTTAAATGGGGCCAAGAGGGTGGTTAAAGAGCAATGTGATGCTAAAATGGCACGGTAACCCTGATTAGGCATGGCCAGAGGCTTGCATGCCCCAGGGAACATCCTGCTGCCTATCCCAACCATGAGCAACGTTTTTCAGGGCTGAAGTTGGCACAGGAGCACCCACAGAAGAAGGGTCACCCCTCTCTTTGCAAATGTGTTTTCTCTCTCAACAAACTCCCGCTCTCTCTAACAGCTGACTCCTTCTCAGAGACCATTTGGTAACACCTGAACGTTTAAGGATGTGCAGCAGCCAAATACAAGTGACAGGGGTCAATGGGGGGAAGCTGAGTGAAATATTTCTGGCCCAGGACATGCAAGAGGTGATGGTCCCTCTGGCTTTAAAAATCTATTACTCTGCTTGTAATAAATCCCCCAGTCGCTTCCCAACATCTATGTTATTTTTAACCATCTGAGAAGCTACATGGTTAATTGCTTTCTTTGTGCAAGCTAATTAGCTTGTGGCCTTTCCCAAACCCCTTTTAAGAACAATCTTCTGAGGTCCAATCATTAGGATCCATTAAAAATGTCCCCAAATTAATGACCTGTGCAAAGTCTGGGCTGGATCAGCTCCAGCAGTGGAGGCGGGAGGGTTCCTCCCCTCCCCGGGCTGGTGGCACGCTGGGGCACCGGTGCCTTGCAGGAGGGACCTGGGCACGGCGGGTGATGTCCCTCTCACCCCGGCCCCCGCTCCCACTTAATGGGATTTTCAGGTCCTGAGGTTAAAACATATTGGCCTTGAGGCAATCAAGGACTCCTGTCCTGCAACGTGCTAGGAACCATTTCTTCTGGGCTTGGAAGTAATTATTGATGGAAATAATTATTCTCCAATTCCATCAAAGGCTGGCTTCGATTCAACCAAATGTTCTCCTCTGATGCATGCTGAGAGTCACTAACGCTCTAAACTGCCTGGTGATCCCCTTGCGCTAAGCTCCATAGACATTGATTGAACGTATATATAAAAAAACACATTTTTTTTGGTCTTGTCTTTCATGTCTTTCATGACTGATATAAAAGTGCTTGCAGTTTGGCATGAATAATTACCATGATCTCAAAGGAGAGGATTCCCACACCTTCCCCTGCCTGTGGCAGGAAGGAGAAAGCCTCTGCAGGCAGTTTGCTGGAGCCGGCCCCGGGAGGGCAGCGAGGATGCTCGGGGAGATGCGGCTGGAAGCGCCCGGCTCACTCAGCACAGGGGACATGCTGAGATGTTTGCTGGAGCAGGCAGGAGGAGGAGGAGGCAGGAAGGATGCCCACGGTTTGGCCTGATGGGCTCAAAAGTGAGGCCTCAGCTTCTCTGCCAACGTCTGGGTTGCATGTTGGTCCCTAAGGATGCTCTGCTGGCCACAGGTAGCTGGGCCAGGACAAGGCACCTGCCCAGCCGTTTTGCCTGCCCTCCATGTTTCTCCAGTTCCGTTAGATGATTGCTTGTGCTCATTTTTCTTTCTTCTTTCTTTCTCCCATATATAAATCCATCCTATCCGTCTGCGAGTGCCTGCAACTCGGAGCAAAGCACGCCCTGGGCAACCCCACTCCATGGACAGCTTGCCTTGTCCCTTCCCTTCCCAGTAGTTTCCATCCAGGAGGGGATTTTTGGGCTCACAGGGATTTTTGCCAGCTTTTCAGCAGCTGGGAGGGAAGCAGCAGGCACACAGGGCTCTCGCCAAGCCCACCAGCCCAGCCCTTTCCCTGCTTTTCACAACCCAGCCAGCCCATCTCCGCATTTTGGTATCAGATCTGGCTTCTCCCATGTTTTCCTTCCCTGACAGAATGTGTTGACAGCAGAGGGAAAAGATCTATTGCTAGAAATGATGCAGAAAAGGTCATTGATGGGAAAGAACCCAGACACTCCTGATTTGAAGGGGAGTGAAACCATCATAAAACACTACAGCCCTTTGGAGGAGAACAGGGCGAGCGACGGCAGCCGGGCTGCAAGGTCAGGGGGGTCCCTGTTTATTTTTACAAGCTGCCTGACTTGCTCCCCCCCAGCCTTTCCCAAAGGCATGTTGTATTTCTGAATCCCACTGGGTTCCCTGCTGCTGGCAGTGCCCATCGCCTGATGCCACCCCATCCTGCCTTCTGGTGTGTCACCCCTGGTTTGTGGTGGCACCACGGAGGCCAGATAACCACGCTGCAGCCCCCGTGCTCCCCAACAGCTCCTTTTGGGGCTGAATAACACTGTCTGCTGGGGAAAGGCAGCGAGTCACTGATGGGCTCGGCACCGGGTGTTCCACTGGAGCCCAGGGTGGTCGTGCGCACAGATGGCAGGATAAGGCCACTTCTCTGCAGAGGCCAAGGGCCACAAAGATGATCCAAAGGCTGAAGCACCTCTGCTATGGAGACAGGCTGAGAGAGTTGGGGTTGTTCAGCCTGGAAAAGAGAAGGCTCTGGGAAGCAGCCTTCCACTGCCTAAAGGGGCTACAAGAAAGCTGGAGAGGGGCTTTGGACAAGGGCGTGTAGTGATAGGACAAGAGGCAATGGATCTAAACTGAAAGAGGGGAGATTTCAATTAGCTAAAAGAAAGAAATTTTTTACAAGGAGGGTGGTGAGGCACTGGAACAGGTTGCCCAGAGAAGCTGTGGCTGCCCCATCCCTGGAAGTGTTCAAGGCCAGGCTGGATGAGGCTTCGAGCAACCTGGTGTAGTAGAAGGTGTCCCTGCCCATGGCAGGGGGGTTGGAACTAGATGATCTTTCAGATCCCTTCCAACTCAAACCATTCTGTGATTCTATAAAAAGCAAGACCAGGGAGGTCTCACAGGACATTCGCAAGATCTGAGATGTTGCTGGGCTCATCAAAGACCCCTCATGGAATTTGTTAAAGACATGCTGTGGCCTCCAGAGGCATGGGTGAGCCCTCTGGGTGAGTCCTGGGGGCTTAAAGCAGCCCACCCCCCCTTGTTAGCCCCCGCTGCCCTTCCTGCCCACGGATGGGTCCTGGCACCCTTCACAGAGGATGGGGCAAAGGCACAAGGTATTTGCTGCCGAGGGAGCAGAGCTAACTCACCAGCCATGCCCGTTCCTCCACCCTGCCATGCTCGGTGCGGTGGCCAAGTGCCATCTCATCAGGCCATGAAATGTGGCCCTTGGTGACGCACCTGTCACCGGGAGCTGAGCCCAGCGACACCCGTCCCCCCTGGCCCTGCAGTGACATGCAGTCGGTGCGGGCTTGGTGTGCACTTGAAATCCCTGCGTGCTGGCATCTCAGCACTGCCGGGGCCGGGCAGCTGCCCTCTGCTGCCCGCGGGCTCTCGTATCACAGCCGAGCTCCTCTGCCCCGGCCCCACAGCACTCTCCTGCCACAAAGCTTTCATCAATCATCTTTTTTCCCCGCAGTAACTCATCTCGAGAGGACAGAAAAGCAGGAAAATTGCCTTTCTGGTGTCCTTTCAGCTGCTGGACCCCATCACAAGGCCATGTCCCCACCTGCACCAGCATCATCCCTTCCTCCACAGGATGGGCTCCAGTGGTCCCAGCCCTCCGTGGCCTGGCCGCAGCTCCCCTGCCCTTCCCAGCTGCTTTGCAAGCAGCAGCGTAAGCACGCTGGGGCTGGATCGTGCCAACCAAGCCTTTTATTTTTATCGTTTATTTAACTTTGCACACGCGGCTGGGGTGGGTGCTGGATTCACAGCCCGAGCACGAGCACCGTGCCGCAGGGCACTCGGCCGCACACACAAGCACATTGAAGACCCCGAGCACCGACTGCTCTTGGCAGACCTGCCCCGACAGCATTTCCAAGCTCAGGACAGAGTATCTAGGAAAGCCAATATGGAAACTTTACTACCTTGCCCTTTTCAGCCCTGGCTGGCTCCGCATTCCCAGCATCTCTACAGCTCCTGGTGAAAAGGTAGGAGTGGCTCCAGCCAACTGGAGCCCCGAGAACAGAAAAGGTTAGAGCATCTCTGATGAGCCTATTAGTTATGAATGTTTCACTGGCATTAAACTGACGATGGATGCCTCACCTGGGGACTGGAAACATCAGCCCGTGAGAGGACACAGGCGTCCGTGGCAGGTGAGGAGAAGTGGGAGAAACTCCTGTGCCCACAGCCGCTGGCACCAGGGATGCTCTCGCCGCTTCACCTGAGCAACGTGCAAAAAAGTGCGTGGACACATGATTGAACATCTCATCTTTCCTCTCCTTTCCTCACCTGGAGGTTTTGGCCGCGCAGGAGCGGGCAGGAGGCACATTGGGGTCCCTGCTCTCCCGCGTCCCTGCAGCTCTCTGCCACAGCCACCTCCAATGTGCCTCTGCCCCTGGCGAGGGTGGGCTGAGCTGCTCACAGCGTTTCTAAAATCCACCACTTTGGGCTGAGAGGCCTTTTGGCGCTGGCAAAATGACCCTTTTATTTTCTCTCTTGCTTTCCAGCTTTGTTCGTGTGATTGAAAAAGAAATGGTCGAACAGTTCCTTTGTCCCAGGGGAGGGAGGGGACAGAAAAGAAGGTTGTAAAGACATTTCCAGGCAAAAACTCCAGCAGATGTGTTTACGTAAAGCTCTTTGAAATATGCACTAAAAATACCTCTTCAAAATTAGGAGATGGGGAAAATTGTAAGTGCTTCCCACAAACACACGCACACACAAACACCCCACAGCAGGTTCTTTCCCCACCTCATTCAAACCGTTCTTATTAGTGTGGCAGGAGCCCTGCGGTTTGTTATTGAAAATTATAATAGCAAATCACCGAGATATTTTCCCTGATTACCCAGACTCCAAGCCAGTTCAATTTTAATCTTCTCTCCGCTATTTTTTCCGTGCATCAGCAGGGGCACCAGCTGCAGAGAAGCGCGTGGTTTTCTTGAGGCAGTTTAAACACAGAAGAGAAATACAATTCCGTAATATGCATTTTTCATCCAGTTTCTGCCAGCCGTGACTCGCCTCCCCCTCCTGCTCCCGGGAACCCCGCATCCTGCTGCAAGCCTGAATGCGGCAGCGGCTCCTTTTGCTTCTTGGACTCCAGAAACGTTTAACGACCGCTCTTGTCGCATCCCGGGCCAAAAAAGCAGCTTGGCTCTTTATTTTCCAGCAGTTGATTTGCTATGCATGGTTGGATCAGAACAGAGGAGCTTCCCCGCTGGAAGAGGCCCCAGTAGCGGCACAGGGTCAGTGCCAGATGCTTCAGGGGATGCTGTGCAGTCGCAGCCCGCGGGGACGGCTCCAGCCCGGGCACCAGCTGGCGGCGGCGGCGGCTCCGGCTGCGCAGAACGGGATGGATGCCTGTAAAACTCCACGGGGGAAATGAGATGCTCCCAGGGACCACCTTTCTTGGTGTCCTGGTTTCGGCGGGGACAGAGGTAGTTTTCTTTTTAGTAGCCAGAATAGCGCTGTGTTTTGGATTTAGTCTGGGATCCCTCATGAGAAGAATGTTGATAACACACTGATGTTTATAGCTGGTGCTGAGACACCAAGGACTTTTCAGCTTCCCGTGTTTCACCAGTGTGCAGGAGCACAGGCTGGGAAGGAGCATGGCCAGAACAAAGGACCCACAACTCCTATTTTAGGATTTGAGTTTAGGCTTAGGATTGAGGCTCAGACTGGCCAGTGGAATATTCCATATTGTCAATGTCATGCCCAGTGTATAAATGAGGGATGGCCAGGAAGTTTGGGTCTTGCTGTCTTGATCTTCGGATCTCTCTTTGGGGCTCTTGCTCTTCTGGGATTGTGGTTTTGGGACTGCTCTGTTTAGAGATCACTAGCCAGGATGGGACGGGCGTTGGTCAGCGAGCGGTGAGCAATGACACTGTGCATCACTTCTTTATTTATACTATTATCATTACATATCATTTTATATCATTATTGTCATTACTTTTAATTTAATTTTTTAATTATTATTAAATTGTTCTTATCTCAACCCAAGAGCCTCCTTCCCTTTTTGCCTTTAATTCTCTTTCCCATTCCCAGCAGTGGGGCAGGGTGAGCGAGCAGCTGCGTGGTGGTCAGTGACCGGCCAGGTTAAACCATGACACTCAGGTAGGGTCAGGCACGAGGGCGAGCACAGCCTCTCCCTGCTCCCCACGGCTGGGTCTCCTCCTCCTCTCCTCTCCCTTTCCTTCCGGAGCACCCGGCTGCCGTGCAGGGCTTGGCATCACCTTCCCTTGCTGCCAGCAAGCCGGGATGGCTCTGCCGGCCGCCTGCCAGCGACAGCAGAGATAAACCCAAGGAACATGGCACGCGGTCGCATCGTTTCTAAAAGAAACCTGGACCGCTGCCCCATCTCGAGCGGTTTCTGCGGCATCTTGTGCCTCCCACGCCGCCGGCTCGGAGGTCCCTGCAGTGCTTTGTGCCCGGCAGCACCTGCACGCTGCCGGGCCAGGCTTGCTCTTGGGGGGACAATCCTGTGCCTTTCCTGTCCTCAAATCCTCCTCCTCAGACAAATACCCTGCAGGTTCCCGTGCCTGTAAAGGAGCCAGTTTTCTCCTCAATCAGGGAATAGGAAAGGAGGAGCCTTGGCTTCTCCCCGGTGCCTGCAAACGGAGCTGAAAGTACTGCTACCCTGAGCTACACCATGGCACAGCAATCCTGCAGACCCTGACCCACATTTTGGGGGACTCCGGGCTCCTGAGTGACCCTGGCGTGGCAGGGACTGGTCTGAGGAGGGACTGGGGCCAAGAGCTTACGCTGAACCCTGCCGTAGCCCCACGGTTCCTCCCGGTCAGCCACAAACTGCACTCCCAGACCCCGTCCCTGCCATCATCCCCAGGCAGTTGGGCACTTCCCAACACACTGCTGGAAGCTGGAAGCTGAGGAGCACCAGGAGATGAGACGCTTTAACATTTTAGGAGGGTTTTAACAAAAGCAAACTGAAGGATGTCCCAGGACAGAAGTGCTTTGCTACTCTCTGTGATGCAGTCAGGCTGGAGGGCACCCTCACGCCCGACCAGCTGCACACAGCCAACCCCCCATCCCAGGGAGCACCCCCGGTGCCACCGCAGCGCCCCAGCTTCCAGCTGACCCCCATGGCAGCACCTTGCTGCGGTGCTGGCTGCCGTGGTCAGGGCTGTGCTTGCACACAAGGTTCCAGTCCCTCACCCAGGTTAACTGGGGCTCCTTGGAGATCACTATCCTGCCAGCAGGCCTGGGCTCGCTCTGATGAAGAAGCCACCCCGTGCGCTGCCAAGCGATGGCAGGGCTGGGCCACGGGATGCCACATCTGCGGTGCTCAGTCGATACGGGTACTCTCTGCGATGCACCCATTCCCTCCTTTGTGCAGGAACCTGTGCCGTTTGGCACGGCCAACAGCAGCGAAATAGCGTATTTGCCAATCACATAGCTCATTAAATTGTAATCAAATAGGGGATTGTAAGCACACAGTTACCAGGAGCTCCTGGGAGCACTGAGAGATCACTTTAAAAATGAATTAGTAATAAGGCACGTTGGAGGCAGCAAGGAGAAGACGGCTGGAGAAGATCCACTTGGAGCAGCAATGCTCCCTTTGCTGCTCACGTAAAGCTCTTTCCTCCTCTCCCTTAATTTGCTTTTTTTGAAACACCCCTGGAAGAAGAGGGGAAAACACACAGGAGGTCCCAAAACTCAGATAACTCCACAAACCCACCCTGTTCGCGCAGCTGCTGCCTGTCCACGGAGCTGCTCTGGGAACAACTCCAGCTGACGGGGAACACATGGAGCAGACAGCCACCCCATCCACCGGGCTGGGGACAGGGACACTCAGGTCACCGCACCCCGTTAATAAACCAGCCCGTGTGCTGGGAGACAGGTGCACACACCTGCCTGCAGCTCAGGAACAGCAGTGCCAAGGGCTCAGCTCCAAACGACTCCGACGTTAAAACACGCTCAAACTCCCCCAGGACAGACCTGTGGGTGCATCCGAATGGATGTCCCCAACTGGAGTGTCCAGGGGCACCACCCGAGCAGGGCAGCGCTGGTGCCACTCTGCCCCATGGGGCTGCCAGAATTAGAGGTGCTGAGGGTAACGTTTTCTGCCAACCCCCCCCGTGCACCCACGATCGGCACCCGCGGGGCAGAGCCCCAGGCAGCAGCCAGGAAAAAATGGTCTGCCACGCTTGGGGGGTCTGGTGAGATGGGGGTCCCTGGATGTCCCCTCGTTTGGGACTTGTCTCCCAAACATCCATCCCACTGCGCTGCCCAGGGCTGCACGGGGCCAGGAGGGCTCCATGACGCCGGGAGGAGCAGATGTCCCCGCGCCGGGACACGTGGGCAGCAATTAGCTCCAGCGGAAAGGAATTAAACAACAGATTTGTCCTGCTGGAGAGACGAGCCTACGATGTTCCCAGCCCAGGAAGGGAGGTGGCAAGTGGGCTTTAACCCCCCACTACACTGCCGGGGACTTTTTATGGCCAGAAGAGCCCCTTTGCTTCCCTGTATCACGTTTCCCTGAGCTGGGAAATTCCTGAATTGCAGCTTCACAGGTGGGAGGGTTTGGTTTGACTCCAGTCCTTCTTCCCCATAACAGCCCCTAGTCCCGTGGGAAACACCTCGGTGGTCTTGCCAGCTGCCCAGGAAGGACTGGTGAGGGGGGTTTAAGTTAGGGAGAGTTTCTGGGAATGAAAACGGAGCCTTTTCTCCTCCTGCTGTGCTCTAAGGAGGGAGAGGTTGGTACAGCCATGCCATCCCTGCTGCACGGTGGGTGCCAGGGTGCTCGGTGCTGCAGCACCCAGGGCTGTTTGCGGGTCAGAGCCAGAAAGAAACCTCCCTCTCCTCTCCTAGGTCTTGTCCCCAACCCTCCACACCACTCTGCAACCCTGAACATTATGTTAAATCACCCCAAAAAAGAAAAGGGAGGATGTTTATTGGCCTGCTGCTCCCTAGGAGGAAGGTCTCGAGGAGGCAGGCAGGTCCCTGGGCTCCTGAGCCTCATGGCAGACCCTGCCAGGAGGGGCTGGAGAGAATCGTTTCACTTTTTGGCACATCCATCTTTAACTGGGTATAAAAATAATTTCATCGCTTGCTGGAATTTGTGAGACTGAACTAATATCTGTGAAACGCTTTGCTATCCTCAGCTGAAAGGCAATCTAGAAGTGCAAAGCCCTGGTGTTATTCTCATTCAGATAATCCAGAATTATTCACAAACACAATCAAGATTATACAAATATATTCATTAGTTCTCAGAATACCTCCAGGAAAATAGAGGAATTAGTCTTGTTAACAATTATATATTATGTAAGCGTGTGCCTAAGCACGCACAGACCCGCACGCTGTCGGTGCCGGGGCACATTCGCCTGGGACTCATCCCAGGATCTCAGAGCGCTGGAGATCAAGCACTTGGCGTGTGCAAAGTGGCCACCTCAATTCTGGGATATCCCAATGCCCCATGGCAAGCAACAGTGCCCGGTGCAGACCCCTGCACCCCCCGGGGTGTTGCTGGCTGCTCTTGGGCCAAAACACAGAGATACCCACCAGGGACAGCCCACGCATGAAAACCATCACTCTATTCTAGTCAAAACAGCCTTTCCTGCCCAAATGAGGATTTTTAGGGCACAGGCAGGGTCGGGAGGGTGGGGAGGTGGGATTTCCATGCAGCCCCCTCACTCAGGACCTG
Organism: Tauraco erythrolophus; assembly: GCF_009769465.1. Lineage (NCBI taxonomy): Eukaryota > Metazoa > Chordata > Aves > Musophagiformes > Musophagidae > Tauraco > Tauraco erythrolophus. The sequence continues at coordinate 3,989,881 of NC_141483.1, read as the reverse complement.
CCCTTCTGGCCCTGCCCGTGCCCTCGGCCCCACCTTGGCTTTCCACAGGACAATGGGACTGTCTGTTCGGAGCGTGCTGGGAAAGGGGAGATAAAGGTGCGCTGAAAATACCGCACGGTTTAATTAACGCCACATGCCTTTCACTCGGTAGGTTGTGTGGATTGTTAATTATTTTTATAAAGAAAATAATTAGTCCCAATCAAGGCAGAAGCTCTCCAGAATTACAGCTCATTAACTGCTCTCACATTTTTCTGTTCTATAAAAAGTCATGTGGTGCTGATGAAAGTTACAGACCCTTGGAATCAGCATTAAACACAAATTCAGACAGTGTTACCATCCTATTACCATCAGCCGCATCGACTTGGCTTCGGTAATTGCAGCTGGAGACGAAGCGCGGGGGTTTCTGCTCTACACAATCTCCGAAAACAAGCTCTCTGCCCATTAGTTTGCTGGAAACGATGTGACACCAAGCCCCGACTCGGCTAAGCACATCCCCGAGGAGGTGACAGCCACCAAGGAGGAAGGGGAAAGCGAGGTGGCTTTGCCAGGGGTGGGAGGATGGGGGTTGCTCAGGTTCGGTTCAGCTTTGGCTGGTGCTGGGGCTGCTCCCGCACTGAGCAGGGGGGACCAGGCGGGTCTGGTGCTTGTCTAAATCAGGAAGGTGAACCAGCAAATCCGGTGATGTGGCAAATCTGTCTTGTGGGATGGGGTAGCAAAGCCACCAGTCCACAGGCAGGAAAGAGCTGGGAAACACAGAAAGGACAAGGAGCAACCTTTAAGCAGTGGGATTGTCCTCATGGGACATGGGGGAAATAAGACGCGGAGGGATGCTCTTGGCGGGGATGCGGGAGTGTCCTCAAGCATCGCCCTCTGGACCATCCTGGTCGAGGCACCGTGCTGGGGCCGGCTCTATCGAACGCCGCAGAGGCCTCGCTCAGAGCCTAATTGAAAGAAATCACGGCACGTTAAAGGGAGCTCAGGTTAATCAATGCCGATGCGGTGGGGAGGGCGAGCAGGGGGAGCGGGGTGGTGGCCGTGTCCCAGCACCAGCTCTGCCGGCAGCGGCCACGGCCGTCACTGCCCGCTTTTCTGCCATGGAAAGGCAAGGTGAGACCTGCTGTCCTCTGCTCCATGCAGGACAAACCCAGCGCAGCGTGGGGCGAGGGTTGGCAACAGCAGCCCGCGGCAGGGAGGGAGCAGGGGAGCCGTGGGTCCTCGGGATCCTGCTTTTCACTTTCCATTAATCAGGATGAACGTGCCTTTGGTGGCACTAGCGGCGGGCAGAGCCAGCAGCCAGCTCTTTGGCCCACGAGCCTCCACTGCAAAATTAACCCACGCGTCCCCGTGGCAGCAGTTCCCACGCTGGGCGCCTGCCCTTGAGCATCCGAACCTGCTCAGAGGGATGGGGATGGGGAAAACGGGGCTGTGGGTGGAAATGACGCTGCTGGAGACCCCTGAGGGCAACGGGGTAGTAACTACTGCCACGAGGTCATAAATAGCGAGAGCCAAACCTGCCATTGGTTTGTCAGTGTTGTACCTTTAGCACTGTGCCGGCGGGTACTGAGATGCTCCACGGCCACAGGGAGGGCAGGGACGGGGACACGGCCACATGGCATGGCCCCCATGCACCCGAGGGCTGAGACGTGCCTGGAACACAAAAAGGCTGCATCTGCCAGCCTGGACTCTCCAAAACATCCAAAAAACCCTTCAAAACATCTGAAGGACACTCTTCAGCTGTGCTGGCTCCTAAGCCACACGTGGGAAACGTTTGGGAGAGCACAAGGCTCGGTTCAGAGCTGGTGCTAAGGACCTCTCCGGACATCGGACAGAACGGGCAACTGAGTCCCTGCACCCGGGGATGCTCCAGGCTCCTTGGGCAGATGCAGCCAACACGTCCTGTGTCCTACAGAGCTCAGCCCTGCATGGGGACCTGCTGGGGCAGCCAGGGTCTGGGGACACAGAACCAGAGGGGGCCACCAGGAGACCATGTCCATCCTCAGTTAGAAGACACGGGACACAGCCAGGTCTTTGTTCCTCCTCGCCGGCAATGCCCACCCAGACCCCCCTTGACCTCCCTCTCCTCGGCACGTGTTACCCACCCGCCTGTCTGCTCCAGTGGCCCCACGCCATCGTCCTTCATTAACTCGGCCAACGCGTGGCTGACGGGCAGACAAAGGCAGGGCCGGGGCGGGCGGCTGCGGCAGCCGGATAACCATGAAGCCTGTCCTGTGCAGCAGGGTAGGGCAGGCAAAACGTGGGTGCTGGGCTGCTTTGTTGCTTTGAGGTGTTTTTTTTTGCCAATATGTTCCCAATCTTGGAGTTTTTGACACATAAAACCCTTGGCAGAAGCAGTGCTGAACCCACTTGTCTTGCTTCTCCCCGTCGTAACGAACCTGGCTGTGCTCTGAGCAAAGCAGGGAGGGCTTTGAAGAGGACAAATGCTTTATAGGCAATAAGTTCCCAAAATGGAAACCACCAGCCTCAGGGGGAAGTCAGCCCAAAGCCCTAACTGCCTCCCGTGCACGGTGTGCCACGGCCATGGCCATGCCCGCTCTGCCAGGGCACGCTGCTCCGCTGGCTGCAGGTCATGGAGCAGCAGAGAGTAAGTTATGATTAATTTACACGCTGTTATACCTCGATGTTACACATGTGCTGCTTCGGCGGGCGGTTGGTTATACGGCAGCTCCAGCTGACCTGCAGATTAATTCAGCAGGTGGCCGTTAACTGTAAAATCTCTCTTAATGCAAAAATATTTCTCTCGCTGGGCAATAGCTAATTCCTCATTCCGACAGTAACGTAGCTAAAATCACAGCCTCCTACCCCGCTCTCCTCCAGCCGTACCCCGACACTCACGCTCCCAAGCGCGCGCGGGCACAGAGGTGAATTCCATACAACCAGCCCGTTGCTGTCGGGTTCCACCGGGATGATGCGCTGCTGGAATTTGGCATTAGCAGCAGAGAAAACCCAGTTTCTCGTGGCAGCCCATGGGTCTCCGAGCATTTTCGGACACCTGCATGTAAGATGGGCACCGGCCCCTGGATCCAACAGCATGAAGGTCTTTGCAGCCCGTATCAGCCCACCGCAGCCGGTGGGGGGGATGCAGGAGCCGGGGGGAGAGAGCGGAGCAGCCCCGCAGGCAGCAGGACCCTGCCCGCGCTGCCCCGACCCCTCTGCCCACCCAGGCACCTGCTCGGGGGCGAATGAGGAGGTGGCCCACCAGTGCCCCCCATCCCACCTCTGCCCCTCGCAAAGCCCCGGCCGGGGGTGGGCGGCAGCAGCTGTTTCTTCTTTCATTAATGACCAGACATGAACGAGACGGGTCCTCACGATATCATTTAGCCCCAACCTCGCTGCCTCCTGCCTCGGCCACGGGCTGGGACACCCAGCTCAGCCAGCCTGAAACACCGAGAGAGTTTTTCATAGCGTTTTTTTCCCCACTTTTAGTTCTTTTTTAAGCCCTTCCCGCAGTCCCCGCTGCACTGGCAGGGAAAGCGCTCCCGCCGCGTGCGAAAAAAACTGCTATTTTTAAACTCCCAGGGTTTGTCAGCGCTTTCGGCTCGAGTGGCTGATGCAGAAGCCAGTTTTGCAGCACCCGGCGTTCCCACGGAGGGCTGTGTGGCCTTTGCCGGGCGATGGTGGCACCAAGACGTGGCCACTGTGCGGGGCCATGGTGGTCCAGCCTGCACATCCCTCAGCATGTGCTGAATCCACGCTGTGCCAAAGCCCTGTTATGGATGCTGTGCTGCTAGGATCCACTGCTCCTGCTGGCTTTCAGGCACCCATGACCTCTGTATGTTTGCAAGCACCCATAAAAAAACCACAGCAAGCCAGGCTGTGCAAGCAAATTGACTCCCGAGGTTTGGCGTTTCTCTCTGCCCAGTACTGGGAATGCCAAAGGGCTCCAATCTGGGCACCAAACCCAGGCTCTCCTAACAGCAAAGAGCTCCCAGGGGCTTGAGCTGGACCAAGGGCTGTGGCAAAGCCCTGGCACCACCCGCAGCCGAAACACGGGTGGGCTTTGCTGGTCTGGGTCAGGCTTTGCGATGATGAAGAGGTTTCAGTGGCCGCAGGGGGAAAAGGAAGAAAAAGAAGAGAAAAGGCAAGGGTGGTCACGCGTGAAATTATTCCATTGCAGAGACTCGGGGTTTGCATTTGATAAGTTCATCTTATAGAAAAATGTACGTAGGGAAAGGTCCAGCCGCCAGACATGGAGATGTGGGAACGGGACAGGGATGGGGCTGAGGAGAGAAGGGCTCATTCCAGCCACAGCCCTCTGGAAGGAGAAATCCTCTGTGCTGGGAGATCCTGCGAGACCCTAAACTGCCGCATTTTGCCCCGGCCCATTGCTCCACGCTTCGATACCTCTATGAAACAGCCTCAGCCAAGTGCTGGGACGGTGCAGAGCCCGGCAAGGAGGGCACCCCCACGACCAGCACAGCCCCCCCGAGGTGCCAGATGCCACCAGGGCTGTGCTCACCAACCCGGTACCCGCAGCCAAGCCCCCATGGCACCTGCAGGCACGGGGGCTCCCCCGCAGCCAGGAGAGTGTCTGCAGCTCTGTTCAAGGGCAAAATCAAACATTTCTCCAAAATGATCCCCCGGCCAGCCGGCACACTTCTCCCCCCCACCTTTTGCTTCCTTCCACCTGATTTCATCCTTCATCTGAAGAGGAGGATGAGGAGATCTGATACAGTGCTTCCCACTGCTCAGCGTGAACACCGCGGGCTCCCTCCAGGGATGGGGCCAGCACAAGCCTCAGACTCGGGGAGAGCCGCACTCCGTGTTTCCCTGGGAGGTGCTTTGGACCTTCCCTCTCAGCATGGGGCCAGGCTGTACCATGTTCTTGCTGGCCAGTGCGGGATTTGGAGGCACGGGGCCAGATTCGGGTCCTGAACAGAGCTCTCAACTGAACTTTTACAGGTCAGAAATTGCCCGTCCTCAAAACCAGAGCATTTCCCACCACCCTTCTGGTTTCCAGTCCCTGCGGTGCTGGTCTGGGGACAACCCTCAGCCCCACATCCACTTCTGGGAGCTTTTAGGTGAAGGTGACAAAACCCCACATGGCTGCAGCAGGGGCACAGTGGAGAGAGGCAGCACTTTTGGGGGTACCCCAGTGGCTCTAAAAAAGCGTGGGGTTCCTAAAGGGACTTCCAAAGGCCCTTTCCCTAAATCCTCAGGTGCTTCTACACCCTCCCACACCGGGCACAGCATGCCTGGCTAAGGCACCTATGGGTGCTGAGCCCAGCTGTGCTGGCTGGCACTCACTGCATCTGACCCAACGCTGGCAGGAATCTCCATCCCCATCTCTCTGACATGCCATTGGGCCACCGTTCTTGGGGACAGAGGTGTCCCCCACCAGGGGGACCAGCAAGGATGCGGTGCCCAGCACCAGCCCAGTGAAGAAGCAGATGGACGGGACCGGGGGAAGAAGGAGGAGGAGGAGGATGAAGGCTCTGTGAGCAGCAGGGAGGGGGTCCCGCAGGCATCCCAGCAGCTCCCGAGCTGCTTAATTAGCTCTCCCTGCTCCCAGCGCCGTCCAGCTGGAGCTGGAGGGCAAGGGCAGACAAAAGCCTCCCTATCGACAGCCCCTCCGAGGAAGGGGCTTTTCTTCTCCCCCTCTGCTTTTCTTTTCAAGCCCCTCTCCCCCCGTTTGGGCCGGGGCCACAGGCTCATTAGTGCTTGGGCTCGTTGGGAGCGGGAGGGAGCAGATGGCAGCCAGGCGGCTGGCGCGGCCGCCCCTGCCACCACCTCTTCCCGCACAGCAGATGCCTGATCAAGGAGGGGGAGGATTAAGGGAGCGGGGGGCCAGCAGCACGGCAGGGCCACCAGCCAGGGCTTCCTCCCCAGCAGCACACCCCGATGCTGATGGCCAAGGGCTGCCAGCCCACTGGGGATATCCAGGGGTCAGGGCTACCGAAACGTGGCCGGGAAGCCAAAGGGGAGGGAACTGGTCCCCAGTCCATCGGGGACTCTCTGCTGGACCAAAAGTCACTGTGAAGGCCACAAGGGAACTGCAGGCATGTTCTGCCCTGGCTGGGGGTACTGTGACCCCCCCAGCCCTGCAGTGCCATGGCTGTTCCCAGCAAGTTTTGCAGCAGCAGCAGCAGCATCCAGAGCCATCACCAAGATCACCCGTGATGGCAAATCAGGCAGCGAAACTGCAGTTAATCCCACTTCAACCACACAGCCCCCCCTCCCCCTCCACACACAGTGCGTCCCGGGGGATTAAGGGTTAAAGCACAAATCCCCTGCACTGCCCTGATGTGACCCACTTAGACCATCTGGCAGGGAGGGATGCAGGAGCCTCCTTTCTCCTGGTGCTCACCCGACATCACTGACAGCCCCGGGAGCTGATACTGGCACCCATGGTCCCCAGCCCCAGCAGTGCCCTTGCTTTCCATGTAGAAGTGGATTTCAGCAGAATTTGGGGGTGCTGGGATGGAGCAGCCTGTGCCACACTGCCATGGCTGGCAGTATGGGAACGGGGAACCCAAACACCCCAAAAGCATCCTGCAAGCCCCTGGAATGCCACCAGCTCTGGATCCCAGAGAGACTCTGGAGCGTCTCCTGGTCTGGCTGTGCCTGGCATCCCAGGCTCCCTGGCACGTGGGTGTGTATGAAACACTCAGAAGCGCTGGGATAAGTCAGGCGGTTGAGTGCGAAGGGGCTTCCAGTTGCCCCACCGTGGCTGAGGTCATGGCAAAAGCCCTGCCAAGAGGGAAGCAACAGGGTCCTGGTCGCAGGGCTGAGGCTGTGGCACGGCCACGATACCCATCCCCAGAGGTTTGGCTGAGACCGGTGGCACCTTTAGCACAGGAGGTTTAAAGGGATTTTCAGTTGACAAGAGCTGAAGCCCCTCACAGCTGCTGTCAGGTGGGGATGGCAGCATCCTTACGGACCAGGGAGACAGAGCGAGGGCCCCCTGGCTCAGTGGAGGGGCTTCGGGCAGGGTTGGGGGTCCCTGTCCCTGACCCCATCCCTCCAGGCACACAAGCCCTTCAAACCACCCCAGAATTTCGCATGTGCTGGAGCAGCCCCCCAGCAACAGCAAGCATGGGGCAGCCCCAGTCCTGCCCAGCATCCCCGCACCCCCGGGTCCCTCGTCCCCAGCCATGAGAGCGCAGCCCTGGGCTGCACAGCGGGCCCTGCATCGGGAAAGGTTAATTGGAAAAGCCCCTTTCCCCATCACCTCGGTTTTAACTTTCACGCTGCAAACTGGTCAATAATCCATTTACTTTGGCAGAGCCCCGCTCCAGGCATGGAGCTGCGTTCGGGGGACTGGAGTGAGCAGCCCCCCCAGCCCCGGCAGGACCAGGAGGGAAGGGATTAATGTATTCTTTTGTTCCAGGATGAACCATGGGTTTAGCAGAGCTTTAGCCCTCCGAACCTCCTAGGGAATTTACATGGAAGAGGCTTTATCTCTGGGACCAGCAACAAGGTGGTGGCAAGGGATGGGACACAGGGAAGAGCCAGCTGGACGAGCGAAAAAAAAAAAAAAAAAAAAAAAAATCACCTTCTGCCCCAGGAATCCCACCGCTGCCCCACAAGGCTGCAGGCGTGAGCCCTCAGCTGTGCCCAGGGCACTCTGTGGGGAAGGATTTGGGCTATGCCCACTGTGGGCACTCCGGGCAGAACGCCCATGCCACAGCCGAGCCCCTTGGCACCCCACGAGGGCACAGGCTCAGCCAGCAAAGCTGATGGGCAGACGGGCAGCACCAGCCTGGAAACCACGGGATTGCCTGCACCATGCAGGGCCAGATCCAGGACAGGGATCCACCTGCCAAGTGTGGGAGAAAACAGAGATCCAGATGGTCATCTTAATTTTTCATTTGGCTAACTGGCCTCCCCGTCTCCTCGCTGGTGCGCTCTGCTCGCTGGCACCGCAGTCATTTGCTCTTAAATTAGCCGGGAGCATCATCAGGGAAGAGAGACGGATCCAAGCAGCGGCGCAGTGAAACCTTCAGGAAAAACAAACCCAGAGCGAAGCCGGGCACAGAAACGGCTGCGCGAGGAGCTGCTGAAAGCCTTGGCACCCTTCTCCTGGCGGATGGGGAGCGGGAGTTTGGCTCTGGCTCTTGCTGGGCTACAAACCCAGTGTGGGCTCGGGGTGCTGGGGACATTGCTGTGTACCCCAGCAGGGACCCGCTGCGAGGTCCCTGAGGATGCCAGATCTGGCATCTCATCGGCACAGTCCTGCCAAAACAGCAGCGTGGGGCTCCCAGCAGAGCCCCACGCGATGCGAGCCGAGCTGGCCGCTGCTACGAGGGGCAGGGACCGCAGCCTCTGCTCCCCCAGCCTTCAGCTCAGCCCCCCCAGCAGCACAGCCCCTCTGCAGCGCAGGGACAGGGGCGAGTGCAGCGAGGACCCCAGAGACCCCAGGGAGAGCCCCGCCGCGGCTGCCACTGCTCGACACCGGTAGCGAGGGCGGTGGTGCAGATGGCTGCACCCTGGGGAGCATCCCTGAGCCGGCGGCACACGGTGTGAGGAGACAAAAGGAGCCAGGCTGCACCAACACGGGGACCCAGCGGCATCACAGCCAGCTGCGTGGAGCACACCCCGGCTCGGGCACCCCATCGCGCAGGATCTGCTGGTGCCAAGGTGCGAAACGCGGCAGAGCCGAGCTGGTGGGTCCGTTTTGCCACGTACTCAGAGCCCCCGACCCCTGCGCAGACGGTTCCCCTGCCGCTGGCGCTGGTGTTGCCAGCGAAACGGGGAGGTACGCGTGTTCGCTAACTTTATAACAGGGCTGCAAACGCTCCCAGCCGTGGTCCTCAGCCCAACCAGGATATCCACGGCAATCCAAATTGCCATGTAGAGCCAGGCATCGTTCCTGGCACCTGGGCTTGCTGTGTTTGCCCAGTGCCCTCATTTGTTGCTGTATTCCATCTCCAACTGCGAGACCTTTAAGCAGCGCGGCTCGCTCGGGCACATCCAGGCAGGAGAGAGCATGTGTGTGTCAGCCAGCACCCAGCTCGCTGACGGCCCCTCCGGGTGCCCACCACAGCCCGATGCAGGGGAGGAGAACAACACGGTGGTCCCTGTCCCCCACGAAAGCTGAAGCCCTGCAAACACTGCCCATGGAAACGAGATTGGCTCTTCTCCTTTAGGAAAACTCAGCCGAGCCTTTCCCAATTTCTTACCCTGATTGATGGTAATAGGAGAGGTCAAAAAAATTCACGCTCCGGCAGCTGGGCCATGGGGGCAGAAGTGACCCTCTGCCCCATTGCACGAGCAGCGGGACCCCCGTCCCCCTCGCTGCTGTGGCTCACAGCCTCTGCCGGCATGGGATGCAGCTGAAAGGGCTCGCTCCCCACGAGCTCCCCTCTGTTTAGTACAAGCTGAGCCCCCAACACCCAGCCTGCTCCAGACCGCTTTACCAACCCATCGCCTTCATGAAACTTTGGGCTCTTCCTCACGGCGGGTGGGGAGCAGCCAGCGGTGGAAACACAGAGCAGAGAGAGGAGAACCAGCAAAAAATCTCCTTTCCTTACAAAAACAGTGCAAAGAAGGTATTTTTTACCAATATTGAAACAGTCAGCAAAATAAAACCAGTCTAAATCAGAGAGTACATTGTTGTGAGGAAGCCACACAGACCCTTGCCCATGCAACAGCCCAGCTGAGCAGCTCGGTGGGTATGAGCAGCCCCTTCACCTCCTTGCACAGGTTTTGACACCTGCCCTGCCTCTGGCAAAGATGTGGGCACCGGCCTCCCCGGAGCAGGAGGGACAGGGCAGACTGGCACCTGACATGCAAAACTGAGACCGCTTGGCTTTGAGACCTGGGGGACACCAGACCCGCAGCTGCCCTGGCCCATGGCTGTGTGCAGGCACCTCGGGTGGCCACAGCCTCTGGGCTGCACCTCCCTGGAGTGCACCAGCCATCCGACTGCGCCAAGGCAGGGTCCAGCTGAGGGGGGGCTGTTCCCCTCCCTGGACATCACCTTGCCAAGGGTCCCTGGTGAAGGAGCCATGCAAGAGACAAGACAACCAGCAGGACACACACTCTGGAGTCAGCAAGGCAGGGATGGAGGTGACCACACTTTCTGGGTGATGACCCCCACCACTGCCCCCCTCCACAACCCAACTAGGGCTTTCCAGGCCCCCATCCTGGACCCCTCGGGAGGCAGTCAGCTCCCAGGTTCTCAGCACCACTGAGACAAAGTCTCCTGAGCCTGCTCTCCTCCGGAGCACAGCACCCACCTGGTGAGGGGGCCCAGCCAGCCAACATCCCCCTGCCTCAGGCATGGGGGGGACCCCCAGACCCTCCAGTCCCTAACTTGGGGTGGGAGGAAGAGACACTCCAGACCCTCCTGATGGTGGGGGATACTAAATGGGGTGAGGAGGACACTGGGGTTGTGCAGCGCCCAGCCGGAGGCGGGATGGGGGTTGCCCCTGAGCCCCCCCGCCCCGTGCCCTGGCAGCCCTTACCTGGGCAGCGGCTTGCGGGCCGTGATGCTGGCCACGATGATGCTCTCGGGTCTCGGCGTGGCCACGGCTTTGAAGGTGCCTCGCCAGAACTTCTCGAAGAGCTGCTTCTCGCCCTGCTGCACGCCGGCCATGGCCCCCCCGCGCCGCCGCTCTCCGCGGTGCTGAGCGGTGCTGAGCGCTACATCCCCGCGCGGCCCCGCACGGCCCGGCCCGGCCCGGCCCGGCTCGCTTCGGCCCCAGGAGCCCGGCCCGGCGCTGCCCCGGCTGGCGGGGAGCTGTGAGGCCCGAGCCGCCCCCGCCTCCCGTTTTGTGCCGGCGAGGCGGGGAGAGGGGCCGGGCCCGGCCGCCGTCCCCTCCCCGGCGCCGCCTCCCGCCGCAGCTGCGCCCGGAGCCGCGGGGAGCTCGGCCCGGCTCGGCTCGGCCCGGCTCGGCTCGGCTCGGCTCGGCTCGGCTCGGCCCGGCTCTGCTCGGCCCGGCTCGGCTCGGCTCGGCTCGGCCCGGGGCTGGAGGCGGCTGCCCGGGGGCTATGACTCCTTGCTCTGGCCCCTTTGGCACCTTCCCCTGCCAGGGAACTGTGACCAGCTCGCTGCGGGATCGTGGGCACCCCCACTCCTTGCCCTTTGCAGGGCACAAGCCCCCTGGGGCAGAGCCTCAGCCCATGTCTCCTGACGCGGGCTACCAGTAGCCTTTGTGTTTGTGCACTCCTGACTGTACCAGACACAGATGAAGAAAGAGGGAAAGCCCAGATAGCCAAGGGAGAAAGCAGCAGGAGGCCATGGAAGCCGCTCTGTAACTGGTGCATACTGGGACCCGTATGGGGAGGAGGTTTCGGAAGAAAATCTCTTTTTTTTCCCCATCCCCATCCCCATCCCCATCCCCATCCCCATCCTTTCCCCATCTCCATCCTTTCCCATTTAACAGGTGCTGCGATGGGGCATGTTGCTTCTTGGCCCCAGCGATGGGGTCCTAACCTGCTCAGAGAACAAGACCTCACCTTGCAGGGCAGGATTTGACCCGCTGGGGCCAGACACGTGGAGAGGGGGAGGGAAGGGCTGGGGCAGCACAAGTGCAGCGGTGTGAGTTCCCTTGGCCCCTGCACCGAGTACAATAAAAACATCTTCGGGAGAAAATGCTGCTTCTACCAGATGCTTTGAAGCGCAAGTAAAAGCTGGTGACCTTGGATGAATGAGATTCTCTCCATTGTGCCTTGGAAACCCGCACGACGCGTTTATGTAAGTGACAGGGGGATAATGGAGCCTGGAACAATAGGTGGTGGGAGCCGAGAAAGAACAAAAATAGCGGAGAAACTTGATCGCTTTCTTGCAATAAACACAAAATTAGCAGAAGGCTCATCCTGACGGCCTCGTCTGTTGGACTCCTCCTTCCCTGCCCCTTTTGGCTTTCTGCTCCTGGTGCCAGAGCTCTGCCCCGCTGGTCCCCAGGCTGCGTCTGCACGCCGAGAGCAGCAAAGCGAGAGCCTCGGTGGCACGTGTCGGCTGGCCGCGGCGGGCTTTGTGCTGCCAGGCCCTGAACGGCTGGAGACGGATGCTCGGGAAGCAGCGGCAGCGGGAGTGGGCACGGGTCCAGCAGAGCTTTAGAGAAAGGCGGTCAGCTCTGCCAGACATCGCCTGAAAAGCCCCATAGGGAATGACGACATTTTCGCACGGCGGAGAGATCTTCTTCTTTGCTGGGAGGCTGCTCCCCCTGGGAAACCACCCAGAGGAGATGGGCACCGCGCCAGGGCTGGGGAAGGGCGGCTGTGGCTCCGCTGTAGCCCAGGGCAACTTGCACATGCCATGGGCAGATGTCAGAGCCGGGACCCTCTGCGGCCGGCAAACAGCGGGGCAGAGCTGGAGGAGCAGGGGAAAGGGCTGGAGCAGTGGAGAGCAGCCATGCTGGGGGAGGGCACGGGCAGAACCTGCGGCAGACGTGGCAGACACCCACTGGCCCTGGGACAGCTGCCTGCCAGCCAGAGTGGGTGCCACCACCACCCCATTGCCCTTCTCCTATGGAAGGGCAGGGACAGGCGCTCACCGCCTGAGCAAATCCGAACTTGGCTTTCCTCCGGCCCTTCCAGCCATCCCACAACACACAGTCTATCCGTTAGGAGCCTGTTTTCCTTTGGAACACGTTAAACTCATGGAAGAGAGATGAGGTGTGAGTACATACATGCCCCACTCTCACTCCATCCTGTTGGCGAATGACCCAGATACGGGGAGGGGGGTGGTCAGCCGGAGCCGTGCCGGCACGGCCAGCCCCACCACTGGCTCAGCCCCAGCCCTCCCTCCGCCTGCAGCTGTCAACTAAACACCCCGCAAGGCATCAGCCCCCACATTCCCCTGCCCTCTGCAGGATGAGGGCCTGAGGCCTCGATGCACCCCAGAGCATCTCACCCCCCTCCACCAGCGATCCTGGGACAGCTCTAAACGCCCTAAAATTAAGGATCAAATACGAGGAATCAGAGATGTTTGCACTGTTAAATGAGCGGTGCGGGTGGCATGTGGGCAGGAGGACGGCTGCGATCATTACAAGAAGATCCCTCTCTCCTGGTGTACCTTGTGGAGACATCAGTGAGCCAATTAAGCGATTGGCTCCGTTAACGGAAGCTCCTAGGAATAGACTCCCCTGCTATAGAATAACTACGCTGTAATAAATTGCCTCATAAATAAACAGCCTGAAAAAGCATTACAAGGTACCCAGAAAAAGCACTGTATCGTAAGCAGAAATGATACTTTACATTTCTAGGATATCCATTAGCCCATGGCATTGCTGGTTCCTCCCCGAACTCAGGCTGGTGCTCGTGCCATGGGAACGGTGCCACGGGGCACAGGCAGCCCCCACCGCCCTCCCTGCCCTGAGCTCCCGGGTGGTCCTGGCCATGTGATAGAAACAGCATCCCCAGAGATGCTGCCCACCCTGAGACCATTGACCCCCAGCACTGCCTGCTGTGCCCAGCTCCGCAGCCCTGTACTGCCTGCACTACAAATCGAACACCCGGCACTCCTTCATCCCACAAAGCCCCCTCAGTGCCCAAAACCCCCTGGGGAACCCGAGAGGGACCTGCTGGGATCAGCAGCAGGTGGGGATGCTCAGTATCTCTAGCCCTGCCTTCTCCTGCGTTATCTTCTCCCAATCTCCCCTTCCCCTCCTGCCCACTGAGAAAAGAGAGTGGTCCGTGCTCGAGGCAAGCACCCGCTGTGGGCATCCAGCCACTGTCAAAGAGGATGGAGCTGTGGGGCCGGGGGATGCAGCGGTCGGCAGAGCGAAGCTGTGGGTGCCCAAGAGGTACCCAAGGGGAGGGAAAGGAGAAAATGTGTTTAACTAGGATTAAATTTTAATCTCTTCCCCCTTCTAGAGAGAAGAAAGCTGGGTTTGTCCTGGAGCTGCGCAAATATTTTTTATAAATGTTGATTTTTTTATTTTTTTTTTTTTATAATTTGGCTTGTGCCCAGTGGGAAGAGCCAGAGCCTGGTTCTGCCCAAACCGCCCTGTACCCACCTCCACGTGGCATTGGCACGGTGAGCTCCACCCAGCCTCCAGCCAAACAGGTTTACTGCAAACGGAGAAAATCAATAATTATCTTTGGAAGTATTCATTATCACTCAAGGGTCAATAAACAAAGGCTGCAAGTGCCCTCTATTCAGGGCACTTCAGAGGCAGCTACCAATTATTCCTTCCGCTAAGCTGGCACTGCCTGGCAGGAGTGGGGGTCTCCACTGCACATTGCAACACTGCAATGTCTTCCTGCTTCATCCCAGGGAGGAGGAGGAGGAATGGCTCCTGCACATGGGTCTCTAAGCACAAGTACAGGCTGGGCAGAGAATGGACTGAGAGCAGCCCTGAGGAAAAGGACTTGGGGCTGTTGGTTAATGAGAAGCTTAATAGGAGCCACCGATGTGCGCTGGCAGCCCAGAAAGCCAACCGTGTCCCGGGCTGCATCCAAAGCAGCGTGGGCAGCAGGTCGAGGGAGGGATTCTGCCCCTCTTCTCTGCTCTCCTGAGACCCTCCTGCAGTGCTGCGTTCAGCTCTGGGGTCCCCAACATCAGAAGGACATGGAGCTGTTGGAGAGGGTCCAGAGGAGGCCACAAAGATGATCTGAGGGTTGGAGCACCTCTGCTATGGAGACAGGCTGAGAGAGTTGGGGTTGTTCAGCCTGGAGAAGAGAAGGCTCCGGGGAGACCTAGCAGCCTTCCAGTACCTAAAGGTGCTACAAGGAAGCTGGAGAGGGGCTTTGGACAAGGGCGTGTAGTGATAGGACAAGAGGCAATGGATCTAAACTGAAAGAGGGGAGATTTCGATTAGATCTAACGAAGAAATTCTTCTCTCTGAGGGTGGTGAAACAAGGGAACAGGTTGCTCAGAGAAGCTGTGGCTACCCCATCCCTGGAAGTGTTCAAGGCCAGGTTGGATGAGGCTTTGAGCAACCTGGTGTAGTGGAAGGCGTCCCTGCCCATGGCAGGGGGCTTGGAACTGGATGGTCTTGAAGGTCCCTTCCAACCCAAACCATTCTATAATTCTGTGATTCTACATTTGCAACCGAGATGTGAACCAGCAAGGTGATGCACAGCTGCACTTCAGATGCTGTGGCAGATGCAGATGGATGCTGAACAGGTCCAGCCACGGGGTTGCCCAGGCAGAGAGGCCAGGAGCTGCTTGGTGGGGCTGGATTGCAGCTGGTTTTCCCAAGAAAGGTGATGTGGAGCAAGCTGCAGGGTGGAGGAACAGCAATGGCCGTGAGCCAATGTGCAGCATGGCATGCTGAGCTGGGGAAAGCCCTCGGAGGGTGGCAGGCGGCTGAGCCAAAGCATTCTGCAGAGTCCGAGTGTTGCAAGAGGGCGTTCAGCATCTTTCTGGTGGGAAACATCTGGTTTATGGCTCTTTTCCCCTCACTGAAAGGCTCCTGGCCACCCCCACAGCCCGCGCAGAGCCCAGCACCCAGGGCGCCCCCTCTGCCCATCCCCACGGCCAAGTACATCCAAGGACGAGGCATTTGCCAAAGGTGTCTTTTTTTGGTCCTTCCTTTCTCTGTCCGTGGAAGAGCCATTTTCACCCGGGAATCCCAGAAGCACCCACAGCCCTGGGGCGGCTGCAAGGCCATGCTGGCCCCTGGGGCACAGGATGGTGGCTGTGCCCACCCTGTCCATTCTTTCCATCCCCCTGCTTCGTGTCTCACCAGGCAATGACTAAGGGAGAGGCTGGGGAGCGGCGCTGCAGCCTTCCTTGAATAGTGCCGCGGCCGCAGGTGCCTGGGTGCGTCCGTTGCCAGCAAGAGCCATCCATCAGTGCCCGGCTCGAGAGTTTTGGGATGCTGGATGTGCCACTCGGCCCTGATATTCAGGCAGTGCAAGATGCAAAGGCGCAGGGCTGGAGAAGTGTGAGCGTTCGCAGGCAAAGCCATTCGCAGCTGCCGGAAGGAGGGGAATGAAAGGGCAGGAGCGGAGGGGAGGCAGGGAAGCCAGACCACGGCCTTTTCTTCCCTAGGATTCTAAAAAAAGCTCCAGAGCGGGAAGAGGGATGGAGAGAGATGAAAATATCATTTTTCCCCTCGGAGCCGCAGTGGCCGTGGCGGTGAGCCGGCCCCCGGGGACCATGCGGCAAAGCTGCGCAGCCACCGCTGCTCTCCAAGCGCCGCTGCCGGAAGGTCAAACGCAGCTGGCGGAGTGGGACGGACGGGGACGGAGCCCACGGCCGCACGTGTGCTGGTGGGAGAGGCAGGGCCTGGCTGTGCCAGCCTGGAACCAACTGGAGGAAACCCCTCGCTGGGCTGTGGTGGGCATGGGCGGCCCCGACTGTAGGCAGAGGGTTGCAGCACCCCAAGGATGGACCCAAGATGGGGAGGGTGAAATGCAGAGCTGCCCTCCTCTGCCTCACCTGCCCCGGCTGGCGATTAGCAGCCTCCACTCACATGAATAGCACCATCACCTGTTGGGTTAATTACTAGCTAACGAGGTGGAGGCAGCTGGGTTGGATCACAGCCTGTGGCTCAGGGTCTGGCTGGAGGGGGGGTTCAGAGACGCTCAACACAGGGTTGGGCTGCAGAGCTGGAAGACATCAGGCTACTGGCTCCAGCTCAGGAGGGTGGAATGGGTGACACCCAGGGTGCACAGGACACATCCCACGCTGGAACCAGGATGTTCCTGTTCCTGGCTCTCTCCATATCCTAGTGCCAGCCCAGTGGGGCCCCGGTTGCCCCTCCACTGTTTGGCCCCATGTGCCAAACCAAGGGTAGAAGGAGGTTTCATCTCTTCCCCAAACTGCTCAAGCTCTAAAAACCCACTGGACTCAGCACCCCTCACCCTTCCTTGGCCATCCCAGCTACAAAAGCCCATCTCCCCAGGGGAGCCAAGACCTGGATGAGGTGGGAGAGGGATGAGGTACAACCCCCACCATTTCAGTTTGAGCTCAGACCTCAAAACTTGTTTCCCACCTTGAGCCCCTTGTCCCGAGCCTGCTGGGGATGGGGAAGATGCTGCCCGAGAAATGCAGAGCTGACCACGAACCCAAAGCTGTTGAACCCAACCTGCCTGGGCTACGCCGATGGGACGAGCAGTTTGACTCCATGCAATCACCTCCCGTTGATTTTCTTTTTTTTCCTCTGGCTTTATTTTTTTCCCTGACTTTATTTTTTCCCCCTCTTCTGTGTTCTTGCACTGGGGTAGAAGCAGCTGTGGGCAGAGGAGCCCTGTTCTGCCTCGGCCCCCGGCACCTGGGGCTGCCCACGCCGCAGGGGGATGAAGCAGGAGGGAGCAAAGCGCCACGTTCCGGCTTTTATAGACTGTGACCTATAATGGAGAGGAACAAAAATACTGTAAAATAAAGCACTTGAGGGCGTCAGCTTAAGCGTTAAATAGGCTTCTGCTAAAAAGCTGCTTCGACTGAAAAAGCTTCATGATTTGGATTGGAGGCATTTACCCTGCTTGTGAGAAAGCCAGAGCTTTGAGAAAGCCGGAGGGACGGGCAGCAGGATCCCAGGAAAGGGGGTCTTGTGATTCTCCTGGGATGTGGGATGCTCCTTGTGGAGTGTGAGATGATCCTGCCAGGGATGCGGGACGCTCCCTGCTCAGCTCCCTCCCACCCACCACTTACAGGTGCCTCGGCAGAGCACCCAGCCCCCTCAATTTTAGGCTTCCCGCCCCGTCTCCGTGGAGCAGCGCTGTCCCTGCAAAACCCGCGGAGGATTTCGCACCCGTAATGGGCAGCACAACTGCTAATGCGTAAACTTCGACTGCTCTGGAGCACCAACAGGGTTTAGGGAGCAGACACTTCCCATTAAGACGCACTAATGAAATGTGAAAATGTTTTACTGTGCCGTAATTTTATATATTTTTGAATGCAGCTGCAGCACTGTTCCACTTGTGGCTAATTTAAGCACCAATTAAACCAGGCTAAATTACAGCCGAGGACGCCGCGGGAACTGATGTGACAAGGGATGTGTCCAGGAGCCCCAAATCCCACTGACCTTGCCATCACCTCTCGAGCTGGTTTGCAAGCTGGATTCAGAGCCACCGGATCCACAGCTGACAGCTCCCGGCACTTGCTGAACGGTCACCGCAGGTCCCCGAGGACGGCGGGATTTGCTGGCTGGGGCGATGCTACGGCTCCGCACCTCCCGCAGGCCACGGAGCAGTCAGCAGCATCTGCGGGTGCCTGGCACACAGAGAGGTTTTTTTTCCCCTGTTGGCTGTGGTTGGGAGCTTGGATGAGGCTGGGGCTGAGGCAAACCTTCCTCCTTGGCTGTGGACACCCCCTCCACCTCACAGGAGCCGTGATGTGTTTCCCAGGGCATCCCCCCATTACCTGCCAAAGCCACCACTTGCCCCAGCTGCCTCCTGGGGAAACCATCTCAGAAAAAAACCCTATTTTTTCTGGAGAACAGAGGAGCTGGTGGGATTTTTTTCCTTCCGTTTGTGTAAAGGCAGCATTAAAGTACCTGAAGGCTGAGTGGTGCCGCTGGCCGCACCGTGGCAGCATCCCAAGCGGGGCAGGTGGGTGCTGGCTCCCTGGATGGGGTCCCAAAGCAGCATAGGGGTCCCACCGCCGCAGGTCCCACGTGGTTTTGGGTACAGAGCCTGTTCCCAGCAGGTTAAGGTTGGTTTTTTTGACTGATTTTTTTAGCTGATGGTGGCCTTAGGATTTGCTCCAGCAAAGAGAGCTCAGAGGGCTTCGAAAGAGTCGCAGGTTGGTGTTTGGCACCAGCAGCCAGCACAGCTGCTCCAGCAGCCCATGGCACAGGAAGAATTGCAATAAATCCCCTGTGGCTCCTGGTTTCCAGCTGAGCCAGGTTAGACCCAATTTAGCTGGGGAGAAGCAGGGCTGGCACCCTCCTGCAGCCTTGTGCCCAGGGCCACCCCATCCCTGCAGGCCCCCGCCTGCCCCTCACCTTTCCTCCAGCCAGATGGACAGTGGGCTTGGCACAGCGTCCCCAAAAAGCTTTTTTTCATACTGATGCATAATTTTTTTTTTTTTTTCATGGATGTTTCCCAAGGGCAGAGAAGGAGCTGAATCTGAGCTGTGCTGCTCAGCCCCAGCCGCAGAGCTCCCAGCCCATCCACCTCCACCCCGGAACACGCATCCCCTCCGTGCTTCTCCCCAAAACACAGGACAGAGGTGACCAAAGGCTGGTGGGCATCACCTGCTGTCAGGCTGATGGGGAAGGTGACCCCGGACCCCACTTGCCAAAATACCCACCCAGCTCCTCACTCGTGGTTCCCCACCCTGGGCTTGCTGCCTCCCACAAGACCCTGGCCCCAGAGCTCCTCAGCCGGCAGCAGAGCCCACCCACAGCCCCCTCTGCTCCCACTGCCTCTTAGGGGTGCCCGTTAACCAGGCCATGCCTCATAAACCCCAATTAGTGGGTAGTTCATTTCCATCAGCCATCATCAAGCCCCAGCACTCATGGCTGGGCGAGCGATAGCCCTGGGGAAGCAGGGCTGGCCCCAGCAGCTCCCGGTGATGCCAGTCTGGCACCCAGTAGGCACTGATCCCAGCGACGGAGGATGCTACAGCCGGGGACAGACCTCCCCAGCGCAGCCACTAGCTCCTCTCTAATTAATCAAATTACAACATCGCATTGGCGGCACAACCAGTGGATTAATTGCTGTTTGCTCCAGGTAAATGGCAGGCGGGAACGCTCCCGTGTTCCAACAGGCTTGTTATTTGCTGTTAACTATGAAAAGTCTGGCCTCAAACCCGGCTGGTGAGGAAGGCAGCCCTGCCACAGCATCATCTTCCCTGGGAGAGTGCAGAGCTCGCTCCTCCCCCGGCTCGTTAAGCACCTGTGGAACCCTCATGTCGCTCCCAAAAACCAAATCCTCGCCTAAGACTAAAAAACCCAAAGATTAGGAGGGCAACAGTGGGAGTAGGAGTGCGGAGTGGAAGGCTGCTTGCTCTTGGATATTTTTTCTTAATAGAATAAAAGGGAGATTATTGGAAACAATTAATTGTTCAGACTGTCAAGAAGATGAAAGCGTCAGGAGTAAACAGATGCTGGTGGCGATTCAGTGCTCATTAAGTCAGGAGAAGGATTCATTTCATATGCGTTATTAACTCCTGGCCACTGATGATTTACACAGCAGTTGATCAAAAAAGAACTAATTATTCCACAAATTGGGCTGCTGTCAGCCCGGCCCCAGTCCCTGCTGGCACTGCCGCCGGCACAGCCCGCGGTGCCCAAGAGCGGGGCCGTTGTGGCCATCGCTGTCCCGCGGCCGCGCCGGGACCCGGTGTGTGCTGCCTGCCCCTGCCCGGGGGTGTTTGCCCCCGCAGCCCCCAGCCCACCCTCCCACCATCACTGCCTGGCACTGTGAGCATCTCCTCCGCTGCTCCGGCATCACCGCGTCCAGAGTCGAAGGGGTTTTGTGCCGCCCAGCCGTGCCCGAGCGCCATCGGGGAGGTATCGGCTTTCTGACACAGGCCAATAATCTCCTCGTCCGTCAGTGCTAATTAACTCAGGGAAGGTTTCTTTCCACTCGACGCCTTTTCTTTCCTTTGTGATTGATGGAGTCTCTCGCCGTTACAAATCCGCACCGTAATTAGAGGAAGGAACTCCGCTCCCTCCACCTGATTTACTTTTGAATACGGCCCCCTTTTGATCTCGTCTCTCTCTTAATTAAATTACGAGCCACAAATCAACACTCCAGCCGCTACCAAAGCTGCTCTGCCTCACTCGCCACTCGCTCACCTTCCTCCCCCGAGAGGGAAACGCTCTTTCCAAATCTCGGCATCGGGGAACCGCCGAGAGCGAACACAAAACCCCAGCTCTGCCCTTGCTGGGATTTTACGAGGATGGCCAGGGCGGGATGGGCTCACATGGAGAACCCAGAGCATGTGGTGCCGTCCCTGCCATGCCACCAGTGTCCCTCCTGAGCCGTGACACCCCCTTCCCACCCAGGCGTGGCTCCCCTGCGCATCCCCTCCCTGCTCAGAGGCCACCACTGATGGAAAATCGGATGTCAGCGACTTGCACGGTGGACCCCCGGCCCACCACGGGCACTTGGCATGGCCAATGTGCATCATCACATGGAAGCCGCGTGTCACCGGGAGCATAATGGCGTCATAACTCCTTCCTGCGCAGCCCGGGCGATGACAGAGCCTTTAATGAAGGATAATGGGGTTTTGCATGTCAATATACTGCACTGTTGGCTCACGCCTGCGGCAGCCCTGGCACAGAAGGGGTAAATTGGGGAGGGTTCCCAACGGCACCCAGAGCCTCGTCCTGCTGGAGGCATCTCCTGCGGACACCCCAGGACCAAGAAGAGGGCAGGTGGGGACGGGCACCCGCGCCCTCCGCCTCGTCCCCCCTCGCCGAGTGCGAATGAGCCTGATGCTAATTTAAAGAACTTCTGATGATTATCATCGCCTTTATTTTTAAATCTGAATTCCTGCAGGAGTCACCTTCAGCGGGAAAGGCAGCCCCTCCCGCGGCGGCGGGGGGATGAATTGATTGCCTGGATCTTGATTAGCAATTACACTCGGCGCACTTCGGCGGTAAACACCGTCACCCTGCGCTGGGGATGAGGCGATGGCAGATTGTGGGGGGGACGCTGGTGAGGGTGCTGGGGGGGTGCTGGGAGCCCGCAGGGATGGGAGCAGCACGTCGGCACTGTTTGGATGGTGCTGACACCCACCCTGGGCTCAGTGCCCTCCTGGCATGGAGCAGGAGGCCACAGGCACCTCCTGGCTGAAGGAGACAGTCCATAAAATAACTTGCTTCCCAAAGATTTTCGAGGCTCCAGGTGGAAGCCACCGGGTGAGCTCACAGCTTCTCCCTCCCCTGGGAGAACCGTTTCCAGCTGCCGAAGCCACCGGGCTGGTGCTTTCGGCCGTTTATGAGTTGTGTCTTTAATACAGTGCTGGAATATTTGCCCTATAAATTCTTAAGAACAGATTTATAGACGAGCTATTACAGACTATTAATAAGTCAGTTAAACCCACATCAAAAAATTGCATTCCCTGCCTTTACGTTGGCCTGATAAACATATGAGAAGGGACATGAGACAGGGCTGCCGCTGGAGACAACAGTGCCCGGCCACTGCAGCACCAGGGCCGCCACATGCTGTGTCCCCTGGGCCACCTGCCCTGCTCCTGGAAGCCACCAGCCATCCTTCCCTGTGGGGACGTAGGACGCACATGGCTGAGTGAGCAAAGCTGGTGATTCCCCAATCCGGGACACGAGAACCTGGACATGGAGGACCCCGGCACATCGCTGTTTCCCAGCCAGCAGAGGTGTCCCAGGGAAAGCGGTGGGCTTCTTCACGCTGGAGCTGGCACCGAGGTGCTCAGGAGCATGGAAAGGACACAGGGGACGATGTTCTGACTGCGCTGCCTCCTCCGTTTTGGGAGGTGAGCTCTTTGCAGAGCCGACTGCTCGGTGTTTGCAAGCTATTTCTGGAAGAGCCTCGATTGAGAAAAGCCATCTGGAGAAAGACAGCAGTGAAGCCACATCTCTGGGAGAAGCTGGCCCCGCGCCGGGATCCGGTGGGTTTCGAGGGCTCCGATGCACAGGGAAAACACCAAGTCTCCCCTTGGTTCCTGGCAGTAGCATGCCACATGGCTGCATCGACCAGCTGGTGTCAGGAGGTGCTTTGCCCCCCCAGTTCAGAGCCAATGATGTCCAGGGGCTTTATCCCCACTCATGCCCTTACCCCTGGCTGTTTCCAGCCTGGGAAGATGCTCAGCTTCCGCGCCACCAAGTTAAGACCCAGAGATGCCATATGACCAGATCCTGGTGCCGTTGTGGGCGATGGGAAACCTGGAGTGAAGGGCTGCACCCACAGCAGCTCCTGGGACAGGGGTACCAAGTGCTTCGGTTAACAGCAGGACAAAGCCCACGCTCTTTGGTGCCACCGAGCACGAGGAGCCCTGCGAGCGTGGGGACGTCTCCAAGAGAGCGTAGGGGGAGATAAACAAACAAAAATGCCATATTTTCCTCCGCCGCCAAGATTTCATCAGTGCTGGCTGGTTGGGTTTGATTAAACCTCTCACATGTTACATTTGGGAAGAACATAATTCAGCCACTGGATTAAAAGCAAGAAAGACCCATGTGAAGGGTCCTGGTGCATCTGTTTCCCCAGAGCCACCACGTGCCACAGCAGGACAGGCTGGAGGGTGATGGTGGCACCACGGAGTCCGCTCAGCATTCCCTCCCAGGGGCTCCCCAGGCTGCCAGCCCCTCCCTCGTCCTTCCTCCGTCTTAGGACATGACTTTGTGTCTCCAGTGCTGCGTGGGGCTTCCCTGGGGATTGTGGGCACGGGGGAACCTGGTGGCCACCAAAGGGCCATGGCAGCAGTGCAGGCTGCTCCTCCAGCGGGCAGGGACATCAAGTTCATCAAGACACATCACCTGGTGAAAGGACACTCGAGGGCCATGGCCACCCAGCTGTCATCTGCCCACATCAACAAGCAGCACCATCCCCAGGTCCATCAAGTCTCCAAGGACAACAGAGATCCAAGCGGGTGGAGGGGTAACGCGATCCCATCCCTGATGGAGCCCAGGCAGCTGCTGGGGAAGAAGCCCCACTGGCCAAAGTCATCTCCATAGAGCCTGTTCAAGCTGGCACACACAAGCTCGCTGCCCTGGTGAGCTCTCCTCCCTCTGCCTATGAGTTTAGACGAGCCGGCTGTTTAAACAGCCCTCAAGTATTACAGCTGCTGGGCTGTAAAGTGTCTCCGTGACACGAGCCCCCGTTCCCAGGCACTTGAAAAGCCTCTGCGTAAAAGAAATTAATAACAAAGTGAATTGTACTCAAATGCAGCTTCTGGAGAGATAAAGCGGTGGTGGGAGGAGCAGCGGAGGCTGAGGGAGAGGAGTGTCACCTCCCCTCCCCTTCCCCAGGCAGTGATGGATGATGCTGTGCTCACGACATCACAAACCCATGTCAGATTAAAACCAAAACGCGCTGAGGTCCACCAGGCTTTCTGCTCAGGGTCGTTCATGGCAGTGATGGGTGTCTGAAGTCGTGTCTGAAGTCTACTGGCACGATGCCAAAGGATTGCTTTCTAAGCAGGCTGGTTTTTCTTCCCAGCCCGCAGTTGGGAAGCCGGGAGGGATGGAGATGCCTCCTGGCACCAGCACGACTCTGGTCGGCACCAGCCATCTCCAGCTTCGAGCTGCTCCCAGCCGATGGCGTTTGTTCACTTTGTGATGGACAGAATTTGGGGAAACTTAAACCAAAAGCCCTCTACAGCCTCAGCCGGAGGCCGTGGGGCTTTCATCCTCAGCCTTTACTAAATCAACGTAGTTTCTTCCCAGTTTTCGGCTGAAGTTTTCGGGGAGCAGTGCCACTCTTCTGCAAAACATCCCCCGCTGGGGAAGCACCAGTGGTCGGGACATCGGCGTGACGGCTCCACCAGATGCCGCGTGGCCATCATCAGTGGTGATTAATGAGACGCCTGAGCTGCCGCTCAGCGTTGCAATGAGTCTGTAAGTGAACGAGATGTATCAGGGGAAAATGCTTGTGGGAGAAGAAAAGGGCCGGGCTGTCGACCCCAAACCTTGCAGACCCTGCGGGGAGACTCCCATTGGCGCTAGACCATTTGGACAGGGAGTGTCCAGCCCCTAGCCGGACGTCATCTCAGCTAGCGTCCCTCCCAAGCACCATTTGCTCCTGATTTCCGAGAGGATTTGTCTCGCAGGTGCTCTGCAGGCACTGGTAGGAGGGGGAGGCAGGAGCCGGTGCCACCTGCCCAGGGAGAGCAACGTGATGCCATTCAGAGCTGGGGTCTTCTGAGAAGAGCAGAAATCATCCACTCAATCTTCAACCATCAGCTCAAAGCCTTTATATCACTCTCAAGATTAATTAGCAGTTAAATAATAATCCAGGATAAATCTTATCAAGGCATAAGAACAGTGACACGGTCAGTGATGTGGGGGATCAATGGATGGAGAAAGCTTCACGTTCCTGGTTAAACCCAGCATCTCCCAGGAAAACACAGGCTCTTTCCATAACAAACAGCAGAGTTGGGAGTTAATCCTCACAAGAGGAACTTTTTGAACAAAACCCACCTCAGGCAGAGGGTCTGTTTGCTTTACAGGCAGCTGCAAGCTCAGGCAGGGGAGCAGCAGAGCTCTGGTCACCATTGGCCAACCCAAGCGCCCACCAAGGCAACGTGTAGAGGACAGGTTACGGGTGGCAGGGTGGCACCGAGCTGACGGTTAGGCGGGATCCTGGGGCAGGAGGCTCAGGAGAGAGGTGCGTGCGTAGCCTGAGGATGGCCACTAAATATCGGGACACCGTGTCAGACCTGGGACATGCTCAGATGCAAACAGCGGCGAGCAGAGAAGGGGCTCTGGAGGTTTCCTGCGATGTCCTTGTTCTGTTCTCACACATCATGGCCGGGCACTGAGCCCACGGACCTCCAGCAAGACCCAGAACAGCTGCCCTTCCTGCTCTAGGCTCCCATCTGGTGATGATGTCCCACTCCAAAGGCTGTTGCTGCAGGGTGCTCCATGAGCCATGGGCGGAAGCCTCGCAGCCCCACCTGCCCAGGGGTGCCACCGTTCCTCTACTTCCAACCCCCTTTTCCCCAGGCACCTCCAAACACCGGGAAGAAAAATAAATAAATAATCAGCCGCAGCGAGCCAGCTGCACCAGAACATTTATTTCATCTAATGCATCATTTATTTTCAATTATCTTGGTACTTCCCCCTCCCTGCGCACTTGGCAGATCGCTGGCGGAAAGTTTGCAGAGTTGCACAAAGAGCCGCGGCAGGAGCAGCGGCTCCGGCACGAGGCGAGGGGACAGCCGTGACGGGGACAGCGTCCAAGCCCCCCTGAGTGCCCGCATGGCCAGGAGACCCCCAAGGGCTGGGGTGGCCCTGGCAGGAGCAGAGCTTCTGCAGCACCTGCCGCATCCCGCAGCATTCCCTGCATCCCGCAGCATTCCCTGCATCCCGCAGCATCCCCAGCCCAGGGGGACGCTGCAGCCCCGGTGCGGAGGGGCCGCGCTCGCCCCACACTCGCACCCCAAACACCTTTTATTGATCACCAGGTCTATCTCGGCCAAAGCCATTCAAAGAGCTCTGACATATCAGGAAGGATTTTCCAATGGGGTTCAGCAGACTTGGAGATTTATATCGAAAAGCCCCAATTTATTGAATTAATGCTGCAGAGCAAAGCCATGGCTGCTTAACAAGTGGGGTATCAGTATTTTACAGCAACATAACTAATAAGGCCATTAATACAAACCGGGCTCGCTCCTGACATTTATATCACCGTAAATCTCTCTCTCAGCACGGGAATTATTTATGCCATCCCAGGCACTCGAGAAGCACTGTCGTCCTTTATCAGGCTGAAAGATTTAAGTCGAGAAACAACGATTATAAATGTAATTTTTTTTAAAAAAAAGAAGGTCAAGAAGAGCTGGGACAGGTCCCCAACACAACCGTGGGGCTGCCCTTTGCTTTCCAGCAGCAGGGACGGGACCAAGGGACACCAAACCCCCCCGATGTACCCGGCTGCAGCTCCCCACATGCTCCAGGTTTGCCATGAGCAAGGAAAACAGAGGATTGTCTAACATGCCCCCCCCCCCCCAAATAAAATTCCCATCCTCAGCACTAACCAAGCACCCAGGAAACTGCAAATAGGAAGGAGATGAGGGCAGGGGGTGGGAGAGGAGCCTGACAGACCTCGCTGAGTACTAATTACTTCTGGCATTATCTGCACCGACAGATAAGGTTTTCATTAATAAACTTGGAGAAGGTGGAGAGGGGACGGAGAGAGAACGGCAGCAGCCGAGTGCCAGGAACGAACCACAACCACCAGCGAAAGGCAATCAGGCCCAGGGAGCAATTAGGGGCCGGCTGGCAGCGGTGGCAGCGCGGGAGACGGGGGGGGGGGGGGACAGTAATGAGCTGCCAAGCCTGCCCCCGCTCGCCTTTGTTGTGCAGGCTGCCTCGTCAGCCACGGCACGTTGGAAATGAAATCGTTAGTAATCTCTCATAGGCAGGGCCTTATTAAACCCACTATCTGCACTTCTTTAATTGGGAGGAGATAAAGCGGGACCAGCGCGGGAAGGAGGGCGAGGGAGAAGCATCCCGTCCCCACAGCCCTCCTGCAAAATAGATGTCCGTGCGGATGGGGGCAGGGGGTGGCTGGGGCTCCAAAACCACCCATTGGGATTTTTATCTATGGGAATGAACCTAGAGAGGCAGGAGGATGGGGGAAAGCCCCTGGTTTGCAGGCGGTGTGGCCCAGGCCGCGTGCTGCGGGGCAGGATTACGCAGGAGCATGGTCCAGCCGGCTTTGTGCTGGCTGGGCAGACGGATGGGAGCTGGGGGGGAAACAGCCAGGGTGGGGGGCACCCAAGGAGCTGTGGTAGGGAGCAGATGCAGGCAGGTGCCCACAGCAACGGGGGGCACCTTTCCACCCTGCACAGCCTCACCCCAAAGGTCAGCAGCAGCACAGAGGGCTGCTGCCTGCAGCGGGAGGAGGGTGATGGAGATCCGGGGTCTCCCACCCCGGCAGCCCTTGGGCACGAGACGTGGGCTCCAGCTGGCAAGGGGGCACGTGGGGTCCCCCATGGCAGCTTTGTTGCGGTTCTGCTTCCGTTTACATCAGCTCAAACCAGAGATTGTTCTTCCCCCGTTCCCCTGAAGATGCTTGGTCCACCCAGAAGACGATATTGTAGCACATACTTAAACCCAGCACAAACCAAACCCCCTTTCCCCAAGAGCTCGACTCTCCCAACGATGCACCCATCCCACGCAGCCACCCCTGGGTGACCAGTGACCCCACGCCGCAGCCCCCGGCCCGACCCACTCCCCCCAGTTGCCTTCTT
The DNA here is from genome assembly GCF_009769465.1 of Tauraco erythrolophus. Taxonomy (NCBI): domain Eukaryota; kingdom Metazoa; phylum Chordata; class Aves; order Musophagiformes; family Musophagidae; genus Tauraco; species Tauraco erythrolophus. The sequence goes on along the minus strand of NC_141483.1, from coordinate 3,962,178 downwards.
CATCTCTCACCCAGCACCCGCAGATGCTGTTTCCATCAGCCCCGCTGCTCCCACTCCCTTGTTCCCTTCGATTGCTGCCAAAAGGAGACAGCATCCTACCTGCTGGGGGGCACACCCAGCCCTTCTGCCAGAGCCCTTTGCTCTCCAGGAATCTGGAGCTCCAGGGCCTCTAGCAAGCTTTATTCATGGAGGAGAAAACAGAGAGAGGAGAAAGGCAGAGGGAGAATGGCTTTTCTCCAGTTTATTGGAGCAGAGGCTTTTGTGGCATTGCAAAGGAGGCGAGAGGCACGCGCGGGTGGAAGGACGATGTTTCCCGAGGCAGGGCGAGGTGCCAGCTCCGTAAATATTTAATTAGGAGTCAAACTGCTGGACCAAGGAGCTCTGCCTGCAGAGATTTATCGGCCACAAACATCATCCGTTTGAAAAAGTGAGCAGCTCGTCAAGAAGTGTTTCTGCCTGAACCCACGCCTGGCTCATTAAAGCCAGAGTAACCTGATGAAGCTCTTTGTGCCACTCCAGCCCCGAGATGAGATGGGTTCAGGGGTTTGGGCCTCTTGCTCTGCCCCAGCCAGGGAAGGTGCTCTTAAACCCCATCCTCACGAGAAGCATTTTCTCTCCTGCTCATCTTCCTGCTCTCCAAAATTGAGAGAATATTGATACAAACTACAGAAATCCTGGGGACCCCCCCATGATCCTTCCTGGGCATGAGGTGGGCATCTGGAGCTTTGCTCTGTGTGGAGGTTTCCTGTCTCCTCCTGCATCCCACCCCACCGGGCACATGTGGGTGGGCAAACCCTGCCAGGCAGCACAGGAAAACAGGGCACACGTATAAACCCTGCTTCAGGGGGCAAAACTGGCACTAAAGCCTACCCAAGCCTGGATTTGGTCTCAGCAACGGTGCTAGTGATGAGTGACCACAGGTCCTCTCTTGCCAAGCCAGGTTTGCAGGGCTCTTCCAGATGTTCATCAGCTCTGGAGAGCCCAAATGTGGGTGGCCATGGCCACATCCATCTCCCACCCTGCTCGTAGGCACCACGGGATGGGAGGGTCTGAAATCCTCTCTGCTTCCTTCAGTGAACTGACCCCAGGATGGGGAGGTTTGGTTGGAAACCTCCCCGTGCTGGCACGGGGACAGCCCCAGGTTTTACAAGGTGAGCCGGCCATGAAGAATGGTCCATTGATAGCTCAGGATCCCAGGAAACACAGCTCAGAGGCCTGTTAGGAGAGGGAAACGTTGGCTGCTGTGTACACCTGCAAACACCAAGCTTGCCAAGTCAAGCCTACATTTAGGAAATCGCTTACGCTTAAGAAGCTAAAACCTCACCATATGTTTGATGGAAAAGCTTCTCTACACCAGGGTGCCCGAGTTTGTGTCCTCCGGTGCTCCCAGGGTGCTGGCAACACAGCTTGTGCCCCAGCTGGGAGGGATGGCAGGGATTTGATTTCTCTCCTGCCCCCAAGTCCATTACCCACTCATGCTGCCCCTGATTCCCCGGAGTTAGAGGCAGCTCCCTGATTCCCGTTTAACATCGCAGGGAATTACTGGCCTCTTCTTCCTGCCTATCTTTATCCTCTTGGTCTCTCAAGCAGAGGGAAGATTTCAGCCTTTCCTTCGAGGTGCAAAAGCGCTGTTTTGGCAGTGCCGCTTATCCCGAGCGGTTCACGTCCCACAGCTCCGCCAGATCTGATGAGAACCGCAGGAGACAGAGCAGCTTTGCTCCCAGGTTTCCCCCTCCCTGTGTCAGGACCCAGGACCCATCCCAAGCCATGCCATGTCCTTGGTCCTCTCCTAGCCCTCAGCCAAGTAGAGCCAACCCCAAATCAAAACAACTTAGAATCATAGAATGGTTTGGGTTGGAAGGGATCTTCAAGATCATCTAGTTCCAACCCCCCTGCCATGGGCAGGGAAATCCCCCACTACACCAGGTTGCCCAAAGCCTCATCCAACCCGGCCTTGAACACTTCCAGGGATGGGGCAGCCACAACTTCTCTGGGCAACCTGTTCAAGTAGAGTTTGGCCTCAAATTAAGATTAAAAAAATAAAACCTCCAAATCATCCCATCGAGGAAAAGGGCTGAAGGCTGAGCTCCCCACCGCTCAGGCTCCTTTGTCCCCCACGGAAGAGCTGGCAAACTCCAGGCTACATGACAAAGAACCGTGGTGCTCATGGACGCAGCTGGCAGAGTGGTGTCAGCCATGGCCGACATTCAAAGTCATTAAGTGCGGCATCGCTCCGCTACCGCTCCCAGCCCCCCGTGAGCATGGACGGGAGTTGCTCGGGGTCTGCGGGGGACACAGATCTGCTCCTCTGCTGCCTCTGGGTTCACACCACCCCATCGCTCTTCCCAAGGGAGGTCAGCTCAGCCCCGGCACAGCAACACACGGGGTAAGTTCATGTTGCATCACATGAGACTGGGAAGGGGAAAAGAAATATATCCCATCCTCTGCCCTTCTAGGATCTCCTTTCTCATACCTCATTACCCAGCGTCTCCAGAAGCCAAATAAAACCTTTCTCCAGGGCCCCCTGGTAACAGCAGTGACTTGCCCTGCTTGGCGGTAATTATCTGTGAAACCACCAAAATAATTGCCCACTTGAAGAACATTTAAGGATCAAAAAACTGGAACTGAGCTGCAAGAAAGCAAGCAAAATCCATCATGGCTAATTATTTGCTCTTAATTGTCAAAAAAAGATGGATTGATGAGAGGAGATGGTACACGGGACGATGGCAGGAGTGTTCTCAAAGGCAAGCACTGTAGTAGGATCCAAAAGTAAGACTTTTCATAATCCATGGGCTGTTAATTATCTAAACACAGGTCCCTTGGAGCTGCCTGAGTGAAGATTAATTAGTTTTTGAAATAATAGCTAAATTGATACTGGGAAGGAGTCTAGGCTCCAAAATAATGGCTGAAAATTAGCCAGCCTGTTTCTCCATTTCTCTTTGCCACGTACAGAAGGACATTTGTCTCTGTTGCTTTTTCAGAAAAAGGTCGTTAATCAAAGCAGCAGATGGTCCTTCCCAACCCTGCGATGTTGCAGAAAGACAAAAGGGAGGAGGAGGAGGAGGAGGAAGCAATCACCCACAAGTGTTAGGAAAAAAAATCCCCAAAACCCAGTGATTAGCAGCTCCAGAGACCACCTCACTGGAGAGGGCTGGATCTGTTCAACTGGAGTAACTCTTCTGGAGATGAAGAACGTCTCCTGTGACAAGCCGGCACCTACAGGGAAGGGATTTAACTGTCTTTAAAGCAAATTACCTGCACTAATCCCAAATACTGGGATTTATGTCTCCTGGTTCACCCAAGTTTGACGTCTAAGTTGTCACCGCCTGCCAACGCTTTCACCCATGAGTGGCCACACGCACGTAGGGCTCGTCCCCGCGCGTCCCGGGGGTGTTCACGCTGGTTCACCCCTCTGCGGTGACACTCACCGACAGCTGCACGTTTCACGGGACATGCAGGAACAGCTCCGGTGTCACGGTTTAGCCCAGCCGGCAGCTATGCACCACACAGCCGCTCGCTCGCTCCTCCTTCCCGGTGGGATGGGGAGGAGAGAATACGACGGAAGGCTCGAGAGAAGGGCAGGGAGGGGTCACCCACCCATTATGGTCACGGGTAAAATAGACTCAACTTGGGGGAAAAAATCAATTTAATTTGTTCCCAATCACATCAGAGAGGATAATGAGAAACAAAGCCAGATCTTCAAAAAAAAAACCCCAAACACCTTCCGCCGCCTCCCTCCCTTCTTCCCAGGGTAACTTTACTCCCGATTTCTCTACTTCCTCCCCATCACCAGCACAGGGAATGCAGGCTGGGGCCAGTTCATCACGTTGTTTCTGCTGCTCCTTCCTCCTCAGAGGCAGGGCTCCTCACACTCTTCCCCTGCTCCAGCATGTGGTCCCTTCCCACAGGAGACAGTTCTCCATGAACTTCTCCAACATGAGTCCTTCCCAAGGGCTGCAGTTCCTCATGAACTGCTCCAGCGTGGGTCCCTCTAGCGGGTGCAGTCCTTCAGGAACAGGCTGCTCCAGCATGGGCTTCCCACAGAGTCCCCTCTCTCCACAGCGGGTCCCATATGGCGCAAGTTTCCGTGTCCCTTCTTAAATGTTATTCCCAGAGGTGCTGATGGGCTCAGCCCTGGCTGGAGATGAGTCCCACTTGGAGCCAGAGAAGCTTCTAGCACCTCCTCACAGGGGTCACCCCTGTAGGAACATCTCCCATCAGCATCAGTGATAGCTCTGCTGAGACCATCCGAGGGGCTCAGGAGCTGCCAGGCGTACGTGCACACAAAGAGTGCAACAGCACGCGTCCGGGTCCTGGGAAAACCAGCCAGCGGGAGCGTCGGCTCCTCCGAGCAGCCCCCCAGTGCTCCCTGCCTCCCCGGGCACCCCACCGCTCAGGTGGGACCCCGCTGCCGAGAGGGACCCTGCCCTGCCAGACCGCGGTGCCGGGGCGCTCTGGGGAAGCGGCTCCGTGTCACAGCCCAGTGACGGCGCAGGCGGCCGAGGGCTGCCCTATCCATCTCAGCAGCCTCCGCTCAAGGAGCCCCTCGTCTTGAAAAAGCATCTGCTCCATCACCCGCGCTCGGCTGACACGCACGGAGCCCTTTGCAGCATTTACTGATGTACGTTACCTTGGATTTTACAGCATAATAAATGCCAGGCGAAGGAGAAGCAGACATCCATCCCCTCAACGCTGTCTGCACTGCATCACCCACCTTTTGTGGCTTCTCAAAGCCCAGACCGCCGACAGCACCTTCCCTGGCATGTCATCGCTCCGGCACCCTGCCAGCTCAGGTGTCCGAGGGACAGACGGTCATGCTCCCAGGCAGTGAGGCCAAGACCTTGTGCCCTGTCCTGTTCAGCAGCCTTTAGCAAACCAGCATCACCAGCTACCAAAAAAAACGTCCTTCCAAGCTGCTCCTTATCCCTGGCATCAAACACCCACAGCTGGCTCGGGGCGGGATGGTTCTCCTCCAACATCTGCCAGAGCCGTGGCACAAGGCTCAGCCGCTCTCCATGAAGGGGACAGCCATGTCCTTTGCAGCAGGGATGCCCAGCAGACCCCTGCCCCACTCTGACCTCAGAGCAGAGACCAGCAACAGTCAGACCTGCTCTCACACCGCTTGTCAGTGGGATCAGACCTCAGTGGTTTGTTATGCTACAGAGGAGCTTTAAGTGGTGCTCAGAGGAGAGATCATAGAATCACAAAACAGTTTGGGTTGGAAGGGACCTCAAAGATCATCCAGTTCCAATCCCCCTGCCATGAGCAGGGACACCCTCCACTACACCAGGTTGCTCAAAGCCTCATCCAGCCTGGCCTTGGACACTTCCAGAGATGGGGCAGCCACAGTTTCTCTGGGCAACCTGTTCCAGTGCCTCACCACCCTCCTTGTAAAAAATTTCTTCCTTATATCTAATCGAAATCTCCCCTCTTTCAGTTTAGATCCATTGCCCTTGTCCCATGGCAGAAGGAAGCCGCTCCATCTCCAGAGGCTCTGTTTTCCCGCACAGGCATGGGGCAGCCGATCTCCTGCCGCCGCACCAGCCAGCGAGCAGCAAACCTCCCGTTAGTTACAGCCGGGCTCCCCTTGTACACAGTGAAGAAACGCCGCATTTGTAAAACGCTTCATTCTGGGAAACCAATTCTGTACAATACGCTCAGTGGGATCTAACACAAACCCATACGATCAGGCAGCAGTGGCGACTCCACTCCCAGGATTTACTTTCTGGGGGCTGGTAGAAGCAGGCTGGACAGTCTGCTTGGCTGCTCCATCCCAAGGAATGGTCTCCAGCAGGTCCCAGCACTGAGCTCCAGCCAACCCTGCTCCTTTGCAGCCTCCCGGGGACCTCAGAGCCTGGAGAGGGCTGGATGGTCACATGTATGGCGCAGGGACAGGCTGGTCCAGAGGAGATTTGGGCATCACAAAGAGCAGCTCCGGGGCTCCAGCAAATCTGGATCTGCTGATGTTGCTTATTTTAACACTGACGTGGGCGTTTCAAAGCTCTGCCGTAGCTACTAGCTGTGCCGCAGTGCTCTCGTGCACCGTGCTGGGAGAAGAGCATCTGGACGGATCTTCACTCATTGCCATGTTTCCAAGCAGCTCTAGGGATGCTCTACCTGCCTGTGGCCTCGACCAGCACTTACCCAGCAAGAGCCAACGTTAACCAGACTGAGCTTTCCATGCCTCAGCCCGCTAACGATGCGGAACAATGCTGGTTGCACCTGCGGACAGCCCACTCATCACGGCAGGGGTTGGAGAAAGGAGCTCCTGCTTCTTCTGCACAGGCTCAAGGATGCTCCAGAGGGAAGCGCTGCGGGCAGTGCTAGATTAGAACACAAACCGAGCCAGCCTGGCGCCTGCCTTGGGTGCACGGCTGGTGAAATAAAGGGAAAAAAGAGAAATCAAGATTTCCTGTCCTTGGTGTGCGGACTCAGTCACGACTCGAGGCGCTAAATTTAGCCATGAAAGAGCTCAGCAACGGGGTGAGCGGCTGTTGGCCTCTCCTTAACCTTATTATCAGACCTTTTAAGTAAACCCTTCACCAGCTCAGGAGAGATCCTGCTCATGCTCCAAGGGGATTATAAACCACCTTTGAGAACTGGCGGAAAACACCCATACGTAGAGGTGCACACGCAGCTGTCTGGTGGCAACGTAAGACCTGGGAGCAGAGAGACAGTGCTCGAGCGCATCGTGCTTGGCAAGTCGTCATAGCAACAGGGAGTTGTAAAAAACAATTAGGTGTGCGTTCATCTGCACAGCTCCGAGAGATCTCAGATCCACCAGTGAGGGGTTCCTCCGGGTCGGAGACACGTGGTGGCACCAGCTAAACACGAGTGGGCAAACCCAGAGCGGCACTGGAGCCAGGTGGGTGCTGGTAGGCTGGCTCAGTCTGGCGGAGGGCGAGGAGATGCCCTGAGGGAGAACACAGCCACGGCCCGGGCTTGTTTCCGTACCGGGGCCAAGGAGGCAGATGGGGAGACTTTCTGACCAAAGGAAAACACACGGTTCTAAACAGCAACGATAGCATCTGCCATACATCGTGACCCGCCTGCGAGCTCAGCTGGCTCCGTGCTTTTCACAGTCCGTTCCTGTAAGGTTGAGCATCACATAACCTCCCACAAAACCTTCATTGACCGGTTCCCAGAGAAGCCCAGCCCGGGGAACAGCTCGCCTCCCACGCCACTCCGCGTCCACGCTGAAGCGGTGTGTGATCCGGAGAGCGGCTCCGTGCTCCTCTCCAGCCCCGGGCAGGAGCCAGGGTAACCCACCCGCCCCGAGGCAAACGCTGCTGATGGGACCCTTGGCTATGGCAGAGACCGAGAGATTCACCTATGTTCACCATCACACAAGCTGAAGGCATCAGCCCTTCTCCACAGATAACACCAGCACATCCTCTGCTTTTCCAATTCCAACAGCAGTTTTTCTTTTCTCCTTTTTTTTTTTTCATATGCTAAAAATCAGTTCCTCCTCCTCACTGCTAGAAATTCCTCTGAAGTTTCTCATCACATCTTTTCGCTTCCCTTCACCATTTCTACATTTTCCATGCTCTATGCTGGATGAAGCGCTGTTGATTTCCAGCTTCCCCATCCACTTTCCACTTATTTTTCCACATTTTCTGCTCACAGCGGTCACTCAGGCCACGACACGTGCTCGGGCACTCACTTCTCTGGCTGGGGACGTTCCCCTTGGCATCAGACAGCTTCCAGGAGGCTCCAAGAGCCGCAGAAGCGTGGGTGATGCTGTATCCAGGCCTTGCTTTAGCATCCAACCTTCCCTTTTATTTACAGGCTGGAAAAGGGGTTGCAGCTTTTACCAGAGCCCAGGCTGGGTAGCAGCTTTTCAGCTGCTTCCTCCCAGGCTGGCAAGCGAGGCGGGGGGTAACGTACATCTGCAGAGGGGAGATAAGGTAATCGGGCACCTCGAACGCCTGGGATCTTATTAAAGCAAAGCTGGCTGGCGAGATCCTATCACTGCACGGAAACATCCGCCCCTTTATCCTCGACTGTAACACGAACCAAAACAAATGGGACGAGTGGGGTGGTGGGGTTGGGTTCCCTGCAAGGCAGGAGGGGCAGGGAGCCAGGGGAGGCTGCCCACCATGCAGCCAGGACCCACCAGAGGATGTGGGTGGGGGGACACGCAGCCGCAGCGGCCCGGCAAGGGGTGGAGTGGCTCTGCCACAGTGACATGGGAGCTCCTGGCACATGGTGAGGTCGGGCTGTCGCAGCACGGGGGCAGGATGCTGCTGCAGGGTGTAAGCGCAGGGACCAGAAAGACCTCGTGAAGGGCAAGGGACGGGATTCAGCCCCGCGTGCCAAAGGGCACACAGCCCACAGGAGCTCCTGGAAAAGCAGACGCCCAGCAGACAGCTTGAACCCGGCTCGCAGCAGTGCCCATCTCCAGGGACCTTCGGGACCCCGAGTCACGCTGTGCCCCAGGACTGGCCGGCGTCACTGCTGAGGGATAAATCCAGAGCAGCTCGAGCCAGGCTGGCCGCTGCCACAGGCAGCAGAGCCCATCCCCGCTGCCCATGATCCCAGGAGCACGTGGGGAGCCAGCGCAGGGCTAGAACCTACGGAGCTGGGTTCTAAACCCGCTGGTCCCACACTCATCTGGGGACACAGGGGACAGGGACAGCTCTCGGACAGCCAGCGTCCCCCCCCGCCACGGTCCCACCTCGCAGCCCTCCCGCGGGTGCAGCTGCAGAACCGTGCCCAAGCGTGTTTCCACCCCGCACTCTTCCCCCGGGGATAGGGCGGTTGGTTTGCCAAGGGCTCTTCCCACCTCTCCGCTCCAGCTCCCACCGCGGGCGGCCGACCAGCAGCTACGGCGCGGCTGATGTGGGACCCCAGCCGCTCTCTGCGGTGCTCACGGGTGAGCGCGTGCAGCGGCGCGTGTCCCCGGGCTCCCATCCCAGCCACCCGAGCAGGAGAAATATTGGGGTAAAACAGGGAGGCAGGCCGAGATACACTAAAGCAACGGATGCAAAAAAGCTTCTGTCATCTCCTCCCACCCTCCATAAACGCCGCACGGGGAGCAACATGCTCCCCTGCACACCGTGCCGGGGGACCACAGCCTGCCCAGCCCAGCCCCTGCTCCAGCGGGGCATCCAACACAGGGGGCAAACGTGGATCTGGGAAAGCGTAACGCACCAAACCAGAGAGAAACGTACGTCACCGGTGGGCATTTAGCAGCAGTTGGTGTCTTTGTGTTCCCTATGAAGGCTGACAGCTGGGATAACTCCTAGATAACGAGGTCAACGTTGACCATCCTACCCTGGGAAGAAGTCCCACAGCCTGAGATAACATCCTGTGCTTCTCAAGATGGGATGATTACGGAGGGTAAGAGCCTCATTTAAAGCAGCCTTGCAGCTTCTGGACCCCAAAGCACCTCGCTCAGAGTTAGCTCAGGCATCTCTGCATCCCACCACAAAGGAAGCCCCTCTGGGTGACAGACAGGCCTGGAAACCTTCAGATGAGGCGGAAGGAGGACGTTACTGCCTATTACCTGCAACTGGAGATATGCTGCCTGACTTATCCAGGGCAAATAATGCTTGTCAAGAACAACGTACTCATCGAACTGCTGTATTGGTCGGTCTGCATTGACAGCAGTAGCGTTAGGAGAGGTAATCAAAGCGCTGCTGCAGAAGTAACATGTAGCAGCTCTACCCAAGCGCTCAGAAGCTGACGGGAAAAGGAAGAAGGCGAAAGCGCTGACGAGCCAGCCTCATCTATAGTAAGCCAGAACAAGAGCTGACATAGAGCTTAAACGATGTATGAGCTAAGGTTGCCCAGGGAAGTTGTGGCTGCCCTATCCCTGGAAGTGTTCAAGGCCAGGTTGGATGGGGCTTTGAGCAACCTGGTGTACTGGAGGGTGTCCCTGCCCATGGCAGGGAGGTTGGAACTGGATGATCTTGAAGATCCCTTCTAACCCAAACCATTCTGTGATTCTAACACAATAAAGGAATGAAGAAAGCTCAGAGGATTAAGGACGAAATCTGTTTCCCTTATAAACATCCAGAACATGATGCTCTTGGACTTAATATCGACGGATACGTGACAAGGTTTTGACAAGGAAAGGTAGCAGAATTCAGATGAAATCATGGAAAGAAGCATACCAAAGTGCCAGGGTTACTCTGTGGAGGGCTGGGTCAGGCTGTCCCCACAACAAGTTGAGTAGACCATCGAGCTGCAGGTACCTCTCAGCCCCCAGCAGATCTGGGGGTCCCTGGACAGGTCCCAGAGCAAGCACCAGCAACCCAGCTAACTGTTTGTATGGGGTTGCTCTGCAAATGCTGGCTTGTAAAAGTGTCACTGAACCAGTTGTGTCATGCAAATGTCCTCAAGAGTCCAGGTGGTTAGCCAGATCAGTGTGAACCTGGCACTAGAGGCTCCTCCTGAAGGCATCTGGTAAAAATGACCTTGTGAGGAAGAGGAGACACCCACGCATGAGCAGCACAGGACCATCGCCCCACATTGAGCCTCTTTCAGCAGCTGCAAGAAGGATACGTCAGAAGATTCAGTATCACGCCAAGAGATGTGGGTCTGGTCTCACGGCCAATGGGAAAGTGACATATGGAGGAGACATGTTTCAGTGAATTCAGAGAACGAGGTGGCATCCCTCACCGCGTGTCCCTCTGCCTTCCCACAGTGGTGACTTCTCTTCTCAGGTTAGCAAACATCACCCACTGTAGACCCCAACCTCCAGGCAGATGGTTCTTTGCCTTCATAGGAGCACACTAACAGGGACATGGTGGGGGGCAGATGCTCCTGCCTTCCCACACTGAGTGAGAGCTTCGGCTCCGGGACAGCAGCACCCGAAGGCAGCGGGAGGCAACGGTGGTGGCAACCTTGGCCGTATGTGCTGGGAAATGAGCTCCACGTTCATTCCCACCGCCCCAGGGCCGATCCCCGCTGTCAGCCGGGGCTCACTGAAATCAGCTCCCCTCTGCACGCCCACCGCTGCCCCGGTGCCCCAGCCTGCGCCCTAAGAGGGGACCAGGGATGCCCTGGCACCGAGGGAGGGAGGGCAGCGGGAGAACACGGCTCTGCCTCGGTGCTGAGTTTTGCACTGCGCTGCATTAACCCAGACTAAATCCCCTTTTACGCTGCTGCGCTTCGGCTGATAGAATATATAATATAATCGGCGAGCAGCGGCAGATAAATCCTTTCTTTGGATAGCTATCGAGGGAAAACTGACCCTTTTATGTCAGCCCCTCTGCGACCAACGCGAGGGCAGGTTTCCACGGAGCCAGGTGCCCCTGGAAGGAAGCTCGGCTGCCTTCGGCGTGTGTCACGAGCCCCGGGACAGCCGCCCTGGCTGGGCGGAAAGGAACAGCCCACACTCCTAATGGAGCTCCTGGCTCGTTAAGGAGAGAGAAGTCTATTTAAAGGAGTCAGAGCCTTTTTACCCTACCTTCCTTTGAAAGGAAAAAAAAGCCCACCTAAATATATCTTACCAAAATTAGAGCTTTTAACCCGTTTCCCTCCTGCAGCCCATTGTCCGGCGCACCAAGAGCTGTCCCTCTGGAAATGGCTAATTGCTGTTTGAAGTCTTTCCTCCTACGTTGCAGCGCAGCAGCCTCTGATGCCCACTCCCTTCTCCAGCAGCTCCCTGCAGAACAGCCTTCCCAAACCATCCGTAGGCATAGGGGGCTGGATCCTGCTCTCCGGAGCGAACCACAAACAGATCCTGAGGCCGAGGGGTGGAGGACAGAGACCAGGTGTCTGGAGAAGCCAGGGCGTTTGGATCCATCGGAGAAGCAGTGGGTGCACAAAAATGACCTTCTAAAGGAGGTTTTGCCAGGTACCGGGTAACTGGAGCCACAAAACTGGTCGCTGATCTCGCTCCTCTGTAGATAATAAAGAATTTGGTTCATTTCATAGTCCCAAGGGACTCTGTGCCAGGATCTACCACAGGCTACAAAAAGTGCCAACGCTTCCAACCAGCTTACGGAAGCCCACAGCGAGGAAGGGGTAATTAACTGGAGAGTCAAGCAGCAGCAGGACTGAGATGCTGGAAACTCTGACGGCAGCTGGAGTGGGAATAGAGCCCAGCCACGGAGCCGAGCAGGGAAGGGAGAGGCAAGGCACTGTAGTGTTCACTGTTCCCAGGAGGGAGAGAGAACTGGGAAGGAGGGACTGTGCCCAGGAACGGCATCAGAAATGCTGCTGAGAGGGAGCAGGGATTTTAGAAACACACGTGTCTCCGTGCCAACCTAAACACAAGCACAAGAGCAGCAATGAACAGCTCGCTGCAGGGCTGCAAACACTGTGGCTATTCTTAGTTACGTAGAAGACCCCCCCATTACAGGCAGGATTGCTGTGAGACCTTGGGAGAGAAACGGATCCAGCACCAGCACGCTTCCCTCAAGGCCAAGGGAAATCTCAGTGCCTTAGGAAAAAAACAAGGGAGGAAACACACAATTTACACAATTTAAGTGGAAAGCAACTCTCCAACTGCAAACTGACTGCAAAAACACAGGGTAGGAGGAACACGCTGGGGGACAGCGGAGACAAAAGTGGAGGACAGAGGAGAGACCAGCAGGTGAGTTGGTTGCTGCAGATCTCACCTTCGTGTGGGCAAAAGGAAGGGGACGTGCCACGGTGGTGGGCAACGGTGATACCAGCACGTCCTTGTCTGGGAGGATGGGATTCATCCCGCTATTTGTGAAGCGGCAAGCAAAGGCTTTCATTGAAATAATCCCCTTAGGAGTGGAAGGAAACGCCCGGGGAGGTTGAAATCATCCACCTCCCACACACACACGGGCACCACAGCGTGGGTCAGGGCCAGGGCTGCCAGGCACCGCCAGCCAAACCAGTCCCATCCGTCTTTGCTCCAGGGCTCAGGGATCCCACCAGGAGACAACGTACATGTCCATATGCAACAACATCCCTGCAGTTCCAGTCAAACTTCTGGATGGGTGATGCTCCTCCAGCCTCGTTCTGCTCTAGCCTGTCGCAGCAGCAGGTCTGGCCGGAATTTCCAAGCGGAAAAGCCGTTGGCCTCCGAGCTGCCTTTCAACGGAGACTATTTTTGGGCTTTTGGCTGTCGCGCATCACCGCTGTAAGCGATCACCTCCAAGGTTAATTAGATGAGATCCTTTGGCGTGGTCTCCGGAGGAGCAGGATTTCCCTTTCTCCACGTTAAGCCCTTTTATTAACACTCCGACAGATCTCGACGTCGCGGCGCCCCCGCGACGCTGCACGTCACGCTGCTGCCAGCGACAGCGGGTCCGTTGCAGGGGATTCGGGGTGGATTCGGGGTGAGCTGCAGAGAGCTGCGAGCAGCAGGGAAAGCAAGAAGAGCTGAGCAAGTTGAGAAATTGTCGGCTACAGCAGCAACGCCAGAAGTCACAACCGCGCTCGCAGCAATCAGCCCAGAGCTGCAGGAATATCACACGATATTAGAGTCACCGCTGCTCGCAGCAATCTCCCTGGCTCGTACCCCTACAAATTTCACAGGGACTTGAGACGTCTCGGAGCTCTAAGAGGCACTGCACAAAAGAAAATAAAAGAAAATTAAAAAAATAAAAGGACAGCGTTCTCAATTTAATGCAACATGACTATTTACTTGCAAAAATGCCTTGGCTTCTCTGTCCCTGAACCTTGCAGGTGTTTGTTTAACAGCCTGCATAAATTGAGGCTAATCACAGCTCCGCCAGCTGCCGAGAAGTCAGGCAGCCGGGAGGACACGGCCCCACTTATCTTCAGCGCACACCGGGCGAGCTGCTCCCCAGGGCCAGAGCTGATCTGCACAGCCCTCAACCAAGCAGCCCGACTCCGACGCCTGCAGCCTCACTGGGAAGCAGCAGAGGACAGGGTCTGAATGGGATGAGCGTGGAGAGAGGGGATTTGAGGCCATGCCTTGGCTGCTGCCAGGGATGTGCCTGGGGAAGGGTCTGCCTTGGCCCCCCCTGCAATGCCACGGGCCGGGCTGGAGCCAGGGACGGTCCCCTGGGTCTGGTGGGGGAGCAAACACCAGCTCCGCTGGTGAACAAACCGTTCAGATCTGGCATTAGGCACCCCCCGCTCCCCCAGCATACACGACGACATGAATAATATACCTGACAAGCCAACAGAAGCAATTTACCTATAGCATCCTTCTGCCATGACCCCAGCATTCTCCAGCGCGTGGGGCACTTTCCAGACAGCGCCGTTCCCTAAAAGCCCAACAGGTTTCGTGGCTTCGTTCATCCACAGCTCTTCATGACCAGGCACGAGGAGAGGTCAGGGACTTGGCAGCAGTGGGTATTGCCAGATGTGTGTGCTTGAGGCTCACCTCGGAGCCCTGGCAGGACAGGATGGGACGGAGCAGCATCCCTGAGACAGCTCAGATCCCAGCCAGAGCTCGCGCGATGGTGAGCAGAGCCAGGGGACACACGGTTCCCACCTGTCCCAGCAGACAGGGAGAAGGCGTTCATCCTCGCTTCCCCTTCACGTTAAACACAGAGCAGGAGTCGCTGAGCACCCTCCTCCCAGCCAGCAGTTTGTCGGGACATGGCACTGCCCTCGAGGGCAGAGCGGCAGCTCCTGCAGCTCCCCATGCCAGCACAGGGTGCTGGGGAACCCTGCCACCCCCTGAAGCCACCTCCAGGTGCCCAGCACAGATTCACAGAGGCTCGCGGCCACAGCATCGTTTGTTCTCCCTTTCCCCTGCCAGCCGGGACCCCTGGCACCTCCCAGCTCTCCCGCCCTGCCCCGGGCCACCCTTGAGCCTCCCTTGCCTCCCACAACGGTCCGTGTGCCAGCAACTCTGCTTGTTCCCACACCATGAAGCACAGCCATCAGCCAGCACGGTACGGGCTTGGCCTCAAACCCCCGGGACCTGCACACCTTGGGGAGCTCCGCAGGGATCACCCACTCCATGCAACAGCAGCAACGCAGAACTGATGGACTCGTACTCCCACCTGGCGAGCACTGGCAGTTCCCGGGCAGCGGCAATCTGTTCCGATCGGACTGACGTTCACAGTGACCAACCCCGCAACGAGGCCATGGGGAGGCGGCTGTAAAACGCTAATTACACACCCAGCCCCCGCTCATTAGCCCAGCCCGGGCCTCCCAGCAGCCCGGTTTGTCACGGAAGAAATCCCACTGGGACACGGAGGATGGCTCAGCACCGTCGGGAACCAGCCCCTTCGCTCCTCTCTTCTCAGCTCGTTCCAACATTGGTGCCATAAGAGATGACTCCGTTTCACGGTGCATTACACACGGAGCTTAAGCTGCTGAAGATCCCAGCGGTTGGAGGTTTTAAAAGCAAACCCGTCAGTGCAGGCACTTATTCCTGCTAAGTACCATGGTCTTCAGAGGCGATTTTCTGTTAGCCACCCATATTTAAAGCTGGGCTCCCTACCCCTGTGTTGAGAAACAGCAAAACCGTGGCCAGTGACCAGCCCTTTGCCAGGGAAACCTCTCCCTTGACCTTGTGGCACGTCCCTCCACCCTGGCCAGGAAACCAGCTCCTGGCTGAGGTTATGTCTGATTTACTCCTGAGTGATTTCAGAGGGTCCTACAGCCTGAAAGCAGCTCTCAGGGCTGGGAGGCATTACAGGGACTGTGGTCAGGACATGACTCAGCTGGAGGCTGTGAGATCAGGTGAGGGTGGGACTGTGCAGCCCTGCAGAACTGGGACGGAGGAGAGGCGAGGGTGGGCAGGGAGTGCTGAATAGGTCCCTGCCCGAGAAATGATAAAGACCTTATCCAGCCATCTCCAAGGTTCTCTGCAAGCAACCTTGGAGCTTGGGAGCAGACACTTGCCCCAGTCACCCCTTGGCCCATAGGATCAGCCACCTTCACCACCACCCGCTGCCACCACTTCCCAGGAGAGCACGCTCTGCACTGCTTGTGCACACAGAGAACAACTCAAACCAGGGAGAAAAGCGAGAAAGAGGCAAACACCCTGCTGCTGCCCACCCGCCTGCCAGACCCTGACATTCAACCTGACGTCCCTGCCAACCCATCCGCAGCCCTTGCTCTTCAGCCGCCTGCATGGTCCAGGAGGCAGCAGAAAGCCGGCATCCTGGCTCCGAGTCACCAACCCCGGTTCCTCGCAGCAGGGTGACCCTCGCAGCAGGGTGACTCTTCCTTCCTCAGCCCACCCTGCTGCCGAAGGCCTGTCCTGCAGCCCCGAGGGCTGGTGGGGTTACGGTGCTGTTCAGCTCCACAGCACCTCAGCTCCGGAAGGCTCCAGCTGCTCCCTCCTTCCCTCTCACTTCATGGAAACGCATAACAAGATCTCAGCTCGAGCCGAGGAAATTGCCTGCCTTTATCTTGCCAGCGCACTGCCCGGGCTCACCAGGCACGAAGAACAAAAGCAGCAGCCAGAACACGATTCTCTTGCAGCCAGCGGAGTTCAGCGGTGAAGCCGTCCACAGCCCCGTTGCCCCTCAGCTTTCCATTCCATTTGCATTTAATTTTCTGGAGCTGCCCAGCTCAGCGTCTGGACACAAGCCCTGCAACAGCCAGGCCATGCTCCAGGGCCAGATTCCTGATCCACAGGTCAGCCATGGAGAGAGAAGGCACGTTCCCTGCAGCCCCTGCTCACCACATCTCCAGGCATCGTCAAACACGCAAAGAGGAGGTCAGGCTTAAGAAACAAAACCAGAAGGTCCTCCGGCAGCATCCTGGCACACTCAGCCTAGGAAAAAGCAGCAGGTCACCCTTCTCTATGGATACCTGCAGCAGGATGTTCAGGAGGAACATCACAGCAGGTGGGCAGTGGTCTAAACTCAATTGTTTTCTGCACTTAAGAAGCCAGGACTCCTGCCACGAGCTCCAGGAAATTATCCTGCCTCTCCCTACGGCACAGAGTTCACTGCAGCATTCCTGCGAGATCCTCAGTAACAAACAGCCCAGCAGCATGCCAGATGGCTGATAAATCCGGACTTCACACACCACCCGCTCCTGGGAGCGCTGGACACTTCGCATGCCCACAAACAGGTATTATAGAACAAGCTCAACTGGAGATGGTGGCTGATGGCTAAATCCATTGAGTAGAACAATTGCTCTCATTAGCAGGCTGAGCTGGGGACACAGTCAGGGAGATGGGACCTGCCAGAAGATAAGATGGGACTATTTTGTAATAATTTGTCTAAGCATGCATAAAACACCAGGGTTACAGCAGTGCCTCTGGAGCCAAGCGATGCTGAGGACCTCATCATGGGTCCTACAAAAACTCGCTCACCACCAGCCCTGCCCGAGGGGTAGGGGAGGAGCTCTATTCTGCCCTTTTCAAGTGGTCCTTGGGAAGCAGGACAAGGTGAAGGCAGTGGTTTGACTCTGGATGAGGTACTTTGGGCAAAGAAGTTGAGGTTGATCAAAGAGCCACCTGGAAGACCCTCCTAAAGATGCTGCTGGTCTAGATGGTGAGAGGAGGCTGGTCTCCTCCCTTTGCCACAGCCCAGCCCCAGGTTCTCATAAATGGAGATAAAACAAGATGGGGGATGACAGCTCTTGAAGTCTCCCCTGTCTCTGCCCAGATGGTCTCCAAGCTCTGCCCCACAGCCCACCTCATCCTGGAGGAGCTGGTGCCTCCCAGGTAACCAGCACAGCCTGCTGTGGAGGAATTACTCACAGGGCTCCACACATCAGCAAAGCTTCAGTAGAGCAGCTCAGAGCAACTTCCCATGCCAGAGACAGAAGGAAAAAAAAAAATAAAATAGCCTTGAGCCATCCTGCTGCAAAGATGCCATCCCCTGGGCTGGCAGCTCAAAGGACAAGCATGTAGCACCTGATTTTCTCTTGGCCCCATCGATTTTCTGCAGCTCTACCTCCAGATCTAAAGAGAGAGGCAGCTCATTCAGCTTTGCAGCACCACTGGTGTGGGATGGGGATACCTGCAAACAAGCCCAGGCAAAGAACAGGGACGGCAAAAGGCACCGCGGGACGGTTGGGTTAATACAGTGACGAAGAGGGGAACGGGTGTCCCTGCTCCTTGGCTTCTTCCCATGCCCTGGGACAGGTCCTGCTCTGGGCAAAAGCCAGGCTGCCTGGGTCAGAGGCAGCTCCTCGATGAGCTCCTTGTATCCCCGGGTGGCAGGATCCACCTCCAGCCCTTCCCAAGTCTCTCAAATCCTCGGCTGGAAAGCAAAGTACCGCAATGAGCAGCACTTGCTGCTGTGAGCGGGAACGCTCCGTAAATAAATTACATCTCGGAAATTAATAAGCAGTGCCTACTTGAGCTTTAGCACCTTAAATTCCTAAAAATCCTTACAAATCAACAGAAGAGGAGGAAGGAAAGACATTTTCTTGGCTGGAGAGCCCTAATCCAGAACTAACCCTAGGTTGGACTCACCCTGCCCGTTACCAGGTTGCCCTGCTCCAACAGCAGGATACGTCCCGGAGTCGGACTAATTTCTCTGCCAGCAGAGCAGCAGTATTGCAAACAGCTTTTAAATACCAAGCTAGTGTTTGAGTGCTTCTAAGGCAATGCACAACATGCATCAGGGATGAAAAAATAATCGTCATCAGATAGTATTAGTCAAGCCTGAGCCTTAGCACATGAGCCAGAGTTTTAAAACTTTGGCATTCAGCACCTGCAGTGGACGAAGGTCAATGTTCCTCTCCTCTTCCTCCTGATGGCTGCCAGCTCTTCGGTATGCCCCACCACCGCTGAGAAGCAGGTATGGACATGCTTTGGTCACCTGGGAGCTCTCAAGCCTCTGGTGCACAGGGTGAGGAAATTATTTTGCAGCAAACTCCCGTGGCATCTCAGATCCCCGGCAGCCGACCCCCCTGCCGCCGCGCTGGAGCTTCCTCCTGCCTCCAGGCTTCCCACGCCAAGTCTGTGCTTCATCCAGCCTCCCAGCAATCTGTCCCCACCGAGGGACCGACGTGTTGTCCAGATCTTTTCCTTGCCTGGAGCAAGCATGGACTCGTGCCCGATGAGAAGCAAGTCTGTAGGCATGCTTCCGTGTGATACTGATGTTCTGATCTCCTCCAGATTGCTCCTATCCACCTCCCAGACACCCTGGGCTTCTCAAGGGACTCCATCCCTCAGCCTGCTAACGGGAGATCAGGACAAGCAACTGGGACAAGAGTGTTTTCCACACCTCCAGCTCGCTGGGGCTTTTGTCCCCAGCCCTCACCAGCATCCCTCGGTGAAGGCGGGCAGGCGGACAGACGCACGTCCCAGTGTGCTGTCAGCCATGCAGAGATGGAGGGCTGCTGTGGAGCCCGCGTCCCCCTCCCTGCTCCACACACAGGTACCTTGAAGGTTAAAGCCATCATCCCCTCTTCCTCTGCCCACATCATCTGCACATCCAGGTGAGCACAGCCCCTGCCCCAGGGCACTGGGTTTTCTCTCCGCTAACTCCTGGGGGCTGGTGTGAAGGAACCTTTAATGAATTTGACAGAACTCGAGCACAGAGCAGCTCCGCTATTTGATGCGAAGTTTAATTTGATTTCTCACTTCAGTAGTTGAGACATCCTTGATACGCTTCCGTCAGCTCCTTCCAGATAACTCTGCGCATATGATCAGCAGAGGAGTCACCCGCCTTTCGCCAGCCCTCCCCTTCGCTCCACTCAACCTCCACCTGCACTGCCCCGGGCTGCAAAGCAACCCCTGCTCCGGGCTTCGGAAAACCCTTTCCATGTCATTCCTCTTCCTTTAGCAAGGGGAAAGCTGAGGTTAATCAGTGGCACCGATCGACCCGAGATGATGAAGCGGGCAGAGGCCAAGGCAGAAGCTGCAGCCGAGTCTCCCGGCTGAGATGACCACCAGCAGCGTCTGCAGGACAGCGATCACGGGCAGCACTAGCCCTTCCTACCCCGAGCTGCTGTGCCCCACAGGAGCAGCTGCAGTTCAGCTCTCATGCTTGCAACCTGGTGTAGTGGAGGGTGTCCCTGCCCATGGCAGGGGGGTCGGAACTGGATGATCTTGAAAGTCTCTCCCAACCCAAACCATTCTATGATTCTATAACCTACAATCCACGAACCCTGAGAATCACAGACCTGCTGGAACCAGGTTGACTGTGGGGACAGGAGGAAGACCCACAGTTTCTCAAAGCCCAGTAGACCAAGATTGTCCTATACCACACCTAGACACAGTCAAAGCTCTCACCTGGGACTTGAGAGTCTACACGGGCTCTGTCTGGAGACATGAAAAGGGGTCACTCCAACTCTTTCAGAGAGGGCTTCACACCTCGCTGGTCTCCTGCTTCTGCCCTGGGACAGCTTGGGCACAAGTGACATCTGGGTTGGTTATGTCCAGGTTGGGGAGCACCTGAGCATGGCACCGCACACCAAGGAGCCCAACAGACCGACACGTCCCACTGCATCTGAAGGGGCTACAAGGGACACACATCCACCAGTCGCCATGGGAGCGGTGACCTTCTGACTCTTGGATACCTGGGGGAGCAGAGCCGTCTGTCTGGAGGCTCCCTTCCCAGCACTCACGTTTCTGCTGTTGCTCGAGGCCAAGGGCTGGTCCCTCCTCATTCCCTGTGAGCTGAGACCCTGGTGGGGCTCAGCTGTCCCTCACAGCCCACCTCCCACGGTGATCCCCACCCAACGCAGCGCACAGGAGCCGCTGCTGCTGTGCTGAGCAGCCCTGGCCTCAAAAAGATTGGCCTAGAAAGGCAAAAAAAGAAAGAAGAAAAACCCAAAACATCCAGAGACTGGGATTGATGAAGATGCCAGAGGGAAGGAGCAAGTGGCGGAGGGAAGAGGAGGAAAAGCCGCTGTACCTGACAGGGGTGTTACATGCAAGAGAGACAGGCTGACAAATTAAAACAGACCACGGGAACCCCTGATATTTTTTAAAGCCCTTTCTTCCTCTCAGCTTTCTTCTTCTTCTTTGTAAGTTGAAAATTCATCTTCAAAAGGAGCCGCAATGCCCCCAGAGGGAAAAACACCCCAGCACAAGGCAGACTTCCCTTTAGGCAATGTGAATCCGTACTACCCAAGTAAAAAGGCTTTCATCTCAAAATCATTCATTTCCAGAGCACTTGACCCAAAAGGAAGTCTCCTTTATTTCTATAAAAGTCACTTTCTCTACCGAAGTACTGCCGCCTCAGAAGGGAGGTGTTAGGCAGCTTTCTGCGTTCACCGGTGCCAGCTCAGAACCCTTCTCCTGCAGCACTGAGCAGTGCCCGCCCTGTGCTTCTCAGTAGCCCCAGGGAGGGCACCGATGGGGTAGAAGCATAGAACAGTTTGGGTTGGAAGGGACCTTCAAGACCATCCAGTTCCAACCCCCTTGCCATGGGCAGGGACACCCTCCACTACACCAGGTTGCCCAAAGCCTCATCCAGCCTGGCCTTGAACACTTCCAGGGATGGGGTAGCCACAACTCCCCTGGGCAACCTGGTTCAGTGCCTCACCACCCTCCTTGTAAAAAATTTCTTACTTATCTCTATTCTAAATCTCCCCTCTTTCAGTTTAAAGCCATTGCCCCTTGTCCTGTCACTACACACCCTTGTCCAAAGCCCCTCTCCAGCTTTCCTGTAGCCCCTTTAGGTACTGGAAGGCTGCTGGAAGTTCTCCGAGGAGCCTTCTCTTCTCCAGGCTGAACAGCCCCAACTCTCTCAGCCTGTCTTCATAGCGGAGGTGCTCCAGCCCTCAGATCATCTTGATGGCCTCCTCTGGACCCACTTGGGGAAAAAGAAATAGGAGGCCCCAAATTCTACTGAGCGTAGGATGGAGCACATCTCTGCCAGCATGCCAGGGTGCCCGGCAGCAAGGCTCGCCTTTCTCAGTCTGCCTCTAAGTTCAATCAGCAGAAGCAAATGGGATAGCTTGGCCCCAAGGAAAACCTCATACCCCCTCCACTTCAGAAAGTCCTCAGGGACTCCTGGGGACACTTGGACTCACCAGGATGCTGGAAACAGCAAGCTGGAAGGCAGCAGGACTTCTCTGGAGGGAGCTGACAGATGCCCTGGCTGAGCCCTCTGCTCCTCCTGTCTTGCATCATCCCTGATTCAAGGACAGTGGCCAACATGAAGGCGTCCTCCTGCTTCAGAGGGGCACGGTCCTCATCTACAGAGACAGAGACAAGAAAAGAAGTTTTTCTTTCCTGCCATTGAAAAGGAGTCAAGTGAGACTAAACCACAAGTGCTAAAGGTTGTGGTGGGGTTGAAGTGTCAGTGTTTAACCCAAGAATAGCCCACCTGAGACGTGCCTCTTCCTCCTCCTTTACTTCAGGCCCACCTCCCTGCCCTCCCAGCTGCTGTCTCTGAGCAGCATCACCGCAGTGCTGAGCAGAAGCCCTCCTCAAAAATGTGGAAAAAAAAGCAAAAAAGCAAAAAAATATATTCCAGCCTTTGAGCCATGCTTTTAATATCTCATCTTTCTTTTTCTGCCAGAAGAAAGTAGATTCCTTATGCCAGCTGGGCTGGAATCTCCCCACCACGTCCCTCTGGCTCTCATGGCCCTGGCCGCCAGCCCCTCTGGGCAGATGGGAAGCACAAGGCTCACGTGCCCCCCATGCAACCCCTTCTACTCCTGCGTCCCTCGGCAGTGGGGCGGCCACCAAGTTGGCAGCACAGGGGGCAGTGGCACTGCGGGGCTGGGCAGGCTGCCGAGGAACAGCAAAATTCAAGGCAGATCCCGGGATTGCACAGGAGACCCATGCTGAGCTCCACGGGGCCACTCGGACACCTCGATGGACATGTTTTTGTGGAAGAACTTGTCTGGGAGAGGTGACAGATCAGCAGCCACCGGGTCACACTGAGTGACATCTGTCAGTCACCGCCATCACATCCTGTCTCAAAGGCAGCTGCCATCCCACCCCTACCCAAACTATCCGTCAAGCGTCATCTGTGTCAAGCCAGTTTTTGCTGTAAATTTAATGTCTGTAAAGTATTTTGGCTTTAAATTATTCCGCAGCCTCCCTCAGCGCAGCGGCGCTTCCCCGTCTAGACAGAACAATCTTGTTGTCAGCGGAACAGATTCGCCCCGACATCCCCGCGGCTGCTGTTTTGTAGGAAGGAGAGAGCTAAAAACCTCCTTCCCTTAGAGTGCCGAAACGCGGTCCTGTCCATCCAACTTCAACCACACACCTCGATACGGAATGCTGCAGTCTTTGGTCTCATCTCTCTTTCTTCGGAAGCATCGGTGGAGAAACAGGGAAGGGCTCAGCATCTGTGGGATCCGACATCTCCCTGTGCTCCTTCCCTGCCCTCCTGGAAGGGAGGGATGCCCTCCTCCTCTGCTCTGGCTTTTGAACCCACCGGCTTTGGCTCTCTCCTCCAGGCTGCAGACCAAGGATCGGAGTTTGGGGACCTCATGGGACCCCTCCGTAACACTGAGGTCCCTGCTCCCAAGCACAGACCTGCCGGATGCTCTGCGGCTGCGGGACAAGCCTCGGATGACTGGCAGAAGGATGAAGGAGAGACATCGGCAGCCTGAAAGAGACGTTAAACCAAGTCCAGAACACATTTTGCATCATCAGCTTTGCCCCCGGGTCTCTACAAACACTTCCTTTGTAATCAGAAAAGCACTCCTCCCCCGTGAGAAAATCCCGCGCCAAGGCGAAGGCAAACCGGAGCCAGCGCTGGGCAGCGCCTCGCGTCCAGTCAGCCCCGCTGCAGCCTGATGTACCTGGAGAGGAAAACCAGCCTGATCAAGCCAAAAATAACAGGATTCCCCTTCCAGCTCCATCCATGACCGCTCCTTGATGTCCCCAGTCAAAAGTAACTAACACCAGTTGGGCATCTTTCATCTCCTCTCCTGGTAACACGGCCGCCGGCATGGCCACCCGGAGGGTCATTGTTGCCTTGTGCGACGCATCCCCAGCCCGGGCATCGCCCCGGGGAAACGCGTGGTCCCCAAAACGAAGCCCATGAGAAGCTGGAGACACGCAGTCACAGCGGATCAGCATTAGCTCCCATCACTGCAAGTTGAAGGTCAAGAGCTCAACATCATCCTGGATGTCCCCATCTCTCTCCGGTAGGAGAGGGGTGTGGACACCAGCCTCCTGCTCTGGCCAGGTCTCCTCCAACAGACCCAGAACAGTTCTCCATCAACAAAGACAATGCTCAAGATAAAGGTTTGATCAAAAGGAGCAATTGCTGGTTCCTCAGACCTAGGGCAAAACCTTCTCAATGAATTAACGAGCCAGCAAAACACTACTATTGAGTAAAGGCGTTGGCACAAGGCGTCAGCAGGTCCTGCATTGGCATGGAGGCACACAGCCACCACGGAGCTGGTGCTTGCACCTCTGAGCATTGCGTCTTGGTTCCGCTCTTCATGACACCTGCGCTGAAAGGACTTGGCTTGGCATGTCTTGGCAGTCATCAAGAGGCTTTCAAGAATGACTGAACTGCCTTTTTAAGAGGCAGGAGATGTGTGCAGCTAATCCCATCTTAAAACTAATGATTTAATTTACCTTAGGAGAAGCAAGTCAGCATAAATTAGTATCTCCCAGTATTATAACAGAAGCATGTTTTATCTGGAGCTCATGTTGATTAAATCATCAGGTGCCACAATCTTTCCTTCCTACCTCAATAAGATGGGGAAAGAAAAAGAAAAACCCTAAAAATATAGGTTTAGCCTTTTAAGCCACAGGAAGGAACAGCACATTCATCCCCAAGTGCTCTCCTTGCTCCCTGAAGCGCACACACAAGACCCCAACCCAGCAAGGTGCGGTACTGGGAGGTGAAACGAAGGCACGTGTTCAGAACCAACGAGACACCAGGAGATGGAGGCTGGAGGGGCTTTGAGGCAGTACAGGAAGAGGCAACCCACTGACGGGGTTTCACTCTGCAAACATAACTGAAGAAATCAGATCTGACTTCTGAAGGCTACAAATCTGCTTTCAGGATCTAAGACACCAAGGCCACCAGTCGCGCAGGCTGCAAGCTCGAGTGGCTTAGATCCACCACGCACGGAGACAATGTCTTAGCAGAGGGGGAAAACGCAGAAGCCCTTGTAAAACCTCTTCCTCCCACCCCCCTAATGTCATTTCTGCTCGTTCCTACCTCTTTTGTTCTAGACTGAAAGGAAAGGACTAAACCGCCCACCTTGATGAATCAACAAGACCTACCTTGACTTTTTCCCACGGAGTTATCACCTGCTGCGGGTGGTTTTTCCAGACAAAGCCTGTTGCTGGGGGACTCGCCTGCAAACCCTCTCCTGCAGCTTTCCACCGGGCACTTCACGTTGAATGGCTTTGTCTGCTGGCGGTTTGGATTGCTGGAGAGCTCTGGAGCCCTTGGGCAGGGCACTTGAGAGGCACACCACCTTTTCTTCAAAGCCAATTCAAAGCCGCGGCAGCGGGTTCGAAAGCTTCCCGGCAGAACGACAAAGGATCTTGTTAAGCTTGGGGAAGAAGAGAAGGGGTCCAAGGCCAAATAAAAAAAAAAAAATTAAATTAAAAAACCCTACAACAACAGAAAGCTCCCTCTGAAAAAGGAAACTCTAAATGTAAACTGTGTTTGTGCGGACCCCCGGCCCCAGCAGCAGCTCTCCGACAAGCAGTGAGCATTCCCAAGGCCAGACCCCAACGCGAGCGACGCCGACTCGCCCTCCCGGCCCGTCGTGACGCAGCTCGGCGTTAGCGCTTCTGAACCGAGCGGGTTTGCAAGGGAAGGGCGAGGAACGGACCTTTTCAGGTCGTTTTATTTGCTTCTTGGAAAGTGGGGGCAGGCAGCTTCTGCCCGCAGCGCCGAGCGCGGGCTGCGGTGACCGCGGTCCCCTCCGTGTCCACAGGGATGGAATAATTACTGCAGTGCTGTGAAAGCTTGGAAGCCTTCAGAAGAGAGACAACGTTCTCTGGAAAACTATTTTAATATCAAAACGAAGTTACCGAGAGGGGCTGCGTGCCCAGTGTCTCATCACGCAGAAAACGCTCTTCATTCAAACACCCCGGTCCTGCAGGAAAACAAACGTACACGGGGTGTGAAGGAACCAGGGTTTGGGGTTCTGCCTGGAGGCATTTTCTCAGCAAGAGTTTTTCTCGGAGAGGAGAGCGAGCGTGTGCTGAGCCGCAGCCTCGCAGATCTGGAAGCTGCAAGAAGCCTCCTGACATATTTTTTTGCCTTTTTCATTTCTGTAGTCCTGCAAACCTGCGCCACGATTCGCGAAGCAGAGGACGGGCACGTTTCTCTCCTTGAACAACTTTCAAATTAAAGCTCAGAGCCAAGCCCCTTCCTCACCTAGAAGCAAAGCACAGACTTCCCTAAAACGATTCAGGTAGACAAATGTAATTTCCAAACAATTCTTCACATCCTTCCGGCGTCCTTTTACAGCAGAAATAACCTATTCTGACCCTCTCCTCCTGCTTTTCCAGGTGTGAACAGCATCTCCCTTCTGGGCTTTGTACCTCTTCACTTCAATTAACAGGGTCCCCAAAAGGTTGAGGGCTTCATTACTTCTAAATGAAACATCTTCCAACACGCTAATGCCACTTGTCTTCTGCAGGACCCTCCTGCCAGACAAGCCTGACGTTTTGACAGCACCTTCACACTCGTTTTCCCCAAGCAAAGGCACCGTTAGGCAAAGTTTAATTTTTAGGATGGCTAGAAAAAAATCTCTCCCTCTAAGTAACCATGAGACAAACATCTGTACACTGCATGGAATCGCACGTCAAGCCGCTCAACAAACCTGGCTTATCTGCGGGGAGCGAGCCTGCAAACCCTCGGTACAGAAGCCTTTTCTCCCCCAGCTTAAAATTGTACGCTGAGTCCTCCGAGTCGCATGGAAGGGAGAGGTTTCCACTCATTGACCATCCCCGTCCTCCCAGCACCACGTCTGCTTGTGCTTCACCACCTCTGCCAGGTCTCCTCCTCTCGCAACAGCAGACAGCCCTCACGGCAGCGCAGGCACGGAGAGGATGCTCGGCTCCTCCATGGCACCGGCCACCGGAGTCATGTCACTCTGCCACTGTGCACTCACAGCAGCTCATTCTGTCTTAAGGAGAAAATTTGGTTGAGGGACTTCTTGCTCCTTCCTTCAACGCTCCCAACAGACCAAACCTACAACCATTTGCATTTTTTTCCCCAAATACATTCCCCCCTCTCCCTAAGCTGGGGGCAGATCAGCCTTCACAGCAGATCAAAGCCCACAGACCTCAGCCAGCTTTTCTTCTTTCCTCTTGCAAGCCTTTAGCTCCCTGAAGCCCTGGAAAGCCAAAGGTGGAAGGCAGAAAGCCCGTGGTCCTCAGCAAGACAGACTTTATTATATTCAACCAGTGAGTTTCACCTTGGAAGGAGAGACCCTCTTGTCTAGGGGCTCAGCTCCTCTCTGAGCTGCCTCACACAAACCCCTCCTCTTCTGCCAGCATCTTTACAGGCACCATCATTCCATCCTCAACATCCTGCACAGGAAAATGATTAATTACTCCCAGCAAGTTGCCATCTGTCAGCTGATCACTGACAGATCTAATTAACAGACCATCCCCATGTTCTCCACCTACTGCAAAGGAAAACATGCTGTCTTCCAATGGTTTATGCTAACGCATTTTTACTCAGGATTTGCAACCAGCTTCTCACAGTCAACTACCAAATATAGCCAACTACCAGTAACTCGTTATCCAGAAACGATCTGGTCACCTTCTCTGGACCAAGCCTTCGCCTGTCCAGCTGGATGGAGAAGGGACAAGAGGGTAACACTGAAGAAGAGGTTCCATGCCAAGAGGTGAAGATGAAGTTCTGACACAGCTGAAACCCTAGAGCAAAACCTTAAGGAAGGTTGAGTTGCCCTACGATCAGGAGTATAAGCCAAGTTAAGGAAGGAGAAGGGCACTTCCAGCTGAACGACGGACACAGCTCAGCGTGGCACGTCATCGCGCTCCTGTGCCTCAGCTTCCCCAGCTCAGTCATCGAGCACGTTCTCATTTACTTCTCTCTGTAGAAACCTTTGAGATTTGTGTATCAAAACCACTGCAGGGGCAATGCCACTGGCAATGCAGGCAGCAGCAGGCACTGGATGCCCTTCACAGCACGGACCGCGTGGAAAAGCAGGATGCTCTTGCACTGACGCTGCCTTCTCCCATCCGTTCTGCTCAGCAGCAGAGATTGCCACAGCAACAGGAGACAGAGGAGACAAATATTCCTCTGGAACATATTCGGTTGCTTTTTAGTGGATCGACATGAGAGAGTTCGTTTATAAACACGTCAAGAGCATGTCGGTGTGAAATTGGAAATGAGAGCGGATGGCAGCACAGTGAGCAAAAGACACGAGGTGAGGAGGTTGAACAGGCAGGTCCACCTGAGCAAGGTGCAGAGCCAGAGACCCGCGGGACCGTGCAGCATCTCGGCGCTAATCGACTCCATCGACCGAGCAATGGAAACCCTTTTCACTAATGGAAACTGCTTCGTGGTTACTCGCCTCCACGCCGTCACGGGGCATGGTGAGCCTCTGCCTCCAAAACGCCCACTGCCATGCGCAGCCGAGCTGCAGCCTTCTGCTCTCCCCTTGGGAAGGGAAATGCCACCACGCTGGTGCCCACCACACCAGTGCCCACCGTGGGCTGCTCCTCTCCCAGCCCCGCCACCGCTCCGTGAGCCGAGCCACAGAACGAGACAGCAAACAGGGACAGTAAGGTCATGCAGGAGACTGGGGCCTTCCCCAAAACCATTTAAGAGGCTCATTAAACCAGTTAATAGCGCGGAAGCAGCACTGACACCATGCCACAGCGCTTCCAGTTTCCTTCGTAACATCCCCAAAGACTCGAGCGTCGAGCTTGAGCGCTAAGTGACACTCTGAGAGCCCCACCGAGTGCCCTTGCCTGGAGCTGGAGAGGGCAGCTCGTCCTGAAAAACCCCACAGAAGGCAACAACCCCATCCTCGGAAAAAGAGCGAGGCTTTTCCCATGCTCCCATCACGACGGCCGGGTTGGGCACCCGGGGACCACTCACCCCACCGCCCTTCCCAGCACCCCGTCACAGCAGTGCTCCGGGACACGCTTGAGGCACAAACCCGCTCACTGGAGGAGGGCTCGGGGGAAGCGGGGCGAGAGCTGAACAAGTGCTCTCAGATAAAGGGTACCTGCAGGTTTGTGGCTCTGCTGGCAGCCCCTCAGAAGGGCACCTGGAGCGAACACTGCAGAAGGCACACGCGACAGATGGGCTCATGGGAGCAGGAGACCTCCTTGGTCATCAGAGGCACCACATCCCAGTGACAAACCATGATAAACCACTGATCCCCCAGCGACAAGAACGCAGAACCTACCTGGCCACGCATCACATTCTTCTTCATCTGAGACACCGCGCCGATTCAACAAGGTATTTGGCAATAAAAAGATCCAGAAGCAGTGAAAATGCGTGCTATAACAAATTAATCTAATTTTTTCCTCCCACTCTCTGGCTGTCCCTGGTTTGTACTGGTACTTAAAGCCAGAGAAGCAAACTACCTGAGACAGCACTGGGTTTGTTTTTATGAAAACAGAACCTATTACCTTTTCTTTTGCTTTCTTGGCAGCAGAGGAGCAGCTTTGTGTCACAGCCATGGTTTTGTAACATCAGTAATAGAGAGTGAAAAAGGAGAGCATAGTGAGAGATGGAGAGAGACAAGGAAAGAAAATGAGGGGATTACAGTAAATGTCTCTAATATTTTAGCAAAATACTCTGGTTTCTTCAGTTCAAAATTTAAATTAAAAAAAATGTAGCAGCACCTCGGAATTTAAGTGAATTACACCACCATTGAAACAGGGTGTTGTAACGAGGCGCGGGCAGAGAGCACAAGCAGACGAGTGTCTCTTCTGGGCTCGTGCCTCTGCCCGGCTGCACCCGCTAACGAGATGCCCATGACACAGGCAGGGAACGTGCCCACCAGAAGCACCTCACTGCTCTGTCCTTCAGCCCAGGAACACGACAGGTACCACAAAGAGCTGAGGCACAATCGAGATGGAGTACCTGTCAGGTGCGCTGATGGGGAGGGAAAACCACCTCTGGCTCAGAGGTTTTGCAGATTAATGCCTTTAGGTACATCAAATGGCGAACAGGAACGGGCACGCCTTGCAAAGGCACAGCCATTACCAGGCAACCCCATCAATACGGGCCCCCGCGGGCTCTGGCACTCACGTAGCAGAGGGCAGCCACGCGCAGAAGACGCTGCGACAATCCAGCCCAGAACACGCGCTGCTGCATCCGAGTGCAGGGAGCACACCAAGTACTCCAGACAAAATTCTGGACTCAGACTTCTTTGAGCACATCAGCCTCAGAAGAGAGCGGTGCCAAGCCTTGCTGAACGCTCCAGGAACTCCTCACGACACTGCTCTCAGCCGTGCCCTCCAAGAACGGTGCAGGAACCAGCACTCCCGCAGGTGCGCCCACCTTTGCCAACGCACCGCAGCAGCAGTGCAGGTGAGCAGCTTTGCATCCCAGAATACCTGCGAAACACTCGCCTGCACAGCGCCTGGAAAGGACAAGCAAGCACCCGCATCCCTGAGGCGGATGAAACCCTCAGCGAGCACAGCCCTGTCGTGGCAAAGCTGCTCCCTGACCACCAGGCACTGCCCCTTCCTTGGGACAACGTGTTTTGGTCTTCAGGCAGAGACCAGGGGACAGACCATGTCTGTGTTTCAGCCAGACTTCCAAAGCGCTCCTCAGAACAGCTGTCTTAATGAAAGAGGAAACAAATCAAGAGTTTGGAATTCTCTTAGGGAAGAACAAGACCCACAGCCGAGCCAGGGCTGGTAAGTATCCCGCCGGCTGCGCCACGCTGCTGCCCTTCCCTGGCTGCAGAACGTCACGCTTGGTACAAAACGAGACCTCATCAACACTAGTGCCGAAATCCCGCTCCCGAGCCCGCATCCCTGGGCCCCAAGTGACACGTTAAACTCTTCTGCCATGTCTTACGGTCTTCAGGACAGTCTTAAACCGAGGGGTTTAGTAATCTCAATTTCAACGGATGACATTTTTTACTACCACAGAAATCCCTTCCGTCGGAATATTTGCCTCCTGTATTTATACTAATTTTGTGCAACTATTTTACATGATTTAGTATCATTAGTATTCAGAGTCTTCCCCATTTCCTGATGCCTCATGATGTACGAGGTTTGGAACGTTGCTTCCTAATCACATTAGAAAAAATATTCATGTGACTATCATGCAGTTACTGAAATTTAGTTCATGGGCAAAAGGATATTTCATCCCCATAACGCGCAATTCTTCAGGATTCCGACATGATCAGCAGTTACCTTCAACTATTTGTTTCAACAGAAGTTAATTAATTATCAGACACTCATTACTTCTCTGGAAAAACAAACAAAAAAACCCAAAATCTCCACTTACCTTTTAATTTTATGATGCAAGACACGGAGCTACATCCACATGTCCTGAGCCAACCGCTCCCCAACTCCATGTTCAGTCCATGCGAACAATCTGTTCACTCTGACACCTTTCAGTCACCAATCCCAAACAGGATTTAAACCACCAAGCAGAAACCTTGATTTAAGACACTGATTTTAACCTTGATTTGTATTTATTTTCATTAAAGACCATTAGCTTTCATTAACCGGGATACCCATTAAAATAGCAGAGCTCTGCAGGCAATCGGCAACTCCATGAAAACACAGAACCTCAATAAAGCAAAATGAAAAATGTATGTTTCATCACTATTCTGACTTTTTTCCTCAAGATTTGGGGCAGAACATGTGGCTGCAAATCAGAACTAACTGAAAAATGACAAAGCTCCCTTAGGCACACGGGGCGACTGATAGGTTTCAAATTTAAGAGACTGATGAAATAAATCAGTAGCTGTTTCCAGTGGGTCAGATCTCTGGTGCCAAAGCCCTAAAAATGACCAAATGCTCAAAGCATCGCTATTTTAGAAAATATTTTGCATTTATGTCTTTTGTCACGTAAACGTTATTTAAATTTTTGTCCCAGGGTATAAGGTTTCTCTGAGCCACTTTTTCCCTCCCCCTGTTTCTTAACATCTCATCAGAGGGGAAAAACCCAAACCTTTTATGGTTTGGGGTTTTTTTTTGGCTCCTCAGTGAAGCAATATAAATCCAAACAGTTCTTTACGTGTATTTATTAACTAAACTGAAACCAGTAATATTTCACAGAAAAGCATTTTTGCATAAAGAGGAGGAATCTAAACACCAGCAGTCACCCCACTGTAAAGAGACAGGTACTTAAAGCATCACAAGATGTTTTGGCACCCAAAAGTATGAGCTGATGTTAAATGTTAAAGGCGTTTCCCAAATTCAGCATAACATTAAAAAGAGTGGGATTTTTTTAACGGAATGAAATGTGAATTTCCAGTGACAATAGGTTTTCAATAAATCCTAGAAAAATGGAAACGCTCATTCTTTTGTTTTCTGAACATTTTAAAATATATTAAGCTTTTAGTTATAGATTTTCTTGATTTAGATTCAGATTTTCTTAACCATTTGCTATTTACTTCTGTGGAACAAGAACCCAAAAGGTGTTTTAATCTTCCTTTTGCTAACAGAGGAAGGACCTCAGTTATTCACAAGGGTCATAGCAATTTCTTGCTGTTCTAGGCTTTATTTTCATAAGTGGCCCATGAATGTACAAAAAATTACAATCAATCAAGACTTCTGTTGCTACATCACTTTGTCCCTTTACAAAATGCCAGACAAAGCAGATAAGCTAAAAAAAAAAAAAAGACAATTTCTTTTATTAGCATTCCTCCCAGCAAAAAGCCTCTTTCGAAAGCTTCCAGGGAGTGTGATGGCAAAAAGCCACGGGAAGTGGGTTCGCTGATCTGCCTTCCCGTCCATTTGGACATCCAATGGCTGGGGGCGGGAATCTTCTTCATTTTGCACTCGATCAACATCACAGTCCGTTTTTCAGCGCAATAAAAAAACCCCACACTAAACATGAGTCAACAGCCAACTCCAATTTGGCCCTCCATAAAAGTCTATTTTTGGCAGAAGGTTCACCTTTCTTTAAAATGACTGTACCGGGAGTTAAAACCATTCCTGAAATTTACTTTAAACGCTGTTCATAATGAGGATTAAATCTTTTTGTACTTGCAGCAAAGCCATTTCTGTTCGCTGAGGGTTTGAATTGTTCAAAAGACTGATGTTAGACAGGCCAATAGCAGACAGAAAAGCCAATTTTCTCTTAGAATTTAAGCAAGACCTTGTCCATCTCCTTGAGTAACCCGTCTCTATTTTTCCAACCAGCGGCAGGAAATCTTCATTTCTACAGCTAATGTCTGTACTCTTGATCTCCACGTGCCTCATCCTCGTCACGACACATTTTGAGAGCATCCTTCTAGGATGAAAAAATGGACTGCTTCCCTGAGTGCACAATAAGGCACTGCATTTTTATGATTTCCAGTCCTGTGAATGGCACAGGCCATTACAGAACAGCCTGCTTGAAAAAACAGGATACGATATTCACGTACTTTGTTAGAGGAGACAGATCTACATTTTATGGGGATCAACTAAGGCAATAAAGACTTCCATTTCAATAAAATAAACTAAGGAAGAAGCAGCCTTAAAACAAAATACCTTCAGTGTAGCAGTTAAATTTGAGCAGAGGGCTAGACGCCCACAGTCAGGACTGTCAAAAACAGAAATAAGTTAAAAGGGCAGGAACTCTGACAGAAAGGAGTTGTACAAACCTCATACATCCCCTCCTGGAGATCCAAGATCAGCATGAAAGAGCGGAGCAAGAGCCTGAGATCAAGTTTTGACAACTTCCATGCTGAAGCACTGCCCTGAATCAGGGTCAGTTTGTGTAACCCATCTCCCTAGTCAATAACCACACTTAAATTTTTTCCTTCCCACCCTGACTGCTCACTGTCCTCATTCTTCCTTAGTTTGTTTTTCACCACTACAACTTGCAGTCCAAGGCTACGCTCCGTGATCACCTGCAGCAACACAAGATGTCTCCTTACGATAACGGTAACTTTCTCAGCACACTAGAGTGTCCACAGAGGAGGGAGATGGTCCGACAGTCCCACAGGTATTCGCTTCCAGAAGACTCTTCAAATTCTGGTCAGGGTGTGAACTAGAAATGTGTGTCCCATCCCACCACCCCCCTCCCCCCCAATGTCTCCAATGCCTGCAGTGTAAGACTACAGCTGATGGAAAGACAGGCTTCGGGATGCGGGAGCCATGGAATAGGGATGGTGAGCAGATGATGTTGATTCAGATTAAGATGTGGTGTTGCAGCTATACAATTAAGCTTACACAATGCACACCTATACCATGCCTGGCTCTAAGAGAGCTGCTGCACTTCCACACTTCTGCTAATACCATTAAAGTTACCCCAAAACAGATAACATCTCAGCAGCAGAGACGTCACCTGCTGTTAGCAAGTTGGCAAAATAGCTCCCCAAAATCGAACCAAAGCTCCCAGCTGTTTTCACAAACAGATATATTGGTAAAATGATACAGGTAGGAAATAAATCCTGCTATTTACTTAGCACTTCTTATAATAAGAGTTATGATGTTCATTTTAAGGCTCAGTGACAAATCCTGTTTGGTACATCATCACCTTATTAAAAACCTGTCACATGTGCAGAGAATGATAAGTTATATTAGGTATGCTGTTAACTTGACAAAACACAGCCTGCTGCTTTCCACCTGCCTAACGCTGCATCAACCACGGCACATTTTCAAGGGGTGGGAAACAGACACCCTCTGCTTTCCTCACCAAAGCTCCAGATCCAGTTGAAACTCTAAACACAGTAAAAATAGGTAAGGTGTCTCAGCCACAATGGCAACACAGCAGAAACTGAGTCATAACACTCCATTCCAGATCCATGTACGTACATCAAGTTATCGGGATGTGACTGCCACCCAACTGCAGCAAGTAAAAGAAATGGAAACAGTCGTTTAAAATACTCCATTTATCCAGATATGAAAGAAAGGCTCGACTGATGCTGAACAAGAAGGCAGTTCAAAAGCAAAAACAAAAATTGCCTCAAAGTGACAGATATTGATAAAGGCAGAAATTACAGCTTTTTGTCCAGTAATCAAAAGGAGCACAAAGTTCTTTTGCGTCAAACGCAAAGATCTGACAGTTTTGCCAGTGCACCGTGTAGTTCAGTCACACATGGTATTGGTGGTTTCAGCCACCAGCAAAAGACTGGGAATAACACAGGAATGCCAGAGGCAGATCTTTAAGCATCTTGGAAGGGAGTACATTAATGTCATCACTTGAGCGCTTTCACTTGTGCTATGGGAGGGGAAGTGTTGAAACTCAGTGTTATCTCCAGTAATTAAAATACCCTTCAAAGGGAAACCTCTGCATGACATTGTAGGGAATGAAGGTTTCAGCTATACACCAAGAGCATGTCAATGCCACTTTCTACTCTGTACCAGGCTTCTTCGGAAGATACACCAGATCCAGTATCTTCTGTCAGCAGGATTTCAGCATGACCTGTTACTCTAAGCAGTGGTAAGGAAAATGAAATTTACCTTTTGTCTCTCTACATGTATGAGTGGTTATACTCACACATATCATTCACCTAGTCTTGCTATCTGCAAAGGCCAGTTAATTAATCCTTTGGTTTACGCTCATCCACCTATTTCAGAAAATCTACTTCAGCAAATAGACATACTCTTTGCTTGTTCATTGAAGGGTTTTTTAATGTGAAGAGAAACAGAAGCTTCTGATTAACCACGTGTGACTGCTTAACTACACTGAAATCAACTCCATTTTCAGCAGTTTCTAAGCTGTTCAGACTTTCCTAAAAAAAGCCTCAGCGCTCAAGTCTTTAAACAGTTCGTCCAATAAAGCTGATGTCGTATACCAGGTATTACAGACGCATCTCTTAGCTGCAGCTGAAAGCTGGCAAGGTTAATCTCCTTTTGCCCAACATACCGAGCCTTGCAGGAAAACAAAACTAAAAAGAATGAATAACCTCAGGTCTTGACAAGCAAAGTTTCTTCCGTTGGTCTGATTCAAAACATGTTACGTTGTTTTCAGCATACGAGTCCCATCTATGCACCATGAAACGACGATGAAAAAAGTATGATGCAAAGTCTTCTTAAATAGTCACCCAAAATATAAAGAAAGCATACAGAAACTTGATGCAAAATCCAGAAACAGTCCAGGGCAGTGCTTGGGTACCACTAAAGATTTAAGGACTACTGGGGATTATGTGGCCAGCCACAAACTGTCTCGTAAGAGGTCATGACAGTGTTCTCTGCTGCTAAGATGAGTGAACAGACTGCCATTCCCCATTAAAGGGTTGTCTATCGGTTTAAAAAAAAAAAAAACAAGACAAAAAAACCCAAAACCACCAAGGAAGAGCATACAGTCATGCAGCTGATCGTCGTCGAATCACAAAAACACCTCGCTGCAGCTGTCCCAGATAAATTCGCATTTTTGTGCTGTCACTGGTTTTTCTCACCCAGATCTGCATGAAAGAAAAAAAGAAAGGGAGGGGCAGGGAGATATATTGGGGAGAAAAAGAGAAAAGCCACAGTAAGCAACGGGCAGCTAAATAAGTCCAGGTATTCTTACTGCTATATCTGAACATCTCCGTTACTCAGGGATTTAGCTTAAGCCCTTCTCCCTCCCCACATTACACATTTGCAACCTGAGCAGAAAACGAAGTAAGGTTTCTAACTTTACCACCTTCACTTCCTGCTCAAAACAGTCATCAAGAAAAATTACTCGTTCCCAGCATCATCAGGAAAGCAAGTTTCCTCCTGCTACAGTTTGCAACAGAACTCTGGCATTAAGCTTTACCTAATCAAGAATAAGTCTCTCTAGATCCACAGATCATAAAATTACCTATCCTGGGATTTGCCCAGACAAGTAACTATTAGTCAAACGAAAAGCTTATTCTGATTTTGTTCAGTGAAGCATTTCTCACAATGTATTAAATAAATTGTAGCTGAAGATAAAAGGGCCTCTCAAACACCTGCATGGAAGAATTCATGTCACTTGGTGATATACAGTGTGTTTCAAAGGACAAATTGCTCCCATGGAGGCAGCCACTCAGCATTTCTAAAAAATAGAAATCACTTCCAAGAAGTTTAGACCCAAGTACCTGTACTTTAAAAATCAATTCTGAGCAAAACTCCTCTGCATTTTATCATTCACTGCATTTAAATATATTTAAATAAATGCATGGAAAATAAGAGTTATCCAGCTCTTAGTGCAAGAGTATTTTAGGACACAAGACCAAAATTTCCTACTGCAAAACACTATAAAGTTAGTGCTGGCATGAGATTTATCCAAAACTTCTTTTTTAGTTATCATATTAGCTGCCAGCTGGCCTGGCAGATTGATTTAACTCTAGTGTTTTAATTTTAAGTTGACTTTACTAGCAGAAGCCCTCGATATAAAATAAATTAAGTATTTGCCCGCATTTGTACTTATTTCTCTAGAAAAACTAGAATGCACCTTCATTGGTAGTCATCTCTCCACTGCAACATTTCCAAGAATTTCGTATGTTTTACTAACCAAAAGAATTCTTACATCTACAAACTCCGAGGAACTGTACAGAACAACAAACGTACCATTTTACATTCTCCCACGAGACGACGGAACGGTATCCTTCTCTTGCTAAAGTTAGCTGTTTTGTTAAATTCCATTTGATGGAAAATTAGAACTCAGCTTTAAGTGACAACAGTGAAAACTTATTAACACTAAGATGTGCCACACAGTTCAGAAAAACAAAAGAATCAAGACGTATTCTGAACTTGAAACTGACACTTTAGACCTACCAAGTGTTTTGCGATCAGAAGATAACGTTTATTAATCCTAAAGAACTGAAAGAGATGGTGAACAGAAGCAACAACATCCATCCCTGAATTTCTTTTATTCCTAGACTGTAAAAGAAAAATACGTTTCCTCCTTTTTTCAACGTCGAGCAAACTGAGATTGCTGAATAAACTCATGGGAATAAAAAAAAATTTCCTGCACGTACTGAAGAGTTTATTGTCAAAAGGCAAATTATTTCACTGGTTCCATGCACTTGGCCAATGATTTCCACCAATGCAGCATTTGATGCACAGTTTCCACGGAAATCACATTGAAAGTAATAGAAATGTATTTTGTTTAGATCTAAACACATCATCAAGTTTTGAAGAATTTGGGTTTGGGAAGATTCAGTTTGTTTTTTAAGGGGGATCACCAAAGCTCAGACCATGTCAGAGAGGCCCACAGCCAACTACAAAATTCAAACCCAGTTTAAGAAAATTGATTTAGACCTTCATATGAACAAAGATGCCTCTGATACATCGTTAACTACTTCCTTTCCCCAGTCACAAAAAGGCAACTGTATGCCATAAGGTCGCTGATGTTTCTTAGTTAAGTCTTTTCCCTTTCAGCATTAACGGAAATGCTGGTGGGGAGACACTGTGCAAATATTGTCGGAAAAGTTCTTTTGAATAACTTGACTTACTTTAGAAACACTATCAACTTTTGACTCCAGTCTACAAATTAGAGACCTCAAATCTAGGTCTGCCTTCTAGTTCCCAAATTCAAGCAGGACCCATAGGATCACAGTTTGGCACCCACGCTTTTGAACCTGTGATGAAATCTGAGATGCGCACGTTGTGCTCGTAAGAGAACACCACCTCATTCCAGTACCCGTTAAGTATTTATCTCCCTTGGCTTTACCTTGTTGTTTGCCTTGTGATGGTTCCGTACAACTGCCTCGCCTCATCCCCAGTCTGTCTCAAAAAACCCCACAGAACTAACCCAAAACCTATTGTCTTGTTTAAAGCGGAATTCATGCGATTGTAATTAAGGGATTTCGTTTCTTTCAGGTTTCAGGTAAGATGCTCCCAAAAGATTGAGTATTCATGTTGTAAGTTAAGAGTAATAACTTTAATCAAATGAGCAGTTTTAATGCTAATGCTTCCATTAGCACGCTACTACTACTTTATCTAAACAACCGTCCGTTGAGCGTAACAACTGTTACTGCAAGGAGAACAGTTGTGATACAAAGCACATCCCATATGCAACTCATTTCGTTGAAAATAAAATATTTTCCCTTAGCAGCCAAAACAAATTAAAGTTACTTTATTGGCTGATTGAAGACAAGTGCATTCAAGTCTGTAATTTCTTTCCTCAAAGTGTCTGGAATCTGCAAACAAAGAACAAACTGCTCCCTTTGCCCAACTGATGCACTGCTCGAGCACTAAGCTTATTTTACAGCAAGATTCTCATCAATCTCCGGCACGCACCTCTCCTCGCCTGCTTCTCTAAGCCTTAATCATTAGCCACAAGGAAATTGTCTCAGATAAATGACTCACTTGCCCTGTCTCCCAGGCAGGTGATGAATGCTGCCAGCTTACTGCACTCAGGTTAGCAGGAAGAATTTTCTCCCCTTACAACAGCTAAATTTGGTAACAAAATTATTCCTCATCCTCTTCTGGATTCCAAACAGGATTTTCTTTTTTTTTTAATTTTACATTAATAACAACTGTGTACATATATTCTTGAAATAATGGAAATGGAACTTATGAACGCAGTGCCAACGAGATGCAACATGCCAGTTCTTCCCATTCTGCCTGCCAAACTACCACTCGCAAAATGCAGGATCATTCTTTAGAAACACAGCAAGTCTCTTCTCATGGCAAGAAGAGATCTCTCCACCCAGTTTTACCTTGGGTTCAGCTTCTTTAGACACCAGACAGCTACATCTTTTCTGAAAGCAACGCTGCTTTTCCTAGTCTTTACAGCTGTCTGCCTGCCTACGCTGAGCCACGGCTTTCCCCCCTCCCATGAAAAACAACGCAGCCCACTACCTCGTTGGCGCCCACAGAACTGATCACACAGCTGATCTTCGTGTTCTCTTTTGACTCCAGGTAAATAGCCTGGCTCTTGTGGTACCTGCAAAAATTAAAAAAAAAAAAACACAAAAACACCAACACACACATGAAACCATTAGCTGTCCAAAGACTGAGAAAAGAAGCAGTAATAAGATTGATAAAGCTCGGATTCCACAAGCATTTGCACAGAGTAAATGAAGTCTGTCTTTCCTTCCACACCATTTTCCCCATCTTCAACCAACACAGCGGGTGGTCTGATTCTACACACACACTTTGCATTTAAATGGTGTTTCAGAATGCACGAAGCTCCCTCAATCCACATTCCATCCTGCAGGCAGATTACCGAAAACAGGTTTCACATCTGACAGAGGGAGGGGCAGAGCATGGAGCCACAAGGTAAGAGAACACTGACGGACAACAAGCCCACGCTTCAAGAGTTAATCAAACCAGCCTTCCACATTTCAGACACAGGATGGATTTTAGAAGGCAGCTCCATATTATGCTTGACAAAATGTGACAGAGCAAATCACAGATGCTCAAGTTATCCACGTTCCCCAATACAAAATCACTAGCACACCAAGTGACTGGCACTCAATCAGTGCAGTCTATGTACTGCTTAAACAGAGACCTCAAGCTTCCAATACTGTCTTATTTTATTAAAATACCCAAAACCAGGAAGTGACAGGTAACTGTTTCTGTTAAAAGCTGTACGTACCTGCCATAAGGAGGCTGTGTCTCAGCACATCCATTTTTTCCCCTTTTAGACCATATTTTAGTCATGCTGTATATTTTTCTTAGCACATTTCATATAAAACAAAGTAAAAACTTTGAAATCCGTAACTCTGAGTTGCTTGATTTGGTGGTCTCGCTGTCTTCGCAGAGCGTGTTTCCGGTGAGTGCTGCAAAGTGTGCCAGACAGAACTCCCCAGTTTCTGTTTATCCTGCCTGCGAGAGTTCCACAGGCAGAACTAATTATACCGAAATGGATTATTTGTAAGTAAATAACCTTCATCAAGAGAACACCAAAACGCTTTATAGTTACAGAAGCATAACTACATGTCCACCTTTACCCTAATCAAGATGTGCTTCGTATTCAACTGGGCAATTCACATTCCAGAATCACTGCAGAGATTCCCCCAGTAACTACTCAGTATGCAACGCCCTGCAGTCTGATTGGCTGACAGCCATTTGTCAAAATGCATGAATTTGCATAATCTTCACAGTTATTTCTACAACAACCATACTGTAAATATGGAAGTCTTCCAATAGTTTCTTCTGTAATCTCTTCCTACTGGCTCACGTACTCAGAGTTTTCACACTGCTTGCCAGTAACGAGAACGAGAGCGTCAGCTTTCAGCCTTCCAAACATACTAATTACCAACGGGTGAGGAAAACCCAAATCCTGAAACCTTTAGACACTTGTGCCCAACCATTATTCCCTCTCCCTCATTTTAACAGAAAGGATGTCAGTGGCCTTCAGGGCAATTCAGTAGCAGCAATGATCTGAGCTAAAAATCTCCTTTTACTGAGCCCAGATGATCACTGATCGATAGAAAGGAACAGTATAAAGCTGCTACAAACCAGACCTAAGATGAGACATAAAAATCTCAAGTGATATCTGTGCCTGCACAGACAGAATCATAGAATGGTTTGGGTTGGAAGGTACCTTCAAGATCATCTAGTTCCAACCCCCCTGCCATGGGCAGGGAAATCCTCCACTACACCAGGTTGTCCAAAGCCTCATCCAACCTGGCCTTGAACACCTCCAGGGATGGGGCATCCACAACTTCTCTGGGCAACCTGTTCCAGTACCTCACCACCCTCAATGTAAAGAATTTCTTTCTCATATCTAACCTAAATCTCCCCTCTTTCAGTTCAAATCCATTGCCCCTTGTCCTATCACTACACGGCCTTGTAAAAAGTCACCCGGAGCCTTCTCTTCTCCAAGCTGAACAAATAATTTTTAAGATAATTAAATAATTTTTCCACGCAAGGGTGTTTCTTCAACATTTGATTGCCAGGGAATTCCAAAGCTAATGACACACACGAAGCTTGCTTCAGCCCCTGGCTTTCACACCACAAGTTACTGTCCATCAGTAAATCTCTTAACTGTGCACAGAAAAGGCAAGGTAGCAAGTCAGTTCAGCACTTTTTCATCAAGGAGCTCTCAACGGCCTCCTGCTCCGAGCACGCAGAGACGCGGGTCAGCTGGAGGCACAGTAGCCTGGAAGGTCTCAGTTACACACCCAAGTCTCATCTTTTTGCCAGGTTTATACACCCACATGGGAACAGAGGCGTGGAACAGAGGAGAGTACTTCAGACGAAACACGCAATGGAATTTAAGTTGGCTTTCAAGAGAAGGGAAGTCTCTAACAATTCTTGCTTTTGCAGTAGGTAAAATACACCACCATACTGACAAGTGAAGCGAGCAGAAATAATTCCACTTTCTGCTACAAAATAGTTTGCTGAAAGGCCAAGATTTTCAACTGCATCTCCATCAGAAGATTGAAAGAAATCACTCTGCATTATTGTATGCAGACAAAGCTAAAAGCAAAAAGATGGTTGTTTTACAGCGAACTGTATTTTAGGATCTGATGGAGGGGCATGGAGCAAATTGAGGATAAAACCTGAAGTCTAACTCCACATCTATCTGGAACTCCACTTTGGAGACATGTTTGTGAAATGTCTCTGCAAGACCGGAGGGAGTCCATTACTAGCCTTAAACATTCACTACTTTGAGATAATGGTCCTTCATGGCTGCTGTCAGGAAACGGAGAAAGCAGTCACTCCTGAGCTGCCAGTTTTACTATTTTTGGTGCATGCAAGCAGCTACAGCCTTAACACACCTTAGAAAAAATTACCCTCCCACTATCGAGAGTTACTTCATTATTTAAAAATACCAGCTGCTTTGCACAAGTATTATTACTATCAATCAAAAATATCTAAGCAAGAATATTACAGCCAAAAAAAGTAAAATACTTATCTTAAAA
The DNA here is from genome assembly GCF_009769465.1 of Tauraco erythrolophus. NCBI lineage: Eukaryota > Metazoa > Chordata > Aves > Musophagiformes > Musophagidae > Tauraco > Tauraco erythrolophus. The sequence goes on along the minus strand of NC_141483.1, from coordinate 3,919,587 downwards.
CAGTGTGAGAACAAGGAGACCAGTAAAGGCAACAGCTGGAATTCCTGAGAGTGAGACCCCCACGACAATTGAACTCAGCAAGATAAAAATATGTTCGTGTTTCACATCACAACTAGACACCTTTCAGAGAGAGTTTGTGCTTTTGAGAGATTCATCTGGGCTCACTGAAGCTCTCCAAGGTTTAAATTTGGTGGGAGCTTGGGAGCTTTACTGACACAATACTCCAGATCCCATCTTTTTTTTTTCCACTTATGCAACTTTTCACAGTACTCTACATGCTTAAAAAAATTCTGAAGAACAGTTTATTCATCCAAATATATCCTAGAGGACAGTCACTTTACAGAAAACAATTATGAAAGCAAATAAAGAACTTCATGAATTTGTGAAATGATAAGCAGCCTGTTCAGTTCATGTCTGCTTTATGCTTCACAGAAGTTTAAGTGCCAGGCAGCACCTTTTATCACAGTTGCATACATTGAATCCTTGACGGAACCTCACTGTCAGAAGACTAGCAGACAAAAAAACTGACCAACTGTACGAGACAGCTGTCGTGTAGAAAACAAGCTTCACACTTATTGTCTTCCGTGATAAAATTACAACCTTGTCACTTGTTATTTTGAGCCACCAGAACACCAAAGTGGGCAACAGATAAGCATAGGACTTGCAAATTGCTTTCTGCTCAAGGAGTACTAGATTGTCCCCTTGATTATCCAGTTTTGCATGTCTCATGGATTAAGTTTAAGACTCACTAAGACTTCTCTGCAAAATTCAGTATTTTCCTTGCTTTTTGTGAGGCTTGCCCAGCTATATGCCCATAAAACTTAACAGACCTAAATCCAATCAGCAATTCTGAAGTTGTTTCTCCCATGTGGGTTTGATCTTTAAAGGTTATTTGGGTTTGTTATTGGAAACATTTTTCATTCTTCTCATCTGGTGCACAACATTTCTTCTGCCACCTGGTGGAACGATGGGCCAGTGTTCCACAAAACGGAACACCACGACTGTGAACACTGCTGACACCACTGTACCTGCAATCACGGCGTATCTGTAGCCTAGGCTGATGGGCTTCACAGCTACATCACACTACATCTGCTGATGGCTCTCTTACTTAACACCAGGTTTGACAAAAATCTTTCCCTAAGTGTCACAGTGTGCACAACTGACTCCATGGAAAAGATTTATTTGAGCCAGTAGTTACTCCTGACAGTCCATGAGGTCTAAACACTCCATTGTCATTTCTGATTTACCGAAGTCACAACGATTAGCCCTTGGAGGAAGTGGCTAACCTCTGCCCAAGAATTCTTATATCAAAGCAATTTCTCTCCATGGTCTTTTATCTCCTCACTAGACAACACTCAGACTGATTAAAACAGATATTTACCAGGACTTACCATCTCTTATCATAGTAGAGTTTTCCATCTTCTATCCGGGCTTCAAACCGCTGCGCTGGAGACTCTGCTGGTGTAGCCGGGAGGTGTTCGGGAGAGGAAGGAGAGGCTGAGAACAGGAGAGAGACTGTGTTTAAAGACCAGCATGTGTCCATCACACAGTAGCACATCTGACTGCAGAACTGTAATTAATAATGTCATCTTAAGCAGAAATAATAAGCACAAAAAGCTACGAACTCAAATTTCCATCAGAAAAATATTCTCTATTGGCATGAATAATTCAACCTCTGCCTTGAGTATATAAATGACAACATTTACTGAAACAGCTGAAAAAATCTTGATAAGTAGGTGATAAGACACTCTGTCTTGAAATAAAGTGTACAGACTCATCTAGTGAGCTGAGTGCATAAACCCATAAGTTCTCAATCCCTCCACCAACCTAACAAGCAGGCAAGCTGCCCAGATGCATCTGAATATAATGGAGAAACCTCTTTACACAGCTGGATTTTTCCATGCTCAAATGTTTCAGCCACCAAAGATGCATATACCTCCCTTCCCATCCCTGACAAACTTCAGAACAGATAAGAGACTCCACAAAGCACCCAATTCAGCACAGTAGCTACGCAAAGAACAGCAATTACACAGTCAAAACAATTATACAGTCAAATTACACAGTCAGCAATTATACAGTCAAAAAGACCACAGTGTAATTCTCTGTTCAAAACAGCATGACTGTGAACAAGTTCCAATGCAACTCTTAACTCACCTGGTCTCTTGGGTGATTTAAGCTACATGGAAAGAGAGCAAAGAAGGGTTAGAGATCTGACATGAGCCATGCAGTCTGCAGTAATAATTTCAGATAGTCTTACTTTCCATAATCTAAATTATTTTTTTAAAAATGTACTGTTAACTGGCATAACACGTCACCAGAAAAGCATGCTATAAATAGCCAAAGGCGTAGGTAATCAGTATCATGATACAAAAGGTCTACAAACTGAAGTTCAGAGCATTCAGATAATCCACTAAAGTCAAAACCAAACCCATCCAACACGCTATATTTTTGAACATGACCCAACATTTCTCAGGGTACATGAAATACAGGAGATAAATCATGAGACAAACCTCAAGAGCTGGCACAAAAAACATGCTGCACTACCATCCTCGAAAGCCTTAATAAGCAGCCTCTATTATAAGAAATTAGATAAGCCTTAAAGTGTTTCGCAAGAAACCAATAAGGTACTAAAATCTAGAAAAACTATAAACTTACACACTTTATCCTGTCTGGTTTGCTCAAGTTCTGCGACAGTGGGGAGAAAAAACCACCTCTAAACAACAAAAAAACCACCCCACTCTAAGGCTGAACACAGAGGCAGCCTGTGATCTCACAGAAAGACACGTTAACATCTGTTCAGCCGTGTCCTTACGATAGCTCATCACTTGCTTCAGACAAAAGCTAACATTTTTAGATGACAGTCATTTTAATTAGGTTAATTAAACCTATTAAAATAAAAAGGAGGAGATACCATCTTGCCAAATCTTTTATAGTGTTACATCAGAAAGCCTACTGGGATGAAATAGTCCCACATATCAAAAAGAAACATAAACCAGAGAGCTCTGTTCTCCTCAGGGGAAAGCATAAGCTCTCCCTTCAAAACAAAGAAACACAAATCAAGCAATAATCCCTACCTTATTCAGTGTTCTCAGGTCCTCCATTATCTGCTCATCAGTCAACAAATAATTCAGCTGAGGTATCCAGAATTAAGGCTCCGTAAGCTCTTGACAAGCAAGGCTAAAAATTAAAGGTCAATGACATTTCACTTGACTAAATGTAAGCCAAAAGGTTTCTGTAAAATTGCCAAAGATTTTCCTAAGTGTCATACTTGAGCTTTTTTTGTCATATTAATAAATACTAGTCCATCTCCACAAAGCCTCATATTCAGCAGCAAATAGAGTGCAAAATCATTCTAACTTATTCAGACACAACCATCAATGAAAAACCTTTAGTGCATTGACATTTACTTCACGGAGGCATCAATAGTGTTTTCAGCGTTTTTCATCTTGTGTTTCTGTAGAGAACAAGCTGGGAGCTGAAACACAAGAGACTCGCTTCAGATTTTGAAGATCAGTCCCACCCAAACCTAGGAGAAGAAAGTCAGCATTTTGCAACTTAGTAAGGAGGAATAGAGAGAGAGGGAGGAGAGAGGTAAAACCTCATCAAAAAAAATTAAAAAAAGAACAAGAAAACAAAGCCAGAAGCACAAAACATATCCTCGTGTGGATGAGGATAAATAAAAGCCTACAATTCGCCCGAAAACAACAACAAAAAAATCTCAAAACATGTAAGTTAGTGTTTCAGAGCCTTATTAGAGCTCCGCTATCCGACTGTGTAGTTTCATGATTGCATCTTCCTACTTCCCTTTTCCACGGCTCCTCTCATTTCCACACAAGAAAAACCTGAGTGCATAAAAGGAAAACAATACCCAGACGAAGCAGTGGACTCTCTCTCCAGCTTTAATCTCCAGTTTTTCTTCAAAACAGCTGTTAAGTCAAAAGTATTCCAAGTATTAAACTAAAGTTAACAATTGCTAGGCTGTATTTTAAGGATTTCGGTTCTGGTGGACTTGAATCCTCTCCCCAGTGAGGAAAGGCAGACATAGAGTTTCGTACTGTGGCTGCTGTACCATGCTCAATTAGCAGGTCATGTTCACTGGGAAACTCATTTATATTGGATGAGATAGGGGCACTAATAAATAGATTTTTTTCTTCCCCTGAAAGAGTGAACAGAATCTCCAGCCAGAAAGAGGTTAATTAAAACTGGGGATGCTTGTGACTATCCCGCATGAACTCTGGAAGTTCAAGGTTTGATATCGCCTTCACCAAATGTGAGTCACTCACAAGTCGCAAGGTAAGGTTTTTTAATCTAATTTAAGCCATACAACTTGGTATCTAATAAGCCTCTGCAAAGCAAATATCATTGCCTTCCTTTCCAGGTGAATTTAATACCCAAACAGAAGTGCCTATCATCACAGAGGAGCTAAAAACATTTCCAGAAGCCAAGGAACATTTTAATTAAGAAACACGCAACAAGGCAGAAGAGAAGGATTACGTATACATGTTTTTCTCTCTCTCGTGATATATGAAAACAGATGGATTTTCATCTGGATTAGAGATCTGAAGCCTTTATCAGAAAAGGAAAAACTCTTTTGATATGACAAATATGATCTTTCTGGCAAACATTTTATCACATCTTGAAATGAGAAAAGCTTTGGCTCATGTATAAAGCCGTTTACTATCTATGGAACCAATTACCTCAGCATTTATATATAACGTTCTTCTAAAGTTTTTCCTTTGTGAAAAAAAATTGCGTGAAGAATTCAAGCTATTCTCACCAACAAAAAAAAAAAATCAAATAAATTATCACACAACACTGAAGTTGAAGTTAGGATGCCAAGGGATCTCCAAAGACTGGTGGTGGTACATTAGTTTATCACACATTATACATGACGAATTCTGCTTCAGCATTTCCTGGATTAAAATTGGATCCTAGAGCCTCATTTCGTTTTCCTTCCTGTACAAAACAGCACAGATACAAGCAGCATGCTGGCTTCAGATACAATAGCCCTCCAATGACTCTCTAAAAGGATATCAGGGGCAGGTTTCCTCCTCTTGTCTGGGATAGGAACCGGATCATTTGGTCGTCGCCTCAGTTTCCTCGTCATAATAGGCTTCACTTCCATTGAATCTGTAGAATAATGAAGTTGGAGAGTTGATAAGACCAGAGGGAAGGGAGTAAGAAGCAGCACCTTTCTACACAAGGAAAATAATCTTTCCTCTTTCATACAGAAAATTGGATTTTTTTGGTAATAGCTTCCAGCATCCAAGCTGGAACTGCTGACAGTGAACACAAGTTCTCTTTCATACTAGGTCACTGTTCAGCAACGGCGTCGCGATGCCATGGTTACAGTCTTGGTGGGCTGGAAGTGGCACAGCTGGTTTGGGGGCACTTTACAGCTCCTTCAGGGACAGATAACCAGCACAACGATGCTAAAAGGATTCAGGGCAAATTTCTTCAATGTTAATGTGACCCGCTTTGAAAAGATCATTTAAAAAAGCAAAGTTCATGGAGTTCTTTGCTAACAGAACTCGGATAGTTAATAGCAGGTAAAACATCAACTACAAATCAACTGCTCTTCTTGTCTTCAAGCTGGAAAAACAGCTTTGTCAAAGGAATACAGATAATTGCTGCATTCAAGACTGACACAAGTCTGCTGGAGTGATTTTTCAACACAAACAGTATTTAATTTCAAATTATCTAAAAATGTTTCAAATAATGATTAATGAAATAACTAATAACATGCAGAGCAGCAGCTGACAGAAAATAAGTTGCAGCATATACACTGGGGAAAAAGAAAAAAATCTGTTTAAAAATTGAAACACAAGTCTTCTCACCAAGAAGTAATTATCTGAAATTAGTTTGTCCACATGTCTACAGGTAGTCTTAACTGAAATAATTTACTCAAACTCTCACAGATCATTCCTTAATTTATGAAGGCATCTTGAACTGGCAAGCAAAGGACCACGTCTTAAATGCTAAACACATCTCACCTCTCCTTCTATGTGCTAAGAATTATTCACTCATCTTTAAGTACACCTGAGTCCCACCCTAGGCAGCGCTGAAGTCTATGAAGCCTCTTTGGCTCCCTCTAGATGCTAAAACCTGGAGCAGCTGCACATGTTCGGAATACACCCAACTACTCCTCATCTCCACGGTGAACAAGGATGACAACACTGCACATCGAGGGAACAATATGATGATTAAAACTTTAAAAAAAAATTTAAAATGAAGTGCCATCCACTGAGCGTATGCCAAAGGAAACCTTATCTCTAGCCCTAACCATCCCAACACAAGAAGGACATGGAGCTACTGGAGCGGGTCAAGAGCAGTGCCACGAAGATGATTCTGGAGCACCTCTGCTATGGAGACAGACAGAGAGTTGGGGCTGTTCAGCCTGGAGAAGAGAAGGCTCCGGGGTGATCTTATAGCAGCTTTCCAGTACCTAAAGGGGGCCTACAGGAAAGCTGGAGAGGGGCTTTTTACAAGGGCGTGTAGTGATAGGACAAGGGGCAATGGATTTAAACTGAAAGAGGGCAGATTTAGATTAGATATAAGGAAGAAATTTTTCACTCAGAGGGTGGTGAGGCACTGGCACAGGTTGCCCAGAGAAGTTGTGGCTGCCCCATCTCTGGAAGTGTTCAAGGCCAGGTTGGATGAGGCTTTGGGCAACCTGGTGTAGTGGAAGGTGTCCCTGCCCATGGCAGGGGGGTTGGAACTAGATGATCTTTGAGGTCCCTTCCAACCCAAACCATTCTATGATTCTGTGATTTTATGATTCAAAGCTGAATTTGAAAAACTCTGAACACCAATAGCCCTGCAGACACTAAAAACGTAACTCACTGTGTTGAACGTAAGTTGTTCTTCTCGCTTTTTAAGACCTACTCACAAGAGCCTCAGAAGAGTGTCTGGCACACTTACTCAAGGCAATATGCAGCCGAGAAGGCTTTTTCTCCTTTTTAAAAATTAGTTTCAAGGGAGTTGTCACAGAGCTATTATCTATATTGCTTAAAATGTGATTAAGGCAGAGAGATCAATTTTCTCCTTTTTATCTTAGCATCCTGTATCTTAAAATTGCAACAAGTCAGCTAAAAGTCACACCAAACAAATTTTCAGAAAAATAAAGTTTGAGATGCTCACATTTACTGTTAAACATTTGAAGAACTTTGAGATTCTCAAGACATCAATGAAAACTTAGAAAGGAAGTTTTGAACAGCCACTAAAGCACCAATACATCTGACCCAAAACACATTATGGCATGAGGCTTAGCAGACAAGAACCACACTACTCAATACTCCAGAACAGCAGGCAACTATTTTCACCTAATGAAACTGCAACACTCACAGACCAGCCTACTCATCAGGCTGCTAACTTGCATTTTTGCATACACTGAACTTCCATAGGTTTTAAAAACCATCTGGCCAACATCAGTTCCAGTATTCTTATTTCTTAGCTTCCAGCGCATGCTCCCAACAAAATCCTTTCCTTCTAAAGAAATAGCATTGCATTTCTGCTGGTCTGGAAGGCAGGAGATACGGGAGGGCTAACGCACACAGAGCGGATCTCTTCTCCACTTGCCTCTTGCTCGAGTTGTACTTGACGAAACAGCTCGTCTCTTCAGGACTCACAACAATGGGGGGACACAATTCCCTGAAGAGGCTTAATTTGGTCCCCAAATCAGACTACTAAATACTTCTTTTTACCCCTCCTCAGTCTCCCTTTAACTCCGCAAATCTGGATCCTGATCTTAACAGCTGTCCCACTGATAGAGAAATGGGATTCCTTTGGACTCCTGGAACACTGGTACGCAGATTTCCAAAGGTAACATCCAGTCAGATCCTGATCCACTACTGAAAATCTGCTTACAAGATTAGTACTGCATCCCAACTTAGTAGCCAACAGGCCCAGGCATAAGATGACAATAGGAAAGTTAAGGCTAAGGCACAGTTTGTAAGATCAGACTAGATCAGGCAAACAGCATAGCTCAAGATGCTTTCCAGACCAGACAGTTTGTACAAAGCCAAGAGCACTCCTCAATATGTCCAAACAGGTTTTAATTCTCACTTCTGGATACTAATTAAATAATTATCTTACAGAACTTCTGTAGATACTATGTAGGAAACATATACAAGGTCTAACTCATGGACAGGTCACAGCAATACAACAAACATTACCTGTCCATGAAGTGAGGGAGTTGCTCTTAAAAAGAGAATCAAACCAGACTTTCGGTTCAGTACCACAGCAGCACAATTTCAGAAGCAGGTTAATTACCCCCCTACTTAGCTCCACTGTGTCAATTACTGCAAAGAGCACCAAGGGTACCAACTGGTCTCACAAAAGAAATCTGTCCATTTAATGTGCATTTTCTAGAGTCTGGACACAAATGTAGCTCACAAACCTATTCAACCTATTTCAACCTTCAGCGTTTGCCTTTCTTGACCATCTGTTCCTGGAGAAACAAGGACACAGCTTACAACCTGGCACCACTGGTTATGTCAATATTTGTGGCTATCAATAGTTTTACTGCCAGATCACAGGAACTAAAGAAGCTCCTTTTCCTGCATGTAAGAAAGCCCATGCACTCTCTGCTTCGCTGCCACCATTTTGATTAGTAATTCAGGTCACTGAATTACGAACTGCTTTCTCCATTAAAAGATCATCAATTTGTGTTCCACATCTGTTGGCATTTGGAAAGCTTTAAAGCCTTCTACCTGTCTATACAAAGCAGCATTGCTACACTTGTATATTTTTCTCCTAAGCTGTAGCAGAGTGGACAAGACGAACGACAGATGCCTATCTTGGTTTTTACCTCCTGTTAATTCCATGGTTAGCTTTTCATTCTCAATCATCTTCTTTTTCTCTTCCAATTCTGCAATCAAATTTTCCTTCAGCTCGATTTTCTTATCTTCAAACTCCTTTGCTGCTGCCTTCTTTTCCTTGACGTAATTTTTTTCCACCTGATCAGTCTAACGCAAACCAAAAGAACAAAAAGGTCAACTAAGGAACCAATGACTCGAGTTGATGATATCACCACAGCTCCTTTCAACTGAGGTACTGATTAGCTTTCAGTTCAAAACTGCAGCCAGTTCTAAAGATTATCGATATTCATAATCAACAGAAAACCACCTAAAAACTACTAAAGTAAGCAGTACTATATCGGAAAAAATCATTATTTTTAAAAGACATTTTAATATTACATATCAAGTCTTTAGCAGAGAGCTCTTCAGATTTATAAACAGCACTGTTCTTTATCAACTTCAATAAGTTTTTTAAACAAGCCAAATGCTCAGCCAGCATACAGCAGCCCAAGAGCAAATATTTCTTTACTTCTATTTTAATGACAAAGTCCAGAAGTTACTTGAAGTAGTACCAACAGTGGGCAGTACTACATCTCAACTGTAATAATGCTAGCTAGAGGAAGAAAATTTCTTTCTTGTGGGAAAACAAGCACAAGTACTAGTTGATGAAACGAGGTTTATATCTATTTATCTAGTTAATATATATTTGGGGAAATTAAGAGTACTTACTTCCAGCTGCAGGAACAGTTCTGAAAGAGAAGAAAGCCTTAATTTATTATCTTCAAAGATGCACAAAATTGCTTCCCTAACATTTGAAGTCATTAAATATTGCAGCCAAGAAAGGCAGTGAACGAAATAGTGTACATACTCATCCAATCTCTACTCTCACTTTGCAGTTTTACGTTGAAAATAAAGTAGCAGTGAAAAAATTCCACAAAAATATATTGTTAATGGAAGTTTTCTACAGATTGTCAACAAGATTTGCAAAGCTTACACAGTAGTATTCCAATCTATTCAGTTCAGCTAGCATTCCCAGCAATAGTAAGCATGCAGTCCATCTTCCTTCCAGTTTAATTACAATCAATTAATACTAGATACAAACTTCCCAGATAGAAGCTTGAAACATATAGCTGAATGTACAGCTGGCAAGAAAATCACAGTTTAAGCTAATTTAATGAATTTCAGCAACGCCTGGTACAGGAGTAATTCTGCAGCTGTGAGAAAATTCAGCTACTTAACCCACACGTGTCTGATTCAGGCTGTTTATGCCCGAGAAAACACGCAGCGAAATAGTTCTGTATCACTGAAGGTTAAGTTCTAACACATGGCAATGATTAGTTCTTAGGCAGGATGGGACTCTTCTCGAGCTTCCTGGAGGACATAATGCCCAAAACAAAGTTTTTACTCAACGTAGTGGCAAGAACAGCAAACTAAGGCACCTGATCAGCCCTCAAGTCATCATATTAAGCTTTGGCAATACCTGAAATAATAAAAACTTCTGTGAAGATCACAGGCTTCAAATACATTTCACAGAAGACTGCAGTAGCAATACTGTACTACTGTGCGTTTTTTTTAGTAATTAAAAAAAACAAGTAGCAAAATAGATACCAGAGATGACAATGACCCAATAATAGTCAAACCTTTTGTTTGCAAAGGACTCTACCAATTGAGCACAGAAGCAGTATTACGGAGGTGACCAAATACAGGTACATCTAAATTGCTGCTTTAATATCTGTGAATTCTGAAAAAAAAAGCAAAACCCTAAAGCTCAAATGGGAAGGAAAACATAAAAGACCATTCTTCCTGTAATACTAAGCAGTTGGATTTTTTTTTTTAATCATAAAATTGAAAGTTATCACCATCTGCCCTCCTGTGGAAAAAACACGTTGCTGCAGCACTTGTCTTCGCCAGCCACAAACACAAGTTTGCAGTTAGTCTTAATTTTATCAAAACAGATTGCAGCTCTGATATGCATGAAATTCATCTCAGAAAGATGGATTCCTGTTAACAAGAAGTTCAATTCCCTTAAATTCCTCAAGCAAATCCTTTACCATCCTCACCTTCCATTCCTGCAAAGAAACAGCACACCCGAAGGTTTCACGCAAGCTGCACAAACGAACGAGCCAAAGTGGGAGACTAAGTTAGGCATGGTGCCAGATAAAAAATTTAAAAAACAATAAAAATGAAATATTTGAATACGGAATATTGAATTTTTTTTTTTTACTCGTGCTGTTTCACACAAATGAAGACTAAAACTGTTTATTAGTGTTTAGTAAACAGCCAGCAATCAATGTTGATGAAGGCAAAAAAAAAAAATTCAAGACAGATTCCATCATGCTTCTCAAAAAAAACCTACACTATGCCCTCGGAAGCAGAAGAACCCTCTGCTCCAGCAAGTTCTTTTTTGCTTTTAAGGTCAGAATTACCACTATTTTTCTTCAAGTGTTATAAAAACTGTTAATTTAAGCTGTATGCAGCACCTTAGAAAGAAATTCCACTCACCTGCATTTCGTATCCTTTCTTTGTACTGCTGGTCCAGCTTTTTCATTCTTTTCTGGTATTCCTGAAGAGTACCTAGTTGAAATAAATTGTGAATTCTCAACAGAATTTTATTTTTTCCATGTGTTAGACTTTCTCAAGGAGCCATACACCACTTGAAATGCAAATACTAATATCTGATATCAGAAAACTACAGTTCTAGTTTGCTTATTTTGATAAGCACGTTCCCTGTTCTTTCAGAAAGCCAACTACTCCTTGTAAGAAATCCTTCAGTACACACAGGCTTAACTACAAGTGTTCAGAGGGAAAAAGGATGGAAAGTGGCTGGCATTTTTCACTAAGCAGCACGACTGAGAGCCACCATTCAGTGAAGGATGCTGCTAACATCTTTCAAACCCTCATCCTTCTATGACCTTTGACAAGTGCTGAAAATTGTTTAGGAAAAACAAAAAGCTACCCTCTTCAAAGCTTACCTTCCTGCAATTGTTGTAACTGCCTCTTCAGAGATGCCAGTTTGTCCTGATACATCCTGCAAAGACAGACAGCACGCAACTTTACTTTGAAAAACAAACACACCCCATTTATTTCACCATCTACTTAGGTAGGTTACAACATGTTTACACAGAATTAAAAACTTTTCAGAAGAACTTCAGGAACTAGAAGGATATTACTCAGATGAAAGGTTATCATTCTGTCTAAAAACCCTGCCACCCCATTGGTTTTACAAGGCACTTAAACCAATTATTTTGGGAACAGTTCCGGGTAAAATAGCATTTTACTTTTTAACTGTCAAAATCTAAAATAACATTTAGATCTACAGACACCATAAACTTTACAACAGAATCATTCTGCCACTTTGTCAAGTCTTAATACTTATGCATTGGCTCCCTACTTAGAGGTCATTTCCTGACGTAGATCTTGACATTATAAAAAAAACCCAAAGTCTATTCCTGGTGCTGTTGCAAACTCGCGTTTCCTTTCTTGCATATCTGTGGTTTAACACAGGCCAAGTCTTCCTAACCTGTATAAAAAACAAGCCTCTGCCAGTAAGCAAGACAAAATACTTCAAATACACCTAAACATCAAGAGAAACTATTTCAAGCCCCCAAAAATCCTGTCTTCTTGGGCAGGACTAGCATTCTGTTGTTTAAGGGATTTTAACAGACGTCGTGCTTTTCGCTTGGCTTATATAAAGTAGATCCTTGATTTTATTTCAAGGATCTGCCTGCAGTGGGATTCATTTGCAGCAAAACTCAGCTGCTCTCAGAAACTCATACTCATTTCTTTGTTCTAAACAGCAGCAGTGATTAGTTTCTTGAATACATATAGAACAGAGCCAGTAACTGAGGGAAGAAGAGATACCAGTATATGGACTCATTACTTATTACATTGAGCTAAGCACTTAAAAACCCCAAACTTGGCCCAAAACATTGCAAAGTTCTATGCAAAAAAAAATATCCCAAACGCCAGATGAACAGAACATGACCTTACTTTTGATTAGAAGGGGCTACTTACTGTTCTTTCATTTCCACAAAGTCCTCTTCCTCATGTTTTGCCAGATCAGTTTCGCTGGCATCCTCAGTGTCTAAATGAGGTACATAATGACTTGTTAAAACTAAAGAAGTATCTAAAAAAAACATAGTAGTACATTATTTAAAAACAAACACACAAAATCCCCAAGCCTCAGGCAATTTAACCTCAAACACACAACCAGACAGGCCTCTGGAGAGATGAACTCAGAAGTGAAATGAACCATCCCACCTCTCTCCTGCCAACGTAAGTTAACCTACGTAAACCCTCTGGTAGCTTTGCAGTGAAGCTCACATCAAGTCTAAACAGCTTCAACTTCAGACAGTCTGGTAACTTCTTCCCAGATTAAGACAACAGGTTGTCCATTAACACTCACACAAAGGTGAGACAGAAACAGTCTAACGACTCTGAAAGACCTCTTCCTTTAGTTTCACCCATGACATAATACACTGTATGGAAAGCAACGTCTGAAACAGCCATAACGTCCTGCATCCTGACTGACCTGCAACCCTCCAAAATGAAAACACTGACCTGATGCTCTTGGGGATGCCCACAATGGTCTTGCTAAAGGTAACAAAGTTACTTGCTGTAATCTGACCTTGACTTCTCAGCTACACGCTGCACGACATTTACACATAACAAAGAGCAGCACGACCATGAAGACGGTCCCAATTTTATGAATAGATAATATAAACTGTAAACAAATTAAACAAGAGCGGGACTGCTAGTTTTCTGCTAGGCTTTTTCAGGCTTCTGAGACATGAGTAGCCAAGAATTCGTTACCTTTCCTCCCCAGGGAGAGGTCAGTGTCCCCAGGCTGGAGATGCAGCAAGCAGGGTACAGCTGTAACGTCTAAAATACAGCTGTAGTTCCAAATTCCATACACTTGGACAGGGGGTACCAGTCCCTTAAATCAAACCTTCCTCAGATTTTTCTTAAACTATGAACAAATGCTTTAAGCTTACATTAAGATAAAATTCAACACACCAAAGATAAATCAAAAAGTTTTAACTGAAAGAAAAAAAACTTGGATGTCTAGGTAACCATAAAGGACTCCTATATCCAGTTCACCGAGTGCAACCACTGGGAGCCCCACACCAACCAGTACACTGCCATTCTTTGTAAGGATCCACAAGTTTGGCTCTGGCATCTCATTCAGGAACGTACCGGACATGATGGAGGACTCCAGCTGACAGAGCAACAGGCACTGTTGAAAGGCAATTCTTCATCTCCCTTATAAGTTATTTTATGGGCCCTACACCCCAGAATACTCTGAGTTTTGCCTCCATTTCCTCTTCTCTATTGCTTTCCTGGTCCTTCTACAAAACTCCTCTCTCCTCTAAAATTCTCTTGCACTCCCTAACTTCTGCCTGCGGTTTCTTCTACCTTAACTGCCTCCTCCTCCCCCCGCCTTCCTCTCACAGAACTATAACCAAGCTTCGTACACCAGACTTCTCCGCAACCTTTCCCCTGTTGTCCGATACAGGCGATCCCATCTCCTCAGCGCTCTCGCCTTCTTTCACTGCCTCTTCTTCACCTGGAAACCACTTCCAATTCCACTTGTCAGCTTTGCTTTCCTACTCTTCCACAGGGAGCTCCAGCAATCTAACAAGCCCCCGTTTTCCTCCCATTTTCTTGCTGCTTCAAACCACTTTTCCACCAAACTCGACCCAAGATTTTCTTCCCCGTTCTCCTCCACCTCCTCAGCGCACTCGTCCCGAGCGGGACCCGCCAATCCGCTGACAGCGCCCTCACTGCCCGCCGTGAGCCCCAGGCTTCTCCCCTCTGCCCCAGCCCCCACTCTTCCGCCCCCTCCCAGGGCACCACGGCCCCCCCGGCCCCTCTCCTCCCCACTCCGGCCCAGCCCGCCACGCCACCGACCCTCATCGGAGTCGCGGGCCCGAGCGCTCCGCTCGCCGTCCTCCTCCTCGGCGCTCTCCAGCTCCTCCTCCTCGTAGTACTCGGGGCCGGGGGGCATGGCGGCGGCGGGCGCCCCGGGCGGTGCGGGGGCCGGCGGCGTGGCAGACACCAGCCCGGCCGCGCTCATAGCGACAGGACGCAGCCGCCGCCGCCGCGAGCCCGCGCCTGCGCTCCGCAGCAGCGCCAGGACCCGCGGCGCCGCTTCCGCTTCCGGGCAACCGCCCCACTGCCGGAACGCCTCCGCCCGGCGAACGCGGCGGGCACCTAAAGTGTGGGGGGTCCTTCGGGGTGGGGAGCGGCGAGGGCCACGGGTTCAAGTCCCGGCCCCGCCGGAGCGGTCCCTTTCCGGGGCACGGGGGGCTTTGCCCGGACCTCGGAGACCTCCGCTCTGCCTCTGTGCCACCAGGATGATCCCATCGGCCGTGAAACACCTGCGTCACAGCACACACACACAGCGGTGCCTCTGCAGGACCGTGCAGTGGTGGGGACGGACTTGTTGACACTCGTACTTCTCTAATTATGATTTCTTTTTTAAATCCAGAAATTACTTCCTTGTTCCTCCATACCCTCAACCAAGCACCACCACGGCACCATGATCTCCCATTCACCCAGGTGAAGCAGTTGCTTCGTGCCAGTGAGCAGCAGCTGTCCTAGAGGAAGTGTCCAAACCCACTGGAAACGCCTGGCATCTGCCGGATAGGGGTTATCCTCCAGACCAGGCACTGCCACAAAACTAAGGGCCAACATACAGATCCTGCAGTCAGATTCACAAGCAGGAACCATTAAATACAGGATCCCACTCCATATTAAAACATCCCAAGCTAAATATTTCACTCAGCTATTTTCCCAGGTGACTTCCCAGCTGGGGAGAACTAATTAGCCTCCTTGCCTCCAGCAGAGCCACACTAAACAGCTGAACAGCTGAGATGCGTTCCTCCAACGCACAACTTACAGACCCACTGGGATACCACGAACACCTAACCAAGCCAAAGGACACAGAATAGGGTTTATCTAAAAGAGGACTGGATTCAGAAACGCCGCAGCGCTTTTCCAAACTCCCTGAACCAGGCTCAGCAGCCAAGGGGAGCACCAGGTCACACTCTCTCCTCTGAAAATAACTGTCATAATGCAGCACATGCACTTGGCTTTCCTGTAGTTCCCCCAAAAGATCTGTTTGCCCTGACTGACAATTTTGAAATTGGGAATGCCCACAGAAAGCATGCCCAATACCTCGTTACGTAACTAGAATCACAGAATCACAGGACAGTTTGGGTTGGAAGGGACCTTCAAGACCATCCAGTTCCAAGCCCCCTGCTATGGGCAGGGACACCTTCCACTACACCAGGTTGCCCAAAGCCCCATCCAACCCAGCCTTGAACACTTCCAGGGATGGGGCAGCCACAACTTCTCTGGGCAACCTGTTCCAGTGTTTCATCACCCTCAGAGTAATGAATTTCTTCCCCATATCTAATGGAAATCTCCCCTCTTTCAGTTTAAATCCATTGCCCCGTGTCCTGTCACTACATGCCCTTGTCCAAAGCCCCTCTCCAGCTTTCCTGTAGGCCCCCTTTTGGTACTGGAAGGCTGCACGTGTAAAGTAAATATTACCTTTTACAGGAGACGAGGCTGAGGCACAGCTAAAAGTCAACACTACCCAGAGCAGTTCCCTGAGCTCCACGTCCCATGTGAGAGCATTTGACTGAGCACACGGGAGACACGATGCCAGAGCTGCTTGCCACCTCGCCGTTGTCAAGTGATGCCGGGTGCTAGGGGCTAGCAGCATCTTGGAAAGCAATCCTGTTACCTCTTCCTTGCTTAGGGCAGCGGCAGCTGGCAGGACTGCCCGTGGCCACAGGGCAAACAGGAAAGGGTGTGGTGGCCGCTGCCACATCGCATGAGCTCACTGGGTGCCCACACTGCACCGATGGGTTTGCCCTCTCCTTGCAGACTTGCACCTAGCTCCAATAGTTCCAACAACTTTCCCAAAGCTGTACAGTCACAGAGTTAAAAACAGAGATGGGACTGGCTAAAGCCCTTTCTCAGCAGTAACCAGAGCTCCCTTAAAGCTTTATAAGCACCATCCCCCCCTTTCTTCCCCATTTCCTGTCTGTATCTCTTCCATCTGTCCATGTATTTAGTCCATCAGCTTCACTGCAAGCCTGGTTCACGCTGCTGTGGATGGCAAACCAGTATAATCACACTAGCTGCGTGTCTGAAGCCAGGCTGCCCTTCCAAGGTTAATTTCTCCTCCTGTGTTACGCTTCCTCAGCACTTTTTCCTTGTCTGAAGTCCGTTTACTCACACAGAGCAGCCCGTCTCTCACCCATCACACAAAGGGCAGGTGTGCTCACTGACACCAGGGCACACACAGAACCCTTTGAACGGAAGGAGCTGGGCACACACAGCTGCTGATGCAAAAAATCTTCAGCTCATTCTGTGGTCAAAACTGGAATCTCGCTTGCTGCTTGCTCCCTCTGTACTAATTCCTCATGTTTAATATTAGCCTTCTGGAGACACCCTCTGCTGTCATCTCTCAGGCATCCAGTGGGAACCCAAGGGAGGAGGTTCAGCTTTAAGGAATGCCATGTTTCCCTGACAAATGCAGAAACTTCACTGTCTACACCCCAAAGAGCTATCAGGGAAAGTTTAAACTCCTCTGTCAAGCTATTGTTCTTGGCTCACATTTTCTTCAAAGCTGTTTTTCTCATCACAATTCATTGTTTTATATATTCACCCATTTTTATGAAAGATTTCTGCCTCCTGCTTTGTCAGCATCAGCTATTCACAGAGTAGCTGACACAGAAGCAACGCTCACTATATTTTTCTTTCCATTTGTAAGAAGTAGAGGGAGGGGGAAAAAAAAGGTTACAAAGCTCAGCTTACAAACAGAGATCACAGCAATTCATTTATTGCATGAATTAGATGACTGTAACAAGAAAGACTGTAATACAGTACCTTGGCCTCTGAAGGACAGAACGCACACCAACACCCTCAGCCTGCAACACATGGCTTTCAAGTTTCTGTACCTTTTGTTTCAAAGGGCTATATGATGACGGTCCTAGGATAAAGCCCAGGAAGAGAAAAGCTATCGGAAACCAGTTAGTAGAATGAGGTTGCATGAACCAGAAGATAAAGCTCTGCTCCTTCAATTCTGTTTAGCAGAAAAGCACTCAAAAGCTATCAAAGGATAAGCCACTGTAGGGCTCTACAGCTAAAAGGGAAGAAGCATTCGCCTCTAAATTCAGAGGCTGTGGGGAACCACAAAGCGCAGCAAGAACAGCATTTTATCACCTTACCCTGTCTCTCTGCTCTGACTTCTTCCTAATCCAGACCTCTTAACCACTGCTAAAGCTCCTTCTCCTCCTTAGAGGCCTCCCCTCCTTCGGGCACACCACTGTTGGGTCGGACCTTCTCTTTTTTTTTTTTCGGTTACTAAGAATTTATGCGAGCTACTACAGCACACACAGCCTTTGTCAAGCCTTCCCCAACACCGACAGCAGGTACGTAAAGACTCAGAGCTGCCCTGTTACCGGGCCCCGACGCCTCCCCTCACACACCCGAGGCCGCCGTGGGCCCCGACGCCGCCCCTCACACACCCGAGGCCGCCGTGGGCCCTCACACAGTCCCCCAAGCCCTGAGGAGCCCTCCCCGGTTCCGGGGGGCGGCCCCGCCCCAGCCGTTAACGGCAGCCCCCGGCGGGACCACACAGGCGATTGAATCGAGCGCCGATGCTCCCGCGGCGCGGTTGATGAGGCGGTGCTGCTCTGCTGCCCGGCCTGAGCCGCAGGGGTGCGTAGCCGAGCGCCGATGCCTGCCCCCTTCCTCCTGCCCGCGGCGGGCAGGCCGTAAGAGTCGATCGCCGATCCACGGCGCAGCTGGGCGCGCCTGGCGGGGGGAGCCGCACCTCGGGCGGCGGCGGGGCCGTGGCAGGAAGCGGCGGGGACGGGCCGGCGGTCACTCTCCTTCCCTCCTCCCTCTCGGGCGCCGCGGACGTGGCCCGCTGCCGCCGACCGGCACCAGGTGAGGCGTCGGGGGTGAGAGCCCCGACCCGTGAGGCGAGGCGGCCGCGGGCACCGGCTGACGGGGCGCGAGCGGCGGCTTCGCCTCTGACAGGCGGGTCCCGCCGGGGCGAGGAGAGGGAAGCGGCGGGCTTGGCAGCGGTCTGGGGGCTAAAAAAGCACTTTCTCGCTGCCCCGGCGGCGCGTTCGCTGCCGGGCCGGGGGGTGCCGGGTGTCCCGGAGGCGCCTCACGGCGGAGCTCCCCCGGGGCGCGCCCCGCCCGGAGCCGCGCGGTGGCCGGGGTGGTGCCTCCGGGCTTCGGTAAGGGGGTCGGGGGGGTGGGAGTGCCCCGCAGCTCCCGCCGCGTTTTGTCAGACTGGTGCCACGCAGCTCCCGGTGCGCTGCGCTGTCCCGAGGCTGTCGGCCGCGGTCAGGGGCTCCGTGGGAAGTTGGAGCTGC
Source organism: Tauraco erythrolophus (assembly GCF_009769465.1). NCBI lineage: Eukaryota > Metazoa > Chordata > Aves > Musophagiformes > Musophagidae > Tauraco > Tauraco erythrolophus. Next base: position 3,900,383 of record NC_141483.1, on the reverse strand, counting down.
GGGAGCCCGTTCCAGTGATCCGTGCGGGGGGGGGGGGGGGGGGGGCGTGGAGGGGGGGGGCGTGGAGGGAGAGGAGAGAAAGCGATTCCCTGTGAACCGGGGTGTGCCACGGCTCGGAGGGACGGCGTGAGTCCGGTCAGGCCGCCCCTCGGGTCCGTCTGAGCGAGTCACCTGGACGGCGTTATACTGGCCCGGTGAAATTCGACTGGGAAAATGGGAGCTTGGTTGCTGTCGGTTTTCTTTAAACCGGGTTGGGAGTGATTACGTAGGTCTGGTCTTAGCAGATGTATCTGTCCTTTTAATGACATCAAGAAATTATTTACTGTAGGTGCTGAATGTCATCTAGCAGTACTCGTATTTGCGTGGGAAGGAGAAAGAAGGAGGACACTAGGCAAGTACCAAGCCCTTAGAGTTTTGTTTTATATATATATATCTCCTGTATTTTATGTGTTTTTTTTTTTCTCTCGGGAATGTAATGGAATTAATTCCTTAATCCTGTAACTATGATACATATAAAATTTAGCAGCCACTGAGCAGCCCTGGTAGCATCCAGGCTTTCCTCGGTCGCTTACTCACCCTGGGCAGAATTGAGCAGCTCAGTGCTGGGTTTGTTGCCTGCAACCAGGGGTTCTCCTCAAGGTTGTGCTCCAGCCGTTGAAGACTGATCTGGTAGGTGTGTGGATTGCTCAGGCTCAGCACACAACTGCCACGTTTGTTTAAAAACAGCAAAACAGGTGGTGCTGGTATGGCCTCCCTGCTGTGCGGGAGCCTCCTGGCGGGAGGGCTTACCCAGGCTGTGGGAGAGCTCTGCCAGTTCCACTCCCTGTCCAAGCGGATTTCAGATCACGTTGCCCACCTTACGGCATAGTGATCTAAACAAGATGAAAGTGGTTCAGGGGGATGGATGGATGGATGGATGGATGGATGGATGGATGGATGGGGGATGCTCCCAGCCTCTCCTGTGGAAGCTGTTCCGCGGTGCACAACGTGGTTAGAAGTTAACTGGGTAATAGCTCAGCAGGGGTATGATGCTGTTGACCACAGTTCATGGTGCTCGTGTTTGGGCGAAGATAAGTGGGCTCCAATCTGTTCTCCAAGGTCTGCTTACGTATTTTCAACAAATGTTTAGAATGCTAACAGTGTTTAGAGTGATGTAGCTTATTTTGCTAGTGGTCATTTGTTTAATGTGTCTTGTACTGGATTTATTAGAGTACGTGTGTTGATATTTCCACGTTGATAATGGATTGTTTGTGGAGAGCAATAATACACGGTGCTTGTTCCTCTCTGTCTTTAAAACTGTATTACCTCTGGTAGCCAACGAATTCTGAGTTCTCAGGGAGTAATGTAACAATACAGGGAGTGTTTTAAATGTAAATACCTGTTCACAAAGTTTCTTTTAACATTGAAATTCATACAAATATCTGACAACTTAATTCTTCTGTGCACTCACAGTGAGGCTGCAAACTGTTCGTGTCTGCATTAATGGATAGCCTTTTCAGGTTTTGTCAAATCAAGAATTCTTGTGTACCATATAACTTCCTCTAGCATCTGATTTGAGGAAAACTTGAGCTAGGTTGTTTCCTTCTTCCCTTCCCAATATGAGGGTTTTCCGATTGCAAACTGTTTCTTCTGTGTTTGTGTTACTTACAGGGATTCTCTGTGTGTACTCCCCTTTTGCCTTGTTACATTTGTTATCAGTTAAAAAAGATCCTTGCAAGTCAAAGCTTTGAAAGATGAGATATTTCTACTTGTGTGCGTTCTAAATAGAGATCCTTATCAACAGGCTTTTGCTGTTACATTTATTTTTTGCAATGTGTTGCAGGATGGGGTGGTCTTTCAACAGAACTGGGCTCTGTCCCTGCTGACTAATCAGCTCTCTTGCCTGTAAGAGAAAACCCTGTTTGTAAGTAGCTCAGTGAGTTTGGAGTTTGCTGTGCTGGCACAGGCTGCTGAGGAAGCCCTGTGGCTGGGGAGGAGAGGGGTAGCCGTGTCAGTGAAGTTTGCTGCACAAAGGGTGGGCTCAGGGAGTTTGGACCAGGAACACAGACTAGTTGTTTTCTCCTTTTACAGATTTTTGTTCCAGGTTGTTCTGCATCCTCCTGAAACGCTGCAAGATTCAGGTTATGAGAAATGGCAGGGCAGGAGGTGTTCATGAAACACTTCCAATTCGATTTATTTGGTGATTTTTCCAGGAAAAAAACCCTAGTGTCTCAGGTTAGTGTCTTCAAATAGAACACCTTTTGTTTTAAGACAGAGTTCAGATTCTTTTAACAGAACCTTGCTATGGTTCAGTGAGAGCATTTACAGCAAACTGAGATTGAAGAAAAGTGCAATTTTGGTATCAAAGCTATTCAAGAAATAGACTTTTATAAAATTGTATTTCAGCACACGCTCAGCTTTTTTAATAGACGTGTTTTTACACAGCAGGGGAAAAAAAATCAAAGCAGTAAGCCCAAAAGAGTGTTTTATTTGTGCGTATTACTTTCAAACTACTTCCTTATTTGAAGGCCATTGATTAAACTCAAATAATTTGATTGCCTTTGGCGTAGTGCTGTGTAACAGGCATTATGCAATTGCATCACGCCTGCTTGTTCGTTAGTTCTTTCAAGGGTAGCTCAGTGGGTTTTCCTGACTAACGCTGTTGTGTTATCGTTCTCCGAAATCTCTGGGGCAAGTTTGTTTTAATTTATCGAGTGAAACATATTTTAGAAAATATCGAACTGGTAAATCTAGGGTTCCTTAGGTGTTTTGGGTAAAAAGAAGGAAATCCCTCTTCCTGTTTTTACGTAGGTAGCAGACTTTCTGACTTTCCATTCCGATCTGCTGGCTGTTGTTACAGCACATGAAGCACGACTGCACGGTGTGCACCGCTTCAAATCATCATGCCAGGAACTGTAATCTCTGTGAACCTCAGTTCCTAATTAATGAGGAGGAAAGTCGAAACAGAAATTAAAGTAAATTAATTGGGTGTGGTCATCCATCTCCTGAGCTACGGAAGGATGTTGGAAATCGGAGTGCCCTCCTGGTTATTTGTGATACTGTTCAGTCTTTCTCAGGCCCCGCTTCACCGCATTAAAGAGCAATGCTTCTAACGTGACGTGTTGTCTTTATTCTGCTGAGCTATATAGTGGGTATTTAATTTTTACTTCCTGTAGAAAATATGAAAATGTGTATTTGTAAAGATCAGTAGATTTTGCTCTCGGATTGAAGATACCTGGAGTACTGCTAGTACTTTATTTTTTAAAAATAAGTTGTTTAAGTGAATTCAGATAAATTTTTTAAATTAGATTGTCTAGGTGGCTTGGATAAGCTTGTTCTTATTGAGGATGGCAAAGAATGGGTTTGATTTGAACACTTTGGAAGTTGTCTTGTTTATATACTCATCTCTGTGTTTGCGTTGACTTACTGGACTTGCCCTTTGTGTAAGAAATTGTTAGTTTAATTTGTAAGGGCAGGGAAATTTCAAATTTAATATAGGGAGCTTACAAAACGAGTTTGTCCGAGTTGTTAACGAAGTAAGCACTTATGCTCTTTAACAGGTAATAGCTTGATGTTGATGTAATTACTGTTTTTTTCCCCACCCTGAATATTAGGTCAAAATGGACTCTGGTTTATTTCGAATTTAATGAAGCCCATAGTTACGTGGGAGCACGCGGTTGCACGCCTTCCTGCTGGGCTACAAGCGACTCTCAAATACGGACGTTATTCTCACAGTTTGTTCTGAGCATTAATTTCGGTCCGTCTTGCTGAATATTAGTATAATTAGGCCTGGCTGAATCATGGGGGTTAATTGGGCAAAGCCAGAGAACAGACCTTGTTCAGATGAGCGAACCTTCCTTGGGTTGTCTTTAAAGTTTTGGGCTGGTGAATTCCCCCCATTCTCACCCCCTTGTGCTGTCACTCTTAGTTATGATGCTGGATTAGTGAGAGACCAAGTAATTCCTCGGAAGAAGGACAAATGGTGACCTTGGTGAGCCATGTTTTCAGGCCTTCATGACTTTGCTTTGGTACAGGCAGCTTTTTTGCTGCAGGTTGTACTGTCTTTGGGAAGAGAGGGAAAGCTGTTTGTACCTAATGGAAGAAATTGTCACGTTAAGAGTGGAGATGTTCACCCCAAAGTCCTGGATAAACTCCCATCTAGGAAACTGTACACTGCCTACTGAATTTCCTTGTAGCCTAAAATGCATGCATGGGTTTGTTTTGATTCTATTTCCTTTTTTTTTTTTTTACTTTTCTCACAAACAACTCTCCAGAATTACCGTGATGCAGAATGTGGCAGATGCCGTGCTCCAGAGTAGCTGCTTTTCAGCGCTGGAGGAATGAATCCTGTATGTTGTGGATGTATTTTCACATCCGTTAAGCAGTTTAGGATGAAAGGTGTTGTGACTACGAGGTACAATCATCATTTTATGAGCAGGATGTCTTTATTAGACTGGAATTGATGCACGTGTGCCAAACTTTGTGCATAGTGAGTCTGTTTCTGGAGAGATGCGAATAGTGTGCTCGCTTCTTCCATTAAAACTCTTTTTTTCCTTAATTTTAAGTAAGTGATCTGGCATGAAATTGAGCAGATTTATTTAGCGTTGCCCTTGAACGTTGCGAGCGTTTAAGGCAGATTTACAAGAATATAGTCACTGATGATTCATGTTGAGATGATGTTTTTCTTCCTTGTAATGGAACATACGGGACTACGTAGCATATGGTACTGCTGCAAATTGTTAAACGCAGAGCACTGATTTATTACACAGCAAAAAGAGTTTGCTGTTCTAGTCTAACGCTGAGCAGGAAGCTTTGTAAACAGCTCTGGCTGCTGGTTTGCACTGGATGCGCTACTGTGGTGTAGTGGTGCATTTTCCAAGAATTCTTCTAAATGAATCCGGCATTCTTCCAAGAGTTGTGGATGTGCCCATTGCGCTGGAGTGAATGTATGAACTCTCTGGCTGTTTCATGAAAGGAGATGGGATTGTTGTTTGGTTTGTTGTCGTTTTTATTTTTAAAGACTGACTGGAACAGCTTTGGACGTGTTCCCTCAGCAGCTCTGCCCTGACAGCCGGGCTGCCCATGTAGCCATCCCGAGGGATGTTTGTTTTCTTATGGTTCACTCTTGCTCTCTGGGACAACTTAAAAACTCAAATCTCTTCTGTCTTACATGAGAAGTAGAGATATTAAGAATATATAAATACATAGTTTTCTTCTAGTCTTACTAGCCAAAACATCTTCCTGCTGTGTTTTGGATTTTTTTTTTTGTCTCCGTGTGACTTTTGGAGGGTTTTTTTTGGTGAGGCAGGTGGAGGAGGAAAACGCACACCTTGATCCTTCCAGTGCACAAGGGCAAGTGTTCTAAAGTGCAGTTACAGAGAACGTAAATTCCAGTTGTCTGTTTCCTCGTGCTCTCCTGTGTTTCCGAACTATTCATCTTTTAGATGATTATGATCTCTTCAGAGATTTCTGCTGTGGCTTTGTAGGTCTTGCTGCAGTGTGACTGAAGTAATACAGGTAATAAATGGTTGGTCAGAAGAGTACATTGGTTAAGCTTTTTCAGATATGATGTAAGGAATAAGCAGGAGCCTTTATTTAAACCTTACAATGATGTTTGTCTTTTTTTCTAATGAAAAACTTGACTCTTATTTGTAAACATTGAAATAGTGGTTAAAACAGACTTTATGCCAAATCTGGTACTGCTTTTCTTAGGCCAAACATACATAATATCTGTAAGAATATATACATGTTCTCTCAAGTTAGTAATTTTTTTCATAAAAAACAGCAGAGTCTTATTTACTTACTTAGTTTATGATGATCTGCCTTTTGGTTCAGGGTTTCTTGTGTATTTCTGCTTATTTTGACTGGTTCAGGTAAAGTTTAAGTATGCTGTGTCTTTAAGGGGGCAAAAAAAAAAAGATTTGACATCATTAAAAACTGATGTTATTTAATAAAAGGAAGTAGTATCTATCGTTGAGGGAATAAACTAATGACCTCTTGTTACCATTGCCTTCAGGATCTTAGATCCTCCCTTTGCTTGCCTCATTCTTAGTCATAGATTGGAAAAGGAAAACAGGCTTTTTCCCCCCCTCCCAACTCTTGAGCAGTTTCTCAACTTCAAATGAGCTGATTGTTGACCTAAACCATGTGAATAAACTGAAGTCAAGAAAATACTCCCTTTCCACTTGCAGAACATACTACTGTTGTTAAAACTTATGTAGCATGTCAATTAAGTCTAGTTCCCAGTTTTAACCTGTACGTAGACTATTTTTTAAAAAGTGTTAGCCTCAAATGAATTTTAATATATAATATTTTTAATCTTAACATAGGTTGTGGTTTCAGTTTTAACTCTAAGCTTCTTTCAGAAGAGGGGGAAAAACATTTCTTATCTGGAACGTCTGCGAGTGGCAGAGCAGATAAGATAATTGAGACCTAAATGTGAGCTGGGATGGAAAGAGTCTCTGTTGGGAGTCAGGTCTCATCCGCTTTGCCACAGTCAGGCGGTGCTTTAATGCATGCTAATGCCCTGAGTTTTGTCATCCTGTGGGGAATGCAGCGAATTTTGACGCTGCTGCTTGTGCAGGAAGAGACACGAGCCTTTCGCTGAAGTGTCACAGCCTCAAGTTTTCAGAGTCAGGAGTCTTATGTTCGTTTGTGAAGCAGCCAGCCAAAAATAGGAGGGTTTTATGCCTGGCCTGCCTGTAACCATATTTTGCTCCTAAAGTGAGGAATAGAAAGAAAAATGTTCTGACTCGTTCCACTCAGGCAGTTGTTCCTCAAAATTCCTTGTGTACCTTTTTGCGTGGTGGTTTTTTTTCTGTGGAGGAACCTCACAGAAGATGACAAGCTTTCCATTTTCAGCTCGTCCCACAGAGGAGAAGCTCCTGTTACAGCTGGAAAGGTTGTGTCCAGCACTTGACAATGGCCCAGGTGGGCAGGAGGTAGTAATGCAGGTATCTAAAACCAGAATAAATGAGTAATTACTGGAATTACTTTCTTACTACACAAGGTCTTATTTTTGCTTTGTTTACTTCAACTCTGCTTTTGCAATTTTCTACTTTTAGGGTTGCCTTACCAGAAAGTACATCATTTCAGATGAAGTTAGATTCTTACAGAAGGAGACATAAGAGGCCTTTTTGTTACAAAATCACTGTTGGGCTTAGTATGTTGCTGCAGGAAATGTAGTCCAGGAATCAGACCTGCTGCAGGTGTTGGAAGCTGTAATCCAGAGAAGGACCTTGTTCTTTGTATGTTCACCATATGAACATGACATAAATCAAAATATACTTAAGCATTCGAGAGCTGCAGAAACTGCAGGTAAATGTGTGATATACAACAAGAGCATTTCCAGTCCTAAAGGCTGACTGAATGCTAACTTGTTCGAGTGCTCCAAATTTCAGGTGTGCTGGGAACCTTTTCTGCATTTCAGGTTTGCAGCTCTGTGTTGTAGTGACGTTTGTGCCAGTCTGACAATGGTCATTTAGTGCCTTGGAACGAGGTAGCAGAAAGCTGCTGACTGAGGCTTGTTGTTTATTTTCCTTTTTCCTGCCCACCTGAGTGTTTTCATAGAATCATAGAATGGTTAGGGCTGGAAGGGACCTTCAAAGGTCATCTAGTCCAACCCCCCTGCAAGGAACAGGGATATCTCCAACTAGATCAGGTTGCTCAGGGCCTCATCCAACCGGGCCTTGAACATCCAGGGATGTTTTAGGAGAGCATTGGTTATATTTTTGAGCAGTCTCACTATTCCTTCGTATGCTGAGCCCAAATAAAGCAGAGGTGGTCAAATGAGATTGTGATCTGATCTGTTACACAGTTTGTATTGGATCCAGGCTCTGGAGACATCCAGAGAGGCAGAGGAACGAGAACCTGGATCTACTGACATGCAAGCTGGTGGCTGGAGCCCCAGGCTACCAGTGCAGCTCTGCTGGTGTTTAAGGTCAACTCCTTGCAAATGTTTTAGGAAGGCTTATATTCAAATGCGATTTATAAGGCCAGACTAATTTCTTTCTTCATAATGATGGCCTTTTGGCTGATGACAGGGCTGGAATCTGGAAGATCTGGATTCTGTATGCCACTAGTCAGCTGCATATCCACAGGGAAGTCGTTTGCCAGCTTTCTGCCTCAGTTTTTTTTTTATCTGTATTTAAATGAAAAAAAAAAAAAAAAGGTTGACTAATACCTGCCTCACAAGGCTATGAGAGCACAGTTAGTAGCCTCGTGGTGTGAGATCTTTGGAAGACACTACAGGAATGTTCAAAGGGCTTATTATGGTTAAGGCCCTCGCAGTGAGAGAACTGGTTAAGCCTGGGTTATTGTCAGACCGTTCATTAAGGATTATTAATAGCTGAAGCTGGGATAGTGGCTGTTCCTGGCTTCACCTGCAGCTACCCTGGGTAGGTAAAGGCTGCTGAAATACTGGAGTGCTGCAGTGGGCTGGAGCAGAGCTAGAGCATATGCAGGAATGTTTGAGTCCGCCCTGAGCGCTTCACTGCTATTTCATGGCTGGTTTTACATGCAGGTCATGCTGTAGCCTAAGTGAATTTTGGCAGTTTAACATCGTGATGATTGCTTATTCTGCCACTAGTGAGCCCTTAGCACCTTCCTGCCAAAAGAAATACTACATATTCAGCTGTTTTTTTGCTCTGTATCTGACTCTCTTAATCTGTCATATTTTCACTTTGTAAATTGAGCAAAAGATGAAAAAAAAAAACGTATTAGGCAACAGAAATTTTAGTACTTAGTATTAAAAGACGTGAACCAAATATTAAAAATCTCTTAAATTTTTGTGATTTTCAAGCTTAGGTTGTCTTTTGACAACCTGTGAAACTTTTGTGTTAATGCTCATGTTGTGGTTTAAAAAAAAAAACAATTCATTTCATAGTGTGTTTATAAGACATCTGTCAGGATTTTATCCCTTCGACCAGCGTTGTAATAAGCAACTATGCAAGAGAAGGAGAAAAACTCATTTTAGGAAAGACTAGATATCAGAGTTTTTTTCCAAAACTAAATAATCTTGTCAATCATTAGCAATGGTATCTTGCTAAACTTTATTAACTTTCTTAATATTCAGCAGTGCCATGCTCATGTGTTTGAAAATTAAGATACAGCCTTGACAACTGAGGTGTAAATCCAGACATTTTTTTCTTTGGAGTTTCATCTCTTCATGGTTATATATGTAAGCTGTTTTCTGTGTCTTGGTAGATCTGAAATATATTGATTGAAAGAAAAATAGAAACTCAGATTCCTGATGAAATTTGGGGTTTGAGGAGAGTAGGGATTAGGATTTGGGGAGTGTGAAATTGATTGAGTTGAAGTTAATGAGTAAATTAGCGAGTTTCACTTTCTGTTTCGTGTGCATTAGCTGGGTCTGGCAGCATTTGTGTTGTCTTGGGCTGCAAACTGCAGGGGAAGACTTGGATCAGGATTAACACGCTCTCCTTTCACTGTATTCCACCTGATTTGAAAGCTGGAGAGGGACTTTTTACAAGGGCATGTAGTGACAGGACAAGGGGCAATGGATTTAAACTGAAAGAGGGCAGATTTAGATTAGAGATAAGGAAGAAATTTTTCATTCAGAGAGTGGTGAGGCACTGGAACAGGTTGCCCAGAGAAGTTGTAGATGCCCCATCCCTGGAAGTGTTCAAGGCCAGGTTGGATGAGGCTTTGGGCAACCTGGTGTAGTGGAGGGTTTCCCTGCCCATGGCAGGGGGGTTGGAACTAGATGATCTTTAAGGTCCCTTCCAACCCAAACCATTCTGTGATTCTGTGATTTTCTGAAGCGCTTTTTAGGAAACACAAGTTTGGTGCTTTATATTACTTGCACCTGCTTTTTTTAAAAAAGGTTTTTGTGTTCAGATACGTGATATAAACAAGAAAAGGCTTTTTTGAAAGCCTGACATATTTTCTTGCATGTTAGTTGTTCAGTGTTTTATAGCCTTCATAGAAAAATATCCCTGCCCTAAGAAGCAGGGGGGGAAAACCCCAAGCAGAATGCTTGTCTCGTAGGCACCGAGAATATTGACTAGAAGATGATGACACAGAGGCAAGCAGGTATTGCCAAACACCACGTTTTATTTCATACAATGGCTTTTTAAATTGTCAGATCCTGGCACCGTATAACAGGAATTATGTGAAGGTGAGAAGTTGTTTCTTGCTCTTAAGTCCTCTTTGTTCTTGAAGTGTGAGAATTACTTGCAGTGTCTAACCAAGAACCTAAAATTAGAAAAGGAAGCACCAATGCAGATTAATTTTCTACAACTAGACTGTTTGTTTCATTAATACAAACGAGGATGGTTTCTGTTTGTTTGTTCTCTTTAGGAAGATCTCTGGTTTAGGTAAGCAGCACAGCAGGAATCTTTGAGCGCTGCCGAACCCACCTGGTTTCCAAAGCTGAATTTGTGGTGAATGCGTAAAGATTAAAACATCTCAGTTAAAGAACGTTTGGCTTCTGGTGGCAGAGCCTCCCATCCAAGGGAACAGTTTGCAGCCGTTGTCAGTGAAGTTGTGGGTAAGAGTCTCAAGGGTGTAGAGAGAGGAAGTTGAAGAACTTTCGTATTTATGATCTCTCTCTTCCCAGTTGCCTTAAACAGAAAGGACAGTTTAATTTGTGTCATCATTCATAAGCGAAGAATTCGTGCGAGGCTCAGCTGAACGCTGAGCGTCTGGATGAAACTCCCTCTGTATCCTGTGCTTTTTGTATCCCTGCAGCTCGAAAACCGAGTGGGAGATGGTGGGATTGTGTATACCCTCTCATCTTGGGTGCCTGGCAGAAGGAACTTCCTAGTGCTGACTGCTAACGTTGCAGAACCACAAGCGTTGGCTACTGCTATTAGTAGAAGGGGGATGTAGGGCGGAATCTACCTCTCCCTCGGCTGCGGATTGATTCAAGAAAACCGTTGCCAAGCTCAGACCGACGGAGTGGGACGGATGGCTGTCCACCCAGTCACCGGGGGCCTGACCCTGCTTGGGGCAAGAAATCAGCAGTTGTGGTGCTTGGTTTGTTGTTCATTTGGGTTTTTTTTCCTGAAAACCAGGGTATTTAAATCCAGGCTTTTGCGCTTTGGTGGTTAACTGGTGGCCAGGGAGCTGCATTTATACGCAATAGGGAAGATTTTGGTTCCCGTTTGGGTGTGTGGCACACCCTGCCCAGGCTGCCGTGCCCAACAGGAGGTGGGCTTATCTGAGCTGTGTGACCTGGAGCTGTCTCCTGGTCTAAGTGAGTTTTTAATTCGGCTTTTTAGTGTCAAGGCACCAGTAGAGCTCAAAATTTTTTTTAGTAACTGGCGTGTAATTTATTCTGTCTTCTCAGAGGAAAAAAGTATGCAATGTAGAGGGGTTTTCTGTCCATGAATTTGTGCTGCCTCTTTGGCAGAGGGAAGAGCACATTGCCTTTTACTGGAAGCTTGCAAAGATTTTGGAATGTCTTTGCTGCTTGTGTGTGTTACTCCGATGTCTAGGGCCACGTTTTGAGTGGGACAATTGCATTTTACATTATCCTAGGTTTCCTTTATTTTTCCTCCCTTTCCCACTATTGCTATTCTCCCTCCTTGTAATTTATGTACAAAAAATGAAGACCAAATACACTTAAAATGTTATGTTCTCCTTGAAAGGTTGCATGTTCAGGGGGTTTGATGCCTGTGTTGAGATAGCAGTGAGATAAATGAGCATGCTGACGTTCCACAGTGAGATTTTAAAAATAAAAAAAAAAAATGAAACATCTGGGTGGAGGGAGCAAACCTCAGAAATGAAAATTGCTTTTCTATTTTATGACCGATCAAAATATTTTGGAATTAAAAGTGAAATTGAAGTTGAGTAAACTGATTTTTTTTTTTTTTTTTTTTTTTTGAACCACTTGTACTAAGAGCTTATTTTATGTAATTACTGGGGCGTGACTTTAAATTCTGGGCAGGACTTTGTGGCTTGTTAGCATCGAGTTCAGCTTCTGATGTTGCAATGAAGAAGGAAGTGAGTGTGTGTGTGCTTGGGGAGGGGGAGAACGAAGCACTTCTGCCTAGCCACATAAGGTGGGAATTGCAGCTGGCTGGTTATTTTTAGCTTCTATCTCATTGTGAATCTTTTTTTTTTTTCTCTTTAATCAGTGTGTTTGGTAAATGAGGCTGTCAGTTAACTGTTTTGAAGAATTTTTTTCATACCAAAATGTACTAAACATAGATGACGACTCCTCCACCTCAATTTTATTCATTAAACCTTTAAGTCTTTTTAACCCTCCAAAGCTGCAGGACTGGGTGTGATGCATTTCACAAGTATCTCTAGCTGCTGTTGATTTTTTAAGATTGTGCATCCTTAGCTACGAATATAAGCATAGTAGGGATTGCAAGGAAAAGTGAGACCTTATAGATCAGCCTCTGTAGCTGGAGTAACACAAAAGCTTAATTAAAGGGAAAAAAAAGTAAAAATGATGGATCTGATTTTGCTCCCTCCTTGCAAAAACGTGCATCAATGTGTTCACAAGGATTTTTTCATGGGTAGGAGAGAGAGGCAAAAGATACCATCAGTTTCCACCAGTGTGTTTTCCAGTCACTTGCTGTAGTAGTGATTCATTTTTGTTCAGTTGTTCATCCTGGCCTGAAGAGAGATGTATAGAATGTTTCCATTTTAAGCTCTTCAGCATAATGGATGAATAAACTTACCCTTCCTGTGTTGGTTTTTGCCACAGTGGGTGAGCTTTCCTGCCTGGGATCAATCTGCTTTGCTGCACTGGCCTAAAAAATCCACCCTCTGAAAGCTGTTGGTGTGCGATCAGAACACCAATGGAAGAAAACGTTCTAACCGTTTTGCTTCAGGGTAGCTGATGTTAAAATGCACTGTTAAAAATAACGAGTTTTCTAAACGCGTACGGCGATGTTTTCCTGGCTCCCTGCCTCTTCCTCACCATATTAGATGCCGTTGAAGGCTACTGAAACTCAGCAACCCCCAAGTCAAGTGCATAGCCATGTGCATTTGCTGCAGCTTTAATGATGTTTATTCCAGGCTTTCTTAAGGAAAATTAAGAAAATATTTTGCAGATGGAAGCTCTGTCCCTATCACAGTAAGTACCACGCAAGCAGCAGCAGCGCACATGTGCTTTTTCTGCACCAGGTAGTATCCTTCAACCTCTGGTAACAAGAGAGAGCCTGGGGATCCTGAGTTGTTGATCCTGGTTGGACTGCCAGCGGTGCAAATTGTGCTGGTGCCCGTTGTGAGGAATAACTGAAACCACCAGCTCATTTCGGAAATGCCAGTAAGCAGCGTTTGGAGTTCCCGTACCGTCCGTGTCTGCTGACCAGTCACAACAGCTCTTAAAACCAGCGATGGTCGGAAGAGATGAAGAGCTTTGTGCGTGCCAGGGAAGGTACCCTGCTGTAATTTTGAGAGTGAAAGAGCAGAGGTAGATATGGCTCATGGGAAAACAGTGTGGTGCTGACATGACAGTGAAGTGCTGCTGTATTGGGGTACCAGGGCGTGTCGTTTCTGTCCTCATTTGTCCTCATGTCACTCTTAAACATTGTGTTTTGAAACTGGTTTTATACTGTTTTAAACTGTCTCATGCTGACTCAGTTTGGCTGTGAAAGACTTCTAATGTGGAGCAAGGTTTCCTCGGTCAACAGAACAGGTGTATCCTAGGTACCAGTTTTTTTCTCTATTACCAGAACATCTCTTATGTTGATCTTGAAGGATCTACTTCTCTCACTGTCTATTTCTTTCCCCAAAGACCAGTTCATTCACTGAGCTCACGTTAGGCTGTCTACCTTTGCAAATATGTTTGTGGTGGCTCTTTCACATTTTCTGCTTAAGAAGTTGCATTGAAATCTGCAGTGTCTGATATTAGACAAGAAGGACCTGATGGTGAATGCTTTCAACTACTGGTTGCATAAAGCGATTCTGGAGGGAGGTGGAGAACTAAGAGGCATTTTCAGGCAGAAGTATTATGTAACAGTAGCTAAATTCATGGTAGCTTTTCCAGAATCTTTATATAGTAATCTGGGCATATTCCACTGTTTTCAGAATCAGCTTTAGAATTTTATCCTCCCTCCTAAATTATGTGCCAAATAACACGTTTACTGATTGAATCAAGAAACCTCTGGTGGTTCAAATGGGAATCTTGAACCCCTATGCAAGGCTGCCAAATTTATCTGCTGAAGTGTGTAACTTGGAGCAGGTAGTTAAGAAGCTCTGCAGTGTGGGTTGGGACTGACTTAAACCCAGATCCCAAACCCCCAAAACTTCCAAGGACAAATGCATACCGGAAAACAAACAGAACATTTCTGTGGAATATGTTTGAATAGCTTCTGAGCATTAGAACATTTGCTGGCCTCTAATTAATTTTAATTCTGATATATTTTGATTGGCTGTGCAAAACGTGCTTCAGATGAATTCAATGCACTTCTTTGTTCATGCTGGTCATCTTGTTCCTTGTCCTTAAAGTGCTCGTGCTCTCTGTCTCTGTTTTGGAAGATAGTACAGCTCTTTGAAGGACATTGGTTTCTGTGTAGCCTTTAAAGTCTACCAGGTTTGTTTAGTGTTTGTCTTGAGTTACCCTTTGAGATTTACAGGGCGTTTTGTGTTTGTTTTGACGGTTAATTTATCTCGTTTTCTCGGTGAGTCCAGTCTCTTCTGGTGGTAGGTGATAGGATGGGAGGATTGAGATGCTCTTGGAGCCTGCGTTTGGAGGGCTGCATGTCACGGTGCACGCGTGGATTCTTTTTCCCTTAGTCTTTGTGTTAAATGTGTGATAGAAAGGGCTGTAAAATGAACGTGGTGATAGAAATGAAATAACTGGTTAAATGTCTTAATCATTCTGATGTGAGATGACCTTGCTGCTTTTACTTCCCTTAGTGCTCCTGGGGTATTGGTCCATCTTTGGTGGCAAAATACTCTACTAGTTCTGCTCTTGCGTAGTGGTGGGGCTTCCTCCGCTCAGCTAATGTTAATTTTTAAGCGTGATACTGACATTTCAGTTGCAGGTTCTGAAACTTATACACTCTGCAGGTGTAGATGTCACTGGTCGTATTTACAGTATCGTGGTTGGTTAATAAATACACACATGGCAAGCTGTGGGGTGACTGCCTGCTGTGTTGTCCTTAACGTGCCGTGGAAATGGTTCTGTTTCCTGGAATAATGCTTGTCTAGTGATAACATATGTGAAATGTATTTTAAAATGCCAGTGCTCGTATTCAGCTGTTGACCCCAGAGATAGGAACGATGCAGTGCTGAGAGTTGGTGGTCTTCAAATTGAAGAATTTATGCAGGTGTACTTCAGGGGTTTTTCGAAGAAGCATTTTCAAGCTGTACATGTTCTGCATGTGTAGAATAATATGTATATAGTAGGGCAGCTGAATGGTGCTCTGTGGAAAAGGCTAGTTTAAATCTACTTATTGATCCAATACCAGCACGGGTACACTCTTTGGATCCTCCCTTCGTCCAGACTAGGTGAGCGTAGAGCTGCAATATAAGATTCCTGATGCCTGTTAGTGTATTCCAGCCTGGACTTAGGGATGTGCAATACCACACTGAAAACAGTGTCATGCTGAGCTCTTTCTGCGTTCCGTAAGGGCGCCTCAGGGACGCTGTGCTTCGTGAGCACTGTCGGCTGAAAATTAAACCGGGGCAACCAGGTCACTGCACGAATCTGCATATGTTCTCCAGGTGGAACCTCTGGCGGTGACTGACATCACATGCCCAGCAGTCACAGAATTGTAGAATGGTTTGGGTTGGAAGGGACCTCAAAGATCATCTAGTTCCAACCCCCCTGCCTTGGGCAGGGACACCTGCCACTACACCAGGTTGCTCAAAGCCTCATCCAACCTGGCCTTGAACACTTTCAGGGATGGGGCATCTACAGCTTCTCTGGGCAACCTGTTCCAGTGCCTCACCACCCTCAGAGTGAGAAATTTCTTCCTTATATCTAATCTAAATCTGCCCTCTTTCAGTTTAAATCCATTGCCCCTTGTCCTATCACTACATGCCCTTGTAAAAAATCCCTCTCCAGCTTTCCTGTAGGCCCCCTTTAAGTACTGGAAGACTGTGATAAGATCACCCCGGAGCCTTCTCTTCTCCAGGCTGAACAGCCCCAACTCTCTCAGTCTGTCTCCATAGCAGAGGTGCTTCAGCCCTCGGATCATCTTTGTGGCTCTTTTCTGGACCTGCTCCAACAGCTCCATGTCCTTCTTGTGTTGGGGACTCCAGAGCTGAATGCAGTATTCCAGGTGGGGTCTCCTTGCTGCTTGGAGATATTGCTGAATATCACCATCTCACTGCTGGAAAATTGGTCCATGTTGTTCTTGCGAGCGAGGGCAGCAGCGGTGATGTACTTCTCTACAGTTAAGCTACTTAGAAGCCACAGTTTTAGTTTTTGTCGACAGGGAAATAAGGCGGAGTGTTGCAAGCACACTTCATGTAGTACGCGTAGTTGTGCTTACGTCACACGCACTTGTGCCGACACAAACTCTTACGCGTACAGGTGGCACTGGACTAGAAAGGTGAAATGCAACAAATGTGTGATGGCCACTTTGCCGAGCAGGTTTCCTGGAACAGCTCCCTGTGAGCTTTTCTTCAGACTCTGAGATCTGTTTGACAAATCTGGTTTTTTGTTTGTTTTCCATTTGTTTATTTTTCAATAGTGCTTCCTGCAGCATAACTTAAAATACCTTAGAGCAGATATTTGCCATTGTATGCGTAGACCTCCCATGTAATGCTCTTTCCTGTTGCTTCAGAGTGTTTGGATTTGTGTTTTTTAGAAAGCGGGAAGGACCTGGAATTTGATTGGATTTACATATGTAGAAGTTCTGGTTATAATAATCAGCTTTTGTGTCTTCATCTCATCTGTGTAGCACTGATTGCAGCTAGAAACAAGATATTGGATGTATTAATATGATTGTTGACACATTTTGATTCTGTTTTGGGATTGAACGAATACTGCTTTGCAATTAAAGGCCACATGACATCTGAAAAGAGAATAAATGCTGATGTATTTGATATTCTTCAGAACTAAAACCAGCTATAGATTGCTGCAGTGCAGGTCTGCGCCTTAATTTGTTGTTACCAACTTCAGTGATCTGGTACTTTGGCACAAACTCTTAATTTATTGTAAATATTTGCAAAGAATTCCAGCTACTTCACACCAGGTGATATCTGAAAATTCTCTGATCAGAGATCTTTTAAAAAAAATCAGTGGCTGGAAGAAAAATAAAGTCATCTTAGGCTATGTCTGATGCTGGCGAGGGGGTTCTGTGAGTGCCCCTGAAAACTGTGTTATAGTTGGCTTTGTCACCTGATACACAAGAATTGCTTGTACCACTGATTTCAGAATAAGCAACTTTTATAATGGCGTGAAAGTTTCCAGTTGCTTCTTTGAACTTGCTCTTACACTTCTCATTACAGTGCTGCTGTGGTCATTAAGCACTTGTCATCAGCCAAGTACTCAGTATCAGTACTTGGTCTTTTTTGACATAGTCCTGCTAATTTGTTAGAATAGCATTAGAGACTATTCAAATGGAGTGCCACACTTAGCTAAGCTATGTGGAAATAGATCTTTAAGTTCATGCTCAGAGAAATCAATATTCAGTTTTAAGAGACCTGGTCATTGATCCGTGGTGGTACAGGGAGCCTGTATGAATGTGAGAATTAGACCAAACTCCCTCTTAATGACTGTTATTGGGGTAGCAAATAGTTTTTTATATTCAAATATTAGGACTTGTAACTCTTTTTGCAGCCACTTTCATGATGAAAAATAGTGAATCTTGTTCTGTGTCAGTGGTCTTCTGTAAGCAGCTGTCCTTCCAAGTAGTTCTACCTAACGGGATCGGGTGTTGCTGATTTGTGGTGGATTTGTTTTAAGTTCACTCCTTTGATAGATGAGGATGTAACTTTCAGGTATTCAAAAGTGAGGTGGAATTTCTCTTTTGTCCTACTGGATTTTTATCAAGAGTCCTGGTAATTCAAGAAGGCCGTCTTGTACTGTCTGAAGGTGAGACTACTACTCTTCGGTAATTCTAGGAGCCTGAGGGCTTATCTGGGAGTGTTATTAGTTGGCTGCTTGCACACAAGTGTTTGAGCTGTCATTATCAGATTAGAAGTCAAACCCAAAAATGTATCATAGTTTGAACTACACAACCAATGTTCCAGGACTCTGAGAATTTTCATAGAAACCCTGTATCCTCCCAGTTCCTTTGCAGCTATGTTGACCATGGAGTAAAAATGTTGAAATTGGTCAAAACAATATAAAATAACTTTATAAAAGTTTGACTTGGATCTTGAATTTGTGCCTAGCAAAAGACCTGTCTCCTCAGTACCTGCTAAAGTAAAAACTAATTCTATGTTGTCAGTGAAGTTGCATTCCCTCATTAGATGGTCATCTGGTAATTTGACTGGACTTTTAAAGTCCATATTGTTCCAGCTGACCAACCTCAAACCTAGAACTCAGGTAAATTTAGATTTTTGCGCGTTGCAGTCCCTTTCTTTTAGAAGGTAGCGGCAGACTGTTTGGAAAGTAAGAGAGGTGAACGTAACGAGGATGCTTTTATGTTCAGGACAGATTGGGATTTACTCCTGAGGCCAATCTGGAGGCAGCTGCTGCTGTAGATGTGTCCTCTGAGAGGCTTTCATGGGGCTGCCAAGCATCTGAGATGAGGAATGGAAGGAACTGGCTCTGCAGTGTGAAGGATCTCGCTGTCAGCAGAGTAAATGCGAAGTGTCTCTGTAATAAGGGACACCTGGGGATGGGTTTGGAGCAAAGAGAAATCAGAAGGTGAAAGGGAGTTTGATCCTTCATAGTTTAGGTAAGACAGAAGCTGGGGTGGGGAGCTGAGATTGTTTAAAGTTTGGGGAGGGACAGATGTGGTAAGAGATTATACAGTTAGTGATGCAGCACTTAAAAATGCAGACAAGTGCTATGGGGTGTTGTGTATTTACTTTCCTCCTTTAAAACGTCCTCAAATTCATCCAATTTATTTTAAATAGTTTCTTTTTCTTCCAGCCTCTTCTGTCCTTTAATGTTATCTCAACAAAATTTATGTTGCATTCAAATTAAACTGGGGAATGGTTTCCCAAAATAATTTTTCTAATTGTAATCTCTTGTTTGAAATCTGCAGTCCCTATGTTAAATATAATGTGCATTTATTGATATAAGTTATTTCTTACCCTTTGTGTGGGTGCCTACACAGTCAGATCACTGCTTCAACCTTTGGCTGCCTGACTGGTTCCTAGAAAATATAGGGGAATTTACTACCGTGACTCATCTTAGAAGTAGCAGATGCTACATGCTCTCAAAATGTTTATGGTAGTTTCTGGAGTCTTAATAAATATAATTGAGTGTTGGGGGCTCAAAAATGTATTGTATGACCTTAACAATTACACACTGCTACTGTTTCTCCCCTTTTAATGAGGACACTTAAGTGAAATCTTTATAAAAGGTGGTTTCTTCCATTTCTGATCTTTAGCACTACTGTGAAAACGTGTTTCCACTTTGAAATTTCATTTGCATCCTGCTGTCACCACAGAATACCTCCAGTTTTAGTACTTAATAGATCTGGGAGACCTTCTCCATTCTTTTTTTTTTTTTTAAACTCTTTGACCCCAGGGGTTAGAGTGGCTCCTGTGCTTGAATTGCTTGTGAGTGGCATATGGCTCAAGTCCCTTATCAGGAGTAGATCATGTCACTGGTGATGGGTTTGTGCTGCTGTGGAGTTTCTGAGTTGCTGCAAATCTCGGATACAGGAGAAGTGAGGCTGCAAGTGCTGCGCAATTGCCACCAGACTCACAACTTGCATGCCTCTGAAGAGTATGTTATGGTCTAGCTTCATGTTCACTGTGGTCATGTTAGGGTGTGCAGCAACACAAGGAGGATGGGGTTAAAGGTGTCATGGAACTGTGCCCAGCTGGGATGTCTACCTGTAACTGGCACTTCTCTGCAAACTGGAGTCGAAGAGACAAGGAGCGGCTTGGGCTGGAGGTGATGAATGCCTGCTCTGGAACACAGCTCCCTCGTTCTGCCATTTGAAGAGGCAGAGAGAGAAAGGAAGGTGGAGGAGGAGAGGACAGAGATGGTTTGAAAGGATCTCTAAAGGAGTGGCTCTCCTGCAAGCTGAATGTGCAGGATACAGAGCTCTGGCTTGTAGAGTCTAAGAATCAGTTCTTGTTCTGGCATTGTCCAAATAAAACCAACCTACTGCTTCAGAAGCTGATGTGCCTGTTTCTTCCAGTGTGGAGGTCCGGATTCCTGTGCAGGGAGAGATCTTGCCTGGAGGCACATGAGGTGTTCCAGAGAAGCTCCAAAATCAGTGGAGTGGTGTTGTGTCCAGACCTGCTTTCAAATCCAAGAGAGCCTTAAGGGTTGCCCTGTTCTGCAGTGGAGTGAGGGTTGGCTTGCAGAGCGTAAAATACAAAGCTTTGGGAAGCAGGTCAGTGGCAGACAGCTGGGCTGGCAGGGTACAGGGCTCAGTGGTGATGCCCTTACCCAGCTCCTCAGTGTACTAGAAGCTGTGGTCATCTTGTGCTTGGGGAATATTCCCTGAATTTGCTCCCTTGGTTGCTCAGGACGTGGTATTTGTCTTCCTGCTGTGTTTTACGGATGTATTTTAATGTGGGGCTTGTCAGGTTGGGAAGGTTGCCCACCTGGTGTTGGTAGCCCATACGGAAGCAAACAGAACACTGGCTGGGCTTTCTCAGCCACTGGTACTGGGCGCAGTGTTGTTAGGAGGGCACCTCTTTTGTTTAACAACACTGAATGAGCACTGTGTGCTTTATCTTTTTAGGCACATGGTGAAATGTATAAGGAAGGGTGGAATTGCATTGTTACTTGAGGTTTTCATGGGAAAAGGGCAAGTCCTTTAAGTGCTTTTCCTACTACCCATCATGCTGACTGGTGCCTCCTCTAGATTGCAGAAGTGGGTTTTTCCTGTAGTTACGGTAGAGTGAGCAAGCAGCAGTTCTCAGTGGAAAACTGCCATGTTGCATTTGTGACCAGAAGCCAGTTTTGCAGCGCTAGACACAATCGGCGGTTCCTGGCCCATTATTGCTGCGGTCAGTGGGGCAGGGAGGGGTGCTCCGTCCCTGCTGTGCCATGGAAAAGGGGAAGCCTGGAGCTGAACCTCGCCGCTGCGTCGCACTTCCTTAGCAGAGCAAGATCAGGAGAAGGCAGTTCCTCTGTTCGGCTTCATGTATGTTTAATAGAGTTTAAACACCGTATAGACTTGCTCTGGAAGCTCTTCATGCTCTCTCATATTCTCTGCAGAAGTTTGTTTCTGACCAAGGAAAGTTATTTTTTTCAACAGAAAAAATATTTTATTGTGGTTATTTATTTCAGCAGAATTTTTTTTCAAGTCACAGGATACTGAAATTTGGTTATGTTTGAAATGTGCGGCTCTGATGCATGTTGTTTGTATACAAATATTTCCTGTTTTTCTCCTGTAGTTACACTTCGGAAAGAGTTGATTTTTTCGGTATTAAGAAGAGAAAAATCAAAAAACTGTATAGTTATTTGATACACAGCGGCTGATCAGAAGAGCTCAGTGCAGTCTCCTTTGAAGGGTTTCTGTCCTTGGAGGCAACTGCTTTAAAATTGTAGGATATATGTGTAAAATTCATGATAGCTCTGGTAATCCTTATAAGGCCTTTGTTCTTGTTGTATTAGATTTAGTTATACATTTATGCTATATATAGATTAGTTAGGAAGACCCAGAAAGCAGTTTTTCCCCAGTCTTCCTGCCTAGAATATTCCCTTCTAATGGGAGGAGTGACTGGGTGCTCCTGTATAGTAGTGACCCTGGTACAGTTGACTTCTTGAAGTTCCTTGAGCTCCTTTAGGAATTTGGGCTGATATGACCATAGAGAAAAATATTGAACTATCACGAATTTGGCAGTTAACGCTAGAATTTTTCATTCTTTTAATTGGTGGTAATATATCCCAGTCTGCAGGAAAACTCACTTCATTGATGGAGTGTCTCAGAAAGCTGTGCTTAATATTAACCAGAACAAAAGAATGGGTCTTCCAAGCTAGCCTATGGTCAAGAAGCTGTTCCCAATTAAAAATATTTATCGCTTAGACACTGTAGTGTGCAGAAAGTATAGAATTATCTTTTAGTCTTTCAGTCAGCTTTTAGTGTCTTGCTAAATATATAAATAAAAATGTAAGTGTAATCTGGCTAAGGTACAGGATTAGATTCTTTCATAGTTTTGCTACCAGAATCGCCTTAGGTTCATTATGCCTTAGATGCTGACTCCATAAAATAGGGCTGCTAATATGTACATGAGGCACCAAGGGCTAAAATAGTGCTGGAGACTTTCAAAAACTGGTAATTCCTTGATTTATTCATAAAGCAGGGAGCATAACTCTTGAAAATTTGATCAGATGCCAGTTCCCTCAGTAGCCACTTGATTCAGAAACCTTTTTATAGCCGTGCTAACATCTCTGAAGACTGTTAGGCTTAATTAATGTTTAAGACTCTTGAACAGAACATGTCATGAAAAGAGAAGCTTTTCTAAGGGAGCGTAGAGCGTTTCGCTTCGGGAAATGGGAAGGCAAAGGACGTACCAGTGTTTGAGTTGAGTAAGTTTCTGTCTGTTCTCTCACTTAAAAATATGCTGCTTGTGTTTTTTAGAGAATTACTGTTATTTGGTGTGTTGAATTGACAGGTGTGTGTGCAGGATCCTTCACATGGACTTTTAAATATCTAAAGACAGTTCTGGTATTTAAAAAAAAAAAAATATAGAATGGCCTTGTTAAAAGTATGTACTCCTCACAAAAAAGTTTCTTTTCTGTGGTGTGAGCATGGCTAAGCCTGATGAAATGGTCATGAAAATGTTGCCAGTCAGGCAAAACATTTACATTTCTCCTACCTGCAAAACAAAATAAGATTTATATTCTTTCGAGTCAAGTGTGGGGACCCTTTTTCTGGGAAACTGAGCATCTCTTTCTGGTGCATAATAAACCTGTTATGGATGCTAAAATGAGTATTTTCTCGAGAACACTGATGTTTTCCTGCACAAATACCTTCAGCGCAATGCAGAACGTTATCAAGCAGCAGAAAACCATTATCCTGTGGGCATGTTCAGTGCTGCTGCTGCTATAGTGAGGTTGCATGATGTTCTTTATCAGCAGAAGATTGTTTTCAACTATTGAAAACTTCCTTAATAAATGTATCAAAAAAAACCCTCAGTCATTTCCCCACTCGTTCTCCTCTACACATGCTTCCCCAAAGTCTATATTATTAATGATAAAATATTAAGTGGAAAAGAAACTGTGATCACAAGATACAAATGGTTGCATAGATGTTTGTAGAAATTTACCTGGGCAAAAAAAAAGATTGGATTATTTCAGAAGAATTTGCCTTAATATTGTGAAGGGTGTATTTTTGTGCTCCCCTTAGGTCCCTATATACCACACAGATACGTTTCTTAGAGGAAATGAAACTGTGTCCATGCCCAAACAGGTGAAGGTCCGACGTGGTGAACAGAGAGGAGGATGACGTGGGAAAACAGACGTTTTACCCCAGCACTCGTGATGGGAAAAGGACTTTGGTCTGTCTTAGGAGAAAGCAGAACTGGAATAGACTGACTTAAATGACTGACTTCTAAGTCCAACAACATGGCCTGCAGGGGAAAATACTCTTGGCAAAGACGTTA
The DNA here is from genome assembly GCF_009769465.1 of Tauraco erythrolophus. Lineage (NCBI taxonomy): Eukaryota > Metazoa > Chordata > Aves > Musophagiformes > Musophagidae > Tauraco > Tauraco erythrolophus. Next base: position 3,876,782 of record NC_141483.1, on the reverse strand, counting down.
CTGGTGATGAAAGCTTTACTGTAGCAGTTAAGCTGAGTTGTCTTTAGATAAAAACCTCATGTATTATTTAATCTCCATTCAGGCCTTTTTTTTTTTTTTTTTGCCTGGCTAAAAAGGTAACAAGTAGGGCATCAAGATCATATCAGTGAATGAACTTTAGATGTTTTATTCAGCAAAAAGGCCGTTTTGGTTTCTGTTAGAAAAGCTTAATGGCTTAATTGCATGAGATTTAAGATTATTTTGTGATACTGAAATTCTACTACAGTCTTCAAAGACTGCTTTGTTTGCTGTTGCTGCCAAGGCAAGGTTTACAAAAAAATAGTGGAGGATTTTTTTGATAGAAAATGGGGAGTTTCTGTCAAAAATCAAGCTCTTTAGTGTAGCATTAAAATTAAGGATGCCCAGCCATAGCTGGTGGGCTTGATCTCTTTTTGGTTTGTGGTTTGGTTTTTTTCCCCCCTGCAAAAGATAGCCTTGCTACAGCAGAGGACATAAATAAGCAATTGTCTAACTAAGGCCTTGCTCACACAATAATATTAACTTGTAACTATTTTATTTCAATATCTGTCCAAATAAACGAAGCTTTAAGTCATCAAGTGATGCGTAAACATCTGTCTCTGGAAATCACTAGGCCATAGCTATTCCAGTGGCTGTGTTTTAATCCAGAAGAAGGTTAAAGCTAGATCTGTTTGGTCTGTAGATGTGGGGAGCTTGCAGCATGTCTGCTTGCAGTCGAGCAAAGCTGGTGCTGGAGCGGAGAAGCAGGGTGCTGCAGTGTGGACATGTCCCTCCTGGGTGTAGCTGCTCCTGCACGCCTCTGCTTCTCGTCGTCAGTGCTGGGCTGCAGCTCCTCTGCTCCGCTCCAAACCCAGCATGATTTGGAAGAAAGTTGTTTAGATCAAATTAGGAAACCGTGGAGTGCTGGGATGCTAAGTGGCAATATTTCTATAGCTTTAGCTTTGGCGATGATCAAATGGAATTGTTTGCCAGTGAGGACCAGTACATAAGGACCAGTGCAGAGCTGCAGGCTTGTAGGTGACGGGATCTGAGGAATGCTGGCTTGTGTGTTAAGCTTTTGCTCGATATTTTGATTAGTGTGTTATCCATAGTAACCAAACTTCAAATAATAACTTAACTCCCAGAACATCCTTGGAATAAGTTTGGCAGCTTCAAGGAGCTTTAGAAAGGGTGGCTGGAATTTGTCTGTGAGGCAAAAACAAATCTACAGAAGGAAAAAGTGACTTCCTTTCCTTGCTTATGTAAAAGCTGTTGCCCCAGGAATTTGCCGCAGAAATAATGAATAAAAAGGCTCTTGATCTATTTGCTGTCTTCAACTGTTACTCACTCTCAACATTGTTGGAATAGGCTGAAGTAGCATGTCAAAAAGAATGATAATATTTGGCAGGGATAATTTATCAGGAACAATAAATGTGACTTAAAACAGTTCTCATTACTAGTCAGGTTAACAGGTATTCGGAGTCAGATGGTACGAGCAGGTTTTTGTGTTGGATTTTTTTTTTTCAAGGAGAGAAAAGAATGAACTGAGGAGATGATGTAAGGAGTAAAAGTGCTGGATTGCAGTGGGAGTCTGACAGGCGTTTATTGTCAAACTCTGGATCAAGAAAAGAGAATTTCTGAAGTAAATCTTTAGGGAAATGGTTATAGCGTGTGGTGCTAGTAGCAGGGGGACCGGGGGGGGTGTGTGGTGACCTTGTATCTTGCTGTGAAGGATGCTGAACTCTCTTCTCAGAGATGGAACGAAAGCCCGTGGAGTGGGCGAAAGTAAATAATCAGCCTACAAAGAAAGTGCTCCTGGGTTTTTGCTTTGACACTGGTCTCATGCAGTCCACAGTTGTCTTCTGGATTAAGTGGAAGTGTTCTCTGTTTTCCACTGCAGTGTTCTGAGCCTTGCACTCAGTGTTACAAATCAGTGAATTCATTAATTGAGAAGAGTTTGTTTCTATATTCAGTATAGAAGCATGTAATATTTTTAGATCCATCTATATGAATTAGCTGTTGTATTTTTAAGTTGAAACTTGTTCCCTTTTGGCTACGTTCCTTGCTCCACCTCTTCTCAGAGGGGAGAAGAAAGGACAGCCTTGCCGTGTGCTCTTTTTCCCGTTTTGTTTAATGCATCGTTAACTCTTCCATTTATCCCTGTGTAACCTGGCTTTATTTTCAGTTTACCTTCATGTTGATGCCTTCCTCTACATCTAATTTTTTTATTTCTTTTTTCTGCTTTATTTCTGCTGCCTTTTTCTGGTATCTGATGTGGGATGTTGTATTTGAGTAATATGATACCTTTGATCCTTAATTTCTGTTGTGTTATAGTACTTTTGGCATGGCTTTCTGTCGTTGTATTTATGCATCCCAGGACTCCATTTGCCTTTTTGACTGCCTCTGCACACTGAGCAGATGTTTTTAGAGAGCTGTCTACAGCAACCCCCAGGTCTTTTTCCTGTGTGGTTACAATTAATTTAAAATTCAGCAGTGTGTGCGAGTAGCTGAAAAATATTACTACTACTATCGCTGTACGCTACCCTACTTTTGTAACAAATGCACTTAATCAGCCACTATTCTGCTTCTGACTTCTCTCAGCTCTGAGCCACTCAAGGTGGACCTTGCTGTGTTTGTTTTCGACGTAATGGTTTCATCACGTCTGCGATGAATGAATGTTATCTACAAGATAAGTGACCGAACCCTATTCGGTGTTGTTAAATCTAATACATACAGTCTATGTCATTACTTCAGATGCCTTCTCAAAAATAGTAAACAACTAAATGGCTGTCTTGGTGGTGATTGAAAATAGTAAATTATCGGTAGAGAAACAGTAAAACTCAATCGTATCTTACAACAGTCTCTAAATGGTTTCTTCTTCCTATGCAGTATTTACAAATAAGCCTGGATTTTTTTGCTTCTTAGCCAGTGAACACACACATTCCAACATGAGCTGCCAGTTCCTTGGTTGCTGCTCATACAGAAATACAGCTATTTCTAAATTGTTCTTTAGGGTATAGAATCATAGACTGGTTTGGGCTGCAAGGGACCTGAAAGATCATCTAGTTCCGACCCTCCCGCCATGGGCAGGGACACCCTCCACTACACCGGGTTGCTCAAAGCCTCATGAGGTCATCTTTCATTTGCTTTGATATCCTTTTTGTCATATTCTCTTGTTTTAGTGATGTCTCTGATCTGAATTTCTCTTGTCTGTTCCCTCCTGCCCTCACATGCCAATGTAAACATCTGCCACTGCCACCTGCAGAAGACACCTCTATCGAGTGCCTTTTGTCCCTTCAGTCACCTTCCCAAATCCTGTCACCTTCTATTTTTGTGCAGATATGCAGTAATCTGGTTTGATTTAGGTACTTTGCATAGAAGCTGGGCCAGCAGTTCATAAGTTTGACCCTCCCCTCGGAACTGCGTACTTTCATTGACTGTGGGAGTCTTCAGATGTTTTCATCAGGTAGCCCAGCGACCAGAGAATTTCATTTAAGCGTTGATAATAATTTCTGTTACCAATATCCATGGTGTCTTTTGCAACATCGGTTTGTCCTTACTGGAAATGACAGCAAACAAAAATGCACTCTGTATTTTTGCTAAAAGCTTTTCTGTTGGGTTGGAAGCGGACTGCTTCTCGCCTTATCTATTATGTTCATAGCACAGCATATTGCACTGCTAAAGTATCTCGTAAAATACTCTGTTGCCATGGTGATCTACCTTCCCCTTTTCCTAAAAGGACCCACTGGGTCCTGGGAGACCAAATCTACTTTCTTCGCCTGTGAGAAGATTAGTCCCATCCCTTATTTTACCCTCATTTCTATCTTGTTTTCTTGAGGACACCAAGTGGGTTTTGTTTATTGTTTTGGGTTTTTTTTTTCTCTCTCTCTGGGTTTAACATTCTGAATTATTAAATCTTGGTACTTTAAAACTCATCTGAGGATATGGCTGTACATAAGGATGCAGTACTGAAACTTGCGTTTTGAATTTCAAGTGGAAAAATGAGATTTAAGCATAGATAACTTAAAATAAGAATTAATTTCAATTAAAACTGTATATTGATTCTTCATGACTGCAATGCTAATTTTTTTTTTAAAAAAAGCATGTGCTGAGGGGACAGGTAGTTGCCAGTTTGCACATCCGAACCCAGGTGGCAATTTCTCTTCTTCACTGCCTGCCTCTGCTGATCTCCCTTTGGTAGGAACCCACACTGTTTGTCCGAAGGAGCACCGGCTGTCCATGAGCTGGGTTAATCTTCAACGTCTGATTCCAGTGCCTAGTGAGGCAGGCTTCTTTCTTCCCTCCAGTTCTAATTTACAACTTTTTTTTTTTTAATTAAAGCTGCTGAAAATCTGCGTTAAAGCAACATTAAGGGCCTGTTCTGACCTGATAAATCCCAAGAAAATAAGACTTTAGGCTGAAATCGCCGACCTGGACCTCTCTGTTACTCAGTTATTGAAAGAGTCGCTGAGTGCTGCATATTCTCAAATAACGGGAGCGATGGCATGGTACGGGGAGATGGAATTTCAGTCTTAACTCAGAATTTTTTTGTCTGCTAAAGCAAAATAGTTGTTTCAGTTCAGCAGTCTTTTATTTATTTATTTATTCCACTTTACTCTGGAACTTACGGTTGATATGTTTGACAATATATTGAGGTTTTGGTTTGGATATTTTTTTCTTTTTTCTCCCACCCCCGCAGTGTGAGTGATCCCCCTTGTGCTCTCCTGCCTGGTGAGGAGCTGTTGATCATTCGTTATTTTACCCCTGGCTGAAATGTGGTGCCATTCACCGTGGGTTTGCTTTCTGTCTCAACAAGCTGTTCTGCGAGTTGGAGAATACAGGGTTTCTGACTTCAGTGTTCTCTTGGAGACAATTACTGTATCCTGGTGTCTTACACACTATCATATTGGCAGCACAATTGTTTTCTTAGCTTACTTGGCAGGTAGAACGAATTAGCAAAAGGTGGTAACAGTATATTAATTATAGGAACACATGGTTTGAAGGGGCAACTGCAGCACTGCACAGGTGAGTGCCAGGTTCAATAACCACCCAGGAACCTCCTCACGGAGAGAAAATAAGTGTATGTAGGCTTCAGGGTGAGATACTGAATTCATTATATTTTGATCAATGGATGGTCCAAAATTACCACTTTTCTTGACGGTCTTAGTGACTGAAACTCCAACGGAGATGTTCCGAGAGCCTCATTTCAGGGTTTTGGGTGGCAGTGCAGCCATGAGCAGCTCCTGCCTCTGGCTGTTTATTCCTTTTTGCATGGATAGATGTGGAGTGAGGCTGGGAAATAAGTCTGGTGGAAAACGAACCATTTTTGCTAGGTTGTTAGTTGTCTGGGTCAGCTTCTTGGTCAAATGAGTGTGGGGTTGGACAAGTGACTATGCTGGCGTGACGGAGGGGGGGCTGCTGCAGAACACAATTCGTGAAATGCAGATAGAAATTTTCTCTCTTGAAGTCCTAGATGTTTTCCATGTCCTGCTAAATTAAGGTGGAGTCGTCCAAGCAGCATAGACAAGCATGGATGCAGTTAGGTTACAAGTTAAGTTTTATCTGAATTAGTCAGAACTGCTTAAGCTGCTGCAGAGCTGTACTCTAGAATTCCAAATTTGTGTTTGGGGGAATGTGAACACAGGAAAGCTCCTGGGGCTGTGCCAAAATCTTACTGCAAAACACTGGAGTGATCTGATGAAGGGATGCTTGCCGGGCTTTGCAGGAGGTCTAAAGCAGCTCCAGGAAAGGGGTCAGGAACGTGCGGTAGTGGTGTAAGATGCCTCAGATCAGGATTAATATTCATTTTAGCACACATGGAGTAATGAAATGGCAGTGGAAACAGCTGCTGTAGTGTCTTCAAGTCCTGAAAAAGAGTCGAAGGAAATAAGGACATTCTCCTGCACCTGTGACAGTATCTACGCTTTTTCTCCATTCATCCAGTCAGTATTATATTTTGTTCCTGCCCCTTCTTGAAATAATCTGATTACAATGCTTCATTTTGAAGGAGTAGCAAGATATTCTAGCTGAATCATGCTGTATATAGTGAATTTTTTTTTTTTAAATTTTAACAAGTAAATTTGTGCATGTGTGTTTTAAAATGGAATGTATTTTTTTTCTGTGTTGAACTATATTCAGAAAAGAGCTGATGGAGGTGCCAGAAGAGATATGAATATGAGTTTATCACCCTAATAATATAAACATCCCTCCAAGCGTATTAGTATAGTATTTGTGGCCCAGCTCTCCATAAAACATAATTGCCGAAACCAAGCTGTGAGATAACGGCAGTATTTGCACTTTTCCTTAAGTGAACTTGTGAGAAGATGGAGGAAACTTGTCGGTATATTTGTTCCTAAAATAGAAAAAGCTATGAAAAAATCCCTGGAGATGTGGAACAGTCACGGAACAAACTTACCAAAGGAAAAAAAAAAAATGGACTAGCAGTAAGGAAGAGAGGTACCCAGCGGTTGGAGAGTGGCTGAGAACGTGCTGGCAGGGTGGAGGTGTCACTGCAGCAGCATTCATCTCACACCAAGGGCGCTCAGCGATGAGTAAATCACTCCTGCTTGTAGTATCGAGGTACTGTGGGAATGAATACTTTGGAAAGGTTGCATATATGTATAAATTTCATACACTTATTTGCTTTTATTCAGAACTTTAAGAGATCTTGGGTGACTTAATGAATGTTCAGTTGGCCAGAAAACCAGCTCCCTGTGTCAGTGGGTGATCGGTAAATCAGCCAAAAAAATAAAAAATAACGCAGCGGATGATTATTCAGTGAGATTGCCGCGACAGGTCTTTCTAACCTGGAAACCTCAATTTTGTGTGTAGCTGCTGTATTCTTTGGGTGACCTTGAACAGGTTTTGTTTCTCGTTTTATCAGTCTCTGTATTTTGCAAAGTGTGGACAGTACTGGCCTCAAAACCTCTGAGGGACAAAGTACAGGGACACCCTTAGAGGGTTCCAGGTAACAGCCAGACCCCACCTCGCTGTGTGGTCCTCCCTGACGTTCCTCCTGCCCCGCAGAGCTTTGTCCCTGCCTTACACTCCGAGTAACTCTTAGCTTCCCTGATGCCACCAGGGAAATTAAATGCCTACAGTTGTAAAACGGTCTGTTGGACCGTTTTATTGGTGTGTCGTGTAAAGCTGGATGCCCTCGTGGTGCGAAGTGTTGTTTATGGATGTTTTACTGTATTATGGCAGATAAAAATATATTCGATACTTTCGTGAGTCTTTGATAGCTGCTGCTTGTAAATAATTGCTGTAATTGTCCTGAGGATGTCAAAATGATCCTGAAGAGGAAGTATCCACAAGATGAGCGTGTGTGATGGCTGATAGAGCAAACCTTCCGTTCTTCCTGGGCGTTGAATAAAAGCAGCACACTAGATTTCTTTCTGGATTTTTCAGCCATCCAGTGCTCTTTTCATAGAGGATAAACACTCTCTTCTTGTACGCAATTATTAGAAGATAATAATGACGTTTTGGATATTAGACATCCGTATTTCACTTTGTGTGTCTTTTTTTGCTAGCCATAAAAAATGCATATGCTAGAAAAGAATAAACTTAGAAAGCCAGTGGGTAGGTTGTGTAATATTAATGACTAATTCTGTCTTGGCTGGTACATGCTAGATTAAGTTTGTCTTCTTTTAATAATAGTATTCCCAAATGAAATTGAATTTTTGTGGATTTTTCAAAATAAGCTTTTTCGGGTTTAATTCCATTCCTGAAGCAGTCTTTGAACACCTGGATGAAACAGATGTAGCCATTTTTAATGATGCCAGTGTGGAAAAAAATTCCCGCTACACATCTTCACGGTTGCAGTCGTGCCTGTAAATAGGTCAGGAAGAGAGTTGGATGTGGTGGAGTCAGAGCCACTGAGGGCGGTCCGAGCTGAAATGTTAGCCCAAAGTAGTCAAAAAGGCTATTTCCTAAAGTGTTATCTCTGGCTGGCACAGAGGAGGCAGGAAGGAAGGAGGCCTGTGAAAGGAGAAGTGTGTGGTAGGGAGGGATTCATGGGGCAAAGGAAGGTGTGTGTAAGGAGGAAGTGTAATGCAGCGAGGACCAGCCCTCTTGGGGGAAATATACTGGAGTGCTGTGGCTTCTCTGCTGCTCCTTAACCCAGCCGCGGTGTGAGGTTAGGGCTGGCTGGACCTCAGCACTGGGGAGGACCATCAGCACATGCTGCCCTGGGCAACTCTTCAGAAGTTGGTTTGGGCTTTTTATTCATAGTGAGCTCAGATCCATGGATTTTCATAGAATCATGAAGAACATACTTCACACTTACCTTCCTCTGCCTCGTCAAACAGAAGGGAGGGGGAATAATAAAAAAAAATAAATCATGATTTGGTTTGTCGTGAGAGGTGCTCTGACCCTCCAAAACCAGAGCGCATCTCTTCCCCTCCCACCCAGGCGTGCAGTCTGCATCTGGTTTCTTACTTTTTGTTAAGGACCTACTGCATGACTCCTTTTGGCCAGATTTACTGCAGTATAGCTTCCAGACATCCAGTATCTGAGTTACATTTTCTTGCAAAGGGAGAATAAACAGGTTTTTAAATAGAAACCTACTTTTTCAAAGCCAGCCAGCGCTATGACAAAAGCTACGTAGCTACGCTGGCGCGCTGTTACGTTGAAGGATCTTGTGCGTGGTCTTGCACTTACATAATGTGATCATGTTTTGCCCCAGATGATATCACAGGCTTTTCATATGGAAATATAGACACGTCCCTCTACTAAAACACTCCTTTTCCTTGGGTAGCACAAAGTAACTGCTCGGTAGCATAATTACACGATAACCTCAATTAGTTAAATCTAACTGCTCTCTGCAGTTTCTGGCTTCCTCTAAGGGACAAATCAAAGTCGTGCCACCTAAGCTAAGGATACGAAAACTAATTTTAAAACTCATTTTAAAACTTGTGTTCAAAATTATTGCAGCAGTCACTTCCCATGGTTCTGAAAAACTGAGCTCGAAGTGCAGCTGAAGATACACTTGCAGCCTCGTTGCTCAAATACTATTTAAATGATCCGGTGGCGACTGCTCCAGCGTCAGCGGTGTTGATCCTGCAGTTTTGCACCGTAGTGCAGGTGAGTAGGAGTAGGTCAGCTCTCTCTACAGCATCATCCTGGACACTCCGGAGAGCTGTGGGAATAGATTTATCCGGTTGCTGTCTTTTTGGTTTCGTGATGTGATGGTCAAAATCTAAACTCTTAAAAAATATCTAAAAATAGCTTTAACCACAAAATGGATGCAGCGCTTTGGGAGCCGTTACATTAATAGGCAGGAAACTCTGAGTGTGCTGGTGTCTCTTCAGACTTTCATAAACAAATTCGATGACTTATTTTTGCCTCTGAGTGGCACACGGCATAACACTCATGAATTTATAATTGTGTAGAGCTCACTGTCTTTTAAGCAACATGATGAAGAGCCTAATAAAAATGCTACAGGAAAAAATCTGATGCAAATAGGAAAGCAATTTCCTCAATTTCATGCCCCATATGTGATGTTTTAGAGATGTTTTGATGAGAAGATCTGATGAAATTTATATTTCTCTGTATGATGCTATTTGGGCTTACATACATTAGGATTTAAAATGATTCATGTATCCTTCCTCCCTTCCAGATGTACTCCTGAATTATTTCAAGGATGCCATGATGAAATACTATGAAATGTTGTTCAGAGCCAGAAGCCTTTTTCTTTCCTTTCTTTTAAACTACACAAGGTTAATTTCATGAATCAAAGTTTTTAATCTTGTAAAATAAACCTGCAAAACCCTAATAACACACTCTAGATTTTATGATAAAATAAAGGTTCTGGTTAAAGAAATGTAATAATGTTAATTACCCTTAAATAAAATAAGGACATACATATGTTAATTTATTTGTTTTAAACTTAATTGGAAAATTATTGGGAAGCATCACCCAGTGTCTCTGGCTGCCAAGTTTTACTTTTTCATTGCACACTTAGTGTGAAGAAGGATGCTGTTTAACTTTTCAAATAAAGCCCAAGGTTTAATTTTGGTTTAGAGGGTTTTTGCTTTATTTATAGAGTATCATAGATTTTAAAGTTTGTTTGTTTGTTTTTAAATATTCTACCCATAACCTTAGGTGATTACAATTATACATATTTAGCAAAACAGAGAGACTGTAAAGGACTTGCCTGTAAGAGACAAGCATCCAGGTACTAAGAAACTCTATCGTACCTTTTATTTCAGTTCATTCTTAAAATGCCACTTGCAGACAAGACTTGGGAGATACCAGCTCGTTTGCTACTTTTGATGACTCTCCCACTTGGGCTGATCACCTGAGTTTGATTCGTTCATGGTTTCCTCACAATTTTGGCATTAAAACATCATGTGATTTTTTTTTTTAATTTTTTTGACAGCTGCAAAATTTTCGAAACACTGAAACAACTGCAGCAAGATAATCAAAAGTGAATGTCTTTTGAAGTGATTTGCTGAATTTTGAGCTATGTGAGGATTCGGGAAAGGCTGCCTGATACTAACTTTGTTGCAGATATTCTGAGGTTCCTTGAAGAGAAAAAACAAACAAACAAAAACCTCAACTTTTGCTTTATAGACAATAGCAAAGCCAGGCTGTTCCTGGCACTGGTTTTCGGGCTCTGTTGGGGAACCTGTCACCTGAATTTTGAGCTGGAATGCTGACACCTCGTTTCCCTCTGTTTACGCTGTTCCCATACTGTGAACAAACACAGCAGATAATGTAAATATTTCTGCTTCATAGGTAATCAAAATACTAGAGTTGGATAAAGTACCCAGTAAATAAGTGGGGTTCTCTCTTCTGCATCTAGGGGAAAAAAAAAAAAAAAGGCTTCTTTGTCACAGAATGGTCTATAGGAGCGTGTTATTGGGGAAGACCACCTTGGTTGTCAGATTTCTTTACCTGCTTTCATAGAGGTTTGTGGATATGAAAGGACAGTTACTACAGAGAAAAATTACAGGTACAGTTTTTAAGCTGGGTTGAAGACTTCAGAAGGGCTACATAGTGCTCAAAAGTAGGCACAAGATTAAGGATTATGTTTGTATTGACCTAAATGAATGTATCAGAAGTATCTCAGATGTATGCCTCCTCATTCCGTTCATGCTTTTTTAAACAGCCACTGGATGAAAAGGTAAAAAGCAAAACTAAAATTCAGCCTGCTATTCCACAAATTTTAAGTTTCTGTGGAGAGAGTTTCGTGAAGCAGATTGCAGTGGGACTAACAGTGCTGGTCTTTATGGAAACGTCCATTGAGTTGTGAGCTTTGGATCAGGTGCAAGGAGAAGATGACACTTTGCCTTTGAACAGTAGATTTGGAAGAGGGTGTTGCTTTCAAAATAGCTGTTACCTCTGTTTTCTGCTAACCTGTGATACAGCTTATGCTCAGAAAGGATGGCCAAATTTGCTGGAACATAAATATAGCGTCAGAATTTGGATTTTCAATGGTTGCTGCTGTTGGTAGTGCACGCTGCTGCGTGCCTTTGTCCTGTGATCACTGGATTCCTGTGTGTTGTGTTTAGCTCCACAGCACAATTCAGAGTAGTATTGCTTTTAGGAAAAATAGAGGACCTAAAATTTGTGCCTTATGTATCATGCTTCTTCCATAGGATGTTGATAAACAAGAACTTTTTTTTTTTTTTTGACGATTATAGTCACTGTCTGGCTTCAGGTCAAGATGGATGAGAGCCATAGGTGCCACTAGTTCCTCACTTACGCCTAATCATCATTCTGCAAACTTAATACATCAGCCACAAGGTCTTTTTGGAGAGCAAGGAGAAAGACATAGTATAGAGATGTTTTTTTGATGGATTTGCATTCCATCATGTCTTATAACATCCCTAAACTCCCTGCAGTAGCTGCTGTGTCTTTGCCGGGAGGCTTTCCAGTGATTGTGACTGGTACTGTTTCCTTTGGGAGACTGGCATGTTGCTTGACTTCATACTTGTTGAAGTGTTCCCTATGACTAGAACTACTTGTTTCTTGACTTCAAGCCCACTGGTTTTGTGTTTTATTGTTTTTTAAATAAGCTTATTGTCTTACTCTTGACACATAAATACTAGTCATAGAGGAGTTGCCAACGGAACAGTGTTTCCTTTAAAACTACTGCTCTTAATCAGGAAAAAAAGTTGCTTAGAAAGTATCTACATAAGACCTGCAAGTTATTAGTTTAGTTTCATATCCCAGGGGCACTGTGTATGGTGATCCACTTAGTAAAGTTCTGATTCAGGGGTTTTTATTAGTGTGAGTGATCTCGTTAACTCTAAATGACCTGGTGCCCATGTGAGCGCTGGAGAATACTGAATCAAGGCATGTATGTGTCAGGAGGATGTTCCAAGTGGATTGCTGAGCTGAATACTAGGCAAAGAAAAAAAATCTCACGATTCTTTTTAGAAGTTGTAAGTAGTGAAGAGCTGTGATTGCATCCAAATATTATGCAAATGTTAATAAAAATGCTTTGTGTCATTGACTTGAATGTTCTGGGAAGTTACTTCTTTGAAAAGCAGAGCAAAAATAGGTGGTGTTTGAGGAACTAGTACAGGAGTCCCAGCTGCTAACTGGGACTTGTGTCCTGGTTACACTATCCAGCTTTCCTAGCAGACTGTGTCCTGATTCCTTAACCTGGTCCCCCTGCCACGTGCCCTCAGGGAACGCTATCCTGATAACTGCAGAGCCTTTTCAAAGGCTCAAAAATATTTTTCTTTGCTACTGAAGGTTACTGGGTACCTTTTTGTTTCTGTTGTTTACAGATAGGGTCATTTTGCTTTGTAGAAATTTTCAAAAAAGACACGAGAGGACTTGCTGCTTCCAGACCAAAGTGAAATCTTTTCTGAGTGTCTTGGAAACGGTGGTGAATTTAAGCAAACAAAAGCTGTGGTACAGTTGCTTTTTGTATACACTGTCAGAAAACCTCTAAGTAGCTGGAATTTATCTACCAGATATGTGTATCTGTTCGAAGCATTAAAATAAACTAAGTACTAATATACTAGGAAAAAAACACATATGTTGGTTTTAGTTACATAGTGTTAGCTGGAAAAGTAATTTTTAGCAATCAAAGAAATGACAGTGAAAAACGTAAAATATGGAGGTTCAAGAGTCTTTCCCAAAAAGCCGAAGTAACAGACTGTTGGTCCCGGATTGTGGCCTGCACGAGAGGGAATTAGCTGCAGGAGCGCTGGATGAGGTGTCTGTGTAAGGCCCTGCTAGCTGTTCATATAGAGCAATTAAAGGGAAGAAAAAAGCTCCTACTTTTTAAAAACAAACAAAAAAAAACCCCACTCAAACCCCAAAATCAAACAAACAAAACAATATATGTTGATGTGTGAGGACTGCAGTGGAACTTGAGCATTTGCCTACTTTGAGCTCAAAAGGTTTCTTACCCGAGACGGTTTTTATCGGCTGAATTTATCTGAGAATTTCCTTCTTAATGTTGTCTTCCAGATTTTTGGAGATTTTTGTAAAAACCGAAATGATGAAAGGGGACTCTATGTGTTTGTAATTCTTGGAAAAAGAATTCTGGTGTAAAATTATTGCCCTAGAAATATTAATCTAAAAATGAATGCATGTCACATTGCTCCTCTTATGAGTGGAATCTGCTGCTGTTCCACCCTGTTTCCTGTAGTTTGTTTTTCTGCTTGAAATGGAAAACTTTGTCCTTGTTTTGGGAAGTACCGTGATGTAGTTAGTAACTAAAATTAATTTTATGTATTTCTGTAGACATTTGAAAGGGGCCTATAGTGCTGTGAGATGCAATTCAAACTGTGTTTTACAAGCCACACACTTGTGCTTTTTCTGGAGTGCTGAAATGGAGATGCTTGTAGGGTGTGGAACCGTGCTGGGAGTTAAGGATGCTGGGCAGGCTGCCGATTGTTTAGTGGACTTGACAAAGAAGGAAGAATCTTAACTCTTCTCATACCATGCATCTTGTTAACAGTTACAGGATTTGAGCTGTGAAGTATAACTATCTTCTCATATGTGGACATAGTTTTGGACCCATGGAGTGTTTGGAAATGTGGGTAGTTTAGCTCTTCTTAAAGACACTTCCAGTTATGTTTTGTTGCTTCCTTTGTGTTCAGGTCAAGGTCTTTTCCGTTGTTGTTAATATAGCACCTTAAAATAATATAGCACCTGGAGGTCATAATTGGTAGGAAGAGAATTTTTGTGCAAACGTGTCGCAAAAGCAGTAATGATGCTTTTTAAACGTGAGGGTTGCTTAGGATTGAGGAAACTTTGCTTTTCTTTAAACTGTTGGGAAAAAGCCACTTCTTTGCTATAGTAATGAGACTTTTTCCAGCATTATCCAAGGTCTAGTCTATGAGTAGTCTGTAGGATCTGTCACTAGTTTATCATTCCTTGTTAACAGGCATTAACATGCTGCTGTCTGCTCCCTGGCCTGCCTGCTTCCATACTCTCTACCATCGTTTTCTGGTGAAACTCCATGATGAGACCTGGTGTCGTCTTGCCCCAGCCACTAAAATGACCAGGTTATTGTGCCGTTTAGTGTGTAAGTGAGGAGTAGGGAATCCTTGAAACGCTGTGATGAGATGGCAATGGGCCAGAACTACAGCAGTAACTACTGACTCCCTCGAGAGGGGTTCGCTTTGGCTGGGTTGCATTCCTGAGCCCTTGTGTTCCAAGGGTGGGAGAGGAGAGGAGTAGTACAGCAAACTGCTCTAAGCAGAATTGTTTCACTGGTTTAAGAACATAATCGTCTTCCACTTGTAGTTTTCAGTGCAGTTCTTCAGCACGTCACTCTTGCTTTGGGCACTGCTGTGCTTGGCAGGCCACAGGTGGCCATGAAGAACTGGATTCCCCAGTAAGCAGTGATTCCTGCTTTACTCTGCCTGTGACATTACTGGGAAACAGAGACGTTGCCCTATAGATGTGTCCAGCGAAACACTGGTTTCCCAGTTGTAGCTGGAGTAGTTTCCCTTGCAGAATTTCAGAAATGGGGCACAGGCAGTTTTTCCTCCGAGGCAGGGATTTTTAACGAGTAACTCTTGATTGAGAGCTGTAATTTCGAGGTAGGCAGTTCGAGGCATCTTTAAGTAGCCTTATCCGAACGAAACACTGATCTTACAAACTCTGAAAATCTTGAGTCACTTGTCAGTTCCGCAAGTCACTGCCAGTGCCATTAATGCCGTTGTCGTTTGAGGTCTTCAGAACACGCAGAGCCTCAAATGCTGCTTTGGGTGTGCTCTTTGAAGGGTGAAGAGTAGAAATCAGGCTTCTGGCAGAAATTGATTCTTGATTTGTTAATTCAGTAGTTTCGTAATGGGAAGAACTTGCTAAAATTGGCCATACCTTGAACTTGAGTTTTTCTGCTAACGATGTTTGACTCCCATGGTGCTCTGCCAAGACATGTTTCAGTCTTCATGTGTCTAGAAGAGTGCTGTGATGTTAAGAATCTGTGACCTTGCCAGCTTCCCTCGAAGAGGCGGGATCTGTATCTTTTCTTTCTGAGCGCTGTCCCACGCCTGAATCGTGCTGTAAAGTGCTCACGAAACGGATTCTCAGTGTTTGCTCCCAGAGGCACTGCAGGCACTATGGGATGGCATGGAGCAGTTGGGGGTTGTGTTCAAATCAGCAGGACTCAAGCTACTCTTGGTACACTTTCCATCCTAAGTTTTTCTGATAATCTTTACTAGGAAATAATAGTCCTGCTGAGAAGATTTACTTATTGTGTAGCCTCAGTGTATGTGTCTGTGCCAACTGGAGAATAACTTTATTACTTAGGGCTTAACTTTATTGACATTTAGTTTCTCATTTTAAGTACGAATTTATCCTTGAGTACTAGAGCTGCACAGATTTTGTATATGGCAGAAAAGTTCGTTTGACTAGAGATGGATAAATTGTTTTCTTCCTCAGTTTGTTTTTATTGTTCTAAAGCCAGATGGATTTTTCACTTGGCTGAAGAATGCCAGACCTGCAATACTGCATTCTTTGCCCCTGTCTGCAGGCATGTAGTAAATATAGCACCTTTGGGTGAGGCCAGTCAGCTGAGAATGAATAATCATTTCATTCATCTGGCTTTTGTCATTAGTTTATACTTGAGATTTTTTTTTTTTTTAGTCTACGCATTGCAGAACCTTTTTCTGAAGCTCTTCAAATAGCTTTTTAGCAGCTCACTAGTATTGCCTGTGTGGAGAACAGTAGACAAAAATACCATTTTTTGGTAATGTTAGCTACTAGCAGGAAGACTTCTGCTCATATATTTTTTCGTAATAAGTGAGAAGATGAGTTAGCTTGTTTGTCATTAATTCAGGTGGATGTTAATTCGGATTTTGGCACTACAACAATTGCAGTATGCTTTACTTGGAAGCATTTCTACTATGGATGTGTTGGACTCCACTGGGAGGATGGCTGTGGCTGTTGGGTGTGTTGCTACCCTGGTAGGAATAGGTGACTGCAGGCAGTTGCATCCTTAACTGTGAGCAATCTAGACCTGATTTCAGCTGATGTGTCTAACTGGCTGCCCTCCTTTTTAATCTTTTCTTTGTTCATTCTCTCCCCAGTGGAATCCAACAGTGTTTGACTTATTAATGCCTAGGACTTTCTTTGAAGTCTTGTATGTCATCAGGTACAACATACTGAGCTAAATAACAGACTCAGCTTTGTGAGCTTTGGCCTTTTTGTAGGCAATCTAAAAAGTGTAGTCTGAGAGCAAACTTCCAGGCTGTTCCTATGCCCCAACAAACTTAAGAGTCTTTATAAAAGTCAAAGAATTTGACATTTAACCTCTTTTCCTGGTTTCCTATCATATAATGACACATAACAAGCCCAAGGGCTATAGAACACAGGAACTTACTATCTTCACCTAAAGAGACACCGTTAGCATTTACAGCCAGTACTCTTTTGACTGTGCTTTCGAACGATGCCTTGGTAGCCAGTGATCTTGTCTAGATGTAGGATTTTGTATATTAGTATAAGGTATAAAACTTAAAATACTTTTCTTAATGCTGATATTTGCTTTCCTTTGCAGAATAAGAGAACGCATAGAGTCTGGGGGGACGAGAGCCCGGGACGATGCTGCTGAAAGGAATCTGAGCCACAGAGCATGCTTTGTGCCACACTTACCCAGGTATGCTCCAGCAGAGTCCTGTGCACGCCTCTAATGAACTGCACTTTGTTGTGCTGGTTGCTCCGTTGCTTATCATCCTGAGCCAAGGAGACTGTCTCACCCCAGACCAAAATTATACTCTTCTTTCATCATTCCATCTGGATGGCACTTGCAGCCTGAAACCTTCTAAAGCTTTTTATGTGTGTTTTAGTTTTAATTTTATCCGATTGCTCAGTTTCAGCCGGTCTCTTTTTAGATGTTACACTGGTTTATATCATGAGATAGGCTGAACATTTTAGTGTATGACTTCAGAAGTCTTTTTTTTTTTATGTGCAGAAAAGATGTGGTCTCAATAAATGAGGTGCTGAACTACGTATCTGGAAGCAGTTTTGAGACTTGCTCCAGACTGTTAGAAACTGCTCCAGTTGACTCACCTGCAGATAATCTGCTGGTTTTCAGAAGTCAAAAGCAGATGGGTAGACGCATCCATCATTGCTTTGCACACCAGTGTCTAATGAACCAATGCAATTTTTTCAGGATGTTTTGATAGGAAATGTAAAACGTTCTGGTGTTTCTTCCTCCACTCCCCCAAAAAGATTTTTGGGATGAATATTTAAAATCTTCATTTAAGTGCAGTTCAGTTCTGTGCTAATTAAATGCTTATGCTAAATATGTTGAGGAGGTTAAGATCTGCCTTACACGATGGAGACTAGGATCTTGCAAAAGCAATTTCATGACTTGGGAGCCATCACAGCCCAACAGCACTAGCTGTCTTACAGCTCTGAAAAACAAAGAAAGAAAGAAATCATATGATTGTGAAGTGTTTCTGTGGAATAGAAGCTAAGTTTTCTACTAGCACCAGCTGGCAAGTGGGAGTAGAGAAACAAAGCAAACAAACAGGAGAGAACAGTAGGAGGAACAATGGCGATAGTCTAAAAATTGACATGTTGGGAGACCAGCGTGAAGAATAACAAACTCGTATCACAGGATGTTTTGCATAGCAACAGGACTCTTGTCTTCAAGTGGACTTTAGTGTAACTGCAGCACTTGCTTCCTGTATGAGACAGCGAGCTGTTGTACTCTGAATGCGTTTTAATCTCTATATCTAAATTGGACTAATAATTTAAAAGAATTAGCTGAAGGAAACGATAGTGAAGTCTATTGCTCCTGAAAGTGTTTCCTCTTATTTTGTTGTCAGAGAAGTGAGAACAGAAACATGCATAAAGGAAACAGATTAAAGATGCACTTTTTCACCAGGTGCTGAAAGCTGTCTTCAAACTACTTTGTCGATGAAGGAAGAAATTGATTGGAAATTGAAAGCGCGAACTAGTTCCTAATACTGTTCAACATGCGCAAAGGGATGCCAAAGGACCCAGAAATAGCTGACCTGTTCTACAAAGATGATCCTGAAGAAATATTTGTGGGTTTACATGAAATTGGACATGGAAGTTTTGGAGCAGTTTACTTTGTAAGTATAGTTCTTTACCTCCTTTTTGGAAAACAGAACCATTTTAAATGACATTTTAGAGCTTTTCAGTATTTGTAAAAGGGAGCTTCCTTTGAGCTCTTAGAGCTCTGTGTGTATTGGCTTTCTCATAACACATCTCAAAAATAAGTGTTTCCAGAGCACTTCTGAGCTCTTTACTGTTACAGCTGTATTCATAGTAGCGGTTGACTATAGTCTTAATAGTGCACCCAGCCACTCAGCTGAAGTATGTGGTATCTTGTGCTGTCTGGTGCTGAAAGTTGAATTTAAGCAGTTGGAAATTAATTTGCCAAACTGGAATTTCAAGATACTCTACTTGGTGCTCATATGCTTGTAAATCTTTTCAAATTAATAGATCTAGCGTATCTCCAAATGCATTTGGAGTTAAAAGCTACTTTTGTTAATGAATTGGTATTGTGGCTGCTTGGGTAGAGATACTGTGGAAGTCGTATCAAACTGCATCAGGCTTTTAAATGATCTCTGCTGCTCTGATAATTGAGGAGTTAGAGGTATCTTTGAAATGTCATTTTGTTTTGCCACTTCTTGTCCCCGTGCTCATCTCATAACGTACTCTCTATAATAACACATGGTTACATGGCAAAAGCAAAGGGAAAGTACTAAGAGGAATGAGAATTCAAGCAAGAAGGATGTATTGTGTTAATCAATACAGTCAAGAGAATTTCCTACTGGAAAGTGGGAAGAAGAGTGTTTTACAATTGGTATCACACAAAGCCAAATCCAGAATACTGGATTTGGAAATAATTATAATCCAGTTGCTATCAGTGAAACTAAAATAGAATTAACTACGAAAAAATCAGTCAAAGGCAAATTAAAGCTACTTGGCAGCATGGCCTGCCACTCCAGAAGATCAAGTTCACTAGAACTGAGATTTCTGAATATCAGACATTAAAGTATTTAGATAAGTACACTTACACCTGTAACTCCAGAACCTGGCAGTAGCTAGCATGAGCTATTTGCAAGCACTCCGACTCAGTCTTTATAGTTGTGTACAGTGATGGAGGTGTTGGTGGAACTATTGTTAGAACAGGAGAGAGACCTTATATTTTGTGTCAGATAAGCAGTGCCTGTGTGTTTTGAGGGATAACAACACAATTCCTCAATGCATAATCTGTTGGTAATGATACAGAGGGGTTTCTGCCATGAGGATTGTCAGCAGTGGGACAGACACTTTTAGATGTTGGAGTAAGTGACAGGTCGGTGAAAGTATAACGTGAAATGTACTACATGTGTAAGAGGCTGAGGCTGTAAAACTCAATACATGTTGATCTGCTCCATAAGAAGAGCAAACATTTTTTTTAGATGGGAGGTCCTACCTGGTGTTTTTCAAAACCGAAGGGAAAGGATGCATTGTATGCTTTAGGGTAAAGATGAAGCAGTGAAGGTGCCACCTTTATCATTCAGCTCTGGTGTTCAGAAGTTCCTCATGCTTCCAGGGGAGGAGCATGAGGAGTGTTAGAGATCCAGTCTACTAAAGAGGCTTACAGCTGAGATGTCACTATGGTTAGGGAAAAGACTTGTGATTCCCTGATGCATCTCTTCCTCCTTTCCCTGGGGGCTTTGTTTAACTGATCTGTGCTTTAAGAACATTGGAGAGTTTAGCCAGACTGCAGCTTCTTGCAATATTCTAGCAGCAGCTTCATCCTCCAAATTTGACGTTGATTGCAGTCACGCCTGTAGTAATATTACTGTAGTAATTAGATGCATCACCACTTTTCTGAGATACATCTGCACTTCTTTGCCACTCTTTGAAAATTAAGCTTTCCTTCTTGTTGCATGAAGCACTTGGCATCCAGTGAATTGTTCTTTGCAGTCTTTGCCCCGTCCTACTGGGTATGTAAATGACAAGGAGGAGCTCACCTGTTTGCAGTTTTCGTGCACCATAGCCCAGGATGCATGTGTTTGCCTGAAGAAGGCCTCCAGCTGTACCTTGCTTTGCATGGGTCATGCTGGAGCTTTTCCCTACCATGCTGGGGATACTGCACATATTTGTTTGGGTTTTCCTCCTTTTCAAAAGCTTTTGTAGCCTGTCTTACATCTTGTTTCTTATGCATCTTGGAGTAAAGCAGGGGCTTGGATCGTCATGGCAAGATTCTGGGGATCCTGACGTGCTCGGTGTCAAAAAGAGAACAGGTCAAAAAAACTTTGAAGGAACAGGGCTTTCTAAATCATCCAAAAGAGTGGGGAAGAGACTTCAGATACATAGAAAGGAGTAGGACATGGATTGTTACGCTGTTGCTGCATCTCTTTGACCTTCGAATTGGTACTGACACTGCTGCAAATAACAAATACATCGATCTGTATCTTGTTGCTGTTGTTATTATGGATTAATATGATTATTCTAGTATAAATTTGAATTTAAGCTCCATTTTTTGAAAGCTGTTTTGTTTTCCAGTATACTATTACCAAGGGGAGTAATTTACCAATTACCCTTGGCAAGATAATTAGAAATTTCTTTTTTTTGCTTGAAAGAAATGATACTTCATGTATCAGAAGGCTTAAAAAAAAAATACATCACTTCTCACAAGGTTTTAAAATTGATGCTAACTTGACTTGAAATCAACAAAGTTGATTTGTTTCTGTCTGTAACAGACAGAAACACTTAGAAATTTCTTTAGAACACCCGCATTAATTTATCTGAGTAAAATGCTCTTGATCTTTTGTGTGCCGAATCAGGATGGTTAGTAGTTAGGAAGGGTTTTGCCTTATCCAAAAGTTGCTCGTTTTCAGCTTTCTCTAACTCATTTGAGGAGGAGCATGTGCTGTGAAGAGTTGAACTGTCAGCTCCCGTTAGTAATTCCTGTGCTCTCTTGGTCACCCAGCATAATTTTGCTTTGAAGTCACTGGATGCATCATGAAATGTCTTTCATTAATGTGTTACTTGAAAGTACAGTACTCATCCTCTCTAGCAGCTGAAAGGAGGATTTACCATATTTAGCTTCTATTATATTCTAAGCTTTTAACTGTCGCTAATTTTTTGTCCTGAAACAGTAAATGGTTGGAGGTACTGGGATTTCAACAACTCTTAAGACTAAAGCCTTCAAGTTTTCTGTCCTTAACATGCAGAAATGAGGACAGTGCCAATCCAGGCAAATAGAGCTCGTTCTAAAACTGAGTTTTCAGGCTCCAGTTGCCATCCCTATATCATACAGGCTGCAGAAAAGTAGAATTTTGATGACTGGCTAGTAGTCATTGAAAAACTGAGATCTGATGCGGTGAAAGGAAGGTTGCTTTTTGTAATTGAGATAAATTCCAGAATGAAGCATCTTCTTGAAACTGGAAATCACTATAGCTGTTTAAGAATATCAGTGTTTTGGATGAAATCAGAGATTTTGATACATTTATTTATTTGTTTCTTTGGAAAACATTTTTTCAAAGGTTTATCTAAAACTGCTTTTACTGCAATTCCAATAAAACGGTGTTTTGCCTGTTCTCAGTTGGTGCACGGTGGGGCCTCGGTTTGTGTGTCACAGAGAGGCAGCAAAGCGAGCCCAGTAAGGGCCGAGGGAAGAACAATGGATATGGGCAGATAAAGTCAGGAAAAAGTGTCATAATAGTTGTCTGGTAAATCTTATCACTAGGAAGATGCCTCTGAAGTATAGGAGCTTGCAAGGATGCAGTATAGGAGAAAAAACCCTGCATTTGCCAAAGGCACAGCTCACTCCATGGGGAGGAAAACAAAAGAAACTTTTTTCAATCTATTTCTTTCTCCCTACTCCAGGCTACGAATTCCCACACTAACGAGGTGGTGGCAGTCAAGAAAATGTCCTACAGTGGAAAGCAAACGAATGAGGTAAAGCAAATTCTGCATGCAGAAGCTGTTGCAACCAGAACGTAAATCTGGACAGTGAGATTAGCTGCGTGCTCCATTTGACACTAGCAGACCAGCTTTTTAGTGCAGTAGCTGTTGCTCACTTCTGTAGGAAGCATGGAGGTTTGTGGAGGGAAAATGAGTTTATGCAAATTTTGACAAATACTTCAGTTTAAGGAAGGGAATGGGAATTCAGAACGCTCGTATGGCAGTTGTTTGAGTACTAAGTGCCTTAAGAGCGTGCTGGCTACTGGAGCCATCACCACAACTCCTTGGGGTGTCAGCTGGAGCGTATCGCTGACTTGAAACCCTTTCAGGATGTATAATCTAAAATTGTGTAGACATTCTATTCAGAGGATCAGTTTCACTTCACTTGTTGCCTGTGAATTGCTCCTCTTATTTCTTTGTGTTGCGATGCTTTGCACTTGGATCGACTTCATTTGTATTGGTGGGTTGGCACACAGGAAAGAATGTGTGTGTCAGGACCAAACAGGGATGGTTTAGACTCATTTCCCCTTGCTTACCTGTTGGTCTCCCACATGTGCTGAGGTCTTCCAAATGTCAGTTGCCTTGCACTGCAATACAGAAGGAAGCGAACAGCCAACTGCCACCATCTGTAGCACGTACTGAAGGTGGTGGTGTCCGTTTTGGGGCAGGTGGGTTTGTTACTGGGTTTGAGACAACTGGGCAGATCAATATGCGAGACAGTAGCAATGCTTTTAAGTAAAATGTGTTTCAGACAAAACGAGGGGGAAAAAAATTTCTGCAATTTTCAAGCTGAATATGGGTTGGGGGAGTGTCTTAGTGCAACAGGGTCCATGCAACTGATGTGCAGTTGTGCTTTTGCAACTACGACTCTTATCGTCTTCACATTGTACACTAGTTTTGTGGTTGCTTTTCAGACTGTACTACAGTGTGTGGTGTATGAGAGTATGCAGAGGATTAAGCAGAGAAATGTTTTTACCTTATTGCTTTTTTTTTTTTTTAATTAGAAATGGCAAGATATCATCAAAGAAGTCAAGTTTCTACAACAGCTGAAGCACCCCAACACCATAGAGTATAAGGGCTGTTACCTGAAAGAGCATACGGCATGGGTGAGTGATGTGGCATTCAGAGGTCTTCATGAGCAGAAAATGTATAGTACAGCAACCAAATATTCAGTATGTGCAGCGTCTTTACGTGCAGCAGCATTCATCCTATGCTGCCTGTAGTCCCTTTCATCTGAAGAAGCTTCCAGGTAATTCAAAGGGACTAGATATTCAGGATATTGGAATAAATCCCTGCTTCTCTGAGGCAGGCCTCTGTATTCATGCAGGTTAAACAATTATTATGGAACACCCTCTGCAGTATCTTCCCACAAACTTCTCGGTGCCTAAACCTTCTTTGCAACAATGAAAGATGTCTTGACATTGCTGGAATGTTTGGAAGTTTTTATTTTGTTCATCGCTTATTGTGTTTCTTGCAGCTTAAGGTTTTGTTTGCTTCTACTGCTTCTCAGCCATTCAAGTAGTAACTGTTTGTGGAGGAGTGTCTACCTCGTAATTTAAAAGCGTGCTTTTTTCTTGCAGTTGGTTATGGAGTACTGTTTAGGATCAGCTTCTGATTTGCTAGAGGGTAAGTTTTATATAGGCTTTGGTTTTCTTTTTGCAAGTGCCCCTTCTGAATACAGTGGGAGGCTGTTTTCTCAGACTGGTATTTTGCAGGTGGTAGAGGCGGTCCATCTGTACTACTCCATTCTGTAGCTAGAATGCCTGTTTGTGATGCCAAGGGTGAGCTGAGACTTTCCGAGGAGGGCAGTGCTACGTATAGTTGGCATGCACTTTTATGTGCTGTAAAACGAAGGTATAAATGTATATATGTTCCTGTAACTTATACCTTCTTGATGACTGAAGCAATCTGCCTGTTTTCTGAATATCCGTGACCAAAAACTGCAGAGATCTCCTTTGTCCTTGCCTTGCAGTTTGTAGGAATAATTACAGGTGGTTTTGTAGAACAAGAGATCAATATGACCTCAAAACTACAGTAACAGCACCTGCAGAGGAATAAGGAATCTAAGCTGAAGTTTGCAAAAACTAGTGCTCTTTGTGGGCCGTATTTTTTGTATCTAAGATACGGTCGGCCAAAAGCACATGCTGGTCATATTTAGGGGTGTATGGAAGGTGCTTTGAGGCGTCTCTTTGTAGTTGGTATTTCTCACTTTCCTGTTTTTTGTCTATTGGGGAAAAAAGTGGCAGCTTTTCCTTGCTAATGACCAAATTAATATGTCAAATACATTTGGCAAGCTGCAGTCAGGCATGTCTCTTGATGTTAGTGGTACTTGTTGGCCCTAGCAGGAATGTGAAGAAAAATGTGGTTTCCTTTAATGTGAAATACATGCACAGGGTGTGCATAGACTCAAAGCTGCTCATGGCCATCAGGCCATAGGAAACTACAACGATGAAGATGATGATTGCCTCATAGCTGGCAAAATTGGTGGGGTTCCTTCTCTTGAAAAACACTTTCTCAGGAAAAGATCACATTTCTTATGTTTTTTTTTTATTTAATTTTTTCTATAGTTCACAAGAAGCCACTTCAGGAAGTGGAGATTGCTGCCATCACCCACGGTGCCTTGCAGGGGCTTGCCTACCTGCACTCTCACTGTAAGATTCACAGGTAAGGCTGGAGCTCGGTGCTCTTAGATGTCCTTCCATCTTCCACCCTCTGGAGTCTGGACATTGCTTCACTGTGTTTAAGCAACTTTGGTAAAGGTTATTTTACCAAAACTTTCTCTAATGAACCTGTCAGTACTCCTAATGCCAGGGTAAACGTATAAATAAAAGCTGTTGGCTATTAAGGAGTGCATTTTTTCTTTTTTTTTTTTTTTTTTAATAATTTAATGTGGTTATATTCAGTGCTGAATTCTCTTCCATGTTGGCAATTTTTCTCTGCAGACAAAGAATACACATGAATATTGGCTGACTGACAGGAAGATATCACCCTAAATTTGCCACGTAAAGTGGAGTGGTAGAGCTAGACTATTTTTCAGATTAGACATTGTGAGAATTTTTTATGTATGAGTAAGTAAAACTTTATGCTTTTAGAAAACAATTGATGAAAATGTAAGTCAAGGGTAAAACTACCTGAGGAGAAATCAGAGCACACAGGCAGAGGAAGATTTTTTTCTAACAGGCTGCTCGTAGATGCCAACTCGTAGATCCCTGTTTCATAATGCAGTATTTTTCAGGATTTTGGATTTTTTTGGCTCATTTGTCAACAATGTTGCATGTTCTCATTTTATGTTTCTGTCTAATTTTGGGTACTACTGATATATCAGGGACTTCTGAAATGGGTGACAACTAGGTTGGTGTAATGTGAGTGGGCAGTCATCAGAATGAAGCAACTTGAGACTAATTTATGGGGCTAAACCCCTCTTTGGGATCTACTGGCAAGCTTGAGACAGAAAATTGGTATGTCTGAGGTTGAGACAGAGAGGGATTTTTACAGAGATAGGAATTATTTGTCATTTGTTAGAATAACTATTTGGGCACATCTGCGCACGTTTAAGTGAAATACTAATTGAAACATTAATGCCAATTTGTGACATTAAGATTATTTTTTTATCATCCCTTTGCATATATGCCCTTACTTGAGCATAAAAATACCTGTTCTGAAATATTTTACATGTTTTCAGCGTCCATTGAATTCTCATTTATCGCGAACGACTTTCTTCACGGACACTGTTGAGAATTAGTTTTCTCAATACTCATTAGGACTTTCTAACATAGCAATTAATGTGTTGTAAATTCAGCAATTTCACTTACTGAGTGCTAGCTACTCTGTGTGCAGTTTCCGTTGGCGTGCTTGTTGCATATCAAGAACCAAACTAGTTGTTTCTCACTGGAAAATGTTACTTTGCTGTTGCAGTGTGCTGAGAGCGGCCGTAAGGAAAGTTACTGCTAGAAGCACCACGCAAGGCTTTCCTCTCTAGCAGGTTTTCTTCCAAGGAGCATTCTGCTTTTCAACTCCTAGCTAGGAAGGCAAGTCTGCTCTCTTAAAAAAGAGAACCATCAAGAGATTTCTACTTTTCCGATAGGTGTACCTTAGAAAGGGGAGGCGAAAGAGTGCCGTTTCCTCGCTTCGCTGTTCAGCGGTGTCGAGTGCTGTGCTGGTGCGTGCAGCTACAGGGGAACCGTGCAACTGGAGGAAAACACCGTGTTCGCCTCTGCGGTGACAAGTTCCACTTGTGCAGTGGCAGTGGGAAAAGGAAAGGGAATGCTGAACGCCAGAGGGTGGCAGGTGGGGCAGGGGACCCGCAGCAAGGCAGGCGAAGGCAGCGTGACCGAGAACGGGGGGACACCTGGTGGGGACGGAGCAGCAGAGCAAGGCTCCCATCTCGCCTCCTCAGCATCTCTGCTGCCAGTTCTGGCAGCACTCTGCGGGGTGGCAAAGGAGGAGGTTATTTTCTGTTTGATTGCAGGTGCAGGGCAAACCTAAGTTAGCAAATAGTTTGCTGATACCCAACGTTCCTGCTGAGTCCTCTGTTGATTGTTGTACAGCGAAGGTGGCAGTGGAGGTGATAGCAAGGAGGACAGCCTGTGCTGTCTCCATTGTACTTTTGAGGTGTTCATTCTTGCACAGGGAAAACATCTTTAGTGCTTGTTCTCCAGCAGAAGTGACAGGTGCATAGACCCAAAACATTAAGACGTGTCAGGATGTGTTTGAGTAGCACACGTGTGTGAAAAATTCCTTAATATTAGTTTTGAAGCAGGTGAGAACGGACCTGGGAATGGGGGAATAGAGGTTGTTACTCCAGCCCTGCTGCTGAAGTACTGTACATAAATTCCTGTCTCCGTGGCTCTCCATCCCAGCTGTGCCTATCCTGTGTGCTGCCCTGTGGAGACAAAGGCATCTCACCAGTGTTTGTATCACACTAAATTTAAAGGGTCTTTCAGCTTGCCTGTTCTGTGGGTCAGCAGCCATCCTGGGTTCGTATTTGATGCACAAATCATTATTTCAGCTGTTGTACAATAATTCAGTGTGTGCTCCTCCTCTGCACCAAATACAGGATAGCTTTGCTTCCCCTCCCATGTATCTAATTAGCTCACTTCTCATGGGCTCGGAGCATGAGCGTGTTTGGCAATACACAGTAACTTGTTTGTGTTGGAGCTCCACTACTACTGATAGTGGGCTTGGTGTTTAAGGACTTACAATTGAATACCAGATGAGAAAAGCTGATTTTTTTTGTGTAAAGATACATGATCTTTTTTGAAGAGATGGCAGAGACATTCCAAACCATATGGTGTATGTAGTCTGGCTGGCAGGGATCCCTTACACACATTCCATTTATGTTGAGGGTCTGCCTTAGCAAAAGTAAATAACCTTGCCCATGTAAAGGCATCTGTGGCATATCTAGTGGGCAATTTTCCCTTTGTTATTGAAGTGCTGTATCAGGGTTTTAAAGAACTTTCACTACATTGTGATTTTTTTTCAGCTGGCAATGTGTAAGTAGACTTGAATTTCTTAAAGCAATTCGTTTATGTCAAGTGAGTGGAAGGAAAAAATATTTCACATGTAGCTGACAAGCCTGTCTCAAACTTTGCATAGGGTCATTGCCAAGCATCTTGGAAGGGATGCAAATTGAGTTAACCTTTCTCAGCATTTCATGGGCAGTTAATCTGAAATTATCCCACTTACTGCTGGAATTTAAGAACTTACTCTGCCAAAGGTGTTGAATATATCTTGTGCCTTTTGTATTTCAGTAGTGTCATTGTCATTAATCTCTTAAATGTGTGAATTATCTGAGAGTTTTAGGAAGGAAAAGATAAGGGAGCGTTTGAAAGATGAAAATAACACATCTGGTATCATTTAAGGTGTCCCAACTGGTTATTAGGATACATCTTGGATCTCAGTTTGGGACCTCAACCTTGCAGCCATGGCTCATCTCTTTTTCTCTTCCCTCACCCTCTGCCCTTTTTGGGTACAGCCAGGCTTCCATTCCCCCAAAAAATATGTATCTGATTTCTCTAGCTTTCTGTAATACTAGACTTCTGAATATTCTTAGGGTTTTATGAATATTTAATTGAGGAAAACTTCAGTGGACTTCTGTGTGTTTTGTAAATTTTTGAAAGTTATTCTGCTGTAACCAAAAGTATACTTTTCTCCTTTTCTTTTACAGGGATATTAAAGCTGGAAATATTCTTCTAACAGAACCAGGTCAAGTGAAGCTAGCTGATTTTGGGTCTGCATCTATAGTCTCCCCTGCCAATTCTTTTGTGGGAACGCCTTACTGGTGAGTAAAGCCTGCAATACTTCAGTCCTTTATAAGACTGCTCTCTTCCGTTTCCAGCGTTTCACAATCCGAAAATAATATCTGGCATAAAAACTTTATTAACCAAGCTGTTTCCTTAAAACCCCTGTGTCCAGCTTTTCAGGAAGCGTGTTCTTTCTCAGTGCCCATGAGTAGAGGTAGGCTGTGCAGCACTTTGAAATGGCACCAGTTAGTGTTTCGACTGTCGTGATGCTGTTGGCTTAAAAAAAATATTAACACCATAGGTAATGCAAGTAAGACAACCACATGGAGAAAGGGAATCCTGTTAATCTGGCCATGCAGACTGGAAGTCACACAGCTACTTAGATTCTGTTTTGAAGAAACTTGCTTAAGGGTCTCTTGAGTTGCTTGGTATTCCTAACATAGTGGACCAGCATAGCTTTATGCTCCACTTGTTTTGTGGCAGATGCCCCAGGCATTGATGGGAGGTCACCTATCGCCCAACCTCTGAACAAGTCCACTTGGCAGGAAGCCTGCTTCATCTTTGAAGAACGAAAGTTAAGAGGCTGCCTTTTTGCAGGCTGGGCCCACTGCTTCTTTTTCCCCCAGCTCATCCGTTTATCCTGGACCACCATATTTCCCCACTGTTCCGCGTTTCCCTGTTCCTTTCATAGCTACACTCACAGGCGGCATATATCTGCTGGAATATTCTCCTGATGTGCCAATGGAAAACCCACCATCTCTGGTGAGAGTGAAAGTGATGCCTTTAGGACTCTCCCAGCCCTTGCTGTCTGCCTGCAGGTACAATGCCTTTGAGATTGGTGTGGGTCTCCCATGTGCCAGCATGTTGCGCTGACAGCAAGATGATCAGGTTGGCCTCTTGTTTACTTTCCTTTCTTAAATTGCCTCTTGGAAGAGTTGCTAGTGCAGGCAAGCATTGTTTCATTTCAGCATGGCTTTACTCAGCTCCATGCTGGCTCTTTAAGTTCTGGTCCGCTGCGCTGCTGAAGATAATGAAGCCGTCTCATTTTAAGCTGTGTGCTGGGAGTCACAGTTCTTATCCCCTAACCCACATGTTTTGCACTGTGGTTGGTAGGATGGCACCAGAGGTGATCCTTGCTATGGACGAGGGGCAGTATGATGGAAAGGTGGATGTCTGGTCTCTTGGGATCACGTGTATTGAGTTAGGTGAGTAAATACTTGGCAGCTGAGATTAATAATTAAATGTCTGCAATATTTATTAGGAAGTCCTGAAAAAAAGTCTTGTATGAGAGGAAACTGGTTTGTGGCCTGTATTTTTCAAGCTGGGTTTTGAGAAGGTTGTTCCAGCTATTATGTCAATGGAACTGGTGTCCTAAGAATTGTATGTCAGAAGGGATCTACATTTAATTTTCAATTCTTCTTACTTACCCACTCTCTGAAACAAATATCTTCAATCTCAGCTGAAAGTTTGTGACATGAATCAACATGGACAGGTTCTTTACGTGAGAAGAAAAGGGTTTGCACTGCAAAGGGCAATTGATACACATCCACACAACCTGAAGCAGATGTAGACGTGATAGCAGGTACACAGAACACACGTGTGCACTTCAAGTTTGAACATTGACATTGCATGTGCTGACTAGATTATTTTCAAAGATTCTGTTCATACAGATTATATTTACCTAAAGAGTAGTACATCAAGAACTTATTGTGAGGGCAAATTCACTGAAGATGTTATTTATGTCTAATCAGCAGAAATATACATGAGATAACAGAGGTCAACATACAGAATGGGAAGAAATGTTGACCCTGATATGGACACGATAATGTTGTAAATGACTAGTAACTTCCAGTGTTGTATTACATGTGTCAGCACTAATGCCTTGCTGACACAGCATGTATTCTGATATAAAGAATGCAAAAATCAGAAGTTCTAGACTTCTCTTCTTCCATACAGCCACCGATTTCTTCTCTTGTGGAGTTTAGACTAGTTATGGCCTCTCAATGAGGAAATCACAGTGGTAGAACAGATATGCTACCCTATGTAGACACTGAGTCTTGATACAATTTCTATGGAGCTTTTCAGTCAAGAACCTCAAAGCCTTTTTGCATAGTTGATGGGTTTGCTTTTTTTAATATTACCATTTTGAGAAGTATTAAACTTTTTTTTTAAAAAAAAAAAACCCTTTGAGCTTTGCCTTTGCATGATTCCATACCTGAACATGAGGTCAGGTAGCAGTGGGAGGAAGTCTCTTGTTGAGAACCACTTGGCTTTCTTTGAATGCTGATGCCTTAATTTCATGTGTAGCTGAAAGCAAGTAGTGTTTAAGGAAAAGCAAATGCGGTGGTTTGCCAAAACCAAAGATCTGTAGGGACTGATAGAGACATCTCCTAGCCCCAACGTGTTACATGTCTGAGCCCTGTTTTAGTCAGCCTCTGCTGATTTTACCATAGCAGGCCAGGTGTGAAACATTGCAGTTAAACAGGTAAAAATCTACTGGAAACTGTTTCTTATAATTTGTTTACTGTTCTCTTTGGATTTCTTCGTTCTCTCAAGTAACAGTTTTCCTTGAGTAGTTGTCCTGGTCTGACCTGGAATATTAAAATCCTTAGCTTAAATGTGATGACAACAGTAATGAGCTATTGATTTAGCAGCAATACCCTGCTTATACTTACCATATCTTTCTCCTTTTCTTTCTGACTGCCTTATCACACCTTTCTGTTCTCTCTCTAGCTGAAAGGAAGCCTCCACTATTCAACATGAATGCAATGAGTGCCTTATATCACATAGCCCAGAACGATTCCCCTACGTTACAGTCAAATGAATGGTAAGAGAGCTATTACCAGATATTTTCTTTTTGTTTCCCTGAAAATGCTCTGCGACACTCTCTGCATTGTTTCAAGTCTGACAAGAAAAGTGTTTGTTGCAGTGTAGTGATTTAACTGCGTTCTTAAATAATGCTCCTGTGTAGGCAGGCTCAATTTTGACCTTCTGTCACTTTGGCTGTGCTACAATCTAGATGTGCGGAGGTGTTAATTATGGGGCTGTAGATGCTGTAGGAATTAAGATGCTGCAGGAATTAAAATATTCTTGGATACATTAAGGCAGACATAGCTCAGCATCAGCAAAGTTTCCAGCTGCAAAAGATCCCTGACAGAAGAATTGTTAGCATTGTAGTGCAGCTGAAATGTGGAGAAAGGGAGGGGAGATGTACACAGAAAATAGAGGTAATTAGATTGGTTTCAGTGAGTGACTTCTAAAGTCATCAGAGCTCTGTGGCCAGTAAATACTCCCCTTGCTACAGGCTTGTTCCAGAATCAGCTTTGAAACAAGAATGCTTTGTTATTCTGTGGGAGCAAAGGAGCTACCCTGCTTCCTGTTCTCTGTACCCAAGAGTGGAATGTAGCTCTCGAGTGATGCTTGGCAGAGCCTGCAACTGGCTTGAAGCAATCGCTCCTGAAGAGGTGTGAAGTTCCTCCAGTTGCACTGCTAGGCATTTAAGTGACATAATTGTTTCATTGCTGATCGTTCCATCAAAAACACTCCCGTTGTCTTATTTCATCATCTCTGTTTTGTCCGTGTTTCAAGAATCGAAGAATTTGGTCTCATATCTGCACACTGATACCCACGTTATTCTGTGCAGAATTTGCAATGCAGAGTAGAGACAACTTGTGAATACAGTATGAGAATCAGTACTCTTGATTGCAAGCACTTTGTTTATAGTCACCTGTTTGCTCTCTGTGGCTTTGAGAACACGAGGAGTAAGCAAGGTGCCTTTTATGCTGCTTTCGAGTTCAGTTGGCACCTAGAAGATCAGTTTTCTTCTCTCCAGTTGTGATACAAGCTCACATAAAGTGTAAAGTTTTGTTGAACTAAGCGTTCTATCAAGGTGCTGTAGTGAGTCAGTGTTGCAGATGGTGGGAAGCTTCCAGAGAGTAGGGAGCCATCCCATCAGCCAACTTCACAAGGGCATTTCTGGAGGAACTAGCAATTTCCTTGCCATCTATTTTTAAGTAGTCGAAGTAAAATTGAAAATAGTGACTAGTACACGTAGTTCTTGCTTGTTTTTTCAGTTTGTGGTTGGCAATAATTGTGTGACAACGTTTGTTTCAACAGTCTTCAACGGTTGAAAAAACTGATGGGATCGACTTACTCAGAATTTCAAAAAGTCCAGTTAATTTCTCTGCCCTAGAACTTGAGAACAAATTAGTCAAGGTTTTTCTTTTGCTTTGCCCTAATAAGTTTGTGTATATTTCAGATCTGAAGCTGCTTTTTCATTTAGAACTTCTTTTTTATTTACAGGTCAGACTCCTTTAGGGGATTTGTTGATTACTGCTTACAGAAAATACCTCAGGAAAGGCCATCGTCAACAGATCTGTTACGGGTAATTTTTCAAATCTTTTCCAGAAATTTGGGAAAAATCTGTTTGTCTACCAAAATAATTCTAAAGATGGTGATCAAATATTTGCCCTTTCAAAAAAAACATTGCTCGTTTTGCTCTCATCTGAATCAAAAGAGTTTTGGAGTCTTCTGAAGAGAATTTTAGGCTCTTTAAGTTTCTTTCCCGGCTTTGCCTGTTCCGTGAGTCACAATTCTCTTTATAACATGATGCTCAAGAGTCGCACTACTGGAGAGAAGTGGAGATGGACTGTGTGGTACAACAGTTACCCTGTTGAGTGAGGAGTTACTGGGGGGAGCAGCCCCACACCTTGCTCCTCTTGCACCCCAGAGCTCTGCAGAGGTTACGTTTGGTTCAGAGGACTCGCAAGCGTCGTGGGGCAGAGACCTTTCTGGAGCAGTTACGTGGTTTTGTGTAAAGTAATGTAACTGGTAACTAACTGAGGCTTTTATTTTTTTTTTTCTTTCTCCTGTTTATCTTCTGCAGTAAGGAAAAATGTTACTTTTCCATTGTGTACAGGCAATACTTGCTCCTAAGCTTATACACCATTTCAGTGAGATTTAAGGCTTGTGGCTTGCTACAGGCTTTCTCTGTGGAAGTGATAGAAAATCTAAAAAAAAAAAAAAAACAAAAACAAAAACGTTTTAATTACTACTCAAAATCTAGACTTAACCCTCAAAATCTAGACTCGACCAGTCTTCATAAGATGCATAGACAGTAGCATATCTTTTGCAGAGCTGGTAGTACTTTGAGAATTAAACTCTGGATGATCAGAGGGTTGAGCTCCTAATAAAGATTCACAGATAGTGGCTGATTATTTAAAGGAACATGAGTATTAGAGATAGAGAGAGACTGGATGACCGACGTTTATCTCCTGGCCAGAGGAGGAGTGTTCTATGTGGGGTGCTCTGAACTGTCCAGTCTTGTCTTTTTTTTGACAGATGCAGATGAAGCTCAGGAAGGTTATCTTGACCTTTTTTCTCTAGTAATGCTAATGTGAGGGTGATTAATTCTTTATCTGTTCTTACCTTTTGAATATGTATCTTTTCATGAGCTGTCTGCCTGATCTCAGTTCAACTCTTGGTTTTGCTCTATTCTTGTAAATCATTCGTTTGGCCCTTTCTGACCCACTTTTTGGTTTGATGTTTGCTTTCGTGTAAAGTTCCTCTGGCTGGACAGGCATTTCTGGCACTACTACACGTACCATGAGATGTTACTCCAGGTGTGGTTACGTGGGAGCTGTGGTGTTACAGTAGGAGGTGCTGGTGCTGTGTTCTTTTGACTGCTGTTTGGTGCAGAAGTCCTGACAAATTTACTGGTCAGTGCCAACTGTAGATCCCTCCTCATGTTATTACTTACCAAACATACTTTGCGTCTGTTTAATTGTGTATTTCCAGACATCACATTTTTTCCAGCTTCTTTCTCTAGTCATCCACTGTTGTATTTCTGTCTGTTTCTGATCTCTGTTTTCCAATCATTTCATTGTCCTAGGTAAGTTTTGAGCAATTCCTCTTGATTCATTAACATCTTATAATGTGTTTGCTTCTTTTCTATATTCATGCATTATACTTAGTTGTTAAAAGCAGCACTGACAGGATAGGCCTAGGTTAACTTCTTCCCCTCATCAAACCACCAAACCCAAAAGTCATTTATATCCCTTTAATAGTTCCTATACTGAACCCAACTAATTAGAACTTGTTTTGGAAATAACTGTATCATTTTGGAAAGTGCCTTGTATGGGTTCATAATTGCCAGGAGCTTGCAGGAGGGGAATCTGTGCTGGGAGTGATGTGTCCAGAGTTTGCCCAAGTTTTGTCAGTGAATCATAAATCAGTTCCAGTTTAAGTCATTTGGTTTCAGTTTACCTGAGAAGTATAGGAACTGCTTAAACACAAGGGCTTTGTGTTTGTGAAATTCAGGAGCACCCTTCCGTTAGAAGGCAGGGATGTGTGAAACCCTGTCCAGGCCCTTTTCCACTAGGATTTTTTTTTTCCAAGTATTTCCTTTCTTTAAAATTGATTAGTGGCCCTGCTCTTCCTCTGGTTGCTGTAGATAGCTGCTGGTGAGAATTGCATGGCATGCTGCTGTTCCACACCAGGCAAACAGGACTGAGTTTTTCCTTAAATATTTGAGTAAAGCAATTGCCAGCTCCATGAAGTGTTTTGCTTAATTTCCACAGTAGGTTAGACTGCGCTCTGAGTCTACCTGGCAGCCTCTTCTTGCTGGTTTTTGTTCTTAGGCCACCACTCAGCCTTTGGCTTGTGGCTTCTCTTGTTCTTTCGGCTCCGTAAAACGCATTCCCATGGATGTTTGTGAGCCTCTTGGTTCTTGAAGAGTGAAATCAAAGCCCTTACTGAACAGCTAGCTTTGTGTTTGCTTCCATCCTTGCTTTAAGCCTAGACCACGTAGAATACTTAACCCTTACGCCTTCACTCTCTGGGTAAAGGCTGATGAACAAGCTTGTTCGTACTGTCTCTTCAGTGCCCGATATTTTTATTTTTTTTTCCCTGCGATACGTTCATGCTGTGGCACATAACCAGCGTTTTGTTCTCTGGTTCTGCTTGCAGCACCCTGACAATCCTTTGACCAGCTAATAGGTTCATGTTGTGGGTTTCCGAATGAATCATTCACGTGGATTGGCAGCCTTTCTGCTCTCTAGGAATAGTGCAAGTTCATTGAAGGAGATGATTTCCTGAGTACCTTCGGTTGGAGTCTGTGCCAACAATTGGAGCGGAGATCTTAAATCATGTATATTCAGTCTTTTTATTTGGTTTTGGACTTTCAGAACAGTACCCTAGATGTTCCTTCCTGCAGTAGCTCTCCCTAAAGCTTCTTAGATTATAAGAGTGAAGATGATTTTGTCTCATGAGGATTTTTCACTTGTGTACAGTAAACAGGGATAGGGCAAATTTTTGTGGCCATGTTTTCTTAAAGGGAAATGAATTTTAAATGAAGCTTTTGAGAATTATTTTGATTTCAAGTCACTATTCCAGGTGAAAATAGTCAAATGACTGTAGTGATACTAAAATGCAGTTGAAATTTAAAAAAAAATAAACAAAACAACAACCAAAACCTCACTAATATTTTTCCCTTTTAAAATTAGAAGCAATTATAAAATTTGTTTTAAAACATTCCCCTATTTTTCTCAGCTTGCATGACATTCCCAGCAGACTTGAGTTCTGTTAGTCACTCTTCGAGCCAACTTGTTACCTGCCTTTAGACCAACCTTTTCCTCCCTTTGAGTCAGTTTGGGTTTTTTCCTTGCAGTTTGGAGAAAGTATCCAAATTAAGTCCTTTCAGCCGTCGTTTCTTAGTGTTGCACAGTACCTTGCAGAAGGGTGTGTACATTTTTATAATTTATAAAATTATATAATGCAAGTTAACAGTCCGAATTGTATTTTTATTATGCAAGAGCTTTTTGGTTTGGTTTTCACTTTCGTGCATCTGCCGCGCAGTTTCCATGTGATCTCATTCTAATTGAATAGTGCTTGAATACGAAGCACAGTGTTTCCTGTGAAATTAGTATTTGTACTGTTAAAGAATATGCATAAACAAGTACACACTGGACAGACAGGATGGATTTAAGTTCAGGATCATTGTTCCAAACACATTACTGCTTTCTAAAAATTATCTACAGTGAGATAAAAATGGTTAGCGTTTTCCTAATCATAGATAAGCTGCAGATTGTTACTGTTTGCAGAGGAATAAATGGTGGTTGTCTGTGGTGAGGTGCAGAATTGATTCATTTTGCTTCTGTGTTAAACGGTGTTTAGATCTTTTAGCTATAATTCAAAAATACACACCATCACTACTCGCCAAAAAATTGATTCTGAAATGCCTAGCTGTCCCCATTAGCAAAACTCAAAAGCATAACGGTTTGAATGCAATTAAAAACAAGAAGCAAGCCTGTGGCATGATAGTTTGTACGTTTATTTACAAATCAGTAAAAGAGGATCATCCTTTCAACTTTTTTATGCACAAGACTCCTGTGTTAAGTAGGACTGTCTTTCATGCATGGGTTACTCCAGTTAGTTGCATATGTTAGCTTTTTGAACTTGAGGGATGGCAACACATCTAGGGTAGAGATGCTTTTCCCTGTCCTGTGGGTCCCTGAGTTCACCAGGTGTGGAAGGAGCTGTGAGACCAAGCAGGCAGATGTGACCCTCCTGAGAACTGCTTTGCAGACAGGGTCCAGCTGTTGAGGCTCTCTGACAAAAGGCCCCTGTGGCATTTGCATCACAGGGCAGAGAACAACTTTTTTCCCATTCCTCTCTTCCATTGTTAATGTTTCTAGAAATGTGCAGATGACGTTTGTGCCTTCAGGCCGTCTCCCGTGGTACCTATTAAACAACAGACCCAACGTAGGGATTCCATGTAGAATTTTGGCAATTGTATACTCAGGCTGTCTGCTTTAGTCAAAGGTTAAATGGGAAATCTGCAAAGCTTTCCTACTCTACTGCAAGTTGTACAGTTCAGGAGAAAGTATCTGATAAATCAGAGAAAAGCCTTTCATCGTGTACTTAAATTCTATTGAAGAATTTATTGTTAAGTCTACACTTAAAACCTGTGCTTCTGTGTAGCAGGAGTTGGTAAGAACCCGATTTTACTTTAACTCTGGCTACAAATGCTTTAAGTATAAATAAACCTTCTAGTCTTACTGGTTTTATGCGTGAATTGGAATAGAGAGATGCAGGATAAACTTTTGCATGTAGCTTAGGCAAGTAATCTTGCATAATCAGGGTTGATTCTTCTTTGTCCTTTATGCATTTTGTTCATTTTAAATGCCTTGGTAAGGTTTGAAGTGGCACTGTGTTGTGCCTTGTCCACATCCAACAAACGAGCTTGGGAAGGGACGAATTAGCTGGGACAACGTTGCCTGGGGAGCTCAGAAAACCTGACCCCAGTCCAAACTTCCACTTCAGACAGAAAAGTGAGCCAGGGCTAAAGGGAGCTTGCGAAGGTCAGCCAGGTCCCACACCTCTCCATCCGCTGCTCGTCTTCTCCTGCTGCTGTGCCCGCGTGCGCAAGCTTCAAGTAGAGAAGTGATTTTTGCCTCGCTTCTCTCTGCTCTACATTTAATTATGTGCTTAAGCAGATCTTCTGACTTCTGAACAAAACGTTGTGCAGCCTACGCTTCAAAACCCCCAGCGCGTAGCGTGATGAGTCGGTTATTTGACGTAGCGATGAGCGCAGTCGGTGTGTTCAGAGCTGAGCGCGTTTGGAGTCTTTCATAATGAGTATTACTAATTATCGAATATCAACAGCCCGAGAACTGAATACGAACTGTCATTTCAGGTGCCTCTTAAAAGGAGTCGCGGTGTCCCTGTTGTTACATCAAACACACCAGTGTCATGTCTGAAACTGTGTTTTATTTCCTTTAATTTAGCATGATTTTGTTCGCCGAGACCGGCCACCAAGGGTACTTATAGACCTCATACAAAGAACGAAAGATGCAGTACGTGAATTGGATAACCTTCAGTACCGGAAAATGAAGAAAATCCTTTTCCAAGAGACACGGAATGGCCCACTGACCGAGTCTCAAGAAGAAGAGGAGGTACTTTTATTTTGTTACCCCATTTGCACTGTTATAAATAATTTGAGGGCAAGTGAGATGTTCCTCTGCTGAAGGGGGCAGAACAAGCACAGCCTAGGTGAGGATGCAATCCATGTCGTTGGAATATCATCTGGAACAGCAGAGATACAGGGTAGGATAATGAGGGACAGTAACCTTTACTTGGTGTTAGATGTACGTTTATTGGCAACTTTAAAACTTTGGGTTTTTCCAAACGGTGGCCTTTTTTCTGAAAGCTTTAGGGAAGAAACTCATTGGGAGGGAGATTCCCTGAGAAGAAAGCGGTTCACAGCCTGTGTGAAGGAAGGTCTGTTGACAATCCAAGCTTTTCAGTCTCAGAAGCACAGTCAAGACCACTTGATTAACGTTAATATTTTTTCAATTACCATAACTGTACTGTAAAGTAATTGGTCTATCATGAGCTGAAAAGCAAATCACCAAATTAATAAGACTTATTTTTTAAAGTTCTTTAATATTAAAGAAAAAATATTTAAGACGTAAAATTCAGCTTCAGTTTAAATCTTATAACAAACAACCCACTTAATCAGTGTATGATAATTGACACTAACTGTGGCTTGGAGAAGGAAACGAGCCATTTTTCAATTGATAAAATTAGATGGAAATTAATATCATTTGGTGCAGGCACATTGGATAAATCAATCCATGACTGGTTCTCGACAAAAAAAAATTGACAAGCAAATTGATGTTTGTGTTCCTTTTCGCTGCAGTATAGCAAGATAATATGTAGTTAGATGCCCAAGCTCAGCGTATGTTCAGGGTCTTAGTTTTGAGGTTTGTGTGTGTCAAATGCTCCTTGAAGACTAAACTAGAGGTCTGGTTTAAGAAATGGATCGGCCTGGGTGTCAGGTAGGAGAGTACACAGGAGGAGGAGACGGGAACTCAGCACTGTCCTTCACGTTGAAGGAGTTGCACAGACGGAGCACGAACAACCACCACTGTGATTAAAGCTACGAAGTGCTTCTGTTGTAACCTTCCAGCTAGTCAGCTTCTCAACCTTGAGCTTAGTTGTTGGGGTGGAGAGAGGGGGGATTTGTCAGATTTTTGCACAGAAACCTTCAAGCTTTGTCTATCTATGTGTCAAAAGCTGTTAGGAGAGTGACGGGGTAGGAAAGCGCGAGGGAATGTGTTTCCCGTTTGACCGTTCAGCAGATCGGAGCTCAGCAGCTAAGTGGGATACATGTGGCGGTAGTTGACTCCGTATCTTCTGTTCCTCCTGTCCCCACCTCTCAAAAAAGGAGGAAGGAGAGAGATTATATCTCTAGGAATTAACCCTCACACTTTGCATGTGCACAGCATGCTTGGCACTGTTTTACCACTGAGCTTGTGTACCACGAGAGGAGGCTGTATTGCTGTGTGTATCGCTGACTCGGCAGGGGAAGGAAAACACAGCACTTGCTTCCGTTACTACTTAACGGGTTAACAGAAGCTGCTCAACTTAAACGCCACAAGACAGTTCCTTTTTCGACCTTAGACTTTCTAAGGTGAAAAAGGAGCATTACAAGTCTTTAACACTCAAAATACTACTAATGCTTTCCTTGGAGCTCTTGCGAGAAAGTTAAGGTGGTTTGGAAAGTATTCAAGTCAGGAAGTCGGTGTTAAGGTTGCATATGCAATCCCTTGTGTCCTTTGAGCATCTACATTCATTAATTACATAGCCATATCCTCATCTCGGATGCTTCATTATATTATTTCTTCTGCAACTTTATATAAGCATCCGGGAAATGTTTTCGTTCTCACGTGTGTATGTTCTCTGTTAAACAGTATTCTTTTTTATTTTGGATTTTCAGTGCTCTTACACAGGCTCTGAACGATCTGCTTGTTGCTTAAAAAATAATCACACAATCAAATACAAATCTCTCAAGTCTGTCAGTTTTGTCTTTCTGTTGGTTTCCAACAAAATGAGTACCCTGTTAATTGATTTTTCAATGTAATTCTCCCTGAGATCACTTTGGAGGCCAGGACACACTGGATGCAGTAGTGAGCCATTCATTTTGGTGAATCAAGGCAATTTTGGACCAGGAGCTGAAGGATGTTCAGAGTTCTCAGTTCTCACTGTGAACTCCTCACAAGCCTCGTCAGTGCCACTAGTTAATTACAAAGGACTCCTTAAATTCTCTAAAGTCAGTCCACATTCAGTGCATACTTTGGAATTACTGAGCTAGTATGGGTATGCAACAAGGAAAAAGGCTGCTAACTTCTGATATTTGTCTGTAGGATCAAAAATGTGTCCTGTATGAGCAATAACTATTTACGTATGTCTAAGTGGATTACAACAGTTTTAATCACTGTAATAATGTAAGTTCTTCTGAGTCAGCAGCTTAAAGGTGAATGAAGAACTTATCTTGGCTGAAAATACAAGATTAAAAGGGGTTTTTAGCTTGACAAAATGTAATTGCTGACTGCTTGGGACACGGAGGTTAAAACCTCTACACCTTATCAAATCATAAACAAATGGGTTCATTGTCTTAAAACTTTTTGGATTCACAAAATGTGTTGTAGCGTACCCTGACTCGGAACATTGCTTTCATACAAACTTAGGTTGCTCCTTTTTAATTATGAGACTCCTTCCACCAGCCATCCAGTATTCCTGGATGTCTCCTATTCAAGCCAAGAGCTGTGCCCAAACTTACTGATATGTGGAAAAAAATTGGCTTGAGGCCTGGTGTAGTAAGATTGCAGGAGAAGAGGCAAAAGCTAACTGCCCCGTCTGGAGTTTCATAACCCAAGCAGCCTTGACAAACCTAGTTGCCAAAACAAGGAGCGAAGAACCTGTAGCTCTGCAGAGTCGCCTTTAAAACAAACTTTGGGCACTGCAGGAGCGTGCTGGGCAGGTGATCTCCTGCAGTATTTGTAACTGATGCCCCTTGTTTTATAGGACAGTGAGCATGGATCAAACCTGAGTAGGAAGATGGACAGTCTGGGCAGCAACCATTCTATCCCAAGTATGTCTGTGAGCACAGGCAGTCAGAGCAGCAGTGTGAGCAGCATGCAGGAGGTCCTGGATGAGAGCAGCCCTGAACTGGTCATGATGCATAGTGACGAGAGCACAATTAATTCCACTTCCTCCGTTGTTCATAAGAAGGTATGTTGTCTGGTGCTCTCCATAGCTTCCTGCAGTCCCTGCTATTGCTCGTGTTGGCTCACCCGCGTAGGGCCCAACGGTCCGTGTGCTGTGGTCTTGTGCTGAGCCATCTGCTGAGAGCAGGAGCTGGTGCTGGGCTTGCTGGAATCAAGTTCTGTGTTTGTCTTTAAAAGCTAAACTGCATTTGGATAACCTCTGAAAATAAAGAGGCCACTACTGAAAGGTAGCGCTGTGTCAGTGTCTAGGCAGGGTTCACCCACACTTTCTGCATGCCTCCTTGCCCAGCCCTGCATGTGCGCTCTGCCTGTCACGTCTGTCCTGCTTTCCTTGGGAATGACTGTCCTGTGTTATGTGATACGGTGACAAGTGGTCGTAGCAGCTAAGCTAACCGTTTACCAGTCACAGTGTATGATTAAAATCTGCTTGCACTTGGATTTCCCTCGTGAGAAGTGGAAGTGTGCAGAACTTTGGACCCTTCCCGCAAGGTATGTTTTGAGTTAAATTCCACTCAATGCTTTTCTGCTCTTTTGCTGCATGTTGTGATCTGTTGCCTTTCGTTTGCTTAGTGCTAGATATTAGGCTAAAGTTGTCTAGCTGTAAGTCAGCATCTAATGTAAGATTGTTTGACTAAAATAGTTTTGGCTTGGCCGTAGCGGTGGCATTTGCTAGTGGGCAGTAAAATGTAGGTTGGTTGTGTGGTTGCATTTGCAGAGAGTTTCAAAGTGTACGTATGCTTTTTGCCAGAGGAGCTAAAACATTACAATAGCATGAAAAGTACAAATTTCTCATTTCAAGGTTACAGTAAAGCCTGGTTTTAACTAACTAAATGGTTTCAAGCAATTTTTCCTCCTGAAATACAGTGTTTGTGTAATTGAATACTGAAGTGCTTATAAAAGGGATCTCTCAAGAAATTTTGTCTTCAACAAAAGATTGCCTTACATATTTAAAGATACTGGCAGATAAGTTGCATGGGCTTCAGGGGTTTATGTCTTTCTGAAATACGTTTGCAGTAACTCCTTCAGAGAAGATTTTATTTTCACCTTTCTGGAAAATAAAAAGTGTTAAGTACAAAATGCCAGCCCGAGGAACCATCCTGAATGAAGAGCAGCGCAACTGATTTTGTTCTGGGTGATTATAGTTGGAGCTCTTTCTGATTTTGTGTAGGATTCAGAAATGTGTATTACCTTTAATTCCACGTTGTTGAGTAGTCATATTTACGTATGCATTCAAAGAGAAGTTTGAGAGTTACTGACTGAGCAGTGTCATTACAGTTGGTGAAAACAAAATGCAAGCCACTCCCATCAGACTTAAATTGTGTTTTTAAAAGAAGTTGAGTTCCTGCTTGTTGTAAGAAGAATATTTCAGTTTATAGTGATAGTATGACACTTCTGAAGTACAAATACAGGAAGATTTCTGACACTGTGATTTCAACGCTCTTAGACTTGTGCATAGCTGTTGTTTTCTTGAGATTAAGATGTTCCTTTGAGCAGAATGCATGAACATGACACCACGTGGAAGTTTTTGCAGGCTTGTAACTGAAGTATTGTAAAAGAAATCACCTGTAGATCATTTAACACAGGTGTTTTAGGTTAATTTTGGAAGCACAAAACCCAGATCTGCACTGATTACTGATTCTTGTGGTGAAGTAGATACTGACTTAATTGGCAAATGTTGCCTTCTGTATGTACACACAAGGCAAATTTAGACTATGTGTAGCAGGACATATTCCAGTCTGCAAACATATTGTTTTAATTGAGTACGTGATTTTTTTTTTTTTTATTCAGTGTTAACTTTGGGGAATGCAATTTTAAATGGAAAACTGCTTCATATGTATATTATGTAGATATTAATTCATGTGAAAAAAACTAAAATGGGAACAGGACACTTTATGGAGGTTTCTATACACATACATCCCACTCTGTTTACAAGGTAAAGGTCCTTACTCTGAAAAGACTTCAGTTTGCCTTTGTGCCCGCTTTAACTGTGTCTCTGTAAACTGATGCAGCTGATCCACACAACCTGGTTTTGTTCCAGCAGGTGAGAAGTAGGGAGTGCTGAGTTTGGTAGTGCTCTGGAGCCTAATCACAAACAAAATAGAAAGAACCTGGAGTTCAAGTTTAAATTAAGCTTTTGGTTTGCATTTAATCAGTCTTTAAAGGCTAAAAAGAAAATACTGATGAACATAATTAGCCAGCTGTCTCCATTATGTGGGCATAGGGTCACATACGAGATTGTTTTGACATGAGTCAAATGAAAGTGTTGTGTAAAATTATGGTATTCCACAAATGTGTTAATTAACAACCTCCGGATGTACCAGA
This sequence comes from Tauraco erythrolophus, assembly GCF_009769465.1. Lineage (NCBI taxonomy): Eukaryota > Metazoa > Chordata > Aves > Musophagiformes > Musophagidae > Tauraco > Tauraco erythrolophus. Next base: position 3,832,798 of record NC_141483.1, on the reverse strand, counting down.
CTGTGTAAAGTGACCAAGATGGCAAAATTGCCCAGGCTGATGATATTTTTCTGAGGCTCAAAGCTCTAAGTGTCAGAGACCTTTTGATTTCTTTGGACCACAGCTGCACAATGTCATGTGCAATTGTCAAATGTAGGATGAAAGAGTCTGTGGTCATGTGTGGAATATAGTTCCCAGCCCTCAGTGCTTCAGACTGCTGCTTGGTGCAAAGAGCCAGTCTGGAGTGGCATTTACTGGGTGTAAATCAGGAGCAGACCTCAGGCTCTTGCTACATCACCTGTGTGGTGCTAGGCTGGGAGAGCATCCCCATCAAGCACTCCTAGCATCTATTCTGTGACCAGCTACTCTGAAACAGAGGCAAAGCATAAGAAACAGCCAACGTAGTAAAATCATTTGTAAACAACTTTTTTTTTTAAAATAAAACAGCTGCTAATTGGCTCTAACTCCCAAAAATGTTTTATGGTCACAGGGTGAGTGGAATGACCTGCTTCTGATGTGATTAATTTTCACTGGCTATACTAGTGCATGATAGCCAAGATGCTTTGGTTTTCCCTGATGGAGAATAGCACTTGTGATAAATCCTTCATGAAAAGCGGCCACAGCCTCGCCCCTTCCACAATACAAAAGCTTTGGGTAGCAGTGGAGTTCCATGTCTCTAAACTTGTGCTTAGAACAAAGGTGACTCCCACCTATCAGCAGAGTAGAACTTGTAGATTGGAAGAAAAATCACCGCACAAGAAGAAAATAATAATAATAATTATAAAGCCATAATTGAATGTGTAGCTTTTTATGTAACTTAGTTTATAGCTGTGTCCTAAACTCCTGGGAGGAAAAAAAAAAACGCAATCATGTCTGCTATTCGGGCAGGAAGCCTGCATCCTCCCTTCCTGGGATCTCAGTCCATCCTTAGGATCAAAGACTCCTTTGTCAGGAGAATGCCTTAATCACCAGCAAGTTCTTTACAGGAAATGCAGATGTCCAGCTTGGATGAGCTGTCCGGCTAGGAACTTTTCCTTGTGCCTTTGCAGGTTTCAAATTGGTGACCTCTTCTCTGTAAGCCACAATGTGATCAGAGTAAGAGTTCTGGTTTTCTAACATGTCTTTTGAAGACAGTTAACCTAACTGTGCTGCTCCATCCAAGAATTATCTTACCTATGGATGAACATTCTCATGTCCATCTCCTGTGGGGAGCTAATTCAGTTGCTCAGCTGCACAGGTTGACTACTGAAGAGTAAATGACAACTCTAATGCAAACCCAGTTGTACCTGAGAGCACACACACACCAAAAAAAAAAGACAAAATGGGGCAGGGAGTTAAACTGCAAATACACTGTGTTTCAAAGACACGTAGCCCAGATTTTAAAAGCAGATAGGTATCAGTTAATTCATCTTAAAATGAGGATGAAGATTTTTGGCTCCCTAAGAACACAGGCGTCAGTTGATGCGTATATGTCCGTGTGCGTACAGGTGGCTTCCCAGAAATATTATTTTGTTGTCCTGAATGAATATGCAAAGTGGTAGGATTTAGACCGTTCCCACATGGTATTATTTTATTTCCATAAAACTTTATAATGGTAAAAAAGGCTATTCTCTTTTAATCTAAACAAAAAGCCAGTACAGTATTGTTTTGTTCAACTGCAACAGAGTTGTTGCTGTTACTTCAACCTTCAAATCATCGGTACTTACAAAGATGAAACTTGGGCAATAAAAACGTCAGGGAAATCTTCTGATTAAAATCTAGTTTATAACAAAAGGATGAAAAGAGGATGTTCATAGTTGATCAGATTGGATATTAGGAAAAAATTTTTTACCATGAGAGTTGTAGAACACTGGAACAGGTTGCCCAGAGAGGTGGTGGATGCTCCATCCCTGGAGACGTTCAAGGCCAGGTTGGACGAGGCCCTGAGCAACCTGATCTAGTTGGAGATATCCCTGTTCCTTGCAGGGGGGTTGGAACTAGATGACCTTTGAAGGTCCCTTCCAGCCCTAACCATTCTATGATTCTGTGATCATCACAAATTCTTGCCCAATGTCTGTAGTAAAAACATACTTCTGTAATAACTGTCGCAACTTGAGTGGCTTTCCAAATCCGTGAAATTAACCTGGGCACGTCGCCTGTCGCTGCTGTGATTAATGTGAACTCAGCATTCACGCCGAGTTCCATGGATGGAGAGGGCTCTGGCACGATGGTTCTGCAGGAGTTACAGCTGAAGCAAAGCTGAAGGGGTTTCCTACATACCAAGATTTATGATCCATACTTGGAAAAGATGTTGGTTTTATGAGATGCAAGGGATATTTAGGTAATGACTAATGGAGTTTTGGCTGGCGTGATGACGCCTTGCTTACCTTCTGGAATCGTGTCAAGCAGGTTGGTGACATGAAGCCTCTTCTTGAAAGACTCTTGATACTTAAACCTCTCTGTAGATTGAGGCAATTAGTGCAGTGTATTAAAATGACCGATGGCACGCTGTTTTCCTTGCACTTTAAATTCTTAGAAGGAAGGGATTTGCTGCAGTTCCAATAAAGTCTGCGCTGTGGCTCAGAAATTGCCTGTCCTGTTTGTCTGGGAGACTGGCAGTGCTTTCCAGTTAGTGAATCCTCTTGTGTAAACAGTGGTTGTGAAGGGTTTTATTGGGTTTGCATAACCAAAAATGCAGTGGATGTTCCTTGTGAGGCAAAAGTTTAGATGTTTCAGCTTTGTGCTGGTCCGGTGTGATCAGAGTTTGCAGTTCAGGTGTGTTAGTTTCTAAATCAGCTACTGAATCACAGAATCACAGAACGGTTTGGGTTGGAAGGGACCTCAAAGATCATCTAGTTCCAGCCCCCCTGCCATGGGCAGGGCACCCTCCACTACACCAGAAGACGGTGGGACTCCTTTCTCTGTATTCCGTTAATTCTTTGCACTTGTGTTTGTCAGTGCAAAGGTGGTTTCAGCCATATGACAATGTTATATACTGAAAAAATTGAATTTATAGATCTGTCTGCCCAGTTTTGCTGTGATTAAAATCTGAGGCAAAATTCTCACTGATTTCTCTGTAGGAAACAAATCGAACTCTGATCTACCTACCGAGTTGTTTTCTGTTTGCTTCTATAGCTTCCTTGTTCCAGTTATCTTCTGAGCACGTATTTTATTCACCTAGGAAGTTTTATTGCTGCAATGTGTTTGTGTGGATTTTTTTTGCCTGGTGTTTTTTTGGAACAAGCTACATCTTGCTCTAAAACCAAGACAAAAACTTATCTGATCAGTGTAATTATTAAGTATTATCAGGAAGGAGTCTGGTCGGAATATCTTGAACATAAAATGAAAATACTGTTAGCAACATGCTGTTAGTGTTGCTCTTAAAAATGCATGGCAGTGGTGTAAAGCAGATATTCTGGAGAGGTTGTGCTGGTGTTGGGGACAGGGGATGGTAAAGCCCTTTTTCCAGTGAGAAGGATGAGAAAACAGTGTATGGTAGAACTGGTGTGGGACACTGGAGAGCAAAATTCAGGTTCTTACTTTGCAGGGTGACCTTGGGCAAGGCTCATGGGCTTGAGCAGGAACCCATGAGTAGTGTAAGATGCTCGGATGATACACCAGTGGTGGCCATTTAGATGGCCAGCTGGATCCCACTTGGATCAATTTGTGTCTGAACAAATGTTCTGACTGCTTCTTGGTATTTCTATTTATCGAGAGATTAACTTCCACAAGAACAATTTATTTATTTTTTGGGTTACTTATTAATCTGTAATATATGCAGGAGTCCTGCCTTTTGGGTTTCCTCATTGTTTTTGAGAGACTTGCTCTTTAGCATCTCCTAAGTAACTGGAAGCTCCACCAGCTCTCTGAACAGTTAATCCTGTAGAGATGCTTGAGTGTTTTTGTCCTGGCAAAAATGATGAGCAATTTCAAAGCCAGCACCCAGCCAAATACCCCATTTGTTGTGATCACCCTGAAAACTGTTTGTGTAGCAGATAATACAGCCAGAAAAACAAATGATTTCTTTAGCAGAAAGTTGAAGATTCCAGATTATTGACCCTAAATGGAAGGATTTTAATGGTTTAATGTGAGTTCTGATCTAAGCATGCCTGCAGTTGTATTCATAAGGCAAATATTGCAATAAACACACAAAACAGATGGAAAGTGAAATATACACAGAAGATACATTACTTTAAAAACAAACCGATGTTTGAACTGCAGATTTAGGGCTGAGAGATACCCTGGCTCAAACTTGATGAGTTTCTGGGGTGGTTTTGATCAGATTTTACTTACTGAGTAACTTGAGCTGAGGTGCCAGTCCTGGATCTTTGTTTCCCACAAAGCTGGAACTAGAAGTTTGAAACAAAATTTCCTTATTTGTGCCAACGTCTGAAAGGAGATAGGATTGCAGTATCTCTCAGCAAGTTTTTGGGAGAAGAAAATAAAATAAAAAGAGCAGAAATCTGTTTTCTGGGTTTGTAGGTAGATGTCTGTCATAGTATCCATCACTCACATTGAGGAAGGTTGGTGGAGATAACAAGGACTCTTAGGTGTAAGAGCAGTCTCTGTGGTAGTGTAACTTGCTAGACTTGGTAACTTTTTGTGTCTATTTTGTTTCTGGTAGCATGACGGCCTTTCTGAAAAATGTTTTGCCTGTTAAGGTTGAGTGGGCTCATTTGAGAGTGAATAGTGGCTGGCTGCCTGATGCAGACGCCCCAGATCCCAGATTAAGGGGTGCCAAAGGACAACCGCTGACTTTTTTGTCCACTTGGAAATTGGTCCTTTTTTTTGCTCAGTTGCAAAGGAATTTTCCCATTCTTTGCCCAGCACAATTTGAAATGGAGAATGCAGTTAATTCACATTCCTGAAGGGCAATTGGATTCTGCTTCGAGCTTCTAATGCGCACTGAAGCAACTAGAAGTCCCATAAAACAAAACCAGGATGACATTCTGCCCTCTAAGAATCCACCTCTTAGATAACAGAAGGTAACCCACAGATTAAATTCCCCATATAAGTAGTAATTACAATTTCAACTCATCATTTTAGGTGATGTTTTGGAGCATTCTGAAAAATTTGAATGCCCATTTTAAAAGCTTTTTTCAGTGATTTGCGGCTTCTCTGGTTTTAATATTTCACATTCACCCTGACATACTAATGTAACGGAAGATGGGCCAGGGATTGGAGTATTGGTTAGGAACTTTGTACCTTCGCATGTGCTGCTGCAGCCTTTGTGTATGACCATGGGTAATATTTATGCTGGCTCCACCTTAATTCCATGCCTAAAGTAGAGGAATCCTGTGTACTTTCATTTCTCTTCAGCCCTCCATGGCTCAGATGGGTAAGTCTTCTATAGACTTACCACAGGACATTTTTGTCCAGCTTTATTTTGTATATGAGGTGCTCCAGTTTCAGCCTGTAACAAAGGATTTCCCCTTTGCAGTTGCTCACTCCCTTCCCCTTACTCCATCTTGCCTTGCACCAGTGTGTTCACACGAGGCTGTGTTTGCACAAGCCCCAAAAAGCCAGGTTTATCTCTGCAGAGCTGTGCGTTGGAGAGCGAGAGGCCAAGTTCAGCATTGCTTCCAGTATTGCCCCTTGCCTGGCTAGGGGGCTGTTGTGCCAGAAGGCTCCAAAACATATCAGCAGAAATACCAAACTAAAAGGTGATGTTAGTAGCCAGCCCATCTGCTTTGGGTTGTCCGGAATATCCCCGATTTGTATTTCACAGAGTACCTCCTTACACCTACCTGATAGGCTGGAGTGCTCAAAGCTGTAGAAAACTTGGATTGATACTCTTCCAGTGAAGCCACGAGTCCAAGTGAACTGATTAATACTGTTAAACTTTAAAGGTTTAATCAAGATTTCTTTGGGATTACTATCCTAGAGCCTAAGATGTACCTTTCTCAGGAAAGCGTGCAAGTCTGGGAGCCCTGCCTGTCGTTTGAACATGCACAAGTTGAAAATCTGAGATCAGCCCGATTGCCAGTAATTGCCCTTCTGTAACACTGCCTTCCCCGTGTAAGACTGCAATAAAAAGTCCAGTATAAGGATGACCAATACAAAATTGCACCACAAATTTTTATTACACTCTGTAGTCCTACTGCTTCTGTGAAGGACTGTCGTTTTTAACTGTTCTAGCTTGTTCTGTCTCCCTGGGATGGGTGCGGAGGAGCCGGTGCAGCCTTGGCTCTGCAATGGTCTTGGGCCATTGTGCTCTGTCGGTGTAAAGGCAAGGGAGAGGTGAGTGTGGAGCATAAACGCTCAAAATAAAGAATATGAGAAAAGAAAAAGTCAATGGGTCATTCAGCTCTTTATATCAGCGTTTCGGTACCTGTTTGACTTTTGCTTGGAATCATTTACAGAATCATATTGAAAGTGGCCGAACGTGTGTGGGTCCAGACTAGAAGCAGCTGGAAACTGAGGGCAGCAGAGAGGGAAACCAAGTGTCTGCAGAGTGGGGAAGGAGCGTCGGTACAGCAGCAGTGTTATGGTGGAGATGCTATTCCGTATCAGCTGGTTCTCACCACGGGGCTTTCTGACCTTACTGGTGTCTGCCCTGGCATGGCACGGTGGCAAGGCTGCTTCTGCCTGTCTGCAAACACCCGGTGCCCAGAGGCAGCCGTTCTCTGCAAGAGTTGGTGTCTCTTATTTGCCTTTTGACATAGGCATTCGCAGCCTTTATTTTGCACTCTTGACAGATGGAAACTTGATTTAATTCACGAAGAATCTCGGGTTTTCCTTCAAGCTTTTAGGAGCTGGAGCTTGAAGATGGGCATCACGAAGCTGTGGTAGATGGCAGCATGGCAGATGTGCCAGCCCACACCACGGGCCGGGCTGCAGTGGGAGGCAGCGGGTTGCGCCGAGTGTCCAAAGGCTGCTCCATCCTGGAAGCGCAGCCCGCGGGTCTTGGCAGTCAGTGTTCCAGTTAGTGAGATCGTGGTGGTGGTTTTTCACTGGCCGTTCTGGTTCATGTCTCTCTGTCGGTTTGAGAAGAGCTTTGCTCCATCTCAACCAGCCTTGCGGATGTGCAGCCGCTCCTCGTGACGCCTCGCCGGCGAGCAAGGGGCAGGCGTGCTGCACCGGGAGCCGCGCGTGCCGAAACCTGCGCGCTGTTGCTTTAAAAGGAGAGGGAAAAAAATTAAAAAAAAAAATCTCCTTTGTGGGCTGTGGAGAGAAAGTGCTAGAACGGTGCGGGATCATGACTGGAAAGCAGGATCCCTGAGTGGTCACGGAGGCTTTCCTGGTCCTCCCTCCCCAGCCTGCCGTGGCGTTAGCCGGGATGCTCGTGCTCCGCGGCAGATAGCAGACCGGAGACAAAGCCCCTGGCGAGGACGCGCCGCTCGGCAAAGGGAATGAGGCAGAATGTTGCTCCTGGGTTGAAAGGGAACGGCACCTTCTTTGCTGGGCATGGGAATCACGTTTCCAACGGCATCGCTGGCTTGCAGGGCTTGAGCCCGACCTTCCGGAGGAGTCCGATCGCTCTGCATCGCTTTTCGCTTCTCGAATCCTTTTTTTTCCGCACATATGTAATCCTGGAGGTTTAAAAAAAAAAAAAAAAAAAAAAAACCAAACCAAACCACAAACCACCAGGCAGGCAGGGATTCGGAAGGCATCCCGCGGGCGATCAGCTGACACCAGCCGCTCCTGCAATGTGTTGCTTATTCATTTCGTACGGCGGGAGCTGCCGGGGCTGCCGGAGCTGAACTATGCCTGTCCTACAGCGGCGCCTGTGCACACAGCGGCGTGAGGGAGAGGCAGCCGCCGCGGGCAGAGCGCAGCCGGACCTTCTCCTTCTTTTTATCCCTTTCTGCAGGATCATGTATTTATAAGGGATGAGGTGGGCCACAGGGATCGCAGGCCTGAGGTGCGGCCTACCCAGTCAGTGCAGAATCAGGCCCTCCACTACCGGAACCGAGAGCGCTTCGCCACAATCAAATCAGCATCTTTGGTAAGTGGCCACCCCCCCCCCCCCCATTCCCCCATCCCCCCCTCTCCACCCCCATCCCCCCCTCTCCACCCCACCCCACCCCCGCCCGTCCCCTCTCCCTCTGCAAAGGGGTCAGCAATTATTTTTTTTTCCTCCCCTAATTAATTTTGTTGTTGTCGTTGGCATAGCAACTAGATACCGCACTGAACGGTATTTCGGCTCTGTGTGTGCATGAGATGCAAAATGTGGAATATATCGAATTTCTCTGTGTGTCGCCAGCCTGTGTGAGACAAGCTGCCTTCCTGGGTGAAGTTAATATAACCCCAGATTTTCCCACCCCCCCACCCCTTTTTTTCCACCTGTCTCTTTTGTCAATCTGTTTATTTGCATGTGCAAAAAGTGTGTATATGTGCTGGTGCAAAATATGTTTGAACGCTGTGGAGATGCAGATGGGGTTTGAAACAATAAGATCCCTGCTTCCCGGCTGAGCTGCTGGCTGGTTTGGGGTTTTTGGTTTTTTTTTTTCATTCATTCATTTATTTCGAGCAACTGTACCGTGACTGCATTTTTCAGCTCGATCCCGAGGAAGGGTGGCTGGGTGGCGATAACGGAGAGGGCTTACGGCGGGGCTGTGGGCTTACAAAGAGGAGGGGGATGGGATGAATCCATCGGGATTTGTACTATTGCAAATGTGATTGCTGTGGATGCCTTTGTAGTAGGGAAAGGGGTGTGTGCCGGAAGAGTTAGTTGTCGTGCCGCCTCCCCCGCCGCGCATCCGCTCGGTATCAGCCTTTTTGAGGGAACCGGGTGAAAAATGGCCTTTTAAAGCTAAAAGGAATGTCATCTGAAATATTTCAGCCCGGTGGGATTAGAGGTCAGATGGACGGGGAGCCGTAGAAAGTACCCACTGTTTGGCCATGGCACTTGCTCAGTGCTATGACATCATCCTAGACCAACCCCGAAATTACACCAGCGAGCCCTCCCCTTCTCGTCTCACCCTGCCTGAACGATGGGTTTTTTCCTTCAATACCACTATTTCCTGCTCCTCCAGCTTCCCCTTTCTACATGCACACGACAGAGTGTGTGTGTGTGACCACAGGCAAAGGTTGTGAGCGGAGGGAAAAAGCAGCAGCAGTGGCAGTTGCCTGTATTTCAGAGTGGTGGGTGATGCTGCTGCTGTTAAGATCTAAAACGGTGCTGTGGCATCCAGGCTTCTGGCCAGATGCTGCATGGGCTGAGATTTGGGGGGAGCATCTGAGTTCCATCTTTTGCAGGTGTACTTCTGGGTGGCCATGCCCTGAGTGCTCCCCCTTCCCTCCCTCCTCCCCCCACAATTTAAAGAGTGACCTAGAAACGTGTGCATTAGAGGACTTCATGCAGCACACCTGACACAAGCAGCATCTCTGGTCTCCTGGAGACCCTCTGCCTTGTAAAATTTTTCTCTTTTGTATGTGTGTGTGCGCGGGCACCCTGTATGTCACCAGCACTATTGCCTGCACTGAGCAAATAAAAGTAGGATTCAGTTAGGTTGGCTGGAGGGAAGAGGTGATGAATAGCTCAAGTATCATACTCCAAACATGTATTCGATACACAGATCTATTTATCAAATTGTATATATTAATATTCTCTTACTCCCTGTGGAAGGCTGCTGCACCTTCTCTCCTGCTTTCAGCAGCAGAGTTCATAACTCTTTGTCTTCCTTGAATATGTGATCTCTGGGCTACTTGGGTGGCTTGAAGGTGTTGCATGGCAAGGCCCCCTTGGGAGCTGATGAAAGATGTTGATGTCAAAGTATGGACTGTGAGGTCTTCCCAGCCCTCTGAGCTCTGGGGAAGACAGCCAGTGTCCCAAGGTCACTCCTGAATCCCATGGCAGCCTCCTGGGGGGCTGGGACTCTGTCTGCCTTAATTCCTTAGTCACTTGGATTTGCTAAATCTCTCTGCTTCAGTGACCAAATGATGATAAAGATAAAATTAATACTGGGTGAGGAAGATGGTAGGCTTTTTGGAGAACTTTTTTTGGTTCTCTGGAACGTGCTCTGATACAGAGCGTGTCTGGGCTCATGCTGAGAGAGGGCTTAGGGTGCACATTTAGGGTGAGCAGTACAGTATCTTTTGGGGGAGAGAGAAGTCCCACCCATTAGCTCACTCTGTTAGCCAGCAGGCCTTTGGAAAAGCACATGGTAGTATGGTATTATGTCATGCAAAAGCTTTGTTGTCCCCCTCATATGCATACATATCCCCTTCCCAGTATAGAGGAAAGTTCCCAAAGCACCACCTTGGTACTACAGGAGGTGTTACTGTGTCCTTAGGTTCTGAGGCTATGCCGTGAGGGAGAAGTTTCCCTGTGTTTACAACAGAAATATTTCATTTCAGTTAACCTTGTGATGGATTTTTCCCTTTAATAATCTTTCATTTCCACCTGTTCACGTTCCAAAATGGAAATCTAGAAGAAAAAATGCTGAGTTGAAACCTATTGCACAGAACGTGCAGAATGCCGGTGTACGTGCTTGGGTTTGAAGTGCCGGCGTGGCTGTCAGCACGCTTTTTTTTATCGCCGTGCATTCGATCACCGCTCTCTGGCTGGATGATGTCAGTGGGTAGTGGTGCTGAATGCTGCTGCTTTTCTGGCCAAGGGAAGGCTTCACTCATGCCTGCTCCCTTGTCTGCTGCTTAAGTGTCTGTGGGGCGGGCAAGGTCAACTGTGTAGCTGATATGGGGACAATGACCTAAACATGTCTGAAATTTAGAATGTGAAACCAGAAATTCAGACTTTATTCATCTCTCTGTTTTAATTGACTCTTTCAGTGGTATCTTAAAAATAATGAATCCTGGGTGAATGGGTGCTCGAGATCCCACAGTGTTAAAAACTAAGCAAACCAACGTGCTTTGATGGTTCCCTGCATCGCTGCTGCTGACCATCCGTTGGTTTCTCAGGAGCTGGGCATCACTTCCTGGGCACAGAGAGGTTATGCAGTTGAGAGCATCAGGTGGCCTGTATTGCAGGGCATCAGAAAATGGGAGTTCTGACCCCAAATTCAATAATATGGGATGGTATTTGGGTGTAAATACTTCTGCTGAACACCACTCCCCAACATGAGAGGAGGGCAGCATTAGAGAGGAAAAGCACCAGGGGCTGTGCAGGCTGCTCCACAGCTCTTCCTGCTGGTGGAGTCCAAGGTCTTGAGCCCTCAAGTCCTTGTTATTCAGCTTTAGATCAGGATATTGCAGATTGAGGAAAGAATCATAGAATGGTTCGGGTTGGGAGAGACCTTCAAGACCATCTGGTTCCAAAGCCCCTGCCATGGGCAGGGACATCTTCCACTACACCACATTGCCCAAAGCCTCATCCAGCCTGGCCTTGAACACTTCCAGGGATGGGACAGCCACAGCTTCTCTGGGCAGCCTGTTCCAGTGCCTCACCACCCTCAGAGGGAAGAATTTCTCCCTTAGATCTGATCTAAATCTGCCCTCTTTAAAGCCATTGCCCCTTGTCCTGTCACTACACACCCTTGTCCAAAGCCCCTCTCCAGCTTTCTTGTAGCCCCTTTAGGTACTGGAAGTCTGCTGGAAGGTCTCCCAGGAGCCTCCTCTGACTGGCATTTCAAAGAGGATGCTCCCAATTTGGAAGTTGGATCTGTTTCCAAAATGAAGCTCAAATAGTTTCGGTGAATGTAGAGTTTACAGGCAGAGAGGACTGTATTGGACAGATGTCCCAGTGATTTTAAGTGTGATTCATCTGCCCTGTTGCTCTGCAAAAGCATCACGTGACTAAGAAGGAAACTGGACAGACTTGCAGATGAAATAGTGAAGTGAGCTATCCACAAAGAAACAGGCTGTGACTGTATCTTTCTAGTCTTTCAATGATGCTTTGGTATTAGTCAGGTTTAAAAAAAAAAGAAAAAAAAAAAAGAAAAAGCACACGTGGTTAAGAAAGCTGACAGAGCCTACCTTTGTTTGTAATTCAAGCAACAATTTTAATAGTCCCTCTTTCCTGATCCGCCTTTCTCTTTGGGCATCATGTAGACCAACCTTTCCCCTACATTTTATTTTTTTTTCCTTCATGACACTCTTGTGGCAACAGTAACCATCACTCACTTGGAGCAGTGGTGGAAAATACACTGCGTATTTCTGCTGATGCAGTGAAAGTTAGTGTCTGAAATGGAGATCATGTACCTGCTACGTCTCCGTATTATTTTGAAGACTATCAGTGATCCATGAATTAAAAGTTACAACTAGAAATCTAAGCCTTGAAGCTCAGAAAGCTGGGTTTGAGAAGAAGGGTAGAGGTTCTGCATGTTGATAAGACTACATCTATCAACATTGTCAAGCGAAAGGTGTGTTTTAAATATATGCAGAGATGCATCGATCTGCATTTCCAAATGTCTTTCATGCTTGACCCCTTAACTCCCCACCGTCTCAGGCATTTCCTTGATAGCTGCTTTTACAGTTTTCAAATGAAACGATCTAATAGTTAAAACTTCATAGAAAGATCAGGTAGCATGGACTCTGCCGAAGACCTTGGCATTCTCTTTGAAATCCAAATGCCAGAAAAGAATTATGTGATCTCATCCTGTGCCTGCAAAGCCGAATATCCGTGTACGTGTGAGCAGGCTTCTCTGGATGTGGCCATTAAAATGCCACCAGGGCAGTCTGACTCCAAAACCAGGTACCTTTACATGACGGCTGTTCTCCTGCACCCTCTTCTGCTGAAGCAATGACATTTTATTCCAAACGACTGAGTTTCTCCTAATGGACTCATCTGCCTGCTGCCTTTCTAGATCTTTGCGCTAAACATACTGAACTTGTCCTTTCTCATCTCCAAGTTCTTCTCTTGCTGTGAGAGGCTACTGGCAGTGTCCTCTGTGCTCTGCCTTGTCCAGCAAAGAGGAGCTCGGTGTTTCATTTAGTTATCGAGTGGTGAGAATAACTGTCCTTCAGGAGAGTGTTCAGTATCTTGGTTAAACAATGTAGAAGAGGAACTCTAAGGAGCTGCTGGTTTGAAGGAGTTGTGAGCCCGGCTTCCTTACGTAAAGCCAAAATCTTGGAGGGATGAGAGAGAGAAAGTTTGGATTTTTATGGCAAGTGAACTGCCTGTGGGAGTAGGTTGGAAAAAGCATCTCTCTTCTCACTTCTGTGTGTGAAGATACAGAGAGATAAGAAACTGAGAAAATGTCATACCTTAATAAAAGCTGTTCTGTTTTATACAGGTTTTTTGTTTCTGCTAATTCCCTGCTTGATTATTGCGTGTTGCAGATAGAGCTTCAGGAGACTGCAGTTTTCTGGTTTAAAAGATCCTGACATTTTCTCGTTATGTGGAGAGTAAATTTTGCAATGACCAATTCAGTTGTCATCTTTTTCCATTAAAATCTATGGGATTATGTTCGTGAAATACTTTGCAAAGTTCCAAGTGCATTCGTCTAAGAACACTAGAAAAGTGATTACCAGAACTTCCCCAAATTCTCTTTTTGCAATGGTCCCTCAAGCTGTTCATTCATTAGGAGCTTCGTTTTTAAAACCGTAATCCATCCTTCATTCATGTGTTGACATGCTTAGTCTGAAGTACTTCTCTGGTGCTGAACTACGGTCGTATTCAGTAACTAATGTTAATTTCTTCCAAATTCATCCATGCTCTGAGATCACCATTTGGAGACTTTGTCTTTGAAGCCAGAGTTCTGAAGAGTGTTGGTCTTGATTAGAGATTATGGTGACAAATTAGGTCTTTAGCATGAGCATGCAGACATTAAATCTGCAAAATGTCCACCAAGTCTACTGTTCTCCTCTTCTCTTGTCTTCAGGAATGAAATGCTGCTTTTGTTTTCCTCTGGCTTTTTAATGTCTCATCTTCTGCTGTGACTAGAAGGCTTTATCAGCTAACGTTATCATTAGTAATTACATCCTAGCATTGGGGATAGATATCCCAGACCTAACATGAAGTCTTCCAAAGATGGAATTCTTGTCCTGATAGAGACAAGCTGAGCAAAACTGGGAATGAGGTGCACAGGAGCAGGAAAAAAAAAAAAAAAGGATAAAAGTTTGATGACTCTTGCTGTAAATAAAACAAGTGCACATTGTAAATCTCATTAGAGATTAGACCAAAGGGGAGGCTGACAAAGTTGCTAGCGGATTCTTAGGTCCATTTTTTTCTTATGCTTTTGCTGTTTGCTTTGTTCTGCCAACTTCTTGGAACGGAGTGTGACGTGCGGAACATCCCACTGTTCGCAAAAAGGCCGGGCCTCAAAAATAGCACATCCAAGAAGGTCTTGTACTGCTGCGTGGTAGTTACCGTTCCTCCGTGCCTCCGAGTCCCGACCGAGTCTGTTCTCTGCAAGTCGTACCTCATTTAACGTGGCGTATGTGACATGTTGGGGCTTTGCCTGTCTACCTGACATCTGTCTCATTATCATGAACTTGGACAACTTCTCAGAGGAACTCGCATTACCTGCAAGCTTCTGTGAGAGATCTTACTCTTGCTGAACTTGACTGAAATGTGCAAGTTCCTACAAAGGCTTACCAACTTCTGCAAAGTATGGCTGTCATTGTTGCACTTTAAGAAAACAAACAAATGAGCTTTTTGAACTGTAGCAATACACAGGGATAACACTTTGCTTGTGTTTCTGTAGTCATTTCTACAATCTCCGGTGCTCCTGGTATCTGGCTTGGGTGTGTTTCATTACCTAGCCTCAAGCATTTGAAGGCTGCTATGTTACACCAATTCTTGAGATGTAAGTATATATTTAATCCAGTCAGCTTCAAAATAACATCCCAAAATTCCTTGTACAAGGAGGATGTGATTTATGCATCATCACTTCCTGGTGATGGAGTCTGACACAGCGCTGTGGTCAGGCTAATTCTTTGCTTTCTTTGCAATTAGATGTTTAGTTTTCTCTCTGGGGTTGTCTTTGGAAGGGATGGGAGGAAAACAGGCTGTCCACTTGAGTAGCTTCATCCTTCGTGTCTTGTTCCTATTCTGAGACTCTGACTATGGTTTTCTTGGTTGGTAACTATTTACTGTAAATTGTTGTTAATCTGTTTCAAGGTAAAGGCTTTGGAAGGCTCTTCCTAACCTCCTCTTCGCACCACTCCAAAATGTTGGTAGTCATTTGAGCTGAGACAGGTGGCAGCATGCTGTCTGCCTCGGGTGACATCAGTTGTGGTGTTAAACTTGCTTGTTGATTTTGGAGCTCCTCCTTGATCACTGCTTCCTATCAGCTGCTAGTCCTGAAGCCCAGGGCTGCTAGCAGGTGGGCTTGGTTTGCTGCTCGGTAAAGCAACTGCTCTTCTTCTGTTGAACTTGAGCCTTCTCAGGTCTGTAGGTACATCCCATCCTACGTCTGAGCTTACTTTGAAGATCTGTGGGAAAATGGCCTTCAAGTGACTGCAGTACTGTCATAGGTGCCAGTTCTTTTTCTTGGCTACTATGGAGAAATTAATCGGGAAGGCTGGGCTCTTGTGGACTGCAGGAAGGACTGTTGGTTCATAAGGCTTCACCTTCAACGGGCTGAGCTCTTTCCTTCCTACTTGCTGAGTGTGAAAGGGAGAGGTCCCCTTGTACAGACTCAAGGACTGCAGCTCTACACGTGTACTAAGGGCTCCAGCTTTTGGCTCCTGGGACTATCATATAAAATACCAGCAGATGTTTATACGAAGTTCCTGGGGCTGTGTTAAAAAATATAAAATCAGTCTTGGACACCTTTTCCTTTTGAAACGGAAGCATTACTTTTTGCGTTTTCTCCGAAAGATTTTGGCACACCTTACCGGAGTTATTTCCTCCTTTCACATGAATGCACTTAGGCATGGAAATGAATGTGGAACTTGTGAGTTTATTTCAGCTGAGCAGGGTTTAAAATCTGCTTAGACCATCTGATCAATCTTGTTAAGAGCATACAGTTCCAGAACAGTGTTCCCTTGTTAGAAAACTTTCAGTTCTGGTAGGGAATGAGCTCAGTCTGCCATCCTCTTGAATTTTAAGAAGAAATTTTAAAGGAGGCTACTTGTTGCAGGAAATAGGTATTGAGGGACTGAATTGGAACCGTGGTGACTTGAGGAGGAAGGAAAGAACGAGTGAGTTGGGGGGAGTTCTTAAAATGGGTGCCATCTCGTAGGTCCATGTCACCCTCGGGATTTGAGTCCTGTGTCTGAAGAAGGTTGTCCAGCAGCCACCTTTGTTTCTAGATCTCCTCCAGTGTTTCCTGGAGTGATTAGTAACCTGCTGTTTCCTTTATTTGTAACATGACGTTTTCATGCTGTGTGACTGAAAAGGCACATAGAATTCTCATTAAAGATGGAGGGGTTGGAAACCAAGAGGGAGAAACCTTCTGGCCTGGTTTGTGATACTAAACAATAGCACCCTCCAAAACTGAAAAAACATTCCCTGAAAGTTGGTTTCAAAGAGCACAGCAAAGCAGGGTGTGGTTTACAGGTAAGCAGCTAACATGGAGACAGCTTGTCTGTGAAGAAGGCCATGTAGCACTTCCTCCCTTTTTCCTGACATCAGGTTACAAGACAGATCCATGAGCATGAGCAGGAGAACGAGTTGCGGGAACAGATGTCAGGATATAAGCGGATGCGGCGCCAGCACCAGAAGCAGCTGATCGCCCTGGAAAACAAGTTGAAGGCCGAGATGGACGAGCACCGCCTCAAGCTGCAGAAGGAGGTGGAGACGCATGCCAACAACTCGTCCATTGAGCTGGAGAAGCTGGCCAAGAAGCAAGTGGCTGTGATGGAGAAAGAGGTGAGTAGAGCTACAGGCTCCCTAGCCATACGAGAAGATTGGAGGGAGAGGTGCCTATCAGATCTCCAGGAGGCGGCTGTGGAAGTGCTGTTTAAAACCCATGTTCTTAAGTGCTATGTGGTTAGTGTCCAGAGCTGCCCTGGCCAGTTTGGTGAAATAGCTTCACAGCTCCAAGTCAACCTTCTGGATGATGGGCACTCCATTGGCATTGACCAATACCGTAGCTGCTGAGAGCTGGCTAAGAGAGTCTCTCAAACTCTGCAGAGATCTTGGAGAGGGTTTCTGCCCTCATGGCTGAGAGAATGACAAAGCTTGCTGCTGTTACTCAGTCTGTTTAAAAATCAACATGTTAATCTGTATGGTAAGCTAGGGGTATTACCCTCTGGGGTGGTTTTGGTGGAGGGGTAAGGAGCGTAAGGAAGCTCCTAAATGCACGTGGGCATTTTGGGTTACTTGTGCAAGCAGCTGTCATTTGGCTGTGAATTCTCATGGCTTTGTCTAGCGCAGCGATGGGAGAATGACAGACCAAAAACCACACAACAGAAGACTGATTTGTGCTGGATTGAGTACCTGCTCCCTCACCTTTCCCCCTAACTCTTTTTGGTTTTTTTCTCTCTGTGCCTTGCAGGCAAAGGCAGCTGCAGCAGATGAAAAGAAATTCCAGCAACAGATTTTGGCTCAGCAAAAGAAAGACCTGGCGACCTTTTTAGAAAGTCAGAAGAAACAATATAAGCTTTGCAAGGAAAAGATTAAAGAGGCAAGAAACCATCATTTTCAGGGCTGAAAGGGTGTGAAATGAACAAGAACTAGACTTTCCTTTTGATAAACCCGGGCCAGCCCAGGGGTTTAAGGGATACTGTCATGCTTGGAAGCGAATTTAGATTCCCAGCAAATAAACTTTCAGGAACTGTGAGCATCTGGTAGCGTTTCTAGAATAATCTGTAAGGGTGCTAGAGGAGCCTTCACAACTTGCTGTAGAGCAGAATCTTTGAAACCAAGGGCAATGAGGGGAAAGGGGACTTCATAGGGAATTCTTCTCCCTGCTCTTCCTCAACGCTTGCTTAAGCTGTAAGCAGAGCAGCCATATTTTAAAAGCCCTGTGATCGCTTGTATGAATTAATTAGAAAAAGTAGTAACTTAGTATATCGCTCAATCTACCCCAAATTGTGTTACTTGAGTACAGCGTCCCCACCACATTGCCAGAATAATTTGCTGTTAAGAATGTAGAGGTGAGAAAATGAATAGCAAAGAGCCCTGTTAGGTGTCTGATTCGACAGATTTGAGCATGAGTCCTGCTGAAATAAAACTTGAGCCCAAGCAGGACTCCCTTGTGAAACAGGTGCAGAGGTGGGAAGGGAGCCGAGGGCTTTCCCGGACAGCCAGAGCCTGCCCTGCAGTGGTGTGTCACTGTCTTCTCATCGCTGCGCTGTATGCCCCCTGAGATGTTTGTGTTCAGTGGCCACTTTTTCATCTTCCTCGTGGTGGGTCGTGATACAACTCTAGAGGCACTAGGGCTGGGCACGGCCAGGGGATGGGTCTGGTTCTGCTGGTACCCGGTGTCGTAGTCAGGATCTTGGGGTCCTTTCGTGAACTGAATGGCAGAGTAGCCGTGAGCTACTGAAGGTCCTCCGAGTCCCGTGTCACTGTGATCCTAAGGGAAGTCTTGTTTTGCCCCTGTATGCATGCAGGAAATGAACGAGGACCACAGCACGCCGAAGAAAGAGAAGCAAGAAAGAATATCCAAACATAAAGAGAACCTGCAGCACACACAGGCTGAAGAGGAGGCCCATCTTCTCAGCCAGCAGAGACTCTACTACGACAAAAACTGCCGCTTCTTCAAGAGAAAAACGATGATCAAGAGGCACGAGATGGAGCAGCAGAACATTCGGGAAGTATGGCACTCTTCACTTCCTTTCCCAAGCATTTCTGTAATTGTTTTAGCCTCACGTCTGTAAAACGGTTTGCTGACTGACATTAGATCTTCATGTTCCCAGTTGCTAAACAGAACGGAGAACAATGCAGGAATCCTGTTTTGGGAAATAGTTTTCCCCACAGATGTGGCTGCTTTTACTAACTGAGGAGGGGTGGCAGAGTTGAGACAGAAACATGATGTGGGCCACCCGCTCTGGGTCAGATGCTTCATCTGAGCTCCTGGACATGAGATTTCGGGGGATCCTGCTGGGCTTCTTTCACAGCACAGGGCAGTTTGTGCCATGCTGAGTGCCAGGGCCTCCTGTGGGAGAGCTGTGGGATGGCTGAAAGCATCACCTGAGGAGTTCTACTCATTGGCTAAAGAAAGCTCACGTGGCTGAAATATGGGTAATAAACCAGTGAGAACCTTAAAGGAACAACATGAAGTTTGCAGAATGAAATGCTACAAATTTAAGAAGTATCAAAACCAGAGTCCTCTCGTGTGTCTGCGTTCTGGTTGTCTTCAAATAGTCAGATGCTGCTTTTCTGTCAGGCTCTGCTCAAAGTAGTGCACAGAACAGGTGACAATTTGCTAAGGAGCTATTCAACACTGCATGTCCTTATTAGTTATTAACCCTTGCCTTACAGCCTGCCTGTAGTCAAATACCACTTTGGAGAAAGAATGATCACTTGTAGATTTTTCTGTGGTCATCACTATAGTATCTGAATTCTTCAGGAATGTTGGTTTTGGATAAAGACTATCGGGTGAAGAGGTATTTTAGTAAAGGCTGAGTGTGAGTGAGTGGTCAAAAATTTCTAATAATCATGTACTTAGTCTGCTACCATCACGTTCTCCGTCACACTCAACATTGCCCTGTGTTTTACTGGTTTGGAGCTTTGCTGCCCTTGACTTCAGATGTGCCTGGGGCTGCTCAGCTGCTTTGCAAATCACACCCAGACATCTCAGCTCGGACACCCTGAAAATTAATGACTGAGAAAAATCAGATTTGGGCACGCTTACTGCAGCATATAAGCTCTGTGGCAGGGATGGGAACAGAAATCAGTTACCTGGCACGGTATTTTAACGAGGAAACACTCCTCGGAGCTCGTGCATTTAAGGTCTTGAGACCTAAGTGTTTATTTCCTGAAAATAACATCCCTACTAACTAGTTCAAATTCACTGGATCAGGCAGCTGAACTAAATAACACTTCAAGAATGGTTTTTTTTTTCCTGGCATTTTAAGTAACCACCATTTTTCTACAAATGGGAAAGTGTTTGAGAAGTGGAGTGCCTCCGTTCATGCTGTGTCCACTGAAATCAGGTGTGGAATGGGCACGAGAGGCTGGCTGTCCTGTCCCAAGAGGAAGGCACCAGTGCCACAGCTCACAGCATGGGCTGCTGTGCCATCCGAATGTGCTACCTGCCTTTATGCAAGTGGGAAATTATTTCAGCACACCAGTACCTCTAATTTTTGTTTTTTAGCTATCAAGGCGTGAGTTTTGCTTAAATGTTGGCAACATCCTTATGGCCAAGAACGCAGAGACACGGCCTGGCCCCGTTTCCCTCGCTGTCCTCCCAGCTTCAGCCTGTCGCAGCTGTAAGAGCCCAAGGGGCCACAGTGCCTCTTTGCAGGTGCTGATGTTGAGAGTCACAACAGGATTACAACATGGAAGCAACAACTCAGAATAATTAGATTTCTTTGCTTCCGCTGCAGAAACTCGTTAGACTGAGCCCCCCCCTTGCTGGGCACTGCAGGTGTGAGCGGTGCCAGGCAGCCCCCGCTGCGCCTGTCTCAGTCTGGCGTGAAGCGTGGCGATGAGTGTGTAAACCCGAGAGCTGAAACGGAGACGTACCAGCAGACCATCTGTGAAGGTCACCAGATATCAGCGAGGGGTACAGCTGTAATAACTGCTCAGCTGAGCTGGATTCAGCTCCGTGCTCCACAGGTTGTTGCTGGTACCTTGAGACAGCAATTGGGAGAGAATCCGGTATCTTCCTCTCCCTTGGTTTGTGGTTTGGTGAAGGTTTTCCTAGACTGCAGGGCACCACGTGCAGGAACTCAACCACATGCACATTGCAAAATCATGTGAGGCTTGGGCTGTCTCCTCATTTTCCCAAATGTGCTGCAGCCAGGGCCAAAACCCACCAGTGCACAGTGGTAGATTAAGTCCTTTTTCTTACCTGATGTGATGTGTTGGAGCTGTTCACCTCTGCTTTGGCCGTTCAGTGTTAGTGGTGTGTTGGAAGCCACATCTCCCAGGGTCTAGCAGGGGCTCGGGGCAATTTAAAACAGACAGATAAGAGCCCCTGATTCTGTCAGTCACCCCAGCCCAGATCCCCCCAGCTCTGAGCACCCCAGGGTGTATTTATCAAAAACTTCAGGGATAATCAGCAGTCACAGAGGGCTGGTGTGTGGTCCCAGTGCCACCTGCTGGAGACTCCCTGGTGATCCAGGAGCTGCCAGAGGAGCAGGCTACGAAGCGGAGGGGAGGAAGGCAGGGAGGGAGGGCTGGCTGGCTGGATGCTAAGTGGCCACTTTGTTAGCGTTCCCATCGTGCTGCTGAGTTTGTGCTTCCCTGTGGCACATGGAAGTCCTTGATGCTGTCCAGAGGAGTGACTGGGACACCCAGCCTCACAAACTCAACTACTGCATCTTGGGGCAGAGAGAATCACTCCTCAGCTTTTGCCTTGTGCTCTGCTGTCCTCTTCTGCAGGAGTTAAACAAGAAGCGGACGCAGAAGGAAATGGAGCATGCCATGCTGATCCGGCACGACGAGTCGACGCGCGAGCTGGAGTACCGGCAGCTGCACACGCTGCAGAAGCTGCGAATGGACCTGATCCGGCTGCAGCACCAGACTGAGCTCGAGAACCAGCTGGAATACAACAAGCGGCGAGAGCGGGAGCTGCACAGGAAGCATTTCATGGAGCTCCGGCAGCAACCAAAGAACCTGAAGGTGCTGGAAGCTTTCCTTCCTCCTCTTCCAACCTCTGTCCTGCCAGGCAGGCTGGTCTGTGCGCTCGCTGCCTCCTGCGTGCAGCATCCATGCTGCCGAAGCGCCGTTCTCCACCAGCACTGCTGCTCTCCCTTGCATCCCTTTCCCTTGTGCCGGGCTGCTCTGGTGTAAGGCAGTTGTGGGTTACGACAGCGAGGAACTCGCTGAGGAACTTTAAGTGCCGTGCTAATTGAGGCTGCTGGGTGAGAATAGGCTGGCTCTTAGCAGAGCATTACAGAGTTTGCTTCTGATGAGCTGTGCTTTCTTCAGGCCCTGGGTGGTGTCAGCCTGTAAACCTCGATGTGGAAAGGGGTTTGGGGTGATTCCTCACTTTCAGAGTCAGCAGAAGGAGAGGACGTGGGTGTGCTGAGCACTCTGCTCTGTCCCAGTTCGGCTGCAGGTTGATGAGGAGCCTCTGTTCCTCCTCTGAACGTCCAAAAAGGCACATGGCTTTTATTCGCTTGTTGCACCCTCGCTGGTTATGAGATCTGCGGTCTCCGTGTAGCACGTGGCCGAGGTAGGGTAGGAAACGTGTGGAGGCAAAATAGGAGGCTGTGGAAAAGCAAATGGTTTTTGGGAGGCAGGTGGCAGGGTGATGGGCTGGGCAACCTGCAGGAAGCAGTGGTAGGAGATGGACTCGCCCTGGGCTGAGGAGGACTTAGTGGATCCTGTTGCTGGCCCCGGCCCATGCCCAGTGCTGAAGCAGGGCCTGAGCTGACGCCGCTCATTAGATGGCACAGAGCACGCCCTGCCCACCCGCCTGCAGGGACAGGAGACAGCGCAGAGCATGGGGGAACCGTGCCTGTCTCTCACCAACCCACCTGTTTGGATGTACTAAGACCTCTCCATTCCCAAAGCTCTTTATGCTCTTCACATCGTTCCTTCCTTGGCAGGCTATGGAAATGCAGATCAAAAAGCAGTTCCAGGACACATGCAAAGTGCAAACTAAGCAGTACAAAGCACTGAAGAATCACCAGCTGGAAGTAACTCCAAAGAGTGAGCACAAGACAATTTTGAAGAGTCTGAAGGACGAGCAGACGAGGAAGCTCGCCATCCTGGCAGAGCAGTATGAGCAGAGCATCAACGAGATGATGGCCTCACAAGCGGTAGGTGCAGCGCCCAGCACCTGCGGTCCCTGGGCAGGGGGTCCCTCACGGAGGTGGGGTGCCGTTGGGCCACCAGTCCTCGCAGCACGCTGTGTTCTCCCCGTCCCACCGCGGGATGGTGAGCGATGCAGCTGTGCTTGCAACAGCTGTTCTACGTAACGCATCAGGTGGCACTTTCCCTCTTGTAATAAGCATCCCGCAGAACGCGCATCCTTTCCCTGCTGCCCCTGGCACGCTGGGGTTTTAGAATTGGATCTTCTCCGAGGCTTCTGCCTCCGTGCCAATGGGCAGGCAGCTGGTTTATGGAGCCCTTCCTGCTTTCCCGTTCTGCTGCAAACGCTAGAGGCTCCCAGGCTTTGAGAAGGGAGAGCGGCGTGTCGCTGGCACCGGAGCAGAGAAGTTACTAGTGGAGGTTTGATTGCTGTTTTCCCGATGATCTTACAGCTACGGCTGGACGAGGCCCAAGAAGCAGAATGCCAAGCCCTGAGACTGCAGCTCCAGCAGGAGATGGAGCTGCTCAACGCGTACCAGAGCAAAATTAAGATGCAGACAGAAGCACAGCACGAAAGAGAACTCCAGAAGCTGGAGCAACGGGTGTCACTGCGCAGGGCACACCTTGAACAAAAGGTACGTTTTGGGTGGGCTGCTGGGGTGGGGGGGACCTGGTTACCGGTGCGGATCTCGCCTCGGACACAGGGTCGGCACCGCGCGTCGGGAGCTGCCGCAGCCCGGGGCGGCCGTGCTCTGCGAGGGGGCTGCTGACTGTGCTTCTTTCAGATCGAAGAGGAGCTAGCCGCCCTCCAGAAGGAACGCAGCGAGCGGATAAAGTTTCTGTTGGAAAGGCAGGAGCGAGAGATTGAAACGTTTGACATGGAGAGCTTGCGAATGGGCTTTGGGAATTTGGTCACGTTAGAATATCCCAAGGAGGACTATAGATGAGATTAAATTTCTTTGCCATTTAGAAACAAAGCAAAAAGACAAAAAGCAAACAAAATGACGATAAAACTTGCAAACCCAACATTCCCCATGTTAACGGGCGTGCTCTCTCTCTTTCTGTCTCTCTTACTGACATCGTGTCGGACTAGTGCCTGTATATTCTTACTCCATCAGGGGCCCCTTTCCCCCTGCGTCAAATCCCGGGGCAGGACAGCTCCTGGCGGTCTTTTCCATAGTATGTCACAGTATTGATGTCTCTGTGCAATGATTAAAAATGTTTCAGTGAAAACTTTGGAGACGATTTTAATGGAGAAAAAAAAAAAAAACAGTGGATGTATGTTGCTTTTGAGCAATCACTCATTTTACCACCAATCAATGAAAGTACAAGCAAAAAAAAAAAATAATAATCAAATGATATATACAAACCCAGGGGGAGAGAGACGAAATCCGCAGCCTTACCTGAACTAGCTGCTGCATAATTTTATTTTATTTTTATTTTTTTGGTATTTATTCATCAGGAATAATTAAATAATAAAAAAATTTTATTAAAGATTGAAAAAATTTGATACATTTTACAGAAAAAAAAAAACTTAATCGTGCTGTACATATCAGTGGTGACATATTATTACTTTTTTGGGGGTGGGGAGGGACGGGGCGAAGATCTGGTGATTTTTAGAAGAACCATGCCGGGCCGGGCGGGGACGAGGCCTCGGCCCTCGGCATATTCTTGATTGTATCATAATCATTTTCTGCTGTCGCAGAGAATGTTGAATACACTTAAAACGAGCCCACAGGATCCCAGTAGCACAAATTGGGCTTTGTCAAATCGTGTATTTTGTGTATAGAAGGAATTTAAGGAGAGCTTTTACTTATTTTCATATTGTATTTTAACTGTTTCTCTGATCAAAAATTTTTTTACTTCTTTCCCCCTTCCCTCCTGCTCCCAACCACCCGCCCACTCTCCGGTTCAGTACTTGCAGTTCAACACTGTCTGTTGGATCATCCCCAGCCCTTTTTTTTTTTTTTCTTTTTTTGTTTTGTTTTGTTTTGTTCCTCCCCCAAGTCCACCCTCAACCCCATGATCTTGGTCATAAATATTGCATTATTCACACTTTCAAACTGTGTATTTTCTTACAATAAAAAGATAAAAAAAAAAGGCTTTACTTCTTTTGCATGCACTTTAAAAAAAAAAAAATCAAACAAAAAAATCCACAAAAAAAAAACCCAACAAAACAACAAAAACATTTTTCAGGTTCCAAGGAAGAGCATGAATAACTGTCAGAGCTTTTAATTATATTTGTAAATAAAAGTGTTCATCACAACGCCTCGCTGTGTCATTGTGGGAAGGTGGGAGCAGGGGAGGTGACCCGTTCTGCTCCACCAGCCCCCCGGGGTGGGTGCCTGATGGGGGGGGCTGTCCCACTGGAGCAACCTCTGGGCTTTATTGCAAACCTGGTTTTATCCATAGTCGAGGTTTTGAGGCTCATTTTTTTTATGTCCTGCTTCCAGCCTGAGAAGTCCCAAGAGGGCTCAGGCCTTGCTGAGCACAGTGAAGTTCACTGTGCCTCCGCCCGCCTGATAGGCTCAGGCTTGGTCTTGAGCAGTTGGGGATGTTTTCCTGAAAAACCATCAACCCTGTTTAAATGTTTTAATGGCTGAGTTGGAAGAACTACCTCGGGGCAGATACCAAGCACCTGTCTTTGAGTGGCTGTGACTTTCACAGAGCCTTGCTGCGGCGTGTTGAGGTTTTTGATACCTATTTCTCAGACCATGCAGGTGGTAGACCTTTGAGAAAGGAAGTAGTTCAAAAAAGGGAGAAGGCTTCTACTTCCATGAAGTAGAATTCCCTTGGCTCCGTCTTTTTTAACCTTTTAAAGATGTCAGACTGGACCAAAGATTCATTTTCTGCTGTAAGTTCTTAGGAGACCCCACCAGACCTCCCTGCAAGCTGTGGGAGGATTGGGAAAACAGGTGGGAGCCTGCAGCTGGGCTGGGAAGTGGCTTCAGGTCAGTAAAGCTGGTGGTGCTCCTCCCAGGAGCTGAAACCTGCAGTCAGGGTTCAGCTGTGGTGGGGTGGGCTCCTACAGAGCAGGACCTGCTGGGTGGAGGGACGGAGGCCTCCAGGGAGTGCCATGCCGGAAGCTTGGGGTGCAGGGAGATCCCTGGGGGCAGCCAGGGACCGGCTCTGCTGCCAGCTGCCAAAGGTGGGCTAAAGGCACTGGGCTCCCTCAGCCACAGGGAGGCTGGCAGAAGGGCTTGTTAACAGCTGGCGCTGCTGCCCCGCGGCTGGCCACGGCACAGGGCAGATCCGTGAGCACAGGCTGCCCCATCAGCTGCAAGGATGGCGAGAGGTGACGGGAAGTTTTTAGGGGATAAATTACCTTGTTGATGATGGGTATTAGTGGCTTCAGAAACACCCTGGAAAAAGCAGCAGCCTCCCCGATGGACACCCCACTCTGTGCACTCGCTCTCTTTGAGCTACAGGAGGTTGCTGTCACAGGGCAAACTTTTAAGCTTCAATCCACCATCTACCTACAGCAGGGACACGAACGGTGCATAGGATGCGTGTTGCTAAGGGATTTTGGGAAATGACTTTAAAGCAGGGAGACAGCTGCCTTCCCAAGGATGCCCCATGAAGGGGACAGGATTTACCGTGCCACGTACCTGTCAGGGGAGCAGCCTCTGTGGCTCAGTCTGAGCCCCACTCTGGGACGTGCCCAGCTGTGCTACAGCCCCTCGGTGGTCAACCACAGCCTGCGGCGGGAGCGCGGCTGCTGTTCCGCAGGGCTGCTGTTCTGCAGGGCAAGCTGCACCTTGGGGTGAGCGGAGCTGCATTTGTCACGAGGTGGGCCATCGGACACAAAGATGTGACCAGTTGAGTTTGGCTGGGGGTACCAAGGCAAGAAGTGTTTCAGACGGCACTGCCGGAGGGAGGTGCTCCTGTAAGTACTGCCTTCGTCCCCCAAGAAGACCACCACACCATCCACCTTGGTAAGTTTTTAATTGCACTGTGAGCAAACAGCACGTTAACATCAGGTCACAACAGAACTTGAACAAAACGAAGTGGTCTCTCAGCTTTGAGTGGCAACAGAGAACAGAAAGTAGTGCTATAAACCAGCTTCCCTGCCTCCTTCTGCCAGCTATCCCTTCACTGCTTTAGTGTTCACTTCAGTGAAGTGGGGCACTGGCTGAATACTTGGCCATAAAAATGAAATTTAAAAAAAAAAAGGTGTTTCCCTTAGACACTCATCTCCTCTCCTGTTCTGCAAAGGTGAGACTACACAGCCAGCACCACCCCAGAAGTGGTTCTGTACCCATACCACCTCCACATAATACCATTTCAGAACAGCAGAGACATCTTGAAGTGACACTAATTCACAAAGGCTTCAGTTTCCCTTGAGCAGGTCAGCCTGGAGGGGGTGGCCCTTACAGGGACACCTTGTCAGCAGCTCGTCTAGCTAGGGATTGCCTGCACCTATGGGAGTCAGCTGAAGCACAGCACAGGTCTGGACCACGCTGACACAGAAGCAGGTTCAGGCCAGGGACAGCGACAGGGCCAGAGTTCCAGCGGTCAGGGCAGAAGCAGTCAGGTTAGACTCACTAATCAAACAAAATGACAGCGACATGCTTTGACCAGCCTGGTCTCCAGCGGTGCTGCACAGTGCTTCTTCAGGTCCCCTCGGCCTACTTTCCTGAGAGCTGCTCATAGAGCTTCGGCACATAGTCATCCCACTCCGCCTGGTAGCAAGTGCCAGCCACCGGCACCCCCAGCTCATACTTGCTGCGGAAAGAAGCCACCTTGAACTTCCCCCGTTTGTCACCAGAGCGATTAGAGAGGATGGGCTCGTTGCAGCTCAGCTGTTTCGGCTGCTCGTACACCAGCCACACGTAGCGGTGCAGCCCTGCGGGGAGGAGACAGTGTTACAAGTACCAGTCACCTGTGATTCCCCGGTGTAAGGTTTGCTCTAAAGCAACCCCAGGTGCGCCCAGAAACAGATGCCTGTGTTCTCCAAGATCCAAAATGGAGCTAAAGGAGCTTAGAGAAGATGCACTAGATATGCTTAAATAGCTCGTGTCCTGCCTAGACCAGTGCTTCCCCCCTGCCAGGCAATGCTGACTACCAACTGCAGGCAGAAGAGCACAGCAAAGGGATGGTGGCGATACGTGCTTGCGCTGGCCGTGGCTACGAGGAGCTGCAGGCAGTCCTGCGTGGGCTGCTCCTGCAGCACGCACAAAGCTGGCGCCCTCCCCTGCGCACCGTGTTCCATCACACTCAGCTGCAGCCAGGTACCGACCTGTTCCTTTGGGAGGTCCTGAGCCAACATAATCAGACAGCACAGTGCCGCTCCCCACATCGTTGCCTTTCATGTTGGTAACCAGGAAGTGGTGCCATTCTCTGAAAGGAGAAGGCAAAAAAATCAATCAGACAACATTCAGCCCCAGATAAGACCTTTCTTTGCTCCAAGATGCTGCTTTTCCATAAGGCTGTCAGGTTGGGGAAATTGAATCTAACAGCTGCCGCCCCTGGTTTGCCAAACCTGAAGAGCACCAGTCCTACAGCAGGTCCAGCTTCCTTTGGGATGCAGAGCCTGTCAAAACCAGCTCAGTCATCCTGCCTTGTAGCTCCAGGAAACCCAGAGCCTGACCCCTAAGAGTAGGTATTCCACATGTTTCCAAGCCTGATTTGAGAAAGGTGAGCTGATCCCAGGTTTAAGACTCCACTGGTAGCACAAAGAGACCTAATTCCAACTCAGACACGTGCCACATTAAAGCCAGCAGCAGATCCTCTGCTTCTCCATGCTATAACAGACTTCCAAACACCCCTGGCAAAAGCAGCTGCTCCTCCTCATGCTGTCCCTGTCTCAAGGAGAGACACAAGGACACTGTTTCTATCCTGAGCCACAGACTCACTGCTACACCTTAGGCAGAGCACACCCTCAGGACCTCTTTCTAAGCCTCTGCTCAGACCGAGAGCGATGCCCCATTTTCCCCAGGCAAAACAGGGAGCTGCCCACCCCATTACCTGAACTTCGGGTCCTTCCTACTGGGAGCATCTGGGTCTGTGAGAACCAGGGTGTAGAGCTTCTGGGGATCGCAGCCATCCCACTCGATGCTGGTGGGGCGACGCTGGACCTGGAGGGATGACAGCATTTAGCACCAGCTGCCAGCCCTGCTGTAACCACGCAGCCCGCGCCAGCCAGCATCAGCACACATGGAGGCCACGTGTAACCAGCGCACGTAGCAGCACCGGGGTTCAAGGCCGTTCTTGCCGGCTCGCACCCCGCCTACCACAGCCGCCAGTTCTCGGGCAGCGCGGAGCCAGGCCTGACCGCGCCGCCCCCGCGCAAGAGCCGACAGCAAAGCAGGGTACCCCTCTCTCTCCCCGGCACCCGGGGACGGTCCGATGCGGGCTGCCCGAGTGAAGGCGCAAGAGGCCCGGCCGCCTCCCGCCATTTTGCCGCGTCGCCGTGCGACACTCCCCGCGGGCGCGGGGCCGGGCTCCGCTCACCTGAGTGGGTGTGAGCACCTTGCCCAACTCGTCTATCTCCACAGAGCCATACTTGACCCGCAGAGGGTGCGCCGGCTTCTGCTCCACCTCGGTGAGGCTCAGCGGCCCGCTCCACAGCCCCAGGTCCACCGGCATGGCTGCTGCTCGCAGCGCTCCCCTCCGCGCACTGCGCCCGCACCGCCCTGCTCGGCCCGCCCCACGCTCCCATTGGCGGAGGCGCCGCGACGCTCCGCTCCCATTGGCGGTGGCGCACCGCGAGCTCTGCCCCGGCTCCAGCTGTTAGGGCGCCCCCACTCGGGGGGTCGCGACGCCGGGGCCGCGGGGGGCTCCTCGGCCCGCGGCGCTGTCCCCGTCCTCGCCCGGGGCAGGAGGGGCCGAGCGCTGGCAGAACCATTACTACAGCAGCCCTGCTTAACGGCCTTAGCCCTGCCATTAATTAGGTTGTAATTGATGCGCCAGGGCCCAGTGCAGGCAGCCCCCATCGGTCTCAGCACTGCCCCACGAACTCCTCAGCCCAGTGCGGGACAGCTGTTGTGCCCTTCTCAAGAGGTGTCCTGGAGGAACCCGGGGATACCTGTAAGCTTTACAGTTACGCAGAGAAGCTATCTGTGTACTACTACACGTAACAAACCAGCCTGGAAGCTGCTGCCTGCAATGGCAGACAACACAGGACCACTGGATCCACTTGGCATCAGTCAGCAAAAAGAACCTGTCATGGGGACAATTTCTCCTAATGCACCTGCTGCTGGAATTTAACAGCACGCTGGCTGTGCTTTGCTACCTTCACCCAGGGGAATCCTGAGGGTAAGGAAACTGAAGACATCCATACCTTTCTCTTTCCTCCTCGCCTGTTCCCTCAGGACCCCTCCAGCTGTGGCTAAGCGCATCGTTTACCCTCTCCACCTGCTTCCTCGTCCTACTCTCCCTCCAGTCTGTGCTCTGCTGCTTTCCTCTCCACCTTTGGTTTAAGCTGCTGCGTGCTATTTTATTTTTTTTTCCCCCACATACCCCAAAATCACGCTGTTTGTTTCCCCCGCGCAGGGAAACTGCCCTCACGCCGCTCTCAGGGGGCGTCCCAAGATGGCGGGGGGCGGGAGGAGGGGGCGCCCTCAAAATGGCGGGCGGGGGGGCGCGCAAGATGGCGGGTGCGAGGCGGCGGAGGGGGTTACGCGACTCCCTTCACGGGCCCCGGCGAGCGGGCAGAGGAGGGCGGGCGGGCCCGTCCGGGCCCGCCCGCCCTCCTCTGCCCGTTCGCCGGGGAGGCGGCCGTAGTAGCACCACCTCCCCGAGGCGGGAGGCTGTGGCGGCGGCACACGGCGATGCGGCTGCCCGGCGGGACGCCGCCCGCCCGCTTCTTCCTCGCCCTCTGCGTCTGGAGGCTGGTGGCGCGCCGGGACGCCGCAGGTAGCGGGGGGGGGGGGGGGCTGAGGAGAGGGGAGCGGTGTGGGGTGACCATGAGAGTCTTCACGGTGCTCCTGAGGGGAGCTCCTCTCCAGCCGACCCTAAGCGCTGATTTCTGGTTAAAAATGTAATTTTTGTCACAAAATTCCCCTTTGAAAAGGAGCAGGGCACACACTGAGGGGGCTGGTGGAAGAGGAGGACTCCTGCAAATCCCTGGGGTTGGTTGTAGGGTCCAGGTGCTCTTTGGAAGGGGAAAGTAGGATATCAACGGTTGTGTCGTCTGGAGGTGGTTTTTATCGCCTTTTCTGGCACCATGTGCTCCTCTGAGTGGCGCAGGGATGAGGCTGCTTGGGCAAGTGGTCCAGCAAAATGTTGGGAGAGATGCGAGCTGTGAGCTGGCATCATTAGTGCTCCAACATCCCTCTTCTTTGGCTCCTTCGGGTCACTTGTTTGTTGTCCTCCTCTCTCAGGCAGAAATAGCCTCTCCTTGTTTTCCTCTTGAGCCTTCTGAGCTGTGTCCCTTTCCCTAACCCTGAACGTTGTTAGCTTCCAAATGCATCGTGGAGATCCTTTGGCAAGAGCCCTCCTAACAAGCACCCCAGGGGGTTGATCTATATCAGATGTCCAGGTCTTTGCTGATGGAACGGGGCTTTCCCAGTTCCCTAGATCCCTAACACTGTCCCTTCTGTTTTGCAGGAACAGAGGAAGTGGTCTTTGGGAAGGTTGGAGGAAGCATCCTCCTTGTATGCCGAAATGTCTCCAAAGAAGCGACCGAGGTGGTCTGGTTTCAAGGGGATCCGCACTCTTTCCCCCCGCTCTTCTCCTCGAAGGTCACCTTCCCACCAGATGTCCGTTTCTCCCTCGTTGACAACAGCTCGCTGCGCATCACAGGGCTGCGTTTGCAGGACGAGGGCAACTACACTTGCAAGGAAGTGCTGAACAAGACGGACCATGAGCACAGGGTCCAGCTCCTGGTGGCCAGTAAGTCTGTCCTGTCTCTGTGAATTTCCTCCCGAGTCTCACAGGTCCCCACATTCATCTGGCACTGGTGGAAAAAGAGTGTAAAAAAAGGGCAAGGTGGCCTCATGGTGCAAAATCTGTGAGCAGGCTGATACTCCTCAATTACACGTTCACTCACAAGCTCTGAGACGTGTGTCTAAATGGTCTGTCAGGGATCGGTTTTGTGGAATGCAGAGGACAAAATGCCAGCTGTTAAGTCCTCCCTATGTCTCTTCAGTTCCTTCTTCATTAGTGATGAGAAACTAATTTTTGGACAGATCTTTCGTATCCTGTAGCTGTTCCGGGGTGGTCCTTTGCCTCAGAATCTGGCTGACTTGAGCCTTCCTAAATCTTAGGGTGGGGGCTGCTGCTCACTGTCTTTTTTTTTCCTTGATTGAAGTACATGTTTGAAATAGATGTGCCGTGCCATTCCCTGCTGCCATCGTTCCGGTGTGAGGATGGAGGGTGCTCAGCTCATGAGTTGTCTGTCTTACAGTGTAGCCTTCCGATTTTGATGGAAACACCACGTTCCTCAAATTTACTGCTGGAAGCACTGTCCGGGGAGTGTGCCTGTTGTTACCAGCACAGGCCATTCTTTCAGCCCTTTTTTCCTGCGTGTCTTTTGGTGCTTACTCGTGTTTACATCCCTATTTCATTTATTCATTCTCTTAAAAGTCTTCACGGCACGGGTGGAAGATCAGACTGGAGAGCGCTCAAATCGATTACTTTGCACACCGCTGCTGCAGGTCCTTCCCGCTTCTGTGGGGGAATTGATATCTTGCTCAGATGTCCCATCTCTTCTGTGGGAACAGCCCCCTCCAGATCAGCAGGGAGCGCAGATCTTAGGCCAGTACCACTCTTGGCCCCTTCACCAAGTCGAATCAGATGTGGCGGAGGCTCTGGCCCGTCAGACCTGGGCTGTGACCTGCTGTCCTTCATGCCAGCCAAGCCCATATTGTAGGGTTGAGAAAAGGGACAGGTTGCTGCTAATTTGCCTATTCCAGTGACACTCTGTGCTCTGTTGGCCCCTGCCTTTCTTACTGGTCTTTCTGTCAACACCTGCCATGTGAGACCTGTTTTCTGTTTGCGTTCAGGGTGTTCCTTCCTTCTCGGTGTTTGGTGAACGGTATGTGTCGTAAAAGTCGTACCTGTTTTGTACAGATTAAATCTCTGAAAGTTCACATGAATAAAAATTCCCTTCCTGGAGCAAGGAACCTGCGGATGGGGTTTGGAGGTTTGTGGAGGGCCAGAGTGAAGGAATCGAACCCGAAGGTGCTTCAGAGAATATATATGAAGGTGTGGGGCTTAGGAGGGGAAGCCCTAAGTCTGGAGCATTGGTGCGGTTCGCTCATGAGCAAAAGACGTCTGTGGCATCCCAAGTGTTGGTGCTGCACTCTGAGCTTCGTTTGTTAGGGTGGAATTAATGTGTCCATTAGTTGCCAAAGGTTACAAAGGTGATGAGGGACGGTGGTGTGCCCTTAAATAGGCGGGAGAGGTATTTCTGGTGGTGCTTGAGATCAGCAGAAGAAGCATCTGCGAAGGCCAGAAGCTGAAGGTTCTCAGCCTCAGACTAGGAGCACGGGCCCTGATTTTTTACACTCACTGTTACTTGAGCAACTTGGCCTGGGCTGGAGTGAACCTCTCGGGCACAGACTCGGCATTGCTGTAGAAGAGCCATCCAGGATGTGTAGGCTTCGTGTGGGAGTTACAGCTGACAGGCTTCAATCCATCTCATGGGTTGTACCAAAAAGTTATCATTTTGTTTAAAGCTGCATTTAAAAAAGCCACAAGGAGTAGAGTAAATGTTCTAGAAGCAAGGTGCAGCCCTGCCTTGAGCTGCTGTTCTGTGTTTGTTTTGGATAGGAAGCAGATGGTGTGAAGGAAACGTGCAGTTGCACACCTCCAAGGGATTCCTTGGTGTGTTTGTGTGCAATTGGATATAAGCTTGCTGTTGGCTCTTCTGTGGGCATAACGGCCTTTATGCTGGTGTTTTGTGAGGGTTTTTTTGGTTGTGGGCAGTTGAAGGCTTTTAGGTTTGGGGTTTGTTAACATTTTTGAAACAGATCTCTGTTAGCATTTAGGCAGAAGAGTGGAGTTGTACTGGGAGAGGCTGGGAGTTCAGGATGTAAAGCTGATGGCTTCAGGAGGCAGGTTCCTGGAACCAGCACAAAAAAGTGCCGCTCTCTGGCTGGACACCCTGGCAGGACTGTGCCTGCCTCTCGATGCCGAGCAGTTTCTGGTGATCCAAACCAACAGGTTGCTCTTATTAACCACAGCCAGGATTCAGGATCGGTTATGAGACCTCCCCAGAGCTGGGACAGAGGAAGTATTAGAGAGCTTTCTTGCCAGAGCAGATGGTTTCAAAGATCCTACGAGGTGTGTGTAGATAGTTCTTGGAAAGGCAAGCCCCAGAAGGTATGTTCTTGTAGCTCACAAGGGGTTTTGCCGTGATGACTTTGTTTTTTAATGCATGTCATTTGAAAATCACTTGAATAAACGCTCCGCAAAGTAAACCTCAGGCATCCCTCCGACACCTCTGTGTGGGGCTTGCTTTGGCAGCCTCTGGTCTCCCAGTGGGGTCGTGTTCAGCGTTGGATTAGGCAAGCCAACCGCAGAGGCATAGTGTGTTAATTCTGCCTGGATCAGAGTCCAGAATCCCTATGGCTGTTAAACCAACACATGTGTCTGTGCCGGTGCATGGGTGCGTGTGTGAAACCAGCTGATGGGAGAGAGGCAGGAATTTATATTGCATGAAACGTGAGCTCCACTCTGCCCCAAGGGATTGCTCTTGGGTTTCTGTTGGCTTTTGACCCCTTCCTGCCATCATGTAGTTGTTCCTCTATTTAAATAACAAACATAGTTGTGGTGGTTACCAAGCAATCAGCCCTGGCACCAGGCCAGTGGTGTCTTACCCTACCTATGTTCTTTGCTGGAGTTTGTCCCCACTGCTGCAGTGTGGTGTGGACACAGAGCGTGGCGCGTGGCTGAGTAGTACCATCTGGCCCCACGTGGCAGCGACAGTGGTGCCAAGAAGGAGCAGAGCACGCCAGGTTCGGCTTCAGTGGCACGTGTCCGTGGCCCTGACCCTGTGAGCTGGAATCACCAGGACAACCTGTGTACGCTAGGAACAGCCTCCTCCGTCAGCGACGTGCTGAGCTTGCTGGGGAAGTGCTCCAGCTTTCAGCTGGTGGCCCTGAGAAGCTGGTTACGTGTCCCTTGGTAAGAGCCCTGATGCTTACCATGTTATTGGGAAATGCGAGTGCTTGTATCAGCGATGTGGAGAGGCAGAACCTTGTTCTCAAGTAGCGAGACCTGCTTGGTCCCTGTTGACTGTTATTCAGAGTTCTGCTTCCCTGAGGCTGTGGGACACAGGTCAGGGAGCAAGACAGGCAGGGAAACCAGGAAGACTTTCAAGGGGAGTGATGGCAAAAACAAGTTCTTGTGGGGGTTCCAGCCCTGAGATGCCACGAGCTGTGACTTGGAAATGTTTTTAACCTTGTGCTGTTCTTGCTGATAGATCCACCGCACTC
Source organism: Tauraco erythrolophus (assembly GCF_009769465.1). Taxonomy (NCBI): domain Eukaryota; kingdom Metazoa; phylum Chordata; class Aves; order Musophagiformes; family Musophagidae; genus Tauraco; species Tauraco erythrolophus. Next base: position 3,797,794 of record NC_141483.1, on the reverse strand, counting down.
AACCCCAAAGTGCTGGGCTGAGACTTCCTCATCGGGGCTGATGCTGCAGCTGTTTTGCAGCTGGCCCGGAGGGTACCCCCACCCCACCCTGCACTGGAGAGCGGAGGGGCACGATCTGGAGAACTCAAGCTGGGTCATCAGCTCCATGAGCTCCTCAGACACCCACGTGGAAACGCTGAACAGCTCACAACTCTCCCATGGCAAAGTGTTCAAATGTGTCGGCAGCCACGTCATCAAGCAGGAGGAGCCTGCGTGCACTGTGGAGATAAGTGAGTTGACTTGCCTATCTGGTTAGCTTTTAATGAGCCTGCTAATGGTGGGGCAGACAGGTACTCTGGTCATTCTCTGCTCTCCAGGGCACTAAGGCAATAGTCAGGCAAGCTGGGCTTGCAGGCTCTTGCTGCAGGGGGAGATGCTAACAAGGCAGTGTGGCAGGGCTTGGCTTGTGCAGAGGTGACTGCACGAGGCACAGAAGTCCTGCAGCTGAGATCCATCGTGGCATAGTTGCAGGTGAGTTGTGTTTTGGGTACATCTTCAGGGGCCGACAAATCTCCCCATGCCAAGTTTTTTACCTGTGCAAGCACTCGTCCCACCGTGAAAGTGAGAGGTGGTTTTAGTGCCTTGGTCAGCTTGAGATTAGGTTTGATAGGGCTGGGTTTGTAGAAGGGTCATGCATGCCCCCAGACCCTCTTGAAGTGCCTAAGGGATCTAACTAAAGTGGCTTTTTAAAACCTGAGCTATGTTTGTCCTCCAAGGATTGTCAGGGCTACACAAGAGCTCTGCTGATCCTAAGGAAAATTCCTGGGCTGCCTTTCTCCTCTCTGCTGTCTTCCTGCTGTCTACCCTCTGACCGTTCTTCCCTGGGGATATAAAGACAGGTGTCAAAAAAGGGACTGAGCAACGTGAAAGTTCCTCAGATCCGTCCTTGGAAGGCTACTGAAATCTCGTGAGTGAGCTGAATGCCAAACCCAAAGTGCTCCAGTCCCAAACTCCTGTCTGACTTCCTTCTGTTAATGATTATTAATCAGTCAGATGGCTGATTGCTTGTTGTGTTAAACTCCTCCATTCCCTCCTTGACTCTCTTCTTTTATTTTTTTTTTTCCCCCTTTGGGCTGTTCAGAAATCCCTTCACTGGAGTCGGAGCCTCCAAAGACCTGCTTTGTGGGTGACAGCGTGACTCTGACATGCCGTGTGACCGAGAGCGCCCCAGCAGCGAGGCTCACCTGGCTGCGGGGCATCACCCAGCCAGAGGTGGAGATCCAACCCGGAGGGAGGTACCTCATCACCCAGGAGGGCAACGTGTCTCGGCTCACCATCCAGAACTGCTCCCAGGACACCGACGGGGGCTGCTACGTCTGCAAGGCACAGAACCCCGTGGGGCTGAGGGAGTTGCTCGTCTGCCTGACGGTGAAGCGTGAGTGGGGCTGCCCGGGGTCGCTGTGGCAGGGAGCGAGAAGTCAGGCACACAGTTCACAAGGGCCACTGGCAAGCCCCCAAGGGCCTCCCTTTGCCCCTAAGAGCCCTCTTTGCCCATTGACGCTTTCCATGCTCTCACAGCCAGTGCAGCTGGAGGACTGGTTCCCTTCATTCCCTTCATCCCAGGGTGAAAAGGCCTGATTCCTCTCACCTCGGCGTAATGGCCCTGAGAGAGTAGTGCCTACTGTAGGTTGTGGGTGCAGAGGAGCGCCTCCGAGGGCCGAGCTGCTCCAGGTGCAACAGGCAGGGGTTGGTTTGCTTTCACTAAGTGCACGTGGGCACAAAAACAGGGACCTTGCTGTGTTGCTGTCTGTATCAATCAAGTATGAGTGCCTGAAAGCCTCAGCCCTTGTGCTGGTGGGACTGTTGCAACGATGGGAAATGGGAGCTGAGACAGCACCGGGACCTGCCCTATTGCTTGCGCTGAGAATTCCTCATCTGTCTGTGTCCCAGTAACAAGCTGGCCTCCTGCGTCTCCTCTTCTCTCCACAGAGCCAGTGAATATCGTCGGGGTTGTGGGCGCAGTGGTGGTCCTGTCCCTGCTGGCTGTTCTCACAGTCACCAGCATTGTCCTGTACTACAATCCTCTCCTGTGCCTGAGAGGTAGGAGCTCTCCTCTGCACAAGCCAGGGAAGGGGTTACTCCTTCCTGGGATGGCCTGGGTTTATCCTTCACTGCCTTGTCCCTTCTGGTGCACTGGAGTCAGCCACTGATGGTCACCCCAGCACGTGGGCCTCATCCTGCCCCTGGTCAGCCCTGGAGACAGATGAGTTGGAAACACGAGGCCTTTCCCCAGCTGAGTGCTTCAAGCACCTTCCCCTTGCCTTCTCCGGGGAGCTAGACTATGATTGGCCATCCCTGTTCTCCCCTTTCCTTGGACCTCTCTGATGCACACATGGGCAGGTCACCTTCACATCTGTGCTCCTACGTGTGGCTACCAGAGACTATCCTACTGCAGACAGAACTGGCAGGGGTTGTACGGTAAAACCAGCAGCGTGCTGCCTGAGGGACTGCTCTGGGGCCGGTTTCTAACACTCTTTTCCCTTCTCTCCCATTCAGGTGCTGCATTCAGGTGAGTATTGATTTTCCTCAGCCCCAGTCCCACGTGGCCTCACCAGGCTGTCTCGTGCCACAGGTGATCTCCCCGTAGGACGAGATATCCCTGTCGGAGGCCGGAGCTGTCCCCAGAGCAAAGCTGTTCTTACCTGGGAGCTGTGCCTCCCGCGGGAAGGGGATGGTGGGGCTGGGTGAGACTCGGTGTGGATGCGGGTGCGGGAAGTTGAGGGGAGAGGAGAGCACTTGGCATCAGAGCAGGAGTGGCACCGCTTTGGGATTGCGCAGGGACAATGCTGGCGAGGCACCCATTAGTGTGGGAGGAGGCTGCAGCAAAGTGTCTCCTTCGTTCGGGTGAGCCTGAAGACAGAGAGCAAATAGAAATGGTGATGTTCTGCTGCTCTGTGTGGGTGTTTACCCATGTCCTTCCTCCAGGAGGAGGGATGTCCGATAGCTGTACGTGAACAGGTGCCTTCTTGGGGTTCAGGAGCACTGGATTTCTCCTCCGCTTCCTGCTTGTACCCCTGCTGCTTCCTTCCCTTGGCCCTGTTGGTTCTGTTCCCACAGCTGTGCTGCTGCAGCACAAGGAGACTTTTCTGAGGCCCCTTGTTTCCCCATCTGTACGGGAGGGGAGAATAACTCCACTCGGGAGAGGCTCGTGCAGTTTAGTACATGAATATACGTGAAGTGATTGGAGGACTTTGGAAGATGAAGGGGAAGCCGTGCAGAATGCTGTTGGTGGTGTTGCTGCCAGCAGGGTCTGAAACCACCTCTTCTTTGAACACCGTTGGTGCAGGATTGGAAGAGTCCATCAAAATTGGTTGGTTTGGTGGGTTTAGAGGGTTGTCAGAGCCAGGGGAGGCACAGGCTGGAGGGAGGGATCAGGACAGGCTGTCCTCAGCCTTTCTGCCCACTTTCACTTGCTCTACTGTTCACAGGAATCAGGACTTGGATGATGTCTTAGTGCTGGTGGACTCAGAAGATGATGATGAGGGGAAGAGGGAAGAGGAGACCATTAGTAGCTCCACCAACCATGAGGTGATGGCACTGGTCAATGGGAACAGCGTCCAGCGTCTCAACTGCCTTACAGAAGGTGAGCCCCGGTGCCTGCCCGCTGGCTGAGTTTTGGGGCAGGAACTAAGCTGTGGGTCTCCCAGGAGCAGCTGCCGGGGACAGAGGAATTCCTGTAGTCTGGCTTGTTGCTGAGACTCTGCTTCTGAGATGCTCCTACTCTGTGTCCTGCATAGGTGACGATGGCGAGCAGCGTGACTGCCTCTCTCCACAAGAAATGAGGGGAGAAGAGACACCAGGCCCCTAGTTTCCATCCCTTCATGCGGAAGCACAGAGGGCTCCAGCTGGAAGCCCAGCATCAATCATGTCCTCGTTGCCGCGTAGCTGAGCGCAGGCCGTTGGTGTCCTGCAGCGGGCTGGTTCGGTCAGAGCATCCCTGCTTCCTTCTCCACTCGCCCCTTCCCCAGCTTTCACTCTGTCCTTCCCCAGCCTCATTTCTCCATTTCTCCTCTCCTCTCTTCGTGTTCCTCTTTGTCTCAGGGGTCCTCTTTAACAAGGTGGTGCCCAGCGCAGACAGAGCTGGGGGAGTGGGTCCCAGTAGCCCGCTCATCTTCATGCCTGTGATGGACTCAAACACCAGCGTTCTGGCTCAGTCGTCACGAGCAGTGCCGGGGTTGCGGGGAGTGTGATGGAGAAAGTTGCTGCAGGGCCGCGGTGGTCCAGGGATCATGGAAGAAACAACTGGTGCACGCGCAGGACACGAGTGACGCTGACTCTGGGGTGGCTTAATTGTTTTTTTTTTGTTTGTTTGTTATAAATATTTTTTCCCCAAGTCCTTTTGAAATGTTACTCCGTGTCTAAGTCGGGAGTTAATCAGTGCCTTGTGCTGTGGTTTTGAGGGCGATGCCTGGCCGTGATGGAAAACACGGAGGGAACTTATACGGGGAGGGGATGAGGGGAGCAGGAACTGCATGGAGACCATCAGGGCAGCTGTGGAGAGGAACTGTAGGGTGGGTGACAGAGGGGCCAGAGCGTGCAGGAGGGGATGGGGGGACAGGTCAAACCTGGGCACCCTGCAGGGGTGAAGGGGGGATTGAAAAGGCACAGTACGGGCAACGGAGAGGAGCTGTGTGGGAGCGGGGAGGGATCCGAGTGTGAACGGAGGGAGAGGGATCAGCACGTATGGATGGGAATGGCCAAACAGCAGGATGGGAGCAGAGGGGAAGGGAGGTTGGAGGGGGGTGGAGAGCTCTGAATGTGCTGGAGGGGAACAGGAATAAACTGCCTAAAGTTGGGAGTGAAAGAATGCGTAGAGGGTGATGGAGAAGTGAGTGCACAACGGATCTGAGTGTGTGTGGCGGGTAACGGGGGGATGTGAGCGCACACGTGGGGGAACAAAGGGGACCTGAGGGCACGTGGAGTGGAAGGGAGGCACTCCGGGGGCACGCGGAGAGGAGCAGCGTAGGCACCGTGGGTGACCTGGCAGGGTCTGAGCCCTCCCTGGGATGTAGATAGGAACAGTGTGAGATGGAGGAGAGCTCAGGGCGTACAGGGGGAACCTGAGCATGTGGTGGGACATGGTTGGGGTCCGGTTGTGCCCGGAGGGAGGATGGAGTGTGGTTAGAGGGCTGCGAGTGGGACTGACCCACAAGCTGTCCCCAAGGAGCCGTAGTGCAGTCCCTGTGCGCAGCACCCCGCCCTCGCGGGCATTGCTCAGAGCCGTGCCGGGAAAATCCCAGGGAGCTGCGGGAGCCTCTGGCTGCCCCTGGCAACAGTGTTGTGCTGCCGCCATCTCGGCTGCCCCGTGTCCCGGTTCCTCCACACCAGCCCCTCGGCGAGGAGGAGACACGGGGTGAGATGGCCTTTGACGTGGAGGAGTATTTGCGCACGGCTTTCCGGGACAAGCTGCGGCTGCAGTGAGTGAGATCCCCCCGTGCTCCCTGCAGGATGGGCAGCTGCCCACCTGGCTCCCGCAGCGGGTGCTGCTGGCTGGAGGCGAGCAAGGGCTCAGCGATGGGACCAGCACGTCCCGCGTCCTCAGTGCTCTGCGGGTTTATGTTCCAACAGCCGGGTCCCAGGGTGGATGTCACTGGGTGGGTGCTGGGTCCACAGGCAGGGGGCTGTAGTGTGTCCCCAGCTGGGGCACCCCAGGAGGAGAGGGCACCCTGGTATCAGGGCTCCATCCCCACCTGCATGCCATGCAGACACCAGGACACTCAGGTGCGTACGTGCTGCCCAGCATGCTCCTGGGTGGCTTTCACACGCGTGCCCCCCCCACAACTGAGCTCCTGCTGCCACCCTTGGAAGTGGGGAGCTGCTGAGCCTGTTGCCCCGCTGGGGGATGCAGGGGGTAACCCGGGGTCTAATCAGAAAGCTGAGGTTGTGCTGTGACTTGTCCTTCCCAGGGATGCTACAGTGGCACTGGGGGGCTCCGAGGGGAGGGATGGGCAGGAGGGAGGGTGGGTGAGGGGAGAGTGGGCCAGGCCCCCCGGCACTGAGCCCTGGCAGGCAGCGGCGGTCCCTGGGGGGCCCCAGCCATGCCCCAGTGGCGGATGGCTCTCCCCACCCAGCCACGATGAGCTCCACGCAACCCATGGCAGGACGGTGCCAACATGGGATGCCACTGCACTGCTGCCCTCCACACGGTTGCTGCTGAAGAGGCGAGAGGTGGCAGAGGTGGAGCGGGAGCTGCAGAGCAAGAGGGAGGTAAGGGCAGCCCCCAGCCCCTCCGTGTGCCCCCTCCCTGGGGACTGTGGTGCGCCACGGGAGAGGAGCCGCCGGCGGGCACATCACCAGCCATTCATGGGCTGGTGCCTGTCCCCCCCCGGGCACTCTGCCATGCTCTCAGTGCCCAGTGGTCCCACAGGAGTTTCGGCAGAGGATGGAGCACCTGGAGCAGCGCCAGCAGCAGCTGAGCCAGCGGAAAGGCCAGCTCCAGGACGTCAACCTCAAATTTGATGCCTTCCTCAAGGTGCCAGGGTGAGGGCTGAGGCCGGGCAGGCCATGGGAGCCCCGCTGACCCTGTCCCCACGCCACAGGCTTTGTCGGCGAGGCAGGAGCGGGCGCTGCAGCGGGCAGAGGAGGAGCGGGCGCAGGTGGCAGAGCAGGGTGCCGCAGCCACCCGCCTGCGCCAGGAGCTCGCGGGGCTGCTGCAGCGCAGGGAGCGCCTGGCCCAGCGCCTGCGGAGCCTCCGCCGCTTTGGCGACTACCTGCAGGGTGTGTGGGCCAGGATGGGGCAGGTGAGCATGGGGGTGCCCGTCCTGCGATGCCACCCTGCATGTCCCCCAGCCCCTCGTGGGGGACCGACCCCGTCCAGGGCAGCAGCCCTTGCAGCCTCTCAGCCCCCTCCCGCTGCCCAGTTCCAGGATGTCCCAGCCATGCTGGCCCATTTTGGGGCGCTGGCAGGGGCGCGGGCAGCCCTGGCACAACAGGCAGAAGCCAGGTGGGAGCAGCTGGCCCAGGGCCAGGCACGGCTCCGGCGGTACCAGGAGGAGGCCGACAGTGAGCTCCTGCGCACCAGCGATGAGCTGACCCAGCTCCGTGCACACCTGGATGCTGCCCGCCATGATGTGCTCCAGAGGGTAAGGGGGGACATGGGGTGCCCAAGGACCCCCCAAGGGAGAGGGGCAGCAGTGCGGACCCCAAGCATGCTGCAGAGGGGAGATGCCCAATGCAGTGGTGGTGGTGGGAAGCTGTGGGGGCACCCCCTGGGCTGAGCTGGGGGTCCCCATGAGCCCAGAAAGCAGCATCAGCACCTGTGCATGGGGGACACACAGCCAGGACTCCTGTGTCCCCCTGGCCAGGTGCAGGGGACACGGGGCAGTGGCTGGGGGGGCCCAGTGCTCTCTGTCCCCCAGGAGTCCTGCTGGGCCCATGTCCAGGGCACGGCCACTCAGAAGACCCAGCTGCTGGGGCAGATCAAGCTGGCAGTGCTGACCCTCTTCCAGCTCGCCACCACACGGCTCGGGGTCCCTGCGGATGTGGCCCTGGAGGACACCGAGGCGCAGCTGGACACGGTCAGTGCAGCCCTCTCCCCTGGGTGCTGGGGGACACACGGGGACATTCATGGCTCCAGACGGCTGTGGCATCAGGCTCCCATCTCCGCAGGTGCTGCGCTGCATGCAGGACCTGGCTGCCATCTGTGCTGAGCTGTGCCCCAGGCGGCCGGGACTGCATCCCCCCCGCTTGCCTGCAGCTACCAGCAAGCACCCGCTGTGCCACAGGGATGCCAGGGTGCCTCCAAGCCAGGAATAGCCTCTGGGGAAAACCACCCTCTCCTGGGGCTGGGGAGAGGCTGCCATGGCCACTGTGGAGCCACAGAAGCTCTAGTACCTCCCTGCGGTTGGCGTTCACTCCCTGACATGTCTGGGACCCACCATGACGCAAGGCAACATGGATGGCAGCAGCACAGGCACACCGGGATGGCACCGCGCTGAGGCGGGGGCCAGGGCTCCCCAGGGCAGAGCCCACTCCTCTTGGGTACCCTTCCGCAAGGGCATCCCAGGCAGTGGAGGAAGGGGGAACTGCCGCTTGCGTTCACGCTGTTGGCATCTCCGAAGGTGTCTTCCATCAAAATACAGCCCAGCTGTGGACCCGCAGCACCCGCTTGTTTTAGGACTGCGCCCAGGGGCAGTCCAAGGGGGTGGGAATTACCCCGGGCACGATGCTTGTAGCAAGGACAGAGAGGAGTCAGGATGCAAAACCAGCCAAGTATTTAATGTCTCCTTCCCCGGCACCCAGCCCAGGCGCAGGGGAAGCCGCCGGGGCACGGCCCCCTCCCCTACACCCTCTTCCGCAACTTGCCCTTCTTGGCGGTGCCCACCCGGCGCCCGAATGCCATCTGCCGCAGCTCCTGCACCCGCTGCCGGCTGCGCGCCTTCAGGCGCTTGAGCCCCCCGCTCTGCAGGAAGCGCTGCTTGGCCGCCTTCTTGCGCTGCTTCAGGATCTGCTGCTTGTTCTTCAGCTCCGAGCGCGCCCTGCCGCGGGCGGGCGGCTGCCCGGGCCCTGCGGGGACACGGCCACGCTCAGCGCCAAGGCCGGAGGTGGTGGAGGGGGGATGATGGGGGGGGAGGGGCTCCAGCACTTGCTCTGGGTACTCACCGTGCCCACGCTTGTGCTTCCCTCTGAACTGCTCCCTGCCTCGTTGGTCTTCCTCATCCTCATCCCGCTCGTCAACCTTGAATTTCTGCTTCCACTTTTCATAGCTGGGCCGGGAGCATTAAGGGAATGTGTGGCAACTCCCCATTGCTCGACCCACTGCGGTGTCTGACCAGCCTCCCTCCTCAGACCACTGCCCCAGGAGCAGGGCACGATGCCATGCAGATGCCAGAAGGTCCAGCCCCGCTCCCTCTCGCCCCCAGCCCTCGCCATGGCACAGGCAGGCAGCACCGCCTGCGGGCAGGATACAGGTTGTTCTTGTAGGAGCTGCTGATGTAGCGCCCGCTCTCCGTCCGTACCTTCTTCTTGTCCTCCTGGCCCGTCTGCCCCACGAACCGCTTCTTCTTGCGGTCCCTGGGGGAGAGAGGAGGCCGGTGGGATCCCCCAGCCCTGATTTCCGCCCCCAGCCCATGGACAGACCCCACTCACCACTTCAGCAGCTGCTTGCTCTTGTTGAGGTTGTGGTTTTCATCACCCATGAGATCCAGGACGGCTCCAGCTGCCTGCTGCTCGAAGGGGCTGCCCTCGCCACCCACACTCAGCCTGCCAAGGGCGGGCAGTGAGAGCAGCCCCCCGTGCAGGCTGGGGTGGGATGGTGGCGGGGGGCCTCCCCGACTCACCCCCTCTCGCTCTCGAAGTCCTTGGGCCGGTACGGGATGTAGAAGTCCTCGTCCCGCTGCGCCGGCTGCTGCAGCTTTTTCCTGGCACCATCTTCTCCCCCTCGGCCCCGTTTTCGCTTCTGGCCCACTACAGTGGAGAACACGTCCTGGAAGGGGATGGTGGATGGGATGGAGGAGCTGTGTCCCCTCACCAGTCACTGCACTGGCCCACAAACCCTGGCATAGCCCGGGTGCCCTGGTGCTGCCAGCACCCAGCGCAGGCTGCCTTGCAGCAGCTCCAGCAGCCACGGCAAACTCATCCCTGCCCCATTACCTGGAGGTTTTCCTCCTCTCCTTCTTCTCCCTCCTCAGGGCTGGCAGGGGCTAGGGATGGCCCCTGCCCTTTGAGAGCCGCTGCCCGCTTCTCCTGCTGCCCACGCTGGTACTTCTCAATAAGGGCATGGTCATGGCGTCGCTTCGACCGCATCACAGTGCTGGCCGGCGTCCGGGACGTGGCATTGATCTCAAAGATGGTCTGCTCCCGGGGTGGGAACAGAAGCCCCGGTGAGCTGCACGGCTGACCGCAAGGACCTTCTCTCCCCACCCAACCCAGGCACCTCGTGCCCGAGGACGGGTCTCAACTCACCGCCTTGGACTTGTAGGTTTTAATGCTGTCCACGAACTTCAGCCTCTCCAGCTCGGTGTCTTCGAAGCGAGCACCTGGGGAACGTGGGCACGGAGAGGGGCACAGATCAGCTCCCTGGTGAGGGGAATGGGGTATCCTCCCTTGGCATCCCCAGGGCACTCACTGAAGAGCGGGTGGATGCCCAGCTGGGACACATCCAGGTCCTTCGCCCTCTTGATGGACTCGGGCGAGGGCCCAGGCCGGGACCGCAGGTACTGCTTATGGGCGTTGTCGGCGATGCGGCGCAGGCTGCGCAGCTCCAGCGAGCCCTCATGGTCCGTCAGCAGCAGGCACTCCTCGTCGTCCACCAGGCTCTGGGGGACGCGGCCCAGGACCCCGCCAGCATCTGCAGCCCGGGGGACGCTGTGTCACCTCGCTGGAACCCACCCGGGATTGCTGCAGCGGGCACGGCAGCAAGCCAGGATTAAACGAGCAGAGCTAAGAGCCACACGGAGCTCGGCAGTGTTAAATCTGCATCCCTGCTACGGGGGGAGTGTCGGAGCCCCCAGCACCCCATTTTCCCCAGCTGCACCCCTATAACAAGAGCTCACCACCCCTCTACACAAATGCCAACCACAAGACCAGGAACTGCAGCACTGGCCGAGGATAAAACTGAAGTGGACACATGGCCAGTGTCCCAGCTTGGACATGCAGCCACCCTGATGCCTGCCTTACCAGCGGGCATCTCCTGGGCACCAGCAAGGACGAGTGGGCGTCCCAGGAAGAGGTGGAGGTCGAAGACGTAGGGCATCTCATCAGGAGCCACCAGTGAGTAGGCAGTGCCGCTCCGGCCAGCTCGGGCCACGCGACCTGGTATGGGGAAAAGGAGAGTGGGAAACCAGACCCAGTGCCAGCCCAGCCTGCCCCAACCCAGGCAGGGACCCACTGGTGTCCCTGGGAGCCCACGCACGTGACATTTACCAGGTGCGCATGGCTGGCAAGGGGCTGTGGGTTGCTGGGGAAGGAGGCAAAGGGGAACCCACCACGGTGCCATCAAAAGGGAAGACACCAGCCCTGCACCCAAAGCCCCCACAGCCCAGGGATGAGAAAAATGGGACAAAGGACCGCCCGCTCACACCTTCCTTGTCACCCTGAGGGACCCCCAGGTTCCAAGGAGCCCTGCACGGTGCGCTGGCACCCACCGACGCGATGCAGGAACAGCTTGCCCTTGGCGGGGAAGCTGTAGTTGATGACGTTGTCCAGCATGGGGATGTCAAGCCCGCGAGCGGCCACGTCGGTGACGAGCAGCACCGGGCACTTGCCCTGGGCGAACTTGGCGATGTTAATCTTGCGGGCGGTCTGGTCCAGCGAGCTGTAGATGTGCGTGCAGTGGATGCCCTGGGCCGTCAGCAGCTGGAGCAGCGGAGAGATGTCAGATCCCACCTGGGCACACACCCTCAGACAAGGGACAGAGTCCCCAGCTCCCAGGGCCCTGAGATCCCAAGGTGCCCACCTGGACCCCCAAATCCCAATGTGCTCTCCCCTCTCTCCAAGGAGCACCTCCATAATCACATATACTGGGATTTCTCCTTCAACCCAGGGAAACGGAGGCAGAGACTCCAGCAGGGACGTGCCCACAGATGCAGATGCCACGTTGGCCTGGCAAGGGGCCCTGGGCACCCCCAAATGCCACTTACCTCCTTGAGATACTCTGTGTGGTGCTTGGTGGCCACAAAGACGACTGTCTGGTCCTGGGGCTTCACCACGCTCCGCAGGAGGTGGAGCAGCACTGCCGGTTTGTCATCCCCGCGCACGTGGAAGAAAGACAGCTGCAAAGGGAGGGCAGAGCTCAGCCCCTCTGCATCCCCACATCAGACGCTGCCACCCCTTCTGTCCCCTCCTTGCCAGCCTGGAGCCACCGCAGCGTGGCCGGCAGGGGGTAGGGGGCACAAAGGTCCTGTTGACCCCCTCCAGCCCCTCTCACCTTGAGCTGCTCACTGAGCTTGGACTCCACATCCAGACGGATCAGCATGGGCTCGGTGAGACCTGGGGGATGTGGTGACACGCAGGATGTGGGTGGCATGTGGGACATGCTGCTGGGACCAGGCGCATCCCTCGATGCGGGGACACCTGCTTGGCCCAGCTGCGACCCAGCTGAGTTTTGCCAGTCCTGGGCCCAGCCCAGCTGCAGGACCATCCCATGTCCCCGTCCCCAGGCTCCCCCCAGCTCCAGCCCCCGAGGTGCCGTCTGCCCTGCGCTCCTCACCAGCCCGGGCAAACTCGACGAGCAGCTTGGGCAGGGTGGCGGAGAAGAGGACGGTCTGGTGGCAGTCCGGGAGCCGGGCGATGATCTCCTGGAGCTGCTCGGCGAAGCCCATCTCGAAGAGCCTGCAGGGGAGGGGACACGGGACATGGCAGCGCCCGTTCGGTCCCTCTGTGCCCAGCCCTGCCGCCCCCCAGGGCACCTCATTCCCACTGTTGCTCACCCCACTTGCAGGGACTGTGCCAGTCCCGGGGACCCCCCTGTGCCCCACTGACCTGTCGGCCTCGTCGAACACCACGTACTCCACGGTGTGCAGCTTCAGTTTCATCTCCACTGCCACGTGCACCAGGCGCCCGGGGGTGGCAATGATTCTGCGGGGACAGAGCTGGTGACGGGACCAGGTGTGGGGGGGACACTCTCCCAGGTGTAGGTCCCAAATCTGACCCGTGGGGAGCACGGGACGATGCTCCATGGGAACACCAGGACATGTCCATCGGGTGCGCTGGCTGTAGACAGCAGCGGTGTCCCTGGATGGTGGGTGGCTCTCAGGGGCCATTTCCCTACCAGGTCCCCACCCCGTGCCCCCACTCACATGTCAGGGTTCTCATGCAGGGCGGCGAACTGGTCCTCCATCCTGCAAAACCAGGGAGAGGCTGGGGTGGCACTGGGCGGCACGGGGCAGCTCGGCCCCTCGCCAGGTTTTGGGGAGGCTTTAGGGAAGCGGGGACCGGTGGGGACGCGGGGACGGCTTACTTGTCTCCTCCCAGGATCAGGGCTGTCTTCAAGCCCGTGAACTTGCCCAGCTGCGGCGTGAGAAAGAAACACGTCAGCAGGAGGGAACCAAACGCCTCGTCCCCGTTGCCCCCGCTCGCCCCCGCTGTCCCCCGTACCTCCTTGGTGAACTTCAGGGTCTGCAGGGCCAGCTCGCGGGTGGGCGAGAGGATGAGGGCGCGTGCCCCGGCCTGGCTGGGCGCCTTCAGCCGCTCGAACATGGGGATGAGGAAGCAGGCTGTCTTCCCGCTGCCCGTCCGCGCCATCGCCACCACGTCCCGGCCGCGCAGGATGGCGGGGATGCTCTGCGAGACACCGCCCCGCCGTCACCGTCACCGCCCCACTGCTGCCACCCCAGGGTGGGGGTCCCGCCACCTCCCACGCTCACCTTCCGCTGTATGGGGGTGGGCACCTTGTAGCCCTTCTTCATGATGCCCTTGAAGACGGGGTAGCTGAGGCCTGCGGGCACAGGGACAGGTGAGGGGGTGCGGGCAGGAGGGCACGGTCCCTGTCCCGGGACCGCTGTCCCCCACCCCGCACGCACCCATGGACTGGAAGCCCCCAGATTTCTTCTTCTTCTGGTTCTGGGCCCGCACCATGGCCCGTGTGTCCAGGTCAGCAGCGGCGCCATCATCCTCCTCGGCGGCAGGGAAGGCGGGCAGTGGGGGCGTGGGCACCTGGGCACAGCGAGGGGACATGGCTGTGGCAATGGGCATCCCGGCAGTGCCAGGGCACTGCAGCTCTGCGCTGCCAGCGGTGGGCAGGGGCACCGGTACCGGGGACACTGGCAATGGGGACACTGGCAATGGGGATGCTGGTACTGGGGACGCCGGTGCTGGGGACACTGGCACTGGGGACACCAGTACCGGGGACACTGGCACTGGGGGCGCTGGCAATGGGGATACCGGTACTGGAGACACTGGCACTGGGGACGCTGGTACGGGGGACACCGGTTCTGGCACATCAGCACATGGGGACTGGGGACACTGGTACCGAGGATGCCAGCACCGGGCACAGGGGACACCGGCACATGGGGACCGGGGATACCGGAACCGGGCACAGCGGTACCGCGGACACCGGAACCGGATGCACCGGGGACGCCGCCCTCACCACCCTCCCCGGTCCCGTCCCCCGCCTCTTACCGGCGCTCCCTGCGGCGGGCGGCGAGCGCGCGGCGGCGCCATGTCGGTAGCGGCGGCGGAAGCACGTGCGCGGCGGGCGGGGCCGGAAGAGGAGGGGCCGGACCCGCGGGCGGCGCGGCCATGCGGGCGGCGGGGCCGGCACCGGGGCCGGGACGCCGCTCCGCCGCCGCTCCTGCTGCCCAGCTGCCGCGGGCGGCCCGGGGCCCCCGCCGAGCGCGGCCGTCCTTCGTGGACGAGTCGCTTTTCGGCAGCCCCGCGGGGGCGCGCCCGGCGCCGCCCGGCTTCGCGCCTCCCTGGGCGGCGGCGGCGGCGGCTCCCGGCGGCAGCGCGCCCCGGCCGAGGAGTAAGTGCAGGTGAGCGGCGGCCCGGGGCTCCGCGCTGCTCCGCTGCCGCGGGGTTTCGGCGCTCGCTAAGCGGCGGTAGCCCCGGGGCGCCGTACGGTGCCGGGAGCTTGGGGAGCGCGGCACGGCAGCGCGCCGCCGTCCCCCTCCTCCAGCCCGGGCCGGGGGTGGGCTGGGCTCGGCCGGCCCCGGGGGGGTCGGAGGGGAGGCTCAGCCTCCCTCTGCGGAGCCGGAGGGTTTGTCCCCCTCCCCGGGGCGCTGTGCCGCCGTTCCCCGCTCCGGTAAGCACACGGCTTTCTCTCCGCGCTGCTCCGAAGGTTGAGAAGTCCCACTCCGTCCTTCTGCGACGAGTCGCTCTTCGGCGCCAAGCCCAAGGGTCCGGCCTGGGCAGCTCCTGGGATGAGGAAGGAAGATGTAGCCAAGCTCCATCCGCTGCTCTGGAGCCCTCCACCTGCCCCGCGAAACCAGCCCGGCCCGGCCCCCCATGCCCGGGGGACACCCGTGAGAGCCGCCCACCCACGAGCGCCCGCGCCCCTGGCAGCAGCGAGCCATCAGGGCAAGTCTGGCGTCTGGGAGCGTCCCGAGAGCAATTCGGGCTCCGAAGGCCAGGCTGCTCCCTGCGGAGAACGTTCCCAGCCGCTCAGCCAGCTGAACACCCCCTCGGACAGGCTCTGCATGGCTTCAGACAGCCCCAAGGCAGGAAGGTGTAAAAACCAAAGCCCTCTGACGGCCCCCGTGACCCCCCAGGGCCCTCTGATGAGGGGTCGGTCGAAAAGCATGTGTGGACATCCTTTGGCCAGGACCTCCGTGACGGTGGGTGGCTGCAAACCCAGGCCTCCCTGGAAGTGAAACCCAACATCCCTTGGGACATAACTACAGCTTTAACCTGCCTGAAGTGGGGCCTGGCCTCCTGAAGAGTGAGTCCGTGAGGATCCTGGGACCTCCCATGGCTGCTAACAAAGGATGGGGATGCTGCTCCATGCGGGAGGATGAGCTGGGAACCGAGAGTGACGGCCTCGGTGCTAACAACCGCTTCAGTTGACCGTCTGGTGGTCGTCGGATGAGGTGCGGTAATGAGTTGGGCACGGAAGTGCAGGCAGGAAGTCAGAACAGCAGGAGGCAGGGCTGCCTTCAACGTAGGTCCAGGGCCTGACCAGGAGAAGGACCAGGTACACCTGCAGCACAGCTCGGCGGGCACAGGCAGGGCCCGAGCTCGGGTGGAGCTCCTAGAGCAGGGACCAGAGGGTGCCGCTGGGGTGGGGGTCCCAGGCGAGGCTGGCCAAGGCAGTTAAGGTCTGAGGGTCCTGACAGGGACCTCCACTGGCCACTTCTGGGGAAAGAGGAGTCCTGCTTCATCCTGCCTGTTACGTATAATTACAGGACTGCTCAGGCTGGATGGGACTGCAGGAGGTCTCGAGGCAGGTGAGCTGTGGGCTCAGGCAAGACTGCTTGGGGCTTTATCCGGTTGGGTTGGGGGAACCCTCAAGGACAGAGGCTGCACAACCTCTCTGGCACCCCTTTCCACTGCTTGACTGTCCTTGAGATGAAAAGATTCCCTTTATATCCAGTCAGAGCCTTTTTTGTTTCAGTTTGTGTCTGTTCTCTTGTTCTACTCTGCAGCTGAGCACAAAACTTGGCACAATCCTCATGGTCACCTCCTCTTCACAGGTACTGAGAGGCTGCTCTGGGGCCCCTGAAACCTTCCCTTCTCCTGGCCGAACGAGCCCCGTTCCCTCAGCTTCCAGGCACAGGATGTGTGCTCCAGCCCTGACTGTCTCGGTGGCTCCCTGCTAGCCCTGCTCTCTTTCATCAACGCTTTAATGATCTTCGGCAAGGAAGGAGAAGGGAGGTCAAGCAGAGAGGTGAAGAATGGCATCACGCTGCGTCCTGCAGCTTCTGGTGACGAGGATGTGTCGAGTGGACACACAATCCCATGGTTTGTACTGAGGGCTGGGAGGTGCTGTCACAGCAACACCGTGCTTGTCACCAAGTAAACAACCTGAAGCAAATCTGTGTTTGGTCTGTGGGACACTGCTGTGTGACCTGGGCACAGCAGCTCCAAAAACTGTCTGAGTAAAGCAGCTCCTCCTCTGTTTCCATATCTGAGGTGGGAAGGAGCAACTCAGCCTTTGGGAATACAGGTAGGGAGGCAGATAAAAGCCATGAGCTGGGTGACTCGGGGTGTGCAGCCAGTGTCACTGCTCCCCTGGGAGGGGAGGCTGCAGTGATGAGCCGCTGAGGTCAGGGAATGCAGGGGAGTCAGTGGGAGTCTGGTAACTCCCATGCAAAGGGAAACATTCTCTCAAATTCACCCAAGGACAAACCGAGGCAGGTTAAAGGTGTCATTCTGCCTCCCAAAATGATTTTATTGCCACCTTGAGCAGCAGCAGGATTGGGCCGTACCCACTCCAGCACACGAAGGCCAGACAGGAGCCTGCACTCCTGGTCCAGTCCTGTTGGCAAGAAGGGTTATTCTTGCTTTTGAAAGGCAACAGAGCTCAACCTAAACCAGTGAGACATGTCGTCATGCCACTGCTCTGATGCCCTCTGCCAGCCAGCCCTGGCAGACTCAGGCCTTGGTGCAAGTGCTATCTCAGTTAATGCTTGTAATCTGGGAAAGCTGAGCCCCAGAGGAGCAAGCAGCCACGCTGGGAGGAAAGAATGGAGGACAGAAGATGTTTTTTTCTGTGCTTATTTCTTGGCCTTCTTGCCCTCTCCCTTTTCCTTCATCTTTCATGTAAGGACTGTCTGGAACAAGCAGCTTTTCTGGATGCAGATGGCAGCACAGGTCACGGCTGTCTCCCTCATGTCCTGCTCATTCTGCTGCTGCCGCGTTCAGTGCTCCCCCTCAGTGTGGGAACAGTAGGTAAGCACAGTGTGTTTCTCCTTTGGGGTCAAGCCTTTTCCTTGGTGCAGACAGCACGAAGTGCCTCTCGCTCAGCCTGGCAAGACAGCAGACGCCAGTTAACTTGAGGGCCTTCAGCAGGTTTTCCCTGTGCATCCCTACAGAGTCATCCTTTTGCCTGTCCCAAATCCAGGTAGAATTGCCCTGGCTGCTGAACTGAGCATTCCCAAAGGGCCTAAAACAAGGAATCATACCTGATGGGACTTCTCAAGAGGTGCCAGGTCCAAATACCTCCATGCCCCCTTGAACTTCCCCCAGCAGCTTCCCCACATTGCAGACAGCCTCCGTGCTCTGACGGGGACCCTGAGCATGGCAAGTGCAGGTCAGAGCCCACTTTGCCACGTGTGTGGCTTGGATGGGGCTGGGGCTGCGCCGAGTGCTTTGCTGAGAGCAGGTTCCATCAGTGGTGCTGTAACCCAGCTAATAGCTGTGAGCTGTTGGGGGAGTGTGGGAAGAGCCAGGCCGGGGACAGGTAGTTGTGGTGGCACTCAGCTGCGGTTTATTCCATGCCCAGTGCACTAGTAAGGCGTGTGGAGGAGGAGGAGGGTTAGGGGAGCCAGCAGTTCTGGTACTTGGTGCTCCAGACGTCCTGGCAGATAGGAAGCAAGAATAACCTGATGTTATTGAAAACCTGACAAGGTGAGGATCCTTAGGATTAGCCCAAGCTTTCAGGCCCCTCCCTACTCTTTGCATTGCAGCAGCTTTTCTTCACCTGGGTGAAAACTATAGGGATGTGAAAGCAATTAGGGCGTTCTCGGAGGATGCGTTGGGGGTGCTGACGTGAATCTGGAGGCTGTTCAGCTTAATTTGGATGTCAGCACAGTGACATGCAAGCTCTTAAGCCTGCAGGTCTCTCAGTGGGCTGGGAGAGAAACCAAAGTGCGATTTGGACACTAGATGGAGACAAGAGGGTTAAGGATTGGCACGAAAGCACAGCCCTGTTCCCCAGCAGCAGGTGGATGAGTCAGATCCAGTGAGGCAACTCAACAGCAAACTCGGGTAACTGCCCCAAAATCTAAGCAGCAGAGAACTGCTGAACCCAAAAGCAGGACACAAGGTGCAATACTGGAGTGCTGGAGTACTTGAATGATGAAGCTCCTTAAAATGAAGAGAGATTTTAATCTGAAAAACAAATTGACAGTGGCTTGTGTGGCCAGGGGTAGCCAGTTTACCCTCACTGCTGTGTTCAGGCTTCACTGAATCAACGGGGGAAACTGGAGCCCATCGCATCAGCAACACGCTTTCCAGTCCCATCCTGGCCCAGGTTGTCACCGAGAACTTCCAGGCCATCAGGAGGTCAGAAATCGCTATTTACACCACAAGGACAATGTTGGTTAAAATATAAATGGGTTACTTGGATTTCATACTGCAGTTTTCACTCGCATTTGATGCTTTTCTACAGCCCTGTCCTCTTGTTACCAGAGCTGTGCAGTCCAGCACAAGAGCAAAAGATGCTCCATTATTGCTGTGCCTGTAGGAGGGTGGGGCTTGCGTGGAGCAAACACCAAGTCTGAATAAAGTGAGACAGGAAATGTTTCCTAGCTCCAGGTGCACCCTGTCCAGCGTCACTGATGCTCAGTTCAGGCAGGAGTTGTTGATACAGAGGCGTGAATCACAGCTGGGACTCCTGCCTACTGCTGCTCTTGTTTCTCATTTTTCTGCCTGCTCAGCCCTGCGATAAATCACACTCTGTCTGCCTTTGACTCAACCCTCCATGTCTTGTGTCTCTCAGCAAAGTACCAGCCAATCCGGGAACTGCTTAGCTTCCAAAATTAGCCGCACCCAGCCCTAGGTGCTACAAACAACTATAAAAGATGGGTGTACGGGCAGCCAGCATTACGTTTGCTCTGCTCAGCCCATACCAGCTCCCTTGTTTCTCAACACATGCCTCACCTGCTCTGTGGTAACCTCACTGCTCTGCGTTCTAGCAGAGGCTAGAGGCTACCGTGCAGCCTTTCCAGACTGGCACAGCGCTTTGCAGAGGAGGTTTCAGAGCTGCGTCAGTGGGTGGGGAGAAAAGGTGGTCCTGTGTGTAAGCTACTTGCTTGGTGGTTGCAATTGTGTTGCCACAGGGCTGCTTTCCACTGAAATCAGCGGAGCGTTGTGATGGAGCAGGTATGCTCCGAAAAACACCATATGCATCCTGCCAGGAGCCAAGTGATTACCTGAAGCAGGCAGCAGCCTGACCTCATGGCACTATGACAGGTTTAATCTCCTTCTACAGTACCCTTCCAAGAGCCAGCGCTGATCCTCAGTGATCCAATACAAGTATATTGACTTGTGTCTGTAGGTGCCGAGCACCCCACCGTAGCTCAACATGCTCATTTGAGGAGGCCCACAGCTCCTGTTTATGCTGTTTCACTGCTTCCCGTTTGGTCTGCAGATCTTGAAGTCTTCTGGCCAGCTCTAGCAAGCTGTTTTTGAGATCTCTCATCTCGTTGTCCTCCAGGCCTGGAGGATGACACAAAGAAAGAAATGCCACTGAGAAGGGGAAGGCATCACTTGCAAAGGTGTTGGTAATTCCAGACTGGACACCACTGCTCTGGTAGCATAGAGGATGATGTAGCTCAGCAGAGGCCTCACCTACCCATTTGTAATACTAGCAGGAGTCCGGCTAGTGGCAAAATCAGTTGGAGCCACTGGACAGAGCCTGGTGGCTTAGCAGGCTGGATTGAGCTCAGAGACTGTCCTGGGGATGGCTCAGTGAGCTGCCTGCGAGAGAAATGCTCAGCCTGGACCAGTGGAGCAGATTTATTCATGGAGCACCAGGCTGCTCGCGTCCGCCTTGGAAATCCTCACCTGGTCAGAGATGAAGATGATCCCGAGTTCTTGGGAGCACAGTGTTTGTCCCCCAGGGCACCTGCTGTGCCTGCCGCCCTCCCCGGGGCCCGTCCCTTCCCCGCTGACGCCCCCAGGCTGGGCCTGGCAACGGAAGCGGCTCGTCCTCGAGGCGGGGCCGGGAACGCTGCACCGGCGCAGGAGCGCGGGGGTCCCGGGCCGGGGCTCCCCTCGGGGCGGGCCCGGCGCTGCCGCCCTCCGCCGGCGTGCCGCCGTTGCTAGGTGACCGCTCCGCTCACCTCTGACCCCAGGGGCGGGGCCCCAGCGCAGCCAATGGCAGCCCGCGCTCCGCTCCCCGAGAGCCCGCCTCTTCCATCCCGCGATTGAGGCGTGATGTTCCGAGCCCGAGCCTACTTTGGGCCAATCAGCATCGCCGCTTTGCCGGAGAGGCAGCGCCGCTACCCAATAACGAGACCAAGTGCGGGCGGGAGGAGGAGGAGGAGGCGGGAATAATGCGGATCCTCTCGCAGGGGCCGAGGGCCGGCGGTGGGCGGAGCGGAGCGGGCGCGGAGCGCGGATTGGCTGGAGGGCGGGAGGCTCGGCCTCTCCGGGAGAGCCCCGCGCCGTCGCGGCCAATGAGAGGCGGCGGGGCGGGGCCGCGCGCGCCGGGCGCTGAGGAGCGGCGTCGCAGCGGTCACGGGAGCCGGTTCGGCGGGGCCGGGCCGGGCCGCGCGGTGTCCGGGTGCCGGCGGCGGGGGGTCCCTGGGGCCGCGGGCGTGAGGGGCTGGGCGGGGCGAGCTCACCCGGGGCTGCCCGGGGGCGCCGGGAAGGGGGCGGCGGGGCGGCCGGTTTGCGCGGGCCGGGGCCTCCGCAGCGCGGTGACAGCCCCGTCTCGGTGCCGCTCTGTCCTAGGCCGCGGGAGGAGCCCGGTCCCGACCGCCGCGCAGCCGCGAGTGCCCGCCGCGGAGACTCACGTCCCGGCGCTCGGTGCAGCCCTGCGGGCGCGGGGCGGCTCGGCCCGGGGCCCGCGGTCGGCAGCGGCGCGCTCGGCGAGTTGCTGTGGGAGATGCGGACTCCGCCGTGACTTCTTCCTGCCCTCGCCGCGGCCTGCGAGGAGGGAGGCGGGCGGAGCAGCAGCTGCGTGGCGGCACCGGGTGTGGAGCGTCCCTGTAACGCCGTCCAGGGCCCGCGTGGGTTTTGTTTTCCTGCACGCTTTAGAGAAATCCATGACTCTGTGACAGTGCCATCTCCCCGTAAAAAAGCCTCCCAGAACTTCATGCCCGCAGACCCAAACCGGACTCCTTTTCTCCCTCTTTCCCCTCCCCACCTGGAACCGAGGCATCGTGGCACGACAGGGGAAGAGCCATGTGTGACAGTGACACGTAGCATCATGCCGGCTCCGGACGCGTCACGCCTGCCTGCTTCTTGTGCCGAGTGTGCAGGAGTTCTTCAAGAAGCAGCTTCTTTGGCTTCTGTGCTGTGCTGCGAGCCGTGCACTGACGGGAATTGGCAGCCCAGACCCGACTTCTGAACTTATCTTTTGCGTAAACACTGCCATTGAGTCTAGCGTTCTGCGCTGCTTTCCGAAAGTGAGTAACTACATCCTTTTTTTGAACTGTGGTCTCTAGAGATGGGCACACGTACCTTTATATTCTTCTGTCCAGAAGACACCCCTGATGGAAGACTTTCTGGGGAGAGGTTTTGACACAAGTGTTTTACAAGTGGAACTGAAAAAGGTGTTATTTAAAGTTCTTGGAGTAGGAGCCTCTGAAGGGACAGGATGGCTGTGAGCATGGACGATGACGTTCCCCTCATCCTAACCCTGGATGACAGTGGAAGCAGCACCTCAGCCCCTCTAGATGACCTGGATCGGGAGGAGCTGCCAAACGAAAGTAAGATTGCTTTGTTGTTGTTTCCTGCCCACTGTGATGGCCTCGCTTGTTCTTCTCTTTGCAGTCACCACTCTTTCTTGCACTTGCCAGGACCTCAAACTCTCGGAGCTGTCATTCGGTGTTCTGGCAGCTGCCTGAGAAAATCAGATCAGGAAGTTGCTTATTATGTTGCTTGTTTACTCACAGCTGCCGTGTTACCCTGAGAGGGCAGAGGACACTGGAGGGACAGGTCCTACCAGTGCCATTTCTGACACACGTTTTCGTGGTTTCCATGTAATAACCTGTGACCTTGTTGTCCTCAAGCTCAACTCTCCTTTCCTGCGTATTGGCCCAGAGCATCTCCTTTTCTTGGCAGTGACCCGCTGTGCCGTACCACTGTCCTGAGCTGTCAGGTGCAGCAGCTGCAATGATGTCATGCAGTATTTTCCTAGCGCCATAAAGCATCTGTCCTTTGCAAATGTTGTTTTGCCTATTTCTAGTTTACATTCTGATTTTTGCAATAAGGAAAATGACACGTGTTGGTAACTCCCTTTAACATCTTTACTGCGTTCTTATTAAATAACCTGGAGCACTTTTAGACAATATATTCATACTGCTGTTAACCCCAGGTACTCAGTGGGACAGAGCCAGCCTGTGAGCACTGGGAGAAGGGAAACCAGAAGCCACCATCTCTTAGAAGCAGTGCTTTCTCCTTAGCATATCTTCGTTAAAGCCATCAGCCTGCATTAGGTGAAATGGGAACAGTAGATGTTTGAGCATGTTCAGTGAGGTTTTGTTTTATGTTATTCCTCACCACATATATTCAAGTAGTTTTGTTTAACACATCTCTGTGACTTCCAGTTGACATTGCAGGTGTATGCCCAAGTGCGTGGTGCTGTTCAAGCCCTTGCTGCCACAGGCTTAACATTTGTAACAAACCATTGCCTGGCCTGGCATCCCTGCGTTCTACGCTGTACCTCTATTGCATACCGTCTCTGTGACTCTGGGATTTGATTTCTCTCTTGCAGTCACGTGGGTTTCCCTTAGTTTTGTTCCTTCTGTGACTCCTGAGCCAGTAGCTAGTTTCTGACAATCAAGATTTCTGTGCAGTACACATCCCTGGCTAAATTGCCCCAGCTGACTTTCTCTAAGCTCTGCTGCATTGTTGCTCCATTGCATCTGCTGTATTGCATCTGTTTGTCTTTTAGCTCTAATTTTAAGTTAAATAGAAGAGAGAATGCTTCCTCCATCCAGTGGTGTATTTATAGGCTTTCTTGTGACTCATTTTAATCGCTCTTCTCTCATCTTTTTCTTCCTTCCTCCTCCCATCTCTCTAAAGAAGAAGTTGTATGAGGTTTGTCATTTGGTTAAAGCCAACACGATTGTGTTAAAGCACAAGTATGAGAATGAACGTATTAACAAATTAAAATATTGCACAATCCGTTTCCCTTGAAGTCCAGGGAAATTGCTGAGGGACCAATTTTATGCTTCTTGAAAGATCACTTTGTGGTTTTTGAGAATTCATTTCCTGGAATTCTTCGAATGAAGTGTCTCTTGGTATTGAGGAACCGTTACTTTGGCTATATGTTTTAATCGCTGTTAAAGCTGAATTTGCTGAAAAAATAGAAAGCTTATTCTGTGCAAGTGACACGGAATGATACGGAGCCTTCTGAAGTTAGCGGGTACTGTGAGAGTGGAATGAAAGATTGGGAAAGGAAGGCTGGCATAAACAACTTGAAAGGCATATTTATCTCTGAGAAGCGGGAAGCTTAAATTAGTGAGCGAGCAGACGAACGCCGCCGCTTGCAAAAGTAAGCTTGTTTAAAAACAGGACGTGTAGGCCAGCTTCCCTCCTTGCCTGCGAAGAAAATCTGCTGTGAAACGCGGAGAAGTTGTATCTTCTGGAGGCTGTGAGGAGTTCAAATGTTTCCTCTCTGCTCTGCCTCCACTTCTCTGCCGAGGACTGAAATGACATTAGCAGAACTGTAAAATGTCACGGTTTTATTCAGAGGCTTGTGTTTTTCAGGGAGAAAGAGCAGGTGAGAAATCCTTCTGAGGAGAGGGCGAGCCTGCCAGGGTGATGATGAGGGCACGGGCAACAGGGAAGGTCAAGAGGTTGCTTCCTTCTGGTTTTGTCTTCCTTGTGCCTAAACTCTTGTAACAGAATATTCATCCAGAATTTGGAGGAATAGCTCACTCGTTACTGTGCCTGACCGTCGACTCCTAGGGATGTGGTGGCAGCTGAAACACAAAGCTTTTATTTACGTGTGTCCCCAGATACCAGCTGGGACTGTGTGCAGCGAAGGACCCATCATCCTCGTCCCAGGGAAGGACAGAGTGGGCATAACCGCCAAATGGTGCGTCAGAGGTTGATCGCAGTGAAGTCGCGCTCTCATTCTGTGGTGCCAAGTCATGAACCTCCCTAAATTGTAGTCTGTTTGCCAGCCTCACAGCTGGCTCTTGCTAAGTGCTGCGTGTCTCTGTGGTTTCGGTACATCAACTCTCCTGGTTTTTAAGGAACTTCTTGTGCTTTTTTATAAAAAAAAAAAAAAAAACCAAACTCGATCCGTGGTGTGGCTTTGTTACAACCAGGTCCTTGGACAAATGAGTTTGTGGTTTCGGACTCTTGGTGTTGATTGTCTGGAAATGCAAACAAACTACTGGGTTGAAATAAGTAGTAACAGAGTTTTCGGAAAGCAAGCCTGTTGCAGATGTAAGAAGAAAGGACTAAAGTGCAAGAGTGTATTCCTTTCTGAATCTTGCAGAAGAGCCCTCTTCTGAGCAAGTGAATGCCTTGGGATTAGAATAAAAGAAAGCTAAATGAGAAAACTGTGTGGAAAATTACATTCTTAAAGAAAATGTCCAGCTGCAAAAATTAATCTCCCTAATCATACAGCTCTTAAGCACTTAATGGGAGAAAATACTTGCATGGGGAGGAATATTAAAGCTCTGCCTTCCTTGGCTTGTGCTTGGATACATGTCTTCCAGGGAGCTCGCGTTCGCAGCTACAGTGAAAGGTCAGAATCCGGCAAAGTTAACGGGAATTCAGGCCACATCCAGAAAAACGTGATCCCTGTGGTGCCGATGGTTTTCTGACTGCAACACGAAGGACTGTGGTGCTGGGCAATTTTTCTTTCAAGCTCCAACAGCTGAAGGAGGCAGAGAGAAGTGCTTTTGTCACTCGAATCCACACTGATTAATATGATGCTGCCCTTCCCTGGTGCATCTTACCCGGAATCCCTGAGTGCTGTGCACACTCTAATTAAGCTTCCCAGCACCTGTCTGAGGTGAATGACTAATATTAACTGAATTTCTGTGGAAGGCAAAAATGGGGGCGCAATCTTTGCGTGACCTTTCCCAAAACTGTGTACTGAAAACGGTGAGAGGCAGCTGGGGTTCAGTGATTTCCAGTCCCTCACCCGAACTCCCGGGAAGCGTCTGAACGGGGTTCTCAAAATATCTCAAAAGTGTGAGGCATGTTTTCCATATACAAAGGCACCGTGGATAGCCTTGAAACTCTGGGACACTGTCTCTCCTTGAGCTGATGGGAACTATAAGCAATAAACGAGTGCACATTGATTTATCCTGTATTAGATCAGATACAAGATTCTCCTTTGCCTCCTGCATGGAAATTGCTGTAGCCTCAAGTGGAGTTTCAGTGTGTTCAGAGCAGAAAGTACAGCTCAAAGTGTTGTACAGGGAACAATATGATATTGTATGTCTGTTTCTCCCACACAATGGATTATGGCAAGTGGAAGAAGTCATCTTTAAACTCAGGGTTTTTACAAGAAAGCAACTGCACCTGCTATTGAGGTAAAATGAATTATTGTGTGTGCGTGGGGAGGTGGGGGGGAGCAACTGCAACAGCCAAGTGCAATGTTTTCTAGAAGGATTATTGGAAAATGGGAAGTTAGAACTTTGAATGTTGAGGTTTCACCTGGGTCTTGGCAATCTTGGTTTCTGCTGCCTGAAGAGTAAATTGTCAGGAAATCTAGAGCCAGCCTGGCCTTTTGGGTAGAAGGAGAATTGTTGACAAATGTGCCCCCGTGCCTGTGCTGTGAAGAGGAAGGTGGCCCAGAGCATGAAAAGAAAATGGTATTTCACTGTTGGTGAAGTTGGAGGGGCTGCCTAAGGCGTGCTTGGTGAAGAAGGTGACTTTGGAGGGAAGCAGTGACTGCCTCTGAGACTGTTTGCTGTGCCTCTAAACCAGTGCGTGGTGTGCACCCTGCTTCCTGGAGCTGCTGGAAGGAGGACCTCTCCCCTCGCCTCACTTCTGCACGCCGGCCCGGCTCCGTGATGAAGAGGCTTTCAGCAAAGCTGTTCTTTTTGTAATTGGCTGATGGAAACTCCTGTGATGTTTCTGAATACGGAGTCTAATTACGGCATTCATGGATGTTGTATGCAACAAACTCATCTTTTAAAAAAAAATAATCATTTACTAATCTACAGGTAGATGTACGCTTTTGAGGGTGGCCCAGGAGTGGGGGTAGTTAATGTTGTTCCGCATCGGATTTTGATGTGTTCAGTAATCAATGCAACTGAAGTGACTTAATTCTGTGCTGGATCTGGTTCCAGACCATGTTTGTACCAGCAGGAAGAGAAATAAGTCTGTCCACGTAGTCCACAGCTTCAGCTCATCTGGTCAACAAGTCCCCACCCTTCAAACATTCCTGTTGCCTTCTTCCTGCTGCTGCTTCCTTTAGTGCCATGTGTGGATAAAAGAAATTTCCAGGAGTAAAACAAGTGTACTTTTTCTGGTGGGCTGAGGGAAGTGAGGGTTAAACACCTGACCTTTGGGGAAGTGCTGTAACCACCCAATCTCTTAGTAGCTGTGCTTCTCGAGGAACTGGTTTAGTTGCTGTGAAAGCATTCTGGCTCTGCTACCTTTGAGGGAAAATAGGTGTTTTAAATGTCAGTCACCTAGTAGATTTACCAAATCCTTCAGGATCTGTAGTTTTTGATCCCTGTGTGAGAGTAAGGATTTCAAAGATGGTTATTTGGAATTGGGCACTAGTTATGAAATGCTTTAGCTAGTTGCTGTGAAGAAACAGGACGAGAGAACAAGCAAACACTTGCAATGGACCTGGGACAGCCCGAGATCTCTGACAGTCAGGCTCATTTTTAAACAGCCTTTTGGATTATCTGGTGCCTTTCTTGGATGCTATGCAGGATATTATCTTGTGTCATGGTTCTCCTCATTTGCCTTTAATTAGTTCCAGTAGCAGCGCTTCCGCTGCCACGTTGAGAGGTGAAGCATGGCCAGAGCACAGGACTGGGATCTCATTTTCAGAAACAATCTAGTTCTGCTGTTGAAGCTGCTCCTCCTTGTACCTGGGGTAAGTCAGGTAACGTCACTGTGGTTAACGTGTCTCATCTGCAAAGTGCAGGTTACACCTTGCGTGGAAATGGACAGGTAGGCTTCGTTACTTCGTTAAGAAGAGGTGCTCATTTGCATTTCTATGCATGATTTGGTTTTCTTCGTATGTACCTGCTTAAAATTTATAGAGAGAGGGATTTTTTCTGAAGCACAAGTGGTAGTTCAGTGGTGGATTGTTGTTTATGCCTCTGAAAGTCTCATTTCTCCGACCTAACAGCCTTGCATTTTGCAACTTCTGCCAGTGCTTCTCTAATCCTTTCTTGGCCTAGATGACTTACAATGAATGTTTCCAGCAAGCAAAGCGAAGCGAAACTGCCTCTGAGATGAGTGAGGGGTGAAATCTTGGAAAGGGAAATGAACACCTAAAACATAAGCAGATTATTGTTTTCTCCTTCAGTACAATTTGTTTCCCTGGGTGATGAGCTCTGTAAACTCAGAGGAAGGAGGTAAATACTGCTTTTTAGGAGATGTTGGGTATCTTCTGATATGAGGTTAGAAATAGTGGAAAATGTGTTTCTGCTCTTAAGTTCCAAATGCCTCATCCCCTGGAATCTCATTTATCCTGAGAATTCAGGTTTTAAGGCAGGACTGACCGCCTGGGCTGTGCTTAAATACTTGCTGTAACAAGGGGGTAGAGCTGGTACCTTTGATTCAAGAGAAACAGCACTGTGTTGTCTAGAACTCACAAAAGCATTTGTATCAAGACATTCTCAACGTGACTCTGTAAACGTGGTACCTATAGAAGAAAAACCATGAGCAGAGTAAAGTACCAGGAGGTATTGCGGGCTGCAGTTATCTTGTGTATTTTTTTCGAGCCTGCCTTGTTTTCTTAGCCCTGCAGGAGATCAGTCTGCACAATGCACACATTGTGTGTTTCACAGTAGGATGCTTTGTCAAACAGAATCTCTGCACTGTTGGCTCTTTCAGGCAGTAAAAAAAAAAAAAAAAATCCTAGTGATTTCGTCTTGAATGCCCCATGCTGTTCAAATCTGAGCGAGAAAAAGTGTATACAAGGTAAAGAAGACTTGGGTTAGTGTTCCATTGTCTTGGAGTCAAATGGTTCTTTCTCCTCTGTCATCTCCCGAAGCACTAGCGATGGATATCGTCTTTCATGCATGCTCCCTGTAAATTAGGGAGGATGCTGCAGAGAGGGTCGAGGAGTCTGGAAGCTTCTTCTCGCTCCTTTCGTGAAGATGGGAGTAATGACCTTGATGCTTTGAGGGAGGGAGCCTGTTCCCTTTGTCTGTGACTTCTCTAATACAGAGCTCACATCTTTTTGGTGTGAAAGCAGAACGGGCTGGGCGAAGTGTTTTCTGCCCAGGCCGATTGCTTTGCTTGGAAGATGGAGGGGGTAAGGGTACATGCTGTGGCTCAGAGGGCTCCACTTTTCAAACAGGTGGTCCTGGAACTATGAAAGATGTTAAAGAGTTTCGAAGTGTTCAAGCTGCAATTGTAAATGGACAACTTTCCAGCTCTAACCGGTCACTCCTCAGCCACTGCAGCTGACTTGGGAACATTTGGCTCAGGAAGCGGAACAACAGTTGGAAACAGATAGCAATTAGTTTTTTCATGGCTTCCCAGGGAATGTATCAGTTTGTTTGTTTTTTCCCCCTCATTTTTGTGATTCCTGTGGATTTTTAAGGCACCGTAGATGCAGGATGTTCAGTTTAGCCAAGCTTGCTTACTGGCAGATTAAAATGAGCAAAGGCTGAGCACGCTGAGTTCACTTATCATAACCAATATGATGCTTCTCAGAACTTCCTTTGCCCTTGGTATCTTCACCGAGGAATCCTGCCTGCTGCCGTCAGCCCCCCTGCGTTGAAATCCCATTTTACCCATTTGAATGCTGTAAGAAGTGCTGTATAAACTAAACAGGAGCATCTGTGAAGTGGTTAGAGTTGTTGTTGATTGCCTTTTCCTTATTGCCTTCAGGGGATTTAAGCTTGAATTTGCTGGAAGTAGAATTTATGAGCCAGAACGCTCCATTTCTGATCCTTAAGCTGGGAAAAGTGTGGTGAATTTGATAGGTCTTTCTCTTGCCTCCAATGTCTCCGGCTTTTGATCTGGACTTTGCAGAGCTCTCCCTGTGTCTTTAGCATCATTGCTTTTGGCATGTTGAGAAGACGCCTGGTTTTTGCACGACTGCTTTCTTTATGCAGAGCTGTAGGAGCAGGTTTAGGAGTTCATCCATCTGCTTCTGGCGAGCAGTTCAGCGGGAAGCGTGTGCACCTGTACCGCTGGTCTTTTCATCTGGGAGAGAGGGAGGTGGAAAAGGTGTTTGTGTTGATCCACTGCAGCACTGTATGGTTGATGAAAGATCCCCAGGAGGACAAGAGACTGCTGTGATTTGAATCATAGTGTGGGGGTTTGAAGCCTGTATCCAGCGCTGGTTTTGTAATCACGACCTGGTGGTGTCTGTTTGCAACAAAAGGCTTTTATTTTCCTGCTTGCATGGAGGGATAAAATTTAGGATGTATCTCTCTGCTTAGCCGTGTTAAGCCCTCTGGTTCTGTGAGGCCAGACACCTTAGCTACTCTCTTGCGTTTCCTACGTGACTGCCTGGCACACGCCTCTGTGTATATATTGTCATCTGGGAATGTCTCATCATCTGTATTTTATTCCAACTATAACTGTTTTTCTGAGAACACTTTTGCTATCCTCAACGGATTTGGGAAAGTTTATTGTACAAAAGTAATGTAGCCTGGTAAAGGAATGCACAAATATGTTCCTGCTCTTTGTTAACTAAATGAAGAAATGCCTATGGAATTAAGACTAAGTGATCAATCCTGCAAGTGGGAGCGCTAAAAACTCCCCAGGGTCAAATTGTACTGGTGAGCTGGCTATGTCATTTACGGGATAATCAGACATGGGAGGAGGAAGGAAGGGATGCCATCCTCTACAGCTAGTGCTTTTGCGGCCGCTGGCTTTAGGCATGGGGCTCCAAAGGAAGAGTATAAGGGCAGAATTTTTCACTAGCACAATAGTTTTGTGGTCTGTCCCCTTTTTCATGTGGCACAGTCACCCTGGCTGGAGAGGATCCATGCCTGGTGAGAGGCACATGGGCTGTGGTGTAATCCATCTTGCAAACGCAGTGTTCCTACAACACAGAACAGTCGTGTGCAGCTGGTTATTTAGTTAGCTTGGTAGTGGTGAGTCACTGCAGAAACAGGAAAATGCTGCTCTTTGTTGCCCAGTCGCTTGTTTTTGTGGTGCGGAGGGGATCGTTGTTTCTCCAGGTGCTGAGCAGACCAGAAGTACTGGAAATGTGATGGAACACTTGATGAGACTCGTTTGCTCTGTGGCTCTGCCTTGCTACCTGCAAGTAGATAGTAAATGTTCTGCTTTTTCTGAACTGCTGGCAGGTGCTTACAAGCGACTGCTTTGGTCCTGCTTGTATTAAGTAAAGACTCACAAGCAACTTACTAAGGAGAATTTTGGCATTGGGGTCAGGGAGGAACTGACCAAGGCAAAACCCCATCCTTTCGAATACAAGGCTGGTGGCAGGACCTTATCTCTAGTGATTGCAAAGGGGAAAAACTTCAAAACATTGACAATTATTCATATACTTTGAGAGAGCACAAACATACAAAATGAGAACGCTAATGGAAGCTTTAAAGCTGTTGGAGAGGCAGCAAAAAGTCACAGCACAGACAAGCCTGTGCTGCCTGACGTGAAAGCAGCTGCGCCGCTAGATAGCAAACAAAGAAGCAGAAACTGGGAGCGGAGGAAAATCACGAAGAGAAATGTGGTCAGCGGAGTTAAAGGTGTTCTAAAGGACTTGAGAAATAAAAAGACACGTTAAGTGATACCAACCTGTTAGGAATTCGGGGTTAAGCACTGGTCACTAACACTACAGGGAAGCTCAAGAAATCCTGTATGTATTCTGTGTCTGTTGAAAAGCCAGATGACCTGGTCATCGTATGATCTATTCTTCTATTCCCACAGTAAATAAAGTAGAGATTAACCAGCTGATTCTAAAGCCAGGCATTTAAAAATCAGCAGAGGACTTTTTATTTTTCCTTAAGGCTGCAGCTGAGGCAGTCTGAATATTGCTGTGTTAGTGACTTTCTTCCAGCCCCAGAAGATATTTTGCACCAGGCGGGAGATTGCAGGCCAGCCAGCCAAACACGGTTTCCGGGCAAAATAGTGGGAAACCAGCAGTGGCTCGTCTAAAATCAGAGTTTAAAGGACGGTTTTTCACGTCAATCAGTGTGGATTTGTGAAAAAGCGAGTGTCATATGAACCTGAAGTCATGCGTTGACTTATTTTGTGAGGTTACAAGATAGACTGACAGTGTTTTGACAAGATATTTGTTTTGGCACTTGTGCAGCATTTTGATTGAGGAAAGGAACAATAGGAACCAAGACTGTGTAGCTAACGGCTCTGTGATCTGGCTGATGGACGGGTCTCAAAATCCAACTGGTTATTGGGACTGGTTAGTGAATAGGTACGTTATGAGCAGAGGCTGTCACAGGGGTTAGATTTTGTCCCTGTGCCAGCTGCAGCCTTTCTCTCTGATCTAGAAAGGGTGAAAAAAAAGTAATTTCTGATCGAGTTAGGAGATATTGTAGGTTGAGAGCATAGTAAGAGTGAGGAGGGATGCTAAGTGATTAGAACTGCTTATTAGGATGGATGTAGGCAGCCATGTGTGTTACTGACACCAACTGTAGGGTCATGCATCTGCAAGGCTGAGGGCTGCCTCGGCGGGCAGAGAGGCTGGGCTGAGCCTGACTTCATGGGCACCTGAGCTGAAACTGAGCATGTGGGACACGTGCCCGGTGAGAAAGTGAGTGTATTCCTTGATCCTTCCAGTAAGAGTAGTGATCAAGGTAGGCAGGTGATGTTGCTGTTCAGGCTGGCTCTAGAGTGATCAATGTGTTCATGCTTGGTGGGTTTCTAGTGCCCTTGCTCCAGCTCATCCAAGGGGCTTTAAGGTAAGCTTTGGTGACTGGGGAACAGTGGAATTATATCTGTTGGTTGAAGCTGGGGAAATTCAGACAAAGAATAAGGCATGTGTTTGACAGGGAGGTTTACATTTGGAACCACTTTGTAAGAGTTGGAGAGGATTCTGCAGCGCTGGAAGACTTTTGAAGTCCAAATTATCTGTTTTCTGAAGATATGGTTCTGGCTGAGGACCATAGGACTTGAAGTAAGGACCAGTTGAGGGAAAGCCCTCTAGCAGGTGGTTTGCAGATGTCACAGCAATAATTTAACTCCTTCCATCCTCTCCAGCTGCTACATGTAACCTCTTCAGTAGCTGCCAGCAACAGTTTCTACCAAATGCACAGAAGCCTTTGTTTTCATAATGGAGAGCAGTTATGCAGCACTAGAGGCTGGGGTTTTCCCCATCCCTTTACATACTTCTTCCTCTGAAGCTGGCAGCTTCTCTTTCCTGGCTGAGACACAATGAGGAGGCAGAGGAGATGTGGCAGTGTTGTATTTCAAAAGAACCGCTGTGGTGGAGTCTCGTTCTAACACCACAAAACGCAATTACACGCCTCTCACTACTTATTTATAAATAACTTTCCTTGGCCTCAGCCTGTCATGGTAAGGCATTAGAGTTTTGCCATGATATCGTTATTTAACTCCATGTATCGCGTTTTCTTGCTCTCCCTCTCTCTTTAGGGCAGAAAGGTCAGTATGGCACATACCTTATTACTGCCTACTCCGTTCCAGCCCTGCTCCAGCTTTGGGTGGCCATGCACGAGGTTTGTTGCCCAGATACTGGTTTCTCACATAAGGGAAGTGCTTCTTCTTGGCTTCCCACTGCTAACTTTGCGACTTTCCTGGAGAGCTGCTGGCGGCTGGAACTGGCAGTCGGACCTGGCAGCACACTGCTTTCGTTAAAAAGGCCAGATTGCAGCTTAATCAAACATCTTTCCAAACTGCAGCAGGAAAATCCAGAGACTCTGCTTTGGAGAATTGAAATGAGGGATGTGCTTTTAAAATGCTGACATTGTGTTGTCACCGATGCTAAAGCAGATCTTTAACATGTTAAAAGCATGAGGCATTGGTTTCCTTTTTTTGGAACAAAAAGAGGAAATTCCTTCATGTAACAGGATGTGTTAAAGAAATGCTATATCTGAGGAATTCTGATATTGTCTCTTTCCCTTTCTGTTACTTCCTTAAAAATTATGAATTATAAATGTGTGTGTATGTGTTTTATGTCTGGCCTGTCTCATAAGCTATAGCCTTAGGCAAAGCTTGTATCTTCTTTTTTTTGTTTGTTTGTTCAGCAAAAACTTTATTATTTGCAATTGTTTTTTCCATTCAAAGTTAGTTGTTTCATAGAGCCCCTCAGTGGCTCAGATATTTAATTCCAGTTACAGAGTAATTTTATCTCTGTGTCTGTAAAGCTTTTGTTGCTGTGACACGATCGGACTGACAAGATTATAGAACATGTTAGTTGCTAAAAGGATGGGTAATGTGAGATTGTAGATGATCCTTCTGTTGTGGCTTTGACTTCTCCTTTTTCTGGTGTGGAGGTTCATTTGTTAAGATCAGAAATAAGGGATATGAAACCGGCAGCTATTTGGCTTAACACACAAGCGAGATTCCTAGTTATATTTTCTGAACGCAACCTTTCCTTTTCTGTGACTTTTAGTGATGAAAAATGCTTCTGTTTTGACTTTGCAGCTACGTTAAGAAGCAGGTACCCCTGTGCTGTGTGGTCTCAGATTGCGGGAGTGCCTGGTTCCGGCTCTCCCCGTGGTATTTCATGGACTTTCTCAAGCAGGAGGATTTAGTCACACATCTGTCAGAAAGCAGCTTTGTGGAAGGCTTAGGCACGTGGTGGTTTGCCTGAGCTGCTGGAAGGCGATGCAGATGAGGAGCAAGAGCTAGCGAGGTAGGTAACGGTGTTCTTATGGGATGCAGCTCTGAATCGAGGTGTGATCCTCCTCCGTTTCACTATTGACTGCTGCAGCGGCTTTTGAGCTGTGTGGTCTGGTGTCCTAGTGAGGTGTGGGAGGCTTTTAGGTGAAGGGATCTCTCTGAGAGTGACAAAGGATCCATCAGTTTGTCTTCAGCTGCTGAAGCCTCTCGCTAACCTAATTGTGGATCTCAAACACCCTGAAGGGGAGGGATCTGTCCCTCTGCCTCTCGCTGCTACGTATTCAGGAGCGAAAATTGTCCAGCGATCATCTGGACATCTTCTGGTCAAAACTTCCCAAGTAGCATTGCAAGAGGAAAAAAAAAAATCAAGTCCCAGAGCGACTCAGATTTGAGATCAAAGGAGGGCAGTTGCTCTGAAGAGACGATGCAGTAAACTGCACAGATGAAGATTTCCAAGGAACTGCTCTTGGCTAGTGGAGATAGGTGAAATTATCCAGCTAGCTGGAGCCGTGGCTTCTGCTGAGACAAAACAATTTCCTACCACGCTTTAGCTCTTCTGTCATTGTGTTTAGCTTGTGCATCAGGGTTTAGACATGTGTGCAGTGCAGATGTTAGCAAGGATACAGTGGTCCTCTAATTAAGCAACGCAGGGCTTGAGTTGTCTTCAACGTAAGAAGATAAGAGGCAATAATATATAAAAAGTAGCTTACCATGCTGAGGGACATCTGCTCATACTTCATGTGGATTCAGCTCCCTGTAGTGTGGTGGATGACAGCGTGAAGTGAGCTCGTGTTGCTGCCGTAGGAACTAACTGGGTTCTCAAAGAAAGGCGAGGACAGTAGGCTGCAGTCGCCTCGTGCCGCTAACAGGAAGTGGCAACGTCCATACTTTTTAAAAAACTTTTCTGTGTTAAATAGGAAGCCGAAGTGGCTTTATTTGTTGAGTTTCACAGCGAGTGAGTGCTGTGAGAATATAGTAAGACAAAGAGCCGTGAGGCCTTTGCATATGTTTCTGCTGTGCCGTTGTCTCTAAGGAAGAGCATGACTCAGTTGCGCTGACTTGAAACATTCAGCAGTCGATTTCTTGCGACAGAAGGGCTTGGCACTGCACTCTGTTGGAGATGCCCTGTTTTTCCTAGGCAACAAACTGATAGTAAATTGTTTAGACTTCCCCATGGCTGTTAAAGTCCTTCCCATAACATCCCCTGAAAACAGGACCGGCGTTAGGATATATTGGGCTGCAAAGATCAGTCCTGCGATGCTCCTGTTGGCGCAGCGCTGAACTGGCAGTCAGGCACTAAAGGCAGTGATTTCACTCTCTGTCTCTCTCACCTCCGAGATGTGTGGCCAAGTGCCAAACCAGCTGTGCTTTCCAGGCAGCTTCCAGCTTTTTTTCCTCCCGGGTAGGTGAGTCTGGCCTTGAAGAGACAAATGCACGCATGGTCATGCCTCAGCACTTGGAAAGAAAAGGAGCTGTTTCTTATCAACTGCATTGGAGCAAGGAGGAAAGATAAATCCTCTGGAAGTGAAGCTACATGGCATGTAAGCGCTTGGAAGGGAAAAATGCCATCGTTGGTGTTGGTACAACTCCAATATATTTGACACTTCAGGATCCTGCTGTTTCCTGGCCAGAGCTGCTTCTGGGCTTTGCCTGGATTGTGTTGTAGTACTGCTAAAATATCAGCTTTGGGACTGAAGGTGCCTGTACAGCTTGTGTTGGAGAAGGATAACCATTTACTTTGTTTCATGTTTTTTCATGGAGTTGCGTCTTCTGTAGTGGCCACTCCATGCGGTTCAGCTGCTGAGGGCTTTCTGGGAGAGAGGAGCACTTCTGGTTGTCTGTGACAGATAAACGCTGTCCTCCTCCTGCAGCTTTGTTCGTCCTCGCTGCAGCCTCGGGGTGCGGAGTTGCCAAGGGAGCCGGCAGCTTTAGCCAGCATGAGGATCCCCCACTGGGACAAGTCCTGTATGTTCTGTCAGGGGGTCCAGGAACCCCATGGGCAGCTCTGATGTTGCTGGGATCTGCCTTTTTCTGTGGGCACATGTTCAGTGCTGCTGGATGTGTGGTTATGTTTCTTTTAAAACTGAAAGCACGAGCTGTGTGACTAGCTGAGTTGGGAAAATTAGGTAGAAATACAGTCAAGATGGATGGTATAAGCAACGGAGGTGGTGTGGCAGTAAAGAATGCAGCAAAGCCTGGCAAGAAACGCCTCCAGTTAAATGGTGCACCAGTCATTGCGATGAGGGACTGCAACTGAGGGAATCCCAGTCTGCTTTGTGCCCTTTTCCCTGCTGGCAAAGGGAATGGAGCCTGCCAGTGAGACTCTCGTGCTGGAAAGGTCAGGTTGCACGTGGGTGTGGACTCTTGTAGCAAACTTGTGAAGTGTTTGCTCAACTCCAGAAAGTCTCGTTAGCCTTGGACAGCCTGCACTCCTGGAAGTGTGTCCAGCTCCAATAGAAAACAATGCTGCTCCTGTGAAAAAATAGAGCTGGCAAGTGTGTTTCCAGACAGGGTTCATGCCTCTTTCCAAAGAAGGAGTAACAACTATAAGGGTTGTGGTAAATGCAAGACAGCAGTTCTTACAAACAAGGTTGCAAGAAGGAAAGAAAGGACAAAGTCGGTACCAGATGAAATTTAATTAAGAAGGAATCTGATGGTTAACTGACAATTTGCCCTTCTCTTTCCCTGTCTTCCTCCTCTGTGGCCCGGTGGCTGGTGCACTGTGCAGTGTTTTATCAGCTGGCATGTCCCCAGTTGTCTGAGATGGTTACTGGAGCTGCCCGGAGCACATGCCCTGGACAGCTTGACCTTTCCCGACTGCTGGAGGTACCACCGTTCTCTCCTGCTGTTCTAGCTGGTGAATCCACTTGCAGGAACCTCGTAAGGCAATGTGAATGAAGATGTGTCCTGCCTATGAAGTCATGTGTCCTTGGTGTTTCTTTTTTTTCCCAATGAAGAGAAATATTACCCGCACATGCAGCTCATTAGACAAGTAACTTATGTGTTGCTGTCTTGCATTGGCTACACACGTGATATGTGAACAGTATGAACAACAGATTTAACTAGAAGAATACTTGTGCTGAATTACGTCACTCGCCCTGCCTTCCACGCGGTTTAGAATCACAGAACGGTTTGTGTTGGAAGGGACCTCAAAGATCATCCAGTTCCAACCCCCCTGCCATGGGCAGGGACACCCTTTGCAGAGTTCTCTCATCGCAGGCATGCTTGCTAAAATAGCATTATCTGGACAGGATGGCAACCAGCAGCTCCAACAAGACCTTCCTCAACCTTTTAGGAGAAAGCCCTTGTAAGTCCGGCACAGGCGCGTGACTTTGGAGTGAGTCGAGGAGCTCATTAGCGGCGTCTCAGTCTGTTTCGGTGCAAGGCCATAAAACGCGCGTGCTAGCTAGAAAGCAGAACATCTGGCGAGCAGGCTAATGAGAGCCAGACTGGGGGAGCTCGGAGGCAAATGTGAGAGCTACCCTGTAGAGTTTGTTTATAACTCTTTGAGTTTGTAGGAGGTTACTTACTTTGTTGGATTTTAAAAATCGTTATTCATATTTATTAAAACCGATGCAGACACCAAAGATTGAACAATGAAAATCCAAACTGACTTCAGTTTGGATATAAAATATCCTGGCTGGGAAGGGTGATTTATCCCTGGTTCCTGTGAATGTTTTCTGTCCCTTATTCCCCTCCCGATCCTGCCCTCGAGATCCCCCGTGGCCGCGTGAGCTCTGCTGAATGCGAGGAGTTTGTTTGCTCTCTCAGCCAACGGAGAGTTTTTCCTTCCCCTAAGCAGGGAATTTGTTTTGCAAAGGGAGAGGTTTGGGCTCTGGAAAGTTTATGCTCCTTCTCTTTCTTTCTTTTTTGTTTTTTTGTTTTTTATTGTAATGATGACATATGGAAACTATTTACACAGGAGCATGCTCTGCTGCACTGAATGGAAATGTTGGAGTCCCGGCAGTATCGTTCCGGATGCCTTGTGTAAGCAGCCAGCTGGTTTTGCTTTTTCTTTTTTTCCCTTTTCTTTTTTTGCCCTCCCTCTCTCCCTTTTCAGGGAACGTCTGGGATGAGTTACACAAGTGTGGAAGGAAGCTTTGCCATCTGTGAACAGCTCAGTTCGTTTACTTTGTCACGCCCCTTGTACTGTGAACTTCACAAATATCTATTTTCTTTTTTTGCTGGGAGGGGGGCAAGACTCCTTGCTGTGACTAGTCAGCACTTTGACTCCTTTCCCATTAGTTGTTTATGTTTGCTGGTGAGCAAATTCTGGTATATGCCAAAATAAGAGAGCGTGGCACATGAAGCCTTGCTTCACCACCATGCTTGTGCTTAAAGCTTCGTCCTGCAGCTAAGCCCTCCGACAACTTGCGTTTGGAAACATCCTGCCCCTAAGACAGCGGTAGGGAAACGATTTCTGAAGTCTGAGCCACCTTCCTCAGAGGGGAGGGGAGAAAACGTTTAGTTCTGCAGAGGAAAATCTTTCGTGCGTGGCTTTCCCTTGAGGAAGCTGCGAAACTGAGGATCAGCTTTCGGAGGGGAGGGAGGGAGGAACTTCAGATCTGCCTTGTCTCCTTCTCCCCGACTCCGAACACGAGCGTGCCTGCTTCCCAACGCGGCGGCTGCCATGCGATGGAGAGAGCCGCCTGCCATCTACTTGGAGGATTACGGGAGTCCTGTGGAGAGATCCTCCTATCTCATTGAGCTCGATACTAATGGTAAATGCCGTCGGGGATGTTCTGCAGCACGAGCTGAGGTTGCATTAGTCTGTGTCATTGTTATCATGGGAGCAGCTGAGGAAATTAGCTAGCTGGAGGGCTGCCAAACAAACAGTCAGAGGGTTGCTTTTCAAATTTATTATTATTTTTATTATTATTTATTACCCAGATGATGCTGTTGCCTCAGGGATGCTAGATCAACCTTCTGGTACCTGATGGGGAAGGAGCTGATCCACAAAATGCAGCTCCACACCGGAACGCTTCACCAGTACATCTTCTGTTGTCTGTGCCTGGAAAGATGATGTCTGATTTAGACAGGAGGAAAACATCTTGGTTTCTAGAATTACTTTTTGTTTCTGATTTGCATCTTTGAGTGCTATTTTGTATTCGCAACCTTGATCTCACTGGGGCCTCTCTTCTGTTTCAGCTGTGAAGACTCCATGTGGAATCATAGAATAGTTTGGGCTGGAAGGAACCTTCAAAGGTCATCTAGTCCAACTCCCCTGCAATGAGCAGGGACATCTTCAACTGGATCAGGTTGCTCAGAGCAACCTGAGAATTGCAGAGAGAGGTCCTGAGTTTTTACTGTGGTGTATGTTTTCCTGGTGTTGATCATTTTCAAAG
Organism: Tauraco erythrolophus; assembly: GCF_009769465.1. Classification (NCBI taxonomy): domain Eukaryota; kingdom Metazoa; phylum Chordata; class Aves; order Musophagiformes; family Musophagidae; genus Tauraco; species Tauraco erythrolophus. The sequence goes on along the minus strand of NC_141483.1, from coordinate 3,758,246 downwards.
GGAAGTTGGTCTTTGTGGAAGAACTCCTTCAGGGTTAAAGGTAGTTTTGGCATCTTTTGGTAGGGTACAGTGTTTTGGTGTTTTGTTTAATGCTACAAACCTCTGCTGGTTTTGACCACAGTATGTTTTGATGTTCTTAAATTTCGTATATACTGTAATGCTCCAATAACATGGTAATACTGCAAGCAATCTGCTTAATATGTCCCTCTTCCCCAAACGAGCTAGTGCAGCCAAGGTGTTGGGTCTGTGCTTTTTCAATATCCCCTGAACTGGGTGAGATGAATGCCACTCGGATTTTCTCTGAACACTTGCTGTGGTTTGAAGGTGAGTTACGGAAAGGCCTGAAACTCTGGCTCCAGTTAGTGCCTTCACAGTTGTTGCTGGTTTGAGCAAAGCATCTTGCAGCCTCACCCCGGCCACCAGGTAACGAAGGAGCTGTGAGTGATGTGCGTGCTGTAGAGCTGTCCAGGTAGTGTCATGGGTGACACATAGAGCTCTGGGTGTCGTTGGGTAGCAGGTTATGTGTGATAGGAAGAGGTGGCACTCTCTGCTCCCGTGTACCAGTCACCTGTGTGCCTCAGCAAAGTTTGGAGGTGTTTGATAGCTCTGTGCCTGTCTATGGTGATGCTTCAGGTCTTTGAGGCTGGGGCTGGAGGCCACTTTGTGCTCTGCCTCTACCGTGACCCACCTTAATGCCCCATGGAGAGAAGGCAGGCAGGACAGGACTGCAGTGTGTTTTGTCTGGCAGCAGACGATCTGTTAGGATGGGAATGAGGACTGGAAAATACTTGTCTTCTGGGCAGGAAAGATCTTCTGCAGTGAGTCCGGGTTCTGATGAAGATGTGCTCCTTCTGCAACTCTGTTAAGTGTTAAATGCAGAAAGGTTTTTGCTGTCAGGCTGCAGTTTGAGGGACTCTGTCTCTTTGAAACATGTATACAGTAAAAGCTTTGTAAATAATAACATTTAAGAACTTTTTAGAGCTCACAATGTAAAGCTACTGGTTTTTGCATATTGCTGTCATTTTTTCGTTAAAAGGCAAACAAACCCAGAAGACTGCCACTCCCGTTCTGGAGATAAATAAAATCTCTGTTCAGTTTTTTAAAAAAATGCTCATTCGAGGTGTAAAAGGGACTTGGGGGAGCAATCAGCCTCATTCAAACATTCATCCAGATTTTAAGTGCTATTTTAATGGTATGGAGAAAGCAAGGAAGAGAAATAGGCTTAAATGCTGGAGGATTCTTAGCAATCCGAGTATGCAATCTGGAAAGTCTTCACAAATCCCAGATAAATGTTATCTTAATTCGATTTGAGGGTGGAAAAGGCACCTGTGGCTCTGCATTGGTGAAGGGGGTTTCTGATTTCTTCCCACTCCCTGCCTCCGTCAGGAGCCTGGAGTGCCGTTTCTCTCAATGGGTGCAGTTTTTGTCATGGACTGTCTTTCAGTGCCGGAGGGTGTTCTAGAAAGACTGAAGCAGTAATTCAGCGAGGATTATTTTGTCGTAGCAAAGAGATGCAGCAGATCTTCAGCATGCTGTCACGAGAGAGGAAAAGCAGCTCATTGTAATTTTTTTCCCACTCTTGGATAACTTCTTGTAACAACAGAGAGAACAAGCTACCACATCACAGCTTCTGCGCTCGTAAAAAGGGAGAAATCAGCACTTTTGCACCGGCAAGATCAATTTTACATGTAACCTCTTTGGGAACATGAGGTGCTGGAGGAGGGAAGTCTCTACTGAGCACAAGAACACCCATGTGGTTTGAGTAACGATTGAAGCTCTGGAGAAGTGAGCGTGTGGCCAGCTCCACCACGGGTTTCACGCATGGCCCTAAGTGGGTGTCACTTCTGTGGAGTCTTTGCTCAGTGGTCTTTGTCAAAGGTGCAAAATAAAAATCCCAGTCCCAGAAGAAACCAAGTGACGTTCCCTTTTTGAACAATAATTGTCTTCGTGCATGTTTTTCATGTATCTTAATAGCACCGAGGCTGTAGAATGCAGAAAATGGCAAGTATCCTGGAGTTCATATAAGTGCTTGTGTAGCAGTCCCATGGGAAGGGCACTATGGATGTGTAGCTGTGCTTGGGAGTTGCTTTTTGCAACAGAATTGTATTTTTTACAACAAAATTTTTAGTTATGAAACCTGGTACAAATGTTCATTGTTTTATAGTGCTTTACTGATGAGAAAGATGTGCTCTTAGAAGTTTCAAAATCAATCTGTGGGATATGAACAGAAAATTAATCTTGCTGGTAGTTTTCATCAGAGAAGTATTGGTACTTATCTGCACCAAAAAGTGTTGTGAAGATGCATTGTTTAATGACTTTGTAGAGCTCTGAAAAATGAGACTTTCTACTAAAAATACTGTACTGCTGCTATTAGTGTACTATATAGCTTCTATACTCAGACTGGTTTCCCTTGCCTGTGGTAGTCCTGTGCTCTGTTCTTCCATGGTCTCTCCGAACATTAACTGTGAAAAAGCAGTGTTCCTTTAGCAAGCCCACGTTTAATTTGTGGGTTGGACATCCTCAGAGACCCTAGCTGTTAGCTGCCTGTTTGTGGTTTATGACTGCTGATAGTATGCTACGAACATGACAGCACAGATCTCCTGAGCCAGGAGACCTGCTTATTGTATTAAATAGGATGCTGTCTCTTTTGATGATCATCTGGGAGCGTTCCCATGTTGAAGTGTTGAGTTTCAGCGTGTCTCAACACTCTGAAAAGAATCTAAAAGCTCCTACATGGAAAGAGTCAATTTGTCTGTGTACAAGCTGCCAGTTTCCCGGGTACTCTGCCGCCTCTTGATGCTTGTGTCTGGTCCCAGTGCCTGGCTTTTTTGCGTGCCTCCTGATCAATCTCAGCTAGCTTAATTGTAAATCAATTTTTCTCTTATTGTACTGATGCAGATGGAGGTAGCTATGACGTTATTAATGATGCATCCAGCCCTGCTGCGGGGGACGGCTGTGCACAGCAAAGCTCCACCCGACACAACTGGGAAATGAACTACCAAGAGGCAGCGATCTACCTCCAGGTGAGACCTGCTGTTTGCCATGTTGCGTGAAGAATGGACTTCTGAAACTATGGTAGTTCTTCATTACAAGAAACAATGAGCTTCAGTTTTGAGGTTAAAAAATTGATGCTTTGCGAAGGAATCCGTGCAAAGATTGGGAAGATGCTGAAAGGGCCTTCAGATAGGCTCTGGCAAGTCATTTGGGAGCAGCTGAACAAGCTACCCATCCTCTCCCAGTGCCAGGGACTGTAGTAGAGGGACTCTGCACATGTTCAGTTCTGCCACCTTGCCATGGAGATTTCTGTAACTTGTCATAGATCGTAATTTTATCTTTTCAGTCGCTCCTGGGTGAATGGTCAGTGCTCTTCTGGAGACATCTCGTGTTCTGGATCTGCAGGTCCTAATCCTGCCTTGGCCACAGATTTGGTGGGTGGCCCTGGGATGTTTGTTTAGCATCAGTCAAGCCCTGCAGGTCATGAAGACACAAGAGAAGGCAGAGGTCTTGATTTCTAGAAGAAGAAAGCATGCTGAGATTAGGATCAGTCCAGGAGTGAAATTTATTTAAAAAGAAAATTTAAAAAGAAAAACCAACCAACCAACAAACAAACCAACCATCTCTTGTAACAACAGAGAGAACAAGCTACCACATCACAGCTTCTGTGCTCGTAAAAAGGGGGAAATCAGCACTTTTGCACCAACAAGATCAATTTTACATGTAACCTCTTTGGGTTGGTTACATCCTCCAGTTACAGCAAACACCATCATTAAATCAGCAAAGTTACTGTACTTTTAAGATCGCTGTACAGTCTGGTGTGATGAATGAATTACCAAAACTGAGCTTCTCCCAGAGCTGGCCAGTCTGAAATTGTTGCTGGTTCCCTTACTGTCCTTCCTTCCTCCTTGTCTTCATTCCCTTTCAAAATCTCTGCATTGCAGTTTGAGGCGCTTTGGACCCAGTTAGGTTTTTTGCTTAAGCCACTGCAACGTGATTGAAACCATTTGTTCCTCCTTGCTCCTACACCACAGGACTGAGAAATGTTGCTTCTCTGACCTTTCAAAACCGAGTAGGCTTGGACCTTGGCAATACTTCAGCTTCATCGTACACTGGAGCAGCACTGGAAATATAATGGTAGCCCCAACCCCTCGCGGGCTTTTGTGTAAACTCCTGATTATTGGAGATGCTCTGCAAAGGGTCATTGAGTTGCTGCAGTGCCTGATGGTAATGTACACAGCAGGCTTGGCCCTTCAGATGCAGATTATTCTTGCTGCTGCCTTGACCAACGGTCATAATGACAATGTCCTTGAAATGAAGTAGACATAACTTGAAGAGCATGCAGATTGTTTATTTGAACCAGTAGCTGCAGGCAAGAGTGTCTTATCTGAGTAAGAGGCCTTTGCTGTCCAGCAACGTTTTGAATTGCTTGGCTAGCAAGAGGCAGAATTTCCCCTGTTTTTCATTCCGCGAGTGTGTTTTGTCAGGCGTGAATAAGAATGCCCTGCTGATCTAAGCCAGCTCGCTTTGAGAGGGGGGCTTGTGTTTTATGGAGCTTGCTGCTGGGTTTTGTCCTGCTCGCAGTCTGCCTCACTGACCCGGCAGTGGGTGTTAGTTTGTTCTTAAACGGAATGAGAGTTTGCCTGCGAGACGAGTAAATGAGAAACATTTGAAACCCTCTTCTGAATTAGTCTCGAGAATGCTTCACTTCTTAAAGGAGATCCTGTTTCCTGACCTTGTTATCCATTTGCAATCACAGTTATTCTGCTTTGATAGTAATAGCTTACTGGCCTTACAGTAATTGCTTACCTGGAAGGATGTTAATTTAAAAAAAAAAAAAACCACAAACAACAACTTCATGTGCATCTGTATGTCCCAGCTGGGGAAAAATGATCTCTTATGAGAGTTTCCAAGAGACAGCAAGTTACCTGTGAGTGACTAAAGCTCCCTTGTGTTGACTCAAGAAAGAGAAGAAGCTGTTGGGTTGGATCTGCATGAAAAACCTCTAAATTCTCCCCAAACAAAGTTTTATCCTAGAGGTAAAAATAGTAATGATGTAGCTGTTTAAAAATCAGTTGTAGGCAAACTGTTAAGATGAAGTGTCTGACCTTTTAATGTTAATTAAGCTTTCTGGTTAAGAGGGAATGACGAATCAGTATAGAGACTTGTTAATTTTTCATGGAGTCTGTCTTCTCACATTCCTGAAGTAGAAAACACTGTGTGTGCTCCAGTGTTTTCTCCCAGACGTTTTGCAAGGCCAAGATAACGAGGAGCAACTGTCAGCCAGGTGCCCTGGAGCTTATCTGGGCCTTCTTGTGCTCTGTCCTGGAGAAGTTTAATCAAATAAGTCTGTAAACATGTGGAAGTGGTTGCAAGTAAATGAAGTGCTGTGTTTATGTTGGGATGCTGTCGTGGTTTAACCCCAGCCAGCAACTAAACACCGCCCAGCCACCCGCTCCTTACCCCTGGTGGGATGGAGGAGAGAATCGGAGCAGTAAAACTGAGAAAACTCGTGGGTTGAGATAGAGACCGTTTCATAGGTAAAGCAAAAGCTGAGCACACAAGCTGAGCATGACGTCACATGGTGTGGGATATCCCTTCGGTCAGTTGGGGTCAGCTGTCCCAGGTGCGTCTCCTCCCAACTTCTTGTGCACCTGGTAGAGCATGGGAAGCTGAAAGTCCTTGGCTGCTTAGCAACAACTAAAACCATCAGTGTAGTATCAATATTCTTCTCCTACTAAATCCAAAACCACAGCACTATACTAGCTACTGGGAAGAAAATTAACTCTATCCCAGTTGAAAAGGCTCAAGGGTTTCTGAAGCAGGAGTTTGTGGATATTAATGAGTTTCATTACTGAAATATGCTTATGAACAGAAGGGGATGTCCCATGTGTGTAGAGTTCATTCCTCAATAAACAGATCAATGTCAGGCTGTAAAGTGGGAATAGTCTGTTGGGAATTGTATCTAATCCTTATAAAAGTCTGCGTTCTTCGTGTCTCTTACAGTACCGAGAGTCACTAATGCTGTTCTCTTCTTTATTCCTGCTGCCTTAGGAAGGAGAAAATAATGATAAGTTCTTCACTCACCCCAAAAATGCCAAAGCACTTGCTGCCTACCTCTTTGCACACAATCACCTTTTCTACCTAATGGAGCTGAGCACAGCACTGCTTCTCCTGTTGCTGTCTCTCTGCGAGGCACCAGCTGTTCCTATGTTCCGTCTTGGCATCTTTGTAAGTACTCTGGGGCAAAATGTAGAAGTCAGCTTGTTTTGCAGGGGTGGGTAAGAGGAAAAAGAAAGCTAAACATAAAGGAGGAAGGTAGCAATAGTAGAAAACAAACTTGTTCTGTAAATTGGTTGACAGCAGATACACCAGGCAGCAAAACATCCTTTTTTCATCTGATCTGCACAGGCCACAATGAAAGTGACATTTATTTCATATTATCAATTTCTGCCATTTTTAAATTTTGTAACTGTTTGCGAAGTGTGTGGGTTTTGCTTTTGCTTGTAGTAACTCAAGAATCTGTGTGGTTTTAAAGTCATTGTCCGAGTTGGTGCCATTACCCCAGCATAGCACTGGTTCCTAGAATACAGACAGATCTCAGCCTGGGACAGGTTGCTAAACCTTCTCCTGTCCGCTCCTCCCAGTGTTGTGAGGACTCTCTTTAATGTGTGTGTGAGGGACTTGAAGTTTTACGTCTAACCTTCACGAAATGCAGGTTGAGAGAAGGAATACACAAGCTGGTGTGTACTGTTGTCTGTCTGCAACCCCTTCATGAGGCACCACTGTCAGGCACAGTGCTAGGTGCCTGCTGTTGCTGGTGGGAGAATCTGCATCGGCTTTTGGAGCTGTTAATGGCACCCTAGGACCATGCCAGGGGTGCAAAACAGTGTTGACAACCCTGGGGTCAAAGTGTTCCTCAAAATGAGTCAAGGCTGCCTAACTCAGTTTGGGTTTTGAGCTGGGACTAAAGCTGGGGTTGTAAGAAAGTACTGTCATTGTCTTTGTGGTGCATTTTGCATCTTCTGATAGAGAAGGGGTCCTTCAGCACTGCCAAAAGCAGCATTCTGTTCCAGACCCTTTCTGTGGTTGTCCAGAATGTCTAGTTCAAGAGAAAACTGCTCTCTATGTATATTCTCTCTGCCCAGCAGCTCTCCTTCCTTCACTCAACTGAAAAAATTACGGTCTCAATCTTTTAAAAGTGTTTCTCCTCAAATTCCTAGTGCCTTGTCGTTTTGTTTCAAATGTATCAATACATTTTTTTGATGTATTCAAGTCCAAAAGGGATGTGAATTTCCAGGAAATTCTGAGCTGATACTGAGTAGAGGAAAATTATACAGGCTTTAATAAAAGCACAAAGCAATAAATATAGTGTCGTGGTTTAACCCCAGCCAGCAACTAAACACCACACAGCTGCTCGCTCACTCCCTTCCCAGTGGGATAGGGAAGAGAATGAGAAGTGTAGAAGTGAGAAGACTCATGGGTAGAGATAAAGACAGTTTCATAGATAAAACAAAAGCTGTGCACACAAGCAAAGCAAAACTAAGAATCCACTCCCTGCTTCCCGTCGGCAGGCAGTTGTTCAGCCATCTCAGGAAAGCAGGGCTCCATCACACGTAATGGTTACTTGGGAAAACAAACACCATCACTCTGAATGTCCCCCCCTTCCCTTTTCTTCCCCCAGCTTTATATTGCTGAGCATGACGTCATACGGTGTGGGATATCCCACAGTTGGGGTCAGCTGTCTCAGCTGCGTCCCCTCCCAACGTCTTGTGCACCCCCAGCCACTCGCTGGTGGAGTGGGTGAGAAGCAGAAAAGGCCTTGACTCTGTGTAAGCACTGCTCAGCGGTAGCAGAAGCATCCCTGTATCATCAACGCTGTTTCCAGCACAAATCCAAAATATAGCCCCGTACGAGCTACTCTGATGAAAATTAACCCAATCCCAGCCAAAGCCAGCACATAGCGAAACTTGGAAAAACAATGCTGTGCTGGCTGTAAGAGTGGCCTTGGGTTTTCCTGCGTGTCACAGAGCTGTGCTCAGACTGTTGTCAAACCCACGTGCTTCTTGGAAGAGGAAGGGCAGAAGTGTGGCCTCTGTGCTGCTGTCTGTAATCACAAGTGCTGGTTGAAGCCTTGCTGTGTTGTGACAGGTCCATGCAACCCTGGAGCTGTTTGCGTTAATTGTGGTGGTCTTTGAACTCTCGATGAAGATGAGGTGGCTGGGCTTCCAAACCTTTATCAGGCACAAAAGGACTATGGTAAAGGTAAGTTGTCTGTTTGCTTGTCAGTGTTTCTCCTTCAGCATCTGCGGGAACCAAAGAACCAGATTAAATATTGGCCCATGCTGTAGCAGAGATGACTTAGCCATGTGTCCCAGCTGCCAAATGATTCATGTGAGACCTCTTAAGCTCTCAGAGACACCTCCCATACTTAAAGCGTCCAAATAAATGTGTGGTTAGTGAGAGCTTTGCCTTCTCCAAAAGGAGGTTGCAGCTGTGCCTCTCATTTTAAACCCCTTTTTTGCAGACTTGCGTGCTGTTTGTACAGTTCATAGAGGCCATCGTGGTGTTGGTGCGCCAAACCTCGCACGTCCGGATAACGAGAGCTCTGCGCTGCATCTTCTTGGTGGACTGCCGTTACTGTGGGGCCGTCAGAAGGTGCGTGGTCAGCTGCCTGGGTCTTCTGCTGTCGTGCCTGGGACTGGGGTAGAGGAAGAGCACTCTGGTCCTGCAGGCAAAGGGACAGAGAGGTAGCTTGGAAACAATCTGAATTTACCTAGCTTTCTACCTGTAATCCTTGGGGGGGAGTGGGAAGAAAGTAGTCAAGTGTGCTGTGTTGTGTTTTTTTTTCCCCTTTGCAAGTTGTAGTTTATTAATGTGTTCCTCATATTTTCAGAAATCTGCGACAGATCTTCCAGTCCCTCCCACCATTTATTGACATTCTTCTCCTTCTGCTTTTCTTCATGGTGATTTTTGCCATCCTGGGTGAGTTGTATTTATGGAAGGTGAAGTGATGCTCTCAACTGGTTATTGTCCAAAAGCAACACAAACAACTGGGATAAATATGAAGCTGACCAGATTTAGAGTCCTGCCAGGATCTTCCATTTATCACATTTTGTCTGCAGTCATCTGGAAGGCAGAATTAAAGAGCTGAAAAATCTAGGAGCTCTGGGTATTTGATTTTGAGACAAAGGTCTTTTTGCCCTCATCCAGAGGATAATATGTGGTGTGTGTGTTTGTTTTCAAAGTTCTATTTTCATCAACTATTCCTCAATTTTGTAAGTTTAGTCTTACAAAGTCCCACAAATGCATGTGTCTGTGATGTACCTGCTACAGTCCTATACTCAAACCGTCCCCAGAAAGTTTGTTTTCTGAAAGGACTGGTGAAATGCCAATGACATGTATTAGCAAATCTGCATGGAGAAGACCTTTCACGTCCTCTCCTCTTGATGGTATCAGAAAGGGCCTACTGGTTCTTAGTGTGACCTGCTGTTTGGGAGCAGAGACTCGACACTGCTGCTTGACATTAAACAGACTATTTTTGTTTGGTTTTTCCCCCCTTTCTTTTCTCCTGCTCTCTCTGCTGCTTCTCTAGGTTTTTACTTGTTTTCTCCTAACCACTCGGATCCGGTGAGTATCACTGATTCTTTGAACTGAAGCTTGAGTCCCATTTTGACCAGCTTAAGAATCAAATGTTACTGTGTAGACGTAGCTTGTTCCCCTGTGATGGCCTGGGAGGCCAGATGCTAGCTGGTCAGAGGCTGCTTGGCAACGTTACCCTGGTTTACCCCCTGCTGGGAAGGAAAACGGTGCAGAGAACTTCCTCAAAGACAAGATGTCCCAAAGGGAACATTCCTGTAGTTGTTCCTTGTTCTTGCTGTCTTAATTCAGTCAAACAAGCCACCTGCCACTGTCCCCAGGGGAGGAAGGTATCTGGGTGAAAGCTCGGCGCCTCCAACTGTGCCTGTCAGAGACCAGTGGCCACTAGTTCCTGCTGCTGCTGAGTCTGAAGCTTGCTGGGATTAGCTACTACAGAAATGCATAGATGAGCTTTTGTTTTAACTCTTCACATACCAAGGACCAATGCTGAAGTACCCTTTCCCTAGGGGAGACAGGAGGGAATTGTAGAAGTGCCTGTAATCAAGTGGGTGGGTGGGTTGGTTGGTTGTTTTTTGAAGGAAATGTGACTATGATATTCTGCTTGCATTTTGTCATGGGAGCTTTTTCTTTCAGTACTTCAACACCTTAGAGAACAGCCTCGTGAATCTCTTTGTGCTTTTGACCACTTCAAAGTAAGTTCATGCTTTTCTAACTCAGTCTTTCCCTTTGCCCCCAGAGAAGTCTAGCAGAGCCAAGAGTTTTTTTTGCAGAAATACTCTGTCTCCAAATGCGACCCCATTCCTCTGCATGAGAGGGATATTTCCTGGGTCAGCCTGCATGGGAAGAACTGGCACTTCATTTTGGTTTAGGACACTGTGATGTCAGATGCAGAGTTACCTCTGAGCAACTCAGACCGCTTCGTCACTGTGAGAGCATTAAGAGAGGAAACAGCTTTATTAGTCCTGGGTCCAAGAAGGGAAAGTTTCTATTTGTGCTGCTTTGTCAGGCAACAGTTTGCTGTTGTGAAGTAACTTCCTATTCCTCTGCTTTGCTTCACCTATCTACTAGGAAAGGGGGATAACAACAGTGGGTAAATATTGATCTGCTGTCAGGGAGAGCTCTGAGGATTAGGAAATTAGCAAAGCATAGAAAAAATCCTAGGTTGTAACTCGTACACCAAGGCTGTATTGCTGTCATTGCTGAGTGTTAAAGCACAACCCTTAGCCACCTTACAAATCCCCCTCGCCCCTTTGGTTTTCAGGATGTGCAAGGAATGTGCTTTTCGTATTTATTTTTTTTATCATACCTCCATGTTCTTGCTGCTTGTTGCTAGGCACAAACTTTTGTGTCATGAGCAACCACGTGTTTTACAGAAGTGTGCAGATCTGTGGGTGTGGGTTTACACACACACCTGTGTCCCATGTCTCTTGCCTTTCTAGAGGGGTGCCTAAACTTGTGTCTTTTTTGGGTGCAGCTTCCCTGATGTGATGATGCCATCTTATGCCCGGAATCCCTGGTCCTGTGTCTTCTTCATAGTGTATCTCTCCATTGAGCTGTACTTCATCATGAACTTGGTGAGTCCTCTGTTGAAGCCCTTGTCTTCTCTCTGCCTGACTTTGGAGTTCGTTGCTGAGCAGAGTCTTCTTCATTCCCAAGAGTGCTCTGTAATAACTCTGAGACCATTTGGCAGAATACTTCTAGAAATGGCAGCTCTGCTACCGATAGAAGTCTTTTAATGTTTAACCACACAGAATTGAACTAAATCACAGAAAAAAAGAATGATATGAGTGTCTTTCAACTTCTCTCACATTAATATCATGCTTGGAGTGACATACTCAGTTTCGTGAAATTTATTGTCCTTTTCTGTCTTAATTATTTATTATAAAATGGCATTTTATTATCTGGGCTCACTTGAAATTCTTTGTAAATCACTTCGAAGGGGATGGAATTACTAAGTGTGGCAGGACTTGAAGAGTGCTGATAACTGCAGTGTGAGAGCATGGCTGCTGTGCTGGCTCTGCTTCTTGCAGCATCTAGCACAGAGCCAAGACCAGCTCAGGTGAGGATGGAGGTGGTTGAAAAGGGGTTGCCAAAGGAGTAAGGGAATCCTGCAACCCAACGTGAGTGATTTGGTGCTTATAGTGGGCTTGGATTTCACTGCTGCCATCCTAGCTAGAGGGTTAGTTTTGGCATGTGTTTGTCAAAACTCCCGTGGAAGGGTGAGTTCAGCAAGTAGCCCTCAACTCACTTTCCAGGAAGAGATGAGAGCATTTTGACAAACCTTTTGATACTGTTTTCACATGTTGGCATGTGTGGGGTTTAGCCTTAGGTGTTAAAACCACTAGCGAGCTTTCAGAGGCCAGAAACATCTGAACCTCATCCAAAAAGTGGATCAGTCTGTGTGCAGTGTGCTTAGTGATCCCTTTGTGGGATCCCTTCTGGCCAAGGGGTCCTCACTGACTGTATTCTGCCTCGATGTAGCACTTAGTAAATGCCTCCTGCAGGCAATGCCTCTCCTCACCTCTCTAGACTGGATGTTCGTGCCCCTTCGAGAAGCACTGTCTCAGGTAGCTGCAGATGATGACAATCAGAACTTGACTTTCTCTCCTGTTTTCTCTTTGCAGCTTCTCGCTGTTGTGTTCGACACTTTCAACGACATCGAGAAGAGGAAGTTTAAGTCCTTGCTGCTGCACAAGCGCACGGCCATACAGCATGCCTACCGCCTGCTGATCACCAAACAGGTACAGGGCCCTGCAGGGAGGCTGAGAACCACCTGGGGTGTGGGGTGTTGGGACAGGAAGGCAGCAACGTTTCAAGTTCACCGGTGGTCTGCAGTGTTTAAAGAGCATTTTCCAGAATAGGTGATTTATGTCAGTTAGCTGTAATCATACTCTCCGAGGACTACTGGCTTTTTTCATTGTGTAACTTGTTTATATCCGTTTCTGGAGAAAAACCAAAGTAGTCTGAATTTCAGCGCCATGTGAGGTTATGGAAGCGTCTTGATAAAATAAGTGAAGTTTGTTCTGGAGAGCATGCAGTCATTGATTTCGCTCTGATTCAATGTGGGTCACTTGAATACTCGCTTCTCGAGCACCAGTACTTAGAGAAGGGGTGGGTTATCCATGTGAAGGTACAGTACAGGTACTGCATGAGTAAATGGTGCAGAAACAGAAGTAATTCACCTAGAAACAACTCTTTACAGGGACAGGGCACTGGGGGAGAGGGTTGATTTCTTGCTTAACTTGTGGAGCACTAAGAGAAATAAGACCCAAAAATAACTAACCCACTTCTAGTAGATTAGTTCATGTCTGGGGCACGTTCGTTATACGAACAGTTCCTGAGGAATAGCTGATAGTCTTTAAAAAGTGCCACTAATGGGATCTGTTAGGCTGTCTACTAATTTCCCCGAGAAGAGTGGTTGAACTGTGTTGCTTGAGGTGTCTAGTTGGGCAATTTTCACACGATAGGGCAACAGGGAACAGCTCTGCATTTGCTGGAGGGACCGACTGCCAGGAGAGCTTTCTGATCTGGGTGCTCTGGGATAAGCTCGGAATGTTAAAGTAATGGCTTAGGGTACTTTTGGGGCTCAGTTATAATGGCATCTAACGATAATGTAGAAATCCTGCTTAAAACAAATCCAGAGTGAGAATCAAATACGCTAGCCTCTGTGTGCTTCTGCCTGATGTCGCTGCTTATGACAACATTCCCTTGTTTCTAGAGGCCGTCTGGAATTTCCTTCAAGCACTTTGAAGGGCTGTTGCGGTTTTACAAGCCTCGGATGTGTGCCAGAGAGCGATATCTTACTTTCAAAGCACTGAATCAAAGCAATACTCCTTTAGTCAGGTAGGATGGTCTTACTGCTGCACGCAGAGCAGGGAGGTTGCTTCCCTCTGGAGCGAGGCTGTACTTCAGAGAGGATGGCTGGGTTTGTGGAAGGAAGCCTGTCTGGGATGTGGGAGTAGAGTTACGTGATTGAAAGGATTTGTCTGGGAAGCAGAGAGCTTGGAGGGGTGGGTACCCTGAGAGATGAGGTTTTTCTCCGGAGGCGATGGAGTTCCTGCGTGCCCTCTTGTGGATACAGCGCTCTGCTGGCAGTCACCAGGCAGCCTCCGTGTCCCACCTCCCCTGTCTCGTTGTTTTAACCCGACCAGCAATAAAACACCACCCAGCCGCTCACTCGCTACCCCCGTGGGATGGGGGAGAGAATCAGAAGGGTGAAAGTGAGAAAAATCGTGGGTTGAGATAAAGACAGTTTCATAGGTAAAGGAAAAGCGGCACATGCAAGCAAAGCAAAACAAGGAATTCTTTCCCTACTTCCTGTCAGCAGGCAGGTCTTCAGCCATCTCAGGAAAGCAGGGCTCCATCACATATAATGGTCACTTGGGAAGACAAATTCCATCACTCTGAACATCCCCCCTTTCCTCCTTCTTCCCCCAGCTTTATATTGCTGAGCATACATCATACGGTGTGGGACATCCCTTTGGTCAGTTGAGGTCAGCTGTCCCAGCTGTGTCCCCTCCCAGCTTCTTGTGCCCCCCAGCTGCTCGCTGGCAGGGCGATACGAGAAGCTGAAAAATCCTTAACTTAGTGTGAGCACTGCTCAGCAGCTAAAACATCGGTGTGTTGTCAACGTTATTCTCATCCTAGATCCAAAACACAGCACCGTACCAGCTACTGGGAAGAAAATTAACTCTATCCCAGCCAAAACCAGGACACCCTGCCAGACAAAGGAGTGAGAAATTGGAGAATAGCATTAGAGCCTGCAAGGAGCATTTCTTCACACAGTGCAGCCTCGCAGCTTAACAAGTTTTTGTTTTTTCCAGCAGCTGGCTGTGTCCCCCAGGGTTTTGTTAATTAAAATCTGGTTCTGCTGGTGCTTTCAGGACTCTCATCCTCTGTGTTATGAGGCAGAGAATTACCATTCTGGTGGGTGGGTGCAGCTAACTCCAGCCAGCATGGAAGTAGAGGGAATTAGAGCAGGAGATCTCTTCCTTTTCCTTTGTTCTAGCCACAGACAGGCTCAGAGTGAGAATCCCTTGAAACTGGTGCCGATGCTTCTTAAAGTCGAGTGCCACACAGAAGTATTGAAAATTACACAGGGAGGAAGACTGAGTTCTTAAAGTTAGACACCTAATGACACCAGTAAGAGTCTGAGAAGTTCAGCATCCTCACTTTCAGAGAGCTAAAGGCTGTTATAGGCCTGACCCTGAGCACCTAGACAGGCACTCATGTTTTATGAGTTTCTTTGCTTCCACGTCCTTTTTCAAATTTCATTGTTACCTTGAAAAGAAAATGTGCAAAGATGTCAGAAAAGGACTATATGAGTAATTAAGACAGTCCAGGACTTCTTCATGAAGAGTAGGACAATCTCTATCCCTTGGAGTTTGCTATCTAAGCCTGAGATCTTTCCTCTCAGCGGTAAAATTCTGGAGTTCAGTGGAGTCAGAGTTTCCTCTAAGGGCTGTGGTGTTTCAGAAAGAAGGTGACAGGCTTTGCACCCTGTTGGGGCTGTTGTCAGACAGTAACCTTTGGCCAGACCGGGAAGAGGTCAGTGTCAAGTTATATCAGCCGTGGTTGCAGTTCTAATAAGGAGTTAATAACTTCCAGGGACTCTCTACTGATGATGCCTGACAAGGACAATTAAGGATCTAATCAGCTCCAAGGCTCTGATCAGATGCTTCTTTCTGTTTTGCAGTCTAAAGGATTTTTACAATTTCTATGAAGTTGTTGGCTTAAAATGGAAGGTAAGTATTTATTGGGTGGAGAAGAGGGGAAGCGTGCGTGAGAGGGAGAGCAAAGGAGGCCAGTGATTAAAGAGAAGGTGTGTAAGAAACAAAGGCAATCTAAAAGAAGCAGATGATGGTGGGTCTCCATCACTGCACGTTTTTTTTGTATGGTTGCAGCATTGATTTTTTTCTGATCGTGGCTGTTCCGCTTTCAGGCAAAACGAAATCGTGAGCACTGGTTTGATGACCTTCCACGGACAGCATTCCTTATTTTTAAAGGTAACAGGCTGTGTTTTCATGACAGCATGTATTCAACTGAGAGGAAAAGCATTCCTTCACAAAGACAGACAGGCCCTCTGAGGGGACCTTCTCTTATGTCCTGGTAAACAGCTGAGGGAAGGCCTACTAACCAACTCTCTGTGTGTTCAGAGCTTCCAAGACCAGAGCCTTGTATTCAGAGTCTCCAAGGAAGATTTCTGTCATGTAAATATTGCCTGTGGTCTCACCCAAACCCTGGCTTCCTTAAAATAAGAGACCTCTTGGCAGAAGCTCTGTAGTGAACCAGACCATGAGGTCGTGGAGGGCTGTATTCCTTTTTCAGCACAGAAGTTACATGGGGATTTATAATCGCTGAATCTAGCAGGGTTTATAGGTTTGTTTCTCCAAATCCCAGGCAGCAACTCACAGCAATGACTGTGGAGTGGGATTTGTGTTTCCACAGAAGCTGCCAGGCTTTCTAGTCCCAAGATACAGTTGCAGTGTTCGTACAGGTCAAGTGCAGCTGCTAAGGAAGGGGAAAGAGGTCTGAAATACCCATCAGTATAATCTGTCTTGCAAATGTGATTTACCTCCCACTTCTCAAGCTTTCTGATCCAATGTACCCATTCAGAAATAAGAACTTACCTGCAATTCTTGTTCCATGTTTCATGCTGGTGGGAAGCAGTTAACACCATCATGATCCAGACACACAGCTGCTGTAGGAGTCCTACATATCTCTGCTGATGCACTCAACCCTCCTTGACAGCATATCATAGAATCATAGAATGGTTAGGGCTGGAAGGGACCTTCAAAGGTCATCTAGTCCAACCCCCCTGCAAGGAACAGGGATATCTCCAACTAGATATGTGTTGTTAGAGACATGGGCAGTGCTTCAGCAGCTGTATTTACCTTTGTTCACACAACAAAACTAGTACACAGAGAAAAAAAAAGGCATCTTGGGGGTTAAGGATAGTGAGTTCATTGCTGTTCAGATTCTAGAGGAAATTTGAACTTGGTCCCAAGAAGTAAAAGTTAACAATCTGCTAATCTGTTTAACTTCTGTGCTGAGAATTGGTATGAAAATTGCCTCTAAGGAGAAGACAGAGGAATCCATGTGTGAGAGATGGAGGATCGCGTAAACATTTGTTTTGTCGTACTTTCCTTCATACAGGCATCAATATCCTTGTGAAATCCCGCGTGTTCCAGTACACCATGTGTAAGTAGAAGTAATGAGCTGTCTCTCTGCTAGGCTCCCTAAATCACGTGGGTCTGGTGTTCTGCGTCTGCCAGACCTCAGGAGGACTGAACGTGGTGGCGCCTGGTCTTTCCTCTGAGCTGTGGCTCATGTACAAATTTGGGAGTTTTGGCAGAGGGGGAGGGAACTGCGTGCTCCTACCGACCACTACTGCAGCCTGGACTCTCAGCTCTTGCTGTGTCAAGTCTTCTGGAGAGGCTTGTTGGTTCACTGCTTCATAACACGCTTCTGGGTCTGATTCTGTAGGGGTCAGCTCGTAGCGTTTGAGTAGGTTGGTGGTTAGCTTTCACGAGCCTTGAGGTTTTTTTATCTTGTCGCTGAAGGATGCTGGGTAAGGAACTGCCTTGCCAGTCAACCACCTTCTTGTGTTTGCGCTGGAGAAGGTGCAGGCATCGTTGTTGCTGGAGGGATTGCTTGGCAACTGTGCTGCCTGCGAGCATGATTTTGTGCTCCTCTTCTCTAGACGAGAAAGAGTGCTTTCTCATGGTGCTACTTGATATGTTCTAAATGATCTGTTCCTACTCAGTAATTTGGGGGGTTTTGAATGTTGGATGAGATGTTTTTTGTAAATTTGGATGCTAAGCTAAAGAGAGTGGGATGGGATAAGGAGATGCCAGTGAAAAGAAGTCCTGCACCTTCAGTTCTCAGGGTTTAAATGTTGAGGATCCAACAGGGCTTTGTCCTGCGCTGCTGGGGACCTAATGGTCCTTGAGATCTTGGTCCAGAACTAGGAGGAGGCTGAAATATGCAGGTAATAACATGACAGTATGTAAGATAATTATGAGTAAAAACGATTAAGCATGATTCAGACCATTGTTTTGTTTCCTTCTGCATCTGTTGAAGGCCTGGGAAAAGTCAGGGTAGAAGTTTTTCAACTCTCCCAAGTTATGAGTTCAATTTGTTAGTTGAATTGGAAACAGTGATCCTGCCACTTGTCCTATATTGTAGTCTTTTTGTTAGCCTAAGAAACAGATGTCCTCTGGTCCAGGAGTGTGTTTGCTATGGGTTGTTACTTTGTTTTCCAGATACTGTGGTGGCTGTGAATGGAATTTGGATTCTTGTTGAAACCTTCATGCTGCAAGGTAGGAAACATTGCATCTTGTTTCTTGACTATGATGCTAGGGGATGGAATAAAGAGAGGCTAGAAAAAATTCTTCTTGTGTCTTGCAGGAGGGAATTTCTTCTCCAGAAACGTCCCATGGAGCTACATAGTCTTCCTCACAAGTAAGCTGATGCTTCCCAACAGAGCTATGTCACTTCATAAGGAGCTGGCAGGGGAATAGACAGCTCTGCTTCTGGGAAATTACTCAGTTTGAAGTTAAAACTTAGCCACAAGTGTACAGACTCTGTCTTAGAACAATGCTGTGCCTGGCAGGGATTGTCAGCATCCACACAGACCCGTGTGAACACTGCTGCACCGTGGCACAGCTCCCTGCACCCCTGCAGCCTGAGGAGCTCCGATACAACTCTCTGCAAAAGCTGCTGTATTCCTCTTAAGGCAGACTTGAGCTCTGAGAGCAGAATAGCCTTGTTTGTTGGGCACAGCGTGCACAGCGATAAGCTCCTCCAGACTTGTGATGGCTCTGTGCGGAGTTGCTCACGTTGCTCTGTGCTGCACTGACTCTTCCAGGAGGCATTACCAGCTCTGATCTGATTGCTGCTGTGAGCTGGCGCTCTGCCACGCAAAGCAAGGCGGTCCTGTTGGAGTACTGAGTGCAAGGGCACGCTGAGCAGAAGTCTGAAAGGACTAGATGAACGAGTTGACCAGCTGAGTTTTCTAATTGAACATCATCCTCTCCATAAGCGTATAGCTTAGTCTTCCTTTTCAGCCCAAGTATGAGCAATTACATCTTCATGTGCTGGTTCGTTGCACTGCCATGGAACTCTTCAGTGATGTGAATTCACTTCCCTCCTGCTGCCAGTGTCGCTTGCTCAAGAGGAGAAGGAAAGTATAGCTCCATTGAATCCAAAAACTGCAGCAGGAGGTTCTTTGGAGAATCTAGGAGAGGTTGCTAACTTGCTATGAAAGTTTGAAGACGAAGGGACTCTGCAACACTTCTTTTCACAACTATGAGAAGCTCTTCACTTCTCTCCCACCTTGGAACCTGGAAAGAAAGTTTTGGGGATGACTGAAACAGGGCATCGTGTTATTGTGGCATTCTTTAACCTGTAGGCTCACAAGGTGCTGCCGGGACAGGAGGTGAAGTATTCAGATGGCTCCTCTTTGGAAGGGTCTCTCCCTGCAGGTCAAGGCTAGGCAATGGGACGTGGCTGAATTCCACTGAGATAGAAGGAAATAAACAGGCAGGAAAGAATTCCCTACACCACTTTTTGGCCTTTCCTACAGAAACTTGTGCCTCAACATTTATAGCGTGTTAGCCGACTAACTGCTTTGTAGACTGCTCTGGAGAGAAATCACTATGAATACAGGAGAATGTGTTGATTTGGAGGGAAAATGTCTCTTTGGCATTCCTTGAGAATAAGGAGGACGGATGAGAGTCTGTTAAACCTATGCTCAGCAGTTCTGCACTTAAAGCACCACACATCTTTGAGGGCAAGCCTTTGTATGAGCGCTTCGTGTGATGCTGCTTATTCCTGTCCATGGCTGTCATCTTGTTTTACAGTCTATGGCGTGGAGCTGCTCCTGAAGACCACTGGACTGGGGCCTGTGGAGTACCTGTCCTCGGGTTGGAATCTGTAAGTGCACGCTGACGTTCTGAGGGAGAGGTGGTGAACATTGTTGGGTTAGACTGACTTCTGAAATGAGTTTTTAGGTCTGTAGACAAGGCCATCAGCAGGTTACGTTAATCCTTCTGCCCTTGGCCTTGTGCATCTTGCTAGGCTGGAGCAGCACCAAGTACCTCCTTTCTGCTGAAGCACTAGTGCCAAATCATTGCTCTTCTTTTATTTTTTTGTTTGTTTTCTTTCCAGCTTTGACTTCTCAGTCACCCTGTTTGCATTTTTGGGGCTCATGGCACTGGCGTTTAACATGGAGCCATTCTACTTCATTGTGGTCTTGCGACCCCTCCAGCTGCTGAGGTGAGACGGGAAGGCTGGGGCGGCGGTACGGAGAGCAGGTGGGAAAGAAAACAGCCAGGCTTGTTTTCCATCAATCCAGTTGGGGTTCGAGCTCCTTCCCAGGAGAGGGCAAGGATTGCTCTGTGGGTACATGACCATGGCAAACAAGAATCGTGTGGGGTAACGAGATTAGCCAGAGTTATCAAAATGAATGATAACAAAAACTTGGGATGGGATATGAAACCCCGTGCTTTGGAGCTTAAGCTGATCTCTAATAGAGATCAAGGGATTTACCAGGGGCAGATTATCCTGTGTCTGCCTTCATGGGGTTCTTACACCTCCTCTAAATTGTCTGATGCTGTTCAGAGAAAAGCTCTTCTGTCAGGGTGAGACAGTCTGAGCCAGTTTAATAATTTCCATTGAATTACCAGAAATTACAGTTTTCAAAGGATGCTGCTTTCTAGGGTGAAGCACAACCCTGCTCTAACTGCATCTCACACTTTAAGCAAGACTGCAGCCTGTAACCCCTCTGCAGCTCAGCAAGATGGGTCTGATTAACCCTCTCATTTCAGGCTGTTACGGAGGTACATTCAGCCTTGCAGAACGCTTTGAGAGCCGTAAGGGGAAGACATTTGAGGCAAAATGTTGTTTTGTTAAAAACAAACTAATGTAATTTAGCTCTTCAGCGAGGATTTAAAGAACACTTTATGACACTCAAGGGGGAAAAAAAAAATGTTTTCTCTGTTGCTCCCCTGCCAAAGCCTGTGTTTGGCAGCTGTGTTTCCCTGTAAAGGCTGATGGAGTTGCCAGATCTTAAATTAGCAGGCACTATGTAGTTTTCTTTCATCAATTTTTATTGGGTTATGGGGGAAACGCAGAAAAGCTTGTGTCTGAGGAAGGGAGTCATGAATCTTGACCCTGTATACAGGACTAGTTTGAGTTCTATGATTATTTTTTTTTAAATAGCGATTTATGCATCATGCTGTGTAAGAAGACGTAGACTTTTCCATCAGATTCCTCAATTCTGTAAGCACTTAGTTGAATGTGTCGTAAGAATTCAGATGGGACAGCGGGACATTGTTGGGTGAGCAGAGACCACTCAAGCAAGAGCAGATCCTTGGAGTCTGGTGTCAGGAAACCTTACTGTTCGTTGGCCTGGGAGATAGAGAGTACTGTGATGCTCTGTTTAACTATTCCTAACACCACCGGGAAAGTTGTAATCCGTAGGTAACTGCTGGCTTCTCCTTTCAGGCTATTTAAATTGAAGAAACGCTACAGAAATGTCCTGGACACTATGTTTGAGTTGTTCCCCCGGATGGCCAGGTATTAACTTCTTCTCTTTTGGGTGATGATGGGCAGAGGGGAGTGAAAGTTTAGCATCCAGGGCTGGGGTCAGGATAGGGACCTGTCCAACCTGCTAAAGGTGTTTATGCTCTGATCTGTCAATTGATTGTTACAGATTCTTCAGTGTGCTGCAGTGGGGTGTTAATCTTCCAATTTCTTGGAGCAGGATGCGATAAGCAGCACCACCTCCTGCTCTTGTGTTAGGACGATAACGAAGAGTCGACGCTTGTTTAATTTTTTTCCCCCATCCCAGCTTTTGGTGAGAGGGGAGGCCCATTTGGGAGGAGCACTGGTGTGAATATACTCAGCTCTGGCTGTTTCCCTGTCCTTAGTACAGCCACTTGAGAACATTATTGTGAAATAAACGGTGGGGCAGAAAGAGCTTGGTGTTTGAGTGGGGCATCCTCAGACCTTATTCCTTTGAAGGAGGTCTGAGGAGAGCATGTTAGCCAGAGAACCCTGTTCTTGGCACAGTCCCTGTATCCAAGGACATGGAGAGGGCAGAACCAGTGTGTGTTGTTCTTTAATAAAGAAACTGTGGAGAGACGTTTGTTTACCAGAAAAAGACAGACTGGGAGGGAATCCAGGCCGCTCTTTAGTTTCTCTCTTCAGTGAATGGCAAACTCGTTGTCCAAGGACTTCTTGAATGAGAGCAGGCAAAGAACTGCAGAGCCGCAGTGGCAGGCAGGGTGGTCTGCTGCTTCCCATCCGTTGGAAATTCCTTCCAGAGAAACCAGCCCGTGACTTTGTGTTTCCCTGCCTCAGCAACTCTTCAGTAGCACAGTACTCTTTCTGTTTTTGCCTCCAGCCTGGGTTTAACCCTGCTGATCTTCTACTATTGCTTTGCCATTGTTGGCATGGAGTTCTTTGCTGGCGTGGTCTACCCGAACTGCTGCAAGTGAGTACCGCAAATCCATCCCCCTCTGCAGCGGGTTTGGTGCGAAGCCAGTAGCAGTGGGCACTGGCAGCTCTGTCCCCCTGTGGAGAAGGGGCCAGGGGATGGGTCTCAATGGGGTTTTGCAGCTAAGACAACGTGCTGGGAAAATCTAGGGGAGACGTTTCACTTCTCTAGGTAAGATTAGATGAAATGGCTTTTGCATTGCATTGGGGAAGGGAGAGACTTCTGTGGTGGGGTTGGCTGGTTTTAATGAGGTCTGTAACTTGCCTCAGGTAGCTGCACTGGGAGGCCTTCTTCAAGGTACAGTGGCTGGAAACTCTTGTAACAGCTGCTCTAGAGCAAAGTTGAGATTTTTGTCCTGGGGCGCTACATATTTAGGCCTCACTTTTTACAACATAAATTCATCTGGTCCTGGAAGCTGGGCTGTCCTGTGCCCTTTTCATCTTAAATGGTGACAGACCACTTGGAAATGCCAGGCCTTAAAGGTGTGAGCCAAGGAGTCTAACTCAAACACTCGATTTCTCTAGTATAATATTTGCTGAATGATTAGAAAGATTTCATGTGGTCCCTGGGCTTGTGCTGAGCTGTGAAGGACAGAGGCTTTCTTTCAGAGAAAAAGGCAAGTGTTGGCCAAGAGGTAGAAACTGCCACCCTGCTCACCACCTTCTAAGTGTTTTGATACTTATAACCCATGAGATTTTCCTTGCTTTTCCAGTTCTCTTCTCATTCTTTGTCCTGGTTTCTCCAACCAGCACAAGCACAGTCGCGGATTCCTACCGCTGGGTGAATCATACAGTTGGCAACAAGACGATTGTGGAAGAAGGTTATTACTATCTCAACAACTTCGACAACATTTTGAACAGCTTTGGTAAGGGCAGTTTTGTCTGTAGCAAAGACTGTTCCTTAGTGCATCTGTGTTCCTGCAGAGCTTTATGGCAGGACTGTAATGTTCATGTAAGCCTGGGACTCTCCCAGAGAATCCTAATGCACCTCGAAACACTCAGCATTTCTTTCTGTTTGGAGAACTCCAGCTGACTAATTGTGGCATGACTGTTTTGCAAGGTAAGCAGACACCTCTTAAAAGCCAGTGTGAAGCCAGCAGATCTGTTCTGACTGGTGATCAGACCAGATGTTTAAGGAGGCTTGAAGTCACTACCCTTCTAAAGAACCAATAGTGATGCTAATTCATTTCCTTAAACCCACTGATGAAGAATAATTTGAATGTGTTGATTACTCTCCATGATTTTTCTTAATGTGTAAGCAGAGATGCTTATCTCCTGGAGATTTCAGAGGTCTCCATGCTCTCTGGTAAAATGCCAGGTCTCTTTCCGATTCTTTTAAGAAATAGAGATTAATCCGTGCTCCTGGTTCTGTGGGTCTAACCCTGTTTGTCTGAAGTAATTGCAGTGATGAGGGTCTGCAGATGTGCTGGCTGTATTGAAAGTTTGTTGTCTTGCATCAGTCTTCCCTGTCAAATACTTTGTCTGAGAATCACTGTAAAGTAGGTCAGGTTGGATAAAGCAATTGTCTGTGTTTTTTCTCCCACTCGTATACAGTCACACTGTTTGAGCTGACAGTCGTCAATGACTGGTACATCATCATGGTACGTAAACCTCAGCTACCCTGTGTGCATAGACAGCAGACTCTTGCCAGCTGAGCTAGATCTTCCGTGCCACCACTGCTTTCTTCCCCTGGTGATTGGAGATGGGCCCAACATCGTCACTTCTTGTTGCCAGACATCTTTTGCTCTGATCGTTGGGTGATATTTGACATCTGACATGCTGCTGGGCATGTTTTTTGGGGGAATCTTGACCAGCCTTCAGGCCAGGTTTTAACAATCTGGGCAAGTGAAG
The DNA here is from genome assembly GCF_009769465.1 of Tauraco erythrolophus. Taxonomy (NCBI): domain Eukaryota; kingdom Metazoa; phylum Chordata; class Aves; order Musophagiformes; family Musophagidae; genus Tauraco; species Tauraco erythrolophus. Next base: position 3,734,300 of record NC_141483.1, on the reverse strand, counting down.
TCACTCTGTATTCCAGCTTGTCACCCTGCTGTCCAAGCTGGGTTCTCATAGCAGCTACATACAGTACATACAGCCACAGGCTTTAGATGTTCTGTGTGTTTGCATGTGGGAACCTCTCTTTTTAGCTCAAGAGGTGCAGGGACCAGTTGGGGCATAGAGCATTGCGAAGGCAGTTCCTGGGCTAACTGTGGAGCCACGAATAAGACATAGATAGTGTTTATGCTGCTTTATGTGTGTTGGCAAGAAGTTAGCAGCAGACTCTCCCTTCTTTTTTGCACTGCTGACTTCTTCCCTCTCCTCTTTAGGAAGGGGTGACATCCCAAACCACTCACTGGAGCCGTCTCTATTTCATGATCTTCTATATTGTGACCATGGTAGGTTTCTGGTCATGCTTCTTGCATGAAATAGTGGGGATAAGGAGGGGAGACAGCTTTTACTGTGTTCCAGGGGAGCTTCCATCCCTAAATGAGGACAACTTTGCTCTTCTATGTAAACATCTTCCAGAAACAGATGTGAGTCCACATTGTTTGCAGAACATTGAATTTATGGGCATTGATAAAGCTGGTGCTGCACAAATCTGGGCCTGGGGTAAGGGCCACAGCAGCACAGTTTGTTCTGTCCCCTTTGCGGTTTATTGTCAGAAGTTTGCTCTCAGGTAGATGTGTGACATGTGCATCCCCTCTGCCATGGAGGTGCTGGGGAACATGGAGTTGAAGTACAGACCAAGTGCTCGGCTTCCTGCGGAATCGACCTGGAAGAATCCCCCTGCAGCAGCCTCCTGATCTCTTCTGTTCGTGTCCTCTCCCAGGTGGTGATGACAATCATCGTGGCTTTTATTCTGGATGCTTTCGTCTTTCGCATGAACTACACTCGGAAGAACCAAGATTCAGAAGGTCAGAACTGAGAACTGGTTGACCTACAATGTTGTGTCTTCTCTCCCTGGTGTCTTATGTCTGTAGGGGAGAATGAGACTGGCCAGCAAAGACCAGATTTTTTTCTTTTTTCAGCCTGACTTCCTAGGCTCATTCTTACGCTTTTGTGTGGTATTTTTATCTGGCTTTTTGTTCTGCCCCTCATCTCTCCTCCAGCACTTCCTAAAAAGTGTGAGGGGGTGGGGGTGGGGGTGTATGTACGTGGGGTTTTTTATATATGTGTGTGTGTGTATGTGCACACATACAAACTTTGACTATTTGAGCCATTTCAATGAAATTATTTGAAGATAAAGTCTGCATGCATCTCGTGAAAGAAAGCCAGGAATCATTACAGCAACGATGTAAAAAGGAAAAGAAGGTGATTTTTCTTTTAAAACCGATTTTCCTTCCTCACTAATATACTCACAGGCTCTAGAACGTGTCTCCAAGTGGCTTGTCCAGCATTCAGGCACCAAAATGCTGGATCCAAGTGGTTTTCCAGCACTTTTTGCCATGACACGGAGGACAATGAATGCTCCCTATCCAGTTCTTTCCACATCTCTCAGTTGTACTTAGACTGGTGACTACGTACTGGGTTTGGACATGCCATTCTATACCCTTCAGGAACTGACAGTGACTAGTCTCTCCATCCCCCCACCCTGTGAGTCATCAGTTTTACTCACTGTCCTTTGTCTCCTGAGCTCAGCATCTGAAGCTGCGTGTGACTTCATGACCTGCTAATTTAGGTGCCATAAACACAGTAGTCTCTTGTAGTCCTTCTGCTATTCCTTCAGGTGGTCTACACCCAGACTTTTCTATTCATTCTCAGTGCAAAGTAATCTTAATAATTATTTACACATTTCTGCAGGAAGGAGGTTTAGCTGCTGCGCTCTTAGACGTTTAATGCCAGAGAATCTTCCCTGCAAAAACACAGTGAAGGTCCCCGCCACAGGAGCAGCTTTCTTCAGCTTCTCATCTTTCTTAAGTGCCAGAAGATCTAAACGTGTGGCACAGGCCAGTCAGAGCCAGACGTTGTTAGTTATGGAAACGCTTTTCATCGTGATCCCTCCTCCACCCAGCTTCAAGTGTGCAATGAAAGATTTGTTAGCCCTGAGCTCCCAAGCTGCGTTAGGCAGCTGAAGGTCAAAAGGCAACAATTCCTGGGTGATTATTTGCTTTGCTAGTTAATTCACAGGCAAGCAAAAAGCTACAAGATTGTTTTAAGATACTGGGGAGCCTCATGTTTTGAAAAGCCGAGATGCTTGCTGGCCCTGCACGCTAGTTAGCTGCTTCTCTGCCTTGTTGCAGGACAAGGACATACACGTTCTAGTCACACAAGTGGGTACAGACTGTGCCTGACACCTGTGTGCTGTTAGGCTTTGCCTTACAGGATTATTGCAGAGGCTGATGAAGCAATGTTCATCTTGGAGACTTCTTTTTCCTCTTTTGTTCTCTTGCCTCTCCAGAAGACAACGGCATTGTGCTGGAGAAGGAGATCTCCAAGGAGGAAGTGGTTGGCGTAATCGAGCTGTACAAGCGGACTTCGGCGGCCACTGAAACCGCTCAGCTGCAGAAGATCGTTTTGCAGATGGACAAATACGGGGTAAGAGGAAACGCTTACTGCAAGTCCTCGGCTTCAGGGGAGGGAGGGGGCCAGTGCCACAAATGCCTTTTTGCTGTCTTAAGAGAGAGTGTGTCTTCGTAGTGTTGAGAGCTGAGCTACTGGAGGGACTCTGCAGCACTGGCACAGAGTTTTGCTGCTCTAGAACAGCAGCAGCTGAATTTCCTCTTGCACTCTGAATAGACCTGACAGGAGCTCGTTGCTATAACCCACAAACTTCCCTTAGAACTATTCTGGCCCAGCATTGGCTGGAAAAAGTAGATTATTTTTCCTCTAAGGAAAGCCACTGTCTTGTAGTTCTCCTGCCTCTCTCTCTCTCTGCCATCGTACACTTAGGCTTGGCCAATCCTCCAGCATTGTGCAGCAATATGATGGTGTCGATTCCAAACACCAGGCGTCCTTTCTCCATGGCACTGCTGATGTTTTCGTTCCAAAACAGGATGGACAATTGGAGAAATGAGCTGACTTGGCTAACTGCTCTTGTCTCAGAACTGTTGTCTCATGCATCTGGGAAGAGCATAAGTGGTTGTTTTAATAGTAGCCATTATATTCTTGTAGCACCACTACAAAGCACAGGTGCTACAGTCTCTTGTGACCTTTATTTGCTTTGGTTGGCTTGGTCATTAAAGGCTGAGCTCTCGTTCACACAGACAAAATTCAGAATAGCAACTATGATACTGATCAGAAGCCGTTTTCGAGACAGTAAACTAAAGGAGGATGCTGACCTCAGCTTGCAATGGAGTCCAGAATGATGATGCCAGATCTGAGGTTTCTTTGCTTCTCAATCCTGTTCATATAACTCATATGGTCAGAGAGTAATTCAGTCTCTCTGCTTACACGATTCTTAAGAAGTCCAGGCCCGTGGAGTAAATGGTGTAGTCCAGACAAGTGGGACCCGAAATTATTCTCAGATGAGATCTTATTTGGAAGCCTGGATTTGAGCTTCTTCCAGGCACTGACCACTGACAGACGCATCTGACCAAGCCACACCTCCGTCTGTAGTCTTTGGGGGTCTGCTCAGTGTGACTTGTCTCAGCCCGCGGTAGATACCTGCATTTTATTAGGTGATGTGCACCCTAAAATGCCTTTTTCCCATGACAACAGAAGGAGCCCAGGATAGCCCAAGCTGGTCCATGTATGATGGGTGTCTGCATGAAGGATGCCTGAAGTTCCAGGGACTGATCCTGTGAGCTGCTCAGTGACTGATGAATGTCTTGTCTTTCCCCTACTCTTTAGCAAATGTCCATGCTGTTTCTGGGACGCAGATCAAGAACCAAGAGTGACTTGAGTATGAAGATGTATGAGGAGGAGATACAGGTATGTGGGCCTGAGCTGGAAATACCGAGTCTGTGCTGAGCAAAACATTGCCTGGAATAACAAACCATCCTTTTAAACACTGGAGGCCGCCTTCCTCCAAGACCCAGGTGGCTGTGTGCTCTGTGAGGAGGGTGGGCAGTAGACAAAGTGTGCTTTAGATTCATCCATTCTGGCACTCCAGGACTCCCTAAACCACAGAGCACACCAGAGGTGCCCGCGGTGCAGGTGTGTGTCGGCAGAGGTGCGGTGACCGCACGCTGGGAGTGTGCGTAGGCACGCCAGCTGGCCGAGCTTGCCTAGGCTCACCGAGGTGGACGTGTTTTCTGGGGCAAGAGCACATGCCTAGTGTGTTCCTGAACGCTAATTAAGCCACTGGAATGTGATTGTGTTTGGGCTTAGGCGTGTCTGCTTGACAGAGAAACCGAGCGTTCTCCCAAGCGGAGTGCTGCTTGGTTGTGAGCAGTGCTGCCTGGTTTTCCTTCAGAATAGCAGGCTGACAACGATGGGAAATACTTAAATCAGCTGATTCTCTGGATTGTTTAAGGCACTCCTGCTAGAGCCCTTCGTGGTCAGGAGCTTTGTGCCGTGGATTTGGTCGCTGTAGTGCCTGCCAGACATTCACCTCCAGGTTGAAGGTCACGGGCTAATACAATGATTAGTACTGAAAGAATTAATCTCGTAACTATTTGAATCTGTCCTTTGTCCCTTGGGCAGCTAGCTTGAGGATGAGTCTTCAGTCCCCCTAATGAAAATAAATGTGTTATTTACTGTGGAGCTGGGTGGAAATCTGCAGAGAAGCTCCCCGCCTGTTCTGCTTGGTCTCTGATTCAGGGATATAACGTACTCTAACACCCTGGGCGCTGCTCAGGATTGGGAGCAACTCTGTAAACATCAGACATCCCTGTGACATCAGTATTGGAGTCCTGGACATTCAGGAGGGACATCCTGAGCCAGGGATGTTTCCTTGCCCAGGTTTGCCAGTCCCAACAGTTCAGCCAACTGTAACTGAGCCATAGCTGATACTTCTTGCCTTGGACTGTGGGTGCTGAGGTCTTGGTGCATCCATCGCAGTCGTGCTGCGATTAACCAGGTTGTTCCAGGAGGTTGAGCTATAGCCAGGGCTTTGGAGAGAGCCCCTCTGTGCCCGAGCAAATGTGGCACAGAGCAGCTGAGGGCTCTGCCGTTCACGGTCCTGCTGGTGGGGTGTGAGGCTGCTGTGGGGCAGAGCCTGATCTCGATGTGTTTGATCTCCTTTTGCAGGAATGGTATGAGGAGCACTCCAGAAAAGAGGAATCTCAGATGCAATTGCAAGAGCCTGCATCTGCTTCCAACAGCTCTCTGAAGCCCCTGAGCCTCCGACAACGCTCCCAGACTGTCACTTAGGCCTAGCTGATGCGAGCCACCTTCTATGCAATAACCTAGAGTATTACTTCACAGCGTATATATCAGGATGATGTATGTAGATCTGGTCCGTGTACTGTTTGGCTTTAGGGTTTCAATCTCTTCCCTTAGGCAGGGAATTGCTGTAAAACCAGAGGCCCAGGGGACTCTGTGTGAGGTTGCTACACCCAGATTGAGCATGATGCCCATGCTCAGCACAGAGCGGACATCTCTGACAGAACAGAGACCTTCTCCCTCTGAGCCACTTCCCAGGCTTGAGCCTGCTGTGTGAGCACTAACAGACCTTGGGGAAAGGGATATGTAATCCATTAACAGCAGGATATGCGCTGAAGCCACCTGCTTAATATTTAAACTTTTGCCCTTTTTGAAGATCTCTTTTGCTTAAAGGGTACCATTAACCTAGGAATAAAAGATCAGGGAGTGTGTTTTTGTTTATTCTCCATCCTCCCACACAAAGAACGGGGAGGTGGTGTGAAGTTTCAGCACTTTTGGAAGAGCAGTCTGCCTTTTCCCTTCTTTTTGGCGAACCTAGATGCACTCCCTGTAGTAGATCCAGCTCTGACTATTGAATTTAGCTGTCCCTGAGCAGTTCTGCAGCAGCTGGAGACAGAACCGAAGGCCAGCATCTCACCATGTTATGACCATAGGTGGGACAGGAGTTTGGGGAGACGAACTCTGTCTCTGCTGTAGCTATCCAATGTCTGCATCTCTGCTGGTCAGCTCTGTCTGGGACTGGGATCGCCTCTGTAAACCCCAAAGCTCCTGTCTCTGTTCAGTGAGAGGGAGGATTCTGCAGGGTGACGGTGGCTGTTGACCTCTGCCACATGGCCACCTGCTCTGTCAATGGCAAATCTCTGGCTGGTCCTTAGCTCAGATAGATGACTAGGAGGCAGAAATGGAAGGTTTTGCAGCTCCATGTCTGACATTTCTCCCTGGTCGTGGGTTAAGGAGAGCTTATGGGCATCAAAACGGTGCTGCTGGTTAGTCCTCAGCCAAGTCTTTGCTTTGTTTGTTCAGCTGAGCGAGGCCCAACCCAGCAGTGTTGCTCCTCCCTTGCTCTCACCTTTGCAGAAACGTTCCAAACGCAGGAGGAACGGGGAAGACAATGATTCTTCTCACCCATCTGCTTTTCTGCAGCTGGCAAGGAGGCTGCCAGACCTCGTAGCAGAGGGATGTGAAGGAAGAGAGAAAAGGGAACCCTTCCCAGCTCTGCCACATTTGTTCTGTGATCATGGGAGGTTGCGTCATCACTCGTGTTTCATCACCTGCAACATGACGACAACCTGCCTCCGTGAGTCCCCTTTTCCCTCCCTGTCAGCACAGTACGTGCTGAGGGCTAGAAGTCTCTGTCAGCTGGGAGGTTCCCTTCGCCTCTTACTGTTTGATCTTTTCTCAGGTTCAGACTAAGTAGAGCTTGCTGGGGAGGCCTTCTCCTTCCTCCAGGTCGATCAGGCAGTGGGAGATCTGTGTGCCCGTTCCCTTTGTCCCACATCCCTGTTTTTTCCTTAGTAGCCTCACCACGTGGCACAAGGGCAGCAGGAGAGGACTGATCCTACCCGGGCAGCTCTGGAGCATTTCCTGGGTGGATGAGACTTCACAAGTAGGCGAGACAGGGCTGCCTCTGAAAATCTCTCCCTGCGTAGCATGGTGGGTTATCAGATGGGAAGAGTGGGTGAGCAGCTTTCTGGGCAGCACGCACACCAGCGTCTGCTCTCAACCCTTGCCAAATTCCCTGGGTGCCTCAGGGCAACTCTTTGTTTCCTTTCTGGGTTCTGCAGGTATGAAACTACTTCTGAGCTGAACCGTGAAGGACCTTAAAGGGCTGTTTTCCAAACCATAAATTCGACCACAAATTAATGAGCAGTGCAGTTGTTGCTCTTGCAGTTGCTCTGCATGGAGTCACAGCCTGGGATATTTATCCAGATTAGTCCTGGGGCTGGAGGAGATGTTGTTTATTCTGTTTTTAAGTTGTGGGCAGGATGAACAAGCATTGTGAAGGTTGAGGGGAAGGGAAATGTGGCCACATTTAAACTCCACGTTCCCCTACAGCCTATTTCTCCTTGCAGGGCTGTCAGTGACTTGTTTTTCGGGTGTTTTCTGGCTGTGAAAGGAGCTGCAGCTTTAAGCTATACATTTAAGCTATACATTCAGTGGGGCACTAACCTGCTTAACATACAGTAACAGGGCTCTTGTGTCACAGAGACCGGAATGCTTGGGCTGGGGTTCAGGGCTCAGGTGCTGCTTCCATGGTTTCGTGCTGAGGTGTTGTTCTGCCCCCATGTACACACCGTATTAATTATTTTTGTAAACTAAGGAGGGTCGCAGAAGTTTACTTCTTCCATATGACTTTGGAAGGAAAAGAAGTTTGAGTACGGGGCATCCCCTTCTATTTATCCTCCTCTCCCCCACCTGACACACAGCCTAACGACAGAGACAATCATTTTGTAGGGAGCAAGGGAGGAAGCACTGCAGGATTTTGTATGCTGGTGTTTTGTTTATAAAATGATTTTATGGACACGTCTGTAAAATGTTCTCTAGATTTTTTTCAAGCACACTAATAAAAAGCATCCTCAGCTTTGTAAAGGCAGCGGCTTCCTTTCCTCCTTGCCAGGTTATTCCAGCCGCGGGGCTTGGCCGCAGCTGAAACATTTCCAAGGCATTTCAAGAGGATCAGTGCCCGCCCTCCCTCTCCGGTGGCAACTGCTTGCGTGGGCATATTTTGCATGCATGCCCTGCCGAGCTGCTCTGAGCTCTTGTTCCTGGACATTGCCAAGCCTGGCTTCCCTTCTGCCCTTCCCCTTGCCAGTTTTTTTCCTAAACATCAAGATAACGCTTTCAAACTTAAGATTTCTAAAACTACCCTGATGCAATGTTTAAGGTTAGAAGGGTTTTTTTGACCCCATATGTCTGTGTTGGTACGTTGGCCGCGGTTTCGGTTGCTTTAGCCCTGGTGTGTGTAAGGAAGCGGGGCTTGTCTCCCAGGCTAATTCCAGCAGCTGCTGGGAACTTGTGAGCAGGTTCAGGGCCAATAGCTGCAGGCAGAGGGAGCGTTATTTTTTGTGAAAGCCCTTAACAGGTTAGAAAAAGGAGAAATTCTTCAGGCCCAGGAGGCTGCTGGCACCCCTGGAAGGGAGCAGCAACCAGGTCTGGCAGTTGTGCTCCTTGCAGAACAGCCCCTCGCTCCCTGCGGAGCAGAAATGCGGTCGTCCGTCTGTCCGTACCCACGGTTTGCTTTCTGTCCTGCAGACCCTCCGGCAAGGCATAGAAGCACCAGCCCACCCGTTCCCCTTCCTGTGGGACCGTGGGCTGCCCTGCCAGTGTCCCCATCCAAGGGAGCTGAGTAATGTCCCGTGCTGGTGGCTCGCGGTCCGTGCTGACCCCGGGCCAGGTCCGCTGTGACGCTGCAGTTCCCAACCACGCAACGAACTGGCCAAGCCGGGCACATGTGACTGCTGTTGAGAAATCAAGTGCAGGAAACCACTTCCCGCAGCCGAGGGGGGCAGCCCCCCGGGCCCCCCGCTCTCCTGCTGCTGGCTCAGCTCCAGAGAAGCCCAGGGTGCTCCCTCTCCCTCCCTCCAAGCGAGCAGCGAGGCACCGTGCTGGGTACAGAGCAGGAGAAAACACCCTCACAGCAAACAAGAAGAGTCAAGGTTGGGTTTGTGGGGTTTTATTGCAATTATATTTTTTTTTCAGTGCCTAAACCTAGTCTCACCAGAGGCAAACACCATGTGTGGAAACCTCCAAGTCTTTCCTACAGCTCTGTCCATTCTAGGAGGAGAAAAGTAGGATCTGAAACTCAGGATGAAAAAAATAGCTTTAAAAAGCAGGGGTAACCAGCCTCCCTTAGTTGGTTTGTTGTTTTTTTTTTTTTCCTCTCCAGCTTTGCTTGCATTAAAACCATTGCTGCCCTGGAGCTTTGTCTCGGTTGCTATTTCAAACCTGTGGTGTGAACATGTCACGTCCTTTGCAATGACAAACTTGGGCTCAGACCTTCACAGTCACCCACGGAGCACGACAGCCAGGATGGAGACCAGGAGGGGAAAGTAAAGTGGGTGAAGAGGTAAAACCCCTCCTGTGGCTGACCCCAGACTGGAGCTGCCCTCTTCTCTCCCCCTGCCACCAGGACCAGAGCAAGCTGAGGTCTCAACCTCACTCCTGCTTGGAGCCACCTTGAGTTAAACAAGATGAAACAGAGTGGGGAGAGGATGTAGCTAATGAGGAACAGCCCCTTTCCCTTTCCCAAAGCACAGCCACCCAGCCAAACGCCCGAGAAAGTGAAGGCTGAGGGCTGGGCTGGCATATGATGCCTCCAGCACGGTTGGGGTCAAGGTGCCCTTATTGCCCTGGCAGGAACAATAAGAGGAGACAGTGAGGCCCCAATCCATCAGGGAGGCACAGTGAGAGCCATGGATGGACGTGCATCTCCTGCCGGCAGTGGGGCCGGTCAGACGGTGGGGAGACGAATCACCCTGAACTCGGTCAGCAGGGCCACGCAGAGGAAGGCCAGGTAGTAGAGGATGAGGCAGACGCCATACGCCTTGCCCAGCTGGAAGCACTGCGCTGGCACCGACACGAAGGAGAAGACCAAGCTCAGCCCCAGGGCCCCGGCGAGGATCCAGACCAGGAGGCTGTCGGGCTCCAGCTGCCGGAGAGATAAGGAGTGACGTGGAGTGACACCAGGGTCATGCTGCCAGCCCGACCTGGACCACCGGGTCACCGCAGCCTCACCTTCACCACCAGCTGGCTGCTGGTCATCTGCAGCAGGCAGCCCAGTCCCACACCGACCAGGATGTCTGGGGCGCGTTCAGGATGAAGACACAGTGCAGGGGACCTCTGGGGAATCACGGAGCCAGCCACATCCCACCTGCCTCGGGGACAGGGACAGGACCGGCCCCCCTCCTCCCTGGCTGAGCCCCGTGGCTGCTGCCTAGCCCAAAGTGATGCCTGTTTGCCTTGAGTACTGGAGGAGGAGAGGCTTCAGCCTGGTCTGGGGACTACCAAAGCCTCCCGGAGGGTGGCACAGCCTCTTCCCCTCCTTCCCTTTGGCAGATCCCAAATCTGCTGGACTCCAGCCCAAACCCCCATCTCTGCTGGGGCAGCAGTGGGGACGGAGGATGCTGCTGGCTCCATCCCTGCAGCTCCTGTCGGTCACAAACACCACACCAGTCCCCTCGAACTGTGTGGGCACTGAGGAGGCTGCCAACATCCCAGGGACTCTGGGATGGATCCTGCCCACCTCCTTCCCAGCGGTCCCCCCAGGAGCAGGGGCTCTCCTGGGCTGCAGACAGGGAAACTGAGGCACCACCACCTCCTCCCGGCATCCAAAGGATACTGAAGATGATGCCCCCAAAGCAGGCGGAGAAGGCCATGCGGGGGTAGCCCTGCCGTGCCATGGTGAGGTCAGAGAAGGTGTCTGCAGAAGAAAAAAGGAGACCTTGGGGGATGCCAGGAGGATGGGCGCGCCTGGGGCAGCACTGGGGTGCGGCAGAGCCCTTACCACCGATGCTGTTGCCCCAGGCCAGCAGCGTCAAGCCCAGCACGGTGTTGCTCAGCTGGAAGATGACACCCAAGGTCCGGAGGATGTTCACCAGCTCCGTAGCCGCAGCGTTGATCCACATGGCACTGGCCAAAAACCCCAGGAAGGCAAATACCTGCAGGGCAGAGGGGTACGCTGGTCCCTGGGTGCATCCTGCAGGACCCTGCACACCTCCAGCTAGCCGTGTCCCTCCTGGGGACTGGGAAGCAGGTCCTGGTTCCTGCTCTGCCCAGTCCAGAGCGGGCTGTGCTGGTCCCTGGTGGGTGTTCAGGGCTGGGGGGCACCTTACACAGTGGTACTTGGGCGGCTCCTCGTTGCTTGTGGTGATGAAGGTGATGATGGCCAGGATGGAGCCAACCAGTGTGATCAGTCCCCAGACTGGGAAGATGCCCTGGATCTGGTACAGCCCATCTGCACGTAGCGGAGAGGGGGGGCATCAGAGCAGCCCTGCAGGCACCACAGGGGCTGGAGCAGGATCCGACCAGGCTTGTGGTAAGAGGTAAAGCCTTGTCCCCTAAAGCCACCTCTACCCTAAGCCCTCACAGGGCTGCTCCCCTCCGTGCCTCAGTTTCCCCAGGTAGGCCAGGCCTGCTTCAGTTTTCCCCCAGGACCTGGATGCTGAGAGGCCCAAACCCCCATCCCTGGGGGAAGGACTGAGCCATCCAGCTGCAAACCAGGCCCCCCAGCTTGGCTCTTCGCTGGCCCATCCACCCTTCCCCAGGTGAGGTGCCAGCTCCAAAGGGCTCCTGTGGTCCCCAGGGCTTTGGTGGCCATCTCAGTCCTGTCCAGGGCTGCCAGGGCTCTTACAGGTGCCTGACTTGAGGGTGAGGACGCAGAGCAGGGGGCTGGTGAGGATGTGCAGGCAGTTGAGGGGTCTCTTCCAGTTCTGGTCGTCCTTGTCGGGATCCACCACAGGAACAGTGAGCAGCAGCACCAGCTCCACAGGCAACTAGGAGGAGCAGCTGTGAGCAGGGACGGGGGACCACCAGCACAGGACACCGCAGGAGGTGCCCCACGACCTGTCCCCCACCTGCCTGCCCTTGTCCCACCACCCTCACCTCCCACCCTGCTGTGCGGGGGCTCCTCCCAGCTTGTGTGCCCCCCTCCTCACCCTGAAGACCTTGAAGAGCCGCCAGTACCAGGGCTTCCTCCTCCACTTGCGGTAGTCCAAGGGGTTGAGGGCAGCAGTGAGGATGCGCAGGGAGGTCTCCCGGGAGGGGAGCAGGGGCTGGTACTCATCACCTGCGAGGGGCCACGGTGGCTGAGCGGGGTGGGGGCTCCCCAGCCCCCCTGCCCTTCCAGCATGGGGCTGCGGTCGCCTGCACGGTCCTGGGGAGATCCCCCTGCCCCGGGGCAGCATCCAGCCATGGCTGCCCTGTGTCTGGGTCATGCATGTGGCAGCCTGGGGGTCCCTGGGCCCCCCACCCACCCCAGAGGACAGAGCGGAGCCAGCCCCAAGCCCATGGGGTACAACGCACCGTAGTCCCCGCTGTTTGTGCCCGAGGACTCCCGCTCCTCAGTGTCCGTCAGCATCTCTGGGGGGAAAAAAGAGAGGAGGGGGCGATGGAGGGAGACCTCAGCACGCCGCAGGTCCCATTGGGACAGCCCGGCAGTCCTTACCTGGCTCCCAGGGTCCGGGGGGGGCCGGCCCCTCACCCCGCTGCCGCCGGTGAATCCAGGTGCAGAGGACCACGGTGAAGACATAGAAGACGTACAGAGCCAGGTAACCTGGGAGGGGGGGGAGCGATGGTGGGTTATGGCACCTCCAGGCTGCTGCTGCCACCCCCCCAACCCCAGCCCCCCGTGGCGCTCACCCAGAGCCTCTCCCAGCGTGATCTTGCCGAAGTAGAGGACCATGAAGGTGAGGAAGACGGCCACCATGTAGAAGATGACGTCCCTGAGGAAGGGTCTGGAGGCGGCTGTGAAGGGCTTGACCAGGGCGATGCCCCCGGCCACCACCGTTGTCACGAACACGCCGGCACCTGCCAACGCAACGGGTCCCTCTCAGGGGGAACAGCCCACGGCCCCACAACATCCCCCCTACTCATCGTCCTCCCCCAAGCTGGCAGCCCCCAGTGGAGGTCTCGTTACCAAAGACGGCCCCGATGGCCAGCCCCGCCGTCCGTGGGTCAGAGAAGGCCACCACAGCGCTGAAGACATCCGGCGCCCCATTGCCAAAGGCCAAGAAGGTGACACCATGGAGAGGGAATGTCAAGGAAAAGACCTGGTGGCCTCATCCCTGCTGTGACACAGGGCACCTGCCCTCTCCGGTGCCACAAGACTCCCTCCCGGTGCCGGCACACCGTCACTCACCACACCACCGTCTCCAGCTCATGCTCCAAATCGTTTTCCCCTGGCACGGTGCCAAGGGTTTGCAGAAGTGTCACCATCATGCCACCTCCCCTGCTCCATCCCTGCGTTCCCCCTCCCTGGGATGAAGGATCATCCCCCGTGACCCGCCAAGGATACTGCCACATTGTGAGACAGCTTCAGGTTGGTGGAGATGGCCGATAAGTTGGGGCAGAAGCTGGAAGAGCAGAGGAGGAGATGGAGAAGGGAGATGGGGCTGTTCCAGGACCACAGGGCTCTGTGCTCACGCCGGGGATCATCTCCTCCTCCACGGGGCTACTCACAACTTCTCCGCCGTCACACCAAGGATGATGAACAGGTACAGGAGCCAGAGAGCCTGGGGATCAGAGAGAGGGGTTGGTGGGGTCTCCATCCCACACCCCTAAAGCTGAGCATCCCGCAGCAGCACCATCCCTGCTCCTGTCCTTACATAGAGGGTGACGGCCAGGGGGAGCAGCCGGGGGGGGAAGACGCAGAAGACCCCATCGAGGTAGTCGAGGAAGCCGCCATCCAGCCGGCAGTCGGGGTTGCTCCGGACGAAGCGGCACCACTCGGAGCTGTTGCGTTTCCGCACCTCCCAGCACTGTGGGGCAGAGTGTGGGGTGCTTGACTGGGCACCATATAAATCCTGTCCCCACCCTGAGCGCCCACCACCCTCCAACAAGGGCTGCCATCAGGCACCCTGTGGGTGACACTACCCCTCTGCCAGGCTGCTTTCGGCAGGTCACCGTCATCCCTGCCTCAGTTTCCCCATCTGTGCTAGGTGTGCGTGGGACACGGGCTGTGCCATGGCCAGCACAGCTGCCAGCTCTTGTCTCCATCCCTAGTCCCCATCCCTATCCCTGTCCCTGTCCCCAGCAGTGTGGGGCCCCGTGCCGCCCCCCACCCATCCCAGGCCTGGCATCAAGCGGTGAGGTTTTCGGAGGAGAAAACCAGCAGCGGAGGAAACCCTGGTGAGATCCCAGCTGCGATCACTGGGGTGGGGGAAGCAGGGACAGGACGGGACCCCACCACCCCTGGCATCCCTCCCACCGCCCCCAAACCCCACCGCAGCCCCTACACTCACATCAAGGCCCCGGCCGTGGCTCAGAGCATCCTCCCCGGGGGGGACCGTGCGCCCCAGCTCCAGCGGCAGCGGGGTCCCGCCCGGCTGCGCCCCGCTGTCCCCCACCAGCGCCCCGGCCAGGCTGAGGGCCCCGGCCAGGCTGAGCGCCCCGGCCGGCCCCATGGCACCCTGCCCCATGGCACGGGGCAGCACCGGGGGGCACCTACCGCAGGCAGCGGCCCCCGGGGCGGGGGAGCAGGGGCAGCTCCTGGCCCCCCATCCCGCAGCTCCCCGGGCAGGGCAGTAGAGGGGGAATTAAAAACAAAGACTTAAAAAATGAAAATACTAATAAATAATAACGACAAAAGGCACAGCAACCCGCCGGGGGGGCTGGAAAACACGCTGCCACGCCACGTCCTGCCCGGGGGGGGCTCAGCCCCGGGGCCGTGCCGCTCCGAGCGCGGGCGGAGCAAGGCGGGGGGGGGGGGTAAAGCGGGAGTGGGGCCGGTACCGACACCCCCCGCAGGACCAGGGGACACGCGGGACGCCCCCAAAGCACGGAGGGGGCGGGGAAGACCCCGATGCGGGTGGGGACCCCGGGGTGGGTGGAGGGTCCTGGGCTGAGGGATGCTCGGGGGAGGCTGGGGGGACCCGGGGGACCCCACCCGCCCCGCGGACCCACCGTGGCAGCGCGGCCCCGCTGTCGTGCGCGGGCAGCTGATTGCCCCCCCCCCGCCCGCCTCCCCCGCGTCTTAAAGGGGCCGCCACCCTCCGCTCTTAAAGCGACAGCGCCACTTTTTTACTCGTGGCTGGCAGGGTGTCTGCCGCGGGGGGGGGGCGGGTAGTAGCCTCTGCTCCGTTCCCCCTACACCATCCCCGCTCTCTGCCCCGTCCCTCCACATCCCAGTGCCCGCAGGCTGTGCCAGGGCAGAGGCTGGATACCCGCCCCCGGGTGCTGCACCCACCGACCCCTGTTTGGGGTGACCCTCTGAGACCGGGTGAGCTCATCACAGGCACGGCCGAGCATGTTGTTCTGGAGGGAGCCGCACGCTGTGCCCCGTGGCGGGGCAGCTACACCAGCGCTGAGCGCTGGGGCTGCAGTGCACGGAGCTGCACAGGCCCCCGTGCCGGTGGCCCCATGACCCCACAGCAGCCTTTGCTGCTGCACTGTCCCTCTTCGCACCCTTCCATTGTGTGGCCAGCATACTCTGCCCCAGGACCCCCTGCTGCCCCCAGCCCCAGCTGTGCCCCTGTCCCATGCAAGCCGGGGGGAGGTGACTGTCCGCGGGGCCCTAAGAGCCTTACGGGATTAACGGGTCCGTTTCCCACCTTGGTTTCTCTCTGAAGTCACCTGCAGAGGGTCCCTCGGGACGGCCAGGGAGAGGGGAAAGGAAGAAGAATAAAGACCCAAAGGGAGCACCTAGCTTGGAGGGTCCCCAACAGGAGCTCAGGTCCAGCCTGGCACCCAAAGGCCAGTGGCACCCACTGGGTAAGAGCCCCGGCTCTGCCAAGTGCTGCCAGGAGCTGGCCAGGGCGTGGGGCAGAGCTCCCTCTCTCCACTTCGCCCCGGGCATTGCCCCGCGGGACAGTGCTGCTTTCTGCTCAACCGGTTCTCCTGGTTTTAGACCAAATTTTGGCGCTTGCCGCAGGGCTCGGGTCCCTGCTCATGGAGGTGGTGGGTAAGCTGTGCTCCCACCTTGATTTCTGCACCCACATTGCAGTGCATGGCTGGGTGCAGGTGGTCTCGTAGAACTGGAAAATTAATCAGCAGCAACTGGGAGCTGATGGGAGCTGGTGGGACACGCTGGGCCTTGGCACATGCCTGCCTGAGCGATGCCTTTGGGGTGCTGCCCTGCCCAGAATAGCCCCCAGGCACGTGCCATCTTTCCCGGCTCCTCCACTGATCCGATAAAGGGCATTACCAGTCCCCTCCCCGCTGGGCATGGGGACGTACCCCAGCAGGGTGCCCCAGCAGCACCCCCACCCCGGTGGCTCCCGACCAAGCCCCCTCACCCCCATGGCTCACTGGGTGTCCAGGTTCACTGTGGGCTCTGGAGGTTTGAGATAAAGCTACCTGGCACCCTGCCGTGGCATGGCATGAGCGCGCCAGGCCTCGGGCAGGCAGCTGCAGTGCTGCTTGGGGTAAAACCGGGGGGGGGGGCTGTACAGAGCCGGGCCACGGGGACTTTATGCATGGCACGGTGTTTTTGCCACCGCGGGCGGGGGTCTCTGAGGCCTCTGCCCCCGCCCCGCTGGGACACCCCACGGCTCCGGGGACTTTGCCCGCCAGAGGAGCGGGGAGGGCGGTAAACAGGCGCCGGCCGGGATTGCGCAAGGCCGGGGCTGCGCTGGCGCCGGGGCCGGTGGGTCGGGCACCAACACCCCCCGTGTCACCCCTGGTCCAAAACCCCCGTGGGAACCAGCTCCCCCCCCCCCCCCCCGCTGTCAGTGAGCCGCTCCCCACGGGCCGCACCCGCTGGGGTTGGACCCCACGGGGGACACCCCGGGAACCGGGTTCCCCACGGCGAGGGGGCCCACGTGTGCCACGTGGGGGGGCATAGTTGGGGGGGGGGGCGAACCTGCGCGCATCTCCCGTGGGGGTGGGCTTGAGGGGCTGAGTGTGCGGGGGGCACGGGGGGAGATGGGGGCGTGAGGTGGGGGGGGCGGACATGTGCGTGGGTTGAGCGGAGGGGTTTGGGGGGGGGGGATGGACAAGGGATGTCTACGGAGCGGGCGGGGGGCCCCCCCCCGGCCACCGCGCAGGCGGCCGCTGCCGGGGGCGTGGCCTTAACCAAACCCCGCCCCTAACCCCGCCCACAACCCCGCCCCTTCCCCGGGGCCCCCGCCCCCGCCGCCGTCCCCGCCATGGCGGCGCTGCGGACGCTGCTGGGGGTCGCGCTGGCCGCCGCCCTGGCCGGGGCCGTCCCCGCCGCCGCCGCCCCCCCGCCCCGCAACGTCTCCGTGCTGCTGGAGCCCGGCTCGGGGCGGCTCCGCGTCCTGCCCGGCCGTCGCCCCGCCGCCGTCGCCTGGGCCAGCCTCGACGACCGCATCCCCACCGTCGGGTAGGGCCGGGCCGGGCTGTCCCGGGACGGGACGGGGGCTCGCACGGAGCCGAGCGGGATGGGGCACCGGGGGCGATCTCGGGGGAGCCGTCGCGGGTGGAGCGCCCCGTCCTGTCCGTGTCCGTGTCCCACCCGTGTCCGTGTCCGTGTCCCACCCGTGTCCGTGTCCCCCCAGCTGGGCCTTCCTGGAGGTGACCACCAATGGCTCGTACAACGACAGCCTGCAGGCCTACGCGGCCGGGCTCGCCGAGGCCGCCGTCTCCGAGCAGGTAACAGGTGACCCCACCAAAAGCGGGGTGCCCCCTCCTCTCCCCCGGCTGATCCCCACCGGTGACGCCACCGTGTCCCCCAGCTGATGTACATGCACTGGATGAACACCATGGTGGGCTACTGCGGCCCCTTCAAGTACGAGAGCGAGTACTGCGAGAAGCTGCGGAGCTACCTCGAGGCCAACCTGGGCTGGATGGAGGAGCAGATGGGGAAGGGGAAGGACCCCGAGTACTGGCACCAGGTGAGGACAGGGTACCCCCACGCAGGGGGAGCCCCACTGCACCCCCCGGGCTAATTGGGGCTTTAATCAAGAGGAGAGGACAGGGCAGCGAGGGGTGCCTGGGGTCGTGGCCGGGCTCCAGGCAGGATGACGAGGATCCAGCCAGGATCCTCTTTCCCTAGGTGAGCAGAGGCAACTTGTGACCTTCTCCCCGCTGGAGCCTCCCACGCTGCTGTTGGGGTGCACAGGGGGTGGCTTGGCCCCCTCCAGCCACCGGTGCTGAGTCACGGCCCCGCTGACGGCAGCGCTTCCCCCAACGCCTCCTCCTGCCTCTGCGGCAGCACTGGGACCCACCGGATCTGCTGCATCTCCCGAGGGAAGGGGGGAGCCCATCCCCCCGAAATCCCTCACCCCTGTGCCCCGCGGGAGCCGAGTGCCAGCTCTGTCCCCTGTCCCCACAGGTGCGCCTGGCCCTGCTGCAGCTGAAGGGGCTGGAGGACAGCTACAACGGGCGCCTGGACTTCCCCCGGGACACCTTCACCCTGGCACCCTTTGGCTTCCTGTAAGCTGCTTCTCAGAGGTGATGGGGGGCAGGGGGTGGTCACCCCCGGGGTTGGGTGCTGCTGGGGGGGCCCCTGGGAACGAGTCCTGAATGTCCAGGGACACACAGTTCTGCTGTCAGTCTCCCTCGCCCACCTTCTCTGGGCGCTCGTTCTCTGCTGCTGGCGCGGGGTGGAGCCAAGGCAGGTTCTCCTCCTCCCCAGCACCATGGGCTACCTGGTGGGTCCCTGTCCCAGGCCCACTGCAGCCCCCTGCCTCAGTTTCCCCATTGCCACGCTCACCCTTCCCTCCCCACTCAGACTGCCACGGTGCTTCTGGCACTGGCACCTGCACTGGGATGGGATGGAGAAACCCTCCGGCCCAGATGGGCAAACAGAGCTCTGAACTGGGCTGTCCCCTACCTGGTACTCCGTGTCCCCCCAGTCTGTTGCAGTTGGGGGGTGACCTGGAGGACCTGGAATCTGCCCTGAACCGCTCTTCACCGCGGCGCGTCCTGGGCTCGGGCTCCTGCTCTGCCCTCCTCAAGCTGCTGCCGGGCCATCGGGATCTCCTGGTCGCCCATGACACCTGGACGTCCTACCAGTCCATGCTGCGCATCATCAAGAAGTACACGCTGCCCTTCCGCACCTCGGCCGGCGGTGCGTGGGCTGCGCTGGGGGGGCTGCATCCGACACCCTCTTTCTGACTCTCCCCTGCTTTTGCATCCCACCCTTCCAGGCAGTTCTCAGATCCCTGGGAGCATCCAGGTGTTTTCCTCCTACCCCGGCACCATCTTCTCTGGTGATGACTTCTACATCCTCAGCAGCGGGTTGGTGAGTGGGGTCTGGTCCTTGGGGACCCCCCCTCGGCCCTGCTGCTCTCCTTATCGCTCCCCTCCCCACAGGTCGCGCTGGAAACCACCATTGGGAACAACAACCCGGCGCGGTGGAAGTACCTGGACCCACGGAGCAGCGTCCTGGAGTGGCTGAGGAACATCGTGGCCAACCGCCTGGCCCGCAGCGGGCCCGAGTGGGCCGCCGTCTTCCGGCGGTTCAACAGCGGCACGTGAGCAGGGCGGGATGGGACGTGGGAAGCTGTCCTGGGGGAGTGGGATCGGATGGAGGGATGCTCCCCCCAGCAGCGGGGATGTCCGCAGGCAGAGGCGGGCTGCTGGAGGGACGCTTTCCGCCTTCTCCGTGCCAGGTACAACAACCAGTGGATGGTGGTGGACTATAACGCCTTCGTGCCAGGGAGGGCAAGCCCACCGCAGGGGCTGCTCACCGTGCTGGAGCAGATCCCGTGAGTGCCCCCGTTCCGAACGCCGGCTCCTGCGCTGAGCCATGGCGGAAGCGTTTCCTCTCCTGTCCCCGGGGGTCTGGGAAAGCCCGAAGGGTCCTGTCCACCCCTGGCCCAACGGGTGGGAGTTGGGTGATGGGGCTGCAGATGCAGGCAGGAGCTCTCCGGCTCTCTGGGGATGGGTGTCTGCAGGTGGTGAGCGCCCAGCACCCCTGCTTGGGGTGGGAACCCGGTCGTGGGGACCCCCCAGCTGGGCTGCTCCCCCTTCCCACCATGTCCCCCCTATCCCCATGTGTGCCCTGACCGATGCTCTTCCTCCTGGCGCAGGGGCCTGGTGCTGGCGGCCGATCGGACGGAGCTGCTGTACCAGCAGGGCTACTGGGCCAGCTACAACCTGCCGTGAGCAGCATCCAGCCCCATCCCACCCCACCCTGTCTCCCAAAAAGGGGGGCAGCCAACGCTGGCCTTGCCCCCCCTGCACTGGGTGCTGACTCGCTGGGTTCCCCCCCCACTCCACACCACCCCCAGGTACTTCGAGGAGATCTTCAACGCCAGTGGGAACCCGGAGCTGGTGAAGAAATACGGCGACTGGTTCACCTATGACAAGAACCCACGTGCCCAGATCTTCCGCCGGAACCAGACACTGGTCCATGACCTGGACTCCATGGTCCGCCTGATGAGGTGGGTGCTGGGGCTCCCCCCAAACCTGGGTGTTCCCCCACTTTCCCCCAGGGATTCGCAACCCTCAGGGGGTGGGTTTTTTTCAGCATTATGAATATGTATGTATTTTTTTTTCCCCCCACCACTCTCTCCTGGCCGCTTTGCAGGTCTAACAACTACCTGCGGGACCCGCTGTCACGGTGCAGGGGCTGCGACCCCCCCCAGAACGCGGAGAATGCCATCTCCGCCCGCTCCGACCTCAACCCCCCCAACGGCACCTACCCCTTCCCTGCCCTGCGCCAGCGCTGCCACGGCGGCACCGACATGAAGGTGGGGGAGATGGGGAAGCCCTGGGGGGCAGCTGGAGGTCCCCTCTTTGGGGGTGCTCCCCCTGGGCTGCGTTGCCCCATCCCTGTGTTGACCTGCACACCTCTTTTTTTCCCCGACCTCCCCAGGTGACCTCCTCAGACATGGCCCCCACCTTCGGGCTGGTGGCCGCCAGCGGTCCGGCCTGGGACGACGTGCCCCCCTTCCGCTGGAGCGCATCCCCCTGCAGCACCCTGCTGCACATGGGCCACCCCGACCTCTGGACCTTTCCCCCTGTCAAGGTCCACTGGGACTGAACGGGTGCTGCCGGGCTGAACCCGTCCATCTGTCCGTCCATGGGCATCTGTCCTGCGTGGGGGTCCCTTTGGGGGGGCAGCTGGGTGGGGGCGATCGCTACCAGCTCTCCCCTGTTACCCCAGGGGACTGGCTTTGGGTGCAAGGGGGGGTCCCCAGCCCTCCTGGCTCTTTCTGCTTCTGCCTCTTGCTGCCGCATCCCCGCGGTGCCGCAGGGGACCGCACCCCCTCCCTGCTGAGGGGCTCCGGCCCGGGGACGTTTCCCTGGTGCTGGCACCTGGTTTGGTGGGGCTCTTCCCATAAAAGGGGGGGTCCTGGGAGGCTGGAGCTCGCCCAGAGAGGAGGGGAGTGAGCTGGTTTGGCGGTGACAAATAAAGTGGTGTGCGTGCAGCGGTGGTGGTGGCTGTGCTTTGCGCTCTGCCGAGATTCTCTGGTGTCTTGTATAAGGGTTGGGCTCATGCAGCGGTCTTCTTCCCCCGAGTTATCGGGGTGCTCCCTGCCTCTGCTGCGTCCTGGCTGGCCAGGCCAGGCTCTTTTGGGGTGCAGGCTCCTAAAATTTCTTTGCAGGTGCATCAGGCTGGGTACCGTGCTGGAGTGGGGGGCACTGCTTGCCCCCCAGGATGAGGTGGCCGTCCTCATCCCCTTTGTCTTCCCCTCCTCTACCACTTGTGTCCCCCCAGCCCTGAAACTCTCCTTGCAAAATCCTCTTACTGCAGCTCCCTCGATCCGCTCTGCCTCGTTAGGAATAACGAGGTCATTACTGGGGGATTAATGAGCTGGTGCTTGGCAGTGCTTTGAAGGTGCCAGGTTCCCACCGGGACTGAGGGCTGCTGAGGGCCCCCGCGGCTCCCTGGGGGCTCCACAGGGCCGGGTTGCAGCAGGGTCTGGGCAGTTGGGGTGCTGGCACCCCAAAAGCTGGGATGGGTGCCCTGGACAGGGTGGAGTGTCTAAAAGCTGCTGTACCTGGGGGTGGGGGGTTGCAGGTAAGGTGGGTGAGTGACAGAGCCTGTGCCCACATCCCTTGGAGTCTCCGTGGGGCAGGGGGTGGTGCTTGGGAGGTCTTGGTGCCTCAGTTTCCCTGAGTAGGAGGAGGTCACTGCCACTGAGTGACAGGGCAGTGCAGAGGCGGGTTAAAGGGAGAACAAGCGTGGGGTGGAAAAGGACTCTGGAGCGCCCGAGGGCTGAGCTGAAATGTGGTGCCCTTGCTGAAAGGGTCCCTAGCCCCCTCCTTGTGAGTGGGGGTGGCCTCCTTGCACCCCTTCCCCAGCACCTGCCACCAAGGGTCCCCAGGGCTCATCCCTGTCCCATCCCCAGGGAAGTGATTGCAGCCGCACTGTGAGATGGGGGGGTTCTCTCCATGGGCCCCCAGGGGAGCTGGTCCTTTTGTGACCCCCACCCTTGGTGCCCCTGTTCAAGAAATCCTCATCGTCGCCCACGTTTCCAGTCCCCCACGTCCCAAAAGCAGCATGGATCAGTGCAGAGGCACCTGGTCTCTGCAAGCAGCACCATGCCTCTGTGCTGACCCTGCCTCTGCTGTTCACTCTGAAGCCTAATGATGGTGTAAACACCAGGGCATTAGTTAATTCATTGCCACCAAAGGCCAGCTCCATCGGGGACAAGTCTGCCCTGCAGCCTGCGCCCTGCTCAGTGCCTGTCACCAGGATGCTCGTGGGGGGGCTTTGCAGCACTGTTTGGGTCAGAGGACTGAAATCTGGTGTTCTGGGGTCTGTTTCGCTTCCCTCCACCTGGCAGTGGGGCAGAGCTGGAGGGAGAGCTGGTGGGTTCCCAGCACACCCCGTTGGGCTGTGGCGTGTGTGTGCCAGCTCGTGTGCAGTGTTCCCCCTTCCTGCCTTGGGACCCCCGTGGAGCCACCGCAGAAGGGGACAGGACTAACCTCCTGCCAAAGCGGACTTTGCTTTCAGACTCCTCCAGCCCGAGGGACAGAGAAATCCTCTGTGGCTGCGGGGTGAGGAACCAGGGACCCACCTTCCTCCAGACCCCACCTTCCTCCTCCTCACCTGTCCAGGACAGTGCCAGCCCCTCTGCGCAGAGGTAGGGTGCGTGCTGGGGGGACCCTTACCCTGGGGGTGTCACCAGGCCTGGGTGACAAGGGGTCCTGGGGTGTCCTGGAGGAAAAGGGGGCTCTGCCTGGAGGTCCCCTGACCCAGGCCCCTCATGCCAGCCAGAAACTGGGGGGGGACGGACTTGTCCTGGGGGGCTTATCGAGCTGGCAGGGCTGAGCCCCACTGGGGTCATGCGGCTTGGAGGGGGGCTGCTGCAGGGCAGGGGGGATTGGCAGGGCGGGCATAGGGGTGGGCTGGCTGGGACAGTGGCGATGGGGAGTGTCTTGGCTGCCTGCCGGGGATTTGGGGTGTGCAAGCTGCTCTCGCTACACTGCGGGTCCGGGTCAAAGGGGCAAAGTCCCCAAATTCACTGGGTCCCGAAGGAGCCAGTGGTTGTGCCCAGCTGGCAAGGACAAACCCCTGGGGACCCCCAAAGCTGTTTGGGAGCTGCCTCTCCTCATCCCATCCCCGGGGCGCCCACATCCCATCCCCTGGGCACCTACATCCCATCCCCCGGGCGCGCAAAGGCCACTGGGATTTGGCTGCTGGGGCAGCACGTGTCCATCCCTGCTGGGACACTGGGCACCGTGCCCGGGCTGTGGCTGGGCACCTTCGGCATGGATCCAGCCCCGCGCTTGGAACAAGGCAGCTGGTGCTGAGCAAACAGCCGGGCCCAGGGCAACGTTTAAAACCTGCCCCTCGCCCCGCTGCGTCGCCAGACACGGGGACTTGGGGACACGGGGACTTGGGGACACGGGCACGGGGCCTCTCCGACGTCACCCATCCCTTCTCTGCCCCTCAAACCCAGCTGCGGGCCAGGAGCCAGGGACGTGCAGCGAGGCCCCGCGGGACAGCAGGTACCCCCCGCGAGGGGTGGCCCTGGCTGGGTTTGGGGACGGGTGCGGGAGGAATGCTCGGGGCCATGGGGGCTTGGGGACCAGGGGGGTGGAGGAGGGGGTGGCACAGCATGTCCTGGGGCTCTGCCAGGGAGGGCCTATTGCTGCGCCCTGGGACTCGGCGCTGCTGCTTCCCGGAGCCGGAGTGGGGTGACACTGGGGACAAGCGATGCCGCCTTGTCTCTGCCGTGGGCTGCCAGCCAGCAGTGCCGGCGCCTTGTTCCCTGGCTCCGCTCGCCCCTGGAACCCATCTGGTTGCCTCTCCCACCTCCCCCTGGCAGAGCATCCACCACTGGGGCCATGGCAGCCCAGCTCGGGGGGGGTGAGAAGCCCTTCCACGTCGTGTCGCCCGTCCTGGAGAGCCTGCCCCTATCCCGGGCGGCGGGCACCAAGGTCTACATGAAGTTGGAAAACGTCCAGCCCACGGGCTCCTTCAAGATCCGGGGCATCGGCCACCTCTGCCGGGAGGTGAGTGTTGTTGGGGGGGGGCACGGGCAGGGTGCTGCTTCTGCCCTTTCAGGGGGCACGGTGGAGGGGATGCAGCCGTCCCTTTCCCTCCTTCCCTCCTGCCTTTCAGGCTGCCAAGAAGAGCTGTCGCCACTTCGTTTGCGCCTCAGGTAATTGGGCCCCGAGCTGAGGTTGGGGGGAGCTGTGGGGGATGCTCTTGGGTAATATAGGGGGCACAGGGGGGGTCGAGCCCTGCCTGACCCCCTGCTTTCCGCAGGGGGGAACGCGGGTCTAGCAGCGACGTACGCGGCCAAGAAGCTGGGGTTGCCAATCACTGTCGTGGTCCCCAGCACCACTGGCCCCGCCACCGTGCGCAAGCTGGAGGAGCTGGGGGCAAAGGTGGAGGTCTCCGGCCAGGTACCCCTGCAGCAGCCCCCTAAAATTGGGATCTGGGGGGCAGAGGGGGCTGAGCCTGAGCTCAAGCCTTCTCTGCGATGCTGGGGATGTGTATGGCAAACCCCATCCCAAAACGTCCCCCTGCTGCATCACCTGCACCCGGCATCATGGGAGGGTCACCCTGGGGACCCCCACCTCTGCCCAGTGCCCCGTGTGGATTTCCAGTGTTCCCTGGTCCTGCGGTGACAAGGGACCCACCTCCGGGGTGCAAGGGCTGGATGTGGCGCCGCTGAGCCCCCATTGCCCCCCCCAGGTGTGGGATGAAGCCAACACGAGAGCCCTGGAGCTGGCACAGACTGAGGGCTGGGTCAGCATCCACTCCTTTGACGACCCCTTGGTGTGGTGAGTGCTGCCAGGGCTCAGCCCCTGCCCCGCTCCCCATCCCCAGGGTCCGGGCTGGCTCGGGGTACCCCTGGGCTGCATCCTCCCAACCCCCTTGCCCTGCAGGCAGGGTCACGCCAGCCTGGTCCTGGAGCTGAAGGACTCCCTGGAGACCAAACCGGATGCCATCCTGCTGGCAGTGGGTGGTGGGGGGCTACTGGCAGGCGTTGTGGCTGGCCTGTGCCAGGTGGGCTGGCAGGATGTCCCCGTCGTCGCTGCTGAGACCTGGGGGGCTCACAGCTTCCACGCGGCGCTGGCAGCTGGCCGGCTCGTCACCCTGCTTGACATCACCAGGTGAGCCGGGCTCCGCGGGAGCGTGCAACGAGTTGGTGGGTCTCAGCCCAGCTCGCTGAGGGGTCCCGGGACCACCCTGACCACCTTCCTCCCCTCCTGTCTTGTCCTAGCGTGGCCAAGTCCCTGGGAGCCAAGACGGTGGCGGCGCGGGCACTGGAGTGTGCCCAGGAGTGCCAGGTCATCTCCCAGGTGGTGGAGGACGCAGAGGCCGTGCGAGCCGTGGAGCAGTTCCTGGGTGAGCAGGGGCCGGCAAGCCACGGCACGGGTGATGGGGACACCGCCTGCGGGGTGCCAGACTCGGGATGCTGGGGGCACCCTGGCTCCGCAGGCGGCTGATGGGAACGGGATGGGGTGGGCGGCTCAGGGTGACCCCCAGCTGTTGTCCCTGCAGATGACGAGAGGATGCTGGTGGAGCCGGCGTGCGGGGCCACCCTGGCCCTGCTCTACACGGGGCGGCTGCAGCAGCTGCAGCGCGAGGGGCGGCTGCGGACCCCGCTGGCCTCCGTGGTGGTGGTGGTGTGCGGGGGCAGCGGCATCCAGGTGGCCCAGCTGCGGGCCCTGAAGAGCCAGCTGGGGCTGGAGTGACACCTGCCTCGAGGAGGGGGACGTGATGGCACCCTCTGCTTGCTTTCTTTCCAAAATGACTAAAATAAAGCCCCACCGCCTGGTGGACGCGGGGCCGGACTCCTCCTGCAGCCTCTGCCCCAGCACACAGCATCCATGTAGGGGTGGGGAAACTGAGGCACGTGGGGCGGCCGAGAGCGGGGCTTATGCTGAAGGCAGGGATCTGGCCGGGGCCCTGCCCATCTGATGGCAGGACTGGGTACACCCATCCCACTCTGCCCCTTGGATGTGCTGGGCATCCCCCCACCGTCCCCCAACCCTCGGTCCCTCACTCCTCCCTCCCCTGCTCCTCCCCAGGCTGGTTGGACTGCAGCTCCCCGCCTCAATTAGCAAACTCTCCCTCTCTGACTAATTACTTCGCCACTGTCTTTATGCATTATTATTCTAATGATTATTAATTATTACAATCTTCTCCCATTCCTGCCGCGCTGTCCGTGCTCAAAGGGGAACAACACGCACGGACCCGCTTGTTACCGTGATTTATTGGCGGAGCTCCCGGCTGTGGTTGACACCCGCGGGCTCCGAGGGGCACGGACACACGTGCGTGTGTGTGTACCCCCCATCCCAGAGCCCCCGTGATCCCGCTTTGTCCCCCATGCCACTCTTTTTGCCATTTTCCTCTTTCCTGCTCTCCCCTATTCCCACTCTCTAGTGCTGCGTTTTCTTTTAACCCTTTGCGATTGCACCTCCCGGAGTGTTTTCGTGTCCCATCCCTGATGACACTTCTCCCCCCTCTCCACCCCATTGCCGGCCCATGTGGGCTCTTGCTCCCACTGGGGCTCCCCAGCTCCGACTGCTCCCCACTTCCCCAGCTGAGCCCATGCCCCAGGCATCACTTGGGAATGTCGGGCAGGGAGACAAGCCCTCTCCTACCCCAAAACCCTTCTCAGCCTCCTCCCCTTCAGAGCAGAGGGGGCTCAGCCCCAGGACCAGCTCAGCCCCCAGATCCCAGATCTCTTCCACAAAGCCCTTTTTCCCAGCCAGGTGCCTGCCCTGGGACGTGGCCACCCTCCCTGCAGGAGCACCCTCCCTGCCTTCGGCCCTTTTCCCCGCTCCCCCCAGTACACCCCACCGGCCAGGCCAGCCCCCCCAGATGCTTCTTGGAGGCCCAAACCCCATAAATCAAAACTCTGCCGCTCCATCGTGAGCAATATCTTATGTAAAAAGGTGTTTCCAGGGAGCACCGAAGGCTGGAGAATCCTATTACGAGGCGCACTATTAATTATAAGGAGTCAGCCCAACCTACTCCCGCAATTTTTTATCCCAGGACCAAAACCTGATTACTTTCCACCTTCTGCAGACCTTCTCCTTCCGAAAAAAACAGGGAAAAAGGTCAGGAAAAAAAAAAAAATAGCCTTGATGTTTGCCCAACAGATTTTGAAAAGAAGTTTATTCCCAGGACTGATGCTGCTCTCTGGGGCTCAGGGGGACCCGGGAGCTCAGGGGTTTTTTTCCCAGCATGGTCCCACGGGGCTTATTGCTGGTGATGACGTGGACATGGCTGCAGGGTTTGGGATGACTCCCTAAGCACCCCAACAGGGAGCTTTGCCCCCTTCTTGCCTTGAGGGAGCCCTCGGGCTTTGGGTGCCCTGGGGAGTGGGGGAGAACTGGGCATTTGGTGTCCCCAGCAGGGACACAGGGGTGCAGGTTATCTGGGGACACCCCGCTGGGGGTGGGCATGGCCCCAGCGAGTGGGGGGGTCACTCGTGGTCACCCTGCAGCTGGAGGCAGGTGTGAAGCCTGGGTGCTGGTGCCTTACCGGGGCTGCTGGGGTGATGGTGAGCCCAACCCCAGCTGCAATCAGGACCCCAGTCTTGGTTGTGGTGGCGTACCCCGATGCCAGTTGTGCTGGGGACCCCAGCCCTGGCTATGGTTAAGGGCTGGGGTAACCAACGGGGTGACCCCAGCTGCTCCCTGCAAGCCCAGCTCCATGTCCCCTGGACTGGATCTGGCCTCTGTGCTTTCCCTGGCCATTGGGTCCCTTTTGCCAGTGCTAAGCTGCAGGTGGGGGATGATGATGATGATGATAATAATAATAATAATAATAATAATAATAGCAGCAGCCAGCGTTCACCCAGTGCATGACCTTGTGGTCCATTTTATAACACTCAAAATGATGCTGGGAGGGAGTCATTGAGCCACACGTTGCCCTGTCCTTATAATAAGCACCTGTTATCCAATAACACTGGAAGGGGTGGAGCAGAGGGCAGGGGCCGGCTGCATCCCTGCCTCGGTTTCCCCACCTGTTAAAAGGGGAGAAGGTGCTTTGCTTAGTAGGTGATGAGGGTCCAGTGTCTTTGTGATGGCCCCAGCTCCTGGCTGAGGGATCCCTTGGGGCTTGGCCTGGCTCGTTTGCCACCCTGTTATTAATGCCGGTAATGGTATAGGAAGGATAAGTTCCACCACTTGGCTGAACAGAGAAAATATGCAGAGAAGTGGTTGGCTTTCCATAAATCATCGGTGCTCTGTGCTACAACCAAGCCAGGACTTAAAATTCAGGTCAGGAGAAAGGGACTCTCGTAAGCCAGCGAGGGAAGGTAATTTATTCTGTTTATATCTTTTTACTGCAAGACAAGGTTGGGGGGGGGAACTCTGCCATGATTTTGCATTTTAAATATTAGTTCAGAGCTGCAGCCTGCCTTGGACTTTATTTATTTTTGTATCTCAGAAAACAAGAGAGGGAAAGCAGGGGAGAGGAGTGGAGGGTGGACTGGGATGCTGGGGGAGCATAACCCCCTCCTGCCTGCCCTTGGTGCCCCCCTGGGGCAGATGGGGCAAAAGCAGCTGGTTCACAGCCCCCCACCTTGGTGTTGTGCCCCCCCTCCCCCCATGTCAGCCCCACTGACCCCCCTGGCACTCCTGTGGTTCCCCATGGGGATGCTCTGCAGGGCTGTGGGTGCCCTGGGAGGGGGAGCATTGGGGGATACACACAATACTTCCCCCTCAAAAAAAGAAATGATGCCTTGGTCTGTCTGCTGGGGGGGAAGGTGCTGAGCTGGGACATGTGGCCCCTCCCCCCACCCCAGTACTGGAGAGCTGGGGTGATGGGGAGAGTGGGGTGGGTGATGCAGCCCCGGATGCAGCAGCATCACCTCATATGGGGCCCATGACTGCTCCTCCGTGACCCCAAGCAGGGCTGGGGGACAGGGTGGGTTGGTGGGGAGCGGGGTGGCCCAGCCAGCATCTCTCGTGGTCTTGTCTTCAAAAAAAAAAAAAATAAAAAATGAAAGGGACCAGGTGACCGAACAGTAGGTAACTAAAAGGTTTTTTATTCACATTGAACAACAAGAGCCATTCACACTAACAGCCTCCGCAAGAGGCAGCGGGGACAGGAAACCCACGACGCTTTCGGAAAACAACTTTTTTTTCTTTCCTTTTCCATTCTCCTTCCTTTTTTTTTTTTTTTTCCTCGCCCCCCCCTCCCCAGTGTCACCCCCTCCCCACCTTCAAAATAGAAAAATTCGGAGCCTCCGATGACTAAAGTACAATAAATAATCAGTAAACACAAAAACATACTTTATTTGTTTCTCCTTTATACAAAATAAAGAAACTAGAAGCAAAAACTATAATACATCCTTAAATTGGCGGAGCCTCCGGGAAACGTTGGGGTGGGACTCGGCGTAGAGGCTCAGGATGAATTTCTGCTGTTGCGGTGGTTGGGTTGGTTTTGTTCTGGGTTTGGTTTATTTTTTTCTTGTTTATTGTGGGGTTGTTGTTGTTGTATTTTTCCTGTTTCTGCCTCTTTCTGGTGTCTTTTCCGCCATGTGGGAGCCCAATCTCAGCCAGTCACTGGGGCAGCCCTAGGCCTTGGCCCCCCCTCACCCCCCCCCCTTCCTGCTACCCATCACCAAAAACTAGGTCCAAACCCACCTTCTCCTTAGGGATAAAATGGGAACAACAAAAACAAGGGCAGAGGAGGGGTCGGGGAGGGTTATTCCTGCTATTCCCCATTTCCCCCCCCCACCCGTGATGTGGTAGGGGATAATTAAAAAGGATGCTAATTAGCAGGGGGAGGGGGGAGCCCTGCCCCAGCCCCCCCCTCTCTCCAGGTGCCGCTGGGGCGATGGGACCTGTGTCCAGGCGAGTTCAGCTTTGGTCCGAGAGGTGGTGGTCCCGACGCCGGCGGGGGGGGTTCTTCGGGGCTGGGCACCATTCATTGCTCCCCCCCTTGCCCCACTGCTGGGGGGAAGGTGCCGGGAGGGGGAGGTAGCGGGGTGACCCCAAGGTCCCGTGGGGACGGTTCTGCAGTGATGGGGAAGGGTGGGATGCAGGGATGCGTTTTGGCATCGGAGAGGGGCCTTTATCCGGCGATGGTGACGTGGGGTGATGGCGGGGGGGGACACGCGTGGGCTGGGGGAACGTGGGGGTGTTTTCCCCCTCCCCAGGCACACGCGTGCCCGCGCCAGGCCTACCACACCGCCGCCTCGCTGAGCTCCGGGTTGGGGTGCGAGAGAGCCCCGCTGTAGCCACTATTGCTGGACATGGAGAAGGGTGGGCTGGGCCCCCCGCTGAAGACCTCCCCCGGGATGGGGTGCAGCGAACCGGTCATCCCCGGCTCGGGGCTGGGGGTGTCAGGATGCGAGATCATATCCGTGTACCTTTGGTTTTCTGAAGAGTGGTGTCCGCTTAGGGGGGGCTCCAAGGGTCCCAGGGGCGTGGAGCCAGGTCCTGAGTTCTGAAGGTAGCTGGAGTCGGCTGGGGACTGGGCTTGGGAGGGCGGCCCGTGGGGGAAAAAGTCATAGTTGCCTCCCGGTCCGTAGTAGTCACCTTGGTAATCTGCGGGATGAGGGGAGAAAAGGATGGAGCTGGTCCCCTGGGGTCAAAAACCTTCCAAAATCCCATACCCAGCCCCTGTCCTCCCCCTCGGGCACAAGTGCCACCTGTATCAGTGCCACCTCCTGGGGTGCAGGGCCCAAAGTGCCCGTTTGTGGATTTGAGCCGGGTCTGAGGGAGAAATAAGCCCGTCCTAAGGGCTGGAGTGCTCATGGCCCCCTCCCTGCCCAGCCGGGAGGGAGGGAGGGGATGTGGTGGGGCAAAGAGCCCAGGGCTGGGGCAGCTGGGGTGGGGAGGGCGGATGTAATTTAATTCTTATTTAGTGGTGTGGGGGGGAGAATTAAATATATATATATATATATATAAAGGGAATGGGGGAAAAGTGTATATGTATAAAGGGAATGGGGGAAAAGTGTGCGTATTTATATATACATATATAAAATGGAGGGAAAAATAAAATGGGAAAAAATATATCTAATGGGGAAAATAGATAAATAAATAAATAAATAAATAAATATATAAAATGGGGAAATTATATATATGTTTAGCAGCTTGGAAAGGATCTAGAAACAAAGTGCAGAGCAGCCGGGGTGCCTGGGAAGCCCCTCGTCGGAAGACACGCTTTGAAAAAGCAGCTCTGGGGGGGGCTCTGCGCGGAGCGGGGGACGAGGGGAGGCGGCGAGGCCGCCCCGCTGCGCCCATCCCGTCCCGTCGGGGCGGCGGGGGGCCGGGCGGGCGGCGGTGACCTTCCATATGCTGCGGGGCCGGGAGGTAATTGGAACAAATGCGGCCTGAAATGGGCACAAAAGCCCCGCAGCTGGGGCTTTGTTCGCGGGAGAGGGGCCGTCGCCGCCCCCGCCGCAACGCCCGGCCCGGGGGAGGCTGGGGGGGAGGGGGGGCGTGAGTGTGCGTGGACGTGTCTGCGTGTGCGTGGACTTGTGTCCGTACGGTGCCGTGCGTGGATGTGAGCACGCGAGTGTGCAATGGGGGCTCGCAGCCGGTGTGCGCGGTGCACGGCCGGGGGGGTGCACAGGCGTGGGGGTGCACAGCTGTCTCTGGGTGGGGGTGCGCACCCGTGGGGGTGCACGCACAGATGCTTTGGTGTGCGTGGGGGGGATCAGGGGTGGTGTGGCGGTCGCGGGCACGGCCCTCACCGTCCCCTCGGGGCCCCGGGCGGCTCCGCTCCGCGCGGAGGGGGACAGGGAGGGAGGGGAAGGGGTGGGGAAGGCGGAGAGGAGGAAAAGGGAGGGCGGGCGGCGGGGAAGGAAGAACCCGCGGAGAAGCGGGACAGGGGAGGAACAAAGGGGAAGAGGGAGGGCAGGAGCGGGGGGGTGGAAGGGGCAGGGCCCCCGCGGGCGGACCCTCACCTCCGTAGTACGTGTAGGGCGTCGAGCCGAGCATCTCGGACTCGTCGAGGCGGCCGCCGAGGGGCCGCATCCTGCGCGGGCTGCGGAAGAAGGCGTGCCGGCGGGCGCCCAGCGCGCTCAGCTGCTTCATCCGCCGCTCCTTGGACCGGCGGTTCTGGAACCAGACCTGCGGCCGGGCCAGAGTCAGTGCCCGCCGGGGGTACCCCTCTGGGTTGGGGACACCCCCCCACACCCCGCAAAGTATGGCTGGGGCAGCTGGCGGAAGGGATGGAAATCTTGTGCCCGCCTGGGAGGGTGGTTTTTAATGACACCCTCGCTCCCCTCGCTGCCAATGGTCCCAAAAGGTGCACGGAAGGGTGTGGGGTGGCATAAAATAACAAGATTTATTAAAATCATGCCCCCCCCCCCTCGGCAGCTGCATCCCCCTGTGCATATCCTCAGCCTGTCTGTCCCTACGAGGGAGAGGGCAGCCAGAGAGTACGGGAAGAATAATTTTCCCTTATGGGGGGGAAAGAAGGGAGGAAAAAAGGGAAGGAAAAGTCGGGGAGGAACTCCGGATGGCAGCAGAAGTAGGTGGACAGTGGGCAGCAGGAAGAGGGGCACCTGCTGCGGTGGGAAGGGGGACAGAAGGAAAGCTGGCCGGTGAGGATGGAGATAAAAGGGAAGGGAGGGACACAGACACCTCTCTACAGGGCATCCATCGGCTGAACCGCAAGGCCTCAGCCCACGCAAACCTTTCCCTCAGCCTGCTGGGGTGTCCGGATTATTGCCCCAATCCCCCAACACACACACACGTGTGCCCTGTGGATGGGGCAGCTCGGGGGAACGAGCACATCACATTCCTTCAGGGACTTGTGCTCCTCTCTGTCAGGAGCAGGGAATCCCAGCTCCGTTCCCAGCAGAGCTGAAGAGTCCTCCCCTATTAATGCCTCTATTAAAGCTCATTAATCCGTACGTTTCCGCAGGGATTTTCTTCACGGGGGCAGCGCAGTAAGAAAGTGCCAGGCTGCCCGCAGAGCGCCATGGCTTCTCCTTGTTTTCACAAGTCCGGAGCATCTGTCTCTTGGGCATTCCGGGGGATCCTGCTTGGCCCTGGGGGAAGCCAGGCCAGCCTGGCCAGCTCATGTCCTGGGGCTGGTTTCCATCTCTTCCCATGGGGTTGGTGCATCGAAGCACAGGGTGAGAGATCCCCACGAACCCACAGGAGCATGGGGTGGGCGCAGGGCTGGGCCTGGGGTGAGGCTGGCAGGGGACAGAGGGGGTTTGCCTGTGCCCATTTCCCCAGCTTGTGGGATCAGCCTCGCTGTCCCAACCCCTCTCCAGCACCCAGGGGAGACCGTCATGGCCTTGAACCACCTGGGGTCCCACCAGCACCCTTTCTCCTTCCCTCCCCATGCAGGTCCTTTCCCTGTCTCTGCTCCATTAGAGGAAATCGCTCCCTGAAGCTCTGATGTCACAGGAACCTTGGTCTGCAGCGGGAATGACGTCGCTGACCAGCCCCATGACATCACGCTGTCAGGTGGGGAGGGCTGCAGTGGGGCAGGGGGGTGAGCCGGGACAGTGGGCTGGGGCTGCCCTACCTGGATGACTCTCATGTTGAGGCCGGTCTCCTGGGCCAGCTGCTCTCGGATGTGGCGGGTGGGTTTGGGGGTGGCAGCGAAGGCGGCTTTGAGGGTCTCCAGCTGCTTGGCTTTAATGGTGGTGCGAGGCCCCCTCCGCTTGGTGCCCGAGTTCTGCTCCTCGTTCTCGTTGTTGGTGGTCTCCTTGTCCGAGGAGGTCGAGTTGTCCGTCTCCTTGGTGTCGTCCTGCATGGGGTCCTGGAGATCCGGGGACAAACTCCTGTCTGTACATGAGGACACTGTAAAGGAGACCCAGAGAGGAAAGGGGGTGGGGGGCGAATGACTTAGGGGAGAGATCAACCTCCCCTCTGCTCTGCCCTCCCCGGCCCAGCCAGCCTGGCTGCTTTCCAGGAGAGGTGTTGGGGGGGTGCTGGAGAGCAGCAAGGGGTGCAGATCACCTCTGACCCCCCGGTACCCCTAAAGCATCATCCCCCCAACATCACGCAGAGCTCCAGGCAAGCGCTGCCTGATCCAGCCCCCGCGCACCGCTTCGTGCCAGCCAAGGGGAGCTGGGGCGGGGCTATCCCCCAGGCCCACCGCAGTCCCCGGCGCTCCCCCTCTCCCCCCCTGCGCCTTTCACGCCTGGAAGCGGGGTGTGCCACTGGGAAGAATGCAACCGGTCCGCGACAGGGTTCGGGGAGGGGTCTCCAGTCACTGCCTTGAGCCTGGCTCACACTCCCCTCCCAGCCACCCCTCCCGGGGACCCTGATGCCAGCACCCCCCCACCAAGGCCAAGCTCTACTCGCCTCGCTCACAGCAGCGGCCCCACTGACTGGCGTGGCAGGATCCGGCCCCGGGTGCTGGACGGAGAGAGAGCCCACGGAAGGGGGTGAGCACAGGCGCCTGGCATGGCTGGGACAGCAGGAGTGGGCCTGATCCTGCTGTCCTGACGCAGAGACAGCTTCCAAGGAAGTCAAATGGGAGCTTTGCCTCTGGGTGAAAGGAGGCGAAGGATCAGGCCCGCGGCGCGGGGGGACCGGGCACACCCGCAGGGGGGGCTGTGGGGTGGGGGGGGGCTCCAGGGTCAAGTCTGGGGGGGGGTCCCGGCTCCTCACCACCCCACATCCCCGCTGCCGTAGGGGCCATGCGCGGGGCAGGGGCCGGGGAGCGACGCTGCGGGGCCGCACCTCGGCCACGGCTCGGTCCCACGCGTGTCCGCGTCCCGCGTGGGGCGGGGGGTGTCACAGGGGCTTCTGCCCCGTTCGAAGGCTTTCACCTCAAATCTCCCCCTCCCCCCGCGGATTAACGGGGGGGTCGGGCTGGCTGCGGGGTGCAGCCCCTCACCCCAGAAAGCCAAACCTTCCCGGCGCGGCGGGACGGACCGGCAGCACCGACGGCAGCTGCCCGGAACGATCGGGCTCTGCCTGTTCCTGCCGGTACGAGCGACACGGGGCGCGTCCGCGGGCGGTGCGGCGGGCTGAGCCGCTCGTACCTGAGTTGAGGCTGCCTTCCTTCAAACTGGGAGAGTTCAAATAATCCTCTTTGCAAACAAATTTGTTCTCGTCTATGATATAGAGTTCCTCGCCCGTGGAGAGCTGCTTGTTGCAGACCATGCAGGTGAAACAGTTCAGGTGAAAGACTTTATTCCGGGCTTTCCGGACGAGGTCGCTGGGGGAGATGCCTTGGGAGCAGCCGGCGCATTTGGTACCAAACCTCCTGGAAAGAAGGAGAAAGGCGAGAGCTGGGAGCCCCGGCGGCGACGGGCTGCGGGTGTGTGTGTGTGCGTGTGTTTACACCGATCCCCCTCCTCAAAATCCCACCGCGGGAGCCCGATCCTCCAGCATCTCTCGCTGGGAGATTTGGGGGAGCAAGCGATTCGCACCCCGACCCCGCTGGAGTGAGGAGGAGGAGGAGGAGAGCCTTAATCCCCGCACAGCCCTGCTCGCAGGCGCAGGGCGGGCTGCGGAGAGAGCTCGGATTCGGGGTGTCCCTACCAGGGAGGACGACACACACATGGGCATCCTCGACCGGATTTGACCCCAGAAGGGCCGGAGGAGAGGGGAGGGCGGCGGGGTTTCCCCTCCGAGCTCCGCGGGGGCGAATTTCGTTTCGGCCGGTGCCTCTCCGGCGAGGAACGGGGGTTCGGCTCCGCCCGGCGCCGGCTTGAAAATCCCGGGGAGAAAACGGGCAAACTGCGGTGAGAGCGACGGAAAAAGGGAGCGGCGGGTGCGGGGGGCACCGCGATTCCAGAACAAAACCGGGCGGCGGATGAGGAAGCTCGGCTCCCCCGAAGCATCCCGGGGTCCCCAGCCTGGCGCTGGCACCACCCCGCTCTCCCGAGGGGGATTTTTCCTGGTTGGAAGCAGCATTTTGGAAATCTCCCGATTTTCCTTTCCTTCGCTGGAAGCAGCGCGGTTTTTTTTCCCCAGGAGATGCCTTTATTATTATTATTTTTCCAGAGAATCCGAATTAGCTGGAAACGATAACGATCTCTCCAACAAAAAAGCAAAACAAAAAAAAACCCCAAAACTCCCAAACCAAAACAAACAAAAAAGGAAATACAAATAAAATAAAAAAAAAAAACCACAACAAAATCAAACCCAAAACGCTCAAAACAAAACAAAACAAACAAAACCCCCCACTTAGCCATACAAAAAAAAAAAAAACACCAACCCACAAAAAATAAAAACGGGAGCGGAGGCTATCGCTGTCGGGTCCCCGGCGGAACCGGGGGCTGCCAGGCCCTGGGGTGCCCACGCAGGGTCCCCCTTTTTTCCCCTCCGGCCGCGGCACAACTTCTGCCTCCCTGTCTGCTCCCGGTGACGTTGATGTAGTGAGGGCATTAGGACTCATAAGTCATCGCCCCCCTTCCCATCCCGGCCCCTAATTTCCTCAGCGGCACCTTATCGCAGTCATTAGGGGCATTTAAGGAGCGGCGGAGCGGTGGGCCCCGCTGGCGGGGGTGGGGAGGGCCGTGATTTTGGCCACCGTCTTCACTGGGGCCTGTGGTCTCGGAAGGGGGGCGAGGAGACCCAGGCCGGGCACCAAGCTGCCGCCGCGATGCCAACCCGGGCCTGCCGCGACGGGGCGGGCGGCGGCGCCGGCGGAGCGGGGCCCCGTGCTGGTGGAGGCAAGGTCATGGGGAGATTTTTTTTTTTTTTTTGAGGGGGGCACAGCCTCGCCGACCCCACTTCGGGTTGCAACAGCGGCCGTAGCGCAGCCCCCGGCCCCCGCAGGGCTCCCCCGGCCCGAGGGGCTGCGTCCCCGGCGGAGCGGTGGGGCGGGCTCGGTGCGGATCCCCGGCAGAAGGGGATGGGTGGGGAAGCGGGGAGCCCCCCAAGCCCCCCCCAGAGCTCCAGGGGAGACCCCAGTGAGGCACTGGGCGCCGTGTGAACCTCTGCACCTTCTCGTCCCCGTTGGCGGAGGGCGTGGGGGGAACCACTCACCTAAAAAAGTCATTTTTGCAGTAGAGTTTCCCTTCCCTGGAGAAGCATTTCTCGGTGAGGTTGCACTTGCACTCGCAGCACTGGACGCATTTGATGTGCCATGCCCTGTCCAAGACGTTCAGCAGGAACCGGTCCAAAATCGGCCTCTCGCAGCCCGCACAATGCACCATCATAACCTCCGCCGGGGGATGGAGACGCGCAAAACGAGAAGTCAGCCCCGCGCCGGCACACGGCGGCGGCTCAAAAACGCAGGAGAAAAAAAAAAAAAAAAAAAGAAAGAAAATAAAATTAAAAATTAAAATTAAAAAAAAAAATACAAGAGAGAACAACGAAAAATTCAGGAGACGGGAGCGCAGCGACTGTCAAGTTCTTCCCCTTCTTCTCTCCGGAGCCTTGGCGGCGGGAGGGAAAAAATGACGTCCCCCCCCAAAAAAAATAATTAACAAAAAAAATCCAAACCACCTTCGAGAAATAATAATAACAATAATAAAAAACCCAAATACCCCCCGCGGTCCCTCCGGAGCTCCCCGGGAGCCGGCGGAGCGGCGGCCGCGCTGCTGGCGGGCTCTGCGGCAGCGGGCGCGGCGGGAGGGGTGCATGAACCCCCCCCCTGCAGCCGGCAGCCCCGGTGCCTCGCTGTGCTCCGCCGCCGCCGCGCCGCCACTCTCATGCTGTCCCCATCGCCAGCTTTGTCCCCCGCCTTAGTAATTCGCGCATCCTTATTCAGATTTAGTGACGTAGCGGCCCGCGTCGCCCCGGCGGCGGCCAATGGGGCGGCGGTAACCATGGCAACCTCTTAATTTATAGCATATCTAAATTGGCTCCAGCCTTGTGCTTGGCACAGAGGGAAAAAAACAACGCGCCTCTATTGTTGAGGGTGGCTTGTACCTGTGCCGCCAAGTGAGTATGCACCTGGCTGGGGGGCCGGGGGGGGCCCACGCGGCAAAGCCCCCGCTTTCCCCCCAGTTCGCCTTTTATTTTTATCGGTTTCTGTTAAAGGGATGCTCGGGGAGGGGCTGGGGGGGGTCCCGAGTCACCTGGTTTGGGGGGTGGTTTATTTTTCGGCCTTTTTTTTTTTTTTTTTTTTGCGCAAGGGAAAGAGGTGCTTTTGTGTGGAAGAGCAACAAGCGGGAAAAGGGGGGGGGGGGTGGATTTTTGGTTTGGGGGGGGAGAGGGGGCTTGGGGAGGGCCGGCTCCTCCGCGCAGCTTGGCGGGATGAAAAGTTCCCCCGGCAGCGAGCTGCGCGGAGGTATGCGGCACCCCCTCCGCCACCGACCCCCCCCCTCGACCCCCCGCCACCCCGGGCCTTTGTCCCACGGGCTCTGCCGCCTTCCCGCCCCTTCTCCGCTCCGCGTAACCGCTGGCAGCCCCTGGGGGGAAAGGGGACGGGGGGCGGCCCGGGGAGGGGGGGGGCGACGGGCCCTGCCCCCTCGGACACTGTTTTCTCTCTTTAATTCCAGGTGCGGCGAAGCTGGAAATAGCCGCTGGCCGTGCGGGAGGGGACGGAGTGCGGGATTGGACCCGGCGCTTGGGGGTTATAGGGGGGGAATGGGGGGGGATATTTTGTCTGAAGCCGGGGGGGCCGCTGCCCCCAGCCGGAGCTCCCGGCCAGAGCGGTGGGCTCGGTGTGTCGGGCGGCCCCGCCGCCTTTCCCTCTGTTTCCTCGGGATTTGGGAAGGGGACGGGGAGGCCCTGAGGTCCGGCCGTGCGGGGAGGAAGAGGAAAGTGGCAGGGCAGGTGAAGGCCGCCTCGCCCTTCTCCTTCCTCATCAGTTTTTCCAGCCAAAATTTCTACATTTATAATTTTTTTTTTTTTTTTCCCTGCTCCCATGGAGAGAAACACTCGGCCAAAGCCCGCTCCGGGCCGGCAGTCGCGGATCATCCCGCCGCCGGCTCCGCGCCGGGACGCGGAAACGCTCCCGGTAACGGGAAAAAAAAAAAATTCCACCACCCCGCCGCGGCACAAGGGCATCGGCGGGGAAGTGGAGACGGTTTTGCGTGTGCCCTGGGGTAGAGGTGTTCGTGGAAAGAGCAGGAATCGAAATAAGAAAATACAGCGAGAAGAGATTACAAGAAAAGAGAGAGAAAGAAAAGGGAAATAAAGAGGGGAAAAAACACAGGAGAGAGAAAACGTGTGAGGAAAAACAGAAACAGAGAAGGAAAAAAGGAAAAGAGAGAAAAAAAGGATAGAAAAAGGGAGAGAGTGAGGAAAAATAAATTAACGGAAACAAACAAAAAAAAAAGGAAGGAAAGGAGAGACAGAAGGAAGATCGAAAGAAAAACGAAGAAAAAATAAGAGAAGGAAAAAGAAGGAAAGAAAGAGGGAATAAATCAACGAAAGAAAAAATAAAAGAAAGAAGACACGAAATAGGACGGGGAAAAAAATAAGGAAAAAAGAAAAAAAGGGAAGAGGAAAAATTACCAGAGGAAAGAACTAAAAAGAAAGAGCGAACGGCGAGAATATAAAAGAAAGGAAACGAAAAAGAAAGCGCGACAGAAAAACGCCCGAGTGATCGAGCAAGAGAGAGGAGGGAAAAAGAGAGAAAACAAAGACGGAAGGAAAAAGAAAGGGAAGGGAGAAGGAAAGAAATAAAAAAGGCAATAAATTACAAAGGACGGAGACGGGCGAGGAGGGTGAAGGCAAAGGAGGAAAGAGGACGCGGCACCGGACCGGCGGCTCTGCCCGAGTTCGCCCGGGGCTTCGCTGGCGTTTGCGGGGAGTTTGGGAGCCGCGGAGCGGGGCCGGCTCCCGGGACACCGCTGCTGGGGGCGGGGAGGGGGGGATTCAGGGGAAGGTTCGGGGGGAGCTCGGCAGCGGGGACAGGGTTCGGGGGCCCCGGGAGCACCGGGGCTGGCCGGGCTCCCGGCCCCGCGGCCGCGGGAATCTCCCACCGGGCCGGACCGAGGAGAAAACCGGCGCGGTGTAAATCCGTCCTTAACGGTACGTGTAGGGGGGACGCGTACGTACAGACCCACAGCTATACGCGTGTGCGCAGACAGAAATATGTACGCACACGCCTATACATGCCGATCTCTCCACGCACACGCGTGTCCGTGTGCCCCGCGGCGCTGCCCGCCGCTCCCGGTGCCGGAGCCCCGCTGGCACACGCGGAACGGTTTGCGTTCCCACGGAGGAACGCGGGCCCGAGTGGCGGCTCGGGCAGCCCCGCTGCGCCCCAAAGGCGCGGCCCGGCCCGACGGGACGGGGAGCGGCGTGGGGGGGGGGGGGACGCGGCGGGCGTGTGCGTGTGTGCCAGCGCCCGTCCCGCGCCGTAACGGGCTCGTATGGATAATCGTATGGATAATGTGTTTCGTAGGGATAATCTGTAACGCGCCACTAAAAAGCTCACGCCTTTGCTTGTGCCCACGCACACGCGCTGCTCTCCCGCGCCCTTGCACACCCGCACATGCCGGCCCCGCGCCCCTTGCACACCCGCACATCCCGGACATCCCCCCCTCCGCCCCCCACTGTCCCCCGCGGCGGCGGGGCGGGGGAGGGGAGGAGATGCCAGGGGGTCCCGCTCCCCGCTGCCGCCCTCGGCTTCCTTTTTCGTTTGAAAGTAAAGGAATAAATAAAAGCAAGGGAAAGAGAAGAGGGGGAAAAAAAAAGCGCCCACTCCAAGCAAACAACTCCCGCCCCCCCCAGCCCACCCATCAGCCACATTCCCCTATGGTAACAGATGGTAATTCAGGCCCCATAATATCCGCCTATATGTAACTAATAAACCTATTGTGTTTTAACAGGGTAATGCATGGAGAAGCAGCGTCGCTTATGCAAGATGTTGATGGAATTTACTATATTAAAAAAAAAAAAATCCCCTTTCAAGAATAAAGTGTATCAACTTACAACAGCAGACGGCGAAGGGATAAGTGAAACAGACAAAAGACAAACAAGATAATAATCTGTTTCCAATCAGTTAAGCCCTGTAGAATTTGTAATACGCGGTTTGCATATTCCCCCTGTGTTTTGTAATTAATTATCTATCTGTTAGGATGCTCCGCCGACGACTTTGTTGATATTTCCAACTATTTTTGTTTGTAGGCGGTGGTCACGCCGGGAAGCGCGAAGGAAGGCGGAGGAGCGCGGAGCGGGGCCGGGCGCGTCGGCTCTGCCCGGCCCGGGGAAGCCGAGCCCGGGCGCGATGGCAGGCGGCAGTTCCGCACCGTTCCGCGCTCCTCCGCGGGGCTGCTGCCGGCGGGAGCGCGTTTTGGGGGCGGGCGAGGCTTCTCCTCCCCGCGTTCCTCTCCTTTTCCCTGGTAAGAGGGGGGACGGTGCAGGTTTTAACATTAAACAAACCCAGCAAGCATCTCCTCGCCGGGCCATAGGCGTTTCTGAGTGACTGCGTTACAAATTGTAAATTTAAATAGCTCACAGGATTCATTACCTCCCGCGTCTGATTTCACCCAGCCGTGAAAAATTGTCCTGGTGTACCACTGAGAAAGGGTTTGCTGCAAAGAGCCACAGTCTAATCACCAGCTTTCTCTCTCCAACAAAAGTGTAATTATTTTGTTTTGGGTGTAAATATAACCCACGGTACAAAAAAAAAAAAAAAAAGAAAGAAAAAAAAAGAAAAGATAAACCTCCAGCAGCGTCTGAATGTATTAACGGGGCCGTTTAAAAGATCCGTCCTAAATTGATACCAAGGTTAAAAGGGGAAGGCAGCTGGGACGTGGAAATTTCCGTATTACGGGGCCGGGGGGGGGGGCCGAGGTGCGTGTGAGTGTGTCCGGCCGAGTGTGCGTGTGCGTGTTCACACCGGCGGCGAACAATGCGGCACCTCCGCCCCCGCGCACAACGCGCCGCGGAGCCCCACGCAGCCCCCGCGGTGCCACCCGCGCCCACCGCTCCTTCTTTGCTCCCCGAAAAAAAGGGCCCCGAGGAAGGGTCGGGGTCCTGGTGCCCCCCCCGCCCCGCCGGTGCTCGGGAGAGGGGATGCCCCAGCGCGGTCCCAGGCGCCTCTTTGCTCCCCGCGGGTGTTTCTGTAAACGGCGGAGAGGCGTTGAAAAAACAAACAAATAAACAACAAAAAAAACCACACCAACCCCAGCGCGGCCTAAATACAAACGAAGAACCGTTTGGGGTTTTTTTCTTTCTTTTTTTTTAATTCCTCTTTTCTTATTTTTAACGAATTTATTGCTTCCTTCCTTCCGAGCTCCAGCCCGGGGTTTCGGAGGAAGAAACGGCACAAAACGAAAGGCGATGCCGGCGCCGGCGGCAGGGTGAAGCCCCGGGAGAGGCGGAACGGCTGCGGGCTCAGGCTCGGTCGAGGCGGTTTAAAGGAAAAAACAAACAAACAAACTCGCCAAAAAAAAAAAAAAAAAAAAAAAAAAAAAAGGGAAAATAAAAATCACAAACCAAACGAAAATGAAAGCACAAAAACATCGGGCGAGGGTGCCGGCCGGTGGCCGCGGACCTCGGCGGCCAGTCGGTGCGAGCTCGGGCCCGGAAAGCGGCTCCGCGGAGCCCCCCGACCCCCCCGCGGTACGGCGGCGGGGCGGCCCTGCCCGGGTTGGGGCTACCGGAGCTCCCGAGCTCGCCGCTCCCGGTTTCGGGGGGCAACCAGGGCCGACCCAGGTGCTGCTTCTCCTCGCTCCTCTGGCCCTTTCCCCAGCCCCGCTCCCTTCGCCCTCCCCCCAGCTGTTTTAATCAGTTCCTTTTTTTTTCTTTCCCCCCATAGGCGATGGTAATTGGCGAAGCTTTAATTGCGCCCCCCTTCCCCCCCCCCCCCCCCCCCCGAGCCCCTCCTAGCTCCAGTACCATCTCGGGGCCCTGCTCCCATCGCCCCGACGGTTCTCAGGGGCTAACCCGCCTCCGGCTCTCCCTCCCCGGGCTCAGGGCCCCGCTCTGCGCGGAGCCGGCCCGGATCCCCGGTGCTGCCGGTCCCCACGATGCTGAATCGCGGGTGGGCAAAGCCCGAGTGTGAGCAGCGTGTGTTGCAATAAGCGAACCGGAGAGAGCCAAGCCCAGGGCTTCGGGAACTTAGTGACTCGAGAGGGATGGCCGTGAAGAACTCGCTCCAAATTTCCTCGGGTGATCCCCGGCCCGCTCCAACCTCCCGTCGATGCGACCGCCCCCCCGGAGGGGCTGTTCGGGCCGTTCCCACCCGCTCCCCCCACCGCCTTCCCGCTAATGAGCGTGTGTGTTGACACGGCGAGGCGATGCCCCCGTTTGCCTTTGTTTGGGAGGTGTGAAAGAGGGAATCTGCATGAGAAAAGCCGGCGGCAACCGCGGAGCTCCGCATAGCAGCGGCGGGACGGAGCGAGCCGGTGCGTGGGGAGTTCGCCTTGGCGGGGCAGAAGCCCCCGGGGCGGGGGGGGGGACGGGACGGGGATGGTGGGGGGAGGCAGGGCAGGGCTGAAGCTGGGGGTTGTGGTGCTGTTCGCAAGGCAGAGAGGGGAAGGGAGCTCCTCCCGGTGCTCCCGTCGGGGGTCGGGGCAGAGCCGGGCGCTGGCAGGGGTTTTACCCCCCCGGGCACCCGCCGCACACGGGAGCCCCAGAGCTGGCGGGACGCTGGGTGTCCCCGCAGGACTGTGCGCCCCCGGCTCCTTCCCCCTCCTTTGGATTTTTCTTGGGAAATAGGGCGGGGGGAGCAGCCGGCCCGCACCTGCGGGCGGGATGAGGGGGCCGGGTCACAGCACTACCACCCTCCTGCTAATGGGCACCGTGGGGCGACTCGGGGGGGACACACAGGGGTGGGCTAGGGGCGACCCAAATCCACGCGTGCCGCGGAGCCCAGGGGGCCAGTAAGAGCGGTGGGGGGCAGCTCCGGCGGGGAGGGCGGTTTATCGGGGCTGGTGGCGGCGGAAAGCGGAGCAGGGCCGCTGCTCTCTCCCTTCCACGTCCCGGGTGGGCGCGGACCCCCGCCCCGGGACGGGTTCGATACCGATGCCTTCGGCGGGGCCGAACAGCGGGATGGAGGAACCCTGCCGGGATCCCGGCCCCGAGCCGCACCGGGTCCCGCCCGGGCCCCCCGAGCTCTGCCTGGCCCTGGCCCCGCGATGTCCGCTCCCCCCCCGCCCCGGTGCCTCCCACCTCGTGCCCCCCGCCCCCCCCGTGTCCCGCCCGCCGCGTCGCGCGCGGCCGGCGGTGCGGAGCTCTCCAGGGTGCTGAACCGCGCGGGCCCCGACGGGCCCGGCCCGGTCCCACCGCCCCCGCCTCGCCCTGCGGGCACCGGGGCACCGGGCACGGCCACCCGCCTCCACGCTTCCCCTCCTTCTTTATTTCGTTCATTCGCTTTCGTTCGCTCTTCCCCTCTCTGTTTTTCTCCTTTTCTTCTTTTTTTTTTTTGTTTGATTTCCTGCCCCCTCCCCCGCCGTTTTTCTCCTTTTTTTATTCTTCTGGTTTTCTCCTTTTCTTGTG
Source organism: Tauraco erythrolophus (assembly GCF_009769465.1). Taxonomy (NCBI): domain Eukaryota; kingdom Metazoa; phylum Chordata; class Aves; order Musophagiformes; family Musophagidae; genus Tauraco; species Tauraco erythrolophus. The sequence goes on along the minus strand of NC_141483.1, from coordinate 3,689,786 downwards.
TTGTTGTTTTTTTCTCTGCTTTTCTCTTTTCTCGTTTTCTCCTTTCTTCCTCCTGTTCTTATCTTCTTTCCCCGCTCTGTTTTTATATATTTGTTTTTTTTCCCCCGTTTTTCTCCTTTACTTTTTTCCTCTTTATCTCTTTCTTTCTTTTCTTTCTTTTCTCTCTTCCCTTCTCTCTTCCCTTCTCTCGTCCCTTCTCTTGTCCCTTCTCTCGTCCCTTCTCTCTTCCCGTCTCCTATTTCTCGTTTTCCCTTCTCATTCCACACTCCATAGCGATCTCTCTCTGTCTTTCCTCTCCCTTTTCTCTCCCTCCCACAGAAAGCCGCCTTTGCCAGAAAGGCTGTAATTTTACCAACGCGATAGCATAATTAGCAGACACTCATCGGACCCCCCCCCTCTTCCCCAGTGCTGTGCAAACAGTAACGAAATTCCGACGGGAGCGGGGCCGCCCCAGCTCCGGGGGCTGGGACCGGCGGGATCTCAGCGCGGGTTTATTTTTTATTCTTTACAGCGGCTGCGATTCAAACCGGAACCCAAAGAGCCGGTGCCTGCCGGCCCCGAGAGGAGCCAGCGCGGGGGGAAGCGCCGGGCTCGGCCCCACGCCCGCGGGGGGACCCGGGCGGCGAATCCCGAGTGTCACGGCGAGGCGACGCTCGGGCACGTCCCACCTCTCCTCTTGCACAAACGCTCCTGCCCTTGCACGCACCCCCACCCCCCGAGCCGGGACAGCTAACCGGACGGACCGCCGCCTCCTCCTCGGGACCACTTGGCTTTGCGCAGCCCCGACACCCCGGTGAGGGGCCCGGGGTCTGCCCCTGCCCGCCCGCATGGCTCTTTGTCTGCCTCGTCCCCTTCTGCACACTCCCCCCCCGCCCTTTCCCTGTGTACACCACCCAGCCTGCACCTTCCCTCCGTTCCTTCACGCATGTCCACGTGTGTGCACATCCCGCTCACACATGCATCCCTGAACACACCGAACCCTCTTCCCCTATCCCTCCACGGCTCCAAAGCACACCCCCTCGACATGTTACGTGCACACACCAGCCAGTCTTCACACACACACACACACACACACAAACACACACACACCCCCCCACCCACCAAACCAGCACATTCACACACGAACATTCCCCCCTGCAACATCCATCCGGGTGGCCCTGCCTTCTCTGACGTACCCAGACTCCGTGGGAGCTGACACTGTCCCTCAGCCCCAGCTTTTTATACCAGGAGATGAGGGATTTTTCTCTCTTTGGAGGCCAGAGCCCTTCCTGGGGTTGCCCTGGGGCCAGGAGTGGGGCTGAGCGTTTGGCCTAGGCCACTCCAACGTCCATTTCACAACCTGGGTGAGAAGGCAGGAGCAGAAGCACCTCAGGCCGGGCAGGGATGTGAAAACACCTCCATCGCCTTAGGGAAGAGGGAGACTGTGCATGGACCTCTCTAACCTCATCATCTGCCTAACGTGTGGTTCTGGTGACTGTGCCTGGACTGTCACTGTCACCTGGGCACGCGGCCACGTTGCTTGCTTTCTCCTGCCTTCCCCTCTCCTCTGTCCCCACTAGAAATACACAACCTGCCTCTCTTAATCACGATCAGAACCACAAAAGCAGCCCCACCTGCTCTGGTCAAGGGGATCTCCCATTGGTAACTGGGTATCTTGGGCTTCCCAAGCTGTCCAAGAGCCAGGAGAGATCTGGCAGCAGGGTTCCATTTGGGGCTGTGAAGTGAGGTGGGGGGGCTGAAAGAGGAGTGGAGTCCTTGGGGGCTTGGGAAGCTGTCGGTTTCTTTCCATTTTTCTTTAAATGTTTCTGATCTACTTTTTTTTTTTTTTTTTTTTCTTTTGAGCTGGGCAAAAACCAGCTTGGGCGAGCACAGGTTTAGCTTTTCCATTGGAAGCGACTCCTCACAGCTGGAGGTGGGGATGGACAAGGACCAGCCTTGGAAGGGCTCCTCACCTCAGCCAGTGCCAGGGATCCAGCCCTGGAGATGTGCTGCGGGGCAGAGGTGCTCCCAAGGAGACCTCCATCCACCCAGACCTTGCTGCAGGTAAGTCCCGAAGCAGGGACAGGAACCCCGTGTGCAGGGACGGCCTTAACCCTCGCAGCACCTGGGTGGGGACAAGGTCCTCTCATCCCCAGCGCTGGGGCCGATTCATCAGATTAGTGAAGGGAATAACGATCCTTCAAACAGCTGAGGACCTGCTGGGCTGTGCACTGCTTTATTGTGTTACGGTAAACGAAGGATGTTTTGGGCAGCTTCCCATGTGAGCTCTTGTGAGCTCGGCAGGTGAATTTGGGCAGGGAACACGGATGAGGCTGATGCAGGTTTGCTTACTATGAAAAGACGAGGTACTCGTAGGTGTGTATATAAATGTGAAGGTATTGCACGTGTGTGCACACACATCCACACCCTCGCAGGCTATGCAGTTCAAGCCTGGGGTGCAAATCGTCCCCTGGCACCCCACGCCCGGCTCACACAGCCCGGGGGGGTTCTATCCACTTGCACACCCACGCACGCTCGCACGTGTGGCTGGTGGGTGCGGAGGGCGCGGGGCCGGAGATGTGAGAGTGTTCCTCCTGTGCCCCCCCAATCCCAGCCAAGGCAGCAGTTAGAGAGGCCATTTTCTCTTGCAGAATCTGAACCTGCTTCTACACTCGAAAGCCAAGGGGGGATTAAATCTGGCAGAGGCAGGCTCAGGCCTTTGGCTCGCAAATGCTTTGTGCAACTTCTCCGGACTTCAGCAGGGACTGCGTGTGCTGAGCCGAGAGCAGCCCCTGGCCCTGGCTCTTAATTTCTTTGCACTGGTGCATGAGAGGAGATTAACGGAGAGAGCAGAAGGCTGCACCTCCGAACTCCTTGGTCACTCCTTGTGCAGCATCTTTCTTTGTTTTCCCTCACATCCACATCTCTAACCCTGTGGAAACCGGGCTTTGGCTGGCTGCAAATTGTGGACACCGGTCCTGCCGTGGGCCTGGTACAATTTCTTTCTTTTTTTTTTTTTTTCTCCTCTCCAGAAACATAAGGGATAAATACAATAATTTCAAAGGAGTGAAAGCTTCCCGCTGGAGAAGCCAACAGGGACCTGCCGCGAAGTCCTGGTACGGTGTGTCGCTGACACTGATTCCATCTGACACCTGGGTGTCTCCAAAGCCATCACATTGTGCGCTGCGAATGTATATTAACATTAGTATGCATTGGCACAATATGGATCCATTATTCCGAACGCTTCTGAGAACTAGGTGCTGCATAGGAGCAGCTGCTGCTTTTTAAGCCTCAGAGCATCAATAGATTCATAGATTTTCGGGCCAGAAGGGACCCCGATGATCATGTAGCCTGACCTCCCGCGGAGCGCGAGCCAGAGAGACTCACCCGGCAATTTCTGCGTCCTGCCCCACGACTTGTGGTTAAGCCGCAGGCTCCCCCCGCGGAAGGCAGGCGGATAGGGATCGCTGGCCATGGAGAAGCTGATGTTTCCCTCCGTAAATCAGTTCCCTTGTTTTATCACTCTCCTCGTGAATCATAAAAGGGCACTTTTAAACTTCAAGGCTCGGCTTGTGTAGATATAGCTTCCCACCGCTCAGTCCTCTTTGGTTCCCTCTTCTCCCACTTTTCCTGTACCATGAGAAGTGCTTTCCCTCTTTGGATGAAGTAGTGGCTACACAGGGAAAAAGAAAAAATTCAGTGTCCTGGAATGTCGTCTGAAAAAGGATCGGTGCTTCTTACGGGCGGAAACGGTATCTGGTAAATATTCAAATTTTGGGTGATTCCCTGCCTGTAAGTGTTTAGTCTTTAGTCTTTTTTTTTTTTAAAAAAAAAAAAAGTATAAATGCATTTTGCAGTGAAGGAGCAATGCTGCAGAAGGGCTTTGGTTTATATTACAGCTCTTGCTGCCAGAAAAGGAAAGAAAAAAAGTGAATGAAAATCCGCTAAACGAATGAAATAAAAAGAGCTGAAAGTCCTATATTATGGTCACAAAAATTCTTCAAATAAACACCTCCTGGGTGACAGCTGAAGATGGGTAACTATCATTCAAATCACCTCTGATCCCCAAATCACTGACAAAATCTCACTGATAAATGATCCAGGATAAGATGCAGTTTACCTTCCTGCAGGATTTTTTCCCCATTTCCCCTTCATTTTGAGGACAGCAGCTTCGACCCCCATTGCCTTCCTGTGCTGACACCATTGGATTAGAGGCTGCAGGTGTGGTGCCAGGCTTTTTCAAACCTCCCCCAAAACCTGAAATTACCTATTCTGAGCATGCGTCGAACCTCGTGCTCAACTTTTAAAGCAGAAACGAGTCGAAAGGGGCTCTTTTCCGGCAACGTCACCCTGTGTTGGCTGCTGAGTGTGTGGGAAAGGAAGGGTTAGCAAATGGGATGGTTTGCAAGGCAGTATCCGACAGGAAAAAAGGCAGAATGTGGTGATCTTCAATTTGTCCCTCATAAAGAGTCTTGAGTTGATGGGACACTATGAGCCAAAGTCCCCTGAGAGCCACTGAGGTTTTAGGGATGCAAAGAGAGGAGGGATGCGGTGGTGGACACAGAGCCTGTGGGGATGGGGCAACATTCCAGTGGTTGTACGGGACGGGGGGAGCAGCTGAGGGACTGGGACAGAGCAAGGGAGGGGAGCTGAGGAGCGGACTGGTGGCTACAAGCCAAGGGACCTCTCCTATGTCCTCCTTCAGGGTAACTCTCAGTCCCTCCCCAGGCAGGGCAGCTTCAAGACAGAAAGATGCCCTTCTGCATTCCCAGGGGAATGACTTGGCTGACCTCAGGAGTTGTTGGTCTCCTTTCTGAGGCTATGTGATGCCTTTGACAGCATTTCCTACATGAAACAGCGAGTAGGAGACCAACATGGAGCTAAAAACCCTTTCACATTCTCAAATGAAGGTGGTAAAAGCAAGAGTTAAGACAAACTGTGCTTCTTGCGATGAGTTATCTGTGGAACTCCTCACTGCAGGAGCTTAATGGATTAAGAGGAAACTGAATAAGCTTATAGGAGAGAAATTCCTTGAAGGATGTTAAGAACACTGAACCCACAGCTGGCTTTGGTGGTCCCCAAGAGCATCCCAGGGACCTGTTATGCAAGCTTGCCCTGCTCTGCTGCTCTTCCACAGGTGATGGCTTCTTGTCCCTCCTGGGGACAGCAGTCTGAGAGAGGTCCTGTTCTTGGTCGGGATGTGGCCACTCCTCTGTTCGTATGAGATGTTTTTTTCCAGCTCAGTATTGTCTCAAGATCTGAGAAAGTAAGGAACAATTGGGTTCCTGGAAAGGATGTTTCCACCACGTTTCCTCCTATCCCACCTCATGTGAATAGCTTCTTTCTTGGCTGCTAAGCTGAATCCTGGTTTGCCTTTTCTGTTCCATCGTTCGGCTAATGTCACAGCAGACATGTCCCTCACCTCTCATAATCTCTGACAATGATGAGAGGAAATGAAAAAAGATTATTTAGTATCATTTTTTCCTTCTACTAGACGTTTCATGTAGGAAACGCTTTCAAAGAAGAGGGATGAATCACACAACCACAGAAATTAGAAATGGAAAAGACCTTTTAGGTCAGCCAGTCCATTTCCCTGTCAATGCAGAAAAGCTTCTGAGTAGTTAGATTTTTCAAGGACTTTGTCCAGTCTAAACCAACTTTAGCAAGAAAGCTTCAACTTCAGTCCATTCCAAGATGGCTGTAGCTGGAAGAGGGGTGGTTTTCAGCTGAGTGTGGTGTGAATACTCCTAAACGTTCTTCCAAGGGAGGCATGGACCTCTGCCAAGGTTTCCTGAGGAGATGTTGCAGAGCTGAGCGCATGGAGCAGCTGGGTGGTCTTTGATAGCTCAGCTGCCTGGGAGGCTGGCCCCTTCCCCACTCCGACAGCAAAGCCATGGGTGATTGTATGGTGTAGATCCCAGGGGTGTGAGAGCGTGGGGCTGTGTGTAGTGTCGCTGCGGGATGATGTGGTGTGGCTTGCATGGGATGGAAGCCAAGGGCTGGATGGCCACGGGGCCACCTTGGGCACTTCTCGGCAGCTCTGTTCCTCAGTTTCTCCTTGCCTTTTGGCTGGCCAGGCTTTCTGCTCCTCAGGGCTCTGTGCATCAGGCCGGCACAATTCATGCTATGAATGTCAAATAAATCATTCCCACCCTAGTCTCTCATTTCAGTATCCTAGGCCACCTTCCGAGCCATGCAAAACCCTCCCGGAGGTCAGGCTACAATTAACTAACAATATAGCAAGAAGAAAAAAGAAAAACTTCCGCTCAGACATCTCATCTCTGAGCAGAGTCACTTGACGTGCAGCCTCGGTGCTCTCAGCCCAGCTCCACCAGCTTCCAGACCCGCACCCATGTGTGAGCAATGGGGGGACATTGGTACCCGAATACCGGCAAAGAGCTACCCAGGTCCTACAGAAAACTGCTTCCCTCTTCTCAGGGAAAGAAGGGGGGAACAGAAAAAGTGGGGAAGGGGAAGGGAAAGGGAGATAAACTCGTAATGACGTTAATGTTAAAAGAAAGCTCTGGTCCAGGGATTTGCTGTCGAATACAGACTTTTGGCCGTGTGAACTTTCCCCCAGTGACTCTGCAAATCCTTATACTTACTTTTTTTGGGGTCATTTTCAAAAGACATCATGTTGCTGAGCATGAGATACAGGCAAGAAGGGCCTTTCTAATTAACCCAGGAGGGAGAGCATCCCTCTCCCTGGCTCTGACCCTGCGCCGTTAGGGATGGAGCAGGATTGCCAGCACTCACCTAGAAACGGGGCCTTAATCCCCCTCCCCAAAATCTCCGACCCCTGATCCGCACAGAGACAACCGTTTTGAAGAGACACTGTCCCCATGTGCCACCTCCTTCTCATAAGTGGTCACCTGCCAGCTTCAGCCGAAGGCGTAATTACCAGCCTTGAGGCCTGATCCATCTTATTCCCCTTGAAGTCGATGAGGAAACCTCCCAGACTCTGCTGGAAGCAGTATTAAGGTTCCCCCCTCCAATCTCTTTTCCCAGGATTTATCTCCTTCCGAGGACGGAGCATCCAGCCAGCCCCGGGGCCGGGGCCGGGGCCGGAGCCGGGAGGGTGTGGAGGGAGGCATCGCCCCGGGGAGCCGGGGAGGGGGAGAGGGAGAGTAAGAAGAGCAAACACAGGTCCATTAATCCGCAGTTAGTCTGCCTTTTTTGTTAGGAAGATGAACTTGATGAGTTAATTAAGCCACAGCCTGTAAAACCAGTTTATTTGCATAGCAAACTCCTGGGCCAGTGCGCTGTGAGCGGGCATAGACGTGCAGACAATTCCGGGGAAATTACAGCCTCATTAATATGCTAATCTGGTTGCAGGCCTGGAACGAGTTTTGGGTTTGCGGTGCTTGGGGGGGGTGTCGGGGGGGGTGTTGCTTAGCAACCCTTTCCTCCAGGTAACCCTTCTCTTGCTTGCCCTTGATATCCCCCAAGGATTGCCAGGGAAGGGGGGGGCTGCTGTCACGCAAGAGTGAGCAAAGCGAGAGGCAAAGCCGGGGGGCTGGGGCGCAGGGGTGCACCCCTCCCCTTGCACAGCATCCAGGCACGCACCCCCAAACGGCAGTGGGCAGGTCCCTCCCACCCCCCCCAAAAAAAAAAAATCGGGGTACGGAGGCGATCGCTGCAGCTGCGCGGTCATGGACAAGAGCGCGTTGTGTGCAACATGCGTGGGAGCGCGGAGGTGGCCACGGCCCCCGGATGAGGAGCGCTCGCAGCCCCTGGCACCCAAGCTGCTGGCCACCAGTGCTCCCCAGCTGTGTGTTGGTTTCTCCCTACTGAGGGTCCCAGAGGCACGCAGTGGTTGCCCCTTGGCCCGTGACACCCACCCCTGGGCACGCAGCTCCCTGCTGAGCACCCCTCTCCATGGAGCGGTGCCTGCCTTCCATCTGCCCCCCGTCAGGCCTGCAGTTGCCCCGTCTCTCTGACTATCCTCCTGGAACGGCACAAGCCCAGTGCTCTTCGCCCATCCCAGCTCCCTGCAGCACTGGTCAGGATGGGAGCATCAGGAATCTGCGTGGGGAACGCAGCACCTCTGCCACCACCATCCCCTGCAGCTCCTGGACCACCCTGTCAGGGGCAGGAAGGGGACTGTGTCTCTGCCCCAGCTTGGTTGCACAGCCAAGACCTTCCTCCTGCACCTTAACCTCCAGTGATACATCATGACAGCAGGGCATGCCTCCTTCCCCCATCCCATCACCGCTACCAGGGGAAGGGACATGCCCTTGGTGTCCCAGTGTCCCACAGTGCTGGTGTCCACCAGCCTTGGACCACAGAGGAGAGCTTCTGCTGTGATATTGGAGACTTCTCAGTGGGGCTCATGCTTACCAGGAGTGTCAGTCATGGGGGGACATCTGCGCTAGTAGTCAACAAGGTCTAGTAGCAGATGAAATCTGGGCAAGGCCTGCTGCCTCCATCCCAGGGGATTGTACTCATGTTCACCCCAAGCTCTTTTTTCCCAGCAAGTGCTACTCCTGCCAGGTCTCCGTGATAGGTAAGCAATGGGAAATCACGTGCTGTGGCGCCTGCTCTCCCAGCACCGAGTACAAACCCTTTCCTGGGTCATTAGACCTACCCTTTCTCTCCTGGCATGGTCCTCATTTAGGGTTTGGATTCCTGTCTGGTTGCAGAGGGGGAGGCTGGAGTAGCAGTAGCTCCTAGACTGCTTCCCTGGAAGCCCACGCGGCTCTGGGGTGAGCTGGGGCTCCCTTGTGGTGCTCAGCTGAATGTCAAAACCGTGTGACTTTGTCCCCAAGCCCTGTTCTCCTGCTTGTGTTGCTTTCATAGTCCAGAGGTGAACGTGCAGGCTTCTGCCAGCTCCAGCAAGGTTTTTCCCCCAGCTCTCCCCGTAGCCAGCCCTTTGCTGTGCTTGAGGTGTCCTCTGGGTGCAGCCTGACAGACGGACATCAAAAGTCCTTTAAGTTAGACCCAACACCTGCGAAACAAGAGCCTTGGGGCTGATGAAGGCATCTGGGTCAGATCCATCCAGTGCCTCTAGACCATTCCCCCAGCGACAGGAGAGTCAACTGGAGTTTAAAACTCTGGAGGTGTGTGCTCAGCTCCCTTGCTCCAGCACCGAGCTTCTCCGTCTGGATGAATCTAGACCCAGTTGCAGTGGGAATTAGATGCTTAAACAGCTTCAAGGCTGGAGGCCCTTTGCTGACCGAACCTGGCTCTTGTTCAACGGAGACTGAGAGCTCGTGCTGGGATGGCCGATGCTTGGAAACACCCACCTCTACTCATTCATCAGCCCAAACACTCTTATTTGAAGTGGGAACGAGTATGCCAGGCAACAAGTTTTTTGGATCTGATGTTTCCCTGCCAAGAAGCACCTCTGACTTCTCGGGAGGAGGTCGATTCCCTGGATCGCTGCTGGAAACACCGATATGCGGAAGGGAGTTGCTGCCTTCCTACCCGGGGAGTGCCAGTCTCCAGGGCTATCCATCCGTTAACCTTCATGAGCTCAAATATTTATTATTCATATTACCCTGAAATGTGCTAAAAAGATGAAAAAAGGAATTAATGTGCCAGATCTTGCATCCACCTTTTAGCTTATTACAGTGCTAAAGCAGTATTAACATTTACAGTGTATGAGCTGTGCTTTGCTTGCGCCCGAGGCCAGGGGATTTAAGCCAGTGCCGAAGTTAATAGCAAGCGCTGGTTAGAAAAAGCCCATTATGTCATAAAGTTGGAATTTCACTTGGGCAGTGGCCACCGGCTCTTTCCGATCGGGATGCAGCGCCATCCTCTCAAGCCGCTTCTGCTCCGTCACCCGCTCCAGCTCACTCTGCCTCTCGCGTTCAAACAAAACGGGAATGGGGGAAAACGGTGTTTTTCTTTTCCGTGCTGGTGGATCAAAGAGCATCACATTTGCCAGAAGATAATTGGTTCAGACTCTGGCCAAGAAGCCTCATCCCCTCCCGGAGCGACCCTAGGAGGTGCCATGCGGTCAGAGGCATTCCTGGGCCCCGTTCCGTCTGTCGTGCTGGAGATGCTGGGCTCCTTGACATCTCCTCCTTTACAGCCTGAACATATTGATACATCCAACATACATGTGTTCTGCTTAAGGTTGACTTTATGAGTATCTTCTGTCTCCAGCTAGGAAGGACCTGCCTGTAAAAGCGGGTGAGGAGCCCTGCGGTGCAGTGGCTGCCGTGCCAGCCTCTGCTCCAGGGAAGGCAGAAGGAAACCCTGCACTCCATGGACATGCCCATGGCTGCTCCTCTTGACTCTTCTTTGAGGACACACCGTGCTCTCCTTGAAACCTGACTGCCCCATCGCTAGGCAGGGTCTGCTGGGGTGCCCGTTGGGGAGCATTGTGTTTCACGGCACTGGTGATTGGGAAGATGTGTCCCTACCTGATGGATACTCCTCTACCCTCTCCCCACACACCTTGTAACCCTGCAGAGCCCTGGGTCTTGCAACCAGTTCCTGCCCTCCAAAGACAGAGGGTACCTTGGCCAGTCCTGCGGCTACAAAAACTCACTTGGCTCTGCCACCACCAGGAGCTGCCATGGACAAATTTTCTGGGCTTTGATCTAACCAAAATTGTCAAAGTTCACGTGAGATCCAGTGTGTTTATTCGCACCAAATAACACCTCTTAATTTCACTAGGATTCTGGGCAAACACTCAGCCCAAGGAGTGAGAACGTTCCTGCTTTGGTGCACTCATTGAGATAAGGCAACAGGTGTCAGGGCCCTGTGGGCACTAATAGACTGTAATGGCCCTGACCAGCCTCACCTGGGGCACCCACCCACACCTTCTGCTCGTGGGTGGGAGGTCTATTTAAGCTCAGCCTTGAGTCCTTACTTCCTTCTTCAGCTTTGCTGTAGGTGTGTCTACTCCAGCTTTGTCCATGCCTGGCTACAGACCCTTTCAGTGTGGACCCATGGGCTGACTTCCCAACTTGGACCTGTCTGGTGATCACTGGACCTGACCCTGACTTGTGCTTCCGTCTTGGCTTTGAACCTGTGTTGTTACCATGGACTTGCTGTTGACATGGACTCGTGGCTGACCCCAGCTGCCGTCCCTGGGCTCGCCTTCCTTGGAGAGGGTGGGATGGGGCTTGCTGAGCACCTTCAGCTCAGACACTGGGGAGAGCGTTACATGGAGCCTTTGCCAGGAAGAGTCCTTTGCTGCTGTGGATGTGAATCTGGTATGATTTAGTTTCTTTGCCACGTTTGAGGCTCAGTGGGTTTTCTTTGAAGCACAAAGAGTGTTAAGGTTACTGCTATTTTCATAATTCTCCTACATTCCCATGCATGGGACAGCTGTTCAAGTGATCCTGTTGAGGAAGGATTTGGATTGAGGAGAGGGTTTCACCCTTTAGGAAATCAAACACTGCTTCTCACTCTCCTCATCCTTGATACGTGCCACTTGGCAGTCACAAGCTGGGAGTACTGAGTGTCCAGTGGGATAAGGGGAAAATTCACAGTGCTATGGACTGAAGAACTGGATTTCTGGAGTTTTTTTAGCAGATGGCTGGTTTTGGACATGAGCAGGTGTGGAGATGTGGGAAGACAGTGGGGTGGTGCTTGGAGAGCCTGGTGACACTGGGAGAGCGAGTCATGTCAGCACAGTGGGGCTCACACTGACCTGAGCACCCCGTCTGTCCCCTCCTAGCCTGGTGTCTGTCTTCTGCAGTTCCACCTCTGATGATGACCAGTCCTTCAGAGCAGTATCTACTGCCAGTATTTACCAGAGGACCTCAGAGACCTCACTGGACACCCGAGGTACATTGCAGAAACCCCTGTGCAAGGCGCCAGCACCACGCTGAGCCCACTCAATGGAATCCAGGAATTGCAGAGAGCCCTTGGATCTGGGGAACCTTGTTCCCTTTCCAAATGATGAAATCAGGTCTCAGCTTTTGGGGCTTTTTCCTCTCTGCACGTTTTCTAGTGGAGCCGCTCAGACTATCAAAACAGAGCTGAGTCCTGTTTGAAATTCAGAGGGCACCATCAGCCCATGTCATTGGCAGGGAATAAATAAATATCTGCTTTGAAGGAGTCGGGAGCGATGCGTCGCTGGGCTTGTTCAAGGTCACACCCGTAAACATGTGGTGGAGGCAGGATGCAAATCCAAACGGGATCAAATCTCAGCCCTCGCTTCCCTGCAGGACAAAAATCCACCCCTGGGACGGGAGTACCTGGTGAATGCGGGTCGGAGCCCGGGGATGTGGTGGTGCCAGTGCCTGTCTCTGCTCGTGTCCTCGGTGGGTGCTGAATGGGGCTGTCTCGTGTGTTTGGGAAGGGCCACCATGTCACCGGGCAGGATCTTGGTGTCATAGCATGGTGTGTGACATCCAGCATGTGATGATTTTCTAGTGCTGGATCCAAGGGTGCTGCCCCAGCACCCTTGGTGCTTGGCGGGTTTCAGAGAATTTCGGTTTCTCTGTGTCTGGGGCAAAACCTTCCTGGGGATGGGGCTCTGTTTCTGGCACAGCAGCTAAAACCCAGCAGTTCTGGGGACACGTCTGGCTGCTTGGCCATGCACAGCTCTCTGCTTGGCACTTTGCAGACCTTCTTACGCACTGTCCCTCTCAGGGCACTCCACTCACCCTCTTGGGTATAAAGCTATTCAGGACTGGGCTAGTCCCTGCGCTCCCTTTCTCTATCCTGCATGCTTATTCTATGGGAGAAGTGACCAAAAAGGGAGAAGCCAACCCAAAACTCCACCCTTTCCTCCTGTGTCGAGGCTCAGACCCCGAGCCCAAGGCCGCTCAGCTCTGTCTCAGTGGAGTTCCTCACCCTTTGACGAATCCTGGCATTTGCAAAGTTATTATACCTCATTATGAATTGGATTTTAATCTACTGTAAATAGTCCTACCATTATAGTGTCATAAGAAGCAATTAGCCCCCCTGCTTGCTTCTATGCATGAGGGGAAAGCTTTAATATCACGGAACTGCGAGGGCTTGGTGGGGCTTCAGCCTACGTACGTATGGACAGGCAGGGACTTTGCTCTCGCGGCGTTAACCTGTTCAGGACATGCCCAAGATGTCCCCTCCGTGTCCTTGGAAGGTCTCCTAAGGGAACATCTGAGCTCCTGGTTTGATTTCAGCCTGGGATCTCTGCCTCTCGTTGAGTGCATTCTGCGGCACAGCCAGGAATCTCCTTCCGGAGGACGGCCGTGGTTCGAGCAGATGATAAATTGTGGGTTCCTTGCCTTGCCCTGAACCCCATCACAAAGGGGATTATCGTCTGTGGGGGTGAGAGGTGTCCGGAGTCCGGTCCCTGCCTTGCCTTGGGGTGATTATTTCCAGTCTGGATGAAGCTTTCCTCCTTTGACTCCTGGAGGAAATTCATCACTGGAGCTGGTGCGCTTGCACGGTTATAACCAGCTCCTACCTTCTCCGTGCCTGTGTCACCTGGAGCCAGGCCGGAGGAGCTGGCAGGAGCTCAGGCACTCAGCCGTCAGGGCTGTCCCCACTGGGTAATGTTGCATGATTAATAACAGCCCCAGGTTAATGGGGTTTTAATGTTCCTCCGGCAGCGGGGAGAGGGGGTGGCATCCTCAGCTTCGAGCCAGCGTGGTGCAGAACGGAGGCTCTGATCTTTGTTTTAGGGAGGAACGGAGGTGTCTTTGTGCTTGGGGTGTGTGTGGACAACCACGGCGTGCGTGGGTTGAACAACAGAGCCAGAAGTGCCCAGGGTTGGGAATCACACTGGAGTGATTGTGGCGTGGTGTGTGATGGACACGAGCGTTAAATACTGTCCCCAGTGACACCATGGGGGTCCTCAGCAGATGGTGGGGGATTGCACGGAGCAGGGGGTGCGAGCATGGCACAGGTCCTGCATTGGGCTGTTCAGCAAGATCCACCCTGGTGCCGTTCCCAGCAAAGAGGGGCTCCCTGTGCTGTGAATTTAGCAAGGAAAAGGCTTTTCTTTCCTCTCCCCAAGGATGGGAAGGGTCCCAGGTTGCCCACGGGAGGAGCAGCAGGGCTCTGTAACACCTCAGCTGTGGGGACAAGTCGTCCCAGGAGTCAAACCCTGGAGTTGGGATGGAGGTGGCCACTGTTTCTGCCCTGGGAGAAAGATGCTGCCTCGCTGGGTGGATGGTGCCCGGATGCAGCTGGACACAGCCAGCAATGTCCTGCTTTGCTGCAAAATTTGGCTTTGTTTCAGTCACCTGTGAGTGTGAATCAGACAAGAACTTGGAGGCAGCAGGAATGCACGCACACCCGGCCAGCTCGGTCGCCCAGGAGAAGGTTTGTATCACCAACAGGCAGCTGGCTTCTCTTTCACCTGGCAAAGAAAGGATGGGGAGCAGGGCGAGTATTTTTCTGGGCCTGTCCCCTGCGAGCAAATTTCTGCAGGACTGCTCACGGGAGTGGGGACCACAAGGCAGCCTGTGAACAGGATCCCAGGGACGAGGAGGGATGGACCACTGACCCCTTTCCCTTGCTGGAGATGGAGGAGACTGGTATTTTGGGGAGGGGATGGGTTATAGCGTCAAGGGGGGTGGGAGAGAGAAGGTGCTTGGTGCAGGGATCAGCGCTGCTGCTCCATGTGACCTGGGTCTACAAGTGGAGCCTGGCAGTGAGCCACTGTGCTGGCTGGGGACTGTCCTCTGGTGGCAATGACAGCCCATGGCCAGCCTGGGACCTGGGTCACTGTCACTGTCCTGTGTGCACAGAGGAAGTGCTGATCACCCAGGGAGATGCTGGTCACTGGCCTGGCATGGTGTGCATCTGAGATGCTCCCCAAGGACCTTTCCCTCCCACTGAGATTTGTTGGGGGTGTTGGCCAACAGGGCTCATGGAGCCCTCCTCTACTTCCATAGGGTATGGATGAGAGTGCTGGCCACCTCTGTGCATGTATCCTGGCACAGCTTTGGCCTGTGCCAACCAGTACCATCCCCCAGTCAGTGTTTGGGCACAGGACACATCAGGGGATGTGCCATAGACCTCCATGGCTCTGCAGCTCCTTCCTGCCAGGTTGACTCCAACCATTTCAATGCTTATTTTCGAGGCCTTAATTTTCAGTGCTTGTTGCTATTCATTGGAGCATCTGAATATTTTAATCCTTGGGGAGGGGGGGCTGGAGAACAGCATGCCACCTTCCCTTGCTTATCTGCTGAAACCACGGCCAAACCGTCCCTGGCTTCGGTGGGTGAGACAAATTGTAGAAGAAGCTTAAAGCAAGACCAGCATCTTTCACCTTGTGCTTGGAGGGGACTGGGGAAGAGGAGGAGGAGGGGATGAGGGAAGCAGCTTGTAATTACAGAGTAAGAGGCAGCGATAAAACGATAATGGAGGAGTTCTGACCCGGCCGAGCCAGTTCTGCAAAGCTGTGAAATTTAGCAAAAGAGCGAGGGCACGGGGGCTCCCCAGCTGGGTTACAGCTGAAATGCTGGGTTCACAAACAGGACTTAAATTGGGTTGCAAACATCTAATTAACCCCTTTTGCTTATTTTTTATTGGGAAAGGCGACAGATTCCAGCCGAAGCCAGCACCGTGCCTTGGTGTCCCCTTGCAGGAGATGATCTGGAGGAGAGAGGAGGAAAGCTCCCTCCTGCTTCCCAGACATCGGGGAGATGAGAATTTCAAGCTCTGCTGGCCCCTCTGCCCTGTGGTGGAAGCTGTGCTTGATGGCAGTGATGCCCTTGCTGTGGGAGGAGAAGGTGCTGGTGGGGTTTCTCCCTGCATTTCTTTGTTCTTCATCTCATTCGGGGAGTTCCTCACTTCCAGGACAGGGATGGGGATCTGCTGTGACCTCCCCAGCCAGGTTGACTCTGCTGGGCTGCCCTGCGCTGGGGCTACTGGCTCTTTTGGATTCAACCCAACCTCTTTGGAGAGCAGGAAAACAACCCTTTGCTCCTTTCCCTGGGCTCCAAGGGTTGCTGTTTATCTTGCTGGAGGGCAACTGTTCCACATGGATTTCAGAAGCAGTGTAGTTCTGTGATGACCCCCTCCCTCTCTGTCTCCATCCCCTCCCCGCCTCCTGCCTCCCCCTCACCCCAACCTCTTCTCTTTTTCACCCCACCTTCCCCCAGGGGCATCCAGCCAGTGCAAATGGTCCCTTGGCAGCAATGATGAAGATGGATGTCTGATTGATTCTCTCTCTTCTGTGCAACCCCCCTCTCCAGCCCGCCCCCCCTTTCCCTCTCCCCCCACCCCCCTTTCCATGCCCTTCTGGCAGAAAATTAAAAGGCTATTTGTTAAAGGGTGAAAGCCCTCAGGTGCAGCCCCCGGCTGGACAATTTGTCTCCATGAAAAGGATGCTATTATGAGAGCGGCTGGATCCAGGAGGAGGGGGAGAATTTGCCAGGAAGAGAAGGGAGAGGTGGGGAGGGGGAAGGAGGCATCTCCCGGGGACAATGAGGTTGGGCTGGGGGGGACGGGAGATTGTTGGGGCTCGCCGGCTGGGCTGCCGTTCAACGGGGAGCGTGGAGGGGAGGGAGAGCCATGTGCCGGAGGGAGGGAAGCCAACCCTCTTGTTCCTAGGCCTGCCACAGAGCAGAAGTGCCGTCCTGCCAAATCCTCTCCGGCAGCTCCGCCAGTCGCTCGCTTCAAAGGGAACAGACGCTCGGGCCAGC
Source organism: Tauraco erythrolophus (assembly GCF_009769465.1). Classification (NCBI taxonomy): domain Eukaryota; kingdom Metazoa; phylum Chordata; class Aves; order Musophagiformes; family Musophagidae; genus Tauraco; species Tauraco erythrolophus. The sequence goes on along the minus strand of NC_141483.1, from coordinate 3,673,260 downwards.
CGGGCGTCCTGCGGAGCGGCCGTACCCCGACAGCCTGCTCGTCCTTGGGCGGGGGGCACAGAGCCCAGCCGCTGCCTCCTGCCCCTGGTAGCTGCCGGGCTGTGCTCGGGCAGCCCTGTGTGTCCCCAGGGCTGGCTGGCTGCTCCTCTGCTCTGGGGAGGCAGAAGAGGAGGAAGAAATGTCCTGATATGCCTCTGGTCCATTGAACCCATCAGCCAAGTGTCTGCCTGTGGGACCATCCCTGGGTACCCTTCCCTGCCTGCCATCCCTCCATCCATACATCCCTCTCTGTATCTGTTTGCCATTCCCCCCACCCAGCTCTTCATCCTTCTATTTACCTCCTCTCTGTCACCTAACAACCATTTGTCCATCTGCTTGTTCACTTGTCTCTCTGATTTTTAGGGTTCGATGTGAACATCCGGTTGTGTGGTCCCTGAGGATCTGCAGTACTGAACCGGAAGAAGGTCCCCAAAGGAGCTGGCAGAGCTTCCAGCCCTTTCCTTCTCTGAAATACCACAAAAACTCTTCAAGAATTAGGCTCGGTCAGTAAATAGCCATTGCTGTGAGAAGTGAGATCTCCTTAGCCGGGTTGGAGGTCAGCTCTGAGCTGCAAGAGGCTGAACATCACTGAGATCCCCTGGGAGGGACCAGGGCAGGACTGAGACCTTTCCTTCACTGCTGATCCCTTGTAGCAGCTAATGGCTCTGTGCAGCTCCTCGAGGCGATAGCAGTGGAAATGTGCCTGGACAGGTCCTGCAGAAGCTGGGGAGATGCATTGGGAGTGCTGCTGTGCCCAGCAGGATTGGGCCACCCCGAGGGTGAGTCTTGGTTGCACACACTTTTTGTCCAGGGAGGTTCTGCCCTTTGCTCTTCTACTCTGCTGCCCCAAAAATGAGGGAAGCAAATGGTGACTTTACTTGGGAGCAAGGAGACAAGCACTCATGAAGGGCAAGAAATAGCCTGGTCTGGGATAAAAGTGGCTCTTCTGGGGCAGTATTTCCATGTGGGATGCTGCTTTCCAACAGCTGGAAGAGAAGTTGATGTTGCAGCTGGTGAGCTGACCCTCCACTGCATTGTGTGGCTGGTCTGGAAAAAAGCAGTGGGTTTAGTCTCACTGCACATGAGGTGGCACCCTGAAGGGAAAAATGTGGGGAGAGTGAGTGGGTGGGAGAGGTGAGAGCCCTGAGATGAGCCAATCAGGGCTGCGCTGGGCAGTTTTCTCTGGGGAGCAGGTATAGAATCATAGAACAGTTTGGGTTGGAAGGGACCTTCAAGACCATCTTGTTCCAAACCCCCTGCCATGGGCAGGGACACGTTCCCCTAGATGAGGTTGCTCAAAGCATCATCCAACCTGGTCTGCATCTCTGCAGAGGCTCTTGCTGAGCGTTAGTCTATGGGACAAGAACCTCTGGCCATGGCTGTGTGGCAGGACAGAGCTCTGGGTGTTCAGGTACACTGTTCTTCACAGGGGAAAGCAGTTTTCCCTTCAGGCAGGAACTGAAATGGACTGGGGCCACTTGGGCCACAACCAGGAATATCAGAGATCGCTCTGCCCAGACTCAGACATTTTATTTTGCTTTTGCATCCCGACCGCATCCACAATCCTGGATACGGGTGGATGGACATGCCAAGGTACGTGTACTCCCATGGGATACACCAGCCTTGCAGGGCTGGAAGCTGGTGTCACCTCTTTACAAGCAGCAGGAGCTTTGGTGGGCAGAGCTGCTGTGGGCAGGTTGAGCTCTGGCTGCTGGGAAGATGATCTGGAGGCATTTTTCTGTCTTGGGCAGGAGATGGAGTAACGCAGTGGAGATGAAGGGTAGGCAGCCTTTTTGCTGTCCCAAGGTCTCAGACCACCTCTCTGACTTGGACAGTCCTGAAGCATAAACAAATATCTCCCCAAAATGAGACCCAAACTTCAAACCCAGATGCGGGGTGAGGTGGGGAGATGCTCTGGGGTGTACAGCCCTGCAGCAGCACCAGGTTTAGTTTGAATGGGAATCCAGCCAAAGCCTGCAAAAATGGGTGGAGGGTGGAGAGAAAAGGGGTGTTCAGGTTCTCCCGATGGAGATACTGCCTTTCTCCTGCAGGCATTCCTCTTTTGATACCCATGGCTCGGGTGGGAGCCCGTGCTCCCCCAGCCCCTTGCTCCTCAACCCAGCGAAAATAGATTACAGCAGAAGATTTAATGAGTCAGCACTTCTCCTGCTGCTGATTTACTGACTGATGCTCAACTTTTTTTTTTTATCAGCTGAAGAGCCACTCGGCCATCAGGAGCTGCAGAGAGATGCAAAGGGAATTAAATAATATCATCTTTGGGTGTGAAAACGGATGGATGGAATGCAGCAGCACTGCCATCTGGGCAGCGAAGTAAAGGTCAGACATGATGGAGGGGTCGTCCTTTACTTCTGGAGCCCAATGGCGCTAACACAGACCTAACTCATACATGTGTCCATGCCTTTGTGCATCTATCTCGTATTTCTCTCTGCCAGAATGGCCGACTGCTTAATTTGGGGGTACAAAGTGGTGCTTGGCAGATTCTGTGTGATGTGCAACCAAGTCCCTCCATGGCACCCGGGAGCCCCAGTGGCAGTGACTGAGGATGAGTCTCCTGAGCCCCAGCCTTGCCCCGGAGGGCCCCTCACCAGCTTTTCCAGCTGGGGCTGTGTGGGACACCCCCACGTTTTGTCCCTGAGCCCACCCAGGGGCAGTTCCCAGCACAGGCTGCCTGGGGATGGGGTCCTTGGCACCTCACACCCTTGGGTGGGATGTGGGGGTCCTAGCCCTGGACCCAAAGTCTCACCAGCTCTGACATCAGCATCTGTTTTTTCCCCATCTAGCTCCAGGTTTTTGGTCCCTAAACTCAGACAGTATTGACCAGGATGTGGAAGTTGGACCTCTAATCCAGTCCCAAACCCACACCACCTGCGTTATCCAGTTAGGTGCTATTTTTTTTTGCCAAAAGTCAAAGAGCGAGCCACCTCTCCAAGGCCAGAGGCAAAAGTTTTTTCCCCTCAAGCTCATGATGCTGAAGTAGCTTTAGAAGTAGCTGAACATCATCCCTTCTCCTTACCATGAACCTTCTAACCTCTTTTGGGTCTGGGTCTCTTCTGTCTTGTTCCTACCAGTGTTGTCCTCTGAGACCTGCTGTCTTGGATTCAAAGAGATCTTTGCACAGCCCTGAGCATCAAGTTTCTTCTGGCTGAAAGGGTGGAGGAGTTCAACAAGCTGGAGCTGGGAAGGACCCCCGGTGCAGCCTGACCACACTGACAGTCCATGTGGCTGTGACACCAGCCCCATGCATGGGCAAGGAGGAGGCAAGGACCTGCTCCGTGTGCTCTGCAGTTGTAATCCTTGTCCACAGGTGATAGGATTGATGGAGACCAGCATGCTGAGGGAGAGATGATTCAGATCAGCAGGAGATGTTGCTGGGAACGTGTGGCTTTGCCAATGGGGTAGTTGTGGTGGAACAGCTGCAGCTCTGGTGAGGCAGCAGGCTGGGAAAGTTCTTCAGAGAGGTTTTGAACTGTTTGAGAACACCCCAGGGGATGAAATGGTGGGTGGTGGTGGTCATCCTGCAGCATGTGGCGTGTGCCCCGGCATGGCTGGCAAGGGTCGACTCATTGAGCTGGCCTGGGGGAGGGCTGTTTGAATGAGCCTGGGGGAAAAACATAGAAGGGGAGGGGAAAGAAAAGCGGGGAAAAAAAATGGCCTGAGTCCAAAGGCAAGAGGTCTCTGGAGACTGTGCAGACCTGTTCTGTGATGGTGTCTGAAAACCACGAGGAACGTGAAGCGGAAACCAATGAACCACAGTGAGCGTGCTGGAAATGAGGCCTAATTGATGGACAAAAACAGGAGCAGATGGGCAACCCTGCCCACCACCCCTTTCCAGGGGTCTAATTTGCCACCGAAGCCAGAAGAACGGCCATCCCTGAATAACCGAGAGTCGCTGCTGCGGATGGGGGGTCGCCTTGTCCCGGCATGCTGCTGGAGGAGACCCCAGTGGTGACTGTGCCAGGGGGATCTGGCAGCATCCCACATCCACTGCCCCTGTGGAGTGATCAGGCATGTCCCTCCCCACCTCCTGCCTGGCCTGGCCACCCTCTGGTGCTGGATGCACCAAAGCCAAGCCCACTGGGGTGGGGATGCTCCAGTGCTTTATTCTCAGGACCGAATTCAGAAGTGAGGCTCAGGGACAGGCAGGTGGGGGGTCACCAGGGCTCAGCAAGTTACCGCCTCTCTGTAAGTGAGATTTGTTCTTTGCTGCGAGTTTTTGAGGTTTGTGCTTGTTCTTTGCTGTCATAAAACACACGAGTCAGGAGGGTTCTTTGAACAAGACTGTTCTGCTTCACAGTCAGAGCTGGCTGAGACCCTACGTGTTGCACTAGGACGAGTGGTGAGCAGGTAAAATACACAGCGCTGTGCCCAGGATGGCGCGATGCAGCCCCAGCACCTCTTTGGAGCTGCTGAGAGTCTGTGCCAGGTGCTTTTCCATTGATCTCAGAAAGACAGTGCAGGTCCATCCCCTGGAGAAACCTTCCATCTGTCCCAGCCCTGCTCCATGGAGGAGAAGCGGTGAGTTCCCTATGGAAACACTGGTGGAGCTGTGGACTGAGTGATGCTTGTGGCTCTGACCCAGCTGCAGCCTTGGCCGCCCCGTGCAAGGCAGCACCCACCCCTGCCTCCTCCTGCTGCAGCTGTGGGGAAGCTTAATGAGTTAATGCTGATTAAGTGCTTTTGGATAATCAGATAAAGGTGTCATAAAAGCCCTTTACAGTGGTGATGATGTGTTTTATGGTGAGGAGAAACTGATGATCCCAAATAAAAAGCCAAATTAAACTGGGGTGGGGGGAAGCACAAAGGTGTCTTCAGATCTGGGGTGAACTTCACATCTAAGGGCAAAAAACCATCCAAGCATTTGCAGAGTTCCCATCTCTCCTCAAACAGTGCTGTATTTTGACCTCCCCCCTCCTCTCCAAGAGCCTTTCTGCTTGAGACCAAGATTAATTACCTCCCTCGCAGCCCTTTGGGCTTCCCCCATCTGATAACGTGTGAACGAGGCTGACAGGACCTGCTAAGGGTCTCTCAGCTTTCTCTGCTCCCTGTCTTGCCTCTCGGAGCAACCGAGCTCCAGCGGCATGTCTGCAGGGTCGTTGTGTCCCTGCACCTCCTCGCTGGTCCCCAGCCTCCTACCTTGGTCAAGGCTCGAGTTGTGACTCAACTTTCAGTGTCCGTGGAGGGGGAAACCATAGGGATGGTGGTCCTACCTGCTCTCCATGCTGGGATAAGAGAGAAATTGGCCCCAAATCCTGAATCTGCTCTCATCAAGTGCGCCGGGTCCAGGGCATGCTGGCAAGACCCTAAATAATCCAGGTAACAGCATTTTCCCCACTTTGAAAGCTGGCTTTGTCCAGGCTGCCCAAGACACCGAAGTTGAGAGACACATGTTAAGATCTACAGCAATTAAAAGGGGCTCCAGCCTTAATGTGCTCAGCTGAAAGCCCAGGTCCCCAGGTTGTTTGCTGGAAATTGGCTGGTAATTTAGCGGCTGGTGCCAACTGGCTGCATCTGTCCAGCCTTGCGATGGTCTTTTCTTTCTTGCTCTTTTCCAACCGCTTCTCTTGGCAAGCGTACAGCCCGGGGAGGAGGCAGAGATGTCTCGGACAACCTGCTCGCTTGACACGCTGCCTTGGGTTTATGGCCATGGCTGGGCAGTACCCCCGCCCTGGAGTGGCACAGACGGGTTTGCTACTCCCGTACCTCTCCCTGTACTCCCTCGGGAGCATACAGGAACTTCCCGGCTGATCTCTCTTCCCAAAATTATCAAGTCAGTGGAGTTTCGGTGAAGTAAAGCGAGTTACGTGGTGGTGACGCTGCTGAGGGTCCGGTCCAGATCCAAGAGGTCACTTCGAGCCCCATCTGGGAGATACCTGGCATGAGCAATTCCCAGATCCTGGCTCATTTTGGGTGGCATATCGGCGAGATGATTCTAATATCATTTTTACTCAAGCGACAAAGCCAATTTTCTCCCCACATCAACAAGGGTTTTTTCTTTTGCTCTTGAGCCAGCTGAAATGTTTGGTTAAAAAGAAAATACCTCATACTAATATTTTAACGTATTTTTTTCCTCTTTCATCAAGGCAAATGAAACATCCAAATTTGTTTCACTTCAGTTGAAAACATCAACATGAAATGATCCAACTTTTCCATCGTGGTATCTCTGTTAGAAACACATTTATTTAGGCAAGCTGGTTTGCCAAATTTGTCAAGAATTTGTAGCTTTACGCTGAGTTTCCCGGTCACCTTGAGAGAGTGTTTTGAAGAACGATGGATTTGTCTAACAATTTTTTCTAGGCTGCAGTCCACTGGTTCTTCAACCCAAACGGTGGGACAATGTCCTGGAGGGATTAGCTTTCATCCTACGAACATGGTGCCACTGAGTAAGTTGAAGGAGAGGCTGAAGACTTTGGTCAGGTTTGCCTCGGAGAAGGTGAAGGTCGGTGATCCACAAAGGTCTCTCCCAAGCTCACCTACCCGTCAGCCAATGATGAAATTGTTTCCCCACGTGATCTGTTGACCTCCATGTGGCCAAGCCCAGTGCGGTCTCTGTGACAGTTGAGCACATCCAGATTCTTGACCAGGTTGGGGTCAGCAACTCGCTCCGGCTGGGGGGTTAGCAGCTCTGGATGGACTTGCTCTGCTGCCAAGCTGCCCCTGAGACACCTCAGCTTGGTGGAGGTTGCAGAGAAGGACTCTAGGCATGAGAGGGGGAGAAGGGATGGAGGTGATGGAAGAGCTCTTCACCGCTGTCAGCCTCGGGTTTCACCCGGTGCCTGCAAAGCTCTGTTGCGTAAGTCCCATCTCTGCCTCGGCACTAATGCAAATCCACCTGGAACGAAACACAAGGCGGGATTCGGGAAGCTGGTGCTCACAGTGCCTTGTCACATCTCGGGTGCTCCCTGGGGAATGTTGACGTGGGAGGCAGGAGACCTAGGCTGATTCCTTGCCGTTGGCAGAAAGCAAGAAACAGCATGGAGAAACAGCGCTGGGGAGTCACCTGCTTTGAAACGCTGTTGAAGTGCTCTGGGGTGCTGGCAGGAGAATGGAGAAGAGACTATTTTCCTTCCCCCTCCCCTCTGGCCCTCCCCGGCTCTAACTGCTACGCCCTTCAAACGTCCTTGATCCCTTGGCAGAGGAGGTCAGTCCCTCATCTGTGGCGCTGATGCCGAGCACCGAGTGATGGCTCCCCATGCATCACCCCGGCAGTCACGCTGGAGCTCGCGTGTCATTTCAATTCGTCTTTCTCCGAGCGCTCCCTGTCACCGGCGGCGCTGCGGGAGACGCAGGGGGAGAAGGGGAGGCAGAGGCAGGCAGAGGAAGAGAGACTGCTGAAGGGAAGGGGGAGAGAGGGAGAGAGAGGTAGAGCCATCCAGGCTCTATTTATTGAGAGTTGCTGCTTCCTTTCCTGGGAAGTGCCACCAGCCATGTCCCAGTGGCAGCTGCTGTCTGGGAAGGGGTGGAGGTGCCCACCCCTCGTCCCGAAGCGGCCACAGCGGGGTAACGAGCAGGCAGAGCACCTCGGGTACGTGTTTCGAGGTCCCTCCAAACACCATGAAGCTCAGGATTCTTTCTTTTACTTGGAGGCAGTGGTGCAGGAAGGGTCACTGTCCCCATGGGAGCGCAGCCTACCACCGCTGGGGAACTGAGGCACAGAGGGGAAACCCAGCTTTGCACTTTTTTACATTGATTTGAATGGAGTATTTGAATTTTGATCTCCGTCTCCTGGCATCTAACCACAGTAAATGGGGCAAGAGCGGACCAGACCCTGGTGAACTCATGGTGCCATCAGACCTGCTACAATCTCTGGGCTGCCCGTTTGACACCCGGGGAGGAACAGCCACTCCTGCTCCTCAGTTGCTTTTTGGGAAGAGGTGGGATGAGAGAATGTGGGGCTGAGATCCGCATCCCTCAGCTTGGGACCACTTGTACAACAAATTGACTCACTTGGCACCAGCATCAGTCTTCTCCAAGGGAACTTGGCCAGGCTGCCGCCGGGACTGGGCAACCTTTGTGCGGTGCTGAGCGCGGCCCCACGTTTCATCTCCCGCCTGACTGGGCTTCCTATGTGAGCTGGGGGGATGGAGCGCTCCTCGGGGTCATGTTTGTTATGTTTCCAGGAAGCCCTTCCAGAAAAACATCCTTGGAACACAGAGATTTCCCTTCTGCCTCCATACAAATGAAACTCCAAATAGAGCCCACTTCAAAGCGACCGGCTAATGAGCCGGGCTCCCCCTGCTTCCAGGAGGGCCTTAACGATGCTGCGGTATGACAAAAGCACCAGCTTGCTTTTTTTTGAGCCTACTCGGTGGGAAAAATATTGAAAGAGAGGGAAGAGGCAGGCACAGCCAGCACCCTGGTACCCCTAGACCCATGTTGGGCAGTGGGGTTGAGCATGAAATGGGGCTGATGTTGCCCTTTGGTGGTCCCTGTGGTGGTGGGATGTGCATGGGTGGTGAGGACCGTGGTGGTGGTCTTGATATTTTTGTTTTTTCCAGGGATACGAGGGGGTGATGGAGGGGTAGGGAAGCAGATTAGATGGAGAGAGCGCTGCTTGGACCATCCCCTTGGAGCTGCTTTTAGTCTCCTGAGCCAGTAACAGGTGTGGGGATCAGCTAAGAGAAAAGAAGAACCACAGGGACCGTTCCGAAACGAAGCCGGAAACTCTTTTGCTTTCTTCAAAAGTTTTTCTTCTCTTTCTGACTAGTGAAGAGTAGCGTATTTCTGATTTTGCTTACAAAAAAAAAAAAAACAAAGATGTGTTCCTGCTTTTGTTTTACCTACGGTAATATTTTTGTCTGGCTGAGAAAGTCTTTTTCTGCCACAGAAATGCAAAACAAAACTAAAAATAACTCCTTTCTGCACGTGAGCCATAAATATTCACTGTGCTCTGCAGTTCCCTGTTTCAGGTGGAAACTTTCCCCACCCACTAAGCAGAGAGGACATTTTCCCTCGGACAAACTACCTGTGTGCCCCCAGGATTGCCACTGCTACCGGAGAAAGATTTTTGGTTCAATCTCTTGATTTCAGAAGATTCCTACATCCCAGTTAAGTCATTTTTCAGGGGAACAGCCAGCTCCCTGGTGCAGAGCTGACCTGTTGTTGTAGGGCTGCACTACCTCTAGTAACTCTTCCCAGCCAGAGCAGAACCAAAATCCTATTCATGAGAACCTTCATGGTTTCACATTCTCCACGCTGGAGCTGTTCGGATATGTCCATGAGAGAGAATTGCATGGATAATTTTGAATCAAAAGGATCAGAGGTTTCTCTGGACCTTCTCTCCAAGGGTCTTGCCTCTCAGGAGCTTTCCTTGCCAACGGTGGCACAAACTGATGGTGTTGAGAGCTTTCCCTCCAAATTTTCCAGTAGGTCTCAACGTTTCCTTCTGCTCTGTACCCAAGGGATGCTCCAAAACCCAAGAGCCTCGGTTTGCCGTAACTCAGCACGTGGTGCTCAGCCTCGGGCAGCCCCCAAAGCCCTTGCACAAGTCGGCGTTGAGCAGCAGTGCACGCCAAGAGGAGGAAACTCCTTCCTCCGCACCATCGGCATTCCCTGCCTCCCCAGTATAACGAAATAATCTGCAATCTCAACATATTTCCACCCCTGAGAGCTGGAGCGGTGATGACCATACCCAGCTGGGCTATCCTTCCGCTGCTGGATAATAACAAGCCTTCGATTTCTGCCTGGCTGTTGATGCCTTTGCTGATGCTGGACTGGGGTTAGCGGGGCTGTGGGCATCCCCCCACACCGGGGGCAGCCCCTGGGGGTGGGGGGCGATGGATGGGAGCCGTCAGCCGATACTGCTGATCAGCTCCGGCATTGATTTCCACTCCTTCCCTCCTTCTCCCTGTCTTCACCCCTGCTGCTGCTTGCTCCCCTCTGTATTTTTCTCTCTTGGTTGGGGAATAAACAAACACCAGCCACCAGCTCTGTGTGCCCGGAGGTGCCCAGGCTCTGGCTGCACGTTGGCTTGAGCAATTGTTGTAGCTCTCGCCGTGTGCTGTCAGCTCTGACGTTGGCTAGAGCTTGGCCAAAACCATCACCTCTCTCACTGGCTGTGGCTGAGAGCCAGCATCTCCCCTGGGGAAGTGATCAAGACGCGAGGAGGGGTCCTGGCATGGGAGCAGCGGTGCTGAGCTGGGCTGGATGGGGGCAGTGAAGGCTTTTCTCTGCCCAGTGCATCCCAGGGCTCAGCCTTTGGTCCCTGGGATGGGGCTTAACTTTAAGCAGAAGCCCAGAGCATGTCCAGGCTTGGGGGAGCTGCTGGAAATCCAGTTTGATGGCCCAGTAGCATCTATCTGCATTGGGTGACACAAAGTGAGGAGCTGGGGTTGGACACAACCTCCTGTCTCCCATCATGGTTCCATCCCTGGGTGGAAAGCAGAGGGAACAGGGGAGCCGTCCCTCCTCACCTGCACTGGATCCAGGATGGATATTCAGCAGCTACGAAGAGGAAAAAAACAACCAAAGCCCCCAGATCCCCCCCCCCCATCCTCAACTGCCAACGGAGGAACAGAACCCCGCAGCAAAGGGCTCTCCGGTGAGTAATCTCTCCTTCATATGTGTCCCGGCATCCCTCCGCCATGCGCCGTCCTGGTAGCCACCACTTGAATTAGCACCAAAGGATTATGGGAGCCGGAGTCATTAATCTAGGTGACAAACAGGACTCTGAAGGAATATTTGCACCCCGAAATTGAAAAGATTAGGCCATATTTGTCAAGGATTGGTAGGCTTTATCGCCTCCAGAGCAGATGCTGTTAAATATTCATGAGCTGCATAAGTGGGAGAAGACCTCGCTAGGCCTGATGACTTTCAGAGAGAGGAGGGAAGGAGGAGGGGGACGACGACGAGGGCGGGGGGGACACGGTGGCATCGACACACCATGGCGGGGAAAGGGGATGCGGGGCAGCTCTGTGGAGCGGGGACGTTGCTGGCACCCATGGGGAGGTGATCAGGAAGGGATGAGGGGTGGTGGGACCCCGTCCGTCCCTCCGGATGTGAGGCATTGAGTCCAGCTCACTCGCACCAGGAGCCCCCGGCCCCCGCTCAGGCAGGTTTTGCCTTTCCTGCTCTGCAGCGGGGAGCGGAGCCTGGTGGGTGGATTAAAGGCAGCTGCAATTTGGGGAGGTGGGTCACGGTTGTCCCTCCACCCAGCCCTGCCACCAGCCTGGAGGTGGGTAACGAAGAGTTCTCCAAAGGACCAGGCTGTGAAGTGAGCTGGGCTTGGTGCTGCAGGACTTGTGGGCCACCAGGCTGGGACACTGGGTGTCTCCATACACGTACTCCAAGACAGAATAGGTTGTGAGATGGAGAGGAGATGGTCTGTCAGATGGAGGTGCACAGAGGGTGGGGAAGGACTTCAACAGCAGCGGGGAGTTGGAGAGGAGCTGGGTGGGGGAACGGGTGGGAGAATGGGGAGGGGGAGAGGGAAGCATTTGGGGGAAGGGAAACACGAGAAAAAGCAAGATGATGAAGAGGAGATGGAGGGATGGATGGTCAGAACAAGACAAAAAAAGTAAAGACGGAGGAGGAGGAAATAGAGTAGGTAGAAAAAAATTATAATAAGTAAGAAAAATGTTCATAGCTAGAGTCTTCTCCTTTACCTCCTAATCCTTAGCTTCCCTCAGGTTTAAAAATGGCCTTCCCGAGAGCTGGTGACTCCTGTTGCAGACTCCAGACTGGCTGACCCCAACTGGGGACGGAGGGCTGGGGGTGGCAGACGTCCCCTCGGCAGGACCTCGCTGTGGAGCAGGTCAGAGCTTCCCACCGTGTGGCCCTGAACTCTGGCTCGTGGGGATCCAACCCTCCCACGTTAGCTGGAGTTTTCCAAACTGCAAAATAGCCTCCCAGGAAAAAAAACATGGAATTTCAGAAAAGGCTGGAGACACAGGAACTGCCGTCAGGGTCTTTGCCCCCTGGTTTTTGGCAGGGAGGTAAGCAGGAACACCAGCGCCGTGCGGGAGGGCTGGGGGCTGAGACCTCCCTGTCCTCCCCGAGTTTCTCGCTGTATCTGTCACGCACACATGGTTGGGTTGGATCCAATTTGAACCAAAACTCCAAATCTCCAGGAAACAGGGAGAATTTCAGCAAACCAGAAAGCTTGATTTCCAGCCAGCTTGTTTTCCCTCGCGTCAGTCAACTGATAAAGGGAAAAGCCAGGGCTGGCGTTAGGAAAAGCATCGAGTAAGCTGCAAAACCAGCAGAAAAAGCTCTCCATCGCCAGGCTGGAGGAGCGACAGACAATTTAATGCAGTCCAGGGATTTTTTTTTAGTGGAATATTAGTGGAAAATCCTGATTCATCAAAACCCCAGTTCTTTGAAAGAACAGGTCAGTCCCACCAACGTTGTTGCTCAATTTAAAGAAAACCCAAACCCGCAAAAGTGAATCAGATGAAATTTTGTCCCCGACCGGCTCCCAAAGGGAAAATACTTTGCTGATGAGTGACCGTGGATTTAAATTGTTTGTTGCTCAGGAGGTGGTGAGTGACCATGAAGCGGGTGCATCCGAACCCTCCCGTACGAGGTGCTGAGCTCCCACCCCAGCCCCTTTGCTGCACAAAGAACCATTTCCCAGGATGCCGAGAATGGGCAGGGAAAAAAAAATAAATGAGACGCTTGGAGATGCTGCATAATCCACTCCCCCAAATCCTCGTTTCCATCTCAACCTTCAAGAGATCTTCGTCAAGTTCGGGCTTCAGTCGGCGAGCAGGAGCCGAGCCGCCTGGCTCTCCTCCCTCCCGCGCTCCCCAGGCCCCCGCCAGCCTTCGCACGATTTAATGTCTTACAGCTCTGTCCCTATTTGACAAACAGGTGATTTTGCTAATGAGGAATAAATGAGATTCACAGGATGAGAGAAAGGGAACAGCAGCTGTCGTGAGCGCAGGATGTGCCGGCTTTATTAAAATAATATATGGCCACATGCTTAGTATTAGGACTCGCGGTTTGAGAACTCCCATCTCATCCCTCCTGGCTCCCCCCTCCCGCCTCTTGCTCCTCAGTCCCTTCCCTGGAACATTTTCCAATCAGTGAATTACTGGCTGGAGAGCCCAGACCATCCCAGGTGATGCACGGGAAATGCATCCTCCTGCACTGCACAGCATCCTGGTGCAGTGTGTGTGGGGGTGTGCACATGTGTGTGTGCGTGCGTGTGTGTAGAGGAGGGAAAGGGAAGAGAAGGAGAAAAGGAAAGGGAAAAGAAATGGGAAAGGAAGGGGAATGAGAAGATGAGAAGGGAAGGGGAATGGAAGAGGAATTTGAAAGGAAGGGGAAGGAGAAGGGAAGGGGAAGGGAAGAAGAGTTTGAAAGGAAGGGGAAGGGGAAGGAAAGGGACAGGGGAAGCAGAAGGGGAAGGGGAAGGGGAAGAGGAGGGGAAGGGAAGGATCAAGGAAAGGGGAGGAGGAATGTGAAAGGAAAGAGAAGGGAAAGGATAAGGCAAAGGAAAGGGGAAGATAAAGAGAAGGGGAAAAGGAGAGGAACGGAAATGGAAAGGGAAAGGGAATGGGAAGGAAAGGAGAAGGGAAAGGGAAGCATAGGATTTTGGTGCTTTGAAGGGGACTGTGATGAATTCTGGCAGCTACTCCCAGAAAAGTGACTGGTGCACAGACTGTACTGGGCAGAAGAAGGTGTAAAGGCTCATTCAGGTGCCGGGACGTGGCTGGTGGCCCCATCTGGGAGGAAGGACGACTCTGGAAGGAGGTGGAGACCTGTTGGACAGGAGGGAGATGATGTGGGCTAACTCGAGCGCAGGGCACGGGGCAGGACCCTGGGACGTGCAGAATCAGCCCCGTGTCACAGGGAGACAGTCAGTGGGTGGGATTATTTTGGATGAAAACTGCAAAGAGGGATTAGATTAATGCAAAGATAAAACAATCGACAGTCCCTAGAAAGGGAGAGAGGAGTGGAAGGGAGATTAAAGGAGGAAAATAATAAAAAAAAAATGAGGGTAAAGGCAAAGAAATCTCACAGTAAGACACAAAAAATGGGAAGAGAGGGATGGGGAGAGGGAACGTTGTGCGCTGGGTGGGCAGGGGACAGTGGGACACGGAACCCACTGCACTCCTGCGATCCTTCCCTAGCAGCGGGTTTATCATAGTCCGGATGTTACCCCAAACGTGGCAGGGTAGATACTATTTTTCCATGGGTTTTTCAAGCCTGGAGTTGGGTTAACGTGTCTTCACCCGAACTTTTAACAGCTAGGAGGAAGGTGCTTCGTTGGCGAAGCAGGAATACCTGGACACTTTTCACTAGAAACCAAAATGTGGTCTATGAGAGACACTTCTGCTGCTGGAGTATCAGGGAAAGCTGCAGTTTTAGAACAGTATTTCTGTGCTTGCAGAAGGGCAAGAAAAATAACAGGGATACACTGGCAAAAAACCCGGCCAGGGAAAAACTCCTACAACCCACCACCCCCTGTATTTTCGAGTGGTTAAAATGAAAACAAAACCATATTTTTTTTAAAAAAAGAATGTTTTTGCAATTGTTCATTAAAACAAAAAATCCATTCTTTTCAGTGATTCTCCTGCTTCTTGGGCAACATTTCGAGGTGACACCTCCACTCTGCCCATGATTTTTGACTGTGCAGATGGGTGTCACCCTCCAAAGCACGCAGCTCCCTCCAGCCCTGGCCTGGAGCCCTCCCCAGGTGGGTCGCTCCGAGCTCTGGCTCTGATTTAGTGGGCACCTGAGCTGTTTGCCAGACACGGAGGGGTTTAGCACACGCGTCTCTGCTGCTGCAGGGCTCCAGCCCCGGGACATGGAATCACAGAATGGTTTGGGTTGGAAGGGACCTTAAAGATGATGTCGTTGGAACCCCTGTGCCATGGGCAGGGACACGTCGTCCCCTCTCTCCAGCGTAGGTGAGCAGGGACGTGTCTCAGGAGTAGAGGAGTACGGTGATGGAAAAAGGAGGAAAAGGAGAAGAGGAAGTTGATGGTAATATTCAGTTTTATGAACGTGATGATCTACTGAGTATCTATAGCCCAGAGGATTTTTGTCCTATAATCACCCAACTGATTTTCTCTTTCCAGGCTTGAGGGAAGCGAAGGGATAGCTCTGGCAACATCTCTTCCACCAACAAAGCTCAGACCTGCGGACTCCCTGCTCCCCTCCCAGCTCATCTCCCACCCCTAGCCGCTCTACCCCACGGGGACATGTTCCTTTGGCTGCTGCCCCAGAAGTTCACCCCCTGAGCAACTGCGGCAGCAGGAGCGGGCTCAGGACACTCGTGGGTGCAGTGTCGACGTATGAGCATCCCACGGGCACTGCTGCCAGAAGCCCCAGCAGCATCCCTCCAGCAGCCCCTCACCTCGGTGTCTGGACCACACATCCTCCTCCACCACAACATGCACTCAATCCCAGATCTGGACATGCTTCCCAGCAGCTCTTCCCCATCCCCATCCCTAACGGAGCACAGACCCCTCCCCAGCTGGGCGCCAGGGGCCTGGTCAGACCCACACCCCTCACCTGTTTGCTCAGGTGCCCTCCTGCTCCTGCCCACACCGCCGCCAGTGCCGGCCCTGGGGAAACAAGGGCTCGGTGAATAATTTACTCAATGAGTGACAGAAGAATTGTCGTTTAACAATTTGCTGGGCAAATATTATTTGACCGTTTCTAGAGCTGCTTGAAGAGTGCAAATATAACCCCGCTATATGCCGGGAATAATTCATTTGAGAAAAGCAGGCTGCAACTCGTCAGATCAATTATTGGCAGGGGGTAACGCAGCCCCGTTTAGGGGTGCCACAGCAGCTGCCCAAAGTCCTCTTGCCACGCAGAAACAGGTCTATGCTTTGGTCCATGCTATCCTGCTTGGCCTAGATGGATGAAGGGTCTCCAAAGGGTGGGATAGTGGTCACATTGCTGGCTTGGTAGCCCAATTGGGTTGGATGGGCCCCACCTCTCCATGCCAGCCGGTAATCCCCATGTCTCCAGGGGATTAAGCTCCCATATGAATGCTGCTGGGAGCCCAGGGAGGGTGAGATGAAGCATCTCAGCTCCTGCACGGAGGGAGATATACGGGGTGGAGGAGGGGACGAGCTCCAGCGGGGAGGTGGGAAGCATCCCCCCCCACACACCTCCCCGGCTCAGGTTTTGGAACAAAAAGCTGGAGTTACATGAAAACCGTCCCCTGCTGCGGCCCTGGGGCCCTCGCTCCTGCCTGCATTGCCTGGGCTCCGGCATGCATGGCTCCAGGTGTTCCCACTGCAGATTCCCAGCCCAAATCCTCTCCCCTGCATCCTCGCCCCCGGCACCCGAAGCTCAGCAAGGTACTGGGTAAGCTGGTGTGGAGGAGATTGGGGAGGGGAATCACCCTCTCTTGTTGTCCCTCCCTTGGGGCTGGCTGTGCTCAGGGCTTGGGGGACTTTTGACCAGCCTGTGCCTCAGTTTCCCCCAGGGTTTCCCAGTGCAATGCGACTTCTGGTTAACTGCTCTGTCCTTCTGGCTGCTGGGAATGGGAAGAGAATGGGAAATGATTCAACGACCCAGAAGAAACCTCTCGCTCTTCTACGGGGATCAAGAAGTCCAAGCTGTAGGGTATAATAAAGCCAATTAATTACAGAAAATAGAACAACAATTGTGAGGGGGATTTTTTTTAAAAGCTAACTTTTTTTTTTTTAATCTTCAAAATCCAAACTTGAGGAAACTTGGTGGCTAAAAGTTTGAACTCTCATGGAAGTGAAATTAAAAGCAAGCTGAGCTTTCAATCAGCAGCAAAGGAGGGGTCACCGCACCTCTCCCTGCCAGCTCCCCGCTTCATTCCATTACCATCCCTCTGAGCGATTAAATGTAGTATTATCTTATTTATTTTGGCTTGCCTCCTTGCCAGTCCCCTGCTGTAAATTAAATGATTGCCAAGTTAGATTAGCAGAAAGCATATGTGGAAATTACCTTTTAATTTCTTAATTACATTGCACTCACCTGCAGCTCAACCTGCCAGCGTAAGGAAAGTGTGAAGTTAATTTCCATTGATATATTATCTGCATTCTTATAAATTAGGATCCTATTAAAGAGGAAGCGTATCAAGAATTCACTGCTCCTAATCAGACTGTGGGGTGTGGATGAGATCTGCATCTCCAGAGATGTCCGACAGAAACTGGGCTGGGTGCAGGTCTGTGGGAAACAGGCACCTGAACCTGGGCTGCTGCAAGAGATGTCACCACCGTGCGAGTGGGTTTTTGTAGTGTCAGTGAGGGTGCAGGGGTAAAGCCTGATATTTTCTCAGCTCCAGCGTGTTGTTTCTTAGGGATGTTTTAGCAGCAAGCTCTCATCCGGTGGCTTTAGTTACAGGACTTTGGTCAATGCTCGAAAAAACTCTGGGGTAGCTAGGTGGCACCTTCCAAACCCTGGAGCAAATGAATCAGAAATTCTGATTTCTCCCAACATTTCCCTTCCTACCAGGCTGCTTATCAAGGCAAGAATGAAGAAGCCTGAACCTGATCTTTGAAAATAACATCCAAGCCTCTTGGTCCCTCACACCAATGGAGGAAGCTTGGAAGCACCAACAAGTCCCTGCAGTGCCCGGGCACACGGGGAGCACCGGTCCGTGAGCGTGTGCTGCAAGGTGTTCCAGGTAGAGTGAAGCTCTTCAGGACATGCCTCACCCCTGTGCACACACCATCAGGGCTCTGCTTGGATGCTCAGCTTGTCCTGGTCCCAAGGAGCTCTGAGAGTTGCTTTTTGGTGATCCATGGTTCTGCACTTCCAGTATCTGCTTTCTGTTCCATGACACAACAGACTTGCTTTGCTCTCTTTTCTGGAGACTTAACTTCTTTTCTTTCTTTAGTCACCTTCCATGTTCTGTCATGGTTTTCGTATTCTCTGTGCAACCTGTTTGGAGAAGGGGGAGATAAAATAAATGATTTCCGATGATAAACCCATTCCCACAGTGAAGCAGATTGGTGAGGACACCCACCATACATACGCTGCTGGTAGAAAGGCAGCTGTTGAAACTATTTTGGGTTGACTTTGTGTCCCAACCTGAGGAAAGCCAGGGCGGCAGAGTGACCTGACAAGGTAGCCAAGCCAGCTGACCTGCTGCTGGAGGATAACATGGCAAATCCCACAGTTTTATTTACAAGATAAATTCCTCTGAATAGGATCAAATGCAGGAGCCAGCTGAGCGATTCGTTCAAAGGAACGGTTGCTGGGGTCAATCCTTTCGTTTAATCTTTATCTTACGTTACAAGCAGAGTTATTCTGGGATCTGTCCTGAGACCTCTCCTGTTTCATATGTTCATCCTGTGCAATATGGGACCTGGAGGATGAGGTGGGATGTTGCTCGTCAAGTTTCTGGATGACAGTAAACTGTGGGGTTCATCCTGCTGTAGGGCACAGTGGTCTTTCAGAGGGGTCTGGACGGGCTGGAGAAATTGGAATTTTACAAGGACGAGTGCAGAACCCTGAGGTGGACTAAGATGTTGATAAATAAGTAAATGAAAGAAAGATGTTGATAAATGGGTGTGAGTTTAGCAGAGGGATGCCAAGATATTCAGGGGAATGGAGGGAGGAGAGGCTGAGGAAATTGGGGGTGTTCAGGCTCTCTGTTGAGGTTTATGACGGGAGAGGAGGTGGATATAAGGTGAAGCAGGGGAGGATCTGATGGGATATAAGGAAATAAAATTCTCTGTAGCAATAAATGAACAGGGGCCAAAGGAGATGAGGGGATCCCCATCCTTGAAAGTTGAAGAACTGGCTGGTCAAATCCCTGAAAGTCCTGGTCTGAATTCAGAGTTGGGCTTGCTGTGGACAGGAGGTTGGATTAGAGCTCTTGTAATGTCCTATGCCACCTGAAATATCCTACGATTCGTTGTCGTTGCTGTGCTGCAAGGGGCTGAAATTGTCTCTTGTGCTCTGCCCAGCACGTCAAATACAGACCCAACGCTTCTAGGGAAGGGACTGAATATAAACAGATTTCAGAGCACAGTTCCTGTATTTCTGCTTTAAACCCTGCCAACCACACCTGAAAATCATCAGGAGGTGGCACAGTTCAGTTGCAAAACCAATAAATTTATTTCAGATCTAAAATGTCCGGTAAAATCCAAAGCTGAGAGAGAAGACGCTTGATTTTTTTTTTTTTTCTCGCCGCACGGTGCCTTACCTCACTTGACCACACTGCATTTATGAAAAACTCCTCGCTCCCCACTCAGAGGTCACGTCACCCATTAATCATGCTGAAGAGCCCCTCTATTATCTGAAACCACCATTACCCCGACCCGTTCCACGTCCCCCGTGACATTTGGATAACTGAGGTTGTTCCGTATTATTATTATTTTTGAATTGTGGTAATTATTGTACATCAAACCATTAGCATTCATTACTCCTACAGTGTGTAATTAGAACAATGGCGGATGGATTGCTACCGACTCTAATGAAGTTTTTATAATTGTAATTTATGGTCGTCAAATTACCTTTCTTAAAAATGAAGCCTAATATTAGCCTCTTAAGTTCTGGGGAGGGGGCGGTAATTACTTCTAATTGATGCTTCTTGTTTGCTCTCCGATCCAGGTGGAAGCGCCCTGGCAAAAAGGACCCCGTCACCGCGCCCTCCGCGACGACGGTACCGCGGGGCGAAGCGTGGCGAGGAAACGCCGCTGGATCCGTGCTCGGGAAGCCCCCGGTTTGGTGCAGGGAAGGGGGCGGCGGAAGGCCCGGCCGGTGGGCGCGGGGGCAGCTGCCCGGTGGCTTTGGGGAGCGCGTTATAGGCGGGGAGCGGGCGCGGCCCGGGCCCTGGCCATGGTGCTGAACGGCCCCTCCGCCCCGGAGCCCGCGGGTGAGGGAGGGCTTGGAGGGGCGGTTCGACCCCCGAGCTGAGTCCGGCCGGAGGGATGCGTGTGTGTGTGTAGTCCTGCCCTTTAATTATTATTTTTGTTGGGGTTACGAGTTCCAGATCAGAATGGGGATGGGGGGTTGGCTTTAATTGCGCTCTGTTTGAATCAATTCAGGCTCAATTAAGCTCCTTCTTAGGTGTAATTGAGATGTTTGCACCTAGCTGGCTGAGATCATCCCCCGAAGCACTGCAGAGCAGAGGGGCAGAGGGTAGCGGCTTGATCACCTGCCTAATGGTCGGCCCTAAGTGAGGTCAGGAGGAGGATTCCCTCAATCAACTCCTTTCTTGCTGGTTGGGGCGAACCAGGGCTAAACCTGAGCAAGGAGGCCCCTAGGCAAGTTAGGAAGCTACAGGTGTTGGCACCTTTTTGGATTACAAAGTTTAGCAATTGGGTCGTGCTAATCTGCCCTGAGATGTGCCAGGCCCTGGAGAAGACCAACAGAAGAGCCCTCACCACTAGAAGGGTTGAAACTGTAAGCTCTACGTCATGCAAACGTTATCAGGAATTGGGTTTTAAGTGGGTGGTTATGGACAATGTGTCCCATATGGATGGGATGGGTAATGGTGTCAAACTTTCAAGCTGCAACTCCCATGTCGCATCAGGATGTCCTCAAGGGGTAGGTACATGTCTCCTGCTCAGCTGCAGTAGAAAAGTTTTGTTCTAACACATGAGGAACAGGTGACTTTTCAGTGCTTGAGAAAACTCCATCGACAGTTTTAAGATGATTTTTTTCTTAGAACTAGCAAGAGAAGACAAAAAAGAGAGGTTTTTGGTTTTTTTTGTGGTTTTTTTTTTTTGGTGGGGGTTACTGGTGTTCATTTGGGTTGGATTTGTTTTTTTGGGGGGGTTATTTTTGCCTGCAAGAGGACATTTCACTGCATTGTTGGGATCTAAGACCAGGCTCATGAGAAAGGGAAAGGCTGATTCTGAGACCTCTGCTTCAGTTACTTGGATTCATGGTCACAATTAGAGAACTGGTCAACGAATGTTTTTTTTTCAGAGGTTTAAAAAAATAAATTAAAGCATTTCTCATTTTTTGACTGACCTCCAGGAGGTTCACGTTTTCTCTCTGGAATGTAGCCCAAACCCAACACTTACATCTTGGTCTTTTAACAATGCACTGCCTGTTTCTCATCCCCAGCTCTCACAAAAATGGAAAAATCTGGAGTGGAGGAGGATTGCTGAAAAGTGTCACTGGTGAGTAGTGGTTCTTTTATAAAGGATGGTTGAGGCTTTTCTAACAACCCTGTTTTCCACTTTAAAAAAAAAAAAAAAAAAGCTTACAAGCTCATGTTGAACTTCTAAAACCGAGGACTATATTTGCAGGTTTCAGCGTGTAGTTCTTGGCTATGAAACACCACAAGTGCCTTCCTCGTCCAGAGAAGAGTGCTGGTGATGGGAGGCTGGGCTGGCCTTTCCCTCCTTCCTCCAGCAAGAATCATTTTCCCATCATCCAGTTCTGAAGTACATAAAGCAGCAGTGAGGAGTGATTAACCTCCCATGAGCAGCAGCGTTGAGAAGAGTCCAAACACTCAGGTTTCCTCAGGCTGTGAGCCGAAGGACCACTCAGCAAGATGTCCAATGCAGGGTGGGCCTAGCTCTGTCTGGAGGCTCCACCACATCACTCTCAGACACCTCTTGCAACATCTTTCTAGCATCATGCTGCTGCTGCCCTCTGGCTTCAGCGGGCAAGTCCTACTGGGTCACCAGTAATTAGGACTAGCTGGTCCAGGTCTGTACTTGGCCAGAATTTTATAGAATCATAGAACGGTTTGGGTTGGAAGGGACCTTTAAAGGTCATCTGGTCCAACCCTCCTGCAATGAGCAGAGACACCTTCCACTAGATCAGGTTGCTCAGAGCCCCATCCAACCTGGCCTTCAATGTTTCCAGGATGGGGCATCTACCACCTCTCTGAGCAACCTGTTCCAGTGTTTCACCACCCTCAGAGTGAAGAATTTTTTCCTTTGATCTAGTCTGAATCTACTCTATTTTAGTCTAAAACCATTACCCCTTGTCCTGTTGCTACACACCCCACTAAAAAGTCTGTCCCTGCCTTTCTTGTAGCCCCGTTAGGTACTGGAAGGCTGCTGGAAGGTCTCCCCAGAGCCTTCTCTTCTCTAGGCTGAACGACCCCAACTATCTCATCCTCTCTCCACAGCAGAGGTGCTCCAGCCCTCAGATCATCTTCGTGCCTCTCATCTGGACCTGCTCCAACAGCTCCATGTCTTGTTTCTTATGGAGGTGATGGTCCCGATTCACACCAGCAACAGCCACCAAGGTCTCCTCACTGTCCCACCTGAAGCGCCTTCCTTGACAACTTCAACCGGTTGGCCTGCAACAATCCCTGTTGGTTGTCCATGGAGCACCCACCCCATCCCCAGGACCGAACCCCCCCCCTCCTTCCCTGCTCTCCCCAACCCCTGCACAAAGGCGGTCGCCTTTGAGCTGCTGGGCCGGGCCTGGGCGCAGTGGTGATTAGATCGCTGTCACCAGGGAACAGGAAGGTTAATTGCCATTCTCTTTGTGTGCCGCTCCGAGAGGAGACCAATTTCAGCTCAGTAGCAACAAAGTGTTGCCTGCTTTGCTTTGGAGGGGGCCGGGGGAAAGCAAGGCAGAGCGGAGGGGGGGTTGGACAAGCGGGCAGGATTGTGCAGGGACTTTGAGGCGAGCTGTGTCTTGTCTGGTCTAGCAAAAGAGAAGTGCTTAACAAGTATTAGGAGACACAAATAATTCTCCTTTTCTCCTCTCTGCCCATTCTTTTCTCTCTTTCTCTTTGCTTGTAAATCCTGCTTATCGCATCTGAATAGCAGAATGGTTTCACACCGGACCTTTAATCTGGCCCAGCGCAGCCCCCAGAGGGGCAAAGTGGCCGAGGATTACCTTTTATTTGATTTGATTTTTTTTTTTTTTTTCAGCTTTCTTCCACTCTTCCCCTCCCTCGTGTGTTTTCTTTTTTGTTGTTTTGGGTTTTCTTTTTTTTTTTTTTTTTTTTTTTCTTTCCCCTTGCTCTGCATTTGTTCTGGGAAGGCTTAAGGGGGGGAAGGGGAAAAAAGAAGTGTGTAGGGGGGTGTTACAAACTTAAGGGGATCTGGATCTATTCAGAGCGACTTGTCCACAGCCTTGCTGCTTTTGTTCGCCTGCCATTCTTTAGCTGATTTCTTCACTCCGGCAAAAGCGCTTTAATTCCCTTGTAGATACCGAGAATCCCTCCTTCTCCGGCTCTGCCCTCCTTCTCCTCCGGCAGCCCTGCGCACCCTCTTTCACTTTCTCAGACCCTTTATCCAGTGTCCTCCCAACCACCAACAAAGCCCAGAAATTGCCTGGTTTTCTTTCAGAAGAACGGGGCAGGAGGAGCCGGAGGAGATGGGCAGTGGGGGGTGTGTGCGTGCACACGTGCGTCTTTACGTGTGTTGCACCTGCCGGCGGTTTTTCCGGCTCTCCCTGACTTTTCTGATGTGGGTTTTGATCTCAAGAAGGTTTATTCATGATCTGTTCAGCTCTGGGTGTAAGACATACAGCAAAGCTCTTCAGGAGAGCCAGCACTGGAGGACACAGAAGGGTCCCACACCCACGCCCTGGCCGAGGGCCACTGGAGCTGGTGCTAGCAAGTGTCACTAGGGGACAAGTCAGGAGATCAGCGTGGGCTGGAGACCCCACCACAGACCTGGGATGGGTGTAGCTGGGCCGGTGCAGCAGAGCAGCATCCCCACCCTCAGCCAAACACTGAGGGAGAGGTGAGTCTTCTCCCATGTCTAGTGAGGAGAAACTTGCCCGCAGAGGAACATCTCAGAGTACCAGGCTATGAATCACCATCTGCAGACATGGGAGGTGGGTATACCTGCCTGTGCTCTTGGTTGCCAACTGTCTGGGATAAAAATACCTCTTTGCACATGATTTTGGCTCTGGAACTCAGGCAGCCATTCAGCTGCATGGCCTTGAGCAGAACCATGAGGTGCATGACCAGGAGACTTTCGGCTCCAAGCAACGATGCCAACTCCTGACCTGTTGTGAGGACAGTCTCTCCCCCTGCATTTCAGGAAGGAAAACATCATGACTGAACATCCAGAATGTCCAAAGGCAATGGGGATTTTGGAGGCTGCCCTTGTTCTACCCAAAGGTTCAACCGTGAGGAGTCAAGAACAACGAAGAGATTGAATCTGCTGGTGTTCAGTGGTTCACCCCATGGGCACAAAATGAGCTTTATCCATGTGAAGTCTTCAGGTGTGATCTCCAAGAACTCACAACCAATTGAGGTAACTGGTTATCAGCCCTCAGTAACTGAGAAGAGAAGCTGCCATGCCAAGCTCTCCATGGAAAGAACAATCTCCCATCACGGCCAAGACAAGCTGGCGAACAGCTCTGCTAAGGGTTTGTGGATGCTCCTGCTGCCAGCCGTGGTCCAGGCCCAGCTGGCACGTCTGAAGATAGGAAGCCCAGCAAAGGGGAAGGGATTGACACCGTCCACTGGTGGGGTGAGTTGCTGCCAGTCTCACAGCGGGCAGAAAGAGGTTCTGCACTGGTTTCCAGGGATGGTGAATACACGGCATGTGCGATCCACTGCCAGGCTCTCAGTTGGTTTCTCTCTGAGTTGTACTCACGTCTGACGAGAACCAGTGTTGTAAACTGGCACTAGACCTGCAAACAGCAAGCTGGTCAACAAGATAAATGTTGGGACCAAACTTGGTATTGGTGAAGCAGCTCTCTGAGCTCCAGCACAGCCTGTGCTGGGATGTCCCTGCTCACCTCCCAGTCACTGGTCCCGGCTGCCAGCTCTGCCTGGGGAGGTGGGATGGCCAGACGGAGCCAAGAGGCTGCACCAGGGGAGCCTGGGGAAGGCACACGGAGAGGAAGAACAGCAGATTGACCTGTGAAGATGTTAGATAGGCTGCCACCACACATTGTTCTGCCCTAGTCCTGGAGGCTATTACTCTGGTAGCAGAGAGAGAAATGTGTCTTTATGTCTGACCATGAACTGCAGCTGATGAAGCGTGGGGAGGTATTTCCCAGAGCCAGTTCTGCTGCAGAAGGTGGTAAATTTCTTCCTCTTCTCCTGTCCCACCTTTTGACTTCAGTGTAAATCAGAGCCTTGGTCTTGCCTGCAACGCTAAATACGTTGCACTGAACCAAAGCCATCTTCATGGTGAGAAGACCCTTGGTGCTGTTTTAGCACTTACCACCCTCTTGGTATTTTGAGCTAAACAGGCTGAACCTAAGCGAGTGTGCGAGCTGAAAGAACACACGAGCCTGTTGTCACAGCTCAGCTGAAGATCTCCTCAGACAGGAGAGATGGCTCCAGTGTTGAAGGCAATCAGGTCATTCCAGCTAATTAGCCCAGCTAGAAAACTCAAATTTCTGTGAGACCCAGGAGCTTGCATAGATAGACCTGGAAGGGATCACCAGTCTATGTGGCTGGGATCCTGCAAGCACTGATGGTATCCACACAAGAGACCAGAGGCATCTGCAGAACATGAGTTCCACATGATCATCTCGCTATGGGTTACAAAACACTCATTAAACTCCATCTGCAAACCTCCACATTCAGAGACTAAAAACCTTTAATATGGTGCACTACAAGAAAGGGCAGGGGACAAGACTGGGTACCTAAAATTAGAGTATCTCATGGGGATCACACCTTTATTCCAGTTGATACCCAATGGAAGAAAACTAAAGGCAACTCATGGGGAAGGAATGGGGATGCAGAGATGAGCCTTGTTAAGGCACTGATGGGCACTGATTGCCCTTAATTACCCTTAATTGCCCTGATGGGCCTCCCCCACCTCTGCCCATGGCTCAGGAGCTCTATTTAAGGGCAGCCCTGCGCTTTTTTTCTTCTCTCTAGGCTGTGTTGTAGATGTGCCAGTCTCTGGCTCTGCCTCCTGGATGGATCTTGGACCTGGTTCACCCCCTTGTCTTGTCTGGACCATTGTAGGATGCTCTTTCCAGCACCCTGCGCTAGGGTCACCCCTGGCTTCCCTTGGCTCGGGGAGCTGCTGGCCCTTGCTGCTCCCTGCAGAGCTTCATCCCACGCCACAAGCAGTGGTGGGACGTGGGGAAGGTTTCCCCCTACCTGCCTGCTGCTTTTCTGCTCAGCTTGAATAGGAGTGGCTGTTATTGGCGCTGCCCGGGGCAGTCGGTGTGTTGCTGGGCATTTTGCAGGCTGGCCTTCATGATTTTTGGTGGGAGAGCCCAGAAGTATTTTCCACATCTTCCTGGAGCTGGGAAGGTTTGGTGTGCCTGGGCACGCGCTTCTTTGCGGAGTAAAGTATAGGATCAGGACCTGCTTTTACAACAGGGTTTGTTCCCACGTTGACTGGGATTAACTCCCCCCGCGTCCCCTCCCAAGCAGTGGGGGACAGGAGCAGCTGAGGCATTTCCTGCAATGACTAATTAGATCCAGCTCCTAACAACAACACGCACCAGAGAAAAGCAAAGCATTAGCCGGGACAAGGTAATGAGCCTCTTCCCCTCCCCAACAATTTCTCCCACTAATCCCAGACAAAGCCCCCAGTGCTGGACTGAGCTGCCGGGCGATGTAAATCGGCACAGCTCCACTTCCTTTGGGGGAGCTCTGCTGATCTATAGCAGCGGGATATTCCTCACCACCAATAATTTACATCTTGGGAAAGTCTGGTTTTGTGTATGTTCCTTTCTAATCCTTCTCCCCTTGGCTGCCGTGGTGGATACCAGGGCATGGCTCTTGGACACATGTAAAGCTGCCACTGCCACCATGGAAGGCAGTGCCTCTGCTGACCCAGGTAGGCATGAAGGGTGTTGCTGCTTACAGATGGCTGGATTTCTCCTGCAGCCACCACGGTGGTGTTGGATTAAGTTGCAGGCTGAGTGCACGAGCGGTTTAATAACGAACGATACACGCGTCGCCAGTGATGAGTAATTCGGGCAGCAGCGTGTGTAGCACAGCTGCTGTCTAAGCACCTGGCCTTCAAAGGGTGAATGAACATTAAGATTGTTCCATAAAAGCCAGTCCAGCAGTTGCAGGGCGGGTGGAATGTTTTATGAATGGAGGTGATAACCTGAACCTAGTTCTTTTGCCAGTTGTGGAAGAGGATTTGTGATCTGGCTTGCTGAGATGTTAGCCAAAGGCTGAAGCAGATGGCGGGGTGGTGGGGAGGGTTGAGGAAGGTGGGAAGAGGTTTAGGAGCACCCAGGAGCAGAGGGACATGGAGCACCAACAGGTAATTGGAGGAATTCTGGGGTGGGAAGACAGCTCAGTTGTTCAGGCAGGGTTTCCAGAGATGTGTCTGGACTTGCTTAGAAGTCAGAAAGGGATGGGCATCACAACTCCAATCTTCTGAAGGTTTTGACTCAAAGGAGAGGACAGGTGTCACAGGTAGCAGGTGAGAAGGCTGGCAGAGGTGTGCTGCAGGTCACCCTGGAGCACCCAGCACTGCTGCCCACGGACTATCTGGGTGTAGGTTTGGTTCCTTGCACACAAGCAAGGAGATGGTGACCGCCAAACAGGGATGGCTGAAGATCATACCTGGTGTGTAGGCACTCAAGACCTGATGAAATGATGGACATGGCAAGAGAAGTGGTTTTACCAACTCCCTGTAAGTTGGATGTTGATCAATCCTTGGCCAAGATGAAACCCAGCAGGCTGAACAGTCCTCTGGTGCCTTCACCTCTTCCTCCAGAGCCTTGCAGCTCCACCCTTATCTGTCTGTCCCAGTGACACAGAGATTACATTTGTCTCATCTCGTAACCAGATGTGTACCCAGCACAACAGGGGACCTGACACTTCTATCTGGGCACAGATGCTTCCAGCCAAGGGTCAAGGGCTGCACGTCTTAGTGTGTCCCCACAGCATCTCTAGGGCAGGCTTGGTAACTTCTTCCAGATCCATTCCTCACCGTGGATTGCAGCCAGGAGAGGGTTTGAGGTCAGCATCGGGACCCAAAAGGCAAGTGAGGCCAAAAAAAAAAAAATATTGACTTATGAGAAGCAATCCTGCTCTGCAGCAGCTGAGCCCCAAGTCTTCCAGAACACCAGCTTCTCCATACTGACGCCCAAGTCCCCTCAGTGTGTCTCGTGTTTTGCAACACCCTTGATGTCTTCATCCAGAGTGCAGCCCTTGTTTGATGCAGAAAATATGTCCCAAAGAAGTAATGCTGAAGACGAATGTGTGGGTGTTTTGTTTTTTTTTTTTTTAACATGAAATCCACCCCTCCCCTCCTAGCTGCTGCAGTGCCCGCATGTTGGTGAAAGAAAACGCTTCTCCCATGTTTCCTCCCTCCCATGGGAATCTCACCCCTCCTCCTCTTCCTCTCTGGAGGTATCATCCAGCCTCTTTGGAGCACAAGCTGGGGAAGGTGCAGGGAGGAAGAGGGGAGGGAGAGAAGGAGCTGGAGATGTTTGCTTGCAAATAAAGGGCTGTGCGCTCAAACACTCTTCCTCTGCCTGTCCCCACCCGGCAGTGTTTGCTCAGCAAACACTGCTAATTCACCAGCTTTCCATCGTATGATTCAGTCTGCAAAAGCAAACCTCATCTCCCATGTCCTCTATGGCCTCTTCTCCTCCCCCTCCCCAAGACGTGCTGCCCAGCACCAGCCCTCTGCTCTTCCCCACCTTGCCTCTTCTTCTCTTCCACCTCCTGAAATCTGGGAGCTGCTTAAATCAGGTGGAGATGGGCAAAGATGCAGCAAAGCTATCCTGTGGTGCCACCAGCCCTCAAACACAGGGAAAACACAAGCCTGGACAGTGTTTTCCTGGGATGTCGCCCATGCCCAGGCAACAGGCTCAAGCCAGGTGATAAGGGTGAGCACAACCCTCGCAGGTTTGGTCATGAGGAGGGTCTCAAGTTGTGTGGAAGTGAAAGAGGGAACGCTGGTGCGGGACAGAGACAGTGGTGGTTGTTTATCCCTTTGGAGAAAGGTAAGAGGTTTTGCAGAGGGGCTTGGGGGTTTGCAGCCCCCACTGCACAAGGGGGTTGGCACCTCTTTGGCCTTTGACTGGTGATATGTAACCAGCACCTCTCCTACAGGCAGGGCTTGGACCCTGTATCTTCTCTGGCCTCAGCAGTGGGAAATGGTTTCCTTACTTGGCTTGAAGGTGCCCAGTAAAGGAGTCGCTGTTTTAAATTATCAAACTACCAGACACAAGAAAACAACCCGAAACCACCATATTCATCATAGGAGAGTCAGCAGCTACTATGGTATGGTGTAGTATGGAGAGATTGTGGGACACAGTATTGTGGCTGTGAGATCAATACATCTAATGGGGAACTCTCAGACGCCAAAATGCTTCAACAACTCCAGAGTGTTGAGTTGGAGTCAGAGTGGAACATCCTTTTCATTTTGGACAAGAGACTTGAAGGGGATGACTAAGGTGGTCTGGCCAGAGAGCTCGCACCCAGATGCTGGATCTCAGAGTTTCTTCTGACCATGCTTGAATGATGCACAGACCTTTCCTTCCTTAGTGCTGGGAAACACTGATTTGGAGCCAGGACCAAAGCCAGTAGAGGGTTGGCTTGTGTGGTTTGGGTTTGCTTTGTGCCGTGGCTGTTGAGAGCTGCTGTCCTTGGCCATGCTCTGCTGGCCTTCGTCCTGGCAGGACCTCATGCCATGAGCATCCAGAGGTCCATCACTCACGCTCGAGCTGCAAGTGCATCGGTGCTGAAGGCCATGGTGGGTCCCTGCTGTGCTGGTGGAAGAGGAGCTGGGCTCAAGAAAGCAATCCTCTCTGCTCATGTGGGAAGCATCCCTGTGTCTGCAAACCAGCCGCGGAGCTCAGGCTGTGACATGGAGCTCGGGCTGTGACATATGCTCCCTTCTCGCCTCCTCTCCTGCCTGCCTTTCACCGCAGGTCCTCGCAGGAGGCCCATTAAACACTTAGCTGACCTTGGACCTCTGCCCGCCGACAGCTGCCCGTGAGCGCGGGCAGGAGCATGCTTCCACCGCACCGTGCCCGCCGGAGCTGTCGCCGGTGATTTACCACACCGTGCCGAGTGCCGGGAGCTGGCACTGCTTGGATAGGGAGGGAGGGAGAGTCGGCGTGGCACGGCGATGCCACGGGGCAGTGGCAGCCTGCTCTGCGTATCTGCTGGCCAAGCCTCCCCTCCTAATGCCCCTCGGGTTCAACCCTGGGTCTTAATTTTCCGGCTGACTACACTTGTTTCTAGCAGGAGTGAGAGGGCAGACGCAGATTAAAGCGGTCGCAGCCGCTGGCACTGTGTCTGCATCTGAGGGATGGATAACAACCGAGGTGGGCTATTTTTCCCCCTCCTCATGATGTCCTGATGGGACCAACCCTACCATGGAGGCAATTCTGGTGAAGGGGTAGTGTGTCCCAGCCGCAGGCGGCTGAGTGGGGTACGTGGACACAGCTGGGCTGGTTTTGCATCAGGAATCAGAGTGATGCCCCTCAGGCAGTCCCATACTGTCCTGCATGGTCTCCGGGGAGATCTTCTAGCAGCCTTCCAGTACCTAAAGGGGCTACAAGAAAGCTGGAGAGGGCTTTTGACAAGGGTGTGTAGTGATAGGACAAGGGGCAATGGCTTTAAACTGAAAGAGGGGAGATTTGGATTAAATCTAAGAAAGAAATTCTTCCCTCTGAGGGAGGTGAGGCACTGGAACAGGTTACTCAGAGAAGCTGTGGCTGCGCCATCCCTGGAAGTGTTCAAGGCCAGGTTGGTTGGAACCTAGATGGTCTTGAAGGTCCCTTCCAACCCAAACCATTCTACGATTCTATGACCCCCTCCCAAGCCCCTCCTGCCTCGTCTCTGGATCCTCTCCACTGCTGGACCAGAAAGCCCAGAGTGGGTCCTATCCCCATGCTACCTCCAGCGTTCTCAGGGCTGTCCCGGAATGTCCTTTTTTATCTCAAGTTTGCCGTGTGAAACGGTCAAGTTTAGGCCATTCCTTGGGAGGAGAAGCAAACAAGAGCTGTCTCTGTCAGGCTGTTTGCAGGCAGCTGGAAGAAAAGCCAAATGAAAGAAGATAAGGGTGGAAAGTCCTAAAAGGTGCTTCAGCTGCCACCAGCAGAAGGCGGCAAGTGTGAGCTGTAGAGCTCCATCCCTCTCTTCTCCCAGCTAAATCTGGGGAAAGCCTTAAGGAAAAGGGTATTAAAGCATTCCTCAGCTAAACCACCCTGGTCATCACATGCCCAGAGTCAGAGAAGTCTTCATCATCCATCCATGCTTCTCTCGGGCCACACTGGGTAGTAATGAGGTTTTCTGGGATCCTGGTATGACACACGGTGAGCTACCCAAAGGAGGAGACACAGCTGCTCTGTGTCCTGGGGGAAATTCATAGGTATGTAGGAAAGGATGGAAAAGGTGACTCTG
Source organism: Tauraco erythrolophus (assembly GCF_009769465.1). Taxonomy (NCBI): domain Eukaryota; kingdom Metazoa; phylum Chordata; class Aves; order Musophagiformes; family Musophagidae; genus Tauraco; species Tauraco erythrolophus. The sequence goes on along the minus strand of NC_141483.1, from coordinate 3,642,080 downwards.
CCAGGTGCAGGGTGGCTGCTCAGGGCACTTCCTCAAGAGATGGGAATGTTTTCCCTATAGCCAGCAACTGTTAACTTAGAGCAACCTCCCCACAGTGAACATGTTCTCCTACTCTATAACTGTGTGCAAACGCTCATTGGAAGCTTGGTTATCCCCTGTGATGGGCTCACACCTTTCTTCTCAACCCAGCACGTAGGGACGCCCCAGGGAGACTTTTATGATGATGTCCTCACCCTGAGAGGGAGAAGTCTCCAAGACTCAGCTTCTGTTCCCTGTCAGACCTCACCTTCCCCTCCTGCCGGGAGGAATGGGTGAGGGAGGGGGTATCTGCAGCTGTGGTGGCTGCACTCTGGGATTTCTTTGCACCCAGAAGATATTTTTTTCAGAAATAACCTTTGATTTTGAATGCATTTCTGAGCAAGGCGAGGCAGTTCAAAGGCAGCTGGGCTGCAGCAGACGGGGTGGACACCACTCCTGCCCTGTCTCTGTTGGACACGGCAGAACTCGGGGACGTGAAACTGAGGATCTGAAACTTGGTGTGCTTTTGAAAAATCTGCACTTGGAGACTTTGCTTGACATAGGGAGGAACAGAAAAGGGTTTGGAGTTGTGCAGAGGTGTGGAAGGAGTGAGATATGGAGGAGAAATGCTGCTCCTGATGCTGCCCCTGCTATCTTGGAGCCTTGACTCTGCAATAAATGCCCCCATAGGCGGTGGGCTGAGGCCAGCTGGCTTATTTCATAGAACGGTTTGGGTTGGAAGGGACCTTCAAGATTATCTCGTTCCAACCCCCCTGCCATGGGCAGGGACACCTTCCCCTACATCAGGTTGCTCAAAGCCTCATCCAACCTGGCCTGGAACACTTCCAGGGATGGGGCAGCCACAGTTTCTCTGGGCAACCTGTTCCAGTGCCTCACCACTCTGAGTGAAGAATTTCTTCCTTCGATCTAATCGAAATCTCCCCTCTTTCAGTTTAAATCTATTGTCCTTTGTCTTACCACTACATTTTTTTTCTCTGCTTGGCCATGAAGGCTCGACACACTAGGCTTGGCTTGGAAAAGAAACCACCCTTCAAGGCTTTGGGGTTTTGTCTTCATTCCTGCTGACCGATTTCTTGTTGTGGAAAGCTCTGCAGAACCAGACCTGTGTAAGTCATAGCTGGAAGGTGCTGGTGAAGAGGTGGGACAGGCAGGTATGGACCCGCTGTGGGAAACTGTTGCCGAGATGGAGTGCTCTGCTCTTGGTGCCTGGCACTGGAGATGTGTTGCTGAAGCTGCCCGGAGCCTGGGCATGTCCTGGCGAAGGCAGAGAGAGGACGGAGCTCGTGTTGTGAGCAGAGAGGAGCTGAGCTGGTGCCACGGCACCTGCTCTCAGGAGCATCCCAGAGCAGGCTGAGACCATGTTTCACACCAGCTCCCATACGTGGGTGCTGAGCACATCTACCATGGTCACCTCGGCAAGGAGAGGCCAGGAGAAGTGTTTTCCTGGCCCCGGCGGTGCCTCTGAAGTACGCTGCCCTGCAGAAGGAGTCCTCCTTCATCCCCTCCTGCTTTGTATTATAATTTTTTCCCCCCCCTCTTTAAATTCATCTCCCTCCACCATCCGGGGCTGTCCCTGCTGGAAAATTACTCTCACAAAAGCTCCCTCAGCAGTAATTACCTAAATGGGGGGAAGGGAGGGGAGAACCATTTAGAATCCACTTCATTGCGGGATTAGCTAATTAATTAACGGTTTCACTGACAACTCGAAGGGGAAGAGTGTGTTAAATAGGAAGGCTTCGGAGCTTGATTTATGTGATCTGACACCCACGGCCTCTCCGTTAACTCGCCGTCCTGCCTTCCCCCGGCCGTGGGGTCCCGCTCGCCCGGATGCCGCGGGACCGGTGCCTGCCCGCGGCTGCCAGAAGGCTGGGACACGTGTGCCGGGGGCACAGGGTGACAACGTGGAGGTGGAGGGAGGATGGGGTGATGAGCTGGCAGATGAAGCTGGGCTCGGAGGGGGCTGTGGCCAGCAAGTCAGCAGGGCCACCCATCTGCCTGGCTCTGGCACAAAGAGCTGGGGAGGAGGAGGATGGTCCTGCCCTGCCATCCCTGTCCCACCCGCTGTCACGGGAGGAAGGGGATCTTGCAGAGTCGGATCTGAGCCACCTCTGCCTCCGAGCCTTGCCTGCGGTGACTGCGCAGGTCCATGGGTGGGGATGGGGTGCAGGGTACGTGACCCCTGACTATGAATGAAGCTGCTGAGAGGCCCGGTAACCCCAACCAGTGGGAGTAGGTCTCTCCTCTGCCACAGACTCCCTTTGCAGTCCTGGGCATGTCTCTCAGCTCTGCAGTGGCTCCTTCCCTGCCCATCGCCCCATGTGGTCCCTTGGCTCTGTACCTGCTCACCTGTAAGTACCTTGGAAGTGTCTCGGGCATCAAACCTGATTGCATGACCCCAAACCTGCTCCTCATGGAGCTGGCACCAGTGCCAGCCCTGACCCAGCCTTCCATCAGGGACTAATCCTCATCGCTCGGTTGCTGGGGAAGACCCCAAACTGCCCCAGGGAAGGGGTTGGCCATGATGGTTGTGCAGAAGAGAGGACCAGCAGAGCCCCATCCACACGTCCTTGACAGGGACAGGGACCTGGGGGATACAGACTGCCTGGGAGAAAGCCAGCAGCACTGCCTAGCCCAGGATACCCTGTGCCGCAGCTGGAATGAGTTTGTTGCGTCCTAGATGGGAGTAGCCACACCAACCTGGAGTGGGCTCTCAGCAGCAGGAGGACAGTGACCTCAACTCCCTGCATCCACACATCCTTTGATTTCACCATTCCATCTTCCCCTCTGGATATTGTGAATTTGGGGGTTCCTGGAGCAGATCAGGGTTCAGGGCTTGCTCTGCCCACCACCCAAATTCAGCCCTCGCTGCCTGATGCCTCTCACCCACACTGGTATCTTGAGGCACAACCAGCTGTGTGTCTGGATGGGAAAAAAAGAAAACTCGAAAGTTTCCAGCTGGATTGTTAATTTGAGCCAAAGGTTAAGATGTGAATTGAAAAAACACGCTTTTCCAGGTTAATTTGCATTTGTTTGTTTGTTTGCATTCTGCAAAGGCTGTAATTTCCCCTCGAGGCAACAAACACCGTCAAGTTTCACACCTTCGCTGGAGGTGAAAAATTCTCACGTCGGCTGCAAACGCGGCTCTGTTTGGGGAGAGAACAGGAGTGGGGAGCGCGGCGGGGCCGGGTTTCCTCCCGCTTTCATCCGGCTTCTGCGGGGATGAAGGGGAAACACCGATTAACGGTTTGCGCTGGAGCTGCCCGTCCTTCGGGGAAAACTGGAGGTGCTGGGAGGGGACGAGGTGGGGACCCCCCCAGAGCAGGTACCCAGCACTTGGCCATGGAGTGGCACGGAGGACCTCGTGGGCAGGTAGCTGGGCTCATCCTGACCCCTTGGGGGGATTGCTCCTGCGGTACCCGGCCCCGACTTCTCCCCCGGCGCTATCCAAAAACCTCTCTCCGTTGACTTTGCCCATTGTTTCAACCACTCAAACGGCGGCGGCAAGGAGAGGGTTAAACCTAAATAAACGCGACAGGCCAAATAAATAATAAAGGCAGTTCTGGGGTGGGGTGCGCCCGTGCCTGGCAGCCCCTGCGCTCCCCCCGTGTGTCCGTGTGTGTGTCGTTCCCCCCCCCCCCCCCAGCACTTTGTTGCTTTTTTTGATGGCTTTCTAAATAGAGGCGCCCGCTCGCATCTGGGAGGAAAATGAAACAGATTTCATTTTTCACACGCGGCACAATGGCGGCGCTGACAAAAGAGGAAGGCGGCCCATTGTCCTGCTCTGCATCTTCACATCCTACCTCTGTCCCCCGAATTAACCCCTTTCACCTCCGCCTTTGTGGCGACGCCACTCCGGAGCCGCCCGACAAAAGGCGGCAGAAAGGCCTCACCGTGTACCGGGGAGGGGGGGGGCACCGCGCAGCGGCGGGTGGGCAGCGCCCGAGGCACGTCGGTGTCCCTCATCTCGCTCCCCGCGGCCGGGCGGTGGCCATCCCTGTCCCCTTCCATCACTCACTGGCCCAGCAGGAACCTTCTCCAGCAGGTCCTACCTGCATCCCTGGCTGCCAGGGGCGAGGAAGGGGTGTTTCTTGCCCCTTCATCTCCTCTTCCACCAGGACGTGGGTTTGCAGCAGCAGGATTGAGACCCGAGGAGCAGCTTCACCCCAGGAGCCATGGAGGAGTGGGATGCTTCAGCACCACCGTGGTCCCAGCCATGCCACGTGGTTGTACAGTGCCAGGTTCCCGCAGAACCTTACTCCCCCCTCTGCTCCCTCGTGCTGAGACCAAGACCCAGAGCTTTAGTGACCCCCATTAGCCACGTTCTCCTTTTGCACATTAAGGGGTCATTGGGCTTTTTTGTTTCTTCTGCAGCTTTTTCTTACCAACTTATCATGCTTAGACCCTATGTCTGCAAAAACATAAGCTACAGGGGGAAAAAAAAAGAGCAAGTGCTTTTGAGCAAAGCTCAGAAGCTTTTGAGATTTCTCAGGCTGGTTTTGATTCAAGCCTAACGCCTTCATGGAGAGCATGGCATGGCTGGTGAAACCAAAACCCAGTTGCCCTCTGGCTGCAGGGTGGCTGGGATGGCAGTTTTAAACCCATGGGAAAGAGATTTCAGAGATTTTAGTATTTCTTGGAGCCGGGGGAAATCTGAGGGTTTATCTCCCCGAGGTCCCATTTCGGGGAGGATGCTGTGGTCTGTTCAGCTCCCGTGCTCACATCTCCCTGACAAGCCGTGCTGTTCAAAGATGACACCGCGGTGATGAAGCCCGTGATAACTCCCTCCGTCCCTGCAATTGATGCCCTCTTGCACTTCAGCTCCGGTGCTATTTCTAGATAAAAAAAAAAAAATGAAATAAAGTCACACCGGGATTTGGTTCCCCTTTCCCAGCTTCACGACAGGCCCCCGGCGTCTGCCATCAGCTCGTGGTGGATCCCCCCAGATATTTGCTGCCTCCTTGGGCTTCCCTGGGGGGGATGTCCACTTGTGTTTGAGTAGGACTGGGGGAAGGATCAGGCAGGCAGAGATTTCGGGAAGGATTTTGCTAGCAGGGGGATTTTCCTCCCTCAACCAGAAGGTCACTGCATGCATTGCAGAGAGGACCAGGACCTGGTCCCCAGGGCCACGCGGTCCCTGTCCTTCTCTGCCACCTCCTCGTGCCGTTCCCGACTGCAGCATCCCTTTAACTAGCGAGGGACTGCACTCCCACCCGGGGCCTGCGGAAGGTTAGATAAGGAGAATACAAACCACAACGCTTGCCCTTTTTTATTATTATTTTTTTTTTTATCTTCCCTTTTTTATTATCTTCTTATGGCTTTAGAATTATCTTCGCAGACACTACATGAATTTAGTCAGGGCAGGTAAGGTCACTTGCAGACACAGTTGCTCATATTTATGTATATTCACCAGACAAAGGAGATAAATGGGAAAACAGGCGCAGAGGGGGACGGGGAAGGAGGCCTGTGGAGCGGGGGGAGGACGGGATGCATCGACCCCGGGTAGGATGGCATGGGCATCGGAGTGTGGGTAAGGTGGGGCTCGGCAGGATACTGTGACGTGCGATAGATGGGGAGCTGGACAACGACCAGGAGGAGGAAGAACAGCACCCAGGCAATGGCAAGGCCACTTCTCCTGCTGCAGTCATAGAGCCTGCCAGGGAAGGGTGGGCAGGATTTCCTGCCAGGCTGGTGGAAAATCATCCTGGAAAGTCTTGGGGTTTTGGTCAACCTCTATCTTCTGCATGTCTGTGACCGTAGGTGTTCAAGTCAGCAACCTCATGGATGGGCTGTAAAGCAGGTCTCAGCTAGTTCAGGCTTTGATAGCTCACTTAAGACATCAAAAAGTTGTGGGGGATGGTTCTTACCCCTGGTACTTGGCACAGAAGTCCGCGATGTGTCTGGGCTCTGGTTTTCAGGTCAGATGACATTATGGAGAGCTGGAGGTGACCACATCATGGAGAGCTGGAGATGATCATGCCATGCAGATGACCACATCATGGAGACAACCATATCCAAGTTGAGGTGGGTATCCTGTGACCTCATGCTGACTTCTAGCTGGAAGGTGGGTCATGGCAGAAGGGTATGAGCAGTGGTGAGCTCCAGCACTTGGTCAAGGTTGGCTACCGGAGCACAGAGTAGGAGCTGATGATAGGAGTACTACTCTATGCTGAATCATGGTAGACCCAGGGCATGAGAAGCTCGATCTGGGGGTTTGCCAGATGATGAGATCTAGCTGGGCACCCTCGCCAGAGACATGGGGATGGTATACCAGGGGCTTCTGCATCCTGGGAACCAGCTGGGATGGAGTGAGCACAAAGCCATCCGGAAGCTCCTTCCTCCTGAACTTGTGCCTTGTGTTCCCAGGGACATGGACCAGCACCTTCTCCCCGCTGCCCTGCACGGGCAGGTTGGGGGAGCTGAGTGTGTAAGGCTTCAGAGGTGACAAAGCTCCTGCAGCAATGGGTCCCCTTCCTTGAGAAGTCTCATCGCTGCTGGATGCGTGGGAGAGGAACCAACCTCCATCCTGAGCAACCGCAACCTCATCTGCGATGGAAGGGACCTCACACACGTGGGCAGGGTGACAGAGGAGCTGGGAGACTGATGTAACCTCAGCCCAACATTTGTAGAGCTGCTGAGATGACCAAAACACCGCCCTGAGCACAAAGTGACTCAGTACCCACTTGCTGACACCTTTTCAGGAAAAGACAAGTAGACTGAGAGACCTAAAGGGCTGATGAAATCAGGGTCAGCTTGTCCCACCCTTACTCACACCAGGTGTCCCACCCTTACTCACCCACCCCTGGCGCCCACGAGCATCCCAAGGGCTGAGCATCATCATCCTCCTGCAGGCAAAACTTCCCGTGGGCTCCAAGGCCCCAAAGACCAGGAGATGTTGGGCCAGCGGTCAAAGAAACATGACGATAAAGGTGATTTTGGAAAGATCTCCTTCCCTCGGAGGGCCCTGGGTGGGAGGGGAGGTGTAGGCAGGGGCAGGGAGCTGAGGTTGGGCATCAAACCCGGAGTCTTTCCGGGAAGCCGAGGCAGAGCGGGACGCTCTTTCAAGGAAAATATATAATGCGCCTAAAGAAATTGTACAGAAATTGCAAACAAAGCATGCACAGGCGGATATAAAATACCGAGTACAAGGGCACCCACCGATTATAACTTGATTTAAACCCACTTAATTCACTAAATAATAAATGGGAATTTACCAGCGTGTCAGGACTAAAAGCATGCCTAACAATGCGTTTATTTAATAACTGTTTGCTCTCAAGTGTCAGGGCGCCGGGTCTAGAAAATACAGGCGGCGAACGAAAGGCCTGCGGGTTTTTTTTTTTTGTTTTGCTTTCTTTTCCCAAGGCCTGGTAATATCTAAGGGAAAAAAAAAAAATAATTCAAGAATGAGAAGTCAGAAATGATCCAGCTGAAATGAAACCTGCTTCCCTCTATCCAGGGAAACAGGAGACCTTGATGGGAAGCGGGAAGTGGGACAAACCAACCAAGAACGCTCGTTGTCCGCCGGTGTATGAAGATGCAGAGGAAGGAGGAAGAGGTGCTGGTTTCAACGAAGCCTTCGCAAGTGAGGATCAGCCAAGGGGACCAGTGGCAGGGATGACTCCTGGCTCCACAGACCAGACCATGATTGTCATCTCAGACCAGATGTGAGTTTGCCCAGGAAAACGGGAGGAGCTGGACGTTCTGCTGATGACTTGTTGCTGCCATCAGGATGGTGCGGAGTTTGAAACAAAGTGCTTTGTTGGAGTTGTTCATCGCCCATGGTGTTTCCAGGAGTAATTTTTAGTGGTCTGAGGGAACATGGGCTCTTATTGGCTCCGCATTGGCAAGATTCGGACTAACGCCCATCAGGATTTGGGGAAAACAGGAGAACTAGGGGGCTGGTGTTGACCAAGCAGAGTACTTCGCCAACGCACCCATGCTGAAGGAAGGTCTCAGGGTCTTTCGGGGGTTCAGCTCCACCCGGGGAAGCCCCACGCTACCAGCGATGTCCTGGGCTCTGAGTTTTTAGCCATTAAACAAGAATATTGATTGTTCCACATATTGCATGATTTTTTCAGCTCAGTGCCATGGGGTGTGGAGACCAAGTCCTTGGAGAAATGTACAGACCAGATTCCACCACTTGCCAACCTGTGGTTTAGCCTGCAGAAAACAATAAAAAGCCAAGAAGACCTAGTTCAGGAAGACCTATCTTCTGCAAAGCTTGCTGAGAGGTATTTGCTGGAGTTTCACATGAACGTGTCTTAGTAAAATCAAAGTAAGCAACTCCCCCACCATGACACACGATCGAGAGAAGCTCATTTGAACCATCATTTTCCCTCTAGTTGGGGACTGAGCATCCATGAATGTTTTGAAGGTCTTTGAACCTAACCAGGAGGTGAAGCAAAACGTTCAGTCCTGCTGATGGGGACATGCTCTGGAAAGGGGAGCTTTCCCCTCAAAAGCCTCCTCCTGGCCTCTCCCCCCTTGCCTTCTGCTCCATGCCCAACCCTGCTCAGCATGGTGTGGGGAATTCAGGCTCATTGTCTTCTATGTCCTTCTTTTTTTTGTCTTTATGTAAAAATTTGGCTGCTATCCCCACTGCTGCTGTGCTGGTGAACGTGATCTGCTCTCGTCCAGGTCCTTCCTCCTCCAGGTCTAGTCTCGTGGCTCCCTGAGGTTCACACAGGACAATTTTCAACAGCTCCCCAGGTTGCCCAAGCACTTACTGAGCACGTTGATGTTGACAAGGGCGTCAGGCTTTGCAAAAATAGCCCCGTGTTGATATTAGTAGGTGGTGCCCACTTCTGTGGGCAAAACATGAAGGACGTACGATGGGGTCGGCAAACCTGAGTCAGGGGGGTGACTGCGCTTTGCTCATCTGGAGGGGGAGTCTGCATCAGAGTAGGCTGGGCCAGGGCAGCAGAAGGTACGTTAATGAATTTTCCTGTGGCCTTTGAAAAGTCTAAGGCGGGTTTGTTGTTTACCCCGTGAGATATCCCATGTGCAGGGCACGCGTCTCCAAAGCCATCGTTGCCCCTCGCTTTGGGAAAAGCCGCACGTGCAAAGGCTTTGTTCCCTGGAGCACCTTTCTGCTGAGTGGGGTGTTGACACAAAACCTCCGGGCCGGAGAGATCCGTTGCGTGACAGTTGTGCAGACGTTGAATCGGAGGGGCTGGAGCAGAGGGATGTGAACGAGCCCACGCGGTGGGGTGGGCCCCTTTGCTGGGTGACCCTCCGGCTCTGTCTCTGGCGATGCTGGAGGGATGCAGCCTGACGTCATAAGCAGAGATGCCTCGTTTTACGTGGCTAAAGCCGGGGAAAATGAATCCCTGAAGTCAAACCTTCACCTGGCAGCGCTCCCTGGCCACGTGTGGGTCTCTCCAAGGCCACTCTTTTCCTGCTGCTTCCCATGGAGCTGGCAGCATCCGCATGAGCGCTGCAGATCGAGCCAAGGTGCATGGGGGGTCCGGCCACCCCTCTCCGATGCCCCACCAGGGTGTCCGGCACCCCTTCTCCGGTGAGGACAAGCCTCCGCAACGGCACTGGCCCTCCCCAGGGGTGGCATGTGGAGAGTGAAAGGAGAAGCCCACGTCTCTTTCCGCTCTTTCTTAGTGACTCACGGTCCCCAAAAAGCTGGTTATCTTCCCCCAATCCTGTGCCTGTCAGGGCAGCGACGCACAAAGAGCCCCCAACCCCTTCCAGCGCTGCGACGAACCCACGGCGGAGGGTCTCTACTGGGCTCCTCTTCCTTATCCCCCCCCCCTCCTACTCCCCCACCACTGTCTCCCAGCCTTATCTTCTGTTGTCTTCTTGTGGAAGAAGAGATAAAAGTAATCTTATGGATGCTTCTCCAGCGGAGGCTTGCCTCCTTCCCCCTCGCCTCCCCCAGCATCTCCTGCTCCGTCCAGATAAGGGTGAGGACCAAGCACATGTCATTTTCTTTGTGCAAAATCAATATTCAGCAAAGTTTATCTGTCCGACATAGCAGGAAGCGCTAATTTCATCCGCGTCAATTACTTTGATGAACGCTCAGACTGTTCAGGGTGCGAGAACAAGATAAAAGAATTACTGAAATAAAAAGCATACACCCGCAAATGCGCCTTCCCCCCCTCCCCTTCTGCTCTCCCCCACCCCGAATTGCCTCTTTGGGGTCACGCGGTGAGGAGAAGCTGCCGAAGCTGAGGAGCAAAGGTCTGGGATGCCAGCGGAGATGCCCGGCAGCATGTGCAGCTTGCCTCGACGGGAATGAGCCCAATTTGGGTGAAAAAAGCCATGGTTTGGGTTTGGGTGAGAAATCGGTTCCTTCCCTGCTCAGTGACAGGCACGGCCCGCAGGGGCTCGCGTGTTTGCACGTTGCTTTTCTGACATGTGGAGATGAGGTCATGGATGGATGGATGGTGGATGGACGGATGGATGGATGAACAGATGGATGATGGATGGACAGACAGGTGGGTGGAAGCCCAAATCAAAGCTTGGAGATGCACCTGGAGGCTGAAAGCTGTTGCTGAGATTACCCAAGACAAGAAGTGACTCTGACGTTGCAGCACATGAGGAATGACCCCAGGGGACCAAGACGAGCCCCTTCTGCACAAGCCACCGGCTCCTCCAGCCGCTGCCTCAGCCTCTGCGCGTGAAACGGCACGTAACAATTTTACGGTACCACTGCGGCAGAACTGGATAAGCAGATTTCAGGGCCCAAGTCTACAATTAACATCCAGGCTTGATTTTCCCAGAGGGGCTGAACGCACCCACGCTGTCGTGCTGACGGTGTGGCCCAGACCTCGGACACGTCAGCTCTCCCCTCGTCTGCAAAACCTGCCCGCTCATGCCAGTGGGTGCCAGCCTGACCCTGCCGCTCTTGTCCCCAAACCAGGGCTCGGGGCGAGATGTCTGTTTTTCTCAGTTCCTAGAAACTGACTCCATTAGCGCTGGGATTTGTTGGAGCTCCAGGACAAGCTCCCTTCTCCTTCCATCCCAAGCTCCGTGGGAATGGTTCCCTGTCGGGCCAAGCGTGATCCACCCCATCTCCACGTGCTCAGCAGCCCTGGCAGGAGCATGTACAAATGGCTCTCTCAAACATCTCCACTGCCATCTGGCCCAGGCAATTTGTCAGCCTGGCGTTGCCCTCCCAGCCCTCGTCTGTTGGGACATGGAGCAGTGCCACGGAGGAGGTCCCAGGAGGGACGGGAGTTTCCACGCAGGTGCCTCAGGTTGTCTCATGAGACAAAGCTCTGGGAAAAGTCTCACCCTCGGCTAGAACTGCCTGATTTTGCCCCGGTTTCTTTGGGAGGCATCATCCTCCTTGCCAGGAGCAGCAGACCTTGCCTCACCAGGCAACGTGGCAGCAAAGCCTCCCCCTCCCCAAAGTACTCTACAACCTGAAGCAAATAAAAGCCAGGAATGGGGAGGGGGAGTGTTTTCCGCTCTAAAATCACTGCGCTCTACAAAGCCTCGATATATATTAAGTCCGTGAAGCATTAAGAGATCCTAGAAAATCCCAAATGCCCAGGGGAGGATGAGGATGGTCCCACGGGGGAAAGGCTGGACCTGGCTCCCGGGTGCTGCAAGGGAGGGGGAGATGCTGGTGGTGGAGGTCTCACGGGATGCAGCCGAAGCTCACTCCAAGGTTCGGGGGACCCAGAGGTGCAGCGCCGTGTCCCCACCGCCAGGCCCCAGCTCCCGAGGGAGGGGACATTCGCTGGGTGGGTGCTGCTCGCCCGCCCCTGCAGCCGGGTGACTACTTGGGCCCATCACAAGCGGTGGAGGAAAACGTGGCTTAAGCGAAAACCTCTGCCTGCACGTGGGCAGGGGGCTGGGAACGCGCACTGGAGCGATTTCCACAGCTCAGCTCGGCAGCGGGAATTCGTTAAGTCACGGCAATTTGCCAGCCGGCGGTGGTGTGATGGAGAGGCTGTCCCCGTTTCCTGGCTGTCCCCGCCATGCCAAGGCTCCCCCAGCACCACGCTGGCACCTGCGGCGACAGGATGGCCCCTTGCCCGCGCCACAGGGCATTTCTAGCCCCGGTGAAGCAGATCTGCCCCCTCCTATCTGAGGAGCACCAGTGTTTCCCCAGCCCATGTGCAGGTGGGGGTGTGGGGTCCCCCCCCCTGTTTGCACCCTGTGCCCAGCTGAGGATCCACCCCAGGGAGGTGGGCACCCTGTGCCCATCCACCCCAGGGAGGATGCTCTGTATCAGGGCAGGTGGGGAATACCCCCAAATGAGGTTTTGGGGGAGCAACTTGAGCTGGGTGACGTCTCAGCAGCAGGGGGATGGTACCTGGGCTGGCAAGGGACCGGGAAGCCCTGGCTCACCTGGGGCAGCCAGGCACCCCTGCTCGCGGGGGTCCGGGGGTGCCTCTCTCTCCACTGGCTACAGGGGGAGCCAAGACATCGAGCTAAGGCAAGATGCACGTTTTATCCGCAGAGAAGGTAGGTAAGGGGTATGGTGATGATGGTCTCCCACCGGGACCTGCTGATAGCTTTGGGGACAGCTGGGGCAAAGCTGCCGAAGCTACAAGACTTTTTTCGGGTGAAGCTGGAAGTGCAGCATCTCAGCGCTTCTGGGATGTCTCATCGCGGGGGGTGTCTCCATCGTGGGGGTCTCCATCGTGGGGGATGTCTCCATCTCATCACCCTTGCTGGAGTGGGTAGCCCGGCCAGGCGCTCACCATCCTGTCCCAGCCCACATTTCGCCCCTGTGTCCTGCAGCGAGGAGTTCCCCACCGCTGCAGGAAGACGTCCCTGTCCCCGACTCTTGCTGTGGGGTGTTCAGCGTGGGAGCAGGATCGCTGGTGACAGCAAGGGCTCTCCAAGTCATTTGTGGGGTGCCCAGAGGAAATATAGCCCAGATGCAGGGCAGGATCCTGACCTTCTGTGTCCCCCTCGACCTCCCTCATCATCCTCCAGCCCGACCCAGGAGGTCTCCCTGATGTTGGTACTGAGTGTCTGCGTGTTTCACACAGCAAAAGACCCAAAAGAGATGAACTGAACCAAGAGCGACTTGCATGAAAGTCCTGACAACTGTCCCAAAATCAAACCAGAGGCTACACTCAAGCCGCTGCCTTCAAAAGTGCCCAGTGAAGAACGATTTAATTGTGGAGATAATTTCGAATCATGTAATTATTCGCTTGTTGGGGGTCTTTTTTGTCTTTCTTAAATTAGACGTCGTTAACGGCACTTCAAGGGTTTTACCACGAGCACCAAATAAAAATGTCTGCCTAATTGGTAATACTTTGTTTGGGAAGAATAATCCTTTTCTGCTATTATTTGGAACAAGCTGACTTGGGCTGGATGTGTAAGTGTGTGCGAGCGGGAGAGACCAACCTGCCAGCTGAATTATGCGACTAAATATTTGAAGGTGGTTGTCAGGGCACAAGGCTTCCATTTAAGTGTGTGCATGAGGGTGGGTTTAGCTTTAACTGGGGCTGTCTGGGTGCTGGGAGCCCAAAAAGTCTTCTTCAGCCCAACGGGGCAAGAGGGCTGGGGCTGTGCTGCCTGGGGATGAAGGAGGGAGGAATTGGGGCAGGATACATCCCCCAGCTCCGAGCCTGCCCCATCCCCCCCTCCCCCCCTGCTCCCTCCCCGCTCTCTCCTGGAGAACACAAAGCTGAGACTTGGATTATCTTCATTTCCATATGGAGAGCGATGTAAGCCCGTTCAATGCATGGCCGGTCATTTTGTTCACAACTTTCCAGCGAGCGGGAGCAAAACCCTGGGGAAATCAGCTATTCAGCTCCGCTCCCCTCGTGCGCACACGCATGGAGCGGGCAAGGCGGGAGCCTGCTCCGGATCAAACTGCTTCCCTGGGCTGCCCCTGACCACCCTGGCACCTCTTGGTGCTTTTTTTGGTGGTTGAAGTCCACCATGGCGAAGCCACCTGGGCTGGGAGTGGGACAGATGCCAGTGCCGGGGTCAGCGCTTCCCAGCGAGGGGTGGCATCACCCCGGAGTGCTGCTGCCCTCCGCGCCCCCCGGCTGTAGCTCAGCCCGGGGCACACCCAGACCCCTGTCCCCCAGCCCCGGGCTGCTCCGTGCCTGTCCCCCGCCGTGTCCCCGCCGTGTCCCAGCTCCTCCTGACCTGCAGCCCCCTCTGCCGTCCGCATCCCGCAGGATGGAGCCGGTACCCCCACCCCCTGCACCGCACCCCTCCGGCAGCCCTGTCCCCGCTTGGTCCCCTCCATCTCCCGGGGGGCCAGAACGATGCCACCGAGCCCCTTCCCCACCCAGCATCCCACTGGCAGAGGCGGCAGCGCTGGCACACCCAGCACCCAGCTGCTCCTTTCTTGGGAATGTGATGTGAGGAGGGGGGGATCAAAAGACCTGAAATCCAAAGAATTTGACCCAAAACGCCACTTCTCTCTCCTTTCTTGTTGTTTTGCGGAAAGGAAAGCTCAGGCAGCGGGACCAGGCGGGGCAGTGATCAACCAGATATGGGGATGCTGGGGGCACAAATGGGGGGCTGTGGGGAGGCTGTGTCTCCTTCTGTCCCCCCTGGCTCTAGGGCAGACCCCAACCTCACTCTGGGCATTGTCCACTGTCCCCATCACAAAGCTCTGAGTGGTTGGGCCATGGAGGGGGTTGGGGTGCCAGGCCCCCAAGGACATGGGGAAGGGCATTTGGTGGCTGGGTGAGGAGCCCTGACATTTCCCTGCCACAAAATTTTATATCAGGCACTAAGGCCTCATTAACGGCTGCAGGATAATTGCGTGTGCTCCGGGGGGGCTGGCAGAGACCCCCGGGCAGCACAGGGCCATCCGCAGCACCGCGCTACTTGCCTCCTGAAACCGCCCTCCCCTCCTTGGATAGTCAATCGTTGCCTTAGACACCAAATTTCACCCCAAATTGGCACCCCGAGCACCTTCCAGGCTGGTTTCGGAAGGGCTGAAGCTGGCGGTGGGTGCACAGCCCCTCCCAGCTCTGTTGGCTGTGATGGACTCGAAGGCGAGGGACTGCAGAAGCGTGGTGGGACCCTGTACCTCCCACCAGAGAACACAGACACAGGAGCAGCTGGGGTCCCCCAAACACTGGGACCCCCCTAGACACCGGACCCCCCAGCCGCACACCGCATGCATCTTTGCAGGGGGAAAAGCTGGGGGTGCCCGTGCCCTGAGTGGGGCCGTGCCCCCGCCATCGCTGTGGGGTGCTGCCCTTTGTGGGTGTTGGGGAGAGGAACTTCTCCACCACCAGAACCCACCTGAACCCTCCCACTGGACCAGCTTGGCTGGTGCTGATTTTCCTGCTTTTTTATTCTTTCTTTCTTTTTTTTCCCCCTTCTTTTATTTTTCTCTTTCCTTTTTCTTCTTTTTTTTTTCTTTTCTTCTTCTTTTTTATCTTTTTCTTTCCTTCTTTTTTCTTCTTTTCCCCTTTTTCCTTCTTTCTTGCCTCTTTTTTTTCTCTTTTCTGTCCTTCCCTTCAGTTTTCTTCCTCTTCTTTCCTTCTTTTTTCTTCTTTTTGCTTTTCTTCTTTTTCCTTCTTTTTTCTCTTTTTTTTTTTTTTTTTTTCCTTTTTTCCTTCTTTTTTCCTTCTTTTTTCCTTTTTTTCCTTCTTTTTCCTTTTTCTTTCCTTCTTTCTTCCCCCTTTTTTCCTTCTTTTTCTTTCCTTCTTCTTCCCCCTTTTTTCCTTCTTTTTCTTTCCTTCTTTCTTTCCCCCTTCTTTTTTTTTTTTTTTTTTTCTTTTTTTTTTTTTTTTCCTTCTTATTTTCCTTCCTTTTCCCCTTCTTCTTTCCTTTTTTCTTCTCCACTTTTTTTTTTTTTTCTTTTCTTTTTTTTTTTCCCACCTCCTTTTCCCCGATCCCCCTTCCAGGCTGCTCTCCCCTGGTGTCACCGCGGCACGGGTGACAGGACACGCTGATAGATTTTCCTGGGCCACACTCTACAATAGCTCTCCGACAGTCTATTAGTCAGCGATTGTGCGCCCGCAGCCTGGCCTGGCCCGTGTGCCGCAGCTGATAATGGCAAAGAACAAAGATGGCAGCTGCTTTGTAGAGGAACAGATTTGTGGCAAATCGAGATAAAATAAAGAGGAGGAGAAAGGAGTGTAAGAGGGGAAGGGGGGAGAATACAGCTAAAAAGGGGGAAAGGAGGGAAGAGGAGGCAGTGGCGGGGGCCAGGGAGGGAGGAGGAAGGGCTGGGTGGGAGCTGGTGCGGTTATGGGTGGGAGAGAGGGAAAAGTCCCATGGGAGACATGGAAAGGTTGAAAAAAATAATCATTTTCAGGCTTCTGGTGTTAGAGGTGGAGATAAGCACAGAGATGAGGCTATGGGACGGCAGGGTGGACGGTGATGTGTTTTGGGGGGGGGTTGTGTCCCCATGAGGGCAGGGCAATGCTCGGGCAGCAAAGATGTGTGAGGCACACCAGCGCTGCCAAATCTCCCAGCGCCTGGGCACCTGGCAGGGCTGGGGGGTTGGCCCCAGTGGTGCTTGGCCCCTTTTGTGCATGGAGCAGGGTTTATCCTGGCTGAGGGGTCACCATCCCACCGAGCATCCTTCCTGTGGGATGGGGTGCAGGAGGGTAACCCACCACGGGCACAGGGAGTGGGGCTTTCCTAGGGACGGCTTTATACCTCCCACCTGGTCAAAATAGATGGAGCTGAGAGATGGATGTGCCTTCTTGCCTGGCTCCAGCGGGTTTGCAATGCAGGGGAGAGTGCAGGGGCTTGCAATGCAGGAAATTTGCACACAGGAATTGCAGGCAAAGGTTTGCATTCAGGAGTTTGCATGCAGGAATTGCATGCAAGGGTTTGGGTGCAGGAGTGTGCATGCAGAAGTTGGCAATGCAGGAATTTGCATGCAGGAATTGCAGCAAAGGTTTGCGTGCAGGAGTTTGCAAGGCAAGAATCGCATGCAAACATTTACATGCAGGAATTTGCATGCAGGAGTTTGCAATGCAGGAGTTTGCATGCAGGAATTGCAAGCAAAGGTTTGCGTGCAGGAGTTTGCACACTTGAGTTTGCACGCAGGAATTGCAGGCAGATATTTGCATGCAGGAGTTTGCACGCGGGCATCTGCCAACCCAACGTCGCTGTGACACTTGAGCTGCTGCCAGTCACGGCGATGGCTCCGAGATCCTCCAGGGCCTGGCACCTGCTCCTCTCCCTCTCCAATCTGGCCCATGGGTGGGGGACTAAGGGACACGTGGCGCCTGGTGGACGTGGGATGGTGGCTTGAGGCTGGCCTGGCTCTGCCACCAGCGAGGGTGGCTGATCCCAGGGACCGCAGTGACCCTCACGGTGCTCGAGGACCGTTGGTTATCGTTCTGAGCGAAGGGTGGATCAAAACCAATTGCAAAAAGAAAAGAAATTAAAAGGTGGGTGTTATAATTAAAACCGCTTTTTTCACCGAAGCTGGATTTTTCAATTTAATGAATTACGTTTTGCCTTAAAAAAACTTAATCGAACTAAAATTAAAGTGAACATTGTGGTAAACCTATGTTAAAGTCTAAATTTAGTATGATCTATTCACATGTAAATACAGCATTTAAATGAAATATATTACCATTTTCTATACATATATAAAAAGATATCTGTACATATTTGCTGTTGAAGTTTTAAAGAAAGTTACATTATGGAACCACAGAAAATCAACTGCTAGAACTTACACCCCGACTTGCCGGAGTGGCTCTCGCTAGGAGGGTCCTACGTGCAAAGATGCTTTTGATTTCCGTTTGGTTTTCCCGGTTTGTCCAGTCTGGGAGAGTAAATAGAAGTCTGAAGGCAGGAAAAGGTGATTTTTGTCTTCCTACTTCTGTGGGATAAACCCACGTGGGATGTGAAGTTTGCTGGGGGGGGCGATCGGTTCGTGTGCCTCACTGTAGACAACCCCCCACTCTTCCAAGAGTCTATTTCTGAGGGAAAAGTAATGTTTAGGAATGGAAGACCTTTTTTCTTGTGAATTCAGCTTATTTAAGGCTCTGTTAACGTATTTTAAAAACAGTGAAGTCCTGTTTTCTTATGTGTTTAATGGAATTCCTGTTCCCACCTAACTAGTGCTCAGTATGCCAGAAAAATGAACCACCATCCACGTGAGCCCTTTGGCTGCCCATGCCCAGGGAGGAAATCCGGGGGCTGCGCCAGTCACTGAGCATGGCCGGAGCCAGGTAACTGCGTTGACTCATCCCAATGCCAACGGATATTGAGTTTCCCCATCCCACTGGCTTTCCCAGTATGGGGATCCCATCCCTTGGTGCCTTGGACATCGCCCCTGGAGCACCTTTCAGACGGAGCCTGGCCGTTCCCACGTTAGCTGGTGGGAATAGGCAGGTCACCGCAGCCGGGCATGGACCGAGGGATGCGGCAGCCGCCGGCTAACGGCAGCGGCTGCGCTTGCCCGGTGTCTCCGAGCCCCCGGCTAACGGCAGCATCGCTCCCGCTCATCTCCCTGCTTTGTCCCGGAGCCTTCCCCAGGGTTAGTTCAAGTCCAGCCTATTCCGATAACCTTCCGGAGGGTCCGAGAGCCCGGCCTCGCTGCGGGAGCATCTCCCGACAAACGAGCCAATCCTCCTAATCTCCTTATCGGTGTAGGCTTCGGCCCCGGGGGCTGCTTATCTGTATGGATAAAAGAAAAGGGATACTGCACAGCACCCAGCCCCGCACAGCCCCCTCCCCTTTAATCCTGCCAGGGTTGTTTCTCCCTTTATCCCCCTCTTGCAAATCCCCCAGCGAGAAGTCCCCCCCCCCCCCCCCAATCCCGCTCCGGTCCCTTCACGCCTGAGCAGGGATGCAGAAAGGATGCGAGGGGGCTGAGCGGCCCGGGATGCTCTTATCACCCACACCTGGGGTGGGAAAATGGGGCTTGGGGGGGCGACACGGCACAAATCCCCCCCGGCCCCGGCCGAGAGGGAGGCTGAGGGGGCTGGGGGCTGCTGCCGTGCCCCTCCGCAGCTCCGCGCCTGATAAGTCCCTTAATCGCGCAGGGCCAGGAGTCCCCCGGGGCGCGGGCTAAGCCCTGCGCATTCCTGCCCGACACAATCAGGGCTCTTTCTCCTTCCCCTTCACATTTTTCCCTCGCTTTCATTCCTGCCCTCCACCCTTTCACCTTTACGTTAGCCCCCTCTCCCCAGCTGGCCCCCCCATTCCCATTTCTCCCCCCCCCCCATCTTCTCAGATTTCCCTCTTTATCCTATTTATTTTTTGCCCCCTCTGCCTTTCCCACCTCTCCTTCCCCCCTCCATCTCCCCACCACCACCCCGTTCTCATCCCTCCAGCTCTCGCTCCGCTTCCCCCCTTTTCCCCTCTCTGTTTGCTCTTTGTCAGCCTGTTCTCCATCCCCTCTAATTTCTGATTAATATGTTCTTAGCCAAGGAAAAGGGAGAGCGAGAGGGAGAGAGAGAGAGAGCGGGAGAGAAAAGAAGGAATCTTCTAAATAAATCATTTAGTCATGTGAGGAGCTAATCTCCAAGTGACGGCCTGTGTTTATCTAGTTTTTAGCAGTGCATGTTAAATAGTGATATGGGACTAATTTTTTTCTTTTTTTTTTTTTTTTCTTTTTCCGCTGGAGCTGCTGTGAAGGGATTTTTAACTTCATTTCCCAGAAAGAAAAATGGGGAAAGCAGAGATAAGGCCCCCGAGCAGCTCTCCCCCTGAACCGTTAGCCGGTGCAATTAAACAAGACGCCGCAGTAAAGGGCAGCCGAGCTCAGGTTGCCAATTACTGACGCCTTTCCCCACCCATGCCAGCACAGATGTGCCAGGTCAGCATCCCTGGAACCCCCTGGCCCCCTCCCCCCCCTCCAGCATCCCCCTCTTGCAGAGGTCCTGCTGTCCTCTGCCACCTGCCCGCTGCCTGGCCTTGGTCTTGTCCCTTAGCACAGGCTTCTGCTGCTGCCCCGCGGCTTCTGCAGGACCTGGGGGCATCTCCAGTAGGGCCTGGGGCTGGTCAGGACCACAAAAGGCACTGGGGTTGGGCTGGGTTTGTTTCGGGTTGGGTAAGTGGTCAGTTTGGTAAAGGAAACCTCTTGTTTTGCAACAAAGGTGGCAAATATTTCCCTCGGAAATTGGCCAAACCCAAACACTTTCACTTTCCTGGGAAAAATGTCTTGTTTCCCTCTGCATTGGACCCTTTGACAAACCTGACCTGAATTTCGAGCTCTTTCTGGATCCTCCCCTCAAGAGATGAGCATACAGAGTATTTTTTAACATAGGCATGATATCCTAAACATTTTCACCTTTTCCCATTACTTCACCTCCTGGCGCTGGATGGTCACACCCAGGGTCACCCCACCATGCAGCAATCCTTTGCAAACCCCGCATCCTAAATTGCTCCAGTTCGGTTCCACCTCCCTCCTTCCAGCAAGTGGTCCCACCCCATCCCCTCCCCCTGGTCCATCACAAACCTTCCTGTTTTCCTGCCTCTTTTGGTGGAAAAAGACAGGTAACTATTTCTTTCTCCTATAGATAAAGGAGGGAGGTGGCAGTGACACCCCCCCACCCCCCCCATTGGGGGGATGGATGGGAAGATAAGTGATGGGGAAAGCCATTGTTGTAGGTCGACATCCCAAAGAGACCTGTCCTCCTTGCAATAATTTCTCCAGATGTTCTCCAGATGTTCTCCGCCCCTGAAACCCGGCTGCTCCCCGGACAGCTGGGAGCAAGCACTGAACAGAAAAAAAAAAAAATCATCATTTTGAATGCTCCAGGCAGCTCCCATCATAAGAGGCTTTTCCCTGGCGCCCAGGAAAACCCCTGGGAACCACCCAGACCTTCTGCCCGGCCCAGGTTGGAACCCCTGGCGAGCTGGGTGAATAACGAGTGGGCAGGAGAGGCGGCTAATTTCCGAGAGCTCGGAGGGGGAGCCCGCGAGCGGTTGCAATTAAGCCCTGAGCATTAAAAAACACGGTAATAAGGGGCTACGTCGAGGGAGGCAGAGCGGTAATTTAATGATGGCCAGCTCAAATATGGAACGTCTGAATGTTCTCTCGGAGAGATTTATACGTGCACGGGCCCTCCTCGCTCATTTATTTCCTTAACTAGCTCCTGATTGGAATCTCTGCCCGCTCTGCCTGGAGGAAGCCGGGCGCAAGGAGGGATGCTCGGCTGGGGGCTTCCTCAGGCACCCGTTTGGGTGGGAAACATCCCTGCGTGCGCTGAACATCCTGCTGAGTCCTGAAATCCCGCCGCAAAGGCCGGGCAGGGCTTTCACCGCATGGGGAAACTGAGGCAAGTGGATGGTGGTTGGTTTGCCCTCTGTTGGTGTCTGGTGCCAAAAAGATTGGGCTGGTGAGGCACTGGCGCAGGTTGCCCAGAGAAGCTGTGGCTGCCCCATCCCTGGAAGTGTTCAAGGCCAGGTTGGATGAGGCTTTGAGCAACCTGATCTAGTGGAAGGTGTCCCTGCCCATGGCAGGGGGTTTGGAACTGGATGGTCTTGAAGGTCCTTTCCAACCCAAATTATGATTCTATGATGCAGGGGTTTGGTCCAGTAGGGTCCCAGCGGGGAGGGGGTCCGTCGGGAGGTGTCCTTAGATGTGGCCTTGCTGGTGAGACCTGGCTGCCCAGGGTGGGATCAATTAAAAAAAAAAGCCGGATTTGGCCAAGGGGTAGGAAAATGGGAAAGTTTGTGAAGGACCAGAGTGAGGCAGAGGATTGGGACCCACTTGCTGAAGGACCAAACTGGGGCAGTTTTGCCTCTCCGGAAACAGAGCGAAAGGACTAGGGGTTTGCAAGGGATTGCAGCAAGGTGTTGTGATCCTGGGGAGGGAGGTGAAGTCACGGGAAAAGGTGAAAATCCATAAAAGGTGAAAATCCATGGGACAGCAAACCCTCCTCATCCTCCCTGTGGCAGGGATGGTGGGAACGATGGCCCCCCAAAATGCTGGAATGGGAATATTTTGCAGGGAAGAAAAGAGTTGGTGCCAAAATCCTCCCTCTCCTTGCTAGTTCACCCTTTGGGAGGGTGGTGGCATGGGGACCCCTTCCCTCCCAGTCCCCACCACCCCCCCGGCTGCTCCCCCTCCGGAGCATCCCTCGGGCGGGTGGCTGGGAACAGCTGTCGGAGAGCTGAGATCTAATGGCTGCCTGGAGAGCAGTTAGTGGATAATTAATATTTGCAGCACAGAGCTGTGATTGCTCTACATCTTCCTCCTGACAGCGGCACGGGGAGGGAACCCGCTCCAGCCGGGCTGCGAGCGATCCCAAACCACGGCTTGGTGCCCAGAAGTGAGCGGGGAGCTCCACTGGTCCCATCGCCCAAAATACTCGGACATCCTTTGCCCTGCGTGGGAGAGAGACCGTAAGAAGTCCTGTCTTTGCAGAAGGGCAAGAAATGGGAGTAGAAAAGCGCCTCTGAGCTCCCTTGCCAAAAAAATATTGGCCAGTTCTCTTCCCTGTGCGGATGAGGACGCCCTGTGCACCCAAAAGCCTTGGGGCAGGGGGTGAACAGGAGAAACGGGGATCCCTCTGTCCCCGAACCCACTGCCCAGGCCTCTGCCTGATGTGCTGAAGGCGGCTGAGCAGCTGGTGGGGGAGATGGAAAAACCCCTTGGAGCAGCTCCTGGTTGTTGTGAAGTGGGAGGCTGGTGTGTGGTGGGCAAGCCCTGTGCCCAGGGAGGGGGCAGGACTGGTTGTGTTTTGGGGAGAGTACCCCAGGAACAGCAAAGCCCCCTTTCCAGCTCAGCCGTGGCGATGGGAGACCGAGGTCAACAAAATCCCGAAGTGATGAGGGAGCAGGACCCTGGTTGGAGCAGGGGATGAGCAGCTGGGATGCTCCGAAGCAACGGGGCACCTTCGGGAAGGAATATCCCCCCTCCCCGAGCGCTCGGCCATGGCCAACTGAGCTCTGCGCCTCTGGGCAGACCCAGCCAGGCTTTGACCTTGGGCTGAGCTCACGGCTGAGCTCAGAGCAGTGCCACTTGCCAGCTGGCTGCCAAACCTCCTCCCGGGCTCCCAGGAGTGGGGACGCACTGGGCACGGTCCGGCCAAGCTGTGGCTCTGGGCAGCCCATCCCAAACCCCGCTGAGGAGCAGCATCCTCATGGCAAAGCCCTCGACCCTGACAAAATTAGAAAGAGAGGTAAAATAAGAAATAAAAACCTCCAGGCAGCAGGCAGGGACTGTTATCCTTCTTTATTAGCATTGTTTTCCTAGGGTTTGGGTTGTTGGGTTTTTTTTTTTGGCGAGGAGCAAACCCAGCCGTCTCTGGCTGCGAGCGGGTTTGCTGCAGCTCAGGGCACACGGTTAATTCCCTGAACTGTTTAATTGAACAGCCTCGGAGCGTGCAGGC
The DNA here is from genome assembly GCF_009769465.1 of Tauraco erythrolophus. Classification (NCBI taxonomy): domain Eukaryota; kingdom Metazoa; phylum Chordata; class Aves; order Musophagiformes; family Musophagidae; genus Tauraco; species Tauraco erythrolophus. Next base: position 3,618,837 of record NC_141483.1, on the reverse strand, counting down.
AGCGCCGCTCGCACTTGGCTCTTCCCAGAGCGGCCTCGGGACCGGCCAATAAAGGAAAAAGGCAAATACTGCGCTTGGAGAGGCTCAAATCCCGCTCGATTCCCACTCCTTCTCCCGGCAGTGACTCCCGGGGCTATAAAATCCCACCGAGGGTGGTGAAGCAAGACAAAGCGTGCCGGGGGTGAGCCGGAGCGAGCCCCTCCACTCGTGGTGGATGCTTGGTGGGTGCTTCCCCTCGGCCGGGCCCTTTGCCGGCTGTTTTCAGGGGCTGGGAGTGTAAAGGCAGCCGGTACAGTGTGCTCCATCCCCATCCCATGCCCATGTCCCTACCGAAATCATGGAATCACAGAATATCCCAAGTTGGACGGGACCTAGAAAGATCAGGTGGCAGTGAGTCTGTTCTCAGCATCACCATCAGCGGCTTTACACAGGTGCCTCTGTGCCTCAGTTTCCCCATCGGCACCATAGTGTCGCTTCTCGGCCACCCTGTGAGATGGATACAACTATTAATATTCAGCTGGGATAGGGATGGACACCAAGGAAAACCCATCACAGCGGTGTCCCCAGGATTTGGGTCACCTTTTCCAAGGAGTGGGCACAGTGGTAATTAACGGTGGCTAATTGCAGACTCATGGGCTCTCTGCAGCATCAGTGGAGGGAACCGAACCCACCGAGGCAGAGGGTGGAACGTGCTGAGGAAGAGGAGCTGATGAGCCCAGCGATGGGACCTGTGTCCTCTCCTCTGCCACCGCCTGCCCCACGGCCTTGGCCATGGCCCTTCATCCAGCCGCTCCCGCTTTCCAGTGCGGACCCTTTGGTTCTGGGGTGGGCCAGGCTGGGGGTTACAGGCACCGCTCCCCCCAACACTGCCAGGCTGTGGGTCAATCCGAAAAATTACCATCCCCAAAAAGCCCCATTTTGTAACTGCCTCTTGGACCCCTGTGTCAGGATAAGGAAATTAAACCGTCGGCATTTACCACCCGCCCCCATCACCACCTGGGGAAAAAGGGACTCTTCTCAAAACGATTATTTCCCAGCAAAATCCCCAAAGTCTAGAAAATTCCTGCCAATGTTGTCTATTGATTAAAAAAAAAAAAAGAAAAAAGGAGCAGGAATTTGGTCGCCAAGATAAATCCCTGGATTTAGTGTAAGCACCGAAAGGCCCCCTCGGAGCCGGCACAGCCGGGCGGGGGCTGTCCCCAGGGACTCCGGGGGCTGTCCCACGCAGCAACATCAGAGGATGCTCCAACATCTGATTTCTCGGCTGGGGGGGCCGAGCAGAGGGAGGCGGCTCCCCCTGTGCCCCCTCCGCACGCCGCTTTTGGGGCTGGGGCTGGCAGAGCTGCCACTGAGTTGGGCAGGTCTCAGCATCGCCCAGAAGATGCCAAACCCTGGACCGTTTGGTTGGAAAATGAATTAAAAACAAAGTGCAGGAGGATGAACCCGGAGGGGCTGGGAGAAGAGACCCCAGCAGCTCCTGAATGAAGCAAAGCTCCCCCCCGACCACTGAGGATTGGGGGTTGTGTCCCCTCGTTGGCAGTGGGTGGCTCAGGGCGCAAGAGCTGCGTTGGGCTCTGACTTCTGGAAAAACTCAGGAGGATGTGGGAAGCATTTCAAAATCCAGCCCTGGGAGAGGGAAAGGGAGAGACACCCCCCCCCCATCTTAATGTTAACACCCTATGGAGGTGTTGGCCACTGGGATGCAACAGGAACACAGGATGCTTCAGGATAATGGGATGATTCAGGATAACGGGATGCTTCAGGATAACAGGATGCTTCAAGACAACACCTGACCCGCTCTCGCCTCTGGAGACTCATCCCCAGTCTTTCCTTTCGGCTCACCTAGGAGGCAGGATAGGAGCAGGAGGCTCCAGGTGCCCCCCACCCCAGCCTCCAGCCCGCACACCCAGAGCCCCCCCATTCCCCGTGCCTTTCCCCAGCCCGCACCGGGGCCGAACCAATGGAAAACCGAGGCTGCCTGTGCCATCGCTCCCTGGATTAACAAATCCTATAAATAGTGGGGCGGCTGCGAGCGGCACCACCCCCACCACCCCCCCCCCCCGCCCGCCTCCGGTATTATCCTTCCAATTTCTGCCGCAAAACCCCGGAGTGCCTGGGCTGGCACACGCGGGAGTTCACATCTCAAGAACAGAGCCTTATCTCGGCGCTGTGTGCAGGACAAGGCTGTTTCACTCCTCCCTCCATAACCCTCTTAGACTTAATCCCGTCTTTAATGCCGCTTGGAAGGGGGCTTTGAGCGGCCGCGCAGCCCGACTGGCTCTGACCTCTCCGGCTGCTCTCTCATGGCCATTCGGAGAACTCCGACTTCCAAAGAGATAACAGAAGCCCGGTAAATCCTCGCTGGAAGCTAAAGCGATTGTCACACTTAGGGGAAGTTTACTCGGAAAGCAAACTTCCAGCAGCTTCCGAAGGGGCAGCGGGGGGGGGTGTCTCCGTGGTGCCGGGTGGATGCGGCGAGCGGCTTTAGGTGCTGACGGTCCCTGGTTTGGTTTTGTTAATGAGGATGTGGGATGAAGTGGCCTTTGTCCGCCTTGGGTGGGATGCAGGATGGGTGCTCCTGGCTCGCCGAGCCATCCGTGATCCTCTCCCCCTCCAGCAACGCAGCACCCCGCAGCTCCCCTCTACCCTGTCCCCAAAATAACACATCCGTGGGCTCCAAAACACCCCGCTGCCACCCATCCCACTCACTGCACCCTGTCCTTGGCTGCTCTCCAACCGCTCCGTGATGCCCATCCTGGGCGACCCCCCTCCCACACAGCCCCGCGAGGTCCCCGGCAGCCCCGGGAATCGACACCTTTCTGTTCCGCTTCGAATTAATCAAACCCACAGCCCCTATATTAATACTGTGGTGGGAATTAAAATCATGCAACGCATTAAAGATGTAATTTAAAATTAATAACTCATAATTATTTATCATGGCGTATCAGCGGGGCTATGAATTTTCTCTCCTCGCCCAGCGTTCATTTCCTTCCCTTCCCTCCTTCTTGTGCCTCTAATAGCTGCCGGACCAGTATGAGGGATTTTTTTTTTTTTGGAGATGCTGAGCTTAAGATATAACGTGCTTAATTTTTTATTTATTTTATTCCCCCCCTCCTGCCTTAGTATTTCTCGGGGCGGATGGGAGGAGAAAGGCTTCGCTGTGCGGAAGAGAAGGTGGGTGCTGAGCCTGGGGGTGCTGCTGAACGCCTGCATGAGGGTGCAGGTTTTGCCACGTGCTGATGGCTTCGGAAGAGCCAGCGGTCCCTCCCTTCGCACCCAGCCAAGCTGGTGGCGGAAAGCGTGGGAAAGGCCTTGGGAATTCCAGCTCCATCCTGCTTGGGACAAGCGTGGGACCAGAGGGAGTTTCCCCACCAGTGCTTCCGAGGGGAGAACCATCACTATGCAGTGGGAGACGGATGCATCCCTGTTGGCCGTGCTCCACCGCGGTCTTGTTCCGCCAGCAGCTGAGCGGGGAACTCGGCCATTTTATAGGGAAAATGCAGAGGAAAGCGGCGGGGAAACCGAGGGGGGAGGAAGGGAACGAAGCCCGGTGTCCCTCCCAGCACCACGCGGGTCCTGCACTCCCTGCCTCCATCAGAGCCGTGCCCCCGTGGGAATCAAAGCCCCAAGAGCAGCTGGGGAAAGCTCGCAGGAGGGGGAAAAAGGAAAAAAAAAGAAAAAGACGAGAGCAGCTCTGTCTCTTTAAAAATAAATAAATAGATAAAGACTAAAAAAAAAAAAAGCAATAAGTATATGCAAATGTGTTGAGCTGAACATCGCTGTCTGCGAAACAGATGAGGGAGAAAGTGCTTGAAGCTAGAGAGGAACGAGGCAGCCAGCGCTGACCTCGGGGTTAATAATTTTTACTTCTCCATCTCATTCCCTCTATAAAAAAAAAAAAAATACAAGGCGGGAGGGAGGGGAGAGGTGGCGCGGGAGGGAAGGAGCTGTGCTGGCGAGGGGGGCCAGCGGTGCCCAGAGCCGGTCCCACCCGTGGCAGCACCCATGGGTGGGAGCCGGAGGAGCTGGGGTGGGAAAAGGGACCGATGCGGTGCGGGGCTGAGCCCTGGTGCTGAGCGTGTGGTTGGCAGGAGGCATCTCCCGAGGAGGCGTGAAAAGCGTCGGAGATCTGGGCTCCAGCTCTCATCCGTCGGGAACGAAACATCCCATGGAATACCCCAAATATCTGCGACTTCGGCAAAGCTGCTGCGTCCTGCAGGGCCAGGGTGGGCTCCGCGAGGGCCACGGCGGACGGGAAACGCCGCAGCATCACCCAACGCGACGCTCCAACAGGCTGGAGAAACCTCTGTGGGGAAACGTTGCTTTTCCCTCAAATCAACTGTTCTTGATGGAAAAACCCATCCGGCGCCAAACATCCACCGGCTTCGGCATCCCACGGCGCCCGCCGGACTCTCCCGTGCCGCACCCAAAGGTGGATGCACCAAGGAGGATAAAGCCCCGATGTATTTACCTGTGCAAAGAGTTCTCAGTCCCCCTGGTATTCCCAAAAAAGAGGGTTTTGTTGTTTCCTGGAGCAGCCTTCCCTTTCGCTGCGGTGCCCGGCGTGGTGCTGCCACGTTTGCTGACCTGCAACCAGCTGAGCGCCTGAACCAAAGCAATGCTTCTGGTTTCTTTCCAACCTGGGCTGTTTTTTAGCTACAAAACCCCTAAAATTCCTCTCTGGGTGTGGGTGGATTCCCCACATCATTATTTCTAACCTTGGCGAGGTCCAGCAATCATCCTGTCTCCGGGAGCATGGAAGCACGCATCCATTTTTCTTGTTTTTCCCTATCACATACCCTGCTCCCCAAATATGGAATTAAAGGAAAGGCCCTTTTATAACCCAAACAACCCCAAAACCTCACCTGCACATCCTCCCAAAGCTTCAGCCGCTGGGATGGTAACTCCAGGAGTTCTCCTCACTGCGCTCCCCACCCGCTGCGTCCCCGTTAATCCCCCTGGGACAGGATAACGGGAGCGACACGAGGCCCTGCGGCGTGCCAGTGCCCATGGCAGCCTTCGCCCACCTCCATCCCTGCAGAGCTGGTGCTGCCTGGGGACCATTCCAGGCCTCGAGGGGCCGCAGGGAGGAAACCCACTTCTGCTCAGCCCTTCCTCCTGCCCGTCCTGGGAGCGAAGGCCCAGGAGGTGCCTTTTGCTGAGGGGGCATCTCGGTGGAAGTATGAAGCCCAGCCCCTCCTGAGCTGGGCTGCTTCACGGCCAACACCAGCACAAGGGCGAGAAAGATGCTGCTTGGCTCTCACCTGGCTGTCCCCCACCTCTGCAGCCCCCTCGCCAGCCTTGTTACCCCCAGCCCTCCTCGCCTGTCTGCCCAGAGCAGCATCGTTCCTGCAACCCAGCAGCCTGTGCAAGCCTGTGTCCCACCCTGCGTCCCACCCTGTGTCCTACCCTGCATTCCTTCCTACATCCCATCCTGCATCCTTCCCCACATCCCTCCCCTTCCAAACCTGCATCCCACCCTGCACCCCTCCCTGCATCCCACCCTGCATCCCTTCCTGCATCCTTTTCTGCAACCCACCCTGCATCACAACCTGCATCCTTCCCCACATCTCTCCCCTTGCAAACTTGCATCTTTCCCTCCATCCCTCCTGTGCAAACCTGCATCCCTTCCTGCATCCCATCCTGCATCCCACCCTGTATCCCATCCTGCATCCCTCCCTGCATCCCTCCCTGCATCTCACCCTGTATCCCATCCTTCATCCCTCCCTGCATCCCTCCCGTGCAAGCCTGCACCCCTTTTTGCATCCTTCCCCACATCCCACCCCTTGCAAACCTGCCCCCCTCGCTGCCCCCCTCCCACACAAACCTGAGCATCCCCTCCCCAGGCTACCCCCTCAATTCGCATCCTCCCAAATCTCAGCCCCATCCAGACCGGCACCATCCCAGCCCACCGCCCGCCCCCCCACCCCACCATCCCCATCCTGCTCGGCCGAGCCCGTGACCCTGCGACCATCACCGAGGCGTCACGCCAGCGGTGCTCGGGGCCACGCCGAGGAAGCGCCTCCTCCACCCCCGCGCTCGGGCGCTAAATGGAAGCGGCAGATCGATCCCGAGTGTGCCAAACTGACACGGAGGCTCATTAGGGGTTAGTTTTCATCCTCCTGCTCCCTGGCAGCCTTCACATTATCCCATAAAATTTATTTACTATTTCATGAATACATAAGCAGCAGGCAAACGCCGGCTTTTTATATATTTACACTGTATATATTTCACGGGAGAGTTATGTATGTCTCTGAGGCAGAGTGGAGGGAGCGAGAGGGGAGCAGGAGCAGAAGGAGAAAGCAGCTGCGAGGGAAGGAGGCAGGAAAGCCGCGGGGGAGGATGGGGATGGAGCACGAGCAGCTTGGACCATCCCTGCGCCCGGCTCCTGTATCCGCCTGGAAGCCCCCGTGCCGCTGGGGAGCCCCGGGATTTGGGGATGGCTGCAGGGGTTGGGGTGCAGGGTCCGGGCTGGGGGGGTGCGGATGGACCGCGGGGGTTTGGGGAGCGTGGTGAGGATGGTGCGCTGCAGGTCGTGGCGCTGGGGCACCTTTGGGGACCCCCCCCCAGCCCCAAAACCCCATTTACCCCCAGCAACGGAGCGCGACTTTACACTCGTACCTGCTGCGCAACAGGGCTGGAGCATCACCCCGCAGTCATTCCCAAACCAGCCCCGAGGCCGCAGTGAAGGGCTCAGGGTGAGGATCCAGCTGCCCATGGGCCTGGCGGGTGGCTGCTCCCCTGGGCACCATCCTCCAGCCCGCTGGCACCGGGGATGGGCACAGCTCCTGCCCCGTGGCTCGAGCAGCGGCGAGGATTGATGGGCTGGAGTCTGCTTCAACAGCTGGCTCCCGTCTCCCGCCCTCTCCTAAACACACTCCGTATTCAGGAATCACTTAATTTCGAGTGTATTAAAGTCTCGTGGCTGCAAAGTCGATCGCAGTTTGCGTTTTGGGGCGAGGGGGAGAAGGGAGAAATGGCAAAGGAGGGACTGAATTCATAAAGCTTTGGCTTGACAACGCTATATATTTCTTCCAAATCCAGCTGCGATGTTTCTATTAAGGCCACGAATTCCAAGAGGATTGATTTCCACCTCAGTCGTTGGGCCCTCGATCGCTCCGCGTTCAGATCCGTCGCCCTCCTGGCATGGGCTGGGGTGGGTTGGCTGGGCAGCGCTTGGCTCTCGGGATGCTCGGGCTGCCAGCGCCGTGGAAAAGCAGTTCAGGGAGGGGGAAATGGAAGAAAAGACCTTATTTTTAATTTTTTTTTTTTTTTTTTTTTCCCTGAAGTTGGTCAGCTTAACTTATAGGAACAAACTTGGAGGAGCCTGGCTGCACGGATCACTATTCCTAAGCCAGCTGTGACGCACGGGGATGGATTTATACGGTGCAGGGAAAGCCCAGGGCCACAGCAGGGGGTGTGTCGGTGCCCGTCGCACCCCAAGGTGCACACCCCATCTTGCCCCCCCTGAAGCACACTCTGTCACCCCTATAGCCCAGCCACGAGCCGTGTTTCAGGGCCGCTCAGCCCTCCCAGGACCAGCATGGATCTTGCCCCATCGCAGGCAGGACCAGGAGCCTCCAGCATCCCGCAGGAAGCAGAGGAGCAACTTGGCCACCTCCATCCCAGTGGGATGGGATAGGGTGGATTCAGAGGCAAAGTGAGGGAAGCCCCAAGAGCATGAAGGAATAAGTGGGATCTGCACAAATCCCTTCCTGTCGGCACAAAATTCCATTTGATTCCCCCTTCTGCGTGAGCAGAAGAGCCGGGTTCTCCATCCACACCTGTGCCCAGCCATCAGGGACAGCTCCACTTATCCTACAGCTTTATTTGGTGAAGCCATCAAAGGATCTTCTCCCTCCACCCACCTGCTTCTCCCACCCAAATGTACAGCATCACCCCGTTTTAAAACCTCTCTGCATTCACTGAATTCAGCAGAAGTTGGGTCAGAAGGAGACAAGCCCCATCCCTTGGGAACCCAGCTCAGGAAGAGAGAAGATCCCCGTTTCCAGAGCGAACGTAAGGGGGGGGGGGGGAAGAAAAGAAAATAAAAAAGAACAAAAAAAGCCCGGTGGTGTTCATCTTAACTGCTCAGCCACTTGTAGCCTGATGCCATTAGAGAAAATAAATAGACAAGAGCCACTCGAACGGCGCGTGCGAAGAGGAGCCAGGGAACGGAGACAAACGGAGCGCTGGAGACGGGAGGAGGCACCTGGGCTTGGGAGGGAAGCTGAAGAGCCGGAGTGACACCGCTGCCCCAGCCCTGAGCCCCCCGCTCCCCCCAAAGTTGGTGGCAGCCACCATCAAACCCCCTTTGAAAGGGCTGCGTGGTTCCAAGCCCCTCGCCCAGCCACCCCTGCGGCCACGTCACCCGTGTCACATCCGGGTGCTGCTGGCAGGGAGGGAGGCAGAGCTCGGGGCCGGAGCATCCCTGAGCTATTTCCGCTGGGCGCTGGATGCCCCCAGCTGGGTGACAGCCCAGGGGTCTGGCACCGCTGGGACCGTCGCTGCCAACTAAGAGCATGGACGTTTATACACCGTGATGGACGTGGCCATCGAGGGGGGGCAGTTGTGGCTCCTGCCTCCCGCTCCTTTTGCTGCCAAAGGGTGTAAATTTGGCAAAACAGCTTCACTAACCTTTGGTTGGTTGTTATCCTGGGGCTTCCCAGAGCCCCTGTGCTGGGTACACTGGTCACGGCACGACCTCAGCCCCCCCCACGCACAGGGAGAAGCAAAGGGGTCTTCCCTACCTGGGGAAGCAGAGACCAGCAGCTGAGTGTGGTTACCCAAACACACCGTGCCACAGATGGGGTTTTTTGGAGGTCTCCTGCTCCCTTGGCACAGCTGGGCACCCAGAGCCACCCCCCTCGCCCCGTGCCACCCCTCCAAGTCCCCACTGCCCATGGCAGAGGGGCAGCAGGATCAGTGCCTGGCACATCGCTGGGCTCCAAGTTCTCTTCCGGCAGATCCTGCTTCCCAAAATCGATGTTTGGTCCCACCACCTCGTGCCTCTACCAGGTGTGGGGCCACATGCACCCTGAGCCCCCCAACACCCCCCAGTCTCACACCGCAGGACCCGACAGCTCCACCATCATCTCCTGGTTTCCTCACGGAGAAATGAAGATGTTTCTTCTCTCCAACTTCAAGACTGTTGCAGAATTTTTTTTTGTTGTTGTTTTTTTTTTTTGCAAGACAACCCCTTTCCACCTCCTCTCTGCCCACCGCATCCCTGGGTCAATCGCTCCAGTATCATGTGATGCTCCTCAAGCACCCACTAGCCCCAAACCCAGACTCCCACCTGAAATAGTCACAAGCAACAGGGAGACAGGGCAAAAGGCACAAAGCTGGGTCAGCAAAGAGCTTGGCCAGGGGAGATTTACAGCAGAAAAGGGGAAAATGGGAAGAAATTGCATGGAGGATGCAGCGCCAGAGGGTCTGAGTGAGCAGCACAAGGGGAGGGTGGGGAAAACCACATCTGAACCGAGAGGCACCGGCCGGCCGAGGCTGCTGCTGGCACGGGGTGATGGAAGAGGACTGGTTCCATCTGCTCCCCGTGTCACCCCGTTCCTCCTCCCCGGGCTCCTGACAGGCTGCAGAGCTATTGATGCCATTTGCCTCTGCCCCGAAGGCTTTTTGGTGATGGAAGACGCCTCCATTAATACAAGGGAAAGCAGGAAATGTCTGGAGAGGAAAAAAAAAAAAAAAAAAAGAAGAAAAATAATCAGGAGAGTTGGGGAGATGGATGCGACAGCCGCTGACGCTTTGCTGCTGGGCGCACAGAAAGGGTTAATCACCGGTTAGCTTCGGGAAATGGGCATCGGAGGAAAGAGAGACACCAGGAGCAGAAGTGCTTCGGGAAACCAGCCCCATGCCTGTCTCACCAGTCCGGCAGCCGGTGAGAGCGGCGATGCCGTGAAGCCCCTTCGCTGGGTCCCCGACCATCCCGGTGTCCAGCGTCACCTCCCTCCCCGCCATCCGTCATCTCCGCACCGCCGCTCCGTGAGGAGCCGAACTAAGGGGGAAGATGGCTGTTCCCCCTCTCGGAGACATCGCGGGCAAGAAGGAGCAGGGTCCTGGCGGGAGGTCACAGGTTTTGGCGCTCTGCGAGCCCCAGTGCAGGTGTGATGCCAGGAACACCGCAGCGTGGCACGGTCACACCAGCATAATGGCATCACCCTTCAGCCAGCGGCCACAGTTCCAAGGATGGGGTTTTCCCAAGGCCAGACCCCCTACCCCAGCAGCTCCCCCTTCCCAAAATCCAGAGGTTTGTGCTACAGCCAAGGCACAGACCTCGCCGTTCCCTGTGCCAATACTTTCCTGATGGGAAAGCCCCCGTCCGCAGCCAGCCTAGACTTGGTGGATGCTCCAAACATCCCCGATTCTCCCCAACCCCCAGTGCCCATGTTACAGGCAAGGAACAAGGGGAAGCAGCTGGTGCCATAGGGCAGAGGGAGGTGACAAGGGCCACCTCACCATGTCCTCATCCCCATCCCCAGGTGGCCTTTCCCATGGGGGGATGCACCAGACCTGGGTGGGTGTAATCCTGCTGGAACACTCATATTTGCCAGAAAAATCATTCATCTTTAACCAGACACAGCAATGTATTTGGTTTTGTGTCCATTGGGCATCTCTCTGTACCACCTCGGGCCACCCCAGCTCAGGCCGCTGCTCCTCACTGCTGTGCCAGGGACCAGCACCCCCGGGCGGATGTGGGGCTGGTGCAGGTGACACCCCAGGGAAGGGTCCCCAGGGACCCCGTGCTGCAGGAACAGGGTGGGCCCTGAAAACAAGGGGCTGTCAGAGAAGGAAAAAAAAAAAGAAATTTGTCAAGTGACTTGAAGCTCAGTGGTGGATCCATTGGAGAGGACGTTTAATTCATTTCTGATCTGAACCAAAACCCGTTACGTTTTCCTCCTGGTGGCATCTAAAAGTAACCATTTCTGCACGGGGGGAGCTCCCAGGCAGAGCCGGTGGCTTGCATGGCCAGCACTGGGGACCAGAAGGCACTTCTTCCTTGGACAGTTTCTTCATGACTTCCCACAGGTAGGTCGCTGCATTTTGGGCAATAGCTCACTTGGGGAAACCACAACTGAGAGCTCTATCTAGCCACCAAAGCCACTTTTGACACATTTCCCATGCCACCCCTCAGGGACACGGGTTGAGGTCCTCCCCATCAGCACATGGATCTGTTCTGCTCCAGGATGTCCTACAGCAGAGGGGCTGGAAACTCTGGAGGAGGGTCCTGGGCTCCACCAGCACATGGGAGAGTTGGTGAAGAGGGACGCACCTTGCCCCACTGAGGGGTCTCATGTGCTGCAGGGAGGGTGGGAAGGGTCTCTGTCTCTCCAGGGAGTCCCAGGCTCTGAGCCGTCACATCCTCACCATCCAGCAGGCTGAGGGATGGGGAGAGCCCTGGGAACACAGGTTTGTGATGTGTCACCACAGCCAGAGATGGAACCTCCAAGGGAAACGGGGCAGGAGGTAGTCTAGAAACCTCACATTGTAGAACTTCCATGAAGGAGGCTGAACGCTGCAGGAGAAGCCATCTAAAGCAGCCTGGAGATGTTCTCGCATGGCACGAGACCACATGGCTGTTGGTGACTCCCTCCTGTCTTGCCCCTTTTCTCCCAGTCAGCAGGTTCCACAGCCCCCTGCGCAGGATGGAGAGCAGGAGATGTGCATGAGAACAGGGAGATGCCACGGCTTGTGCCCCTTGGCTCCAGCAAACCACCCCGTGGTTCCGTCACAGAAGGCACAAGGACTTCCAGGCCATTAACCAGGTCCCACTCAAGCTGCCTCTCATCAACCCTCAGTCATTGCCCAGCCGAGCCCTTGGATTTGGAGGGAAGGCAGACGAGGTGGGGCAGGGGGGTGTTTCCAAACACTGTCGATGGGAATCTCAAGATTTAAGGGGTTAGGCTGCTTCCCCAGGAGGGCTGATGGATGGAGGAGGGAGCAGCTCTCTGGCAGCTGGCTCAGCAGGAGCAGGGCAGACCTGCCCAGGACACGGTGGCATTAAGGACCTCAGGGTACAGAATGTTTAGGACTGCCGTGCCAGCATGCCAGCTGAGCACGAACAGCTCAGGACACAGGGGAGAGGCAGCAGGGCAAGCAGTATCAGTGACAAAAGGGACTTCTCCCAAAAGCGGGAAGGTGGCCTGGGGACCGTGGCTGTAGGAGAGCGTCCAGAGGGCCCTTGCGATGGAGCCTGCAGCAGCTGGAGCCGTCCCTGCCCTTCCCCGAGCTGCAAGGCTGCCGAGAAGGGCCATGTCATCCCCTCTCCCGGGTTCCTCGTGCCCAGTCCTGCTCCTGGGGAGGGAGCACCCAGGCTGCTGAAACCAGTACTGGGCAGCACCCAGCCGACCGCAGCAGGGGAATGGGGACACAAGAACTTCTGAGTCTATGGAGCACCAGGATAGTTCCCACCAGGAGAGGCAGGGCCTGACCATCCTTTTTTTTTCCCCTGTGATGGACCCAAACCCTTGGACTGAGGGCTCAGACCAGAGGCAGGTTGTCCCACCTGTCTCCATGCTCCTGTTGGGGGTGCAGGCACCAATTCTGCAAAGCAAGGCTCACCATCCCCGTTTGGCAGCCAGTCCCTATTCAAACCCCCCCCTCCCGACTCCCCCAGGACCCCCAAAGCCTCCCCAGGGCTGGACATCAGCAAAGCCCCTTCCAGAGCCCTCCACATCCCACTCGGGCGATGCAAGAGGACAGGTGGGCACGTGGTGCCAGTCAGAGCTACCCTATGGCCAACCCAATCAATCCAGTGCTAACTGGAAAAGCAACACATCCGTCCAGCCGCCCCTTTGGCATGCTCGGACCAGCCGGCCAAAGCCCACACGGCCCCGGCCAGCTAAGGGCAGGCACTGGGCTCCTCGGCACCAGGACATCGGCTTTCCTGCTGAACCACCTCCACCACCAGCTTCGGAGACCTGCTTGTTCCTGTCGTTTGGGGAACAGCCCGAACGAGAGCTCTGCTGCTCGTTTAAGGAATGCCTCAACACCACCCTGACTATAACATTTACCCAGAATCCAACAACTCAGTGTAATGCCACAGATTTTGTTGGAGATAACGCAGGTGTTCATCAGCGATTCTATAATCACGGTGAGGTCCACCAAAGGCACCCAGAGGCATCAAGGAGCATCTTTCACCCACCAAGCCGAGCCCTGCGCATTCCTCACCCAAGAAACCTTTAGATCCAAGACCTGGTTCCCTCAGCAATGTTTCTCTTCCTCCTCAGAGAGTCCATCTGAGATGAAAGACCATCAGAAGATGGAAAGCCTACACCGAAACCCAGGGCTCGTTTGCAAGACCCAGAGCTCCTCTCGACTGAAATCTTCACCCAAACCACTGGGCAACTGTAGTTCAATTCACAGGGTGATCGCAACTAAGGGACAAAACTTGGAGTCAGAATATTCATGATGAAGCCACACACTTAAGGCAGTCAGGAAAGGTTTGTTGAATACATTCAAATAATTAATACGTAGGAGAACATTGCAATTCCCTCTTTGCTGGTCCACAAACAGAGAGAAGCTAAATTCATTAGATTAATATTTGTTGAGACTTATTAGTTTAGCTCTAATTTCATGATCAGATGGCATTTTCAGGAAGTTGAAAAGCAAGCTCTAAAGATTCATTGAACCTCAACCTCGGCATTGAAGAGCAAGCAACTCAAAAATTTTCCGAGAAGAAAGTCTGCGCCCAGTTGCTTTTAACACCGTTCTCCCACCGACTGGAAAATCAGCCACTTTTCTTCCTCACCCAATCGCAGGCCGGGGCTCAGCCTCGTTAATATTAAAGGAAATAAACAGCTCCTCCAGCTGACTTGACAGTGGGATGCTCAGTGGAGGGAGCCAACACTGGACCCCTTCCCGAGGTCAGCTGGCAAAGCACCTCAGCCAGGCTCGGGGTGATGTAGCACCCATGCTCAGCTGACGGAGCTCATTTCCCAGCCCTTCAGCCTACAATGCTTGAACCAGCAACTGTCATTCAAGAAGTTTCCACCCAACACAACCGAGCCATCTCCTGTGGTAGACAGAGTGCAAGGCAGCACCAGAGCCTTCTCCAGGGAGTCAGCCTTCCCAAGGCAGGATTGCCTCCTGATTTTGATGGCGGCCATCTCTGCACACCACTCGTAACACCTCAGAAGATGGTCCAGATGCTTTTAAGTCATCTTCTAACTGAACTGGATGAGCAAGACCGGGCTGATCTGAGCGGAGTCCTCACCGGCCAAGAACCAGAGTGAACCACCACCCCTCTGCACCAGAGACAGCGGCAAAGCAAAGACCCTGCACCCAAGTTGAGACCTTCCTACGTTTCCTTACCACAACCTGGCGACCTCATTCAATAAATCCATTAACTGCAGTTTTGGCTCAACAGGAACATAAACCACAGCAGTCGACCCCACCTCAATCTCAGCTGCTCTGTGCATGAGATCTTCCAAGCCCCTGGACCCATGTGAAACATTTCATCACAAGGCAGACTTTGTACAGCGAAGAGGACCTCAAGGAGCTGGAAAGAGCAAGAAACGCCCAGTGTACAGTTATCCAGCAAGATTTCTGCCCCAAACTGGGCTGGATGCTGGAGACACTCCTTGGGTCATGGTCTGCAGGTGGTGGGGAGAACCTGGGCCTATCTCTCCTGGGAAGGGCACTCCACTTGGAGGTAACGACACGCTTCATTCCCTGCTCCTTAAGGAAACTTTTAGGAAGGCCGAACGGATTCTCAGGTGTTACTATCTTAATCAGAGCTCACATTTGCCACCGCTGAAAAAGCCAAGGGCCAGGTTCTCAGCTGGTGGAAACCATGGGAGGATCTCAGTGGCTTCACACCAGCTGGGGGCAAAAAAAACCCCAAAACTCAGGTGCTGCTTTCACTGGGATGCAGCATCTTCCTCCCCCGCTGTGTCTGCTTTGGCCTCAAGCTGCTTCTTCACCCGGCCAGAAAGGTCAGCATCCCCCTGGCTCCGGGGAGGGCAGGAGCAGTCATGTCCCCCCTCCCCGGGTGACCCCTCGCCCCGGTCCCCGCGCTGCCCGGGGCCGACACGCGCCCAGGCAGCTGCTGGGTGGCTGACCCCCGCGGGTCCCCGCGCTGACAAAAGGCCTATCTTCTCTCCGCCTAAATGATTTAAATTCTAATCAAACATCATTTATAGCACATCTCGGAGCTGTCTCCCGGGAGCTGGTCCCACGTGAGCCGTTGCCAGGGCAACCGGGGGGTCTCATTTCAGAAATGTCAGATTGCATTATTGTCTTCACACTTCTCTGATAACCCGGTGTCTCTCCCTCTCCCACCGTCCCCCTCCCCTGCTCCACACCAGCCATCCTCCCCCCCAACATCTTCCCGGAGGAAATCGCCGGCTCCGTTTCATTCCTTGCCCTCCCAACGCAAGGGTCCCCGTTGGATTCCGCTGCCTGGGCCGCTGGGGTCTTACCTTCGATGGCGAGGAAGGGGAGGGCTTGGATTGTGCTGACTGGGGTGGAGAGGGACATGATGCCATCAGCCACCCCCTCGCTGCATCCCCTGCCTTGGCACGGTGGTACGCACTGGGGTGCCATGGGGCTGCTTGCTGTCTTCCAAAAAAAAAAAGGGGAAGCTTTGGTATCCGCCCAGGTGAGCCCCACTCTCCTGCAGCCTTCAGAGGGGACCTTCCCTCCAGAGGGCACCTCCCAGCACATCTAAAGCAGGTTGTGCTGCAGGAAGACACCACAGCTTCTCCTGCCAGGGCTTCCCAGCCCGCCCCACGGCAGCGGGGAGCACTGGGGCCCATGGACACCTCCTGGAGCACGGCTGCTCCTCTCCTCCAGGGTGTTCCCCTTGGAGAGGCTCACCTTGCTGGTGGCAGCTCAAATCCATCGCCTTGTGCTGTGAGAGCTGCCCGTGAGTTTGATGGAGGCAAACAAGCAGCACATGGAGGAAAAGCACCTTTGCACAGAGAAACCTCTGGGCTAAGGCACCTTCCAGCTTCCCCCCCAGTTCAGCTGGCCCACGAGCAGGGCTCATGAGCCAGCTCCACACCCACACTCTGTGATGAGCCTGGTCAAGTTCTCCCAACCAACCCTACTTCCAGCAAAGCTATGGAGCCCAGGTCAGCTCTCTTGCTTCACTACTGCCTTGTAAAAGGACACACAAGAGCTACTTGATAACTATCTACAAACTCCCCAACCAAGGCAGAACTCCCTGCCCCAGCACAGAACCACGTGGGAGGGGGCTGAAGCAGTTGGACATCATGAAATCACCAAGACAATTTTCACTAAGGCCACAATCAGGTAAAATAACCCCCAGCAGACAAGGAGAAGAGTCACCAGAAAAAGAGAATGGACACCTCACACAGCATGAGCTAGATCGTAGCCACCACCCACACACAAAGCCCTCAGCCCCCTCTCTCCCCAACTCAGCACCTTCTCCTTGACATGGTGGTCACTCCACTTGCTCTTGTTGCTGCCATCACAGCCAGGACACGCTGCTTCCCTCTAGAGCACCAAAAACCCCAACTCAGCCCCAGGAGCCTCATCTCATCCCCTCCCCTCCAGAGAAGCCTATATAACCTTCAGGTGCCCCTCATCCCCACATCTTCTGAAGGCATCACCAACTCATTCCAACCAGCTATGCTCCTTTGGCCCTCCTCCAAGCTGCATCTCCCAGTAAGGTCCACCTCCACCTCCCACCATAGGTCTTTGCCTCCAGCTCCCAAAAGCCAGGCTGGAGCACTGACACCATGGTTGGCTGAAGAACCTTCAGCAAGGTCTTGCACAGCTCTTGAGCTGTCAAAACCCGGCTGAGCTGGGTCCAGCACCGCTGTGGTTGTCACACGCCGGCAAGGATTGCCCGCCAAGCTGCTGGGAGTAACATCCTGAGGGAAAACAGTCCTGTTTCCACAGCCCTGGGAAAGGTTTGGCTGGCAGCCAGTCATGGTCCAACGATCCTGGGGCAAAATCAGGCTGTTTTTATCATTATTCTTCCGCAACTTTGGGGCGCTGGGGGATCAGCTCTGCCCAGCAGGCTGGATTCCTACAGGAGCCGATGTGATGGCACGTGCTGCGCCTGCTCGGCTCTCACACTGTCCCAATTCCCCTATTTTTAACCCCATTTCCCTGCATCTCGCCAGAAGGTGATGGGGAGCAGCCCCAAAGAGCCGGGCTGGTGGCGGTGCCGTCCCTGCGGTCCCTGGGTATCGGTGAGAGCCCACATGTGCCATCCTGCATCCATCCATCCATCCATCCATCCATCCATCCATCCATCCATCCATCCATCCATCTGCTGGGCACCCCGGCTGCCTGATAAACCCCTAATGAACCTCCCAACGCTGCCTCTTCCCAAAGAATAAACCAGCCCTGGCCCAGGCGGTTAATATTTAACTGAATAAGGGCCATAAATATGGAAAATGGGACTTTTAATTAAATAAGCAGCTTTTAAAAGGGCCCTTGGGCCGAAGAGGCTTTTGTTTAAATATGATTGATTTGACATGTCCTTTCCCTCCCGCTTTCTCTCGCTCTCTCCCTCCGCCGCTCGGCGCAGGGATGGGAAGCAGCCCGGTGCACGGTGGTCCCGCCACCGGACCCGCCGCCCTGCCTGCTTCCTGAAAACCTGCCTGTAGCCTTGAGGATGCAGGTTTGGGGGTGCAGGAGCACCCGGATGGGCACCCGGGCAGGGATCACCCTGCAGCTTGTTACAGCCTGTTGGATTTTTAGGACCTAAATTGGAGCAGAGGGTTTCCCCTGGGTGCTGAGCCACCCTTACCCACCCCAGCTGGTGACACCCTGCCCTGCACCTCTCCCGGGGCAGGATCTGGCCTCTCCCATCCACACAACTCTGTGGTTTTCCCCACGCAGGGCACAGTGGGTCCCTTATGGAGGGGAAACTGAGGCAGGGAGCACGGAATTGACCTGCCGGGTTGGCAGCACAGCCAGGGCAAGGGACCGGATTCACCCCCCCAGATTTCAGCACGCACACACAGAGACTTTGGCTACAAACGTGCAGTAAAAACAGATCTTAATAGCTTTGCTTTTCTTTGACATTTGGGTTTTACTCGCTGTAGCAAGCGGCACTAATTACTTCTTAGTTACCCAGGCGTCGCAGTGTGACCAGAGCAGGGGGTTTATGGAGTGCCACGGGCTGCCAGTGGGCACCGGGACGTTTCCAGGCCTGGGAAGACCCTTGGGAGGTGTCAGGGTGCAGGTGGCCCTGCCCGGCCCCGCAGCGTCACCCCATGCAGCAGGCGGTGACCCACCGTGTCCCCCCTGATTGCCGGGAGCATCTCCAGGCCGTCAGACTTGGCTCTGTAAGAGACAGGAGTTGGGGGAAGTTAATGGGAGGCTGAAGGTCAGAACTGATTGGGAAAAGATGGGAAGAATGGGAAAAGGACCAAGTGGGATCATCACTTATCCCTGTTGTTTATCGCAGGATAAACCAGAGCTGCACCCACACCTGCAAGAGAGGACGCAGTGTCCGTCCCCAACTCGGCCGGGGCATATTGAAGCTGGAAAAGGCACGGAGAGCAAAAAGGATGTCCCCAAAACTAAACGGCCCTAAGGTGAGCGATGATCATCAGCTCTCGGCTGGTTTGCTCTGTGTATTTTCCACCTGTGGTTCTCCCCCGTCAATGCCGCAGGCTTCAGGCTCCCTCCACTCGGTGCAGCCGTGGCAGGTTTCAGCCAAGAGAGCACACAGTTAATTATCTCCACCAACAACTCGGGGGAAGCAAAGCATTCCTTGGACGTGGACCTGTTGCTTTGACGGGATTTCATGAGTGAAGATGTGGAGATGGGGGAAAAAAAAAAGGGAGCACTAATTTGGAGAAGGGCAGGTTAGGCTTCACCTCGCTTCTAGGTATCCTCAGGCATGAAAATGTCCGTTCCCAAGGTGCCCAGAAGGATGGTGTCCTCAGTCCGGGGTCAGACTGTGCTGCTGGTGGAACCTTCTCCCCCAGAACTGGCAGTGAAAACCCCTCAGGCTGGGTGGATCTGGTGATATCACCAACCCTTGAGGCAACCACAGCTTCTCCCTGGGTCTAAGCATCCCCAGTGGTGACACAACTCATGGACGGTGCCGGCTCCACAGTCTGCTCAATGCTGGGGTCACCAGGGGTCTTTGGGAGCAGGCAGGACCAGCGTCCATCAGTGGTGGCACAGGGAGAGCTGCTGGTGCTGTGGGTCCCTTCCAGGCACCCTGCTGTGACACTGGGTCTTCTGTGACAACGAAACCCACTCAGTGGAAACAGACAGGCTTGTGGTCTTGGCTTGCTTGGAGATAAATTGAACTCTGCGTCTTAACCTCATACTTTCAGCAGGTCACACTTCCCCAGGACATCTAGTCAGGGTTCTCGGTCTCCGATGTCATCCCCTGGCCGATGTCCCTCCTGGAGGACAGCCTTCTCCTGAGCTGCCTTTCATCTACTCTGACATACTCCAGTTCTTCACTCACATTGCCCAACACCTTGTATTGTCCCTCTAAAGCCTGCAAGGCACTGCCTGGGTTAGCTGGGACGAGCACGGGCGCTGCATCCCTCCCACGGCACCGGCGCGGAACAGCTCCTCTCCTCCAAAGCACCCTCAGGCACCTCCGGCTTTGGGTGTCCTCTCCAAGATACTGCAGAGAGTCCTCATTCTTCTCCCTCTGACATCTGGGCACGTCTCAGCCCTGGTGCGCAGTTTGGAACAGTGAAACATCAGTGAATCCCGGTCCCCTTGATCCCTGGTGCCTAAAATCACCTTCTCCAGCCTTTCCCCTCTGGGTGCCGGTGCTGGGGGAACAAGGGACATTCCTGGAAGAGGCAGCTTGGGAGACGGAGCTGGGGGACAAACCCCTTCCTGGGCAGGGCTTTCCTGGCTCTGCCCCTCTCCTGCCAGAGCCAGCCGAGGATTTTAAGGTTTTCTGTTTAACATTTAACAACCTGTTTGAAAAGCAGAGCCCAGGCCTTTCCCAGCTGGCTTCCACTTAGAGGAGACAAGAGAAATCTATGGCCCATGTTTGGGTTGGAAAGGGGTGTCCTGGATGTCCCCGAGCCACCAAGTCCATCACACACAGCTCTCTGCTGCAGCTGCCGGCGTGAAACTCGGCACTTGGTCCTCAGCAGCACGAGGGCATCGCTCCTCCGAGTCCCACTGACCCCCGTGGGTGCTGTGGGTGCTGATGCTGAGAGGTTCCAGGAAATCACACCCCAAACCGCAGCTGAAACCAGACCAAGTGAAGTGCTCAGCCCCGAGAGAATCAGCAGTATTTTTGTGGATTCAGGCTCAAATTTAAGCTCAGGTGAGAAAAACAAATCCGGACCCACAACCCAGAGAGATGCATCACCCCAGGAGGCCCGATGCCAGAAGCAGATCTGAGCACGGGGCTGCTCCTGGGGCTGGGAGGCAGAAGGCTGAGCTCGCCGTGGCAGCGCAGAGATAGAGATTTTTTATTTTTATTTTCAAAAGGTATGCGGTTCTCAAAAAAAAAAAAAAAAAAAAAAGGCCCCAAAAAAAAAAAAAAAGGCCCTGTGTTTGCAGCCAACACGTGTAATCTGTTGCAGCCCTTGTCAGACAAAACAGTTTTGCCGTAAGACAGCGATTCCCAGAGGGGAAAGGGGCGAAGTGAAAATACTTTATCAGCTGCGTACATATGTAAAGCGGTACCCTGGTTGAAAAGCAAAGCCTCTTTCCCTTTGAAAGCCGGGAAGGGAGAGACGGGAGGCGACTGCCTGGGAGCGGGGACGGAACTGACACAGGCACAAAGCCCGACGTGGCAAACCCCAGGCCTCCCTCCCGAAACACGCTTATCTCCCATCAGACCAAAATAACTCCCTGGCTGCGGCGAGGGCGTATCAAACAAATCCAAAGGAACCCGAGATGTGACTCAGTTTGGAAAACTCTTAAAAGAGCCGCGTGGTTTTTTAATGTACAGAAACGATCAGGGAATGCAGATGTTAGAGGCAGGTTCTGCCGGAGTCCCCGGGCTCAGCAGGGGGGTGGTCCCCTCCCCACGTCCCTGTGCCACCAGGCTGGGCAGTTTCTGAGCCGAGGGGGATCACATCCCTGCCTGGATTTAAGCAGCGATCCTCGGGCAGGAGCCGCTGGCAGATGAGGGCTCTTCCTCCCACTCTAAATTGAAAGTCTGTTTAAAAGACTGGGAATACTGAGACCTGGATGCACGGCATACATCAGCCCTCGGCTTCCCGGGACGCGTGGACTCCGTTGGCAACAAGTGTGCTGGCTGCTGAGTCCCCAGCGGAGGCTTCTCCCTCCATCCATCACCGAGAGACCTGAGCAGAGGGAAAAAAAAATAAATTAATGCCACGTAGCAGCTCCCTGTCACCACCAGCGAGACAGAGGGGGGAGTGGAGCTGCGGCCAGGCTAGGGGTGACACAACGTGGCTGGCTCCATCCTGGGCACAGCTGGCTGCTCCAGTAGGATGGAGAGCCCAGGGAGGGGATGAGACACTGGGACACTTCCCGCAAATCCGGATGCACAGAGGCAGGAGGGAGGTAAGAAATGGGATGGGGGGAGGCAGGGGAGAAAAGAAAGAGGAGAAGAAAGGGAAGGAGAAGAGGAGGCGGGGGGAGAGGGCAGCAGCACGCGTGCGTGCCCATCTGGGCGATGCATCACATTGAAATCGTCCCGCATTAAAAATTCACCAGCCAGTGAATTTTCAAGGGATTTGTAGTAATTAGATGACAAAATGCTGGCAAATCTCAGGCTTGCCAAAGATGTTACTCAGGGGTCAAAGACTCGACACTTTTGGCTGGGTAATTTGTAAGTGTCAATCACACTCAGCCATCAGAGAGAAAGGAGCGATCCAACGGCTGAATCCTAACGAAGTCCAAGGCTCCCGCCTGCCCTCGCCCCTGCCGCTGGGCCCGCGGGGCTCCGGGAGCAGTGGCTGAAACACGGAGTGGGTGGGGTGGGTTTTTAACAAAATTTAACTTCCTAGTTTTCATTTTCCAGCCCCAATTTCTGCCCGGCGGTGATGTGCCTGTCCTGTTTATCCTGCCAGGGTGGGGTAGGATGGTGAGCCGGGACCCCCCGGGATGAGCCCTCCGCAGCCTGGCATCACTTCTTCTGACATGTGCTTGAAATCGCTCCTGGGATGGTCTGTCCTTCTGTTTCTTGGAGCTTTCTGAGCCCAGGCTGGCACACTGGGCTGGGTTTGGCCAAAACCAAAATGAAGCCAGCTCCTGCCTGCAATCTGCCTGCTCCTGCCTCCCGTCCGGTGTCACGGAGCCCTTGGAGCCATCAGCCCCCCAAATTGGTGGTCTTTGCCTGCCTTGGCTCTCTCGAAACAACCTGGGTGAATTTGGACACTGGTGGGATGCTCCCGGCCCCGGGCAGTGGCGGTGGCAGCCAAGGGGGGTCTGTGCCAGTGGAGTGGCTGGAGGGGGGTCCCGCAGCTCGTGCCATACACCCACCCGGAGCCTGCGGGAAGAAATCAAAAGGTTTTCTACTTCGTGGGTTTAGAATTCAGACCACAAAATACAAAATTAAAGCTTTACCCAAAGCGCCACGAGAGATCTCGGTCGTGGGCATAGGTCAAGGGTCCAGCGCGGGGCTCGGGCAGGGCTCGGCTTTGCCAAGGCTCGGCGGGAGGGATGAGGGTGAGGTTAAGCCTGGGCTTTGCTGCCGAGCTTCTCGGGACAGGGTGGTCCCGGCAAAGGCAGGATATGGCTCCACGGGGATGGCTGCCCAGAGACTTTGCGTACGGCTGGGACAGAGATCTCTCGTGGAGCTTCGGGTGAAGCTTTATTTCGCATTTTGTGGTCCGATTTCCAACCTTGTTACACCTGCTAAATCCCATCTCCGGTCTTGGGCCACAAGGGATGGTCTAAGCTGCAGGGAAGAGATGGAGGGATGCGGGGAGGGGGCTCCGGCCACCAGCTCTGCAGCGCTGCAGCTGCTGGGACATCGAGAGCATGTCATACCCCAGGGAAAAACACTCTGCACACCCTGAAACCACTTTCCAACACGCTTAAATAAGTCAAATCACAGGGGAGAAAAAAAAAAATACAAGGTTTCTTTGCTCCATGTGGCCGGGCGTCCTCAATCCAGTGGCACAGGGAGGGGAGAGGTGGGGAAGGGGAGAGGAGGGGCAGGAGGAAAATCGCCTTTGGCCAGAGTTGCTGCGGTTTATTTTGAATCCGTCGCCGATTCCTTGCTGTAGGACAGCGGGACTGTGATATCCGGTAAGTCAGCCAAGCGGCAGCGCGGTGCTCTCCAGCCATCGTGCTGCCCTATATAAGGGAGCTGAGGGGACTGTAAAAGTGGCTGTAGGTTTCTCCTCAATTTAAAAAGTCATTTAGCAGCTGCAAAACACCGCCTGGCAACAGCCGGCCCTCGGAGGCACATCCTTCCTTCAGCTGCTCATCAGCTGCGTTCTCAGCTTCTATTCTGCCGATTTAAACAGCCCGGATCGCAGGCCGAGGGCTGCAGAAGTCCTTTTCCAGGGTTCTGTTCACCTTAACTTTATCTAACATCATCTTACAATGCTGCAAGAGGAACATTTGGTGGGAAGCAGCAGCTGATCTGCGGTAGGGCAGGACTCTGTGGCCTCCTGAGCTCCTGTCGCTGCTGCTCCGACCGGCATCCGGCACTTGGCAGCCAATTCCCAGGAGCAGAGGGTGCCCGCAGGGCAGCTGAAGACCGACAGCCTCAACGCAGCTCCCACTGCTCCCTCACTCGCTCTTGCAGGAAAAAACTAAACTGCAGACAAAGCAAAATCTGATTTTCAGCTGAGTGAAAATGAAGAAAACCCTGTTTTCCCCCCTCATCACCTCTGCTGACACACGCTACAGACATCCCTCTCGCTCTCCGACCCTCACTTTCCCCTCGACAGGCAGCACCGCAGTCCCAGCAGCTTCACAAGCCCTGAGCTGGGAATGTCATGCATGGAGCCGCGATGATGCCAGCTCTGCACCCTCCGCTCCATGCGGGCGCACAGGCCAGGCACGCTAATGCCCGTCAGCCCAGCATGGTACTGGGGCTGGAAGAGAGAGCTGAGCCTAATCAGTGGCACTAATTACAGACTCTGGAAATGTAGGGATCCATGCTCCTGCAGGTCCCAGCCTGGCTGCCGCTGCCCCGTGTCAGGGGAGGTAGGATGCTGTCCCTTCTCCGGGGTCCTGCTCCGTCGCTGCTCTCCGGTTCCCCGACTCTTGCTCTGGCATCACTTTCCGAATTTCACCGATTCAGGTCACACCGTGCACACACCCGCCTCAGCCAACGTCTGTTGACATTCTCTCTGCCTCTCTTCCTAGCTCCAGTTTGGGGTGAAAGCCTCCCTTATTAGCCAATTTGGATACCCATTTACTGTGAATTACTGAGCCTGATTATTATTCATGAATGGCTAAGTCTGAAATCTCAAGCCCTGCCATGCGATTTCTCTCCTTCTCCAATGCATATATTTAGGGAAAACAGGAGGCAGTGTGTCTCAGTCACACGCAGCCGCGCTCCGGAGGAAGGAAAGCTGCACGCTGCCGCCTCGCTCTCCTGTTTTATTTCCCAGCGAGGAAGGTGGTGGTGGGAGCTGGAAGGTGGTGGTGGGAGCTGGAAGGTGGTGGTGCCGAACACTGGTCACGGTGCGACCCAGGGTAAGGTCCAGACACACCGTAATATTAAGGAGAAGCTCATGCTCCCCAGATCCCGAGCGGATCTCCAGCCAGCATCCCAGCCAACAGTCCCCGCGGGCGGATGCAGCCCAGGGCGATGCCAGTTTGCTGCCTTCCCCTTCCACAATGGGGTCTGGCTACCAGGAGCCACCTTGGCTGGGGCTCAGCCCGGCTGATCCGTGGCAACCGGTTACCCAGCGGAGACTCCTCAATCCCTTCGACACAGTCGGAGTATTTTAACATCGGCTGCAGGGAAGCTAAAGGAGGTTTCCGTGCGAGGGGCAACGATGTGGTGGCAGCAGCGGCATCCCTTGGCTAATCCTCCAGCAGGGGAGAAGCAAACGGGGTTTGCAATTGCAAACAGAAGGTGGAAGGAGGAAAGGAGACAATGAGGAGCTGAAGAAAGCAAGCCCCAGCTCCTGCAGCACACCTGCACACCCGGCAGGAAGACGGGCTGCTCCCAGCAGGGATTCGGGAACGGGCTCGGTGCACAACTGCTTCCACCTGTAGATCTGCACCACACTTTGCCAACGGGGAAACCGAGGCAGCGAGGGAAGGTCTCGGTGGGAGAGCACCGCTCCACCAGCAGCACGCCTGCCTTCGCGCTGTCGCTGCCGTCTCAACGGGAGCGACAACTGAAGTGCTGGCTTTTTTCAAGTCCAAATCCTTCCTGCGTTTTTCCTGCCACATCTTGCTCAGGAAGACAACTTCAGGCACCTACCGACACCGCACACATCGCCTCTGCGAGCAGACGAGCAAAGCTGGTAGAGCTGCTGGGGAGAAGGGGACGGCTGCCAATGCCAACAGGCAGAAAGAGAGGTTTGAGATCCCAGAGCTCCTTCCCGGAGCCGGTGGCTGGGCTGGAAAGCAGCAAGGAATGACACAGGGAGGACGGTGGCTCTTCCTGCCGCCCTGGCAAAGGTCTGGCGAATGGTATCTACGGCGCTGGCTGCGAAGAGACAGGCTCACTTGGCCCTTCGGTACTTCCATGGGCACAGCTGGGAGGAAGGCTTGGCAAAAGTGAGACAGGGCTAAAGGGATGAGAAGAGCTGAAATTCGTGACCTGACACTGCGGCAGGAGCAGCGCAATGCTGGGCAGAGGGATGGGGGCATGGTGGAAGAAGCAGCAATTCCAGCCCGTAGCTCAGGAAAACAGCAGCTCGCGGAGCGGGATGCTACCGGCCCGTCCGTGCCTGCGCCGTGTCCCCTGCGACAGCGAGGAAGACAACACAGATCATGGTCCAGAGTTTTCCAAAGGTGACGGGTCACTTTGGGCAGCCAAAGGGCACCGTAGCACAGAGGACTGCGGGAAGCATCGCTCGGCAGACACCCAGCCCGGGGAGCAGAGGGACCCGCAGTGCCCAGCACAAACCAGGGCCCCTTGGGTATCCTCTGCGCGTGGACTCGCTTGCTGTCCCCTTAAGTAGATAACAGCCCACACAAGCCTCTGGCAACAGGCAGCAATAAAGTACAGTTGGTTTTACATTAAAACCCGTTAACCCTCTCATTCAGGAAAAAGGCTGCATTTGAATAATTTCCTAATCCAATTCCAGAGCCAGCCCCAGGGAGGGGGATACGGCAGGTGCCTGGGGAACAGCCGCAGCCGTCGCAGCTCCCGCTGCCGTTCGACTCACCGGGGTCTCGCCCCGGCCAAAGCTGTCGCAAAAGCCCACCCGCCAGGGCAGCAGCTTCAGCCTGGGGGCTGCAGACCCCCACGGGGACCCTGCACTGTACCCCAGGGTTTGCAGAAGACAGGACTGAGCAAAATCCACCAATTTCTGTTCTCTGATGGTGTGAACATGTGCTTTTTGCACAAGTCCCGAGAGATCCTCCCCAGAGCTCATCCGCCGGAGCCCAAAATAACCGGTGCAGCCCCTGGGATGGCTGTATCTCGCCCGCAAAGTGAGGGGTGATGACCCAGCCGGGGCTTGGAGTGGGCGGCTGGTATCCTCTGCCATCAGCACAGCCCGGATACAACGCACCCACCCCACAAAGGACACCCTTGCAGAGGAGCATCGCACCCTAAAAGTGCCCAGGTCGCACCCTAAAAGTGCCCAGGTGTCCCCAGGAGCAGAGGGCAGCCGAGGGGTGAGCGGCACACACGGTGCCACCGGCCCCGCGGTGCCAAGAGCCACCAAAACGAGGGGACCAGGGCTACAGCTCAGCATCTCCTGATTACAACAATTAGTGTTTGATCATTTGCTATAGATACAACCTTTTCAAATAACAGTTACCACTTAAGAGAAACTATTATCACTCCCGAAGAAAATAAGTGTATTGTGATGGTGTTCAGCTGGAGAAGTACCGCCGAGGTGGAGGACCCGGGGGAGGCTCTTTGCCAGGTTTAACTACGTGGACAGTTACGAGAGTTTGCATTATTTTATCGTTAGGATTGTTTCAGATCGGGAAAAAAGAAAAAAAAAAGGCAGTGGGGAGTGATGAATTTCCTGCAGACCCACTTAGGCATTCATTTAATTCAGGGTAATTAGCAGGTATATGCTCGTTTTCAGAAAATTCCCGTTAAACCCGCTGTAATTTTAGGGGTGCAACGTGTGGGATTCTCAATACGTAACAAAGAAGTCGAGTCTCTGCTTGCAGAGTAGGAATTAACTCAAACTGTTCTCCAGAGCTGCGATCAGCACTTCCATAATTAATGTACGGGCACATATATATCTGTATACACATACACAGCCCCCCCCCCCCCCGTACACATCAAACAGATTTCCTTGATACAGAATTGCCTGAAAAATTAACCAATGTCAAACTGCTCAACAAGATAAGTATCATTAAGGGAAAAAGAAAATCTTCATTATGTTTGAAGGTATGGAAGGGGAAAAAAAAACCTCATGAATGTTTTCTAGCCTGTTTCCAGACTGGGAAATAACATGTTTTAAAACATATCAAAGGGTTAAATTAATTTTCATTAAAATTTAAATTTGAGAAGGCTCCCTCTCTTCTTTCCTCCCTCCTCCCCCTTTGAACGTTTGACTGGCAACCATTTCATATTTCAATCTCGGCAGAACAAATTGAATTAGATGTTGAAACCAAACTCTGCTCTGTTCTCTAAAGCCTACATGCTCTGCTTGCGCTAATCCTTTTCGTCGCCGCTGCAGACCTCAGAGACACTCAGCAAGAAACCTGCCCCACGACAAAAGACAATGAAGGGAGGAGGGGGGGCCGAAAAAAAAAAAAAAAAAGGGAAAAGAAAAAAAAAAAACAAACCAGGAAAATCCAACCCCAACCTACGACGCTGCAAAGCTTTGCCTTAAATCGTGTGCGGGGTGATGTGTGTGTGGCTGGAAGGGACCCTGCCCGGCTCCTCTGTCCTCTGTGCCGCCGTTGAGTGGTGCCAGTTGGTCCCCCAGGATGCTAAAGCCCCGTTTCCCCCAGTGATCCCCTTCTCTGGTGCAAAGCCACCCCCAGACCACCGATGGGTTCTGCCCTCCGCCCCCATGCAGATGGCAAAGGCAGTGGGGAGCAGCGGAGGGAGGGGGGATGTGAACACTGTTCAACACTGAGCAAAAAAAGGAAAAAAAGTGCTCATCACCATTTTGGCTGACACACTGACACCTCCTGCTCCAACATCCGTGCCTCAGTTTACCCACTCGTCCACTGAGTGCAAATGGCAGCCTGCTGGAGCTGCCTAAGGGATGAATGTTCTACACCGCAGCCTTGCAGAGGTCTCAAGGCAGCACCCCTGAATTTTGAGGGTCTGTCCCCTGAGAGAG
The DNA here is from genome assembly GCF_009769465.1 of Tauraco erythrolophus. Classification (NCBI taxonomy): domain Eukaryota; kingdom Metazoa; phylum Chordata; class Aves; order Musophagiformes; family Musophagidae; genus Tauraco; species Tauraco erythrolophus. Next base: position 3,590,527 of record NC_141483.1, on the reverse strand, counting down.
CACCCTCAGGTCCCGATGGCAGGAAAATCTGGTGTTGGGGCTGGGAAGCTGCTTGGAGGCAGCAACGGGGCTCTTGAGCTGCAGTGAGGTTTGGGGGACCGGCACGGGGTGTCACAGCTCCGGGTGCTGAGCAGTAGCACTCAGCATCCTCCCTGGGGACGGCACGGAGAGCCAGAGAACCTCGAGTCCGCCGTTGCCGAGCCCCACGCCCTGGGGGATTGCTGGTTTGGGGAGGAGGTTTGCAGAAGAGGACACGTCTGTACGCACAGGGCTCACCCCGGCTCTGAGCAACACCCCATATCCTGCTCCTCCTGTGCTGCTCCATCCCTCCCCAGCTCCATCCCGGGGCTGGCTGCTGGAGAAGGCGTTAACAGCCCGTACACCTGGAGGCATCCTTAAATCAGAGCTGCTCCAAGGGAACAAACCTCATCTTGAGGCCCCGGCACCGACTGCAGACGCGCTGCATGAAGCAGGTGGTTATTTAACCCAACTTGGATTATTCCTGCAGTCACGTAAGCACTTTCCCTTTCATCAGGAGGGCCCCGGCGCTGCGCCTGTGCCCGGCGCTTGCGGCAGCCCGGGAAGGCGGATGTATTAGCAGGGTTATTGGTCGGCTCCGGGCCCAGACGCGCTCGCTATTCAGGCGGCTGGCGGTGTTGTGGGTTGAACAAAAGTCCAGTAATAAGTGAGGTGATGAGCATCCCACTGCTCGGCGCATCGGGTACCGCCTCGCAGCCACGGGCGGATATTGCCGAGAGGAAAACAGCCTCTCCGGCACTAATGCGCGTGGCGCGCACAAGCGCACGCCGGCGAGCGCGGGGCGGCTTCCCGGAGCTGATCCACGGGGAACAGCGCCGGCTTCCCCCCCGGCACGGCGGGCTCAGGGCTCCTGCAGCACCCCGCAAACCAGGGGCACCACGGGATGCTCGGATGAGGTTTAGGAACCGGTGTCATTTCTGTGGCTGTAAAAACGGGGGCCGGAACGTGTCAAAATCGCTCACCGGTGGTGCTGAGCAAACACAGCTTTGCTGGAGAAAGCGCCGCGGGGACTTTCTCCCCGGCACAAAGGATTTGTCAACCCAGCGCCCCGAGTCACCTCCCCACGTGACACCCTTGTCTCTCTTGGCCCTGCATGAGTTCCTCAGCACAGGACGGGCTGTCCTCAGCGCAGAGGGGGGCGGTGAGTCCCTCAGCAGATGGGAAAACGGGGATGGAGCACGGTTCCAAGGGACCTAGAAGCCTCCCTGATGTCGTTATAGCACTTCTCTGGACGCTGTGGCTAACGAACAGTTTTCCTACCAGCAATCCAGGGTTTTCATCACGGCCACAAACACACCCAAAGGACATCCCTGAGCCTGTCTCACCTCTCTTGAATCCACATGGGATTTGCCAGGCAGCCTTGAAAGGAGGTGGGGGCCTGGCTGAACTGCACGGTGTTTGACCGCGGGGAGCTATTTATGCCAACCTCTGCCATCCGGCACTCTCCAGCCTCGAGATGCTGCTCCAAGACAGGTGCCAGGGAGGAGCGATGCCAGCCAGGACTCAAGACGGCATGAACTAGACCTTGGGGCACACGGTGCCCTTGGAGGGAGTGAAGACGTGGAGACAGCGGGTGTGAGCAGGGAAAAGGCCTTTGCCAAACCCTCTGTTTCGTGGTGGCAGCTGCAGGTTGGTCTCCAAACAGGCACGTTTTTTTTGGTTTGTTTTTGGCAGCCCATCTGTTCTCCCCCAACCACAGCAAGGGCCAATTTGTGACTCGACAGCGATTTCTGCTGCAGCAGCAATTCCGCTGGCTTCCCTTGCAGGAGAGCGAGCGCGCTGGGGAGCACACGGGAACACGAGCAGCACGTGCTCTCGGTTCAAAGCGGAGCCTAAACCGAGCCCAAATCTGGGTTGTACCCCCTGAGACCATGGCTACAAGCCTGCAGGGTGACAGGGAGGAGAGGCAGTGGGTGGGACCCCGGCTTGGGGGCTGCCGAGCCCTTTGCTCAGCCACCTTCTCCTCCTGGCACTGCCCACCCTGTGGCAGCTCAAGGAATTTTGACCTTTGGGGCCACAGCCCCGGTACCCACCTCACCAGATGCCAGGCAGCTGCTAAATGGCCTCATCTTTGTTGCTCTCCTCCTCTTCCAGATGCTCCAGGATTTCATTCAAAACCTCTGAGTGTTTTCTCTTCTTTGGGGAGTCTGTCCAGGCCCAGGTGGTAGCGACAGGGATGTGGAAGAAGAAAAGCAAAGATTACAACCCAGCCCAGGCACGATCGCCTCCAGCTCATCTCCTGCTACCTCCAGCCCCACTTACCCCCCTCCTGGGTGAAGCCCCTCCACTATGATTTAGGTCTCCTCAGCAGCCAGGCCCTGGCAGGGCACCATGGCTGGAGGTGTGACTCCACATCCACCACCCACACTCTGGTTCATGGGCTTTGCTGGAAACCAACAGCTCCAGCATCCAAACAGGCTCACTGGCAACGCCAACTCTTCCCGTTGACTCCGATTCACCCATCCCCTGTCCAAGATCCCAATTCACCCATCCCCTGTTGGTCGCAAGACCAACCTAGACACCAGCCTTGGTTCAACAAGGCTCTTGGCAGGACACAGACCCCCAACATCCTTCCTGAGCCACCCGACCGCTGCCTGGCCCCGCAGTCCAGCCCGCACTTCCCACCTCGGCCGGCAACAGGCGCGAGAGGCTGGCTCTCCCTCGACACCCGGGGCAGCAACATCCCAGCTTTGCTTCTCCTGCCCCATGCCAACACCACCATCCTGTGACGCCCCTCCTGGCATCGCCACGCTCCCAAAGCTGCCGTGGGGCACAGCACCATGCACGCACCCCTCCCCGTGGGATGCTACAGCCCACGGGAAGGCGAGAAACCCCTGGGGGCTGCCAGCACCCGAGCGAGCACCCCAACCCCGCATCGGCGCCCGGTACCAGGGGTGCCAAAGCCGTTTGGTCCCTGTGCCGAGGCCGGTGTCGGTGCTGCCTCCTCTCTGCCGGGCAAGAAGCGCCTTGTTGGCAGGAGCCGTGGCGCAGCCCTCGCTCCCCCCACTCGCTCCCCAGCCAGCGGCTCTCGCTCGCTCGCAGCACATGGAGAACAGCTGTTTAAATCCTGCTTTCAGACATCAAAAGCCTCGCTGGGTTTCTCAAACAAACAAACATACCACAGGACTAAAGAAAAGGTGTAAAATAAATAAATGGAACAAGCTGTGCATTTTCTTTTAGTATTACAGCTGCTGCGGGAGATAAACAACAAGTAAATGTCACAAAACATCAATACAGAAGAAATTAACCTGACAAAAGCTCACATCCCCCCCCCTCCGCCTCCCCCCCAACTCCCAACAATTTTGCATTTCTGGAGTTCCCATCTAATGATTTTATTTTTCAATTAATTCCTTGACAGAGCGCCAGAACCCGCCTCCCTCCCTGCCGGGGGCTGCGGGGACGGGGAGGGGACGGGGGTGCCGGTGGCCCCCACTCCCAGTGCCCACCCCGCTGAGCCCTGGGGAGTTGAGCGGGGTCTCGAGGTGCCAGCCCGGGACCCTCCAGCAGCTCTTCCCGGTTCAACCACCCAAAGGCACATGGGACAACCCATCCCGGAGGAAGGTGCCGATGGGGATTCCACAGTGGAGGGGATGTTGGATGGGGGATGCTGGGTGCTAAGAGAGCACCCCTACGCAGTACCATGCACCCAGGGGACCTGCCGCGGCGTGGGCAGGGGGCTGGCAGGGCAAACAGCCCCCACCACCTGCTCCAGGTTCACTGGCTCAGCCGGAGCACTGGGAGGAAAAGGGAGGAGAAAAAAAAAAAACCCAGGAGGGTGCGGAAACGAATGGGTTCGAGTTCCGTTCTGCCGCTCCAAGCTGGTTAAGGTTTGCCCGTTAACGATCCCATTTGCTTCCTTTAAACAATAGCCAAAGCCGGCGGGGGTGGGCCGAGAGGGGGATTACCACGGGATTAGAACGTGGCAGGGTTGCGGATGCCACGCTAATCCTGCAGGGTTTTACTCTCCGGCTACGGCATGTGTTTGCATTAGTTACAGATGCTCTCTAGAAAAAAAAAAAAAAAATTCAAAAAGAGAAAGAAGAAAGGAGGAAAAAAAGGGAGGCCGAAGGGCTGGGAGGTGAGGGCGAGCGCGGCGGGGCTGTTGTGCAGCTGAGAGGTGAAAGGAGCAGCTTGGGGGCTGCAGGCGAAGGAGGAGTGACCTGGAAAGGGGATGGGAATGGGGGAGACTCTTCCCACCGCACGAGGATTGGGTCCAGAGTGGAGCACATCTTCCCCTGCAAACCCTGGTCTCGCTGGAAACGCTCCCACAACTCAAATACAAGCCAGACCCTCTCCTCACACATCTCATCCTTCCTATAAAAAAAAAAAACAACACAACCCACAAGTCATTCCTTCCCCTCCCTGCGTCTCGCGCAAAATTCCCCATCTGTCAATTTAATTCTTTGATCGATGGGAAAGAGCAGGAAAAAAACGGTCCAGCACAGCTGGCTTCCCAAGTTAGCCCTGGCAGGATACCGCCGGCCCCGCTGCTGCCGGCGGCGCGCGGTGTTTGTGAAGCGCAGAGAACACAAGTCGATAGTAATTTAGCTGGATTGGGAGCAAGTACCTTCCCCGCACGGACCGCAGGCTCCCGGGAGAGAGGGAGCGCGGCCACGCTGAGGGTATGGCCACCTTCCTGCACCGGCAACCGGGCAAGTGAGGGAAGAAAAGGGGGATGGAGCTCCTCAGAGACCCTTTGTGGGCCGCAGTTGTGCGGTCACGGGGACGTGGGAGATGCGTGGGTCTGCAGCGGGGCGCTGGATGCGACCCCGGACCGCTCCATCCGGCGCGGGGTACAGATGTGGCCCTCAGCCCAGGGCTGGCAAACTCAGCTGCTGGGCATCGGGATCCCTCCGGCACTTGCTTCGGCACAGTCAAAATATTGTCCCTGCTGGTTTCAAAGACGTCAGTGATCCTTGTTTTGCCAAAGGGAGGATCCCCCTCCCCAAACGAGGGCCGAGATGCTGCTGGCGGAAGGGTTCGTGCATCCCTCACCGCCCTGATGCAGCATTTGCCACGACCCTGCTCCATGCCATGGGCTGGATCAGAGGCCCCAAAGCCAATCCCTGGCCAACCTTTCCAGGTCTTCTCGCCACGTTACAGTAGGTAACTCTCTTTATCCACAGCAGCAACAAATCCTTCCCCTGCAGCCAGCCAAACTCTCGGGCTCTCCAGCCACCTTGCAGTGGCAGGTCCCACAGATTAATAACGCGTGGTGGGGTGCAATGTGTTGGTTTTTTTCTTAAAATAAGACCTTCCTGTCTCAGGACAAAGAGAAGGTACACACAGAAATGAGGAAGGAGACTTCAACCTCCTACAGACCGTGCTCGGAGGCAGGAGAGCAAGCGCAGGGTGCAGTGCTGCGGTCCCAACCGTCAGGGCTGGGCTGAGGCTTCGCTCCTGACGGCATTACTGAAACCATCTCCGGCAGCCGGTGCCCACTTCTGGGGTCCTCACTTTCTCCTGGAACAAAGACTCGGAACAAGCCATAAAGAATGACCTGAAAACTAAAACGAAATGGGAAGGAAGCCTATTCCATTTTATTGCATCTATTAGGCCTATTGAAAAGATGGCTCAGAAGTGGCTCGATTGCCATGACAAACGCCTGCACGGAGAGAAGATTTAGGAGACCAGACCTCTCATTAACCTAACAAATAACAGCAGAGCGAGATCTGGGAACTGGAAGCCAAATCTCTCTAAATGGTGTCTAGAAATAAGGTGCATAATTGTAGCAGAGAGCAGTCAGAGGCAGGACACAGCCCAGGTCTGGACTTGACAAAGGATTTCCTTGCGAAGATAAACTAGGGGGCTGACACTGAAGATGCTGGGTGAGGGGTTTTGGCCGCTGCTACTCAAGACACCAGCCTGAAAGATCAAGATGGCTCTTGCCAAGCTGGAGACACAGAAATCTGCTGCGATGGCAGCGAGACGGAGCAGGATGAGCTCATTGCTCAGGTCAAACTCGCCATCAAACCCAGGGGAGGGCAGGTCACCATGTCATCCCACTGGACCTGGGTGATAACAACCCCCCAGGCCTTACGGCAATCCCCTCGCCCTCTCGGTGAGCACTCTGCAGCCTCTCCTACACCCAGATCCACCACGTGTTAACTGTGGAAACATCTGAGCATCACTGTTGTGTCCACGGCCAACCAAAAGCTGCATAGAAAAGAGAAAACAGAAGAAGAAAAAGAAGGAGTTTTTCAAAATACTTCAATTCCAGTTGCATAAAACTTGGGAGGAATGTGTCCTGAAAGCCTTGTGAGATGGGCAGTCTCAGTCCTTTGTCCTGCTTTAACACTTTCACCTCTTCTGGTATGTGCAAAGTCCTCAGCACGCTCCTTGGGTGCTTTTATTTCTCTGGAATAATCAGGAAAAGGGCCAGGAGCAGCAGAGGCTGCACGTCATCCCGTATTGATGGCACAGCACTGCCAACACAAACGCGCGATGTCGCTACAGCAAGATCAGCCTCCCCAGACAGCATGGACAGCTTGTGGTGTTGGAGGTCTCCGAGTCCAAAAAGGATCATAGACTTTCAGAGAAAGGAAAAGAAAAAAAAAAAAAAAGAACAAGACTATCCCATGGGCTGAAAATGCTCAGCCCTGCAAAGAAGTTTAGGGCAAGAAACAAGGAATAAGCTGAGCTGGGTGGTGGGATAAGACCCACCCCATCCACCACACTGTGCCTTTTGAAGGCATCTGCCTCCACGTCCTGCTTCTCAGATGCAGCCTGATGGACTTGGCTTCGAGACCAACACAAGGACAGCAGCAGCAGCAGCAGCTTTTGGTGGCGAAGAGCAGCTGAAGACACCAGGGACCTCAGTCTTGACTCTGTTCCCTTAGTCTTGAAGAATCAAAATTACATTTTCTCTCCCATTCCCAGCTCCTACCTGAAGATAAGGGACCACATGGGCCCAACCACTGCAGCCTGCCAAGCTGTGGGAAGACCTTCACAAGTCACCCAGGCCAAGGTGGGAGAGGAAAACTCACAGGGACATCCATACACAGTGCAGGGATATCTGAGCTGCTCCTGCACTTTGTGGGAAGAAGAGGAAAGTGGGGGGAAATGGGTATCAGTAGGAAAACGCAAGCCTGGTTTCTGGTCGACAGAACCCCAGCCTGCATCACCAGTGAAATGAGATGTGCGGTCTCAGCCTGGCTGCTGGGAAGGCTGAAGGAGTGGGAGGACTCAAGGCCATGCTGTGCCTGCTCTGTATCCTCTCCATCACGGCTCCACGTGGGAAAACGAACCTCCGGCTATGCTGGGGTGGAAACTTGAAGGAACATCCCCACGGGGGCTGCAGGCAGAATGGTAGCTGCAGTTTTTCCCTCTTTATCACTATCACTATCTCTTTCTTCACATCGACAGTGGAAGGGACAGGACCCAGCTCCCTTGCCCTCCTCGGGGCCACTGGGCATCAGTGCCAGGAGACCCGCGGCAAGCCTGCCTTGAAATCAGGAGCGGGCACTTCCCATAGAAATAAAATCCCACCCGTGAAACTCCAGCCTGCCAATGCGGTGCGCAGAGGCTGAGACCTGGTCCCAGGCAGCAGCCAGCTCCCGGTGCCCGCTGGTGTGCCCCAGCCAGGCTTTGTTACGGAGATCCGCTCCCGGCAGATCCCGCTCTACCGCAGGATTAGCTACCAGCAGTTTCGCAGCGGAGGACGCGCGTGTGCAGCAGACAGGGCTGAAGTCATCGGATGTTATTTCTCTCCCCTCGAGAGGGCTGGAGCGCAGCGATGACTGGGCCTTCAATCACGTTTCCAGTCCCTAAGGACGGGCAGGGATAACCTTGCTCCTGTTTTTCAGCCAAGCCCCTGGAGCCAGCACAGCTCCAAGGCCGCATCCCTCCTGGGATGTGAAAACGCCCTTCTGCTGCTCTCCCTGAGTCCCCACCTCGGTGAGGAAGACCCCAGACAAGTGGGCTGGAGCAAACGCAGCCAGAAATCGGGAAGCCGAAGCTGAGCCTGGGGGAAACAGGGAAGCGACAGAGCTCGCAGGCAGCAGCCAGCATCTGCTGCAAGTCTGCAGCTACCGTAAAGCCAAGACTCTGTTGTCCCCCCAGACTAAGCAGAGCAGAAAGGCAGAGAGGAGATCCCGAATATAAAATGGAGTGCATGAAACATCACACCTGCTGCCTTCTCCATCCAGGTGGAGACTCACATTACTGTGATCAAGCATGACATGTCCCCACTCCAGCGCTGGGTTCTGGGTGGGCACATCCATCGCCAGCAGCTCTGTGCCCAGGCTGTTAGAGACACCTCGACACCACCAGGCTCCTTTTGTTTTCCCTTTCTGGCACCAAGTTGGAGATGAGCCCATGGATCCCAGCACATCCCACGTTTTGCTCCACACCTCTGTGGTCATACCCACCCTCAACCCTTCCACCACCAAACTGCAGCTTCCCCAGCCTGTAATAATCCACGCTGCACACAGGACTTCACACACACGAGGCCGGGTCCTGCTGCAGTCAGGCTCGCCAAATAAGCGAGGTCTGCTGCTTTTCCATCGCCCAGGATCGCGACGTGCAGCCCCAGAACTGCTTCTGCCAACCCCCCGGTGATGGGCATGTGCACGGCGGAGAGGAGAGGCTGGGAGGGGACGCAGGAGGAAGAGCATCGATCTCTGGCTTAGCCCTCCAGCCCAGGGGAGCCCTTCCTACATAAATATTTGCCAAGCAATGCATTTGTGCCTGTCGATGGCTGTCGATAGGAGCCTGCAGTGCCGTTATCTGCGGAGCTGTCATTCTCAGGAACCCGATCCAAACAGCCCTTTCCACGTCTCAACCGATGGCCAAATTTTTTAGGTCCTTTTAATCTGCATGCTGCATGCACAGAGCACCCTAGGGTGCAGGCAAGACGGAGTAAAAGCATTGCAGCTGGCAGGTGGCATCGAGGTGCCTTGGCAGCACCAGCACACGGAGAGTTAAGTGGCTCCTGTGCAGACAGAGAGCTGTCAGACAAAGCCACGGCCTGGATGCTGGATGCCTCCTGCGTCCCCCTGCGCTCGCATCCTCGCATCGTCAGGTTCCAGCATCTACCTGCCAGCCCTGGCAAGCCGGCAACGACAGGGAAAGGGCTGGCATGGACTGGCAGCGTGTGCCAGATGGGACAGTGCCAGCCAGGACGGGGCTGTATCGACAGGCCAGAAGGATGCTGCTACGTTACCGTGGAAATGGTCCGCCGTTTTCCGTCTCAGGGCCTCCACCGTCTCCTCCGTGTCTGCCCACTCCAAGACCAGCCTCCGGCCGTACAAGTGCGTGCTGTGGCACAGGGCGTTGAACGCTTTCTGCAGAATTAAAAGGAAAAAAATTAAGGGAGACAAATAAAAGCAGGCTCACATGAGAAAAAGCAAAGATGTTCCTTTCTCTGCCCTGAATCTAAAAGGCCACCAGAGAACATCCTACTTGGAGCACTTTGCTCTGACGGGGCAGGATTCATCTCCATCAGTGGCTTTGACTCGATCGTTTATCTTCTACATCCTTGCAGCAGAGCAAACACCCGTCGCTGTTCCTGCAGGCTGCTGCTGCTTGCTAGGCAGCGGGCTGAAATCCGCCGTAGCAAACGGCTCCAGGTTGGCTGCAGCCCTGCGTTGCCCTGGGACCACACCTGAGCCGGGAAAGCTGCAGCCTGGAAAGGCTGCTGAGGTTTGAGACAGCACCAGGTGGGTCAGCTGCAAACCAGGGTCCTCATGGACCTCATGGACCTCATGACCCTCCACCCACGCTGTTCTCTGCTGGCACGCAGCAAAGCACAGCTCAAACGTGAGCACAGAGGTTGCTTTCTGCTCAGGGGCAACGAGCTGGAAGAAGCACAAGCTCGCCAGGGAAAGCTGCCTTCCTCTCGCCAGCTGTTTGGTGATGCTGGCCACGGTGGCAGCAGATGTGGCAGAGGCAGAAGCCAATGCAGAAGTCCTCTGCTCTTTTGGCCTATGGTGGTTTGCTCTGTTAGAGAAATCCAGAGGTTTCCTTATTGTTAGATTCTGCTTAATAACATCTGTACAGTTGTAATCTCTTGCTGACATTGAATACAAGTGTGCCAGCCAGCACAGTAGCTCAGACGGCTTTCTATGCCTGTGGGCAACAGGCAGAGGCATTCAGGAAACGGCGACTCGATCCAGGGAAAGCTGATTTTGTCTTTACTTCCCATAGACTTTCAGGAAATTCAGGACTGAGCCCATAATGCAAACACACAAACATGCCAGTCGAACATTTTCATCCCTAGGGGCCCATGAAGTGCTCCACAGCAATGTGACACACGGCTGGGCACAGGGGTAGAGAAGAGGAGCCCAAAATGCTCTTCTAAAAACCCCAGCTAAGGCTGGGATCAAGTCGGGTTATAAGCTCTGCAAACTCACATCCCTGGAACAAATATGAAAACTATAGGAGCACAGAAACATCCTGCTGTCCAACAGGGACATGTTCTCCCATCCAGAGGCCCCCAAAGCAGCACCAAAGTTGTCCTGGAGAAGCCCAGACCTCCTCTCTGAGCCCTTTGTCAAATGGCAATTTGGGTCCATCACAGTTGTCCCCAAATGTCACATCTCTGGGCAGGGAGGCTCTTCCTGCAAGGAGCTTTGGTTGCCCGCGACCGCTCCCCAAAAAAAACTCATTTCCAGTGACCAGCACCATTTTCCCCTCCTTCTGACTCCCTTTCACTCATATAATGCTCATTCAACTTAAAAAAGAGAGACAAGGAGCACCAGCTCCACCTGCTCAGAGATGGGACCCCACCTCCGCCAGCTCCCTGGGGCTCCCCACCGCAGGGCAGCGCTCCTCCTTTTCGGGGGGCGCGTGCCCCTCCGAAGGGCTGCAAGCCTGGCTGGTGCTTTTTGCAGCTACAGCTGTTTTTATTTGCCGCTGCTGTTGTTTTAAAGGCCTATTTTCACTTGGAATGGTATCCAATTAGCAGAGCAATGTGTTGGCTTAAATAAACACTCGGGGGGAGGTGGCAGTGGGGAGTTGTGATGGCTGTTTACGTTGGCACAAAGAGCCATTTCCAAAGGCTGGCAAACAACTGCAGCTCTAATCGCTGGGTCTCATTTGTTAAGTCGTACTTTTGAATTTCTCACTTCCCGCAGCACAAGGAAGAGGAAGGTTGGAAGACGGGATACGGCCCCAGCGACCTCACTGCTCCATGGCAGACCATGCCCAACGCGCCCACGATCACGGAGCAAAGTACGCGTTGCTTCCGCGTCCCGCTGGGCACACACAGCCGCTCAGCCCAGTCTGGGATGAGGCATCCTCTGGATTTATGGGGAGCACTGGGAAAGGTCACGGAGCAAGAAGGAAGGCAGATGCTGCTGTCAAGTTGTGTTGCATGAAAGCAACTCACTGGGAGAGAAGCGTCTGCTGGCAACCTGGTGACATTGGCTCTTCCCAGCCGAACGCGCTCCCAAAACTGGTTTGCACCCAGGATGAAGCAAAGCTCAGGATGCTGGGGCAAGACCGCAGGGACCCCTCCAGCCCACCACTACTCCAGCCCGTGCAGGAAATGGTGCACTGGGACCTCTGCTCTCCATGGCCCCATCTTCCAGATGGGCTCCCAGAGCCGGGGCTGCGGAAGAGAAGCTGTGCATTTCAGGTGAAAAACATGTGAATGTCATTTCTTTTGGAAATGAGCTAAAAAGTAAAACTTAGTTCTTCATTGCTCTGAGAGGAATTAAGACTTTCAGGGGGAAAAAAGAGAGAAACTACGGATGATTTAAAAGACAAAGGGATGAAGGGGAGAAATGCCATCCCTGTACATCCACGTTGCTGGAAATTTTCCAGCGAGAGGAGGAAATTTGCCGCTGCTGCTATTCCAAATGAAAAGATGGGTGGGGAAAAAATGTATTTTAATTACATGAGAAATATGAAATAAGGACAAGCAGGCTGGCTGTCAAACAAAGCGAGGCTGGAGGCAGGAGCTATTCTCGGGGTGCAGCTCCTCCACCCGAGTGTCTGCCTCCCCAGGACATCTCCTCTGAAGACCAAAGCACCTCTGAAGACCAACAGCCACAGGTTTGTTTAGTTGTATCTGAATTAGGGATAAAGAGAGGAGTGATGTCTGCTCCTCCGAGAGAGACTCACCGGAAAAGACCTCTGATCACCACAGCTTTGCATCATCCCGCACCTTAAGAGAAGGGAAACCTCCACCACACAAGGCTCGGTAGCCTTAAATGCCGAAAAAGGATTTCATAAAGGTGCTGTATTTGGTAACACACCCACTGCCAGGCAACACCGAAAGCCGAAGAGCCCTGGCAAACCTCCTCGCAGGTCCCTTGTGCTTTCCAAATGCTTCAGGGTTTGCACGAGAACCCTATGGTCTTCTCTCCCTTAGAGAATAGGATGCAAGAACGCTTAAAAATCTCATTTCTGAACACTCCTGAGTATGATTCTGCTGAGTTTGGTTCGAGCTTAACGTCACGGCTCAGCGCGGCAGGATTTCATCGCTAGCTCTGAGCGCTGCTTGGGCAGGGCTGGAGCCCAGGCAGAGAGGATGGAGAGGCGAATAGAGCAGGGAAGAGCGGACAGAGGAAGGGGAGAGGCTGGAAGAGCAGCTTAAAAATGTTTGGGGGATTCAGCAAGGGAATTTCAAAATCAAGGGGTGGCTGATGCTAAATTCACCCGAAGCCCGGGCTGTCGGGATGAGACAGACGCTGCTTTGGAGCAGAGCCTGCTGCGCCGGGACGCTGGAAAGGCAGAGATCAGAGACCGGACCATGGCGTCTGTCACCCCTGAGTGCTGCAGCTCCATCCCTAAATGCTGTATTAATTTGGAGGACAGTGCTGCTCTGCCTAGAGATTCCCCCTTGCCCTATTAAATGCTCAAGCCGAAGAGCCTCCGGGCTGGAGTCATTAGAGGGACAAAGGGTCAACAACATTAGGAGACTGATAAATTTCCCTTCCTCGCAAGAACCGGTCCCAACTGAGGATGCTCTCTGCGATGCCAGCTGCACACAAGGATTTTTCCTTCCGTGCACGTGCATTTTTAAAGAGTCGACTGTCTTTCCCGAATGGGCAATTTCTATTTGGAGACCAGATGTATTTTTATATCAACAGGGGAGAGAAGTGGAAACTCGGCTTCCAGTTAATAGTTCAAAAATAAAAACAATCCCACAACAATTCTGCACAGGGAACATCAGGAAATATGTCAAATGGTTAATGCTTCCTTAACCAGAGTTAATTTGCTATTGCCAGCAGATCAAAGATCCCCTTCCCATCCCCTAACTTCCATACATTCCCGGCTAGTGGTCAGCTGGCACTGGAGATTTAAAACCAAAGGCTTAATTGGCGAGCGTACAAACCTCTTTGTGAGTATCACTTTGCCCCTCCCTTCACTGTCTTTGACACGGGTTCCTCCCCGTTTCCTGGCTTTGCACGTGTGTGTGCCGTGATCTGTTAAATGCTCACGACACAGAAGAGAGTAAGCCACTAATTTCATCTGATGGTGGTGTAACACTCCTGGTCGAGGTCCATCCATCACCCCGGGAGACGTCAAACAACCCAAGACACAGCCCCAGTGGCAGACGTCACTGTGGGAAAGCCAGGCATGAGGCTGGGGGCTCTGAAGGACCAGCAGACCATGGGGAGATGCTCCCACCAGCAGCATCCTGAGCCCTGCCTGAACGTCACCTCTCCTGCAGGCAAAGCGACTCGCTGCCTGGTGAGTGCGGGTTGGGCACCCATCCCTCCGGTGACAGCACCTTTCGGCAGGGCTGGCTCCCCCCGCGTGGGTGGCAGAGCATCGGAGAGGCTGGGGGGATGAAACCCAGGCCGATGGGACGGGTCTGCAGGCACAGCGTCGGGGAGCTCGGAGGGGGAGCCCCACCTCTCTGTCCTGGCTCTGGAAAACCTCCGTACGCACTCCCGCAGCAGCTGTGACTGCTCAGAGAAAAAGACAAACACGGGAGGTCACAGGCTTTAAATGCCCAACAAAGCCACCCCAACTATTCTGTTACAAAAACATCATGTTTTATAAGATGCTTATAAGTGATTTCCAGATTACCACTCTGAGCAAAAATGTCACTGACAGTCACAGCTATTCAGCTCAGAGGTCTCCAGGCCCACTCCCCTCCTTTCTCATTTCACTTAGCAATAAACTCTAAGCCAATTATGTCCGTGTTTACAATATTCAGGATCCTATTCATCAATACACTGCGCATCCTTTTCCAGACGGCCAACGGAGTGTACTTGATGTGCCACTTGTGCGACAATTAAATCCCTCAAAGAGATGAGGGTGAAAAAAAAAACAAACCCACAAAAAAAAAAAACACCACGAAAAAGAAGGAAGAAGAGCTGCTTTGCTGGAAAAGAAGAACCACCCACCCCCCCCCGAGTGCTCTTCCACAGGGTGGCTCGCTCCCCACTCACTCACCTCCCGCGGCCCCTGCGAGCTTTGGGAGCCGTGCCCCGAGCAAGCGCCCTGCCTGGCGCTCTGCCCTCCAGCTGCCTGGGCTCCCTACCACTGAGATCTCTATTTGTCCAGTGCAGATGGAATCAGCCACCGGGTCCCCGAGGGGATGAAGACGGATGAGAGGCAGACACTGAGCCTGTGCTGTGTTTTCCTCCAGAAACCAAGCAGAAAAGCAGGTGCTGTCTCATTCCCCCCAAACTGAGCAGCAGTAATAACCAGCCAGATCCTTGTATGCACCTTTCCATCAAATGCTTAAAGTTTCCTTAGGAAAAGATTAATTCAAAAACCAGGAACGAAGCCTGAACGACTCTGGAGTGAAGCAGAGGTTAAAGCAAAGCTGCCTGGAGCTGGGGTTTGAGCAGAGCCGCAGGCACGGCTCACCGTGCCAGGTGAGGAGCCGCGCTCCTGGGGTCTCGCTGCACCCCGCGCTGCCCAGCGAGCCGGCCCCCCAGGGGAGGATGGACACTCAGCAGAAGGAAGTTTGAATTAGGATCAATAGAGGACTAACAAAGAACTCTATGTACTGTGTTATACGGGAGGTCAGACTGGAATGGATGATCTAAAAGTCCCTTGTGATCCCGGATCAATGAATGCTGTCTAAAAACATAAACACAGGCTACGCTGCTCTCCTCTCCTCTCTCCTTCATCTCCGCTCACAGTCTTGAAAATTTGGAGACTCAGGGAGTTGGCAGAGCCATGTGGTCCCTTCCCTTCAGCAATAACATCCCTTGGCTTGTGCCCACAACCGTTCCTCTTCCAGATACTGGTCAAATTGCCAGGAGCAGAGACAAAACCTGCACTGCTGTGATGCTGGCACTGCCCACACAGCAGCTCACAGCGGGGCCAAGGACCCTCTTCTGCCCAGCACACGAGAGACCGTGCCTGGTCCAGCCTGTTCCTGAACTTCTGGCAAAGGGTAGGAGCAGAATACTATCAGACAGGCTACAGCCCCCTTGCTCCTACAAATATGGAACTTAAATATATAGGAAAGCTTTCAAGAAAATAATAGACTGGAGCATTGTGAACCGCAATCTATCCTGGCTTAAAAATGCTATAGAATATTTTGCAGCATGAAGATTGCAAAGACATCAAAATATTGGAACGATGAGTTTTGCATGTTTTGGTTAAAGCAAAAAACCCGCAGGCTTCAGGAGCTCATTCCTGGTGCTGAGAAAGGCGTTTCCCGGGCACAGCTGCCTGCTACTGACATTTTCCGTACTGCTGTCAAACAGCCAGCGCAGACCACCCTGAGAAAGCACCCTTGGCCAGCCCAGCACAGTGAGGTCCCCTCGTTGGACCAAGACAATGACCAGATTACAGAACTTGATCTCCGTCCTTGTGTTCAGCAAGGCGAAGGGGACACAGACTGTTCCCTCTGCTCGCCCACCCTTTTGGCCAATTCACAACTACTGCTCCTCTGTCACACTCATTATCTGAAAAATCCCAGGATAAGGTGGCTCACAGGGGTCCCAAAACACATGGAGGAACTGATGAACACGGGCTTTGCACAGTTTACATATCAGTAAACAGCCACAACATCCCAAACTCCCCTAAACCGGAGGCAGTGGTAGACGTGGGACATGTACTCAGGTTTCCTGATGTGATAATGTTGGGTCAAAACCATCCCTTCTCCCCTTGTTCCTAACAAACCTGAAAAGTAAATCCCTGTCCTTCTACATTACAAGAATTTTTAGCCACTCTATCAGTTGCACCAAAGTTATGCCCATTACAGCTTCGGTTGCCGTTTCTGTAACCTCTGGCGGTTGCCCACATGGGGTTTTAGGCTCGGTGCAGCTTTGCTGGTGAAAGTAACAGCCCCAGTGGGCTGGGAAGGTGCCAGAGGGGGAGCACTACATCTCACCTTGGCATCCTGCTTGGTGACGAAGTCCACAAACCCAAAGCCCCGGTGTGATCCCGTTCCTGCCATTTTCTTGGGCAGCCGGACGGTCTTCAGCTCTCCAAAGGTGCTGTGGATTAGAGAGGAAAAAGCAAAGACACTGTGAGATCAACGGAAGAACCATCATTTTATCACAAACCACAGCACTACCAGTTGCAGACCCACGTTGTAGATCAGCCAGCGCTGAGGACTAAGGTGAGCCGTGTCCTGCGCCCACTCTGCCTCCCTGTAAACCCCATGTCCAAAGCACCTAGTAACAGTGGAAAACTCAGCTTGGATTTCAAGGGTCATCCTTTCCGGTTGCAAACCTTAACAAAGCAAAAAACTCCTTTAACGTAAGCGCTACGCTTCTCCTCCCTTTAGGAGATCTGCAGAAACTGAGGACTTAGCCTGCATGTCATGCCCTGTTCAGGGCAGGCAAAGAGTGTCTCCAGGTTACCAGGAGGCAAGGCTGCTCCAAAGTGTTATTGGAATAAATTGATTTGCACCTCTGAAGCGGGGCTGGAACGCACAGGACAGGGGCATGAGTCAGAGCACGGCCCCATGGGGACCTATTCTCTTTCCAGAATAGCTGCTCCATCCCCAGAGCCTGCTGCAGGCACAGCGTCCGCAAAGGCGTCATCCCGCTGCTCCGCAGACGCTGGGCAGCATTTTTAAGACCGGATTTCCGCACTCGAACACTTCACTTGGGTACCTGCAGCTCCCATCCTGCAGCCAGCCACCCAGCCTCCTTCGTGGGCTGGAATAAAGTGGTTTTCTTGAAGCTGCTGAATGGATAAAGGGAATGGGGTGAATTCAGCAAACCCGAGTCCTGCACAACAACTCCCAGATCCAGCAGTGTTTAAGACAAGTTTTGGAGTGCCAACGGGACAGAAAGTCAGGAATGGGGAGAAAAAGGGGTTCCTGTTTAGCCAGAGGGTGTGGGGGAGGGCTGGCACCATCCACGCTCGGCCACGGCCCAGCGGAAACCTTGTCACGGCATGCCTGGCCCCGGAGAAGGAACTTGTCACTTGAGCACCAAAGCACACAGCCATCCCGCCAGCCTGGACCTTGTCCAAAAAGCCTGAAAACAGACCCAAAGGCAGCGCTCGCCGGACACCCCTCTCCGGTGCCGTCCCCTGGAGAAATTCCAGGACAAAGCCACCGCTTTCTCCGCATCCGAGCTCCCGCTTCCCCTTCTCCTCCCCTCCCCTTACGCCCATTTATCAAACACATATGCACAAACTGCAGGCGATAAATATTTAATGTGGACCGGCTCTGAATAGACGGGTGATTTTATTTGAAAATCCACGGACACGTGCGCATACACAAAAGGAGCCTGGGATGCAGCGGTGCCAAAGAGCACCTGGGAATAAACACAGTAAAGGCCATAAACGCTCTCGTGAAATGATATAAGCTAAATCCTGGGAGTTAACCTGGTGCACTGGCAGCATGACCAGGCATTCATCTACCCAATTTCCTTCGGCAACGTGGTGTGTAAATGTACCATTATGAAGCCTCAAAATGAATCCGCACGTCTCCTCCTCGGCGCTTTCCCTCCCTCTTCTCTCTCCTGCTCCCTTCGAGCTGGCGTTAACGCAAACAAACAAACAAAAAGCGGAGCGGCCATGGCTGGCGGCGGTGCCAGGCTCTGGGAGCAGCGGGAGCGTCATGTGGGTCCCCGCAGCAGGAGGGGGTGCGGGTGTCGGGAGCTCTGCAAGTGGCTCCTCTCGCTCGCAGGATCCTTGTGGGATCTCAAAGGCCCCAGTTGGGTTATGGGAGAGGTAAGGAGAGAGCTCTTGGCCCAAGGAGATGACCAGTGAGCTCGGAAAGACAGCCGGTGGGTGGCACGGGCAGGGGAGCGCTCGCTCCCATCTATCGCTCCGTGGAAAACATCACGTGGGGGAGCAGAATATCGGCCAAAGGAATATGAGCGGAATATTTGCTAAAGGGGAGGAGGCAGGATGGGCAAGAAGGTGCCCAGCAGGAGCTATGGATGGAGCTACGTGCCCATGGCTATGGACCCCGTGGCTCAGGGTCCCGGGGGAAGCCGTGGTGATGCCCCTCCAGGCTGGGCAGAGGCGGGAGCAGCTGCTTCTTCCTTCCTCCCCAGCTCGGAGCAGCCTGAGCCGCCCACGCCGGGAGCTGCAGGGAGGCGGTGAGGACCCGATCCAGAGCAGGGCTGGCCACCAGCATCTCCTTGGGCAGAGGGTTGGGGGGAGGAAGGACAGCGGTACTCAGCAGGGGCTCCCAGGGAGACGGCTCCGCCGGAGGAAGCTGCGGCGCAGATCTCGGTGGGGAGCAGGCAAAGCAGAGGGGTGAGGAAAGCCGAGGGGCACGGGAGAGCCTGGGCTGACCCCACCGGGGCTGCGGAGTAGAAACCCCCCCCACACCCCCACTGCGGTGCTAATTAGAAACCACAACACAGCAATTACCATCCCGGGAGCTGCGAATGAAGTGGAGAGCTCGGGCCTTTAATGTTCTCCTCTCCAGCGCCAGGCAGAGACTCACACCTTTCTTTTCCAATTATTTCCTCCGGATTTGGGGAGAGAGAGGCAGAGGCGGAGGGAACCCAATTACCCCCCGCAGTGCCAGGCTCCCGGTACCCAGGGAAGCCAAGTGCCGCTGTGTTTGTTCCCAAGCTGGTTCCATCGATGCTGCAGCCTCCCAGCTCCAGGACATGCATGCATGGATTGTGCCACGGCTGCCATGGGCAAAGGCACGGGAGGAAGGAAAAGGGATGCAGCTCATCGCCCAGGCGAAACCCGAGCAAAATGACAGGGGAAGGAAGGAAGTGGCTTTTATACAGAGCCGCAGCTCGGCCATCAGATCCCACCAAACGGCTTTAAAACACGGGATTCCCTGGGGTGGGGATGGCAACCCAGACCTGGTGTCGTGGCCACCTCCTTCCCCCTCCAGCACAGAGCTCTGACGGGCACAAATAGCGTGAAAACACAACACACACGCCAGGGGTGAGGTTCCTCTTGGAGCTGTCGCTTCTCTTCCTCTCTCCGTGGCAAACTGGACAGAGCCCAGAAAGCTCTGGCACCAAACCCCGCTGCCGCTGCGGAGCACAGCACCGTGCCAAGCTCCTCATCCCAGCCACGATGGTTTACGGGGAAGTCCCTGGAGTCACCATGAGCACGAAACCTGAGCGGTTTCTGCGTTCATACCCACTGGCACCCACGTCTGCTCCGAGTGCTCCTGAGCCCCTGTGCCAGGACTCGGCCACAGCCCAAGCGCTGAAGGACTGGGTGGCTGTCGGAGCAAAAAGTCTTTTCCTTCTTGAGACACGACTCGTTTGCAGTCAGCCTGGCTTGACTTTGCAGAAGGCTGTAACCTCCTTTCTGGTGAATCCTGGCCCCGCCAGACCCGGGGCTGGATTTCTGGCAGGGCATCCCCCCGGTTCTTGGTGGCACCGCACCGGGCTGCAGTGTCATCCGCAATGAGTGCAGCCAAAGTCTGCGGCAAAAAGACATGCCCCATGCCATGGGGGTTCCCCATGGAGCTGCTCATGATTAATACCAGCAGTTTTGGGGATGGAGGCAAAAGCGAAGAGCAACAACTTTGCCACGGAGGTTTGCAAAGCCCCCAGCGACCCGCTGTGCACGCGGCTGCTCCATCGCATCCCAGTTTCCTTCCCTGCGTATTCCAGAACAGTGCCCGAATGGCAGTCCTCTGGAATCCGAGTGGGAGTCAGGACCCAAGGGGAGGGCAGAGCCCAGGGAAGCATGGGTGAATGTGGCTCTCCCAGCCTGGCTCTGCCTGTGCTCCCCCCGTGCCGCCAGCAGCTTGCCAGCCAGCTTGGCAGAACGCGTCCTCATGCCTGTGCTCACTCTCCCAGGTTTGGCGTGTTTTCACCCCGCTGGCTGGAAGGGACGACAGCTCCAAACAAACGCTGCAACTAGGCTATTTCCTAAAGGAGAACCTTCGTTTCGTGCTGATCCAGACTGACAAAGGCAGAGGGGAAACCAGTAAAAGCCCATACTGGTCCTGGCTGCACAACCATCGACGCGGCTGTGGAATAGAGACAGCCACAGCCTTTCCCCGGCCAAGCCACCGGTCTCAAGCTCAGCAGAAACACATGATGTTCCCAGAGATGCCAGAAGGGATGTCCCCTCCCTCCCACCCATGAGGGATCCAGCACTTCTAGATGGCATTCCTGAGTACCAGCCACTCTCCTGCTGCTCTGGCAGCTCTCCCAGTGGTGCTGCAGCCGTCCCCTCACTTCCCTGGCCGAACAGAGAGGGAAGGGAAGTAGATTTCTCCTCCATGCTCTAAGATGTATGCTGCAAGCTGGCTGCAGGTCAGAGGAACATCGCTCCTTGGGATTGTAATTATATCCTTCTGGCACAGGCCAGCTGGGAGGCAAGTCCTTTGCCTGCTAATTATAGGACATGATATTGCTATTAAACAGCGCACGCTCCAGCTCGGTAGACAACGCGCTGCTCACTTGGCTTTGCCTGTTTACTAGAAGGTCCTTGCGCATCCTCCATCGACACGGAGGGCAGAGGAGGACAGGGATACAGGTGGTATCCAGAAACCCTCTTCCCTCCTCCGCCAGCACGACACACAGAGTCCCACCCTGCAGCTCCCTCCCCTTCCATCACTGCTCTCCTGCTGCGGGCACAGCCTCGAACTCACTGCAACATCGCCAGGCACGTGGTGCCTGCACCATCCCCTGCCGCTGACTCCATCACCTCTTTTCACAGCTCCTCTTCTCCCATCGGGTTTTGGTTGAATTCCTGCCCTCTGCTTCCGAGTCTCTCCACAACCTCACTCAGTCCCCCATGTCTAGGTCTGGCCCCACCGCTGCCCCGGGCAGTCATGATGCCTGTTTGTACATCCTTGTTCATGGGACAGGTTTCTAAAGATGAGGCTGAACTTTATTCCAGCTGGGAAGCATTCCCTCCATCTCATCCCCTTCCCCATCTCAAACAGGAGCACTCAAACTGCAAGCTCCGTGGGACAGGCCAAGACTTGTTCAGCCCTAATCACTATTTTCAAGTTTCCAACACAAAGATGTGCTCATCATGCTTGATTTTGGTGCGCTCTCAGCTACGAGCTGATCAAGGAGTCGTTGGTTGCCAAGTTGTGTAGGTGAGAGCACAACCGATACCGTGAATCCATGCACGTGGTTGGAAAGACCAACCGCTGCCCACTGCCAGAAGGGCAGACCTCCTCACAAAACAAGAAGTATCACCCTTGGGTTTCTCCAGACATGTACAGTTGTCCCACAGCACGGGGCACTCCTAAACCCCTCTCTGGTTTACATTCCTTCAAGAAAAACAAACTAGTAACCACCATGTTGGAAAGTTGGTCATGAAAACCTCTAGCAAGGTCACCAGCCTCCTCGTGGGTTGCCATCTACTACTGCCACCGCCTTCTCTCCTCTCCTCTTGCTGCCTTCTCATCCCCAAGCCCTGACGTTGCCCAAATCTCTCTTGTGACCACCGGTAGCCCAAGGATGAAGCCCAAGGAAATGAGCCGGGTGGCGTAATTGCTCATCAGAACCGGCTCTGGGCAAGGGACGACGAACCCAAAAGAGACAGAAGTCCTTCCCTTCCTTCCCTTGCTGCTCAGCCTCTTCCCCAGCAGCCAGCTGCAGCCACACGTCAGCCCAGCCGAATTCATAGAATCATAGAATGGTTTGGGTTGGAAGGGACGTCAAAGATCATCTGGTTCCAACCCCCCTGCCATGGGCAGGGAAATCCTCCACTACACCAGGTTGCCCAAAGCCTCATCCAACCTGGCCTTGAACACCTCCAGGGATGGGGCATCCACAACTTCTCTGGGCAACCTGTTCCAGTACCTCACCACCCTCAATGTAAAGGATTTCTTTCTTATATCTAACCTAAATCTGCCCTCTTTCAGTTTAAATCCGTTGCCCCTTGTCCTATCACTACACACCCTTGTAAAAAGTCCCTCTCCAGCTTTCCTGTAGGCCCCCTTTAGGTACTGAAAAGCTGCTATAAGATCACCCCGGAGCCTCCTCTTCTCCAGGCTGAAATTCCCTCAATTGCTTTGCAATGGTCGTTTTCATTTTACTATTTTTCCCCCCCTCACCCCCAAACAGGACCTTCCCTCCCCCAACAAATTACCTCCCCGCCGGTCTCTGCTCCTGCGCCGATGTGCTGATTATTGGGGGGGGTGTGGGGGGAAATAATAATGGGCCTTTTTCTTTCTTCCTCCTTTAGGAACGCGGGACCCTGGCAAATGGTTTTGCCCCTGGGCTGAGCCGTGGCCAGTTCCACCCCCTGCATGAGAGAGTTAATGAAATACGCAGCGGAAGGTCCCTCCCGCCTCCCGCTCCAGGACTTCGGCTGACTCCAGTACGGCTAATCCCATTACAAGAAAATAACGTGGATAATTCAAGCTAATGAAATCGTTACAAGAATGTGGACAGCCAGGGGTGGACATTCAGAGCCAATTTAACACTCCTTGGTGTTGTTATCCCCAGCACAGGAAATAACTGAAAGGAGGAAGGGAAAGGAGAGAGGGAGGAAAAAAGCCCTCCTCTCTTGTTAGCTTAAATCCTGTTAGAGAGTTCAGGAATTAATCTGCCACCTATCTCCCCTATTACCGTTATCATCATCATCATCATCATCATCAATAACGTCTCCTCGGTAACCTCGGAAAATTAGCAAACGAAGGCGCAGGAGGGCAAGGCAGGAGCCGATGGGTGGAAGGGCTTCGGAGCAGAGCAGGTGTCCTGGTGGACCCCCAGCCCACGGCTGCACGGACAAAGCCACGTGGAAAAGCGGGTCCTCGCCTGCGCCGGCCCCGCTGCGAAGCTGATCCTTCATTCCCGCAGCAGCTCCTCACCTGCACCGGACAGCGCTGCTGGATAATCAAACCACCTTCAAAACCCCTACGGAAAGCCGGTGGCAGGCAGGGGGAGGACAGCCACGTCTGCACCTTTTTCTTTACTACATGGATCATCACTTTTTTTCCAGTTTCCTCTCCTCTTTGCCCAGGAGCATCGTCTTTGTTTGGAGGCCTCTCGATCTGCTGCCGCAGCAAAACCAGGTTTTGCTTTGTGCAATTCCTGTTCTTCAGCGCCAGCCTCGTGCTGCCGGGAGAAGTGCTGCTGTCTTCTCCGAGCGATTCCAAACCATGGACCCCTTTCCTGAGGCCAGATTTTCGGGGGAGACCCGGCCGTGCCGCATACAGAGCCTGTCGTGGCAGGTCTGACGCCAGGCTCCCTCCCGGCCAGGCGTGCCAAGGGAAGCCACCGCCTTTCACCATGGATCGCTCTTTTTGGCACTGAGCCTTTCCAGGTCGTGCCATGCTCGTGGCCACAGTGGGCTACACCTCCTCCACACCACCCGAATGGAACCCTGTCTGCTCGGGTCGGAGTGGTGGGAAGCCTCATCACGACAAGATTTCAGAGTTGTTCCCACCTGTATCCTCGGCTCACGTGGGATCACGAGTGTTCCAACGTCTCCTGCGTTGCCAGCTGGATACGGGCGATTCCCACTCGTCCCTCTCCCGCAGGGCTGGGTGATGGCAGGATGGGGTCACGCATGCTCCAAAGGCAGCGGCGTTCCCGGGTGCTGCCGTCTCATCCCAGACAGTACAAAGCTTCATACTCCCCCCAAAACACCTGCAACTTATTCCCTGGAAGCTTTAATGAACTGCTTGAGAGAGTGGTAAAAGCAAAGGAAGGAGACTCCCAACTCTCCAAGAAACACCACGAGACAGGGGTCTCTCTGAAACAAGGCTTCTCATGGGGAGCATCCTACATCCACAAAAATCAGGAATGACATTTTCAAACCAGGAGGTTCTCTGGGATCAGTGATGACCATCAGGTCCTGACGAGGCAGGACCGAGCACCAAGAGATGCTTCAGCCCTTGAGCTGCTGAGAGGGAGCTCAACAGCCAGCAGTGATGCTGGGGAACAACGGGGGGGACCTCAGGGGCCTCTTCAGTCTCTGCTCCCCCGTACGGGTGGCCCTGTGATGCTGCACCTCTCCCATTTTTCCAGCTCGCTGCCTGCAAAGCCACGGCTGCCGTCTACCGACCTCATACAGACACGTACAACACTTTGATCAATCCACAAAGGCAGCAAGTGGACTCGGGATTTAAAAAAAAAGGCAGCACAACATGAACATGAGCATCTTTAGTACGAGAGGGAAAGCAGGAGCCCCACAGTAGAAGCAGCAGAAAAGCTGGAAGTCCTGCAAAAGGGTGACCTGGCCTGGCAAGGCAGAGAAATCACCGAGGCGCTTCTCTTTGATGGGACATCGAGGCCAGAGAAAGGTGCACAAGAAACACTTTGCTCTGTGGACCATGGAGATGGGACATGTGGTGTCCAGCCCGGGTGGCCGTCCCCCCCCTGTCCCATATGGAGACTCTCTGATGTCTCGTAGAGACGAATTTTCCACCTTTCTGCCCCTGCAGCACAAATAACACCCTTCTCCTTTTCTCAGGCTTTATTTCCACCAGACTCGTAGGAAACCTACACCAGCCCCGTTCCCACCTCGCGCCCCCCCCCGATTCGGCCGCAAGCAACCAACGCTTTCCAAAAGCAGCCCTGACTGCGACAGGTGAGAGGGGAGCGGGATGAGCCCGCCGGGATGTGCCCGGCCCCGTTCGATGTCTCCGGGATGCTCTTGCACCAACACGTCTAATTACACCCAGCCGGCGCTTTCGGCACCACCTGCCACAGCAACTGTTTATCTTGCTGAGGACTTAAAGAGCATCGTTTGCTCGGAAGGAAGGAACGCCAATTAGCATGTTGCCAGCTCGGCACAGAGACCCTCTTCGCTTTATCTCCACCGTGGCTGCTCAGCAGAGGACCCTTTGGTGCTCATTCCCTCCCACCGCTCCCCCAGCACCTCTTCAGCTCCTCCAGTTGGAAATAGACGGCTGTGCTTTCTCCCAGAAAAGACCCAAAAGCAGAGGCGGTGGGTTTGGAAGGGACATTGGTGACAAGCCAGCCCAAGCTGCCAAATTTGCTTGTCCCAGATGTTGAGAGGCAGCGGGGCAGCGCCGTGCTTGAAGGAGCAGAGCCCGAAGAGGCAGGCACTGCGCCCGTGGCAGAACAAAGTGATGCTTTGCCACAAATACATGCCAAAAAAATCATCCTGAGACACAGTGGCCAAGGAGACATGGTCTGGGAGAGGAGAGGAGCCTGCAAGGCTCCCCACGTCCCCATCCCCAGGCCACGCTCCCAGATTTCCCTCTCCAGCCACCGCACTGGCCTGGCACATCTGCCCCAGCCCAGCCTTGCGGCTCAGTCCTCGCTGTGCTCAGCCCTCACCCACCTCTGCTCCTTTGTCCCCATCATCCTGCTGCTTCAGGGTTCCTCTGTCCCAGCTCAAGGCTTCACCAGGACTCTCCTTCTCTCCTCCCTGCAAGACCTTGTCTCCTACCCCTCCTTGTCAGCTTGGTGCCCATCTTTCACCAGGGACCCCCAGCTGACTCGTTTATCCATGCTGTTGACTTAAGTTTCACTGTGATGTCTCCCTGACATGCCCCCCATACTCCCCAGAACAATGGCAGTGCTGGTCCCAACTCCAGCGAGCAGCAGAAGTCCACGAGATCCACCTGGAAACCAGCCCTGGGGAAGCTGATCCGGCTTTTGGATTTCCACGGCTTCTGCATGCGGAAAACTAAACAAAGTTGAGCTCTTCTGGGATTTACTGAATTTCGGCACAGATCTCCAAAAGTTATTTAGATACTCAACACCACAAATACTGCTGGTGCCAGAGAGGATGCAGACAGAGATGTGCTTCTTCCAAGGAGCTGTGAATTTACCCACAAGACTCCTGCTAATGTTAAGTCCCATTTTTTCGTGGCCGGCTCGGTCAGCAGCAGCCTCCCTCGGAGCTCGCAGGGAAGCAGCATCAGGAAGGCGACAGCTTTGGCCCCAGACCAACAGGCAGCCCCGGGACCTTCCCCCTCCTCGAGATGCCAGACCCCCAGGCAGCGGCTGCTTCCCCGTCGCTCGAACGGCTTGTTTAAAAACGTAGCGAAACGCTTTACCCCTTCTCGATTTATTTTCCTTAACAGTTGCTTATGAGGGACCTTATCAAAAGCTTTCTGAAATTCCAAGTAAATTAGTCATTAGGCAGGTTTTCAGAACAGTAATTAGGCCACTCCATGCCCCTGATGTATTATTTACCTGAGAAGATATACATAATTAGGGCTCTTCTTTATAACTGGTATTACACGCACTAAATTCTACTCCAGTCTATCGTGTAATTACGCAATTAGGCTGCATGCTAAACAGAAAGAAACCAATTCTGAAAACCAAGCAAAAAAGGAAAAAAAAAAACCAACAAAAACCAACAAACCCCACAACAAAAAACCAACAGTAATTATTATTTTTTAAATCCTCCATCACCAGCACAGCGGCAGGTCTTAAAATTTTAATATCCCTCCAGTGAAGCCATTTTTAAACAGGTGCCGCAACCAGGTTCGGGTTCTTAATTTTGCCGCGTTTAATCCTACTTTGCGAGGTTTAACGGCGTGCCAGAGATCCAGTTCCTTAAAGAGATTTGCTTTAAAGGCTCACGTTAAAAGGGGCTTTTCCCTTCCCTGGCCGGCGCAGATTTGCCACGCCGGTGGAAGCGGCACGGCGCTGTCTCCCGGCCTCCCTCCGCCGCTCCGCGGCCCCCGGCTCCTCCCAAACGATGATTATTTTCCAAGGGCTTCCCAGCTGGCAGAGCCAGACAGGTACAGCTGCTATGGTACGACTGTCACAGTAATTTAGCCCGACGGAACTGGTTCCCACACCCGAATTTAACGTGGCAAAAAGGAAGATGGGGAGCGGCGGGATGAGCGTCAGCCCGCGGGCACCTGCGGCAGGAGATGCTCGAAGTGCAGAAAACCACCCGGCAGCCTCCGCACGCCTTTCGGCCGGAGGGAGGGAGTCGGTCCCTCCTGATTTGTCCCCATCTTTCTCCTGGTCTGACTGCCAAGCGAGATCCCGGCTCCTCCACAAGTCCCTTCCTACCTGCGTGCAGGGTGGTCGGCGAGCAAAGTCGCATCCGTCCTGCTTTTGTTTCCTGGTGCTCGCTGGCGGAGGAGCACGTGTTTAAGAGTTGTAGAACACTGGAACAGGTTGCCCAGAGAGGTGGTGGATGCTCCATCCCTGGAGACGTTCAAGGCCCGGTTGGATGAGGCCCTGAGGAACCTGATCTAGTTGGAGATATCCCTGTTCCTTGCAGGGGGGTTGGACTAGATGACCTTTGAAGGTCCCTTCCAGCCCTAACGATTCTATGATTCTATGTGTCATCGGGTCTAACATAGGGTGGGGAGGTTGTTTTTTTCCCAATCTACCTCTTGTTATACATCTATTTTAGAGCTGGTGAGACCAAAGAAAAACGTTCAGGACTCAGCGAGGATGCTGACATCTCCCAGAGAAGGCACCTGCGTATTATCCACATTTATTTTCATGCTTTAAGGACTCTGATGATTCATTATTTAGTTAAAGCACGAACACATTTCCTTCCAAAACTTTACATCCCCACACTCAAAACTTCCAAGCCAGTTCCCAAGGCACAGAAGAAGGCGCAGAGGTGGCTCAGGGAATGCCATAGGCTTTAGGAAGCCCCAGGTTGAGACAGCACTGTAGGACTTGCACTGAATTCTGCATGAGAGCTGGGGGCTGAGTCGTCTGATGGTCCCAGAGCGCGTGAGCTGGTGACTCAGAGGACTTAAAGGTAACTGCTGATGGACACGTGTGACTCAAGAAGTCATTACAAAACAGCAGAGAGGTAGGAAAACCCACTCTAATATTGTTCATGTTTTGCTGCTGCTTCTCTCCTCTTTTGCCATCTGACAGAGGGGTGAGTTCTGCTCCCAGCCCTGGGCACTGCAGGGCTCTTCTCCCTCTGCCGCTGCATGCCAACCCCACCAACACTCCACCTGGGCTCTGGCCACACTCAAGTTCTGTGATTTCACCTAACCAGCAGCTTGCTTCTTGATGCTACTGTAATTACTTTTTTTTGTTTTTTTCTGAGGGAGACCAAAGACATTCAAGTACAGTGGAGAAAGGACCAGCTCTACCAGGACAACTGAAAGAGGACTTCTCTTGAGCCTTCCCCAGCCTTCCATCACATCCATCTCCAAGGACCACACCAGGACCAAACCACAGCTTCTGATACCCCCTCCTACAGTGTCTCTCACTGAGATGTATGAACAACCAGAGTTGTGACCCCTATATCCCAAACCTCACGAAATCTCAATCCTTGCACGGACTTCAACGAGAGCCTCCAACACTCGCAAAGCCTTCTGCAGAGCTCATGCTCATAAGCCACAATTCTCCTCGCACGCAGCACCTTGCAGGACCAGGGCTTAGGAGCCACCAAGTCACTGTGGTAATCACCAGCAGGTCAGGATTTCAAAGGAACCCGCAGCTCCAACAGTGCTGAGATTTGGGAATTTATCTCTCCTGGGCTCTTTTGAAAATCCTGATCAGAGTGCAGTTCTGGTCAAAAATAAGTTATGCTAAAAACTGTGCTCACAGGAGGGCCCGGTACAAATCTCCGCTTCTTTAGGATTCTTATGAGTCAGCTCATTTCAAAGACAAGAGGAAATTGGTCCAACTAGCAAAGCAGTAAACACAGAAGGGAGATATAGCCGTGCCTCGTGGGCCCCCAAAGGTGCATCCAGGGCATCCTTTGGAGAAAGCAGCCTTGCTGTTAAGATACCAGCTGCATCAACAGTCCAAAAAAAATTAATATATATCTCAGATTCAGCTGTAGAACCTCCTGCACTGAGCTAGAGGAGAATAAATATAGAAGCAATGAGATATTTATAGGCAGACAGCTATTTTAACGCAGCTCTGCTTTAAAGAGAACCCTTATTTAAGTCTTGTCCCTGTAAAGCTGCAAGATGACTTGGAAAAATAACCAGATTAATTATTTTCACCAGGAGAAGAGAGAAACACGTAGGGAAGATCAAATGCATGCAAATGCACTAAGAATGTGGGAGCTTGAGTGAAGAGCTTCTGTTCTGGCAACTCAAACACAGTAAGGATGGTGACATCTGAGTGCAGGGTAGTGTCCAAAGAGCCCAGCCTGACCACATCTGAACTCTGCCAGGGATCAGAGCAAGACAAAGCAGTAAAAATTGGCACGCAGCAGCTCGTTGGCGAGGCAGGCTGGGAGCCACCACGTCAACATGCCCCCCTAACCAGCACCATCCTCTCCAGAGACACGACCAACAGCAAAACATTAGATTTTCTCATTGTACTGCACAAGCGACGTGAGCAGAGTTGCAGCTCTACTTTATGCAGCGGGACACATCTTTACAGGTCACTTGCAAAACTCCCAGAAGACAGGAGGACAGGGAGCGACTGCATCCTACAAGCATTATCCGAGCCATCACAGGATTCAACGATGATGCTTCTACTCTATTTCTGCAGAAAGCTGGTCGCTCTCCACCCACCGCTCTCATAAAGCGCTTGCAATGGCTGGATGAAGAGGAGAGAGGTCTGTACCACCGCAGCCAAAGAGCAGCAGAGCCCAGGATGGAAGCTGGTGGACGAGAAGCTCAATATGAGCCGGCAATGTGCTCTTGCGGCCCAGAAGGCCAACCGCGTCCTGGGCTGCATCAAGAGGAGCGTGGCCAGTAGGTCGAGAGAGGTGATTCTTCCCCTCTACTCTGCCCTCGTGAGACCTCACCTGGAGTACTGCGTCCAGTTCTGGAGCCCCCAACATAAGAAGGACATGGACCAGTTGGAGAGGGTCCAGAGGAGGGCCACGAAGATGGTAAGAGGGCTGGAGCACCTTTCCTATGAGGACAGGCTATTCAGCCTGGAGAAGAGAAGGCTCCGGGGTGACCTTATAGCGGTCTTCCAGTACCTCAAGGGGGCCTACAGGAAAGATGGGGAGAGGCTGTTCAGGAGGGCCTGTTGTGATAGGACAAGGGGTAATGGTTTTAAAATAGAGGGAGGTAGATTCAGATTGGATATTAGGAAAAAATTTTTTACCATGAGAGTTGTAGAACACTGGAACAGGTTGCCCAGAGAGGTGGTGGATGCTCCATCCCTGGAGACGTTCAAGGCCAGGTTGGACGAGGCCCTGAGCAACCTGATCTAGTTGGAGATATCCCTGTTCCTTGCAGGGGGGTTGGACTAGATGACCTTTGAAGGTCCCTTCCAGCCCTAACCATTCTATGATTCTATGATCTCCAGCTGATCCACCCACAGGACTTCCTGGGCTGAGAAAACTGCAGGGGAAGTAACCACTTGTTGGATTTGTTGTTTTTTTTTTTTTAATTTGTTTCCTTATTTATGTCTCAGCACTGAAGAGCGTTATACGTGCAGCTGCACTGCAATAACAGAGCGATCCGAGCTGTGCCCACTTGTAGGGAAGCTCAAATCCACATTCGTCCATGCTGCCCTGGGGCCAGGCACACGTGTCCCACCACTGCAGCAGATCCTCTCCATGGGGATGGACCCGTGCAAGGCACAGAGCGAGCCACCGCCGGGCACCTACCGCCTCCTCGATGGAGGGAGATGTCCAAGAGGTGGGGACATGCCTCCCGGCTCTGTCCTCACCCCGCACCTCGCTGCATCAGTGTGCCAACGCCAGCAGCCGTGAACCCTGCCAGTGCAACCTTGCTAATTTAATAAATGGACTTTGACGAGGCTGCGTGTGCTTCAGCACTCCCCTGCCCGCCCCCCTCCCAACTTAAAGCCTCTGCAGTAAAAGAAATTGAACCACCCAACAGAAAAAACACACCACCTGAGCGTTTTACAGCTCTGCTCTCCGGTGGGAGCCAGAAAGAGGGCAGAGTTGGGCAGGACAGCACAAAAGTAGTGCCAAACGCTGAGCAGGGGTGCAAGCTCCCTCCATCCTCCTCCTCCTGCTGTCCCCCCAAAAACCTGCAGGAAGGCTCACACCACCACCCTGGGTGTTCACAATCGATTGCGGGCAAGAGCGGATGCTTGCACCTTGCTGACAGTCACCATCAACGCCGCGTGGCAGCTGTGGGATCGTCGAGAAGGCAAACGCGAGGGAGAAACGAGGGGCTACAGAAGAGGAAGAGAAACCATGTTCCTCTCCATCTGCCAGCGACGGCTGCACCCGCTGACCTGAACGAGCTGTGATGCATGCAGGGACGCCGGGAGGGAGGGGAAAAATACAAAGAGAGGTAATGGCACACCTAAAAAGAACCTGCCAGGCCTGACTGGGGTCCAAAAAGGCCGGAGTTTGCCCGCCCCAGGGGACATTTCCAACAGCTTTTGATCGCTGGGTGCCCAGGCAGGGACACCCGGCTTGCAGGGAGCTGGAGGTGGAGCAGGGACCTCATTTCTCCATGCTGTGAGGCTTCCAGGCCAGTGGCTTTCAACAGAAGATCCTAATTTTCAGAGGCAAACCAGACAGATACAGCTCTCCGAGCTGGTACACAAGCTGCCATGCCCATATTGGAGTTGAAGGATTAAATGAGATGGGAGCAGGTAACGACTCCCCAAGAAGAGATGCTTTGCTTGAATAGAGGCGCTGGCCAAGTTTCCTCTGATCCTTGCACTCATATCAAGCAATAGGGCTCAGGAAACCACCTCCCAGCATCGCCTGTCTGGCTGTGAACGGCCACAACGTCCCACGTACATCCCAGAAGCACCATCTCTGCTTCAGGCAGAAGATCCCTGACACAGGAAAGAGTAAAAGCCGATGCTGAGAAGCATCGCTGCAGGCTGGTCACAGACAACGTGCCAGACGACAGGCAGCTACTAGATGCAGGGCTTCAGACCAGTGAAAGGAGGTTCAAAGAGCTTTCCTGCCAGCACTGGATGCTCTTAAGGTCAATGCAAAGGTGGGGGGAACACACTGCACCACGGAGATGCCACTGTCCCCAGGGGATGTGGCTGTGTAGGAGGGGTCCGCTTTTGGTTGACACATCAGAGGATGGCCTTTTCGAGGAAGAGAGGACCTCAGAAAGGAATCAGAGCCAGCAAAGCACGAGCAGAGCTGATTAAAGGAATGGAGCAATACCTGGATTCGCTGATTCTCTAATGTTTAATAAGCATCACAAAGCGTCGGTAACGCCCAGCACTCAGCTGCGGGTACCAGAGGCTGGTGCTGCTGCTGGCACAGACATTGCCACGCTTGTCCTCGGCTCCCCCAAGGGTCCAGGGCTCCGTGGGCATGAGAGTCACGGCTCCCAGGGGGCTCATGGGACTCCTTTTCCTGCACAAGCAGGTAACTCCCCTCCCAAGGTTTATTACAAAGCCTTTCAGCCTCAGGTAGGATGGGCCACCAGCTCTCTGCTTCGGGGACAGCGCTGTGCCTCCTAACGTGCCCTTTCCTTCTCTGCTCTGCAAACACAGAGAGACTCGAGCTGCTGCTGCATTTTGCCAAGTGCTGCAAGAAACGTAGCCATAGGGGACACTGCCAGAGAAAAGGGGAGGAGATGATCCTTTCCGCCCCAACCCCATATAAAAATACAAGAGCACAAGTGGAAAAAACAACCCTGAGACATCTTCTAGGGATAGGAATAACGGAAAAAATCACTGGGGACAGAGCAGAATCCCAAGAACCTTACGGGGGGAGCGAGCTGCCAGCCGGGACAGGCTCAGGAGCACAGAGCCTGCGTGGGAGCTGTCAGAGCCCCGGCCCTGCCTCGTGCGACGGCGAGAAGTCCCTGCGGAGGTGACAGCTCTGGCAGCCGCAGCGAGCCACCAGCCGGAAAGAGGGAGAAAGGAGAGACGAGGCGATGGCAGCCGGGAAAGCGATCTTTGCAGGCAGAGCCAGGCCCTGCTCGCTTGCATTAAAAAAAAAAGGAAATTGGTGAAAGACCAACTTCTAAGCAGCATCCTCGCTGCCCACAGGTAGGGCAGGGCAGGTTGGCAGCTCCCCTCCCTCCCTCCTCGAGAGCTCCCCGCTGCAGCAGACCTAATTTCATGGGGTTTTTGCACAGGCAGCGGGGTGGAAAATGATCATCGGGAGGCAGCGCGTGGCAAAGCGCCCCCCGTTCGCCACATCCACCCCCCTGCAAGGTGAGCAGCCCCAGCCCGGTCCCGCTGGGTCGGTACGGCAGCAAGGAGAGAGGCTGCAAATGAGCTTTCCCAATCGCAGCCGCGGTGCGGAGGGGGGAACCTGTGCTCCCCCCCCCATCCCCGTCACCCTCCTGGATGCTGACGAGAGAGACAGCGCAGTCCTGCGTGACAGCGTGAAATTAATATGATTTGGGGGGAAGTTGGCAGTGAGTAATGAGCAGCTGAAATACCTCGTCTCCAACCCTTCGCCCCCCAAACTCTTTTAACCCTTCGGCTGCTAGCACAGCGGTGGGATCAAAGGGTGGGAAGAGTAAGATCTGGGTTAAAGAGACCCAAAGAGGGGTCATGCAGCTCACCTGGCAACTGAATTTGCAGGGAAAGCTTTGGCTCAGATCATGATGCTGCTGCTTGTGATCAGGCCCAGCCCGTGGAGGTGCCAGATCAGCGCTCAGGGGCTTGAAAAAGTCATTATTCCTAGAATCAAAGAATCATGGAATGGTTTGGGTTGGAAGGGACCTTCAAGATCATCTAGTTCCAGCCCCGCTGTCATGGGCAGGGACATCTTCCCCTGGATCAGGTTGCTCAAAGCCTCATCCAACCTGGCGTTGAACACTTCCAAAGATGGGGCAGCCACAACTCCCCTGTGAAACTTGTTCCAGTGCCTCACCACCCTCCAAGTGAAGAATTTCTCCCTTAGATCTAATCTAAACCTACCCTCTTTCGGTTTAAATCCATTTAAATTGTTGCTGCCTTTCTAAGTGAGGCTCCACAAGGAGGTTTCAAAAAACCTGGGAGGCTGGAAGGGGACCAAGTCTGTCCTTCAAACCTCCCTGGGCAATTCCCAGGAGGCCACCCATGATGGAGTCAGCATAACATGCCCAGACCACCACACAGGCAGCCCTTCCACCAACAAGTGGGTCTGTGAGAAGCAGAACAAAGGAGATGGCTTTCCCAGGATTGCTTTCCCTGGTATTTGTTGGAAAAAAGGCCCCATCTTCAAGGGCTTCTGTGTGAACTCCTCTGTGTGAACTTATTAGACTCCTGGATGTCTAATAAGGGTCAATCCCATAACACCACCTTCCTGGGAAGACAAGCCTCAGGAGTTTCCTCCTATATTTATTTGCACCAAGTTCTCAAATTTAAGATCTTCTCTCCTCTGCCAGATGCCTACGAGCGGTCAGGATGGTGCTGGGGGAAGAAGAAAGTGAGGTAGGAAGACAGATGGTCAGCCCGATCGGCCTTAGCTTGGTTTCTTCGGGAAAAACAACACATGGGCAGGAGCAGAGACAGAAACGCTCACGGTGCCACCAGCTGCAGAAGCCAACACGGTTCAAACGCCTTTGGCAGGAGGTCTGCCCCGGGGGAGGTAAGAGGCTGTGCAACAAAAGGTCCTTAATTGTAACCATGTCCCAAGGCTTAAAATCCACTGGATTAGAAGAGGGCGAAATGCTGTAGCAGGTTTGAGGTAGAAAAAAAAATAATAATGCAGACAGAGATGCAAATAAAGGACACAGTGTCATCCTGAGGAGAAAACTGTGATTCATTAGAGGCTTGTTCAGGACCTTCTCATGAAGTGAGACTGAAAAATACCCACGCGAAAGACAGGTAGGTGGATGGGTCAACGTCGCCATGCGAGAACTCTAGTTAAGAGATGCAACAGAGAGGACAATTTGAAGATCAAGAAAGTAATCATCTTGATTGCTCCTTGACTTCAAGGCTAAGACGCAAGCTCAAAAGTGAGTCCTGTGTCATTTCAGCAGATCCAGTAACCCACTGGCTGCCAGCCCCTGGAGCAGCCTCAGCAACCAAGGGACAATTTTGAAAATTGGACAAGAACCACCTACAACATAAGGCAAAAACCCCCCACGTTTTTCCTTCCTTTATATGTAGACACTCACATACTCTTAATTCAGACAAAAGGGGACCTTATAATACTACTAGCACCGAGTGGGTTATTTACAGGAGACAGCAGCTCCTATAGGCTTTGTTTCTTGCTTCCTATCGAGGAGAAAAATCCCACGTGCAGGCTTTCCCAGGGTCGATTTCCCTGGTATTTATTGGAAAAAAGGTCCCATCTTCAAGGGCTTCTGTGTGAACTCCTCTGTATGAACTTTAGACTCCTGGATGTCTAATAAGGGTCAATCCCATAACACCACCTTCCTGGGAAGACAAGCCTCGGGGGTTTCCTCCTATATTCTGTGCCAGTTCCACTCGGCACAGAAAACCGAAAAAAAACCCAAAGCAAAATCCCTGAGCCACATTTGAACAAGACATTTTGAAAGCAGCCCCTTCCCCATCTCTCTCCACCTCCCTGAGCCCCTCCACGCTGATGAGCAATAGTTTTGTGCCTAGAACTAATGAAGTTCCATTGGGAGGTTCAGCTGGGTGCCCTGGCCAGAGATGCTTCGGCAGGAGTCGGAGGGGAGCAGCCTAGAAATTCCCTTCATTTGCACCGGACAACCAGACTGTGGAAAAGCAGGCAGCCAAAAATGCCTCGGCAGAGCTTTTGGGTGAGCAGAAAAGGGGACCTGTGGGTATGGAGTACGTGGAGTGCAGAAGAGGGGAAAAAAAATATATATAATAAAACCCAAGTATTGCCATGAATATTCAAGACAGGGAAAGAGATGCACTGAAAAATCTTCCTTCTGCTCTTGGGAAGATCCACCTTTTAAAGAAACCCTGTCAAGATAACACAGAGTTAAACATTTCCTTATCTATGTTAAACACCTTTATGATTCAAACCGAAAAACAGTGCTGAAAACCTCTTTCACTCTCCCCCCCGCCCCGTGGCTCATTTTGGACAGTCAAATTAAAACGGTCAGTTACATTTCTGGTCTCCGAATATCAGCCCAACGTTGCTGTGTTTGGGTTTCCAGCACATAAGGAAGAGGCTTAAAGAAGGACCAAAAAAAAAAAAAGGTTTAATTTATGGTTTCTGAGATAGTAAGAGAAATAAACCAGCCCAGCAGATCCCTGTATCCTCATCCAGAGCTCTTGGCTCACGAGGCTGGGGCACATTTTGGCGAGTCGCTGCCCAGAAAAGCACCTGCACCCTGCGCTCCCCTGCGCACCGCTCCCGGGGAACTGCAATTTGGATGTGGGAGCACACAGGGATCAGGAAATCCCCTGTGCTAAACTGGGCTGTAAGGATGCACCTGGGGTAGGCTGTGCAGGAGAGAACACAGTCGCGCACGATCCAAAGGCATCGGAAGAGAGGATGGCATGGAGTGGTCTGGCTGGCCAGTCTATGGAGCATGGCTTTCATCTTCCAACATCTCCCAGCAAGGAGGGAAAATGGGGTGGTAACAGAGACCACAGGCGGGAGGAGAGCCAGGATATGTGGTGGCATCATGGGGGGACCCCAGCAGCCAGGCCATGGTGCAAACACCAGCTCTGAGCCCGCTGAAAGGCTGCAGGGAGACGTGCCAGGGATGCCGGAGGGCAGGGGAAATGGAACAGCAGAGAGACTCCGTCTTTCCCTTGCAAACCAAAAAAAAACACTAAAAGCCACCAGTGGGGCAGAGCTCCTCAGCCAGGAAGTGGGGAACAATCAACCAGCTTCATAAGAAGAGGCTGAAGAAGAAGGAAACACATCCAACAATGACACATTTTTTTTGCAAGTGCTTTCGAATGACGTGGGCAGAGGGGTTCAGGCAGGCAGCGGGGCAGAGGGAAAGCTTCAATCCAGAGCAGCATCCTGCAGCCCCTCCACGCCAGACACGCTCCTCCTCAGACGCTCAGCAGCCCGACGGACGCACAGACCTCGCATCCTAATTAGGAACCTGAAGCCCAGCGTGAACGCAAAGCGCCACATCAGCCGCTGGCATCGTTTTACATCTCCTGAGAACGTGGCCTTGGACCAGCTCACTGATGCTCCTTCCGATGCACGCAGCCCTGCAGTGCTCCAGGCATGGGTTTACAGCATGGTTTTGGGAAGCCACCTTTAAAATGGGAAGCAGACATTATCCCTAGGGATAGACCAAAACAGGGCAAAAGCACTGTTGGCATGGGAATCCACCCATCCGCTGAAGACATCAGAGCACCTACGTATGCGCTCAGATGCAAACCACCATGCCATCGCGTGCCTGCCCCTCCATAACCTGGAGTGGGAGCCTGGGGATGGCTTTGGAGATCTCATTTATTTCCTCAACACGATACAGTGATCCCACTCAACACCAAACCAAACTCAGCGGCGTCATTACTACTGTCAGCACTCACATGTGTGATGAGCCTTGTTCCAGTTCTTGCTCCTAAACCTGTTTTTGACAGATTTCCACCTGAACACGTGCCTCTCAGCAAGATACACGTTCCATGGTCCTTCTGCGTGCTGGCACCAACGTCTCAATTCACAGGGGAAGCCAGAAAGCTGGGATCCAAAACCGACCCGATGGATGGATGCAGAGCACCCATCGATGCCAGCTGCTTCTCCGGGGTCTTTCTGCTCATTTTTCAGACTCATTTTTGTGTGCCTCCTGCGAGCACTGGCTTGCAAGCACAGTACGCTGGGACAAGCACAGGTATTTGTAGAGGAGGTGGCAGCTCAGTTTCGCACAAATACCTTCTGGCAGGGCACAGCCCCGCCACTGTTGCATCCCAGCATTTGTTTTAATACACTTATTCTCACAATCCTTCCCAGGAGTTGTGTCTGTTCTCTGAGACACCTAAGTCCCAATTCATAAAGGTCATTAAGTGAGTGATCAACACCAGCCTGAGCACCACGAGCAAAATATTGAGCAAAGTATCCAGACTGGATCCCACTGGACCAGGCTCTCTCCACTCACCCACAGATTGCTCCCAGTACAGGATTTTTTTCAACTGACTCCACACCAAGCAACAAGGGAGGCTGCTTATCCACAGGCACCAGACTGCAGAAGACCAAGAGGCTCTTCCCTCGGCAGAAGGAGCCTCCCAGGGGGACAGGGTGACACATTGTTCTGGGGAACACCTCTGCGTTCACCGATAAGGGAGTGGAAACTATGAGCTTTAAACCAGTAACTACACACTGGTAGGCAGGACAAGAGACACTTGGGTAGCAGGCTCTGCTCATCACCCAAACAGCTACTCTGCTCTCTTCTGAGTCCTTCAGACTGGATCTAGCTGCAGGCTGACAGTTGGGCCATCTTGATAAAATGACGCCAAAATGCAGCTTAATCCATTCATGGATGTAACCTAGATGAACAGGGCATGAACCCAACAGCAGTTTCTACCACAAGAAAGGGTTGATGATCCACCCCGTGTCCTTCCATCAGTACTGCAGCCCAGCGTGCCCAATGTCAGTGACATGTCCTGTCTCCCCTGCCCCTCAAATAATATTCTCAATATTTTACCTATGGCAATTTACTTTTGTTTTGATTGTAAAGGGCTAAAAGCACAAAACACAGGAAGCTTTACAGTCCTACAAGTCACAGTCACGTCTGCAACGCACGTGCCCTTACCTGGGCTCTGTAGGATGCTGATGGGAGTCTCCAGCTGTTGAAAAGTGGAGAAAGATCTGCACTTTGGCTTTTCACAGGAGGGCACAGAATACGCTGGGGGACATCGCTCCCAGCAGACAGTAAGGAGCTAAGCCAGCGATGTGGCCAGGAGGAGACATCCCACCTCAGCCAGACCTGCTGCTGTGGTCGGATGGCAGAAGGACCAGGCAGACCAGTGCGCTCACGCTTACTGGGAATTGCTGAGCCTCTCCACCACCTCCAGACAGGACCTCCAGCATGGGCTCAGCAGCTCCTGGGGCTTCTCCTCAACATCCCACACACCAGCTTCATCTCCCCTGGCTGCAGTCGCGCAGCCCCTGCCCTACCCCCAGCAGACCCTCACACCACGAGGAGGGGCTCACTGCGACTTCCACAGCCCTCCCCGTATTCATGGACCATCTCACTGCAGGGGGACAGTACGGAGAGAAAAATTTTGAGCAGCTAACAGGAAGCAGCAATGGATTTTGAAACATTTCTAGCACATCTAGGGTTTTAAAAGCAAAAGTATCACTTGCAGCATACTCTGACCTTAGACTGTTCAGCAAGCGATGCTTGCAGCTCTGTGCAACCTAGGGCAGTCTGCAATGAATATTCTAATTAATACTGCCCAACACTTCCTTAATAAACTCACATGTTTATGAAGGGACTAATTTTTTTCTTCCTCTGCCTTTCGGTAGCAAAGATTTCCACGGCTTCAACAGGGCAACGTTACTCTGGGAAGGAGAAATTGTCTCCAGTCATGTAGACTCCATTACTGGGAGAAAGGTGTGAACAGCAAGTATGTCTGGCAGACGGATTCATTATACCACCGTGTCCTTTATAATGGGAAATGAAAAGCCCATTCTGGTAACTACACTTTATTATAATAGGTCAGAAGAAGTGAAAGGCATCATCTTATAAAATTAACTTCATAAAGCCTGCCTTTAAAAAAAAAAAAAAATCTCTGCCAGTTTATCCACCGTATCTTTCTTCAGAGATTTTTCTTCTTCTAGAAGAGACATGACTCCAAAGTCTTGTCCCACTGACTGTCTTCACTTTTACCCTCTATCAGAGGGAATAGATCTGTTTTCTCCTAATCAGTCCCAGGCACTTGTTTTGCCAGATGCAATAAATGCCACGTCTTTTTCAAGACAGAGAAAATAGTCAGCAAAGTAGTTAAAATTAAAAGAGACACTCATCCCCGAAGGCCTTCCCAAGCAGCAGCATTACTTTCTTTATAGGAAAGTCAGAATACGGAGATAAATGCACCAATGACCTGCTCTGTGCTCCAGCACACCTTGCAACTGCTTTTTTGCTAGCTGCTGCTTCAGTCAAACCAAAGTCCAGTGTCTCAGCTGATAATAATTTTATGATTTTACAGCTTCACACAACGTGTTTGAATTCAGCTCCTACAGCTAGGAGGCAAGGGATGGCCAGATGGACATTAAAACACCTTCCACACTCGCAGTGCCGACATCCGACCTCGCACCGAATTTTGAGGGTTAGGGTCTGCCACAATTAACTGGGGGAGGAGGGCTGGAAGTGATGGTCATTGCAATTTTAGGAGAATTTACAGATAGAGCCCCAACAATAAGTTCTCAGATACCTTTTGCAAAGAAAAGAGGAAACAATGCCAGTCCCAAAACACGCTACTCGAGATGCAACTCTAATAAACTGCTTCCTTCAGTACTATCAGCATCAGGTACGTCAAAGTCTAGGCAGAATTTTTACAGTATCTGTCCCTCAGGTTGCATTTGATTGGGTA
Source organism: Tauraco erythrolophus (assembly GCF_009769465.1). Classification (NCBI taxonomy): domain Eukaryota; kingdom Metazoa; phylum Chordata; class Aves; order Musophagiformes; family Musophagidae; genus Tauraco; species Tauraco erythrolophus. The sequence continues at coordinate 3,550,046 of NC_141483.1, read as the reverse complement.
GAAATCTTTAAGAAGTCTTTTTCTAAACGTAATCGTTCTCCCTTTGAGGAAAATAAAACATACATCTCCTTGAAATGTTATATGCCAACTGCAAAACAGCCTTATTTTTAATATTCATGAAAGTTGGTGCAGAAATGGGGAAGGAGGATGGAAGAGGATGCTATGAAACAAATAGTTAATTGGAACTTCCAACGAAGGCTGCATGGATCTAATGTGATAAATTTTAAAGGAGCCTAATTTTCAGAAATTGCCAGAGCTCCAATCTGTGAAAATGTGGCCTTTCACAGATCTCCAATTCAGCTTGCCACATCTAGAGTTCCCTTTGAAAAAAAAAAAAAAATCTTGCCATAAAAGCCCCCCAATTTGGTGGCAAAAATTAGCAGCCTTCATGGGATATCAAAGCCTTTGTCTCTCCTCTCCTAACTATGGCTCTTTGGAAAGAACTAAGGACCATTTGTCTTTTGTTATTTTTCCAGGTAGTAAAGATAAGAGTAGAATCCAATAAAGAACAAAAATGGGAGGGGGAGGGAGAGAAAAAACACACCCACAAAAGCTAAATCTTCACACCTAGCCCAAAAACAGCCCCTATAATTGAAAAGCATTTCTCCCTCTGAAGAAAATAACACCTATCGGGTCTCAAAAAAAAGAAAAATACAAAAAAAATCCCCTGACAGTGCGGAGAGGCTGACGCCTCCAGCAGAAGATGGCACGACACGCTCCGAACCGGCACCGCACGCCCAAAGCCATCGGGTCCGGCGTGGAAGGTGGGCAGCACCTAAGGCTCACGGAGCTTTGCAACGAGACGTTGATTTTGCAGGCAGAGGACTTCAGCTGGTAACCAGAGCATTCATGACCCTGCACAGAGAAAAATAAGCACCATCCTTCTCCAGCCCGAGAATCAGAACTCGTTATCCCCAAACTCCAAAATTGAAAGAAACGCATTTGCTTTGAATCTCCTGCAAACCATGAGCTTGGGGAAAAATCAATTTGAATGTTACACCCCATCGCAGATCTTTCCCAAGGGACCGGCTGGACCCCTTCCTCCCAGGAACACACCTCGACATCGGAGATGGGCAGGAGGAAACTCCTGGGGAACGTGGCTCCCCAAACCCGCTGGTGCTCATGATGCAGAGGACACGTGCGGTCGTGCGATGGGAAGCACACGTGTCACCAGCCGCTTCCAAACCACCGCGAGGTCCAGCCCGGAGGACGGCGCAGAGCCTCTTCCCATGGTTTGCACGGATCACTCGGAACTGCGTGGGAAGGGGAAGGGAAGCTGGGGAAGGGCACACGCGAGATGGCCACAGTCTACCTTCCACTGCTGCCAGAACACGAACGGCGGTGCAGGGCAGGTCCAAGCGATGGATCCATAAACACTGATGTTAAAAAGCTTATGGCCAACCAGGGCAGGATTTCCTGAACTGCCAGTACAGAGCAGCACAGGTACAGCAGCTTTCCAAACCCACTGTTCCAAACACTTAACCCTTGTTTTGCTGCTCCAGTGTCACTGACACCTACTGCGGGTCCACTCAGAAAGGCAGACACAGCTCCCTGACAAAGCTCAAAACATGGAAATATTTGTTTGGCTTTACATATATGTGTATATATATATTTGGAATTATCTATTTGGATAATATACATATTTGTCTGGGGTAATATATACACATATAGTGTGTATATGTATATTTATTTATTTATTTTTCTCCATGCCCATGAAAAAAAAAAAAAATAATCAAGCCCAGAAGGAAGCAGGTTGGGAGACAACATAAACCACGGGGCTGGAAAGTGGCTTTTGAGCGTGTGAAACAATAGAGGAGACGCTTGCCCTGCAAAGCCTCCCACCTCTGTGGGCCGGGGGGCTCTCTGCACCGCGATGCCCGGTGGTCCCCAGCACGGTGGTCCCCAGCAGCCTTCCCTGGGCAGGCTAAGAGTGCCCCCTGCAGCACCGCCGTCCCTGCCAAGCCATCCTTGGCAATTTCAAATAAATAAATAACAAAATACAAATCTGACAGGTTCCTAAATGCAGGAAGAGCTAAAAGCTCCAGAGCAAAGGCATCTGATTTAAACCGACGAAAAAAAAAAAGCAATCTAGGAGGATGGAGTGTTTAGCAGCGCTCCGTCACGTCTGGTTTTAGCCACTCTGAAGGGGAGGAGGGATGGCAGGGGTGGAGGGAAGACTGTGAGCCCCCCACCAAGCCGTTGGCTTTTGTTTCGAGGATAAAAACCGCATCTCTGAATATCCTAGGTAAATGAAACGGATGTTCACGCATCGCTCCGAGAACGCTGTCAACAGTGCACACGCTAGAAGCTGCATGTTCCTTGTAATATTAATCAGGCTGCTCCTCTGTCCCTCCCCTCCACAGCACTAAGGTGCTAGACAAGACAGGAGGAAAAAAAACACCCAAAAAAACCCCCCCAATCTCTGCTGAGCTCGTCTATCCTCACGATATACATAAAGCCTCCCAACTCCTTGAACTTAACCCAGGGCCCTAGAAGGCAAATAGATCCCCCTGGTTTTGTTTGCTCCAGCTTTACAAAGGTCACGTCTGGAGCCACACAGTGTTGGGTTTTAAATTAGCAGTGCCCCACGTGCTAAGAAAACTCAGCACAGTAATTTGGAAGTCCAGGTTTTTGCCCTATTTCAGCAGCGCTTCTGAGAGCAGCGTTGAAGGGAAAGCATCCAAGCTGCACAGCACGAGGAAAAAAAACCTTTTGCTCTTCTAGAGGGATCTTTATGTTGTGCCTGCAGTCACCCTTCCACCAACATGCATCCAAGAGCCAAGTCATGGTCTGCGCCCCGTTAAACCTCCAGAGCTCCCCCGAAAGCAGTGGTGCAACACACAGTTTTCCTGTTGCAATCACTGTCCTCACCTGTGGTCACGCCAGGAGAACACCACGCACTAATAAAGCAGGTAGAATTCACTGTGCACAGGGGAACACGTGGTTTCTCCCACATCCAACAGATCACTGCCCCGTGGTTCCTCACGAGGCAGTTTTCACTGCGTGGTCTGGGGAGGTTTCAAAGGGTTAAATGATTCCTTGACTCGGTCCCTTTGGGAAGAAACACCACAGCCCTGACCAGTCGAAAGTGCCTGCGTTTTGCTTGGACAGATCCAGGCAGAAAAGCCACCTCCTAACACAGTACTTCACCGTGCCCTGCGGATGTCAGCTATCGCCCACATTTTGCAGGTGGGAAAAACTGACGGGCAGAGCTGGACATTGACTCCCCCAAATTCCTTCTGCAAGCCAGCAGCAGAGCAGGGACCACGGCCGGGGTCAACGAGCCAAAGATTCTCATCCTGGGAGCAGAAGAAATGCTCTATGTTGTATTTTAGAAAGTTTCACCTCTTCTCCAGGATGCATTAGAAGGCTTAACGAGTCGCTGCACAAAAGGCTGAGGATACAAAGCAGGATGTAAGCACTCCCTCCATGATGAGAAGGAGCTACAACCATCATGAGGACAGGATGGACGGAGGAGGGAGCCAGCCCCAGCTAAAACCTTTCCCACCAGCTGTCTGCAGCGGCTCAGGGTGCTCCTCCCCAGCCAGATGTGCCAAGCACCAGGAAAGTGGCCACATGTCTTTCAGGCAAGAGTTAAAACAAACAGGTATCCAACACTATGTCTGACAGCTCCCAGTGGCTCTGGCCAAAACACTGGCTGCTGTGATCTCTGTCTCACCAGCAGAATTTCTATACTGGTATAACCTGCTGAGCCATTTGTATTTACATCCAGTAAAAGCTTCATTTATATCCACAAAAAAAAACAAAACTCATAATATTTACAACTCAATAGCAAGATCCCATATGAAAATCATAGCAGCTCCAGCCCGGAGCACTCCACAGACCCGACAGAAAGCCTTTTCCTACCTGAAGAGTTCCCTGATTTCCCTGACAGTGGCCTGGAACGGGATGTTTCGGACCAAGATTTTGGAAGTCGTCTGCTTCTTGACGGTTTGTTTCTTTCGGGATGATTTCACAGCAGGCCTACGGAGTCAACAGAAAGGGCAGGTAAGGATCAAAACACCCATCGCATTCTGCCTCCTTCAAAATCAGGAATGCAGAAAAATTAGGCAGCTAGCTCACATCAACATCCTCGCTGGCATCTTACTGGCAACAACAGAAGGAATGAAATATTTAAGTGATTTAAACCCTACACCTGAAAAATCAAAGTTTCCAGCTTGCTCAGTGCAACCTCAGTCAAGGTCAGGCAGCAGACCTGGACTCACATTTGCCACTAACTTTTGTTTTGACATCAAATCTTGTCCATTCAATTGCCAGGAGAACATACTATTTGATATATTAAAACAAATAACTGAATGTGTTTTGATTGCTTTTCTTACTGGCTTGGAAAATCGCAAGTGAAATATTTTAATAGATTATTAATTAATTCTTTTTAACTTCAGAATTGTATTGCATTTGTACAAGATAAAAATTTACCTGATACAAAACACCACCTTATTTCATAAAGTAAAGCATTCCATATTGTAGGCTGGATACGTACTGAAGAGATTTTCAAAATCAAAACAGATGAGAATGGTTTATTAAAGAATTCAAATACGAGATGCAGACAGGGAGCTGTCGGACTGCTTCTGGTCCCCAGCAACCAGATTTTCAAACAAATTTTGACATTTCCAAGATACCTCTTCCAGTAGGGTTTCCAAAGCGCCTAAAAGACAGATTTTAGGTGCCAACATTCACCTGCAAACATCTGGATTAATTTTCAACTTTGCACTTAAAAGATTCTGCGCCGAATAAAAATGAGGAAGGAAACCCTAAAAAGCAAGACTAGAACTCCAAGTAAATTAATCCACAAGTAACCATCTGTTCAAACAAAAGAAGTTAAATCCAAATTTTTTTTTCAAGCAAGAAAAAACCCTTTATTTGTCCTGATTTGATCAGAATTGGCAGCAGAATACTACTCTTAAGCTCCTGTTCTCCCTGACAAACTAGGGTAAAAGATTTAATTACCCAGAGAATATTTGTCAAGAACTTTTTTAACCCACTGGCGTTTGGGCTATCAGCTGATTTTGCAATGCTGACCAAACTGTCACCAAAGCAGAGGTTTTAGAGGAGCCTTTTCCTTGAGTGTGGACAAAACCTCAAGTGCCTGGTTCTAACTTTGGGCTCGTTTTTGGGGTCCCACTACTGCATGCTGCTTCGAGGTTTTAACTGGAATACGGCACGTAGTGAGAGAAGACCTTCACATCAGCTATTCATCATTTCTTTTTTCCTTTCACGTAAGACTGACCAAAGTGACCCCGAGTAAGGCACGAAGGCCGAGGCGTTCAACAGTCAGAGCACTACTGATCACATCCCTCATGATGGAAAATGCTGGGTAAGCACTGAAGAACCCACCAAGCATCACCACAGCTTAAATGGAACCGAGGTGAGACACAGCTTTACCTGATAGCTCTCTCGGAGATTTTCACTTCCAACTTATGGCCATCTACAGAGCAGCCCTAGAAGTTAAAATAAAGAAACAATAACAGAAAAATCAAAGTCACAACAGCTTCCAGGATACAAGTACAGCATTTCCCATCTTGATCTTTCCCGTGTACCCCTCCCCTTCTCCCTGCCAAATCTTTTCTCTGTTGAACGCTGCTGATGAGAGGCAAGGCTTCTGATATGAGGTCGGACACAGCCTGACTGAAGCAGCAGCCAACATCTCTCATCTACCTGTCCAGCTCTGGCACCAAACTGGTAAAGACGAGTCACTTCACTGCTTTTGGTTATGGTTTCCTCTCCCTCTGGACTGCAAACTCTTCAAGGTATCGCCCATCAGTAGCCAAGACAGCAAGAAAGTCTTCTGTCTCTTGCTTCCTGCGCCTCAAACAACTTCCTACAGTTCAGCACTGAGAACGAGCACCTCGCCTCTGACGGCACACAACACGCAAGGCACTGCCATGGAGCCTGCTGCCCACTCTCTCCACAAAACACCCACCTTCCTGCTTTTTCTCTTCCCCAGGATTCTGCCTTGCAAAAGGATGGAGAGCACATGTCTACCCCAAGACTACCCAGGCTGTGGAATGTGAAATGACCACCTAATGAAGGTGGGACCCATGGACTGTGGTTACTGAACACACACAGATTACACACAGTAATTCCTTCCCATCTTCCAAGGAAAGGATTACTCCAGGTAGTGTGGACCAAACACTTGGATGTTGTTCTAGCAGCAGAGGGAACGATTTATCCCTTTGGAGTGCAGCCAAACCCTGTGGCATGTGTGATGGGAAGGCAGGATGCTAGAAGATCCTGAAGCAATGGTGGATTCAGAGAGGGTAAAGCAGAACTCTGCGGCACTAAAGACTAAACAATATTCACTCTCACTGCAAGTAGGGGTCTGGGGCTCCATCACCTCTGCAAAGGGAACCTTGCAGAATAAACTCATTAACTTTTAATCATTGCACATTTTCTGCCACCTCCGTGTTGGACCAGCACGAGGAAACGCTCTTCTGTATGAGGTCTTGTCCCCTTACACACCCTCTTTCCTCATAAACCTGGCCCATTTTGGAGGCTTCTCCATCTGCACAGCCTAACTCCAAGCACTGACAGCCACAGCTACGTTTTGAACCTCACAGTCCATCCAAGCCTTTGCCCACCATCTTTGGAAAGAAATCCAGACTGACAACACTTCAGCTTACCTGGAGTCGGCGCAGGGCTTTCTGTGCACTCTCTGGCTTCTTGTACTCCACAAATCCAAAGCCCATTGAAAGCAAAGTGCCTGTCAGAAGAGAAAGGGGACTCATGAAGCTAGCAGGAAACAGTGATGATAATAAGCAGAAGATTTAAAAACAAATTAGAAGCAAGCACTGATTGCCAAAACTTGGGGGGACAGAAACTAGTGGCCCAGGCAAAGGGCCAGCTTGCCCATGCCCTGACTCTGACACTCCTCATGAGCATCCCCTCACTGACTGGTTTTGAGCAACATGCTGTTCTAGAACAGCTTGTTTTGGTGCTGATGTCGAGGAGATGACCAATGTTGCACGCAAACCAGGGCTTTTTAGGTTTGCATCACTTCAGTGCAACCTCCTTAGATAACACATGAAGTTCTACAAAACAATCGCTGGTCCCAGTCAAGGTAAGCGATCCCATTACGGACACACAAACATTTGTTCATACACAGGGCTATTTCCCCATGAGCGAAATGAGACCTTCATTCGGAAAATTTGCCAACTACTCAGAAATGGGTATGACTTTTGTTGCAGAAGAGCAATATGCAGGTTGCAGTCTGGTCCCTAGAGGAGACATTTCTAACCTGCCGAGTTAGAAAGGAGCCGAGTGTTTGAGATCTGTTTCAGCCTGGACTCCCACGTGCTGCATTCCCCGTTATCACTCAGCACAAGCCCTGAGTTTCATTTGAGAGATAAAACGCCTCGGAGGTCTGCACGGTAGAAAAGGAGCAAACACTTCTATAAACCTGGGTGGGCAGCTGTTGGTTCCATGCCAAAGGAGGAGACATCTATTCCACCTCCCTGCGCAGCACAGGTTTGCAGCACCCATGGTCACACCATGCTTGTGAGGGGCAACACTGACCAGTACAAGAGCCATAACTAAAGCTACATGAGGAAAGGAAAAATCCAGATGCAAAAACCACAACAGCCAGTTTCCAACTTCAAAACCTCAATGGTAGCAGGCTACAGAGATCAATCACCCCACAGTGAGAGAAGGAGATCACTTTGGTAGGTGGTACAAGATCAGTCTGGGGTCAAACGTCTGGTCATGAGCACACCCACAGCCAGACCCGTGAGCCATACCGATGAGTTCGCTTTATTTCTTTTTCTTTCAGTGGATCCCAGTTTTCAAGCATCCCATGCAAGAGGAGCTCTTTTAAGGCAAAATCCCGTAAAGCTGCGCAACTCCCTAGCCTAAAACCCGGGAAGAAGACACAGCCCATCGAGCCAGCGCTTGCCGTAAGCAGACTCTTCCCTGTCTAACCACCCAGAAAGCGAGTACAGCCAAGGCAACAGGCGGAACCACTCGTCACCGCAGCCTGCTGGGTTCAAAGCTGGCAGGCAGAAGGCAAACGAAGCCCGCTCAGCACAGTACTCAGCCCGGCATCCTTGAAGATCCCAGCCATTATCGTGGATAAAGCACATCGTGCGCAGGTTTAATCATCGTGGGGCACCGGTCCCTTTCAACTTGCATCCCGCTCTCTTCTGTCATCTTGAAGGAGTTGGCTTCTCTATCCTGATCTCAAGAGAAGGCCACGTCTCCACAAATCCCACAATTGAGTTTAATCTTCTAGACCGAACCCTGGGGTACGTTCAGTTGCTGCTTTCAGCCATTTCAACAGGCACACTTCTAGAAACATTGAGGATTTTGCCAACGAGAATATAAATGCTCAGCCAGATGAATGCTAAAGCAATGCCACACCTGAGCCCTCAGCAACCAGCCGAGGGAAGGAATTGAACAGCAACATCTAGAGTACCTGCTTTGTCTTTCTTCTTGGATATCGTGCAGCTCTTCACAGCTCCCACTTTGGAGAACGTCTGCAAGGAATTTGGACACGTGATTCAGTTCCCTTTGTCACAGGCTTACAACTCGAGTGACAACGTGGCCCTCTTCCAGAGCCAGGAGCACACGCTCACAGGCCCACCTCCCCCCAACACACACCTGACAAGCAGCCAGTGCAGCTGTGTCTTCTCTTATAAAATTATTTCTGTACAAATATACACCCCCCACAGACAGTTCTAAAGAAATCAATATACGCATTCCCAGAAATTCTCCACCACTCCTCAAACTGTGCAGAGATGTGGGACGGCTCTGGAGGAATTCTATGGGTTACAAGATGCCCTCACGCCCAGGTGAGGACCTTAGGGGCAGGTGACTCCTGTGATGCCCCTTGGACACAGCTCCTTCCAAAGCCATGCAGGAGGGGCTGCAGGTAGCAGGGGCTGCCCTACAGTGACAAACCATCTATTCAAGTCCTTCATAAAACCATGGCCAGAAGGCAGAAAAAGAAGAGGGGACAAGTCCCAGTCCTCCTCTGAACATGTACATTTGTCCCCAGACTCAACTGGACCAGGTCTATCCTAGTACCGCAGTCCCAAGGCAGAGGAGCACGGGTCCCGGATGGACTGACATTGCACCAGCATTTTTGGGCCATGAAATGGGGCTTTTCACATGGCTACAAAAAGTGGCAGAGACAGGAACTCCCAGCTGCTTTTCCCTGCTTTGCTATTAACATCCCACACGGCTTTAGAAATGCTACAGACTCTCCCAAGAGCTTTGCTAAGGCAAAGCAGCACAGACAGCTCAATGTTGGTAGAAGCTCAGATGAAAAGCACAACTCAGCAAAACCATCATTTGTTTTTTTATTGCCTTAACACACAAAGCAGTATCACAGCTGCAAAAGTGCTTGTCCCAAGGAGAAGCATTACAGAAAGCACAGAAATGAGGAGTCTTCAAAGATTTCCTACTGCCTCCACCTGTTCTGAGGTGGAATTAAGCCTCACCAAAACTGTTTCAGATACGTTTGTCGAATTGACACCAGAAACCCCAAAGCGGAGGTTCCCAGTCCCGTCACAACCCAGTGCTCCCTCATCTCCTATTAGGTCATACTGGCTGCAATGTAACTCCTTTAAACACCTTATCCTCAGCACAAAAGAGGTGGAGAACAGCTTGTCCCTCACCTTCTACAGTGGAGTAGAGCCCTTTCTTCTAGCCCATGCTGGGAGTGGGGGCTTTACTCCATCAGGCAGAATCTCAGTCTGGCCCTCCACCGCACCTCAACCCCCTCCAGCTCCACCAGAGTGGACCGTGCTAAGCAAAACACAGTCCCCTCTCCTCCCTTATGGCTCACCTCCTTCAGCGTGTCTTCCGTGGTAGCAAAGTTGAGGTTTTTGATGAACAAGGTACACCCCGGAATATTTTCTTCTTCTTCCTCTTCTTCTTCCTCCTCCTCTTCTTCCTGTGCTGCTGTTTCCTCTGAGTCCTTTATAGCTGAGTCAGTGTCATCACCTGAAACAAAAGAATAAACCCAACTTTGTAAGATAAAACAAAACCAAGCTTTGGAGGAGCTTGCCCCCTGCCCCAGCTGATAGAGCTACTGCTCTAGCAGGAACAGGCCACTTCTCTACTGGCTCTTCGTGGGCGGACAGAGACTGACACAGGCTCAACACACGGTATATGAACGTGTCCCCATGGAAACTAAAATATTGCCTGTTCTTTGGGTGTAGAAACTCTACAATCCTGCTTCCCCAGCACTCAGACACCTTCACATCAAACCCAGCCAGACACCTGCTGAACTAGGCCAGGGGCCCCAAACTCAGGGGCAAATACGTATCTGCAAGACGTGAAATAACGTCTCCACCAGTATGTGATGGAACATAGTCCGTTGAGGCCAAACACCTACTGAAGGGCAATGAGGAACTGCACTCAGCACAGATGCTGTGGTCTTAAAGGGCTTCACTACGGCCTTAACACTTCCAGAGCCATGGGTTTATACTCCGTGACCCACAAACCTCGCTCAGGTCAACAGCAACGCACGCTGTTTTGTACAAATCTTGCTTTGGGATTCTGCAAAGACAAATCCGTAAAAAGAAAATCAAGTCATCAAGCCACAATCCAGCAGTCAGGGCAACAGCTTCCTCTGGGGCACCCAAGCCCCACGATGGAGCTGCGAGCACCTGTCCACAGCAGGGAAGTTAACAGAAACCTGGATACCATACAGCTCATCACTGGCAAGTTTGCTGGTATTTGCGGTCGGTCATAGCAAGGAGGGAGGCTCTGGCAACTGCACTTTGACTCTCTCCATCCATCCATTTCCCTCTCTTCCCAACTCCTAAAATGGTTTAATCATTTCTACTGTACTTAATGCCATGAAGAGGTCTCACAGCTACTGAGCACATGTGACAGCAGAGAGGAGAAACCTGTTAGAGCCTGCACTGAAGCGGAGACTGCAGTGGGACTTGGCCCTTATCAGACATCAGAGAGTACACGAGCTCCCTCTCGCTTTCATCCAGTGACTTATGAACTCCTTTCCTCGCCAGACCACTTGTCTTTCGGAGCAGCTTCATCCCCTACAGCAGAACTAGTGCTGTTCTCAGGAGGGGCAAACTACACATCTCCCTTTGGCATTAACACCCCTCCTGGTGAGTTTTCTAGGCTTATGTCTTCCTCATTTCGTACGAGGGGAACCTGCACGGGGCCAGGGGCGCATGGAGAACCCTCACCACCACCCCAAGAGCTGACATTTACTACGTGGCTCCATCTGGTTGCTCTCCCTGCTCCCAGCATCACGCAGCCCAAGCCTTTTTGGTCAGGTTGTCCAACCCTCCTCGCTCCAGCCAGTGAGGTATTTGCCAACAAGGCACAGAAAAAAACCCATCGCCTTGGAAGGAGGCTTGTTTGAGGAAAGGGGAGGTAAGAGATTCAGCAAGAGAGGGGCGGGATGAAGAGGTGCCTCCATCTGTGGCCGGCATAACACAACATGGCCACATGTCACCACCTGAAGCCCTTTTGTGAGCAAGGAGCTCACTGTGCATCCCCTCCCTTCCCTCTCCCAGATCCAGAAGCTGGCAGCAAAGACCATTATCAGCCCCGAGCAGCCTTCCAGGAGCTCCTGCACTTAAAACCCTTTATCTCCAGGTGACGGTCTCGGTCACAGGGAGATAAAGTGGCCCCTCACCTCCCCCTGGCTCCAGCCTTCCCCTGTGACCCAGGCACAGAATGGCAGCCCAGGAAGAGGCTTTTCATCAGCTTTTCTCCCCTCTCCCCAAAGCTCAGTCCTGAATTACCTTCCAGCAAAACAAACCTACATAAAGCCATGCTTCTTCAGCCTTCTCTTTCTCTTTTTTAAAAAGGTCTTGAAACGTTTTAAACATATAGGCAAGATGTAATTTTTACAGCCCCTGGGATGGGGAGAAAGAGGTTATACTCAGGGAGGGAAGGTCATGTCTTTGCAGTGGGAAATCACCCAGACAAAGTATACACAAAAGCCCAGAAGGAACACACACAGGGACCCACAACCTGTCACCAGCGCGTCAGCCACTCCACCCACTGCTGCCCAGTCCTGCCGTGGCTGTGGCACGCTGGCTGCCCGCAGGCAGTGATGGTGTTCTGGCACAGAGCACAACCACACGCACGCTCAGGGCGTCAGGTCCAGCTTACAGAGAACAGCTACCGCTCTCCCGACAGCTGCTGCCAAGACCAGACTGGACCAAAAAATCTCTTCCCAGAGCTCACGTGAGCCCAGTTCAAATTGGATCTGTGTGCCAGGAGCAGCACTGCACTGCCCACGCCTCACCCAGGAGGCGAGAAGGGCAGGGACAGGAACAAACACAACGCTTGTGTGACATGATCAACTAACACACCGCAGAGTGGGTGACTCCAAGGGCTGCACAGACAACTTCAGGAGGCTAGTGCCACCTCAAAGGGTCCGGCTAGTGCCACCCCAAAGGGTCCAGAATATCAGCATTGCTGCTTTACACATGAAGGAGCAGCAAAACAAACAGAGATACGTCTGTCCCAAAGTCAAAAGTTCTTACCAGGTACCAGCCTTGGTTTGCCCTCCTTTTCTGGAGCCTGAACAGGTTTTTTCTGAGGGGCTGGGCTGAAGAAGACACCCATTGGAGCCCATTCCAGATACAATGGCGCAGAATGAAACTGTAAAGAGAACACAGGAGAGATATGAAGAGTGGAGCACGAGACCTGAAGAAGCAGCTCTGCTCTCAGCTTTATTCTCCTCTTATTCTGTAATGGAAAACAGCAGTAGAAAAGCTGAGCAACTTTTTCAGCTGACTAAACTCTTTTCCATCAAAGGAGGGTCTGTATCCAGCTTCACACAGGACCATAGTCTACCGTGTACCACATTCCTGTATTGCAAAAGGTAAAGAAACTCTCTCCAGGCCACTGAGGCTTTTCTAGATGTGTCACAGCCCCACCTCCAGCTGTCTTCTGCAGGTTGAGAGCCCTACTCAGCCACCGCTGCACAAGGATGCACTGGGCACCTCCCTAAACCCAAGGATAGAGAGTATTATAACAGCAGTGGCTCTGGGATAACTCACTTCCCTCAAAAGTCCTCTGCATCTCATGTTTGTAGCAAGCACTCCTTCCTGCAGCTTCACAACTAGCCAAGGTCCACGCTCTCCAGGCAGCTGCCTACCCCTGGCCACGCTCACCTTGGAATAGGCCAGCTTGGTGAACGCCTGCTTGGCCTCAGTTGGCTCCAGGAACTCCACAATGGCCGTGATGCCTCCTTCTGGCAGCAGCACCCGGCCCAGGCTGCCGTGTTTGCCAAAGACATCCTCCAGCTCCACTACACTCGTGCTAGCAGGAAGGTTCTTCACCAGGATCACTGTTTTACTCCGCTCACCAGCAGCCTGCCACGTTCAGTGGGAGAAGGAAGGGAAGACTGGGTTTAAAAAAGCAAAATCCAGTACCTTACTAATTGAAGATTTCAGATCCAACACGCCATGCTCTCTCACTTGATATCACTCCTTTCCAGAATCCAAGAGGGCCAACAACCATTTAGCAAACATTTCCCAGAAGATTCACACCCCAGTATAATCTCCTTGTTCCACAAATGCTCATGTATGGAGGTTTCAGCTCCAGATCCACCCTGGTATAGACTGAGGACTCCTCCTCTGACTACAGCAAGCTGATCATCACACTATAAGCTGTCAAACTATCTATTTAGCCCATCCCAAAGGCAGTTGCATTTTCAAATGGACAGAATGTTTCCTAAGCAATATAAGGGTTGAATCCTGCAAGATGCTGAGGATTTAATTACTAATTTCAAAGAAAGCTGAGGACGCCAGGCCTAGGCCATCATATAAAAGAGGTAGGTCCACACTGCTGCCTTCAGCTGGGCATCTCACCTGACTGAAGGAATCCAGGCTGACTCCATTTTCAATGAGGAACTGGCGAATTTCCTGGACCAGCTCGGTTTCTCCCAGAGCGACCCTCACTGCCACGCTGTCTTTACTCTCCTGCAGGCAAGAACATCAGTTGACAACATGACAAAGCTCAAAGAGGGAAGAAAAAAGTCTGATCCAGGAAGATGCTGAGCACCTGCTGTTCCTGCTGCTCTCATATGCAGATGCAAAGGGAATTTGGCAGAGAGCTCGAATGTAAAATGCTCCAGCTCCTCTGAAGCTGCTGGGAATTTTGCTGTTGGAGTCAGGATGCTTCCTAAGGCAAAATGAAGTTTCCAGGAAGGACCTGAGCTTTAGAGTGCAAATTCCCAACAACTAGTTATGTAGAAATGCAAAATTCAGTCACAGAAAAGCAGAGTGAGCAGGGGAGCTGCGAGCATGACTTTGTCTTCCAGTAACAAAGGGACTGTTAGGCTCAGATCCCAGAGAGGCTACTGATCTCTCAGCCTGTCTGGTGCTCGTGGATACACAGAGGCTTTTGTTGCATGAAAAGACCAGGGCACAAGGAAACAGATAGGAAAATGATCTGCCATCACAGCTGATCAATAACCCAACTCACATGATCCAGCACTTGGCTTTTAGAAGCATTGTACTTCTGAGCAATGGCATCAGCCACGGCGTTTGTCCCCACAAACAACGTGTTCCAGTTGTGGGAGCTGGAAAGAGAAAAGAAGAGCCAGGTCACACAGTCCCTTTTTCCACTGGTGTCTCTCTATCCAATGGTCCCGGGAAAAAACAGCTCTGAATGCCACCCTTAGCAGCCAGGATGAAAGAAGGGTAGAAGATCCTTAGAGATGGGTCAGGATGAGGGAGGCACGACTGGAGAGGCAACAGAGATGCAGCAGTGCAGGTAGCTTTGCTCTTCTTCCCCAGAGGTTACTGGCCACAGCCCTGCAGGTACAGCTGGAAGTTCAGATGTTGGCTCAGAGGAACACACGTCTTTTTGAACTAGTTTCTTAAATGCACAAAGCCCTTGTGAGTAAGGCTGCATTCCTTCCCCTTCGAGTTTGAAAGCATCAACTACTTTCAAACTCATCTGTCACACAAAGATAGAGAGTTCCTACAAGTTTTATAAATACAGGTGGCCAAGCAAAGAAGAAAGACCCAACTGAACTGAAACCACTACCCTAAAGAATTACAGCATCAGACCAACTTTTATTAGACATCAGAGAAATGAAAACTCACACACAAAGACATCAAAAACCATGTTTCTCTCAACTCCTGCTGCTCACTGAACTACTAGAGCTACTGGGAGAGAGAAATCAAGTAGGTAAGAGATAAAGGAAACTGCTGCACAGCAAATGTTTTATTGACTTTAACAATCTGTACAGCCCCTGCCAAGACCCCACATGCATTTCTGCCACTTGGGAATTTGGCAGGTTGGGTTGTCTTGCTCCACTACAAGACACCTCTGTACCTGGCACTGTTGGCTTTGTCCTTGGCCTCTTTCTGCTTTTTGTAGGACGAAGACTCTTCTGCATCTGCATCTTCGATTTTTTCCTTTTTGATTGTGGACGGTAAAAGATGCATCATTCTACCCTAGAAGGAAGGAAGGAAGAAGAGGTCCAGAAGCTCTGAAATAATGCACAGAAGCTCATGAACTAAGCAGAGTGGAGGAAGTTTTCTGGCACTTTTCCTAGTCAAGCAGCCTAGGTGGAAGGAGGGAACCTTCCTTCCCGAAGGAGGCATTATTGCAAGTCAGAGCAGCCACACAAGGCAACAGACAGACTCAGATCTCCTTCCTCCACCTCTAGCTCAGACTTTGGTGCCTGCAAGGCTGTTCAAACCAGGCTGCTCTACCAAAAGCAACTACGCTCCCATACAGCAAGGCAGAAGAGACTCAACCTTTTCAGCAAAGCACAGAAACAAACACTTGGCCGCGTTACTAACAAGTATTCCCACCAGCTGCAGTCCAACAGCACAGGAAAACCATCAGTCATCGTACCTGGAACACTTGCCCATCCATTTCTGCGTAGGCCTTCACCGCGTGCTCGGGAAACATATAGGTGATGAAAGCAAATCCTTTGGGTTTCTTGGTCAGTCTGTCTATAGGGAAATGGATCTCCGAGAGGGGTCCTGCAAAAGGCAAGGCCTTTCTCCGAGAGATGTCCTCACAGAGCCATCCCACGATCTGAACTGGCACCTCCTGGCCAAAGCCAGGGAAAAGGAGAGCCAAGGAGAGTAGAGCAGCTCTGGATATCGCAGCGGGTGCGTGGCGAGCTGCCAGCCTGGGTGAGGAGCCGCTGGTTGCGGAACAACAGGGCAAGCCCAGCAAAAGCATTCCAAGTCCGGTTGGGCACCGTGTCACAGCTCGCAGGGCTTCGACACGCGACACAAACCAGGCAAGCTCTGAGCAGGCGTGTTCACCTTCAGTCAGGAATAAAGATTTCCACAATCTAACCCTCTCTTCCCCCTCAGGACACTCTAACGCCATGACAACCTTAAATTCGTTCAACTTTGAAGTAGAAAAGGGAAGCTACAAGCTTCTACCTGACATGCCAAACATGAACATGAATTTGAGGTGTACCTCAGAGATTCACCTCTTACCTATGCTATCTAGAAGTCTCCTGCGTGATCAGTATTTCATGCAGCAGCTGCTCTTGGTTATCTTCTCCTCCTCATCGTCCCACTAGGACTCAGAGCCTACGCTGACTGGCGAGAGCTTTTGCTGTTGCATCAGAGATGCAATGAGAGGGATGAGGGCAGATGCACACAGCAGCACATGCTGCGAGTGAAGGAGCACGGAGCCAGCACCAGTTTCAAAGCCAAGCAGCCACACACTACCACACCAGGCAGGAAAGAGATGGGAGTCAGACCATATCTGAGCGGTGAGGGACAACAGAGCTTTGTCCATTCACACCCAGCAAGAAAACCTCTGCGTGCACAAAGTCGTAGCCCTGCGAGTGCCAGTCCCACAGCAAATACTCACCATACTTGGAAAAGATCTT
This sequence comes from Tauraco erythrolophus, assembly GCF_009769465.1. NCBI lineage: Eukaryota > Metazoa > Chordata > Aves > Musophagiformes > Musophagidae > Tauraco > Tauraco erythrolophus. The sequence goes on along the minus strand of NC_141483.1, from coordinate 3,533,221 downwards.
CTCCAAGTCGTCCTCAGTGCTAGTAAAGGGAAGATTCCTAACAAAGAGTCTCCCTGATTCTGCCAAGTCCTCTTCTTCCTCATCGTCCCTCTTCCTTCTTTGCCATGGCTGGTTGTCAGGTTTGGCTGCAGCAGTTTCTTTTGGGGTATTCCCACATCGGAATACTTCAATGCACCGTCCACCTAATCCACAAACACACACAGAAGCACACTGGTTGCTTTCCAAGGCCATGGGCAATCAATATCAACACGCAAAGAGCCCGGGCTTACAGCAGTGACACCAGCAATTACAAATTCCACAAGCTTTGAGAACTCTGCCTGATTGAAAGAAAAAAAAAGGGGGGGAGTGGGGTGGGAGCTGCAAGAGATCAGTGTTCATGAAACCCAGGATGACATTTGCTAGACAACTCCAGTCTCCAGCCTTGCTGCCTGTGCCAACCTAGTTCACAGGCTTCCAAGTAGATACTCCCATTCTGCATAGGATTTTTGCAAATACGATTCTAGTCGTTCAGCTGAGGACTAGGCCAAGAGCAGGTTTCACACACGGGCTTACAAACTCATTTCCATAAATCCCCTACACTATCCCAACCAGATTCAAACACTTTTATACCAAGAGCAAGATGCACTTGGAAGCACATGACAACAAGCGAGGGCCAAAGAGCAACACGCACTCGCCAATTCTACGCTGCTCCTGACATGGCACCTGGTTTATCCCGGAGCGGAGGAAACCACCCCCACCATCTGCCTGGGAAAAAACAAAAACAACGGGAGATACTTCCGCAGTGAGCACTTCAGCAGCTGAGCACTCTGCCATCGACATCAGCCAGAACAAGAAGGAACAAACAGCCCTTACCTATGTATTCTTTTTTTCGCTTCAAGGCCCTCTGCACTTCTGCTTCACTCTTCAAGTCAACAAAGATATAACCTTGGAGGAAGGAAAGGTTCAACTGAGCATCATGTGGGGGAACACACAACCACTAATTGGCTAATTAAGGGTGAATTGGACTTTCTTTAATATAGATTCCTATAGATAAAGCGTTCTGCTGCCATTGAAGTTTCAATCCAGCCTGAAAATGACCATGGCAGACTGGAAGGCTGCCTCTTAAAAGCTCATTCTCTACATGCAAACCAAAGCAGCCTGATTCAACAGCTGAAGCAGGCTTTCACGGGTGTCTCCAAGAGCAAATAAAAGGTGCATCTGTTGTCAGGCTATGAAAGGAAAACGTATAGCAAAGTTCCTTGCCAGCTCTGAGGACCTGCTCCACACACTTTCTGATGGGTATCTTCAGTAGACACAGCCTCTCAGGACACCCACCTCGGCTAAAGACTGCTCTGCTGCTGATATGCACAAGTCAGCAAAGTTTCTGGGTGCTGCTACAGCTATCCCAGAGGAAGAAACCTTTCCTTGGCATGGTTGGAGATGTTTAGGAAAGTTCTGGAGGCAGAAGGCTCCTGCTGCTGCTGCTAAGGGAGCACAGCCAACATTACTCTGCCCACGGCATCCTACGGACAGCAACTAGGGCAGGTGAGCTGCAAAGTCACAGAAAGGTCCGTAAGAATCGGGACACGAGCCAGCGACTTGGAACTGGCGATGAAAAGAGCAGAGGTGTGACTGAGAGGCCTTCTCACTCACAGATCCAACCTCCCTTCCACGTACACACATTACCTGTGTTCTTCCCCTGGGCGTTTTTTCCTATCCGGATTGCCACTGGCTTCAGAGGCAAGAAGAATTCACGAATCTTTTGCTGCAGGAAGAATTTTAATTTTTTAAGTAAGTTCTCAGGTACAGGACATAGCAGTTTTCAGACTCAGCTTTTTTATATACACTATAAAAACACTACGTGCGACGTAAGACATCTCTGCACAAAGCCAGTTCAAAAGCGTCCCCAACCACCCACAGAACCCTCAAAACAGCTCCATAAACGAAGACAGAAGCCTCTGCAAAGATCATGCTGAGTTACACACTGAAAACACCCTTAAGCCTCTGTTCCCAGCTTGGTAACAAAGCTTACCTCAGTGATGTTGAAGGGGGCACCACGAAGTTTCACTGTGTACGGTGTGCTGGCTTGCGCTGAGCTGCCTTGGTTCTGGACAGAAGGATGGGGAAGAAAAAAAAAAGAAAAAAAGAAAAGAGGCTGAGTGAAAAACCAGTAAAAGTCACAGCACAACAAGCTGGTCTTGTCCAACAAGCAGGAGGCTGAAGAGCGGGAGAGAATATCAAGAGATCCTCTCAACTACATCAGCCTGGGCAGGAGATGCCAGATGAGGGCGCAAGGTTTGGCTGGGACAGTCAAACTCAGTCGCCAAAAACTGAGTTCTGTCTGCAGGAAACACTGTTCTGCAGACACGGACACAGGAAAAACCAGAAAAGCCTCTGAAAAGGGCACCAGCAGCACTCGTCTGGAAGCCCTGCCTTGGCAGGGAGGAATTCAATCAGCACTGAGAGGAGATCCAGCCAACTTTAATGGCTTCCAGCCAGTGAGCCAAGAAAGCTGGTACCTGGGGGTCCCCCAGACTTCAGGCTTTCAGCTCGTCCCTGGAGTCCCTGACAGACACGTACCACCCCACAAAGCTCCTGCTTTAGATAAGACGAAAGCCTAATTCAGCCATACCTCTAGCGCGGATCCTTTTTTCTTTTTCTCCACCGGTGTCTCTCGCTGTGTTTGTTGGCCTTTTGGCTTCCCCCCTTTATCTCCGTGGGTGCCAATGGTTTCTGCAATGCCTGAATCCTCCTCACTCTCACTTTCCTCTTCCACCTCCTCGCTATCTGTGTCTTCCTCTGTACTGGACGAGGAGGAAGAATCCTCCACCACTTTAGATTTCAGGTAATCCATATCCGAGAGGTCTTTGCTGGTAGCTGCCTTCTTCCCTTCTTTCTGTGCTGTTGGAGAGGAGAGACCAGAGAGGTTTTGCACACAGATGTTGCTGCTCTCTCCCCAGCCAGGTAAAAGCTGAGAACAGACACAACCACAAGAACCACATTCCTCTTCACCCTCTTCCCAGGGAGGAGAGGCTTGAGAACAGTGCAATTTTATATCAGGAATTCCAGACTGACATGTCTGGATGACTATTTTTCAAAGCAACAACGTGTATATAAAAAAAAATTAGAAAGAAGCTTGAGGAACTCCAAGGCAGAGTATTTTCTCTATTTTAACTAAATACCTCAGACAGATCCCAGAGAAGGTTTTCAGTTGTTCAGTTGAGTTTTGCAGGGTAAAGGACAGAGGAAGCTGTTTCTCCAAAACACTCCTCCCCGTCAAAGATCAATTGATCATTTTAGTTACCCAAAGAGAGATGAGAAGCAGCAGGGAAATGCCATCCACTCCAAACAAACAGCATAAGGAAATACTACACAAGGAGGGAGGAAAGGCTCCAAAACCAGATTCATCACTGCTGCAGGGACACTGGAGACCAAGATCATAGAATCATAGAATTATAAGAACGGTTTGGGTTGGAAGGGACCTCAAAGATCATCTAGTTCCAACCCCCCTGCCATGGGCAGGGACACCCTCCACTACACCAGGTTGCCCAAAGCCTCATCCAACCTGGCCTTGAACACTGCCAGAGATGGGGCAGCCACAACTTCTCTGGGTAACCTGATCCAGTGTCTCACCACCCTCTGAGTGAAAAATTTCTTCCTTATATCTAATTGAAATCTCCCCTCTTTCAGTTTAAAGCCATTGCCCTTGTCCTATCACTACACGTCCTTGTCCAAAGCCCCTCTCCAGCCTTCCTGTAGGCCCCCTTTAGGTACTGGAAGGCTGCAGTAAGATCACCCCGGAGCCTTCTCTTCTCCAGGCTGAACAGCCCCAACTCTCTCAGCCTGTGTCCATAGCAGAGATGCTCCAGCCCTCCCATCATCTTCGTGGCCTCCTCTGGACCTACTCCAACAGCTCCATGTCCTTCTTGTGCTGGGGACTCCAGAGCTGAATGCAGTATTCCAGGTGGGGTCTCACGAGAGCAGAGTAGAGGGGCAGAATCACCTCCCTCGACCAGACTGGATGGATACCAGACTGCAGCCCGGATTCCTCAGTCTTCTAAGTTATCCCACTACTTCACCAGACACGGTTTTCCTTTCAGGATCCAAGATACTGAACTTTGTTTGTTCCCATCAACTCTGACACGGGCCAAGGACACACCAACGTTCCCAGAAATACGCAAAGGCAGACCGGACAATTTCACGGACATCAGCTACAGGTTACTGAATAAACAGAAACCACATCCAGCTCTGAAAATCCTGGAGATTAAAGGGGATGCTGGCTAGAAGAGCAGTTAAGGGAGCGATGCAAATGTTTGCCCTGTCACTCTTTCGCAGGCATTGACTTAAGGGCCCATGGAAAGCACAAACGCCACCCACTTAATACCAGAAGCTGCATTTCCCACATTTCCCCAAATTTGGGAAAAAGTCCATACATCCAAAGTGCACAGAATGAGTCTCACGTGTGAAAAACCACCTTCCTGATTACAGTGTCTCCATTGGGAGGCAGGATTCTGACTCAGGTCCTGTCAGCACACCTGCTCTCACGTTCACTGAGACAAAGAAAAGCAACGGGTGGGGTGACATTTCCTTTCCGTACCTTTAGTTTCCTCCTCATCTTCAGAGGGTTCATTCCCATCCTTCTCCTCCTCACTCAAGTCCTCAGACTCGTCTGAATCAAAGTTGAGATAATCAGCTGCTGGCTTGGATTTTCCCGCCTTGGGCTCCTCTGCCAAAGTGTCATTAGCCCAAGTGGCCACTTGAGACCGTTTCTGGTGAACCATTAAGAACTCCTGGAATGTCTTATCTTCTTCCAGCTGTTGAAAAAGAAACCAAGCAGACAAGCTGTGAAGACAGACACACTAGGAGAGCTAGTATAAAGTTTTAACTCAAAGACACCATCTCATGTCCAGCAATGCAAAAAAAAAATCCCCAAGAGGAGAGCCCACTTTACACTCACAAGGTGAGCACTTAACAGTGACTAATCTTCTCAAGATCTCTCAAGTCCTACTCTCTCTTTTTTGTAATTGCTGTTTAGAAACCATTTTAAATAAGAAAACAAAACATCAAAAAGAGAAAAAAAGTACAAGTTAAACGTGACAAAACTCACTCATAGTTAAAAAAACAGAATTGCTGAAACAGCGTTGGATGCTCTGGATGCAGTGCTCACACAGCAGCACCTAACAATTGAAAAATTGGTCCCAAATGTTACAATTGTGGTTTGTTGCAGTAAAACTGGACTGTCACGGAGCTGGTTAAATCATATACCTTGCCTGAATTAACAGCACTGGAAGCAGTACAGAAAAGTTATTAATCTCTTGCTCTTCATACAAGCAAGAACGCAGGGATTGCAACTCAACCTCAACTCACCTCCTTTAAGCTTTCCGTTGGATCTTTCTTCTTTTTATCCTAGGAAAAGAAACCATTTTTAGAAAGGCTTATTAGAAGCACAGCCAAGATCATTTCTCAGGTAATCTAACAGTACAGGGAACACAGATCCTAAGGCAGAAAATACCAGAACCAGGACTTCAACATCCACTGTCCCAGCGGCTCTGTCCCCTTCTCCACAAGCCAAGCTACCTCCCTCTCTGCCAAGTCACCAGCATCCATAAGAGCCTCGAGGGAAAAAACAAGACTCACTTTCTTCGTGCCTGCAGGAGCTGCACTTGACACTGGTCTCTCGGTCTGTTTCTCCAACTGTTTCTCTGAGGCAGAGGCGTTCCGAGAGTGCTTACTCCATGCCTTGGGTTTTGATGGGTCACCAAAAGACTTGCATAACTCAACCTGAAAACAATCAGATCTTTAATTAAACATACGTTCAGCACTCTGGTTCTGTAACTCCGGGAAAAGCCTCACCCAGGAACCCTTCTTCTAACACCAACAGGACGGAGGGGTGTGCACAGGAGAACAGGCAACCTCCTACAGATATTCGTTTGAAAAGCACAGGGCTCCATGTTCACACAGCACTGGGAACACTCTGTCGTGCTCATTTAAGCACAGCCAAGGAAGTTGTCTTGTTTATCACGAATCATCCTCTGCCCAGAACAGCAAGGTGAACGACTTCAAATGAAAAACGACCTCAGGTTCGAGAGTTCAGGTTATAACAGCTCAAAACTTGACACTGTTGTTCCAACCAGGCCTCGAATCGCTGCTGGTGCAGGAACACAGCCCATCTGAACCGATCTCAACCTGCCTGAGACTCCAGCAATGGGCCTGGCATCAGGCTTTGCTGCTCTGCTGCAGAGAGCTTAACCTCTACGCTGTCTCAGTCCCTGGCTGTTCACTCCTAAGACTACCAAAACCTCCAGTTACAAACTTTCCTAAGAATCAAAAGAAGATAATTTTGAAGATCAACTCACTGTGACTCTGGAGGTGTCTATGAAACTTCTGTTGAAATGGTTCAGTGCTGTTTGGGCTTCGTCTTCAGACTTGTAGCCAATGAAGCCAAATTTCCGGAACTTGCCATCCTTGGTGAACTTCAAACAGCAATCGGTCAGCGTGCCAAAAGCAGCGAACAGCTTCCGAAAGCGATCTTCCTTCATCTGGGAAACGGGGAAGGACAATTAGGAGGTAAATCAGAAACACAAGGAGAGATGCTTTGTGCCAAAAGCAAAACATTTGCTGCCAGAGGGCTTCCGAAGCGCTGTAGGAACCACACCGTATTCTGGCAACACTGATAAAAACCCCACACACATCACCCACCAATCTGCTTTATCTCCTCCATGAGCTCACTGTACGTACAGATCTGTCTGCCACGCACCCACAGCCAAAGGGTGCACCCAGCTCTCGGGGACCCCAGGGCCCCACAGCGCTCACCTGCCCCAATCACAGAATGGTTTGGGTTGGAAGGGACCTCAAAGATCATCTAGTTCCAACATCCCTGCCATGGGCAGGGACACCTTCCACTACACCAGGTTGCTCAAAGCCTCATCCAACCTGGCCTTGAACACTTCCAGGGATGGGGCAGCCACAGCTTCTCTGGGCAACCTGCTCCAGTGCCTCACCACCTTCAGGGTCAAGACTTTCTTCCTTAGATCTCATTGAAATCTGCCCTCTTTCAGTTTAAAGCCATTGCCCCTTGTCCTGTCACTACACACCCGTGTCCAAAGCCCCTCTCCAGCTTTCCTGTAGCCCCTTTAGGTGCTGGAAGACTGCTAGAAAGTCTCCCCAGAGCCTTCTCTTCTCCAGGCTGAACAGCCCCAACTCTCTCAGCCTGTCTCCAGAGCAGAGGTGCTCCAGCCCTCCGATCATCTTTGTTGCCTCCTCTGGACCTGCTCCAGCAGCTCCATGTCCTTCTGATGTTGGGGACCCCAGAGCTGAACGCAGCACTGCAGGGGGGGTCTCAGGAGAGGAGAGGGGCAGAATCCCTCCCTCGACCTGCTGCCCACGCTGCTTTGGACGCAGCCCGGGACACGGGTGGCTTTCTGGGCTCTAATCAAGCCCCGGTTGAACCCCTGGCACAGCGGGACCCCGCGGGGGACCTGGATGGCGGCAGAGCAGCACAGTGCGCGCCTGTTCCCAGCTCCCGGAGAAGGAGGGGAGGACAGCGGCCGCAACAACTACCACTCCCCCACCCTGGGGGGCTGCCTTTTCCCCCGGGCTCTCTTCCTGCTCCCCCCACCAACACACCTTCCTCCTCCTACCCCGAACCGCGGACCCTCTCTCCCAGAGAACCTCCCTGTCCCCACCACATCCAAGACCCCCCCTCCCCTCCCCGGGCCCGTCCGTGCCCAGGAGCCCGCGTCCCCCCGCCCCGGGCTGTCCCCTCAGGCCCATCTCTAGGCCCGGAAGGCCCCTCCGCCCCGCAGAGGCCTCAACCGCGCGGCGGGCTCACCCCGTTGGGGAGGTTCTTCACGATAAGCCGCGACATGGCGGCGACAGAAACCGACCGCCACGCCGCAAGGCCCCGCCGCGCTCAGCGCCGCACACGCCGTCCCGCGGGCGCCGCCATCTTCGCGCCGAGTCACGTGGGCGAAGGGGGCTCGCAACGCGCAGGCGCAAGAGGCGGGGCCCGGATCCTGGCAACGGCCCCCTAGCAACGGCCTTAGCAACGGGGGGCGGCTGCAGCGGAGGACCGCGGGGGGATAACGGGGAGCATCACTGGGGCAGGGGGCGGCAGGAGGGGCACGCAGCGGGGACGAGGGGCCCGGCCGCAGGCGGGGACATCCAGCAGCGCCTCCCCGGGGTGTGGGGGGGGGTCACAACCCCCCGGCTGACGCTGTCCCCTCCCCGTGAGAAGCGACCTCTCTGCCCACCCCCGGGTTTCTCCGGGCCGGGCGGCTGCAGCCCCCCTGCGCTGCTCGGCGGGGCCGGAGGAGGGAGCTCCGCGCCCGCCGCTGCCCGCTCCGCTCCCGGCGGCGGTTCCGCGCTGCGCGGCCCCGGGCCGGGCACGGCAGCGCCCGCGGGAGCAGAACTCCCGCGTTTAAGGCGGGAGGGAGCCGCAGCGTGCCCCGCCACCCCGCTCTGCCACCTAAAACCCGCGGAGGGAAGGCAGACAGGACCGAGAAACCGCTAACTAACTCCGCAGGCCAGCGGATGTTGTGTTACAGAAGTTCCCGTGGGCAGAAAGAGGCCAAAAATCATGGAAGAAATGTCCTTTGAGGGTTATTAAGCACTGAGGGTCCTCTCCTACCTGAACATCCATCGCTGCAGGGCGAGAATATTTTGGGGAAGTAAGTGGGACTGTTCTGATTCAAGCATCCTCTCTCCTCCCAGCCCTGCCTATCCCACACGAGGGACAGTGGTGTGGGCCTGGAATCTGACTTCACACCTTTATTCCCAGAGGAAGATGCTCAGGCCTCACTATTTTTTATCTCATTTTGGCTCCACATCTGATTTACCCCAAGGATGGGGACTGCCTCTGCCCAACTGAAGCCACCCTGCTACAGAGAGACACCCCACAAACAGCGTGGGCAGGGGCACCATCTCCTGATGCCACCACGTCCTAAGGAGAGCCAAGCTGATGGCCAGACTCAGCGTGTGGGACACAGGAGAGGGTGGGATGCTGGTGGGACTCTGCTCAAAGGGAAATTGCACAACACAAACCCCCTTACCCCACAGCCCCATCTGGGAGGCACGCAGGAGGAGATGCTCCTGCTCCCGTTCACCCAGCCCTTCAAAGGGGTCTCCACGAGATGTCACCAGGCACAGGCACCCAGCTCCCTCCCCCCTTGCCCTCTGCTCCTGCCTCGTCCTTGGCTGGGCTGTCAGGCCTGTCACTTAGGGTGAAGGCTGGCACTGACAGGGCCACACTCACACCGTCACCAACACATCCAGACCTTGCCCTTGTCACTCCTGTCCTCTCCAAGACACTTGCCCCCCTCTTCCCTCCCCATCTCCTCCTCACCTGCTGCTCGCGGCCGACGGCAGTGCCTGGCTCCTGCCCATGCTGGCCAGACACCACTGTCCCTTGCCTGCTTCTGCCTCCTGACCGGGCACTGCTGGGACAGAGATGCACCCTGGCTGTGCGGCAGCAGTTTCTCTCCTTCTAGCCTCTGCTGCAATTAGGGATGATTTTCCCCAGGTGAGAGCTTGGCCCCAGCCCTCAGCTGCTGAGGCTGTGTCCTCTGAGGGTGCTGGGACCAGAAAGAACCAGTTGTCCACTGAAGCTTGGGATGAGAGGAGGCTTAACTGAGCCAGGCTCTGGGCCAAGTACCCAGGCTGACTCTTGGTCCCAGCAAAGAAGGCTCAGTGTCCATGTGGAGACGTGGCTTTTGCAAAGTCCACGGAGATGCTCAGCTTTGCTGATCTCACTTTTTTGAAACAACATATTTTCGTTCTCCCCAGATGCAAAGATTCATACAGAAGCACAAGTTTTACAAGTGCTGTCTTTAGATTTCATTTCCTTTGTGGGTTCTGCTCCTCAAGGCGGGTCAAGATTTTGAGTTCATACATGTGAGAGTTGGAACAACATCCTTTTTCTGGAAAACTGGAGATTTTTAGGTCATTAGAGAGGTAAGAGAGTTGGTCCTTCAGTGGGATGGTTCTGCTGCACCATGGAAGGTCCTTCCCCAAGGTAGGCTCACTTCTGATCTCAGCCCTAGGCAGAGGAAGAGGGAAACTGAGGCTCTGTCTTGAGAAGGCTCAGAGAAGGTTTGGGAAAGCAGCTCCCAGTGCTTGAATACCTGTCCCTGAAGGTCATCCTGAACCCTTCTACTTCTGGTAACCAGCGCGTGTAGGGCATAGACTGGGCATTGTCCAGCGCGGATGGTTCACTAGGTGCGGGTTGCACAGCCTGTGCTCCAAAGCAGAGACTGGGGAAGAGACAGAATAAATTGATTTTTGTTTAGTTTTGTTTTTCTCCATGGAAGTTACTGTCTTTGATGATGTCAGTGTGAGATACTCCTGTCCAAACTGTCCCTGCAGCAGTGCAGGACCTGCTCCTGGTGGGGTGTCCCCAGCAGCGGGTGGGATGGACGCAGGCGGCCACTCTGGGAGCTGGGTGGCAAGTGAAAGGAAAAACGACCGTGCTCAGGTTTTATTTCTTAAACTAGCTTCCAGCAACGAGAAGCAGAAGGTAACTGGGAGGTGACATGTCCAGTAAAGGTGACACGACATCAACCCACAGCCCGGGTGCTATCTGGAGAGAGCACCAGGTTTGCCCTCCTGTTCCCCCAGTTATCTCCATGCCAGGGTGTCCTGATGGGCTGCTGGCAAGGTCCCTTCACCCCCACTCCTCCGAATCCCCCGCCGTGCTGGGCAGAGGGGCACCCAACACTCTGCCAACCCCAGCGCCAAGAGGAGGGGGAAGACGCGGTCCCTTCGTGAGCTCCATCCAGTCGAGCTGTCACAACGCGTTAGGCGGGCAGCTCGGCGGCCGGCCGGACAGGGGCTGCACAGCACCAAAGAGCAGGGGTCACCTTGCTGTAAAACGTATTATGGGCTGCCCGCAGTCAAGCAGCTGAACTTTGGAAAGCAGGGTTAGGGCAAGGAACCACGGTGTCGGGGGCATCTCTCGGTGGGGAGAGGCAGGTGGGGGCGGAGGGGCCAAAGGGTCCCCGACAGTGTGCTCCGGGAGGTGAACGGACCAGGGGTGAAGTGCTGTTGAGAAGGAGAGGAGAAGCTGCTGCAGACGCCTGCTGTCCTGGGTATGATGAGAGAGAGGTCAGACACAAAATCTACTGTGGTCTTTGCAGAGATGCTTCTCTTGGTCTACAGCCCCTGCGGTGTCCAAAGGGGCACCAGAGGTTTCTCCCCAAATTCCCCAGGTGCCACAGCACAGCCTGTCACTCCTGCCATCCCAGAACTGTGACCCCGAGCCAGGATGGCCTGCTGGGGTGACAGCAGCCTGTACTCCACCACCCTGGGCTGGAGCTCGGGCTGCCAGCCCTGCCCGAGAAGGACAAGCACAGCCTCGAGGAGCCCTTCATGCCTGTCTGATCGGGAGCGCCTCGGCCACCACTGGACGCTGGTGAAGGTACAGGGAAGGTAAGATTTGTCTGACTCGGGTCACCCTTGCTGGGACAGCATCCTGCTGTGCAGCCCTGCCAGGCAGCCGTTCTGGTGCTGGTGGGGTGCTGCCGAGCAGGTTTGGGGGTTGCAGGGGGGTTCTGAGCGTACCCTCACCACTCAATGGCAGCGAGCACTGGACGTGCTTGGTTCCCTTTGGCGCTCAGACCTTGAATCCCCTCCCTTTTCTTTTAAATGAGCAAAATTCACCCTTGGGGGATTACCACAGAGGGCTGTAATCTGGCTGAGGACCTTCTTCAGATGATTAAATTAACCCATAGATAACAGCAAGGACAGGGAGGAACATGAGCCAGCAACACTCACCACCTGGTTTTGGTGCACTGGCACCCACCAAGGCACCCGCTCATGCAGGGAGCATTAGATTACCCGCACCGCTGGAAACGCTGCCCAAACCTCCCTGGGTTTGCTGCTGGAGATGTCAGCTTTTGGGAACAGAGATGGCTGGAAGCTCCTCGTACACGCACATTGTCCTGCTGGGTCCTGCAGAAAGGAAACAGGAGGTTGCCCTTAGTCATACAGTTGGTGCTCGGAACACCCGATATACCCACCCCCCGTGTGCACCCAGCAAGATGGGGCCAAGGGAGGAGCAGGAGGACAAACTGCCCTCTGAAGGGATTCATCCCTGGGTAGCTGGGACTCTGCCCAACCCAGCCTGCTGGACCCTCTGTTGGAGGGAGGGGACACTTTCATCCTTGCCCAGGGGATGCAATCGCTGCAGTGTTGCTGTGGGCAGCAGAACTTGGCTTTCAACCAGATAAACCCTCACCTGAACCCACCTGCCTCAGCTGAGGGACCAGTCTGCAAGGCTGTCCCGTGGTCTTGCTCTGCCCTCTTTGTGTCTGCAGCTCTGGGGTGGAGATTGTGTCTTTTCGATGCCTTAAAAGCCAAACTGTGATGCTGAGTAAGAAGCAGATGGGTGTGAGGATGAGGAAGAGTAGGAGAGCTTTCCCCTATCAGGTCTCGAAGCAGAAACAAGCTGCTGACACAGCTAAGCTTGCCGTGGAGAAGGATTCAGAAGGACTCAGAGACCCAGATAGTCCAAGTCGTTTGCACTACAGGAGCTGAGGAGCAGAGGTAAATCATGTGCACAAACAATAAATCATCTGCCAAGACATGATTAATGGGACCACACTTGCCCTGGAAAGGAACAACCACAGAAGCAGGTCTCACACCTCCTCCTTCTCCCTTTGAAGCAGCTGATGCTGGAGGCTGGCAGAGCTGGAGGAGGTGGTCCATGAGTCAAACCCTTCATGGCATCGCTCTGCCCATGCCACTGGTGAGGAACATCGCCACCAGCCCACACATCTCCAGCAACATCACTCCCTAGCAGAGCCATCCATGGTCCTCCAGAAGGGACCACGGGGACCCTGGCATTGAGCACACACAAACTGCTGGGATCAGAGGGGGTGTAAAGAAAGGTTCATCCAGTCTCCACCTTGATACCACCAAAGCCACAGGAGATGACGGCTGTGCTCTGCTGCAGCTGCCTCTGGTCCAGGCAGTTGCTGTCACCCATCAATGTCCCTTTTCCTCCAGGTGACAGATAAGGTCCAAGCCCTTCCCAGAGTGCCCTGAGCCAGCCTTCAGCCTCTCTCCATAGACCGCTGACATTCCCCACCCACGTTCCCAATGGCTGTGGATGAGACCCTCCACGAGGAGACCAGGCAGAGGGGTTTTGCCTGCTGCTGCCCCTTGCCTGGGTCTCTCCTCCATCCATCACCCTTCCACCTCCTTCAGTTCCCTTGTATTTCTGCACTTTTTTGGGGGGTGGGTGGGTGTAAACGGCCTCAGGGGAGGGTCCAGGCAACAGCTGCCTTTGATCAGCGCAACATGTGGGAGACGGAGCACTCCAGGAATGCCGACTCCTGATCAAAGGTGGGAACACAGTGACAGGCAGGACTTGGCAAAAACCCATCCCCGCTAATCCCTGCCGGGGAGCTGGGAGGTCGGATCAGCAACCCACATGGACACGCCAGCCCTCAGATAGGAGCAATCCATGCCCTGATGCGGGGTGATGGGCAGGAGGGTGGCTCCCTCCTTGCTTCACCGGGCTCTGTCCCGAGCAAGGCATCATCCCCTCTGCAACAAGGCTGATTTCCACCTCTTCTTCCACCCTCTGTGGCTTCATCTCCGCTCCCACATGCTGATCCACCCCGCCTGCCCCTGCCAGCATCAGCCTGGCACACTCCAAACCCCGCAGCCCCCACACCTGCCCTCGGAGTGGACACCAAGGGGCCACGAGTCAGGGATGCCCCAACACTTTTATCACCTCCGTGAAGTGGAGGCAAAGGTTGAGAGATCACTTGCTATAAAAACAGCTGGGAGGAAAGGGAAGACAAATTACCCCCCTCCTGATGGACACCCAGGGTTCGGGGACAGCGAGGATGTGGCTCGCAGCCTCCTCTCCATCCCAGGCATGGGGGACAGGCTGATTTGTGGGTTTGGCCCCACCTCCAAGCCTGCCTGATGTCACCTTCGCCCATGGACGCTCTTATCTCCTGATAAGCCTGGTGGGAAGCCAGACAGCCCATCCACACGGAGCAGGTGGGCTCAGGCAAGGTGCTGGGCGAGCTCAGCCTCCCCAGCTCCACCAGGGTGCTCAACTCTTCCGATGGGAACCCGGTGGATGTTTTCACCCAGACAGAGGCTCTTCCCAACCTCAGCAAACACCCTCACACTCTGCCAGCAGAAATAATCCCACCCCACAATGCCCAATGCTTCCTGCACCCCCTCATCCTCACCACCTCCCCCCACCTCCCAGCACCCCATCACTATTCAGGCATTGCTCGGCTGGGCGCAGGCTCCTCCATCACGGTGAAAAGGGAAGCTTTTAAAAGGACAGATAAGGGTTACTGCAGCGGGGTCACCCCATCTCCCCAGGCAGGGTCACGGGTCGCTTCCTCGCCCCGCTTCGCCTGATAATGAGTCAATCAAGGCCGGGGATACGGAGCCAGGATTTATCAGCAAACGCTGGGAAAATAAAGACATGAAAACATCTGCTCACACGCGGGGCTGGGGATGCGGCAGGGATGAACTGGTTTTGGATTCGAGAGGCAAAGAGCAGCGGGACCAGACCAGCAGCTCAAGGGTTGTGCCCCCAGAGCGGTGACTCTCTGTGCCATGACACTGCCCACCAGCTCCGCAGCAAGCGGAGGGGCTGGGGTGGCAAGCAGGGACATCCGAGATGTCCCATTCTGGACCAGGATGGGCAGCAGGCAGGGAGAGGGGACCCCAGCCCCAGTTCTGTGCTGATGGGACAAGGGGGTGCTGTGCCCTAGGCAATACCCTGTGCCAGACCTGCTCTGCTCTCCACACTGGCACAACGCTGGCTGGGGGGTGCTAGGTGTCCGCAGGGAGCGAGTGAAGATGAAAACCCCTGGGAAAGGGCTGCAAGAAAAATGAGATTCCAGTAAGGGGAAGTAAGCCAGGAGAGACGGTGTGGTCAGCACTGCCACAGACATCGTCATGTCATACAAATCCCAGCCCAAAGGATTTACCTGCCGAAACATCCCACAGGCCACAAAGAGCTTTTTTTCCCCACCTGGTAACCAACGGAAGACCCACAGCCTCCATCTACAACCGTGCCTGCGCAGAGCCCTGCGTCTCAGCACTCAGAAGCTGAGCATGAAAACCGAAGAGCAGAAAGGGAAACTGAGGCACGGGGAGGAGAAAGCCTGGTGACACAGCCAGGGATGCCACCGCGGCCTCCCCTTGCCATACCTGGCCTATTTTTGCTCCAGCACTAGGAGCAACCTAAGGACCACACCAAGACACTCACTTTTGTTATGGAGGTGGCTGGAGGCTTCCTGAGCTGCAGAAACAGCCCTTTCCGGAGGAATGCAGCTGCCTCATTCCATCCCAAATGGATAAACTAGAGCCTGCCTCTGGGCAGAGAGGAAGGGAGGATTTAGGAGAGCAGAGATGAGGAGCAGGTGGCCATGGGAAGGAAGGGAAAAGCATCAGGCACCACTTCAGCTGCTCCAAGGCAGCGCTGGGTGATGGGCCACCGCTGACACCTCAGAAGAGCCACCACCAGCAAACACACAGACAGGCAGGACAGGAAGGGCAAGAGCCAAGGAGGGACCATGGGCTTGCTCCCTACCCCAGCTGAACCCCCTCCTCCACCATGTGCATCTCACAGACACTTCTCCCTACCAGAGAGGCTTAGCAAGGTGAGTATCCAAAGCACCTGCTGCCCTTGGCTGGCAACCAAAGGCCCTGGTGCTGGGATCCTGCTGCTGTTGGAGTGGGTCCAGAGGAGACTACGAAGATGATCCAAGGTGCTGGAGCACCTCTGCTATGGAGACAGGCTGAGAGTTGGGGCTGTTCAGCCTGGAGAAGAGAAGGCTCCAGGGTGACCTTTGAGCAGCCTTCCAGTACCTAAAGGTGCTACAGGAAAGCTGGAAAGGGATTTTTTACAAGGGTGTGTAGTGATAGGACAAGGGGCAATGGCTTTAAACTGAAAGAGGGCAGATTTCAATGAGATCTAAGGAAGAAATTTTTCACTCTGAGGGTGCTGAAGCACTAGAACAAGTTGCCTAGACAAGTTGTGGCTGCCCCATCCCTGGAAGCGTTCAAGGCCAGGTTGGATGAGGCTTTGGGCAACCTGGTGTAGTGGAGGGTGTCCCTGCCCATGGCAGGGGGGTTGGAACTAGATGATCTTTCAGATCCCTTCTGACCCAAACCATTCTATGACTCTATGATCTAGGGACCTGGTGAACCCCTCTAGGGAACTGGGCTCATTCATCACCAGCCTGTAGATGACACAAAAGCCAGTTTTCTGGCTTTCCCAGCATCAAAAGTTTGGAAGTAACTTTTCTGTTTGTAAGGAATGGTTGAGATGCACACAATGTGAGCGGTTGTGGCTGTACGAGAGGCATACATGGGAGTGAAATCCCTGATGAAAACAGAAGATTTAGCATCTGCAAAGAGACCCCTTTCTCTTCTCCAGGCTGAACAACCCCAACTCTCTCAGCCAGATCCAGCAGCAGATTTGAATTCTCTGCATTTATTTGCCTATTGCTGTCACATCACTGGGGACATTGAACTTGAGAGGGATGCCACAGTCCAGGGTCACCCCGAGCAGCCCCACCGAGCTGTAGAGCAGAGCAAGTGCTGGGCTTCCTCACTACTGGGAGGGGGAATTCTGGTGCCCTTTTAAGTCAGGTGAAGTGTTGCAGCAGAACAAGCAGGTAAGGGGATGGGAACAAGCTGTTCCAATACAGGAGACCATTGCAGCCCTCCTCCTCCTCCTCCAGCACACAGGCTTGGCCAGCTCTCCATGAAGCCTCTCTCCATCCCCAGACGCTGCCAAGAGGTACCAAGCTCCACAGCGAGCATGGCAGCCATGTGGGCTGCAGCAGGGAAGCACAGGCTCCTCAAACTCCACCCCAGAACAGTGGTACCTGTTTGGTAAGGGTTTGCCACAAGCAGGTTGTTCCAAGCTGGAAAGGGTGCTCCATGCAGGAGTATCAGTGCATAGGTCCCAGCATGCAGGGAGAGGTGGCTCCCATGCCCCTCAGCCTCCTGCTTACTGGGGGGTTAAGGATCCCCCAAAGCCAATCTGCATCCTGGCTGTGGGAGAGCACGGTGCATTCATGCCCTCATGCTTTTTTTCCCTTAGCAAATTCTGTAATTTCAGCAGCAGGTGTGCTCTGCCTGAGCAGTGTGGTGGGGCACCATGTCGTGTCTCGCTTGGCATCAGTTTGGCAGGAGCAAATGAGACTTCAACACCGGGTGCCCCCATGGAAGAGGAACCTTTTGTAGTGATAGGACAAGGGGCAATGGCTTTAAAAGAAAGAGGGGAGATGTCCATTAGATCTAAGGAAGGATCCTAAGCAGGATTTGACCTGGACAGAGTAAGGTACTGGGGCCACGTCTCTGCTGGCTGTGGTGGGGCTCTGGTTGGAAGCGTTACAGGTGGTGGAAGGAGGAACTTGCTCTTTGGCTTTTTTTTTTTTAATTTTTTTTCCCACCCACCTGATCTAAACACTGATTTCCCACCCTTACACAGAGCTCTGAGCTTCCTGAAGAAGCCCTTCCCTCCAGCTTGGCACTGAGCTGGTCAGAGGGAGGTGCTGAGCCAGCAATCCCCAAATCAGGAGAACCAGGAGCTGGCACAGTCCTCAAGCACGAGGATACAGGAAAATCTTGTACAAAGTGGGGAGAAAAATCAGAATAAGCCCCTCAAGGATGTCTCCTGGCCAAGCACAGGCCACCCTGTGGCATCCCTGCACGGTACTGTGGCCTCAGGGTGAGGCGAGTGCAGGGGCTGTCCTTGCTCCCCACCCTGGCACCCATCCCTGGACCTGGCACTCATCCCTGCCCCACACCAGGGACTTGCCTGTGGGTCCCAGTGTCTGATGCTGCACAAGACACCTCAAAATCATTAGGCTCTCCCCCCTCAAAAAGTGGTTTATAAAGATGATGCAGAGGGTATTTCCCGGATCAAGTGTTGGGTGGGCATTTTATCACCAGTGGTGGCCAGTGTGCCAAGAAATACTGTTATTTCTTCCCTTCCCCAAGCTGGGAGATAATAAACACTGGGGTCTGCCTGCATTCAGCTGTGATCCATCAAGGCTGGGGGGGGGGATCTCGCACCAGAGAGCGGGTGAAGGGAGGTCAGTGATTGTGTAAACAGGCACTTTAGAGCTCACCCCGAGCTGGTATTACCGTAATTCGTTAGAGGTGTCAGCTCTCTTTGTAGTTGCTCACACGGAGAGCCCCTTGCCTGGCGACTTCCAACATCCAGCCTTGCCAGCAGAAAAGCAAATGCACGAGGGGCCTTTGCAGGAGATAAAGTTGCAGTTGCAGCACCACCCTGAGAAAAAAAAAAAAAGACAGGTTTAGCATCTCTGCATGTTTTTGGGCCAGGTTGTGTTGCACTAATGGAATCATAGAATGGTTTGGGTTGGAAGGGATCTCAAAGATCATCTAGTTCCAACCCCCCTGCCATGGGCAGGGACACCTTCCACTACACCAGGTTGCTCAAAGCCTCATCCAACCTGGCCTTGAACACTGCCAGGGATGGGGCAGCCACAGCTTCTCTGGGCAACCTGCTCCAGTGCCTCAGCACCTTCAGGGTCAAGACTTTCTTCCTTAGATCTCATCAAAACTCCCCTCTTTCAGTTTAGATCCATTGCTCCTTGTCCTATATCACTACACACCCGTGTCCAAAGCCCCTCTCCAGCTTTCTTGTAGCCACTTTATGTACTGGAAGGCTGCTGGAAGGTCTCCCCGGAGCCTTCTCTTCTCCAGGCTGAACAACCCCAACCCTCTCAGCCTGTCTCCATAGCAGAGGTGCTCCAGCCCTCGCATCATCTCCGTGGCCTCCTCTGGACCCGCTCCAGCAGCTCCATGTCCTTCTGATGCTGGGGATCCCAGAGCTGAACGCAGCACTGCGGGGGAGTCTCCCAAGAGCAGAGCAAAGGGGCAGAATCCCCTCCCTCAACTTGCTGGCCACGCTGCTTTGGATGCAGCCCAGGACACGGTTGGCTTTCTGGGCTGCCGGCTCATGGTGAGCTTCTCGTCAACCAACACCCCCAAATCCTTCTCCTCAGGGCTGCTGTTCATCCATTCTCCGCCCAGCCTGTCCTTGTGCTTGGAATTGTCCCAACCCACGTGCAGGACCTTGCACTTGGCCTTGTTGAACTTCATGAGGTTCTCACAGGCCCACCTCTCCAGTTTGTCAAGGTCTCTCTGGATGGCATCCCTTCCTTCCAGCGTGCCCACAACACCACACAGCTTGGGGTTGTCATCACCAAGGCAGACAGCCCTGTGCCTGGGCACAGACCAGCACACATACAGCTTAGAACCAGCAGAACCCCTCGGCCCCCCCATCCTGCCCCATGCCACCATCACGGGAATCCTGGGGTTGGGAAGCAGCTGCAGCATCACCCTGCAAAAGCTGGAGTCCCAGGCAATGAGGGCTCCCACCAGCAGAGACATGGCCAACACCACCACAGCTGTGCCATGCCCCGCTATGTCCCAGCTCTGACTGCACAGGGGAGAAATATCCAGTTAGAGATATTAGTTATCTCTAACTTAGTTAGTTGAGCTGGGGGAGACTCAACTGCAGACAGGTGGTGGGGAGGACAGGCAGTAAGATGTTCTGTGCCACAGTCACCCTGCTGCTCGCACACGTGCCTGGACTCACAGTGCCACAGCTTGTTTCAGCCCTGGCAGTGGGGGACGGTCTTTAGCCCAGCCCAGCTTTCCTTCCTCAGCTGCTCAGAGGATGAAAACTTCATTGTTGGTCCCTGGGGAAGGTACTTCTCCATTTCCCTGCTCACCCTCCGACCTCTTCATTTTGTTCCAGAGTTATTTTCGGAAGTAAAAGCATTTTCTTCGCCCTTCCCCTGGCCCCCTGTCTTTCTGCCAAAGTGGCATTTTAAGCCTCCTGCCCACCCGACCAGAAAAACGGTTGAGGCAGAGTAGAGTTAAACCTTTCCATCCTCTGAGGAAGCGGGAGGCCTTCTCGACTCATTAACCCTCCATCAAATCCACTGCCCAAAGAGATGCTCTCAAAAGTCGCTATGGGAAGTACCTGCCCCCCACGTGGGTCCACAGGGGGAGAGGAGTGCCACAACCCCCAAAACAGGGGCTCACCCCATGCCTCCTTCCCTACAATGCTACAAAATCCACTTGATTAATTACAGCATTGAAGTACCTACAGCCCCCTCATCATGTACAAAATCCTAGGTGCACCCCAAATACTGTATCCACTTGGAGCTCTATAAGCCAGGAAGGTCCTACCCCAAAAAGCCACGAGGACTCAAACAGGAACCTTGTACCACCAAAAATTGGCATGCAGAGCTGGAGATGGACCCTATGTCGTGCTGCTAACAGCCAGAGAAGGGGTGTCTGAGCTGAAGAGCAGGTCCCCAGTGACCTACAGGTACCAAATCCTCCAGAGTTGCTTTATTCCCTGCTTTTGCTGGAGCTACTGTGCAGCGCTGGGTGCTGGGGACACGGTCATGCTGGGGCACGCTGAGCATCATCGGCTGCAAAGGTCAAGGTTGCTCTCGTGGTAGCTCAGGAAAGGCAGGTCCCCATCACTTGTGGGGAGCAGGATGGCAGCAGGAGGGTGCTGGGAGCCAAGGGACAAACCACACTCAAGGGGAATGAGAAAATCCCCAGCAGTAGCACTGTCCCAACCTTCACTCTGCCCAGGATTCACCTTTTCCTGCAGAGAGCAAGCAGTGAGAGCAAAGTCCTGAAGAGCCAGACACTTTTAAACGCTCTCCATCTCCCAAGAAAGCAGGGTGCTAGTCCCTTCTCCAGAGCACAAGGACAGGCACTGGCAGCCGTCTGGAGTGTGATGAATTTTCAGTGCTTTGCCCCAATCTCAGCATCTGGGACTGAAACAAGTTCCCGAAAGACACAAAGTCCATAAAAACCAGCAACAAGGGACCAGTCCAGACACCTAGCTGGCTCAGCATCCTCCTCCTCACACCAGACACCATCAAACACCCAGGCAAGGAAGCAACATATGTGTGGAGTTACTCCTGCCTCAGCTGCCAGGGGTCAATGGTCTGGGGACATCCCAAGTTATCTCCAATCCATGGTGTGTAACCCCCCCTAGAGACATAGCCCTCTTCTTCCTGGGGGCTTCCAGCCCCTAGCCCACTGGTATTTCTGACTTCCATGGCCCCTCCCAGCAGCGAGCCCACATTGGACTACAGACCCTCCAGTGAGTTTTACGTCACCAGGTAGGACAAGGTCTCGCTGTGGAGCATCAGGATGGACCAAACCCAGCAACCTGCGTTCTCATCAAGGCACAAACCCAGGAGAGCCCGGCCCCATCTCTGCTTATTAGGATGGCTGAAATTTTCACTTCCTGGCCCAGATGCTGGTTGGGAAAAGGGCAAAAATAATTATTTAAGCCTTCAGCAAGGCACCACAGCTGCCCCGCCATCAGCTTCATCCTCCGTCCCGGCCGAGCCCGAGCGGTGCGTGTGGGCACTTCAGAAAGGAACCGGCTGCAGTCCGGGGGAGCCCGAGGGAGCCTCCCCGCCGCCCCCCCCCCCAGCCGAGCTCCGGCCTTGGAGCCGGTGCTGTGGCCACCGCACCGCGGAGGAGCCCTCGCCACCAGATGTCACCCACGCCCTTCGCCCGGAGCCCCCCGCCAGGTCCCCCCGGGCTGCTCCGGCCTCGTCCCCTGCAACGTCGTCTGAGATGCAGTTTGGTCCCTCAGCAGCTTCCCGTTTCCATGGAAACCCCCGGCTGCAGCATCCCCCGCGGTGACCGGCGCTGGACGGCGGGATGCTCAGCACAGTTACAACAGGGCCAGCTCTCGTGGTCCCGATCCTGAACCCTTTCATGGGGTGTAATCGTTTGCCCTTAAATTTTTCATCCACCCAGAGACCTATAATGCAGATTTTTTACCTCAAAAATGAGCAGGATAAATTGCTTTCAAACTCATAGTGTGCAATAGTGCAAGAAAATGTTCCGCTGAACTAACATGGAGGGGTTTTGAGTAGCATTATCCCAATTCAGAACAGAACATCTTGGTTTTTGCAAGTAAATAAATAGGAAATTTCTTTAAAGCACAGACTCATCAAGATATTTTGCTCCAAAGTGATTCCTTGAATTTGAACAAGAACCTCAAAATGAGAGATAGAAAATTTACGAGGAAAGGTTGCTCCAAGCCAGACAAGCGTCAGGGCTGTCCTGCAAATACAAACACGTGGGCAGTTTTGATGTGAGGGGAAATTCAGTCTTCTAAAGCAACATGCCAGAGAGCCTGCTACTCCCACAACATTCCCAGATTGTCAAGTTTGTATTTTTTCCAACTAAAAACACTGTTGAAAAGTGCAACTGGTGACAACCCCAGTGTCAGTGCACAGACCTGAAGCAAGCCCTGCGTTTTTTTGGTGACCCCTATATCCTCCCCCAGCTCAAGCAGGGTCTACAAGACCCACCAAGAGGTTAAAAAGCCTCAAGCTCCAAGTGTAGCACTAAAAAAAGCACTGGGGGAAGGACAAGCAGACACAGGTCTTCTCTCACTGCCTTGGCCAGCATGGAGCTGCTCAGCTCTGCCCAGTCCACAGCAGCCGAGGACCAAGGGCAGCCACTGCAGAAAAAGGACATCAATAGGGTTCACCAAGGCCAAATTTAATGTTAAAATTATTGGTTTGTTTTTTCTTTTTTCCCCTCTCCCCAGTTTAAGTCCACCGCAAGCATTGGCACAGCCGGGTGATCCTTGAGTCCTGCATGCAGCAGAGTGGGCACCTCAGGATTGCTTGTTTAAGGGGAGGGAGCTTGTTTAAGAGCTCTGGGTGGCTTTTTCTTGAGAAAACACCAGCAGGTTCAGCAAGAGAAGGCGGCAGCAAGCGCCTGTGCCCTTCACCCATAGCCAGGGCAGCTGGGGGCAGCACCCATCAACAACTTCTCCTGGCTGCTGTAAAAAGTGGGTGCATTGTCCCTCCCTCTCCCCTTCATCCATAGCAAAATCAGATGGGCAGAGGAAGGCAGATGGGGTAGGGATGCTGGATGGTTATTTCCCACTTCACAACCACTAAGCCCAGTTTAACATCATGGCACAACCCCCTTCTCGGGTCCCCAGCTTTCAGAGTGTCACATTTTCACCCAGAGCTGCTCTTGCTGTTCACCCACCCCCAGCAGGCCCACAGCCAGACTCCAGGCAGCCGGAGCAGGCAGGGCACCCGCTCAGCCCTTCTCACAGTGCAAGGAAAGGACCTCAAGGTGCTGATGAGGCAGCAGATTTTAAACAGAAAATATTTTTTGTTGTTGTTTCTTTTAAATCTGTAATCCAGCTGGAGAATACTCTGCCACAAGCCACAGATACCAAGAGCTCAGAAAGGTTTGAGCTTTTCAGAGAAGGGCTGGCTGCCCTCTCTGGCTTGGGACATCTATCAGCTGATGTCCCCAAGCACATGCCATCAAGGACTGCAGAGACTGGCTGCAGAGCAGTCCCATGCTGCTGGCCATGGGTCCTGCCAGACAGTGAGCACAGCTCCTTTTCTGTGACCCCTCCACCCCAGGAAGGTGAGTCCCCCTCCTCCTCCTCCCCAAACCCCTCCAGAACACACCTAACCCCAACACCCCACAGAGCTGCAGCTTTCCCATAGCAGCTGCTGCTCTTCCAAAGGACACCCAGGCAGTACCAGGAGCTGGATGGAGGAATTACCAGGACCAACAGGAATGCCCACAAATGATGGGATTTCAGAAGAGCTCAAGCGAGGGAACAGGACCCAGACAATCCCCAGTGGGGCTTGCACTCAAGACCCCACTGCCCACCTCATCAGAGGCTCACGGGCAGTGATGGGGAGAGGAGGCTGAGCTCAGCAACACACTCAGTGGTGACAGTTACAAATGACACATCAAACATCCTCCCTGACTCTTTCCCCCTCTGCTCAGGAGCTGCTGACTGCTACAGGACACACTGACTGCAGCAAGCTTTGGGCCTTCACCATCTCCTTGGTCCAAACAAGACCATGGAGACTTTCAGCTTGGACATTTTAGACTGCATTCTCAGAACTGAATTTTTCACCCCAAACCATATGGCATCGCTGTGTAGCCCCTGCTCTCACCCATGCTCTTTGAATGAGCTTCCAGAAGCCTTCCCTGTGCCAGCAGAGACCCTGCCCAGTGCTGCCTCAGCTCTGGTGCTACCACACTCTCACCACAAGCAAACGGCAGCAGAGTCAAGTCCTGCACTTAGTACTGAACGGCAGCAGGTCCGTCCTTCTCCTGCAGCCCAAGAGAGAAATAATTTATCCTCAAAACTCATGCTGATTCCGTTTGAGGCAGTTTCCAGGAAATGCCTCTGTCCCTGTATGGCAGCTAGACAAATTGTAATGCGGAGCTACCTGGAGTGTCTGGAGCCACTGCAGTCTCCTGGTGCCCAGCAAGAGATAGGAACACAGAGCTACAAGGAATGGTCCACGGTCCCCTGGTAGGTGGGGGACCACTGTCCAGCGCACAAACCACTTCTCCTGGGCTGCAGACCAACACCCACAAGATCTCATCGACTCTTGGAGAGGGAAAGCACCACCAGCAATACAACCACGTAGACCAGCAACGTTTTGGCCAACTGACCCTGTAGCAACAACCAAACGTTCTGGAATAATCTCATCCTGGGTCTTTTCATACTTGACCTTCTCTGCAGCAAGACATTAGCCTCTCTGCACAGGCTTTTTGCTGCTCGAGCCGTAAGTGGGATGCTGCTGAGTTCATTACAGAAGCAGAGGGGTTGGCTCAGCAAGGTCCCCAGGGGCTCCAGCCCCCACCACTGTTTAATGGACTGGTTTACCAAAAGCACGTCTGCTGTAAGCCCCCGCGGTGGTTCAGAAATCCAGCGCCGACGATAAGCCGCGAGCTCGGCCGCGCAGCTTCGCCAACCAGTTACTGCTTGTAAAAGTCTCTGCTGGAAGGAGCAGCGTGCTCCAAGGGCGAGTCAATGATGTCTTTTGATATCTTCAATAAAAAGGCCCCCACACTTGATTTCTTTCCCAAGAAACATTTGATATTTGTTGCTCTGGGGTGTCCAGAAAGGAAGAAAATTACTGGCCCATTAACAACAGCCCCTTGGTGCTTTTTTTTCTCCTGAATTTAGAACAAGCGTACTCAAAATTGGCACTCAAGTCAGCCTCAAACATTTGTTTTGCCTCGGATTATTTGCAACACCCTGTAAACTCGGTGGCTTTTCACTCCCTCGCTGAGGGGATTTCTCCTATGCATTTTTCCACGTGTCTCCAACATATGGAGCAATAAAAAAAAAATCTAGCTCATAGCTGGTGTCACAAAATATTTTGGGGGTGGGGAGGGGGCCTTGGGGAGGAGGTGTGGGACTCTGATCAGTGTGACCTGGCGGAGACCTGGGCCTGAAGGAAGCTCATGTTTTTATGAGCCAGGAAATTGCAGGCTCAGCTCAGGCCATGCCAGTTGTCCGTATGTGTCCAAGTTTCACATCATAACTTGGGTCTCAGTGGAGTCGTGGGGGGGGGAGGGAGACATACGTGGGGACAGATGGCAGCTGCACGGGGGGGGTCACCCCCATTGAGAGGGGAGTACCAAGAGATGGCTCAGAGGGATGGCCAGGAGGAGGCAGGTTGGTGGTTGGGGTTAACACCCAAGAGCCAGTCAAGGGAGAAAAAGGAGAATTCATCTGATTCACTCCCCTCCCCCCCCTCCTCGCAATTGCCAAAAAGCTGATGAGTTGGGAACAAGTTGTTGAGACTCCCTGTTTCCTTGGAGCACGACTGAGCCTGGAGCACTTCCCCTTGCCTTTTCAGAGCAGAGATAACCATCCTTCGCAAGTACCAGCTCTCCATGACGCTGGTCCACCCAGACCTTCCCTGTCCAGCAGGATTTATGTTACGAGTAGGGAGAGAGGGCTGCAGAGGAGATGGTGTGCAGGAGGAGTGTAGAAACACACAGAGGTGGGATCAAACAACACCCAGAGAAGCTGTGGATGGTCCATCCCTGGAAGTGTTCAAGGCCAGGATGGATGAGGCTTTGAGCAACCTGGTGCAGTGGAAGGTGTTCCTTCCCACGGCAAGGGGGTTGGAACTAGATCATCTTGAAGGTCCCTTCCAACCCAAACCATTCTATGATCAAGCCAGACAAGCCCCTTGGGCACCAGAGCGAGGTCTCTCCAGGGCAAAAACACACATCTAGGGACAGCTTTTGAGCCAACCACTGGCACAGTCCAAGAGTGCAGGAGCCTCAGCCAGAAGTTTTCAACCAAAACCTTCCCACATAGCAAGAAGACACCTGGTTTCTCTGCCTGGCTTCGCTCCTTGCACCAGCCAGGCATTAGAGGACGACAAAACCCCACCGTCCTTTCGGGAAAATCCCCATCTACCCACTCACTGCCTTCAGCCACCCTGTTTGGTGATGGTCCACCCACCGTGATGCTGGTGGGGTCCGAGCACATGTCCTGGGGGGGAACAGCCACATCCAAGGTCCAAACAGACCTCAGCCCATGGCTGTGGGCTCAGAGAGGGCGCTACGTTCGGGTATCTCAGGGAGGTAGAGGGGAGCACAGCTCTCCTCCCCCACTTCTCTCGGGGCTGGAGCGAGGGCGAGCAGAAGGCTGGAGTTTGTAAAGCGGCGTCCAGCTGTCATCGCCGGCATTTGTCAAATGAAGTGACCACTCTCAGGCCAGGTACTATTTCAAAAGTGGACATCACTTTAAAAAGTGCTAATGTACCAGGCTGTCAGGTCCCGCAGGAGCAAGATGGGTTCTCTGATGTTTTGGGGAAAGATAAGCCCCACGCAGCCGCTCCCCGGCAGGGACGGCAGCCTGAGCTGTTTCTGCCTAGTCACTCGGCAAACCTGGTCTCCCAGAAATGTTTGATCTGCAGCCACCTCCTCGTGCTGCTGCTGCGAGCAGGTCCCCGGGCTGCGGGTGAGCTCCAGCCAGCTCAGCTGGTCCCCAATATCCACCAAAGCCTTTGTCCTCCAGCCACATCCCACGTGCAGGGCTGTGCGCAGGTCACAGAGCCCAGACTAGAGACAACCAGTCCTCAGTTAAAAGCAGAGAGACAAAGCACACAGCGAAAACTCCACAGAGCTGAAACTCCACATGTTTCGAGTCACTCCCCAAGAAACCTGCAACAGAGGACTTATTTCTATAGAGCTTCCAGTCCTGCTCCTTACCCCACGTGCTCTGCTCATCAAGGGCTGCTTTATCTAGAGCATTTGAGATCTTTCCCCCAAACCAATATTCCTCTGGAGGCCAGAGGAGAAGGCTTTATCCCAGTGTTCATCACCCCCTGTCCCCAGCCAAGGCACAAGGCACCTGGTGACCAGAGCACAACCCACACTAGGCTCATTTGAGCCCCCACCTCTCCTTATTTAACATCCTTCCTGCAGAGAACTTGCCTCCACCCCTCATTTCTAGAGTTGGACCACCTGAAAGCTGTTGATCCATCTCATTTTAGAAGAGAAAAAACCCCAAACAACAAACCAGAACTAAAACACATCCATTTCTCCTTTTTACTTTAATTTCTGCAGACAGCCAAGCCCCAACCTAGAAGCTCTAAGGATTTTTAGAGATTATCCACCTGGTTTACTGTGTTAGCTCCAAAACTGCCCCAGCTGGAAAAGGAGCAGCTTTTCCCCTAGGAAAGCATGAAATAGCCTCTGATGGAGGGACTCAGTGAAATCATCATCATCTCTAGAGAACACAAATGGCTTAATCCTGCCCCTCAGTCCCCCAGAGCTCCACAGCTGAGCACTTGCCCCCAGTAGCATCCTGGACCATGGTACCTGCTCAGCAAGACATCCCCTCCAAACATCACACTCTGAACACCAGCAGCATCCAGAGCAGAACATTTGCACCCTCAAAATAACACAAATCAGTAAAGAACAGCTTCCCCTCCTACACACCCTCCTTCCCATAGCAAAAAAATCTCCACATACCTCATGGAAAGCACATCTCACTGTCACCCAAACACCACCAGCATCACCACCACCACTCTGGTGCTGGGGCTTATATAGGCTTTGCCACCCCAGGGAGGGAAAGTCCTGCCCTTTCTCTAATTACCAGCAGGTTGTTCAGCTAATTAGCACTCTTTCCTTCACTCCTGGATCTACACCAGCTGTGCTGACAAGGACATCCCATTCCTTGCTAAAATCAGAGCAGAGATCTTACTTACATCTGCTGTGTGGAGTCCTACAGCTGCTCTGCAATGTATGGTTGGAAACAAAATGATACTTTAAGCGCATATTTTTAAATGATGGAGTATTTTAGTCTATAGCAGACCACGTTACACTCACATAGCATAAATTAATGAAAACTGAAGAACTGAAGTGATGCGACGGACACACAGAGGGCACCTCACTTATCGTGATTATTTTCTGCCAATGATAATTTCAGGGAAATTTAGTGGGGAAAAAAATCCATTCTAAGTCAGAACATTTTTTTAAATGTAAAAAATTCCTATCCATGGGTAAGGAAACATCTATTTCTTTATAATAGAAAACCAATTGTTTACTCCTTATTAAAATAAAGCCATCACGATGGGAAGACAGAGCTTGGTACTGAGCTACAGAAAAAAAAAAAGAATTAATAAAACAAGCCCAGAAAAACCATCTGAGTCCTTCACCCCGGCGCCGAGCCGTGCAGCCGGCACTGCGAACCCGCGGTGCAGCGGCCGTGGAAGGGTCTGTGGTCCCTCAAGGAAAAGCAAAAGATGACTGAAAAGCTGAAGCCCTGCAAGTTCCAGCGAGAAACGAGGCACACATATTTAAGTGAGGGTGATTAACCACTGGCACAGCCCACCACGGGAAGTGATGGATTCGCCATCTCTGGATGTCTTCAAACCGCGGCTGGATGCTCCCTGGGAGCCCTGTCCCAAAACCCAGCCCAGGGGCTGGATGTGACCTTCCCTGGCACTGCGATTGCTACCGTTCACCTTATAGCCCCCGAAAAACCACCACCGGGAGGTGTCTCAGCTCCCAATTATTTATTCAATACACAAAAGCGAAATTCTCACAGGCAGGTTCTTGATGAGAACATCAAGAGCCACTGGTGGCACGGGCTGAGCAGGTGTCGTTATAACGGGTTACAAAAAGAAACTCAGAGACACTGAGCGCCCTGATTTCTCCTCCCAGCTCTGCCTCCGATGTGCTCCGTGACTTTGTCGGAGTTATTTCTTCTCTCTACTTTTGGCCATCAGTCCGTCCTCCTCACTGTGGGCGCTCAGGGCAGGAACACCTTGCACAGGGCGTTGTATTGTGCTCAGCGTGATGGGTGGGTTAGATTTTAGGGCTTTAAGACATTGTTTATATACAAATTTTTGAGGGTTACGTACCTTTTGGTGGAGATAAGAAGTCTGGAGTTATCTCATTGCCAGCAGGCTCCATGAACATATCGACTGTACAAAAACTCTTCAAATTCTTTCATGTAAAACCGTACTTTCATCTGGAAGAAAAATAGGAAATTACATAATGAAAAGGTTTAGAGGATAGAGGACTTTGAAGAAGGAAATGGAGCAGTGAACAGACTATGGGAGGAACCAGACCTCTGTATCAATATTCGAACAGTTTCAAATACGTACCGCCAAGGGTAGAGCGTGAATTTTTAAGCTAATCTCCTCCATGAGAAGAACAAGTTCACTCAGGGTCAAGAAGCCCAAAGGGGAAGGTTGTCGTTACTGAGACATCTCCAGGGGATGGAAAATTAGGAATGATTAACCAGAACAGCACTGTAGGCACAAAGAAAGAGAGAGTGGGGAAAAATCTGACTGAGGAAGCTGGGCTGGATCTGCGGGTTTGAATGAGACAGAAAAAGCACAGTGATTTTTATGGAAATTGTCAATATTAAATGTCATATAGAAGGAAGAGGTTTTACCTCTTTGGGACCTGATGAGATCCATCCGCGGGTCCTGAAGGAACTGGCGGATGAAGTTGCCAAGCCACTGGCCATTGTATTTGAGAAGTCGTGGCGGTCTGGCGCCGTCCCCGATGACTGGAAGAGAGGGAACATAACCCCCATTTTTAAAAAGGGGAACAAGGAGAACCCGGGCAACTACAGGCCGGTCAGCCTCACCTCTGTGCCTGGCAAGGTCATGGAGCAGATTCTCCTGGGAACCATGCTAAGGCACATGGAGAGCAAGGAGGTGGTGGGTGACAGCCAACATGGCTTCACCAAAGGCAGATCGTGCCTGACCAACTTGGTGGCCTTTTATGATGGGGTGACAACATCGGTGGACAAGGGTCGACCAACGGATGTCACCTACCTGGACTTGTGCAAAGCTTTTGACACTGTCCCGCACGACATTCTTCTCTCTAAACTAGAGAGGCATGGGTTTGATGGATGGACCACTCGGTGGATAAGGAATTGGCTCAATGGCCGTACTCAGAGAGTAGTGGTCAATGGCTCGATGTCCATGTGGAGACCGGTCACGAGTGGCGTCCCTCAGGGGTCCGTGTTGGGCCCGGCCCTCTTCAACATCTTTGTCGGTGACGTGGACAGTGGCATGGAGTGCACCCTCAGCAAGTTTGCCGATGACACCAAGCTGTGTGGTGCCGTCGACACGCTGGAAGGGAGGGATGCCATCCAGAGGGACCTCGACAGGCTGGAGAGGTGGGCCCGTACCAACCTCATGAAGTTTAACCAGGCCAAGTGCAAGGTCCTACATCTGGGTCATGGCAATCCCAGGCACAAATACAGACTGGGCGGAGAATGGATCGAGAGCAGCCCTGAGGAGAAGGACTTGGGAGTACTGGTGGACGAGAAGCTCAATATGAGCCGGCAATGTGCTCTTGCGGCCCAGAAGGCCAACCGCGTCCTGGGCTGCATCAAGAGGAGCGTGGCCAGCAGGTCAAGGGAGGTGATTCTCCCCCTCTACTCTGCCCTCGTGAGACCTCACTTGGAGTATTGCGTCCAGTTCTGGAGTCCCCAACATAAGAAGGACATGGACCAGTTGGAGAGGGTCCAGAGGAGGGCCACGAAGATGATAAGAGGGCTGGAGCACCTTTCCTATGAGGACAGGCTGAAAGAGTTGGGGCTGTTCAGCCTGGAGAAGAGGAGGCTCCGGGGTGACCTTATAGCGGTCTTCCAGTACCTCAAGGGGGCCTACAAGAAAGATGGGGAGAGGCTGTTCAGGAGGGCCAGTTGTGATAGGACAAGGGGTAATGGTTTTAAAATAGAGGGAGGTAGATTCAGGTTGGATATTAGGAAAAAATTTTTTACCATAAGAGTTGTAGAACACTGGAACAGGTTGCCCAGAGAGGTGGTGGATGCTCCATCCCTGGAGACGTTCAAGGCCCGGTTGGATGAGGCCCTGAGCAACCTGATCTAGTTGGAGATATCCCTGTTCCTTGCAGGGGGGTTGGACTAGATGACCTTTGAAGGTCCCTTCCAGCCCTAACCATTCTATGATTCTATGATTCTATACCAGATGGACTGACAGAGAAGAGATGTCAAAGCAAGTTGCAAGACTTTTTCTTTCTTAATGGACCTTTTAACAATCCAACGGTCGAGCTACTGTATGAATTTTGGCTTCAAGCCATGGGAAGTGGTTGATGCATCAAGCCAGGGGCCTGTCCCATCGAACTGGACACTTGGGGACAGCTGGAGCAGGCAGGGATGGGTCCAGGACGGTGATTACACAGCATCTCGCTGGCATCTTTTTCCGGCTTGAGCTACAAGATTTTGTACACTTTGTAGTCACAGAGAGAAGACGGTGGTCTACAAAAGGCCCATAGTATGGTTTTGATGGATTTTCACAGTGTTATCAAGCACAGAAAGTCAAAAAAAGCTGTTTTTTTAAAAGGCATTTTCATCTGGGCACTGAAACAGAAGTGCCCCAAGTTGGTGGCTTGTGCTGAGCTTTGCCACAACTCAGGCCCTTTCTAGGACCCAAATTTCAGCACTGATCTGAGCACAAGCTGCAGGTGAGCAATGCTCTGGTGTTACTCCTCTCTCTTCTTCTTGGAAGAGCCAGTTCAGCTGCTCCAAGAGCCCCGAGGAGGAGGAAACCCACTGCCTCCCATCGCAGCTCCCCATCCATCCCCCCCCAGCATGCTGTCCCCCATCCTGTGCCACCATCCCAACTCGGACCACTTCCACTCCACTCTCCTATTTCCAAAAAGCCATCTTTATTATTATTTCTTTTTTTTTTTCTTTTTTTGTGGCAATGCTGCAGGGAAACATCAGAGGCACCCAAGTGGCCTCGGCCGGCTCAGAAAGGAGGTTCTGGCTGGGGAAGAAACACCCAATTATTTAGTGACTGTCAGGGTTAAGCTAAATAGCCCCGGGACGGGGAAGGGTGGGCTTCGTGTGCGAATGAGCGGCGGAGGCAGAGAGCATCTTCCCGGCGGCAGGCGGGGAAAGCACAACCCGTGAAAGCAGATACACGGCAGCGGGCTGCGCGGTGGGACGGTGGGTTTCGAGGAATGAAAAGCAGCCGGGGATGTCCTGGCAGACGCCGGGGCAGGGCTACGGGCAGACGAGCTCTGCCCATTCATCAGGGCCCGTCAGGCTCCCCGAGCCGGCTGTGGGATAAATCAAACTGTGAGAGTGGAAGGGGGGAAAAAAGTATCCAAGGGGGAGTTGGGGGGCTGTGAGCCGGGGGGAGAAGAGGGAACGAAAAGGCAGCGCGAGGGAGAGGAAAAACTAGATCAAAGGCAGAAATTCATCAGAGATAACGGAATTATTTATTTTTCCTGCTGCTAGTGGGGATTTTTTTTTTTTTTTTTTTTTTCCCCCTTTGAGGTCCCCCCAGGCCTTCTGGGCTCTTACGTCTCCAGCCAGTCTGTTATTCTCAGGCGTCCCATCACCCCACCCCAGCCACAAAGCAACATGTTCACTTCATCACACCGCCCCGCTCGGCATGGCGAGACCTTTTGATCTCCATCTCTCCAGTGTTTATACGTGACAGTGCAAGAAATGTATTTACAGTACGCGAGGCTCCGTTAGACACTGCCCGCCTTCATCCGAACATTAATATTGGGAGCTGGGGAGCGGGGGGAGCAGCTCTCCTTTAATTCACCCATCATTTATTAAAATGTTTATTTGGAAATCCGCAGGCTCATTTATCTGGTTATTACTCAGAGCGGGATCAAATAATAACTCAGGTTCTCTGTGTCACACAAGACAAACCAAATATACGCTGGATGAGGTCTTTCGATGGCCCACGTATCCATCCTCACGCCTGGTGCTTGGCCGGCTGTAGGGCCCTGGGTGGGCTCCCCAGACCCAGAACACAGCTTTTCATCTCTTGGTTCACAGGCTCAGAGCCAGCCTGAGCCAGTTGCTACCGCCAGCGATGCCCCTCGAAGCCCCCCCGAGGGTGGTGGGTGCCTGGCTGGTCGAGGGAGACTCTGCTAGAGCTTTCCTCCAGCTCTGGCTGACTCATATTCTGCTTTTAAAACTGTCTCGTTCCATCATCATCGCCTCTCCCAGGAGCAGATGGGTGTCTGCAGGAGGACCAAACCATGGAGGACGACGTCAGCACAGCCAGTTCGCTATTGCACACCAGTAGTAACCAGAGAGCTTGGAGTCACCACAAAGTTCTCAGACTTCAACACCAGGAGAACACCCCCAACTCTGGGACAAATCTTGTATTTCTGGAGATGAAGACAGTTAATGGCCACCTAGCATCGGTGGCGTCCTCTCTCTCTGTCTGCCCCACCATCTTCCTTTCGATGTTCACTTCCCTGTCTCATATTTTCTACTTTGTTTTGGGTTGCCCAGCACAACCACATGATGAACCATGAGGTTTTGAAAAGTGCTAATTCCAAGCTCTCACCTGCTCTAGGCTGACCTGTAAGGCCACATCTGGATGGTGTAAGAGCCCCTGGCATCTGTTTCTTGGTGGCCAGCTGTTGGTCTTCAGAGGCTAATAAAACATTGAAGCTACTTTCAAGTGGAACTTTGTGCTAAACAAGTTTTGACCAAAGAGCCTTTGGCAATGAAACGAGAAAGGAAAGATGAATGTGGCCCATTTCACATGGTAACAGTGGGCTGAAGACACAGCAGAGTTGGTCAGGCAGCCCTTCCCACACAGGTCCAGAAGAGAGGCTGGAGGTGTCAGTATGAAAAATGCTTTGGAGAACACTGGTGTTTGAGGAAAGGAATAATTACAGATGCTGGCTGGTGCAAGAAAAAGTAAATTCAGTAGATGAGATTGGACACAGGTGGGCTATGTGCTTCATGCACCTACATCCACACACTTCATGTTCCTCCTTTGCTGCTGCGGTATTCTTAACTACAAAGCATGAACCACCACCAAATCCCAGTTCTTCTCCAGTACTTGGCATCACAAAGCACCTTCAATCAGCAGCTGCTTGCAAAACTTCTTTTAAAACCGTGTTGTGTTCCAGAAGATGTTCTCACAGCCGTCACCTCAAACCCAGCTTGCTTGGGATCGCCAAATAAGCTCTGAGCTTAACGTTGGGAATGAGGAACAAGAGAAGGAAGCACTGAGTGTAGAACTAGAGCGATAGACACGGACTTGGCCAGTGTGCTGGGCAATAACATGAGCCTTTCCCAGCATTGTAAAGATGCAAAGGTACTAACCTGTGCTTCCAAGAGCCTCCATAATCTGCTCACCTCCTGATGGCACAGTTCCACCATGGCCCCGTGGCCACACGCAGCCACTCGCGGTCCCCTGTGGTGTCATATGGTGGTATTGAACCATGAGATCACTCTGCTTTGATGGGTCCCCGATGGGACCCTCAGAGAACACGGGATGCAGAGACAGCCGTGACCATCCCGGGACCTACACCACACACTCACCAGCACATCACCCTGTCCCCCAGCTCCAAAACCTGCAGAGAGCTGGGTTGGCCCCATCCTGGAGCTGGAATATGCTGGAAGCTGGCATGGTCACACCAAGGCAAGTCCTTCCCTACCTCTGAGCAGGGACTGCCCTTAAGAAACGTCCTGGCTGCCGGTAGCATCCTGCCACTGACCTGGAGACAGCACCGGCGCTCCGTTACGAACGTTCATTTTCAACGCCTGCTTTCCCTACGTGCGGATTTAAGATGCACACGATAAGGTGTCGCAGAAATATCTGACAAGAGAGGAAACACTGAGCCGCTACACGCGTGTTCCTTTGACACTATTTGTAGAGTTGTCTCCATCAAAGCCAGGGATTCCGTAACAGAAGCTGCAGGCGGTGGGAGCACAGTTCCCTGCCACCTCCTGGGGCTTTGCTGCCCTGGGCCACCCTGGCCCGGGGCATCGGAACCAGAAAATACGGACCAGTTCCCAGCCAGGTAGTGCGTCGGGCTGCAATCACATCAACAAAAATGGCATTTGAAAGAAAAGATCTTTTTGGTAAAATCATATAAATGGGAGGAATTTTCCTTAAAAGAAGGCGGCGTATTCACATTTTCAGAAGAAAGGGAATTTTTGGGTTTTAATTCAGAAGATCTTTTTGTTCTGTTGTTTTAGCTGTTTATACAGATGTGCATGGAGGGAAAAAGCAGATTCAAGCACCTACTACATAAGCATACATACACCATACAGAAGTGCAATATTTTGATTCTACATTAAATGATTCAAGTGCCTTCCCCCTTTCCTGCCTTCCACTTTGTAAAAAAAAAAAAAAAAAAAAAAGGTTTGTATTTTGGCCTCCCAACTTCATTTTCCATCATTTTATTTCTTCCAACCAACTCTTCCCAAGGAGCAACCATTCGTTTTATCGTCCTCACCACTGAAATCCAACAACGCTTTTAATCCTCCCTGCGCACGCAAAACTCCCCGATAGCCCCGACGCAGAGACCTCACAAAATAAAATCTAGTAATTATCTGCCTGAAAAATAATTTTTTCTTTTTTTTTTTTTTTTTATTTTACCTTCCCTTACAGTCCTTGTTCTGCAAGAAGTGGTGAGTCAGGGCTTTGAAATCTGTGCTGGATGCCAGCTGAAAACAGAGGCTTTGCGCGATCAAGTTGACAGATGATGCGAAGGCGGCCCTGCTAGGCACAGCCCCATCCATATTCCCAGTTAAAAGAAATATTACATTTTTAAGGGTAAAGAAACATATTAAAGAGATAAAGGAAAAAAAAAAAGGTTGCTGGTCATCAATTATAATAATAAAATAGAGGAGGGGTGGGGGTAGGGGGGGAAATTCACTTTAAAGACACTTTAAAGTCCCCCTAATCTTCAAAGAGATAACGGAGAACGGCTGCCCTCGAGCGAGCCACTCCGGCAGGAGGCAGCCGCGGCCCCGGGGAGGTTAATCCAGCCACAAAATAAGCCCAGGATGAACTTGAACTGAGTGTGGTTGGGTTCAGTGGATAATAGGAAAGGAGGAAAAAAAAAAGACAGAAGGACACGGTGGATCCAGTGGTGGGTGGTGGCTTGCAGGGCTGTTGGGAGAGCTCCGGGCTTTGGGGTGGCGAAATAGAATCATAGAATGGTTCAGGATGGAAGGGACCTTAAAGACTATCTCGTTCCAACCCCCCTGCCATGGGCAGGGACACCTTCCACTACACCAAGTTGCTCAAAGCCTCATCCAACCTGGCCTTGAACACTGCCAGAGATGGGGCAGCCACAACTTCTCTGGGCAACCTGGGCCAGTGCCTCACCACTCTCAGAGGGAAGAATTTCTTCCTTAGATCTCATCGCAATCTGCCCTCTTTCAGTTTAAAGCCATTGCCCCGTGTCCTATCACTACACACCCTTGTCAAAAGTCCCTCTCCAGCTTTCTTGTAGCCCCTTTAGGTACTGGAAGGCTGCTCGAAGGTCTCGCCGGAGCCTTCTCTTCTCCAGGCTGAACAACCACAACTCTCTCAGCCTGTCTCCATAGCAGAGGTGCTCCAGCCCTCGGATCATCTTCATGGACCTCCTCTGGACCCGCTCCAACCAGGGGACGCAAAGGGAAGTCTTGTTGCGTCCTTCTCCCTTCAAGACCTGCTCCCCCTGCCAGGCAATCATATGCATGGTTTGAGCTCAAAACAGCTTAGAAGAAGACACAAAGTTGTGACTGCCAATAACCTGCTGTAGTGGTGGTTGGACCTGCAGGAAAGGACCTCATCCACAGCCCTCTGAAGTCAATGATCTCCAGTTGAGTTCAGGTTACACCCTTGGGACATTTTGTTTCCTGGGGATGACAGTCAAGGGATGGATGAGAGAGACGAACTGAGATGGTACGTGGCTTATGCTACTGAGCACAAAATAGGCATGTGAAGACCATAGTGATGTCATAGGTCAGGAGAGAGCTACCACATCCTTAGATCTTGCGATAGCTGTTGAAAAAGTCCAAGCCTGGACCCTTTGCACAAGATTACTTATAGAAGACGCTGCACAGTGTAAAACTATACACATTTTTCTCCTTTTACCAATTTTTTAGCTGGAATTCAGGCAAAGGACACTCCAAAACCCACGTCCTAAGCAGCCCTCCACAAAGCCTTCAGCCTGCCTGTCCAAAGAACGTGTATGAATGGCGACGCTTCACCTACAAATTGCATTTCATAGTCCACCTGGTGGAAGAGACTTTTGTGCAACTCTAAGTAATTCCCCATGACAAAAGCACGCGCTGTCTTTTTAGACAATTTAAGAAAGCAAAGTTCAAAAATGCATGGACACAGAACACTCAAGAAAATGGCCATTTGCTGCAGCACACCTGATCATGGGTAATGCGTTGTAACTGCATTACTAATACTAATACAGAGATGCTCCCCGTCCATCCATCAACTAAGGATATTAGGGCAAAGCTGGAAAGAAGCCCGCCTAGGACAGATGATGGGTGACCCACCACAAGGTGTGGAGGAATCCCGAAGCACCCAAGCAAGGTACAAATAAGCTAGTTAGAGCATGGAAATTGCTGGATACTTGTAGCTTTGGCTAATTCACTTTGCTCCTCAAGCATGTGGTGTGGAGACCAACCCCAAGGAGCAGATGACTGCAAGCGTCCAAGCTTTGGAGAGCCCCTCCAGCAGTGAGGTCTCATCCTGCACCTCCCAAAACATGCCCAATGCCTCTTACCTAAGCCTTAGTGTTCATTCAGCTTGTGCTGTGCCAGTCTCTCACCCTCTTGAGCCCTTAAGGCTTGAAAAAGTCGTTTCCAACTCCAGAGCCCACTGGTGTGGAGAGTTTATCATGAAGTTCAACACCAGAATTTTTCTTCAGCTTGCAAGCCAAAACTAACATAAACAGCCGGCTCCTCATTCATTATTCTAATTCCACCATAAAACATGCCAAAGCCAGTTCTGACCGAGGTTTTAGCTGATTTACTGCCTTTTCAACAGGCAGTGTCTAACGAATTGGGTAAGCTCACAGGTCAGATTTATACCGGAGGAGCAGCTGTAAGGAGCTCGCCATCGGCACGGCCTTTCCCGGTCGGCGTCGCTGTGCCGAGAGCAGTAGAAACACTCCTTGTCAGCTGAAAAAGGACATTTCCAAGAATTCCCTATATCACGCCACATGGAAGGGGCTACCTCCAAAATTTTTCACTTAACACTGAAAAGAGAAAGGTGAAGGAAGAGCTTAGGGGGTTCGGACCATCCCGTGGCTCAGGCCGAAGAGTTTGCTTTGAGGTGGTCACTGGCAGATCATCCAAGACACCATGAGCAAGACAAGAGGCTCTGGTACACATCACACCGCTGAGAAGGACACAGCATCAAGCAGTACATGATGGGTCCTGGCACCATGTCAAGGGTCTTGCAAGGGTGGATGGGCAAGGAGGTCCCGCACCCCTGGTGTGAGTGGCAGCCATGCCTTGTGCTTCTGACAGCTGCGTAGAGCTGAAGCCAACACTCTCAGCTTGGACACGCTTGCACAAAGCCATTGTTTCTCCTGGATCCATGTTTTTTCTTCCCTACTGATGGAGGAAATCATTCCCAGCTTCAGCTTTGACAGAAGCCACACGTAGCTATGAGAAGCTTCATCTGACCAAGAAACTTCAACACATATTTTATCAAAAAATTCCCAGCCAGGTCTGCTTCCAGTTGCTCCAAAATCCCCTTGCAAGACCTGCTCCAGCAAGCGGGACAGCAATGCCATCTGTAGTGAGTATCAGAGCCCAGTTTGCCTCCAGCTCTCCCCACCAGAACCCCTCCGAGAAACGGTGCTGGCTTTGGATGCTCACAGCTTGGTTAATCCCACTCAAATATAAAATGTGTGCCACTTTTTCAATTTCTCTATATCAGGTTAAAAAAACTGTTTCCCAGGGAGGCTGGTGCATGGAAAGAGGAATTCAGCTAAAACATTAACCCTTTGACACCCCACAGCAGGTATTTTGGAGTTCCTTGAGGAATCCTTTTTTTTTCCACTTGAGATGCTGCTATTTTAACCACAGCCAAGCTCACATATGAAGACTCCTAAGCAGCACTTTCCAAGTACCATGTCATCATTAAATAATCCAGCAGCTTTGCGAGGGTACAAATCAGCTATTCTGCTTCTCAGGCTGCAAGAGAAAGGATGAAACAAGCCAAAAAAAAAAAAACATTTCCAGCTACAAAGATAATTTTCTCCCTAGGCAGGGCAGAGCAAATGAGATTAATTATCTTCACCAGGGAGAGCTTCCAAGTTAGCAGCAACATGCATTGGACAGAGACACCCAAATGTCTCCAGGTGGTGCGAGATCTTTGACTCAGGCTCTGGGCCATGCTCTCCAGTGCCAGGAGTTAAGTCTCCAGAGATGGACACACAGACATCCACCTGCGTATCCCTCCTCTAGGAGCCCTGGGAGAGGGGGAGATGTTGTTCCTTGTCATTAGGCTGATGCACACTCATGATCTTGGGTTGCAGGAAGCTCTTGGTCTGATGTCTCACTCTGTAGCTCACTCCTGTCTCTGCAGGGATGTGCTGAAGGGCTTCCAGTTGGGCATCTTCAAAATACCTTGGGGCAAGACACAAAGGGGAAAGAGCCAGACCAGGACAAGGGAGGACCACAGCTTCCTATCATTCCCATCACCAGAGCCTGAAGGACTTCCTTTGATCCCCTCTCCTTGCCCAGCAGCAGTGGCTGGGGATGTCCTGGAAGTGCAGTCCAAGAGCAGACAGACTGTCAACGAATCCAGGAGGCCCCAGATCCAGCAGAGCGTGATTCAAAGCACAGTACAGTGATTTCCATTGCTCTATCAGCCACAAACAGCCCTGACACCAGCCAGATGCTTCTCCTTCCTTGCGTTGAGACAGCTGAGTGAGCCATGGCCCTGGGGAGCTTGGGAGTTGGCTGAGCCCCTACTCAAGCTGCCAGTGATGAAGCTATTCAAGCAATGCTGCTAGCAGGACAACAAGGTAACTCTCATCCAGAGCATCCCTCAAAGGCTTTCAAGCCATGCTGTACACCACAGCTTGCCTTCCTCACCTGCAAAGCACCTGAGGCCTTTGCACCATGCTGTGCTGGAGACCATCTGGCATGGCTTGTTCCTGCCTTGTTTTCTTCTGAAAGCACCAGAAGAAACAGTGCTGCACATGTGTGCAGGGGAGGCAATCTGAATTTCACATCAGGCTTGCGAGGCGAGGGATTTTCAGTCCTTCAGCTTGCTTTGGCCCAACTGAAAACGTATTTCCCCTGGCTCCATAGGCTGGGCCCTTTAACAGCACAGACATTTTCACGATTCAGCCCAGCTCCTTCTTATTCCTGCTGCCCCAAGCAAGACCAGTCTGATTTATGGTTGGCTACACAACATTAAGACCAGGAATTTGGGTCCTTCTTGCCTTACTGGAGTACTGGAAGATGCCGTTTTCTCCAAGTGTCTCCATACTGCTTGGCAGGAGATGCAAGGAGGAGGAGAAAAATAAAGCCTTATCTAGATGCCAATGTTCTTCTGGCTTGGTCAAAATCAGATGTAAAACCAGTTCCAGTCTTGAAGCAAGGAGCTCCTGTGGGTTTAGCTGCGTAAGTCAAAGAGGCAGCCACCTTCTCTGCCCTTCTTGCAGGGACCACATGTCTGCACGATGGCTCTCAAGGGCTCTCCAGTTGCCCGTGTCTTTTGCACATCAGCCAATGAGAGCAGGAGGAAGCTGGTAAGGCCCCTTCCTTCATCCTTCAGCCAACTGGAGAGCATCACTGCCCTCTTGGTTCTCATGCACCCGCAAATCACACCCAGCCTTTCCTCTGTCCTCAAACAGCTTTAGGGTACCTTGCCTTGCTGGTCTGCCCAGATATCCATCCTCTTCACTAATAAAAATATTTGGGGACAATTCCTTGC
The DNA here is from genome assembly GCF_009769465.1 of Tauraco erythrolophus. Classification (NCBI taxonomy): domain Eukaryota; kingdom Metazoa; phylum Chordata; class Aves; order Musophagiformes; family Musophagidae; genus Tauraco; species Tauraco erythrolophus. The sequence continues at coordinate 3,492,188 of NC_141483.1, read as the reverse complement.
CTGTCTGTACCAGCAATGGGGCTCATTGGACCAGCATTTGCATTCTATAGCCTCAGTGGGAGGGCACACCTCTCTGCCAGGAAGAGATCATTCTCCTGCATCGCTTGCACCGTGCAGAAGCCCAGTCACTTGCCCTCAGCCCCTCCAGGACCAGGACGTGCCCTGGGTTTTCTCTGCCTTCTTCCTTATCTGAGATGAGAGTTGCCGGCAGCTCAGCACCGCGCTCCCCCAGGAGCTTGGGGAGAGCTGCCAGCCCTGTCTGCTAACCTCATCCCGGCTCCGTGTTGTACCAGCCGCAGCAGCTTTGCCAGAGGAATTGGCTTCTTCAGCCAGCAAACCTCAAAAAAAACCCTCCATCCCCTGACTTTTGCTGTAGATATGGGGGGGGAAAGGTGTCACAGCGCGTTCATTAACCAGGTGATATTCAAATCCAGCGACCTCCCCCACTTTCCTCTAGGCACAACGCTGCGATTTAAATTACAATAGCGGGGTAGGATTTAGTGGGCTGCTGGGAGTGGACTTGGCGCACAGATTCCCATATCTGGAAGGGGTCTGTCCTTTGTGTATTGTGTTATGAGACAAAGGCGGAAGAAAACACCTGGAATGTTGAGGCCGGGGTGGGGGGAAGAGATGTTGCCACGGCTGCTTACAAGATTTGGGCCAGATTTGTAAAAGTCCTTGGAGACCGGCCACCTCTGCCAGTGGGACCTGTGCACCATGTCTCGGAGCAGTAATCTGGTGTCCTGGCCCAAAATCCTGGACCAACCTCCAATGAACACATGCAGAGCAGCTCTGCATTACATTTGCCATGGGGCTGCTGCGTCCCGGAGGCACCGACCTGCTCCATATGTCGAGCAGAGTCGATCTCTGCCTGCGACGTGTTGGATTTGCTGCATACATGCAGACAGGACCACCTCCTTTCCCACGTGTTGACAGGACCATACTCAAGCACCTAAAGATATATAAAAATGCGCCTGGTGGGCCGAGCCGAGCCGCCGACTCCCACTGAACTCGCAGGCTTGCACCTTGCCGACCTGCTTCCTCCACCTCTCAGCCAGTTCTTCATCCCCCAAAAACCACGGCACCCTGTTTGGCCAGGATAGGAAACTCTAGCAATGAGCTCTAACGAGCCTTCAGCTCTGCTCTACCCGTGGGACACCACGCAAATATCTTTTGCAGCCAAGAAGATGGATGTAACAGCCGAGGGAGGAGAGGAAACGTGGATAAAGCCTCTCCCCTAGCTCTTCATGGGAAATCCCCCGTGTCAGGCATGAAGAGAGGGGCAAGAGGTTCATCGGACACCGATAACCATCTCCCCACCCTCCAAGTCTGTTGCGTGGCTAACGTGAAAGCAGAAAGGTGGAGAGCGGGTTGGAGTTACGATGCGAAGACCCCCCAGCGCCAGGGCAGGGTCCCCCCTAGTCCTTCCCATGGATGTTACCCCCCCTGCCCCACGCAGCATCACTGCAGGTACCCCGGGGCCAGCAGCGATTTGGGGGGCTCCAAACAACCATGCGCTTGGCGGCACGAGTCACGGCACCTCCCTTCCGACCAGGAGGGAGGGAGGGAGGGAGGGAGGGAAAACCCCATAAATAAATGGCGATAGGAAAGATATTACAGGTCCTCCCGAAAGCGCCTGGAAGCCGCCCCGGAGGCGAGGCGGGGGGAGGCAGGGAAGCTGACTGACAGCCTGATTTAAGACCTGTCTGAAAAGCAAACAAAAGAGCTTGAAAACTGCATCATCTAGGAAAACTTAGTAGGTTGTATTTTCACAAGTGAGGACTGATGGTAAGACCAGCTTAATCCCCCGGCGGACTTTCCACACCTCCGCACGCCGGCTGACGGGGCCAGCTGGTTTGTCTTGCAGCTGATTGCTGAAATAACATCGCTGGTCTGGCGTGATGGAAACACCGCGGGCTGGGAGGGAGCGTGAAAAGAAACGTGCTGGGGTTCCAAGCCTCGCTTTCTCCGGCTGGCTCTTAGTCCCCCATAAAAGCCGGGGGCACCTCTTGGTCTTTGCAGCGATGAGCAATGATGCTCCAAGCATTCAAGGCTGGGCAGAGTCTCTGCTCACAGGCAGCTGGAGAAAAACCCCAGGAGAAGCCTTCCTGTGTGTTTTTAGCTAATTTGGGGTGAACAGGAAACGCAGTTGAGAGGTAAAAACATAATTCAAGGCCTTATCTTTCCTTCTCAGGGACTGACCTGGGAACTCGGCGAGCTGAACGTGAGCTACAACACAGAGCTTTGGCCACCACGGGCTGACCGACTGCAGACATGGTGCTTTACACAAACAGGTGTTAAAAGATTCCACCATGTCCATGCAATCAAAAAAAAAAACCAAGCCAAGGCATTCTGGAGCTTTCTAATGATAATATTTTCAATTTGAGTTTGGTTTGAAAAAAAACGACAGCGTTCCCTTGTCTTAATTGCAAAATGCCAATAAGTTCCAGAAAAGGACAGTGAGAAATGTCACCTTGCCCAAACCAGGTGATGTTCAGTGCCCCTGATTCCCTCTTATCCCCTTCCCAAAGCCTTCAATGATATTATAAGCCAGAATGACATCTCCTTTCCCAATTCCAAACTTAACAGAGCAAAAACCAACACGTTTTAACCAGCTCAGCGCATCTCCTGTGCGGATCAGCCCCACGCACAGCGAATGTATGAGCCCCTGTGATCATAGAATCATAGAATCATAGAATCATAGAATGGTTAGGGCTGGAAGGGACCTTCAAAGGTCATCTAGTCCAACCCCCCTGCAAGGAACAGGGATATCTCCAACTAGATCAGGTTGCTCAGGGCCTCATCCAACCTGGCCTTGAACGTCCCCAGGGATGGAGCATCCACCACCTCTCTGGGCAACCTGTTCCAGTGTTCTACAACTCTCATGGTAAAAAATTTTTTCCTAATATCCAACCTGAATCTACCTCCCTCTATTTTAAAACCATTACCCCTTGTCCTATCACAACTGGCCCTCCTGAACAGCCTCTCCCCATCTTTCTTGTAGGCCCCCTTGAGGTACTGGAAGACCTCTATAAGGTCACCCCGGAGCCTCCTCTTCTCCAGGCTGAACAGCCCCAACTCTTTCAGCCTGTCCTCATAGGAAAGGTGCTCCAGCCCTCTTATCATCTTCGTGGCCCTCCTCTGGACCCTCTCCAACTGGTCCATGTCCTTCTTATGTTGGAGACTCCAGAACTGGACGCAACACTCCAAGTGAGGTCTCACGAGGGCAGAGTAGAGGGGGAGAATCACCTCCCTCGACCTGCGATGGAGCCCTAAAACTTTTTGCCTGCATGTGGCTAAAAAAAAAAGAAATCTATGTTTGATGGCGAAAGAACAAAAGGCAACGTAAACACGCTCTTACATCCATTCTTTTCAAAGTCATCTGTTTTAACCTACAAGCTGCAAGACTATATGTATGTGTATGAGTATAGGTATATAATTAAATTAATATGGGAGGTGGCTCACCTGGGATATTTGAACATTCGGGGTTGACAGCCTAACAAGTTCCTGCAGGGTAATAAGCCTCAGTCTGGCATCTCGGAGCTCAGGGGATGTCCCTATGATTAAAAGCAGCTGAGGCACCTCTCGAGAGCTGAGCCTTAATGACGAGGCTGTGAAGTCACCTCCATCAGCCTAAGCTGTTCGGTCAGAGGAACCATGGAACTAACACTTTAACATTTGCAACAGGTACGGAACACGCGTGCGGCCGGTTACGTCCACTCAGCTGGTGGGTGGTAACCCCACCAAGAGACAGGGCTGGTCCCCCCACGCTACAGCCCATGATGGGGCGGGTCTGTCCGTGCCCATGGATGTGCTGCTGGCTCCTGTTAGCAGGAGTGCCCAGCTCTCTCCAGATCCAAGGACTCTGATAAGACAAAGTCTCTGCACCCCAGACACCGCCACGACAAACCCCCCAACATCTGGAATCCAGACCGGAGAGAATTTGCTCCTTTTCTTCTCTGGAAGAGAAGATGAATGAACCTGCCTGGCCGACCTGAGACTGTTCAAAGGGACAGATGATACATCAAGGTCTGTCTCTACACCTATGTACTGCGTGTAGGACCTGGTCTTGAGGCGATCTGTCCTCTGCTCGGTCCCCAGCAAGCGGCAGCACCAGCCAGAGAGCATTGTCTGCTTCCTGGGAAAACCCCCTTCGGAGCGGGGGGAGGCTGCTGCTCGCTTCGTGACACAGACGACCTGCAGAAAAAGCAGATTTGAAGAAGTCATGATGTTTTGCAGAAGTGCTGGTGAAATTTTCACCAGGAGAAATTTACTTGCCTCCTTCAAATAACAGCAAAACACTCAGTTCAGGCAGACGAGCAGCCTTTCTCTTTGCTCTTGCTGTTTCGTTTCCCTTCGTTATGACTTCCTAGGCTGAATTACCCTTTTCGCTGACGATTAGGCTGGCAAAGTAGCTATTTAGGAGCTTATATTTTGACTTATGAAAATATGACATTAAAATCCAGCCCACCAAATATTCTGATGTTCTCAAAGTAGGAAGTTTTTCAAAATTCAATTCCATGGTAATGTCTGATCTCTTAAATTCATCTCCATTTATGCAAAGAACACGTGGGTCTGGGCAATCCCAAGCACAAGTACAAGCTGGGCGGAGAATGGATGAACAGCAGCCCTGAGGAGAAGGACTTGGGGGTGTTGGTTGACGACAAGCTCACCATGAGCCGGCAACGTGCACTGGCAGCCCAGAAAGCCAACCGTGTCCTGGGCTGCATCCAAAGCAGCGTGGCCAGCAGGTTGAGGGAGGGGATTCTGCCCCTCTACTCTGCTCTCATGAGACCCCCACACACAGTGCTGCATTCAGCTCTGGGGTCCCCAGCATCAGAAGGACATGGAGCTGTTGGAGCAGGTCCAGAGGAGGCCACAAAGATGATCCAAGGGCTGGAGCACCTCTGCTATGGAGACAGGCTGAGAGAGTTGAGGTTGCTCAGGCTGGAGAAGAGAAGGCTCCAGGAAGACCTTCGAGCAGCCTTCCAGCACCTAAAGGGGCTACAAGAAAGCTGGAGAGGGGCTTTGGACAAGGGTGTGTAGTGACAGGACAAGGGGCAATGGCTTTAAACTGAAAGAGGGCAGATTTCGATTAGATCTAAGGAAGAAAGTCTTGACTCCGAGGGTGCTGAGGCACTGGAGCAGGTTGCCCAGAGAAGCTGCGGCTGCCCCATCCCTGGCAGTGTTCAAGGCCAGGTTGGATGAGGCTTTGAGCAACCTGATCTAGGGCAAGGTGTCCCTGTCCATGGCAGGGGGGTTGGAACTAGCTTGTCTTTAAGGTCCCTTCTAACCCAAACCGTTCTACAATTCTATGATTCATCCCTAGCCCCAAAAAATGGCTAATACCTCGCTTCAGGTCTTGCCAGCCAGGCCTGGCTCTAAGGCTGGCATCTCGTCAAGCCTGAGAGCATCTCAAATGCACAACCCCAGCAACCTCCCAGCTCCAGCCTCTCTCTGCCCAACTTCCTAGCAGATGGGGGGGATGGTGAAGAAGCACGAAGCCCCTGAGCGACGGGCTTCGCTGCACTTTAGCTGTGAACGGAAAAGCAACTGCCTTGAGCAGCGATTGCTTCCACAACCCTCACCTTAGACATCTGCCTGACAATGGAAAAAAGAGGAGGGGAAGGGAAGAAGGAAAAAAGGGGAAAAAAAAACACCAAACCCCAAAGGCCTCACATCTAATTGATTTCCTGATGGAGATGGCTGTTTTATCGTTTGCTATTTATCGAGCGTACCTGCGCTGGAGAGCTGCGGTGCTGCTGCTCCCCGGGGGCTGCTCCTCGGCTCCCCCCTCCCAGCTTTGGGCCAGGACGATGGCTCCAGCTGCTTCCACTCACTCCACCAGCCCCCCAGCCCTGATGGAGATGGATAAGCAGGTTCAGGTCATTAAAACCACCTTAACTGGAGGCTGAGTGCCACTGGCGCTCCCGCATGGTCCTGCCCTGCTCCAGTGCTGAGCACCAAAATAGGCTGATTTCCTCCTAAGAGCCTCACCTTTCCCTAAACTATGTCACAAATCCATTGAAAAGTGAAAATTTCACATTCAGAAGCTGAAAAGTGCAGTTTGTGTTCACCTTTCCATTCAAAGAAACAAAAGCAGGAATTTTTCTCTGCGGTGGAGATGGGGGAAAGAGTTTTTTTCCCCCCTACCTCTGCAGCAGCTTTAACTGTGACACATTTGTTCATGTTTTCCTGGATGCAATGAACATCCCACCACGGGGGCAGCAACATCCAGCAGGTCCCCGGCCACTGACCAGGCTCTTTGGGAAAGGCAACATCCACATGGCCATAAACTGCTCGCTCCCATTTGCTTCCCCAAACAGATCTGTGCTGTTAAAGCCAAAGCCTGATTTTTAAGCTGGGATGCTCCCCAAGGAGCACACCGTCGCACGAGACAGGGTAGGATTTGGGTTGAACTCATCCCATATCAGCTACCGAAGTCATTCAGACATGTCCATGGCTCGTGAAACTGCCGCCCTGTAGCTGAGATGCACAACAAGCATCCTCCGTGTGATCTGTGTGAGGGGAACGATTTTCGCTCCTCATCCCTTTGGTGGGGCAGCTATAAGCTGTTCCAGCATCAAAAAAAAAAAAAAAGGAGAAAATTCCTTACAATCACTGCTATCAGCCCGTTCGATCCATTTTCACACCCTGGGGTGCACGTTACAAGCTCAGTGTCTGCTCCCCATCATCCCTCTCTACCTCCAGAGCACCAGCGTTGTCCCCGGAGTTCCAGTAAATAGATTTACTGGTCATATCCCAGCGCCCAGCCCGGCTCGGCACACGGAGCCGGCGCTCTCGTGTCCTGCCGCGAGCCGTGATCACCACCGCCCGCCTTCAGGGTTCAGCAAGAACCCTTTGTTCAGGCTTGCAGGCCATCTCCCCCGCCAAGGAGGCATTTCTCCAAGTGGGCTGGGGAAGAGCCGGCCGCAGCACTTCAAAAGAAAAGTTCACGCATGGGTAAAGGTCCTTTAAAATGGGATTAAAAATTCACATTTTTGTCCCATATTTTTTTGACGTTTCTAATCAAACCTATCCTGAGACAGATATAAGAAGAGGTTTAGCTCACTGTTTTTCAGCGATAAAACCATCATTCATGGGGAGCCTTGGGGGGGGTATTTCTGATAAGTGGGGTTTTTAATTCCTAAAAAAAATTAATTCTTTATCTGAAACACATCTACGGTCTGAAACACATTTTAAACTTGAAGTTCAAAGCTTCTAATTTAAAAAAAAAATACGTAAAATTCTCTCCACAATGTTTCAATTGCTGCATTTTTCACCAGTTTTGCCTGAAGTCCAGCTACTGAAGTTGCTTGGACTTTTGCCTGAAGTTGGCTACGCCAACATTTCTCCCCTCCACCGAAGTCCTAAACCAAAACCTCCTCAGGTTCATCGCTCCAAAAATCCCATCTGAGCAGACCTCACTGTGATGCCTAGAAGCTCCACGGAGTCCTCCTTGTCCGCAGGGAAGCGAAGCCCTGCGTTCCGCTGCCCATTAAAGCCGATATTTCTAGGGGGGCAGGACCGCCAGAGGGGGTGTCCGGGGGGGGGGGTTGTGCTCAGCAGCAGGTAGATGCCCTTTGATCCCGCGCACCGCCCGGGGCAGAAGGGCCGATGGATAAGACTCCGCAGAGACGGGCTCCGCAGCCATCCCTCCTTTCCTAATTCCCTTCTGAAGCGCTGGAGCCACTGTCACCTCTCATTAAAAGAAGCGAATGCCCTCGTTTTAATTTCTAACCAGAGCAAACCGGATAATAATATTAATCCCGGTAGGGGGTGGCAAGAGAAGGCACCTCCTCGCTTCAAATGTTTGGACAAAAAATTTGCTCTCATTAGGGCAGAAGTCCAGGAGATGTCGTCTTTGTAGGGCTGGCGGGACAGCGCGCGACGGGGCTTTGTTGCGTCTCGTCCGAGGGCGCCCAGGCTGTAATTGGGGCCAGGCAATGGTCAGAGGACCAGAGGGAGAGACAAAAAGGGGCAGGAAAGCTTCAGATCTCCCAACGTTGCACAAAGACAGATCTCCTCTGCAAAAAAAATGCTACTGAGCAGCCGGCCCCGCCTGCTCCCAAAAATCAGGAGCAACACGGTGACCATCAGGCCATGGGTCTCCTTAGTGGTAAAGGCAGGGTCAAATCCTGCCTAGGGCTCAGGCTGAGGGATGGTTTCCACTGCTCTGGGAGTTTTTGAGGCCACACCAGGAACATCCAGTACCAAGGGCAAGAGATTTAATTCAGCGAAAAAGATCTGAGCTGGAAGGAGAGATCCAGAGGGGTCCATGGGTCCTTTTTACCTCAAAGTGGAAAGAAAAAACAGTTGGATAGAAGGGAAAAAAAGCACCTAAGCTGATCACACTGTGTTCCTATTTCTCCTTGGACACATCCTCGTTTGTTCCCTCATTTTCAGAAGAGCATTTCCCCCAGTGGGTTATTTATGTCTGCCTCTGGGTTTGTCCCTAGTAAGAAGGTGATGAAGATGCTGCGAAGCCAACCAGGAGCACGGCTCTGCTGCTGGGGGATTCCCAGTCTCAGGGACGTTTCGAGGATCACAGCACCTCTCCAAAGTCTCACCAAGGTCTGGACCAGGAGCATCCACAGCGGAAAGAAGGGATGTGATGGGAGACATGGGAGAACCAACGCACCTAAAGCAGGGCTGCTACAGCCCATGGTCTCCAGGTATTGCACAGGATGCAGACAGCTGATAACCAGGCATAGCATGGACTAAACATTGCCACTACCTTGATACCATGAACGAAACATCTTTTACACAGACACCACTAATTGTAGGAAACTCTGCTAAACTAAGCGACCCAAACCTTCCTCCTACCGTACTTGGCAAGGGAGCACCATGAGCTGGTGCAAAAGGAGCAAAGAACTGGCAAAGAACTGCCCAAATCGAGCAGAAATTGATGGAAACACCAAGCAACAGAGAGGGAAAAAATAATTACCTCCACTGGGAAGCACGTTGTCAGCCACGGAGATGCAAGTTTGGTTCAGGTAAGGGGGGGAATGAAAAGAAAATGTTCAATTAATTTCTCATTTATGATCAAGTACTAGGTATATCGCTTCCCACTGTCAGTATGTTTAGAAACAGGTTGGAAATTAACATTTTTCCGGTGGGTGGCTGTCAGGAAAGGTAAGGGATTTCTTCGGAGGGTCACTTTTTCATTGTTGCGTTGTCATTACTGCTATGTGAAACCACAGAGCTATCCTGGATATGCACGTTTCTAGAAGCTGTTGAGTCAGAGGCATCTAAGCACAGCATCAGGCTAAGGAAGATTTGGGAACAGACAGGTTCCCACCCATCGTTGGGAACAAACGATGTCTCCAAAGCACAAAACTAGCAGTGGGATTGGTGCTTAGTGTATTGTAAAAGGACAAAAAAAAATCAGAAAAATATGAATTCACTAGACCTCTACGGAGACCTCTACATGTTAGCTCCTCCAAGAAGAGAAACAGGCATTTCCAGAAGGTGAGACCCTTATTCTGCTCCAAGTACCTAAACCTATGCTCTCAGAGACTTTGCCTCACCAAACTCCACCAAGGTTTTAGTTTAGGTCAAAGGCCCTTGTGCACCAAGGTCAATGCTGCTGTGATTGACTGTAAATAGAAGAGACTGGGAGACGTGACTGCAGACAGACACTTTGGTGAAGGTTACATTCGTTACCAATTTCCAGCTCGAGCTGGCTCATTAGGGGCACACTTTTCTTCAACACGTGAGTTTTGCATAGAACTTGTCAATAATTTGCTTATTAAAAGCTTGTTTTCCAAGTAGAGAAATACAGCAGCGCCATTCCATAAGGCTATTTATTTGTTTTCAGTAGGAATTTGGGGAAAAAAAAAATAAATCTATCATCTTGCCAATGTTCCCTTTCAGCTTCAACCGGTTTTTAATGCTCATAAGTACAAAAAGAGAGGTTATACATTCACTCTTTCATCTTCCTGAGTGCTACAGAGATTCCCCTCTGGGTAAAACGAGGCACTTGAAAAATAAAAAAGAAACACATGCTTTAACTCTGAGAAATGCGGTTAACAACCAACCTGCTGCAAATCTATTGAGGGTAACTTGATGGGACAAACCTTGACTGCGATGGGACAAATGACAATTGTCACGTTATTTTCAGAAAGCTTCTTCTAGCATCAAGATCAAGCAGAGCCTCAGGAAACGGGATATAACCTTCGTTCAACCCTGAGTTTTCTCCGAGCAAGTACCCTCCTCTCACCCATCCTCACTTCCAGTTTTACAAAAAGAAAAACAGAAAATTGAGCGTTGGTGAACACCAAGCGTGACCTTGATGGTGCAGCACCTTGCCAGGGTAACTAGATTGGGTGATTGGAAAAATCACCTGGGCAACTGCAACACGTTGAAGTACCAAGCCAAGATGCCAGCAAGTACCAGCTGTAGCACATAAACCCTCTGAATTATTTGGGGTACAACACAGCAAAGCACGCAGTACTCTACATCTGAGTAGGTTTAATGGAGGGGTTGACTTCCTACAGTCCCTCCTACCATCCGTCCTGGCCAGCACAGCCCACGTGCCCCGTTTGGTCCTGGAGGAGCTGGGTATGATCCGCACCGGGGAAGAGCTGAGTTGGCCCCTAAGCCTTGGCTTCCCCTTCATCTCTCCTTCCCCTTGAGCGCTGGCCAAGTTCTCTCCCCATATCTTGACTTCCTTGTCAGTAAAATGAGGATAACGAATTATTTTGCTTTTCCTTCTAAAGGGCTGAAATAATTCGATTTAAGAAAATGACAAAGAAAAAATTTTTTTAGTACCCAGTGGAACTAGAAAGCCATGGATCAAAAGCAGTTGGTCGAAAAGTTATTGACGGAGGTCTTCCTTCCAAAACCGCATTTGGAGCAAAATCAGGACATTTTGCAAGAACCTGTCTATTTCTACGAAATTTTTGAAGTAAGAGGGCCAAGGCATTGGCTTCAAATTTCCAAAGGCACTGCCGGAACATTTAATTTCATTTTGGACATTATTTGGCTGAAGCATTTTGTTTAAAATATATTAAAATATTTAATGACATATTATTACATAGTAAATGTCATAACGTATTTTATGATGTTACATGTAAAATATGTATACAAAAGTCCAAACAAAATATTTTCTCATATTAAAATGTCAGATTTTTATTTAAATAAATTGATTTTTTTAAAAAAACAGGGTCAGGAAACATTTGCAACTTCCAGAAAACATGTTTGCTTTTATCCAATTTTGCTGCATGAAAAATGCTGGCTTCTAAATGCTTTTCAGAATGCAAAGATTTCATTTAATTGTTTTCAAACTAAACATTGCCATTCTCAATCAGCTCTCAAGGTACTGGAATTTCTCATTTTTAAGAAGGAAAAGAGGAAGGAAAGATGGTCATTTCTATTAACATTTTGGAGTTATCAGTTAAGCAAAAACTTGGAGCAGTTGACAGAAAAAAAAAATTAGCTTCTGGCATGACAAGAAAACAGACAAAATTTCTTTTTGCTTAAAAAGTCAAAAATTTGCAAATGCACCCTGGATTCTCCTGAAAGTCAAAGACAATTTACCTCTCTAGGGTGGAAGAGAGTACGTCTTGGTCCTCAGTCAGCAACATCTTTAACCAGTAATTCCTGTCATTACCTGTGGGAAGGAAAAAAAAATAATCCTGTGTTGTATGTTTTTCTTAAGCTTGGGAAGAAGAGAAAGAATCAAAAAGAAATACCCTTGTGCTACAGCTTCTCAGCATCTTCTCATATGAAGGACAGTTTCTGTGGGAGCTAACAGGCAGAAGGCAGGTGACAGTTGGTAGCTCGTAACAGATGCTACAGATGATCTGCATGGCTGAGGACAACCACCTTGGTGGCTCAACAAACATGGGGATCCAGCTTGCTCATGGGGAAAATACCTGTTAATATCCCATGTGTGGTGGTGAAGGTCCTCCCACGAACCTCTGGCTGCAAGATCTTGGTGCTGGTTTCAATCCCTTATCTAATGCAGATGGAGCCGAGAAAAGAGATAAAAAACCCAAGGTAACAACTGTTCCCTGGTACCCACACGAGTGGCCTGGTGAATGAGAAATGAAAGGCAAACCTTGCACTTAAACACTCCCAAAACACACAGTATTTCTGTAGAATCACAGAAAAAAATCAGTTCAGAAGGAACCTCAGGAGGTCTCTAGTCCAATCCCCTGCTCAAAACAAGGTCCACACCAAATTCAGACCAGTTGCTCAGGTTGCTTTGCCCAGTCAGTCCTTGAGCGTCACCAAGGATGGAGATCTTGAGTCCTCCCTGGGCCCTCTGTCCAGTAAAAACCACCAAAAATTCCTCTCCCTTCCTCCACATAATCATATTAGTACAGGGCTTTCCTTCATGCCTAATATCTTTTTTTTTTTTTGAGCCTGCTTTGGTCTGGTTGGGATTGTCATATCCCAAGGCCACCAAGTATTACATGACACCACACTCTACATCTTTCTTGGGACACAGGACTGATGTGACAACAGCACTGTACTTCCACCAGGTCCAGGACACTTCAGTTTTTCCCGGCTGATGATTCAGCCACCAAGCAAAACAAAGGACACAATGTGATGGTGTGGTCACCCTTCAACTTCTGCCAACATCTCTGTTAAGTCAGTTCACATGACATGTCTCACCCAGAGCACATGGTGAAGTTTTTATTGGCATGGATCTGGTCCGCCGGCATTACTCACCCGCTCGCAGAGCTATGAGGCATTCCCTGATGGAGTCACAGCACGCAAGTAAACTTCTTATTCCCTTATTGACTGTTGGGTTTATGGCACCACCAAGGAAAGCTGTTCCAGAAAACATTCCAGTGACATCACAGCAGCAGTCAGGGCTGTGCTGAGAGGACGCACGCTGCCAGAGCAACCCCTGCTCTCCCAGTCCCTCAGCTGGAGTCACCACCTTGCTTCCCTTTTCCATAACTAGACTCGCGATGCTGTTTGAGGACTCCAACCTCAGCTGGGGAAAGCCCAGCATCTCTCACCAACAGCTAACTAATGTTGGCATCACCACTCTGCTTCTGTTTCTCATCACACCTCTTTTGTTCTCCGGGATAGACCTATTGCTTTGTGTTCACACTGAGAACCTCTAGAAAATGTGACATCCTAATGCTAACGTTAAATAAATAAACAAATATTTAAAAGGTAAGATAGCCATATCCCTGTGCTTTTAGGCAGCTCCCTCAGTGGTTGTTCCCAACACTCCCTGGGAAAAATCTTGCTACTACCTGGAAAAGGAGACCAAACCCCAGATGTGCCGAGCAGAGGTTGGGAGAAGGAGCTTCATTGAAGTGCTGGAGTCCAGAGTCGAATTAAACCTGAGCAACAGCTTACCAGCCACTCCGTCCTGAGATATCACGTCTCAGACTCCACAGAAAGCTCCTGCCTTGAGCCTCCTTAAAACAGGACAGAGATTATGAGCCCAAATAGTTCACAAGATTCTCCACCTTCAATGCAGGGGGGGAAAAAAAAAGGAAAGATGAAGATTTCTATGCAAAGACTGTAGAGTGGAGACCTCTTTAACGCTTCCAAGGGTTTGAAACCAGGGCAGTAGCCCCAGGTGATGAGCTATGGGTGAGCAGAGCGTAGGTGAACCCCTGGAGATATCTAGGAAAGGCTCTGCCTCTCGGGGTCCTGGTTGCAGAAATAACGGTGTCCAGGGCCAGGCTGTCAGCAACACGTGTGGGGCGGGTGAGCGGGTGTTTACACTGGATACACAGGACCTTCAGCAGTTTGGGCTGGAGGTTTGATTGCCTGACAGCTCTACCATACCTACGGCTTGAGCGCACAAGCTCTTGAATGTTTTCATTATTTTTTCATTTCGTAATTTTATTTCATAACAGTAACAAGACGCCCCGGGGCAATGTGTTTCCAGGGGATTATTGCCTTCAGCTTTTTGCTTTATGACACATGCCATAACCGCCAAGAAACGTACAACCTGTCACATCGCGTTACTCCAGCGCGGGTTATATATCCACGTATTAGGCGCGATGGATAGACCAGGGCCATAAAATTATATGGACATTTGGTGGCAAAAGTTAGTTTGTGCAAGCAGGTCGCGAGAATGGCTTACAGCTGGGATAGCTCAGTTTGGACCCATCCTCAACTTCAGAGCTCTTGCAAGTTGTTGTTGCTCTTACTCTGCCCACAGAGCTATTGCAGAAGGTGCATGAAGCAATTCTGTGGGTTTATGCTCCTCTACTTCCCCCTTAGCTTGGCAAGGTCTGCCCCGCCTGCAGACACTGCCACGAAACACCCTTCAGGTGAGCTCAGTCCTGGGGTGGCTCACAAAAGTCCCCTGAGGACTTGGAAATGGCAAGTCCCATGTCAGGCTTCTTCTTTTACTACCCACTGCCTAGAAGTTAGCATTAGCAAGATTTTCTGGAGACCCGCGATGTGGATGAGGAAAGAGAAGAGAACATGGATCATGGGGCATGAGCTGCTTTCTGCCAAGGAATGGTGTCACTCCGGATTTATTTTACTGTTTCAGTCAGTCTGGGCACCTGGCATAGGAAGCCAAATGTCTGAAAACAAGGATCAAATGTAGACAACCTGGCTTTTGGTCAACTTCCAAGGGACAGGAGAGCGGTGGTTGGCAGGCAACCCGCAAGAGTGCTCTGCAGGTAATGTTCTCCTTAGTCAACGAGGTTGGGTGAGATAAGCAGGACCCACACTCAGAGAGGCCTCACAAAAAGCCCTCAGCAGTCCAAGATGCTTTAACCAGAGCTGTTGCACCATGGCCAGGAAGGGCTGGTGGTTACAAGCTCTTCTCTGGTGCTTGCAGGAACTCAAACAGGAGGCCATTCATGGGGATCTGGTAATTCCCAGCAGCTGGACTGGCTCTGGCTCCCAGAGCAGACTCTGCTGCCCTCACCATACTGGGAAGTTATGTCACCCCTAAGGGCTGAGTCAATGGACGGACTCCGATGCCGTTTCTCAGCAGCACACAAGGCTGAGGCTACAGCTGCCTCCAGTCTGGCAACTCAGGAGAACATCAGCCCCCAGCTAAGCACAGAGCAAAGCTCAAGTGGATGAAGAGTACTTTTGTACAACACCAACGCACAAACACTTTTCAGATCAGAGGCTCCTGACCTGCAACTTTGAAAAAAAAAAAAAAAAATCAAGATCAAGCTGATGACCAACTAAGCAGAGACAGCAGGCTGGAGTGGACCTCCACGGAAGGCTGTGGGGCAGGTAACCCTTCATTATGAGGGGCCCAAATCCTTTCTTGAGATGCTAGTGGATCTAAGGGACAGTGTAAGCTAGCAGGAGAAATCCCCCACGTGCATCTGTCTGTAAAAGGCAGTTATAAGATGCTGCAGAAGACACTCTTAAGCCTTTGCCACAGGACTGCATGTGCCGTTCTCCAGCTGGGAGCGCTCACAATGGGGCTCTGAGAGCTGGACCACCGGGAAGAGCACTACTGAGAGGTAAATTGAGATTCATGGCTCGCCTGGCAGGCTCGGTCGCAGGGCAAGGCTCGCCGCCGGGCTCTGAATGGCAGCCCTGTGCTCGCCCGGGCAGCTCACGCAACGGCAGCCCAGTCCCTCCTGGAGCTTTCCCAGAAACACGGGGAGGCTCAGGCCCAGCTTGGTTAGGCTACGATGGAGATGGATCATCTTGTTTGGCCAGAGGGAGCCTGCACTTGACCACGAAGCCCAGAAGAACCCATGACCTGGCCCTTTAGAAACGAAATAAATTCACAACAAGGCTTTTCATCTCCAGGGAAGTTTGTCTTACCTGAGTCCTGGAACAATGTCACAGGGGCAGAGGCTCACTTTCTCCAGGGAGTGCTGGCAATGGTTTTTCCATGTGCTGTGCCTTTAAGCTGGCTGTACTTCTCCCTCCCTTCCCAAACAGCAGCTTTTTTGTTCTCCGGGCTGCTACTCACAGATACGTGGACCACGACTTCTTTTGCAAGGAGATTTTTTTTTTTTTTTTTTAAATCTTTTGCCATTCTCCATAATCTAAAATTAAAGACATTCAGGTTAAAAATACATGGCAGATTTTTTTTTTTTCCCCAGACCTCCTCCTCCCCCCCCAGAAACCAAAGACACTTTCTCAGTTGAGCAGGATCAGTCCCTCTTACGTGACAAAGGCAATTTATTCAGACATAAACTACAATTATGCCCAGCCAAACTCTCCTCTCGGATATAGAGAGGCAAATCCCCTTTGCTGCTACCCGCACACACACGCTCCGCAAACAAAGCGCCCACGATGCTTCTGCTAAAACCCCCTCACCCTCGAGTTTTCCCTTTATTCTCCGCTCAGGAGCAGCTAAACGTAAATCTCAGTCTTCCCAGTAGCTTCTAAACGATTTTTTTTCTCCTTGCCAAGTTTCCTCCCAGCTCCCCGAGGGCAAACAGCAGCCACACAGCCCCTTTTGTGCTCCGGGGCTCTGCTAACAGGCCCCAGCTGGGCTGGTGGGCAGGAGGGGTGCCCTGGGCGATGCTCAGGGGGGCTGGCATCCCATCAAAGAGGGCTTTGAGAGGGCACCACCGCTGGGTCTGCCCAGGTAGGGGCACCTCGGCGAGTCCTGGCGCTGCAGAGAAGGAGGAGGGGGATGGTGTCTGAAGGGCAGGGGCTCAGAGTGCCAGAGGGTCCTGGGGAGATGCTGCTCACAGGTGGGAGCTGGGTGGTTTGGCAGCTGGGGTGCAGGAGAGCAGCCTTGGAGGGGAAAGCGGGGTGCTCCGGGTTTCTGCCCGAAAAACACAAAATACAGACCTGAGCCTCACTGAGCTCACAGTGAGAGTCAGACCCTGCGACTTCAGAAGCACCACTTCTTCACCCCCATTCTGCCCAATTCAGACACAGCGCGTAGACAGGACCCGGGGGGAGATGTTCCCATCCCAGCTCCTCACCACAGCATGAAAACCTCCCAGTTCCCTCCACTCTGCCCGTGGAAGGGGCCATGTGAGCAACCCGTGCTGTAAAGGACGTCCCTGTGCCCTGTTCTGCTCTAAAGGGGCTGCACCTTCCAGGGGAGGAATGGAAACACCAGCCAGGACCCCGCTGTGTCCAGCACCCTGCGAGGTCTGAAGCACCCATGGCTCTTGCTCTGCAGCCTGGAGGGCTCAGACAGCGCTCAGCGCGGTGGACGCAGGGTCCCCTGTCCCAGGGCTTGGGCGTATCTGTTGGCTACTGGGCCAATGGCTCTGGATGGTGATGGCTACCGGGGTCTGTGCTGGGCCATAAAACTCTTTTGGGGGTCACACAGTGAGTAAATGAAATCCTGTAGTCACCTGGGGATGGGTTCAGGTAATGGAGAAAGAAAAAAAAAAACAGGTGAGAACAATAATCCTTTGCAAAAGCTTCTCTTTCTGCTTTCTGTTGCCTTTTTTTTTTCTCTCCTGTTTTTGTACTGATTCCTTGTTTTTCCATCTGACTTTTCTACATCACTTTCTTCTCCCAGTCTTCCCTTTTCTTTCCTTTTTTCTTCCTTCTTCTGCACAAACCACGGCTCATGTTTCGCTTACATCTTGCCTGGCATGCCCGCCTGATGTTCATGCACAGTGTTGTGGTCTAGGTCATGGTCTGCATGTGTTGTTAATGTGCTCCCATTTCTTTTCTCCTTTTCTTCTTTTTGAGAAAAAAGATATAGTTTTCCTTAGTGGTACCTTCATACTAAAAAATCCCAGACAATTTAATGCCCTTTCTCTCTCCCATGCCAGGCACTGGCCACTGCAGAGGGACACACAGGGACCACGGTCCCAGCACATGGCAGCGCAGCACCACTGTCCATTCCTGTCCTAACTGGGCCAGTGCTGGAAAAGGAGCCCGAGAGCTCAAACACCTCCAGACAGGTCTGTAGAGGATGGGCTGACAACACGTTTCATTCTCTCCTGCAGCATCTTCTCCCCCTTGTCCGACCCTTTGGGACCACTGCAATGGGCAGATCACCCAAGGAGCAAGGGTTTCAGGCTGCCGGCAGACTCAGGAAGCCTTCGCTTATACTTCCATCATGTTTCCAGCCCTGGCAGGAATGTATTTATTTATAAACGACAAATGAGACTGTGATCTCATGTCTGGGATGAAGCAGGTCCTGACAAGTCACGCAAAACGGTTCCTGTTACAGCAGGGACCAGAATAGCAACATCCAGCCCGGGGCTCTGCTAGCGGATGGATTAACTTCAGAAAGACACTTTGGGAACATAGCAGGATATTTTTGGTTTCCAAAAGGCCCTTGTGTATTAAGATAAAGGAGGAGGGTGAAGAGGAAGGTGGGCAAAGCGTGCCATGCACAGTACTTCCAGCATCCTTGAAAATACCTGGTGATTCTCCAGCCCCTCCCTTTCCCTTGCATTCACAGGCCCTCCAAGGAGGGAGGACTTTCCATCAATCCCAGGAGTTACACAAATTCCATTCCCTTTACAAATATCCCTCCATTCCCTGAACTTGCCTCTCAGTTTCCTGTTTCTTGTGTCGGGGCAATACTCACACAGCAACGCAGTGGAGCTGGGCCCTGGCTCCCACGCGGTCCCACCACATCCATCTGGGCCAGGTTGTCACGAGCAGCACCAGGTTTCTTGGAATCGCACTACCGAAACACAGCGCTTCTCATCTCGAATGGGTTAAAATGCATTTAAAATCAAGCCAGGGAGCATTCTGACACAAACTCCCTCTTTTGATTTTTCTCCAAAATCTCAAACCTGAGCTGTTGGGACGGGTCCAGAGGAGGCCACAAAAACGGTCCAAGGGCTGGAGCACTTCTGCTCTGGAGACAGACTGAGAGAGTTGGGGTTCCTCAGCCTGGAGAAGAGAAGGCTCCAGGGACACCTTCCAGTACCTAAAGGGGCTACAAGAAAGCTGGAGAGGGGGTTTTGACAAGGGTGTGTAGTGATAGGACAAGGGGCAATGGCTTTAAACTGAAAGAGGAGAAGTTTAGATCAGACCTAAGGAAGACATTTTTTACATTGAGAGTGATGAGGCACTGGAACAGGTTGCCCAGAGGAGTTGTGGCTGCCCCGTCCCTGGAAGTGTTCAAGGAATGATGAGTGTTCAAGGTTGGATGAGGCTTTGAGCAACCCAATTTAGTGGAGGGTGTCCCTGCTCATGGCAGGGGGGTTGGAATTAGATCATCTTTAAGGTCCCTTCCAACCCAAACCATTCCATGATTCTTTCCTTGGGGAAAACCTTCTCCCAGATTGGGAAAACAACCTGCTGAGAGGTGTCCGCGCCCATCAGCCGTGCCTGGGGGCTGCAAGCCAGGTGTGTCGCACCGAACCATGGCGAAAAAAACCCCAAACCAGTCCTTCCTGGCACGGCCCAAGCCCAGGTGAGACACCGGGTGCCAGGGACGAGCCGCTGCCGAGTCGCCTCCGGGCGACGGCGAGCGGCTGCCGGGCGCGATCGCACCCGCGGCGCCGGGCTCCCGGGTGGGTGAGGGGGAGCGGAAGGGACGGGAAGCCGGAGCCGAGCCCCCCCGGAGCGAGAGGGCAGGGGGGACCCGTCCCTCCCCGGCCCCGGGGCCACTAGAGGGCAATAGCGGTATGCGCCGGGAGCCGGCCGGGGCGGGGGGCTGCCGGGGGCTGCCCGGGTGTCCGCAGGGACACGTCCGGGCATCTTTCCTTCCTGGGGAAAAAAAAGAAAAAAAAAAAATATATATATATATCTCAAATATAGATATTTAACTTTTCTGCACTGCAGGTGAGTCAGGAGAGGCACCTTTAGCATCCACGCGGCATTCAGGGCATCCCGGCCAGACTGTCGCAGTTCCAAGCCATCCCTCCAGCACAAAGCAGAGAGCTACAGCCCCAGCTGAGCAGCCTTTTATCCCCTGCTGATTAGGCTAATTTAGGGGAAAAACCTGTTCCTGCCCGAGATAGGCAGGTGTCAGCAGTTGGTTTCCACCTTGCTGGAAATATTGGAGCTGCTCTCTGGTTTGCCTCCAATTTTTACAGGGATGTGTTTCCTTGCTCCCACAACATGCCCTGTCACCCCTCCATGGGACATTCCCTCTGGCCCAGGCCTGGAAGCTGGTTGCTCCCACGTCCGACCCTTTGCTTTCAGTGGTCCTTTGGGGAAGGGTCTGCACTGCCACTTCCCCTCCACTGCATCCCCAGCAACACAGAAGGGTTTGCAGAAGCAGCACCCCAGCCCCACCAGATCTGTGCCTGGCCAGTCCCCAGCTCCATCCCCTACTCCGGGCGCTTCCCCCGGGTGCCACCAGCCCCTTTGTTTATCAGGCCAGAGCGGTGGGAGATAGGGAGGGACACCGATAAACCCTCAAGTGGCAGCGTGCTGTAAACATTCCCACTGGTGCTGTTAGATTAGAGTGCTGGGAAAATGCCTCCAGCCCCCCTGGCCCACCAGCACGGCGGGCTGGTGCTGGGGGGAGGCCACAGACCTGTTGAAAAGAGCAGAAGAAGGAGCCATGTAGGAGCTGAAGTGCTTCACTAGCAGGCTGCAGGGCTGGCTGCTGCCTCCCGGGGTACTGGGGCTTGTCTGGGGTCTGACCCACAGCTTTAGGAAAGCTGCTTTGGTATCCGACCCTGCAGTCGGGTTCCATCTGCATCCATAGGTTTTGCTGCCTGTTTTTTCCCAGCTGGTAAAAAAACACTTCTCCCTCCCTCCATCTCCCAGGCTGCTGATGGCCGGCCTGGCTGGGAGCACACCACTGGTGTGGTTCAGCTGGAGAAGAGGAGGCTCCGGGGTGACCTTATAGCAGTCTTCCAGTACCTCAAGGGGGCCTACAAGAAAGATGGGGAGAGGCTGTTCAGGAGGGCCAGTTGTGATAGGACAAGGGGTAATGGTTTTAAAATAGAGGGAGGTAGATTCAGGTTGGATATTAGGAAAAAATTTTTTACCATAAGAGTTGTAGAACACTGGAACAGGTTGCCCAGAGAGGTGGTGGATGCTCCATCCCTGGAGACGTTCAAGGCCCGGTTGGATGAGGCCCTGAGCAACCTGATCTAGTTGGAGATATCCCTGTTCCTTGCAGGGGGGTTGGACTAGATGACCTTTGAAGGTCCCTTCCAGCCCTAACCATTCTATGATTCTGTGATTCAGCTCTTTTGCAGGAGCCCGGCTCTCCGTGCAGACCTCTCTTTGCACATACCTGGAGGACTGACACAGAGTGAAAAGCTGCGGTTCTCCTTTCACAGTGATCTGTACCCGTTTTTTCCACCAGTAAAAGCAACTGAGATTGCACCCTGCAATGCTATAATTTGACGAGGAGCTGGAGTGCAAACCCTTCAAGCAACTTGTCATCAAGGAAAAGAGGCTCTTTTCTTGCAGCAGCTCCTGTGGATGGACTCAGCTCTGCAACATGAAGTTTATCAGGAGAGAGACCCTTGAGCAGGACACACGACCTGCGGTGCCACTGCCAGAGCGGGCTCAGCAGTGCCCAGACTGAAAAACCCCTCCAGCATACACCCTGAGACCAAGCAACTTCCAGGTTTCAAAGCCAGGCATGGTTGCAAGGCTCACAGAAACCTGACACAGTTCATCAATATCTCAAAACAAAGCCTTGGCGAGTGCCAGGACAGAAGAGCCTTACCTAGTACCAGATCAGCGTTGTCCTCTTCCAAACACCTGGTGCACCAAGACCGGTCCCTGGCTGAGAGGGGTCCTGCCCTGGGAGCCTTTTCCCACTAAAACTGAAAAATTTTTGCATGTGATGTCTGATTTTTTTTCTCCTCCTCTCCAGGGGTGGCATTCTGCTCCCCCCAGAGAGTGGGGATTGGGCATCTCAGGGCACTGGGATGGACACCCTCACTCTGAAGTGATACTGCTGTAAATGGGAGCAGACCAGATCCCAGCTGTACAGGCAAGGACAGGCTACGGCAGCACATGGGATGTCCAGAGTGGCACTTGTCACCGGGGATGACCGGTCCTGGCAGAGCAGTGGCACAGCCTCGTGTTCCCCTTCCCAGACAGACAGAATGGGGCTAAGAAACAGCTCCAGATGGGGCTGGCAGGACAAAAAGCCAGATGAAAATCCACCCGTGGGGTCAGTGGCACAAACGGCAGGAGAAATGGGGGCTCCCAAAGCAGCGCTGGGGGCAGAAGAGGCTGCACCCCCAGCAGAGCCCGGGGTACCCATGGCTTCGGTGGGGCCCCCACGCTGCAGTCTGAGTCATGGAAGATAAACCCTCGAGCACTGGGGCTGATGCGTCTCTGTGCTGGGTAAGAGAAGTGGGAAATAGTCTCCTGGTCTCCCTCCCATCCTGATGCACCTTTCCAGGGACCAGGGACTGACCCAGAGATAGTGTCATCTTTCCTCGTGCAGCAAACCAGCACAAGGAGCAGACAACATGGGCAGGCGATGACCATGGGGTACAGGAGCAGCACTGGTCCTGTTGGCAAGAGTCGACTGGAAGGGGGAGACATGGTCTCAGCATCCTCACAAAAACTGGACACTGTTGGCCTTGTCTGGCACCAAGTAGCATCCCTCCCTGCTACCCACATCTGTGTGTCCCTCCCAACTTGCTGACCCTGGACCTTCACCACCAAGGGGTGAGCAAGGAGCAGATCTTCTGGTTGACGAAAGCTCCCTGCCCTGTCCACCTCTCCCTTTTCTCTTCAGCCTGGGAAGGACCTGAAGTGCTCCTAGGCCCAGACACATCCCCCAGCACTGGAAGACCAGCTGCTCATGGAACAGTCACAGCTGCCTTTCCGTGCCGCTCGGAGGCAACTTTCCCTCCTGCTCCCATTCCTCAACATCTCCTTGGCCTTGAGGCAGCTTTCAAAGCTTGCAGCCAGGCAACACTGAGCCACAGGAACCTCCCACTCCCACTTTCTCCCTAATATTTCCACAGTGAGTAAATCTCCATCCTTTTAGGTCTCTCAAATCTATTATTTTTACATTTGCAGTGGATTCCCTGGCCCTGTTATTAATGAAAACCTCCAGGAAAGCTCCTCAAATACAGCTTTGACTTTCTGCCCAGGACCTGTGGACAAGGGGAAAAAAAAAAAAAAAGACAACATTAATAAAGCAGGAGGTTTCTATTAAGTCTGAGGGACTGGACGCTCTGGCTTTCTTGGATGCTGAAATCCTCTAGTGCAGGATAAATCTTATACACTTCATTTTCCCAATCTCTCCTTCAATATATTTTAAGAGAACGTTGCTAGTACCGGAGTAAATACCGTCCTAACTGCGAAGGTGGGGTGTGCAGAGCGGCGTGGGGTCACCCCGCGGGCTGCGGCACCCCCCGCCACGGCTGCCCGCGGTCTCAGCCCTCCCTCCGTATCCCGGGAGTCGATCTAGGAGAGCTTTTCATTAGCCACAAATACAAACAACAAGCGTTTCCTCGGAGGCTGGGGAAGGAAGCGGGTGAGCCGACGTCGCGGAGATGCGCGCTAAGTCACAAAACACGCAACTGGAGGAGCTCTGTAACCAGCACCGCCTCGGTGTGAGCAACCCTCCCTCTTCCCTCTTGCCTTCCATCCAGCAAGACGTGTTTCCCACCTGCCTGCGAGGGAACTCTCTGTTTGCGGGCTCCGCTCTCTTAATTTTGCACAGCACCTGCTTTTTAGACCTCTCAGCTCCTCCTAAAGACGCCGGATTGTCTCGGTAAAAGCTCTTAGCCGGAAGCGTGCATGCCAGCTTCTGCTGCAGAAGAAAAGGGAGCAAGTCCATGGGGTCCTGCGAGTCCAAGGTCAGGCTGGGAGACGACTTTCCTTTGCTTTTATCCCTTGCCCTGCTCTGCGGAGCACGCCGAACGCGAGCTAAATGCGGCGTGGTGGGTGAGGGAGCACCCTCGTGTCCTGTTTCGGCAGCAGCAGCTCGCACGCAGCCACCGGCCGCGGCGGACGCTGCCAGCACGAGCGCGAGGGTCGCGTTTTATCCATACGTTGGCACCTCTTCCTCTCCGGATTGCCGCGCCGTGCTGGGTTTGGGGCTGCTGTGCCTGCAGGAGACATGAGGAACTGATTGTTGCCTCGGGCTGCTTTGGGGAGTAAATCATAGAATCATAGAATCGTTAGGGCTGGAAGGGACCTTCAAAGGCCATCTAGTCCAACTCCCCTGCAAGGAACAGGGATATCTCCAACTAGATCAGGTTGCTCAGGGCCTCATCCAACCGGGCCTTGAACGTCTCCAGGGATGGAGCATCCACCACCTCTCTGGGCAACCTGTTCCAGTGTTCTACAACTCTCATGGTAAAAAATTTTTTCCTAATATCCAACCTGAATCTACCTCCCTCTATTTTAAAACCATTACCCCTTGTCCTATCACAACTGGCCCTCCTGAACAGCCTCTCCCCATCTTTCTTGTAGGCCCCCTTGAGGTACTGGAAGACCGCTATAAGGTCACCCCGGAGCCTCCTCTTCTCCAGGCTGAACAGCCCCAACTCTTTCAGCCTGTCCTCATAGGAAAGGTGCTCCAGCCCTCTTATCATCTTCGTGGCCCTCCTCTGGACCCTCTCCAACTGGTCCATGTCCTTCTTATGTTGGGGACTCCAGAACTGGACGCAATACTCCAAGTGAGGTCTCACGAGGGCAGAGTAGAGGGGAAGAATCACCTCCCTCGACCTGCTGGCCACGCTCCTCTTGATGCAGCCCAGGACGCGGTTGGCCTTCTGGGCCGCAAGAGCACATTGCCGGCTCATATTGAGCTTCTCGTCCACCAGTACTCCCAAGTCCTTCTCCTCAGGGCTGCTCTCGAAATATGAAGGACTTTGCTAGCTAGACTAAGGACAAAATCCTCCTTGGGAGGAGGAGATGGATTGTTCTTCACAGTCGCTCATGCCAGTGGTTTTAACCCAGTAGGACTCTTCGGTGTTGCTGTAACACAAATGCTGGTGATTTCTGACAGTGCCAGAGTGTCAGAAGTACCTTTCTCCTGCCTGAAAACCTCCAGGCCAGCCCCAATCTGCAGGAGCAGCAGAGTTCAGCCAATGCAGGGCAGGAGCCTTGAACTCTCAGCATCCTGATGCTGACACACGCGCAACCAAAGCCCCCTGCAATAAGTGAGAAATGAGAGAAGGGAATGGCACGGATTCAAATTAATAACATCCAGTGCAGATTATAAGGCAGTTCTGGGGCTTGAGAAGCCAACTGCAAAGGGCTTTGGCCCAAAGTCGGGAATGTAGGGCTGGAAAGCACCATTTGGACGAGAGGCACCAATCCACTGGTAGTTCTGAGAAAGAAAGAATATCCAAACAAAGGATATTTCAGACTATCTGTCCAGTTCAGAGACCACCTAGTCTGCAAACACATCCCAACCCTCTCTACAAGATCCAGGTATATAAGCCACAAGACAAATTTAAATCTCACTCCGAAAGCCACAGCGGCCCTGCCTCATGATGTGCTGCATTTCTCCTACGTAACACCCAGAAACCAAGGTGTGATCACATCTTTTCAGATAAAAAGGTTAGAAAGACCTTCTCCAGCTGAAGTTTCCTTTAGTGGAAAGATGCATCCAGGAACAGCGCTGAGATGGGCAGCTGTAGCTCTTGGATGAAGATAATGAGTTCTAGGGCTGGAGAATGGATCTGCTCCATTCCTAGCAACTGCCAAAATTGCAAGAGGTTCTTGCTGTTCCCTGTCTGGCCAGGACTGGGAGATGTAGCTTTAGCACTGGGAAAGCATCACATCACATCCATGCAGTCGCTTGGCCAGGTGGGACCAACAGCATGGAAAGGCGTTTCCATCTCCACAGGCTGTGCTGCGGGAAGCCCTGCAGGGAGCCAGGGACCTGCTGGCTCTGGCTCCATCCCCCTGCAGTGGTTTTACAGGTCCCAGCAGGACTGGGATTCAGCGTGAGCACGTGAACTCAGGGGAGGGGCAGAGGCAGAATAACTCCCCGCGAGTGGCCAGACGTAAGAAATGCAGTCACTAACCACACTTCAGAATACTCACATCATAATCTGTGGTATTTATATTTTTACCACCCCAACGGGACTTGGGCAAGTAAATCGGATTTTCCCACCCTGAGCCGAATAAACATTCAGGAGTGGAAATAACAGATTGCCTTTGCCTGAAGTAACCACGTGCACGTTCCAGGGGGATGTCAGCTGAGCGATCCTGGCTCCTCTGGATCAGTCAGACCTTGCAAAGTTTCCCTCTCCTCTTCCCGAGCTCTGTAAGGACCCACTCGCGTTGGTCCTGATCCAAATTCCACCAAAGTCAATGCAAAGTCTCTGTCTGGCTCACACAGATTTTTAACAATCTCTCAGCCATTACAAGAGAGCTGGAAAGGATGGGTGGGTGGGTAGAGTCCAATCAGGTCTGGCCCTCCCCAGAAAAATCTTTGCCCACTTTTCAGACCCGATCCCTGAAATGTCGCTCCGTTTGGAAAGGACACAGGTCAGCGATCTCCAGGAAAGGGGCCCTCAGCCTTCCCTTGACCCTCCTCTTCCTCCCACAGCAGGGTATCTTTAAGGGCATAGGCCCCTCAACTGCCAGAATAGCCATATATGGTTGTCCATGGCAATCACCTCCTGATGTCATGAGCTACCTCACCACGTTCTGTTACAGACCCTATGAACACTGGGACCTCAGCAGTTGGCCCACATTCGCTGAGCTTTTGGGCCCTCAACCTCCACGGTGGTTGGCAGAAAGAGGATCCACAGCAGAAAAGCAAGCAGGTACCCACCCCTGCGTGGACAACCAGAGAAGCTAACGTAGGAGGGCTGGAGGAAGACTTGGTTGGACTCTACGATCTTCAAGGTCTCTTCCAACCCAAGCGATTCTATGATTCCAGGAGGTGGCATCAGAGTGTGGGCACCATCAGCTATGTGGTAGTGATGGCCACTGCTCATGTAGCTGATGATGTGGAGTCCACGGAGGTGGATCTGCCTGAAGATAAGAAGGAGCCGATGGAGGTGGATCCAACTCCAGGATGGCTTCCCTGGCACACCTACGTTGTGCCAGGGCTCCCCTCCACAACACCATCAATGCAGTGCCATAGGAGCACCCCGCCAGCACCCTACCATCGGCCCAGCACTGGCTGGGAGGTTTACCTGCTGCTCCTGGCCAGCCTACAAACATGTATTCTATCTCCCCAGCATCAACAATTATTTTGTTGATGGCAACAGGTCTTATGACCCTTCCTTCTCGTTCCTCACCCTCTTCCCTACCCCCACCCCTTCTGTAGGGGTGCCATCTCCTCTGCTCTGAGCCCCAACAAAAGGGGATGAGACAACATGGCTTCAGCTGGGCTGCTGCGCCAGGAAAAGTCCCTCAAAGGGCCACTGAGGTCCCTGGGGCCTGGAGATGGCGTTTCTTCAGCCTGAGGACAAGAAAACTGCCCAATGGGAGGCTGGAGATGAAGCCAGACACTCCACAGCAGCAGACGAAGGATAGCAACAGATCAAGAGGAGATGTCGGAGACATCCATTCCTCTGGAGAAGCAGAAGACTGCAGGTGTGCCAGGAAGAAGTGCTGGCCTTCAGCATTGAGACCCTTTCTAGCTGCTTCGTTAGTTCTTTTCAAGATTGGGCAATTAAATTTTTTTTTTAAAGCAACAATAAAACAAGACACTAACAGTAAAAATGCTTTCCCTCTCTCTTATTTAGTACTTAAGCAACCACATCTGGGCTCCTCTGTCCCCTCCTGGTCTCCCCAGCCCAGAAAAATCACTGGTGCATGGGGTGCAGGCTCAGCCCTGGGCCCTCGGAATGGTGAGGGGCCGGGGCACACGAGGGCAGCCAAGAGAAGTGCCTCTGGTCGTGAGGGTGGTGAGACCCTTGAGATGGTTGCCCAGAGTGGTTGTGGCTGTCCCATCCCTGGAAGTGTTCAAGGCCAGGTCGGCTGGGACTTTGAGCAACCTGATCTAGTGAAAGATGTCCCTGCCCATGGCAGCGGGGTTGACTATGTGTTAAAAGTCCTTTCCAATCCAAGCCATTCTATGAGTCTATGATCCTATAAGGCCGTCTTCTCCTGATTGGCCTGAAAAAGTCACCGGGGGAACTGTGTTTTCTTCCTCCCCTTCCTTTCTTTTTATATAACAAAACCGAAACACTCTCCTCCTTCCTCAGCCCTTCATACAGAGCAAAGGTTGACAATTAAAGCAAAGTTAGGAAGCACCAGGTTTTTCTGTCGTCTTTGTAACCGTTTGCAATGGATATGGACGTTGCGCAGTGGTCTGGCCCGCAGCTTCCAAGCAGGTACAGTGCCTTCTGCTGACATGGGGCACATACCTGCGTTTTCCTTAGGACTTTCTCTCTTGCTGCTTCTCACGTTGTCTGGAGACACTGAGCCACAAAGCTCCAGCAGAACTATTTCTTACCCTGTCCTACTACTACAACTGAGTTCCTCCCTGGTGCTTCTAGAGTAGACATTTCTTTTCTCATACCCTGTAGGATATGGGCTTAGTACAATGACCAATGGCTATTTCGAAAGTAAGGTGTCTGGTCTGTGAGGTCCCATGGAAAAAGTTGCCTTCTGTTGTTATGTCCTGAAACCTATGCTGTACCTGAGGTAGGTATCCTTTAAAACCTTCAGGAGCTTTATGGGTTTCAAGGCCCTTGGTGTGGCCAGAAGCTACGGATTAAAGAACAAAAAGGATTGTGGTGTGTGGGGATCTCAGATGGTTCATCACAGACTAGCAGTCGCCTGCCACTCCCAGCCGCTGCTGAAGGATCATCATCTCAGTTCAGGTTCCATAACGCTGACAACAGAAACAGCTGTTGTCCCCTTTCTTGCCTTTGATCGATAGTGTCCCAATCTCAGCGTTCGATGGCATAAATTATTTATCTCTAATTGGATTGGATGCTTCCTTGGTCCCAGTGAATCAATTAATGAGTATTTGCCATCAGAGTTCTTGGTGCCCTCCAGAGAGACTTGTCACAGCAAGTAGAAACTGGTGCTGGAAAGGTCAGGAGGAGCATCTCTTGGGGGTTGGTTCTTAGGAGGACAGCCTTAGTTGCAATAGCTGTCAGTCATCTGATCTGGAAGAGGAGTTGCATAAAACCTTTGTTCTCGTTGCAAGACCTTTCCTTGAAAACCAAAGCTCCTTGAGACTCATGTGAAACCTGGAGAAGTCTTAAGTCATCATTGTTCACTCTGTCCACCATCTCCATCACTTTCCTCTTCTGCCTGTAAACAGTTATCCATCCCTGCCATTATAACCTCAATCTACTTTTCAAGGGCAGTATCCTTCTGTCCTACAACTCTTGTTAACATGATTGGGGTTGATGATGAGAGTGAGGATACCCTCACGCTGATACACTGTTGGGTAGCAGCAATCCACTGCATGCCAGCAGCTGCTTTTGATAATGAAGGATCTTCGAGAACTTAAAGGTTCTCATTTTAAGCTCTGACAATATTTAAGCATGTGTTAACGGTTTAAAGAAGCAACCCACTAGAGAAAGTCTCATTTGTCAGGAGCAGTTCCTCCAAATTTCATCGTAACTGAATTAAGGCAATCCAGAACAGAGCCAGTTAGAGCGAAGACAGGAGCAGTGATGGATGGTTCGCACTAGCTGCTAAAATGGTCCTTTGAAAGCTCCTGGAGCTGAGGTTCTGTAGATCAGTGTCAGTGACTCCTGAGTAGAAGCAGGGCAGCTTGAAGAAGGCTGAACTGGATTTCTGAACAGTTGTGCAGAGCCACACATCAACACAATGCCTGACAGTAGTGCTCCTCATCCCCCAAATCATCCATATGCCATAAGAAATCAAATCATGGGCTGCCACGGATTGTGACGACTGGAGAGGCTCAGATATCACCTTGGGAAGTGCAGCACAGCTTCTGCAACGGCATACTTAAGATAGAAGAAAATCCACCACCGTTTCAGTTCCAGGAGATCTTCACATTTCAGAGCCTCTTCTGCATTTTTTAGCAACAAGACCCTGAATTACCCTTGCAGCCCTACTGGTCCTGATTCCTTGTACTCTGGATAACTTAAATTACTTGGGGGAAAAAAAATATCAAAGCAGTGGGTCTAAAGAATTACTTAATGCTGCTGCAACCTCTAAATATGAGAATTAGCAAATATACTGCAATGAGATATTCCTCCAGGAGGGCCATGGAGATCAGGTACTAACCAGGCCAGGTGAGGAATCAAGTCAGCAAGTCACTCCTAAAGTTATCCACAAGTTTGGTTCCTCTATCAGAGGAAAATAAAAAAGTTGAGGCTCTTTTGGGGCATCCAGGGCAGAGCAGGTCTCAGTGCCAGGCAGAAGAAATGGCAGAAAGTTCCTACACCAGTCTGGGTCTGTTATGAATCAAAATATCTTGCTATGAACGTGTTGAAACTGCCCAGAACATTTTAGAACTTCAAAATACAGGCAATGGGATCTTTGTCCTATGTCATGGCAAGTCCAGCAGTAACATGCATTAAACTTAACACACCATACAAGGAGCTGCATCCATGATAGCAAGACATCACTTGGAATAGGCAAGAAAAAAAGAAACTCACCCAAGACCACAAGGTTGGGCAGACCTGGGACCCGCTGATCTCATAACCAATGTCCTCACCAACCCAAGGCAAGTGGCCGCATCCCGTGTTTATGGCTCCTGGGGAGCAGCAGCGCTGAGGAACACCCAAGAGGACAAAGACGTTATTGTCCCTGTGGGGGAGGATTTTCCCTGCTCCCATCATAAAGCTTTTTAGCACCTGCACCAGCCTTCCCCACGCTGGTTTTCAGCAGATGTTGTCCTAATGAATAACAACGTAATCTCCGTGCCTTAATATAGTGCTGGGCTGTGATAAGTCTGAAATTGCTGTCATCATCGGTGCGAGGATGATCTGGTCATTGTTCAGAACTATCCTCCTCTGATGATTACATGAAGGGGAATGTATTTTCTTCCATCTACTCCCACTCTGCTTCCAAATTTAAAACTATTCAGGCATTAGATACTTCTATTTTTCTAAGGGCTTAATAAGAGGCCAGGATGCAGATGTTCTGATAAGGCCATGACAAATTGCAAGTGGAGAAGCCACATTAAACCTGACCGATTACAGGATGCCAAACTCAGCTCTGTCTGCAGAAGTGTAGGGACGGTCAGAAAAGAGCCTCAGCAGTTCTGCTAAACCAGCTGCTACCATCTCGTACCGCGTGCTGGCGAGGCCAGAGTAGGTGGCTTACAGCCCAAGCAAACATTGCAACTCAAAGCTTAATCCAGAGACTAAAGACAGGACTTGGGGAGGGAGCAGATGGGTGCAGGGATGGCTTGATTTCTACATTAGCATCCGGTGGTATAACCAAACTTAGATCAGAGGATGCACTAATCAGCAGAAGGACCAGCCAGACTAGGCAAGACCCCAGGAGAACCTGCCTGGCAAAGAGGATGGTTGAGCAGGGCGGGCGTCACCACGGGGCTGTGCAGCTCCCACTTCAGGAGGTTTGGGAACAGATGCTCCAGGCATCTCTCGTTGTCCATGCTGCAAGGATGGGCTTGATAGTTCCCTGGACGTCTTCCACTCTGTGGGCAACAGGGCAAGACAGGCCCAGCTGAAAACTGTAAACTCCATCCTGCTTTTAAAGGGTCTAACGAATGTGCCCACATGGCCAGTGCTCAGGAAGGGAGTAGTGGGACACAAGGGGAACTGAAATGAGAGAGTAAAGGGTGGTCTGGGTGCAGGGAGGGGAGAAGCAAAGAGAGGCAAGAGGAAGCTCTTTCCTAGGAGAGAAGATAAGGGATGGGAAAGCAGCCTGGGAGCAACAAAACTTGCATCAGCGCTGCCTTGGAAGAGGAGAGGAGGCAGATCCACCTGCAAGCAGCTCCATCTTCTCCTGCATCTTCATTTGTACAAAAAACGATTCACACCTGGCCACATGGAAACCTGAGCCTGAATGAATTCTCCTTCCAAACTCCTGAGCCATGACTGTTATTCTGAAAGCCAGCTATGAAAATCTCACCAGCTGGGCTTGCTTCCACGCTGCCGGCTTCGCCAGCAGCCGTGCTGCACTGGTAAGGGCGGGGTGATGGAGGAGCCAGCAAACACAGCTTAGAAATGCCTCTATTATCCGGGGACAAGAGAAAAGTGGAGATTCATCTCAGTTATACAGTCCTGGGGACTGGGGAAAGGCTAGCTGTGCTCCTTTTCTTCCAGACTCTGCTGGACAACTAAATCCCATTCTAAGCTTATGAAATATCACCTGCTCCTTATTTATACATCTGATGTATTTGCTGATGGGCAGAACCGACATCTCCGTGGCTCCCTCTAACCCCACGATCCTTGGATGGGAAAGCAGCCCTGATAGAGCAGATGAAAACACAACGGTAACTCAATCTAGCTTGCTCGGTGTAAAATGTAATAAAAAGGGGGCCCAGAGCCCAAGCCTGAGGCTGTAAATTTTCCACCAGCACCGTGCCTGTCGTCCCGCTCCGCTGTTCCTCCTGCATCTCTTCCCTGCTCCGCCTGGTCCTGCCGCTGGGACCCGTGTCTGGTCACTTGGCCTTGCTCATGTAGGCATTTCAAAGGAGATGGTCTGATGGGTTTTAATTCCATAGATGCTCTGGCAAAGGCAAGATGACTTGGGGGAAAGGCCACAAAAACATAGGATAGACTTTGCTTTTGCCCAAGTAAAAGCTCCATAAGCAGCTAATTATTTCAACTTAACGAATGGCTTTATTATAAGCAGGGGAATAAAAAGCTGTATGTGTTACATACTGTCCCAACTTCTCAGTCTCACCTCCGTGTCCGCTCTCGACCTGCTTGTAAATAGATGGACGTGAATGACAAAGCCTTACCTGCTGCCAGCTGCACGTCTTCCATGCTCTTCCTTTGCTATCCACTTTCATCTCCCTTATCTAGAAACAAATCAATACCACGTCAGTTCGCACCTTGTCCTGACGGTACGTTGTCATCTGAAATAGCTGGTGGCCAGCGGGGAGGAAGCACGGGCCGCTGGCTGGAACGCTCAGTCCGGGTGTGGGATATCGCAGCTCAATTCCCCAGGCTGCCACAAACAACTCCTGTGACCTTCCGCAGGTTGGGAGGGCCAGACCGGCTCCAGCAGCTCCGTGTCACAAATAGCATCCGTGGTGCAACACCCCAGTTCCTCAGCTGGGGCTCAGTGCCACCCTGCCAGCTGAGATGGGAGAAAAAAGGCTTCTACGTGGGCTCAGCAGACAGGAATAGCGGCTGCAGCTCCAGCTGGGATGAGGGC
The DNA here is from genome assembly GCF_009769465.1 of Tauraco erythrolophus. Classification (NCBI taxonomy): domain Eukaryota; kingdom Metazoa; phylum Chordata; class Aves; order Musophagiformes; family Musophagidae; genus Tauraco; species Tauraco erythrolophus. Next base: position 3,459,194 of record NC_141483.1, on the reverse strand, counting down.
TTTGCAGAAAATCCTCCCAAAATGAGTCTTTGCAGCAAAGACTTCCATCTCCAACTGGAAGAAAAAAAATAAAATACATATCCTATGGAAACCCCCACAATTTTTATCTAGACCAGATTTTTTTGTTTGTTTGAGGTTTTCCTGGCAGATGAACCTGAGGGAAGGGGGATGGCACTGCTCAGGTTAGTCATCTAAGTCACTCAGCAGAAGAATTAAGGGCTGGGGGACCCTAGATAGGTAGCGGGGGGGAGATAGAGACTCCGTTTCACTGCAAGCACTCCTTGCTCAGCTCCCTGACACCCCCCTCGCATTCCTGTGCTGCCTGAAATCCCACAGGCAGAGCATCCCAGCCACACTCCCCCCTCCCAGGGCAGTGCCAGGGTCCCCATGCTGCATCCCTGGGAGTTGGGAGGGCAGACCCAACACCAGCCTTGCAGAGAAGGGCAGGGGACACTTCTTCCCCTCCACCCCCACCAGCCAGGGATGGCTGCAGATCTCCAAATCCTGCAGGTCTCCTTTGCAAAGCACTGACTGCAAACAGCGCTCAGAGCCAGGAGATGGTTCCATCTCCAGCAACAAGCCCAGGCTGAGCAGCAACAGCAAGGAAAGGGAGAGAACACAGCCCTGCTCCTCATCCTCTCCCTTTCTGTGACCCCTTGGCCCCAGCTGAGCCCAGGCCCAGAGCTGTGATGTGCTACACCTGCCCACCGTTACCCCAGCCCAGGCACAGCTGCAACCAGGGAAGGAGGGAGGGATGGAGCTGGGAGATTGAATGTCCTAAATCCCATCATCTCTGTTGCTTTGTATTAAACCATCCCGTGACGTGTGCCTCAACAAACAGGCAGAGAAATAGCCTTTTTAAAACATGATCCCTGTAAGATGTTTTGAAAAGAAATTATCTCAGCTGAGCATTAGCTAGAATTACCCCCCGTTAACTCACTCCTCTTCCTCCTCCCTCGCTGGAAAAGCCCCAGGCCAGCACCTCCTGATTTATGGTGCCCAAAGACACAGATCAGAGTCATTAGGGCAGCTGATTTTAAAAATCTTCATTTATAGAGACATGGATGTCAAAGTAGGTTCAGCCCCAGATTTGACCTCCAGCACCAGGAAAATGGTATTACTGGGTACGACGTGTCTTCCAGAGTCTAAATATGTGTTATCTCCTGGAGAAGTGCAGGCTGTGCCTGGAGTGGGATAAAGAGGCAACCGGTCCAGCGGGCACAGGTGAGGAACATGTTCCTGCACCAGCATCTCCTGCTGCTGCATGACCCACTGAAGAGCTGGTAGAGCCAGAGTTTGACTTGATCTCTGAAACTTGTCATTTCTCAGTCAAATCCTCAAAGTCTGAATGAATTAATTTAAATGAGGAGTATTCCTGAAGTATTTATGACTTCACATTTAATAGCCCTTCATAACGTTGCCTGGCCCTTTTGTAGCCAAGAGCTGAACGCCATTCTGGTTCAAAAATGATATATACAAATTTTTTAAATCAAGGTATTTTCCTCACCTTCTTATTCTGTCTTTCCACGACACAGAAACACTTCTCTAGAATAAAAACGTTGTCCTGGCTGCACTGGTGAAGACTGCGTATTCTTGCAGGATACTGGTCTTTGGGATTTTAATGTCATGGTATTCAATTTTATTTTAAAAACATCTTTGGAGTTTTCAGTTGGCCATATGACTTCACATTGTTTAGAAAACATGAAATTATACTGATTCATGCTACTTTATGACCTTCAGTATAGACTTTTATGACCATCTTGTGTAGGAAACTGAAGCTGTGGCCAGCCTGGAGCTCCTCTCCCCTTTGTCCCTCCAGGACACCGTGGTTCATCTCACCTTAACTTGTCCAGCTTTCCCAAGGACATTCCCGTACCCATACACGTGATCTCACAGGGCATTGGGAAAATAACATCCCGTGAAAAATCACAGAACCATAGAATGGTTTGAGTTGGAAGCGGCCTTCAAGATCACCTAGTTCTAATCCCCCTGCCATGGACAGGGACACCTTCCACTACACCAGGTTGCTCAAAGCTTCGTCCAACCTGGCCTTGAACACCTCCAGGGATGGGGCATCCACATTCTCTAGGCAACCTGGTCCAGTGTTTCACCACCCTCAGAGTGAAAAATGTTCTTCAAAACCCCCTTATTTCTCAGCACATCCTTTTTCCTCTCTTTTCCTGCTGCCTAGCAGCGCTGTGCGCAGGCAGAGTCTTAAAACTGCGTGTGCTCCAAACCTTTTCCTTTTTTTTTTAACAGAAAAGAAGAAAATAAAACCCCTCCTCTCTCTTAAAACATCTCATGCTAAAATCATGCTGAGCAGCAAACATGGAGCAGTGATGCTCACAGCGCCAGGCGCATGGTCCCCACCCGCTCGCCTCCCTCCCTACCCACAGGATCCCACCACCAGCGGGGACGAGGTTGCTCTTCAGGTACCAGCACCATCCTCCATCCTGCTTGGCCGTTTCCTTCTCGCAAAGAATGGGGAAGTGGGTGCAAAGCAGGACGGGCTGCGCTGTGCTGGCGTGCCTCTGGAAGCCCATTACTGTTTTATGGAGGTCACCCTCACCTAATTATGCCACTGTTCCTCCCAGCCCCAGCCTGACCCTGCCTGATCCTGAAACGGATTAACATGTCTTGGTCACTTGAGCGTGTGGTGTGTGTCTGCTCCGGGAGGGCAGCGGCTGAAGGTCTGGCCGTATCTCAATGTTATTTTGACCTCGGCCGTTTTTTTCTGTGGCGAGTCCTCGGCAGACCTGTTGAATGGGGCTTTCATTTCGCTGACCCCGGGGGTCATCTGTTTTCGGAGCATGAAATATGGCTGCCGGTGGACAGGAGGGAAGAGATAAACTTCACTGAGGAGCCTTAACAGGCCAATGAGCCGTGACTAATGATGATTGTGGTTTGTCTTTCGAGGGCATAATTTATTGGGCTGCTGACCACTTAGTGCACTGGCAGGGGAATTAACTCCTTCGGGCACGGCGCCTGGCGCAGGCTCCCCGGGCTCTGCCCAGGAGGGGTTTGTCTGCTCCTTGCTCGTCCTTCTTCCCATTTGCAAGGAGAAATGAACATTTCTCCCCCCATTTTTCCCCACCTGTGGTGCTTCCTGGCTGTTTTCATGACATTTTTATCCCATGTCCCCTCAAAAAAATGGTTCCTGCAGCTTTTCTCCAAGCAAATTCCTTATTGCGATGTCCTCCATGACGCCCCAACAGTTTCTTGCAGCCAGAAAAGGGGACATGAAGCTCGGTGACCCTTTTAGGTGGGGGACCATCCTGCTGCGGGATGGCAGGCGGCTGACGCGAGCCGCGATTGCCCCAACAAAGGAGCTGGCGTGTCAAACACTGCTCTTACATCTTCATCACCAGGCTCCCTCCAGGCCTGCAGCTTTCTCCCGGGAGGAACGCTCGCCATCCGTCTCTGTCAGCCCACAGACAGGCAGAGGTGGACAGATGGGCGGACAGGGATGCCTGGAGAAGGACAGCAGCAGCCCCGTGGCCAGCAGGGTGTTCAGAAGTAAGGGCAGTTGCTAGGATCCGAGCCTTGATTTCACCTTTTTTCAACTTGGCAGTCAAGTTTTGGAGGGGTTGATTGCAAAAAGTTGGGTTACCCAAGATGGGTAGCCAGAGGAGAGGTGGACACCACAAGAAGCTTTTTGGGATAAGTCATTTCATGCACATTGGTGTTTGGGGAGGGACCTGTGTGTTCTCCAGCATCCTAAAAGCTGGATGATAGGGAAAATATCAGAGGTTGTAGGAGTGTCCTACAGCCTTTAAGTTATTTTAACAGCTAAATTTTGCCTTTTTCTCATTGTCCACCAAGGTCAAACATCCTGGGGGCAATTCAGGAGGCTCACTTAGTTTGCAAGTGCCTCAGTTTCCCCACCTGAAAATACTGGGCAAGGGGAGGATGCTAACATTGACTTTCCATGCAATGTGTTTGGAGATCAGCAGGATGAAAAAGATCCAACAGGCACTGGGGGAGGGATTTGGGGAAAGCAGCTCACCTTCCTTCTTGCCAAAAGATGCCAGCAACCCCTGCGTGCCCAGGTGCCAAGAGGAGCCCAGCTGAGCCAACCCTGCCCCGCCTGGCCCCAGGGCTGGAGAAAGGTCCTGCATTTTGGGGTGCTCAGTGCAGAGCCATCGGTTGCAAAGCAGAGCAGGGCAGGGCCAGAGGGGACTGTGCTTCTTGAAATCCCAGGTTTGGGGAGGGTCCTGAAAGAGACATTTTCAAACCAGCCATAAATCAGATCAATTGATCAACTTACCAGTCAAGTAGTGATTTAAATGCTGATCCCATAAATTGGAATGAGAGTAGTCTGCTTTGGATGATCCACCTTAAAAGCAGAGAAAAAAAGATATCAGAAAGCCTAGAGAGAGACTGTAAGAGTTCCCCGAGGGCTTACCTGGGTCCAAATCTCCTTCATTCTTTAAAAAAAAAAAAAGGAAGTATTTACATTTTAAGAGCCCTCCTGCCAGAGAAGCTCTTGCCTATGAAGCACAGGAGCTGTTTCTGCAACAGCACTGTGCAGCAGCGTGGGTCCCTCGGGACGTGGGGACCTTAGCAGGGCCAAGGACAACAGGCCAGAAGCCACAAGGTCCCCTGCAGAGCCAACAGCCCTGCATCAGGCACAGCATGAGGTGTCCACTGCAGCTGCTGGGACCCAGCAAGGAGATGGGATGGTGACACAACCGCAGGTGCCTCTCCCTTAGCATCCTCCCCATCCCCTAGCATTAGACTTTCCTGCTCTTCAGAGCAAGGTTTGAGAAGGGCTCTGGACATTTGGGACCAGGTTTCTGGTCATTTACAAGCCATAAATCTCAGCCCCTTAATTCCAGCAAGAGCACTGGCATAGCCCGGGTCTGAGCCACAATTCTTGTACGACCATGTGCATTAATACAGCATGCAGCGAGCTGGTACTCTACAAGTTCGATCAGGTTGTAACTCATTACCAGCAAATTAAAGGAGATATTCTCACCCTACCTGGGTTTGCCAAGATTTCAGGGGTGGCATGAGAGGATTGCAGCTCCTCCAACCACCGCACATTAGAATATTTCACTGGAAATGGGGAGGCTCAGCAGTTGGAAAGCTGGAGCAAAGGCAGTGGGAGGTAGGAGCAGCTCCTAACTCGGGGGAGAGTTTGGGGCAGGAGGTGGTTGCTGCAGCTGAATCCAGCTCTGTTGTTAAATGGCTTTGGGAGAAGGTCTTTTAGGAAAATGATAAATGTTTTATGTTAATATTGCTGGATGAAATAAGTATTAATGTATTAATTAAGTATATTATATATAGGTATAGTGTACATATTAGTTAACATAGGTATTTGTTAATATAGGTAAATATTAATGCCAGTATCACACCCCATCCCTGGAAGTGTTCAAGGCCAGGCTGGACAGGGCTTTGAGCAACCTGGTGTAGTGGAAGGTGTCCCTGCCCATGGCAGGGGGATTGGAACTGGATGATCTTGAAGGTCCTTTCCAACCCAAACCATTCTATGATTAAAAAGAAATTGTAGGTAGAGATTAGGAGCTTCCATGCATGCATGCCTTGGGGTTTTCAGACTTGTTTCTTTTAAAACTGCTTTTTGAAAACGAAAAAGGTGCCAGGGTTATTTATTCCTCTACATATTTCTTGCAGAAAGAATAGATGTTTGGTGAGAAAAGAAGAAAACACCTCCTCCCTTGCCCGCACAGGGCACTGGCACCTCCGGGCTGCCCTCCCAGCACCGTCCAACCCGACATTTCACCTCCCGTTTGATCTCCCCTCACAAGAGACCTTCCTCCGACTGTTATTGTTATCACTAAATAACGCCCAGGCAGGAGAGACAAAAATGACACCACTGGGCCCTTTTCCTCCCAGGTGGGGACCACACACGAGCACGGCCAGCGGCGCAGGAACGACCTGTGCCCCGTGAGATGGGGGGATAGCAAAGATGCAGAAGACATGCGAGAGACAGCAGCTGGTGAGGAAATAAAGATGCGAGTCAACAGAGGGAGGGGGGAGAATTACAAAAAAAGAAAAGGAGAGAGGGGCTAAAAAAAAAAAAGGAAAAAAGCCAGGGAGGCTGAGAAAGTGATGGCACCGCATCCCCCGGTAGACGCGATCCCCGAGGGCTCTGCAGCCACAGCGATTAGCCAAGACATGATCCAGCCTTCGCTGGCCTGATGCAGGGTAAGAGGTCAGCAGCGGGCTGATAAAACAGAGCATCTTCAGCTCCTCTTGGGGGGTGAGACAGCTAAAAGTCGGCTGCCCAGGTCTCTGAGGAAACAGCCTTGTAGTCCCTAAAAAAAGCATCAGTGGCCAGCGGGCTCAGCTTTGCCCTTGCCCCCCAAAACAGGCCTGTTTGGGAACAGATAATCTTGCACAGAAACAGGGCGGCTGCTTCTTCCTATGCTGTGCTCAGATGCTGCCATCAGAGAGTTTAATTTGGGGAAGAGGGGGGGAAAATGGTGCAACTTTGTCCTTTTGAAGTGCTATTGTTACCTGCTGTCACAAAGCCTTAATGGATGAGAAGATGGGTCTTGGCTGGGCTGAAATTCCCGAGCCCAGCCTTGTAAAAGAGGATCTGAATGTAAAAGAGAGGGGAGATGTTTAACAGAGCCAAGACCTGAGGATCAAGAGGAGAGAGGAACATCCCAGCACATCAGGTTAACCCTTACAGTACCAACTCCTACAGCTCTGAAAGCTGATCTGGATAAATCACAACTAAGACACAACACAGAGTAAGGCAGGAAGAAAAAAAAAGTTAGGGTCTTAAAAAAAAAAACAACACAACACCTTTCAAAAACACCTCTGCTTAGTTTTTGGAAGAGGAATGTGGTTTGTCTTACCCTGAAGCCTCTGCTTCCCTCTCCCCTGCTCTGGGGCAGCAGCACAGCTCCCAGCCCCATGGCCAGTGGGTGACTGCTGCAAAACCATTAACTCTGCTACGGCGGCTTTGGCTAGTTTGGACGAACAGCCCGCTGTTGTTCTGCACATGTAAGTTACTGTAAGAGCTGGTGAAAGGTCCTGGATTTATAGCCTTGGAAAATGATTTATTTTTTTTAAGCCCCCAGCTGATAAAGCTGGGGAAACGCCAGAGTGCGAGTTGCCTGCAACCACCTCTTGCTCCAGCACTGCATCTCGGAGACGCCAGCCCTACGAAACAGGGAGAAACACTCCAAAGAAAAAAAGCCACAAAATCCACAGCTCACCGTGGTGCTAAACACTGTTTACACAGATCTGTGTCCATTTGGGCACAGACCCACCTGTCTGCTCTGCTTCCAGTACTGAGCCATCTTCAGACAACAACACAAGCAGGCTGGGGATGGGGTGGATTAATGACCTCTTATCCCAAGCCTGGATCCTCAGCAGACAACCAGCAGCCACCTTTAAACTGAAAAAGGGGAGACTTAGATTAGATCTAAGGAAGAAATTCTTCCCTCTGAGGGTGGTGAGGCACTGGAACAGGTTGTCCAGAGAAGTTGTGGCTGCCCCATCCCTGGAAGTGTTCAAGGCCAGGTTGGATGAGGCTTTGAGCAACCTGATCTATTGGAAGGTGTCCCTGCCCGTGGCAGGGGGGTTGGAACGAGATGGTCTTGATGATTCCTTCCAGTCTAAACCATTCTATGATTCTATAGGATTATGGCACTCAAAGCTGTCCCAGATGCTTCAGGACAACTCTTTCCATCCTCTTTCACCTGGGCAAAGCACTGTTTTGGGGTCGGTCTGGCTCTCCTATCTCACAAGTGATGCAGACCATGCAACACCCACCAGCAGGACCCAAGGGTCCTCCAACACCTTCACACAATCCCCCATCGCACCAGAAGAATCCTGCCTTCAATCCTGCTGTCTAGGAGCAGGACATATGGTCTCAGGATCGTGCTGGAGAAGCTGCCCAGCATCTGCTTGGTGTGAAGCATGAAAAGAAAACCTCACACCTGACACGAGCACACCGCAGGGACGTTAGGGCTTTATCCACAGCTGTATTTGCAGCATCATTTTTGGGGTCCTGAACTGTTGGAACTAAGGTACAACCTCCCCTAAGTGCAGCCATACCTAGAGATACTTTTGCCAAAAACTATCACAGGAGTTTGCCAAGTTACACTCATTGGAGGTTACAACTACACAAAAATCTTAATCAACAATAAAATTTAAAAAAAACTGAAAAAAAACCAATATTTCTCCTCTGGCCCTTAGGAGTACTTGGAGGTATCAGTCATTAGTGCCAAGGAAATCCTCCCCCACCCAGACCACAGCACTCGTGTCCATGTGTTAACGTGGACAGTTGCTGCTGCCTCTGTTATTACCTCTAACTCCAGTCCCTTGCAGGATTTGCTGCATTAAACCAGCAGCACATGGGTTAACAAGCCCAGGATGCAGCCCTGTCCTGTCCAGCCATCTCCTATATGGCAGAGAACCACTTCCTATAAGAAGGGTCTCCTCTCTCCACCCTTTGTCTTTAATTAGGGGTCCAGCAGAGAGAGCAAGCAAACAGATAAAGAAAGTCTGTCCTGATCTGTGAAGTTCTTGAAGGAGGAATTTGCACTCAGCAGGTCTGAAAAGGAGAGCAATGCTTCAGCCTAGCCCCCTGAGAACTGGTGAGGTAAGAGCTGTCCCCCCCAGGACTGACACTCTGGGGACAGGCTGCAGCATCCTCTCCTTGCCTCGTTTAGTCAAGAGATGAGAGCAGCTCTGTGTCCCATCACTGCTGCTGCTACTTCTGGCCCTGCCATTCAGCCTACATCACTTTGAGAGCCAGGTTATTTGTTATGAGGGATGAAACTCAGAAAAGGAGCTGATGTTTGAGAAATAGCATGGCATTCTTTGGGCATTCAGGCCAGAGATTGCAACAGGGGAGGAGGATATGGACCCGCTAACTCAATCTGACATCAAAGCCAGCCTTGGTGGAAAATAACTGCAAACTGCTCCATTGACCATTCCCCCCATCCCCAGCCTCACATACCCATCAGAGATGCTGGGCATTAGCAGTTTGTTGTGGCCACCCCAAACACAGGTTCACCTCTTCGGTCCCAGCTGGGGTAACAGCTGGCAAAACAGCTGTAGGACCCACTGGGATGAAACTGGTAGTAACACTGGTGCTCTGCAGGAATAATCAGAGGTTAGAAGAGTCCTCATTAAGCAAACTGGGGTTGGCTTTCCAGAAGATGGGTTGAAAGGCAAATGTCTCCCTTTACAAGCACAGTGCCTAGAAAAAGAATAACCCTAGCCTGTTCTAGATAAGAGAAAGAGTAGGTATGTCTTAAATATTTCTATTACTTCAAAGTTCATAAATCTATTGGTTTAAAACTGTCAACAAGAAAGAGGAAATATGAGCTAGAGACATGGTTATCACCAGGAAAGGAATTTCCTCCAAAGGGAGAGCAAGACAGTAAGTCCAGGAAAGAGGGACAGATAGGGAAATACCTCCATGAGATGTTAGCAATCTGGACGAGCCTGATCTATGAATATCTTTTCATTGACTCCAGCAGACTTTGTCTCTGTCTCAGCACAAGAGAAGGATGGTCAGGGAAGATTTGTTTTCAACTCACCAGAAAAAAAATAATAATAGAAACCGTATGGGTTTATTGGTATTATTTTGCTGGGTGGTTTTGGGTTTTTTTAATTCATGTTTTGTTTTTTTTAGAAAGCCTTTGAAATATTTCAAGCTTTTGTCAAAAAAAAGCCCTTTGCCCAGCTGGCCTGATCCTGCTTTTTGGTAGACTGAGATGGTGTCCCCAAGGAGAAAATTCATGTGGCAAAGAGGTTGTATGATCTGCAGGGCATGAAGAAAGGGTGGAAGCCCATGGGAAAGAGAAAGGAGACCCCAAGGAATAACCATATGCCATAACATCAGTATCTCTTCAAACACAGCCCCCATTTAAGACCATCCAGCCTCCAAACCCACGGGCAACGTTCATTCTTCCCCAGCTATGGACCACCCCTGGGGCATTGCTGCTCTAAGCAACAGAGACCTGAAGAACCGATACGCTCCCAAACAGCAATGGGGACAGGAGAGAGCTTACATGAGGAGTGATCAGCACCAAACCTGGACATGCCTGCAGCAACAGGAGCCGCACATGGAGCAAGCACCATGACTGTCATCAGGGTGATGAGTACCTCCATGAAGATATTGAGGAGCAAAATACCTGCTTCCCAACAAATCCTCAAAAAATGGAAAGTGGCTTTTAACCAGACCTGTGCCCGCACACCCTCCCAGTGCTATCAGTACTGAAAACTGGGTATTTGAGATAACATCATCATTGTACCCACCAGGCTTGTTGGTCATGGCCTGGTCTGAGGAGATGAAGCTGCTTCATCAACCCTTGCTCCGGGCACAGCACTGCCTGGTGCATCTATTCTGGGAATACACTGAGCACTCTGGTTCCCAGAGCTGTCAGAGCAGCACTAAATCCACCAAGAACATGTTCAAACAAACACGTTAGAGCAGATAAAGGATCAGATAGTTTGACATCTCCAACTCCTACCTGAGAGCAACACGGCAGCACAATTTCACCCGGCCTGAATTTCATCCTCTCTCTGTATATCAGAAAATGGTTCTTTAATAAGCCCCATCCTTCTTCTCTTCTTCTTTTATCTAATTCTGCCTAAAGTTACCATCCTGTCTTAGGGCAAAGTTCCCACCGCTGCCAACCCCTCCCCTCCTTTCTCTTGATAACCCGAGCGTTTTCAGCCCGAGTCGCCCGTGCTCTGCTCTGTGGGTAAGCAGTAACTTGCTCATAGAAGAATGTTTACATTTGAATATAAGTACAATTACACCAGCCGATCTAATAGTCTTCTCTGTATATGTTACCGAGTACTTAGGGCCATTTTTTTGAAAGCCATTATGCTCATGTGATTTTCCTCAAAGCCTTTCGAAGGGATTTTGTTTTGACAGGAGGGCATTAAGGGGGTGAAACTGATAGCATAAGTACCACTTACAGACTTTGATCAGCTTGGGTCATAATTCTCTTGGAGAAAGTCTTGTATATATTAGAGAAGGAAATTAATTTTATTGCCGCTGTGGCTTTTTTTTTTCCTGCCAGTAACATCCAAGCACTCGTGCTCAGATTTTTTTTTTATTTATTTATTTTTTCTATTTGCAAGCTGCCTGTGTTTGCAGCTGAAGTACAAGTCAGGCTGTCCCCCTCCCACGGGAGACACAGAAAAGAGGCTGCCAGCAAGGCTTGGACCCTCATCTCAGTCCCCAGGAGGAAGGTTCCCTCCAATCCCATCCCACAAGATGAGACCTGCAAACCTCTTCCTTCCCATCCACTAGATTTCAGTGTCCTACAGATGAATTACAGCAAGAATATACTTTTTTGGCCTGTAAATATCCAGAGATAAGCAGGTAACTGGACCTTATGAACATCTACGAGTTATATTTGGGATGCCCAATTCCCAGGCTAATGGTTTGAGAAGAGCTACACGAGAACAGGTTAAACATATCAAACATTCCTGCAGCCACCACACAGAGGTGATGATCAATGTTTGCCTCCAACCCAACTAGGGAGAGAAGCAGAACTGACCAATGCTGTAGATTTGAAGGTGAATAGATGTTCTCTCACAACCAGTCGAGCTCCCTACTCTGCATCTCAGGTCCTGTGCGCAGAGGAAGAGCTGACACTGCGTTTGGCACAGAAGTACGTGGTCCAGGCTAAGACAGCTATCAGCGAAGAGGGTTCCAGCATGGCCACAAGCTCAGCTAGTGAGCCATGGGAGCTCAATGGATATTTGAAGCAAGGTGAGTAGGTAGGGGAAAGCAGCCATGTTCTGCAGGAAGATTTAGACTTCACTGGAGCTTTTGGCCAAACCAATAACACCAAAGAACAGCTCAGCCAGTGGGGGAAATGGTGTAGTATAAAAACTATCACACATCTGAGCTCATCGTAAAAGAAACAAGGAAAAAGAAGTCTGAAAAAAAATCTCCCTTTGCATCTTTACTAGTATTTTTGTTGTCTGGTCAGGTGGTGGTTCCAGCCGTCACTTTCCCTTGGTGCCACTCAGTGAACGAAGGGACAGGAGAGCATGGACAAGCAATCTCTGGGAGCTGATAGCCATCTGCAGTTGTCACACATCTCAGCAGCACCTTGTCAGCAGGTAGGAGCTGGCTGTGATCTGTAGCCTGTGGTCATCAAGGACGTTCCCTCCTTAAAGACAAGCTGATGATGTCACCCAGAAGTACAGAGTTGTGTGAATCTGTTCCCTCCTTCCCAAAAATCTTAAATTAGTCCATGCCTTGGTCTTCTCCATCAGAGATGGGTGGACTACACATGCACACCCTCCTGTACCTGCTGTAACACATTTCTGCAAGATGTTTGGAGTGGAATTAATCCCACTTAACATTGGCAATCTAAAAGCAATGTCTAGTCTAAGCTGATTTTCAGTCTAACTATAATGGGAAGATGGATCAACTTCTCAAGAAAAGTCTTTCCACCTCCCTAGCCATCTCTAGAGGCACCAGCATTTTGCCAAGGACAGTAGAAAAAGCACAAACAAGGTAAGCAGATGCTTACCTTGCCTTTGGCTAGAGCCAGAAAGACTGTCTTCATTCAGCATCTTGACAGTGATTCAGGAACTGCGTCATAAAGAAAAAAAACACAGAAAACTAAGAAAGACCCATAACTTGGCAGAGCAACCCCCCAAAAAGCAGAATTGTCATGCATTACTTGTATTGGCCCATTCACATGAGCTACAACTGCACTTCTGCCCAGTTGAACAAAAAGTTCCAATGACTTTCCTCCTAGTGATATCCCAGTCCACGTTGCCAGATAGAAGATGCTGATGGGCAACAGCTTGAATGAAGCCTAAATGACCTTCTGAATCAGTCTCAAGCATGGCACACACACCAAGAGATCCTCTATTGCTAGGGGCAGTAGTAAATAGGTGCAGAAAAAGTACTGGGATTCCATCCCATTGGAAGTCTAACTGGGACCTAACTTTGGATCAGCAGCTATTAGGCCTAATTCAACTCACATGTGAGCATTGTGCATTAATCCCTGCCCAGGTCAGCCAGCCAATCAGAGCCAACCTTGGTCCGAGATGTCCCTGGAAGCAGGATGCTTTTAGCAGAATTGGGTCCTTTGACAGGGCGATACATCACTGACGGGTACTGAAAAGAATAGCCCCTCTTCATCCTTACCCCCTCTCCCTGCCAAATCCGGATTGGAATGGAGAGCGGAAATGTTTGTGCGTAGCTAGTAAAGCTGGTTGGAAAGTTTTTGTCAAAACCGATTTCCATCAGAAAACGACACCCTGTTGGCTTTGGCAAATTTTTGTTCAGGAACAAAGTGGAGAGAGAAAAAAAAATGTAAATGTCAGTGTGCCCTTTTGACATTTTCCCCAACGAAAAGGATGGACTTTCTTGCTTCGAAATGACTTTTCCTTGACATTCATTTTCTACATTCAACTCAAAACAAGTCAGCTTTGCTACCAAATGGAATTTGTTGACTGCTCTAAGAGTTTTTTTTTTTTTCCTTTTGGAATTGAATATGCAGAAATTCTAGGATACTGGCTTTTTCCCAATTCAGGATAGGATCAGAGGGAAAAAAACCTTTTTTTTCTGGTGAGCCAAAGATTCATTCTTCAAACCAGCCAGGCCTCTGCCATCCTCTCACCTGAGTCTCCCCTTCTTTTCTCACTCACCCTGGAGCAACACTTGTTTTCAACTTAACTGTTCCCTCAATTTTCAGCTTTGGCACTAGTCTTTTTCTGCTTCTCTTCTCCCAGTCCTAGATTGATATCAGAGCCCTCAGAAAAAAACCAAAAGCAACCCAGAGTACCACACGTTCAGCTGGAACCCAGCAGATGTGTTTACCCTGGAGATCACCACTTATCTCGGTGCTCCCAACCTTTCTCCCAGGGCTCAGCCGTGGCTCACAGCCTGGGAGGAGCGGCAGCAGCTCTCGGTGCCCTCTCCTACTGCTGCCAGGGATAGGAGTGACTGTCTTCTCTCGTCCTGCCTTCATCCCCACTCCCTTTCTCCATCAAGGACTGTAATCTGCAAGGATTTCTTTCTCCCTTTCCCATATAAAAAAAAAGAGAAAAAACATTGGGAGAAAAATCATCTGTGTCTTCTGTGAAACCAGCTCTAGTTTTTCAGCTCAGGCTTTGTCTGGTGAAACGTGATCTACTTTTTCCTCTATGCAATAGGCTCCCAAAACAATTGGGAATTCTAGAGAGTGTAATAGAGATGCATTTTGCTTAAGCTTAACCATCTGCAGTGAAGTGTCTCATCTGCGCTGACTGTGTGGCCGTCTTCTGCCGTCAACAGACGGTAGATCTACAGGGAGAGAGATCCCCACCACATCACTCCACTGACTGCAAAGGACACTTAGATATCTACCTTACAGAGACCTACAGTCTGCTAAGACACATGGCACATCATTTCTTACCTTGAAACGGAGTTTTGGACTCCTCCCAGCTTTGGCAAACAGGGAACTGGGACTCTGCTCCATCTCCTTGGTATTTCCCAGCTTCTTTGCTGTAAAAGAAGAATGAAAAGGTCTCAAACATGCTCTAGGTCTGACCTCAGTTAACACAACTCTCGGTTGCTGAGTATTGACATTGCAAACAGATCCTATAATGAAGCTGGAAAACAAGCAGTCCTCAACACAATGTCCTCAGCTTCAGGTTTTTTTTAGATGCACACACTGCTGGCATTGAAGGTCACAAGTGCGTATCAGCAACCGCAGAGCAACGCCATCCTGCACAGCCAAGTTTTCAGTCGGTGATTGCCAGACCCTCACAGAGCCATGGACTGCTACAAAGGGATCCAGGAGATACTTAGAGAAAGCAAATCTCTGTTCAGGAGCTTCAAATGCCCATGCAGGGCTCATGGGGAATTTGAGGGGAAACTTACAACTCAAAAAAAAAAAAGATGGAAACTAGCTAGATTAAGCTTTTATTTTTACTCAGCCGAAGCTGATGAAACATCTCGCTCCTCATCCCCACATCTCTCCTACATGCATTAGATTTATCTTGCTTGGAACTATCTAAACATTCCCACGGGGACTTTCCAGCACAGGTCTGCTCTCCAGCAAACAAGCAAGGCTGCAAAGCCAAGCCCAGCTCAGGTCCTGCCTTGCCCAGAAGCACAGGAATTTTTGAAGCTGGTGCCAAGGATTCCCCTCGGGTTCACAGTCAATGCAGACAGTTAGGGCCAAACTCCAACTGTGTTTCACTGCAGGCAAGACCAAGCACCTCAGAAAGGATCATTCCCTCCCATCTTGGTAGCCCTGGGGAAACCGCACCACAAAACAGCATCTGGACAGGAGTCAGCCCGCGTGGCTTCGCCCTCAAGGGCTGAGGAAGACAACTCAGCTTAGAGCAAAAAAGCAGCTGCAGCATTTTGTGGCCAACTCGATGTGTTCTGGGAGCAGTGGGGTTTACAAAGGAGTTAGAGGCTGCCAGACCTCCCTAGTGTGATCAGACTCAGCTGCTGGAGGCAGGAGAAAGCACTTCAGATAAGAGGCCAGCAGAGGGTTAAAAAATAAAAGCAAGCAAGCATGCTGGATATTTGATGCTGTCAATCACAAATCTCACAGGCTCCCTATGGAAGAGGCTGGAGTTCAGAGCCACAAGCATCCACATCTCTGTCCCTCCAGGCAGGACAGCCCATGCTCTTGGTCAGGCTGCACATGCAGGACCCTCCTTGCTGGCTGCTCCACACCCTCCCCAGGGAAGATGCCTCCAACACAGCAGCCAGTGACCCTCGGCAACACCAAGAAATTCAGGCTGACAATTTATTGATAACATCAAGCAACACTTGAGCTTCTCCACAGACCTGAGCACTCCCTGCTCAGAAGGACACCGGTGGTGGGAGCTAGGGATGTTTTCTGAAGTCCCACCTGGCCTCACACTTTCCTTCCTGCTGCTTCCAGGTTCCTTCATCAAGCACAATCAATGCAGCCCAGCCCAGCCCATCCTCCCTCCCCTTGCAGACAAACAAGACAAGTTCAGGAGCAGGTGCTGTGCTGATAAGGCAGGAAGGGGGAGAAAGCCCAGGCTCCCCATACAAAGTGGGCTTTCAGCATTGACTTCCTTGGCTTGACTCTTGCTGGAAAGGGAGAATGAGGGGGAACAGAGCTGAATAGATATTCGAACAAACACACACACTTACTCAGTAGATCATTGCCATAAGTCAGTCCAGACCACAGATCAGCAGAGCAATGCTGGATACTACTAAAGAGACTCTAGCATTAAACACCAGTCAAAACATTTAACTATATCATTTTTCACCAAAAAGCATCACTGTTGTAATGTTAAAATTGCATAGTGCCAGCCCTTGTGATGGGAGAGCTGATGTCAAGGAGCTGTGTGCCCGCACTGCACCCCTCCAGTCAAAGACAGTTGACAGTGGGTCCAAGCACAAACCTGCAGGAAGCCTTCTGCTCAAGTTTGGTGACATCTCAAGGGCACAGAAAGGAGCAAGCCCAGCCACATTTTGTGCTTGCTTTGCCTTAAGAGCAACATGACCAACTGACCTCCACACTAGCAGTCCTGGAAACTGGCAGCATTTATTTTGGCCAGCTGAAAAGTACAACAGAACAAGTTGAAGGATGAATAACTTTGTTTTTCTTAGGTACAAGGGAATTCTCGAGTGAAAATATCTGCTTCCCAATATTTCCTTCACCAAGATCTCATCATCTCAAATACAAAATTCATTTTGAAAACATTTCTTTCAAAATAACTTTTGCATGCTTAACCTGAAGAGTCCAACAAGCCAGAATCTCAACTTCCTCCAGACAGACAGCGCAATATCAGTTTTGGTTTGGTTTTGTCATCTTCTGCAAAGAGTCTCTTGGTGTCTTACCGAGGCATTGCCCCCTGGGTGAAGGCATTTCAGAACTACAAACCCATGGTTTCATGCTCACCTCTCTTTGGATGAGTTGACCAGTCCTTTGGAGCTGCCCATCCTTCTCCAGCAACTATAGCAGGTACCTGAAAGCCAAGCAGAGGGAACATGTTGCCTCTCCAGGTGACCTCAACTCCAGGAGGTGAGCCTGCTTAGGAGCAGCAGGAGCAGGGCTGCCTCACAAGGAAGGGATGAGCTGGCAACTGACAATGACCCCAGCACAGGCAATGCCTTCCCTAGTGGAATGTTGTCCTGCAGGGTCTGAATGCAGCAGGAGCCATTGGCAGTCCCAGATAATGCAAGTTATTAATCAAGCACAGAGTCCACCCAGAGCAGAAGACAACGAAGCCAAAGATAGAACTAGAGGCAAGAGGTCCATCCAGAAGACAGGCTACCTACAGCAGAGGTCCCAGGTCCAGCTAGGATAGGAGACAAGTTACTTACACATCCAGAGTCCATGCAGAAAATCAGGTTAGAAACAAACCACCAACAGCAGAGGCTTCAGATGCATCCCAGAGGCAGCAAGGAGACAATGTCTGCAGCATACATCCACAGTCCATCCAGGAGGACAGAGACACACTAGGCACACCTACAACAGAATCCATGGACACAGCAAAGGCCTGAGGTTGCCCTTAAATAGAGCTCCAGAGCCATAGGAAGAACAGGGGTGGGTGGGTGGAGGCCCCAGGTGAGGCTGGTCAGGTCAATTAAGGCCAATTAGTGCCTCAAAATGACCAACTTGCACCTGCTTCTGCTGTGGTGTCTGCCATGGCTAGGGAGAGGCTGGTGGGACTGCCTCAAGGAACTTTAGGTCAGGGATGGAAAATCGCACTGGAGAAACAGCTTCCAGGGACAGCAAGGACCTGAGCAAGTCTCACTGCCCAGGCCTGCGAGACAGGCTGGTGGGGAGCTGGCAGGAGGAGCTGACGTGGCAGATTTGCTCAATGGCAACAGATGGGGCAGGTGCACAATTTCTGCCCTTGACACCATATAGGAAAATAGTTTCTCCTTGTTACACACGTACCCATGAATTGCTCAGGATGTTTCCCCTGTACCTGTTCTAGAGGAACATCAGGTTCAGAGGTTTTCCCTTGGATCTCTCCTTCCCAACCAAGACTCACAAAGCTGGTTACCACCCCTGACCATCAAACCATCTCTGTTTCTCGAGCTCGCAATGCTCTGTTCTGGGCACCTACAGAGCAGAAAGGAATAAAAGTAGCAATCACCACAGCGGGTGGAAGACAACCCTCAAACACACCTTTTGGAGGATGCCCAGACTTCGAAGGTGCAGAGAGCCTCATACAGCCCAAGATTTTAACTCCAGCTCTGCATCACGTCTCCACCGCTCAGGGGAGGGGGAAGCTGGGAGCGCTATCTGCTGATCACCCAACCACCAGACGAGAGGGCAGCTCCCGAGAACATCGACGTGTTGTACAGCAGAGGGAGGCCGTTGGAGCACGCCTTGACTTTGAGCCAGCCCGAGGCAGCGTGCTGCTTTGTATTAATTCCTGTAACTTCGGGAATAAACCGTGCTTGGCTGGTATATGAATTTTAAATGAATTGTTAACACATTTTTATGAATCGGGGAGGAGGTGCTAGCTGGGGAGGTGGGCTGTTTGTTGTCTAAAGCAGAGGAAATCGATCCTGGTTTTTCACAAAATAAAACTTTATTGAGCTGTAATAAACAGATACCTCTAAAAACATTTAAAAACCACATAAAAAAAAGAGTTGAAGGTGCTTGACTGCTTCAGCATGAATCACTGGTCAGTGAATGTGTATCCGTATTAAAACTTCCCTTTTTTTTTTTCCTAATATCAAGGAGGAAGATGTATTAGTGTGCTACATCGGTGCCTTCAGGTTGGGTGGAAGATGTGCCTATGGCCCCATGTCTGGGGTCATCAAGAGACCCTGTGCAGCAGCTGCCAGGTGCCAGTCTGGAGATGTTCTGCTGCAGGATGCTCTGCTGTGCCAAAGGCTGCCCCGTGCACCCTGTAACGCAGGAATGCACCCACCGTCCATGCTTTATGCTCCCATCTGTCCTCTCCCGTCCTTTCCAGAGGCTTTTGACTCATAAGATGGTTGGGAAACGCAACCTCCCACATCTATTTCTTCATCCTTCTTTTAGCAGTAGCGAAAGAGATTCTGCCTAAGGTTGTTTCTGGGGAATAGGGAAAAGAGAAGGGAGAAAATTCTGTTTTTTTTCTGATGAAGATCTGAAGCAAGTTGGCTTTAATTAAAAACAGAGCAGCAGCTCTCACCATGGTGAGTCCCTCTCTCCTGCTGTCCACTGGCTGCTGCTGTCTGGCAAGTGGGGTCACAGAGCTAACGGAAAAGACACCCAGGCTAAAGAGAGGTCACTTTGGTGACTTTTGCAATGAAATGACTCCTCTTCCTCTGTCTCACAGCCTCAAGAGTGAAAAACTTCAGATGTTGGAATGGCTGTAAGAGCCAGAGAAGAAAAACATGCAGGTCCATAGGATCTCCAAGGCTTTGGCTACTATATGGCAATTAGGTCTCCAGTGGAGAGAGCAGAACATCTCCTGCAGTAGAATGAAGGCACCTCCCAGACTATATAATGGAGGTGTAAATAATAGAGAATAAAAAGCAGACCCAGGCCAAGAGAAACCTCAAGTGGAAAAAGTTCACGTTGCTGCCTGTTCCTGCAAGCTGAGGTCTTCAAAGCCAAGCTCTCCCAGCCAGCAGACAAACCAGTTCTGCTACTTTCCCGCCCCCAAATCCAAGTCATTCATCTTGGAACGGGAAACTCGGACTGGAAAACCAATGGGCTGGATCTTGGTGCTGCTTCCATGACAGGCTTGTGTTACAGTGTTATTCATAAAAGGTCCTGCAGACTGAATGACCAGTTCCTGGATTGCTTCCAAGGATTATTTAAACTTTTCCATATTTTGTAGGCCTCGGTTTGAACGTGTGACTTTGGCTGGTGCATTGATTGATGTTGCTAAAAACTCTCACTGCTCTTCCCCCCCACCCCCCCAACGGAAAGTATGTGTTTTGGAATGTCTCTGGATTACTTTTAATAGTGAGCTGCTCGCTCGCTGGAGATCGCCGGTGTTTGTTCTTAAAATAAGTGGATTCATCCAAAAGGCAATTCCTTGCTCTGCCCATGCATGCTGGCTAACGTTTTCTGGTGGTTGAGGACAGATTTTCAATGCTCACGAGCAAAGCAAGGAAAACACAACTTTGTTCCTTCAGCTGCGGATGCCCATCTTCTGTGACTTTGCGCCTTGTGGCTACGATTTCTGATGTCCTATAAAACAAAAACTTCAACAGGAGTGTTGCCTGGGATTGGATCATTTTATAGCATGTCCATGCTGCACGTATCCCTGATGCTGATGGGTGGGACTGGCAGGATTCCTTCTTCATCACCAGGTAACGCCATTTCTCCATATCATGTCCCAGCATGGCAGCATCAAATGAGCTTCTTCATCTCACCTAGTGCTAAACATCAAAGGTGGAGGATAGACAACCAGCTGCCCAGACACCTTCAAAATCAAGGGGAAAAGGGCAGCTCTTCTAGCACATCATTCATCCATCCCCACCTGAGATATGTCTGCTGGGATGGACTAAATCAGCCACAGAAAGCACTTCTACTTCTCCTCTAAGCTTAAAAAATGAGCTTAAACTATATGTCACGCTCTTGGATCACAAAGTCCAGAGCCAAACTTGTGCTGTCCAGAGCTGCACAGAAACCAAGACATCTTGGAGTGTTTCCTGGGCCAGAAAGCAGGAGGTATGCTTGTGACTTTTACCCTCACGGCACCTGCGGGCAGGGAGGAAAAGAGAGCATCTTCAGCCCTGCTATGTGGGCTAAACGAAGCAGAAGAAACAAGTTAGGGACTGGATTTCAAAGTTGGGACCAGAACATTTGCTGCGTAGGGATGGGTGCAGCGTGGGATTGTGGTTTGCCTGAGTATGGGAAAACGCAGCATCGCTCGTAAAGATGCTTTTCTGGGAGACAATTAAATGTGACCAGTGTAAACTCAGGGGTTTCTGATGGAATTCAAAACAAGGGATGGATCCAGGACATGCAGAGACAAGTCATACCAGCAATGGGTTGTTGTGTAGGTTGGGGTTTGCGACCTTTTTGCTTACCTTACGTTGCACAAAACTGCGTGTCATCAGGCAGAAAACACCAAAAACAAGTTCTTGAAGCCAATGGACCTGACATGTCAACACCATCAAGGCACAAACTCCAGATCATTTCCAACATTGCAAGACTTGAGGGGTAGAGAACGATGACATCCAGCAACCCCAATTTGCAAGAGGAGATTGTAAAAACTGTGATGTAAAAGAAAATTAGTAAAAGAAAGAACAAGAAAGAGTAAAGGTGAAGTTTTCACTACGCAACTTTTGAGCTCATATCAGGTCACATTTTCCGGTTATTCTTTGTGAGCACGAGTGTTAGAAATGGGCTTTATTTAAAGAAAATGAAAGCTCGGGTAATTACATGGCTTCGGGAGCCAGGACTCTAAGAAATACACTAAGTATTTCGAGAGTTGGAATGTTGCCTGTGGAAAAGGAGTGAGTCACGGTGTCTTTTTAGACTCCTGAGTGGGGGAGGGAGATCAGCACAGCTGCTCCGGACTGATGGGGAGTTTGCTCAGCCACTCGTGTGGCTGTAGACACACTGGCCATCTCCCCAGCATCACTGTGCATGGCTGTAGTGGGAGACCCGGAGACTGGCACAGCCAGGACCAGGGATGCAGATCCTGGCATGCCCTCCGCTACCTGCCTGGGGTGCAGAAGTGACAAAAACGCAGCAGTCTGGGGACAGAGCAGGGCGGTGATGAAGAGGGAGTCCCTGGGTTTGCAGACACAATGTCTCCCTCAGCCCTAGGAGCACGTGTTGGAAGGAATTTGTGGGGAATCAGCAGCTATGAGCCTTGCAAGGAGGTAAAATCCCTCTTTACCCGAGCAAAGACTTTCAAACGCTGAACCATTCCTTCTCTAAAGGGATGCAAACCGACCTGGACTCATCCTGCCCTGTGCCAGTGGAAAAAGGTAGAGGGAGGATCAAGACATTAAATACAGGCAGCACCACGGGAGCAGGGATGTGTTATGCTTTGCTTGAAGAGTGCAATCAATATTTTAGCAGTCCCAAAGCTGGTTTGTTGTTTTTCTTGTACTTAATGTCCTTCCAGCCTACCACCTCCTTAGCCCTCCCTGTCTGCTTTGTCCTGCATATGTCCCTGGTCCCAGGGCATTTCAGTTAAATTACTTTTTCAAGCTGAGTCCCTGAGAGTCGGAGAACCTCCTGGCTTCACTCGCTTGCTGGATGACATAGCCAGATGAAGGTCGTTCCTGGAGTCAAGTCATAGCTACTACCTTGGATCTGGAGGAAGAACCAGCCCCTGTCTCACTGCAGTATCTGTACATACATCCCCCCAGCAAGGCTACACATCCCAGAGGACACACACCAGGCATCAGGAAGCCTCTGAAGCCATCACTTGGGTGGTAGCAGTGGGATGGAGGGCAACGCTGGGAGAGGAGGTAGGGAGAAGCCACTGGCTGGTGATGCTCTCCATGTGAGAAGAGATGAGTGGGATGTCATAGGTGACTGGCAGAGAGCTCCTTCAAGCACTCAGCTCCCCAAAGCCATGCTGGAAGTCATCTAAAGGAAATGGGAGCAGTTCATTACAGCGATTAGTTTCAGGCAGCCAGCTGCACAGGCCAATAAGCTGCCCATTGATTTCTGAAAGCCCCCCCTCCCAGCAGAGGGAGTTTGGGAGATACTCCTGCATTGATCCAACCTGTTGTTTCCATAATAGGGTTGTTGCCAGATGAAGTTCATATCGGGGGAAAAAAAACAATAATGTTATTTTCAGATGTGCTGAAGCTCCCACTGCTCCAAGGAGCAGGCATTGGCACCGTGTCAAAGAAACAATCCCCTTTTCCTTGACAGCCCAGTGAGCGGGGTGACAGCTTCACTTCACCTCCCTGCTACCCACCATGTCATTGCTGATGCTGATCAGCGACGTCTTGAATTCATAGCCAATGAATTGCAGTCAATGGCCAAGATCCCATGGCTACACAGGTGCAGTATCAGCCCAGAGAGTCCCATCACCCTCTTCACGCTCTTTGCATGATCGACCGGCCCATCTGTGCTAAACCTGACTGTAAGAGAGGACGTTGGGATCAGGAGCTCACAGTTGGAGGCATAGTAAAAGCAAGCAGTTGCAGGGCTGGCTGGCTGCTCTGGGACACCAGAGAGGACCCCAGAGAGCCCTGGTGACTCCAGCAGGTCCCTGTGGGTGGAAAGGGTCCTCCCAGCAGAGCTACTCACAGCAAAGATCAAGGTCTGAGGAACAAGTTCTCCAGCCAGAGGTTCGGTGATTTGATTTGGATCCTGTTAAGCCCACCCTCAAAGTCATACAACTCAGTCATTTTTTTCTTACCTAGACTAAACTCGTTTTCTCCCCCACTGCCACTTAATTGGCTCCACAGGATGAAGAGATACTCTTGTTTTCTGTCTTTTGGAACCCTATATCCCCTCGTACAGCAACCGAAGACACTAATAACTCCATCTAATCACAGAGTGAGTGATCCCTGCTAAGGGGAATGGCAGATACGCCGGTATTATTTATGTCACCTGCTTGGCTCCACGCGGTGCTCGAGCCAGCTCCGCTTGCTTTTTTTAGCAAGCACATTTCATTTTTCACTCCCCACTGTCATCCCCTTCTCTGTCTCATTCAGAAACTTCACCCACTCGTTCGATCACAGCCTGTCTCTCTGCTACCCTGAGATATAAATCAGCATTAATTATGCTGGCAAAATCCTCTAAATCACTCATTGTCCTCATTATTATTATTTATCTTAGCCTGAAGGTGACACATGCGAACACAAGCTCTTCTGTTCCCCTAGCAAAGATTTTAATGGGCTTACCAGCTTGGCAACCCAGCCGCAACACCTTACACGGAGTTTCCTAATGGAGCTGCATCCCTCGGTTTGGGTCCATCGGTCCCTCACGGGATGTTTCACAGCCTGGTCCAACTGCTCCCTTCATGGATGGAGCTGGAACAAAGCGCTCGGGGGCACATTTCCCCACGAGCATCGGGCTCGCTTCGGGATCACTGCTGCAAAGACACTGTCTGTGTGCTGGAATCACCTCATTAAAACCTGCATCCTCATGGATCTATGCAAGAAAGGCCACACAGACAGCTTTTGTTTGGGATTTTCGAAGGGATTAAAGTGTTAATATTTTTTTTCCCCCTCTCAGTTATCTCATCAACTGACAGAGTTAAAGCTCTGTAATTCTAGACTGTGCAGCAAACCCCCCCTGGCAGGGAGGCTGGAACTAGATGATCTTTAAGGTCCCTTCCAACCCAAGCCATTCTATGATTCTATGAAAAACAGTGCGCATAATTAAACAAACAACCCAGCCTCTTTCCTCCTCTGCCTCCCTTGATCAGGGAAGACAAACATAAGACATAAGTTGAAACTCAAAAAGCTGGAAGCCAACTCGCCTTCCTGGAACAAACCCCAATCGAGCACAGAAGCCAAGGTGGCAGCTTCTGGTTTGGAGAGAGTCCCCAAATTGCAACTGTACTGACGGCATACAGCCTAAAAAGCCAGCTCTCTCCTTCCTTGATGCCAGCCAAACATCATATCTCTATGCCCCAAGTCTCTGTAAGCCATATTTTCCAGTCCACCTCCCCCGTGCCTCGACAGGACAGCACTGGCCCCGCTCAGCCTCACCGGTGTGAGCCGACCTCCGGCCCCCCCAGGAGCAATAACGCATGGGAGTATCGATCCTCGCGCTTGTCACTCCGGATGGACGTGCCACCGCTAAATCCCTAACCTTTAGCTGTGCCTGGAGTCTGTAAACTCCCACCCTCTCCTCCCGCCAGGCAGCGAACACCATGTCCGACAGCCTATTAGCAGGAGAACAGCCTGTCCCCTGTCAAAACACACAAGGTGCCACGGTCCCCACGGGAATGCCGGCGGCTGCTGACAGGGCTCTGGCGTGCCTGCCTGCCTCCCCTGCCTGCACCGCCGTCCCGCCGGCATCCCCAAACCTGCCGGGAAGCAGCAGCGCGAGGGAGCCCTGGCTGAAGAGCAAAACGACCCCGTAGCTAGCAAAGGGAGGAGGAAAGGTGGGCATCGTCCACTTGCTGGCATCAAGACACACTTTCCTTGAGACACGAAGGGGATAGCGCCAGCCTTCCTCCCATCAGCCCTCATCATCATCTGCAGGAGGAGAGGGGAAGCCGTTCCGGGTGGGATGCATGCAAGGGGAACAGCTTCAGACTCACTCTATGGGCATTTCAAAGCGTGCAGAGAGCAAGGGCTTGATGCTCTCCTCTTCTGCATTACAGAATTATTCGTGAGCATTAACACTTTGAAATGACATCAGGAATGGTTTTATAGTTTCTTTGTTTCAGGGGAGATTGGTGCAGATGGATGAAGGCAGGTAACAAACTCCAAGTGATTTGTTCTTAGTAGGTACCTGAAAACCCCATGACAAATTAAAACAGTCATTAATTATTTCAATAAAGATACGACTGCACCATACACAACCCAACTCTAGCTGGGTCCTGCCTGGAACTCAGAGAGCGTCTCAGTGTTAGGGGCACCCAAAACTTTGCTGCATCCTGGTGCCTTTGAGGCATCCTTGATAAAATGGAACATTTTCCAGTGTGTCAGATGAGACACACACAGCCTGGGCTGGTATAAATCTGTTGGTACGTTCATGTTCACTATCTTTCCCAAATCACTACCCACAGGAGTTAAGCACTCTTCAAACCCTTCAGAATAATCAATTTACCTGAAGCTTAAACCATGCCCACAGGGTGGTTCCTTTTCCATATAACAAATCAGACCCCAAATGCATGGGTTTGGTGGGGTCTTTCTAAACCCTGCCAGGGTGGGACAAGCTCTGCTGCATGAGGGCTGCAGGGCACCTGTAGGGTGAAATCCCCATGTCCTGTTGCTCAGACAGTCTTTCCATCACTCCAGCTTCTGGACTAGACATCTGCCAGGGCCGTCCCCACAGCCATGCTCTTCGTAACTCTTATCCTAAGGTGGGTGAGACACCTTCATGTGGCTCCACCTTTCCTGTCCTGGTCCTAAATATTCACTTACTAAGCCTAGGTTTACCATATAGTGGGTTAAACTCCATTGGAGCTGAAACTCCTTCACTGTTCTCCTCCAGGCTGTGCTCAGCATGGGAGCTTTCCCAACCAGCATCCCTCTGGGATGAAGCACAGCACGTTTGGTCTCAACACAAAACTCACTTTTTCTGTCATTCATAAGGAATCACACCGTCCCTGTGCATCACTTGGCTCCCTCCAGTAATAACTTTTGAAATCCATGGGTTCATTTCAATCAAGTCAGACAGAAAAAATCCCAAAAGCATTAGGAGTCGGCTCAGTTTGATGGCTGTAGACACCTGGGCAGGGGGAAAACGCTGTACTAGTGCCCTTGCTGGGAGAGGGGCCATGGTTGGAGCTCAGCAAGGCTGCTAGATGCTGGACAAGGCACACGGGACAGAGATCTCTGAAAGCTCCATCCTCAGGAAATGTTTTGGTCACAGCTCACGCTTTATGAGGCACGCGATAATCCAGCTGCGAGACGTGGAGCCACAGGAAACCAAACTCCGTAAGTCCTGCTCCTCGTGGATCAACTTCGACTTTAAAAAAAAAAAAAAAACAAAAAAAACAAAACACAAACATGAGTAAAATACAATGAAAATCCTTTCATAAAGCAGAGACTTCTGGAGCAGGCACTTCTGAGTCCTCCTGCCATAACAAATATGGGCTCGGGACTGCTGGGAAATGCAAATATCTTTGCTAAAACAGAAAGAGAGACTCTAGAAGACAACAAGGAGGACTTCCATCCAAACCTAGAGAGGATTGTAGGTGCCAAGATCGACCTCAGTGAGATTGAGGAGCTAAAAAGCTTTGAGAAACTCTACCTGCTTAAGGATGGCTTGGTTTTAATAGCAATTCTTGTCTTGCTTTTTTTTTTTTATTCTGGTTTTATCCTATTTCTGTGAAGACCAATAAAAACCTTGAATTCTTCTCAGAGTCTCATTTCTCTAACTGGAGATGATGCCGTGTGCTAATGTGGTAGCTACAAGGCAGTAGCAAACAAAGTTTGATTAATTTGATCTTGATTAGAGCTAGAAAACTTTTCTTGGCCAGAGTTATATTTTGAAGCAAAATAAGTGGAAATTCAATCAGAGCAAACCACTCCATAATACATCTTTTAAACACAAATAATTTGGCAAGCTCAGCAACAGAGAAAACCCAAACACTTTGTTTTGTTATTTTAAAGCAAAGCGCTTAATTACAATCCATTTTTAGCTAAAAATGTCTTTCCGTTTTCTTCAAAATGATTCTCAAGATTTCATGAATGCAAAATCAAATTCATTTCAAATTGAGCAGAAGTTTTTTTGGCCCAAGAATATTGTTGCTTATTTACTAATTCACCCCAAAGACCATCGCTGTGCTGCTGTTCGTTCTCCTGTGATCTTTCCTTGGCACTAAAAAATCCAAAGCCACAGACTAAATGACAAACTCTGATATTTTTGTGTGGCCCAACCTGTGGCCCAAGTGGGGATTTGAAGTTCAACTTTAAATGCTACTTGTTCTTCTAGATTACATGCACGTACGTAAATATATTCTTAACGAGGGTGGGGGAAGAGGACGCATGGTGGCATTTTCATTTCACATATCGCTCATTTGAGGAGGCTCAGGAGTCGTGAGCTGTGACTTCCTCTTTCACACCAGGCTGCAAGTCCCAGTCGTCACTGGAGTGGCAACCTCAGCCAGGAATACCCTCTGATTTCCTACTCAAACCACTTGATTCCTCCTGCTTCCTTTATTATTACGGCTGACGATCCCTGACATGCTTTTGGCAACCTCCTCAGAGATAATCAGGTTGTAGCGCTTGAGACCAGCTCCGCTCAGATAAAGAAAAAATGAGTGATAAAAACCAGTGATGTATTTGCAGATCAGAGGCAGAGCAGCGGAGAGCGCCCTGTGGTTTAGACTTTTGATCGGGAGAGAAGGCGCGTTCCTCGTTGGTGCTGTAATACGGCAGTCATGGGATTTTTCTCCATCAATTGTCGGGCAGGGGTTAGGGCTGGAGCCTGCAGCCCTGTCTGCAAGACTCAGCTCCTTCCCTGGTGTATTGGACACGGCTCCTATTTTCTGCTCTCACAGATATTCCTCAGCACAAATCATGCCAAATTCTTATGTCCTCATAGACCTCAATTCCCTAGCAGCTACCCTTCAAATCTTAGCCCTCCCGAGGGTCAAACTTTAAAAAATTTACAAGAGAAGAGAAAACTTGGAAGGAAAGGAGAGGGAAAAAAAAAAAAAAAAAAGAAAAAGAAAAAAAAAGGGAACAAAAAAACAGCAATAACCTGACAAAAAAAAAAACCACACCAAAACAAACCACAAATCAAACAAAAAAACCCGACCACCCAGTTGTTGGATCTGCAAAGATCTCCACTCCAACTCTATTGATTTGATTACACCTCTGCTGCCTGACCCATTAAGCATGGCTCACTGGCAAGGTGTAAGATATTCAAGTTGCACTTTGTTACATCGTTAGACATCTCTTGTGGCTGGAGATGTTCAACACCTCCCCAGCTTTTACATTGTCTTAGTTTAGTAGCAAATTCACATAAACCTCTGAGTGAGATTAATTTGTTTGTAACCCAGTTTGAAAGTGCCCCTTCCAGTCTGTGTCTTGACTCATCAGGGTTGATGCTGGGGGTTGATGCTGGCTGGGAGTCATTTACCCAACCTTGGCCATCAAAGGCTGGCTGTCTCCAAGCCATGTCTGTAGATAGTGGGAAGGAACTGACGCCTCAGAAGGTCTCTCTTTAGCCCTAAAAATGGCTGCTGGTTTGAAGGATGGTCTCTTGGGCTGCTGATCGCTCTCCATTGACTATGGATGGAGCCTGGACAACTGGAAATCTAGTTTGTAGATGAGGAGAGTTACTGCAGAAGACTCCCTCTCCTCCAGCGTGGCTAGCGTCATCTCACATCCCTCAGTGACGGGCTCCAGACATGCTCTCAGACTTTGGCAATCGAAATATATTGGGACACACAACCGAGTTGCATGCCACAGTCTGTCCTTACAGAGCAAAGAGTCAGTTAAGGACATTTCTGGGGAAAAACAGAGACTGGTTTGCCCAGGTACTTTTCCAGAGATGTTTTCCTCTGTAAAGAGCTGGCTCCGTTTCTGTGCCTGCCTTTTATCCACATGCTCTGGGACATTATTGTCTCTTTTTCCAGGATACCAGGCAAGAAGGCTGGGCTCTCTCTGCTCCCCAGTAGAAGCAGAGGGCAGGGGGTTATCTGCTGCTTCCCTGGCAAGCCCTCACCACCACCACACGGTGAGGCCATAGACTAACCTGCATCCTTCTTGACACCTCGCTCTGACCAAGGCTATGGTGATGCCCTGTTGCCATATGTGTGACTTCACGTAATTTCTCAGGTCAAAAACCTGCAACCTTTATCTCTGACAAGACATCCAGAAAACCCAGACAAACGTCTGTAAGCCTCAAGCCCTATCCACATAGGGTTTATGGAGGGAAAAAAGGAAGGATATGGACAACACCCAACCGTAGGCAAACTCAACAACATCTCCACCAGTGTCCAGCTTCCCACACCCTCAGGTGCCCAACAGTACACTGCAAAAGGAATCTCCTGGATTTGTTACAGACTTGATTAGGGCTGAAATAACAGAAAATGCTGCAGATCAACAGAGAAGTACCAAGGCAGAAAGCAAGCCTGACAGGTACAGGTCTAGCCTGTGTTAAGTCCTGCCTTCGCATCCAGTGTTGACATGAAACCTAATGCAATTCTGGTGTCCTGGATGCTCTAAGGGCAGTAAATCAGGATTCACTCAGTGCTGTGGTGAAAACCTTGCCAGAGAAAACTCCTTCACATGCGAAAGCACTTTGGAAACACGCACTCCAAGTCTGCAGTAGGTCCCAGATCATCCAATAGGAGAAACGGTCTGTCTTTCCCTATTTTCTTCCCAAGCCTCTCCATATACTTTCTGATACTCTGTGCCTTTCCCTGGAAGACGATTAGGTCAGTTGTTTACTGTATAGTGGATAATTCAGCCTCACGGGTCAACACACAGATTTTTATCTCAACTCTGAGCTCCCATCAGCCTGGCACCTTAAGCTCCGACTACTCCTAATGGATGTGACTTTGCTGGTGCTTCAGCTTGATCCTGCTTTTTACCCAAAGTGAATTGTAGCCACTAGTGGGAAAAAAAAAAAAACAAAACAACACAACAAAGTGTATTTATCCTGTGGGGATGACTCTGTCCTTTCTGGTGCTGGGTACCTTAATAGAAGGTACTGGCCAACTGCAGGATTCAGCCTATTGCTTTGGGTTGAAAATATTACCAATGATAACACTTAACTTCAAAGAAGAATTTACGTGAGGGAGGACTCCGTGAGAACTGAAGACCTCCTGTAATTCACATTTACCAGTCCATCTCCCAGGTACTTACTGCAGAGGAGTAACAAGGGTTTTTCCCTTCAGTTTAATTCCTCAGGCAGTGGAGAATAAATAGCACATTATGGAAATTGTTTATCACAGCCCAGGATCGGAAGCTTTACAGGAGCCGATTTTTCCAGGTAGATCTCAGATGTTTCCCTGTTGTCCCCTCTCACTGGAAAGTCTCTCCTTTTCCTCCAATATTTTGGAGCTTCCATTGCTAGTCTCACCCAAACCCAAGAAATAACAAAACTTTTGGAGCCTGATGCACAGGTCTACAGTGACTTGGGGTGTAGTTGACTACGGCTGGTCACTTAACCCGCTTTAAGTGCACGATTTTGTGGCACCTGCAGTAATCCTCCCTGGAACACTCCTGAAGAGATGCAGGAGAAATTCTTAAGATATATTTCCCTAAGACCACAATATATTCCATATGCTCCAACAGTGGAGCAGAAGGGAACTGGTACATTGAGTTACCTCTGGTAAATCTATCATTCCCAGCTGGGGGGACGGGGCAGGGGGAGCTTATCAGTGTTTTCTCTGACTTTACAGCTGGAAGAAATTTACAGCCAAACACACACTCCTGTTGTGAAGGAGGGCTAAGCCCTCCCCAAAAGTGCTTACAAGCCACTGTTGTTATCAGAGGGATCAGGGGGCTTTGGATCACCTTTATTGCTGGCCACCAAGGGCTCTTCTAGGGTCTGCTCTTTGCAGAAGCCAGTGGGCAAGCCACTCCAGAAGGAGCTGTGATGCTGCCCTTTCAAGAAAAACACCCTGGGTCATCCTCTTGGAAAGGGCATTGACAACAATTAGACTATCTGTGAGCACGTACCTTTCTGAAGACTGCTGACAAGGCAGGTTTTGTCTCCTCTCTCCAAAGCTTCTCTTTGGAAAGCCCATACCCAACTATATCTTGCCTGCACACATCAAAACCACTTTCTGCGGTGGAACTTTCAGGTCCCATAGCCTCCTCCCATTGCAGGAGCCGGGCAGGAGGTCAGGTAGATCGCTGTGGGTTCCTCTTTGCATGTGCCACAAGCTAAACATACCTAGGACTCAAACGTCTACATGATTTGTGGCTCCGTTGGGATCTTACTGCTGGACAGGGAGCATTTCATGTCTGAAATTCATCTTCTGCTTTTGACAAACTGGCAGTTGTCAAATACCCAGCTACAGTTCTAGTTTCTGAAACGTTGATAGGCGTTTTCATTTTTTAAAAAAAAGTAATTTTATGGGTTTTTTAATGACTTACCTCTTGGTGGCTTTGCTTAATCTTCAGGTTTCAAAGCCATAGCTGAGCTCTCGCAGTCCCACCTCCTCCCACGGAGAGGGTGAGCTCAGCGGCGGAGGGAGCTCTGCTCAGGTCATCGAGGCTGAGCATGTCCTCAAGAGCCCTTGGGAAATGGGGCCCTGGGGAGGGCAGCAAGATAATTAGCTGTTATCTGAGCAATTGTCTTATTTATAATCACACTTTATAATTAACTGGATTGTTATAATTAACTTAACATTGATTGTTTGTTTACATTGAATTGATAATTATCTAAATTGTTATCTAAACTGCAGGCAGACTAGACTGCTTCAGGTGTCTGCATCTTTGCAACTCATTTCTGCTTTTACGTATAAGACTCTACTAAAACTGAAAAAAAAAAATTTCAGATATGCTGTTTTTCCTTCAAAACAAATTTTTCTGTGGGTTTGGTTTTTTTTTTTCCAGCTACATAAAAATCCCTCATTGCTGCTGAGTGTCTCTAGAACAACAAACCTCTTAGATACCTACGTGTGCACATGACCCACAGTCCCCTCAAAAAAAAAACCCGTTCTACGTGTGCACATGACCCACAGTCCCCTCAAAAAAAAACCCGTTCGCCGTTAAACCGGGCTTTGCAACCCAAGCCTTGTGAAAACCAAATATGAAAACAAAGTGTGTTCATCGTAGAAGGAAAGAAAACCCACGAGGAAGCAGATGTAAAACTCGGGCTTTCAATACGCTCGAGCAAATAACCAATGAAAGAATAATGACTTGAAAGACGCCTGGCCAAGCTCGGCGCTGGCACGGCTCCATCAGAGCCGGTGGAGATAGGCCAGCAGCGGATGTTTCCCACTTCGTCAGTTGGATGTGAAGAGTTTGTTTTCCAAGTCACCCCTCCTCTTACTTAAATTCCCTGTCGTTGATCGATGGCTGTCCCAAAGATGCTGAGTGGAGAAATCTGTCGCTTACAGAACTGGTACTTCTGCTGTACAAAAACAAAAGGTCTCCAATCTGGAAATGGCAAAGAGATTACTTCCAGCAGCTGCCAAAAAAGAAAAAGATAAAAGAAAAATTATAAGAGAGAGGCTTCACTTTCTGAGGACACTGCCAATTTTTTAAAAGGATAATCCCAGCAGATACAGCATTATATGACAAAAGTCCCGTTGTGGAAATACTGCCAATTTTTTAAACGCTGGCATTTAATCTCTTGGCAATAACATGAGTCCAACTGTGCTTTTATTTTTACTTTTTGCAGTCACTAACAACATATTTGCATATATTATGGCAGGAACATATGGTCTGAAGGCGGTTAGTTTGCTCTGCAATTAATAGTGGCACAAAAATCCACATGCAGCTAATACGGACTGAACCAACAGACAGAAAGTCCTTGATGTTCGAGCTGAAACACGGAGAGGAGGGGAACATTTGCCAAGCACCTGACTCTGCTTCAACCTGATTTTCTTTCCAGAGGAGCTGGTAAAGGCAACAGCAAGTTAAATCCAGCTCTATTAAGGCAAAACTCCTCCTAGTTTTTTTTACAGATGATGTTTTGTGGGATTTGCAAAGAAGTTTTAAGGAGCCGGGACCCAAAAATGACCTAAGGCAGGATTTTCCCAGGCAGCAGAGGATGAAGACAGGATCCTCATAGCACCAGGCGGTGGGAACAAGGATGCACTGGTGAGAGGTGTGATGTAACGAGAGGCTGGGTGGGAAGAAGCCAAGGTGGAACGGCTGTGAAAACGCCGATGGGGCACTCAGATCTGAGTAAGGAAAGAAAACCTCTTGTTGTTATTATTTATACATAAAACATTCAAGTTTGGCAAAACATATATAGAGAGATAACGTTCTTGAAGTGCCGCAACAACATAGAGTGTGACTCTGTGTAGGCATGGACATTTTATCTACAATATATATCCTAAAGAAATAATAGCAAGCCTAACTGCAACCCATTCGTCACAGCCCAGCACCGCTGTCCCTCCGCTCCATCCCACCACTTGTCCCACTCTGCCCAAGACAGCAACCCCAGCCGTTCATCACTGAGCTCCAACTGTCCCATCCGGAGAGGAACCGGTCACGTGAAATTGTTCACTTGTCATTTTATTTTGCTGCAAATCCTTTTATGAGTGGGCAGGGCTGGATAGGGAGAGCTGGGCTTTGAAAATGAGCTCTCTGCAGAGGGGAAGGAGGCAATAAAACCCAACCCCCCCTCACATCGCACAGGGCTTTTGCCTCGCAGTGAAGCAGCAGGAGTTGGGGAACAAGCGAGCACGACGTCAGTGGGTTTTGAAGAGCTTTCTCTGCTCACAAGAGGAGGGAGAATATCTCTGTCTGCCCAGCTATAGGATTTCCTGGGTCTTTTATAATGATGTAGTTGCTCGGGGTTGTTCAGCTTTAACGAAGCGTGTCATGTCCGGTTTGCTAATCGTGTTGGAGAGGTGCAGAGCTGTCCCTGGGTCAGGTCTCTAGCTCTGAAGATGGATATTTTCCATCTTGGCTAAAGGGAAATCAGTTGGGTTACAGGGTTTATAGTGCACAACCAGCAGTTCCCAAATGGCTGTGGATGCCCATAAAGGCAGAACACCCAATTCACCTGACGTAGCTGAAACCACTTGTCTCTGGTCTGTTAAGAGAGAGGCTCCTTCAGAGACAGGCTGACTCTGGAGAAAAAACCTTCTTCCCTTTACTGAACCTCATGACAGAAGACATTTTTGCTTTTCCTCAAGCCGCAGCTTCTGGAGTCATGTAATTACAGAGTAACTCAGCTTTAATTAAAAAAGAAACAGAAGAAATGGGGAATGGTTCCCAGCCTCCTGTTTGGGACAGCTGGAACAATGTGAACCTATAAAGCATCAACAAATAAAAAGTTCTCCTGCTACCACTATTATCGTTATTATTGCTAACGACAACCAGAATGTTTTCAGATGCTTTCATGGTGCATCCTGAGTTATGAATTTTGAATGTTCCAATTGATGCTCTAACACTGGGTACCCAGTTTGGCTGCAATGGGAGGACAGGCTGCCACAAAACATCAGCCAGTTCCACTAGGCAAGACCTTCCCGTGGGCCAGCAAGGACAGTAAAGATCTGGATGGGGCAGGAGCTCGGGGCCATCAAGGAAAGCGATTGGAAACAAACCCAGAGATGAGCCTTACTGGAGATTTCCACCATCCATATCTGCCAGGAGGGAACCGAAGCAGAATGATTTCCCCAAATGCAGGTTTCATCGCTTAAAAGGATTCCCCGCGTAGCAGCTCATCCAGGGCATGCTACAGAGCATTGAAAGGGTCAGCAAAGACGGGCAGCGAGAGTGGCACTATCTGCCTGCCCTTGCAGGGGGATGGCAGGGAGGGGAGGAGAGCCCAAAGGGAGCACATCGACGTGCACGGCTGCAAACAGGGGTCTCCTGCAGAGATGGCCCCTCTGCCATGCTCTTGCGTATCTCCAAAGTGAAATGGATTAGCAGCTCACTTTCAATCAGGCTGAATTATGAGTTCAGCGATTTGCTGGACGTTATACATGAACCAGAAGATGTGTTATCTGATGAAAATTGCTTAATTTAATATCCTGGCCTGACAAGCAGTGAACTGTACCTCTCCTGGAGATTTTACCAGTGCAGATGATTTTACTTAGCTAGAAGGAGTGAGCAATCAGACCCCCTTTCTTCCCCCCAAAACTCACGACAGAAAACTGCCCAGAGAAACTCTGAGGAGCTGCTGGTGCCAAGGTTACCAGCACCCTGAAGAAAAACAAAAGGTTGAGTTTCTTCCATGAGCAAACATTGCAGAATTACATGCACTTTGCCACCATCACCCTCAAAAAAATCAATTCTCGGGAAGGAAAAGTAAAAATGCCAGGAAGCAGATCAAATCTAGCTCTCAGAGCTGCCTTGAGGGCACAGGGCATGTCCTCCTACCATGTGAAGACCAAGCTTCAGGGCAGGTCTTGTAGCTATATTGTTCCGACAGATGGGAAGCCCTCATGAGAACCATCTATAGGATGGGGGACAAGAGGCAGACCTCAGTCTCCCATGCCTCAGGGTACTTCAGCTGAGTGGCTGCAGGATCCTGGGCTCGTTCCAGCCTCTCTGGGCTCTCTTCTTCCAGCAAGCACTTGTTAATCCAGGTTTGCACAGAGACAAATGGGTGGTGGGTGAGGTTGGCCTTCAAAGTAGGTGCAAGCTCTCCCTTGGCTTACAGTAATGACATAGCGAGCACCTAATTTCCCAGCAGAGCCAGGCTTTCCTTCGTGGCCCATAAGTAATAAGCCCAAGGCTATGCTTGTTTTCACAAAGAAGCTCTTTCAGGCTGAGCCATAAGCTGGGAATCTGTGGGCAGGTTCAAAACAACTGCAGCGCGGAGCAGAATCGCTCCTCAAGCCTTTGCAGATTCGTGGGGAAGCAAAAGTCACAGTAAAAGCATCCACTACCCTGACCTTTCTCCTTAAACAAAAGAGACCACAGCAGTCTGCAAAGATGGATAAACCTTTCCTACTAGCTGCACTAGGGAAAACAGATGGACAGCTCTGCATAAACCAGACGCTGCCAAAGCACATGCCATCAGGCAGCTGAGAGCTGAAGGATCCCGAATTACCGGTGTCTCTTGGAGATCTTGCCACAAACTAGTCGTATGTATTCGCCACACTTTGGTATGGGGCTCCCATTCTAGACATAATACATGAATGTAATCATGTAGACTTTATCCATGCTGGCAATCTTACCCAAATTCAAGGCTTTTATTATAATAGAAGGCTATTATGATTTATGGTTATGTTTTTAAACAGCACATAATTAAGTGGCAGAACTCATTGTCATAAGACGTCGTAGAAGCCAAAAGCATAAATGGGTTCAAATAACAATTAAAGACATTGAAAGATCCATCAAGGGCGATTACACACCAGGATGCGGATACGACCCATAGCTCAGGAAGTTCTTCAGCTGCAAATTGCCATGAATTGGAAGGGCCATAGGAAGTATCACCAGGGGCTTGCCGTGGTCTTACATCTTGCCCTGAGCATTTGCTGCTGGCACTGTTAGAGACAGGATATAGGGCTAGAGGCATCTTTGATCTGAGCCAGCACGTCTATTCTGATGTCTACACTGCATGACCTCTAACAGATCCTTCCAGAAGGCACTAGGCCAGGACAAGTCTTGATTGCGGTTTAGATCTGCAAGATACAAACCTGACTTTTTAAAAGCTGTATCTTCTCCATCTAGAAGACTGAGCCAGAGCTTCAGGCACATCTTCCAAGCTTCAATCTCAAGAAGTCCTTCAGAAGCGAGTTTTCATTAAAGGAATTTTCCATGGCTGGGAAGAAAACCTTGACAAACAAATGTTGCAACGTGTGCTATGGTTTTCTGATTGCCTAAGTTGACAATGCTTTAAAAAGAAAAAAAGTTAAATTGAGGAGAACATGAACATCATCCCAGTTCACAAAACACGCAGCCGAGTTTCCCGCAGTTGTGGCAATGGCAGGGGCAGCACAGCCAAAGAGCAAGAGATGAGCTTCAGCCTGGAGAAACGGCCTTCCCAGGTGAGGGATGTCCCCTGCATTTGCAGGATTCATGGAACAGTTCCCCTTCGAGGGGAAACTTGGCAGACGTTTGGTCTTACCTTGTGATGGCAGTTTTTAAGTTGTCCCCAGCAAAAATGGTGTCAGAAGACACCATTTTGACAGAGTTGTTTATTGACTTAGCCTTGGGGGAAAATCTCTTTATTTCAATCAAAGTAGCTGAGGAACGATCCAGCCAAGCCCTTTGCTACAGTGAATTGATGCAGCCAGGAATAAATCAAGGGAACAAAGCTTTTTCATACCAGTTTAAGAGCTGCTTCTAGGATACCTATTTCACGGCATCTCCAGCAACACTAAAACATTAGACAGGGCAAAACTTCAGACCTGCTTTCCTGTTATCAGTGATCTACCAGGAAACCCCCAGGGCATGGCAGGAATTCCAGTTGCTTTTGCAAGGGCACGGGATACCAGATGGGAACCCCATCACCTGGTTATCACAGGTGATGTAAAGCAACATCACGGGTAGCGATGAGTCCCTCCAATCGACAGTAAAGAAAAAGGACTAAGTATTATTCCTAAAGTGAAACAGTAGTTCTTAATACTTCATTAAGTCAAAGAGATTCCTGTTCGAAGAGCTCAAATCTTCATAGGCCATTTCAACTGGATCCACGTTCCCACAAAGGCAATATGTCCGTGTAGCAGCTGGAAACCTGCTGGGAACAAACTCAGCGCAACCCCTGGCTGGGGCTGGGTCGCAGGGGGTGAAAGTTATGCATTTAGGCAGAGCTGACAGCTGTCTTTGTCCTGGATGAGTCCTGATCAACTGGCTACTCACAGTTAACAGTGCTTTAAAAAACCTATAAATGTACTTGGGCAACCTGGAACTTCATCTCCTTGAAATGAATGGCTGGAAAAAGAGGCTGATTTCTCAGCAGTCACCTTTGATTGGGTTAACATTAATGTTGGCACAGGAGGTAGCATAGATCTCTTGTCGGCTCCTTGACACATCACAAACCCAAGAATGCATGTCCATCAGCAGCTGGAGAACAGCACATCTGGAATTTCCCCAGCCTCGGCTCTGGGACATCTCTAGCCACTACAGATACTCTTGTGTAATAAAAACAAGGGCTGAAGTGAAGCAAGCTGGGACCAAACCTAATGGTGTTCAGGCATCTAACCATCACTGGTGAAAATCAGGTTCCTAAAAGCCTTTGAGATCTTTGACAGGATCTGTTCAGCCACACATAGGCTGCGTAGGAGAACGAAGCATGAAACTGAGCATATTTACAGGCATTTTCTACAGCTGTAAACGATGGCACAAAATAAAATACAAAGGAAAATCCGGCCCTGAGATTCAGCCCTTTGCCTCTTAACGGGGCGGGTATTTTGCAAGGACAGAGAGATGCCATAATCAAAATTAGCTCTTTAACTTGTTCTGAAATGGAAATCAAAAGGGATCATCATCTGAGAAGTCTCAACATTCAGTCTCTGGAGATTTTCCACCCACTGAATTTTTGGCCAGCCCAGGCCTAGAGAGGACCTTCCCTGCAATGTCTTGGGCTGGCTAAAGAAAGACTTAGCAAATAATAAATGCCAGGCTGGCGGGCACGGAGGGGTAGAATTACACAGCACCTCCCTGCCATAAGCCTGGGAGCATGCACACTACATTAGGCAACAGTAAAAGGGAGGTGACAGCCCTGGAGAAGCCACAGCCCAGAGCAGCAGGGGAAGCTGGCTGAATCAGAGGGTGGACAACAGCCCTGGCCAAAGCAAAGTGTCTTGCCAGAGCTTGGGTGGGGAGCAACGACACCCGAGTTATGCTGTAGAGAGAAGGGCTGGCAGAGGGGACGGGACAGGCTCAGGATCAGGCTGGTTTAGCAGCAACCAGAGCAGTAAGTCTCAGCACAGCCTATTGAGTTAGTCAAGCCCTCAATAGCCCCTCCCAGGAGATCCAAGCAGGTTCAAGACTCTGGCTATATATATTGGTATATATAATATACCAATAGACAGACCTGAGAAGCCCTACATGGCCCAAGGCACCACCCTTGAATTAGGAAAAAAGGTTTCCTAAATCCCTGCACCTCCCTGCTCCGCTGCTGCAGGTCCATCACACCTTCCATCTTTCTGCATGTCCAGATGGGGCTGGGACACCTTTCCTCTGCTAAGGACATTGCCCCAGCCTGATCTCAGCCCAGCACCTGCACCACTAAAGTCCTCCCCAAGCCCATTACAGCCACGATGATCCACGCTGATCCCTGTGTTCCAGCAAACCTACCTCCTTCTGCCTGAACCCACCCTTATTAACGACCTGGGTATGACCTGGACAGCCAGGCACCGCTGTAAGGACACAGCTGCCCCAGCCCAGCACGCAAAAAATGGGAAACTTCGATTTCCCTTTTGCCAGGGATGTTTTGAGGGGCCAGTTTTGTCAGCAGCTGCAAGACAGAAGCACAGACTAGAGAACAAACGTTTTGGCGAGTGAATGATTGTGCCACATGGCTGGAAGAGAAGGTACACCAGAAGAAGAAATATTTTAGCCTGATGAGAAGGCGGGATTCTTTTCAACTTCCTAGGCAGATTACATTGGCCAGTCCACGTACCATCTATCACCTCGCCGAGCAGTTTACAACCCGCAGCGTTTGCTCTTTTTGTTCCTCTTTTTAGCCTAAGAAAACAGTGTTGGCTTTGCACGCCTGTTTTGGGTGAAGTCACCCAGCTGGCACAGGGTGAACTGCTCTCTGCCCGTGTTGAAGTGCTTACGTAGCAGGACAATTTCATTACGACAAATATGCTTGAGCAAACGAGCCAGCTAAGATTTCCTATCGCTGTCCATTGCAGGGAACTGAAGTACTTCTATAGTCACAGCTTCAAAAAAGGTGAAAAATACCCATTTGGAGAAGGAACAGGAGAGTTGATTCTGTTTGTACGGTGGATTTCCTCCTCTATTTTTGATTTGACTTTATGTGGGAGCACGCTCAGGTTGTAGGAGGTGACTTGCTTAACCGTCCAAAGGTTTTTTCAAAGGATCAGCCTTTCCTCCAGGCAGCCAAGCTGTGAATTTACCCACTCCTCTCCAGAAATCGATTGTACAGCCAGATGCCTTCAGCCAAGAATGCGGACCTGTCAAATCTCAGGCACCGAGCAGGAGACGCGCAATCTGCCCTGACCCTCTGCTCCCTTCCAGCACAGCCCAGCTCTCCCCTGCTCCCTGACCCCGGCCGCCAGACACAGCCCCGCTTCTGCTGGGCTCAGCACCCATGCCTGGTGCTGGGGGTGGTCCCAGGGCTGGAGAGCAGCCAAGAGCCTGCATCCAGCTGCTGGAGGATGCCTGGGTCCTCCAATGATTCTCCAGCCATAGTTGTCCTCTGGTTCTCCCCTGGTGCCCTTCCTCTCCTTGCCAAATGACCAAGCACAGCGTTATCTTACATATCAACGCTGAAGAAATCCGAGAACGATCCGTCTCCAGTCTGTGAGCACTTTCAT
Source organism: Tauraco erythrolophus (assembly GCF_009769465.1). NCBI lineage: Eukaryota > Metazoa > Chordata > Aves > Musophagiformes > Musophagidae > Tauraco > Tauraco erythrolophus. The sequence continues at coordinate 3,418,634 of NC_141483.1, read as the reverse complement.
CCTGGCTTGCACAGAGTATCCCAGAAGAATGCAGCTGTCTCAGTCCAGGATCATTTCTGTAAAGCAAGAGAGAAGATAGACTCTTCCCCCTGCTTTTTTTTTTCCCTGATTTATTTATTCATTGCATAACAGCTTGTCCACAAACATCCCAGCTTGGTTAAATCTTTGACATGTAAAACATTTCCAGAAATTCTTGCTGCCATCCAACAAGAAAAATGGGTAGGACTTGGCTTTTTTTTCTTTTTAGGAAAAAAAAAAAGGACTCCTTAATTTTTTTTTTTTTTTTTTCTGTTTTCTTCTTTCTAGTTTGACTTCGTCTCTGGCTTTCCCAAAGCAACGCGTTCATTTATCAGGCTTGCGAGTTCTTACGCGCTGGCAGGCTCCGCGGCTTTCCGCTTGGCTCGGGGCTCGCAGCCGCCATATGGAACGAGTTGCACGTTTTTCACTCCTTATCGGAGTTTAAGATGGAAATATTTCCTTGGTTCTTCTTGGGGTATTTCTGCAATCGCACACACGCTGGGAGTATTTAACCCTGACATTGCTGATGAGTAGCTGTTACTATTAAAATGCCATCAAAGATTGAATTGAAAAATCTTTTACAGTGAACCACGCCAGCGGTTTGATTCTGTTCCTGGTTACAAATAGTTCCTGTAATAGTTTTGGAGTTATATGCGTACAGCGGAGAAGAATCTGGCCAGCTGTCTATTTGTCTGTCCGCTCTTCTCTCTAAAGAGACAATTTTTTCTCCCTCTCTGCCTACTGATCTGCTTCTGCTGTAGTGCTCTTGTAGCAGCGACGGTCTAAAGTCAGAAAAGCTGTTCTGTCTCCATCCTGCCTTTATTAAACTAGATGACAGCTGAAGACAGACAATTTTTCAGGCACTGATCTTCCATGCATGAGACTACTGCTGCTACACACCTCGCTCAGGAATTCTTTTCTCTGTTCCGTGCAAAGACATACTCGGGGTTTCTTCCAGCCTGACTTTTTAGCACGGGCTACCTGTTAGCACAGTCATGGTAAGTGGGGTTTGAGCCCATCAAAGCCAGGTTCTCTAGATTAGCCATGATAGAATTGTGGTCCTCCAAGTTCACAGCCAGTCTGGGAAGTTCAGGAGATAAGACTGGTTTGAATCCTAGCTCTGGGTTCTTCAACCAGGTCACATCAACACACCAGTGACAACACTGGGAAGCAGCTTTCCTGCAGTGCCAAGACTGTGCTCCAAGACACTGCAGAAGATACCAAAGCCACCCTGGGGCAGAGATCAGGAAGAGTCACCCCAAGCCCTGATTCACATGTCCAAAGCTCTGCTGAGGAGCCCCAATGAGCAAGAGCCTCAAAGCACAGGAGGGGTAACAGGTCAGGGCATGTACTAATTCACTCATCTTAGATACACTGAGACTGAAGGATGAAGTCTCTAAATCCACATTCACAGAAGGGTCCCAGCAAAACTTAGAGGGTAAATCTGATGCAAGACCTGGCTCTGAGACCTCAGTACCTCCTTCCTCAGGGTGTCTTTCAAGGAGGTGAGGAACTTCCATGATTTCCCACAACAAAGGCTAGAGCCTGGATCAATTCAGTCTGCTTTGCATTTGACAGCTTGCTGCAGCTCAAATACACCATTGGACTCTGTAAAAATAGACTTTTCACATTCTGCTTTTCTCATTGTATGTGGTTTCTGGACACATTAAGGCTAGTTCTCCGTTATCCCAAAGTTTTGTCCACAATGGTGGAATACATAGGTCGTCTGTGGGAAGGGAACTGAATACAACTTTTAGGTTAAGGAACACTGCCAAAAGGTTGTAAAGCAATATTATTATAAATGGAAAGTAGGGTCTGGTGTCTGTATACATATGAGATTGGACTTTAGCCCTCCATTTGGTTATTCTTGGTCAAGTTTGATGTTTTCTTCCCATTGGCTTTACCCAATTTGTACGGCTGGCCTTAGAGCATTTCACTGTACGCACCATGTTTTTCCCCTCAAGCTCAACAACCACTGGTTTCAGCATCAGCTCCAGTGACAGATTTTCACCTTTAGTGAACATACATCACCATCAGTTTCCAGAGTTGTTGAAAAAAACATGGTTTCCATGGAAATCATTGTTGATACTGGTCTAGATGTCTGCTTTTCCTTTTTCTGTGCTTACAGTTAACATAGAAGCAAAAGAAAAGTATGAATCCCTGTTTTTCAAAATTTCTCTCTTTGTGGTAGAAAACCAAATATGTCTAAAAGATTGAGAAGAGGGTGGGAATCTGATTTCCCTGTCCAGGGTCCAAGGTAGCTGGTTGCCAAGAACTGAAGCCACACTGATGCTGCAACTGCTGCTGGTTCCCTGCACATTCCACCTGCCTTGTGCGAGATGGGACAGTGGGTGCACTGCATTCATCCATCCATCCATGCTTCCATGAATCCAGAGACAAGGGATGTAGGCAGAACCATGTCCTCTACAGCAGAGGTAGAAGATCTGCCCGTGGCCAAAGAGAGACACTGAGGTTACGAGCAGAGGATGGCTTGGTCAGAGATGGTGTAGATTCATTAAATGACAAGAAAGCAAGAGCCTACTTGTACCAGCCAACGGAGCACGCGCACCATCTAAGGTGGGCATAACTGTTCAGCCTCTCTGTTCGGATGGGAGTTCCCCTCCATTATGGGAACACCAAATATATTTTTAAAGTCTCATTCAACTTCCCACGTGCTTGTCTCCTCCCACACCAGCCTGTTCAATATAGAGGCAGCTGACCCAAAGGAGATTTTGGGTTGAGTTCCTAGCAAGCAAATGACATTTCCCCACTGCAGTAAGCCTGGAAAGGCACTATGTTAGCACCATCTTAGTCAATTTTTTCCTTATGTTCAAAGGAAGCCCTAGATATGTTTTCTAAATCGCTTTCCAGCCCTTTCAGCAAACAGGAGGCTTTGAAAACACATTCTGAAATCCTTCTCTTCATCTCGATGCATCTGTTCTTTTTTTCCTCCATCTGGACAGCAGCACAGGTACACAGACTAGACCCTGGCCTTTGGCCGACATGATCTTTCCAAGTAATTTTTGGACATGAAATGAGAAATCAATCCAAAGCTCACTCCGCAAAGGGCTTTTATTTCCATTTGAGTCCACTTCAAGGGGCTGCAACGGGCTTAGTTTTGTTATTTTTGTTCCCCTTTCCAAAATAATAGCCGAGCGATCCAAAGTTTGGATTCAGAGAATAATTGGATGGTTGCTGAAAAAGCCAACAGCAGAAGCTGCGTCTCTTCACTTGTATCTCTAGAGCTGAGTCTTGACCACTAATTGTACATGAGATTAAGTCCTCGCTGTCACTCTCTAATTCGAGATCAGACTCCTGGACTGACTTCAGACAGTTGCATTAGGCAGAACTAAGAGTTGGCACAGCCAAGCAATGTCATTATTCATCCAGTGGGAAGAGCAGAGCTCTGAAAGTGACATTGGCTGGTAGAGAGCAGGCATCTCCTGGAAGCAAGCCGTGAGATGGCATATTCACAGAGCAGGACAGAGGGCTCAAGCTGACACATCCAATACAGGTAATCTGCTGGCACTTCTGCAGTTAAAACACAGTAAGGGGAGAGGTAGAGGGAGAGATGCTGGTGGCAAAGGAGGAAGAAGAGATAACTAAGGAGGCAGCATGCCAGATGCTTCAAGAGTTAAAGAAGGAATCATGCCTACCTGCAATTTTTTTAAAAAGTCATACCAGTCCAGGAGAAGCATCTCTGCCAACTTCTCCCAAGGATCTGAGTTCACAGAGCAGGTGTTTTGGCTTTTCATAAAGTGCTTCGGAAACTCATGGAAGGAACGAACACGCTGACGTGTGGGAAACCAAAAAAGCCAAGGCTTCCCAGTGGGGCAGCATCACAATGAGCTTGGGACAAGGAAACCATCTTCCAGCTTCACCATCCCCTGCCAGGAGCTTTGCTGCCAGCCAGTGACAGAGTGACACTGTGCCCCGGAGGTGGACAGGGCCACCAGGAGGGCTGGGAGCATGACTCCTCTTCCTTCCAGGAACTCCGGCTGGAAAGGCATGAAAGAGCAGGGGGCTGGAGAAGGAGACAAAGTACATCCATGTGCAAATGAGAAACTTGGAGATGGCTTCTCCAGAATAAACACTTGGCCTTCCAAGCTTGACATCCTGCCTCCCCAAGCAGCCAGGACATGATTCCTCCCGTGTAACAAGCCACCCTTTCCATGCACAAAAACACTTGTCTTTTTTTTTCCTCCCTTTTCAGGGCCAGATGGGAGGAAGTCTAGAGTGCTGAATTTGAAACGGCCAATGTCTTTTCCAGTCATGGTAGATTCTATCATCACCCCGTGCAGAACACACAGCCCCTGCCATGACCTAGAATTAGACAAGAATTTCCTCTTTAAAGATGTTTTCAACCACTTCCTTTTATTTTATTCCCTTCTCTTTGAGCTGGGGAAGGGCGTAAGAGGAAGGACGAGGCTAGGAGTTTAGCAGAGATTAGCAAGCTCAGATCCAGACTGAACTAATTCTGATCAAACACCAGTTGCCGGTTTGGTTGCCTGTCCTACAGTATGTGGCCTGTTTCGCAGAGGAGCTGATCATGCACGACTACTTGTTGACATCCAGGTTGTAAACCAGTGATTAATCCAAGTGCAGCAAGATTGGAGCCAGGTCCTAGAGAGCTTTTCTTGTGGTTTCTACAGACAGCCATTCCCCTTTCCTTCATTAATTGCCTTTCATGTTCATCTCAATGCAAGAAAAAGCAAAAACATTTTGCTTTTTGACACTGAATCAATGTTTTGTTTCTCTCGATTCACTTCAGCCAGAGAGAAAGTTTCCACTGATTCTCCTAGGTCTCCTCTTTAAGAACAAAGAAAAACTATCCATGGAAAGCAGCCCTCATCTTCTTGCATGCTGAAATGTTTGCTTTGGAGGGTGGAACAACATACACATCAGTGTGATGTAAAACGGGGATTAGGTACTCTCATGCAGCTATTGATCTCTTGGGTCCACCTCTAAAAATAGTTGAGCAGGTGCATAACTAAATTCACTGATGAAAAATGAAAATGAACGGTGAGCATGTGGTAGATCAAGCATGAGAACAGTGCTGGTGAAGACACAACAGCACCAGCTCAGCACGTGCCCCAAGTCTGAGATGGTCTGAACTTAGTTGCCAGCTTGTGCAAGCAAACACCATGATCTCACCTTCACTTATCTTGTGGCCAAAGGCTGGATGGTCCCTTGAGATCAATAGATCTAAACAAATGTTTAATGCTAAGTATTACAGTTTTTTACTGGTCTTTGTGTGAAGTTCTTGGCTTTACAGAGGCCACCTTCTCCTGCGTATCTCACCAAGTAGAGGGAAACCAGAGAGTCTGGCACTCTCCGTTGGTCTTGCAAGCCCAAGCCCACATCTGCTGAAAAAGTTCCGCACTCCATCACCTAGCATGCTTGCCAGTGTCTATAGATGTTGGTTTGGAAGGGGTTTGACATCTGTGGGATGAACAGTAAGAAAAGGCAACAGACTCAGGGAAGTACAGGAGCCCAAGAGGGGCCACATCGGATGAGCCACAAGCTGCCTAAAGTTCCTCCTTTCCGAGGAGGAGGAGGAGGTTGTCATCTTTTGTATCATCATATTTGGGTGATCTGTGGAACTTTCTCCTAAAGAATTCATTTTTTTAACACTGACAAGTCCACAGCTACTTTATACCTAAACAGAAAAGAAGGTCTTGGACCAAAGGCCTTCAGTCAACACGTGGTTGTGCCAACAGTGCCATTTACCCCACTGATGCCTTGATCCCAGCATGTTTGCTTCAGAGATGTTTCGGGTTTGACTAGCAGATTGACCTACTGCCACCCATCAAAGAGAACGGAAAAATTTGTCCTTGATTTGCAGCGCTGCATCGGGCTCCTGGGTGTCGAACCACAAAGTCAGAGCTGGGGAAAGTCTGAAGCCGGTCGGTTTCCTTTTGTAGCGCTGTATCTCTCGTTCTATTTCTAGTGCACTTTACAGCACAGGAGTTTGTGCGCTTCTTATCGCTTCCAAGCAACGCTACAGCACGAGAAGCGAGCAGCAGGAGGTCCATGCCAAAGCTTGAGTTTGGAAATAGATGTAGCAAGAATTTTTGTTGTTGCTGTGACTATTATAGTGTTGTTGTTGACTTTGCCTCTGCTTTAAAAGAACATCACCACCACCAAGAACAAATATCAGAGTAGAAGTTGCGTTTCTGTTGATCCAGATGCTGTTTCCCATTTCTGTTTATCTCTCTGTCGAGGTGTACAAGAGGCTCAGAACAGAAATCTGACTCTGTGCCAACACCATGTCCTCACCCAAAGCCCGTGTGTCGTCTCATGCTGCTGGGGCATCCCTACGAGCATGCGGTCTATCTGTACTGTCGCTGCGGTGCTGACCCGCAGTGCCTCTGGGAGCTGAAGGACACACATGTTACTTAAAAGCAACTGGATGGGTAGTTTAGGTCCGATGCCTAAAATTTAAATTGCTAAAATTAGATGAGAACTCCCAGACTGCAAGAACAACTGGTCTTTCCGGGAGGTAGTTTTCTCCCTGTGCTGGTTTTGGCAGAGATAGAGTTAATTTTTATGGGAAATATATGTGGGGATGGGGTTACACTGCCAGCCATCCCATTCTGCCCTGGAAGGGTGAGTGACAGATGTTGCACTCACCAGGGCATTGCAAGTGCTGGTACAGTCTATGCAAGGTGAAGGCTCCCAAGTATATTTTGGTGGTTTAGTATCTTTTTCAGCAGGTTGATGATTACAGTGCTTTGTAGGAACATGCATCAGCTGGACACAAGCACATGATGCAGCTCACAGGCACATTCCCTCAGAAAAGCTTATGTGCTCTGCTCCATTTGGACATGCTGTCCCCAGGTCCTGGTTCAAGGCAGCCTCATACACAACAAGCCAGAGTGGGAATTTGCTGGAAAAGCCCCTTTCAGGTGGGTGTTAGGAAGGTCAGGGCACAGATCACAGGAGACAGCCATATAGACAGCTCTCAAAAAGGGCTGTGAGCCCCAAAACACCTTCCTGTTCCAGCTTATTACCTCCCATCACCCTCCCTCACTTACTTTCACTCCTTTCCTTTCCACACAAAGTTCTTTTTCTATAAAAACATCTAGCTGTGTCTTAAGAGCACATAAGGCCTTTGATGGCCTTCTTGGCAACTGCCTCCGTCATTTTACTGGCCTGTCAGGGAAGCGCTTTGTCTGGAATTCCCTTTTCACTAATGGGCAGATAGTGGCCCCACTGACTTTGAACCTTCTCCCCAAAACCAATATGAGCCATTATGACTGCTCAGTCCCTTCCTAATGTGGAAAACCTCAGTTTAGGGGTTTAGGTGCCCCCCACAAAGAGCACGCTTTGGACTTGGACTCATCGTGATCGCCCCAGTCCATAGGACAGTAACATCCATAAGAGAAATCAGTCACCATTTTAAGTATGGTCACCCTCCCAAAGGAATGCCATAACTGCATCTCGTCTAAGTTCCCAGCTGATTCCTTGGCAAAGGGAACCCTGGTGTCCCATATCCTTTTTCTGCCTGTGGTTTTCACCCCATCATAGCTTTAGAGCTGAAGGCATCAAAAGCGTGCTGTGATTTATGGGAAGGCTTTATGCCTTCCTCCTTTCCCTTTTGTTCTAACAGTCTGGCTTCTCAACATGACCTTGAAAGCTTTCTGATGTCTCATCGTATGGTTTCAGAAGCGCCTGTTTTTGTGCCAAGAGTGATTATCAACCAGGAATGAAAGAGATCTTGTTATTTAGGCTCTGGAGAGCAGAATAGAAAGAAGCAGCTTGGTACTTTGTCTTGAGTAAGAGCAGAAGCAAAGTCTATAAAGCTGTCTGCCTCTCTGCTTCACTCCCTTTTGGACACATCTTTCAAAGCTTCACCTCAAAATGTGAAATTCCAAAAGCTACAACCTTATCAAAGGAGAGGGAACACAGCCCAGTCATTGTCCTTCCCTAGAGAATTCAAAGTGATATAAAAAGAAATAAACCCAAAGATTACATTAGAGAAAAACCTCTTCTGAAGCATTTGTAAGACAGCGTATGTAGGGCTGCGTATTCCAGACCCTCAGGCATTGCAAGCTCCAGGGATGCTCAAACTTCTTCATTTTGCCAACATTAATAAGATGTAGCTTGAGGTCATTGCTCACACCAAAAGCCAAAGCTATCCAACTTCTCTTATCTGCTCTCCTGTCTCTATCCAGCTGAAAACCACTGTGTATTCATTTAGCCACCTTTCAGATGCAGTCTAGTTCTTCTTTACATCTTAAAATGGAGGCTCCAGTGCCTTCAACAGTGTTGAGCACTTGAAAGAGGAAGGATGGATTTATCAGAGCCATGGTTTTCCCCTTGTGACTATCATTCCCTCGGAGCTCACTGGCTTACATTCAAAGGGAAAGGCTGCTGCTCACCTCCACATTGAGAAGCTTTTCAGAGGCTCTGGACAGACAGCTGATCAAAACAATGGTAGTGGAAGAGAAAAAGGAGGAGGCAGAAGTCCCTCAGGAGATGGAGAGGAGCAGAGATGGGATGAGAATACAGCCCAGCTGTATTATCTTTCATTTCTTACGAAACAAAGTGCCATTGCATTTCTGTAAATGGAGCCAGCCTGGATGGGCACTGCAGGAGACCTACAAAGCCACAATGGACTAGAAGATAGAGGCATGGAGCTCACTGGGATACAGGCCCTCAAGTTGTACCCAACTTTGCTACCTGATTCCCAGCCCACATGCCTACTGCCCAGAGCCCAAAGGGCGACTCACCAGTCGCTGTACCTCCAAACACCAATCCCCGATTTCAGCTCCATCAGCCAACACACAGGAGAGCAGTCCCTCTCCTTGCCTGAGAAAACTCAACTCCAAAGGGGCATCCTTGGAGCCCCTGAAACAACCTTCTCCCAGCTGTGACGGTCATCCCTCCACTGCACTGAATTTCTCCCAGCTGCCAGGAAGGAGGAGCAGGAGAGACTGACATTAGCTGAATAAATAGCTAGATGGACAGGGAGACAGACAGATGGAGATAAATATACATATATATACACACACACACATTGAGTTGGGTGCATAGAGAGAATTACAGTTTCTCCAAGCAAGTTTCTGCCCCACAGCCTGTTTGACCTCATATTCTGTTTCTCCCTCACTAAGCTAATAATCTCACTTGTGGAACCTTATCAAGTGATTTTTGACAATCCAGTAACTATATTGCATCCAGGAGTTTTTTGTCCCGCACCGTAGCAGCAATATCTCCAAAGAACTCCTACTAAAGCCAGGACCACTCCTCATAAATCACACACACACATTGGCTGTCTCTTAATCAATCTTCCCCAGGTGTTCCCTCACTCAACCTTAGCACAATCATCTTGAGGCTTTTCCTGGAAACTCTGATTATTTTATTTTTTTTTTCTCTAAAGTAACTGCCTGGCCATACTCAGGGTCTTTGGCTTTTGTGTTTTCTCCCAGGTCACATCCTGCTGCCACTCTTCTTTTTGCAGAAGTCTCAATGGTCCATAGGTAGCTTCTTCAAATGTCTGATGAGGTTGCAGCTCCTACAAAGACATTATGTTGGCATCCCTACCTCAGTGTTTGGTTGACCACCAACTAAGCAGATGAAAAATATTTTATAAACACCTTGTAAACACCCTTTCTTATATATATAATCAGCCCACTTCATTCCTTTCCCTATTACCCCGTGGTAATGTAGCTTGAAGCTACATATCTCCAGGAGCCCTTCCCTGGTACCCAGAGTAAGCTTTTTTTCCTGAAACATTTTTTTCCAAGAGAAAATGTAATTTTTCAACAGAATGATAATTTTTTACTTAAATTGCCTAGTGTATTTGAAGACAGTTGATAAATCATTTGAAAAAATGAAACATTTCTCTGCATTGAATCATCTTGTAATGAAGAAGATTGATTTTGCCATAGCTTCAGTTTTGGACAACTTTTTTTTTGCCTTTCATCTCACATGAAAAACCTACTGTTTGCTAGTAAAACATCTACTACATGTCGTTTTTTAAAAAAATATCATTAAAAGCAGCATTGAATGCATTTTTAATTCCTATTTGTGGTAAGAGCTCATGCTTAGCACCGCACTGACAAAGCTACATGCCTTCTAGCACAGATCTGGCTAACATCCAGCCAGCTGAGGGTATGGGCAGAGAAGGTCACATCTGTTTGCAGAAGACCACATAGATGTCCCTTGAAATGCCTCTGAGGTCCCCTGCCTAATGAACTCCAAGGTCCTCATCTGGAGCAGGTCCGAAAGAGTCCATGAAGATGATCCGAGGGCTGGAGCACCTCTGCTATGGAGACAGGCTGAGAGGGTTGGGATTCCTCAGCCTGGAGAAGAGAAGGGTCTGGGGAGACCTTCTAGCAGCCTTCCAGTACCTAAAGGGGCCACAAGAAAGCTGGAGAGGGGCTTTGAACAAGGGTGTGTAGTGACAGGACATGGGGCAATGGCTTTAAACTGAAAGAGGGCAGATTTTGATGAGATCTAAGGAAGAAATTCTTCCCTCTGAGGGTGGTGAGGCACTGGAACAGATTGCCAAGAGAAGCTGTGGCTGCCCCACCTCTGGAAGTGTTCAAGGCCAGGTTGGAGAGGGCTTTGAGCAACCTGGTCAAGGGAAAGGTGTCCTTGCCCATGGCAGGGGTTTTGGAACTAAATGATCTTTAAGGTCCCTTCCAACCCAAACTGTTCTGATTCTATAAATGCAAAGGGAGGTGGCAAAAAAAAAGCCCCAATCCTGAGATAGCTTTGATAGTCTTTCACAAAACAGGCATTAAGACACAGTCCAGGGCTGCCCCTTCTCCATCCCGCCTGGCTTTTCCCCACCTCCCAGCAAGCTCCCAGAGAGCTCTTCCAATGGGACGACATGCTGCATGACCCCACCACGTAGGGACACCACTGCCAACGTGTCTGCAGCAGCCTCTCCCAGCCAGAACGGGGGTTCCCAGACCAAGGGGAATGAGACAGAGCTGCTCTGGGTACACAGACCACTTCACAGCGGTATTTGAAGTGCTTGAATGCAGCCCAGAGAGCTAAGTGCCTTCTCCAGGGCATCATACGTCCTCACGCAGAGCTGGGAGCTGCCACTGTTGTTGGCCATCACTTCCAATGTGCACACGAGCTGCTTCCCAAATACCTGTGCCGAGCTGGGGACCAGACACGTTCCTCCACAGCCCTTCCACAGGCTGGGTAAAACACAAGAGTCAGAAGTCAGGTAAAAAAAACCTTTGCTGAGTGGTAGCTCTGTTACTGCCCTGAAGCCCTCTGTTTGGGTCAAAAAAATGAAAAGTTGGCACATCTCAACTTGATTTTTTTTTTTCCCCCTGGCTGGCAATAAAAGCTTGCTGTGCATAGTTGCATCCCGTTCTCCTCCCAGGACCATTTACATGAGACCATTGCTCTGAACCATCATTGGAGCTGCCTGAAAACCTTGGGTTGCCCCAAGAATCTGAGTCTATTTGGGATATTTGAATGCAAAGTATTTCTTAGAGGGGAGAAAAACACCCAGAAAATCATGTTTCTAAGCAGCTTTAATATATAGTCAAGGGAGACCAGCTCCTCTGAAACCCTGTTGTGTCTGAAGTGTTAGCCACTTGAGATAGCACGGAAAAGTCATGGTCCCTGCCCTTTTAATATCTATTGCCTAGTTCTGGAAACTATCCTGTGAGTGGCCACTTTGACTTTAATAGGATGAATCATTGTTAAAACCATCATGTGCTTATAAATGTTTACATGAGCGGGCCTTAAAGGGAGATACTATGGGCAGGGGGAGAAAAGCTAAAAGCCACAGCCAGAGCTCAAAGACACTTATCTGGTGGGTTTCAAATCTGCTGTTTCTTGATTTGAAATCCAACTGTTCCCCAGGTACGTAATTACTAACCCCAGATCTTGGGAGATCCCCAGAAGTAATTTTCTCTGTTAATAAATGACACCAACAGTGGTGCCTGATGTAGAGGTAGTTGCAACAGCACAGAGGTAAGTAATTCAAGGGAATAAATGTCTCCTGGCACTAGGAATCACAGGACTATTCTTATCTTGAGAACAGCTCACGGAAGGGTCTAAACCTGCGATAAGAAGCTCGTGTTTATCCAAAAGAGATCAGAGAAGAAGCAAAAAGCAGCAGAGGAAGAGCAGCCTGACAGTGCCTTTCCCCTGAAGAACACCCAAAGCACACATACATACACATATTTCACTGCAGTGACTGATGTGGCCCTCCTGCCATCTACCTTTAGAAGAAATTGCCATCATCTCCCAGTCATCCATCTGCTACATCTTCCTTGATTTATCCTTTATTAGAGGTATCACACTGTGTACGCGAGATCAATTCTAGTCTTAGGCCAAAGTTTAGGTAATTTTAAGACTTCTTGCAACTACACATTATTTTTAAATAACGTGTACACTCAGGATAAGGCCAGATAGGCAGGATATGTTTAAGGGCAAAGCTCCTCAGGGTTAGTGGTAAGATTCCCACCAACTTCAGCAGCTTTCAGATCAAGCCCTCTACAAGATAAACCTTAGGCCTCTACCAGACTTCTCTGGCATGGCATCTGGGAGGTTTGATGTTGGCTTTGAAACTTTGAATCAGGGCCAAATGATTGCAGCTCCTGGTTTAGGGAAAAAGGAAACAGAAAGGAACTACGGGCTTAAAGGATTAGAAGGAAGAGCTAAAAATAAAGTACCAGCAATGCCAGACCCCAAACTTTTACTGCTTTCCTCGCAAAGAGGATGGGTTTTCCTGTTGTTTTACTGAGGGAAATCAGCCTTCTGCGCGACTAGGAAGAGTAGGACTCTGATGGAAAACTTAGTGATGTTACTCTCCAAGAGTAGAGTTGTTCCTGTTGTTCTTCCTTCTTCCTGGGACTCATCCTCTAGATAAACATAGAGAAGAGCTAATGATTCAGGCTCTTCCTGGTGAGCATTTCTCAGCCACTTCAGCAGGTTTCATTGAAGAATTACAGCTCATCAGTGCCAAAATATAACACAATTGAAAGACATTGGGCATTTCTACTTGTGCAGACCTATGATGGGGTCCTAAGAACAAATAAATATCCTTGCCTTTACTTTTTTCTGCATTGCTGTCCATCTTCTCCTGCCTTTTCCTTCAGGTCTATGTTGTCTTTTCTATATCATCCAGACAGAGATGACACTCAGGAAACAGGTGGAAAAGAGGGTGTGGGAGCAGTAAACTGGGAGACATCAAGCTGATTGGAAGCAATGTAGGGTGGGAGGATAAGGAGAGAAGAGCAGCATGGATGATGCTGCTTTTGAGATCGGGAAAGGCAGTCCCACAAGTATCATAGGCTGGAGGTATATTGTCACCTACAAATTGAGAACTAGACGTGATTTCAGCTGCAGAGACGGGTGGACTCCAACACTGTGGTAAGCCCAACTCCTGGGTGAGCATCAGCCCAGTCATGGGACATTAGCAGAGCATCTACTGAGCTTTTGAGCTTTGCTTGCTGCTGACATTCAAATCCAGTGCTGTGTGAGGCTGGCCTCGTGGCTAGGATTACCAAAATCCTGCTTAAGCCTTTGGACCAAAAATTACAGTTTTCAATCTAGTTGATCTTGCTTTGGGGCCTGGATGACCTTTTGGGATCCTTCAGATGATATCTCCCACCCAGTCCCTTTGCAGGTCACCTCACCGCAATGAACGAGAACAGGAGCAGGTGCCACCAGAACATCGCTCGGCCAATTAAGGCTCAATGAGGGATTTTCCTGGGAATGAAAGAACAGCAGAGAACCACATTCAAACCTTTCCCGAGCAGATAGTTCACTCCTGAGAGGGAGCCCAACGCTTGGAGCTAAGAACCTATACACACAGAGATATGTTACATATTTATTCAAGGCAGAAATTGGCCAGGAAATGGCTATAAAACACACATTTTGAATAAAAGGAAGGAGATTTATGACTCTTTTGCGAATCTGAGTCATATCTTTCTGCATCCCCCAGGCAGGAATACCCTAATCACTAACATACCCCAAACATGTACGCACAGTGGGCCGAGAATTGCTTCCTTCTGGCCACAGCTCCAGCTAAAGACGTGATAGGGATTGAGCTACTTTATCTGACAGTTGGTAAATGAATTGCCAATTCATTCTGAGCTCAGAGGGGGATTTTTTCCCCCTTTAAAAAAAAAAGCAAGTCCTTTTATATATGTCTTTGATCAGTCAGGACCTTGACAAATTATTTTCTGAGGAATTTCTTGAGCCCTAATGCCATGAAGAAGAAGAAAAAAAAAAAGATTTGCTTTCAAAGAAAAGCTTTTATGTCTCAAAAATTACAGCAATGTAAGGGGTTTTCCTCCATTTCCCCTCATCTCCTTCCCTTCAAGAAATGGAGGCAGGTAGCCTGAAGACTTTTCCATCCCACCTAAAGCCAGGAGGTGGATGGGGAGGAAGCACTGCCAGGTCTCCCAGCCCGTTTCCTCCCCAGCATGGGAGAGCACCATGAACAAGAGAGACTGAACGGAAAGGTCATGGTCATCAATGACACTAACAAAGAGGCCCTTCAGCACTAGCACGAGCCATGGGAGCAGAGAACAGCTCACGGCTATGTCACCAAGAAGCTGCTCCCTCAATACAGACAGCAGCACTAAGCACTTTGGAAAGGTTGGGATACAAGGGAGCATCAGCACCATTGGCTCCTGGGGTCACTCCAAAGCGTGAGAAGACAGCAGCGTTTGCTTTTCGTTTAGTAGCTTCTGGGGCAGGACAGGGAGTTCCCTGGTTTTGCTACTTTACTCTTTTTATCCTATCATTTAAATCCTCTTCTCCAGGCAACTATCGTGTCCTTGATCAAATCCCAAGCAGCACAGGCAACAAGTTACACAAGCCAGGTCTAAGGATAACAGAAAGTGCAGCCATTGTCTAATGTACAAATAACCTATCCCCCAGTTATCCCACTCACCTGTCCTGCAGGACAGGTTCCCAACAGCACAGAATTCAATTAATACAGTTCCACTACACTGAACTTCATCAGGATGACTCCAACTCAAAAAGAAAACCCACAAGACCTTTCTTCCAGCCAAACCCTGCACAGACACACACGTAACCTACGTACAGGAATATTCCTCCTGGGACCTCGATAGCAGCCCCACTGCAGACAAGACTTTGGACAAAGCCTTTAGGTTAGGGACTAGTTGGTCCAGAGAACAGGCTGTAGCTCAATTTCCTAAAGAAAAGAGCCTAATCAAAACACTGCAGCTATCTCTCAGGAGCTTTTCACCTTCACAAGCAAAATCCAACCACCTTCAACAAAAAGAAGTAAAATTTTCAGGCCAAACATTGTTGAGGGTCTCCAGTAAGAAGACATTGACCTTGAAGAGTTTTTCAAGCTAATTCACCCTTTAAACAGTACCTGCTAAACTTTCCCTGGCTCACAAAGCCTCCAGATTTGACTTCAGATTAAGGCCTAATTTAGGTTATATATAGCTACCATTATATCTCAGCTAGTTGGCATAGCAGGCAGAGGGCCACCGCTCCTGCCTTTGGAAGTTAGTCCTCCTGGAAAGAGCAGCAGCCATTTGCCAACCAGCAGGAACTGGAGACAGCACTACAGACCGGACCCAGCTAATGGACCAAGGGCATTTTCGCCCCATCCATCAATAACAGATCAAGTTGTTAAAGTTGTCCTGAAAGCTGCCAATCAGATGAGAAAGGAGATATCATACACAGCTTTCTTGTACTTTACTAACAGCTGTGTAAATATGAGAAAAATCCAGGCAAACCAACATTAAAAATAATCCCATATAAGGATCAGCAATACCCTAGGATGGTGATAATCCTGCTCAGACCAAGAACTCACTTCCTTATGGGCAAGTCTTCAAATGTTGGCATAGACTGAACCACAGTGTCAGGGAGACAGACATTAGAAAAATATTTAAGACTTCAGATTTTTTTTTTTTAATGCTACAGCACAGGGAGAAATTAAGTGGCCCTTTTGGTTCCCAGTCCTGACTTTGCCATATTTCATTTTTCTTTTAAATACTGATCAGAGCTGAGCAACATTCTGGGACGGTGGAGTGGCATGAGGTGAGAACTGTCTTTTTTCCACAAAAAAAAAGCAGATTAGATCAAATTCCCCTTACAAAAGGGTTCACTATGAGAACTACCCTCACCTCCCATCCCAGCAGCAAAGTTTTATGTCAAATCTTAATCAGCTTCAATGTTTCCTATTCTAGGAGATGCTTTACATAGAGACATGCTTTATTGTTTCAGGTGATTTGTTTAAAAATGGAGGGGAAAGTACAATTATTGCTTTGTAAGCTAAGCAAATGGCGTCATTCAAACCTAAGCAGGGTTTTGGTGTTGGTTAAATACACCCTCCCCCCAAAAAAAAAAAAAGCAGTTATCCACATTCATCCAATAGCAGTATTTAATATCCTTTGCAAAGTGTTTTTGGAGGCTTTGAAGGTCTCCCTGCAGCACAAGGTTGCCTGTGGCCCATGACCCTGGCTATGCAGTGCTGCCTCCTTCCCTTGCTACACGATCTCAGTGTAGGACACTCAGAAATGAGCCAAAACAGAGTTTCACTGTTTGCTTCCCACCTAGGTGAGGGCTGCAGTCACTGTCAACCTGGGTTTGTCATCACCACCTTGACTGGCATCAACCCTGTAGTAATTATAGAATCATAGAATGGTTTGGGTTGGAAGGGACCTTCAAGACCATCCAGTTCCAACCCCCCTGCCATGGGCAGGACACCTTCTGTTAGACACCACTACTAATATTGGTGCCTGTCACTCAGGGAGGCTCTTAAAGCATCTGTGTACAGGAACACACTCTCATAACTCACTGCCCAGCTCCAGGCTGCTTACAGCATCATGGACCATCTGTGGTCCATTGACCCTCTGCCTTAAGTTGAAAGCTCTCCAAGTCTCCAATTACGTCACCTTCCCTGTCCAGGCATGGCAAACACCAAGCTCAGGCAGGGTAGCCAACACTACTTGAATGGGAGCAATCACATCATGCTAAGGTAACCTTTCAACCAGACTTCAGCTAGTCTTGCTTTCCCCACATATGCGCCCCACAAAAACCATCCTGTGTTTTAGAGGGCCCCAGCGTTTCTAATGAAAAGCTCTGATGAAGAAGGGGCATGCAGATGTCCTCAGGTTTACAGTGATCTTGAGATGTAAAATGTTGGAAGATCCCCCCCAGCCTAAGTTTCTGATGAACATCAGAACCTGCAGCTGCTTTTGACAGTCTCCCATAGTGTTCTCCAAGTACAAATCAGTGGGAGATGGACTGGATAAGTAGACAACAAGACGGGTGGAGAACTGGCTGGATCATCAAGCACAAAAGGTATTCATTAGCAGCAAGAAGTTCAGCTGATGTTTGGCTACCAGCAGAATCCCTCAAGGGTCAGAATTGGCACCAATGCTCTTTAATGTCTTAACATATTAAAGACCAGGATGATGAGACAGACTACACTTTCATCGAGTTCACAGATGATACCAAACTGGGGGAGCAGCCAATACTCTGGATGGCAGAGCCGCTACTCAGTGAGATCCCACCAAGCTAGAGAAGTGGAATGGCAGGAACCTCATGAAGTTCAAAGGCAAAGCCCTGCCTCTGGCATGGACAATTCCATACAAGAGCACAGGCTGGGGCTAGAAAGCAGCTTTGCAGAAAAGGACCTGGGGTTCTGGTGAGCAACAAGTTGACAAGGAGCCAGCCATGCACCCTCGCAGCAAAGATCAGCTCTATGAGCAGAAACACCGCCCGCAGGTCCAGGGAAGCGATCATATAGGATGTATTAGAAGTCCAGACACCAAGAGCAGGAAAAGAGAAAACAGTACTCCATCGTGACCACCTCATTACCTTTTAATGAGGAATGGTCTCCTGAAAACCCCAGGAACAACAAACAAATTTCTGATTCATCACAGCCCAGGTCTAAGTAAAAGCTGAAGTGAAATATTGATGACTTTGGGGTCCCTGGAGCTAGCAATGGGGATATCACAACAGCACAAAGCCCTGCAGTGACACAGACACACATTAGTAATCATGTTCTTCACATGCCAGATCACATGAAGTGAAGGAAGAGCAGCAGTACATCATCACCATGATACTAAAAAGAATATACTTGCTCAGCCTTATACAACAGAAACATCTCAGCACCAGCATTTATGGACACAAGTATCACCAGAGCCCCCATCCCTTGCTATTGAAGAGCTCACTATGAGCTGCAGCAAGTTTGTGCCACCTTCCCCCCTCCAATTTAGGGCCTTACTTTGTGTTCATAATTCAAGGAACATTTTTTGCCTTGAGGTAGATTACAAGTCTTAAGCAGAGGACAAGAAGTCTTAAGCAGAGGCCAAGCCCCCCCACCCCCCCAACTTGTAACACATTGCATGCCCCTGAGTGAGAGCTCTGCACAGGTGAAAAGGACCAATTTCCATCTCCTGATCATATCCCCATTTTTCTTTTTTAACTTACTTGTGCTTAAACGTGGTCCCAACAGCAGCAGTTCTACTGAGCTGATGGTATCTCTAGAAGCTACTGATGCAAATCCTCCATGGCAAAACCCAACTCTACTCTTGCCTCTGCCTTTAATCCCTGTGGTGGGAGGGCTCATCCAGGTGGAAATGATGCTGGTGAGAAGCCTTGGGGAGCATCTCCAGCTGCTGCTGCCTAATTCAGGGCAGCTGCAGACCCTGCAGGACTCTCCTCCTGCTGATGGGCAGCAACAGTACAGCTGGCCAGGATGCTCAAACCAGCAGCATGGCCCCACCACCAACCCTTCCCATTGGTGGTAGGAGCCATCGCACCTGAATGCATTTATTTATCTTGTAGAGGAACCATGGCAGATGCTGACTTTTAACTCCACTTTTCTGTAGCTGAGTCCTCCCAGGTGTGGGATAAAACCTGCAAAACTCACAGCAAAGCACGGTCAGAACAAGCTGCTGAGGCTGTAGGATTTGTTTCAACCAACCAAAGGAAGGAGAAGACATCAGAGCCTCTGGGTGTGGTGGGTTCCAAGTGAAACCTATCAATATTTCCCTCTGAAATCATTTCAAGGTGAAAAATTGCCTTTGAAATTTCAAAAGAGTAAAATCATCGAAATGTAAACAAAATGTTTCTCCTTTTTGGGGGTGGGAATAAATTCAAGTCACTTTTGGAACATTTGCCATTCACTTAAAACTTTGAAATTCTTATTATCCAAAAAAAAAAAAAAAGCAGAAAAGACATTCACTTCTCCAACAAGAACTCAAAAAAAAAAAGGCAAAATATTTTTGTCCTGTTGATGAGATCTAGTCCCACCTCCAGACAAGCCATTTCTTTTCTCTGCCTCACTTTCCTCATCAGTAAAATTTCCAACTTTATTATATATCCTAAAACCCAACAAAGAAAAAAAAAACAGGGCAAGGGGGGAAAACTCAGAATCCCTTGAAAGTCTCATATAATCACAGGACTCCAGAAACTGGAAACTTCAAGAGAAAAAAAAAAAACAAAATACAACCACACTTCTGCAAATCGCATGAGACCCATTATAAAATTGTCAGAGTTGGCAGCACCGTAAAATCTATGATATTGTGGGCTGGATTCATGGGCAAGAATCCTGAGGGTTTGGGATATTTTTTTTCCCCCTCTCAGCCCTCAAGGCACAAAGGTGGTTTTTGGCCCTGGGAAGCGGGGAGGGAGGATGGCTCTGCCCTGAGAGCGCAGCCCGGAGCAGCGCTGAGCCGGAGAGGGGTGACAAGTGTCCTTGTCCCTGGGGAAAACCCTCACCGATGTGGGTTTGGGAGCTGCTGATCCCAGGGGGTACCATGGCAGGGAAAAAGCCACCTCCAAAAAACACCCAGCACCCTGGTTGTTGAAAGCAGAGGTGTGGAGTGGAGCCCATGGGGCAAAGAAAGAGGCCTGTGTGTGCCCGCTCCGGGCATCTGCAGCCTCCCCGGGCACCAGCCACAGGAACTGCGGGGGGTGTTTTAGCCCAGGAAGGCAGCTGGGAAAACAGCGTCGCCACCGCAGCCTGGGAATTGGCGTTCGTGCTTTGAAAGATGTTTTTAACAGAGGTTGGGTTTCCTTCTTTCCTTCTCCGCTTGAAGGAATTGCCCAGCCTGCACTTATTTATTGTAGCCCATATGTAAAGCCCTGTTTTTCTTCTGCCTGGTGATGTCTCATGGCTATTTTCCGTGCTGCCGGAGCAGTGAGCTTTGCTCCAAGGCTGTCACCAAAGTGAGGAAGGTCCCCTGCCCATGAGGAGGATGATGGGCCACCATTGCCACCTTCACCCACCACACCAACTGTCCCTCTCTGCCAGCTTTGTAGGGCTCCCCTCCATGTCCAAGCTTCCTCCTTGCCTGGGAACATAGTTCACCCTCCAGGTCACTTCCCGGGAAGTGGGACTGGCAAGTCTCTCTCTCCAGGACTCTTCCACCATCCCTGTACTCAGGCCCATGGCACCCCAGGTCCAGCCCCCCCACCCCCAGCACACTCAGTGATGCCTATGGTTTTGGGAAGCCACCAAGTAACACTGAGGATTGTTCTATGGCTCCCGGCACTCATAGGCACGAAGGGAAAGGCTGGTGGTGGCCATGCTTTGTCCCTTGTACCATGCTGGGATGGTCTTCCTCAAGTTCAAGGCCTCTTATGGATAAATTGCCAGTTTAGCTCTGAATGGGGCAAATTTTGCAACCTCTTTTGTCCAATTCTTTCAATGACAGTAACTCCTATACAATTTTTTCCCTAATTGTGTTTGTTTGCTTGTTTATTTTCATTGTCATCATTATCGTACTCTGCTAAGGAATAAATCCTTAAGAAGAGAAATGAAGGAAATCACTTCAGGCCCTTTGTAACATAAAATGACAACCAAAAGGAGAGAACACCCTCCTCGTTGACAGCTCCCAGCATTGTTTTGGACCAGCTGGAAAGAAGTACAAGCTATTTCTCAAGGCTTAACATAGACCAGGCACGTTCACATCCAGGATGGGAGTCACCATGGCTCTCCGCAGAAGTCACCTTTTTCTTTTACGTCCCGTCTGACTCCTCACAGTCCTACCCATTGAAATGGAAGAGCAGGCTGTGCTCATGTGGCACAACTGGGCTCCATCAAGGCTAAAGCCCAGAAATGCTGTATTGAAGCAATAGCCAGTAACAAACTCTTCAAGAAGAGGAGGAGAACGCTGTATCGCATCCTCCCACTCACCTTCGCCTTCATCCCAGATTTTGCTGATGTGACAGGTCCATCTTCCCACCACTGATGGCCTCCTTGCTCCTCATGCTAACGTGGCTCCACAAGGATGCGTCCTCAGGCGGGCTACCTGGCTTTTCAGTGGCCAAAACCCCGGGCTCAGAGCCCATCATGGCATGGCAGACTCCACCAAAGAGCCTCGGCATTTCCCTGAAGAGCCAAAAAAATAACGCGAGGAACTCAGAGGAAATTAGTCAAGTTGAAAGCTTGAGGCTTTCCTTCCAAAGCTTGAGAAATAATTTACCATGTGGGTTTAGTTTCCTTAATACTCTTTGAGATGCATGGCACACCATTCTGGTAAGACCTCTTTACTTACAGGGTAACCGCTGGCCATCTAATTACATGTAAATTACCATATAGTGATAAGATGATTACATAATTAGCAGTGGGATAACGAAGTCTGGAAAGTACAATGTAATTGACAGCTAAATACAGTGTAATTTTTCATTCCTTAACTCAAAACTCAATTTACTCAGTCATTAATCTTGGACAACTGCGTATTCTGGAGGAACGGCACATGATTTACTGAGCGATGCTACATTGGAGTCATTCCCTGGGGGTGGCCCCACGAAGACAAATGACTTTTTGCGTGTAACTTGAGGTCCCAGCCACGCCCACTGGAGGGTTACGTGATGCCCACGTCTCCTTCTGCCTGCAAATGTGGCCAATACCCAGAGCGAGCTCCCAGGGTAGCACAGCATGGTGTTTTGGCTGTCTAACCCAACATTTATGAAACTCAGTTGTTGCAAGCAGAAGACAGTAAAAGCAGAGACAGCTGAAGGAAGAAAGTTGTGTTGTAGCCAGCTCTGGGATGGCCCCAGCAGACATCATCCCCCAGGTCTCACCTGCCATGGGACGACTAGGTGGGACTATCACCTGTAAAGGGGCTCTACTAGTCCTACTCACTTTCTGTCCCTTTGTGAGGTGTCCCTATATGATCCCTGGTGCACAGGAGGCTACCAAGGCTGCCAGCCACACGTTGGCAGTGCCACTGCTGCAGTCAGATGAGCTGCTGCAGGTGGGGCAGGCTGGGGATGTCTCCTCGATCTGTCCCCAGCACCTGGCCAAGCTGCTCACTGCAGTGGCTGTGGCTCACCAGCCACGCGGAGGAGGCCTTTCTGCTGGGCTTCTCAGATGCAGTCTCTTTATTTCTCTGGAACCGTTTTCTCCCATCTTTTTTCCAATCCGTGAGGCATCCAGCGTTGTCCTGTCCTTTGCTGAGACTGGGACATGGCCCCACACCTCCCTTGGGCTAGATGTTCCCCACCAACCCCATAAGCATGGGAACAGGGGGACAGCTCCACCTCCATGGGAGCTTCCCAGTGCCACTCCAACACCCACCTGAATTCCCAAGGTTGCTTTGAAATCTGCCTCGACAGGCAAGTGATCCCAGGAGAGCATGTCCTGTGGGGACAAGTTGGGAGGGAATGACCTGAAGAACCCAGACAGTTCTGTAGAGGGCAGACACACAGCCCCAGACACAGCAGTCTCAAGCTCAGCCCATCGCCGCCTAACAGCCTGCCCTGTTGAGATGCTGTGCCTCCTGGGCTGCACCATAAATAAATAAAATTCAAACTTATGGGCATCGAGCAGAATGAAGAGAAAAATCCACCCCAAAACAATAAAAAATATTACGAATAGGTGTGCAGGTCCCTTGCTGTTGAGAGCATGTGGTCCGGGGAGACCTTCGAGCAGCCTTCCAGTACCTAAAGGGGCCACAAGAAAGCTGGAGAGGGACTTTGGACAAGGGTGTGTAGCGACAGGACACGGGGCAATGGCTTTAAACTGAAAGAGGGGAGATTTGGATTAGATCTAAGGAAGAAATTTTTCACAATGAGGGTGGTGAGACACTGGAACAGGTTGCCCAGAGAAGTTGTGGCTGCCCCATCTCTGGAAGTGTTCAAGGCCAGGTTGGATGAGGCTTTGGGCAACTTGGTGTAGTGGAAGATGTCCCTGCCCATGGCAGCGGGGTTGGAACTGGATGATCTTGAAGGTCCCTTCAACCCAAACCATTTATGATTCTATAAATTGGCACACAAAAGGAAAGGGTAGCTTGGTAGGGATTATTTTTTTCTTTTTAGCTACATGGTGTTGGGTACGTGACTATAATCCCTCCCACGCACGTACCGGCATTCCCGCGCATTCACACCCACGTTCTCAGTTGCTGACACACAGGTATACCTCTTTTGTTAATTAGAATTACTTTTAATTAAAAATATATGTAAATTATATAGAGTGTGCACAGCTTGGAGAGAAAAAAAAAAAAAAGAAGAAAAGAAAACAAACTTCTGTTTCAGTAAAGATTTTAACCCCTTTGAATCACCTGCTTTGCTGGCTTTGTGACATTCTATGAGTTATTTGAACTTCCGTGTATAAATAAATAGTACCAGGAAATTTTACACCTGAAAAATTCTGCAGTAGGCATTTTTCCTTACACACATTTGCTTTTTCTTCTCTTCTGGCCTCCCCCATTCCCAGCCCCTCAAGATCCTTTTCTGCTCCTTTTAAACACATTTACTTAATATCCCACTTAACACACCCAGAGCAGTGTCCCTTTTCCTTTATTTTTTTTCTTTTTTTTTGAGTAGAAGAAAAAGAACACGCTGTAAAACGAAAGTCCAGGATTGCAAACAAGTGTCATCATCATTTTTCTGAGCCAACTTTTTCCTTTCTCTGTCTGTATCCTCTCCTCCCCCTTTTTCCCCCCGTTGCAGCTGGCTCGGAGCCTCGGTCTCCGCATGCCGGTAAAAATTCGGCAGAAGCCAAGCTGTAGATGTTTTCAAATTTGAGAATTTGAAAAGAGAATCAGAGACAGCTGATGGACCAGGAAAGACCGGGAGATGGGAAGGAAAGAAGGGCGAGAGAATTACATGCAAGTGGGAAAGGATGGAGATGAGTTTATGGGGTTTTTCCTGCAGGGACGTGTTTTTGGGGCGTTTGTAAGGAAACACGGCACCCGGCAGGGAGTGATCTCTGAAGTCTGGGCGAGGTAGGTACCTGCTTTTCTTATTTGTGGATTGATAAAACCCCTTTCTGTTTGAAAAGTAACAATGATAATACTAAAGAAGAAGAAAAAAAAATAGAAACACCACTCCAAAATCCACCCTTGGTAAAAAGGGCTGGTGTCTTTTTTTTTTTTTTTTTTGAGGAAATTGAAAGAAAAAAATATATATATTATTATTTATTATATAACATCGTCAACATCAACACCACAAAAAAAAAAAAGGAACATCCTAGTTGTTTTCATTCAAGCACTCTGACTGTGTTGAGAAAGGCAGCAGGAGGTTGGTGTCCCTTGGAGAAGAGAAAGAGCTGGAGGGGGGGCAAGGGGGACGAGGGCACAAGGGCTGGGGGTGGCAGCAACACAAACTGGGTGGGGACCGTGGCCGGGGAGAAGTGTGCCGATCTGTTGATTTTTGTTTTGAAACAAAAGAAAAAGGAGGAAGGGGGGGTAAGTCACACCGAGGCCGATGACGAGCTCATCTGTGGTTCCAATCAGTGTCCGTCCCTCTGGAGTGCTACCGGTGAACATTCAGTTAAAGGAGTCTTGCAAAATACTTTTACTTTTATTTTTCGACAGGATATTTTTTCCTTTCCCTTTTCCCTTTTTTGTGTTGTTTTTTTTTTTTTAATGGGTTTTTTGTTGTTGGGTATTTTTTCCCCCATGGCTAACGCTCTTGCGCTTTCCCCGACCGCCTCGTTAGCTGTTCTCGCTCCACTCTGGCACCATGCCCACGCCGTGGACCGAGTGGTACTGGTGAGGCGAAAGGGTTCGAGGCACGCCGTGGGAATACAGGAATTCTGCGGGCTGTAAGCTGCTGGGGGGGGACTGGATGCCAGTTTGAGGTCCACACTGCCGGACGATGGGTTGGTGAGAAACCGAGGTCTGGTGCTGAAACATGCTGTGGGTATCTCCGATTTGGGGAGAGGTATGGTTGGCCACGCTGCTGAGCCGGGGCATCAGCGGCCCCGAGGTGAAGTGGGCAGAGAAATGCTGGTAGGGTAACCTGTCCATTGGCTGCATGGCAGACACTGTGCAACTGCTGTAGGACGGCACGCTCGGCCACGTGTTACAGCTGATGTCTTCTAGGCTGGGCACGGGGTCCGTGGGGGGAGCAGAGCTGGCGTACATACACGCTTGGCGCTGGGCTGATTCAGTCCTGTATGAAGCGTTCAGTCCCTGCTGCTGGGGGTAACTGGACCTGTAGAAAGGATCCTCTTCTGGCGGAGAAGTTTCCATGTAGGGCTTCTTATAGGGATGCTCGGTGGTGGAACATTCCTCATCTGCTGGGAGATAAAATTGGGTGGTGAAATACTGGAACAGGTTTCCCAGAGAAGCTGTGGCTGCCCCATCCCTACAAGTGTTCAAGACCAGTTTGGAAGAAGCTTTGAACAATCTGGTGCAGGGGAAGGTGACCCTGCCTGTGGCAGAGGGGTTGGAACAAGATGATCCCTTCCAACCCAAACCATTCTACGATACTATAAAACTCCTGGTAGTGAACAATACTGTGCCCTTGGCTGAAACTCCCTCTCCACAATCTTCATTTTATCAAGGACACAGTCTGCACAGAGCAGGTCCAGACCCTCCTCTCAGCTATGCCAGTGTAAATCCATATCCCTTCCTCAGAATCAATCTTGCTGAAACCAAGCCTTAAACTTGGCCCTGTCTGCCGGACCACAGAAGGGATTAGCTAGGTCTGGGAGGAAACTCAAGTCTATAAGATGCTGGAGGGATCCTGAAGTTTAGCTTGCTTGATGATACTCCACACACAGCTTCACTCCACCAAGCTCATCTCCTTTCTGCTGCCAGCACTTCGACCAGAGGACTAACACCTGCCTGCAGATACAGCACACCTAACAGCGGTCCCCGCTCCCAAACAAGAGGCTCAGAGCTGATGCTGTTCACTAAAAGCCTTTACGACCATGCATTTTCATGATAAATGAGACAAAAAACAGAGATCACAATAAAAAAAAAAAAAACCCGGGGAGACCATCAGCCGTGGCACAGTTGAAACAATCAGATTTGGAGTTTTACAGCTCCGGTCTTTAGCTGTGCCAAGGAAGCTGGGCACATAAATCCCAGCAGGGCTGCGTGCTGGAGCCAAGCGTAACAAAACCGAAAAGTAAATTTCACAGCAAGGCACAGCTCGTGGAGCCCTTTGTTTCCTGCAGCATCCCGGGCCAACGAAGGGAAGGAGATAAACAATTTAGGTGAAATCTCCAGGGTGCAGCAAAATAAATAAATGATTTACTGATTTATTCATTCGCAGGGTCATCAAATGAAATCCAGCTCTGCTGGAATGGATAGCAAAGTTCCCAGGGACGAGCACTTCACCAAGAGATTTTAAGGACAATGAGGCAAGGGAAGGGGAGCTTGTTCTGATCCACGTTAACTTTGCCGCTGTTTCAACAACAAGATGGCTGGTGCAGGCAGAAAAACATCCCACTTCACTTAAAGCCCCCTTGGCTGCCCCCTTCCAACGGGGAAAATTGGAAGGAATCCTGCAAGAAACAGCCCTTGCCAAATTTTCTCAACCAACGTATTTTGAGCTGCAATTTTTTCTCACCCCCAAAATACAAAGGTAAAAAAAAAATAAAAAGCACACAACAAAAAACGGTCCCTCAAAAGAGGACTAAAAGCATCTGCCCCCCAAGAAGCACTTGCAAAAGCCCAGGTGTTGCTGCTGGGCTGCTCCAAGGTGAGTGTCATCTTCAGGAGGTGCAGATGGGCAGCGTGGGCACCTTTTGTCTCTCGTGAACACACGGATGTGGGTACCCCCACGGCTATAAACAGCCATGTTCTTTCTCCTGGAAGCTGCACCCACTCTACTCATGTAATAACACATTCCTCCTGCTCAGGGGTCTACCAAACCCAGCTAGAACCACTGCTGCCGTTAGTGGTTTTGGTCCAACAACCTCAGAAAACGCCAGGTTCTGAGGTCCACACTGCGGGGACATTCCCCTTGGTGTCTGTTGACTTTGTAATAGCAGCTGCCCATAAATTCAGCTGGAAAGCCACGTTCCTATTTCACATTTTCTTCCTGACAACGGCAAAACCTGGCTCCTTGGTCTCAGCAACGTGGAGCCCTGAGGATCGAGTTATCTTCTTCCTCTGCCTTCTCTTAAATGGGGACAGAAGGTAGGATGGGGTAAGCGAGCAACGAATTACATCTTTAAACCAGCTGAAACGAGATGTAAAATCCTATCGAGCTCCTTAATCCCGACCAGGTTTGGTTTCTGTAGGAGCAGGGGAGAGGATGTAGTCTCCTGAAAGACAAAAGCTGGAAGCACAGGTCTAGGCTCCCTCCTGAACACGGATCCATCACAGGAGGTACATCTCAAGTCCAGCCTGAGCTCTAGCTTTTACAGCCAGCCTAAAAGTTTTGGATCCTCAACCCACCACTGACTAATAAGAACGCTCGGGTGGAGAAACAATGTCTTGTAAAATGAAGCATTGTTCTGCTAATAAAGTTTTCAGCATTAAACCACAGTACTCTGCTGGCATTGGAAATCATCGGCTTGGGGTTTGACTGTTTATTTTATTTTTATTTTTTTAAATATACAACATAAAACAGTCAAACTCTGTCTTTCCTGTGTGTAAAAATGTGCCTGACTTACAACCTGCGCTTGCTGATTTTTTCCGTTCAGCTGGGATGTCTCGCTGCCCGCCACCCGCCCGGCCAGAGCCGCAGCGACGGAGTCGCTTCCAGAATTCATCACAGGTGAAGAGAGAAAAACAAAAACAACCAACTTTTCAGTGGAAACTCTATAGGTGCCCTCTCCTGCCAGTGCTCGCAATTGCTCTGCTGGCCTCTCTTCAGCTGGGCTCAGTGGTGCTGTAGGTGGAAAGGGCATCGTCGCTCCAGATTTTAAGATGTGTAAGGACACTGTATCCATCTTCAAAGAGGGCACAGTGGCTAATGAAGGACTCCAGCCTGTCCTAACAGCTTCTGCCTGCCCTCTGGCCCTTTTTCCTGATGCTTTTCCCATCCACGTAACCTCGAAGTGCTGGAGAGGGAAGAGAACTGTCCATCTTCATCATCATGGGATGATGCAGAAGCAAGATCCTCAGCTCTGGCCAGCTGATGAATTTACACTGGTCCAGGCTGAGGATTGTCTCACTGCTTGTTGCAAAGGAGAACAGAGCCAGCACAGAGTAGGTGGAGTGCATCTCCATGGTGTGTGGAGCAGATCTGGGGATGGGAAGGGGACATCTTCAAGTGAGAGAATGGCAAAAGGAGGACAAGTCAGGCGGAGCTCTCACCCAATGTCAAAGGCTGCGGTTTAGAGTCATCTCCACCTGCTCTGAAGCCTGCACAGTGTGTTCCAAGGCCATAATCCTCTTCCTGAAGGTTCTCTCACCTCCTCAGCATTGGTGTAAGCAGGACATAGGAGATAACTGTAGCCTGCTCTGAGTTTGTTTCTTGATGTTGATTCCCTGATAGCACTTCATTGTCCTTCTCCTATTGCCACTGAGCCCTAGGAGGTGCTGGGCACCTCTGGGAGACGCTGACCATCCTGGGAGATGCTGACCATCCTCCACTTTTGTTACTATTCTTGGAAGCCAAGGGTAGTGATCAGCTCTCGCAACCAGCCCCTCGATACTGCGCAAACCTCAAAAAGAAAGAAGGTTCTGCCAAGCAGGGGAAGCCGCCAGCGCTCGAGAAGCTGCTCCGAAGTGGATCCAAGGAAAACGGAGCCTGCAGAATGGGGTGGAAACTGGCTCCCTCACAAGGAATTTGATGATCTATCTAACGAAGGAGCTTGAACGAGAGCATGAGCAGTTCCAAGATTTCCGGTATTTACTACTTCCAGCTGGATTGTAAATACCACACAAATGGCTTTTTAAATGGAATTTTCCCAATTCCAAGATTAGGGCTGTCCACAATGAGATGAAAACATGTAAAATCTCTGGACTTCAGGGTGTGCTGGGCCCACCTCTTTCCCTGGTGTAAATCAGGAGCGCTCCTTTCCAACTCATGACAATCAGCTCCCCGGGACAGAAGACAATGAAGAATGAGACCCAATTGTTCTAGGTTTTAAAGCTCACCCACACTTCCAGGACATTACAGTAGGTTCATCCCAACTTTGTGAGGGAGACACAATGGGTGACTATCATTGACACTGTTGTTTTATCCAGTCTAGTTTCTAGTATGAATCTAGCAGGAGCCTGAATAGCCAGTACCAAGGCTGGCAAGGGTTGTCAAAGAAGAAAAGAAAAAGACAGGTTCAACCAAAATGGGCATCCCTAAAGGGCAAATCAGACCTACGGCCTAGGACATGAAACCTAAGAGATGCCAGTTACTTCAGCAATCGCACCCTTTGCGATATGGCTGTGTCACATCGCAGGGAAACACGACAGAAAGGGTTGTGGGGCAGAGACAATCCAACACCGAAAGCTGGAACCTCTTCCAGAGGCAGTGAGTTGCCAGCGCTGCCTGCACAGGAGGTACCTCCTGATGGGAGACAGGGATGCTTACATGAAGCTGCTGAAACTGCAGTGCCAATGCAATATGGCTGCATAACAAGAGCCAGGTGGACCTTGAATAACTTCTCGCCATGCAGACAGGATCTTCTTCATCCTTGGTGCCTCAGCAGCCACTTTGCTCTGGACTCCACGGCGTCTACCCAAGGTACAAACACCTCTGGCTGCAGCATAACTCAAGTCTTGGCCAACTCTTTGCATCTCCTAACATCAGCAGGACAAACAGCATGTCCTCCAAGAAGACATTCCATACCTGACTTTTGTCCTACAGATTCTTCAAGTGAAAGAAACGCTGTGTGGGACAAGGGAGAAATCAGTTCAACCAACAAAGAGATCTGTCCACCCTAACAGTGCCTGATCTTGTGGAGAAGGGGGAAAGGCATCGCAGTATCCCCACTGACCTCAGCAGAGCAGGAAGGAGATGAACGACATGTTCTTCCCCATGAGCAGGGTTATGTCCAAGCTAGGTGGCTGAAGGATACAGTCCTCGCTGGTTGGAGCCAGTGGATTCTGCCACGTCCCACTTCTCCCTCAGAGTGCCAAGACGACAACTTTTATAACCTCCCCAGGGAGAGGCTGTTCCAGTCGCCTCCTGCTCAGCATCACAAGCATCCCAGAAATCTGCCAAGTGGTTAAGATTGTGTAAGGCTGGGAGGGAGCAGAGGTTTAAAGAGATGGCTTTTTAGTTCACAGGAAGTCTGAGGGAGAGGATAACAGAAGGGAAAACAAGCCCCAGTGCCCTAACTGGGACGTGGGGCTAAAATGAAAGACAGAAAGCAAGCTGCCTGCTGGTAAGTCCTTTTGGGCTTCTCCAAGCGCAACAATGAGACGGGGAGATGTGGAGAACCACCAGAAAAAAGGCAAAGCTCTAACTGGTCTTTGTTGCAGCCTGAAAATCCACATCAAGAACTGAGGTCACCCCTTGGTAGGATACAGGATCGGAGTTAACCCGTCCTCTCAAGACCAGTCTCTTTGTGAAATGCCATAAGCAATCTCAGTGTGGAGCTGGGATACAAAGCAGGATGATTCTCACTTTGAGGACTGCCACTCCCCAGCCTTCAGCACGTTCAGAAGGTGCCTGGAGCTGCGACCCCAATGCACCACACTGGGGTCATTCCCAATGCTGTGACCCTGCACACCCACACGCACACCAGGAATCACCAGATCTGGGGCTCTGGGTTGTGTCCTCCCTTCTTTCCTTACCCAGAAGAAGATCAGCTACTTGAAGCAGAGGAGCCTTCAGAGATAACATCCCCTTGCAGCCCTGCTGCTTTTCCCTAATGCAACTCCATATCAGATCTCCAGAGTGAATCCATCTTGTCTTGACAGCTAAGAACAACACTGTCAACCACAGAGCTAAATCTTTGTCTCAGGTCACCAAGGAAGTAGAAGTTGAATAAGGTGCCTTTGAGTTGCTCCAATACAGACGTATTCTTAACCAAGCCTGAACCAAGACTTGACCTCTTGATTGAAAAGGACACAGAGAAACCTTATGAGATGTCAAAGCTGGAAGGAGCCATATCTGAGAGACTATCTTGGAAAACAGTGGTGGTATTTGTTACAGAAGATAGACACCAGCTGGTCTCAAACCCAGTCGAATCGCCCTCTGCCCCTACGAGCGCTTATCCATAACCACAGCCTTGCGGAACGGAAATAATCCGCTTGAGATAAATCCTGAACTGACTGAGGAGTCGTCGATGATGCAACGAAATCAATAATACTTTCAGCCCAGAAAACAGACAGAGGGGCATCAGGAGCGAATACGCTCTCGCTTTCACGATTTCTTAGGGAGGCTTGTCAAAAGTTATGCAGAAAAGCAGGACAGCAGGAGAGCTGCAAGGAAAAGTTTAATATTTTGCTTCAAAAGGAGAGGCTGGAAGAGAAAGAAAGAAAGGAATATTATAGGTCAGGTTATTTTCCTGAGTTCAACGAAGATCCTTGCTCGGTGCTAGAAGAAAGTGCCACGCTCAGTCTGAGTTTGAGACCAAACTGTGGGTCACGTTCTGATTTATCTAAAGAGAATTGCTCATCTCTAGTGACTTTTTTTTGTTGTTGTTGTTCAAATTAATTTCACTTTGCAAAGAGCTGCTTGGCAGCTTACGTTGGCTCTCTGTTTCCCATTAACTTTGTGTTTCGTTTCCTTAAGCCCCGGTGGCTGTTTTCCATTTACTGGGTGCACAAGGAGGGAGGAAAAAGGCAGAGGGAGGAAAGCAGAGACTCGGGCTCCTGAGACGTACAGCTTCATGGAAGAAGCCAGTGGTATCGGACAGGACACCGCTTCGCCTTGATTAAAGCGTTTGGCGGCTTTGATAAAAGGCCCTTAACTGCTTGTGCCACTCAAACCATCGTAGAGATAATGAGGGGCCATCAGCCGTAGAGACAAGGACTGGCTTTGCCATCTCCTGCACTTTCACAAGGGCCACGAAGGCCAAAAGGGGCCGGGGAGCTTATTACAGGGCAGATAGTCGTCTCTCTTGTGACAATAAGAGGAAGTGAGATAATTGGGGGATTGAGGGAAACCACCCATGGAGACACCACTTAGCGGGAATCCCAAAACTGGAAGGAAACCTCTGTTGATTCCTTATCGCGTTACAATGCGGAGGCGAATGATGAATTGCCCCGCGGCGCGGGGACACGCCGCAGTCATCGGAGATCCTCCGAAGGGTTTGTTGCCGTTTGGGCCAGCTTGTTTTGGTTAGTTTTTGCAAAATGGGAAGAGGAGCCGTGAAAGCTCAGCTCCCAGGGCAAAGGAGCACTGGGGACGGATCACAGGCTGAGGGATGCCGATGAAGAACGGGACCTGCCTTCCCATCACTAACTGCGGGACTTTGAAGCAACCTACCCGTGTCCTAAAGCCTTGCACCAGCACAGGAGTAGCAAGGGCCACATAACCCACCTCTGACCTTAGGGGACACTTTAGGAGGCCATTGCAACTCCTTATTCCCTACCTAACCGCTAGCTCATGTCTACCATCACCATTTTCAATCACAGCTTTGATATAACCTATACGAGCACAAGGGTCGCCTGGTCAGCTGGAGGGGTCAAAGAACGATGCCTCTGTTTTCCACTGTTTGGCTCAATCTCCCATCAGGAAAATATTAAGATTTATCAACTCTTTCGGTTTTACATCTCTACTCATACACCACACACGTGCTCCTACAAAATTCAGGAGGTTCACCGTGGGCACGAGAGATATTTCCCCTGCCCTCCTGCCTCATCTGCCAGCACTTCCCAGTGCCCGCTACCTTCGACCGCGCGTCTACGCTGCACATCCCAGCACCCCAGGGGTTACGTTACTAAAAATAATGACGCGTGGCTGACTGACAGGATGGCGTGGGGAAGCAGGAACGGATCTGCTGTGGGATGAGGCTACTACCAAGCTGGAGAAATTCTCGATGCATTCAAATGCCACGGTGCGTGCTGGCTTCTGTTAGCTTTTCCTGGGCAACATAGATCAAATTCTGAGAAAAGGGAACAGGGGTAGGTACTAACCATCGCCTGCCCACCCCATAGGGTTGCATTCAGCCCTGGAAATTCTCTATTTTCTTCTGAGTGGCTGGGGTGGAGCTGATCTGAGGCTTTTGCTATCTGAGTCCTACAAGTGTTTCTGCATCCAAGCATTCCTGTTGCTTTGGGAGAGGAAAGAAGAGAGTGCAAACTGCTCACTCCTGCCCAAGAACAATTGTCCCACCGATGTCACGGGGCTCTTCATACCAGGACGAGCTGGGCAGTCAGTATAAAGCCCTCACAGTTTGATCCCTCAAGCTCTGTCAAAGCAGGTCAGTCGCACCGGAGGCGAACGAACATGGATATCACGATTTCCAATCCCACACCCCGTTCGTTAGACCGAGTATTTAAGTGGAATCACTTTCTGCGTACAGGCAACTGTCTCCCAACTGTGAGACTCTTAGTTGAAAACTGTGTGAAATCCAAGCTGTCAAGGTGTCTCCACTTAGAGATTAACCCTGTCTGAGGGGCTACGGAGACAGATAAGTCATCTTTATCTCTGGCACCAGCTATCTTACTCAATGTGGATTCAACATGGGCAAAAGGCACTGCCAACCCCTCCAGACAGCTTGTTCCCAGCCCAGCCAGAGACAGGGGTTTAGGTTAACACCAGTGGGAGCAGTTCCCCAGCCCAGTCTGGGGAGGAGGTGCCCACCTCCAGCACACAACGTTCATCCCTTGCTCATCCTCAAGTCTCAATGTGAAGCAGGCTGGGGCTGTCCAGCCTGCGGGCAAGGGGAAACATCAGAAAACAACTCTGATGGTCACGTTAGGATGGAGATAGCACCGAGCTCTGGGGAGCAGCCAAGGCCTGACCTTTTCTCTTGGTGCAGTGGTAGATCTGGCTGTGCTCCTGGGAGATTGGGTAGGGGTTGGCAGGTGGTAGCAGGTCCTGGGAAGTGCTCGACACCCCGTTCTCGCACTGGTACTGGGAGCCCAGGTTGGAGGAGGTGGAAAGGACCCTGGTCTCACCACTGAAGGGGCTGTGATTCGAGGACACTTTTTGTCTCACTGTGCTCCTGGGAACAACCGGGTACTCTTTACTGAAAGAAAAGAAACAGGGAAAAAAAAAAAAAACAGGGCAGAAAAACAATCAATTAATAAACAGATCAGTAGATTAATAAATGAAGGCAGCGCATTAGCGTCGCGGTGTTTGTTCAGACTTTCAGGGAAACAGACACATCCCTCCCGGGAGACTGCAGCTCTGCCACACTCTTCTATTTCACCTCCCTTTTAGTAGCTTTCCCTTCAGAGTCATGCCTCTTCCACCACAACTGCGATGTCACCCTCATACCTCCGACAGATTAATGCAGTTATGGCAAAATACGCAAGATTTCTATTTACACATTACGACAGCGTTTATAAATTATATAACATTTATAGTGGATATATGGATGTGCACATGCACCTAAATAAAAACCCCATTTCTGCCTAGTTGACTTGGAGACAGATTAAATATTTAGGTCTACTTTTTTCCCCTTAAGGTAGTTGTCCCCATTCACTTTCCCCAGGGTCTGCCAGCCAGGCTGGGGATCCCTGGACCAGAGAACAAGCTCCACTCCAGAGCGCTCAGAAAAGAGGAATAAATAAATCACCAGGACCTGCTGCACGCCAGAACCACAGGCCTCAGCAGAGGCAGGCTGGGAGGGTGAGCACTGATGGAAAGTCTGGTTTGTTCTCTTGCTCTGGAAGCTGGTTTGAAGCAGGGATGTTTGCCAGCACTGGCTGGAAGTCCTCTCTCCTACAAGACCCTATAGTGTGTTTTGGAGACGCTTCTCCAAGCGCATCAGTAACATGGCTGGACAAGATTACCCCTGCTTTGCAGGGGGGAGAACTGAAGCTGAGTAGAGGGTCTCAAAGACTTCAGCCAAGGCACAAGCCTCCTCCTGGGCTGCCTCCAAGACAGCTGAGTGCTCCCTGAGCCCAAGGCCTCATTGAAGCACATGAAGATGTGGTAGCACGGCAGCACCTCGCAAAGTGTCACCAGCCTCAGAGCAGCTCAGGTGCCAACACAAGCTTTCTTCTTTGAGGCTGTAACCGTTGGACCAAGCTGCTCCCCTGCCCAAAATAATTATGCTGGAGCAGGGACAGATCCTTAAATCCCATCAACAGGCTCACCTGGACACTTACTTGTGGAAGAGGAGCCATGAATCTCCAACGACACCCCTTAGAGAGAACCTATCACTGTAGCAACTCAGAACTTATTTACAAAATTTAACAATGCCAATTACATAAACCTACTCACAGCAGGGAGTTTTCATCCAAACCACTGCTGTGGTGGCTGCCAGAAACATCAGCAACCGAGCTGTAATGGAGGGGAAACTCACCCAGGAGCCCGAAACCAAATAAATATGTCTCTCATTGTGCCACAAAAGCTTTCCAAACCCCGGGCACTGGTGGCTTGCCAAGCAAAGCCTATTCCAAAGGTGGGGTTTCTTCCTCTGGAAGCCCAGCAGCTCCTCCCCGCAGGGCCGGCAGGAGGATGGCTTTCCACCCACTTGGGCTGCCCAACCAGGCAGTTTTTTCCCAGAACTGCAGTCCAGGCTGTGCACAAGGAACAAAAGAGAGATGAACTGGGAGGAAGCAGAGATTTATCCCTCGGATATGCAAGACAGCAATGGGTGCCAAGGTGCACAGCGCGCTTCAGAGGACCTCCCTGCCTGTGGACACCCAGCACTAGCATTTCCATCCCCGGAGCTCTTGCTGGAGGGCGGCTTTGGCAACTTTTCAGGAAGGTCAAGAGCTATGGCCTTCAAACCTTCTGGGTTCTCGGAGGTATCCCAGCCCTACCAGATCATGGTTTTGAGCTGCCTGCTCCAATGATGTTCCACCTTCACACAGTGATCCTTATGGAAATAGCACCAGCACAGCACCCCAAAGATGCATCCTCACTGTGTTTCCCTTCCAAGGAGAGAAGCCACAGGGAGGTGACACATGAACCTTGCCCTTAGCTCTCCTCCCTAATGAGAGGCTGCTGCACAAATCGGCCAGTTCCTTCTTCCAACACCACCAACGCTCAATCCCCCAAGA
This sequence comes from Tauraco erythrolophus, assembly GCF_009769465.1. NCBI lineage: Eukaryota > Metazoa > Chordata > Aves > Musophagiformes > Musophagidae > Tauraco > Tauraco erythrolophus. The sequence continues at coordinate 3,382,428 of NC_141483.1, read as the reverse complement.
AACAGCAGAGCCTCATTTTTTTTTTTCAGTGGGGTATCTGTGAGCTACAGTGGAGAAGGATGGACATACCATGGCTTGGTGCCACATCATGTTCTCTGTGGCTTTTTTGGAGAACGTAGCGATGACTGCTTTCACAGTCTCTCGGTGCTTCAGTGGCAGAAGAATTGAACATCTCTTTGGGATGTGGGATTAGCTCTGCATGGGGGTTCCTTACAGTAAATTCTCAGGGTAGCTCACAGGGACACTGCTAACATCAGACCCTCGCTGTGTGAAGCACCACACAAATGCTGTGAAGCGATCCTCATCCCACATACTTCTCACCTAAATCAACACTTTTTCTGTCTCAAAGGAGAGCTGAGAGGAGGAAAAATTAATAACTTGATTGTTTTTTCTTGAAAAAGAAAATATTTTCTTTCTGTAAAGGAACTTTATGCCTGAGACAGCAAAATTTTTACCCTGAGTTGCCAGCATAGGTGGTGTCGGGATCCCACATTCCCATAGTGGGGACTGAATTCCATTCCAACTGCATTTCCCAGGCACACGACAGGCTCCGAGGCCATAAGAGAGGGCTGCGGTGCTCAGCAGGAGACATGGCAGGAGCGGGCTGTCGTGCTGGGGAGGGAACAGGTTGGAGACACCAAGTTTCCAAACAGCAGCTCCCGGGAGGTAGCGCAATGACTCCTCTCCAAACTGAAATATTTCCGTTTCAGTCAAAACACATTGGGTGCTATTTTTGCCAAAAAATCAACTATTTGAGGAGGGAGGTGAAGGAGAGTATTTTCCAACTAAATATCTAAAATATCCTCTTTCCTTCACTTTGCCATTTTTCTATACACAAAGGCAGTTATCTCTGTATTTCTGCCTCTTCCTTCCTTATAGGATCTGAGCTCTAATAAGGAGATATCTTTGGTAGCGACAGTCATCTTGAAACATTTATGCTGTTTCCTGAGCCCACTCCATATGCAGAACGCGCAGCTATCATTTCAGTTTGTCCTTCTGTCTTTAAAAATGTATTAAATTCTTTTTTTTCTTTTTCAGTGCCTAAAAGTCACTATTCCCAAAATAGCTGATTGTAATCCTGGGCCACAGTTTAATGGAATTAAAGGTTTTGTTCACTGCTGGCACGATATGACTGTTGTGTTCAGAAGTTTTGCTGTCCGAAAAAATTGCAGCAAAGTAGGAGGGGGGAAAAAGCTTGATTTACACAGGCAGTATAGGAAATTGTCCACGCAGCAAGGAAGAGACTGTTGTTCCTTGGCCAGAACGTGAGTTAGTTTTACACTGGGTGTTAATGGGCTGCATTTTTTTTTGCATTAAAAATTGTAAAATCAGAAAAAAAATAAAGTTAGTTGGGGAAAGAATTTACAAGGAAGGAAGATGCCACTGGTCTATTTAAAATCTGTTGGAGGCTAATGGTGAATATTCAGTTACCATAGTCGATGTATTACAACAGCAGAAGGAAATGGGGAGGAAGGGGAGAGCCACATTGCGCAAGGTGCTGTACAGCCTCAGCACCACCAAGCTTCCAGCTGAAGGGCAACCAACTACTTCGATTTTCATTAAAGAATCAGGCCTTACAAGTGAATCCTTCCCGCATTTCCCGAGCACTTCCATCCAAATCAGACCTCTGCCAGGTGGAATTAGCAAACTCGGTCTTGTTTTTTCTCGTGGCATCTTCCCCCTGCCCTGGCCAAACGATGCCCTCACCATGACAGACTCAAGAGCTCCATAAGATGACTTACGCCATAAATTCATATCTAGCAAAGAACTCAAAGGAGTGAATTCAAGAAGGTTTTGTAACCTGAGAGCTGGAAACCTTGTTGGCCTCTGAAAACTAATGAAAACTGTGGAAAAACTATAAATATAGACTTTCTCAGAGTGACATTCAGTCCACTTTCTTGCTTATCACTACACTGTAAGAGAGGAATAATTTTCCACATATTTTCATGTGCAGGCTTGAAGTTTCCTAATGTAGCAGCCAATGCATAGTAAATGCAGCTGCCAAGCAAAAACCTTGTAAAAATCCCTTCACAGATCCATGGTTCATAACCAGGAAGCTTCTGTGTTGGAGCATCCAGCCTCTGCTGACCCTAGCAACTTATTTTAGAAGATGCTTCTGATATTTCCGCAACAAAGCATTATACACCAAAGCTTTCCAGAGCTGTTGGACCTCACGATAACAAGACCTCAAAAGACTTTTGAAATATCAGGTCCCGAGGACCATACCGGTACCTGTTTGGGGTCAAGATGAGGCGTAATATGGAAGAGGATTTCCCCGTGGTTAGCTGCTGCCATGTTCTCACAGCATCCTTTGAAGCCCCTGAGCTGGCACTGTCTAGATCTTGTTCACAATGACAATTCCTAGTCAAAAATCTGACCAAAGGTATATCAGTGGCCAAACACAGTGATTCCCCTCCACTCTTTCTAAACTGCCATGAGGTTTTAACTCCTCCTTGGTCAGTCACTACGAAAGGCCAAATGTTTGCCATCCTCTCAGTCCCGTCCCCTTCACCCACCCAGCGCCTAATTCTCCAGTGGTAGAAAATTAGACCCCAATTCCAGATGTGCAAATATAACTCAAAGGCGTTTGGGTTTCTATTTCCCAGACAACCAACTATTGTCCTTCCTGCTGAGACTCAAGAGTGGGAAAGAAAAGGAAGTCAGCCATAACAGAAACACAGAAAGAGGAAGAGAAGAAAAAGTGACTGGAATAAATATACCATCTCCCAGGAAAAAAATAAACTAGAAAACAATCGTCAGTGTGCATTCATTTCAGCTTATTTACAGCATATTGAAATAAAATTGAACCACTCTCAAGAGACTGTCTGGAGTCTGAAGGGTTTAAACTACAGCAGGAAAGGACTTGGTGGGAAAGGACTGTAGCTACCAAGTACGTCCTACAGTCTTACATCAGCTCAAACACGTGCTCGCTCTGCATGGGGACTGCAGCCCAGCCCCACAGAAAATAATACCCTAGACTGGACATCTAGTAATATACGTCAAAATGTCCACTGAGAAATACAGGAGGCTGTTCACTGCAGTGTGCTCCACCAGATATCAAATGTCCTGACCTTCTTGCCAGAATGGGAAGGGGTCCAATAACACTTCTTTGGGTGCACGTTTGGTAAGTTAACAACCAGCGCTTCCACCACTCGTCTGAGCAGTGCAGCCCAAAGAGACCACTGCAACAAACCCAAGAGCCAGCAGTGAAAAAAAACAGCAAGAGATCTATCTAGAGCTATCAGTATCAGGCAAACAAAAAGCGAGATCCCTGTAGATAAATACCAGTGCTCATGTTGGAGGAAGAGCAAGATGGAGAATGGATGTTGGCCAACAGAGACAGCATCAGCATCCGTTCATGCTGGGCTGAGCTTCTGCAGATTGGGTCCTGCTAGGCAAATCCCCCAAAGAAGGGGCAATGGAGGAAACTGGAGCTACCCTATGTTTCTTGAGCTGACTTTCTCACTTTAATAGAGCTGTGGATACCCTCCAGTGAATTCTGTAGAGCCTTGTTTGGATTTCATCTGAATTCCATCTAATTCCATAGAATATAGTTCAAGCCTACAGTTTCCACTGGGGCTTTGACCAAGAAAATTTCCTTTGGGACGTTTGCTGGAGGAAAGCATCATCTCTCCAACAGATGTTATAACTCTAAGTCTCACACTGAAAATGTTTCAGACAGCATGTGACTCCTGGGAGATGTCAGTGACAGAACATGGGAAATGAAAGTGGATGTAGAGAAGCAATGAGAAGACTTAAGAAGAGCCAGGTCCTTTGCGGTGGACTGAGACCTGTTTGCATTAGTCAGACCAGTGCCTATCTGTCCAACATGATGTTAGCATGCCCGGGTAGACAACCCTTTTGGAGCCTAGAGACTCATCCATTTATTCTACTGGCACCCCAAAATGCACTGCCTTCTCCATTCTGTCAGCTCTGAATCATGGTACTGACTTTATATCCTTTGTGTCTGGCCCAGTTTCTGCTCTTGGTTACACCAGGAAATCTGGAATAATTCCTTCGGAGCCAGCAAGATTACTGTGGATTAATGCCAAAGGCAGCAAACCACGGCTCATGATCTTTGACAGAGAAAATATATACATAACGTCGAACTACACTGCCACTCTTCTTTGTCAAGTGGACCCTTCTGGACCTTTGTTGCACTTTGAAAGGGCCCAGGATACCCATCAAGGCAGCCAAGAGCCACCCTTTCACATAATCATCTTGCCTCTCAAAAGCTTTCCCAATAAGAAGCTTCGAGAACTAAATTGCATTAATTTGAACGAGCATTAACAGGGGTCTAAGACCTCCAGAAGCTCTTCAGCACCCGTAATAACCGCAGAAGACAATAGGACTTGCAGATGATCAGCAAAAATTTGTTAAAGGGTTTAACAGAACTGCTCTTTTACAGCCCTCCATCCCAGACCCACAAACCCTTCTCCCCTGCTGCCTTTTGGCCACCACAGATTTAAAAAAAAAAAAAACAAACAAACACACACCTAAAAGCTACGATGGGCGTGCAACCCCCCAAATCACCCAACGGCTGTGGTATAGAGCACAGCTCCATCGACTCTCATGCACGGGGAATTTTAAGGGCAAAGTCCTACAGTGGCATCTGCAATGCAGATCTCATCATCTCTCTGCACGACCTTCCCCCTCTGCGGATTTCTGCTGCCTGGTTTGCTCTCGCTCTCCGCACCGAATTCCCTTTGGCGCAGGCAGAAGTTCTAAGCAGAGACAGAAGGAATTTTTACAGTACAGCGAGGCAAGACATCTGAAAGGAATACTTCACCTAAAATTCCCAACATCACAACTACATAATTTTTTACCTGACTTATATTTTTAGTTGCAGTATGACCACAGGATACAGATTCAGTATAACTCGCATCCCTCTACACATTTTCCTCTAATGTGTTTTCCTTTTTCCTTTTTTTTTTTCTAAACCTCAAGGAAATAACAAACTTGATCTCATGCTCAGAAACTTGAAAACTGTAAAAAACACCTTCTCCCAGAGCACTCATCCTGTCAAAGAAACTGCTAAAGGGGTCCTGTGTGTCTCAGGAAAGAAAGGCAGTGGGGAGAAATGAACATGTACCAGAAGTCTGCGTTTGCTGGAATTTGGATCTCTCTGGAGCTCGTGGCTATTCTTTTTGAATGAAATCATCTGCTGCTGAAAGGCTTAATAATACTACTGAATGAAGTTTTTTACCTGGACAAACTTATTAACTTTTCTTCTGGGAAACTGAAGGAGAAAAAAAACCAACACAGAGGCCTTGTGAAGAAGAAAGCCAAATGGAAAGGGATGGACTCACAAACACATCCCCATCCACCCTGCAGAGCTCCTGTCCCCAGAGGCCACTTGGGCCAACACATTGCTCTTGCTTGGCCAGAGCACACAGAGACAGAGGGGAAAGTCCTCAACAAGACGCCCGAGACCTCGCTCTGAGCTCACTCTTGGCTCTGGCAGTCATCTTTCTTCCCTCCTTTGTCCTCCTTCCTCTCAGTCCCTACCGTTTGCCAAGGGTAGGTGTTCGACAGATGAATCATCAGGCCAAGTCTCCACCGGCACATAGACCTACTCCACCTCCTACCTACCTTCATTCCACTGGAAGACCTGTATGAGACGAGTGAAATCGTTTTGGACCCAGCAAACTGGTCTCTCTCCCATCCTCTAACAGCCAACGGTGCAAGGAGACCACCAGAGCTGGCCAGATGACGGCTCTTTTGATTAGGATGGAATTTATCTCATGTAATTTTAGCTATTTCAAAGGCAGGTGCCTACTCTAAGCAAACCATTCAGACTCTGCAGGCGAGACAGGCAGAGGGAGGGATCCTGACCCACCTGCCATCCATGGGGGGAGCTCTCAAAGGACAGCAGCTTTCTTATCTGAAAGTGCCCATCACACCCTGCTTTGCGCAGAGGGAGCCTGGACACCAGCCCAGCCTGGGGATGCTGCTTCTAGATAGCATCTTCAACCACCACGCACCTTCTCCCAGCTGACACAAGCCGCACAAAAGACGTTAGATCTGGGTCAATGCTGCCTCTCAACCTCATCTGCTGGAGTTTGCTTCTCCCAGGGCTGCTGTCAGCTAGGAGGCACCCCCCTGCAACAACCCTATGCAGGGAGTTGAGAAATGTTTGAGATTTAAATAAAGAAAACACGGAGGTGAGGAGGCTTTCCTCAGCATGAAAAATTAATTCCCTCCATGGCTATATCCCGTAAGGAGATGATCAGTGACCTGATGAATGTCAGGTCACCAGTTTCGGGTACAAAAGGCTGCACATTGTTTTAAAAAAGCGTGTGGTTTTGGGTTTTTTTCAGTTACTTTTTTTCTATAATGAAGAAACAGAAGTGAAAATACATCCCACCATATTCTCCAAGAGCATAAATAGATACTGCTCCACTGAAGCCAAGATAGACATGCCTATACCTGCCAGCTGGGGAGTGGGTCCATCACCGGGAAACAACCTCACTACATATACACACACATACATTTATATATTAAGATATATTTTATATACATTTAATTATATTTTAATATATATTTATATATGAAACTTACACAAACCCACAAAGGTAGGTCATACTTCTCTACCACACTCAATTCTGAATGGTTCTTTATCTTATAGATGCAATTTATTTTTTATGTATATAATTTATTTTATATATGTTTTCATATATTTATACATATAATTTTGTATATATTCAGATATATATAAAAAAACCACAAAGGTGGGCACATATTTGTCCAATATTTTCAACCTTGAATGGGCCTTTATTTTACTATAATAATCTTATCCTGCCCTTCCTTTAAAAAAAACGACATCTTTGTGTAGATACACAGTCATTTCTATGCTATCGGTACAGAGGATAAGTTATTAAGGAAGTGAACATCAGAAATTATCCTGTAAAGTCAAGGCTGTGGATTTTAACCCTTTAAACCCTGCTGGGTCTGAGCGGACGTATTTATATATCCCAAATATTTCTGTTCACTGTACCGTCGACTATGACCGCAGGCCCACGTAAAAATGCCAAGCAATTTTTAGCACAAGCTCAGCATGGCTAGATGCCATCCTCTTCATCGGGCATGAAGCCCTTCTAATAGTCCTCACTGTTTTACCTTCTCCCTCCCGCTCAAAAAAACCCCACCGTGAATGGAAACCTTCAAATCTTTCCATTGACCATAATGAAAGGGTAGTTTAGCAGCAAAAAATATGTGGGGGACATGGTTACTCGAGTTCCAGTAGAGGCTGGGAGGCTGGCATGGGTGGGGATGGGGGGGGAAGCTATTTCAAGTGGTAGCGCACCCGTAAATAAATAAATATTGACATATTATGCCAGGATCCATGCTGTCATTGGAAAGGGAAGGCAAGCAGGGAACACAAGGCACATTCAGAAGACCATGGAGATGATTTAGATTAAGAAAATATTAAATTTTTTTTTTTTACAATATATGTATTTACTTCTTTTTATTTATTGTCTTTTCTGGGTCTGAGCCTGATAACGTTTGCACACAGGAGTACAGCTGCCCATTTGGGTAGTTTTATGGGTGTCGGCGTTTGTAGGATTACGGGCATTATTTGTTGCCCACCAGTGCAATTTGCGTGGCTAGAGAGACCCACACTCAGGTCACCAATTACAGCAACCAGAGGAGACTTCTACATCTGCACCAGCATCTCCACCCCAGCCCTCAGTGACCACCTACAGTCAGCTCCTGGGCAGGTGGTGGAGAGAGCTCTCCCAGAAGAAGGTCACAAGGCAGGTCCCTACAGTCCTCCCCTGAGATCCAGCTCTACCGGTCCTGGAGAACAAGGGATCTGAGTCACTCCTGCCTTCCCAGATGGAAAACGCTGTATTGAGTGTCTACATCTGTCTTAGTTATAATCATGGGTATGGCACTGTTCCTGCTAAACGTTTGCACTAGGAAACAACTTGACACATAGATGAAGTTCCAAGTGAAGTGAAGGGTATGAAGCTAATTACCAGCAGGACCTGACATTTAGAAAAGGACTTTAAACAGGAATTTTAAACAGGATTTAAGCTTGATTTTCAGCTTAAGCACTTACATCCAAAACTGAGATTCAAAAAGACCTCTTCAGCCACCTGGCCCTGGAGATCCCAACATTTTTTAATACCTTCCTTCTTCAACCCAAAACCACCACGTCTACACTCCTGCTCTGCACATTCAGGACCCACCAGGCAAACACCCTCCTCCTGCCAAAGACCCTCTGAAAGCCAAAAACCAGCACAACGTAGGTCTCCACACCAGCATCTCCAGAGGCATCTGGAGTATCCCTAACAAACCTGCTCCCAGAACAGAGCTGAGCACTTTGTCTTTAAAGCATTGCCACCCAGGTTAAAAAAAAACACCCAACAACTCTTCTGCAGCTGCAGCCTGATGACCAGAGCTTCTCAGAGTTAGTCCAAGTCTCTTGTTGCTTTAAACAGGTTTATGCCCACATGCAGCAGCAGAGACACCTGTTTAGCACAAAGCTAGAGGTTGTTCTGGGTGGGGACATGCCAGAGAGAAATACAAGGTCCCTGCAGCCAAGAGGACAACCTACAAGTGAGAACCTGCCTCTGTAACCCAGCAGTGCATTCACCTCAGAGTGGGAAGTCCTGAATTTTGGCCCCATGTCCTGGTGATGTTTCAACAGCTTGACATAGAATGCACAAGCAGATGCCAGAGAAGGGGCTATCACTGAGCTTTGGCTTAGCTCAAGCCACAAGTGACACGCAAAGCAAAGCCCAGGTGGCTCTCATGGTCCCGAGCGGGTCTCCGCAACGAAGGCACACGTTACCTCTGCATCCTGGACATCCTGTGGAGCTCCATGTCGTCGCTGCCACGGAAACCTTTCGCAAAGGGGTTGTTCTCGATCTTTAGCTGGGTGATCTGAAAGGGAGGAAATGCAACGGGTTCATCGCAAGTCCAAGGCACGGCCTGGGAGAGAGGGGATATTGTTTATTAAACCCAAGCCAACAGGGATGTGGAGGAAAACACCACTTTCAGGAGCTCAAGTCGTTCTTCAGCTCAGGCATTGACCACTCCAGATGGGCCTTTCTCTAGATCTCTCCACTGGAGAAATATCTCCTGTCAACAGCCTCTCACTTCTCTCAGGCTTGTCCCAGAATTAACACATGGGACCGCACACACACACACAAATTCCTCTCTGGAGGAAATCTGCTTTCTTAGAGTTACTTACTTTCTTTTTCCTGTTGGGACAGAAAGGGCTGCACTTACCAAAGAGCCAGGGGTGAAAGTCATATTGCCTAACAAATCCCACTGACACCAACAAACATTTTCTCATCAACATACAGCCAGGGCCAAACCCTTACCTCTCAGACCCTAAATCCTCTCACCCAGGCTGATAAGGCTCACCCTTTCTGTATATCACACCAGCTAAATGTACTCCAGGTGCTCTGCATCTGACAGCCTTCCCCAGCCAGCCCCACACCTGGAAGCACTGCATTGACTAACTACCTAAGGCACTTGGAGGGCAACTCCACCTCTGACCATCATGCCCTGGAAGAGTATTTGCCTTCCCATCAATTCTAGAAGAAATTAAGAGACTAGTTTGCTTGCCTAGTTAGCTACCTTCAGCATCTAAAGTTTGCGGGGATGAATCCCCCTCAGACTCCTACCTTTGGTCCTCTTACAACATCTAAGTTTAACATTCAAAGCAGCTGCTGTACAGAACGTACCCTTATCCAAAACCACTGTGGTTGCTCAAAGAGGTGCAATCCTCTCCTTCACATACCACTCCTGAGGACTCAGGCGAGTAGGTTTTCTCAAGCCAGGAGTTGCCATTTAAGCAAATATGGTGGACCAGCAGCACCCTCAAACAGCCCACTGGTCTTGTACAAAGTCACTCTGCCATGCCAAATTTGATGCAGACGCTTTGGTGTCTTTGCAGAGCAGGACTGAGTCTGGTTTAGGTGTGACCTAGCTGCAATGCCCTAGTTGAGTGCCAACCTCACACCAGCTGCTCCTCCGGAACTGGCACAGCAAAACAAAGGCAGCACCAGCTCTGGTTCAGTCCCCAAAAACTCAACCATAAACCCACTCATACATGAAATAAATCTGTCCACAGCACACAGCTGGAGTTTGCAATCAGAGGACCTCAGCCTTGGAGGAGGAAGAGGAGAAGATGAGTCTCTGTGCAGAGTCTCTTATCAGCCTTCAGCTTATCTTTAATATTCCAGCAGAAAAGGCAACAGTTCCCCTTCTTCGCTTTCTCCATCACAAGCCCTCAGCCTGGAGTTGGGAGAGCCACTTGCACCTGCCCAGGAGGAGAGACAACCCTGTGTTCGCCCTTGGAGGAACTTCATGTTCTCACCACATTTTATGGAAATGCTCTCCTTCCTTCCTATTGGAAGTCGGCCCAACAGGAAGGAAAGCGCTCGAGATTAATGATGGTAGAACAGAGAGAGGTTCGTGTTCACCAAGTCAAGCACACACAACTGGACCCACCTCTTTGCCAAAATTCAGAGAAAAATCTGGCTCAGCTAGTGTCAATAGCAAACCCCGCCAGGTGTCTGCGCAACCAGAATATTTTGCTATTTTCTCATCTTATAGCTTATTTTTGGCCAAAGGCCATTTATTTATTTGCCATTTTTGCCCATTTCAGCCCCAATTCTCACATAAAGACCCCACCAATCCTACACTTGCCCCCATGTGCATTTCCATTAAATCAGGACCTAATCTAGTACATAAATAAGGCATTGCTCTTTTTTTGTCACGCGCTTCAGATTTCAGAGAGAAGGATGAACAAACAATCTATTTGGTCCAATTTGCCATTTGAGCTGTTCTCAAGCAGTAAAACAGGGGCACGTTTTATAATTAAAAGCCCTGAATAATTAGACAACCAGCTGTGTAGCTGGCAGAGAAACTGCCCATATCAGTTTCCACCGGAGAGCTGATGGCATTTCTTTAATGAGTAATCGGCATTATTCGACTTTTTGAACGTTTCCATGAAATTTTGCGTTCTGAAGCAACACGATAATGTAGGGGTTGTCCTCACTTGCCAAACCCAATGGCAATATTTGCTTGCACAAGTGAAGTCCTTCACTGAGCGAGGATTTACAGTATTGGCACCGGCACGCAAATGTACAAAGGGCCGGATTCATCCCAACCTAACCGAAGGCATTTTAACCAAGGCGCCTGCACCGGGAACCTCATCTGCCAGCGTTCCTGCTGGAATCCATGGAGGGACATGGGGACTGCCAGAGGGCACTGGGGCTCTGAGGTGGGTAGCGTTGCCTTCACACGTCCCCAACACTCTCCATTCATTGGAGAAGGAGCGGTCAATGCGTTAGCCCCTAATTTAAGGACCTCAGTTGAATGCCCTGTTTGATGAATCAAGCCTTTAATCGCTCACAAAACATCAAACAAAATATCATATGGGACCTCAATCTTGCAGATGTGCTGCTTTATGAGGAGAGAAGTCCCCTAACTCTTATGGGGGAGACTCTTACAAGCAGTGGGACTAACATATGTGTTGGTGGCAGAAAACCCCATGTGGAGCATGGTTAACTTCAGCCTCCTTAAAATTAAAGACCTGCTGGATTGAAAGCACCTAGGCAACCAGAGACTACAGAATATTTAAAACTGGGTCTCAGCTCTTTGATGTACTTCAGATGGGTTTCAGCAGGAGCTTTCAGAGCAAAATTTCCCTAGGTGATAACTCTTGGCATCAACCCTAGCGCTAAGCCAGGAGGGTCCAAGCCAGATTTAACAAAATCGTACACAACAAACCAGAAAATAGAGAAAAATTGGTCAATCCCTTCTTTAGAAAATAGCCTGTGGAAGATATTTTGTTTGGCCAGTTTTTGTCCAACTTACAAACTATTTCAGAGGTGGAAAAGCAAACGAATGGGTGGAAACAACCTTCTTCTGGATCAACTTTGCCGTAGCGAAATGCTGTTTAATTAACTGTACGTCACTGCATGGAGTGGGAAGAAAAAGCTGTCAGAAAGTCAAATGACAGTTACATCATGAAAAATAAAAAAAAAAAACACAATGTCCTGCGAGGTCATTAAGACAGAATGCCCAGGCCTAAATGATATACAACAAATTCAATAAAACTAGGGCTTTATGTATTTGTTACCGAAAGAAGCTGATGGCAAAATTTGCTTCTGACCACTGATTTCTAAAGCTGCTGCAGACCCTTCCGAGACAAGAGCTTGCCAGGGTGAAGCCTCCCACACTGACACTTTTCAGAGCTTGTCTGGCCTCTGGGTTTATCTTCACTTTGATGGGAAGCCATAGTTCCCAACGAAATCTCAGCGCCGCTCCCCTGCGCTCTTTTTTCTGGGCTACCTGACCACAAAGCACTTCTGCTGAGACATTTCCAACGGCATCTTTAGCTCCAGCGTGATAAAATTTAGCTTTGCATCTAGTTAGGTCAAGGAAAGACGCTTTACTTTTTATATTTTTTTTGCACAGCCATCTGTTTCTATGGGTATGTGTGTCTACAGGCTCATGAATATTGCTATGGCCGGGGTCAAAACTACCACTTAGTATTATTTTTTGTCAAGCATTTGCCATAATAAGATTTTTCTCCATTGCTTCTAACTTTACAAAACTTTGTCAGGGCTGTGAAGTTCCACACCAGGTGTCTGCTCTGGGCTTCTATCAACTGGTTGCACATTTTTTGAGCACTTCAGCTAAGGGAAAACACAGCACCCTGCCCCTCTTGGGCTCTTCTGGAGGCTTTTCTGGAGCTGCCCTGAAGGCTGGGCATTTTGGAAAAGGAACTCCATGTTCTTCAAGGAGGGGGATCCTTAGTTTCTGAGCTCTCTTCTCGTGAAAATCTGCCCCAGTTAGACAACTTAAAAGCCTGAGCAGGAAAAAAAATCAGCATTCAGGTTGTTCCATTTAGTGAAGCAGAGGCTGGGGGTGATCTTTCCTCCCCAACTGAGAGTGCTTGAACCTCTCCATGCTCTGGGGATGCATACGCGCTGTCCCTGCCCTGCAGATGACCATGGTCCTGCTAATCGTGGAAAATATGGGCCAGGACCATCCCTGCCACCACTGCAGCCGGCTGTGCTGGGAGCAACTGGGGTGCTGGGCATCAGGGCTTGAGAGCACAGAGCCTTTTTCTTTTGCACTCTCACGTAGCCCAGGTGGAAACCGAGTCAGCGTGGATCAGGAAGCCAAATCAGAGCAAAGAGAGGGAAAGAAACAGATGAAGACAAGGTGCCTGCTGACACTACATACATCTGGCTGGGCCAAGCAGAGGAGCTGGATGGGGAGCTGGGACTCGGAGCTTGAGGTAAAGGCCGGGGGAAGCGGGGGGGCTGCTGGCGAGGAGGAGAAGATGCTGAACCCAGAAGGCAGCGAAGGAAGTGGCAGGGACTGAGAGCCAGTGGCCAGTCAGAGGTACTGGTGAGACAGAGGGGCTCATTGAGGAGGCCGTTGGCTGAGCTGGGAGACAAGAACAGAGGATGAGAAGAGACAGACCTTGCACAGTGTTGGGTTGGGGGAGGAAGGAGGTGGGCCGGGAGGCGGGAGTAAGGCTGGAGAGAGAGAGAGAGCGTCTTTACGGAGCCTGGGGAGAGGGACTGGAGCAAGGACTGAAAGGGACTGGGGGCTCGGGGCTGGCTGAGTACCCTGCCCTGGGGCTGGCAAGGAGACAGGAACAAGACTGAGGACAAAGGGACAGAGGGAGACTGGACTGGTTCAGACACAGGTTGTGAAGGGCACAAGACCTCTTGAAGGAAGCACTGTCTCACCAAAGCCCAGAACGGGACTAAGCATTCAAGAGTGGATATGTGAGGAGACCCAGAGAGGTTCAGCGAGAGGAGAAGAACTCACTGTGGTCCCCAAGTGACCAAGGGCTGCGCAGAAGCCACCAGTCCTGGTGATGAAGGGGAGATACATGGTCTCACCTTGCTTAGCCCCATGGAGCCCTGTCTCTCACAGTGATTGAGGGGGACCCCTTCAAAGAGGAGCCTGCCCTGAGACGAGAGAATCTTCCCCTTCTTGCCATGGAGGTGTGAAGACATGGGGCCAATGGCCCCAGGCTGGGCAGGGAGAGTTTGGGGGACACAGCCCTGCAGGGCTTCTTCAGAGAACTGGACCAGGTGGAGTCACTTTGTGGGGTGCCAACCAGGCCACCATGCTGGTGGCCTCCACTGAATTGATGGAGGTGGCTACCTGCAACCAAAGCCAAGGAGAACTGAGCTCTCAGGGCAAACTGTCCCAAGCCCAAGGACCTGCCCACCTCCAGAGGCAGCTACACCTACACAACCCTGCGAGACGCCTTGACAGAGTGGCAAAAGGCCACATGCTGACAGGAGAGCCGCCCAGGCAGCTCTCCAAAATCCAGCAGGACGGAGCACCAGCTGACTTGGCCGACTTAGCAGTGGTCTTGTAGTACAGGGGTCTTTCTAGGGGTGGGATGAGCCTATACGTTCAGGAAGCCCACGCAGTATGTTTCTCTACACCCACCAGCTATCTGGGGGCCCATCAAAGTAGCCTTCAGCCAGGCCTTTCACTGGTTCTCTGCATTGCTATGGTGCATGTAACATTTCTGGGTGCCTATAGCATCCCAGCTGGGGCTATTGTTTCCTTAAAAGAATTTGGGCTACCAAGAATGTTTAATAACTTAGAAGGAAAAAAAAAAATCAGCATAAAACCGGATATCCTGAGGGGGGGAAACCAATATAAAGCCCAAGCCCAGCTAACGGGGAAAGTCGGTTGTAAAAATTAATGAGAATAATTGTTGTGAATTCTTGCTTTTGAAAGAACCCTCGTGAGGGCAGAACCTTAATTATTTCTGTCTATTAGGGTTCATTTCCTGGTCCTAAGCGGAGAGCTAGTACCTAATAAATACGAGCTAGTAACACAATGATTTAAGCTACAGCAAAATGGTACTTAACTGCAGGGGAAGTTAATATTTGGGAATCGACCTGATTGCAAGCACCCATTGTGTAAATGGCAAGGAAATGAAATGTGCATGTGACCTATTTTAACACCTCGGTATTTCTGGGGTCTTTTTTTCCGAGTTGTGGAGAGGGGGGAGGTGGTCAACCGAGCTGCTGACAACCGCACTGAAAACTTAACTAACGTTTTCCTTCGTAGCTCAAGCCTCCTTTTGGGGAGTAGGGCTGGGGAAGGGGAGATCCCAGTGGGCTTAAATATCTTTTCAGGCTGCCTAAAATATCAGGGGAAATAAGCACGAGCCCTACGTTGGGATTGCAGCTGTGCTATTGAAATAAATCGACGGATCTGAAATCAGGCAGGTATTTCTATGAGCTGTGTAAGCAGAGTCTCAAATGCATTTATAGGCAATTAATACTGTAATGTAATTCATTGATAACATAGTTCTCAAAACCTGAAATGCATGTATGTGTAAATTGGTTGGTGTATATGTACGTGTGTGTGCGTGTGAAATACATGGGTGGATAAAAACGATGCGCAAAGTACGTACGAACTGTGTGTGATCACGCAGATGGGAAAGTTTGTGTGAAGGATGCGCTACAGGTGATGGGTGGAAGTGAGGGAGAGATGGCTGTAAATGGGGGAAAAACAGGTAATGCCCTGGCAAAGAGATGTGGGGACGGACAGGCAGACCCCTTCCAGGAGCTCGAAGCAAACACAGACCAGTAAGACTGCAATGGTTTACAGCAATGGGCAATGCAGGCTGCGTTGGAACATGAAAATACGTTTTGCCAAGCAACATCTCAGCTGGGAAAGCTGAACTGGGGGTTCTGCCTGGGGAAAAGACCCCACTCGCCACTCGGCTCCGCCGGAGGATTTCACCCCGTCGCACAGCCGGCATCTGCAGCAGCCCCAGCTGCGCGCCACCATGGCCCCGCTGCTGTTCTCCATCTGCACTGGGGCAAGCTATGAATTTTATTCCCTTCCCTGGAGGGAGATGCCATTTAGGGTAGATCATGCCCTGGTTTATTTTTATGGCTCTATCTTTCTCAGTTGGGTCTTTATCTTGGGGCTAGAGCCACTCTCTTTACTTGTTCCCCCAACGATCAAGCGCAGCAAGAAGAGGAATGTGTGTGTCGGGGCTGGGGGGGGGGGAGGAGAGGGATGTAAGTGTATGTAAAATGTGTAGGGGGTGTGTAAAATATGTAGTGGTGTCTGTGTGCGTGTGCGTGTGCGTGTGCCTGCCGGGACGCGAGCGCGTGTGCGTCTGTAGGGATTCCCTGCGTTTGTCAGGGCGTGTGTTTTGACAGACACGGAATCGCAGATGTCATTTCTTATCAACCAGATGTGGTTGATTTACAATCAAATATTCCTGCTCCTCCTAACATGGCAGTTTTCCCAAACTACTGTGCTTGACATGTTTCTGCTTTGCTTTCGGTTTATTCGCATGATCATTTCTTTTTCTATAAACCAGTCCTATTTTGCTTCAAAGGCAAGCAGTTAAATTCAGGTCTGCGTTCTCATAGGGAAATGCCTTTAAAGCGAGCAGCGCGTCCTGTTTTATTAACTCCCAGTTCTATTAATATTATATTCTTTCTCCGAATCCATCAAGCAGAAGTTAAACTTGATTTTATAGCATCCACAGCGGAGTTATAATTTAAGGCATAATTTGGCGAGGACTCAATTTGGACTCGGTTTGCTTGTCCTGACCGTGCCAACAGCTCCTATTTTCAAGGGCAGGGAAGTATTTTCTTTTCTCCCTAGTTACGGTGAGCCACTCTTTCTTCTCCAGCCTACCTCTGCTCTCTGCACCTCCTTTGCCAACTGATGGACAGAGGAAACGTTATGGTTTCGCACAGGTTTAGGAGCTTCCTACTTAAACCCTGGATGCTCTGCTGGAGATCTATCTGGGGTGTTAAATGAACTTCTCCTTTTGAAAAACAAGGATTTCACTTCGTCAAGTGCAAAGGAGCCATCCTACCTGTCCGTAAGTACAAGTAAATGTTTGTAGTAATCACTTTGAGTGTGATTAGGGAAGGAATTTGCTTTTTTTCTGAAGGGAAATTGGCTTTTCATGGAGCTCTGCCCTAGAGAGGGGTTATGGGGGTCTGTGGGCAGTGCTGAGGGGCAGTCAAAGATGTGGCTAAACACATCTGCTGAGAACTACCCCAGCCCTGTGCCTTCCTCCTCCTCCTCCTCCCTTGCTGGGTGGGGAAGCCCCAAAAGTGGAGCAGGGGAAGGAGAGGGGGCAGCAGCCCCTTGGTGGGGTTACCGCAGGGGAGGAGGGGGGGGAGGCAGGTGGAGGGGGGCAGCAGCGGGAACCCCCGCATGTCCTCCCAGCAGCACCCCCACAAAACCTGATGGGATTTTTTTTTTTGGCTTTTTTGCTTTGTTTTGCTTGGGCAGGCAGGGAGATGATTTCAGGCGCAGAAGCCTCCCTTTCCTTCCAGGGCCTCCTTGCTGCCAACCCCGCAGCCCCCCACCGACCTCCCCTTCCCCAAACAAAGGCCCGGAGCGCAGCCAGCCCGGGTTATCAGTGGCCCGGCCACGGAGGGGAGCGCCGGGCTCCCTTCTCCAGATTACAAGGCTTTGACCGATGCGGGGGGAAAGAAGATAAAGCCAACTTCCTCGGTTGGTCGTCTCCTCTCTGAGCTAAACCATCCTGTTGAGCTAATTCCTCCTCAGCTCGCCCTGAGCCCCGTCTTTAGACGTTTTGTCTGTGTCGCCAGGAATAACAGAGGGGATGGGATGGGTGTGCGGAGAGAGGGGAAGAAGGGGAGAGGACAAGAAGGGAAGAGGACAAGAAGGAGCAAAAAAGGAAGAAACAAAGAAAGAAGGGAAAGAAAGGGAAAAAAGAAAAGGAGGAAAAAGAAAGAAAAGAAGGGGAGAAGAAAAGAAGAAGGGGGAAAGGAAGAAGAAGGGGGGAAAGGAAGAAGAAGGGGGGAAAGGAAGAAGAAGGGGGGAAAGGAAGAAGAAGGGGGGAAAGGAAGAAGAAGGGGGGAAAGGAAGAGAAGGGGGGAAAGGAAGAAGAAGGGGGGAAAGGAAGAAGAAGGGGGGAAAGGAAGAAGAAGGGGGGAAAGGAAGAAGAAGGGGGGAAAGGAAGAAGAAGGTGGTGAAAGGAAGAATGGGATAGGAAAAGAATGTGGGGAAAGGAAGAAGAAGGGGGTGAAAGGAAGAAGAAGGGGGGAAAGGAAGAAGAAGGGGGGAAAGGAAGAAGAAGGGGGGAAAGGAAGAAGAAGGGGGAAAGGAAGAAGAAGGGGGGAAAGGAAGAAGAAGGGGGGAAAGGAAGAAGAAGGGGGGGAAGGAAGAAGAAGGGGGGAAAGGAAGAAGAAGGGGGGAAAGGAAGAAGAAGGGGGGGAAGAAGGGGGGAAAGGAAGAAGAAGGGGGGACAGGAAGAAGAAGGGGGGAAAGGAAGAAGAAGGGGGGGAAAGGAAGAAGAAGGGGGGAAAGGAAGAAGAAGGGGGGAAAGGAGAAGAAGGGGGGAAAGGAAGAAGAAGGGGGGAAAGGAAGAAGAAGGGGGAAAGGAAGAAGAAGGGGGGAAAGGAAGAAGAAGGGGGGAAAGGAAGAAGAAGGGGGGAAAGGAAGAAGAAGGGGGGAAAGGAGAAGAAGGGGGAAAGGAAGAAGAAGGGGGAAAGGAAGAAGAAGGGGGGAAAGGAAGAAGAAGGGGGGAAAGGAAGAAGAAGGGGGAAAGGAAGAAGAAGGGGGGAAAGGAAGAAGAAGGGGGGAAAGGAAGAAGAAGGGGGAAGAAAAGAAGAAGGGAGAAGAAAAGATTAAGGAGGAAAAGAAAAGGAGGGGAAAGGGGGGCCGAGGCTCAGGAGGAGCATCGGGAGAAAGGTGGGCGAGGGTATGCGGTTCGCGGGTGCGAGGGCCGGCTCAGCCCCTCACCTTGTGGTTTTGGTAGGAGGTGACGGCGATGAAGGCGGTCTCCGGGAAGACGTGGGTGCAAAAGGCAGTGTTCTTGGAGCCGAAGCCGTTGTTCTCGTCCGCTTTCACGATGTGGAGCCGGGGCTGGTATTTGTGCATGGAGTTCAGGATGATCTGGGCAAGGGGAGAAGGAGAGGACATCCCGTGGGAATGGTGGGGGCACAGCGTGGCGCACCCCACCGCTGCCCGGGAATGAGAGGAAGAGGAGGAGGAGGAGGAGAGGGACCCGCAGGTCCTCGCATTCCCTTTCCCAAAATCTTCGTCCTCTTCAGGGCTCCCCCAGAAGGGCTGATTTAGGTGCTGGGGTGGGGGGACATATCTCCCAAGAAACCCCCCTGTTCCTCCCAACCAAGGAGCCCACTAGGGCCGGGTATTGCTGTGAAAGGTGGGTCCTTACCTGCTGCCCACCCCCCCTCACCAGCCCTGGGCTGCGCTGCTGTGTCCCCCACCCCCAGGGTATGCCGAAGCTGCTCCCCGCAACACGTGTTGGCATCCTGAACCTGCTGCTGATGGGAAGGGTCTCCACCTTTCCAGGCCTTTCATAGCCCCAAAACCTCCCAGATCCCCACTACGACAGTTCGGACATCTCAAGACACCCCCCCCCACCCCCCCCCCCAAGAGGGCAAAGAGGCAAGAAGGGGGGATGGAAGCAGAGGGCTGGAGGGATTTAGTGTGTCCCCCCCAGTCACCCGCAGAGGATGGGAGAGGAGAGTGACGGGGGTTGGGGGGGGAAGACGCGCCGTGTTGGAGATAAAAAGCGGTCCCTGCTCGGTACCGGGTTAATCTCGGGGGAAGGTGGCGGGGGGCCGCTCGGTCACGATAATGACTGCCGGACCCTGGCGACAGCGAGACGCAGCGCGCCCCGCCGCCGCCTCCCCCGTCCCGGGGGTTTAAGCAAATTGCTTTGACATCCAGAAAAGTCGTAGACATCAACGGTGAACGATCTAATGGTTTTTAATTTCATTACAGCGACTCTAATTGAGAGACCTCTGGCGCAGCTCCTCCTCTGAAGTCCCTCATTGTCCCCCCAGTGCCTTCGGTTTGTTTAGAGGGACTTTTCCCCAGAGCCGCCTGTTCGCAGCGGGGGATGCCTGGCCCCGTCCCCCACCCCTGGACTGCTCCCCAAAACCACCCCGGGGAGGGTTTGGAGAGGTCCCCCCGGCTGCGCTGCTGCGGAGTCCCCGCTCTCCCCGGAGCAGTGGGGAAGGACCCGATCCCTGGCAAGCAGCACTTGCAAACCGCTTTGCCTCCAGCTCAAGGCAGAAATAAAATAAAATAAAAACTATAAAAAGGAAAAAGAACTCAACCCCCCCGCAACTGGAGGGGGAAGGGAGCGCTCGGTAAAAGATGCTCAGCGTTAGGGTGGGCTGGGGGCTCGTCTGGCCGCTCTGCCCTGCAGCCGCCCCCCCCACGCCCGCTTCTTAGCGACCACGTGGGCGAGGATTTAATAGCACAAGATTTATCATTAAAAAGCGAAGAAGAAAAAAAAAAAAGAGCTTGGGAAAAAAAAAAAAGAAACTGAAGTGTTGAAACGAGACTGGAGAAAAATACGCTCTTGGAAAGGGATGGAGGGATCTGGATTCGCATAGCCGCTTAAGTAATTATATATATATTTTTATAGAGAGATATATATTGTTCATACACACACATACACATTCGCTCAGAGGAACACGCATCTTTGGAGACCTTCGAAGGAGGGCTGTTTCTGGCTGCAGAATTCACACAAGCTTTCACGGCCCCACGAGTCTTGCAAAGACCTTTTTACGTCCTAGAAGCTCTAGCGGGATTTCAATTTTTTTTTTATTGTTTTTAATTATTGTTGCTTTTGTTGGTTGGTTTGTTTTTTTTTTTTTGTGGGGTTTGGGTTTTGTTTTTTTTTTTTTGTTCGAGAGATCCACATGGGTTTAGGTCCTATTTCCTTGAATAATTATGCCTGATTGATTTTACCTGTTAGCCAAATTCACGGAAGCAACGAGCAGATTTTAACGCTCCAAGACTCCCCGCGAGATTAAAACCAGGGAGCTAAATACTTAATTAACGCGGGGGTGTTTCGCCCACTCGCGGACTCCAGCCCCGGGTGTCTGTAATCAATTCCCACGCAGCGCTGCGAAATAGCCCATTTTTAACGTTTATGCTTCCTTTTTTTGGCGGAGGGATCCTTCATTGGGGTTCATCCCGCCCTCTCAGGGAAGAAAATAACACCCCACCAACACAACGGATTTGGGGCTGGGTGACATTGCCATGACCTTGATGGCGCCGGCAGTGGGGGGGGGGGGGTTCACGCCCTGGGACAGGGACACGAGCACGCGTGGGAGCCCCGGTAGCCCTCCGCGTGCACGGTGACTTTCTCCCGCCTCCGGTACTTACATGTCCGAAGGGATCGAGGTGGTTGTTGGTGAGCTTGAGCTTCTGGAAGGAAACCAGCTGCCTCATCCAGTGCGCTCCGGTGGCCGGGGAGTCGGGGTGCACGTACAGCCGCCCGGGCATGGCCGGCTCTGCCTTCCCCGTCACCGACCTGCGTGGGGACACAGGCACTGAGCTCTTGGGGCTTGGGGACCCTCCCCTGGGCTCCTGCACCCCTTCCATCCCCCGCAAAGGGGTCCTTCCCGTGGGCTCCTGCACCACTTCCATTCCCTCCCACTCAGGTATCCCCGTACGCGGAGGCAGCCGCGGGGCCGGACGGTCACTCCGTGCGTGGGGAGAAAAAGCATTTACAAACACCGCTCGGGGAATTAATCGAGCTCTTTGGCACCTTTCCCGTCGGAGACGACTCCCGCTGTTTCCCCGTTTAACCCCATCCTTTCCCCCCCTCCCTAATTACCGGCACCCAAACCAGGAGCAAAGGACGGACCAATCCTTCAAGATTTTCCTGCCCGGAGACATTCCCTTCCTTAAAATAATTAAACTGTTGGCTCCACAATAGCCAATAACCTCATCGTCAGACAGGATTACAGTTATCGTTAGCTAACTGCGACAGATTTTTCTCCTTTTTTTTTTTTTTTTTAATCCATTTGTCTCCCAAGAACCGCGGGAGCATCCCGGCAGGCTCAACTGAATTCCCTGCAGCCCAACATCTCTCCTTTGCAGAGGCAAAAGAAGGGTGAGGGGTTGATTCAGGTGTACCCCCCAACCTGTGCTGCCCAGGTTTGCCCAGCCCAGCCCTACAGAGCTGCCCTCCCTCCCTCCCTCCCTTCCCCCCCGCGCGTGCTTACCATTTATTATCTGCGAATTTGTATCTGTGGTCATCCGCTGGTACAATATCCATCAACAGTATGTACTTAGTTTTTGGATTAAGCCCAGTGACCTTCACTTTGTAACTGGGAAACATACGCCTATAAAAAAATAAAATAAGTACATAAGTATAAAAGCGAAGACGGGAAAGTTTTCCAAGGTGGTTTCGTGTGTTTGAGAGGAGAGGAGGAGACGGGGTGTGTGTGGGGGTGTCATTTAACAAAAGGGCAACGGTACAATCTCGGGTGGACTTTCCCGAAAAGCTCGGGCAGAGGATGGGTGCACCCTTCCCCGGGGTCTGGGAGAGGTTTGGGTGCCACTCCGGGTCCCAGCTGAGGCGAAACAGGCGATTTATGGAGGCAGAATGGCAATTCTGAGTTCATTCGCCTACTCGTGTGCGTGCTCGGCTATTCGTATTTTTTATTAGTTATTTGTTTCACCAAGAGTTCGACCCTCCCCTCTTTGAACAAATCTGATCGTGAGAACTTCTGGAAGCAAGTTACAGAAACCACTGGAATAGGAGGGGAAAATGTGCCAAAAAAAAATTAAAATACATATTTTTCTGTAAATATATATCTTTAAAAAAGTATATTTCAACTACCCCGCGTGTATCAGCGGTTCTGTGTGCAGATATGAAAAAAAAAAAAAAAAAAACAACACCTTGGACGCACTCAGGTGTAACAGGGAATCTGCGCGGAGCCCTGCGCGCCTACAGAGACATCAGCGAACACACCTGACAAATCCTTGGAAACGCTCGGATACACACTGAAGACAAGGGGCTTTTCGAAATATTTTCCATTACTGCAAGGCAGGGACTTAAAACACTCATGTTATTTTAGTTTGAGCTTTCCAAATATTTTAAAATAAAGCAGATGAAAACGTATCCTGGACTTAAAACACGCGTAAACAAGAAACTCCCACACCTCTAAAAATACTGCGCTCTTCTGCGAGGCTCGGGCTCTTATCTCTGCGATAGGGCATCTGGGCTGGGGTTTAATTCAGTTGTAAAAACCGAGGGGGGCGGGAAGCTACCAACGAAGAAAGCGGGGATTTAGCTTTAAGGTTTTAAGGGAGAAGAAACCAAATTCCACCTGAAGAATGATCTGCAATTCCATGGAAAACACCTGACCGGCAAGAACACCGACTTCTCCAACGATAAACATGGGGGATTATATAAATAAGGAAACCGACCCCCTCTCTCCCCTAAAGCCTCTGCACTGTAAATGTCTATTTTATTGCTCTCCAGACGAGCTTTCTGTCCACTGCGATATTTGTTTGAAATTTCTGCAAGGTGGTTTATGTCTCTCTCCGTTCCCTGCTTTTTTTTTTTTTTTCTCTGGGAACTCGGGGTGTTTCGGGGGGTCTCTCTGCTCCCCCCAGCCTCGACCCAAGCCAGAGCCCAGCCCGTGTCCCGGCGTCGGGCTGCGGGGGTCTGCGGGACCCCGGCCCCCAGCACCTTCCCCGGTGCATCCTCCCTCTTCTTTATACCGCAGAACCCTTCTTTAAAACAGATTTTTTTTCCAGCAGCAGCGAGATTGAAGGGGAAGACGAACTGGGAGACAGATCGATTCGCTAAAACTTCACACAGTCAGCTCGATATTTTTTTTTTTTTCCTTCCCTCTTCAGGCAAATTTTGGAAGACCGCGACAAATACGAGATGACAGAGCAAACCGAAAGTTTGACTCCGCGGTGTTTGTCGTGCCCCTGCAATCTAAAGCTACTACTGTTTCTACGCGCGGAAGGAATTTTCCTCCCCTTTCTTTCGAGGATTTTAAGTTAAAATCACAACGAAAAAAGCCTCTTTCGGGCTGCCCCCAGTTTGCTGTTAGGACTGGAGAGACTGTTTTACTGGGTCTCGCTGGCTTAGGTGCTCTTCAATTTAACAGTCCTCCGACATAATATTAAGGATAAAGTTGAATCGCCTCAAAACCGCCCAAATATACACGCGTACACATCAAAATATCTATGGATAATGTCTGCTCAGCCGGTGATGGAATCGATTACGCGTAGTCCCAATAAAATCAGATTTGCAAGGCTGTATATTTTTCTACACACCCACGCAAACATACACATATAGAAATGCGTATCTGGACGCAGTTAGATCCGCGTGTTGTTTATTTGCGGACACATCTATCTACGCATCTAACCAGCTTTGCTATCAGTCTATAAACAGTAGCCAAAGACCACATATACTTTTAAATGGGGTGGCGCGGGTGTTCTGGATATATTCGCCTCAGTGTGCGCGTAATAAATAAGAAACTTCTGTAAACAGCGTGTAAGGCATTGCAAAATCGCAGAAGGGTCGAGGTGCTCCTTTAATTAAAAATAATAACAATAACGAAATCGCCCAGCGAGCTGCTCTAAACAAGGTTAGGTTTTGGCCAAGTGGTCGCAACTCGCGTTCGCCTGGAAAACTTCCAAAGGCCTGAAATTGGGATTAACGATCCAACTGTTCTGGTTAAGAACAAAGCCAGAAGAAACAATTTCTTCTGTATATAACCTCGCGGGGTTTGGGGGGGGGGGAGTGTCTCCCCACTGTCGCCCCGGGGGCCCGGTCTGGCACTGCCGGGCAGCCCGGGCCGGGCTCTGCGGGCGCTGCCGGGGCCGTGACACACACCCACGGCGGGGGGTCTCGCACACGACAGTCGTGACCGGACCGATGTCAGGGAGAGCGGGATAGCGGCCGCGGACACGCACCCCCACCCACGCGGCTGTGCGAACACGCGTGCCCCCCCCCCCACCACCTCCCGTTGGCAATTATCCCCCCCCTCAACACCCGCAAACGAAGGCAGATTCAGCCCCGCAGACACGCGGGGGGTGCGGGACCCCCCTCCCCTTACCTCCCGGCCTTTGTTATGATCATCTCCGTCCCCACTTCGTGAAATTTCAGCCACAGCTCCCGCTCGTGCAAAAACACTTTTATCCCCTCCATGCCCTGCGAAGGAGGAAGGCACAAACCGTCAGCCCCGAGCG